>NC_066623.1:107160703-109560703 GCF_025201925.1 Gopherus flavomarginatus | reverse complement strand
GCTGTAGTGTCTGGGCACCACAAAGTCTTTAATGTATTTATCCTAACACCCCTGTGAGGTAGAGAAATTATATAATCCGCATTTTACAGATGGGGAAACTGAGGCACAGAGAAGCTAAGTGACTTCTCCAAGGTCACACACGACATCTGCGGCAGAGCAGGGAACTGAGTCCAGGGTCTCACGAGTTCCAGGCTAGTGCCCTAGCCACTGAACTATCCTTCCTTCGCTAGTTCTTCATGCTTAGTTGGCAGCCCACTGCAGGTACCCTTTATGCAGAAATGATTCCATCTCTTACACACTGACTCATACAGCAAATTGAGAACTCTGGGCCTGATTCTGGTCTCATATCTTTATACATCGGTGAAGACACTATTGAATAAACAGTTAAACTGAGATGCGATTCAGACCTTCTGACATCCATTCCCTTTGCTTACTAGGGCAAGTTACCTAGAGAGGGTTACCTAGGGAGGTGGTGGAATCTCATTCCTTAGAGGTTTTTAAGGCCCGGCTTGACAAAGCCCTGGCTGGGATGATTTAGTTGGTTTTGGTCCTGCTTTGAGCAGGGGGTTGGACTAGATGACCTCCTGAGGTCCCTTACAACCCTGATATTCTATGATTCTAAGTTACTATCTAGTTACTCTCCTTCATTTTCCCTATCTGTAAAATGGGGATATGGTGATATTCCTTCACCTGCCTTCTTCACAGATGAATTCATGCCTGTAAAGCATTACATATTATTAAATAGTGGCATTAATTTTCCCTTGTATAGAAACTTTCACTGGTGATCTAAGAGAGCTCACTTTACACACACTGATTAACTTAACCTCCCAGCACTCATACGCAGATTATACACATTATTATCATCCATATTTTTCAGGGGAATAAATGGAGGCACAGATGGGCGAAATAACCAAGCCAACATCACACAATAAATCAGTGGCAGTGTCAGGAATAGAACCGAGGAGGCCTGAGTGCCACTCCAAACTCTAGTCTCTTCACAGCACTGCATACCTGCAGTTGCTCATGGAAACAGAGTAAAGAGGAGATGAGTCTTGAAGCAAACAACTTGTTTTAAGAGACGCATTTAGAGCTACGTGAAAATCATTAGTTTTGTTTCCCAGGGTGGTTGTATTAATCTATGGGCCATATCAATTAATGGCTCTTCGAACTTTGCTGGCAGTTTCAGGTTTGAATTCCAAACTTAAAAGATAGGCTCAGCCTGGAGGCACACCCCGTCCCAAACTCTAAGTAGGCCCCAGGGCTTCAAAACTATAACAGACCCTATAAATGGGCCCCAGGGTTACCCTACTCAACACGATAGTGAGTCCCCAGAAATTTGCAAACCTTGGGTGATCCCTACCCATATTAGAGTTTTGTAAGGAAAGGGTGTCTGGCCTGTCATGAAGCTTTGTGACAGATGTCAAGATGATTGTTTTAAAAGCAGAAATGGTGGGAACAAGTGTAAAGACACAGTCTGCTTCATCGCAAACGCAGCAGGAAATTCAAAGGGCCGTAAACAAGAGAAAGGGCACATTGCTGATGCCAAGAAGTATTTTTGCTTTTGGCATAAACACAAAGGACAATAAAAGGTCTCTGACGGTATTTACTCTAGTTTGTACTGTATCGCTGTTAATTCTAACACGGAGAGAGCCTAGTGCCCTGTAAACATATGTTGTGGATTAGATTCCGATCTGGCAGTTAAAAAAATAAATAAAAAAAATTAAAGACTCCAGCGAGTTCCAACTACACTTTCATTTTTGTGCTCCATCTAAAGGAGGTGGCCTTGGAGAGCAAGCGGGAGAGACAGGAACCCTTTAGCACACTGTATATAAATTTATGCAGACTTCTTCATTAGCACATCAGAACGCCAGGATGACAAAAATATCCCTTTCTTCCCCACAGCCCCCTTCCAGTGTATTACATACACAGTCATCGCAAATCAGAACAATTTTAATGCCTCGTTTTATTGGCAGTGTGGACAACAGTGACGTGCTATCACCTAATCCCTTTTCCAGATAGACCAAAGGAAAAAAAAATGGGCATCCTATCAATAGCAATTAGCCTGGGTCCCCATAGGCACAGATTAAGAGAATTCTTCCACGAGACTTTTTGACTCTGAGATTAAGAGTTCCGGTTTGTACAAACAAACCCATTAGCAAGAGGGAACTCTGATGCTGATTATGTGTGGAGGGGTTCTTGGAATGGACAGATTTAACAAGCCAATTCAGTAATTATTAAAGATGAAAGGGTATTTTTATGACTATTGTTGCATTAAAAAAATAGGAACAGCTGAGTTCAACTGAGACAATCTTTAGATCAGCATGTTAATTTTCTTAACCCTTTCTAGACCTACCCACTCAGATTAAAGTGGCTGGGGGATTGCCCCCCATCCCAGCTCTTATATTGAGAGTGCAACACAGCTTTGCAGAGTCCAATTATTAATTAATAAACAAATAAAACCTTATGTGTGTGACTTCTGTGGCTTTGTGGTCTGCAGATGTCATGCGTAGGATTTTTATTATTATTAATAATAATAGATCTTCTTTAAAAAAGCACTTTGATTTCCTTCCAGATTTTGATTAAGATTTTACCCCTTACAGCATAAATGCAAGGCCTGGTTTGCTGTCACATATCTCCCAGCCCCAAGGAATTGGATATTTCTTTGCATAGGCTTGGGGAATTACTGAAGAGACCCTCTTGACTACTGTGGAATCTTTTTTCTCTATGGCCTTAATTAAGCCCAACACTGCTCTTACAAGCTTGGCTGGTGAAGCTGGACATGTTAAATAAAGGAGCAGCCTCATATCAGAAGGGGCAATAGCTGCATGGCTCCCAGCTGGAAACAACGGAGAGTCATTGATCGGTGAAGGTCTTGCGGCACTTTTCACAAGAGCAGTGCCAACCCAAGACTGTTGCTAGCCCAATGTTCTGCCCATCTAGTCCCTAGATAGGGTTGCAGTTTTAGGACTAGATTGCACGTTTACACACAACCATAAGCAAAGCAAAGAGTATAAGATGCTTCACCAGAGGAGTTGCCCCAGGAAGCATTGTGGTACCACTGAAACACAATTCCACTCCTGCTAGCTCCGAGGGAGCAGTGGCCATGGCGCAATTAATTAGCCTTTGGCATATATTAAAAGCATATTATGACAATGCTGGCCAGGGAGCAGGAGGCTTTTGAGGCCAAGCCCATTCCCAACCCACTTTCTGCCTGCATGCTCCAAGGAGAGGGATCCTGCTAACTCCTATGGTCCCAGATCCTACGTTCTACCCAAGTCATAATGAGAAGTGGTTGGGAATTTTTCAACTTTTTCTTTTTTGGTCAGAAAATGCAGATTCATCAAAACCAAAACTGTTTGCAGGCAAGAGGAGATTTTGACATATTTCTCATTCAGAAATTGCTTTGAAAAAAGTGTGTTTTGAAGTTATAGAAAAGGGACATGTTGAGATTTTTCTAAATGAGGGGGATTTTTGGTTCAACGTGACTTTGCATGTTCAAAATGTCACATAATTTCAGATTTAAAAAATGTCAAATATTTAAGGCGGTTGAGAGCAAAACTACACATTTTGAAATTACTGAAATGGTTCGACTGACCCAGTCTGAAATTTTTGGGGGTGGGTGTGGTGGATTTTCATCTTGTGAAAATTTTCAAGATTTCAACTTTTCATCCTGATTCAGGAGAGGAAAATTTTTTTTTGAAATTGCCAATATTCTTGTGGGCCAGGAACACCAGTTCCCACCTGGCTCTAATCATAACAAAGTCTTAGGTAGTTACACTGTACATTTCTCTTTCAACTGGATGTGGAATTCTCCTTCACTTCAAGTGTTAAACTGCTGTGTAGTGTTGTTGCACACTGTTAAAATACGCTGTAGGAATTATTTGGGGGAAGTTCTATGGCCTGTGTTCTATGGCCAGCAGGTCAGAATACATGATCATGTTGGTCCCGTCTGGTTTTGAAATCTATTAATCAGTGAAGTAACTGCCTCATGCCTTGCCCCAGAGACAGCTGCATTTCAGACGGGAGTGAAGAGGTTCCTGTATGTGTACATATGTAACTAATAAATAAAGCATTTTGGGTCATGATCAAAATGTAAGAAATGATTACGGGTTGAACCATTATTATTTAAGGCCCCTTTGTCCCCTGAATCTCTCTTAATTTCATTTGAGCTGAAATAATTCATTTGTATTCAGGCACTTCATTAATGTTTACAAGAGAACGCAAACACACAGGCAAAGCAAGAACTAAATGTGAGCACAAGACGTGTGATACGATAAATGTCACTCGAGCAAATATTTGGAGCTGTTTACAGAGACGCCTATTAAGTCCTTTTGAAAATCTGTGCAGCACTGCAGTTTGGTTTCTACATAGCAACTCCAGCATAAACAAATGGAAGATGGCTAACTCTCTTGTTATGACATTTGGAAACCCAAGGATACTGGAAGAATCTGACCGGATGCTATACTATAGCATGTAGGAACAGAGTTGCTTATCGCATGAAAGTGAGACAGACAAAGTGGGGCCATTCAAGTTACACAGCCCATGCCAAAAATCAGCTGATTTTCAACAGGTCAACCTGTATTAATATCCCCCTTGATAGATATTGTTATAACACAAGGGGAATCGGTTGGTTACGAGTTACTCTTTCTGAAAAAAAGTGCCCCAGGTTGTGTATGGTTCAGAGAAAGCAACTTAATTGTGGATTTGTTTCATTACAAATTGGCATGAAATTGAGCCAGAAATTGTGCACGTGTGTGGAGAAGTGGCACTGGGGAATAAAGAATTCATTGCAATCAAGTCTGCGTTGGACTAAGACAAACAGAATAGTCACCAAGGGATAGAAGAATGTGTCATGAACCCCAGCCTTCTAGCATCCTTGGTCTCCATTTTGCAAGTGTTTATTCCCACTGAAGTTAGCAATCAGTCAAGCTTTCCACAGCTGACCATTCCTCACTAATTCCCTGGATCAGGTCCCACAAATAGTACATTTTCTTATCATGAAACACTAATACATTAACAAGAAAAGGAATGATGATGGTGTATCTCAAACTCTTTCCAAGAGATAGGCTGCCTAGGAATCTTTAGGGCGCTAGTGTGAAAGATTGTCATGCGGTGAAGGTACTAACGTAGGACTCAAGAGACCCAGGTTCAATTCTCTCCTCTGCTACAGCCTCCCTGTGTAGCCTCGGAGAAGTCACTTAGGTCTAGATCCTCAATAGAAGAAAGCTGCTTAAAGGCCTTTGAGAGAGAGAGACGAAGGGCCAGATTCTCAGTTCCCTACAGGTAAAATGAGAATTATATTTTGGCCCTGCCTCACAGGGATGTGGAGGATATATACATTAAAGATTATGAAGTGCTCAGATCCTGCAGTCATGGAGTTCTATTACTACCTATGGTAGCATTTTACCTCATATGGAATGGCTTCCATATGAGGAGAGATTAATAAGACTGTGACTTTTCAGCTCAGAAAAGAGAGGACTAAGGGGGGGATATGATAGAGGTCTATAAAATCATGATAGGTCTGGAGAAAATAAATAAGGAAGTATTATTTATTACATTTCATAACACAAGAACTAGGGGTCACCAAATAAAATTAATAGGCAGCAGGTTTTAAATAAGCAAAAGGAAATATTTCTTTCCACAATGCACAGTCAACCTGTGGAACTCCTTGCCAGAGGATGTTGTGAAGGCCAAGACCATAACAGGTTCAAAAAAGAACTAGATAAATTCATGAGGATAGATCCATCAATGGCTATTAGCCAGGATGGGCAGGGATGGTGTCCCTAGCCTCTATTTGCCAGAAGCTGGGAATGGGTGACAGGGGATGGATCACTTGATGATTCCCTGTTCTGTTCATTCCCTCTGGGGCACCTGGCATTGGCTACTGTTGTAAGACAGGATAGTGGGCTAGACAGACCTTTGGTCTGACCCAGTATGGCCGTTCTTACGTTTTTACCTAAGCAAGTACCTAAGGTAAAATCTACTTAGGACAACTTGTGTTTTGCCTGGTCTGAACAACTAGTGCTCAAATCGTACTCATGAAATATTCATAGAGTTCAAGGCCAGAAGGACCATTGTGATCATTGAGTCTTACCTCCTTTACTGGCCATCAAATGTCTCCAAAAATAATTCCTACAGCTGATTTTTGAGAAAAGAAATCTAATCCAGTGATAGGAAATTCACCATGTTTCAATTGTTAATTATTCCCCCTATTAAAAATGTACCACTTATTTCCAGTCTGAATGTGTCTCGTTTCAACTTCCAGCCACTGGATCATGTTAGACCTTTCTCTGCTAGACTGATGATCTCATGTATGTACTTTTAGACTGTAATCAAGTCACCCCTTCACCTTCTCTTTGTTAAGCTAAATGGATTGAGTCCCTGGAGTCTATGACTGTAAGGCATATTTTCTAATCCTTTAATCATACTTCTCTGAACCCTCTCCAATTGATCAACATCATTCTGGAATTGTGGACACCAGAACTGGACACAGGATTCCAGCAGAGGTCTCACCAGTGCCAAACAAAGAGGTAAAATAACCTCTCTACTCCTACTCAAGTGTCCCCTGATTATGCATCAAAGAATTTCATTCGCTCTTTAAGCCACAGCAGTGTACTAGGAGCTCATGCTGAGCTGCGTATGCACCATGAACCCCAAACCTTTTCCAGAGTCACTGCTTCCCAGGATAGAGTCTCCCATCCTGTAAGTATGACTTACATTCTTTGTTCTTAGATGTATACATTTACATTTAGCCTATATTAAAATGTATATTGTTTGCTTGGGCCTGGCTTATCAAGCGATCCAGATCATTCTGAATCAGTGACCTGTTCACTACATTATTTATTACTCCTCCAATTTTTGTCTCAGCTGCAAATTTTATCAGTATTGATTTTATGTTTTCTTCCAAGTCATTAATAAAAATGTTAAACAATGGAGGGCCAAGAACTGATCCCTAAGGGACGCCACTAGAAACACACCCATCCAGTGATGATTCCACCTTTATAATTACATTTGGAGATCTATTGGTTAACCGGCTTTTAATCCATTTCATGTGTGCCATGTTCATTGTATCTAGTTTTTTAATCAAAATATCATGTGGCACCAAGTCAAATGCATTACAGAAATATAAGTGTATTACATCAACACTATTATCTTTACCAACCAAACTGGTAGTTGCATCAAAAAAGACATCGTTAGTTTGGCAGGATCTGTTTTCCGTAAACCCACATTGATTGGCATTAATTATGTTACCCCCCTTTAATTCTTTGTTAATCAAGTCCCATATCACCCTTTCCATTACCTTGCCCAGGACTGATCTCAGACTGACTGGCCTTGAATTATCCAGGTCAGCACATTTAGCCTTTAAAAATATTGGCACAACATTAGCTTTTTCCCAGTCTTCTAGAACTTCCCTGGTATTCCAAGGCTTATTAAAAATCAGCATTAACAGTCCAGCGAGCTCCTCAGCCAGCTCTTTTAAAACTCTTGGGTGCAAGTTATCCAGATCTGCTGATTTAAAAATGTCTAACTACAGCAGCTGCTGTTTAACATTTTTCTGAGATACTAGTGGAAGGGAAAGATGTTATCATATGATATGACTACCTCATTGTCTTTTTCTGCTGGAAAAAAACACATGATAAAACTCAATGGAAGACTAGGAATGCTGGAATTCCAGTAATGTATAGGTATTTTCTGGCAGTCCTCGAGATGCTAAACTTTACCATTCCATTACTCGTATCACAGCTGTAACTCCCTTCCAGCATGGATTAACATCATGGGTTTCAGCCATAAACCATAAGCAAATACAACTTGAGTTAAAGGAGCAGCTCCTTTAGCTTGTAACAATAGCAGGCAGTTACCTACTAAGAACTAGTTATTACAGAGGATATGAAATACACAAGCAATAGGTTATATTCTTGAACATTTCTTGTGTTCTATGCTTGTGGAATAGCACTGTGGCCTTTGACCTGGTCAATCCACCTGTGTTCTTGCTATCATAACCGGAGTATTCCCTTGCCCCTCATGTTCCCACTAGGCTTTGTTTTCCACATATTTCTTCAGCTCCGCATTCTAGCCAGAATTTGAAAACTCTAAAATGGCACCACTGAGGCACTCCCTTGTTGTATTACCCATCTAGATCGGAACCTGAAATACAAGAAATCTCATGGTTCTCCTGGATTTGCTACATAAAACTCTCACTACAAACCCTGTTGGACTCACCCATTGCTCTGTTCAAAGTGAATAGGCTCCCAAGACTGATTGTTTTGTAGCTCAAAACAAAATACACCCTTTTCTCACCTCGTTGGTTGTGAGCCGGATTATATATCACAGGATCATACCACTGTAGAGCTGAAAGGGACCTCAAGAGACCATCTAGTCCAGCAGTTCTCAAACTTTAGCAACCTGAGGACCTCCATTTTGATTTAAAAAATTTTGCAGACCGCCAAGCCCCCTGATCAGCTCCAGGCCCTGCCCCCACTCCACCCCTTCCCCCAAGGCCCCGCCTCCTGCCCCACCTCTTCCCGCCCCCACTCCACCCCTGCCCTTCCTCTTTCCCGCCTCTTTCTACCCCCTCACCCAAGCACACCCCCTCCCCGCTCCTCCCCCTCCCTGCCAGTGCCTCCTGCATGCCGTTGAACAGCTGTTCCACGGTGTGCAGGAGGCATGGAAGGGGGCGGGAGAAGTTGATCAGCAGGGCTGGTGGTCCCAGACATGACTCACAGACCCCTTGGAGCACCCTCGCAGACCCCCAGGGGTCCACAGATGCCAGTTTGAGAAACCCTGATCTAGACCGTCCCCACATGCTGAGGTAGGGTTACGTAAATCTAGGCCATCCCTGAGAGGTGTTTGTCTAACCTGTTCTGAAAAACCTCCACTGACTGATTCCACAACCTCTCTAGGTAATTTGTTTCAGAGCTTAACTACCCTTATTGCTAGGAAGTTTTTTTACTAATATCTAACCTAAACCTCCCTTGCTGCAAACTAAGCTGAATACTTCTTGTGCTACCTTCAGAGGAAACGGAAAACAATTGATCCATGTTCTTTTTATAACTACACCACCACTTTTTAGCTACCAAGTTTGCTTCCTTCTTTTAGAGGTGGCTGTCATAAACAGATAGCTAAGGGTTAATGTCTCTTTCACCTGAAGCACCTGACCAGAGGACCAATCAGGAAACCGGATTTTTTCAACTTTGGGTGGAGGGAATTGAGTGTCTGAGTCTTTTGTCTTTTGTCTGCCTGCCTGCTTTCTCTGAGCTTTGGAGAAGTAGCTCTACTTTCTAGTCTTCTGTTTCTAAGTGTAAGGACAAAGAGATCAGATAGTAAGTTCTATGGTTTTCTTTTCTTTGGTATTTGCATGAATATAAGTGCTGGAGTGCTTTGATTTGTATTCTTTTTGAATAAGGCTGTTTATTCAATATTCTTTTAAGCAATCGACCCTGTATTGTATCATCTAATACAGAGAGAACATTTGTATTTTTTCTTTCTTTTTTATATAAAGCTTTCTTTTAAGACCTGTTGGAGTTTTTCTTTACTTCAGGGAAATTGAGTCTGTACTCACAGGGAATTGGTGGGAGGAAGAAATCAGGGGAGATCTGTGTGTGGGTTGGATTTGCTAGCCTGATTTTGCATTCCCTCTGGGGGAATAGGAAAGTTCTTTTTGTTTCCAGGATTGGGAACAGAGAGGGGGATCACTCTGTGTAGTTTCACAGAGCTTGTGTCTGTGTATCTCTCCAGGAGCACCTGGAGGGGGGAAGGGAAAAAGGATTATTTCCCTTTGTTGTGAGACTCAAGGGATTTGGGTCTTGGGGTCCCCAGGGAAGGTTTTTCAGGGGGACCAGAGTGCCCCAAAACACTCTAATTTTTTGGGTGGTGGCAGCAAGTACCAGGTCCAAGCTGGTAGCTAAGCTTGGAGGTTTTCATGCTAACCCCCATATTTTGGACGCTAAGGTCCAGATCTGGGACTAAGGTTATAACAGTGGCAATAAGGGTATGATACACAGGAGTGCTAGTAAGAACATTGCACTTTGTAACCAGGATCCCAATCCTATGACTGGGTCCTGGAAATAAATATCAATATCCCTATTGCAGGACCGGGCTCGGCATTTTCCCACGCCCAGAGATGACTTTCCAAATGAAACCTAAATGAAAAATAAAGCAAAAAACCACCAACCCACAATAATAAACCACAGACTCATTCTAACTACTGTCTCTGAAACTCAGTGACTTCCTGATCACATGGCCATTACTTCTTTTTCCCCAAAAAGAAACCCGTTCAGCCACGGAGGAGTATCTGTCACCTGGGTTTGCGGCTTCTGATGTTTTTCATGGTCAGCAATGGGGAGAGTGCGTATATACCATTCCGGACAGACCGAAGAAACAAAGAACCAGTGTCCGCCATGGTTTTCTTTAGGTACCTTCTGGGCCATCTTTAGGAGGGACTGTGGCGGGTATTGATGCTGTATGACCTTGATGCAATTGACATCGCTGTTATATTGGCAGGTTGCAATGGGGATAACTCTACTGAATATTTATTGGAGTATTTCATCTGGTCTAACTGGGGCTACAAAGGGTTAAAACAGACAGTTAGAGGCACATATTAATGCCTAGGGACAAGCAGCTTGTTAGATGCTAATACCAAGGGAGGGGTTTTTGTCCATTTGCCCATGAGTCTCTGAACTGGGTGATGCTACAAAGCACTGTGATAGTCTAAACCTGCTACGTGTGGATTCTGGGAATCACCTGTCAAGAATTTTGTTTCATCCGGGGTCTTTAATATTTGTACTGATTTTCTTGTTACCCAGTGATGACTGTGCATAACCAAGGCTCGAGCTGGTGTGCGTCAAGTGATGTATCAAAGAGAACTACTGAGCCAGGCCCGAGCGGCAGCCATGACTGGTGCCTTGACTCATCTCGAATCCCAGAATGAGCAAACCACAATTTACAACGGGTTATGACATCGCTGCTTGGTGTGTTGCACAACAGTTCAATTAAAAGCCATTGTAATCCCCTAATAAAAGAATCATTCCAGTGTAATAAAAATTAAACCTACGCCAGGTTTGATCCCATACCTTGGATCAAGGGAGACAGGAATCTCAAGTAGTTCTGGAGGTTCTTTTGCATTCTTCTTCCAGAGATCACACATGAATCTTTTCTCTTCAGTGATAGCACCCATGCGTGGCCAGAACAGGACATCTCTGGCTCACCTCTTACATTTATCAATACCCAAGCATGCATGGGGGACCCTGATCCCAGATAACCAGAAACTTTAAAGACTCAAAACCAGTATCAGGGTGGAACTGAGTGGCAAGGGCCTGTCTCTGCTTTCTCTCAAATTCATGACAATAAATGGCTCAGGGCTTTGCACATTAAAATTCTCATGAGCTTGTCCAATCTTAAGTAACACCCAGTGAGCGCTCCAAGTAGCCAGTTTATTTTTCAGAAGGGCCCTTATATATTAAGATATAGAGCTCTATTCCATTACCGGGACAAGAACCAATGTGAATGCTGTGGCTAAATTATTCATTTTCGAGAGAGTGACTTTCAGATGCAAAGACGTTAAAGGCTCACATCTCTCTGGACACCCTGCTTCACTGAGAATGAAATTAATGCCTTTATAAGCAAGTTTGAGTTATGTACTGTAGAGTCTGTCTCGTTTCACAGCCAAGCCACTTGAGTTAATAATGAAAAACCTCTTTGGCCTCATACAATTAGCTGGGTAAAGAGCCAGTCAGCACAGGCAGGCAGTAAGTCACTGCCACAAACCAAATGCACAGCCAGACGACAGCACAAATCCAGGAACACTCCTGCCCTGAGCCTTTCAATTCTCCTCTCAGACAAGAAGGGTGAGTTATTCCAAGATGGTTTAACTTGCCTAATTAGACTGCCTGGTACTTACATAACTGCCTTAAACAAACAAACTGTGACATTGTGCTCTGTATTTGGAATTTGAAAAAAACATTTGAGGAACTAAGGTAAGATGGGACATTGTTTGGAGCAGCAAGGAAGACACCGGTTACTAGCAATTGACTTCTTAAGCACCAGCTGGCTATGCCCACTTGGTTCCTAGGACACTGCACTATAGATTTTGAAGTCCCTGCTCTTCCACAGGCTTCCCGTGTGACCTTCGGCAAGCCACTTAGTCCCTCTGTGCCTCAGTCCCCCATCTGTACAACGAGGCTAATAGCACGTCCCTACCTCACAGGAGCGTTGTGAGGATACATCAAAGATGGTGAGAAACTACAGCAATGGGGTTTATATAAGTTACTTTGCTAAATATTAGGTCAGACCTATAAGGCATGCTGGGGTGGATGGGATATTGGTGCCACTATCTGGTTGTGGCCTGTGGGCATACAGGACACAAAAGGGGGTAAATCTCATCCAGACTATATGTCTGAGGGAACCGCTAGAGCCACAGCCTAACCCCAGCCTAAATCACTGTAAGAGAATATACTCTTGGCAAATGGTGCCACCCTGCCAACCCTGCAGGCTGACTCCTTCTCTTCGCTATAGCACAGAAGGGGTCAGAACAATGCAAAACCCACTGGCCCCGTCCCACCACCATAACTATATCTGGATCTAGAGAGATGGCATCACATCAAAGATGGCAGCTCAGTTTCCAAGGCCCACTCAGTCCCTTGCTCTCGCTCTCTCTCAAGAACACCAGAATAGGTACTGATAAGCACCAGTGATTTTTGTTGACATTAAGACCTATTTTAGTGGCTGAGACAACCAATTCATCCCACAAAACCGACCAAGCCATCATCAAATGGTAACAAGGTTTTTGTCCCATGAATTGGTGTCATGCTAGGTGTCTAGCATTGGGAAGCTTCAAATCCCATTACCAACCTATTCCATCAAGCCACTCCTTTGAGAAAAAGCCAGCCTACTTGTGTTCAAAATCATCCTCCCGGAGGGCCAGATGAGTGCCCCATTCCCTTGGACATACATCAGAACTCTGGAGGGGGTTTTCATTACTGAGCAATGAAACTGGCAATGAAAAAACTAACCTCAAACTTATATTTCTTTGTGTTGACAGACTGTCACTGTTCTCTGGAACACACCATATGAAGCAGACGTGACTTCAGAATAATTCTGGCTATGACACAGGACTGGTAGCCTGATTTGCCAGTTTCTAGATGAGCTGGTTTATTCCTCGTTTCTTGAAAAAGTTCTTGAAAAAGTCCTTCTCTAAGTCTGATTTCCATTCTACTCAGTAACATGGGGAAGAGAAATCAAGCCCTGCTCTTTCATATTTAACCCTGCTAAGTGATTAAATGGTATAATAAGCAGTTAGCATGATTATCTCATCAACATTTGTCCTTTTGTGGTATCCCAGACAACATAAATAACTACTAGAACCAGAAATCAGCTGCACTTTAGTCAATAAATCCTGCTGACCACATCCATGCTACTCAATGCGTGGACTATCTCCTCACCTGTAAACTGACACGGGTCCACTTAAATCAGTAGAACCACACCCATACATACCAGCTGGCAATCTGGCCCAGTGACTCCAATTACATTTGACTAGCGCAATAAAATTCACTGTCTTGATTGTTGTAACATTGTGTTTTCTGGCCTGTAGCTGATTTACAAAGGCCTTCAGTAACTCAGCTATGTTTCTCGAGTCTCATTTTTCTCACTCCCCTTGCTGACTTTGCATCTTCTTTATACTGAGAGCTTTGCATTGGCCTAATATTGAATAGATATCTTAGAATCATAGACTATCAGGGTTGGAAGGGACCTCAGGAGTTCATCTAGTCCAACCGCCTGCTCAAAGCAGGACCAATCCCCAGACAGATTTTTGCCCCAGATCCCTAAACTGCCCCTTCAAGGCTTAAATTCACAAGCCTGGGTTTAGCAGGCCAATGCTCAGACCACTGAGATATCCCGTAATAGGAAATGTCCATGGAAAAAAATCAAAAGGAAGCAAAAATGGCTTAGTTGCAGAAAGCATACCACGAGTTATCAGTAAGCAACCGTAGTTGCTAACAAACGTGATAAGTCATTAGGCTGGTTATAAGCGTTAATGCAGTTTCTAAAATACTGGCAATATGCAGTCAAGATATAAAATCTTTAAATAAGGAAATATTCTCCTCTTTGTTACGAATAGCAAGTTAATTTATGCAAATGGAAAGGTCTTTTAAAAAAAATCAATCTATTGACCATTTGTTTACTTTTTTGCACTTTACTGCACATGAAACCAGCCTGTTCAGTTTCACTTTGTTTGTAGACAGTTTTCTTTTCTAATTTTCATGAACTGTGGGTAGTTTTGTCCCCTATAGGAACCCCAATACAACAGCAGTGGGCAGGGGTGGCTCCAGGCCCCAGCACGCCAAGCGCGTGCTTGGGGAGGCATTCCATGGGGGGAGCCCTGCCGGCCGCTGGGGGGACGGCAGACAGGCAGCCTTCGGCGGCATGCCTGCGGAGGGTCTGCTGGTCCCGTGGCTTCGGTGGACCTCCCGCAGACTTGCTTGTGGAGGGTCCACTGGTCCCGCGGCTCCACCAAAGCCGTGGGACCGGTGGACCCTCCGCAGGCATGCCTGTGGGAGGTTCACCGGAACCGTGGGACCAGAGGACCCTCCGTAGGCATGCCTGTGGGAGGTCCACTGGAACCGCGGGACCAGAGGATCCTCTTCAGGCACGCCTGTGGGAGGTCCACCGGAGCCATGGGACCAGCAACCGGCAGAGCACCCCCACGGCATGAAGCTGTGCTTGGGGCGGCGAAATGTCTAGAGCCGCCCCTGGCAGTGGGCACAGTAGAAGAACCTGGATAGAGAGGCACTAGAGAAAGATTAGATAAATAAATTAATTAGAATCCAGTGAACAATGCTATGTTGGTATGGCACTCAAAAGTGACTGGTGATTTTAGGTGTTTCAGTTTTTGGGTGTTCAAGTGGAGACATCTTAGAGAGGGTATGATTTCCAGAGATTGGGGGCTCAGCACTTTGTGAAGATCGAGTCTCCAGATAGGCCTCCCAAAATGAAGTCACCCGAACTCACTGGTCATTTGAAAACCCTGGCCTTTGTTTCCAAATGTTTGTTAACAAAATGTTGAAAAGAAAATGAGAAGTAAGAAAATTTCCCCTCATTTCTACTCAAGGGGAAGGCTAGCTCAGTAGTTTGGGCCCACTCCTAGGACTGGGAAAACCAGGTTCATTTCCATGCTCTGCTACAGACTTCCCATGTCACCTTGGTCAAGTCATTTAATTTCTCTGTGCCTCAGCTCCCCATCTGTGAAAGAGGAAAAACAACACTTCCCTGCCCCACAAAGTTGTTGTGAAGATATAATATTTTAATGAAACTCGGGCATTCATATACTATTGCAATTAGTGCTGGATAAGTAGGTAAATAGAAATTTGTTTCACCCCTTCTATGTTTGACCATGCAAATTTCCTGGGGGTTTCCATCTGGCTTTTCTCAGGAAATCCTTGCCCTCCCAGCCTGTCCCTGCCGCCCCCACACAGACTCTGAAGGAGATTTTTGAGGGAGTAAGAACTGCAGGATTTGGCCCATAATAAATGGAAGGTTGCTCACTCCCTACACATATGGGATGCTTTCCCGGGTACAAAGAAGTCAGTTGCAAAACTCCCATTGTCTTCAAGTATTCGGGTGAAGGTTGTCAGCAGGGATTCATTAACAGGAAATAAACAAACAAATATATTATAAAAGTTACCCTAAAGTTAGACAAAATGGCAGAATTGAAAGAAATTAACTCAGGCAATGGGCATGTATGTATTGGAGAATGGGGTGTTTAAACCCATGTTAAATCAGTCTTATAATGGGAGATTTGAAGAAAACGTAAAAGCTTTCCATTCATTTATATCAAAAATATTTGTGCTGAGGGATTCACGCAATTCAAACAACATGCTGTGGTGCCATCCCGAAGTGCCAGACAGATGGTTTTAATTTATAGGCTTTAGCAGCTTCCGTTTAGATCACGTTATGATAATGAAATGACTTGCAACAGAAGCCTTTTCCAAGGACCTCATAGAAACATAGATGCTCTAAGTGGAAATGCAAATATTAAAGAACATGGTTAGAATAACCAGAGCTAGGAAAGATGACTGAAATGAACCTTTGATTTACACGTACTCACATCTGAGCTTCTGGACCAAGTTCCATTTGCAAGGGCATCAGCAAAGGCATTTATAACTTTGTAAGGATTCAAAATATTGTTAGATGTGAAACTCAATGAGCAGAGCAGGAGTAAGCAGCTGCAATATATACTTGAACACTAGAGGGAAGAGAGGATGGAAAGTCAAAGAAGAAGATGAAGATGACAGAACTGTATTTGTTGAGTCTGTGCAACCCTTTGGTGAGTATGTGTTATGGATCTTCCTCTGTGCCAAATCTGAGTCTCAATTACAGAGCCTTGTCTCTTTAGCTCAAGCTGTAGCACCTCATGCCTTTAGCTCTGGAGTCCCTAATTTAATCCCCATTGTGTTGGCCTTCACACTTGCTAGTAGAAAGAACCTTAGCTCTACCAGTTTCTCCCATCCTTCAATAAATGTCTTCTAACAAACTGATTCTTAGAAGGTTTGGAGGTTCAGGAAAGCCACCAGACATTTGGGATGGGGTTATAAAACTCTTAGGTCTGAAAAACTGGGCTGGAAATAAATAGCACGGAGGACGGGCTCAAAAGTGAGATTTCAGATACTTCCTCCTTCTGGTTGCCTCTCAAGTTGTATCAGCTTAGGCACTATCATGGCTGGAGCCTGGAAGTACAAAGACTCACAGAAATTAAAATAAAGAGGGTCTGCCAACTTCTTGAACTTCAGTAAAGTTTTGTCGTAAAATTAAACCAAGGTGCATGAGGTCTTCTTATCTTACCTCAGTCATATGGCCCATCCACCCTACTGCTAATATACTGTATTTTCATGCATCCTTTTTTATTTCAGTCTTATTATGAGTTTGGCTTCTTTTCAAACCTTTTAGGCTAAGATTTTCAAAAGTGACTAATGACGCTGAATACCCTACTTGCCACATGTTCAAGGGGACTGGTTTTCAGCAGATGGGGACTGGCTCAGCATCCTCAGAATGAGGCCCCTTTAAAGTCTCCCGGGTTGGGAAGTCAGAAACTGAGGCACCTCAAATCACTGGTCACCTTTGAAATTCTTCTTACGTATGTGTGTGTGTGTGTGTAATCAATCCTCATGCTGTCAAATGGCATCTCTGTGTGTGTATAATCAGTCCTTACACTTTAATATGGTGGTGGGGGGAGGGAGCAGGGGTGGGATGGGTGTGTGCGTGTGTGTATGAGAGAGAGAGAGAGAGAGAGTGCGCATGCCCTGGTAAAACATGCAATAAAGCCAATAGACAGGCAGGATAAATCCTACCCATTTATTAAATCTAGGCATGGATTAACCAATATTTCTCCTTCACATGGTTCATTGTCTGTGGTTGTTATAGAAAGCAAAGAGGTGAACGATGGAGGGATTGGAACCTGAAGGGCATTACAGGGGAAGCCTGTTCTGCCGTCTCCAGCACAGTATATCACTCTGAAGTTCCCAGCCTTGCCTTGCCAAGAGCTCTGCTGCAGACCCCAGTCCCAGCGGGAGCACAAAGTGAATTAGTGCCCTTGCTTAAGATCATTTCAGTACAGGAACCACTGACCAGCCGGAATGATGTGGGTTGGCTTTATAACGTAGACTGCTATCCACCAGGGACTGAGGGAAGACCATTAAAGATTTCACTGAGGGCTGGAGGTTGAACCGTACTTGAATTGAGGTTCTTAAGGTCTAAACACAACATTGTGTTTAGAGTCCTAACCTTCCACTGAAATCAGTACCTTTGTGGATCTGGGCCTATACCCCAGTGCAGCATGCAGCTGGGGGGAGGAGTCATCTCCCTAGGTGCCTTTACTCCAGTGGGTGAAGGAGTGCTCTGAAGACCCTTTGCAAAATCTTGTCACCTGACCCATGCACAGTTGCATAGTCTGGCTCTGGGTAACAGGGCTCAGGGTTGTACAGCAGGGCATGCTTGCCTCCCCCTACCCCCCCTCCGCCCCCCCACACACAGCAAAATTATACCATTTCTGCTCCCAAGGGGCCCTCTACAGACACAGAGGTTTATTAATTATTTGTATTGCAGTAGTACCCTGCAGCCCCAATCATGGAACAGGACCCCACCATGCTAGGCACTGCACAAACAGAATAAAAAGCCGGTCCCTGCCCTAATGAGCATGCTGCCCAATAAGAGGATGGATACATTTCCCTCCTTCCCGGATGTGCAGTTTTAAAAATGAGAGTTGCCTCCTGCAATAGATGTGGCATCGCTGGCCTCCAGAATAGATCAGGGATTGCTGCGCAATAGCAAATGTCAGAGGAAAGTGGACTCTGGAGTGATCAGAAAAAGCTTTTCAGTTCCCATTCAACAGAGCAATGCACCGTCTAACAAGGTGGCCTGTCTGCAGAAAGCAGCAAAGAGTCCTGTGGCACCTTACAGACTAACAGAAGTATTGGAGCATAAGCTTTCGTGGGTGAATACCCACTTCATCAGACGCATGTGGTGGAAATTTCCAGAGGCAGGTATAAATATGAAGGCAAGAATCAGTCTAGAGATAACAAGGTTAGTTAGATCCTCATCCTCCCTGATTGAACTAACCTTGTTATCTCTAGACTCATTCTTTGTCACTTTTTACAGATCCAGACTAACACGGCTACCCCTCTGATACTTGCCTCTGCAGAGTACACGTGTTTTCATTGCATGCCATTGTGCCTCTAACATACCGCCCAGTGCTGATGGATCGGTCTGATGCATTTCACTACTCAACTGCGCGAACAGGAGATCATTCTGTCTGGCTACGGCAAAGTCTCCCTTGATCGGGAGCACTAGTTCAGAGGGACACTGATGGGTTATTTTAGGCCAGAGATTTGCCAATGGGGCTAAGCACAAGAGAACGTGAGGCTCACTACGTTCCCCTCCCCAATCTGACACTAAAGAAAAAGTCTGTAGCTTAACCTCTCTGCAGTTGCTAGCCCTGGAGTAGAAGCCACAGCGTCTTCATGCCATGCCGTGTGATGTGTTAGGGCCACTGGCTCTGCATAATGGTGCCTCGAGTCACTCCTCTGGTCTCCTGTTACCCAGGCAGCCAACCTTCATGGCACACAGAGATATAACTGGCTCCTCCTCACCCCCACAATCTGTCTAGGCACTTCTGCCTCGTGCATCCTAAGCACAGTGGTTGAGTGGGTGAGTGAGAGGGAAGATTTGCATAGGCTCTGCACTATAGCTGGCTTTCACCCAGGGAAATTAGAAGACTTCCCTTTCACGAAATTGCTTTAAATCGGTGGCATTCAGCCTTTGCCATTTCAGGGGATCATGGAACATGGTGACCAGAATCTCCCTCCAGTTTAGCAGGATGGAAATGCAAGGTCCCTGATGCTTGTTTCAGCCTCCCCTGAGAGTCACAATCACCAGGCTGGGAACCCTTGTTTTAAATATATGTTGAGATCGGGGGAGGAGGGAGAGGGTTGATTAACAAAATATAAAACCAAACAAAGTTCATTTCATCATTATTCAGTGTTCCTTCAAGAGCGCCAGAATCAAATACAGATTGACCCCTTCACCCGTTTAGTCCCTTATCCCCACTGACTCTGAAGTCTAGTCATCGGTGGGTCTCTGTGACGGAGCCCTGGAAGATGTAGTAGAGTACAGAAAGTTGCCCCTGGTGTTTTTAAGGCAGTGTTTCACAGATCCCGAGGCCAGAAGGGACCATCTAGTCTGACTTCCTGTATAACACAGTCCCAGAGACCGTCCTCCAAAATAATTCTGAGAGCAGATGTTTTAGAGGAACATCCAATCGTGGTTTAAAAGTTCTCAGCAGTGTAGATCATGTGGGATGTAGAGACTCCATCGAAGGATTGCAAATCCAACCATAGCCATGGCGCGTGAATAAGGGTGAGCTACAGGCAAAACTCACCCGGGTGTAAAACCAGCCACAGACCAGGACTCCAGGGTGCTAGGTGCTGTACAAACAGAGTAAAAAAGAGAAGGGGGCTGCCTAAAAGAGCTTTGTATTTCTTGATCTTGGGGGGCTAGACTGCTAGGCAATACAGTGAGTACACTCCAAATAGGAAACAAAATGGCATCGATATCAGCTGTTATTATTGTGGGTGTGGGAATAATGGGGGTCTCGGTGCTGGATCTGGCCTAGGGAGCTGAAGGCCGGATCCAGGCATAAGTGCCTGCCTTCATAATTCTCCGCAGAAACCCTGGCTTGGAAGCAAGATGACCCTCAGCTGCATGGGGGGGCCCCGTCTAACAGGAAAAAGGACAATGTAAGTATTGCCTCAGGAGTCACGTCCTCTCGCAAATTAAGCCGCAAGTTCCCTAATTTGGGGCCTTACCATAAATTAGGCTATTCAGTTACCCAATCTGCTGCCAGTAAAATAGGGCTTCAAAATGCACGATATAAGCAATCAAATGGATAGGGTCCAGGGAAAGGCAGCCTCTTCCTATTAAGGAGCAAACAGGTCGGGTCTGGAAGGGGTAATCTTCACCATATTAGGAAGCAAATGGATGATTGGGAAGGTAGGGGATACGGCAGGTACCAAGAAAAGAGTAGGGATAAAAGATGCTGTCACCATAACTCAGGGCTCACTTCATTGGTCGCGAGGCGGAGGGGAACGAGTAGTCTGGATGCTGTAACCAAATAAATCACTTCTTACCACTCCCCCCGGCTTCATCCATCATTTGGCCCTGCAACAATGATTATGATTTGATTTCTATATTTAAATAAATGTTCAAGTGTCCCCATCAGGATCAGCACACCATTGTATGAAGTGCCGTGAAAACGCATGGAGAACCAATCCTTGATCTGAAGAGTTTGCAAATTGAGACCCTGATCTTACCAATGGATCCACTAATCAAAACCCCTCCGGTATGAAGGGATCCACCCCAGAAAACGTGACTGCAGGACAGGTGCTTATGGACAAGAAGCTGGATATGAGTCAGCAGTGTGACCTTGTTGCCAAGAAGGCCAATGGCATATTGGGCTGCATTAGTAGGAGTATTGCCAGCAGATCAAGGAAAGTGATTATTCCCCTCTATTCAGCACTGGTGAGGTCACACTTGGACTACTGCATCCTGTCTTGGGCCCCTCACTACAGAAAAGATGTGGACAAATTGGAGAGAGTCCAGCGGAGGGCAACAGAAATGATTAGGGGGCTGAGGCACATGACTTATGAGGCGAGGCTGAGGGAACTGGGGTTATTTAGTCTGCAGAAGAGAAGAGTCAGAGAGGATTTGATAGCAGCCTCCAACTACCTGAAGAGGGGGTCCAAATAGGATGGAGCTCAGCTGTTCTTAGTGGTGGCAGATGACAGAACAAGGAGCAATGGTCTCAAGTTGCAGTGGAGAAGATGTAGGCTGGATATTCAGAAACACTATTTCAATAGGAGGGTGGTGAAGCACTGGAATGGGCTACCTAGGGATGTGTTAGAATCTCTATCCCTAGAGGTTTTTAAGGCCCAGCTTGACAAAGCCCTGGCTGGGATGATTTTGTTGGTGTTGGTCCTGCTTTGAGCAGGGGATCGGACTAGATGACCTCCTGAGGTCTCTTCCAACCCTAATATTGCATGATTCTAAACCAAGCAATATATGAAGGTTTGTGGGGGTGAGTAAAGTATACAACCGAGTATATACAATCTGTTATATACATTTGCAATTGAATATCAATGCTGTAGATTATTTGCCAATTGCCCTGCAAGCCATCTTTAACTGGCTGACTTTTTCTTTTATAGGCATGATGCCAGAGCTGGACGCAAAAGAAAGGTCTCTAGTTGGAAAACAGCATCGACCTAGAGATCCGTATGAAAAGTAAATTAGATTTTATAAATCTTTCAGGTTTTGATAACTTGGGGTATAACTATTAGTAGCAGCTACTGATTTATTTTTTGAGGACATATTTTTATCTTAAACAGTTGCCTAGTGCAAGTTTTAAAGTGACTCCATCTTGTGAGCTCCTTGCAGCACACACAGAGTACAGAATAATTTTAATTTTGCCTTGTGCCTTTTCATTATGAATTTTATAGAGCTAACTGGAAAATTACACCTCCCTCCCCCCTCCCCACGCACGCCTGAGAAATTCAGGTTTTCTTCAAAAAATAAAACAGACTAAAACTTATTTATTTTGGGATGAGGAGCTTTTGGCAAAGTAGACCAAAAATCTTCTGGTATTCCGCCACCAATATCTGAAATATTTAGGGCTTTTGGCTTTATTGTTGGGAAAGAAAATTGAGAGAGAAAAATTGTTTGTCAAAATCTCAGTTTCCCACCAACACAACCCTCCCCCCAAAGGAAAAAACGTTTTCATCAATAACATTTTGCCGGGTTCTAAATATTTTAACTTTTTCATCTGTATTTTGTTTTTTTTTTAAGCTGGGTCAGGTCCTCAGTTGGTGTAAACTGGCATCGCTCCACTGAAATCAGAGCTACAGCAATTTGTACCATCTGAAGATTATGGCCCTTGTAGATGCAAAAATATTTAATCTTTTTTAAAAGGGAGGGGGAAGAATGTTAGGCATACCAAAAAAATTGCCCTGTCTGTATATTAATATTTCTGCTATTCAGGGCCCAACATAAAGAGTGCAGATAGATGTCACTGGCCAAACATGATGGACCACCCATAGCCCTTTTATTAAACAGCACTTGTACTCTCTGTAATCCTATCAATAGCGTAATCAGAGCTGCCATGTCCCAGAGTTTGATGGAACAGCAGGACCTGGGAAATGAAGACTGACTTTGTTAACAAAAGTCATTTCTCCCACTTAATTCTGACTCTCCTTGGTGGGAAGTAGGAAAACAATGTTTATTTGTGCAGCGAGCGAGGGGGAAGAGAAATGAAAGGAAGAGACTAGCTAAGTGTGAAGTTTGATCTGGCACTATCTAGAGCTCCTTTCTTCCAGGCGGTTTCTGATCCAATCAATTACAGTTTGATATTACATCTCTCATTTAACTTACCCCACCACATCTTGCAGTGATACAATCCAGATAATAATCAGATTCAGGACTAAGAAGGAAAACCTAGACATCTTGAGGATAATGAACATGGCCTTCGTTCAATCAGTGTTATTTTCCATGTATGGAGAGGTTTAAAATCCTCAGGACAACACTGGGTCTTTAGCAAGGCTACTTTGCAAACAGGAAGCATAGTAACGAAAGGCTTTGCCACCAGCTGAATGTGGATTAACTGTGTGGACAAAGAACTAGTGATGGGAGATGAAAGAGAGTGAAGTGGATAATATATAGGAATGAATTAGAGGGCGGGGAGTAAATACCTTCTTAGCAATCATGCTGGGTTCCATGTCTAGAGACAGAACCAAGCAGCAAAGTTGCAAATCTTCCCCGGGGATCGGGATGCTCAGATACAGGGGTGAAATCCTGGCTCTGTTGAAGTCAATGGCAACAACCTCATTGGTTTTAATGGACACGTGATTTCACTCAGGTCCCCTTGCAGAGTTAGGAGCCAGCTGCAAAGATCAGATCCAAATCTGGATGTGAACCTCCCCAAATGTCAACATGATGAGGTGTGGGGTCGGGCCCACCTCAACCCAAAATCAAACAGGTACTTTAGCTTCCTGGAAAGCCCTTGTTATAAAAATAATGGAGCTTTTAGACAGTGGGGTCCCAAGAGCACCAGGAGATACTGCTCTTTCTGAACTTCAACAAGCATTTTCCTCTCTCTAACTCCATGGAACATTTGTGGGCAAATCACTTCTGCTCCCATTGGCATTCATGTGGCTGCCTTTCCTCACCCCTTGCCACATAACATCCTAATCTGGGGCTAGGAGCCTAAAAACTAGAAATGGGCCAGGACTGGAAATGGGAAGTTCAAAATATGGACGTGAAGCAGGACCTGAGCTTGGCGATTCAGGGCAGTGTCTGTTAGTAATTCAGGCCCAGATCCTCAAAGGGATATAGGCACCAAACCTTTGAGCTATTGCCCAAAAATTTCACTCCTAATCAAAGCTACTAAGATGGATCCATATAGTTCTGATCTGTTCTGAATCATATTCTTGCATTGTGAAAGTTCGGACTCTGAGGTTCTGACCCATCTTTATGTATCACACTTGGGGTACGTCTTCACTACCCGCCGTATCAGCGGGTAGCAATCAATTGCTCGGGGATCGATATATAGCGTCTCATCTAGAGGCGATATATCGATCCCCGAACGCGCTTATATCAATTCCGTAACTCCACCAACCCGAACTGAGTTGCGGAATCTACAGGGGGAGCCGCGGACATCAATCCCGCGCCGTGAGGACGGTGAGTAATTCGATCTTAGATACTTCGACTTCAGCTACGTTATTCACGTAGCTGAAGTTGCGTATCTAAGATTGATTTTCCCCCGTAGTGTAGACCAGCCCTTGGATTTAGAAACCTTCACCACCAGGTGATGCACTGCGTTGTTTGCTAGTGCTGGGACTTACATATATCCAGGGCCCAATCCTGAATTTCGTGCATAACCATAACTCTCACTGAAGTCATTAGGAGTTGTGAGTGCTTGTAAATACTGGATTGGGCCCCTCTCAGTCTCAAGAGCACTTAGAAGGCAATTAAAATCAATGGTAAAGCTGCAGTATATTAGCCACATGGTCTCTATATATCAGCAGGGAATACTATGCAGAAGGTCCAAGCAGAATGGAGGGTCAGACTATGAACGTTATATTGCCAAGGTGCACAATGGGAAAATGATATACCACATATGTTCTCTAAGAAGCAATCAGTTACATTGTACGTCTTAATTTTCTCATCTGGATAAAACGATTCACAAATCGAAGGAACTCCAGGCATGGAACACTCCTTTTTAAAAATGCAAAAACCTCCCATTTCTTTCAGAAACAATCGAAACCAAGTACAACGGGGTGATCACTTCTTGATTTCCCCCTCCTCATGGTATCAGATTAACGGATTTGGTGTACAAAGTCCTATTCAAAATTTTCAGTAACACAAAGCTGCCTTTCAGATTTGGGGGTGGAGGGGTTGGACAGGGAGAAAGCCAATGACTATAGTTTTAAACTTACTAAGGGAAACATGCTGGATTTTTCTCTGGAAAACAAAAAGCAGAGAGATGTTTAAAAGAGGCACAATTACAAGACTTGATTTCCAAATATTCTCATATATTATATGCAATATTACAGTAATGCTGAAAGCAGGTAAGAAGCGCTGATGCCCTTAGCAGATTTGGGAGTATAATTTAGCTCAGATGTTCTCAAACCACACACACAAGAACTGATCAATTTCTGATTTCCATTTTTAGTATGTTTAATTATGTGCGTCTAACGGAAGACTCCAAGATAGAGAATTAAGAGAAGAAACCCAGTTAAAAGAACCCACTCCTCTCAATTAGCACAGTAATACCCCAAGCAGTGGGACTGCTAGACAGTGTGATAACATTACAAATTACTACAGCCAAACAATTTGCCAGGTGCCAGAATGTATTCACCTTAAAGGAAGCAAGTAAAGAGCTCTCTGGTTTGTTTTACTTAATTTTGTCTCACGTTGTTTTGATGGCCACCTTTCCAGAAGTGGCGTCAAGCGAAATAAAATCATATTTTTAAAGTAACTCTTGAATGGTGACCTGTTTTTGTAGTAACATCAACAATCCATAATCATCAAAACCTAACATTTTGTTAATAAACATCAGAATTTTCCACAAAACTCTCCTTTACTGTCTATAAAACAACTCCTTTACTAACTAGGTAATAGTCCTAATTCTTTTTAAAGGAAGGGGGATTCTCTGTACATGTTAAAAATCAGTGACTAAAAGGAAAATAAGTTGAATTCTCATCCCCTGAGTACTATGGTAAGAACATTTCTTTGCAATTCTCTTTCCCTCACACACACAAAAATGTGTAGTATGATTCATATTCAAAAAGCTTCCAAGTGTAGTTTTTTAACTAAGGTCTTTCATGTGTTTTATTTTAAGTACTATTTGACCTACTACAGCCAACCAGGATCAGATCAATATTGGGAGGGTACCGTGGTTAATTATTGAGACTTTGGTTTTAAAGAAGTATGTGGTCAACAAAAAGAAAAGGCGGTTAACTCTTTGAAGGAAAAGGAGAAGCAAATTCCTTGTAAAAAACCCACAGATGTCTGTAGTTTTTGGTTTAGAAATAAGAATTTTTTAACAACTCAAACTATACTTTCCATGCTCTCAGAGCCCAGGCTCTCACTGATTTGCTGTGGGAACTCTGTATACTCTGTGTACACTCCTACAACTGGGAACATTAAAGAACTTTATCTTTGCTAAAAGAAAAAAAAATGATTTTTTTTTTTTTGCTGTAAAGCAAAACCCCCATTAGATCTTTGAAAAATGCATCACTTGGTGACAATTTCTCCACTTAAAGAGTCACTGAGGATATTTTGTTTAACTAAGGACAGCAGGGTAGGACAGGAAATAGTTGCACTAACAGTAATGATGAAAGCCGGTTTAAAAAAATGATACATTGTAATTGTAAGTCATGATTTTCTCTGGAATATTTCCCCCTCCCACTCCTTTTGCTCATTTTCAGAATTTCCAGTATTTCTAATCTGACAGTTTCACAAAGCAACGTCAAGAGCTGTGAATGTATTTCTGCTACTCCACTAAAATGAAACCGATCCTGGCTTGAAATTTGGTTTAGAAAGCTGAATTACCAACAGAAAGAGACATTCTGGATTCCAGCTACACCAACACTGGCTCCTTAATCTGTCCTTCACTTTCCAAGCTTCACCTCCTCTTCACAACCCCCCCTTGCAGATTCAAAAATGAAAATTCAACTTATCTCAATACACAACAGCTTATATGAAAGTCCATTTCTTTAGACGTGGAATAATAAAGTAAGAACACCC
This sequence comes from Gopherus flavomarginatus, assembly GCF_025201925.1. Lineage (NCBI taxonomy): Eukaryota > Metazoa > Chordata > Testudines > Testudinidae > Gopherus > Gopherus flavomarginatus. The sequence goes on along the minus strand of NC_066623.1, from coordinate 109,533,862 downwards.
AAGCAGTTTGCATAATATTAAACACACTGAAAATGACATTAAAACTCCCTCCGCCCCCCATCCATTCAGTTCACATTTTTACTTCTGAGTTGCAGGGAATGAGAGGATGGTGTTAAAAATTTTTTATCAAGTTGCTGCAGAAATTCAATACTAGGTTTGACACATTCCCTTGCATATTACAAACTTGTGGACACCACATCTCGGTGCCTCTGGCTCCCTAATATCACATGCAGGAGAGAGAGAGAGTGTACACAATTGTGTCTCGGTGGCTATCCCATGCGCACACAGAGGGAAAGTGTCACCTCCGCAGATACACAACACCATCAGTGTTATGTCACCTGATCGCTGCATTGGGTTGCTGAGGGCCTGTTCTAAAGGCCATTGCAGCCTCAATGGACTTTGGCTCATACCCTGTCTTCCTGAGCTCCCTTATCCTGGTGCTGGTCAGTTTCCCTCCCCCTTGCTGGGATGGACAGAGAATTGCAGGGGCCCAAGCCCCCCTTACCTGGGAGAAGTTGAGCCCATTCAGTGGGTGGCACTGCTCTTCCACCCTCTCCACAGCCCCTGTCCTCTTCTTCATCCGCTCGGCCTCCTGGGCCAGGTAGAGGTCCAGCACCGGCACCCCTCGGGAGCGGATGTCCGTCTCAGTCAGCGAGTTGACCATCAGCATCACCCAGACGGGCCTCTTGCGCTCCCAGTTGCCGGCGATGGCATTGAAGAGGTAGTCAGCATATAGCCCCTTGCCCCGCTGGTCTGGGGTCATCCAGTGTGGCAGCATCAGCCTGACATACTCCAAGTGCCGTTTGAGACGGCGGTAGAGCTCTCGGGGCAGCACGTCCTGCAGGTTCTCACCGTGGGGCAACATCTGGCAGCTGGCCAGGCCTGAGATGGTGTAGGGATCAGTGAGGTCCAGTTCGAAGTACACGCTGGAGCTGGCCTGGAACGCTGCCTTGGAGTTCTCAGGGATGAAGTCCCACACCCGCGTGTAGGGCACGTGGATGGTGCCAAACAGGTAGGCCGGGGGGTCCCGGCGAATGGTCCACAAGAAGGAGTTTAGCTCTCCCTGCTAGGGATGGGAGAGAGACAGAGTCAGAGCCAGTCCATTTTGGGGATGAGGCACAGGGCCAGCAAAACCACAGGACAGCATGTGTGAGAGAGAGAGAGACAGAGAATTTCATATACAGCAACTCTGCTGCACACACTATCCCTACAACAACACAGCCTCAGCAGAGATGTCTATGAGATATACACCACAACGGTCTATCTGCATAGATCCATACGCAACACAGATAAACCATACATAAACTGTCTCCGTATGTATGTGCACACAAACACACACTCCAGGCATATACACACTGAACTCCTATAATATACAGGAACAGATTAAATACAGTGTCTGTGTGTGTATCTATCAGAATAAGAAATCTTGTCATCCTTGGTATAACTCAACTCTAGTCTGCGATAGTTGCTTGCAAGACGGTGCTGTGTGTGCAGTGTGCACCCAAAACCTTAGTTCTGTCTCCACCTGAGTGATGAACTGTTGATTCTGTACTAATGCGGTTCTGGGCGAATTAATAAATTGTTGGTTAGTTACAAATAAGCAAATAGATTTGAGAAATACAGTTCAAGTTCAAAGTGGCCCTGAAAGAAATCCAGCCTTAAAATAAATAAGTGAGTGCTCCCTGCATTCAATAAAATAGAGTCCATTCTATGTTGGATACAACAGTTATCTCATTGCAAACCTAGCTTGTTAGATTTCGGCTTTAAAATCTAACGGGCACCTTGGCAAATTCATAAAAATGGATCCCTGTTCAGTAACTGTATTTATCTCTGTTTCTATAGCTATATATACATGTCTCTGCATATTAGCATGTAAATCATACAGAAAAATGTGGTGATGGCTAGAGCCACATAGATGTCTAGCTAGATGAAACGTATATAAAGAAGCTATATGTGCACCTATATCCGCACAGTGCGAAGGGGAGGCAGTGTGTAGCTATGGAAAGACATACAGAGAAACTGTATTTAATCTGCATGTATCTTCACCCAGGTACCAGCTTGACACACAGAACTTGCATGTTTACACCTGTGTGCACTCAGCCATTCGCACAGCTGTGTGGACGTGGTGCCTGCCTAGAGGCACTGCCCCAGGGGCGTAGAGATGCAGCTGGATGGGCTCTCTGCACAGGAGCGCTGGATGTGTGGATCCAGCCAGGCAGACAGAGGGACAGTGACCCCCTTGGGCTACAGTGATCAGACCCCCGCCTCCGCCCCTGAGCTTTGCCGTGGAGCAGCCAGAGCTCAGCCCCATCTCCCTGCAGGGTTTCTTGGGCAGAAAGTGCCTGGGAGCTGGCGTGCCTTGAGCAAACTGGGCAACCATCCTGTCCCCCGCAGCCGAGCCCTGGTCCATCAGAGGAGAGGGAAGCAAGCAGGGCTGGGATGGGACTGTCTCCATGCCCAGGGAGGGGGGACTGATTTGGGCGGGGAGGATACAAAGCAGCAATGATCCCCCCCCGGCACCTGAAGGAGACTGCCAGGCAGAGGGCCAGTCCCCCACTGCGGATCCCCTGATAGTTTCCTGGGGCTTGGGGTGAAGCCGGAGCGCGGGGCGCAGGCTGGGGCAAGGGGGAGCAGCTCACCGATCGGGGCAGCTCACATGGCCCGGGGTCCATCTGCTTCCTCCTGGACGTGGCGCCTGGCAGGAGCCCCCCGAAGATGAAGTAGATCAGCGCCAGGTTGGGTTGCATCCTGCCTCTTCCCAGCTGAGCCTTCCCTGGTGGCTTTGCTGGATCTTACCCGCCCTCGGTCTTGTTATTCAAACAAACTTTGCCCGTCCCGTCCGCAGGTGGCAAGTGCAGAGCAGGAGCCGGCGCCTGGAGCCCCCCGCGCTGCTCAGGGCTTGTCAGACGGCGAAAGGCTCCGCGGAGGACGAGCCCGGCTTTGCGCCTGATCCCCAGCCTCCGCCATGCTCTTTTTGCAGAGCCGAGGAGCCACTTCTGAGCTGGCCGGAGCAGATTTTCGGCGTTGGGAAGGCGGTGGGAGCGCAAAGGAGCTTGTCAGGCGGGGGGGCTGGAGCCTCGCTGGTGAGGATGGATTTGGTGATTGCTATTTGAACAGGCACAGGAAGGCGGGTACTGAGCAGCATGTCAATATCACACACACACACGCGCGCAGCGAGGAGGCAAAAACTTACAGCAACTTCCAAACTTCTCATCCTCCTGAACTTTTATTTTTTTTTTTTGCCGCTGCAGGGAGGATCTGCCGCCACTAGAGGGCGCCTGTTTCTCAATCATCTAACCAGCTGGCCGCTGACGGCTCAGTCAACAGGCATCTTTACCCTGCCTGCAAAGGGACCAGTTTGATCAGTCTGCGGATTTCCTAGGTTCAGTGCCTCAATTGCCCCCAATGTGAGCCACCTGCAGCAGCCTGATTTTCGCCTGCAGCTGGAGAGGGCGGTAAAAAACGACCACACGCCTCTCCTTCCCACCCCTGCCTTCTCCAGTCCTTCAATATAGAAGCAAACCACAACTTTGTTTTTAAGCTTTTGAAACAGCTGAATGTGCATTTTCTCACGTCCACTCCCCTTGGAAGTTGCCTTTGCACGCCTGGGTTGAACTCAGGATGTAAAGCCTCATGAGAAAGTATGTTCCTCTAAAGAGATCTCTGGTCCAATTTTGCAAACATCAGAGGCTCAGATAAGACACTGCACAAGAATCTCAAAACATGTGGCTTGTCACCACTTGGAAGTGGTGATGTGAGGTAGCTTTGGCCAGTAGCTGGCTAAAGGCTTCAGGCAAAATCCTGGCCCAGTTAAAGTCTGTGAAAGTTTTTCCATTGACTTCAGCATGGCCAGGATTTCACCCTTAGATTCTATGCCCAGCTATTCCATTTACTTACCACATGTGTTTGGCCAAACTGAACATAACCCCTCTGCACATGGGTGTCCCCATATCTAAAATGAGGGGACAATATATATCAATGGTATATGCAGTGGCTTGGAAACACTCACATCCAGAAGAGCTCTGGGTCAGAACTGCACAGCCAGTCCCTAACTGCAGTCATCCAAATCCTAGATCCAAACACTCCCCAAACTTCGGGGAAGTTTATAGCTGAGCGTTGATACTCAGGTCAGCTTTTTAACATATTAAATCATAAAATCTACCTGGGGTAGGTATTGAGTGCTCTGTGTGTATATTACATAAACACTGTGCTGTAAAGAGTTGAAGGTGACTGGTTTTTTTAACAACAAAAGAAGTTAGTTCCTTACTCATATGCAAACCCCACACTACTTACTGAGTCCTTAATCAAAACTCCCATTTTTGGTAATGGGCATTTGCCAGGGTAAAGCTGGCAGGATCAGGTCCCTCTGACTAATTATAAATAAGATTCTTCTAAAACCAGGGCAAAGCCTGAAATGACGTCACATGTATCAGTCACTGTGGTTACTGTTAAACAAATGTAACTACACAAGACGATTGAAGGGGCTTTAACGTTGAAAGCAAATCAAATTTGTTTTGCTTGGATTCCGTTTCTGGCCTCCAGACATGAAAACAGTGTGTTCTCCTAACAATAGCTTTGATATCAGTGGCACATTTTTATAGAGGAAAATTAGACCCATGGATTTATCAGACAGATCCTGGAGATAGGAAACGCATAAAGGAGAGAGATTTTTTCCAACTAAGGCCATGATCTGGTAAAGAATTACATTGACTTCAGTGGGGTTCCCCATGCGTGTGTAAGTCTGTACAGGACCATGTTTACAAGCACTCTGGAAACCTTGCAAATCGTTCCATGTGGCTGTAGGGGTTTGCCCACGCAGAGCTTTTTGCAGGTGTGGGGCTGGAATTGTAAACATTCGTATCTACTCTGAGCACGTGCAGCAAGATGGCTGCATTTCTCCTTGGTACATGCTGTCACAGCTTCACCCACCAGAGGCTCCAAGCTGGAGTCCCCAGCCTTTTTCTATAGTTCTCTCAACCCCTGCCCATGTATGATGTAATAGCTTTTAAAACATACCCTTATTTATAGTGAAGAAGCTACAGCTGCTACCACCATTACCCAGACTGGTGCAAGGGATGGGAAGGCATGCGAGACAGGCCTGGATGCCTCTATGTTGCCCCTTCATGCAAATGCACAGGTCCCACCTTGTTGGGGAGGGATCAGGGGAGCACAGGGTGCCGGACCCATCCCCACCCCCCTGTAAGTGCCTGGCAGGCTTTACTGCTGCAATCCTGCTGTGGCCTCACCCAGGCATGGTTACCATAGCAATGCCCTTATGAAGTGACTCCTGGATATGGTAAATCGGTGTGGTAACAAGGCAGCTTCTGAAGGCACCATTACCTATTCTGTGAGTAGAGTCTCACTTTGACTTTTGTGGTGTTAAAAATATATATATATATATGTACAATGAGGAGTCCTTGTGGCACTTTAGAGACTAACAAATTTATTTGGGCATAAGCTTTCATGGGCTAAAACCCACTTCATCAGATGCATGGAGTGGACATTTACATCAAATCACAGTTTGTCCTTTGGCCAAGCTGAAGATATTTATCAATGACATCAACAAGACTATGCAAAATGTACTTTTGTAGCTTTGGGGAATTCCTTGTTAGGCTGCACCTCACTTGTCTGGCCTGAGAAGACATCTCTCGGTAAGGACTTTGGAACTTGCTTCCATCTTTGGTTTAAAACAGGAGTAGGCAACCTCTGGCACTCGTGCCAAAAGCAACACACAAGCTGATTATCAGTGGCACTCACACTGCCCAGGTCCTGGCCACTGATCTGGGGGGCTCTGCATTTTAATTTAATTTTAAATGAAGCTTCTTAAACTTTTTAGTAACCTTATTTACTTTACATACAACAATAGTTTAATTATGTATTCTAGACTTATAGAAAGAGACCTTCTAAAAACGTTAAAATGTATTACTGGCACACGAAACCTTAAATTAGAGTGAATAAATGAAAACTCGGCACACCGCTTCTGAAAGGTTGCCGACCCCTGTTCTAAAATAACCCATCATTGGTGACCTTCAGGGCATGCCACAAAAGCTGCTAGGGCTGGGGGAAAAGTTGAAGGTGTGTTCCTGGGGAGACTTCCTGGCTGGCTGAGTTATCTGTATATGATTAGTTAGTGCTGGTGGCTGGCTGAGTAAACATGTTACCTGTAGATAAGTATTTACTGCTGCGGGGTGGTTGCCACTATGTTAGTGTAAGTTGAATTGATAATTAGGATTATGTGAAGCTTTTAATCTGAATGTCTCTCTATTGCTTAAATCTGAAGAGCTGCATAAGGAATAATCACAATCTATCTCCTAGTATTTTGGTGCCACTCCTGTAGGACAGTTAGTTGTGTATGGACCCAGCCCGAAGTGTTCCTAACAAGAATAGATCTATCACATAGGGCAACGCATGTAGCCGTTGCTAGGTAAAAGGCAGGTGCACTGGGATCAATATATACCCAGTTTTATGGCAAATCTCTGAACCATCCCTTAATGCAAGCGCCGTCTAGCTGGGAAAGCACAGCCTATTGTTGATTTATGCTGCTTGCGGACGAGATGACTAAAGTAACCATAAAAAGAACAGGAATGTACATCCCAGCAGGAGACAGAAGCCGAACTGTCCTATTAAAGTGGCAGAGTCGGGTTATGGACTTTTCAGTAAACGGTCCAGGGAGCAGAAACGGCAGACCACAAATCGCATGCCATCCATCATGCCGTCTCACCTAGGACTTAAATGCACGCCTCAGACCGATGACTTTTACAAGGCCATCGCTTCTGCAGCAGCACGGGAAATTAATTCTTTTGTGTACTTGTAATTTTTCTTTTAAGATCAGTTCCATATGTCCCTGCACTTCTCATTTAAACACAGCCGTTTAGGGCAAATCTGAAATAAATGTTAACCCCCTTCTAATGTAAATATTTACCAAAATCATTAAATAATTGCTCTGATCTTTGGACATGTACAGCGCTCTACCTGCTACTGTAGGTTTTGAGCTGGAGCAGTTCAGGGCCTCCGTGATAAACCCCAAAGCCTGTTAGAGAAGCTTAATGGTTTGATTAGCAGTTAACTGGTAGAAAAGGCTAGCTATAAACATTGCCCAGAGGAACAAACTGCCAAAGTAAATGAATTATTTTGGAACAGGGACTTTCTTTTTGAATTTCAATAATTCCAGTTAAAATAATCATGCTTTGGGGGAAAAAAAATCTAGAATCTTTCATTTTTAAGGTGGCATGTTACTTGTTTGGGTATAATATCGAATAGTATCAATGTATATTTGTATCACATGTCTCATCCTGAATGCTCCCAAATTGTTTTGCAAATTATTAGCAATCACTTGAAACACCACTGAAAAGCAGCCACTTCTGGGGTGGGGCAAGGAAGCTGTTTAACAGCATACAGTACTCAGCAGTTTAAGACAGGAAATGAAAAGTGTCACATCCAATGAAAAAGTAAGGTAGATAGGCTGAGTATAATGCCCATCATGGAATTTGGCTATGATGCAGGCTTTTAAAAACATCTCTATTCTTGCGAGAATCATCACTGGACGTTTAGTGCTAACTTTTGTATACAAAACCACACACATATGAAATTCACCTATTTAGCAGATCTGCTTAAAAAAAACCAACACTGCTTATTTTATTTTACAGCCTGTGAAATATGGCTCATGTTTGTTACATTTGTATTTTCATGTGTGGGCCTGCTCATTTTTAGACTGGTGGGACTTTTGATTCCAAGATGAATTTCTTTTTCCAGCAGCCACTTCAGTGCTGTGATGCAGAATAGCAGTGAGATTAGAAAAACACCATCTGTTGATCAAATAAACAAAAGCCTAGTTAGTTATAAGTTTAGTAGGTCATTGTGTCTCGCAAGGTCCTTGTGTGTTCATAAATTCCACCATGAAATGTTTTCTAACATCACATGACAAACCTCTGTCCTCTCAGCATTTATCTTGACGCTGTTTCTTTAACAATGGATCTGGGCCTAAGATCTGAACTTTCCCATAGATCAAAGAGGTGTTTGGACTGGGGGGGATTTGGTTTCATTGTTAATTAATAATTCAGGATACAGCACATGTAACATTGTCATGGGCTTATATTATTTATTTGTGTTACAGACCCCAGTTGACTGTGTGTGTGTGTGTGTGTGATTGTGTGTTTGTAAGGCACTCTACAAATGCACACTGTGCTGTACTGAAATGTGAAGCCACTCTGGATACATGGAAAGCTTTTGTAAAGCTGGCTGGCCACTCCCCTGATAACATGGGGAATCTCTTCTTCTGGGAGTGGATTGGCATTCTCTAGAAGCTATGGAATTTTATCCTGTAGTTGCCAGTCGATTGCTATTAGTATTCGTGTCACACACATGAGGCCTGATTGATGAAATGCCCCTCACTGCATGCCACAGTGCTCAGGGTGCTGCTGAAGGAATAGTTGACCCCAATGGAGCTACTCGTGCTTAACGTGAAGCACACATGTAAGTCTTTGGCGACTGGGTGGTATAGATTTCAAGAGTCCAGAATTGTTGACGTACAGAACACACTGCAAGACTTACCCAGGCTCCCAATTTTTTTCCTAGGCAAATGGAATAAGATGTGGAAGGGAAGATAATGTGGTGGAGGTGACAATGGAAGCTGTAATGAAGACTCCATTGATGACTAGGAAGATTGGTTTTTTTACGGCCTGATTCCTTGTCCGGTAAATCAGTGGAAGGACTTGCATTGATTTCAGCGGGCATTAGCTCAAACTCTTCTGGAGGAAGTCTCTTTTTCAAGGTTCCAGAGTGGTCTATTTTAGAAAAATAGTGATTTAAAATGTACAGAATGTGGGTAGAGATGAGACAGGCACAACTGAAAATAAAGCCAAATACATATATGCACATTTGAAGTTACTGGAGGAAATTCTTCCCACCACTCAGATTTGCAGGATAACATTTTAGTTTTTTCTCCATTCAGACTCTCAAACATAATAATTTGGAGATTCCTAGACTCTTCCCCCACTGCCCCCCATGGGTTGTAAAAATATGGTCCAGTTTCCTCCAGCTACTTGTTTATTTCTTCTGGAGTTAACACCTCTTCTGTTTTCAGAGTGTAATGTGTAGATTCTACCATGCTCAGTTCTTAATCATCGAAATGAAGCTGTGGCATTTCAGCCATAGTAATCTTTACCTTTCACTCCTCTCAGGTTGGATCTTTCTAAGTGGCTTTCATACATCTATAATCTTAATTAAAAGGGTACAAAGTGTCAAACATCATTTGGCTAAAGTGATTTAAGATGGCTCAGGACAGAGTGGCAACCTTGTTGATACATCCTGAAAATTAATGGGAAAAGATGTCAAAAAGTTAGGTGATAATGAAATACATAATGCAGTGCTTATGGTATGTATGACTTCTATCTTTTCTTGCATGCCCTTCAGTTGTCCACTTTCTGTTTATTATAGAACCATAAAACTCCAATTTAATTGTCTTAGCAAGGCTAATTAATATTAAACCCAGAAAGAAGGAACAGCTGAGTTTCAGAAAGCAAACAGCACCCACCACTACAAAGCTCTCAAACTGCTCTTCTGCCCAGCTCTGTCCACAGATTATTAAAACACAGGAACAAGCTAGAACATTAGTTGCAACAATTAGTTCTCTGATTGATTAGTTCCCTGGTGATAGGAACCCAACTTATCCTGGGAGTCAAGCTTAAAAGTAACATGTTTCTGTTTACTATTTTTAACCTACAACTTTTTAAAATAGCTTAAATTTCTATAACAGAGATCAAAGAGAATATACTTGTATCAGTGTTTACTCTGTGCATTTGACAGCATTTTGTTCCTAGTCACTTTCAATATGTCCCCTTTATAGTAAGTGTGTTTCTCCTAATGTTTGTGTGGGTCTTTCCCACAGAAACAGAGAAGAGAAAAATGCTTAAAAATGAGAAAACTACATATAATGGCTTGAGCATTCGGTACTGGAAATGGCTTTTCACATATTTTTAAAAACCTAATTAGATTCAAGTGGAGAGTGAGCTTTGCAGAGCTGTGTTATAAACTTTTATTGTATTTGTTGGAGCCCCAGTCAGGGACCAGGACCCTGCTGTGCTAGGAGCTGTACAAACACAGAACAAATAGACTGATCATTTTGTGAAATTCAGAGAAAAGTGATCATTTTTTACAGTAAAAACAGATTTGTTAGGGCGTGTAATGAAATCAACCAAACCCTTTTTTGCAGAGGTTGTGAATTTCACCGAGGAAATCTTTGTCTGGGAGAATTGTTTTTCATCACAAATTGGCATGTGTGCATAGAAACTGTCTTTCCCAGATGAAAAATATTTTGTTTATTTGCAAACCTTCTGGAAATAAATGTTATCATTATTACGTAGTATTTGCTGACCACGATATTTTATTTTTTATGTCTAGTGCCAAGCTCTTTCATAAGTCAAAGTCTGAAAAATCAAATTCGATATTCGTAGACATTTTGTAATGAATACGTTTAAAAACTGGCAACATTCCTTCAATGACTTTTCAGGTGTTGGTCTTGCGGGTAAGGCACTGGGCTGGGATTCAGGTGATGTGGGTTGAATTCCCAGCTCTGCCACAGAGTCCCTGGGTGATGTTGGACAAATCACTTTATCTCTCTGTGCCTCAGTGGCCCATGCCTAATGATACTCTCTTTCCTCAGGGGTTATTGAAAGGAATAAGTTAACGCATGTTTATCAGGTGCTGTTCTCCTACAGCAATATGTGCCATCTAACCACGTAGACAGCATCAGACACAGGGTCACTAGTCTTGCATTCTAGTCCCAGCTCTCCCACAGAATTAAATCGCTCCTTGCCTCAGTTTCCCCATCTGTAAAATAAGGACAATATCACTTCTCCACCTCACTGGGACGTTGAGGGTCAATTCATGTTACAGAAAGCTCTTTTCAGACTTAGGGGGAAAGTGCAATTTAAGTGCATAGTTTTATAGTAACTCCATTTAAACTACAGTTTACTTTCCTCTTCAGAAACTGCTTTGCCAAATTGTCAAACTGTCCTACAGTACAAATATATTGGCATTTAATTCTCGCTTCATTGTTTAAATGCTTGATTTGATCAATTGAATTGTAACATGCTATATTGTGAGTTATCTTTATTGCCTTTCCGTGCGCTCATGGAGATGACCTGTGGACGGTTTCAATATATTTTCACCCTTTTGTAAGGCACCAACCATAAAGCAAATGAAATATTATTCCTCAAGCAGTAAATCTACAGGGGACAGTAACAGATCCCTGAAAACTCAAATGGCATTTTGCCAGACAAACCAAGCACTTGATTCTACTCTATAAAAAAATAAATACATATCTATTCCAGGGTTCAGGGACCTTTGAATAGTGCACTTTTAATTAAAAGGAGGAAAACACACACACACACACAGACACCCCTACCATAATGGTTCATTCTATCTGAATCACATAAAACTATGTGTTCTCTTTTCATAAGAGCATTTGAAAGATATAGGCCAAAAAAAGGTGTCTCTGTAGTTCACTAATATACATATGTAGAAGAGGCTGCATGGGCTAGTGGAGAATAGATTATGCCCTAAATAAATGATCCAGATCTCCTGCTGGTGTAAATTGGCATAGGAGTGAAGTCCTTTGACGTCATACGGTGATAAGGATTTATATTAGCTCAGGATCTGGCCCTATGCTGGGGAAACTGGAGACAAGTCTTCCCATTATCTGCCCTAGCGGAACTGAAAAGCCAGCATGGTGAATGAGCCCTTTTTCCTACTGGATCCCTTTAGTGCCAAAGACCAAAGCGATCTGTTTCCCCATCTGTAAATGGGAACAATCATAGTGACCTCCTTTGAAAAAATGTGTTGATGTCTACTGCTGAGAAGTGCTAGATAAGAGCGAGGTATTATTTATGGTCCAGCTTCTCCTCAATGGGTTCTTCTGCTTGCCAGCAGGCAAGGATCTCATTATCTTTTAATTTTACATATCAAGACTCATTAACTCACTTGTCCTTTGCTATGGTTACTCTCCAAAAAGGAAGCCCCTTCTACTCCCAGCAGGCTATGAGTTTATTGCTTAGTCTTCTTAACATGTTGACCCCTCAATCCAACTGATTTCTTTTGGATGATCTTTCACTCTTCCATTTTCCTTGGTTTCTACCATTATATCTTGGCCTCTGTACAGAGGGGTAAATGAGATGCCGGTTGAGGATCCGATCCAATCCAAAGCCCATTGAAGACAATGGAAATCCTTCCACTGATTTGAATCCTGCCCTCCCAAGAAGCCTGTAGATGCTGTTTCACTGGCTTTACTTCCCCAGTGCAGTTCAATGTGTTATTCCCTCTTGCTTCTCAGACAAGCCAAATCTCCATAGATCAGTGGCTGGAGGAAACCCAGTGTATTTATGTGCTCTCTTTTCCCAGGACACTTTTTATGCAAGTGTCTAGCTATAGCTCATCTTCTGCTAAACTAGATTAACATTTTTGGCAAGTATCCCCATGTTCTCACCAGTCCTTGTCTGGCTAGGCACGTGCAAGTCTTCAGACATGTCTCCAGCAGGATGCTAACCATGTTTTCAATCAACACAATTAAATTACAGCTGTGAGAGGTTTTCAGGGTTTGCTGACAAGTCTTACCCTGAAAAGTGTTGTGAAAAGCCTGAGATCTGCCCTAGGAAGGAATGCAAGAATGTTAGAGTTTTTCTGGGGCTATTCTCCAATGGTGAATCCTCTCATGATGCCTCAGGTGATGATGCTCCCACTTCAGCATCTCAGATCTTTGGACGAGGACACATTGTCCAAAGTGATCACCCAGGATGCCTTTCATACTCTGGGTTTCTTTGTGCCAAGTGACCAGAATGGATGCACTGTGTTTGAGTCATTCTAAGCTGTCACAGCTTCAGGTTATAAATACACAGAATGGATTAATATTCTAAATATGTCCAGTTGGACAAACCTCACATGCTGACAAGAGCGGGATCTTGGCCTGCCTTAATGAGTTTTTTTTTCTATTTGGTATAAATCAAAGATAATCTAAATAAATAGAACATTTTTCTAACACCACCCAGCAGCAGATGGGGTTTTTGACCAGGCGCGTAGGTGAATTTGTTGCTTTGTATTTGCAACATTATTATTTATAGCCCCATATTTAAAGGGACACTGTCAAGATAAAGATCACATGTGGAGTGTTTTTATTTAAACTACCTCCGATTATTAGTACAGAAATAGGTGAAAGGCAAAACTCGACCTTTGCCTATAGAAGGCATAAGAGGCAGAAGAGGAATATAATGAAGGGAGAAATTAGAGATGGGGGAACGGCTATTTATTACTGGACTAGGACTCCATTGTGCAAGGTGCTGCACAAACACAGAATGGAAAGATGTTACCTGTCACTGAAGAGTTTATGCTGCTGAGCAGGCTGACCAAAGTCCAGTGGGGTCAGGGAGCTATGCTGGATGAGTTAGCCAAGCCCTCTGCCTCCTGCTCAAAGGTAAGTGAAACCTAGAATTCTTTGGATTTTTTTCCCTGAAAAGTAGTTTTGATGAAAAATAGCTTATTGTCTAAATAGGTCCCCTCCCCTGCCCAGCAGTAGAAAAATTTTAATTTTTACAAAAAATGTAGTTTTTTTTAACATTAAACATTTTCAGCATTTTTGTTTTCCCCAAAAACTGATTTTTAATCAATAATGAGTTTTCAAAAGCAAAATTTTTTGTACCAACCTGAAAAGCAGTCTTTAGATTTTTTGAAATGAAGAGAAAATTTCACGAGAAGCTTCAGCGAGAACAATTTTCTTTTCAAAATTTCCCTGTGGACAAATAATTGGTATTTTTCATCCAGCTCTAGTTCAACACTTGATCCTGCTTTTGTCCCTCATGGGGCATAAAAGAAGATTCTTGTGTGCTTTTATCCACCTGTCCAAGCCAAGCTAGATGGTTACCCTCTTTGTCAAATGGTTAGTATTATTCGTATAATAAAACAGGTGTTTTACATGGTAGATCCCTGCCCCAAGGCTCTCGCAACCTAAGGGCCCAGGCCTGGAAACATTTATTGCTGGGTGCAATACAGCACATTTGATATCCTTCAGTGTGATTGTATTTCTGGCTGCAAGCCTGGTTATAATATTCAGCCCTAAATTAGATTTAACGCAGCAAAGGATGACAACAAACAAAGGCTAGGCCAGGGGTATGGAAGAGAAAGACCGTAAGATGTGTTCTTATCATGCACATGTTTTGTTAGCATCTTTGAGTTTTTGCTTTGAAATGGATCTAATATTGGGTGTGACAGACCCAGGCCAGTAGGGTACAGGAGTCTGGTAGAGGGCAAATATACCAGGCCAGAAAACTACTCACCCAGGCCAGTAGGGTACAGGAGTCTGGTAGAGGGCAAATATACCAGGCCAGTATATTTGCCCTCTACCAGACTCCTGTACCCTACTGGCCTGGGTGAGTAGTTTTCTGGTTGAGAAGTTTTCTGTTCCCTGAGTGACCAGAGCAGGGGCTGCACTAGAGTAATCAGGAACCTGCTAGAACCAATTAAGGCAGACAGGCTGATTAGATCACCTGCAGCTAATCAAGGCAGGTTAATCAGGGCACCTGGGTTTAAAAAGGAGCTCACTCCACTCAGGGAGGGGAGAGCCAGAGGAGAGGAAGTGCATGTGAGGAGCTGGGAGCAAGAGGCGCAAGGAGCTGAGAGTGAGAGGCTGTGCTGCTGGAGGACTAAGGAGTACAAGCGTTATCAGACACCAGGAGGAAGGTCCTGTGGTGAGGATAAAGAAGGTGTTTGGAGGAGGCTTTGGGGAAGTAGCCCAGGGAGTTGTAGCTGTCACACAGCTGTTACAACAGGCACTATAGACAGCTGCAATCCACAGGGCCCTGGGCTGGAACCCGGAGTAGAGGGTGGGCCCGGGTTGCCCCCAAACCTCCCAACTCCTGATCAGACACAGGAGGAGTTCATCCAGACTATGGGGAAAATCACTGAAGTGAGCAAATCTGCCAATAAGCACAGGACTCACCAAGGTAGAGGAGGAACTTTGTCACATGGGGAAAAGGTCCAAAATCAGCACCGACAAAGCAGACCCTTGCTTTTTGGTTCTTGTGTGCTAAGGAAGTGCTGTGTTTGGGTTGACTTCCCAGATGTATATACAGCCATTAAAGAATAATGGATGCATTGCCCTGAATTGTAGGTTTTGGAATCCAGAAGCCCTTGTAAATAAATAAATACATGTGGGGATGAGCCTGTATATGAGCGTGGACCCTGCATTCATTTATTTGTGTGTGTGCGTGTGTGTGTGTAATCAGTCCCTGTTAAATGGTGTGGGTGTGACAGTGAGAAAGAGAGTATAATATAAATTGAGGCCCATTTTTTTTTCTTTGAAGCTATTAACACCACCCACAAGCAACAGGAAAGAGACTTCACTTTTAATTAGTACTAACATATTTGAAATTCACCCTGTATTTGCCTTCAAGTGCAGCAAAGCTGCTTCAAAGCTAAAAGCTTCTTCACTTGCTAAGTAATAATGAGGTATTAATGAAGCAATTAGGAACTTGTAAACATGGCTGTCAAAGAGATATGAACTAATCACCAGCCAAAGGAAAAAGGCAGAGACTTCTGCCTTCAGTGCTCTGCTCTCTCCACAGCCCCTGGGGAGCTCTGTGCTTGTAAACTAATCTGCAAAAAATGTTCTAGATTAATTCAAAACACTATTCTCCTTTTAATTCCCTGACATCGGACTTGTGTCTGAATGGATGCCCTGTACGGCAGCTTTTAAATATGCCCTTTTGTTACGGCAATAAAACCCAAATTGAAGATCTATTGCACCAGCCTCTCATTTACATCTGTCTCCGTTCGTGCCTCTTTATTAAGTGTTCCTAAATCATTCCTTCAGATGTATTTCAGTTCATTTCCTTTCAGGCTATTAAAAAAAAGTTGCATGTGATTTCATTAGAACTGACAAAAACTGCCTGATTTTTATTTTCTTTAATTTAAAATGAAATATGGTGCTGCTGAAAATGAGGCATTAAATGCACCGGCTAGAGCCAAGGTGGGTGAGACCACGCTGGGACCAACAGGGCTACAAAAGGACTGCATACAGCTAGATCCAGGCACACTGCAGGCAGGCAATGTACAATCACTTCTCAGGGGGGAGGTGGTGCAGTCGACTGGCTAGAATGCTGGATGGGGAATCGAAAGATCTGCTTTCTGGTCCCCAACTTGCCATGATCCTGCTGTGTGATTGTAGGCCAGTCATCTCTATTTCTTCTCAGGCCTGACCGCCAACCCTTCCTCTTGGTCTAATTTGGTCTACACAGACTGTTGGGGCATCTTCAATATTGCCAACCCCTACGGTTAAAAAACGATGAGTTAGGGGCCCAAAATGATTAGATTTTAAATATATTCTGAGTTCTTGTGGTGTTTGAACCATCAGGGTGCACCTTGTTCACATTTTCAAGCTTCTCTCTGGCAGCATAAGGGCTAGAAAGTTATCCTCCACCCCACCTTACTAAAAAAAAAAAAAGAACAAAAGAAAGAAAGCTGAGTCACGTGACTCCAAGAGCTGGGGAGTTAGAAATATTAAGCATCATGAGACTTGCTATTATGAAAGTTGGAAACACTTCATAGCTCCCTCCGCAGTTCTGATTTCAGTCCCTGATCTTCCCAACAGCTCTGCTGAGCCTCTCCTACATAGTTGGAACTAATCCATATTACAACATATTCCAGATTTGGGGGTGATTCTGGCATATGGACAAAAACTAACAGACTCAGGTGAAACCTCAACTTCCTTCCCCCTTATGATCTACTTAGGATTTGCACATAGGACGTCTCCAGAGGTGAAAGGTGAATGCACTAAGCAACTGTGAACTAATGTGTTTAAGACCTACATGTTGCTCCTGCTTCTGCATTCACACTGGTGTAAATCAGCTGAAGGCAATGATGTGTGTGTAAAGGCTGTGTAAGTCTGCAGGTCTTAACGAGGGGTCCGCAGCCCCCTGGGGCAGGGGCACATGCAAGTTTCAGGGGGGTTGCCAGAATAAACCAGAGAGCATGCAGAAATAAAAGGTATTTCACCTTGCGCTGTATGGACACAGTGCACTTTTATTTATTTGTTCATTGATTTATTTATATTTAGGAGAATGGGTGTTAATTTTCCTGCATGATATGCTGAAACCTATAGCAAGCAGGGTATTTGCCTGGGGCCTCACACTACGGGGCTCTTCATGCCTCTGGCTTCTCTTCAGCCCCAGGCAGTGGAGCTTGGGCATATTAACATTTAAACATAATATTCAGGTTTTTTTAGTTTTGTACCTATATTATCCTTTTCGGTAGATAGGTAGATAGACACAAAGGTACATCAAGCAATTAAAAAATTAATCTTGCTGTTAACCAACAATAGAATACCATTTATTTTAAATATTTTTGGATGTTTACTACATTTTCAAATACATTGATTTCAATTACGACATAGAATACAAAGTGGACAGCTCTCACTTTATATTTATTTTTTATTACAAATATTTGCACTGTAAAAAATAAAATTATTTTTCAACTCACTTCATACAAGTACTGTAGTGCAATCTCTTTATCATGCAAGTTGAACTTACAAATGTAGAAATGTGTACAAAAAAACCTGCACTCAAAAACAAAACAATGTAAAACTGTAGAGCCTACAAGTCCACTCAGTCCTATTTCTTGTTCAGCCAATCGCTCAGACAAACAACATTGGTTACAATTTGCAGGAGATAATGCTGCCTGCTTCTTGTTTATAATGTCACCTGAAAGTGAGAACAAGTGTTCGCATGGCACTGTTGTAGCTGGCGCTGCAAGAAATTTACATGCCAGATGCACTAAAGATTCATATGTCCCTTCATCTTCAACCACCATTCCAGAGGACATGCTTCCATGCTGATGATGAGGTCTGCTTGATAATAATCCAAAGCAGAGCAGACTGATGCATGTTCATTTTCATCATCTGAGTCAGATGCCACCAGCAGAAGGTTGATTTTCTTTTTTGGTGATTTGGGTTCTGTAGTTTCTACATCAGAGTATTGCTCTTTTAAGACTTCTAAAAGCATGCTCCACACCTCGTCTGTCTTGGATTTTGGGCAGCACTTCAGATTCTTAAACTCTGGGTCCAGTGCTGTAGCTATTTTTAGAAATCTCAGATTGGTACTTTCTTTGCATTTTGTCAAATCTGCTGTGAAAGTGTTCTTAAAAGGAACATGTGCTGGGTCATCATCCGAGACTGCTATAACATGAAATATATGCAGAATGCAGGTAAAACAGAGCAGGAGTCATACAATTCTCCCCCCCAAGGAGTACAGTCACAAATTTAATTGATGCATTATTTTTTTAATGAGCATCATCAACATAGAAGCATGTCCTCTGGAATGGTGTCCAAAGCATGAGGGGGCATACAAATGTTTAGCTTATCTGGCATGTAAATACCTTGCAATGCTGGCTACAAAAGTGCCATGAGAATGCTTGTTCTCGCTTTCAGGTGACATTGTAAATAGGAAGCAAGCAGCAATATCTCCCGTCAATGTAAAAAAACTTGTTTGTCTTAGCGATTGGCAGAATAAGAAGTAGGTCTGAGTAGACTTGGCTCTAAAGTTTTACACTGTTTTGTTTCTGAGTGCAGTTATGTAACCCCCAAAACATGCATTTGTAAGTTCAGCTTTCATGATAAAGAGATTGCACTTCAGTATTTGTATGAGGTGAATTGAAAAGTACTATTTCTTTTGTTTATCATTTTTGCAGTGCAAATATTTGTAATTAAAAATAATAATATAAAGTGAGCACTGTGCACTTTGTATTGTGCTGTAACTGAAATCAATATTGAAAATGTAGAAAAACATCAAAAAATATTTAATACATTTCAATATATGTGTGCATGTGTGTGTATGTTCAACTATAAAACTATAAATTTAATACAGCTTTTAATGTGCTGAATATGCAGAAAAACAGTTGTTGTGGCATGGATGATCTATGGAGTTTTTATAGCATGTTTGGGGGTGGGAGCGTGGGGTGCTCAGAAAGAAAAGGGTTGATAACCCCTGGTGTAAGAGACGGCAGGATCCAGGGCTGTCCCTAGCCATTCTGGGGCCCTATGCAACCCCACCACGGGGCAGAGGGCAGGCCTCTACATGGGGGGGCTGGTGCCAGACCTCTGTGGGGGGGGCAGGAACAGGCTTGGGGAGCAGGGGGGAACCACCCCCCAGAACTCACCAGTGGCGTGGCTGGGTCTGGGTTGCTGCACTCCCCGCCGCCAGTGAGTGCAGGCCTGACCCCTGCTGCAGTCCTCAGGGGAGTGGGGGTGGGGCTGGGGTGGAGCAGGGGCAGAAAGGGATGGGGCAGGGCAGGGGTTTGGGGTAGGGGTGGAGTGGGCGTGGGGCTGAGGCAGAGCAGGACTGGGAAGAGGCAGGTCTGGGCAGAGTTGGGGTGGGGGCCATGGGGAAGAGGCGGAGCAGGCATTGGAGCAGCACGCAGCTGTGCAGGGCACCCGGAAATGTGGTGCCCCAAATTTCCTGGTGCACTGTGCCGCTGCGTACTTTGCGTATGGTTAGGGATGGCCCTGGCAGGATCAGGTGCATTATAGTATTCCTTACATCGAGATTTTGACTGAGCCAAGTAAAAACTATGTAAGAATTCAACAGCACTAATTTCATAGTCACTGGCAGGTCATTAATACTGTATGAGTTGGTAGTTAAGGTGGAAATGTGGATATTCACACATGCAGCTGATATTTCAAAATGGCTTCCAAACTTCGGCACAGTTTCTTGTGCTTGCAAACCAGGTAGTGAAACAGGCGATGGTATTTGTTCCCCCAATGACTCATGCCTGCAAAACTGGAAGTCTCTTTTTAGAAATTTAGCCCGTTATTTATACTTCCATAGCAGCATTAATTAATTCTGAATTGCAATGGGTTAAGGCTCATATAGGAACCACTCGTGCAATGCCTTTACATTAGGGCTGTCAAGTGATTAAAAAAATTAGTCATGTGATTAATAAATGGACAGGAAAGTTAAAAGAAGGCTCAGTTCAGTGCAGGGCTGACCCAGAAGGGTAGCCTGGTTTCACCCAAGCGTCAGAGATAGCTTGCTGCCTGGATAAACCTGCTGGTGAGTGGGCCCAGCAAGATGGACTAACAGAGCCGGAGAGGAAGACAACCCCTGAGGAGAAGGCTGGGTTCTGCTGAAAACTGATAGGATGGTTCTGTTCTTGACTTCATAACATTCCTTTATTTTTAGGCATTCGTGCATGCAAGAGGTGGGACTCAAGTGTGCCTTAGCCAGACGGCTAAAGGACCATAACAACATATTATGAAGGTATGTCTACATAACAGTGTAAACCCAGGGTTTGAACCCAGGTTCAAGCCTCATCCCCCCATGATGGAGTGGACTCCCCACATGGGTTCTGAGAGGGCTGAATTAGGTCAGGTGGTCCCAATCAGCCAATTGGGAGCAAGCTCACCTGTGAAGGAAGAGGAAGGGCCTATATAAAGCCCAGGAGTTGAGAGCTGAGAGTCTGCAGTCACTCCTTGGGAGACCATCTGAGACCCTGGACAGGGTGAGCAGTGCCCTGTTGGGCTACAAAGCAGGCCTTGTCACAGAGTGTTATGAGCCACTCATGTAGGCTTGGAAGAATTAGATTGATATTGGTAATTGCTGGCAAATGTCAACTTCACTTTATCCATGAAAGCCAATGAAAAATGTGTTTCCACTGATAATAATCAACATTTACAGATAGGCAAAGTAAAAAGAATGCTGCTTGAGAACTTTAGAGCTTGATTTAAGAATATTGGCTTTGTATATTTTGACTTGTGATGCGTTTTAATAGTTATAAAGCTTTAATTGTTCAAATCTCAACATATGCTTTCTTTGAATAATTATCATCTGACCCTCCCTAGAGCATCCCACAACTGAGAAAATTTAACTTGTAAAAGTTTAAAAAATGCTTTAAAATAAACATCAATATTATCCATCAAAATTATTTAAAAAATTGAATTCTGCCAAGCTACTGGATCAAGAGGAAAGTTAATGTTCTTTCACCCTCATCTTCCACTTCCTACTGATGATCCTACATAACTCTATAGTCTTTCCATCTTGGTCAGTATGCTGGGAATCCCTGCTGTTCTGCTCAGCCGCCTCTGTTTATGTGAAATAATATACGATTGCTGAGCCGTTAACACCTCCTAGGAGCTCAGAACATTGAAGTTAGAAAATGCTCTGCCCCAGTATCCTTTGCCAAACTGTCTCAGAGTGAGTTGTGTGCATTCAGTTCCCTTTGTTTAAAATACAGTGGTTTTGTCGCTCTTACTTTGCATGTCCCCTTCTCATAGTTCTACCCCGGTGTGTTTTCCTCTTGTAGCTCCATATGAAGTAAAGAAACTTGTGAGACTTTTTCCTCTTGTAGGTTTCGCTTGGGAGGTTAGACAATGAGAGGGGGAAATTGAGTGACTCAGTGGATTGTTCATAGGGTGTGCAGCCATTTACTTCAAAGTCAGTCTATTTTAATGCAAGCTGAAGTCAGTAGTGACACACAGTCTCTTCCTTCTGAGAGCTAGTTATATACAGAGGAAACCTATCCCTAACCAAAAGGGACCTGCCCAAGGGAACCGTAACTGTAGAGTGGGGACCCTAACAATAGGAAAACAAATCCAAGCTAGAAGTTAGCGCCACAAAAGTACCCTAGCCCTATGAAGGGGCACCCTACCCAGAAGAACGTTAACCCTCGGGCAGAGAGTTCTACTCATAGCAACCCTAACCCTAGCTCCAAGTACATTACCTGTAGCAACCTTAACCTAGGGAGAAGAGTCATACCCATAGGAACCCTAATCCTAGCTCCAAGTACACTATCCATGGGGACCCCTGTCCATGGGAACCCTAACCGTAGCTCTGGGGAGATAACTGGATTTGACATAACCCACGGGCATCTTGTTCGCTTAGCTCCCATAAGCTGGAAGCAAGGCCACCACAGAGTCAGGAAAATCTGGCCTTGGCTTAGGCAAACAGAACAAAAAACATCTGCACAATTGCAGTGTTAATAAGTAAAACAAAGTGAAAGGACAGATTCATGATGTGGGAGGTGGGGGAGAGTGTAAATAGCTGACCTTGATGTGAGTGCCTGGGTTTGTAAGTTTCTTGCGGAAGTTGCTTTGCTAATAAGTAGAAGAATAAATTATTATTTGCTGTTGCTGGACTGTTTTTAGAAAGATTGTTAGCATATTAGGGGCCATTATAAGTTATGTGGTTGGTCCAAAAAAAGTCTATAAAAAGCTTAGTGTACTTTGTACTTTGAAAATGCTTGGGAAAGAAGTTTGAGGGGATTTCTACAAGCTAAAAGGCTGGCATCAAACTCCTTAGTGGCTCAGAATAAGTCTGGCAACCAGAACCCTGTTGCTGAATCACTCAACACCACCTCAGACTTTGGATGATTATATCTATCTGGGTGCTCTAGACTATTGCTAATTTTGATGTGTGCTTTGTATTCAATAACCCAAGGATTTTGGTGTGGAAGCACTCTTGTGTGTACCAATCATTTTATCAGATGGATGTGCTATATTTCCTAACAGTGCCTGGAAAACAGAGACTAGTTACCACGGCTTTGGGTTCAAATAACCTCGGGTAACAGATTTGGTGAGCTAGCCAGAAGTTTTTGGAGAGGAAGGAGATGATTGGTACACACACACAGTTTACTTCTAATAGGGACTAGCGGATGGCACGGCAGGGTTGCAACCAGTAATTCCTGTGTTGTAGTCTGTGAGTCAATTTATGGAAACATTCTGTTACTGGGACTCAGGTCGGTAGCCTGGTCAAGTAAACACAAATATTTAAAAAAAAATAATCTTAAAATGGTTTTAAATAACAACTTGACAGATTTTGTATGGAAATATGGTAATAAACCCTGAAAGCATGGAGCCTTCACTGGCCCCAGAGTGTTTCTGCAGTTCTGTAAGCAAATAATAGTACATACAAAAATAAATCAGTTAAAAGCAAAAATAAAAAACAAGATTAAAAAAAGAGCAGATAGCCTAAAGGAAATATGAAATACTTGAAGGGCTACAACTCTGACTCGGGCAGCACAAATAGTGGCACTGCAAAAGCAAGGGTGTAACAATAACGAAGTAAATAAAACAGCTAATCAAAAGGTCTATACATTTTTTTAAAAAGCAAACAAACAAACAAACAAAAAACCCGAGGCTCACAAAAAACTTCCCAACATAAGACTTAGGCAGAGCATGAGGAATGTCAGATCTTTGCGTTCCAAGCAGAGTCGGGAGAGAAAAGGGAAATCGTGGCTGTAATCAAAAGGACTTGTGCTGGGGAGGGAAGTGGCTAAAGGGAAGCACTGAAGGAGATCCTAATCTGTATCCTGCTTATTACAACTATAAGAGGGCTTCCTAAATTTAAAAGGTAAAATCCTATAAATTAATGCTTTAAAAAAACACCAAGAGGTGCAGGCTAAATTTTCGCCCCAGTAATTCGGTGACCCCACTGATGGCCCCTGTAGTGGTTAAGTATTAGGAAGTAATGGCCTCCATTGTAAAAAGGTTTAAATCTGGCCAATGCTTTCTTTGCTATCCCTTTACATTGGGCCAGTTGTTCTAAGTTTGCTTTTAACTTTTAAGGGTATCACTTTTAAGGGTATTAAATCAGGGCTAGTAAATTTGCTGAGCTCCAGTTGGATGCTCAAAAGCACAGTTGTAAGCACAAAAGCCCTCAGCTTGGCAAAAACTAACTTGAACCCAAATAATTAAATGCTATTAAATGTAATGTAACTCTAGAATAGTGCTTCCCGCTATATTAAAAAAAAAGTTTTCTTTGTATTTCAAATTACTAATAATGCAAATATTAAATATAATACACTCCTATGTGCTGCTTTTGCTGGTATCTGAATTGCAGGTCTGTTCCTCTAATAATGTGAAAAATGGAACCTGTCGTGTTTGAGGCTTGAAAAAACTTCACGTAAATAACAGTAAATATGTAAAATAAATGGCTCTACATAAACATCACTGTGACAC
The DNA here is from genome assembly GCF_025201925.1 of Gopherus flavomarginatus. Lineage (NCBI taxonomy): Eukaryota > Metazoa > Chordata > Testudines > Testudinidae > Gopherus > Gopherus flavomarginatus. The sequence continues at coordinate 109,509,873 of NC_066623.1, read as the reverse complement.
TTCAAAAAACCCCTGACAAAACTAAGTGTGGCATACAGTGAGCCAACAGGAAAATAAAATACAAATACCAATTTGAATGCCTGCCACTGCTTGCAGCCAGCCACGTCCCCCCCAGGACAAAACCATAATACTAATGTAAAAATCATTAGAAAAAAATTCCACTCATGCTAAAAAAACCCTGCACAATAAAACCCATAAAATATAAATAACAAAAAATACCCCAAAATAAAAAGTACAATTAAAAGCCTGCTTAAATTAAACTAAAATTGAATATAAATGCAATAAAAATGCCTTACAGCCACAAAATATATACTTAAAAATAACAAAAAATGCCATTATACTATTAACACATTTGCAAATACATTTATAATTATGTATGGAAATAAAAATTGTGTATGTTTTAAGAGCTGGAGCCCAGTGTTCATAATTAATTATGTGCATAATATAATCCACTATCCATATAAAAACAAATATTTTTGTCACATTGTAGCTAGTTAAAAGGTAATTTTAAATACCAAAGTTAAAATATAGTTGATTAAAAATAAAATACACTTTATATTCAAATATAATACCTGTATCCATTAAAATAAATTTAATTGTTCTAAAAAAAAAAGCTTAGGCGCCCCCATTTAAATCCTATTTACATGCTGCTAAACAAAAGGAACACAAAATCATGGTCACTGTCCATTACTCCACCCACAAAATTAAACAAATAATTTTAAAAAATTGCAAAAATGTAAATCACAAATGATGAAAGTCTTTGATAAACTGGTCCCCCACGGCAACAGAAATCTTAAATTTGGCCTTCCATCCAATTAGGGTAATTCTAATGTTCCAGGTGGATGTGGTAGTTTTATGCCTGGCCCTAAAGTGCTGGATAGTAACAAAAATCAACCTGATACAAAGCAACTGCTTTAACAGATCACAGACCTTTCCCCAAAAAGACTATAAAGTCCCTAATGAAGCACAATCAGGGGCAAAAGTTAAGGGTGCCAGCAAAAAGATCTTTGCTTGGTCTCAAGTAAGAGCCTTCAGCCTATGCTGGATTGCCTTTCTAGTAACCTGTTGAACACATTATAAGTGAAGGTCTTCATATTATAAAACCTTCAAGGAGGGGAGTGTTGTGAGACAACTGGATTGACATAACCCGCAGCCATCTTGTACACTTAGGTCACATAAGCTAGAAGTGAAGACATCACAGAGACTCTGGCCTTAGGCAAACAGAACAAAAATATCTGCACAGTTGCAGTGTTGCTAACTAAAATAAAGTGAAAGGACAGGTTCATAGATTAAGATTACCTGTATATGTATAAAAAGTGCTTGTGTCTGTAAGTCAATTGCTAAAATTGTTTTGCTAATAAATAAAATAATAAATTATTCACTGTTGCTAGACTATTAAAATTGTTAGCCTATTAAAAGTCATTATAAAGTATATGCTTAATAAAAAATTATAAACAATTATTTTAAATACATTTTTAAAAAGCTTTAAAAATTAAAAAAAAATTCTACAAGCTAAAAAGCTAGTGTCAAATTTCACAGCAGCTTAAAAAAAAAGAGAGAGAAAGAGAGAGAGAGAGATGGATGAGCTAGAAAGGGGCCTTTAACTCTAATCCTAGCAAGAAGAGCCCTCACCATAGCAATCCTAAACATATGGCGGGAACTCTTACCCAGAAGAGTTTCCAGTAATAGCCTTAACTCTATGGTGTGGACCATTACCCACAGGGACCATAACTCTAGCCAGAAATGCCCTCCAGATAGGAACTCTAACCCTGGGGCTTGGCCAATGTCTAGGATCATTGGATGACTGTCCCACTCCCAAGGAGTATGTGTCCAACTCAGAAAAAACTACCAACACTCTTGGGATTGCTTAGGTATCTTGTTAGAGACAAGGAGGATGAGGTAGTGTCTTTTAACAGACCAGCCTGTGTTGATGGAAGAGACAAGGTTTCAAACTGCACCGAGCTGTTCTTCAAGTTTGGCTCTTTTGTTTGGTTGTCTAAATAGGTAGTCCCAGGATTGTATAGGCCCTGGTACCTGACCTAATCTTACCTTCCTACCTGTAGCTCCTTGGGAGTAAGCTGAGGTAAATTGGCTGAGGCTATGTGGAGGAAACTCGAATGGCCTCAGCCCATGCTGGTACCCAGAGCCAGCCTTTGGAACCCAGAGAGTCTGTAACTTATTTCAGTGAATTTAGAAATGTGAAAGATTCTCCCTCCTTTATCCTAGTAGTGTGTGCCTGGATCATGTAAAGTGATGGACTGAAAGCTTGTTATCCCTTTTTTCATTCAGGCCACAGATTCACCATCCGCCTGGATTCTGGCATCTTGCAGATATGTTATGAGCATCAATATACTAAAAGTTTGTGACAGACTCAGATACAATGGGGGCCAGATGGATACAATGTGTTATCTGTGACTGGACATCTTGATTGTTGCAAATTCTTGGTCCGCAATCAGGAAAAGGTGTCCTTGGGAAAAGGACTTCTTGGTGCCTCCTTGTCAACAACCTAAAATGCCCTTTGGGAAATCCATTATGCTTGGGACTTCCCGGATTCCAATCCCAAACAGGAGAGCACATAGACAGAGGACAAGCTTCACTGCCATCCCAGCACAGAAATCTTTATCTCCACCAAGTAACTGCTCTCTCCCATTGCCTTTATGCCACTGAGTTCATCATCCAACAAAGCAATCCCCACGGACAGACTCTTGGACTATTTTGTGTGGGCAGCTGAGTGAGCTCTAGCATAAATGGGAATTTTGCCATGGACTTCAAGGGATGCAGGCTCAGGCTTCCTAAGGTGACTGAGATATGTTGCCCACATAAGTTGTTTTCTGAGTATGACAGTTCTTGGTAATCGGTGGAGCGGGACTGGGTGCAAGGTGCTGTATATTATGCTAATTGCATACAGCAGTAGTGGGTAAACCTAATACATGCTTAAGAGCTGTATGGGGAAGCTTGGGGAAGGGTTCTAAAGGGAGAGTGCAAGAAGATGGCACTGTTCTGACCTGTGAGTATCTTTAAATAAAGATGCCAGTTTAATCACGGTGGTTGCTCATACCGTTCCAGTCAAGGCAAAGCACAAAGCTTCTGTGATTGGCTATGGTATTTTAGGGAGCTTGTTAAAAAAAGAGTTCTAATTGAGTCTGAAACTTTCCTCCCTTCCTCAGTGTACTAAGGTCCTGGACAAGAGTTAGCTCTTCATATGACAATATAGTTATTTCCTCCAGTAAGAGAGAGGATGGTCTTGTGGTTAAAGGCACCACCCTAGAATGTGAGATCTGACTCCAATTCCCAGCTCTTCCATAGACTTCTTGGGTGACCCTGGGCAAGATGTTTGTGTGTTTCCATTCTGCATCTGTAAATGGGTACGGGGGGTAGTCATTAAAGCTGGGTGAGAAGTTGGTTTTTGTTTTTTTGGTTCTCGCAATTCTGCAAAAATCAATAAAGAAAATTGAAATTGTTTCTAGTCAAACTGGGTTGCATATTTTTTTTTTTAGGTTTTTTGGAAATTTTTAGCAAATTGAAAGGGAGAAACCAATTCATTTCAGGTTGAACAAAGTAGTTTCAACAAAATCAAAACACTTTTTTTGTTTTAATTTTGACCATTTTTAAACATTTTCAATTTTAAAATAATGTATTAATGGACATTTTGAAACAAAGCCAGTTTGAACTCAAAAATCAAAATTATGTTTTTTTTTTTAAAAAATGCTTGAAACATTTCGATTTTCTCTGAATTTAGATTGTTTTTTTTTTCCCCTTCGCTGAAATAATTTGGTGAAACTGACAAAAAATGTATGGAAACATTTTCATGTCCCTGTATCTGTATTTTTCTGTTGATAATATTTCAGCTCCCTCAAGGGAAACATATTTTATAAAGAGAAAGCACTAAGCTAGAGGGAGAGGTAGATATGCTGGAGGGTAGGGATAGCATTCAGAGTGACCTAGACAAATTGGAGGATTGGGCCAAAAGAAATCTGAGATTTAGCAAGGACAAGTGCATTGTCCTGCATTTAGGATGGAAGAATCCCATCCACTGCTACTGGCTGGAGACTGACTGGCTACGCGGCAGTTCTGCAGAAAAGGACCTGGGGATTACAGTGGATGAGAAGCTGGATATGTGTCAGCAGTGTGCCCTTGTTGCCAAGAAGGCTGTCAAGGTTTTTTTCCTCCTCTTTGAACTTTAGCTTCCAAAAAGTGGGGACCTGCTGGACCCTTCTAAGCTTAATTCCTAGCTTAGATCTGATAACGTTGCCACCAGCCAAAATATAGTGTTTGGCACACTTTCTGTTCCCCCAAAACCTTCCCTGGGGAACCCAAGACCCAAACCCCCGGGTCTTAAAACAAGGAGAAATGAACCATTCCCCCTTCTTTCCCCCTCCCAGACTTTCCCCTCCCTGGGTTACCCTGAGAGGCTACACTGATTCAAACTCTTTGGATCATAAAACAAAGAGGAATTAACCTTCCCCCCCACCTCCTTCCCCCCACCAATCCCTGGTGAGTTCAGACCCAATCCCCTTGGGTCTTAAACAAGGGGGAAAAAATCAATCAGGTTCTTAAAAAAGAAAGCTTTTAATAAAAGTAAGAAAAGTAAAAATTATCTCTGTAAAATCAGGGTGTAAAATGCTTACAGGGTATTCAGATTCATATAGACTAGAGGGACTTCCCCTCCCCCAGCCTGAGATTCAAAGTTACAGCAAACAGAGGTAAAAATCCTTCCAGCAAAATACACATTTACAAGTTAAGAAAACAAACATAATACTAATCCGCTTTTTCTAGCTAGTACTTTCTATTTTGAAACATAAGAGACTGATTCAGAAAGATTGGAGAAAACCTGGGTGCACGTCTGGTCCCTCTTAGCCCCAAGAGCGAACAACGAACAAAACAAACAGCACAAACAAAGACTTCCCTCCACCAAGATTTGAAAGTATCTTGTCCCCCGATTGGTCCTCTGGTCAGGTGTCAGCCAGGTTCACTGAGCTTCTTAACCCTTTACAGGTAAAAGAGACATTAACCCTTAACTATCTGTTTATGACAAATGCTTAGGGCATATCGGGCTGCATTAGTAGGAGTATTGCCAGTAGATTGAGGGAAGTGATTATTCCCGTCTATTCAGCACTGGTGAGGCCACATCTGGAGTATTGCGTCCAGTTTTGGGGCCCCCACTATGGAAAGGATGTGGACAAATTGGAGAGAGTCCAGCAGAGGGCAATGAAAATGATCAGGGGGCTGGAGCACATGACTTATGAGTTGAGGCTGAGGGAACTGGGGTTATTTAGTCTGCAGAAGAGAAGAATTAGTGGGGTTTTGATAGCAGCCTTCAACTACCTGAAGGGAGGGGGTGGTTTCAAAGAGGATGGAGCTCAGCTGTTCTCAGTGGTGGCAGATGACAGAACAAGGAGCAATGGTCTCAGGTTGCAGTGGGGGAGGTCTAGGTTGGATATTCAGAAACACTATTTCACTAGGAAGGTGGTCAAGCACCACCGATGATCCATCGCCCCACGAATGCACCACCTGGCTCTGCCACTGCTAAGCACCATGCAGAGAAAGGTAAATACCATTATCCCCATTTATTGATTGAAAAACAGAAGTGAAGAGACTTGCCCAAGGTCATACAGTGATTCAGTAGTGGAGCTTGGCATAGCATTCTAACCTTAATACCCACTCAGCTTACTGGACCATGTTGCTGTCCTGACCAATCAAATAAGAAATACTAACAGACCCTTACGCCATTTATGAATAGATTCCTTTCATCCATTTCCAGCTGGATCTATGACAGCAAACCCATTTTAAAGAGGTTTACGGGATTTCTCCATCAAACGCTGCCTTGGATTGCTCATTTCTTGAAATCCTGCCATGCCATGCTGGGAGAGCAGGCTAATTCCCATAGCAAAACATGAGAAGGCACTGTTTGCCATCTACAAGTCAGGAGCCCTGAGTCAAGAGGCTGTCAGCACTGCCGAAGCAAAGTCAGTCTGTATAGGCATGATCACAGGACAGCTCTTTTCTCTCTGCTCGAGAACACCCACAGCAGTGCTTTCCACCAGCCTCTCTGCTCTAGCGTTCTGTGCCCCTGCCAGCTAATCAGTCCAGAGCACTAAGAAACAGTTGTAAAGATACACTACACGTTATACTGAAGGTCCATATGTGGTGGAGCTGTACATTGGGTCTGTGGTAGTACAGAAAGGAAGATGAGATTTCAGGGAGGGGCCCCATGAGGGCTCTAGAGTGTGATTCAGGAGACATGGGCTCTATCCCCACCTCTGTCCATCACCTGCCATGCAACTTTAGTCAGTCATTTCGTCTGTTTCCTCTCCCACCCTTTGTCTGCTTTTACTATTTAGATTAGAAAGTCTTTTTGGCAGGGACCATCTCCTGCTGTGTGTATTTACAGCATCCAGCACAGTGGGACCTCATTTTCACTTGAGATCACTGGTCTATCAGAGGAAGAATGGGCCAGTGGCTGGAGCCTGAGCCTGGGACTTAAAAACAGCCCAGTTCAATTCCCTGCTTTGCCGCAGACTTGTGGGAAACTCATTTAAACTCTCGGTGCCTCAGTTTTCCTTCTGTAAAATGGATATAACTGCACTGTCCTTGCATTAAAGACTGCTAGGTGCTCAGATATTATGGTAATAGGGGTATATAAGTAGTGAATGCAAATAAAAAGCAGAAATACATGTGTTTAGGTGTAAAATGGGATCACTTTTGCCCTAATGGGGATTGGAAGTTGGAAAGTGCTGTGAAAACTTGGGCCTGTCATTTATTTATTTTATTGCAAACTCTTTGGGGCTGGCCCATTTTGGGATAGAATCTGCAACTCTGACACGCTGGCCACTGTTGGAAGACAGGATACTGGGCTATAGGCAGGGGTTAAAGTAACTCATAGGATTTACGCAGGCCTGCACAACATGTGGCCCACGGAGGCTCACTGTGCGGCCCACGAGTGGATTCTAAATCCCAGGCACACGGCGCTCTGTGGGTAGCCCAGAGCCCTTTGAATCCCAGCAGTGGCTGAGATTTAAAGGGCTCAGGGCTCCCCGCTGCTGATGGCAACCCAGAGCCCTTTGAATTCCGGCCGCGGCAGGGATTTAAAGGGCTCAGAGCTCCCCGCGGCTGCAGGCAGCCCAGAGCCCTTTAAATCTCACCCTAGCTCCGGCGGCCGGGCTGGGGCTGGGATTTAAAGGACTCGGGCTGCCCTCAGCGGCAGGAGCTCTGGTCCCTTTAAATCCCTGCCCCAGCCCTACAAAGCTTCGGTTCCCCCGGCCACCGGAGCCCTGGGCCCTTTAATTTGCCCCTGAGGGCTCCCAGCCATCTCTTCAGCTGGGAGACCCTGGCTGATTTAAAATAAAGTTTCCATGGGGCAGGGGTGTTTCGGCTCTCAGCTGTTTTCTTTGGAGTAATGTGGCCCTCACTGCTTTACGAGTTGTGCAGGCCTGACTTACCGTACAGACAGTCCTGGGGAGGGAAGGGGGCGTGGCCTCATCCAGAAGAGACGGGGCCTCAAGATTTAAAGGCCCCTGGGCACCAGCTGTGACTGGGAGTCCCAGGGCCTTTAAATCACCCAGGGGGCTCCTAGCTGCAGAGGTGGCTCATAGCCCCGGGGTGAACTAAAGGGCCCAAGGCTTTAAATCCCCACCACAGAAGCCGATGCAATCCAGCTTACTTTCACCTCTGGCTAAAGGAACCATTGGTCTGACCCAGTATGGCTGTTCTTGTGCTCTGGCACACTCGAAGTCAAAGGACAACCCACATAAGTAAGAGCTGCACAATCTAGCCGTTTGTGTGTTGTACAGCAAGTGACAGTGTTGGGGTCTAGGCCCCATTTCAGGAAAGCCCTTCAGGGCAGGCCTTGGTCCCAGTGAAGTCTATGGGCAAAGCTGGAAGCTGCCCCAGAGCTGCTTCTGGGAAGTTTACCAGGGATACAGGAGACAAGGCATCCCTCTTTCCCCAGCTGGATTTCATTGAGCACAAAGAGCCAGCTTGTGTCATAAAAAGTGGTGTCCTGGCAATCCTGTCACAAATAAAGGTATCAAGCTCAGTCTGTGGCCAAGCAGGGCCTCAAACCCAGGGGTCCCAAGCGAATGCCTTAACCACTGGGCTATGCTTCCACTCATGCCAACTCTCCTCTGCTCCCAGAGTGGAGAATGAGGCCACAATATGGTCCCTATAATCTTTCCATTCTGGGGTGGTTGACAGTAGAGGAAATAGTTCCTAGTTCATTTGTAGGATCCTAGGAATTTGAGAAGGCAATGACCTATTAAGCCAGCAGCCCCCACCCCCTGCCATCAGCCAGGATTATTCCTTTGCATAGATCCACTAATGCTTTGAGAAAGCCCAAAATGAAGCGTAGACATAGAAAGCTGCTGCTTACAATCAATGTAAAGCTTACATTAGGTTGAGCAACCGGAGTCCTCTCCCAGCATAAACAGAATCTATCAACACCGATTAAACCATTAACATTGACAACTGAGGTTCTCCAGAGAAAATCCTTCTCAAAATGGAACAGAAAAGGAAACCTGAAAGAAAAATCCACATCACTCTTTAATGCACTTTAGTAACTTTCTTAAGAAGATGTGGATGAGTCTTGTTAGGCTCAGTTTAATCCTTTGTCAATCCAGGGATTGCTGCAGGTTGGGCTATAAATTCTTCAAGGATTTGGATCCTCATCTTCTGTTGCTCTTTAGTTTAATGGTTATTCTAATGGTGTTTCTTTAAAGAAAAAAAATCTACATTCTCGCTCAGTAACTGTTAAAAGCACAATAGTAATGTTTAGAGTCCAATCCCTAACTTGTTAATGTCTCTGGGCCCAGTTGCACCATTGGTATCCATATATAGATGGGAATTCTTAAAGCACAGGTCTGTCCTGCTGCATTGGCATTCCAACACCCCCTGGACATTGCAGAAGACTCTCCCCAGAAGCTGGACATGGGCAATGGGGGATGGATCACTTGATGATTGCCTGTTCTGTTCATTCCCTTCGAAGCATCTGGCATTGGCCGCTGTTGGAAGACAGGCTACTGGGCTAGATGGACCTTTAATCTGACCCAGTGTGGCCGTTCTTATGTTTTTACATTCCCCAGATTTGGGCATCAGTGCATAGTGGAGGGAGCAGCCAGCTCATGGGCCAGGGAAGAATAAGGGGGCTGAGGGAAGGGCCACAAATCTTTATATTACTCTGTCCCTCAGCTCTGCAGAGATCAGGGTGGAAAAGTTATATAGCCTGAGGGTCTATTATTTTTCTACAGCCTCATGCTAAGAATCTCCTTTTACTGGGATCCCAGGGCAGCCACCAGCCAGGAGAAAACTTAGTAGTGGGGCTGCAAAGATCCTGCATTGCTAGGGAATGGGGAAGGGACTCAGGTTGGGACCAAAGCACATGGTCTCTGTGCCGATGGCCTTGGATTCTGTCAGATCTTCCAGGATCTGTAAGGACTGTGACCTTTCTTCTGCAGGGTGTCAAACCCTGGACACCAGCTTAACCAATGGGACAGCTCAGGAGAAAGCTTTCTGGGGGAAACCTCATGGCGACTTCCTCTGTGGATTTCTCCACTGTAGCAAGTCAACCAGGGTGGAGAGCTTAAGAGAACGGATGAGCTAGTGTGAGATACTGTATAAGAAAACAGCTCCCTAAAGTATTTGCTGATAGTGATGGAAGAATCTCAGAGGGTTTGAATAATTTGGAACAGTTTGTATAGGCACCTAAAGGCACATTTAGAGCTGGATCCATACTGTAAACTGTCATTGTTATGTTGAATGACATTTTGGCCCCCACTCTGAGCAGAAAGTCTGTTGGAGAACAGCCCTTCCCATGGTAATTTTGAGTTCCTACTTTGAAATGGAGGCAGTGGAGAGGAGTGTGAAAATGAAAAAAAAAAAAAAAAACAATGAGAAGTTATAGGACCTTCTGGTCACTTCTTATGTTGATTCCCATGGGTCCATCTAGGTGGGTTTAGGACATCATAAACCTCAAAAACAAAGCTGTAAATGGCTTGTCCCACCAGGATCCTTGGAAAATTTCTCTCCTCCTTCCTCCTGCATGCTCTGTGTGTGTGAGAAAAGTGGGTGGTACAAGGAGCAAAACACAAAAGTCCTATTGAAAATGTCGCAGATATGTCATTTAGATGCCTATGGGATTATGAGTAACATCACTCATTTGTGTTCCCTGAGGAAATCCAACACACATCTATCTCCACCTACTGGAGGAAGACTAAAAATGTTGAAGGATTGTTATTTTAAAATTCAGACCTGAAGAATTTAAACAGATCCATCTTTTGTGAGGCTTGAATGAAGAAGGATCTCTATTTTTAAATGAAGATGAACAATGCTAAACCCACATGTTGGGGATGGTGCCAATGTTTTTGCAGACGTACATGGTAACAGCTAAATTATTTAGTGCTCAAACAGGGTGGCATTTGGCTGTCGGTCTTTTTCTAAATTCAGAACATTCAACTGATCCTTTTCCAAGTGAGACATTGGGGTGCAGTTCTGGCTTCCCTCAGAATGTGTGCAACTCCTATGGAATTTAGCTCAGGGCAGAACTGGGGCATTGGTATGTGAATTGTGAAATGCATGGTGCCCTGCCTTTCTGAAGATGAAGAATTCACAAGATTCAGGGACTTCAGTGTTCTCACTTTAAATAATGTAACTATTAACTGCTTAAATGCAATATAAATAAACCAAAGACAAATAAGGTGATCTTCTTTGCTTCTTCACGAGAAGACCTCAAAGTTGCGCCTGTGGGTTGTTTTTTTTTAATTTTAAAATGTTTGGGGGTGGGGGTGTGTCTACCTTTAGAAATAAAAGGAACACCAAATCTGGTCTGAGAAGGATGGCTGAGGACTAGGCACACTGGCTGAGTCTAAACAGATCTTCCCTGGCTTCACTGAGGCACTTTTTGGAAGGCTCAGAATGGGAACTGTGAGTATTCTCTGAGATTGATGGCTCTTTATCAGAGATGTCTTTTATCCCAAACCTTGCTTAGCTCAAATGACCAAATAGTCAGCAAACCAAACAAATTTGAAACAGTCTGCATGAAAATCACTTCCCTTCCCAATTAAGCAGGAGTCTACAAAGCACCAAACATGTTATATAGAGATAATCACTGTCATCCAACCTAATGTGTTAACAATCACAGAGGCAAGGAAATGCTTTAAGTGCAGTGGCTGGGTTTTCTAAAGAGGCCTAAGGGCATTGGGGTGAACTTCATTGGGAACTGCTTGCCTAACTCCAGCCATATTTGTTTTTGTCTTGAAGGTTAACAAGGCCGAGAAAGGCAAAATAGGTGAGCAGTTCCTTTATTAAATGGGCCCTTTAAAATCAGGCTTTAGTCAGACCTATTTTGTTGCCCAATTATCACTTGTATCTTTATATCAGACTGTGAGCGGCTAGATTTTTTTTCCATGCATATATTCCCAGCGGGATGTTACATTTTTACACAAAGTATTTGTGGGTCATTGACATCTTCTGTCGTCAGGAGGATGAATTAAGGAAACCCAGAGCTATGGGCCTTCTAAATCTGAGGACTATCCAGCCAGCTGCCTGTACTGTAAAGACCCACATCCTTTCACGCAAAGAGCATTTAACGCATTGGAGGATGTGCCAATGGAACATGGATATTTTATTGCTGCAACATACATTATTTGTTTGTTCATGTCTGTAAATGACAAGTCCGCTGAAATTGCCTCAAGATCTTAGGGGACTTTGAGTTGCAATTTGAAACCTATAATTAAGAAGAGTGAAGGGAAAGTTTCTCACAAGTCTCCAGAGACTATTCCACAAACCAAAGCATGTTTTCCATTATGGTTTACATCAACATTTGGTCTACAGGACATCCGTGCGTGTGTGTGCGTGAGCGAGTTGTCTATCATTGTGCATGTTCCCCCTGGAAGGAGACAGTAAAACTCATTTGCAAATTCACACACACAATGTCAAGATCCAAATTCAGGCTGTGTTGGGTGAAATTGCTTGGGAAAAGGAGGAGTTGTGTAAACCGTAATAGGAAATCGGACTCTGCTTGAGCATTGTGTCTGTTACCATATTTGGAAGCTCAGTATTTCCTTTGCTCCCTTCAGTGATTCACACACTTGATAGTCACGTCACTTTCTTGTTGCTTTTGTGGAATAAGAGGCAGGACTGTTAGTGAACTCAGCTGACTGGTTTTGGGTTTTGTGTGTTGCCCAGTGGATGTCATGATCCTGTCTGTGATGGCACAGACTGTACAATACATTTGAACTTGACAGAACCATGACCCATTAGTGGATTGCAACCCATTCTGAAAGGTTGCCGACCCCTGGTCTAAGCACTGACACTAAATAAAAGGGACACCGTGCATATTTTTTATACTTAGCTTGAGCCAGTATAAAGTTTCCTCTTTTTCACCTCCCCAGGCTAGGCTCAGAACTGGCTAGACATTGTCGAAAGTAAAGCACGTGCTTAAATGTTTTGCTGTTTTGGGGCTCTAATTGCAATGGGGGTCACAGAGCTTAGGGTTGAAGGATGGAGGGTGACCGGGGAGTCTGGAGCAGCATGTGGTGGTAAATGGATTTACTTGGGGGTGAGGGTTAACTCTGCTTTGTATCATTTAGCTAACGACCCTTTCTCTGTGTGTTGCATGTCAGATTTCAGAGCAGTCACTAGGAAAGAAGCTACAAGATGTGGCTGGGGAACAGCAATTTCAGTCTCTTCTCTGTGTCGCTCAGGTGGATCTCCATGGGACACGGCTTCTTCTCTACTACAAAAAAAAAGTGTGGGCAAATGAAGTTGTTTTCTCTAAGAATCTTTGCGGCTCTGGGGGCTTGGCTGGAGATCAGGGGCCAGGTAATGCCGAGATCTACCTCAGCTGCTCTTGGGCCTGCTCTGAATGGCAGCAAGGAGGGGAAATCTGGGCAGAAGCCAGGCCAGCAGAATAATATCTCTGCTGTTGTCAGGCCTGCACGCAGTCAGTAGGGGAGTGAGCGCCCGAGGACCCAGGAATCCCCTTAGAAGCAGCTCTTCCACTTCCTTTTGGGTGACGTATCATGCTTTCCCCCAGCGCCAGCCTCAGCCATTCAGTCAGTGCGCGGGGAAGAAAGGGCCGGGGCCAGGCCCCTCGCCTGCCCAGCCAAGCCCTTTATGGGGTGCTTAGTGCAGCAGGTATTGTTATCACTTCAGTCAAAGAGCCCAAGCACAAGGATTCGGGTTGTTCCTATATAACTGGGGAAGAAGTGGACGGTTGCAAAGGCTCCCTGAGTCCCCCTCGCCGCTCTCACTCACTCATTCAAGGGACAGCCAGGATCTGGCCCTGGGTCTAGTGCTCCATAGAAGAGCCTGGCTAGATGGAAAATCAAAGGGAATTAGGTGCCTGAATGCCACTTGCCTTTGAATATCTACCCCTCTGTCCTCGGCATGATCAGCATAGCTCCCTTCTGGCCTTGGAATTGATAAGCTGAGTGGAACCAGGCCTCCACACCAGCTGATGATTTAACCCTTAGTAAAGTGGTCTTTCTCTTTCCCCTCCTCTGATCTCCTGTACCATATTTGCTGCAGTGATGTCTCTTCTGGGACTTACTCCAAGTGGGCTGAACTGGTGCGGGCAAGGGGTATGGATGAGTAGTAGCATCTGCCTTAAAGATACCCCATTAGCACTGACCTCCGATGTGATCATCCCAAACAGATGGGAGAAAGGTAAGGTGAGTAAATGGGCTGCCAAGTTCCTGTGGCTCTGTCTGCCACTGTGACTCCACAGAGACATCTGTTGTCTCACATATTTCATAAGTAGCAACCACTGCTCCAATGGGCTGGAACCTCCTTTCACAGGTGACGTCCTGGCAAGTTTCCCACTGCAGGTCAGTAGCTTGGATGGATGGAGCCTCTCTTTAAAATGTAACAAGCAATATCCTGTTCCATAGTGGGGTCATTCTGCTGCCCTGGTTGCCTCATATTTCTGGGCACTAACTTCTCCCTTGCTTTCTGCCACCCAATCCCTAATAGCATATGTAACTCACACACCATCTGGGTGTGGTGTTCTGTCTCATCTAGTGGCACCAAGACAACTTAGAGAGAGAGATTAAGTCTGCTTTACAGCCTTAACTAAGAGCCAGTTGGCTTTAGCTCGTGCATTAGCGGCTCATGCCCCGAGGTCCCCAGTTTGATCCTGCTCGTCAATGACCGCTGTCCGTCACTGTTACATATATGCAAAAGAGGATGACAGCTCCTGTTGTACATGGGCTGTCCAATGGTTGGTTTGATGTGCTGTGCTTTAAAAGGGCAGAAGTGGATAGAACTGGGGAAGGGGAGAGTGCTTGGGCAGACATGCCTTATGTTCATCAGGCAACACACATAACTAATCTATGTTCTACTTACTTGCACTCTTGGTTTTCCTGCTCTCCAAATTGCTATGCCATTCCTTGCCTCAGTTTCCCCACCTACTAGAACCTAAGGGTTGAATTAATTCGTCTCTCAAAGAAGTGACTTGAAATCCTTAGAGGAAAGTGTCACTCTAAAGGTAAAGTATTATCGTTAAAGCCATGGGGATGGAAGGACAATGGTCTGCCTTCCCTGGAGTGTGGCAGAAGGCTCCAAAATTGATGATGTGTCCTCTGTTCAATATACTGCAAGTAGAAGCAGTGTGGACAGGGAGACATCCACGTGAGCTTTGGGGAGGTGACATGTCTAGGGATATTAGAGAGAGACAAGCAGGGTGAGGTAATATATTTTATTGGACCAACATCTGTTGTCTCTTTCACCAACAGAAGTTAGTCCAACAGAAGATATTACCTCACTCATCTTGTCTTCCTAATATCCTGGGACCAATGAGGCTACAACATCACTGTAAACAACCATGGAAGTTGTCCAGAGATACACAGTTTCCTGCTGTGAAAAGCTCAACACAGCTCATGTGCGTTCATGTCTTGCTCGCCATTCAGCTGAATTAAATAAAAACATCTGAGAACGCTCAGTGCCCTGTAAATGTCACCATTTTACAAAGGACGACGTTGACTTACCAGGGATTACAATATACACACATGTTTTATCTCCACAAGATGTTTTCAGGAAGTTGAATAAGCCAGTCTATGTGCTGACATGCATTGTAAGCAGAAGCTCAACTTGAAATATTAGGCCAATAATATGGATAATATACACCCAGTTGCACTGCAATCCATCTAACAGGATGACTCAGGTCATAGCTTTGCCAGCCCCATTTAAAGTGGACCGTCTGGGATAATTCCACATTTCACAAGTTCTTGTTTTATTTTCCTAATGTTCTGGAGTTCTCAAGGTTTGACAAGAAAGTGCCACTTTAATTGAGAGGAAGACATTAATCTTTACACCAGCTTAGTCTTTACAAGCTTTTCTAAGCAGAAGACTCTGACCTTCAAGTGGATGTAGAAAAGAATAATTTTATATAAGGTTCTCTGAAGGTGTGTCACAAGTCCCTCATTATGCAAATCAGTTGGCCAGCAAAGTTTAGGGTTAAGACATGCCCACTCATTCCTTAAAAGAAGACAACTCATTTCAGCCAGGAAAAGGCTCACAAGCTACCAAATGAATAATGAAATATTTGAAGAACCTGAGAATCAACTCCACAGAAACTATTTGTCTCCAGAGCAATCCATCACCCTGCACTCATTCTGTGCTAGTCATGTGACTACCTGACCACACTTTGGACAAGTGTTGGCTTACCAAAAAAATCAGATAAGTCAGTGTGACGTAGAACTCATCCTCGGGAACCCTGAAGGTAATCGGGAATAACTTTTTTAAGCATGATTTCATGACAGCAGATCTGTGAAACGGCTTACGAGCTGGCATTCCTGTTCAGTGTATCTGCAGCATGGAGAAAAATGAAGTGTTATGCCCATGACCTCTAACTTGGTAGATAATTCAGTTAAAAGTTCCAGCAAGCAGACTAAATGTCATTTGTCAGAATTCTGGCACTGAATCCATAGCGCACAGAGTCTGATAGGTAGGAAATGGACACGTTTAAAATCTAATTAATTCTGAGGTGGAAATATTTGAGGCATACATTCCCTCCCCCCCCTTAACTGTCAAGAACACTCTTTATATTCTTTGGTATTTCTTATTAATGTTGAATTCTCCAAACCCTTGTAGCAGGGCCTCTTAGCTGGATGAAAAAAGCCCAAGAGAAAGTTGTGGATTTCCTACCATCTTCCTTATGTTTTATCCTTGCTTAAGCTTTCAGAGCGAAATCCTTCTAGTTTTCTAGGAATATTTGCTGGCCTGACAGTCAAGATTTTCTTATCAAAACCAGGTAACCAATTTGCAGCTACTTAAGTGTGGTGAATCTGTGGGCTGCCTACATGCAAAGGTGCACTGATTGAACTAAAGGTGTGACTTAAAATGGATTTCATTAAAAGGCTGTGTGGACTGTCTTAAATCAATAGAAACCTGGTGTATGTCAAGTTAGCTCAAGTCCTACTTTTTATTTCAGCCAGGTTCACACTAGGCTCTTTTGCCAGTGTAGCAATGTGAGTTGGGGGAATGATTTTTTTTTTAAATTACAAATTTATATTGGCAAAAGCCTTAGTCTAGATGCAGATATATTGGGGGGGGGGGAGTACATTTACTGGTACAACTTGTTTTGTTCAGGGAAAAAGTACAAATTATAAAGGCAAAAGCACTTCTTTGCCTATGTAAGTTCTGTCATCTACACTAGGAGGATTTGCTAATATAGATATACAGTACTGGCAAACTTTTTCTAATGTAAAGTAAGGGTACGTCTACACTACCCGCTGGATCGGCGGGTAGCAATCGATCTATTGAGGATCGATTTATTGCATCTAGTGTAGAGGCGATAAATCGATCTCCGATCGCCCTGCTGTCAACTACTGAACTCCAGCTCGGCGAGAGGCGGAAGCAAAAAGTCAACAGGGGAGCCGCGGCTGTCAATCCCGTGCCGCGAGGATGTGAAGTAAGTAATTCTAAATCAATCTAAGATACATCGACTTCAGCTATGCTATTCTCATAGCTGAAGTTGCGTATCTTAGATCGCTCCCTACCCCCCCGTGTAGACCAAGCCTCAGCCTAGGAATCTCTTCTGGGTTGTCTGCCTGTGTGTGTTGGTTTGTTTGAAACCCAAGTGGAGTCTGTGGGTCTACTCAGCTGAGCTGCTTGTTCCACAACTGCATCATCTCCAATTCACTGACTAGTGAACCTCACAGTTGGGGTCAGGTCCCCCTCTGCTCTCTGGCACCCGTGTAAATCCATTGGCCTCAGTGAAGTCACTCCTGGATTACACGAGTGGAAGTGAGAAGAGATTCTGTCACTGTGGAACTCCATGGTAACAGCCCATATAGAATCCAAACTCTGCTGCTTTAAAACCTCAGATTCTTACGATAGGAGCCAAAGAAAAATCTCAGCTGTTAGCAACTAGGGCCAATGACACACAGCTGAATAGTTTGAATTCTGCCCACTAGAGGGCACTGGTGCACTTTTTACAATTAGAACAGGTTTTCTCAAACTTCATGGCACCGCAACCCCCTCCTGACAATAAACATTACTGCACGACCCCAGGAGGGGGGACCGAAGCCCCAGCCCCACCACCCCAGGTAGGGGGCTGGAGCCAAAGTCTGAGCCCTGCCGCCCAGGGCCAAAGCATGAGAGCGTCAGCTTTAACCTGAGACTCCAGCAAGTCTAATGCCATCCAGTCCATAAAAACAGGGTCCTGACCCATTCCGGGGTCCCGACCCACACTTTGAGAACCGCTGAATTAGAAGATCACAACACAAATTAAAAAAAAAAACATTCAAATTTGGTCTAAAGTTTCAAATGTTTTTGTTCACGATTTTCAATTTGTGTGCATCCCCAGATGCCCGGGTTCTGGCTGGGATTGGATTCACCGTGTGAGATTGCTGGTACTGTATTCCCAGCCTAGAGAGGAGCAGGAAAGACTGGAAATATCACAAGAAAGAGTCCAGGCCAGTTTTGCAAACCCAGCTGAAGTGAACTTGTGCTGTTCGTCTGGTTTCCACATAACTAGTATATATATAAATAGCTATATTAACTGCAGGACCTAGAAGCTCCAGTCAACATTAGGGCTGTATTT
This sequence comes from Gopherus flavomarginatus, assembly GCF_025201925.1. Lineage (NCBI taxonomy): Eukaryota > Metazoa > Chordata > Testudines > Testudinidae > Gopherus > Gopherus flavomarginatus. Next base: position 109,491,836 of record NC_066623.1, on the reverse strand, counting down.
TGCTAGCCATTGTACAAACACATAGTGAGAGACAGCCCTAAACATCTTACAATAGTAGCTCAGATACTACAGTGCATATATGTACCTCGGTAGATCAGACAGAAAAAGGATGGGAGGGGATAAAGGGAAGGGAACTGATTTGTCCAACATTCTTGCCTATACAGCCCAATTGTATAGGTAAGAATAGAGCCTCTGTCTTTTAATGCCCAGTTCAGGGCCCTAAACTCTAGAACAGGCTGCCCTCATTTCCAGCTGTCATTAACTAATGCACACCCTGTGGGAAGTAAGGAATGAACACGAGACTACATGTAGTCAGGTTTGAGGCTTGTTAAAATTAAGATAGGCTAAAAATGTGTAAGGGATATAAACCATCAGGCTACAGGACCTAAGGCAACCACAGACTGATAGTGTTCAGGAAGAATTTTTCACCCTATGGGCAAATTAGTACATAGTTGTCCATTATGGGTGTTTAAATGACTTTATCTGAAGTATGCACTACTGGCCACCGTTGGAGACAGGGTACTAAATCAATACACCACAGTTCTGATCCAGTTTCGCTATTCCTATGTGGCAAGTGGTGCTTAGTAGGGGACTGTGCAAATAGCTGAATTTTCAGTTCAGGTCTGAAAAACTGGGGCAGGAATCATTTTGGGTCAACCTGAAATGAAAGTTTTGAAATTTTCAGTAAAACAAAACATTGAAAAAATGGAGTTTCATGTCAACTGAAACATTTCAGTCAACTCAATCTGAAATGTTTTGTTTTGATTTTGAGGGGGTTTTAAATATTTTAAATTAAAAAAAAAAATACAACTAAGGGGAATCACAAAAGGAAAAACTTTCCAAAACAAAAAAACCAACACATTTTGTTTTTGAAATGCCCAAACGAACCATTATGAGGTTTACAAAAAAAAAATTTTGATGAAACAATTTGAAATCAACCCCAATTTGCAAATTGTTTTGTTCCACACAAATCTGCATTTTTTATCCTCTCCCCTGCCCTCCCCTCCCCAAAAAAGCCTGGTACAAAAAAATATTGCTCTACTCTGGAGCTGAGAAACTTGCATGGCTACTGTCCATGCTTTAGCTGGTCTGTGGACAAGCAGAAAACTTCAATTTCCAGAGCTGTCAAGCCAGCACTTAAAAAACAACCAACCAACCAACCAACCAAAAACCCTTCTGAGATTAAAGTAAACTGCAGTAGGAAAAGCAGGGAACTGATTTAGCAATCTGCAGCTTTTTTGTATTTGTTGTCTCAAGGATTTAGGCTAAAGTCTAAATCAGACAGTGCAAGTGACCAAGTGCACCATTTGGTCTCTAAAATCAATGTGGAGAAGGGAGTTAGTGGTCAGACCAGACAATTGGTTATAGTGGAATTGGAGATACAGTGCTGGAGATATTCAACGTTTTCCTTTAATCTTTTCCTGGGTCACATCACTTCACATGGCAAACACATCTGTTCTCTCTGCCGCCACCCCCCTTGTGTCCAACACCTGTCCAAACAAACGTCATCTGTTTCAATGCAGGAGAGTTATATTCTGGAAATTGCAGAGACCCAAAGGCAATTCTAACAGGATTTCACATCAGAGATTAGCCTTAATCCAATTAATCTCTGAATGATACAGTGCTGAGAGCATGTGGCCAAATGGCCAAGCTTGCTGGATGTGAAGTGCTGTCAGCTGTACTGAAGTCTATTTATTCACTGGGCAATAAAACTAAGGCAATCTCTTAATCTTTCCCATCAAATGTCTTCCTTGTTGATTTGAGCACCCTACAGTGGACAGCAAGCATATTAAAATGGCTATGATTTGTGGGGTTTATCTGCTATCGGTGATCCCATCACGTCTCAGAACTTCAGCAGCGAAGTGCCAGGTCAGTCTTGGATGGGAGAACTCCAGAAAAAGGTAGATGTTTGTGATGGGGTGAGATCCCTGCAAGAGCTGAATTGGGCTAGGTGGGCCTAATCAGCTAATTAGGCTACAAACGGGAGCTTTTGGCTGAAGGCAGCTAATTAGGAAACAGGCTCACTTGTGCAGGAACAGGCAGGGCCTATAAAGCTAGGTAGCTGACTACAGCTGAAAAACATTGGTCACTCCCTGGGAAGAGGATTTGGGGTTGGTACACCCAGACAGATAAGGGAACCAGTAGGAAGAAACAGGGAGGGCTGAGAGAGAAAGGCCCAGAGCTGCTGAGCTGAGGGTCCCTGGACTGGAACACAGAGTAGTGGGCAGGCTCAGGCTTACAAGAAGTAATGCTGTTATTGGTGTCTCTTTCCAACAGTAGAGAGCTAATAACACCAGATTGGTGTTTAAGGGATGGGTCTGTTTTTGCTGGAGGTGCCATCTAAGGCATAAAAGTGAGCTCTTGATCATTTTTCATTTTATTATGTGATGGTGTTGATCACACTTCATCCCAGAGCTTTAGGCAAACTTTGAGATATGCTGGGTCTATGCTACTGAGTGCCTTGATGATAAGGCCAAGACCTTGAACTTGAGTTCCTTTCTCAGGGTTGAGGAACTGGGGTGGAAGTAATAATGCCACAGAGGATGACTCCCCACAGGACAGTCAAGTCTGTTGCCCTTTGTGCCTAGAATGGTTTGATGACAATTCCACCCCCTCAGGAGAGGGCTTTTGGCAAGGTGTTCTCTGTGAGATGACTTCATTTTGGAAACCCTACACTCCTCCCCCTAGTCTGAAACAATCCCAGATCTGCTGACCTCCAAGAGATGCTGTGATTTGGGTTTCCTCAGCATTTAGAGGAGGTGGAAGATAGCTCAGGGCTATCTTTGAGGCTTTTATAATCTTTCTTTTTGGGGAGTTTAATCTTGTCTACATGTATGAAGTTATGCTGCTGGATTTATGATGATTTAATTGGTTTGTTTTCGGGCAGTGCCTAGATGCCCCAACTGAAATCTGGGCCCCATTGTGCTAGGCCCTGTACAAACACATTAAATAATAATAATAGGAGATATACCTATCTCCTAGAGCTGGAAGGAACCTTGAAAAGTCATCAAGTCTAGCCCCCTGCCTTCACTAGCAGGACCAAGTACTGATTTTTGCCCCAGATCCCTAAGTGGCCCCCTCAAGGGCTGAACTCACAACTCTGGGTTTAGCAGGCCAATGTGCAAACCACTGAGCTATCCCTCCCCCTTTGTGAGTGATAGTCCCTGCCCTGAAGAGCTTACACTCTAAATAAGCAAGCCCGACAAAGTGCAGGAGGGGAAAGAGAGTTGAAGGTCATATGGTATCGAATGTGGCTTTAACGGTTTGTCTACAGTGCCTACAGCATAGTGACCGATACATGTTATTTTTCTCTCTCTCTCTGTCTCTAAGAGGTGGCACAAAGAATCACCAATAGTCATACGAGAAAGTTACGTTGTAGTAATAACATTAGAATGGTGCAAGAGCCTAACTGCCACTCATGCTCTCTGTGTGGGATCATGTCTCCTCCGAGGTCACCACTGAAGGAATACAGGAGCCTAGTGCTTAGACAGGGTTCTCCTTTAGAGCACAGTGGCCAGATGTGGGCAACACTAATTCTCAAATGCCATCCATGATGTCTTTATCATTTGTAGCACCACAGAGCCCTAACCAAGACTGGGCCACCATTTCCCTAGGCAGAGACAGTGCCTGAAGATCTTACAATTTAAATAGAGAAACAATGAGGGGGGACAACGTTATCCCCTTTTCACAGGAGAAGGTGAAGGAATTTAGTGACATTGAAAGTGCAGTTCTCTACAGCACTCAGTGTTGTCCTACGTTTGCTCCCAATTGAAGTCTGTTATTGTCTCGTTGTTCCCTTGTACTCCTTTATGCCTCTGTCTTCTCTTGAGACTGCAAGCTCCTAGGGGCACAGGCTGTCTTTTGTTCTGTGTTGGTACAGAGCCCAGCACAATGAGCTCGTGGACCACGACTATGGCTCCTAGGTGCTATGGTAAAGCAAACAGTATTAAGTCAGTTGTGAAACTCTCACCCTAAGCAATGTACCCAAGACCACAGAAGGGGTCTATAACAGAGCCAGGAGTTGAATCTATTTTACCCAAGGTCTACTCCAGTGCCTTCACCCCAATACCAACCATTTCCATTCTGGTAGTGTTAACAGAAAAAGGCCACTGCTCCGACACAGAAGGAGGCACATTCACCCCCAACAGTTTACCCTGAACATGCAATCACTGCTTGTGAAATGATGAGTCCAGAAAGGAAATAACCTCAGTATTTTCCTAGGGAGCTGTAACGTTCTGGTAGCAGGGATATTCTGCTATGTCTGCATGAGCCAAAATAGTAGCTGTCCGACTAGTAAGGCTCATAAGGTATCCTAAACGTTCTTAAATCTGTTTCTTATAATCCATATATGTATCACGGAATAAGTGAAATCCCAGTGTGCTCCAGGGGACCCCTCTCCCTGTGTCCAAGAGAGGAGAATCCAATGTGAAGGCTGAAGCTTTACAGGCCATGGCAGCTGCCAGCTGGCATCCGTTCAGAGCCAACATTGCTGTCCTTCTCATAATTACCCTTCATTCCAGAGATATCTCCTGAGCTGGAATTGCAGCAAAACTTTACCCCATTCCGTCACTTTTTTTTTTTGGTAAGTGCTTTTCTGTGTGTGTTCATGTAGATCTGTTCAGAGGGGAACTTTCTGTAGAGTCAAAAATGCAACTGAAGTAGGTTTCTATCCAAGATCACATCTGTTTTTCTTAAGACAAGACATTAGAGGGATAATATCACTCCTCACAAGGGGATTTTTCTGCTTGCTGAAGTGAACTTTTATGTTCTTTGGGTTGGGTTTATTTATTTGTTTATTTATTGGTGTCCCACCATTGATAGATGCAACACTAAAGGCAATCTGATACCCTTTCCACAGCTAAAAGGAAAGAGCCTTGTTGCAGTCTGCATGCTGAGACTCATGGAGGGAGTTTTGTTCTTTCAGCCCTGGGGCATGATTTGCTGATGGCAAAAGCTGGGGTGGCTAAAGATGGAGATGCATGTTGGGTACCTTGATACATTGGTATCTCAGGCCCAGGAGATGCATTCTTCTGATTTATTTCACCACAATCCAGAAGCCATCCAGGCTGTTGCTCAGCTGGTGTCTGAGGAAGAGTTTATATTCCATTCATGCCCTCTTGCTGTCTGTGATGGGGTGCCTATCCCACACAGGACTGGAAGGGGTTAACATGGTTAGACTGGCCAATTAACTCCCCAGGCAGCAGCTGGAGGAGGAGCCAGGGAGCAGGGAACTATAACTGATTTCAGGCAGGCTCATCTGTGCAGGTACAGGTGAGACCTATAAAACCAGGAAGCTGGCTACAGATGGGGGCTGTAGGAAGGCAGGGATGTAGGCTGCAGCTACTCCCTGAGTGGCGTGAGTCGGGAGGCTGGGGAAGAAAGTAGGAAGAAGCTGAGGGAAACAGCAGCAAGAGGTAAGACAGTGCAGATACCTTGGTTGCTTGTTATAGGGTCACTGGGCTGGAACCAAGTGTAGAGGATGGGCCTGGCTTCCTGTACCAGCCACTGGGAAGTCGCAAGGCCATTGGAGATGCCAGCCAGACAATGGGTCTGGAAGGACTTCGAATTGGAAGCAGAAGGACCTTAGTGACCTGGCCAGAGGCCCTGTAGGAAGGTGGTGGGATACCCCAAGTCCCTGCTGGGGGACGAGCCTCTGCTGAGCCCCTCTACAGGGCCAAACTATGAAGAGGAGACTGCAATCCCTGTAGTGAGCAGGGCTGCAGAGCAAGACCGCATGGGGGAAGACTCAGCCAGAGGGAGAGCATGAGGCTTGGCAGAGCTAATTCCCAGGATGGCCAGCAGGAGATGCTGCTAGAGGTGAGGGAATCCCATGACCCTGTCCTTATTATATAAACCTGTCTTCATCTCCACCTATGCTCAATGAAATATTTCAATGAAGGAATGCTTCCCTGTGGTGAGAGGGGCTCCTCAAGCAAACCTCCATCTCCCTCTTCCACTCAGGCTGCCACTGTATATATAAACTTGGTGTCATGCTGAACTTTCCACCTACTCCCGCATCTTTTATGTCTGAAAAATGCATCACCGCCCCAGCAAACTTCGTTTGTATATTCCACTGCCTTGATTCTAACTGTAGCTGAACGCCCCTTCAATTACTCCATACTCCATTGACTTCTGCAGTTCTGGTGGCCTGTCCACTCCAGACTCTGACATGTGTATCATGGTACCGCTCACCCTCTGACAATTAAAAGGAAAATGTATCACATCATCTTCACCCTCAAATAACCCAACTGGTTTTGCAGTCCTTTCAGGATCCAGTGTAACACCGCTTTCTTCGAAGGAGAAGTACCTGTCACCTATGAGCAACCTTGCATGGACCTCCAAGGTCATCTCTTTCTCCATTTAAACCTCCACTCTTCTTTCTCATAATCAGATCACTGGTGTTTTTGCAAGAACCTTCCCCTCTGCAGTGTCTGTCATCTGGAACAGCCTCCCAGAAGCTCTCTACCTCATTGGCTCCACCTCTTTCCAGCTTCATCTGAAGTCTTCATCTTTTCTCCTATGCCTATGCCTCTGAATTGCTCTCTCCCCCAGCTGTTATTGATCATGTAACTCTGCGAAGGGGTCAGACAGCTTGCATGACAGACACTGCACGTCATAAAGTTGTATCATCCTCTCCAGTGAATTTACCATGGAAGTTACTCTTTCATGGTTTAGCTATTTTATCCAGTGACTTCACATTTCAGCCCACAAGTTTCTCACCTCCTGCACTCTTCCCAAAGGCTTTGGAAATGCTGATGAAAATCTTCTTGGATTTGAGTTTAAGGCCTTTGGATTGAACTCCCTAAAGGTGATTCTCTCTTTTCCACTGTTTTGTTTTTTCCTTCTCCCTCCCCCCTACCCTGAATTTTTCTCCTGACTTCCAGTCAATCAGTTGTGCAATGCATAGAGATGTTATTTACAGTCTCTCTTGGAGAATTGAGTCATTTTGTGGTTGGATTCAAACCTGAGGTGCATGACACTCATCACAGCTCACCATGAGAAATCTCTCCATTACAGCAGTTTGTGCAATGCAACCGAGATTAGGGCTGACTAGATCTCACATCAGCATTTCAAATTAACTCCTAACTATAACATTTAGTGGGGAGGTTTTTAGAAGGTATATTTTAAGAATCAGCAAACCAATTTAAATAAAATTAAAAGCCAGCCACACCAATGTCTAAAGCACAGATCCAATCAAATTCAAACTTTTTTTTTTGCTTTTCATGGCAAGCTGGAAAACACTCCTGATTATTTGTCTGCTCAGATTGCTCTGGTTAGGTGAGGAATTGAGAAGTTAAAATACTCCCCAAAACAGCTTGTTGTTTCTTTTCTGGACAACCAAGGGCAGACATTTTCAGAAAGCCCTGTCCCAAGGAGATATTCAGTCCAATATTACAGAGCCCCAGACTGTAAACTTTGAGGTAGAGAATTTTTTGTTATGTCTTTTGAGTATCCAGTACAACAGGACACTGATGCATGACTGGGGTTCTTAAGTTATACTTCAATAGAAATAATAAATGTCAGCATCTCAATGTTTGGCTGGTGATCTGAGCTTCAGCCTCCATTCTTGTCAAAGTTCACCCAGTGCTAGTGAGCCTGTTCATTGATTATTCTTTCTGTTTTAAAAACCATTCACCTTTCTTTGAATGAAACTTTTTTGCATGCCCTTATTTCTGTATTCAATCTAACATAAAAAGATTCTAATGATTCTACTAATAGAGCACCTTACCTTTGAGAATTTCACAACACTTCATTAAGGCTTTCTGTCACCAAGGTACTTAAGCATATGCCTGATTTTAAGCACATGGGTAGTATCATTGAAGTCAGAAAAAATGCTCCTAGTAAGTGTTAAATAGACTCTGAGTCACCCAACTACTACAATAGTGAGGACTTTAGTGAGATGAACTTAATGTTAGGCTTATGCTGAAGTACCTTGCTAACTCCTGGCCAAGGCAAGTCTCACAAGATACTTACATATTTATTAGACCCATTTTACAGACAGGGGAGCCTATATTCTTTACTCAGGTTCACATAGTGACTTACATAAGCGTCTTCCTTCCGCTCTTTTAAAGAAACTAGCTTTGTTCCTGGTGAAAAATGGGGTTCATGGCTGACACCAGTTCAAACATAGCTGAATGTATTTTATCGTTTGGAGGCAGACCTCATACCGTGCTTGTCCAGTGCTGGCTGCTGATTTAAAGGGCCATTATCCTGAACACATTAATATGTGATATGCTCCACAGGCTACCTTGGCCTAGAATGGGAACCTCATTAAGGGCAGGAAAAGCCTATATGCTTCAAAGGAGACATGTTAGCAAGAGATGTTTGCATAAAACTTATCAGCTTAATGTCTTTTTTGTCTGTTAGTCTCTTAGGTTTGGGAACATACCCCTGGATGTAGGTCTTTATTTAGCCCTTTGATGACGACCTTAGAGTCCTACCTGTCACAAACTCTGCACTTTCCCACACACACTAGGTCTTTGATGAAGCTAGTCAAAGAAAAATCATCAGACCCTCCAAAACATTGAATGGTGCTGTGCCTAGGTTGTAGAAGTTGCATAGCCCTAGCCCACAAAATATGTGGCAGAGGCTCCAGAGCAAAGCTGGCAGAGGGGAGGTATGTTCCGCTTTGTGCAAGGCAAATATTACCAAGGGTGTGCTGGGTTGGATCAAAAACCCCCTTGGGAACTGCCAACTGATGTGCCAAGACTACTTCTGCCCCGGCTTTCCTGCCCTGGCAGCTTGGGACTCCATCACCATGTCTTGTTGAGCCAGACATGCCCGTCTGCTCCAGCACAGACCCAGGGTCTGAACCACATGCCCCAAAGCTGCAGACTTAACTGAAAGCAGCTTACAGAAGTGTTCCTGTCTTTAACACTCTGATGCCCAACTCCCAATGGGGTCCAAACCCCCGAAAATTGGAAATGTTCGCCCTCTATAACAGTGATAGATATGCACAGCTGTCCCCCTCCAGGTATTAATACCTACTCTGGGTTAATTAGTAAGTAGAAAGTGATTTTATTAAATACATAAAGTAGGATTTAAGTGGTTCCAAGTAATAGCAGACAGAACAAAGTGAATTACCAAGCAAAATAAAATAGAACACACAAGTCTATGTCTAACAGAACTGAATACAAATAAAAACCTTACTCTGTAACCATCCTTTTATAGACTAGTCTCCTTCTAGTCTGGGTCTAGCAATCACTCACAGCCCCTGTAGTTACTGTCCTTTGTTCCAGTTTCTTTCAAGTATCCTTGGGGGTGGAGAAGCTCTCTCTTTAGCCAGCTGAAGACAAAAGGGAGGGGTCTCTCAGGGGTTTAAATAGACTCTCTTATGGGTGGAGACCCCCTCTTCTGTCCTATGCAAAGTCCAGCTCCAAGATGGAGTTTTGGAGTCACATGGGCAAGTCACATGCCATGCATGACTCAGTTTTTACAGGCAGCAGCCATGGCTTACCTGCTACCTTGAATGTCCTCATGTAGACTTCTTATGTGGATGGGAGCCTCCCAAGATCCATTGACCCTTAAGTGCTTCTTGCTTGGGCACTAAACTTGCACATTCCTTTCTCAAGAGTCTAACCAAATGCTTTACAAAGGCTGCTTAGAAATCAAGCAAATATACAGCCAATATTCCTAACTTCAAGTACAAAAATGATACATGCCTACAATAGGATTGATAGATTCAGTGGATCATAACCTTTACAGAGATATGTTACATGGCATATGTAGCATAAAACATATTCTAGTTATGTCATATATACATTCATAAGCATATTTCATAAAGCCTTATGGGAGGCACAGGCAGAGGGTTTGCTGCCGTAGGGTGCTGAAGTTTCAAAAGAGTCTGAAAAATCATACAGTGGAGTGTTATCACGTTGCAAAGTGACAGATCAAACATAGTGATTATCCAATGAAATGTCACAATCATGACTGTTACAGTACCATCTATGGACCCTGAGATGGGGTGCATCAGGCCTTTTCTGCCACCTGTTAGAGGTGTCAGTGCCCTTACCTCCCTACATAAGGAAAAATCTGCTCAGGTCAGACTACCAACAAACCTTAGTCCTCCAGAGACCTAGAAGGGCCAGGAAAAGACACTGACCGACAGGGTGCCAGCTAAGCCAGTTAAGAAGGCTTGTCTGCTTCTTCTGAAGGGTAGTGTACTACTGAGGAAGGCTGGGAGAGGAGCTCCTCAGTTCTTGTCCAGAACTCCAGGGCCAGTCAAGACCCTGGCTTAATCATTGCAACTAGCAGTCGCCTCTTGTGCATTCGTTAGGGCAAAGATGCAGACAGCAAAATCTTGACTTTGTTTGTTGTTACCCATTTCAGACCAATACTGAGCTCACAGCACTGACTGTTCTGCTCCATCCCAGCTGCCACAGACCCCAAGGAGGGATTAGGGCAGAAGTGTGCTGGGAACTGTGCAAATGCATCTCAGGACGATGTCTGCCCCACAGTGTTTGCAATCTAGGGTCTAAGTGACTGGATCTAGTTCAGGGGTGGCCAACCTGAGCCTGAGAAGGAGCCTGAATTTACCAATGTACATTGCCAAAGAGCCACAGTAATAAGTCAGCAGCCCCCCACCAACCCCACCCCTCCGCTCCCGGTACCTCCCGCCCACCCAGCAGCCCACGATCCGTGCCTTCCCCTCCCTCCCTGCACCTCCCAATCAAGTGTTTTGTGGCATGCAGGAGGCTCTGGGAGGGAGGGGGAAACAGCAAGAGGGCACGGCAGGCTTAGGGGAGGGGGTGGGAAGGGGTGGAGTGGGGGCAGGGCCTGTGGCAGGGGCAGGGGTTGAGCAGTGAGCACCCCTGGCACATTGGAAAGTTGGTGCCTGTACAAGGAGCCTCGTATTAACTTCTGAAGAGCCGCAGGTTGGCCACCCCTGATCTAGTGGTTACCAGGGTGCTGGCCTGATGTCAGAATACGGTTTGTACCCTGCCCCAATGAACTGAATGAAACCCTCCTCAGGTGGAGCCTAGAAGCAGAGACTTGAACGTTTGGAGGTTTATTGAAATTGAATCTTGGGACCGTTTGCTCATCTTTAGTTCTCATGTGCAGAGTATTAATTGCTGTGGTAACATGATGAGAAAAGGAAGCAGGTTCTTAGCTTCTGGCAAGATGGTTCTACTGATCATATGCTTCTCAGCAAGCACCTTACAGGTGCATCTTTCCTGAAAGATTAAATTCCTCCCTGAATATTAGTGTGCTAGAAATGAATCACCCCCTGAGGCTGAGTAACTGATCTCTTGGGTCACGTGCACAGGATATAAACTGAACAATAAAGCAGAAAGAGGAGCGACATGGCCACACAACAGTTGGAAAACACTAGGTAAAGACAACAGAAGCTCTCTCTTCCTTTTTCTTTTTTCTTTTTCTTTTTTTAAATAAAGGCAAAGCAAAAACTGTCCTCCTCAATGAGGAGCAGGTAGTCCTAGAATGATATTAGAATTCCAATAGCTGTAGGGATCGAGACCTGATCTGAAGTCAATGGGAAGATCCTCGTTGACATTAAAAGGGATGGATTGTGTCCTTGGTGTTGTAAGAGATTAAAGGACATTAAAAATATTGGAGGGGTCTTAGGGGAAGAGGGGTAAAATAAGAGATCAGCCTGGACTGCAAAATTTGAAACAGGATCCAGAGTTGAAGCCCTCTGAAGTTTGAAGGATTTGGGATTCTAGTCTAGTGAATGCTAGACAGAGGGACTGCCACAAAATGTGAGTCTGGATCCACAATTGAAGGCTGGAGGCTTGCTTCCCCCCTCTAGTTAAGACAGTCACATGCACATTAGCCAAAGTCAGCATGTTCTTCTCTTTGTCCTGACAAAAAAGAAAATGAGCCTGAAAAAACAACTGCAATCGCATGAGAAAATAATGCATCAGCTGCGAGACAGAGAGGCGTGTTAATGATATCTGGAGTTCATTCACGGATTAAATCAACCACAGTGATAATATACCAGGGCTAACAGTGCCAATGGACAGCCAAGTGCCTCACATGATTGTGAGTCATAGAGCTTTTCCTTCTCTTCCTCCTTCCCTCTCACCACAGGGGGCTATTTGCTGCTGGTGGGCGGATGCGTGGTGTAAGAGGTTTTACGGAGTGTTCTCTACACACTCTGCAAAAGTCAGAGCTGGGGATAGACTCCCATGTGTCCGAATGCTGAGTTCAGTGCCCCGTCGGCTAGAGCAGAGGTGCTCAACTTCTGTCATATCACAACCTCATTCCCATCTAGCAGAGGAAACCTGCTAGATAAGGAAAGAGCAGGGTGGTGCTGACTGACTCTGCCACCTGTTTGCAACCCCCTGGTTGAGAACTTCTGCATTAGATCGCACTGCCTCTAAAGTGGCAAAGGTGTTTTAGATGATAAGCCAGAAGCAGGCAGCCTTTGAAGACATCCTCCTCCTAAATATGCTTGAATTGACAACCAGGGAATAATCCTTATCTTAGGGGAAGGTTTGGGTGCAGACCATTGTCAGATAGAACTCAGTGTATCGCCTGTACATTCAATTTTTATTTTGATGGCTGTCCCTATATTTTAATTGATTCCTTTTCAGCTTTCTTTACATGCTCATTTACAAATGTGCCAGAAATAACATGCATTTCTGGCAACAACAAGGGTAATTTTAGATAAATAGCTTCCTGGGCAGTGCTGAGCAAATAAACCCCACTTACCTTTCACTGTTTCTCCACACTGATGTGGCTCGTTATTGAGTTCATCCACATTTCTCTATTTTATTTCCCCAAGTGAATTCATTGCTGGCAAGAAGTGCTGGATTGACAGTCTAGGAAACTGAAGCCCTCGATTTAGGCGCAAAACAAGCAGAGCACAAGTAGTGGCAGGATGAACTAACTCCACGCTGTGATTTACCTTTAGAGGTGGTTCTTCCAGCACAGAGTCAGATGTCTAGTAATGCTTGGCCTCTGAGCTAACTGTAGGATCTGTGGTGCAGAAGTAACCCATTGATGAGGGTGGGTTACTGGTTCTCCTCTGTGCTGATCCACAGAGGATATGTGGTGTTAGGAAGGATTCATACTCCACTAGTGACCAGCACCCTCAGCCAAACCACCCTTTGTCACTGCCGGTTAGAACAGCTCTCATCCTGTGAGTTGCAACCTCTTAAGGGGAATCTTGCTGCTGTTATTCCGACTTGGTTCATGGCATGAAAGCAGTTCTGACACACTTGCTTCTTACTAGAGATTGACCAAAACAATGGATCCCAATACCCTCTTTCTTTTGTGCAGTTCAAACTCCAAAACTGAATCCAATCCTCAACCTTTCAAATTGGGTTCCATCTGCTATGAATGGTGGGGCCTAGCCCTGATCATTGAAGCTATCTAGAATTTGAGGGTGTCTGGAAATCACGTCCACAGAACCTCTCTCTGTCTGTTGCCAACAGTGACATCCCAACATTGTGCGGCCTGCCAATGCCAGTCCTCCACGGAAAAGATTGTGTGGTCACCTTGAATTTTTCTCTGACAGAAAGTGAAAGAGGTGCACATAAGATTAAACCTTAAAAGGGTCTGATTGATTTGAAAAGGGGAGGGGGGGAAATCCAAGGTGTGGTTTGCCTTGTAAGCTATGTGTTTCCCTGCTGGTAACGTATGCACCTGCATTTCCCCTCCGCCCTCCCCATTCGAAGTATGCTGTTCATCTCTTACCTGGGCAGCCAGCTTGGGCACTGTAAGAGAGACCAAGCCTCGCTACAATTAAGATAGAGGAAGAGGATGTCTGCACCTTCATTATTTCACTCAGGACTGATGTCAGGCTACCAGCCTATAGTTATCCAGGTTATGCCCCCTTCCCTTTTTTTTAAATACTGGAACAATATTAGCATTCTTCCAATCTTGCAGATTTTCTCTGGTATGCCAAGATTTATTAGTAATTAACATCAGCGGGACAACTATCTCCTAGTCCAACTCTTTTAGAACTCTTGGGTGCAAGTTATTCTGGCCTGATGATTTTGAAATGTTTATCCCTAGTAGATGTTTAGTAGTTAATTAGTATGCATGCAATTAGTAGTATGCACGTCTTTGCCCCCATGATGATGATCAAAACCTTCTGTTGCTTTAGAAAATGAACAACAACAGAGAGTGAAGGGATTTGGGAGGGGGGAAGCTGAGAGGAAAGGGCAGCTGGGACTGAGTTATGGAGGAGGAGGAGGAGGAGAATAGAACATGTTCAGGACTCTTTCTCTCTGAGTCCCTCTCATCTCAGAGACTCCTGTGATTGCTAGTTCTGAAGCTTGTCAGACCACTGCTCTTACAATGAGGTGTAGTGTGGTCCAGTAGATAGGGCCATGCACAGGAATCTTGGTGATATTCCCAGCTCTATTGCTGGCCTGCTGAGAGACCTTGGGCAAGGCATTTCAAATTTCTGTTCTCCTGCTTCCCCTCCTGTGTATTATGGTCTTTAGATTGTAATCTGCAAAAAATGTTAATGCTGGGGATTAATGGAAATACGATGGTTTCTTTAAAATATCAGTTGGATCAGAAATACTAAGGAGGAAGCAGTTGCATTTAAAAAAAATGAGAAGGTGGGTGACGTTAATGGAAATCCAAAAACTGGCTGAGATAATGAACTCTTTTCATAAATATTTTCTTCAAGAATAATATACAATTTAAGGTAGGAAAGACCCTGTCACAACAAATAACATTTAAGGTTAGGTAAGAGAATATGTGGAAAAATTGAACATACACAAATCTATTCCAGAATATAAACATCCTAGGGATAGTTAGCAAATGTCTTAATACATTTACTGTATCACTGGCTAGAATTTTTGAGAAGTAATGGAAAGCTGTGATGGTACCAAAAGAAGACAGGTACTATATTCTCTTCTGTTCAAAAAAGGAAATATGCGCTATCCTGCCAATTAGTATCCCATAAATCTAGCTTCTATTAAAATAATGGAACAAATATTGAGAGAAAGCTAATCAATACATTGAATGATAATAGAAGTGTGATCAAAAGACACCATGGGTTTATAAAGGATTAATCCTGCCTGAAGCATTTGATTGCTTTTTGTGATATAATTTGGATTATAGGAAAATATATAATTACAGTGGTTCTCACCAAATCTGACTTAATAAATTAATTCAAAGTTGAATCAGAGAGGAACTCTGTCATTGAGCTGAAAACTGTCTCCAAGAACTATGAATAAAAGAGTAAATCATAAAAGGCAGTGTGTTGAATTGTGGATAGACATCTAGTGGGTTACTGCAGGGGTCTGTATAAATCCAGGTCTGATTTAACCTCTTCAGAAAGATCTGCAAAAGGAAATAACATTTCAAGAGTATTGCATTTCATCCAGTGAAATCTGCAGATTACATTAAATGCGGAGGTATTGCAAACATCAGTCAGGACAGAGAAATAATACAAAGGCACCAAAGGAGATAAAGAACATGAACAGATAATAATGTGAGATTGGACAAAAGCACACTAATAAATGCGGAGAAAAAGAATCTGAAGCAAAGCTAACCAACAAGAAGAATCAACAAGGAGAACTGTGATGTTGAAGATGACATAGGAGTGGTAATGGACAGTAAATTATGGCATACAGGAGATTGCAATGTGATATGGGTAAAAATAAAGGGGCACTGAAGTTTTGGATTGTGCAGGCAAAAGGCATCGTGTTACAGAGCAAGGCAGTAATAGTTCCACTATTCTGCACTGGTGCGATCACACCAGGAATTCAGTGCTTGGCACTACATCCCTGGGAAGATTGGAGGGAGTTCAGAGAAGAGCAAGAAAAAAATATCAGGTAGCTGGAGGTAAAGCTTAAAAGAGCTAACTACATGTAGCATGACTATGGGCCTTATTCTGAAGCCAGTGGATTTACTCTGGTGTAACTCAGATCAGAATCTGACTTGCGGGGGCATGAGCATGAGAAGGGGAGCGGAAGAGGGGGATGGGAAGTGTAAGGGACATTACACTCAGATATCCATAGAGTGTTAACACCAAGGCCTGATTCTGCTGCTCTTACACATACTGGGCCAAAACCTCAGATGGTGTCAATTAGCATAGCTCCTTTGACATCACTGAAGCTATGATGATTTACACCAGCTGAGGATCTAGTCCACTGCATTGTACCTGACTTCATGAGCAGTCACAGTGAAATCAATTGCACTGCTCAAGGAGCAAGGTACTCCCCAATGCGAAAAGGATGTCAGATCTGAGAACTCAGAATGGAGAGGAAATATTGATCATAGCACTTGGGGATGTGTGTAGGCCAGCATCTGGGGTGAATGTTGAGACCCTTTGTGGTAGTTGTCATGGATGTGATAAGTGAGAATATACAAAGGGAGCTGACTTGGAACCTGCTTTTCACTGATGACTTACTAATGTGTGGAAGATTGTGAGACCCTGCAAGCCAACTTGCAATAGTGGTAACATACTTTTGAGTGGGCTGGATTTGGAATGAATGCTGGTAAAACTGAGGCTATGATGACTGAGGAAGGAGAACTCCCCATAAAAGATATCACAGGTACAGCACTTAACAGAGCGAAAGAATTTAAATACCTACGATCAAAGGTTGCTGAGGATGGTGCCTTTCTGAGTGATGCCCAACATCACACTAAATCAGCACGGTGCAAATGCTAGGAGCGGACAAAAGGATGCCAAATACAATTAAAAAGTAAGAGGTATAAAACTAATTCAACTCATCTTAATGTATGAAACAGAGATGTGGCCAGCCACAAGAAAGGAAATCGGTATGGTCTTCACCACAGAAATGAAGATGTTAAGTCAAATGGTTGGACATTCTGATAGGAAATGAGATTGCAAGGATTGTTCCAGTTGAGGGATGTTTGTATGGGTTTGTCTCAGAAACTGGAGAGCTAAATCAGTGGGATGGCTCTTGCAATGATTGTGGATGGAAGATGACCAAGGGGGAGACCAAAGACCTCTGTACATAGACCAGATATCAGCAGACCAATCTGCATGACAGCCTGGCATATGATCATGAGTTTTGGAAGAAGTCTATAAAAGTTGCCAACTCTGACTAGGGAAGTGGCAAGAAATAAGAAGAGTTGGGGATATGAGTAAGAGTAATGCAATTAAATTAATCTTGGGAAATTAAAGCTGGATATCAGGAAAAAGTTTCTTGACAGTGAGATGTATGAGACTGTGGAAGTTTTCCCAAGTGGCAAAAGCCCTATTGCTCAGGACTGGAAAAACACTTAAATTGCACAGTGGGGGCTAATCCTACATTGGCAGAAAAAGAGACTGGATGGACTATCAGGTTTTCTCTATCTGTGATTCTATTAGGCAATGCTTTGTCTGATCATAGGAAATTGACGAGATAGCCCCACAGATTCCTAAAGGCTGATTGGTGGTTTTTTGTGTAGTACTAATTTTTCTCCAAATGCAGACAGGCACACTAAAGAAAGACATGAGAAGAAATTAGAAAACATTTGCTGTTGTTCTCTTGTTTTCCTTTTAGAAGGAACTATTCAGGTCTTTTCCATATCTTTTTGCCTTATAATCGATTTGGATGTGAGTATGAAACCAGCTCCTAGCAGACTCATTGTTCTCAGAATTTACTTGGTTGATTCTCTCCATAATCGGTGTGACCTGATTTTGCAAGGAATAATATGTGCCACAGTTCATGAAAGTTCTTCTGAAACAGACAGGAAAGGCGACACTTTTTTTTTTTCCCTGACCAGATTTGGATCAAATTGTAATCTGAAATAAGGGCAATTGAATGAAGTAATTTGCATATGCTTGTTTAAATTCTTCATTGGTGGTTCTATCTATGCCAAAAAGCTGGGTTTGTTGATGTAATCACAGACCTCTGGGGTTTATAAAATACTGCATCATTTTAAGAGGAAGGCTTTTGCCAGAAAGTTGTTGAATTAATTTCTTGATTTACCTTTAAAGAGGATCCCCACCTAGTGTAAATCGACTTCAATTGACCTTTTTCAATTTATATCAGCTGAGGATCTGGCTCGTTTTTTCTTTCCGTCTTTGAATGAGTAAGTCACTCTAGAAGCCTGCATCTGTCATGAATATAACTTAAAATGAACTTTTTTTTCATGGCCTTAAAAGAAATTATGTATTGTTCCATTCAGTGAGCCTTCCTAGAGAGTTCAAAGAAATGTACAATATAAGCAATGCAAAAATCAGCTTTTGTCTTTCAGTGATGGCTTAAATGAAAAAAACATGTAAGTATTATATATATACACAGAGAGAGAGAGAGTGTGTTTATATTCCTGGATATTAATTCATAGTCACTCTATCTAATCTTTGCCTATAATTATATTTTTCTCTCTGTCTGTGCATTCATCTAACCGTGAAAAAAGGAATAACTTATTCAAGAAATCTCACCTTCTCTTTTTTTAGGTCCAGAAACAGATTATGATTTTCTCCAAAGTAGTCCTCATTCTAAAGGATTTTGTTTATTATCTTCTTTACTCTTTGGCTCACCTTTTGAAATTCAACATCCAAAATTTGAGTGATGGTGCAATTGGTCACATAACCCACAGGCTCTTGCTTCTTTCCTCCAATTAGATTAGTGTAATTCGTAGAAGGTATGTTTCTGGAGTGTATAACGGAGTTAAAATTCACTTTCAGGGCCAAATCCTGAGCTGATGTAAATTGATGGCACTGCATTATTGTCAATATATTTTGTAGGGCCAGGCTATATTGGGCAAATATAGCACTATCCCTAAAATAACCACATTTCTGCAAGCTTCAGTTTCTGTTTGATCCACAGGACTAGTCCAGCATTTTGCTCTGAGTTTTTAAAAGATAGGGGCCTGATTCTCCTCTCACGTATACTGTCTATACACCAGTGCAATGCCATTGTTTCACTGGAATTATTTCTGATTTTAACTGGTATAAGGTCTCAGTCCAGCAAAGCACTTATGCATATGCTTAACTCGAAAGCATGAATGCAGCTTGTGTAGTACAAGACCATTTTAGAGAAGATTTTGACTTTAGTGGGTCTATATTGATAATATAATGATGGGGTCTAAATTGGTTGTTGCCACAGAGATCCTGGAGTCCTTGTGGATATTTCTCTGAAAACATCTGCTCAATGTGCATCGGCAGTCTAAAAAGCTAACAGAATGTGAGAAACCATTATGGAAGGGATAGATAATAAGTCAGTAAATATAATAATTTTGTGATATAAATCCATGGTATATCCACACCTTGAGCATTGTGTGCAGTTCTCAAAAAAGGTAAAATAGAATTGGAAAAAGTTCAGTGAAGGGCAACAACAATGATTAGGGGTACGAAGCAGCTTCCATGTGAATAGAGATTAAAAAGATGGGTACTGCTCAGGTTAGAAAAGAGATGACAAAGGGTGATATGATAAAGATCTGTGAAATTATGACTGATGTGGAGAAAGTGAATAAGGAAGTGTAGCAAAGTGACGACTCACCGCTGCGGCGCCTCCTGCTGGTTGTCCAGGGAATTAGCTCGCCAGCCTCCGCAGCACTCTCTGCAGGTCTGAGTCTCACCTGTCATTGGCTCCATGTCCCTCTTAGTCCCCAGGGCCCCTTTGTCCTGGGATTCTGCCACAGCAGTACCCTCACAGTCTCTCTGGGTCTCCCCTCCCCGGAGAACCCCGTATCCCCATCTCGCTACAGCCAGACAGCACCTAGTCCCCGCTTGGCTACAGCCAGACATCACCTAGCCCCCGTTCACTGGGGCAGACTTCAGTACAATTGCCACTCATCATCAGCAAGGAGAGTTTGGACATGCTGCCTCTGTGTACCCTTGGGCTGCCCTCTGCAACCCCAGTACCTTTTCCGGCCTTTATCAAGGCCTGCAGTCTGGGGGTTATCCAGGCTGGAGCTCCTCTGGCGTTTCCCCAGCCCTGCTCCAGTCTAGTACCTTGCTCAGCTTCCAGCAGCCAGGCCCATCCCTCTCCACATCTCTGAGCTCCTGGACCACTGCCCTCTTATAAGGGCCAGCTGGGCCCTGATTGGGGCATGGCCCCAGCTGTGGCTGTTTCCTCTTTCAGCCCAAGCTTGCCGCTTACCCCAGCAGCAGCCCTCTCGCAGCTTCAGCCCCTTCCCTGGGGTGGTTTAACCCCTTCAGGGCAGAAGCAGGTGACCACCCCGCTACAGGAAGTGTTGTTTAACCCTTCACGTAACACAAGAACCAGGGGTCACCCAATGAAATTAATAGGTAGCTGGTTTAAAACAACAGCAAAAGAAGCACTTCTTCAATCTGTGGAACCAGTTGCCAGAAATAACGTGGAGGCCAAAAATAACTTGATTCAAAAGGAACTAGATAAGTGCATAGAGGACAGGTACATCAATGTCTATTAGCCAAGATGATCAGGGATAGAACCCCATGATCTAGGTGTCTCTTAGGGTACGCCTACTCTGCAGTTAGAAACCTGTGGTTGGTCCACATCCACTGAGTTGGGCTCATGGGATTTGGGTTGTGGGGCTGTTTAACCGCAGTGTAGACTTCTGGGCTTCGGCTACAGTCCTACCTTGCAGAGTCATAGAGCTGGGTCTCCAGCCTGAATCTGGAAGTCTGCACTGCAAACAAACAGTCCCACAGCCCGAGCTCCGCAAGCCCTAGTCAGCTGGCATGGGTAGACATTCCCTTTGAATGCCAGAAGCTGGACTGGATGACAGGGAATAGATTACTCAATAATTTCCCTCTTTTGTTCATTCCCTCTAATGCACCTGGTATTGGCCACTGTCGGAAGATGGGCTACTGGGCTAGATGGACCATTGATCTGACCCAGTGTAGCCATTCTTCTGTTCTTAGTCATGATGGTAATGAGGCAACTCGCATCCTCAAAGTTAAGCACGTATGAACCAGCAAAGGGATTTCTTGACCCAAGTGACAGCAGAATCAGTCTCCATATTCATTTCGGTAGTGATTCTGTAACAGGGTTTTGAAGCAAAATAAATAAATAAAGAGCAACATCAATTGAATCCACAAGTTCCAGCTGAATTCCCATTAAAGTTTCAGACTTTGTGCTAGAGTTCTTAGGCATACCTTACAGAGAATCTATTACACAGATAAAATCCATACCATCATCTCTTCTTTTTGTCAGATGAAAGACATAAAATCAATCAGCCAGCAAAAATAAATAGTGACTTTGAAAATGGTATTTAAGGAATAAAAAAAATCCCTAACCTAAAAACCTCTCTTCAGTGTAATGAAAAATTAAGTATGATGAAAATAAAAGATTGTGGAATACGGTCTCTGGGAAAAGATGAGAGATTGTTTCATTGACTTTTATATTTTTGTTTCTTTCTCAAAGGACTTTAGTTTTAAGCACATTTGTTACTGCCTGGTGGTGGGAGGTGTGATATAATGTGATTGATTGAATTCACAATGGAAAAGCTTGAGAAAGTTTTTTGTTTTAGAGGTTTGCCTCTGGGTCTTAGGAGGAGACATTATCATGATCAATATTCTTCTTGATGAACCTCAGGGGGACCTGTGAGTACATACAGCAACTGCGGGGGACAATAAATAAACACTATTTAAATAAACAGTGTTGCCAGCTCTCGTGATTTGGTCATGTATTTGGAGACTGAGAATCTCAGCTTTCATTTCACAAATAAACTAAGTTTCTAGCCCTGCTGGTTGTTGACTAAAACTTGAAAATGTGAAGTGAGGGCTCCCTAAAGGCTCAGAAGCCAAATAGAGAAGGAAAAGCACTCAACATTTATTATTTTTAACAAAACATTTGATTTTAAGGCAATCTCATGATTTTTGGAACCTGACTTGCAATCATGAGATTGGCAAGAATGGTGTATATGTAGCTTAGTACTTCTCTGTGCAGGTCTGCTACTGTCATTAGGATGATAGGGTTTTATAACCACATCAATAGACTAGTAGCGTCTCTTAGTTCTGGGCCTACCTTGTTTCGAGGGTTTAATAACAATGAACAACAATTTTCACAATCAAGATAAATCGAAACCTCAGAAGTCACATTTTCAATCTACCTCTGAATTTGTACAAACAGAACTGTTTGCACCCGCAAGAGTGGGATTTGCGCATCCAAAAGGCCATTTACATGTGCAAAATGAGCATTTCATTATCTAAACTGCATTTGAAAATTTCCTATTTCTATCTGTCTTCCTTTCTAGGTTATTGTATCACACTAGGTTTGGGTCCATTTTTCTTGAAGGCTGAATTCTTCTGTCCACAGGAGAGCTTTGTCACAGGGTTAGTGTATATAGCTGGACCCGCACAATGCCATCCTGATTAGGAGGGACCAAACGGAAGGATCAGAAGTGGATTCAGTCACCCTGGCTCATTATCAGAAGCTTTATAACGCTGATCTTTCTTTCAGTCTAGAGCCTTAAATAGGAATCTGTAAGGAATGGGTGATGAAGGTCCGGATCCTATGAAATGCCAAATGCCCTCCAATCCCTCTGATCTCCATATGTTTCACTTTATGGACGTTCCGTGTATTGAAGTCAATGGGAGATGGAGGTGCTCAGCACATCATAGGATTGGGCCCTAAGTGAAATGGCATTACAAATGTTTGAGTGCGCTATTGCGTTAAACCCCCTCTCGCTTTATTGTTGTTGTGAGTCAAGATTCTGAGGGAAGATTTTCAAAGGCAGAAGCTGCAGTTAGATGCCCAACTCCTATTGACTTTCAGTGGGCTCCTGCTTGCTCTTTCCGCTTTTTGAAAAATCTATCCACTGACAAAATATTTAATCTTTTTCCCCCTCTACCTACTCAGACGAAAGGGCTCCCATGAAAATGGCAGCTTTCAAAGGGCCTCAAGAATCATTGTTATTTACAGGAAATGCAGTAACATCTAGGGGAACCACGAAAAGAACCCTGCTCTGTTCGGTACTGTACAGATTTGCTTGTCCCAAAGAGCTTGAAGTCTGAATTGACAAGATAAGCAAAACATGAAGGACAGAAAGCCAGTGTTTTCAATGAGGGTTTGATGTTACGAATAGTGGGTCTTATAGACTCATAGGTCAGAAGGGACCAATCTGATCATCTAGTCTGACCTCCTGCACAAGGCAGGCCACAGAACCCCACCCATCCAATTTTGTAACAACCCCTATCCCAGGACCGAGTTATTGAAATCCTCAAAAATGGTTTGAAGACCTCAAGCTGCAGAGAAACCACCAGCAAGCAACCTGTGCCCCATGCTGCAGGGGAAGGCGAAAAACCTCCAGGGCACCTGCCAATCCGCCCTGGAGGAAAATTCCTTCCCGTCCCCAAATAATGATTAGCTACACATTTGAATGCAACCCTTGACTTTGTAATAAAACCTAGAACCCCACCTCATGGAACTTCCTGGCATCTGTAATTTTCCTGAAACTTCCCTTGTGGTCTTTAGAAGGGAAGAAGCAGACTACGTGTACTTAGTATTAACTTGGGAATCTGACCTGGGGGAAACTTGTCCCATTCGTGCAGTTTGGTGTAATATAAAAATCTCTGTCATGTCACTATAGATAAGGTGATTTGTGAGTCCGCATGCAGCAGATGGGTTCAATTATGGCTTGTTTTTCCCCCAGGATTCTAATGGGCAGCTTGCATAGTGTGTTGTGTAGATAGCAGAGCAGGAATTGCACAATTGACTGTTAGAAAGATACAGATTCTTGGATGCTTTTCTAAACCTTCGGAGTCCTCCATTACTAACAATAACCAGATACCCTGCAGTATCTTAGGGTGTGGATCTCCACAGATCTGAACTTCCCCCATTGTTTAGGCAGACCAAGTATATAGGTTTCTATTGTCTGTCTGACCTTGATTCATTGTTTTTTAGCAGCAGAAAATGTCCTTGATTTTTTTTCCCAATAAGTTCTTTTTGGGGTTAGTAGGTGGGGGGTTGGAGTGGGGAGGCAAGAGCAAGGAACAGTGAAACCAATTCAGTCTCTACCCCCTCACGTTGGAGCCAGGCCAGGCTCAAGCAGTGTAATAACCTGTAGATTGCTAGAGCACAGGGCGGGTAAGATTTTTTCAAAAGAACTGTGCTAGCCTAATTTTGAAGTCAATGGGAGTTTTGCCACTGACTTCAATGTCAGGAGAGTTAGGCCAGGGCTGAGTGCTTGTGAAAGTCCCACCCTACCTATCTTGCCCAATATCAGTCAGACGTAGCATGGTCTAGGAATTACAGCACAGGGCTGGGAATCAGGAACCTTGATTTCTGATGCGTTTCTGGGCAGTATGTTACTTTAGAGCAACTGGTTCTAATAGATCCTGATCCTATTGATAAGGATAATAGAAAGATACCCATTGACTTCGGTGGGCTTTGGATCAGGCCCATCCTGTCCTGTAATACTCATGAACACTGCTCATTTTGACGATAAAATCTTGATTCTTTCACTTAGAAAGGCAGTTTGGAAAATAGAAGTCTTTAACTCTTGGCAGTTTAATTAGCAGAAAGGCCACTTCTATTCAAGCTGTTTACCACCCTAACTTACCATAATTAATGAGATGAGAGATTATATAGTAGTTTATATTATTTTAGAAGATTTAAAAACAGACCCACTTGTTTACATGGTCCAAGATTTTGGTTTGTTCCACCAAAATGATAAATGGTAAGAGCCATGTCCTCAGTCAATGGGGTTATGTTGATTTACACCAGCTGACAATCTGGTCTTACTGTTCTGGGTCAAAGGGAAGACAATGACTGTGTGAATTCTAGCTGGTGCAGTATCTTAGTTACAATTCAGGAATAGGTGTCTTCCCCCAAATCTCTCCTTTGCAGTTTAGCATAGAATCATAGGTTATTAGGGACCTCAGGAGATCATGTAGTCCAACCTCCTGCTCAAAGCAGGACTAATCCCCAAATGGTCTCCTCAAGGATTGAGCTCACAACCTTGGGTTTAAGCAAGCCAATGCTCAAACTGCTGAGCTCTCGCTCTCTCTCCCTCCCCAATTAGTGCAGTGTGGCTGGCAGGTTACCTTCTATCACTATGGCTGTATTCTCAGTCATGCCATGGACTCAATGTGACCTTCAATTCTCTGGGAAGAGATCATAGTTGTATAGTAGCAAAGTGAGTCCAAATGGGGGACATGGGAGCCATAAGACCTTGCTGATAAAGATGACTTCTCTAACCATGAGAGTAAAGCTAGTCAAAAACGTTTTATCAAAATATTTTTAGATGAAAAAAAGTTTCTTTGTTTTCTTCAGACATTTTGGGGTTTATGTAGAAAAATTTAAAAATTTTCAATTGTCTGGTTATTGGGTTTTTTTGACAAAACCTCCAAAAGAATTAAAAGAAAATTTTCACCCAAAGTTTTTTTGGGGGGTTTAAAATAGTTTTTGCTGAAATTTTTCACAGGGAGAAGAAAAACAAATCATTCTCTGATTAGCAATCCATGTGAGAAAGTCCAGATCTCTGTGAGGACTATCAGGCGAATGGTCAGTCCTAATTTTGTTTGATTTCACAGGGAGAAATTAAACAAAACACTGAGAATGAAGAAATTCAAGAGTGCTGAACACTGCACAGAACTCAGACTGTTAATCAGCCTGGAATATGGGGACCCTGGGAAAAACAGACCACTCGTTAATCAGAATACTTCATTCAGCCCAAATCAAGAGATAACGGTATCTCCATCTTCCACCCACACAAAATATTGCCAAAGCCAAAATAATAATCTCTCTCTAGTAGAGGTTTAGTAACATGAAAGGAGTATAGTACATAATACAATGAACTTACACTGCTGTTTGATCCGGGAGTTTACTGAGCACCATTTGGATGTCATTTGAATGCATTGATTGTGCTTAGCACATAACAGGGCAGACTATGAGAAGGTTGTCATCTCCAGCCCTTCAACTCCTCTGCCATCTACAATACTGTATGGAGGAATGACATTCCCTTGAAAGCCAGCAGAATTATCCCAGGCAATGCAATGATAAAATTCCTCTCATAAGTTTTGACTATCCGTAGGTTTCGTGTGTTCCTTACTGACCAAGTGAGAAGGCCATGCACTCTCAGCTATGGCCTATGACAGGGATTACTCCCATAGCTGATCCTGTTTAATATCTACACCAGTGACCTTCCCGGATCATGGACATTTGTCTATGCTAATGATACTGCATTGACTACATGGCATGGGATCTACCTGCTATAGAACAAATCCTAACCTAGGACCTTCAAATAGCGGAAGAGTATTTCTTATGCTGGCAGCTATTACAAAACCCCACTAAAACTATCATGTCAGCAGTTCATCTAAACAATGCAAAGGAAAGGGTAAAACTGCACATGGACTTCTGCAGCCAGCAGATAAGACATGATCTCACTCTGAAATATCTTGGAGTGACGTTATTCCAAATCCTCACAAACCACAAACACCTGAAAAATATCCATGACAAAATAAAGATTCATGTAACTCTCATCCAGAAACTGAGAGGAATGACC
Source organism: Gopherus flavomarginatus (assembly GCF_025201925.1). Lineage (NCBI taxonomy): Eukaryota > Metazoa > Chordata > Testudines > Testudinidae > Gopherus > Gopherus flavomarginatus. The sequence continues at coordinate 109,465,520 of NC_066623.1, read as the reverse complement.
CAGGGAGCAAGTGCAAAAGTTGTATGGACCTCTTCTCTGTCCCTTGTCTCCTCTAACACAGAATACTGCTCACCTGTCTAGACACATAGCTCCCACAAATCACATGACAATTCTCAACACCGTCACGCAGATCATTACTGGCACAGGAGAATCAACACCACAACTGTGGCTGCCCGTAGTGGTTCACATGTACCCATCCCAAATTCATCCCAACATGAGAATCCTTCAGGAGTTCCATCGTGTTCAATGGAACAAAGATCTTCCAATAACCAAACCCTTTGGCTTTTCACTCCCACTGAAAATACAGTCCATTTTGAACTGCATCTGCACAGCGCATGGTGGCAGATGCCTCTACCTCCCCCATAAATAGGAACTGAGACACAATCCTATTTATGACTGTGGGAATGGGACTTCACGTTATGGAACACCTTGTCAACCAACATCCCAAATGATCATATCCCAGTGCTATTTCTTGAAGCAATAACTTGAGTTGTCAACCTCAACGTGGACCTGTAACATTGTTTTTCAGTCATATGGAAGGAGAAGAAGAAGAATACAGGCAAAAATTATATTCCTTGTAGCTTCTGTATGTTAATGTGTAAATCAGAAATAACTTCACTGAAGTCAATGAAGTCACACTAGTTGTGAGATCAGAGTCAGACTTAGTCTAGAAAGCCACCGTAGAACCCTTTGTAAACTGCTGCCAAATCAGATTGCCAACTGACATTGGTTGGGAGCATTTTATACCTATTTTGCACAGATGCAGATGACAAAAGATGCAAGACAGTAGAATCAGGCCCTAGCTCTCTCCTATGCATCTCCTACAGGACCAATGGCAGAGATCAAACACACTGACAAGGCACCTGCATCTAATGGAGCAGTTTGCAATAGCTTTATAGACTAAGCACTGTTCATGTTAGTGCTAGGAGCCAGGGCCAGCCAAGGGGACAACACACTGATCTGCATGGCTGCAGCAGACATTCTGTCTAACCAAATGTTTCTCTCCCTGAATTCCTGGCAATTCCCTCTTCACGTCTCGCCCACTGAAACATCACGAAGGGCCATTGCAGGGGCGATGGAACAGGACCGCTAATTACAGAGCGCTCTCCATAAGTAAATAAACAGGCGTATTCTAATAACTGAGTGAGACAAAGAGTCGGGAAAACAAACACAGGTGCTGGAACTCACGGGCTCCACCACAGTCTCTGGAAGGCATCAGTCACCAGGGCTTTGAAGTAAAATGTCTTACAGGCTAATCCCCATAAAACTCAAACTGCTTTTCCCCCTCCTTTCTTTTACCACAGCAGACTCTACTTAAGATGCTCATTTTGGAAGCTGGCATATATAACTCGCCAGCTCTTCAGCCCCAGCCAAGATACACCCAGCAGAGCGGCGGGGGAGGTGTACCAATGCTAAGCTAACTTCATTCCCCACTGGTCTGAGGCTCATTGCACCAATTGCAGCAGCCTCCAGGCTGCTCCAACCTTTCTCAGCTGCTAATGACCCCAAGAGATTATTATTGCTTGGGCATAGGGGTGCCCCATCCCCCTTCACTTGGTGGCATTGGAGGGTGGGCACTGCACTCCACATTGGCAGCACTACACTAACTGAGGATCCTCCTGTGAAGAGGGCATCCATCCTCCTGGGCACAGTGTAATGGGTATAACAGCTACCATGTGTGGGTGGAGCAGTGCAAAGCTGACCTAGTGCAGCAGAGGTTCTGATCCCATGAGTGGAGCGTGAAGGGCATTTGACTTCTTCATTCTATGATCTATTAGCTCTCTTCCCCAAATAACCCCTCTCCTGGGATATAGGTGCATAAAGGCTCAATGTATCTGTCTGTGGAATAGGGGCTTGGTCTTTCCATCTTTAAATATTATGACCATCTTCACACATTAATGCTCATAAATGAGGAGAAACCAGAATGTGAACTGGAGCAGGACAATTGCATCAAGAATGAAAGGTCTTACGGGGACAGGCATCTCTCCAGGTGTATGTACAGAGCCCAGCACAATGGGGCCCTTATCTGTGACTGGTGCCTCCTAGGGGCTACTGAAATACAAATCAAATGATAGCATTTCTAAAGTCCAAGTAGCTTATTGTGACTAATTATAGTTATGTTCATGATTTCATCCCCACAAAATCATATTTGTGGTAATAGTCATGGCCGTTCTTCTGTAAATCCTTGCTGACTACTCTTAATTAAAGCAGGCTTTCCTAGCAAAACCTTAATTAAGTTGTTGATTAGTTTCTAGTGTCCTCTCCAATTCTGATGATAAATCGTAGCTGTTGATGTTTCCAGAAAAAGTCTGAGGGAGAAATCTTGGGCTAAAAAAACCCCTCCCCTATGGACTGTTTTGGACCCTGTCTGCACATGATGAAATTTCACAAACAGTTGACATTTCCTTGCCAAAGAGAGGAAAACAAAACTGAAAACCAGGAACCCCTTTAATCTTACTGAACTGGGATGAGAACATGTGCTGCACTTCAAAAAGGCACAGCACAGACTCACCGAGCGGGGAGGACTATGATGGTTTAAGCTACCTTTGTATCCTCCTGATCCTGGGCTGCTCTGGGTTCTGGAGAGACACCTTAGAGAGGCCCCCTGACCTGTCTAAGGCCATGTCTACACTATGTGATTATAGCTGTATAGCTACAGCACCGCAGCTATTCCAGCACAACCCCGGAGCATAGATGCACCCTACACCCATGGAAGGGTCTTTTCTATGGCTGTAGGAATACCACCTTCCTGACTGGCACCACGCTAGCTGTGTGTATACTAGGAGTTAGGCTTGCAGAGTTATTGCGCTTGCTCAGGGGGTTGTATTTTTCTGAACCCTGAGTGCCATAACTATGTAGAGCTAAGTTTTAAATGTAGATCAGGCCCGTGTTATGGCAGTCTCCTAGGACGCTCTACAAGCTACGGAACTGCTTGCTCCAGACCTGTCTCTGACCCACACCCGATCTCAGGTCTTGTAAGGATGAATCCCCAGAGGGCAGCTTTGCAGCCATCTTCCACAGTGCTTATGCCTAGGGAATCCTCTACCAACTGTATGTGGGTTTTTTAGGGTCCTTTTACACCAATTCAGTCCTTTCTCTTGGAGTGAAAGGGCCTGAGTGGGAATCTAACCCCAGGTTTCTCATAAGCCAGAGTAGCACTTGTTCTGGTCACAATGCACAAATTCTGTTCCATTTTAATGGGGCATAAATTTAGCAAGTAGAGGTCAGTCTTAATTGTCTGAGCAGGTAACTGTTTGATATAAGTCAAAATCAAGAAGCTATGCTAAGGAGTCAGCTAGATGTTGTGCCAACACTGATGCCTTTTATTAAAGTGTTTTTTTATAAAGCAAAGGGAGAGTTATGCTTCGATCAAAAAGGACGATAATAGTATTAATGTCTTCATCCAAGGATCTCGAAACATTTTACAAACAGTTAATTAATCCTTTCAACGTCCCTTTCTTGTAGATATAATTAACTCCATGGGGAAAGTTGTGTGCAGAGAGAGTAAGTCAGGAAGAGAACCCTAAACTTTTATAATTCTCCATCCTGTGCTATGCCACTAGATTACGCCCTCTCTGTTAGCAACTGCTTTACTTATAAAAGAGGCAAGGTAGGCCAGATAATATTTTTTTTATTGGACCCACTTCTGTGAGTGGAAGGGACAAATTTTTGAGCTTCAGAGACCTCTTGACTTGAAGAAGAGCTCTGTTAATCTCAAAAGCTTGTATTTTCCACCAGTAGAAGTTGGTCCAAGAAAAGATATTATCTCACTGACCTTGTCTGTCATATCCTTGGACCAACATGGCTACAACACTACAAACAACAAAGGAAGATTGAATTTTAATTATAAAAGATCTAATGAACTATCCATTCAAGACTGATACACAGCAAGGTGCAATAAGCCAATGAAAGTGTGATCTACATCTGCTATAGCTTATAACCTGAACAGAATTGTTTCCAAAATCTGAATCCTTAACTACTGATTACCATGCCCTTAAGTCACATGCATGGCCATTCTCAACCAGATATTACACTCAGGGCCTGTGCAAGGATGTTTTGTGCCCTAAGTGAAACTTCTACCTTGCGCCCTCCCTCGTCCCCGAGCCCCTGCCCTGAGGCGCCCCCCACCCCACAGCAGCTCCCCCCCTCGGCCCTGAAGTGCCCTTCCCCGTGGCAGCTCCCCATCCCCCACCTTCCTCCCTGAGGCCCCCCCCACACCCCAGATCATCCCTGCTCTGCGCACGAGCACAAGCACCCCAAGCACACCATCGCTGCTTCACGTCTCCTGCCTCCCAGGCTTGCGGGATCTAAGCTGATTGGCACAGCAAGCCTGGGAAGTGGGAGAAGTGAAGCAGCTCACCCCTGCCCTGCCTCCTCCCCGAACACGCCATCGCCGCTTCACTCCTCCCACCTACCGGGCTTGCGGTACCAATCAGCTTAGGCACTGCAAGCCTGGGAGGCAGAAGAAGTGAAGCAGCCACGGCGTGCTCGGGGAGGAGGCGGGACAAGGGTGAGCTGGAGCGGGGAGTTCCCCTGCGTGCCGTTCCCACCTTACATGCTGCAGGCAGCCCGCCCCGCGCTCCCCTGCCCAGCTGCCTCTGCCTAAATGCCAGGGGCGACCAGGAAGGCAGAAGATCCAGCCACCGTGGTCGCTGCCGAAGAAAATGCTGCCCCCTAAATCCTAGCGCAGGCGATCGCCTAAATGCTTGCACCGGCCCTGATTACACTCATATCTTTCATTTATATGGAGCCTGTAATGATCTTAGGCTTCATCCAGAGTGGCGGTGGAGCACCTATTTCTCCACCTCCAGAGTTCTCAACTGTAGAGTCCCGCAGGGGTCCAGTATCTTCCTCATCTTCTTCAACACTCTGTGCAGCTACTATGAGAGATTGTGAAGCAGCATGGACTAAAATGCCAGCAATAAGCAGATAACATCTGCTCTACATCACCTTCACATCAGCCACAAACAACACTGTGTTCCACCTATCCCGCCTGTCCTCCAGTTAACTGAGATTGTTTGCAGCCTTGGTGCTCACCTCGCTAATTCTGGACACTAAAATAGCTATGGCTAAGCAAATCATGGTTCTCCATTGATAGCTGGTAAAAAGAGCATGTCCCCACTTGACAGATTCAAACTTGACCACAGTGGTACATGAATTCATGAGATGTAGTTCTGGTTATAGTAATTCTCTTTTCCTAGGTATAAAACCTCTGAATCGAAACAAACCTGCAGCCTATTGAGAACACAAGAAGCCCATCTACTCAGCAGCAAGGGTCACAAAGAGCCCACAACCTCAGCTCTCTGCACTACTTCCCTCTGGGTCAAAACCAAGGTTTTGGTTCTCATCTTCAAAGCCCAAGTTGCCCGAGGGACCCTCCATGAACATGACCTCCCACAACATCTACCTTCCAGTCAAACAATGGCAGCATCAGCCTCCTGAGTGAAGTTTCTGTGCAGAAGACAGCCTTCTTGGCGACTGGCCCATGGATATGTAACTCCCTCTAGGGAGGGATCAGGGTGGCCATGAACCTCAAAACCTTCAGAGCGAAATGCATAACCCATGTCCGTAACCAGGCCCCCTCACAATATCACCACAGTTAAAATGATACCTCATACCAAAAGAGAAGACCCAGATGTGTAAAATAAACCAAGTCTAGTCCCATTGGTCAGGTCTGTGGTTTTCTCACCAGAAAGGCAGCACAGCAACTGCTGAACGCCTCTAGCATCATGCTGAGGCAATGGTTAAACACTGACTCACCAGGAAGAATGCTAACTACTGAATCACTAGCCCTGCATCCTGTAACACTTTGCTTTTCTTTAGAGGTGGTCCTTCCAAATACCAATCAGACTAACATGGCTGCTACTCTGAAACCAATCAGATCTGCTCTTCTTAGCTTATATATTAGGGTTTTCTATGGTTACTGTCCCCATAACATCTGAGCCTCGTGCTGCCATTAATGAGTTTATCCTCTCAATACTGCGGTGAGTTCAAATAGTGAAATGTTATAGTCTTCCCTATTTTGCATGTGAGAAATCAGGCTAGTCTTTTCAAAAATGGCATTTGATTCTGGGTGGTTTAGCTTGCCATGTCTCAAGGTGGGTGGCCAGAAAATAAGGCACCCAAACTTAGATCTGATCCAGAAATGCCACTTATTTTTTATGGGAAATTTGAAAAAAAAAGTTCATTTTTTTTGTCTAAATCTCCCACATAAAGCTGTCAGATAAAAAACAAAATAGGAAACATTTTTGGTGTACAAGAACATTTTTAGTTAAAAATAAAAGGTTTTCAGTAAAAAAATTTTTACCAAAAATGTTGAGTTTTTTGAAAAATATTTTAATAATCAAGGAAAAGAATTCAAGCAGCTCCACCCAGAACCTAGGGGCATTCCTGACTGTTTTAGTCTGAGTACATTTTCCTGGGTTACAGAAAGAGGCTGTGGCTGAACATGGAAGAGATGTCCGATCTCCAGAGTCCTCCTAGTCTAGTGCCTGATCCAGAAGAGCAGCCTCACTTTTGAGAACGGATGGGTGAATATACTATCATGGTAGGATAGCTCCTTTGCAGACCAAAGAGTTAATTGTTGTGCTCATTACATGCATTGGAAATTAATGTCTTAAATGAGGAAGAGGAAGATGAGTGTGGAAGCACAGCTGCATAGTCTAACAAAACTCCAAGCATTTGATTGTAGAGTAGGCTTTTTAATATATGGATGATAAGATGATTTCATGCCTCATGCAGACTAAAGTCTGGAATCTACATACAAATAACAATAGCAATTCCTTTCTTGTGCACACACTTCCTACAAAACCCCAACTACAGAGAGACTTGAATGTATCTCCAGGAAGAAGCTTCTGGGAAAACCTGAGGTGTCAAACTGCCAGCCCACCTGCAGATAAGAGATTGCCAGTACTGTATTTGCTTTTTTTTAAATAAGAGGGGAACAGTCCCCTGGGGTGGTTATTTCTCAATGCACTCTGCACTCACACATCTCTAACTACGGAAGACTAGAGACATGAGAGAACCCTGTAACATATCTGAAAGGAAGAGGCGTAGGCCAGAGAATTGAGTCATTCCAGAACCACCCAAACATTCATCTGCCCTGAGGGGACATATTTTTGGTAGCTTTACCATCCTTTCACTTGGCGTGTTCCACACCCATTTTGTTAACTGACAGCTTAACTTGAAAGGTTTCCTCAACAGGAAACTATTAAAGTGATGAGCATTTTTGTGGTTTATGGATTGATACGAAAAATGACCAGTTTTTTTTTAAAAAAGAAGCTGCAGTAATTTCCATAATAACTTTTCCTCTTCTCAAATAAACTTGGGATGGATCCCAAAGAATGCGGTTGACTGTGTCATGTAATTAATGGCGAGATCCTTTCAGCATAACAGCTTTATGAACAGTGTATAAATATGGATTTAGGCAACTGAAGTGCTAAACCTCAGAAACCAGGCCTGGTCTACACTACGCGTTTATACCGATTTTAGCAGCGTTAAACCGATTTAACGCTGCACTCATCCACACAACGAGGCCCTTTATATCGATATAAAGGACTCTTTAAACCAGTTTCTGTACTCCTCCCCGACGAGAGGAGTAGCACTGAAATTGGTATTACCATATCGGATTAGGATTAGTGTGGCTGCAAATCGACAGTATTGGCCTCCGGGCGGTATCCCACAGTGCACCACTGTGACCGCTCTGGACAGCAATCTGAACTCGGATGCACTGGCCAGGTAGACAGGAAAATCCCAGTGAACTTTTGAATTTCAATTCCTGTTTGCCCAGCGTGGAGAGCTCACCAGCACAGGTGACCACGCAGAGCTCATCAGCACAGGTAACAATGCAGTCTTCTGAGAATCGAAAAAGAGCTTCAGCATGGACCACATAGGAGGTACTGGATCTGATCGCTGTATGGGGAGAGGATTCCGTGCTAACAGAACTCCGTTCCAAAAGACAAAATGAAAAAACATTTGAAAAAATTTCCAAGGCCATGATGGAGAAAGCCACGCCAGGGACTCAGTGCAGTGCAGAGTGAAAGTTAAGGAGCTCAGACAAGCCTACCAGTAACCAAAGAAGCAAAAGGAAGGTCTGGGGCAGGGCCGAAAACATGCCACTTCTACGTTGAGCTGCATGCAATTCTCGGGGGGTCCGCCACCACTACCCCACCCCTGTCTGTGGATTCCAAGGTGGGGGTGGTAATCTCAGCCGGGCCTGAGGATTCTGCAGACAGGGAAGATGAGGAGGAGGAAGAGGAGGACGAGCTTGCAGAGAGCACACAGCACTCCGTTCTCCCCAACAGCCAGGAGCTTTTTCTCACCCAGATGGAATTACACTCCCAACCCTCCCAAGCCATTAGCCCAGACAATGAATCCATGGAAGTGACCTCTGGTGAGTGTACCTTTGTAAATATAAAACATGGTTTAAAAGCAAGCATTTTTTAATGATTGATTTGCCCTGAGGACTTGGGATGCATTCGCGACCAGTACAGTTATTGGAAAAGTTTGTTAACATGTCTGGGGATGGAGCGGAAATCCTCCAGGGACATCTCCATGAAGCTCTACTGGAGGTACTCCAAAAGCCTTTGCAGAAAGTTTCTGGGCAAGGCAGCCTTATTCCGTCCACCATGGTAGGACACTTGACCACACTATGCATGTAGCAAGTAGTCTGTTATCATTGCATGACAAAGCCTAGCTGCGTATGCTCCCGGTGATTGCTGGCATTCAAGCAACATCCTTTCTTTATCTCGCTGTGTTATCCTCAGGAGAGTGATATCGTTCATGGTAACCTGGTTGAAATTCAGGAATTTAATTAAGGGGACAGAGATGGCCATTCCTACTGGGTTGTTTGCCTGTTGCTTAAAAGAAATCCTTCCTTGCAGGTAACCAAGCGGGGGGAGGGGAGGCGGGGGGATTGGAACTGAGCTTTTCGCATTTGGCTAGCAGGGATCTTCCCTGCTACCAGCCACGCGGTGGGGTGGGAAGGGGGGTGATTAGCAGTGATCATCCATGATACCAGCCACGCGGTAGCGGGAAGGGTAAAGCGATCATCCCAGAGAATTGGATGGGGGGGTGGTTTCTGCTGCTGCATATTAACAGGAAAGAAGAAGCACTGAACGAGATTTGCTTGGTATTTGGGAAAGGAGGGCACTGTGTATATAAAGGCTGCAGATGCCGAAAGACAATGGCTTACCAGGGCCGTATGCAAGCTGAATTCTGATGCCCGGACCTGCGTCTGTGAGATCTCTAACACCAGAGCCGCAGGCACTCAATATTAAGATGCAAAATGCGACCTTGTAGTGAAATCACATGTGCTATGTAAGGTGAATAGTGTTGTTCACCGTGAAAGAGTATACGCATTGTCCTGTAAAATGTATCTTTTTAAATACTTCTCTCCCTTTTTTCCCTCCCCCATGCAGCTGCAAATTTTTCAAGCCTCCCTACTCCATCCCAAAGGCTATCTCAGATAAGGTGGTGGAAAAAAAAGATGCGAGACGAAATGTTCTCAGAAATCATGGAAGTGTCCCGCAATGAAAGAGCTCTTCTGAATGAGTGGAAGGACGTGGTAGCAAATTACAGGAAAGATGCCAGTGAACGTGAGGACAGGAGCGACCAACGTGAGGAGAGGAGGGACGCTCGAGATGAGAGGTAGCGGCAGGAAGATCAGCGGTAGCGGGATGCAACGCTGGGGCTGCTGCGTGATCAAACTGACATCCTCCGACGTCTGGTGGAGCTTCAGGAACAGCAGCAGGGTCACAGAGTGCCGCTGCAGCCCCTGTGTAACCACCTTCACCCCTCACCATGTTCCACATCTTCCTCACCCAGATGTGTAAGAACACGTGGGGGAAGGCTTCATGCACCCGCCCACTCCACCCCCATGGACAGCCCAACCAAAAGGCTGTCATTACTTTGAAATTTTTTTAGTGGCCTTTTCCTTCCCTCCTATCGTCCTCCCAAACCACATGTGGGCTACCTTGTCAGTTCTCTCCCTCTTTTTATAATGACTTTTTAATAAAGAATACATGATTTTTAAACGATAGTGACTTTATTTCCTTAAGCAAGCTGTAGTCAAAGGGGGAGGGTGGGTTGCTTACAGGGAATGAGTCAATCAAGGGTGGGGTTCATCGAGGGGAAACAGACACAACAGTCACACCGTACCCTGGCCTGTGATGAAACTCATTTTCAAAGCTTCTCTGATGCACACCGCTTCGTGATGTGCTCTTCTAATCGCCCTGGTGTCTGGCTGCGCATAATCAGTGGCCAGCTGATTTGCCTCAGCCTCCCACCTCGCCATAAAGGTCTCCCTCTTACTCTCACAGAGATTGTGGAGCACACAGCAAGCAGCAATAACAATGGGGACATTGGTTTGACTGAGCTCTGAGTGAGTCAGTAATGTGCACCAGCGCGCCTTTAAACTGCCAAATGCACATTCTACCACCATTCTGCACTTGCTCAGCCTGTAGTTGAACAGCTCCTGACTACTGTCCAGGCTGCCTGTGTATGGCTTCATGAGCTATGGCATCAAGGGGTAGGCTGGGTCACCCAGGATAACTGCAGGCATTTCAACATCCCCAACTGTTATTTTCTGTTCTGGGAAGTAATTCCCTTGCTGCAGCCGTTTAAACAGAGTAGTGTTCCTGAAGACGCGAGCGTCATGAACCCTTCCTGACCATCCCACGTTGATGTTGGTGAAACATCCCTTGTGATCCATCAGTGCTTGCAGCACCATTGAAAAGTACCCCTTGCGGTTTATATACTGGGTGCCCTGGTGCTCCGGTGCCAAGATAGGGATATGGGTTCCATCTATCACCCCAGTACAGTTAGGGAATTCCATTGCAGCAAAGCCATCCACTATGACCTGCACATTTCCCAGAGTCACAACCTTTTGTAGCAACAGCTTAATGATTGCTTTGGCTACTTGCATCACAGCAGCCCCCACAGTAGATTTTCCCACTCCAAATTGATTCCCAACTGACCAGTAGCTGTCAGGCGTTGCAAGCTTCCAGAGGGCTATTGCCACTTGCTTCTCAACTGTGAGGGCTGCTCTCATCTTGGTATTATGGTGTTTCAGGGCAAGGGAAAGCAAGTCACAAAGTTCCATGAAAGTGCCCTTACACATGCGAAAGTTTCGCAGCCACTGCGAATCGTCCCAAACCTGCAAAACTATGTGGTCCCACCAGTCTGTGCTTGTTTCCCGAGCCCAAAATCGGCGTTCAATGGCTAGAACCTGCCCCATTACCAGCAGGATCTCCAAAGCGCAGGGGCCCGTGGTTTGAGAGAATTCTATATCCATGTCCCCATCACTCTCGTCACTGCTCTGCCGTAGCCACCACCTCCTCATCTGGCTTTGCAGGTCCTGGTTCAGCACAGACTGCACGAGAATGCGCAAGGTGTTTGCAACGTCCATGATTGCGGTTTTGATCTGAGCAGGGTCCGTGCTTACTGTGCTATGGCGTTTACACAGTTCACCCAGGAAAAAAGGAGCGAAACGGTTGTGTGCTGCTTTCAAGGAGGGGGCGGTGAGGCTGTACCCAGAACCACTCGAGACAATGTTTTTTGCCCCATCAGGCACTGGGATCTCAACCCAGAATTCCAAGGGGCGGGGGAGACTGCAGGAACTATGGGATAGCTACAGGATAGCTATCCACAGTGCAACACTCCCGGAAATCGACGCTAGGCTCGGTACACAGACGCACACAACCAAATTAATGTGCTTAGTGTGGCTGCGTGCACTTGATTTTATACAATCTGTTTTACAAAACCGGTTTATATAAAATCGGAATAATCTCGTAGTGTAGACATACCCCCAGTCCAACACATGCACGGCTGGTTCAAACCAGGTCTTGATCAGCCAAAATATCTGTTAGAATTTGATGCAAAAATCCTTGCACTGTAGCTTTGTAGATGTCAAACACAGCTGTGGGGTTTTGTTGAAATCTCCCTGGAACGGAGGTTAGCTCACCCAATCAGCAGGTGTAGAGAGCTTTGCCTTTTCCCAAGCTCTTTTTTTGAAGCACAGGAAAACAACAAGCTCAATCCAAACAATTGGGAATTTCCACATGAGTAACATAGACAGGCAAACTTCTCAAAGTCCGAGACCTTATTATTAACCTACCAATGGTATTTGTCCACTACTAGGTGGAAATGGTAGAATTATCAATAATAATGCAGAAAAGGCAGAAGAGTTCAATAAATATTTCTGTTCTGTATTTTGGAGAAAAGCAGATGATGTAGTCATATCATATGATAATCTTTTAATTCCACCAGTATCTCAAAGGATGTTAAACAGCAGCTACTAGACTTAGACATCCTTAAATCAGCAGCTCTGGATAATTTGCATCCAAGAATTTTAAAAGAGCTGGCTGAGAAGTTCACCGGACCATTAACGTTGATTTTCAATAAGTCTTAGCACACCTGGGTAGTTCCAGAACGCTGGAAGAAAGTAGATGTTGTGCCAATGTTTTAAAAGGGCAAATGTGCTGATCCAGATAATTATAGGTTAGCCAGTGTGATATCGATCCCAGGCTAGATAATGGACAGGTTGATACAGGACTTGATTAATAAAAGAAGGTAACATAATTGCTGCCAATCAATATGAGTTTATGGAAAATAGATCCTGTCCAACTAATTTGATATCTTTTTTTTCATGAGGCTACAATTTGGTTGATAAAGGTAATAGGTTAATGTATTATACATTGACTTCTGTAAGGCATTTGACTTGTTACCGCATGATCTTTTGAGTACAAAACTAAAAAGATATAAAACTAACATGACAGACATTAAATTGATTAAAAGCTGGCTAACTGATAGATCTTAAAATGTAATTGTAAATGGATAATCATTGTTGAATGGGTGAGTTTCTGGTGGGCTCGCTCACCAGACCCTCTTGACCCTATGCTATTTAACGTTTTTATTAATGACCTGGAAGAAAACAAAATAATCACTAATAAAGTTTGCAGATGACACAAAGATTGTGGGAATGGTAAATAATGGAGAGGACAGATCACTGACACAGAATGGTCTGTATCGTTTGGTAAGCTGTACGCAAACAAGCGTGTAAATGTATTCATCCAGGAACAGCAAATAGAAGCCATATTTACATGAGGGGGGACTGTATCCTGGGAAGTAGTGACTCTGAAAAAGATTTGGGGCTCATGGTGGATTATCAGCTGAACATGAACTCCCAGGGCGATGCTGTGGTCAAAAGGGCTAATGCAATCCTTGGATGTATAAATGGGAATCTCTACTAGGAGCAGAGAGGTTATTTTACCTCTGTATTTGGCACTGGTGTGACCACTGTTGGAATATTGTCTCCAGTTCTAGTGTCTACAGTTCAAGAAGAATCTTGATAAACTGGAGAGGGTTCAGAGAAGAGCCACGAGAATGATTAAGTGATTAGAAAAGCTGCCCTGTAGTGATAGACTCAAGAAGCTCAATCCATTTAGTTTAACAAAGAGCAGGTTAAGGGTTGATTTGATTATAGTCAATATGTACTTACATGAGGAAAAAATATTTGCAAATGGGTTCTTCAATCTGGCAGAGGAAGGTACAACCTAATCCAATGGCTGGTAGTTGACGTCAGACTAGAAATAAGGCATACATTTGTAATGGTGAGGGATAATTAACTTTTGGAACTATTTATCCAGGGTTGTGGTGGAGTCTCCATTACTGACAATTTTTTACATCAAGATAGGATGGTTTCCTAAATGATATGTCCTAGGAATTATTGTGGGGAATTCTCCAGCCTGTGTTATACAGGAGGTTTGACTAAATGATCACAGTGGTCCTTTTCATGCCTTGGAGTCCACAGGTCTATGAATTATTTATTATTTGTATTATCGTAGCTCCTAGGAGCCCCAGTCATGGGCCAAGACCCCACTGTGTTAGGCACCATATAAACATAGAACAAAAAGACTGTCCCTGTTCCAAAGAGGGAGTTTGATTTGAGATAAATATATTCCCAACCAGACCTCTGGCATCAAAAATTAGCTGGAATGTTCATAAGAATTTTCATTGGAAGTTTTCTGTAGGTGTCAAGTTTTGGCCAGTTAAGAGATACTGAGAAATATTTTTCTTATCTTTTTTTATCAGTAATACTGTGAATAATTAATATTTAGCATGTTGTAGGATTTTCATCTTTCATTCTCAAAGTGCTTTACCAAGGTCAGTGGAACTTTATTATCCCCATTTTAGAGATGTGGATACTGAAGTAGTGGCAGGCTATGTGCTCGATCAGGGCCTCATCGCTTACCTGATATCTCTACTTCAAGTCTCAGAAAAAAGCAGGAGGTGCAGAGGTGCATGACATAAATTTAGGTCAGTTCGTATTTCAGCTGAGCTCATCCACAACCCCCCTAATAAATATCCTATAGCTTTTCCTTTAGCTTTTCTGTATTTCAGTTTCCTCTGTTTGTGTGTTATTCCTATGTTTTTGATAGTACAGTAAAAGCTTTGTTATTCAGCATGCTGGAGGAATGGGGACATGCAGGTAAGTCAAAAATTTTGGTTAACTAAGAGGAAGGGAACAAGGAGTCCGGTGGCACCTTAAAGACTAACAGATTTATTTCGGCATAAGTTCTTGTGAGTAAAACACCCACTTCTTCAGATGCATGGAGTGAAAATTATAGATACAGGCATAAATATACTGGCCCACGAAGAGAAGGGAGTTACCTTACAAGTGGAGAACCAATGTAGTTTAGGTGCAAGAGGGGGTGCAGGACGTGGGCACTGGGAGGGAGATTAGATGCAGGAGGTGCTCGAGGCAGGGGATTGAGGCGCTGGAGGGGTTCAGGATGTCGGATCCGGGTGCTGCTCACCTTGGGCAGCTCCCTACAAGTGGTGACAAGTCTCTGCGGCTCCTAGGCTGAGGTTCAGCCAAGTGGCTTTGCACACTGCTTCCGCCTGCAGCTCCCATTGGCCACAGTCCCTGGTCAATGGGAGCTGCAGAGCCAGCACTCCGGGCGGAGGCAGCCCACGGAGCCCACATGGCCCACATGGCCATTTCTCCACCTAGGAGCAGCAGGGACATGTTACTGCTTGTGAGGAGTTGTACGAGGTGAACACCACTCGGATCCAGCAACCCAATACCCCTCCCACACCCCAAACCCCTGTCCTGAGCCCTCTCCCGCATCCAAACTCCCTCCCAGAGCCTGCACTCCCTCCCAAAATGCTGGTTTCTAGAGCTTTCCGGTTGGTAAAGTGCTGGATAACACAGCTTTTACTGTACATGGTTTCATTCTCATCATGAAAGGGGCTGCTTCTGAGAAGAACAATCTAGAATGATGAAGATACATCGATTTTTTTTATGGAGGAGGGGAGGCCTTTGGAGGAGGGAAGTTAAAATGTGATGAGCAATCTCTGCTTAGTTCACTAGTCCAGTTTTGTGGTCAGAACAAACGGTTCAGAGCTTGATTCAAAGTCCATTGATGTCAATAGAAAAACTCCCACTGGCTTTGGACCAGGCCTTAGTGGTGGGGAAGGGGCCACATGGCCAGGGGAAAATGTCACACATTTTTTAATGATTTTTTTATTAACTTTTTTTTTGGGCAAAATTCAAAATTTGAATAGACTTTTTTATCAGTGCTTTGAAATTTAGAATTTTTCTACCAGCTGTTATTTGGCAATAAGATTCTCACATGAATGTAAATCGAAGAGACACTGATGGTATGGTCCCAGCATCAAAATAATGTGAGTGAAGAACTCTTCTGTGAAGAGTGAAGTCTCTTTCTGACTCTTGTACTCCAGGTACAGGGACAGGTCCTCAGTGGGTGTAAATCTGCATAGCACCATTTTTCTCAATGAAATCAACTTACACCAGCTGACAATGCAGCCTACTGCTTGTATGAGAGACTGTGTGTATATATATTGTAAATAGCATGTGGCACAAGCCCCAACCTACAATACTCTAGGAGATCTGCAAAGCTGACCATGCAGAATGCCCAACTTGTATAGGTGGTGTGGGCTTGGAGAGTTCTGGAAAGTCTTTTTCATTGTAAAATGTTCTGTAAATGACGTATGCGTCTAATAGTGACAATTCAGGAATGTTCCACATCTGTCTTCACTCCTTGTATTTTTAGTAGCCTAATAACAACATGATTAGAAAAGGTGGAGGTCTGAGATAAAAGAGAAGATATAAAACAGATGAAAAAAGTACTAGAGGGAGCCTTTCATTAATCATTTCAATTCACTAATACGTTTAATTCCAGGAAATATCTTGATGGGTAAACTTGAAATCAAATGCTGAGCCACTTATTTTGCTTGAATCCAGCATTGAAAAGGGGAATTATCTATTCAAAACACTTGAGCCTCTTAGTTTAACTTTGAATTTTGAGAAGTAATTCTTCTTTTTCTTATTTCCAAGAAAGAAGGTGTAAATTGTTTAGAGTTTCAGGCTGGATGAAGATGACTCAAAAAAAAAATAGAAGAGAGAACTCGGATCTTCTCCTTTTCTTCAATGCAGATTTTTTGAACACCTGATTTTCCATACTCAAACCCCATCCCAGAAAAATGTGGCTGCGCTCTGCTGCCTTTATCAAACATCTTTTTGTTTCTCTTTTTCAGGGAAACAAATTTGTCCAATTGACACTTTTTGTATTTACTGTATGCATTAAAAATAAACTTAAATTCCAAAATTCAGAACTAGGCACAAATCCGTAGTTCACAGGTGGTCGGATCCTATCCATCTATCTTGAGTCTTATATCTTATGTTGGAGGATGTTTCTTCATCTCCAAAAAAACTAACAGAATATTAGTTGCCATTAGGAAAGGAATTGAGAACAAAACAGAAAATATCATAATGTCACTACATAGATTCATAGATTCATAGACTCTAGAACTGGAAGAGACCTCGAGAGGTCATCAAGTCCAGTCCCCTGCCCTCATGGCAGGACCAAATACTGTCTAGACCATCCCTGAACGACATTTATCTAACCTACTCTTAAATATCTCCAGAGATAGAGATTCCACAACCTCCCTAGGCAATTTATTCCAGTGTTTAACTACCCTGACAGTTAGGAACTTTTTCCTAATGTCCAACCTAAATCTCCCTTGCTGCAGTTTAAGCCCATTGCTTCTTGTTCTATCATTAGCCGCTAAGGTGAACAAGTTTTCTCCCTCCTCCTGATGACACCCTTTTAGGCCATGTCTACATCTAAAACTTTGCAGCGCTGGTTGTTATAGCTGTATTAGGACAGCTGTATAGGGCCAGCGCTGCAGAGTGTCCACACTTACTGCTAGCAGCGCTGTAAGTGCTGTTAGATGTGGCCACACTGCAGCGCTGTTGGGAGTGATGCATTGTGGGCGGCTATCCCACAGGGCACCTCGTCCCACAGCGGCGCTGGGGCTTGTGGGAAGGGGAAGGAAGTGTGATTGTCCTTCTGCTTCCTGTTCCTGTTCCAACGGCCAGCGTTGCTTTGGTACACATGCGGAGCACTGTGGCAGCATTGTGACTCTAAAGCGGTTTTTCTGCATTATCTTTCAAGAATGGATCCTCAGGTACTGAATACCTTACTAATGACTATTGCCAGCACATCTCGCCTTACTGTGGATCTAATCCTTAGGCTGCTAAATGTGCGTGTGACTGACATTGAGGAGTCGGACGATGGTACTGAATCGCATCAATATGCAGACAGTACAATGCTAGTGGCAATAACAGACGTGCTCTGCTCCGTGGACCGGCGCGTTTGGGCTCGGGAAACCAGCACTGAGTGGTGGGATCACATCGTCCTGCAATCATGGGATGACGAGCAGTGGCTGCAGAACTTTCGTATGAGGAAAGCCACTTTCATGGGACTTTGTGATGATCTCGCCCCCAACCTGCGGCGCATGAACACGAGATTTAGAGATGCCCTTTCTGTGGAGAAGCGGGTGGCTATTGCAATCTGGAAGCTGGCAACTCCAGACTGTTTCCGATCTGTGGCGAACCAGTTCGGAGTGGGAAAGTCCACCGTTGGAATGGTGCTGATGCAAGTTTGCAGGGCCATTAATCGAACACTGACAAGAAGAACCGTGACTCTTGGTAACGTGCAGGACATTTTAGATGGCTTTGCAGAAATGGGCTTCCCTAACTGTGGAGGGGCAGTAGATGGGACGCATATTCCTATTATCTCTCCACCCCACCTGGCATCGGAGTATATTAATCGCAAGGGGTACTTCTCTGTGGTTCTGCAAGCGCTTGTGGATCACCATGGGCATTTCACTGACATTTACTCTGGATGGCCTGGAAAGGTGCACGATGCACGCATATTTAGGAACAGTGCCCTGTTCAGGAGGCTTAGGGCCGGGACCTTTTTCCCAGATCACAATATAACAGTAGGGGACGTGGAAATGCCCATCGTGATTCTGGGAGACCCCGCTTACCCATTAATGCCATGGCTCATGAAACCATATACTGGGAAGCTTGACAGGAGCAAGGAACGTTTCAACTACAGGTTGAGCCGCTGTAGAATGACTGTGGAGCGTGCTTTTGGCCGTTTGAAAGCTCGCTGGCGCAGTCTGTTCGGGAAGCTAGATTTGATGGAAAGCAGCATTACCGCAGTTATATCCGCGTGCTGCACCCTCCATAATATTTGTGAAGGGAAGGGTGAAAGGTTCAGTGAGGAATGGACCTCCGAGGTTATACGTTTGGAGAATGAGTTTGCTCAGCCAGAGAGCAGGGCTAATAGGGAGGCCCAGGAAAGGGCTTCAAGGATTAGGGATGCTATAAGGGAGCAATTTGATGCTGAGAGCCAGCAGTAATGTTTGGTGCATGTGTTGTGCTTTGCTTTACCTTGCTGTGTATAATTAGCCATTTCTATCACCAATAAAACATATGGAAAGAAATACAAACCAAAACCTTTTATTTGTCATACAGTAAAAAACAGGTAAGGGGGTATGGGTGGTTCACAGTACATTCAGAGGTTTTACTATTTCCTATTTTACTCAATTGTAACCGTCTGATGCAACTCACCATTACTTTGCTGCAGAATGATGGGGGTGGAGTGCACTGGGTAAGAATTAAACATATCTTGGTTACTAGGTGATGTTATAGGTGTTGGGGGCAGCTGATGATAATAAGGAACTGGGTGCTGCATAAAGCTATTTTGAGGATACACAGGGGGACAAGGAACATTGCTTTTGGAAGCCTGTGGGTTATCACGGTATATATTTGCCTGCATGGCTACAAGAGACTCAAAAGACTTGGTTTGGCGAGACAGGAGTCTCATCATCTGCCTGGCTATTCTTTTGGCAGACAATTCCTGTCTCCTGCTTTCAGTCAGCCTCCATTCCTGTACACTTTTTCTCCACTCCTCAGTCTTCCTACTTTCCCTGTTGTAGTGGTTCAGAACGGTCTTGATCAGCTCCTCTTTTGATTTCCTAGGATTGCGCCTCAAATTCTGCAATCTACGTGAGGCCGGTGACACAGCCGCATTACTCGAGTTGTCTAGAAAAAATAGAGATAGAGACATGTAATACACAGGGGCATCATTGTTTATTATCAACTTTTGAAGGACATTGGAAACTGTAGGTAGCATCCCTCTCACATACCTCACATAACACTGTAGAGTTCAAGAAAGCTAAGACATGTCTAGCAATGGGGTGAGTACTTTTGCTTAAAATTCTCCCATGTTAGTGGGATGCCTTGGTTCCTGCTTGGAAGGGGGGATCGGTGAGGAAGAAGCACCCCGCAGGACACGGTTCCCGCTTGGAAGGGGGGGTGGGGGACGGACAGAGCACACCGCAGGGCAGGTTTCCCGCTTGGAAGGGGGGATCGGTGAGGAAGAAGCACACCGCAGGGCAGGTTTCCCGCTTGGAAGGGGGGGTGGGGGACGGACAGAGCACACCGCAGGGCAGGTTTCCCGCTTGGAAGGGGGGATCGGTGAGGAAGAAGCACACCGCAGGGCAGGTTTCCCGCTTGGAAGGGGGGGTGGGGGACGGACAGAGCACACCGCAGGGCAGGTTTCCCGCTTGGAAGGGGGGGTGGGGGACGGACAGAGCACACCGCAGGGCAGGTTTCACGCTTGGAAGGGGGGATCGGTGAGGAAGAAGCACCCCGCAGGACACGGTTCCCGCTTGGAAGGGGGGATCGGTGAGGAAGAAGCACCCCGCAGGGCAGGTTTCACGCTTGGAAGGGGGGGTGGGGGACGGACAGAGCACACTGCAGGGCAGGTTTCACGCTTGGAAGGGGGGGTGGGGGACGGACAGAGCACACCGCAGGGCAGGTTTCCCGCTTGGAAGGGGGGGTGGGGGACGGACAGAGCATTGCAATCTACTTACCACGAGCACGATCCTCAGCTTCCTCATCAACGTCCGCTTCCAGCTGCTGTGACTGGCTAGTCTCCTCAGGGCTGGAGAAGAGCTCCTGGCTGCCTGTGTCCTGAGACTCTGGGGTGTCCCCCTCAACGCCAGTAGCATCACTGTATTCATCCTCTACACCATCCCCCACTTCTCCCTGCTCTGAACTCTCCATCGTGCTCCTAGGGGCTTGTCTACATCAGAAAGTTGCAGCGCTGGTGAGGGAGTTACAGCGCTGCAACTTAGGAGGTGTACACATCTGCAGGGCACCACCAGCGCTGCAACTCCCTGTTTGCAGCGCTGGCCGTACTCCCGTTTTGTCTCGGGTGTAGAGGATCCAGCGCTGGTGATCCAGCGCTGGTAATCAAGTATAGACACTTACCAGCGCTTTTCTTGACCTCCGTGGAATAAGCAGGTATCCCAGCATACCTGAGGAAGCCTCTGGTAATCAAGCTGGTCTCCTTCCCCGGCTTGCTCTCGCGTTCCCCGAACCCCGAGCAAGCAGGTCTCCTTCCCTGCGGTTTGCAGGGTGGTTCCGGGAACGCGAGAGCAAACCGGGAAAGGAGACCAGCTTCGCCGCGGTTTGCTCTCGCGTTCCGCGAACCACCCTGCAAACCGCAGGGAAGGAGACCTGCTTGCTCGGCGGTTCGGGGAACGCGAGAGCAAACCGGGGAAGGAGACCAGCTTCGCCGCGGTTTGCTCTCGCGTTCCCCGAACAAGCAGGTCTCCTTCCCTGCGGTTTGCACGGTGGTTCGCGGAACGCGAGAGCAAACCGCGGCGAAGCTGGTCTCCTTTCCCGGTTTGCTCTCGCGTTCCCCGAACCCGAGCAAGCAGGTCTCCTTCCCTGCGGTTTGCAGGGTGGTTCGCGGAACGCGAGAGCAAACCGCGGCGAAGCTGGTCTCCTTTCCCGGTTTGCTCTCGCGTTCCCCGAAACCCCTTGAAGCCGCCCAACAGCGCTGCAGTGTGGCCACATCTAACACCACTTGCAGCGCTGGTTGCTGTAAGTGTGGCCACTCTGCAGCGCTGGCCCTATACAGCTGTACTAATACAGCTGTAACAACCAGCGCTGCAAAATTTTAGATGTAGACATGGCCTAGGATTCACGGTGGGGTCACACCCAAGTATGGCATCCAGCTCCTTGTAAAACCTGCAGGTTGTGGGGGCTGCTCCTGAGCGTCGGTTTCCCTCACGGGCTTTGCAGTATGCACTCCTCATCTCCTTAATTTTTACTCTGCATTGCAAGGTGTCCCGTTCGTGGCCCCTTCTCAGCATGGACTGCGATATCTGACCATAGGTATCGTAGTTTCTCCTTCTGGAGCGCAGCTGTGTTTGAACAGCCTCATCTCCCCACACACTAATTAGATCCTGCAGCTCTGCATTGGTCCATGCTGGGGCTCGTTTGTTGCGTGGAGGCATGGTCGCTGAATGATTGATTGATTAATTGCACTCCACGCCTGACTGAGCAAACAGGAAGGTGATTTTTTAAATTTCCCGGGGGATTTAAAGGAGGGGTCAGGTGAGCACAGGGCAGAGGAGTTTTCTTGATTACCAGAGAGGTATCCTCAGGTATGCTGGGATACCTGCTTATTCCACGGAGGTCAAGAAAAGCGCTGGTAAGTGTCTACATTGCATTACCAGCGCTGGATCACCAGCGCTGGATCCTCTACACCCGAGACAAAACGGGAGTACGGCCAGCGCTGCAAACAGGGAGTTGCAGCGCTGGTGATGCCCTGCAGATGTGTACACCTTCAAAGTTGCAGCGCTGTAACTCCCTCACCAGCGCTGCAACTTTCTGATGTAGACAAGCCCTTAGATACCTGAAAACTGCTATCATGTCCCCTCTCAGTCTTCTCTTTTCCAAACTAAATAAACTCAATTCTTTCAGCCTTCCTTCATAGGTCATGTTCTCAAGACCTTTAATCATTGTTGTTACTCTTCTCTGGACCCTCTCCAATTTCTCCACATCTTTCTTGAAATGCGGTGCCCAGAACTGGACACAATACTCCAGTTGAGGCCTAACCAGCACAGAGTAGAGCGGAAGAATGACTTCTCGTGTGTTGTACTAATTATATTAGACCAGTAAAAACCAGCAGGATCTTATTAAAGGGGACAAGGCAAAGATGCCACATTTATTATGATAACAATTTATGACTAATAACTAATATCTTAATTCTTATACACACACATTATACCTATTACCTATACACACACACACACACACACACATTCACATTATAATACCTAATACCTATACACACACATACACACATTCACATACACACCCCCACATTCATCAGGTGTTCTGCAGCTGCTGCATAGTTACCAGTCCTGAAGATAGCTTAAATTCATGGCTTGATTTTGCAGCTTGGGTTCGTAGCTTGTGGCAGTTAACTGGCCAGGAAAGCTGGGCACAAGGACAAGCTGGATCTCTGTTGGGCAGGCACTGATGTCCTTCCACGTTGGCAGCAGAATGTTACCCAGAGTTTCTCATCTCACCCTTTTGTTGTATAGGCTTTTAGTTTGGATTCAAAGTCTATAGGTCTTGCTGTGTCACGCTGTCTCTGGGTTTAGATTGATCACCCATCAATTGCAGGCGTGACTTTCAGCCTTGGACCTGGTTTGATCTTCCTTCTGTTGTTCTATTGTCCTTTTCTTTTTAGGGTGGATGCTTCTTACTTTGTTTAGGGCTGTTGTCTAGGTCTTCAGCCGTTGGTATTTGATCTTTATGTCATCAGGACAGGCTGGGGCTGGAGGTTGATTTCATCAGTCATACATACCTCATTCACACATCTAAACTAAACTAATAAGATTACAGCAGGGTTTGCAAAAATGAAGGTTGGAGGAAGCTTTTACAAAATGAAGTGAGTGTTTTAAAATGGGGTTTGAATTACAATATGGAACAGAAGTAGCAGTATAGGCAAGTGTAGTGAATGGTGAACAGAAGTTACATTAATAAAGTGAACAATTGAAAACAATTTCATTTATCAGTTCTACACATGTCTTGTTTACAACACACCTATTAATGCATCCCAGAATCACGTTTGCTTTCTTTGCAATAGTATCACACTGTTGACTCATATTTAGCTTGTGGTCCACTATGACCCCTAGATCTTTTTCTGCCATACTCCTTCCTAGACAGTCTCTTCCCATTCTGTATGTGTGAAGCTGATTGTTCCTTCCTAAGTGGAGCACTTTGCATTTGTCTTTATTGAAGTTCACCCGGTTTACCTCAGACCATTTCTCCAATTTGTCCAGATCATTTTGAATTTTGACCCTGTCCTCCAGAGCAGTTGCAATCCCTCCCAGTTTGGTATCGTCTGCAAACTTAATAAGTGTACTTTCTATGTCAACATCTAAGTCATTGATGAAGATATTGAACGGAGCCAGTCCCAAAACAGACCCCTGCGGAACCCCACTTGTTATACCTTTCCAGCAGGATTGGGAGCCATTAATAACTACTCTCTGAGTATGGTTATCCAGCCAGTTATGCACTCACCTTATAGTAGCCCCATCTAAATTGTATTTGCCTAGTTTATCGATAAGGATATCATGCGAGACCGTATCAATTGCCTTACTAAAGTCTAGGTATATCACATCCACCGCTTCTCCCTTATCCACAAGGCTTGTTATCCTATCAAAGAAAGCTATCAGATTGGTTTGACATGATTTCTTCTTTACAAATCCATGCTGGCTATTCCCTATCACCTGACCACCTTCCAAGTGTTTGCAGATGATTTCTTTAATAACTTGCTCCATTACCTTCCCTGGCACAGAAGTTAAACTAGCTGGTCTGTAATTTCCTGGGTAGTTTTTATTTCCCTTTTTGTAGATGGGCACTATATTTGCCCTTTTCCAGTCTTCTGGAATCTCTCCCGTCTCCCATGACTTTCCAAAGATAATAGCTAGAGACTCAGATACCTCCTCTATTAACTCCTTGAGTATTCTAGGATGCATTTCATCAGGCCCTGGTGACTTGCAGGCATCTAACTTTTCTAAGTGATTTTTAACTTGCTCTTTTTTTATTTTATCTTCTAAACCTACCCCCTTCCCATAAGCATTCACTACGTTAGACATTCCTTCAGACTTCTCAGTGAAGACCGAAACAAAGAAGTCATTAAGCATCTCTGCCATTTCCAAGTTTCCTGTTACAGTTTCTCCCTCCTCACTGAGCAGTGGGCCTACCCTGTCCTTGGTCTTCCTCTTGCTTCTAATGTATTGATAAAAAGTCTTCTTGTTTCCCTTTATTCCCATAGCTAGTATGAGCTCATTTTGTGCCTTTGCCTTTCTAATCTTGCCCCTGCATTCCTGTGTTGTTTGCCTATATTCATCCTTTGTAATCTGACCTAGTTTCCATTTTTTATATGACGCCTTTTTATTTTGTAGGTCACGCAAGATCTCATGGTTAAGCCAAGGTGGTCTTTTGCCACATTTTCTATCTTTCCTACCCATCGGAATAGCTTGCTTATGGGCCCTTAATAGTGTCCCTTTGAAAAACTGCCAACTCTCCTCAGTTGTTTTTCCCCTCAGTCTTGATTCCCATGGGATCTTACCTATCAGCTCTCTGAGCTCACCACAGTCCGCCTTCCTGAAATCCATTGTCTCTATTCTGCTGTACTCCCTTTTACCCTTCCTTAGAATTGCAAACTCTATGATTTCATGATCACTTTCACCCAAGCTTCCTTCTACTTTCAAATTCTCAACAAGTTCCTCCCTATTTGTTAAAATCAAGTCTAGAACAGCTTCCCCCCTAGTAGCTTTTTCAACTTTCTGAAATAAAAAGTTGTCTGCAATGCAGTCCAGGAACTTATTGGATAGTCTGTGCCCCGCGGTGTTATTTTCCCAACATATATCTGGATAGTTGAAGTCCCCCATCACCACCAAATCTTGGGCTCTGGATGATTTTGTTAGCTGTTTAAAAAAAGCCTCATCCACCTCTTCCACCTGGTTAGGTGGCCTGTAGTAGACTCCTAGCTCACATCACCCTTGTTTTTTACCCCTTTTATCCTAACCCAGAGACTCTCAACACTTCCGTCTCCTATGTCCATCTCCACCTCAGTCCAAGTGTGTACATTTTTAATATATAAGGCAACACCTTATATACACCCACATATTCAAGATGTACACCCACATCTTGAATACTTTGTGCAGTTTTGTTTGCCCCTAGCTCAAAAGGTACAGAGAATCAGAAAGACAACAAAAAATATTGGGGTATGGAACAACTTCTGTTTGAAGAGAGAGAAAGAAAACAGGGACTGGTCAGCTTAGAAAAGAACTGACAAAGGGGGGATATGATAGAGGTCTAGCAAATCATGAATGGTGTGGAGAAAGTGACTAGGGAAGTGTTATTTATCCCTTCACATAACACAAGACCTAGGGGTCACCTAGTGAAATTAATAAGCAGCAAGTTTAAAACAAACAAAAGGAAGCACTTCATCACACGAGTCAACCTGTGGAACTCATTGGCATGGAATGTTGTGAAGACCAAAAGTACAACTGGATTAAAAAAAGAACTAAATGAGTTCATGGAGTATAGGTCCATCAATGGAGAATAGCCAAGATGGCCAGGGATGCAACCCCATGCACTGGGTGTCTCTAACCCTCTGACTACCAGAAGCTAGGGCTGGATGACAGGGGATGGATCACTCAGAATTGTCCTGTTCTGCTCTGTTCATTCTCTCTGAAGAAACTAGCCCTGGCCACTGTCAGAGTCAGGATACTGGGCTAGATGGACAATTGGACTGACCCAGTATGGCCGTTCTATGTTCATATTGTCCCAAGGCAAATCACAATATTCTGCAGGTTTTCACATAGCATTTAACACTAATGACTTCAGAACAGATCTCAAAATGCCATTCCACATGACCATCCCCTGTTCCTGTTCACTCTCTTCCGGTCTGTCAGCATCAGAGACAGGTCTTTTGTGCTAGCTTGGGTTGTCTTCTGAAGAAAGGCTGCTGAATTATTGACATGGTTTGTGGTTATACAGCCTCATGGTGCCAGAGAACCTCATGTTGTTCAGGCATTTGGGTTGAATTCTGGTCCTAAAAGGAGACCATTTGTGTCATTACCTTTTCATTACCTATTATTTTCAAGCCTCATATAGCACTTGTGTAAATGCCCTTCCATGGCAAAGCATCCAGAACTCCAGCTAGGCATCAAGGGGAATTCTTCATGCATATTCTCCACTTATTCACAGTAAGGGAATGCCATTAGTATTGGGGGCTGGGAATTTCAAACCAATTCCCAACAGGATTCAAAACTCAATTGGAGTCTCTCCACTGATTTCAGTGGAATAGAGATCAGGCTTTAGGGACTCTGGGTTTCCCAATTACCACTAATTTCTATCTCTCCAGCAATTTTTAAAATCTCACCCATAAGATCTTGCATTTATAAACTGAAAACTCCTCAGGACAGTAACCTTCCTTCTGTCTCTTGTTCATGGTCAAGCACACTGCTGACACGCAACAAACAGAACAACAATAATCTGATCCAGTCTTTTACTGGAATATATTCCAGTTTTGTACCCTGTTGAGAGTCCTTTTATGGTCCCAATGCATTACGGACTCAATGACCATCTTAAGTTTAGTTGTTGCTTGTGATAACAAAGAATCAGACCTTCTCCCAGAGCACAGCTCATGTCACCATGTACGAGTGAACTATGAATCTAGTTGCTCATTTCTTGTTCCATGGGGGAAAAAACAGTCAGTCATCACTAACATAAATGTGAAAGCTGTAAAGTTTAGTGAGATCTTGATCTAGATGTTTACAGACAGCATAAAACTGGCAGAGGAATTTCATCCCATTGGGAAATCTTGTATACGGGGACGTTTGACAACTGGGATTGAAGAGTTTAGTTTAATGTCTGAATTGGGACCTGACTCAACGATGCCATTGGGTTCCTTCTCTCTCCCATCACCATTTCTTATTCTTGGCAAATGCCTCACAGACAAGCAATGCTTCTAAAGCCAAAAAATTGTTCTTGGTAGGGTCTAACAGGTTATATCCAAGGGACCTCTTCAGGGCATGCACGATGAAAGAGGTTTTCCAGCTGAGTCATTAGCAGCACAGAACCAGGCTGAGTTTTCTTTGGATGAAGCATGCATTTCTGTCCTCCTCCAAACCTGCAAGTCCAGGCCAAGATTTTTTTTTTCTTCTCTTAGGGCGTCCCATGACCTGTGGGAGATTTATAACTTCTGCAAAGAAACAGGTGCCAGAACAGTCATGGTATGTTGGTAAATTTCATTCCTCTGGGCACAATCCAGCTACAGGGAGACTGGGCAGACCCAGCACTGGGAACAGAACTCAGGCAAATTTCCACTTTGAGCTGATTCCCAAACTGATGTCTTCAGCAAAACAAACTTTTTATTTACTATGCTTGACCATTGTCAGGGAGAAATTTATTGCAGCTCCAGTGTCTGATCTGGATGATCCCTTAAATATAAGGTTATTTTTTTCTGAAATGATGGCACTGGAAGGAACACAGAGAACCTTTTGTATTTCCCTTCTGTGTCACAGCAGAAGATCTGAACTGCACAGTGAATGATCAATAGATGTATTTTATTAAGTGTTCTGCACAGGGTGACTCTTGACCAGAGATAGATATCCTTCCCACTGCCAGTGTGAACAACAAACACAAGCCCACTGGGAAGCTAACATAGGTGGAAAAAGGAACTTTAAGTCCACCTATTTCAAAAATGTTCTTGCTAATTGCCCTGTGAATATAAAGAGAAGAGTAACATTATACACCTCAACAATGAAAAGTGATGCCAGAAGTTTAAAGGAGGAATTTACTGCATGAGAGCTTGACCACTGGAGTATTTTTCAAATATTGGTTTCAAGCTGTTATGGAAGCCATAGCCCTCCCTTTGTCATGGAGGATAGCAGAAACAAAGCCCCTGCTGGGATGATTTAGTTGCTGTTGGTCCTGCTTTGAGCAAGGGATTCGACTTGATGACCTCCTGAGATCTTTTCCAACCCTAATATTTTATGATATTATGATTCTAATGCACAGCCTTCTTCCTTTATTTTTTTCTAGTCTTTACCCTGGCCTAGAGTCACATTTCCACCCTTCCCATTAGTGGTCTGTCTCTGTTTCTTTCTCTCCTTGGTGTCATAAATAAGATCAAAAGGCCTGGGCATCCATTTCACCTCCCCATGGTGTCAACCTCCCTGGAGTTGTTTACTTCATCTGAAAGACACTTCTTTGCCTGCTTCATAAATGACCACCCCAGAGTTAGATTCCAATCCAAACCACCTACCCCTCTTCATGGATTCCTAGAGAGTTGGGCCAGAAAACACCACTTGCTTCAGCCAGCCTTCTGGATTTCACTCTACATCTAATTCTCTCATACACTGTATCTACAGGAATGATGCTGCAACCATCTCCCTTGGCTTTCCATTCCATTGGCTTCCTACTACACTGGGGAAAGAGAACCTAACAGAAGCCATTCCTTAGTGAATTGTTTTTTGTACACATTGTAGTAGAAATTTGGAGAAACAACAGAGATGGGTTGCCAAAATGTCTAAATTAGACAGGACCGGGGTGCTGAGATCCAGCTGTGAAAATGTACAATGGATTTCATCACAAAGACCTTCTCAAAGAGGAACTAGATTGTGCTATTTGCAGCTCCACAGAGAGAGTTGGCATGAAGAGGATTTTTCCAGTATTTTCCCAGCAGGGTCCAGTGGCTTGTAGAGAAGTTCCAAAGAGCCCCATGATTGATGCATGAATATGAGTAAGAGGGAAAAATATCTCACTGTTCCTTCACCTCTAATTCCCACAGATTTTCAGGCTTCATAGAAAAGCATGCTGGAAGTAACCACATTTCCTCTCTTGGACATCTCAGTGATCCATTCTAGTATCTGAGCACCTTCCAGAAGCTCATTAAAAGAGGTGACAAACATCTATTGCAAAACATCTATTGTATTCACTCACGAAAGCTCATGCTCCAAAACGTCTTTTAGTCTATAAGGTGCCACAGGATTCTTTGCTGCATCTATTGCATGTGCATTATGGCACTTAGATCTGATGTAATTTTTTCACTCTATCTGTCTTATAAATTATGCATACTCTGCTATGTGTGTTTATATTCAAAAAGGCAGGTCAGAGAAGTGTGCCTTGCACTGAGAGAGGCAGGTGGAAAGGTTTGTGGTGCTTCTTAGGTCAGATGTTCATGCCATAGCCTTGAACCAGTCTGAGAAAATGGTCTCCTTGACATGGACAGCCCCACAGTGGCTGCGAGTTGGAGTTACTGACTAGGGTCTTTATCCAGGATCATTAGGTGCTCATTTAGAGCTGCTGGGCCCAGACTGCTGAGTGCCCCGAAGATAAGGATCAAGAGCTTGGACTCGATATTGCATGAAAAGCTGATATAGAGAGTGAAAGGCAGGTTTGTTGTAGGTTTGTGTGCTGTTGAAAGCTGGGGGAGGTGTTCTGTGAGGGACATTTTCTACTCTGGTCAGGATTATGAGCTGCAGCTAAAAGTTATATAATGATGAGCTGGTAGCCACACAGTCTCTGTAGCATGAATGAATATATTTTCTGTGTGTCTGTACAGTAGCTTGTACAATGGGGCACCAGCTTGATTGATAGCTGTAAGTACTGTCAAATTCCAAATAAATAAATAACAAAAGTGCCAAGTTTTCACATAAAGAGAGTGAGGCAAAAAACATTTTCACCATTAAGCTTGAAATAATAATTTTGCCCACAACAGATTGTGTTGCTTTCCCTTTTACCCCTGCATCTGAGAAAATTCATTTCAAGGCCCTGTAAGCA
The DNA here is from genome assembly GCF_025201925.1 of Gopherus flavomarginatus. Classification (NCBI taxonomy): domain Eukaryota; kingdom Metazoa; phylum Chordata; order Testudines; family Testudinidae; genus Gopherus; species Gopherus flavomarginatus. The sequence goes on along the minus strand of NC_066623.1, from coordinate 109,435,474 downwards.
AGTGAAAATGGCAAAAGTTCACCCTGGAGAAAATTTAGGGTTTTGCTTGTGAAAAACAAACAAACAAAACCTTTCTTCATGTTTTGCAATGAAAATCTGTGTGTGTTGGAGCAAACTTTACCCTAAATCAAATTAGCTGAGTTCCTATGATTAGTTGTAAAGCAAAGCAAAAAAAAAAAAAAGCATAATTATCTCTGCACATCTGTAATCAGTTGCTGTAATGTGTCTCCATGTTAGCTACAAAATAAGACTTCAGAGAGGGTGGGCTAGGTCAGGGGAATGGCAATAGGATACAGAACCTTTCACCTTGAGGTCAACAGGTCAAATCCATCCCAACTTGGTAGTGACCAAAAGTTATCAAATGTCCTTTCAGATTCTCAAAGGAAAATGGCAAAGTGTTGCTTTTATTCCCACCATCTGGAAGCTGTTGATTGACCTATATCAAATGAATAGATGGTCTCAGTTGAGATAAGTGTCAGAACAATGGTGTTGAGCACAATGCCCGGATAGCTAGAATCGTTTACATAAAAAAAATTGCCATCACCATTGGCACTAATTTGCCTCCTTGTTGGCAGTCCCAGGAGAGAGGTCAAAGACTATATTGGCCACAGTGATTGGCTTACCCTCTAGCTTCTGATGTGGTCCCTTTGGGTCGTCACTGAGACACACAGGTAGCTTGCATTGCTGTTGCTCATGCTGTGCATGGTCCGTGGATATTTCAATAGATGAGTGGGATTGTCCACATTCAAGGGCCCTATGCTGGCATGAATAAAAGCTACATCCAGGTCCAATGAGCAAAGTTACACAAATAAACTAAGAGCAAACAGTGAGAAACAGAAGAAAAAAAATCAGACTGTACTGAAAAGGTATCAGTCATATAAATCTGTTGAAAGATGTTCTGAGTTACACACGTGCCCTATACATGAGACGTGGCTCCAGGTGATCCATTATGTGAATGGAAGGAGCACTGTGCAAAGTAAAAGAAATTGTAAGATTCTTTTCCTCTGCCATAAATCATAGTGTATATTTTTTCCCCCAAGGGCAAGGTGAAAGACTGATTTTGCCCAGTGTACAACTGCATATATCTTAGCTTCTGATTTTTAGGAAAACAGCACAATTTATAAATTATGTGACATGTTATGTTGTCAGTTTTAGCAAATACAGTGATACCCTTCCTAACCCTTCCTTTAACCCTTGGGCACTTCTCTCATATGCCATCCCTTCTTCCTGACTGCTGCTTAGCAATATATTTAAAGTACACGGATTTTCTTTCTATCTTTCTTCTCAAGTGATTTAGTACTAGTGAAAGTGAAAGCCTATTTAAGCAACTGAAGGCCCAGCCCATTCGGTGAGGGCACGGCCACAGAGCCCAGATAACAGCTGAGGCCACGGGATGAAAATGAACAAACAGAAATGGGGGTGTATGTCCTAGGGACAAACTGAGGAACTAGACTGGGACACTGAACACGGAACCCCAGACAATGTCCAGCCCTGGACCATAAAGTCCTCTTGCCCTCCATAGAACACGTAACATGTGAGCAGTAATCGTGAAAACCTCCAAGCCACACCACACAGTTGACATCCTGCTTGGCAATCTGAGTGGAGAGACCAAGGATTTCGTGGGCCTGGAATATGAAATAATCTCTCATCCACAGAGGTGGTACTTTCCAGGCAGGGTGAGTCACAACTAGTGTAATGGTATGAAGGAGTTTCTGCCGTTGGCATTCCCTACAAGATCTCAGACTGGCCTCTTACACAAACGCCAAGTTCTGATTTAATTAAAAGAATAAAACAATTCCAGAATTGGATTTTCAACTAAGTTTTGATTGGAAAGTAAAATAGCAATGACTTGCCATCCTAATCATTTCTGTCTCCTTTCTGGCATACACACACAATGGCTTTACAGCTCTTCTCCCACATCTCCAAACACTTCACCTATGGAGGCCTCCCAGCACCCCTGTGAGGGAGGCCAGTATTATTGCAGCTATTTTATAGGTCGGGAAAGAGAGGTGCAAGGCAATGAAGTTACTTGCCCCAGGTTCCACGAGGAATCCTTGCCCCAAGGTCAAAGTCATCCCTAGTTGGAACTCTAGTGGAGTTATAACAATGACGAATTGGACCCCGGTCCTGTTCCTAAACCACCTGACCCTTTAACATCTCTATTGTTGTAGTTCTAGCAGCCACCCCAGTGTAGCAGAAGCTGTACAATCATATTGTAAATGGCAGTTCCCGCACAAAGATCTCACATGCTTTACTTTTTTATAAACTGTAGAATCCTATTAATTTTAAATGTTTATTTTGCTGTACAAAACCTCCACTTTAAGCCTAGCCCATGCTGAAGCTATAGCTTGCATGGAACAATGAGCTGAAACCACCTGAGACTTTGTTATGAACCATCTTTCTCTGTATGCAAGTTCATTGCAAGCAAACTCACTGTGCCGCTGAGATTTCATAAACAGAGTTATTCAGATACCTTATTAATACATTATCTGATACATTATTAATCATGACCCCTACAATCTACTCTCTCACTGAGATCAATTATTCAATTACCTGTCAAAGCTTCCAGGCATAATCAACAGTGCACAAATTTATACGCAGTGTTGGCTGCCAGGCGGTGTGCTTAGCTGGGAGTATGGCAGCATAACTGTGTTTTGAAATCCCTTTCCTGCTATTTCCTTTTCCACTGAATCTCCTACTTTGCTGAATCAGCTCTGCCGAAGCTACACACCTGTCAATCACTCAAAGCAAAGACTGCATCAGAATATCTGGCACAGTGGAGCAGTAGGAGCTTGTTATGTTGAGTTGATTCCTGTATCTTAGCTGCCTATATTTTAGCTGCCATTTCTCACTCCCAGTTTCAGTTTCCTCCTCCAAAGGTATTGCTTTCTGCTCCTGTACAGTACTTCAGTACTGAATGTGGAGTAGTTTTCAGGATTTCTTATAATTGTTTTAAAGGAACATAGTCAAGATATAAATAAAACATTTAAAACAACATCTTAGCTAGGTCATTTTTATCATCTTAGATTATTACAATTGAAAGAACCATTAAAATCAGGCTTGCTGTAATCCATTTATTATTTAATTGGATTGCTTTTGCACCAATGTTATAAAAACATATTAAGAGAAAGTCTCTGCCCTGAAGAGCTTACAGTCAGAAGAGACAAAGGGTGGGAGGGAAAACAGAAGGAGTCATAGATTATTAGCGTTGGAAGGGACCTCAAGAGATCATCTAGTCCAACCCCCTGCTCAAAGGAGGACCAATCCCTAAATGGCCTCCTTAAGGATTGAACTCACAACCCTGGGTTTAGCAAGGCCACTGCTCAAACCACTGAGCTATCCCTGCCCCCTAGGGAAGTAAATGAGCCAAGATCACACAGAGCTGAGTATAGAGGAGCTCTAAGTCCTAATACAGTAGTCTCTCCCTTGGACCACATGGCTACATGATGAGCAAATATGCTGTTTGCTTATGTTTTGTATGTCACCTCTTTTGGATAGTGAAACAAGGCTGGACAGCCAGGGCCAGCTCCAGCTTTTTTGCAGCCTCAAGCAGCGAAGAAAAAAAAGAGACAAAGCCGCGATCGGCGGCACTTCGGTGGCAGTTCTACCACACTGCTTCATTCTTCGGAGGCCATTCAGTGGCCAGTCCTTCCCTCCGAGAGGGACTGAGGGACTCGCCGCCGAAGACGGGACATGCCGCCCTTTTCCATTGGCCTCCCCAAGCACCTGCTTCCTGCACTGGTGCCTGGAGCCAGCCCTGCAGACAGCTTTACTTTCAGATTCTAGTCAGTTTCACTTTCTGGCTGTGTGTGCTCATGTCCCATGAGTTTTTCAACCTCTAGATGTCCCTCTGTATTATCCAGAGTTCCCGTGGTCCCTGGTAAACAAGGGAGACAAATCTGGGACTCAAGCTGTGTGGAAGCCTGTTTGTTTCTTTGTGGCTCTTTTCTCTAATACAGACCTTCTTCTTATGAGGGACTAAGATTCCATACATCATGCCAAGCACAATGTTATTCTGTGTGTGTTTCAAACACTGTAAGGACATTTTTACATGCCCAATCCTCAAGAAAACTGAATATCTGAGGAAGAACATCGCATGGAAATTTTTCTGTTCATGTGAAGTTTTTAAAACCTAAATTTTGTGCCTAAACTAAGGTGAAATTCACCTGGCTCTAAGGCTTAATCGGATTTAAGTGTGTCATAAGGCCTGTGTAACTCTCCGCACAGTGGTGAATTTTACCCTAATTAGCAATCTGATTAAAGTCTTACTAGGAAGAAAGTTTAACTGAGAGAACCACAAATTTCAGTGAAACTAACCCCATCTTCTCCTTGCAGCCTAGAGCACAGGCCTCTTCTAGGCTCATGGCAGGATGAGATGAAGTGTGTATCACTACATGACAGACCAGCTGAACCCCAGAAGGCTTGTAAAGTGCTTTGGGATCCTTTAATATGATAAAGCAATGAGGAGTCCTTGTGGCACCTTAGAGACTAACAAATTTATTTGGGCATAAGCTTTCGTGGGCTAAAACACACTTCATCAGATGAATGGAGTGAAAAATACAGTAAGCAATATATATATGCTTAAGGCAACTCCTATCTTTTCATGTGCTGTAATATCTATATCTATAGATATAGATATAGATATAGATATAGATAGATATATACCATGCATGCTCCAAACTGGCTTTAACCATCGTTTTCTGGCACCTGTTGTCAGCAATGGTTGATTTTCTCAGGCCATACAGTCCACCATCTTGTTATTTTTAATGTGAAGCATTTTGGGCTGTGTTCTGTACAAATAAGGGCCCAGTGCTGCAAACACAAGCCAGCATTAGTATTACCACTCACGTCAATGGTAGTAAACACTTTCCCAGCTAGTAAGTGATGAAAAGTGTTGAAAACTTGGAAATTATTCAGAAAAGAGCTACAAGAGTGATTGGAGGTCTGGAAAACCTGCCATATAGCAAGAGATTTAATAAGTTCAATCTATTCTATTGAAGATAAGGTTATGGGGTGACTTGATCACAGTCTACAAGTATCTACCTGGGGAAGAGATTTTTGGATAGTATACAGCTTGATAAATGAATAGAAAAAGTCACAATGAGAGCCAATGGTTGTAATCTGAAACTAATCCAATTGATATTTGAAATAAGGTGCAAAATTTTAACGTGAAGGGTAATTAACCATGGAACAAGTGGCCTAGAGACATAGTGAGTTCTCCATAACGTGCAGTCTTTAAGCCAAGATTTGCTTAAAGAAGTGCTGTAGCTCAAGCAGAAGTTATGATCTTGATGCACCAATTATTAGCTGAGGTTCTATGGCCTGTGTTATGCAGGAGGTCAGGGTAGATGAGCACAGGGGTCCCTTCTAACCTCAGTATCTATATGAATCTATCAAGTGTTTGCAGCACTAGACCTGTAAGTTGTATCACACTATGCAAGTTACTTCGTGCTTATTTTTCCTAAAGGCCTGGGAAAATGCAGTCCTGACATTTCCTTCCCTGTAATATATTTACTTGTAAGAGGCCAGCACCATGATTACATGGGAGGGGGGAAAAAAAACAATTATAACGATAAAAGAAAGGCGCCCGTGATGTATAAAATATCAGCCGTAGACCTTCTCCATTTGAGTTTAATTTAATAAAAGCAGTGAATCTATTTATTTTTACCAGTACAATTTTAAAAAAAATAGACAAAATATTTTTCTTTAGATTTGTGGCTCCAGCAGCTGCAACTGAAACCAGCAATCAGAGAAGCCCCTTGTTTTTATTGGAGCTGAAGTGCCTCATTGAGAATGGATTGGATTACGGGGATCAATCAGCAGCAGGTTGAGGAGGCTGAGGGAACTCTGCCAGTATAACAGCTGCCAAGAGCAGCGAAAATCCTAGAGCTAGCGGCAAGTCCTAATCTACTGGAAAATCCATTGTTTTACAAAGAGTTTTGGAGATAGGAAGTGGATTGAATTGCAGAAGAGTGCAAAAAATAATAATTCCACCCCAAAACTTCCTTTGTTCTATTGCATGTGACTGGAACGAAAACAAGCTCCATGGCTATGTTGACTGCCTATATTTTCAGCCAGGGACAGGAGATAAAAACACCCATCATCCTGGGGCATAACTTGGAAAATGAGAGGTGCTTTGGGTTTCCATAGAGATCTGTTCATGGTTTGAAAATGATAGAAAGACCTGATCCTGTCAGGCATCAGGCTCTTCTGAAGAGGAGCTGAGAGCCATCAAGTCCAGCTGAAATTAATGGGAGTTTATAGTGCTGAGGACCACTTGGTAGGTATGGAGCACTCTCAAAGAATTAGGCCCTAATTAATTTCAGAATGGGTTGAGAGACCCAGTTCCAGACTAGACAACAGAACTGGTCAAATTATGAGTTGAGAATAACAGTAGGTCAGAATATCCATTTGTAAACACAGCTAGAAAGATAGAAAAAGGTGCTAAGTTAATTTATCTATTTTAAAACCTGTCCTGATTTCTATGATTATAATAGTTATTTGTAACTATTCATCAGATAGTATGAAGGAACAATTTTTAGCCGACTCATTCCTTGCAACTTTTCTTCACTTGTCAATGGAATGGAAAGTCCATTTCATGGTGGATTTCAAAATGTATTTTCATTCCAATTTGAAACAAAAAAAAGTATTTCAAAATTCTTTGCAAAAGAATCGGCTGGGGGGAAATCATGTTGAATCAGTCAGAATGTTTTGTTTTGACAAAATTGAAATGCATTGTTTTGATTTAGACTTTTTAAATTTGATATTACAAAGATATAATACAATACTCAAAAAAAATAGCTTCAAAACAAAAAGGTGTTTTGAATGGAAAAATCGTTCTGCGAATGTTAAAATGACACATTTTGATACTGTAGGAAATCCTGCTCTTTTCTTTTCCAAAATGACTTTTGGACAAAATCATCTCAAATTTGTGAGACGTTTAGATTTCAGCAGAATTCTATTTTTCCCATCAGCTCTATTAGATTCCCATTCCTGGTCCTAGAAGAAGTAATTGGGGAGTGTTCTGCATATGGAAGGCCCAGGAGGGAATGCCTTATCATTCAATAGTGAATCATCCTTTTGCACCATTTAAATCCCATACAGGCCCCCAGAACGCAGCTACGTACTCCTTATGTAATAAATTCCACCACAGGTCACCGGAAAGGTTTGAAACCTGGATCTCCAACACCAAAATACAGACCTCTACCACTTGTTATAAAGGAGTTGCTCCACAAACTGGGAACAGTAAACTGTTCTCCTCTGTATGGACTATCTTCTATAGGAGGGGATGAAACACACTTTACAAGAATATTACACACAGTCCTTGTGTAGACCTCTGCACAAGGGTGTATTTCACCCAGTATCTATTGACCCCCACTGGCTGGCACTGGCCCTTGGTGAGGGAAGGCCCTTAATTTGGTTATAAGAGAAGGCATCCGGGCCCTGGAGAGGAAGCCTGGATGAGTCAGGCCTAAGAATCCATCAGGAAAGAAGCAGAGATGGAGTGCACAAGCACGGATTTGCACACGCAAATGCACAAGCATGGACAAGCGTGGATTTGAGACTCTCACTGCCTGCTTCCTGCAAATAGAGAGAGAGGCCAACAGCCAGCCGCCTGGATAGTGGGGGCAGGAGAAGCAGAAAGTTCCCTGGGAATGGCTGCCATGCTGACCGGGAAGGGGAAGTAGTGGGAATCTGCTAAAGGGAAAGGGTGGTACTAACTAATAGTGCATGGGGACTCATGCAGGACGAACTGAGAGAGGCAAAGGGAAAATCCCACAGGTATTATAGCCCAGGGTGGGCTGAGAAACTGTGTTGTGTGTGTCTAGGGAGGTGCCTATGCTTGAATTGTACAACAGCCTGGAAAAAAGACTCTGGGCATGGCAGTGCATCCTTTCTCCTCTGAGGACCAGCCAACACCCTACCCCCATGCTTCCACTTGTTTTTCTGAAGGTTCCAAACCTTTTTGGAAAGTCAGGTTTAGTGCCCAAGTATTTCAGCAGTTCCTATTTGCTTTGCCTCTCAAGCCTAAAAGGCTGAGCAGCAGCAAGTTTCCCATCCTCTTTCTCAGCGAGCATGCAGAATATGTATCCACATTATTTTAATTTTGCTAACAAAGTGTATTTTACGTTGAAAGATTGAATTCATGCCGCATTGGCTTGACTGGAAACATGACTTGCATATGTGTTGTAGGATGAATAGTGTTTTAAGTGACTCTTCAATGTCTCCCATGATAATGTCCTAAACATTCAGAGGTACAACAAACCAGTGATTTAGATGAAGAAGTTTCTTGCTGGGGAAATAAACCAATGGAATTTAATGGAAGGAGTCACTAATTTTTTACTCCAGAGGAAGTACTGATGAGGTGACTGGAAACTGGATAGCTAGCTAGATTTGACTTTCAGTTATCGGACGTATTCCTTTTGCACCATCTCATTCATCATTGTTCTGACCGGGATCTCCCAGTCTCCATTTCCCTCATCTCTCCTGAGAATTAGGTTTGGCTAGTGGACATCTAGCTCACACCTGAAAGCATTCTACTGTAAAGCGGAGACCATGTCTGTTTACAATGGCTGATTGATAAAATACATAAATCCAGCCATCACCTAAGAACCGTCTTGCATCAAGCACACTGGACTGACAATAACAGATAGTCCTGATTGCAAAAGGGTGGATTCTTTATTATGTAACAGGGGGTTTATAGTGAGTAGTTTTCCCCCACCTGAGAGAATAAAAGCCTATTGCTCTTCCAGAGATATACTCTGTGATTTTCACTGATTATCTGCACTAGAGTCTTGACAGCTATTTATTTGTCTAGCTCCTCTTTAAATGATACAGTGGCTGGTGTTCGACCCCCCACTCCCCCCATTTTCCAGTTTGCCTTGCCAGCTCCCTGCAGTTTCTAATGCTTCCTTCTATTGTCTATGTTGGCTCTGAAGATTTGCAGGGATGACCTGCTAAGTCAAGTTACCTGGGGATGTTTGCACCTTCCAAATCATCCCAGCAACTGCTCTGCTCCTGCCTGGACAGCCGTATTCTTTGTGGCTTCTCAGAAAAGCAAAGTATCAACCAGGGTAGGGTTAGAAAGGCATTGGTCATCTTCTAGTGCCGGGCTAGGCCTAGGCAGAAGAAAGACAAGTGCTTATGTGGATCTTCCCTATGAGCAGAGGGGAAGGTCCCTCAAACCATCAGGCCACCACTCGCTGTTTGGGTTTGAAAAGTCAGTTTGAGTTCACAAACAGGTCAGCCCTTCCCACAGCAAACTCCTCTGGAGAGGGCTAAGCAGGAGGCAATATCTGTGAGGTTTCCCTCACAGAGCAGATCAGGCTCTGCCTCAGCTCAGGCAGCCGCTGGCCTGGCACACAAACCCCTCAGCCCCCGAGGCATCCTCAGAAAAGCAGGGCACTCTGCCCTGACTCCATGCTTTTAACTGCCTGACCTCTCACCCCTGTCCTTTTTCTGGAAGCACAGCTTCAGTGGAGTCAAGCTACCAGGGGCCCCTGTTCCCCCATGCCCTGCCTCATAATGGATTCCTGGTGCAGATGGGGCTCTGCATCGTCCAGGCTGTGTTGCCTTTCTTAGGGGTATCCATGAGGGCAAGTAGGGGGAAAGCTTCTGCCCACTGGCCTCACTCTCACCCAACACTGGGTCATTCTCTTCCCATCCCCATCAGCCTAGTTCTCCCCTACAAGGACCCCAGGTGGGAGGAGACCATCTCAGCCCCAGGCAGGAGGTGCCTGGTCCCTTCAGAAGAATACTTTGTTTCAGACCCTGCCCGCCCAGGTCACAGAGTGGGGGATTCACAGAGGCTAGGCTAGTTGGGGGATTTTCTTTTTACTACACTGCAGTCCAATATAATATCAAGATTCCTAAGCTGACATAATCTCAAGATTATAGTTCTCTGTGGAAACATTTGGGTCGGTTTGTTAATTATCCTGGCTTTCCACACACCAGGCGAAGAGAAGGAAGTGAGCAGGCAAGCCAGTCAGGTAATTATTTCAGTGCTACTTGTTAACTGTGGGAGAGACCTTTTGAGAAATGGAGAGAGGTGTGAGAATGGCAAGGGTTGGGGTGAGGGAGAGAAAAAGAGAGACGCACACACATAGCATGAAGTAGCAGTAGAAACCTAGGGCTAAGACTAGTACTGGGGGGGTGAGAATTCAGCCAGGCTCTAGGCAGCCCATTGGTCGAAGCTGCCATAGTTCAGGACAAAACCAGTATTTGGCACTTGATTAGTGCCTGTCATCTGGGTGAGCACAGCAGACTGTATAAACACTGGAAAAACTATTGATCTGGCAAGTAGTGGGCATTGCCTTCTTTTTTGCATGTTTATTAGTCCTTATAAATGGTGGTACAAAGCCTCTCCACCTCTGCTACTTTTCCTGGTGGGCCTTGATTGGACATGAAGCTGTCATTTATTTCATCTCTATAATTAACTTTAAATGACATCAGAATTGTTATTAATATTTAGTATTTCATAGATTCATAGATTCCAAGGCCAGACAGGACCATTGTGAACAGATACTCTGATCCTTGTGTGACGTTATCTGATTAAAATATGACCATTTAGATCATTGTTGCAGCCATTGTTATATATTTGCAACAAATCTTGTGCAAAATGTGGCATGGAAGATGTCTACGAAAAGGTTATGATTTGCTGGTTATGATTATGCTATCTGTATGCATGTATCATTTTCGTATTTGAAGTTATGAATATTGGCTCCATACCGGATTTCAAATGTTTGTTCCTGGAGTAATGCCCACAAGGTAGTTACCTAGCACATCTTGGAGGGACTATTCAAATTGAGCGGCCCATTGAAAGAATATTGAACTGACAATGGACCATGGGAGATGCCCATCTGTACTTAAGGAAATTTCCTGCTGTGACTAGGTGAAATGCATGGACATGTGACTTGCCCATGTGACTCCAAACTCCATCTTATTGCTGTAATTTTCCACAGTAAGAACAATGGGTTTCCCTCCACATGGCAGAAGCTAAAAAAGGCCCTGGAAACACTCCCTTTGGCCTCTTTCCTGCTCAAACCTCTGAACTATGGACTTATATTAATGGGAGCATTCTAACCAAGGGAATGAGATCCGTCCAATGATTTGGAAGCAACCAGAGACTTATCAAGCCAGCACTTTGTTCCATCACTGCTACAAGCCTGAACCAAAAATTTTGCAATTATTGTATGTATTTGATTCTTTTAACCAGTTTTAGCTCTCACCTTTCTTTCTTTCTTTCTTTCTTTCTTCTTGTGAATAAACCTTTAGATTTTAGATACTAAAGGACTGGCATCAGCATGATTTTTGCATAAGATCTGAGTTTTATATTGACCCACGAAAGCTCATGCTCCAATACATCTGTTAGTCTATAAGGTGCCACAGGACTCTTTGCTGGTTGTAAAGAATCACTGACCTTTAAATCCAATGGTTTTGGTGGAGAGATAAGAAGTGGAAACTGGTTTTATGACTTCTTGTTAGCCAGTGTGGTGAAACAGAAGTTTGCTTTTGTTGCTGGTTTGGTAAGTCTTATGGGAGAATAAGCACCAGTTTTGGGTTGGGTTTGCCCTGTTTTTCATCAGTTTGTCCTGAGTTTGGCATTCTCGGTTGTGACTGATAGAATCTCCCCAAAATAATTCCTAGGGCAGATCTTTTAGAAAAAACATCCATTCTTGATTTCAAAATTGTCAGTGATGGAGAATTCACCACAACCCTTAGTAAGTTGTTTCAGTGGTTAATTTCTCTCACTCTTTAACAAAATATATGTCTTATTTCCAGTCTGAATTTCTCTAAATTCAGCTTCCAGTCATTGGATCATATTGTATCTTTCTCTGCTAGATGGAAGAGCCTATTATTGAATATATTTTCCCCATGTAGGTACTTATAGATTGTGATCAAGTCACCTTTTAGCCTTCTGTTTGTTAAGGTAAATAGACTGAGCTCCTTGAGTCCATCACTCTAAAACAGGCTTTTTAATCATTTAATTATTCTCATGGTTCTTCTCTGAACCCTCTCCAATTTCTCCACATCCTTCTTGAATTGTGGACACCAGAACTGGAGACAGTTTTCAACATATTTCAACTACAATTACATCTGTGTTTCAACAGCGGCCACATAAGTGTGAAATACAGATGTAAAACATATATAAAATATAACCTCTCTGCTCCTACTTGAGAGTTTCCTCTTTATGCCTACAAGGATTGTGTTAGCCCTTTTGCCCACAGTGTATCATTGGAAGATAAAACAAACATATTGTTTGATTGGCCCAGTTTACCAAGTGATCCAGATGGTTCTGTATCAGTGGCCTGTCTTCTTCATTAATTACCACTCCCTCAATTTTTGTATCATTTGCAAATTTTATTAGTGGTGATTTTATGGTTTCTTCCAGGTGATTAATAAAAATATTAACAGTGTAGGGCCAAGTACTGATCGCTGCAGGACCCCACTAGAAACACATTCATTTGATGAAGATTCTCCATTTACAATTACATTTTGAGCCCTTTCAGTTAACCAACTTTTAATCCATTGAATGTGTGCCACGTTAATTTGATACTGTTCCAGTTTTTTAATCAAAATGTCATGAGGTATCAAGTCAAATGCCTTACAGAATTCTAAGTACATTACATCAATACCATTACTTTTATCAACCACATTTGTAATCTCATCAAAAAGATATCAAGTTAGTTTATTTTCCATAAATCTGTGTTGATTGGCATTAATTATATTATCCTCCTTTAATTCTTTATAAAGGCCCATATTAGCCACTCCATTATCTTGTCCAGGGTCTTGCCCAGACTGACAGGACTGTAATTATCCAGGACATCCCATTTACCCTTTTAAAATATTGGCACATTAGCATTCTTCCAGTCTTTTGGAACTTCCCTGATATTCCAAGACTTATTGAAAATCAGCATTAACAACCCACTGAGCTCCTCAGCCAGATTTTCTGATTTAAAAAATATCTAACTTTAGTAGCTTCTCTTTAACCTCCTCATGAGATACTAGACTAGAAAGGGTGTTATCATATGATATGACTATATAATCTGTTTTTTTCCCAAAATAGAGAAATGAAATATAAATTGAACACACCTTTTTTTGCATTATTTTTGATAATGCTAACATTTCTGTCTAGTAATGGACCAATAACATTGTTAGGATTATTTTTTGTTCCTAACACACTTTAAACAATCCTTATTGTTCTTAACCCTGTTGGCCATAGTTTTTGCCTGGTGTCCCTTTGCCTCCCTTATCAATTTTCTACAGTTCCTAAGTTTTCATTCATATTCATTACTATCAACTCCCTCTTTCTTTTTACTATTACCGAAGGGCCTAGGAGCCCTAGTCATAGACCAGAACCCTGTGCTAGACACTGTACAAATGCTGAACAAAAGGACAGTCCCTAGCCCAAGGAGCTTACATACTATCTTTTTATTGCAATTATGACACTGAGCTGCAACTGGGATAAATATGCACCTGTGATATATTACTACTTTTAGAACTTGATTCAAAATCCATTGAACTCAATGGACTTGGAATGTAGCCCAATTGTGCCATCGCTGGTGAGTTACAAAGAAGAAGGTCAAGGTGAGGTCATAATGAAGGAGGTCATAATAAAATTCTAACTGCCAGTAAAAGGCTGGTCCCAAAGATCATCTCCTGAAAATGAAATCAACAAACTATATTGTACAAAAAAGGAATGAATACATAGCAACTCTCCAATTGGTAAACTGTTTCTGTGGCTTGGGAACCTTTCTGAATGCCAAATTATGCTTTAAAAAAAAAAACAGAACTTGAAGTGGCGGAATGGAAATCAAAGCAGTGCTATTTTGCATGGTTTCTGGTAAAACATGAAGACAGTGATTAGCAACTCATGAAATTTCTATACCAGAGGCAGAGGTTAGCAGGAGATAAACAATCTTTGCCCTTCATTCCCCCCCTTCCAAAATGAAACACATATGAAGCACGTTTCAGGATTCCGCCTCTATGGTATCGAAACACTCAGGCTTCATTTCTTGTTCTTATGCTGAATGTGGATGTGGGAAACCGTAGGGGAGTTTTTAAGCCACAGTGAAACTGTTTTTAAATTTACTTTCACAGGAACCAAAATAGACAATGGAAAAGAACTAAATAAACTTTCAGTTTCCAATTAGAAAAAGGCTCCGGTCTGTTATTCTACCACAAGCATTCTTGTTTAGTTAGTGGTGCATACGGTCATCCTACAAATGTATTATCTCAGATTGTAATGGGAGCAGGAAAAGTAATTAAAGGAATCAGAGGAAATAACCATTGAAAATGGAGGGAGTGTGGCCCAGTGGATAGAGGACAAGATAAGGAGTTAGGAAACCATTCTGTTCTAGCTCAGACACTGTCTTTGCTTTGTGACCGTGGACAAATCATCTCTCTGTGCCTCAGTTTCCCCATTAATAATGAAGGGGATAATGATTATCACCTGTCTGAAAAGCATTTTGAGATCTATGGATGAAAAGCACTGTATACTAGCTAAATATTTTTATTAAACAGCGCTTGGGCTAACTATGCTGGAAATTGTTTTTAGAGCAAAAGATTTACACAATGTGCTCAGGCTTGCTCTGTTTTAAAGAAAACTAGTCCCCGGGTCAGTTTGTGTGAGGTCACTTCATCAGTCTCCACTTTGATGCAGATAGCCCTCTCCAACACATTGCGCAGAGCACTAAAAGAAAGCTGGCTATTTCTTCACATTTCACACCTTCTTAATTACCCACCTGCATTCCTTTTATTACAAAGGCTTGAATAGGATCACTCATAAACTAAAGGCCAAAAGGAAATTGCCTGTTTGTTAAAATTGCCTCATCACTGTACAATAGAATCATTTAATATCTGAACCCCTGGCCCCATAATTTTCTTTTGCTAGTTCCATGGCACTCTGAAGCCTACATGGCCCACTAGCCTAAGGGAGCTACAGTTTTAACCAAAATCTCAAATCCTTCCATCATAGAGTATCACATTAACTCTTCCTGCACTAAAGCTTCACCTCAATCTCTGTAAAAGCCCCAAGCATGATCCGAAAAGTAATATCACACCCTCCTAGGTATTAGCACACGCAAGTGGACGCTTACCGGTTTTCAGTCAAACAGCTGTCCGGGGAAGTATTAAAACAATAGAACCTCTTGAAGTGGAAAGGAGCCTGGAGGTGTAACCGGTGCATTTGGTTAAGTTGGGTAGGATGTTTTCATTACATCTAGATCATTTCTAGAAGGTGAGGAGTGAGTGTGTGAGAGAGAGATTCAGAGATGATGTTGATGATGATCTAAGTTGGTGTCCATTGGGAGTGAATATTGATGATAAATGGCTCCATACTTTATAATGTCCTGTGTTATGCAGATAAGACTAGATGATCATAAATGCTCCTTCTGGCCTTAACATCTATGTGTATCTAACCACCATCCGCAGCTTGTTTTGTGGTCTAAATATGTTTTAATTAAAAAGAAAAACAAACAAAAACATGTAGATTTTAAGGCCAGAAAGGGTCTTTATGATCATAGATAAATAAATGAATGTGTGAATCTTTATTTCACACCTTCTTGCACCTCTCTGTGAATGATTTTTCCCGCTACAGCCTCTCTTTCAGGGTTTAAATTGCACCAACTTACTCTCATTCTGAAGTTCACTTCCATATCATTTGCACATTCGTTTCCAGTATCTCTGAATGCAGCCCCGTGTCCAGCCTAGCCTTCGGTATCTCCACTGATGACAATGCTGTACCATCCCCAGCTTGTTTCATGGTCTAAATCTGTTTTAGTTAAAAAGCAAAACCTAAAACAAAAATTCCTGTTATTTCAACCAGTTTTATCTCCTGTTCTATATAGAGAGATATACACCTATCTCATAGAACTGGAAGGGACCCTGAAAGATCATTGAGTTCAACTCCCTGCCTTTACTAGCAGGACCAAGTACTGATTTTTGCCCTAGATCCCTAAGTGGTCCCCTTGAGCGCTGAGCTCACAACCCTGGGTTTAGCAGGCCAGTGCTCAAGCCACTGAGCTATCCCTCCCCCTTCTAAAGGGTGACAGATCAGGCTGTTTTAGCTCGCATACAATGCAGATGCTAAGCCTGGTCATGATACAATTTGGCCTGAGTGTTTGACTAGAAGGTCTCCTGTTACAATGAGATCCATAGGGTGACTATATGCTGAAGCCATGACCTGTCCCATCCAGGCCTTCTTTTCTCCTTGTGTCTTTGTGCCATACCCAATTTGCTGTTCAGTTTCCCGCCAGTCTCGGACCTTGGTATTCAGCTGTGTAATTCCTACCATTCAATTGCACAGTTCCCAGAGTCTGTAATAACAACAACAATTAAGGATGAAGAGGCTGCAACTAGAGCTATATATATTTTTTTAATTTATGTCACTGCCAAAGAAAGGGCAGCAGAAACAGCTGCATGATCTCATCCATCCATGTCTATGACAGGGTAGCAACAATTACCCTTAGGGTATAGTAGCTGTTCACAAGTCTGGCTCTTGATCATAAGACAGGGTCACTTACAGTGCCAAGTGACTTCTTCTGTGATGGCTTCTCTAACAATGAGGCTTTGGAAAAATTTCCCCTGGAGGGGCAAGAAATTTAGTTTAAAAAACAAAACAACTCACTTTAAAAGATGAGCTCTAAATCAATCAAAGTCAGAGACTTCAGCATTCTGGTTGCTTCACTTTCTGTCCTCTGTTTCTATGGCATCCATGTCTCTGGTTCAGGGCCTTTAGTGGAACAGTATAGGAGGAATCAGAGGCCCAGGGATGGGAAATAGGATGAAGCATAATGGCTCAGGGTGCATCTTCACTAGGAAAAATGGTGCATTCTTACCTCAAGTTAGCTGATGCATTGCAATTGACGCAAGGTAAAATCCAAGTGAAGCAGCCAGATTGAAGTCCCTGATTTTGATCTTTGTGTTAGCTAACACAAAATAAGAATACGCCTTTTTCCCTAGTGAAAACAATACCTCAGGGTCTTGGATAAAATACCTGTCTGAAGTGTATCCTTTGCATTATACCACATGCTTCATTTGGAGCCGGAAGTACGCAATCAGGCAGCAGAAGATTAAAAAATAAAAGAAGCAAATACAGTACAGTATTGTGTTAAATGTAAACTATCAAAAAAAATAAAGGAAATGTTTTTAAAAAAAGATTTGACAAGATAAGGAAACTGTTTCTATGCTTGTTTCATTTAAATTAAGATGGTTCAATGCAGCATTTTTCTTCTGCATAGTAAAGTTTCAAAACTGTAGTTAAATAAATGTTCAGTTGTAAACTTTTTAAAGAACACCCATAATGTTTTGTTCAGAGTTATGAACAAACTCCATTCCCAAGGGGTTCGTAACTCTGAGGTTCTATTGTACTATTATGAGGAAGCCCAGTGCCTTTCGGTCTCAGCTGAGCTCATTGTGGGAGTGTTTGAATTGAGCTCTGATCTTGAAGGAGTGACTGAGGGCTTGTCTACATCAGAAAGTTGCAGCGCTGGTGAGGGACTTACAGCGCTGCAACTTAGGAGGTGTACACATCTGCAGGGCACCACCAGCGCTGCAACTCCCTGTTTGCAGCGCTGGCCGTACTCCCGTTTTGTCTCGGGTGTAGAGGATCCAGCGCTGGTGATCCAGCGCTGGTAATCAAATATAGACACTTACCAGCGCTTTTCTTGACCTCCGTGGAATAAGCAGGTATCCCAGCATACCTGAGGAAGCCTCTGGTAATCAAGCTGGTCTCCTTCCCCGGTTTGCTCTCGCGTTCCCCGAACCCCGAGCAAGCAGGTCTCCTTCCCTGAGGTTTGCTGGGTGGTTCCGGGAACGCGAGAGCAAACCGGGAAAGGAGACCAGCTTCGCCGTGGTTTGCTCTCGCGTTCCCCGAACAAGCAGGTCTCCTTCCCTGAGGTTTGCTGGGTGGTTCCGGGAACGCGAGAGCAAACCGGGAATGGAGACCAGCTTCGCCGCGGTTTGCTCTCGCGTTCCCCGAACCCCGAGCAAGCAGGTCTCCTTCCCTGAGGTTTGCTGGGTGGTTCCGGGAACGCGAGAGCAAACCGGGAAAGGAGACCAGATGATGAAAGAGTCAAGGAGAGCAGACCTGCTTAGAACAGGTTAATGCTGCTGTTGGGGCATCTGGAGGAAAAGGCAGAGCTCACATTTGCAAAGCAACAAAGGGCCAAGATACTGGGAATCAAAGGCAGATGCAAACATCTGTTTCCATAGGGGCATCTCTGGTGTTAGTGGGTCTTGTATGATCTTTAGGGTGTATAGAAAATGATGAAAAACCTGGCACAATGGGGACTTGCTGCCAGCAGAGAAAAGCTCTATTTTACTCTTTCGGACTCCCCCTGTGTTATTGTCTTTGTCCGGTTTAACCTCTCCTCTTTTATGAAATTAAAATGATAAGAGCAGATAAGAAGCAAATTTAATTAAGGCTGCTTTAAAAAAAAAAAGGAACTCAGGCAGCTCTCAGCAACCTTGTTATTCCCTTTGAAGCTCTGACTCATCTTCCTGGTCCCATTAAAACATAAAGCACGTGTGGTGGGCTAGCAGGGCTTAACCACACCGTGGGGAATCTTGCCTAATCCCGTTTGATCTTCCTTTATTTTCACAAATCACAGACCCCAGCTTCAACATTCAAAAGAGAGGAGGCCCTTGGAATGGGAGCAGAGGATTTCAGGCAGCCCAAGTCAGCTGCTGAGCAGGCTTCATAAGAGGAGTTTTGAATGTGACTAACCAGGTAAATAAACACTGACAAAACCATCTTTTAACCCTAAGACACCCATTGAGGCAGGAGATTAAATCAGGTGTCTGGATGTATTTGATCAGGAGGCTCAGGAGGCAGGCCTTGTGCTCTGTAGACCAGCTTTATCTCCATGAGGTAATGCTTTGCGCTGACTCAGGGTCATTAACAAGAGAGCCAACTGCTTACAAATCAGAGCAGATAAACAAATCAAGAATGTGGAACAGTGCTGGGGAAAGAGCACACAGCTGCCTTATCACTTGGGTTCTTATCTCATGGCCTTAGTCTACATGAGCTAAAGTACACAGTGTGTTAATTCAGGCCATCTCCCAGTGTTCCTGTAGGCAACCAAATTTTAATGCTGCTAATGTGAAGTTGGGGGCAGGGGGAGATATAAGTTTTCACAGATGATTAGAACTTTTTTGATAGACACCATGCAATTATTGCCTCCAAAGAGCTCCGTATTTTCCTAAAACATTTCCTATTGTTAATCCTGCAGGCAATTCCTCCCTCTTCTGCATAAATTAAGGGCCTGATCTTGAGTTTTATACAAGTGGAGCTCCACTGACTTCAGTCAATTTATTTCTCCTGATTTACAACTGTGGAAGGCAAAGCAGCCTCAGGCCCTGTACAGCTGGATTTCCACACTGCAGAACGTAGGGTTTTCCATATTAGACTGGGCAAAATTTTGTGGATTAATAGTTTATTAGATGAAAAATGCTGTTTTGGTTGACCTGCAATTTCGACACAAATAGTTTCGACCAGAGAAGGAGGCGCCGCTGCTGCAGTGGAGCCACATCGACTCCCCACTCCCATCCTTATCCCGTGTGCTTATTACTTTTAGCTTGGTGGTTAAGGCATTCACCCAGGATGCTTGGAGACTCAGGCATCAATCCCTGCTCCAGAACAGCCCTGAAATGCAATTTTTTTTTCAATTCACCAAAAACTCTGAAAAATTTCACCTTTTTTAAATTTAACCATAACCATTCTTTTTTATTTTTTTCAGAATTGCCACTGAACCAAAAAATCACTTATTTGCCCAGGTCTACTCCATATTATTATATCCATATCATGCATCCAGTAGTGGCCTCTACCAATCAACCACTGGGCCATGCTGTGGTGTGAGCATGGAAGCCCTTTCAACAAGGTGACTCATACTCCTGCCACTAAATTCAGCCTTAGCATACAGTAACCAGCTGCAAAAAAATCAGTGGGACTCATGCCTGCTTATGCTAGGGCTGAATTTAGCTGCTGAAGTGCCAGGTATTATATAGGCCTTGTAGATTTAATGATCTATGCATTTTCTTCATGTTCATATGAGACATCTATTTCTTTCTTTCTTTCTTTCTTTCTTTCTTTCTTTCTTTCTTTCTTTCTTTCTTTCTTTCTTTCTTTCTTTCACTCAGATTCATGCAGAAAGTCACAACAAGAAATCTGGGTAGCCATCATTATTTTGGACTGCAAAACCTTTTGATTGGGGTGAAGGCAGGAGTTGTCCCCCATTGTGTAGGCAGCACCAGGAGATGAACACCTCACATGAGTTAGCTGTCTTCACTCCCTCCCTCCCCGCAATACATTCAATGCTACTGGGCCACTTGTGAAAACCTTTTCTTACTAAACACAATGTTAATCTAGTTGAGTTCTAGATTAACAACGGCAATCCATCCAGTCACTAGTCATTGCTTGTACTCAGCCAACAAATTGCATGATAAAGGGGAAGGAGGCAGGTATTTGCAAGGGTTCCAAATAGCTGATCTTTTCTCCAGGTCAGTGACGGCTTCCTCTGGGCAGAGCTTTTCTTTTTCTGTACTCCTCCTGGATCTATTACCCCATTTAGAAAGAGTTTACTGTTCCTTTCAGTCAGGATGAACTTTATTTTACACGAAGAGGACAACAGTTGCGGAAGTTGAGGAACTATTAACTATGGTTTGTAACCTGTCCTTTAAATCGGCTTCTGTACCCAATGACTGGAAGATAGCTAATGTAACGCCAATATTTAAAAAGGGCTCTAGAGGTGATCCTGGCATTACAGACCGGTACGTCTAATGTCAGTACCAGGCAAATTAGTTGAAACAATAATAAAGAATACAATTGTCAGACACATTGAAGAGCATAAATTATTGGGCAAAAGTCAACATGGTTTCTGTAAAGGGAAATTGTGTCTTACTAATCTATTAGAGTTCTCTGAAGGGGTCACCAAACATGTGGAC
The DNA here is from genome assembly GCF_025201925.1 of Gopherus flavomarginatus. Lineage (NCBI taxonomy): Eukaryota > Metazoa > Chordata > Testudines > Testudinidae > Gopherus > Gopherus flavomarginatus. The sequence goes on along the minus strand of NC_066623.1, from coordinate 109,414,531 downwards.
AAGGGGGATCCAGTGGACGTAGTGTACTTAGATTTCCAGAAAGCCTTTGACAAGGTCCCTCACCAAAGGCTGTTACGTAAATTAAGTTGTCATGGAATAAAAGGGAAGGTCCTTTCATGGATTGAGAACTTGTTAAAAACCAGGGAACAAAGGGTAGGAATAAATGGTAAATTCTCAGAATGGAGAGGGGTAACTAGTGGTGTTCCCCAAGGGTCAATCCTAGGACCAATCCTATTCAACTTATTCATAAATGATCTGGAGAAAGGAGTAAAAAGTGAGGTGGCAAAGTTAGTAGATGGTCCTAAACTGTTCAAGATAGTTAAGACCAAAGCAGACTGTGAAGCACTTCAAAAAGATCTCACAAAACTAAATGTTTCGGCACCAAAATGGCAAATGAAATTTAATGTGGATAAATGTAAAGTAATGCACACTGGAAAAAATAACCCCAACTATACATACAATATGATGGGGGCTAATTTAGCTACAACGAATCAGGAAAAAGATCTTGGAGTCATCGTGGATAGTTCTCTGAAGACATCCATGCAGTGTGCAGAGGCGGTCAAAAAAGCAAACAGGATGTTAGGAATCATTAAAAAGGGGATAGAGAATGAGATGGAAAATATATTATTGCCCTTATACAAATCGATGGTACGCTCACATCTCAAATACTATGTACAGATGTGGTCTCCTCATCTCAAAAAAGATATACTGGCACTAGAAAAGGTTCAGAGAAGGGCAACTAAAATGATTAGGGATTTGGAACGGGTCCCATACAAGGAAAGATTAAAGAGGCTAGGACTTTTCAGCTTGGAAAAGAGGAGACTAAGGGGGGATATGATAGAGGTATATAAAATCATGAGTGATGTGGAGAAAGTAGGTAAGGAAAAGTTATTTACTTATTGCCATAATACAAGAATAGGGCCCACCAAATGAAATTAATGAGCCGCAGGTTTAAAAGAAATAAAAGGAAGTTTTTCTTCACACAGCACACAGTCAACCTGTGAAACTCCTTGCCTAAGGAGGTTGTGAAGGCTAGGACTATAACAGCATTTAAAAGAGAACTGGATAAATTCATGGAGATTAAGTCCGTTAATGGCTATTAGCCAGGATGGGTAAAGAATTGAGCTAGATGGACCTTTGGTCTGACCCAGTATGGCCATTCTTATGTTCTTATGTAACAGCAAACTTAAGGTCTTCAGGAAAGAGCACAATGTGTGTGTCTCCTAAATGAGTGTCTGCATTGACCTCTGCTTCTCTGAATGGTTCCCTGTAACTGCAGAGAGCAGACTCTTGGACCTTTAAATGGGTAGTGCACACATCATCGAGCATGATCGTTATATATCTAAATAATGCATCACACTTAGCCAAAAGACATACAGAAGAGGACACCTGTGAGGCTCACATAACAAAACAAGCTGCCTATACATACACTAAATTGTAACTGAGGGCTTGGCTACACTGGAGAGTTGCAGCGCTGGTGGTGGGTTTACAGCACTGCAACTTAGTAACTGTCCACACCTGCAAGGCATATCCAGCACTGCAACTCCCTGGCTGCAGCGCTGGCTGTACACCTGGTCTGCTTGGGGTGTAGCCATTCCAGCGCTGGTGATGCAGCGCTGCTCATCAAGTGTGGCCACCAAAAGCGCTGTTATTGGCCTCCAGGGTATTAGGAGGTATCCCAGAATGCCTGCTTACAACAAACCGGAAGAATGGCTGAACTCCGAGCTCACCCCGAGCTGCTTATCTAAAAAACAAACACAGCTCCTGTTTGCTCGATCGCAGGCAGGGGAATTGCTTTGGAAGGTTCACAGCTGTTTGCTTAAACAGCACACGGCAGAGGGGGAGGGGGAGTCCGTGTTGAGCAGCTGCTTATGTGGTCTCAAGGCAATTCAGGAGTGCATAATTTGCATTTAGTGAATAAGAGAGGGGTGGGGGAAGGGCTCGAAACTTTTAAATTGATTGCAGGTTGGTGCTGTGTATCTTCCAGTCCTTAGAACTTGCAAGGCAGGGAGCTGAGAACAGTGTCAGCTCCAAAAATCCACTCTCCCTGTCTCCCCAACACTCCCTGTCACACTCCACCCCACTCCCCTCTTTTGAAAAGCACATTGCAGCCACTTGAACGCTGGGATAGCTGCCCACAATGCACCACTCCCAACAGCGCTGCAAATGCTGCAAATGTGGCCACACTGCAGCGCTGGTAGCTGTCACTGTGGCCAGACTGCAGCGCTTTCCATACACAGCTGTACGAAGACAGCTGTAACTCTCAGCGCTGTACAACTGTAAGTGTAGCCATACCCTGAAGTTTAACTACAAGGACTTGCTTGTTTGTAAGATTTGCCATGAGTCTGCCCGGGAGAAATAAGAGACTGGAAGTGGGGTTAAATACACTTCTAATACAAGCCATGCAGGTGTAACCCATGTGTGATTGCATGTTACAAATCCACTCTATAACCAATATATAGAAGATATGAGTCTAGAGAGCTCTATCTCAAGCTGGAGAACCTCAGGCTTTTTAGCTCTGGATTTCCCTGGTCCAATTCCCAGTGTGTCAGTCAAGATGGCGGCCCTCACATCAAGAGAGGTAGGATTCCAGTCTGGAATACAAAGTCCAAAACTCCTCTCTCTCTCTTAGATAATACTTGAGGAAGTTTTGCTCAAGACATAGGCACTGACTCCGTAGGTGCTCTGGGGCTGGAGCACCCGTGGAAAAAAAATAGCATGTGCTTAGCACCCACCGAGAAGATCAGCTGTTGGCAACTGCCAATCAGCTATTTAGCATGCACAGCAGCCCCCATCATCTCTTTGGCTGGCTGTAGCCAATCAGCTGTTTGGCGCGAAGTCCCCGCCTATCAGCTGTTTCCCCTGCGGGCTCCCACCTCCCACTGCAGGCCTTTAAATTTTCAGGGCAGAGGGAGCTGGGCTAGGAGGACAAGCATCCAGGGCATGGCAGCTTCTGGGCAAGCTGCGGAGGGATGGGCAGCTTCTTGGCAGGGGGCTAGAGGGAGACAGGCAGGGAGCTTCTCAGCTGGCCACAGGGGGCTGCTGGGGGAGTATGGGTTGTGGGGAATTTCTTGAGAACTGAGCCAGCCATTCTCAGCCCACCCTGGTGTCTCCCCCAAGAGCTGTGCCCCCCTCCAGCCAGGAGAAACCAGCTGCAGATCCCCTTAGTGCTGGGCAGGGGGACAAACCAAATGACATGGCCCCTTTAAGAAAAGTTTGCCCTTGTGTCTGATGAGTGAATTTGGCCTGGGGCCAGCAGCTTGCCTCATCCCCGTGCTCTGTCCACCCAATTGGGTGCGCCTGGCAGCAGCTAAAGGTGATAGGGGCTCTTCACTGCCAAGGCTGGCTTACCATTTTTGCCACCCCAAGCAAAACAAAAAAATAGCCGCCCGGACTGTGAATGGACAGGATGCCACCCCTTAGCATGTGCCGCCACAGGCATGTGCTTCCTCTGCTGGTGCCTGGAGCCAGCCCTATTTGCTGCAGCCCCAGGTGCAAATGAGCAGCTTTTCCCAGCCTGTACACTGCCTGTGCCCCGACCTTTCCCACACTGGCTTTGGGAGCTCCTGACCCCTACGGTTCTGATCCAGGTCCCAGGGCTCTGCATCCCTTCCCCTATGAGTGGAGGGACAAGAAGGGCAACACCCCATCAGTACTTCTAGCCGCATCCTCCCCATGGGCTTTTCTCCTTGGCCAGCTCTCATACCTGAGAAAGTAGTGCTTGCCCAGCTCAAAGCTGTCTTCCCCCCACCCCTGGCCCAGATCAAGCCTGCCTGAGGGACTTTTCCTCCCAGAGAGGAAGTTTAACCCCTTTCCCTCCCGATCAGCGTCTCCTCCTCCCCTCATCAGAAAGGATGGATTTCCTTCCACTGGATCCACACCCCACCTCCAGCTCCCAGGGAATTCCTTCCCTTTCACCCACGCCCCCAGTATCAGCTTCAAGTCGGGAGACGCTGCCTTGCTTCAGCTTGATATACCTGAGCTCCACTTATTTCAGGGTGCTGCGCTGCTGCAGCCCGGTGGAGGAAGCAACCCCACACTCCTTCGCCTTTGGCCATGGTCCCACCAGGGGCTCCCCTCCCACAAAAGTTGTGGAGTGTGTGAGGGAGTCAGCAAGCAAGCTTCAAAATGGGGGTGGGCTGCAGGCCTGGGGACTGGGAGAAGCTGGAGTGACACAGCAGCTACACAGCAGGATGAATGAATGAATGGGACATTTCTATGCTGGGCTGTTGAATTAAATTTCTCTCTCTGACTCAGGGCAGGCAGTTTCTGAGCTGGCCGCAGAGGGTGGGGTTGGGCAGAGGGGGGAGGATAGAGCTGCTTTGAGTGTGTGGGCGAGAGTGGGCGCTAAACGGAGCGACCAGGAGATGGGGAGCAGAGAGAGAGAGAGCTGGGAAAAGGGACACAGGTAGAGAGCAAGAAGTGGGAAACATCAGGAAGGGGAGATACCAATGATAGACACACATTCCATAGCTAGAATGAAAGTGTATAAATATGCTGAAAATAGCCTCCCCTCAAAACTGGCAGAGCACCCCTGCAGCACATACACCTCGCCCTTAAGGCAGGAGGGGGCAGCAAGGAGTGAGCGGTAGGTGGGAGGCATTTAGGAGAGGGGTCAGCAGGCAGGAGGCATTCAGGGCAGTGTAGGGGGATGGGGCAGAGTGGGGGCAAGAATAGGTGGAGTGGGGGCAGAGCCTTGAGGAAGGGGGTGGAGCCAGGATGGGGCACCCACTGGCAAAACCAAAAGTCAGCACCTATGGCTCAAGATGCCAGATTTTTCATCTTGTAACTGCCAGAGCTGGAAAACCAGCTCCAAACATACTTTTTGGTTAGCAGACCGGGCTTGACCTCTCCAATTGTGTTCATTATTTGTATTTTGCTGATTAGTTTTGATGAAGCATTTTCCAACCTATAGGGCGCTGACAAACTGTTCTCTTTGGATATTCATTATTCATATTGTACGATTAGTAACCTGGTATTGTGTATGCTTCCTAATTAGATGACTGAAAGGTTTTAAACAGGGGACTAACTAAACTTGCATAACAATTTTGTAGCCAAATCATGATTCATGCTAAAATTTGTGACATTTTCAGGATTCATAAATATTTTCACAAATAGCTGGTGAGGTCCAAATATCCATATGAATCATAGGGAATTGAACTCTGTAAATGAGTAAATATATTCACAAATTGATTTAAATCTTTTTTTTCTAGCAGCTCTAGCCAATAGGAAGCTATCAGAAACCCAGAGAACATGTAGATCTGAGCAATTAAAGATATATTATTAGTATGTGTATTTTACTAGTGACAAGGAGTCCCAAGAGAGCAAAGCCCCGTCATGCTAGGGGCTGTACAAATGCACAATAACAAACAGGCCTGGTCCCAAACAGCTAACAGTCTAAAGAGACAAGTCAGATCCTCAAAGATATTTAGGCACCTTACTCCTACTGAAATCAGTGGAAGTCAGGAACCTAAATACCTTTGATGATCCAGGCCTAAGTGACTTAAGAACATAAGAGCTGCCGTATTGGGTCAGACGAAAGGTCCATCTAGGCCTGTTCCTGTCTCCAATAGTGGCCAGTACCAGAGCTTCAGGGGGAGTGTATGGAACAGGGCAATTTTTGAGATCTTCACCCTTGGCTTCCCCCTTGAACTTATATAGGTCTTTATTAAACCCATTTCTACTTTTGGCCATCACAACATCCCCTGGCAATGAGTTCCACAGGTTAATTGTGTGAAAAAGTAATTCCTCTTGTTTATATTAGAATCAATCATAGAATATTAGGAGTGAAAGGGACCTCAGGAGATCATGTAGTCCAACCTGCTGCTCAAAGCAGGACCAATCCCCAAATTTTTACCCCAGTTGGCCCCCTCAAGGATTGAACTCACAACCCTGGGTTTAGCAGGCTAATGCTCACACCACCAAGCTACCCCTTTCTCCCTAAATTAATCTGGCTTGTGCAAGGTCACACAATGAGTCTGTAGGAGAGCTGTGAACTAAACCTCAATGCCTTAAGTCCTAGCTCAGGCACTCAACCACCAGACCATCTTCTTCTCTGTCTATACAGTCTTATGTATGTTTACACATCTCAGAACAAGATAAGAACGGCCAGACTGGGTCAGACCTATGATCCTTCTAGCCCAGTATCCTGTCTTCTAACAGTGGTCAGTGCCAAATGCTTCAGAAGGAATGAACAGAACAGGGGAATTTATTGAGTGATCCATCCCCTGTTGTACAGTCCCAGCTTCGGGGACCCAGAGGTTCAGGGAGATCCAGAGCATGAGGCTGCATCCCTGATCACCTTGGCTAATAGCTACCGATGGACTTATCCTCCACAAATTTATTTAGTTCTTTTCTGAACCCTTCACATTACCCTCTGGCAATGAATTCCATAGGTTGTCTGCACAATATGTGAAGAAGTACTTCCCTATGTTTTAAACCTGCTGCCCATTAATTTCATTAGGTATTCTTGTGTTATGTGAAGGGAAAAATAACACTTCCTTATTCATCATTCATGATTTTATAGCCCTCTATCAGATCCCCCCTTACTCATCTCTTTTCTAAATTGAATAGTCCCACTCTTTTTAATCTCTCCTCATATGGAAGCTGTTCCAGACCCTTAGTCATTTTTGTTGTCCTTTTCTGTACTTTTTCCAATTTTAATATATCATTTTGTGAGACAGGGTAACCTGAACTGCACACAGTATTCAAGGTGTGGTTGTATCAGAGATTCATATAGTGGCAATGTGATCTTTTCTGTAGTATTATCTATCAATTTCCTAATGGTTCCTAATATTCTGTTAGCTTTTTTGACCTGCTGCTGTACATTGAGCAGATATTTTCACAGAACTATTCACAATTAGGGTTGCCAATTTTGGTTGGATGTGTTCCTGCAGGTTTCATCACGTGATATATTTTTTAATTAAAGATTAATCTTTAATTCCTGGACACTCCAGGACAATCCTGTAGAATTGGCAACCCAATGACTCCAAAATCTCTTTCTTGAACAGCTAATTAGACCCCATCATTTTGTATGTAATGTTGGGATTACATTTTCCAATGTGCATTACTTTGCATTTATTAATATTCAATTTCATCTTCCATTTTGTTCCCCCCTTACCAAGTTTTCCGAGATTCCTTTGTAACTCTTCACAGTCAGCTTTGGACTTACCTACCTTGAGTAATTTTGTATCATCTGTAAACTTTTCCACCTCAATGTTTGCCCCTTTTTCCAGATCATTTATGAATATGTTAAACAGCACTGGTCCCAGTACAAATCCTTGGGAGACCCACTGGTAATCTTTCTCCATTGTGAAAACTGACCATCTATTCCTGCCCTTTCTTTCCTATCTTTTAATCAGTCACTGATCCATGAGAGAACCTCCCCTCTTGTCCCATGACTGCTTATTTTGCTTAAGAGCCTTTGGTGAGGCACCCGGTCAAAGACTTTCTGAAAGTCCAAGTACACTATATCCACTGGATCACCCTGGTCCGCATGTTTCTTGATACCCTCAAAGAATTCTAATAGGTTGGTGAGGCATGATTTCTCTTTACAAAAGCGGTGTTGACTTTTCCCTAACATATTGCGTTCATCTATATGTCTTATAATTCTGTTCTTTACTACAGTTTCAACCAATTGCCTAGTACTGAAATTAAGCTTATTGTCCTGTAATTGCCAGGATTGCCATTGGAGCCTTTTTGAAAAATCGGCATTATGTTAGCTCCCTGCCAGTCATTTGGTACAGTAGACACATGTTTGCACAATACCTTCTCGGATCAGTCTGAAATGAGACAGAATGGTGACTCTAGGAGTCAGGGAAAAGAGAAGAGTTTGTTTTTCTTTGTGCTACTTTATCTCACTTCAATGAGGGCAGTCAAAAATGTCGAGGATAAATGAAAAACAACTGTTGGGCTCCGGTCCAAGTGGTTCACAGAGGACCCCAAATGAGTTTATATCTTTCTTTCAAGTTGTACAAATAAAAGGTGCTGGCATAAAAAGAACAGCATTTTTCTCTGTGGAAATCGTTCGCTGAACTCATAGCATGAATAAGATTTCCCCCACCCAACATGCAATATTTTGCAATCTTAGGTTTTTCTTGTGCTAAGATCTTTCCGGAGAGACATCCAGCTGTGGCCCTGCCCAGTTACAGTCATTACAGTCTCTGTACCAGGTTTTGCAAGATCAGCAATGCTACTCTGGAGTCTGGGCTGCATTCCAATTCAGGTAACTACTTTCAGCCTCCCTCACGTCTCACTGCACTTTCAGTTGGATAGTGTTTTCCCTGCTCTCATATTGTTGCTGTGCACAGTTATACTGCTGTCATGCCCCAGCCCAGAGGTGGGTGCACACCCTCTTCCAATTAAACATAGCAATGGGCAGCTTTATTTTTTATCTAGTTTCTTTCATAAAATCATAACCCAAAATGTTTTTAAAAGGTAAGTAATCCTTGTAGGAAGGAAATTAGAAGTTAAAAAAAAAAGAAGAAGAAAAGATACATTTTCAGATGGGCTTTGAAAAGTTATAGAGTCAATGAAGCAGAGATTTACAGGACTACAGATCTCATGGCGATTTGTATGATATGAGAACCAGATTAGGATAGACTAGAAAGACTGTCCTATAACAGTGACAGTGTTATATGATAATGCAGAGAGAATACGGGTGCATAGTTAGGATGGAAGTCGAAAGACAAAAGCTCCTTTTTGGAGGCTGGGATAAATTCATGCTGGATTTCTGAAACAAAGAGGGCACACTGATCTCTTTGAGGAGGGTGGTAGTGTAGCTGTGGTTTGCAATATGCGTAAGGCCCTTCATTTTCAGTTTTTACTATTTTTTTACTGAAAAATCAGCAGGTTTACAAAAGCTATTATTCAGTTTCTATCAATTTTTGCCCGCATTTTGGACTACTCAAGTACATGAAAATGCTGAATATGTTGAGAAAATCCAGTATATGACATTAGGTCGAGGTGTTTATGTCAATAATAAATTTGTCTAAGTGAATGTGAGGCTGTCTGGCATTTAAAGTCAGGCAATGTACTAGAAAATACGCACACACACACGGATGCATATGTGTATGTATTGTTAACGAAATAAACCATAGCATTAAACTGCTTTTACTTTCAATACCATTACATTTCTTTATTTCCTGCTTTTTTCTGCCCCCCCATCCCCCAGTATTAACCCCAACGCTTCTCCAGACAACCATGAAGTTAATTTCTTGCACTGATTTTTAATTTTTTTTAATAAACACTGATACATTCCCGGGAAATTTTAAACAAAATAAAAACTGAAAATGAAGGGCCTTGAATATATGAGAAGTTGGGCGGTAGCATCTTGTTCAGGTTTGTTATATATTCAGTCCCCTTGTGCCTGTGTATTATATACAGGCTTTAATTACATGATCACATACTACTTTTTTTTCCCCCAAAAGGCCCCTGTCTCATTCAGACAGTGCACACAATGGACCTGCTTTGGGGATGAATCAAGGTTGTGTAGTGAAGGAAGCTGTTCTCTGTAGGACTCTTGCGTCATTGGTTGTACAAGTTGGAATATCTGTCGAGAATGACGCAGGGGGTTGTAGAAAGGGAAAGGATGATCTCATGGTTAAGTCAGCTGAAGGCTGCCCTTGAGAATAGGATTCTGTCTCTGCCTCTGACTCAAGGCTCCCATGTGATGCCGAGCTAGTCACTGAAGCCAGACTTTCCACAGCTGGTCACTAAAAAGGGTGTTCCTCATTTTTGGGGTGTCCAACTTGAAACCCTGGGGTCTGATTTACAGAAGCACCAAGGACTCCCCGCTGCAGCTGAACGCAGTAGGAGCTGAGCTTTGAAAATATGAAGTGCTCTATAATGCTAAGTCCTCTGGAAACTCAGACCTTAGGCATCTTAAACAGGCACCCAAAATTAGTGGAAACATTGGACCCTAAACTCTCTGTGCTTCAGTTTTCCATCTGTAAAATGGGGATGACACCACCCCCTCACCTCAGAGGGGTGCTGTGAACATACATTCATTAATACTTTTGAAGGATTCAGATACTATAGTGAAGAGGCCATAGAGAAGCCCAAGAGGACATTAATATTTCTGTCTTCAGAGCAAGGTATGGACAGTGTGCAGTAAATCAAACAATGAGGCTAAAACAAAAGACCCCTGAACAGTGAGCATAAAACACACATATAATAATGAGGATCAAACAAAATATTGACAAGCTGCTTATTAAATGAGCCCTTTCCAGCCTTGCATACTGAATGAGGCAGGGATCCTGTGGTAAAAACCGTATGTGATCATGTCCCCAGCCAGTTCCTTAACCACAAAACCATCTTTCCCCAAGACTTTCAAGCTGGGATATAGGGTAAGCCATTGACAAAGGAGTTAGAGATAAGGAGTGAGAAGAAAGAAGGGCAGATACGGATTTACTCAGCAAGGGAACCAAGACAATGGCATACATCCATTCAATAGCAGTGCTTTCTGATCCCCTCTCCCTTTTCAGATCGATAATACCTCACAGTTAATTGTTTTGAGTGTTTCTTTTTACCCTGCTGTATAAAAGAATCCTTTATCAAAAAGGAAATTGAATGGCCTGATTCTCCTCTACAAATCAGGAGTAAATCCGCCAAAGTCAAAGGAATTAAAAACTGGTGGGAGATCAGAATCAGGCCCTAACTGTTTGTTTAGAATTCTCCAGGAACAACGGAAGGGAAAGAAGGAATGGAATGAAACACCGTGTTGGGCACGCTCCGCAGTTATTAAGAAAATTCCACCTTCATGCAAATTGTATTTCATCACTTCATTAAGAAGGCATTTATTCTTCCACTTTAATTAATATCTTGTCTCTTCCTTCCGAAATACTTAATCCCGGAGTGAAATCATACTAGAAATATTACCCTGAAGTGAACATTGGCATTTTAGATCTCAACAAATCTTTTGGAGAGAGAGAGAGAGAGAGAGAGAGAGAGAGAGATTTAATAGCAGTAATTATAAACTACTCTGCCAACTTATGGGCTGCTTTACATTTCTGGCTTTCTGCCACATTTTTTTTCCCAGCGCCTAATGAATAGCAAGTCTTATGTACAGTAGAGCTGTGCTCCATTTAAGTAATATCCCCAAAGAAATTGGCCTTTACCAGTAGTTAATCACAACTTTGTTAGGCATTGCCTGGGCTGATTTGACAAAACCCATTTGTTAACTAGAAACTGTAATCGGTGGTTTATATCACAGCAATGTATACTTTTAGTAAGGCAACATTATAACAGATGGAAAATCGGTTATTTCCTGAGCATCCCATCAACAACCAATTTTCCACCAATCAACCCAGAGATGGATGTCCCATAGGCATATAGGGAACTGGATTAATTGATGTCAGCTCTAGTGGGGAAAGCTACCAAAAACACATACACTAGAAGCTAGCGGCTTTCATAACAAAATACAAATAAGCCACTGTACAATATTTTAATTGCCTCTTGTAAGTCAGGTTAGCCTTTCAAAAAAATAAACTTTGATATTATATTGATATTACTCCTTAGCTGGGAGGGTAATTAAGCATCGGACCAATTTACCTAGAAATGTGGTGGATTCTCTGCCACTTTATAGCAAGACTGAATGCATTCCTAAAAGATACGTTCTAGCTCAGCCAGAAGTTATGGGCTTGATGCAGAAATTACTGCGTGAAGTTGGAAGGTCAGTGTTATACTGGAGATCAGACTCGGTGATCATAGAGGTTCCTTAAAATCTATGAACCCGAGACTATTTTAAGGACTGATCATGCAATCGTTAGTCAGATGAGTAACATTATACCTGTTCTTGAAGTGAATGGGCTCACTTGCCACTATACTGATGTAAATAATTTAGGGGCCCGATTCTGCTGTCTCTATACACATGAAGTATCCTTATTCACTTTGGTGATGCTACTCATGCAGAATACCCTTTTGAGGTCTCTAGATGTTTGCAGTACAAATAACAAAGAAAGCTGGCAGGCTCTAGCCTATTGCTTAGCTTCTCATTAAGAAATCTTCCTTTCTTTCTGCCAACTGTACAGCTGGGGTGTGTTACAAATGGCAAAATACTAACCAAAAGCCATGAGCATAACTGGAAAAATTCACTTTCTTAGTGCTCTCAGTTTGGTTTGACGTTTTCCCTCTGATCCAAGAGCTGGGAAGCCAGATCACAGATGCAAGTGATTACACGCACCTTCGGCGGATGGCAGAGAAATGTTGCAAGACCCAGTTTTCAATTCTTTAAGGAAGAAAAAAAATCCAATTGAGTTAACAATTTCCTTCTTTATTTCCCTTCTTAATGTGATAAGTTGATAGGACAGTATTGTATCAACCCTTTCTAAAAAGTGTGACAAATTCCTAAATAAGGGAAAGAATGACTGACTAGCCAATGGAGTTGTTGTAAAGCATGTGACTGCAACTCCTTGTTACATTGCTCTGAAAAGATGGATTAACAGGAAGGCATGTGTTGCAACGTAAGTTACAATTTATCTCAGAAAGTTTTAACTTTAGGCCTTTGCATGCCTAAGGAATCATTTTAAAGGGAGCTTAAGCTTTACGAGTCCCTTTGGATTCCTACACAAATCTGCAGCTGCAAAGATAGTTCAAACTATTTGATGAAGGGCTGGGAGTTTGAACAAGACACAGGGAGTCATGATTCATGATTTCTGTCCCTGGAAATGTCACAGACCCTCTGTGTGAAATTGGCCAAGCCACTAAAATGCTCCGTGCCTTGGTTTCCCCTCTCCGAAGTATGTAAAGAATAGGGGAGCATTTGGAGGTTTGGTCCATATGCCCGATGGAGATCAGTAGATGAATGGTGCTCAAGTGAACAAAATAATTTCAGAACAGCTTATACTGTGCATTCCCTGCACCATTCTCCTCCTTTCCCTGCTGCCCGGCTCCACCTCCAGCTCAAATTGTTGCCTTTCACCTCAGTTTTGCTGTTCACGGATCCTCCACAGCTGTGGAAATGGGAGCAAGGTTTTCCCATAAGCGGCTCCTCTGATATGTTCATCTTATGTAGATAAATATTTTGATGTAACTAGACCTTCACAAGTTTGATCACTTATCCAGGCCGGATATAAACTATCCCAACCCCATAGGGCTGCTAAACCGAGATAAACTCTAGAATGGGCAAGACTACTCATGAGATTTCTGGAGCTTCTGTCTTTTCCCAATGGGGACAGAAACACCACAACTTCATCAGTGCAAGCACTTCACCTTCCAGTCCTGCTTAGATCCAGAACCAGGAACATTTTAGAAATACTAAAGGTTAAGGAAATTTTTTTTGAACCTCAGAAAAGATTTGGATTGGGTCTTATATGATTCGTTTCTGATTCACCTGTCTGTATGGACCAGCCACATCACTGAGCTTTGGAATTGGAAGGATGGATGTGCATGGAGAATTTAGAAGGTGGTTGGGATGTGCTAGGAAGGGTTACTTTAAAGATGAATGCAATTACCCAGGAGAAACAAGAATGCAAAGACAAGAGCCTTCAGCAACATGACAGTCAAAGAGCTGGATGGTTTGGGGGTCGGGGATGGGGAATGTTCACATGTATACAAAATATATCTGGCTGTGATTTAATGGTAGGCTTAAACATGCTTTAAAGAGTTCTAAGCACAGGAAGAAATATGCTGCTAGTAAAGCTTCCGTGTTATCAGCACAACTAAATAATGACGTGCAATGTGTCATGTGTAAAGAATATATTAATGCTTGCATAAATATTTTCCTAATGTCTGCTTGGCCGATGTCTACTTGGCAAATAACCAGTGGATAGTAAATAATGCTCACATTTCTGTTTATTTAAGGTCTATTTTCTCCCTTGTATTTTACATTGGCAAGCATCTGAGGCCGTGCAAGGAAGGGGGCGGGAGGGAGAGCCTCAGCCTTGTAAAACGGCTTGTTTTCCTTACAGATTTTGGGAGAAATAAACTGTTTATATCTTAGTGTTTCGCTGCCATGGCAGTGGATTGTTTTGTGTGAGTATAAATTGTGTAACGCTTAGCCAAGCAGTAGCTTTATAAAGGATGGGGGGGGGAAGATGGAGAAATTGAAAGAATATAGTGAAGAAGACACTCCCTAGATTCTATATAGGTTTTTATACTGCACTCTTCACTGCAATATCGGAGCATCTTTCAGTAGTGCATTAAGCAACGTGACTCTACATCTGTCCTGTATTGTTTGCTCACTCATCCTCTCCCCAGAGGCCCAGGCCTGTGCCGTGGAGGGTATTGTTTTGGTAGGGTGTCTTTTGTTTGTTTTAATATAAATATACCTGTGGCTATGTCTAGATGTAGGAGAAGGCAAGATCCAAGAAGTGTGTCTTGCACTTGGAGTAGAAAGTGGTGAGGTTTGGGGGCTGGTCTGTACTTCCTGGGAGAGCTCATTCCACACTCTCAGAACATGGGAGAAGTTCAGTCTTGCACAGAAGAATTTCACCCATATTGCTGGGAGTTCCATTGTGCCAGAGGGGAGGAGTTCTCAAGCATAGTCTTTGTCCCGGAGCTTGGGCCCAAGTCACGGAGCAGTTTGAAGATAAGGACAGAGACCTTGAACTTGATTTGAAATTCTATGGGCAGCCAGAATAGAGAGCAGAAGTCAGATCTGATGTGTCCGCAGTAGCCTGTGTTGGAAGGGAGAGATGCAGCAGTGTTCTGAACTAGCTGGAGTTTCCTAAGTGCTGAAGGCTTCGTGCCCAGGTTTACTGCATTGCTGTAATCCAGCCGAGAGGTGGATGAGGTGTAAATATCTCTCAGTGACTCCATTGTTAATCTGCAGAACCTCCATGTAGTCCATGCAATTGCCTGTATTGGGACAGCATGGTGCTCCAAACCTGTCCCCGGGCACAGATCTGATTGTTCTGAAGACTCCATGGGTGGGACAGGGAGAGTCAAGGGTTTATGCTTCCTCACTCAGCAACAGCTTTTACCACTCACAGAATACCTTTCACAGGAGAGCTATGCATGAAGTCAGAGTCAGATTTTGCAATTCATATAAGGATCTGTTTGGGAGATACCTTGAGGGAAAGGCAGAATCTGGGCCATGGAGCCCAGGGTTCAAGACCCTCTCCTTTGCAGACCTAGCTTCAGCTCTAGCCCAAATGTTTACACTGCAATTTGATAGCCCTGCAGCCCAAGCCAGCTGACCAGTGACCATGCCATGGGTCTTTGATTGCAGTGTAGACACAGAGAGCACAGTGTGTATGTCTTCTCATCACAAGCTTCAGCAACACTTGAGAACTAAATGGATCCATGCTACACACAGCACAGAGTTAAGTACCCATTTTCACCACTGACGTTCATTTACTCTGACAAAGACAGATGTATCTATTCAGCCCATAGTCTATCAACGTTTAATGGCTTGATCCAAAACTCATTAAAGTAAAACGGAGTCTTTCAGTGGATTTTAGCATTGGCGCTGATTGGCAATTTATTAATTATTATTATTATTATTTGTTTTGATTTGCTGTTGCTTAAATCTAGAATACCCCAAAATCACACCATTCCAGTGACTAATTGGAGAACCTTCAAATGCAATGTTCCACATAAATATCATATCACCTATACCTAGGTGACATTATGATCTCCTGAGAAAAGTTTAGACTGTTTTCTGAGTTAAATTCCTCTAATTCAATTTTTACCATCCATGATGTAGCTGATTTAGTTGGCAGATGAGGTAGCCAGGATTCACAGTAGGCAGAATATCTAAAACTAGTGAAACTTCTACAGAGACCGTTGCCAAATGAAATGGAAAGAAGGAAAATTAATAATAAAGTAATGATTCAGCTTGAAACAGGAAAAAAAGCAGTTAATATCCACTTTAGAGCTCAGCTGTCCCCCTCCAGCAACATTTACAGCTAATTAGAAGCTATTTTTAATATTTTGCTATAATTTAAATGTTCTTACACATTGTTTTTCTAGAAAAGAAGGTGCCAAAAGGAAAGCTTGTCAAACTTGTCTTGGGGTTTTTCCATTGCTGCTTTTTATGATTAAAATCTTTATTGATTTTTCCACAAATCAAGAGCCCAGAAACACTGGCACAAACCGTAAGGCAGCAGAGAAATTGTAATAATGCTGGTACAATACCCGGCTCGAAACCTACACAGTCTCATGAAGTTATGTGGAAATTGACAGATTAATGATGCATTTTAAAAAGTTGAGTACATTTTGAAAGCTAAAGATATTCCTTTTTATTCTAGATAGGTAGATTAGATAGATTTATGGGTTAAACAAGGTAATATGTCATTTCAACACTGCAAGTCTCTTAGGGCAAACTGCTGATCATATTTAAACCAAAGTAATTCAGTTGCCATCAGTGTGCTACATAGGTGTGACTGAGAGTGGAGTATTTAAATCAAGATTGGATGCATTTCTAAAACATATAATCTTTCACAAATTACTGGATCGATGCAGGAAGCATTGGGTGATGTTCAATGGGCTTTATTAAACAGGAGGTCAGAGAAGGCGATCATAATGATCTCGTCAGACCTTAAAATCTGAGAGCAAAGTTTGACTGCATTATTAGAGCTGGGTGAACTTATTTTCTCTGGATAGCAAATTTGTCCCAAAATCTTTTTTTTGTGGTGCTGAAACTACTCGCAAATTTGGGTCAAATTTGCCAAGTAATTTCAGCTGAATGAAAATGTTTAAATTTTTCTGACATTTTTAAAATGAACCTTTTTGATATTTCATTTCATTTGAATTGATATTTGAAACATATTGTTTGACCTAAAGGAAATGTTTTCAATTTGCCAAATATAACTCCAAAACAGAACTAAACAATTTTCTTTTTCGGATTTGTCAGTTCAGCCACTGGACCAAACAATCAATTATTCACTCAGTTTTAATTATTATATCTCCATTTGCCAGAAGTTCTTTAAACCAAGTCACAGAGCCTCAGCTGTGAATTAGGTAACTAGGAACATCACAGATCATGTTTGTAGTGCATGAGCATATATACAGCCCCAGCTAAATTTCCAACAGTATGCACCGCTGTCAGTGTAAAAACCTGAGATGGATTTGCTCTGGGCTGGATTCTTCATTGTTTGCACCAAAGTCATGGTGAGAATTGAGGCATGTCTCCAATACATTACCCAGTTTCTGTCTCCATTCCACATCCTCACTGCCATGCATGACTTCCTGAAAAGCTATTTCCGTTGGTTGGCTCTGAGTGCTCTGCAATTGTTTCTATTTGATCTTTAGATCACAGAAATGTAGGGCTGGAAGAGACCTCGAGAGGTCACCCGTCCAGCCCCCTATGCTGAGGCAGGACCACTAAACCTAAACTATTCCTGAGAGGTGTTTTCTAAGCTGTTCTTATAAACCTCCAAGCATGGGGATTCCACAATCATCCTTGAAAGCCTGTTCCAGAGCTTAACTATCCTTAGAGTTAGAAAGTTTTTCCTGCCATCTAACTTAAATCTCTCTTGCTGCAGATTAAGCCCATTACTTCTTGTCCTCCCTTCAGTGGATATGGAGAACAATTGATCACAGTCTTCTTTATAACAACCTTTAACTTATTTGAAGACTGTTATCAGGTCCCTGCTCAGTTTTCCTTTCTCAAGAATAAACATGCTCAGATTTTCTAACCTTTCCTCAGAGGTCAGGCTTTCCAAACCTTTTATCATTTTTGTTGCTCTCTTCTGGACTATCTCCAATTTTCCACATATTTCTTAAACTGTGGGGCCCAGAACTGGACACACTACTCCAGGTGAGACCTCACCAGTGCCAGGTAGAGCATGACACTCACTTCCTATGTCTTGCATATGGCACTCCAGTTAATACACCCCAGAATATTAGCCTTTTTCACATTGTTGACTCTTGTTCATTTTGTGATCCACTATAACCTTCAGATCTTTTTCAGCAGTACTAGCGTCTATTCTCCATTTTGTCATTGTGCATTTGATTTTTCCTTCCTGAGTATAGGACTCTGCACTTGTCTGTATTGAATATCATCTTGTTGGTTTCAGACCAGTTCTCCAATTTTTAAAGATCATTTTGAATTCAAGCCTGTCTCCCCAATTATTAGCAAACCCTCTCAGCTTGGAGTCATCTGCCAGTTTTATAAGCATACTCTCCGCTCCATTATCCAAGCCATTAATGAAAACATCGAATGGTACCAGACCCAGGACAGACCCCTGTTGGACCCTGCTAGATATTCCCCCTTCCCCAATGAACCATTGATAACTACTCTTTGCGTACAGTTTTGCATCCACCTTATAGTAATTTCATCCAGACCACTTTTCCCTAGTTGGTTTATGAGACACGTGGAGTCTTACTAAAATCAAGATATATCACATCTCCAACTTCCCCCCATCCAGTAGGCCAGTAACTCTGTCAAGACCCTCTGATCACATTTTCAAGGGCTTATCCCTGAGCCCATGCATAACCCCATTAAAATCAGGGTTCTGCGCTGGCAAATCTAATTGCAGGATTGGGACATAAGGGCCAGATTGAAAGCCCATTGAAATCAATGTAAAGACGCCCATTGACTCTCATGGGTTTGGGATCAGGTTCTAAACATACAACCCTCTTTGTACATCTCCCTGAAGTGGCAGGAGGGAGGGTGAAAATCATTTCCACAATTTTTAGTGATGAAACTTTAACCATTTTAACGTTCAAAATCAAGGTTTGGCTCCGCACCTAACTCCCCCTCTTCCCCTGAAATTGTTTCCACAACATTTCACCCTATTACTTAAAGCTTTATTTAAGACCAAATAAACTCTCTCTGTCCCCAAGTAGAGATGATAAGCTATATCTGCCCTCAGGCAGCTAGCTTACTACTTGCAGGATTACATCCGTCATCACAAATACCAGAATAGACAGATTTCCTGCTCTGTTCACGGCAGCGCAGAAACGTATTCATGTGTTCCCAGTGGAAACATATCAAAGCCAAGACACTTATCTCCAGGACAGACACCAGGTGGCACTCTGGCGTGTTTGATGCACACAAACACCAGAAAGAAGTCATGGCTGGTTGAACGTGCATTCAACCCAGTCAACAGTGTGTAGTGACAGAATGCATGATCAGTGAACAGCAATAAACACGATGAAAACGGGCCTGGTGTCAGCAGTAATGATAGCGTCAACACTTCATTAAGTGCCTGTAGGAGAAAGAGGAGTTCTGGTTAAGGCAATCCACACTGTGCGGTACAACAAAGTGACAGAATGTAATGAGCCCTTGGATTGACGGGAGAGGATTATTGGTACACAGCTGCCTATTGTACTGTATTTAAGAGTCATGCACGATTGCCTGCTCTGTGCTTAAACATGGAGTATTTCCAACCCTAGATGTTCACTTCCCCACCTCATAGGTGTGGTAGTGAGGATAAATACTGTACGAGTTTGTGGGGAGTTATGGTAAGGGGGGAGCCATAGATGTACCTAAAACAGACAGTCTTTGGCAGTGGCTACCACACAAAGGAAGAAATAAATAAAATCCTCTTTCCAGTGATGGGTTAGCCACTGGGCCCATGCCCAGGGGCCCCTACCAACTGGGGGGCCCCTGGAAAAAATCTGCCGCCCAAAGGTGGAAGCCCAAAGCCCTGGCTTCCTGGCTGGCAGGATGGGGGAAGCCCCCATGCCCCAACCTCGCTCTGCAGCAGCAGCACCAGCCCCCTGCAGCAGTTCCCGACTCTGGCCCCAGCTGAAGCTGTGGGAGAGGGAACCCCCCCCACTCCCCGCCCCAGCAGCCTCTGTGTGGATTGTCTGAAATAGACCCAAAGAGGGGAAGTTGCATTTTTGATTATTGCAAATTAAACTGAAAGAAACCCCATACTTGTTCTTTACTGATTTACACATTACACCAAAAGGATAAATAAACACACCCACCCCAGCTATAATCCCTCAGTTATGACTGGAAATAAGATGCACATTTTTAACATTAAGGGTAGTTAACCACTGAAACAGCTCCCCAGGAAGCGTGGTGGATTTGCCCTCACTTGGAGCCTTTGAATCAACACTGGATGTCTTGCTATCTAAGAGATGTTCCAGTTCAACCTCAACTTACTGGACTCAATTCAAGAATCATTCGTTGAAATGCTCTGGCCTGTGCCATCCAGGAGGTCACAGGAGATGATCATCACCGTCCCTTAGGGGTCTATGACACTAGAACTTCCATTATCGCAGCTAGTTAACAGGGGGCTAACAGTCATGATCCCATGAATCAGTTGTATTAACATGTTGCTTGCTGCCCACACTTAGGTCTATGTTTTCAAAGAGTCCTGATGCCAGTCTTTAAACTTTCACCTAACTTGTAACTTTTTTTTCCAGCCTATGATTTTGTGCACTGAAAATGGGGCAGTTTGATAGCAAAAGACACACCTAATCTATGCAAAAAAAAATTAATATTACTATTCCCACCCCTTCCCCCGTCCCTCTCTTCCAGCCAAGGTTGTATGTTATCTCCACTTGTGCCTAATCTTAAACCTGATCACCTTGATCCAGGAACTAGCTCTTACTATGTTTGTGTACAGCTCCCAGGCCCATAATTAATTTAAGGGTGATGGAAGGTTGGGGCGGGGGGATTTGTAGCAAATTATATTTGCTCCTGAATGAAGTAAACCTACAATCAAACTGTAGCTCTGACTCCTGGTTGTTTAAAGCTGTCTGACTATTGCTCCATTACCTTTTCATTCCCGGCACTGACAGAGCCGTGCATAACTAGAGCTGCAATTTGCAGAAGACGCTCCTGGAGCCTAGTGACAGGTGGTTAACAGCTCCAGGATACCTGATTGATGGAGGAGTTTAACAAATGATCAGCACAGTAACTTTGTGGTTAACTAACCCTTTGCTGTAAATAGGCCTGCTAATGGAGCTCCCTATCCAGGCATCCTCCGTGATACTGAGCCAGGCTAAGAATGTTGAGAGACTACCTGAAGGGGGTTCCAAAGAGGATGGATCTCAGCTGTTCTCAATGGTGGCAGATGACAGAACAGGAAGCAATGATCTCAAGTTGCAGTGGAGGAGGTCTAGGTTGGATATTAGGAAACACTATTTCACTAGGAGGGTGGTGAAGCACTGGAATGGGTTACCTAGGGAGGTGGTGGAATCTCCTTCCTTAGAGGTTTTTAAGGCCCAGCTTGACAAAGCCCTGGCTGAGATGATTTAGTTGGTGTTGATCCTGCTTTGAGCAGGGATTGGACTAAATGACCTTCTGAGGTTTCTTCCTATCCTAATATTCTATGATTCTATGGTGTTATTCTTACTCCTCTTTTTTAAAAACGGCACTGGTGGACATAAAGACACCAAGACCGTCAAAAAAAAATAGAGCAAACTTTAAACATGAGAATGGACTTTAAGTGGCTTATTCCTGTAAACCATGTTTCCCAAAGCTGAAAAATTCAGTCTCTAATGTGCTTGAAATTTTTAATGCCCATTTTTTCTGCCAGTGTTTGTCTAATAGTGCCTTATTTGATGCCCAGGATTCTTCAAGAGCAGCAAAGAATCCTGTGGCACCTTATAGACTAACAGACGTTTTGGAGCATGAGCTTTCGTGGGTGAATACCCACTTCGTCGGATGCATAAGGCATCCACGAAAGCTCATGCTCCAAAATGTCTGTTAGTCTATAAGGTGCCACAGGATTCTTTGCTGCTTTTACAGATCCAGACTACTCTCTGATACTGGACACCAGGATTCTTCATTTGTATTGCCGTAGCCCCTAGGAAGTCTTAGTGATGGACCAGGACCCCACCGTGCTAGGTGCTTCACAAACACAGTCCTTTGCGTGCACATAGGCTTCTCTTTAAGTTTGTGCATGAACCTGATGTGATCAGTCTCCTGAGATTTAACAGGACTGGGGGGTGAGAGTTTAACAAGATGGCCAGGACCATAGAGCCTAGAACAGGGGTAGGCAACCTATGGCACGCATACCAAAGGCAGCACACAAGCTGATTTTCAGTGGCACTCACACTGCCCAGGTTCTGGCCACCAGTCCAGGAGGCTCTGCATTTTAATTTAATTTTAAATGAAGCTTCTTAAACATTTTAAAAACCTTATTTACTTTACATACAACAATAGTTTAGTTATATATTATAGGCTTAGAGGAAGAGACCTTCTAAAATGTTAAAATGTATTACTGGCACGTGGAACCTTAAATCAGAGTGAATAAATGAAGACTTGGCACACCACTTCTGAAAGGTTGCCGACCCCTGGCCTAGAAGCATGTGGACAGAGCCTCTCACCCTCACTCATTGTCAAAAGCCCTCATTGTGTAGTAGAGTATGGTGGGTGCCAGGGGTAGAGGGCCTCACAATCACTGTGTGAAACAGGTTTCCATTCAATGTGAAAGCTGCTGTTGTGGTGGGAAGAGGATAGGAATGGGAGATGGCATGTATGATCCCAGCTCCCAGGGTTTAGTTCGCTCAGAGAGAGTCTTCTCCATCAGAAGCCACAGGTCTCCATCAGCCTGGGGCCTTCGCTGCCTGGGCCAATGTCAATGGTGTCATTTTAGGCCCAATGTCTCCTATGCAGGGCCGGCTCCAGGCACCAGCTCAGCAAGCAGGTGCTTGGGGCGGCCAGTGGAAAGGGGCAGCATGTCCAGCTCTTCGGCGGCAAATCAGCAGCGGGTCCCTCAGTCTCGGAGGAAAGAACCTGCCGTCGAATTGCCACTGAAGAATGAAGGCTTCCCCCCCCTGCTTGGGGTGGCGAAAACGCTGGAGCCAGCCCTGCTCCTATGTTGCACAGAAATTTGCTGTGACCACCGCTGCACACACTTTTATCGTGGAAAACGACTGGCCTCCAAAACAAGGAATCCTTGCCTGGGGTGACAGGCAGAGCTACTTGTGTTACGCTGAGGGAAGGAACCCCTGAGGGTCTAAGCCTCTAAGACCCCTGAGGGTCTAATGCATGAATACATTTCCCAGGGTTCTTCTCACTCATTGCATCCCACATTTGGGCCTGGGCAGGCTGAGGGGTGTGCAAGGCCCAGAAATGGCCTCTCTGATCCCAGCTTGCAGGACGATCTCAAATGGTACCCCAGAAGGAAATTGTCTGAAGGAAGAAGAAGCCTCAAGGCTCCTCCTGCCTGGGGGTCAGATGAACGCCTTTCACTATCTCCTGGGCTCATCTTTTCCTTAGGGCTTATGAGAAGCAGGATGTTGTTTGAGGGGCAACCGTTGAGTCATTCAGCACCAGTGTGGTGAATAATGCTAGGTCAGTGAGGAACAAATCTACTTTTCTTCTCCTGCTTCGGAGGCCTGAGGGCATAGGTCAGCTGAAGAGGTGGAAGTTTCTGTGGCAAAGTTCAGAGAGAAGGGGGATTTTTGGGAAGAGTGGGGACTAGAAGGAATGTGGGCCTTCGCAGCAGCCGGCAGAGTGCCATCTGGAATCCAGAACATCCTAGAAGCCTTAAAGGCCTAGGAGTT
The DNA here is from genome assembly GCF_025201925.1 of Gopherus flavomarginatus. Taxonomy (NCBI): domain Eukaryota; kingdom Metazoa; phylum Chordata; order Testudines; family Testudinidae; genus Gopherus; species Gopherus flavomarginatus. The sequence goes on along the minus strand of NC_066623.1, from coordinate 109,391,176 downwards.
TAATTTTGGCCACCAGTGAAAAGCCAAAACAGAATGGTTCAAAACCTGAAACTCAACACTCATTTATTTAGCCCATTACTGATCCTACTCCATTGTGACCTGAGTGTCTGAGTGCCTTAGAGTCTGTAATGTATTTCTCCTCACAACACCCCTGTGAGGTTGAAATTATTATTGTCTCAACTTTACAACACTCAGCCAGCCATGCTCCCTTAAATGATCAGTCCTCAAAAACATCAGTTTTATTTTTTAAATGTCTATAAATACCCTCACTAAGATGAGTATACCTACAGAATATCACTACAAACATCTCATATAACTCTTTGCTATCAAACATTACACAACATTAATAGAAGCCAACATGCAAACCTCTCCAAAAGTCAATCTTCATTTTTTTTATTTAACAGTTGTATTCAATCATTCCACCTTTCACCTCTTCTTCCTCCTTTATTTCTTTTTGATATGGTGCTTCCTAAAAAAAAACAAATGTGAAATTTCTAACAGTTCTCTAAGGTGGGAATCTTCTGTTATAAATCACTTATGTGCAACTTAGCCTTTAAAAAATCTAAACAAATCTTGACTTTAGCTTTCTTGGTTTCTCGTACTTACAGATACTTTCTTCCTTTCTTAACATTGCCCCAAACTAGTTTCTTGTTCTCCCCTTCGGATCCTTTAGGAGACTCTATAAAAGATTCTCCCATTAGTGTCCTTTAGACTGACATTGCTATGACCAAGGTTAGAATCTGGCCCCTAGTGCTTGAGCTTTGCAGAGGAAGAGACCATACTTAGATCTCTCTTGAGGTCCAGGCTTGCTGGCATCCTCAGCCCCTTGGCCTCCAGAGTCAACTGCACCCCTGCCCCCTGCTGATCCAACCCCTGATTGCCTCAGCTCTGCCCCACTGGTATCCTACTCCAGAACTGCCTCTTACTCCTAAAACATCCCCTCACCTCCTCCAGGACTATGAACGTTCCCTGCTGCCCTTACCTGAGATCATCCTCATATAGGAGCTTTGTTGCTCCCGACTGGAGACTTTTGCTCAGGAAAAAAAAGGGGTAAACAATAAACAGACACCCTTTTAGAGGTGGAAGTTGTTAGATCCTACTCGCTCGCATGAAGATGTCAGTGGTCTATCAACAATCACATCTAGAGATTTCTTTCAACCACTTTTTGGCCCGTGAAGACAACAAATCTCTGGGTTGCTGAGAACTCTTCAGCCACCCAGTGCTTTTCATATTTCTCATCCATCGCTGGAGATAGTCATTCCCACTGAACCAGTTCTAAGAATGTGCCTTTGTTTCATCAAGGACTAAGGAAGATCAATGGAGTCTCTTCTATGCCACTGCTAACCAGGAGAATAAACAGAACTTCATACTGCCCCACCTCTCTCTTCCAACTCCACAGGAAACCTGGTGGGAGAAGCCAGCATTAACGCTCACAGACCAGGTCTTGTTCACGCAAGAACACTTGCAGTAAGACTTTTGTATGAATTAAAGATAACACAGCCCTCTGTTGTGGTGTGGCAGAATTCAACAGCCACTGCACCTGGCTCACCAGAAAAGCCTGCTGCTTAGTATTTAGCAGAACTGCAAATTTAAAGAGACAGAAAGGTGGAAAGAAAGTCCTGGTGCCCCACCCACTGCTGGATAAAGCACACACAGAATTTCCCCTGAGCTCCTTCCCAGATAAACCATACATAGCAGCAATTACAGAAGCACTTTGAAAGCCACCCTCATTCTTTAAGGAGGCCCTCTACCTCTTCTTCACTCTTATGTTAAAGTGGGGAATGGAGGCAGGGAACCCTATTAAGAAGGGGAAAATTATTTAAAGACTCTGGAGATGAGTGATTTAGTTCTGATCCCCAGTAAAAGGTTGCTGAGGGAAGTGTACCTGCAGGGCCTGACTGTGCCACAAGGGGTGCTCTAGGATGGCTCCCTGCCACAAGACTCTACAGACTGTCCCATTAATGCTGTTCAGATTAACACCGCTAGGACCCAGATCATCTTGCTTCCCTACTGCCACCTCTAGCTGTGGTCCAGCAGGGGGAGCTGTGAGAGCAGAGTGTGTCTGGTTCGCAGGCGCACAGGGACCAGATGTGTGACAAGCTGGCTGAGCGGGAGGAATGCCTGAGTCGGGGAGCTGCAGGTCAGGCAGGATGCATGTGGCTTGGCAGCCCTGTTGTTGCATCGTTCTGTTGTATCTGGGTTTATACATAGATTAGCCATAGAATGTCCTGTCCTACGTGTTTGCACAGCACCTCGGGGCAGTGGAATCCGGAGCTCAGCTGAGACTCATCGGTGCTGCTGGGACGGACACTCCTTGCAGTGACAGCAGTAGGGGACCATGAACCTGGGACCTTCAGTAAGAAAAGCACGAGTGTCTGCTGCTTGTGTCGAATTCCTAAAGCCCAGAGCGTCTAGCTATTCAGCCTCCTACCTTCCACTGATTTCAGCCTAAATACCTTTGAGAATTTGGGCCTAAATCCCTTAGCTGGCAGCTCATAAAACTATTTTGTGAGTCCAGGGCAGCTCTGTGTATTTTGCTGCCCCAAGCACAGCAGTCAGGTGGCTTTCGGCGGCATGCCTGCGGGAGGCCCACCAGTCCCATGTCTTCGGTGTACCCGCCGCCGAATTACCGCTGAAACCACAGGACCGGCCGACCTCCAGCAGGCATGCCGCTGAAGGCAGCCTGACTGCCACCCTCACGGCGACCAGCAGGCCACCCCCCGCAGCTTGCCGCCCCAGGCACGCACTTGGTGCGCCGGTCCCTGGGAATCATGGGGAAAATGCCCATCCTCTGTTGTGTGGGTTACTCTACTGTAATGTAAACAATAATGAAGTCATAAAGAATGGTTTCAAAATGTATGTATATAACAAAAGGCTTTTAATCATTTAACAGCTTTTTCAGCAATTAAATTTGCTCCTGCTTGAGATAAACCTACATTCAAACTACAGCTTGATTTTTATTCTTTCTTTCTTTCTTAGCAGCTCTCTCCTCAGCTGCTGCTTTCGGAAGCTGCATGACAAGCACTCCTTTTATTTCCCTCGCTGTCAGGGCCTTTTCCCAACTTGAGCTGCCATGACAGAAGATGCTCCATGAGGCTGGTGATTAAGAGCTCCAGGATGCTTTGTGCCTGAGTGCACTTGTGAGCAGTTTACAAATTATGAACAGAGCAGTTCTGTGGTTAACTAATCCTCTTCCATAAACAGACCTGTTAATCAAGTTCCCAAAACAACACAGCATCCCTCCTGTTCAGTGGACAATCTCACTGTGAGTGTACAGCACCGGTGATTTGCAACCGGCAGTCACTGCTTGTGAGTGTCTTGGTTTTGACCCTAAACATTTACCCTCTTCTTGTCCCGTATTTGAGAGCGCTTGCTTTCACTGAGCTTAGTGGATGTGCTCAAATGGGAGGCTAGGGGCAGGGATAGCTCAGTGGTTTGAGCATCAGCATGCTAAAGCTGGGGTTGTGAGTTCAATTCTGCTGTGGAGGCTGAATTAGATGACCTCTTGGGGTCCCTTCCTACCCTAATATTTTATGAAGTCAAAGGGAAGCTGCTCCTGCCATGGTATGTTTGAGGGCCCCTGAGCTTTTGAACTTGTCCCCCCAGGCACACAACTTGGTCTGAATAAGCCCAAGTTTATTGACTTTCAGGATACACTGAGACTCATCTCCTTTGGAGGCATGTCACACAGTGTACTGGGGAACTGGGCCCAGCCCTGTGCCTCATTAACAATGGGGCCTGATGGAGAGCAGCTGGTGTCTCTAACAAGCCAGAGCAGTACAGGAAGAGGAAGCTGTGACAGAGGCTGCAGAGAGCAGGAAGTCTGTGGCTGGGGGGAAGTGTTTGGCCTGAAGAAGTCTGAGGGTGAAGGCAACAGCAGAGCAGTTTCCTTGGTGGCCTCTCAAAGCCAGAGAATAGGCAGAATGGAGTGAGTGTTGAACCATCTTCCGGGGAAGAAAGGATGCAAGGTAGGAAGATGGGGCTGTTCCTGCTGGGAGAAGCTGAGAAGGACTCCAGCTAGAAGGGGTTGGGGTGGCTGCTGATAAGAAGTAGGCTGAGGAAGAGCCTGGGACTAGCAGAGCTGAATAGGTGTTGGACTGATGGACAATATTTTGGGACTCTGAGGATGGTTTTGAATTGTCTGTTCATAAAGCCAGACCCCAAGGAGGGGTGGTAGCAGCCACAAGAGAGTTTCTAGTGGAGTTATTGCCTGAGGCCCTGAGTAAAGGGAAACTGAGTCAGGGTACTACAGCACGACCTCAGGCCACCAAGGGGTGTCTGGGAGGTGGGGAGGTGGCCATGCCGCGTGACAGGGAGACATGATCTTTAGAGTGAAGTGGAGGGTGGGTTATAGTCAGGGAATGTCCTTTGCCAGTTGTTTATATAGTGCTTAGCACAATGGGACCCTGACCTGGTTGAGGGCTCTAAAAGATAATCATATCCCCTTATTTTTTACTTGTTTGGTATGATCTAATTACACTGCTGTGTATGGCTGAGTTTGCTGCTGGTTTTGCCTTGATGTCTGTTTGTAGTTTTAAATAACTCTTAAGGATGCTTAGAACTGGTTGTTGGTTTTTTGTTTGTTTCATTTTTTTCCCCTTTCTTTCCTCGTTTTTGTAAATTTAAGTAAAATTAACTTGGACATATTGGTGGGTGCAATTCCAAAGACTGCTTTTAACAATTTTGTCCAGGTAGATTTGTTTGTTTTTTTTTTTTTTAGGGAATCCGGATTCCTGCATTTCTGTAAGGTACGAGTTTTGTAAAGGTTATCAGAGTCATTTAGTGCTGAATTTGCCAAGAAAACTGCAGGCTTATGTCACCTTACCACAGTCAGAGTGAGTTTTATGACAGTGCTTGGATCTATAGAGGGTGTTGTACTCTCAACTACGGTAAGCATCACTTTAAATAAAATTAAAGGCTCCAAGGGTCATCAGAGAAAATGCATCTGCTCACTGCATAATAAGTGTAAGCAAACAGTATTGCTCTGCGGTATGCTGCTTCAAATCACCGGGATAAGAATACGGCCATTTTCTTAGGTTAGTGAACATATCATTCAGAACTGGAATAGGCAAAGTATGTCTCCATTGCAGTAAAACACCTGTGGCTAACCCATGTCAGCTGACTTGGGCTCAGGCTGAGGCACTATAAAACTGCAATGTAGACATGCAGGCTGAGGGACGCTGCAAGTGGGGGAGAATCCAGAGCCCGGGCTTCAGCCCAATCCCAGACACCTATACTGCAGTGTTAAAGCCCTGTAAGCCCAAATCAGCTGACATGGGCCAGCTGTGGGTGTTTTATTGCAGTGTAGACATACCCCGAGACAGAAATTCTTCCTCCAGTGGCAGGTTCTTGACTTCCTGTCGTGGATTTGCTCTGCGCACTGTGCTTTTGTCTTTACACTGTACTAAGATGTTAGTGAAAATCTGCGTGACTTTTATAGGCCAAGCAAAGAAATTTATTCCAAACCTCTGTCTGTTAGTGAGAGTGTTGTGTATTTGGTTGTCATGGTTTTTGTTCCTATGGCAACTGAGTTAGATTATTAGGGGATAGCCCAGCCAGCTTCGGCTGGTTAGGCGAGCTCTGTGTCTGCAAATAAATGGTAGTTTTGTTAGCTGTCTGCTGTCTGGCCTCAAGTGATTTCTTCCTAAACCGGCTGCCCCCAAGGATATAACAGAGAGACTCAGCCAGGACACAGCTTCTCTCTAGAACAAGAAGTTCAGAAGGTATAAGGAGGCATCCAACAGGCATAGATGGAGAGACAACATGGCTCAGTTGTGTCGATGTTTCCCAAACTTTTGAAAGCTGACTTACACCCCTTCAAAAAAATGAATCCATACCTCATCTTTGCCTTCCTCCCCAGCAAATCTGCCATGTGTTAAAAGTCTACTCAAAATGAGCAGTTGGAGTAGAACATGTAGGTCTTTGCACTATATTTCCTCTCTTCGCTTGCATGCTTGGTACAGTGAAATAGTTAATCCTTACGTGTAAAGGTTTCGAGCAGCAACAGTAACATCTGAGTCACACAATGAAATTAATTTGGCAGTGCACAACTCGGGGTAATTTTCAGGTTCTCTGCAAACTTAGGTAGATACTGCTGCAGCAGTTACACTGGGGTCACATTTTTGACGTTTTTTTCTTCAGAATGGTTACAGCTAGAGACTCTCAGATTCTGGAGATATTGGAGAGGCCTTTCTGTGCCCACCTATATAGAGTGAGTCACACCACTCCACTTTGGGAAACGTGGAGTTATGTAATTAGGAGTCAGAGGATGCGTGTTTTAGTTCCATCTCTGTTACTGACTCCCTGTTTTTCCTTGGGAGAGTCAAACCTCTGTGCCTCAGTTTCCCCACCTGTAAATAATAATGCTTTATCATCATCCTCTCCAAAGAAGAAATGTTTGTGGGGTGCTTGGAGATCTAATGATGGCTGTCACTATAGAAATGCAAATGGTTCTTCATGTTAACACATATTCAGTGTCAAGAAATTAATCATTGATGTGGCTGGGTGGCTCCACAGACTATATGCATCTAGGAGAAATAATAATAATAATAATAAAAAAGGCTATATAGCCATTGCATGAAAACCCTGCAGCCTGGCATGTACATCTCCACTATAAATATATTTTTATAGTTACTCATAAAATAGTTAACATTCTTAATTGGAGGCTGCTAAATATATTCACACCGTTTTCCTGACTTCCATAAAGCAGCACCAGGGTTTTCAGATATAGCCTGGCAACATTTTAATTCAACCTTATATGAATGTTTTATGTTATGTCACATAGGGCCTGATCCTGCGCTCACTGAAATCATAGACAGCACTCCTATGGACTCCAATCAACACAGAGATGTTTGTTCATGGCATACGCACAAAGTAGATAAAAACGTAAATACTCTGGATGGAAGGTTGCCATGTAACATGAATTATTGTTCTGCATTCTGAGAAATAAAGACACAAGAACCTAAAACCAGAGAGAGCCAAAGCAGTCTGCTCACTAAAACAGAGAGGCACAACTCCACCTTACTCTTGTTCTGCTGTTTTCAGACTGACTGCTTCCAGATAGCACTCTGCACTACAGAGCCCCCCTAGCCTGTAAGCAGAACCAGGAACACCCTTCACTTCTCTTAAATTCATATCCTGAAATTCCAACACAGTCCTCCATACACCACAAATGTCAAGCTCTTTAAGCATTTTATAATGAACATTTATAGCGAGACGGAGATTGGATTATGTACCCTTTAAAGGATTATAAAGAGAACTCTTACTCCTATGCAGACAACCTGGACCTTGGATCTGGGTACACAGGAATAATCACAGTTACTTTCAGGTAGATGCATCTGAGGTGGCCTGTGGGAGGTTGGGTTGTATCTTATTGCTAGTATAGGCCAGCAGCATGCCACTGCTCCCAGAAGCAAGGGGGATCTGAGAGAGAAACCGGGACTCATAGTCAAGCGCCTAGCCCAAATGAGCAGACTTTGCTGACCTCTCTTCCCCACTCTTGCTTTGTATGACTCCATCAGGAAAGGACCCTAACTGGAAGGCCATGGCATTGTGAACACAAACACCAGTTATCTAGGAATTGTTGTGATAACTGGACCTACAAACTTACTCCAAGTATGAGCTCAGCTGCAGAAAAGTAAGTGAAAGTTCATAAAATGACACAATAACCTATCATAGAATATTAGGGTTGAAAGAGACCTCAGCAGGTCATCTAGTGCAACCCCCTGCTCAAAGCAGGATCAACACCAACTAAATCATCCCAGCCAGGGCTTTTTCAAGCAAGGCCTTAAAAACCTCTAAGGAAGGAGATTCCACCACCTCCCTAGGTAACCCATTCCAGTACTTCACCACCCTCCTAGTGAAATAGTGTTTCCTAATATCCAACATAGACCTCCCCCACTGTAACTTGAGACCATTGCTCCTTGTTCTGTCATCTGCCACCAATGAGAACAGCCGAGCTCCATCCTCTTTGGAACCCCCTTTCAAGTAGTTGGAGGCTGCTATCAAATCTCCCCTCAGTCTTCTCTTCTGCAGACTAAATAACCCCAGTGCCCTCAGCCTCTCCTTGTAAGTCATGTGTCCCATATCAAATGCTGATGGGAAAAGGTACAAAAAGGAGGCAGAAAGATTAAACTAGTCTAAACAAAAAGGCCTCCTGATATAACTCAAGGACTGTGTGAAAATCATGCTTGGTAAATAAGAAAATACGGGTCCAGAAATTAATGAACCAAAATTGGTGTGTTAGATATTGGACCTAATTGTTGGGCTAAATAATGAGGGGAGGGGCTATTCCACACATCACTCCCTTTTTGGGTCCTTAAGGATGAAGACTTGGGAGGGAAAGATGGGAGAATAGAAGGAGGTTACTGGAATGAGCATCACCGTCATATGTGCTACCACCACAACCATCTCTTGGGACCCAAGATCTAATCCTCAGAGATTTCCTGACCTAAATAGGCCAGAGCGAGGGACCTAAATGACATCAGCTCCCCAACCAGCTCCAGCTGAATCCCAAACATCACGTGAGATGAAATGGGATTGGACTTAAACAGCAGCAACAACAGCTCCAGCTCATCTCAACTAACTTCTTCTCTCTTATCCAAAAATGGCAGCTATTACCATCTTTAATGCCATCTAAGAGACTGTCAGACAATGAGGGGGTTCCTTTCTAAAACAGCTTGAGGGAAAAGGAACAAGAAATGTTGTTCAAATGAAAGCCTTACTTAATATTTCAGGAAATGCTTTAACTGTTTTCCCTTTGTAGAATATCAGGGTTGGAAGGGACTGAGGTCATCTAGTCCAACCCCCTCTTAAAGCAGGACTAATCACCAGAGAGATTTTTTGCCCCAGATCCCTAAATGGCCCCCTCAAGGACTGAACTCACAATCCTGGGTTTAGGATGCCAATGTGCAAACCATTGAACTATCCCTACCCCTTGCCTTCCTCTTCAATAAAAGGTTGAAATGACTGTTAATGGTGTTTTTTGCCATGGTATTCAGCAGGTCTCTGTACACCAAACCTCTAACCTTGTTTAACAATATTTAATATCGAACAGTGAGTGGCTTATGTAAACAGCTCTGCCCCATATAGTCCATCCAAATTAATACAACAGACCTTTATCTCCCTCTATTGCACTTTAAAAATCTCTTTTGCAACCTTACTCAAGCATGAGCTGATTTGGTACATGGACAGTAAATAGTCAGGCTAGATTCATCCCTGGCATAACCACAAAAGAATGAATTTGGCCCCTACGTTGGCTTTATTCGTTGTTTCCTTATGCTGAGGTCTGGACAAGCAGATGCCTCATGGTTCTTTCTTCCTTAGTGACCCTGTCTTGCTGACTGTGGCACCATTTGCCAACCCCAAACATTCAATGTGAGGCCCTGCAAATCATGAGATTTTAAAATAATAAACGTTCGTTTTTAGAGCCTACGGGATCATGTATTCAAGCTTTTCTCCAATGTGGTGAGGGCTAGTGACTTTAAAGGAAGCTGCAGTTCTCACACCACTTGTCTCCTGAAGCTGGGAACATCAAATAGCATGAGAATGGCAGTAAAATCATGAGAGTTGGCAACGCATCCAGGAGCAAACAAACCATTTCAGGGAACTCTGCCTAAATTCCTCCTCATGGTCATCTCAAGCGTCTTCTACTGAAAGGTCATGCAAGTGGCTTTCTGACATCCTTTGCCCTCTTTCCTAAAGACAGGAATTACCTGGGGAGATGAAGGCACTTTCTCATGAAGCAATGCCAGACTTCTGCCTGCCTCTGTATTCTAGGAATTCCTCCCCCCGAAGCTAATGTAAAATATCCCTCTTTGGCCTTTGAGAGCCTTGGTTTCAGGTTCTCCTTGCCAGCTGAAAATCCTTTCCACTCTTCTGGGCAAGTTGACAGATATAACATCTTTCTTTTGGAAAACGGTCAGAAATTCAAAGTGATATGGGTGGCGGGCTGTGTTTGTGTCACTCAAGCTGTGGATATGCTTGCCTCCAGCGCTTTCCAAAACTGGAAACATCATCTCCATCCATAAGATTGAAATGATTCTGCATCTCCTGTCAGAAATAGGTTTGAAAGCCATGAGCAGTGCATGAACCGCTGGCTGGAGGAGGCGAGCCCACAGACTCACCCCATCTGCCCAAGGCCCTACCCTTTCTGCCCCCTGCTGGAGCACAGAGCCCCCCCCACTGTGGCCACCGGCCCACTCCCAAAGGAGTGGCAGGATGGTGGGCAGTGTGAAGCCGCAGCCCCCCCAGCTCTGGAGCGTGGGATGTCGGGCGGCCCCAGCCTCTCCAACCCCAGAGCACTGGGGGCTAGAAGACTGGATGCAGGAAATGGCAGTAAGCTGGGGATGGGAGGCAAACCTGGCTGTTTGGGGAGGCACAGTCTACCCCAGCCTATGCCACCTACTGCCCTTGTTGAGAGCCCTCGGGATGTGTTAGAGCCTTAACATGGCCAATGGCTTATACCAGTGGTTTTTTACCTTTTTTCCAATTTTAGACTCCTAAAATTTTGAATGGCGGTGTGGATCCCTTTTGAAATCCTAGACATAGTCTGCAGACCACAGGTTGAAAACCAGTGGTTTGTACAACAAGTATTGTATGGCAGGGGAATAAACAGATTTCTGGGAAAGAATCTTTATCCTGTGTGAAGAGATGCTAAGGCCCTTGAGCATGACCTGACTGGGGTCAGGATGCTTTTTTATTTTTCATCTTAATCCAGTGATTAAGATGGAGCTGTTAACTTTCTATGTGGGTCCAAGCAATTTGATAAGCCCAATCAATTTTTACATGCCACTATTAGCGTGAATGCCTTAGTTGCCTAGTTCAGTGGTTTTCAAAGTAGGACCGCTGCTTGTTCAGGGAAAGCCCCTGGTGGGCCTGGCCAGTTTGTTTACCTGCCACATCCGCAGTTTCGGCTGATTGCAACTCCCACTGGCTGCGGTTCGCTGCTCCAGGCCAATGGGGGCTGCGGGAAGCGGCAGCCAGCACATCCCTTGGCCCGCACTGCTTCCCGCAGTGGGAGCCGCGATTGGCCAAACCTGCAGACGCGACAGGTAAACAAACCAGCCTGGCCTGCCAGGGACTTTCTCTGAACAAGCGGCGGTTCGACTTTGAGAACCACTGGCCTAGGGCACGGGAGACTATGTGTTGCAATAGCTAATGCTATAGCTTTCTTGGGCATAACACCCAGGGAGTGAGAACAGATAAGGAAAGTTTTTGGTTTCATTTACCGTAAACCATTACTCCTATTATTACTGTATTGCAGTGGCTGCTGTTCTTGGGAAAGAAACAACATTGGGGATCAGTTCCCAGGCTGATTGAGAAAACACAACCTTGGTGACATTGGTACTGTGTCCAAAACAGGTCACCCATAATGTAACCCACAAGAGCAACCGAAGCCTCCAAATAGCTGTAGCAGCTTCTCAGTAGGGCCCAGTCTCCAAAGGAGATGAGCACTCATAGCTCTAACTGAAGTCAATGGTGAGTGTGGGCCATGGTCAGCTCTGGAACTCAGGTCCCCATGACTCCTTTTACAGCCTGAGCCCTGACATCTCTAGGTGTAGCCCATAAAAAGGCAGCCAACAGCCTTCCAGTTCCTATGGAATCAGTCTCACAACTATAGGACAGAACTTCCCTTCAAGGGAAACTTCCTTTGAGTGAGCTCCAGCATAGGAATATCTCCTAAACCACCTCCTACACTGATGAGTCACAGTGACAGTCACCTGTCTTATGGAAAATTCCTATAGAATTGTAATGAGGTTGACACCTATAGGTTTCCAAAGACATCTAATAGAGTTCTATATCAATTACCTATGAAACCTACACAATATAATAGCGAATGGAATCATTACTATGGGTTCATTGACCATTCTGTAGAATTCTATAAAAGGGATATAACTTTCTATGATAGGATGGTTTGAAGGTCATCGTTACCTGTTCAGTTCTGTATGACATTTCCATGATGTCCTTGCCTTCCATCTCAAACGGTCCTACAGCATATTCTAAGTAGTGTGCCAGAACGTGTCTTTTAAAGTCCCAGCTGCTTGAAGGGCTGTAGGGGTGGGAGTCCAACATCATTAGTAGCCAGAGGTATTCTGTCTACAATGACTACATTCCTACAGAAGCCCTTGGAATCTCTAATAGTCTCTGTTTTCCTCAAATCTCCTTGGAGCCTGTCAATCCATTCCCTCAATCAGCCACAGGGGTCACTGTGGAGCAACATCACTGGGCTCCAGATTGTCAGCTGGCGGTTGACTTTAATGGAGCTCACAGATTTCACTCCAGCAGAGGATCGCCCCTTATGCCCCATGAGATCTGACCATGCTGCCTCTGTAGAACTGCCAGCTCCCAATGGCGTGGGAATTGAAAGACTAGGGCAGGGACTCAAATCCTGGTCTCTCTCCTAGTAATACAAAGCCTTGCCACTGAAGTCATATAGGCCATCATTAAGGATTTATTCACACAGGGGGTTGTTTTTCCTCGGGAAATATTCCAGGATAGAAAATAAACTCTTTTAATATTTTTTTTGACCTCTAGCGCATACACAGCTTATTAGATAACTCCATTAAGATGCTAAACTGAAGCAGAAAACATACAAAACCATACATTCCATGCATATTCTGAGAAGGGTGATCTTATAGGGACAGTCTCAATTTTAGGGTCTTTTTCTTATATAGGCCCCTATTACCCTCCACCCCCGTCTTGATTTTTCACATTTGCTGTTTGGTCACCCTAATTGTGAGCAGAGAGAGGTGTGCACAGCTGGGATCAGATCTGGATTTAAATCGTCCAAAGTGGGGCTGTGTTTGGATATGGGGCCTTGATTCAGCCCATCGCACGATGCTAAAAACAGATCATGGACTGTGAACATTTGGATCTGAACTTGTTCTGGATCCAGAGTTTTGGTTCAGATCCACATTTAAGTCAGAAATGCCATCACATCTACACACTGGTTTGTTTGAAATATCGAAAGCAAAGACTCTTATAGCAACAAATGCAGAATATTTTCATGCTCTTTTTTTTTTCCAGCCCTCTTGGCTGAGATGAATTTTTGTTTTACTGCAATAAATAACAGAATAATTATTTTTACTTCCTACACAGGAACTCCAGTGTTTGTTTGATGTTGCCCTTTTTGGCATGGCGAATAAGCCTGAAATAGCTCTCCCTGGCACACCTGCCAGTAATGTTTTGCGTTAACCCTAAAGAGTTCTGGTGATCTAGGCTTGACTTCAGGAGGGAGGCATCTCTTCTGCTTCCAAGCTGGTTTTCCCTTTCCCGGTGTCAGTCTCAGACACATGAACAAGCCAGGCCTGAGGTCTCCCCTCACACGGAGATTTCCTTCTGTCCTTTCAGCAGCTCTGTTGGCTCTTGGGCTAATGGATAGGCTCAGTGGTGAGATTTTTAGGATAAGAAGGGGAATGGCAGGAGGGTGGGTGTCATGGCAAGCAGTGCCAGTGCCATTCCACCATCCAGGCAGAAGAGCCAGTCCTCTAGGGCAGTGAAGTATTCAGGAACTGTTTGTGGGCTGGTAGGAACTAGCTTTTGCTTACAACAGCAGGTCCCCTAGAGCCATCCCTCCTGATAAATATTTATCCCATGCCCAGTGAACGCTCTTAGGTTTGCACTGGAGAGAGAGAAATGCTTGTAGTGGCCTGCTCAAGATTTTGAAGGTTTGATTGCCATATGTAGGCTAAAATGCTGGGGAGTAGTTACAGAAGAGATCAATCACCTATAAAGTAGAGACGGGGAGCCATTAGATTTGTTTGCCCATTGTCCTACCAGTAAGGGGAGGTGGCATCTTTGATTGGCCTAGTTTTAAATAACTCAGACAATAGGGCTTCTGCAAGGGAGACTATCCCACTGAATAGTGTGTCTAAATGTTACAGATTTTCTCCTGATATTTAGCCTGATTTTGAGATTGTCCCATCATTCATCTCACTTTTGTAACTGATCCCAATCTAAGCAGTCCCTCTCCTTCTTTGCTTTCAGTTTAGACCCTTCAAGCAGTGGCGACAATGAGGGAGGAACTGGGAGAGAAAGGCGAATGCCCTCTCCCAAGGTTCTTGCACTTGCATGACTTGTCCACTTTTAAGCACTTAGGAGCTGTACTGGTCCTGAGCATTGCTCCCGCTGTGTGGTCAGAATGCCACTAAAATCTGGTCTGGCTTCCCCTTTGTGCAGATAGAGGGGCAGCCAGAACAAATTTCAGTGAGTGGTGGTGCAACCACTCAAATTTGGCCCAGCCACCCCTCCATCCAGACAGAGCAGTGGGCGTGCAAAATGGTGTTGCTATTCACTGCACAGGGGAGTCTGCTCTTGTGCAGCGGAGCACAGAAGAACTCAACTCCTGGCTAATGCACAGTGTGGGTAAAAGAGTGTTTAATGATGGAGCTGATTAGATGTCATTAAGAGTCTTGGTTGCCAGTGGATGATTCCTAGATCTGTTAAATGTGAGATCTGCGCAACCAGTGAAAGGCAACAGAGAAACTGCACTAGCAGCGAGGTTCCCCAGTACCTGCTGAAATCACTGAGAGACGAGTTACGTGGCAGAACCTCAGAATGGGAAATCAGACCTGTCAGCGGTGGTGGGATGGTGGCCGGTGGCCACAGAGAGACAGCAAGAGCAGAGAACTGCAGCAGGAGAATGCCAGCAGCAGCAAAGAGATGGCTGAGGCTTTGCCCACCCCTCCCCCCCGCAAACGCACCTCTGAACTCTGGGTCTTCACTAACCAAAGACAGCCAACTGTGAGTGGGGTGACAGGGAGGGAGGACAAGTAGTGTGTTAAGGGACATATGTTTGTTGGTGAGAAACTGAGGCAAAGGACACTGCCCAATGCACTGTGAGGTGGGTGTTTGCCTATGGTCACATGCTCTTGAACTGTGGTTGCGGTGTTTTCCCAAGTTAATGTTGGGTCCAATTTTCCCTTTTAATAAGCTTTACTTTGTTGTACACCCACTATGCTTGTGAGAGGGGAAGTATTGCTTCTTAGAGGCACTCAAGTTAGTTTTCCCAGATTACTAGGTGGGAGCTTGAGCTGGTTGTATTTTCTGTTGTTAAGAAAAACCATTAGATATTGAACCCTGGTCCTGTTGCTACTGACTCCACCTGGTACAAGAGCTACATTTTTAAATTACATTCAACTGGCAGGGGCTGGAACTAGCATCTGAGAATCATTTTGCCTGAGAATCATTATTGTAAAACTTAACCAAATAAATAATGAAAGACATTATATAAAACTCCCACACAGACTCCCCTGCAACCTGAAACAAAGTAAATGTAGACTTGTATAATCACAGAATCATAGAAATATGTAGAATATACACATACAGCAGAATCCGGTCCTGCAAAAAATATACCAGGAGTATAAAAGTATCTTTTTATATAAATTGGCTTGTTTCCCATTCCAGAGCCAGAGACATACCATCCCAATAAACATTCATGGATCACTTAGGAATCACAAGCAAGTATGAATGGATCTGTGCCCTCCTTGCTCAGCTGAATATTTAATGCTGAGTCGGTACATATCAATACCACTAAATATTCCCTGGTCAGTCTAGTCCTCTTAATTCCATCAGATAGTTCTTCTGCTGAAGCCTGGCTAAGCTGCTTCAAGGTCTTGTGAAACAGCCGGCTGTAGGATTGACCCAAGATCTCTCCTGGATCTGTTCCGACAGAGCACAAATTATCTCTCCCACTTTCTTTTGACACCGTAGATGATGGGACCAAATAATTCCAATGCATTCCAAGTGAGCTGATTGTGTGTTTGAATTTAAGTGCATTCCCACTACGGAGTCACTTTGCTAATCTGAGATTTCAGTGTGGAAAATGCAGCGGTGACAAAAAAACATTCAGAGAGCTGCAGTTAATGCTGTCTGATCTGAGTTACACAGCCAACGTGTCGCCCTGAAATGGGTCTCACTTGCTGCAAGCAATCACATGAACTTGTGGACTTTTTCACCTTGGGTAGCAGGATACTTGCTCGTAGCATCGCAAAGGTGATTTTATTGTTTTCTGGGTGGGAAATTGTAGCTTGAATTGCTGTTTTGCACCACCTAGTGGCTGACTGGACAGCAACATCGATCTATTGATCTATGGTGCACCCATCACCATTGTATCTAAGACCTCAAGTCTTGGGGCGGTTGCTTGTACTCCAGACTGCAGGGTGACTTGCTCTCAGATGTCATGAGGATTGGAACTAGAATAGTCTGAAGAGGGGAAAAAAAGGCAGAGCAGAAAACTGCAGTTACCAGCTGAACCAGCAAATAGAGCCAGAGTAGAACAAGGCCAACAGCTACCATAGAGATAGCAAGGACTAAGGAATTGGCCACTCTTCTCAGGCAGAGATTGAGTATTCTGCTACCTATGGCCACCCTTGTATGGTTGCACATCACACTTGGTTAGACCATGGCAGCAGCTAGGTGCACTGTGTAGCAAAGAATACAAGTGGGAGTTTGGTTGGTTGTAGGAAGGGGTGTTGACTACCACAGTGATGGGAGACTGTCACAGGCTGGCTGGCCCTCCAGTGGGAGTCAGTTTCAGCCTTGCCTGTGGCAGATCAGTGGCAACCCCCAATCTCCAGCTGATCCTGATGTGCTGGGGATCAGATCGCTTGGGTGAGCTATCAGCTGGGAGAGGCAGATTTCCATAAAGAGCTGGGAGAGCTCAGCTGTGGAGGGGAATTGCTGGAGGGAGGTTCTCCTGGGACTGGACCTAAAGGAAGAGGGTGGTAGGAGAGGAGGCTTCTGTAGCAGGCCTTACAGAGGGCCTAATCTCAGGCAGGTTACCTGGAGGCAGACTGGGAATAAGGATCCAGACTAGGGGAAAGACTCCAGGGTGGAAGACCTGAGGGTCAGCAGTTTGGGTTGGAGGTGGACCTTGAGGGAGAAAGTTGGGAGGGTGAGCACTCTATGAGAGAACAGGGGAGTAGAGCAGTCCAGGAGGGGCAGAAGACCCTTCTATTTTGAATTTAAGTTTATTACCAGTGCCCTGCCTGGGGGGCACTGAGAGATGAGGGGGCCCATAGAAGAACCTAGCTAGGTAGAGCCACAAAGCCAAGCATGGTCTATTCCAGGGTTTGTCTACACTGGGGATTTTGTTGGCACCAGAGTAGCTACACTGATGTAGCTGCATCACTGATGCACTTGTGCAAACTGCTAGTGTAGAAGTGATGCACCTGGGTAAAATGTGACTTGCACCAGTTTAGCCTCCTCTGGTTTGAAATCACGGTAAGCTGTGCCAGTGTAAATCACTTGTTTACTCCAGCACTACAGGTCTGCACTAAGCATGTTTGCACTAGGATAGTTTTATTGGGGTAGCTTCACTGATGCAAAAATATCCTTTAGGTAGACAAGCCCCTAGTTCTAGAGAAGACTGGGGCACAAAGATGGGGCTTGGGTTCCTCATGTAGCAATCTGCATGGGTCTTGGAAGGAGGAGCACAAGTTGCATGTGGGAAAAGTTTGGAGGTGGGACCAAGAAGTCAGTCTGTATGCACATGGCTGGAATGCTAACTGCACTTGCAGAATCTTTGTAAATAGTTTTCTTAATAAAGAGCCAGTTTAGTTTTATGAGCATGGATTCCTTCCATGTTATTCACCAGCACATGCTGGCACTGACTTGCTGTGTAACCTTGGGCAAGTCACTTAGCCTATCTGTGCTAAAGTTTCCTTTTTTAAAAAAGGGGATGATATATTCCCAGCCTTTGTAGACCGCTTTTTAGATCTGGGGATAAAAGAGGCTGTATAAATGCAGTGTATTGTTGTTGTACAAGAGCAGGCACTGTTCTGAGACCTGTGCACAGAAAGTGGTTAGTTAGAAACAGAAATGTAACTCTGAATTCCTTGGCTTTTGTGAGGTTTGGTTAAAACCTCTTAATGTTGTTGTAACAGCTGGCGTCTTTATTTGTTTTAATATGTATCCACATTTCAGAACAATCCCAGGTTCGATTCTGACTGTAAATAACCTGACTATACAGAATTCTAATGCAGCCAGTTAAAAGCAAATCAGCCTAGAATCATGAGCTTTGCAGGAAACAGACTGCAGGAGTAATATGGGGAATGTTTCATTTTTCTCATTAAAGCCAGCAGCTCACTGCCAGCCGGAGAAATGAAAAGCAAATCGAATGGGCATAAGAGTTAAAACACCATTTTCCCCCTCCCCGGACCCTAGTTTGTACTTGGTTTTGTGTTGAAATTGTGTTTGGCCTGGGCAGGTAAGTATATTAATTGTTCTCCATGCGTGGCTAAAGGCAGCTAGTCCAGGTCTGCTCTGAAGAAGCCTGTATAACCCACACACCACCTAAGTATGGTGTTCTGTCCCCTCTAGTGCCACCAAGACCACTTAGCAAGAGATTAATGAGTCTGTCCTCCAGTCTTAGCTTTTAGCTAGTGCAGTAGAGGCTCATGCCCTAAGCTCTAGAGGTCTCAGGTTCGGTCCCACCTACCGATGACCGGGGTCTGTTGGTGTTCCACCTGCAAATGGTTACATTGATACTCCTGCAGTAAGCTGCCCTAGAGCACTCATGCTTTCTGGACCAAAGTCTTAGAAAATAACCCTGCCAATCCAAATCTTATTGGAGTCTCTGTAATTCCTTCCATGCCATTGACTTCAATGTGCTGTGAGATCATGCATTGAAGAAGCTTAAGGACTTTGAACACAAAACAGTTCTCATAGTAAGAAAGGCATATTTGTATTTCTTAGTTCCTAAAATCTTTGGATCTGATTATGAGCTCATTTACACCAGTAGGACTCCACTGATTTCAATGTGTGCTGGGGGTGCACAATCTGGGGGTGTGGTTATATCCCCATCAGGTGCTGCTGGGTGACCAGGTAGCAGCAGTAACAAAGGTGCCTTTTTTCCATCTGTGTCTGGAGGCAGCAAACCTGGCTGCCATGATCTATGCCTTTATCACATCAAGATTAGATTGCAGTGTGCTCCAGTTGAAGCCATGCAGAATGCCATGGCCTACTCATTAAGCAGGGTATCCTGTCACAAACACATCACACTAGTGCTCCATGATCTGCACTGGTTGCTTACTGACTTCACAGTAGAGTTTAAGGCTTTGGTTTTGACTTTGGTTTTGACCTTTAAAGATTAAATGACTTGGGATCCACCTTCTAGTGAGACTATCTCCCTCTCCATACAGTAGATCCACAGTTGAGATCAACAGAGATTCAGAGGGGGTAGCTAGCAAGTCGATCTCCATCAGGGATCCTTAAGGACAGTGGTACTTCTGTTTTAAGTTGTGATTGATTAATATGAGGGAGAGGTAAGACTGCAGATGTATGTACATGTGTCAAGAGATGTTGCCATCTAGAGTGCATAAGAACATAAGAACAGCCATACTTGGTCAGACCAAAGGTCCATCAAGTCCAGTATCCGGTCCTCTGACAGTGGCCAATGGCAGGTGCCCCAAAGGGAATGAACAGACAGGTTCTCATCAAGTGATCCATGCCCTGTCACCCAATCCCAGCTTCTGGCAAACAGAAGCTAGGGACACCATCTCTACCCATCCTGGCTAATAGGTCCATCAATGGCTACCTTCCATGAATCTATCTAGCTCCGTTTTAAATCCTGTTATAGTATTGGCCTTCACAACACCCTCTGGCAAGGAGGTTGACAGTGCGTTGTGTGAAAAAATACTTTCTTGTGTTTGTTTTAAACCTGCTGCCTATGAATTTCATTTGATGGCCCCTTGTTCTTGTATTATGAGAAGGAGTAAATAACTCTTCCTTATTTACTTTCTTTATACCTCTCATGATTTTATAGACCTCTATCATATCCCCTCTTATTCATCTCTTTTCCAAGCTGAAAAATCCCAGTTTTATTAATCTCTCCTCATACATAAGCCATTCTATACCCCTAATCATTTTTGTTGCCCTTTTCTGAACCTTTTCCAATTCCCATATATCTTTTCTGAGATGAGGCGACCACATCTGCAGACAGTATTCAAGGTGTGGGCATACGATGGATTTATATAGAGGCAATATGATATTTTCTGTCTTATTATCTATCCTTTTCTTGATGATTCCCAACATTGTTTGCTTTTTTGCCTGCCACTGCACACTGAGTAGATGATTTCAGAGAACTATCCACAATGACTCCAAGATCTTTCTTGAGTGATAACAGCTAATTTGGACCCCATCACTGAATATGTATAGTTGGGATTATGTTTTCCAATGTGCATTACTTTGCATTTATCAACATTAAATTTCATCTGCCATTTTGTTGCTCAGTCACCCAGTTTTGTGAGATCCTTTTGTAGCACTTCACAGTCTGCCTGGAACTTAACTATCTTGAGTAGTTTTGTATCATCTGAAAATTTTGCCACCTCACTGTTTATCCCTTTTCTCAAATCATTTATGAATATGTTAAATAGGACTGGTCCCAGTACAGATCCCTGGGGGACATCACTATTTACCTCTCTGCATTCTGAAAACTGACCATTTATACCTACTCTTTGTTTCCTGTCTTTTAACCAGTTACCAATCCATGAGAGAACCTTCCCTCTTATCCCATGACTGCTTATTTTGTTTAAGAGCCTTTGGTGAGGAACCTTGTCAGAGGCTTTCTGAAAATCTAAATACGCTAGAACCACTGGATCTCCTTTGTCCACATGGTTGTTGACCCCCTCAAAGAATTCTAGTAGATTGGTGAATCATGATTTCCCTTTACAAAAAACATGTTGACTATTTCCCAACAAATTATGTTCATCTATGTGTCTAACAATTTTGTTCTTTATGATAGTTTCAACCAATTTTCCTGGTACTGAAGTGAGGCTTACGGACCTGTAGTTGCCAGGGTCACCTCTGGAGCCCTTTTTAAAAATTAGCATCATATTATCAAATGACTGGAGGATAGCTACAGAAGCTGATTTAAATGATAGGTTACAGATGACAGTTAGTAGTCCTGCAATTTCACATTTGAGTTCCTTCAGAACTCTTGGGTTAATACCATCTGGTCCTGGAGACTTATTACTGTTGAGTTTATCAATTTGTTCCAAAACCTCATCTAATGACACCCACGGCTGCCCAGAGTGGGATCAGGCCCCGGTGAAAATTTTTTTTCAGGCCCCCCAGCAAGGGCGGACCAGCTAAACAGGGCCAACGAAGCTGGGGAAGCCGGGCCCCGGGTCCCCTTCTGGACCACTGGGCCCTGGTAATTTGTGCCAGCTTCCCCCTAGCCCATTGGCCCTTTTGGTGCTGTACCTTTTAATTTCTGTTTCACTAATCTCCTCGTTTTTGTGTAGTTCCCCTTTCTGGAATTAAATGCTACAGTGTTGGGCTGCTGTGGAGTTTTCCTTGCCACAGAGATGTTAAATTTAATTATATTATGGTCCTATTACCAAATGATCCAGCTATATTCATCTCTTGGACCTGATCCTGTGCTCCACTTAGGACTAAATCAAAAATTGCCTCTCCTCTTGTGGGTTCCAGGACTAACTGCGCCAAGAAGCAGTCATTTAAGGTGTCAAGAAACTTTTTCTCAGCATCCCTTCCTGAGATGATATGTATCCAGTCAATATGGGGATAGCTGAAATCCCCCATTATTATTATTGAGTTTTTTTATTTTAATAGCCTCTCTAATCTCCCTGAACATCTCAGAGTCACTAACATCATCCTAGTAAGCTGGTCTGTAATATAGTCCTACTGCTATATTCTTATTTTTCAAGCATGGAATTACTATCCCTGGAGAGTCTATAGTACAATTTAGTTCATTTAAGATTTTTACTTCATTTGATTTACGCTTTCTTTCACATATAGTGCCACTCACCCACCTGCACAACCTTTTCTGACTTTCCGATATATTTTTGTACCCTGGTATTACCGTGTCCAGTTGATAATCCTGATTCCACCAGGTTTCTGTGATGCCTATAATAGCAATATCCTCATTTAATACTAGTCACTCTAGTTCACCCATCTTATTATTTAGACTTCTAGCACTGGTATGTAAGCACATTAAAAACTTGGCATTTTTTGCCTGTCCCCTATTGCATGACGTCATTGAATGGGACTGTTTTTTCATTTGACTTTCTCATCAGATCCTCCCTGTATTTTATCATTTTCCATCCTCTTCTCCTTATTAGGACATAGGGAATCTCCATTTATAGATCCTCCCTAAGGTACATCCAAACCACATGCTCCTCCCTACTTGTTGGCTTTCCCCCACCCCTTAGTTTAAAAACTGTTCTATGACCTTTTTAATTTTAAGCACCAGCAATCTGGTTCCATTTTGGTTTAGGTGGAGCCCATCCTTCCTGTATAGGCTCCCCCTTTCCCAAAAGCTTCCCCAGTCCCTAATAAATCTAAACCCCTCCTCTCTACACCATTTTCTCATCCACACATTGAGACCCTGCAGTTCTGCCTGTCTAACTGGCCCTGCGGGTGGAACTGGAAGCATTTCAGAGAATGCTACCATGGAGGTCCTGGACTTCAATCTCTTACCTAGCAGCCTAAATTTGGCATCCAGGACCTCTGGCCTATCCTTCCCCCTGTCATTGGTACAGTACCTACATGTTCCACAACAACCGGCTCCTCCCCAGCACTAGACATAAGCCTGTCTGGAGAGATCTGCAACCTCCGCACCAGGCAGGCAAGTCACCATGTGGTTCTCCCAATCATCACAAACCCAGTTATCTATGTTTCTAATGATTGACTCGCCCATTACTAATACCTGTCTCTTCCTAATAACTGGAGTTCCCTCCCCCAGAGAAGTATCCTCAGTGCGAGAGGCTACCACAACATCATCTGGGAGGAGGGTCCCTACTACGGGATCGTTTCCCTCTGCTCCAGTTGGATGTTCTCCTTCCCTGAGGCCTTCATGCTCCTCAACAGCACAGAGGCTGTCAGACTGGGGGTGGGACCTTCTACTGTGTCCTGGAAAGCCTCATCTATGTATTTCTCTGTCTCCCTTAGCTCCTCCAGCTCAGCCACCCTGGTCTCCAAAGTCCGTACACGGTCTCTGAGGGCCAGGAGCTCCTTGCATCAAATGCACACTTACACCACCAGCCCATAGGGCAGGTAATCATACATGCTGTATTGGGTGCAATAAACTGGGTAGCTCCCACTCTGTTGCTGGACTTCTGCCTGCATTCTCCTTTTACTCCCAATGCTTGTTAACTTGTGGGTGCTTTGTTTTTATCAAGTGGTGTTTTGACCTTTAAGTGCAAAGAATGTTAGGTGTATCTGGCCCCTGCTCACATTTCCCCTGCAAGCCTCTGTTTATAAACTCCCCTGTTAGCCGTTCCTGTTTGCTAGCTCCTATGCTTGCTTAGGAGCAGGCTTTTTAAAGCCCTGCCCTGCCTGAGTAGCCCTGCCCCCTGGTTAAGGGTTGATTGGCTGCCTCGTCAAGAAGCTCCTAGCTCTCAGCCTTACCTAGCAGGCCGCTAGGCTCAGCACACACACGGTCAGCATACGGTCCCCCAAACAAACAGACCACACGGTATATTTCAGTCAAGCAGCAAGCACACCACAAACACGAAAACTACAGACAACAAACTTACCCCAAGTGTCCCGCAATCGCTCCTCCTTCACCTGGAGAAATCCCTTGCCAAACTCCCCTGTTAGCCGCTCTAGTTCGCTAGGAAGTACTTTGTACTTCATGACAAAGCTAAATAAATAAATCTTACATTTACCAGGGAGTAAAGAAATATTGGCGAGGCCAAGCTAGCTGTATTTTTTCACATTTATGTTTTTTAAAAAACTTCCTATTTCAGTCTCTCTCAGAGTGTCCTTGTGCCTGGCTTAGAACGACAGTGTCACAAAGCATATAAGAATGCTAGAAAGACACATCTAACCTGGCTGGATTAAGGCTTGACCTAATGCTCACTGAAGGTAATGGCACTTTAGAGACTAACAAATTTATTTGGGCATAAGCTTTCGTGGGCTAAAACCCACTTAATTAGATGGGAGTTGCCTTACAAGTGGGGGGGGATCAGTGCTAAAGAGCCAATTCAATTAAGGTGGAAGTGGGCTGTTCTCAACAGTTGACAAGAAGGGGTGAATACCAAGGGAGGAAAAAATCACTTTTGTAGTGCTAATGAGGCCAATCTAATCAAGGTGCCTCATTTCAAATAGCTGACAAGAAGGTGTAAGTCTCAGCAGGAAGAACTCAGTTGAGGAGAGGGATAACTCAGTGGCTTGAGCATTGGCCTGCTAAACCCTGGGTTTGTGAGCTCAATCCTTGGGGGGCCACTTAGGGATCTGGGGCAAAAATGTCTGGGGATTGGTCCTTGCCACTTTTAAGTCTGTTATTCAGTGTCCAGGGAGACTGAAGTGTTTTCCTACTGTTTTTTGACTGTTATAATTCTTGGTCTCTGATTTGTGTTCATTTATTCTTTTGAGTAGAGGCTGTCCGGTTTGGCCGATGTACATGGCAGAGGGGCATTGCTGGCACATGATGGCATATATCACATTGGTAGATGTGCAAGTGAATGAGCCCCCAATGGTGTGGCTGATGTAGTTGGGTCCAATGATGGTGTCCTTTGAATAGATATGTGGACAGAGCTGCCTTGATGACATTGGCCTCATTACAACTACAAAAGTGATTTTTTTTCCTCCCTTGGTATTCATCCCTTCTTGTAACTGTTGAGAATAGCCCACTTGCACCTTAATTAGTGGATTTTAGCCCACAAAAGCTTATGCCCAAATAAATTTGTTAGCCTCTAAGGTGCCACAAGGACTTCTCATTGTTTTTGCTGATACAGACTAACACGGCTACCACTCTGAAACCTGAAGGCAATCGGAGTCTTTCCACTGAATTCAGTGGTCTTTGGATCAGGCTCTAAATGATACAGTGTGAAGAGGTAACTGCAGGTAGGGACTATGAACCCTTTACCTTTACCTCTATATACGAGAGGTGTGGACCAAGATAAACCCTACCAGAATGAGGAATTGTTTCACCTGGGCCAAAGGGGTAGGGGTACTGAGGTTAAATTAACTAAAGAAAAATGGAGGCAAAAGTATCATAATGGTGAGATATATCAGGGCTTTTCCAGTCTAAGAGAAGTGGCGGAAGCCTCATCTCTACAGTCCTTTGAATTGGGATGGTCAAAACACTAGAATCTACTTTGGAGAACAATTGTTCATGGGCAGAAATTATTGTTTAAGAGGGGGCTAGCCTAGATTTCCGAAAGACTCTGTAAATCAAGCTGATGGTGTCTGTAGTCTGGTGGGTCCTTCTCCTTTATCTAGGGATTCTACAGCCCAGGGATCAGACACATTTTGTATGTGAGATATGATCCCTTCCCACAGTCATTGCTCGGCTTTATTGTATTTGTGCTACTGAGTTTGCGGTTACTCAGGTTGGTTAGATTAGTCTATAGCTGAGAGCATGGAGCTGTTAAATCAGAAGTGACAGGCTAGGAAGCTGAGCAGTCATCTTTCTGCATGGTCAAATGTTTGGCAGGCAAGAATTTGCAAAGTAATAGTTCCATGTCTTTTTCTGTCACAGTCTAGAGGAAAGAAGCAAACAAAAGGGGCATAACATTATCTATCTGCTCTACTGCTACCTAGTTACACAGATTTACAATAGCTTTTCAAACAGGAAAGCTGACAAGCTTGTGGGGGGGAGAAGCAAATTTTGATCATCGTTACAGATGTTGCATAAGGAATTATCTCTTATGTATCCATTGGCTCAGAACTGTCTGCCATACTAATGACTTTCTTTCTGCAGCTCTTCAGACAAAGTATTAATGTTCATAGCTACAAAAACACAGATTTAATGTCATCCTGGGTATGCTGTGAGCTTTTCAGTATTTAAACTGGACTCATCAAACTTTGCCTTTGTGCCACAGAGACTCAGTGCTGTGAGATGGGTAGAAACCCAGTATTCTGTTTCTGTCAGAGGACAGTGTCAGATGTTTCAGAGGAAACAAACAGAACAGGACAATTATTCAGTGGTCCACCCCCTGTTGTCGAGTCGCAGCTTCTGGTAGTCAGAGGCTTAGGGATACCCAGAGTATGGGGTTGCATTCCTGACCATCTTGGCTAATAGCCATCGATGGACCTAGCCTCCATGAACTTATCTAATTATTTTTTTAACCCAATGATACTTTTGGCCTTCACAACATCCCCTGGCAATGAGTTCCACAGGTTGACTGTGCATTGTGTGAAGAATGTTGTTCCCTAACCTCCAAAGAGAGTGGAGAGTGCAGGTGTTAACTGAGTTCAGGCCTGGATACATTCCTTCAACCACTCTTGCTGCCTTTGGGTCCAATCTGCACATGGTCAGAAATGACTGCTGTATCTGTCACCTTGTTGGCCAACCCCTCCCTAAAACCCAGCCATAAAATCATGCTACACTCTCTGATTGGGAAGAATCTAAATTTATGGAGAAACTATTAGAAAGCCGAACGGAACTTTGTTCTAATGAGCTCAACTTTATTCACAAAATAACACTCAAACCATTCACTGATACCTTCTCCCTTTTTGTAGGCTTGGAGTCAAATCAGTAATCTACAAAAAGAACAGAAAAAAGGGTTTTTTTCCCTCAGAGAAACAATATTAAAAAATATCTGGCCCTTGCAGCTGTCAGGACCTTTGATATTCAGCTACATGTCATTTCCATATAGCATAACGAACTTTAAGACCAAATTACCTCCATAAATAATACAGCCTTGTGATTTCCTCAACTACCATTCCTTTGTCGCCGTGAAGGGTGGAAAGAACAGGAAACACAATGAGTATGCTAAGGCGCCATCCCTTTGGTTTTTAAGCTTAGACAACAGCATTATCTAGAGATTAGGATGTGTCGCCACACGGAAGCAAACCTAGAAATAAGAAGCTAATCTCATGCAAGGTTTTGAATTTCAGGAGTGATGCCATGAACTGTTTGCTGTCCTCCAATGGGAAGCTGTCATGGTCTAATTCCCCGCTCTGAACCTTACCGTCCAAAAGATGGGGTACCAGCATGAATTCCTCTAAGCCCAATTACCAGCTTAGGTTCTTAAACAAGAAAAGCTTTTAATTAAAGAAGGAAAAACAGTAAAAATTATCTTTGTAAATTTAAAATGGAATAGGTACAGGGTCTTTCAGCTGTAGACACTGGGAATACCCTCCCAGCCTAAGTATACTAGTGCAAATTAAAATCTTTTCAGCAAAATACCAATTTGAACTCCTTTCAGCCAAATACACATTTGAACTTCTTCCAACCAAATACACATTTGCAAATAAAGAAAACAAACATAAGCCTAACTCGCTTTATCTATCTAGTACTCACTATTCTGAATCTATAAGAACCTGTATCAGGGAGACTGGAGAGAAACCTGGTTGCACGTCTGGTCCCTCTGAGCCCCCAGAGTGAACAACAACCAAAAACTAACAGCACAGCACAAAAACTTCCCTCCCTCAAGATTTGAAAGTATCCTATCCTCTGATTGGTCCTCTGGTCAGGTGACAGCCAGACTCACTGTTCTTGTTAACCCCTTCCAGGCAAAGAGATATAAAGTACTTCTGTGTTGTTAACTTTTCTTATCTGTTTATGACAGAAGCCTGTGCAGAAGAGCAGAGCACTGGGATGATGTGTTCCTGAAGAGCAGCTTTAGCAACAAGGTCTATCTGGCAGGGCCAGTTCCAGGCACCAGCGAAGGAAGCAGGTGCTTGGGGCGGCCAATGGAAAGCGATGGCACATCCGGGTCTTCTGCGGCAAGTCCCTCAGTCCCTTTCTTCCTCTTCAAGCTGCTGCTGAAGTGCCGCCATAGGCTTAATTATATTTTTTTCGCTTCGCCGCTTGTGGCGGCAAAAGAGCTGGAGCCGGCCCTGCTATCTGGTATCAGTTGGAGCTGTATAGTAGCATTTTTTAGCAAACACGCTTCATCGTTGGTCTTCCATCCAACTAATTTCAGGAGAGATTTAATTGAGGAGAGGGTAGAGTGACCTCAGAAAGGGAGTCCCATGAGTAAGGAGCATCATGGAAGAAAAAGCTGATGTTTGTTGGAGAACCAGGCAAGCAGGGAATATGGGATAGAAGAGACAGGACAAGATGGTGACATAAGAGACAAATTAATTATTCATACCAACTATTTTCCCAGCTCTAGTCTGGAGTGTGACTGTTTTTGCAAATTGCCTCTGCTGTATTTATCTCCTGTCCCCAGATACCAAAATGTATCCATGGTACAACTGTGTTGCACTTATTGTCACTACATCCCTGGGCCAATGGGACTACTTATGTTAGAGAAGCTTATACATCTAAGTAATGGGTGCCTTTATTTTCTGTGTCAGATCTTTCTGCTATTTCTTTTAAATCTGTAATTATTTTTGAACAATATATTCCCCATGAATATCTTAGTATGAGACCAAACACTCCGAGGGGCCTGAGAATTCTACTGGCTATGGATATTGGTTCAGAATCTAACCCTGCCAAGATTTATGGCTGAAGTCATCTCACTGCCCTTGCCTCCCACAGATAAACTCTAATAAAAAGATGTGTTCGGCCTCATTCCTTCCTCTGTTGGACCCTGAATAGCACTTATATGTGGGTAATTCCTAAAGGGAAATTCCTTTATTTTGACTCCAGATTTCTGACATGGCAGCATGTGGTACCATAAAACCGAAAAAAAAACCCCCAAAAATCCACAGAAGTTGACTGCGAAAATAGCACAGACCTGGGAAGACCCGTACTATGAACTTTGTGGAGCTATAAAATGTACTGATGAAAAGGACGGGGAGGTCCTTTCGGAGCAAGACAAACCGCTGCAGTTACGTGGTTGCAAACCGAGACAAACCTATCTGTGTAGAAGACTATGCTCATGAAAGCCAGTGGGAATTCAGGATGCGCTGCACCTTGCAGAAATGGAACCTGCTGGTGCACTCTTGAAACTTCCTATCATGTATTAGAATCTATTTTCATGTAATAGGTTAATCTATTGTTTGGACAGTTCTTCTCAGACTGACAATCAAGATTCCTGGGTTATTTTCCTGGCTCTGACGCTGACCTTAGGCAAGCATGGTCATCTTGAATTAATTTTGCTTATAAAATTATGTATGACACTTCAGTTCCACAGTGATGGGTGCATTAGGCAGACAGAAAAATTTGTGCATTCCTTAAATTCTCACTTTGTGCAGTATATTAAAAATGTATGCAAGTTCTACCCTACTCACCATCCCTAGTTCTTGTATTATGGGAATAAGTAAATAACTTTTCCTTATCCACTTTCTCAACAGCGCTCATGGTTTTATATACCTGTATCATATCCCCCCTTAGTCTCCTCTTTTCCAAGCTGAAGAGTCCTAGCCTCTTTAATCTTTCCTCATATGGGACCCTCTCCAAACCCCTAATCATTTAATTGCCCTTTTCTGAACCTTTTCAAGTGCCAGCATATCTTTTTTGAGGTGAGGGGACCACATCTGTACACAGTATTCAAGATGTGGGCATACCATCGATTTATATAAGGACAATTATATATTCTCAGTCTTATTCTCTATCCACTTTTACAGATCCAGACTAACACGGCTACCCCTCTGATACTTGACACCACTTTTTAATGATTCCTAACATCCTGTTTGCTTTTTTGACCGCCTCTGCACACTGCGTGGACGTCTTCAGAGAACTATCCATGATGACTCAAAGATCTTTTTCCTGACTCATTGTAGCTAAATTCGCCCCCATCGTATTGTATGTATAGTTGGGGTTATTTTTTCCAACATGCATTACTTTACATTTATCCACATTAAATTTCATTTGCCATTTTGGTGCCCAATCACTTAGTTTTGTGAGATATTTTTGAAGTTCTTCACAAACTGCTTTGGTCTTAACTATCTTGAGTAGTTTAGTATCATCTGCAAACTTTGCCACCTCACTGTTTACCCCTTTCTCCAGATTATTTATGAATAAATTGAATAGGATTGGTCCTAGGACTGACCCTTGGGGAACACCACTAGTTACCCCTTTCCATTCTGAGAATTTACCATTAATTTCTACCCTTTGTTCCCTGCCTTTTAACCAGTTCTCAGTCCATGAAAGGATCTTCCCTTTTATCCCATGACAACTTATTTTACGTAAGAGCCTTTGATGAGGGACCTTGTCAAAGGCTTTCTGGAAATCTAAGTACACTATGTCCATTGGATCCCCCTAGTCCATGTTTGTTGATCCCTTCAAAGAACTCGAATAGATTAGTAAGACACGATTTCCCTTTACAGAAACCATGTTGACTATTGGTCAACAGTTTGTTTTTCTATGTGTCTGACAATTTTATTCTAACTATTGTTTCAACTAATTTGCCCAGTACCGACGTTAGACTTACCGGTCTGTAATTGCTGGGATCACCTCTAGAGCCCTTTTTAAATATTGGCGTTACATTAGCTAACTTCTAGTCATTGGGTACCAAAGCCGATTTAAAGGACAGGTTATAAACCTTAGTTAATGGTTCTGCAACTTCACATTTGAGTTCTTTCAGAACTCTTGGGTGAATGCCATCTGGTCCCGGTGACTTGTTAATGTTGAGTTTATCAATTAATTCCAAAACCTCCTCTAGTGACACTTCAATCTGTGACAGTTCCTCAGATTTGTCACCTACAAAAGCCAGCTCAGGTTTGGGAATCTCCCTAACATCCTCAGCCGTGAAGACTGAAGCAAAGAATCCATTTAGTTTCTCCGCAATGACTTTATAGTCTTTAAGAGCTCATTTTGTATTTCGATCGTCAAGGGGCCACACTGGTTGTTTAGCAGGCTTCCTGCTTCTGATGTACTTAAAAAACATTTTGTTATTACCTTTGGAGTTTTTAGCTAGCCATTCTTCAAACTCCTCGGCTTTTCTTATTACACTCTTGCACTTAAGTTGGCAGTGTTTGTGCTCCTTTCTATTTGCCTCACTAGGATTTGACTTCCACTTTTTAAAGGAAGTTTTTTTATCTCTCACTGCTTCTTTTACATGGTTGTTAAGCAACAGTGGCTCTTTTTCAGTTCTTTTACTGTGTTTCTTAATTTGGGGTATACATTGAAGTTGGGCCTCTATTATGGTGTCTTTAAAAAGCACCCATGCAGCTTGCAGGGATTTCACTTTAGTCACTGTACCTTTCAACTTTTGTTTAACTAACCCCCTCATTTTTATATAGTTCCCCTTTTTGAAATTAAATGCCACAGTGTTGGGCTGTTGAGATGTTCTTCCCACCACAGGGATGTTAAATGTTATTATATTATGGTCACTATTTGCAAGCGGTCCTGCTATAGTTACCTCTTGGACCAGCTCCTGCACTCCACTCCAGATTAAATCTAGAGTTGCCTCTCCCCTTGTGGGTTCCCGTACTAGCTGCTCCATGAAGCAGTCATTTAAAGTATCGAGAAATTTTATCTCTGCATTTTGTCCTGAAGTGAAATGTTTCCAGTCAATATGGGGATAATTGAAATCCCCCACTATTATTGGGTTCTTAATTTTGATAGCCTCTCTAATTTCCCTTAGCATTTCATCATCACTATTACTGTCCTGGTCAGGTGGTCGATAATAGATCCCTAATGTTATATTTTTATTAGAGCATGACATTTCTATCCATAGAAATTATATGGAACATGTGGATTCGCTTAAGATTTTTACTTCATTTGAATCTACATTTTTTACTTAGTTTACTTAGGTTATCCCAGGGGAAAAATACAGTTAATGCTGAGGTTTAAAATATCTGAGCCCCTGAATCTTAAAACTCCATCAGCACTTGGGGATTTCAAATAACCTTAGCAACAGGGAGGTTAAATACACACACACACACATACATACATACATACACACACACACACACACATACACACTAAATGTAACATAGCTCAACAGATCACTTTAGAGTTTTGTCTGACATGGTCTCTGCTCTTGATCACCTAGTATTTATAGAAGGTATGGATTAAAAATAATAAAACCTGTCCCTTTCTGAGATTGCCTTATAATGAAAACAAGAATATTTTGGAAGCAAAGAATAGGAAGCGTTGACTGGGATGCCCCACTGCTTTTTTAAGGAGCCTGGCTAGAAAGATTTATGTCAAGAGCAACAGAAGGTTGGAAATAAAATAATGCCCTTGATGTTATGGCCTCTCATTCAGCCAAGCGAGATGGCTTTTTCATGTACCTTGTCGAAAACCCAACATCAGAAAGGGGGTAGGAGATTAAAATCTTCCACCATTAACAGAGATTTACAAAAGATATGACCAAATAAATACATATTCCACACGTGAGAGAAACCGCTCCACTTGGTGATATACCTGCTCCCATGCGCAATGAAGGTAGCATATAGCGAGGCCGAGTGTTTTATATTTTCCAGAACAGTGACTTTACTTTCAGAGGCCAGTATGCTCTTACCCTGTTCAAAGCCTGAGTAGGCCTTGTTTATGGGTGCTCCACAAGGGATAGGGCCTGACTGAAGCCACCCCACCAACCTGAAGAGAGAGATCGGAGCTGTTCTTTTGTTGCTACTGCAACCCATGGCAACCTTGAGCTGCATGGTCCACATAATCTCCAGTACATTACCCTTGTTTTATATTTCTGCATGTGAGAGGAGAAGCAGGCAGGTTTACACTGCAAGACAGATTACCATAGGGCTGAGAAACACAGGAAGGGTGCTATAGGGAGGATATGGGTTATAAGAGCACAATATAGTGTGCCAGGAGAGAGCAAGGTCAATCTTGAGGCGGGAGCAATAAAGAGGAAGTGATTAATGGCAGGTAACTAAAAGGAGTGAGCCATGTGGAAGGAGTCAGGTAGTGGTTGAGAGGGGCAGAAGAAAACACATGGAGCTGCTTGTAACACGAGACCTGAGGAGCATCAAGGCACCTTGGGGTGGCAGAGTGTACAGCATGAGCAGGAGATGAGAGCTGAGGTGAAAGTGGATCTGTTGAGAGTTTTGACAATGATAGATGTGAGCCACAACACCAGATTCAAGCACCCTTGGCCCTCTGGGAAGGTGTGATGGGGCACCGCCCCCGCTCCTGTCCCCTTAGCTTCACAGAGTGCTCAGAGACCTTCCTTCTTGTAGAGGGATTTTATAGTGTTTCACTCTACCAACTTCACATACTGGCACAGCCACAGTGTTTACAAGTCTATCCAGCATCCCTGCCCAGTCTCTTAAAAGGGGAGGGAGATAAAGGTGCCTTGGTTCAGGGAACTCCCTTTTATCAGCCCCTCTCCTCCTCCCTTACTCTTCCTAACTGTGCTCTTTTACCCAGTCTCCTTGCTAATGGTTAATTAGCTCATTAGCTTCCCAGCCCAGATCTTATCTGGTAAATCAGGCCCTCCTTGGTGCCTAATTGGATAATACAGTGACAGAAGGCTGGTGCAGTTGCTGATTCCCAGCACTCTGTCATGGAAGGTCCGGTCCAAAAGCAACATGTCTCTGGTGAGCTTGTTTTGTTTTTTCCTAATTGTTTCAGAGAAATCAGCACAGCTTGAAACCTTCCTTTTGAATCCAGGCCTCCAAGACCCTAATGCTGACCTAATGAGCGAGCAAACAGGCTTTAGCTGTAGTAAGAGAGCCTACAGCAATACTGGTAATAGAATGCATGTATTCTGAATGTAGAACTGGTTATTACAAACTCCTATGTTATTAGGTGATGAAGATCGCACCATGTGTCACTGAAAGGGCAGTTTTCTCTATAAGAACAGAAAGGTCTAAGATTTGTTCTCTTTGATCTTGATGTCATGATAATGTGGCCATTATTAATGTACCTGTTTCTCAGTGGATGACTATTTGTGATGATAATTCATACAATTTGAAAGCCACCAGAGTGATCATGTAGTGTGACCTCCTGTGTAACACAAGCCGTAGAATCTCCTGCAATAATTTCTTCATTGAGCCTGTAACTACTTTGAGCTATAGCATAATATATAACATTTTCTATAGTGCTTTTCAGTGCTTGGAGGCCAAAATGACATGCATTCTCTCTCTCTCAATCTCTCTCTTTCCCCCTCACCATGTATTTATATGGTCTTTTATCACTGTTGTACTTCCCCCATTGTACAACCCTGTATAGAGCAGCAGTATATAAATAATGGAGATGATCAAAAATGGAATGACATTTATTTTCATCCCAAATTGGGACACACAGTCCAAATATCAAAGCTTTTTACAGAACAAAAAGTTCCATTCTGAAAAACTTCAACTGGGAAACATCAAAATGTTGGGAGTTCCATGATGCGCTTTGCCAGCTCAGTCACATAGTGAGATCTCAGTGCATCATGGTAGACGTAGTCTAGCAGAGGAGAAGGACCCATAGCAGGAAATTGGTGGCATTAAGGTCCTAAATCTACAATTCCCATGAGGCTCAGCAGCTCAAGCAGAGGGAAAAATTATTGTTCACTTGAAACATTTTGTTTCAATTTTCCTCACAGAAAATTTCCCCCAAATTGATTTTTCTCCACAGAACATTTTGAATTCAATGAAAACCTATTTCCTGAAAAGAAAATGTTTTGGGAGTGCCCAAATAAAGGAAGAGCAGTGATAAAAACTGCTGCAGTAATGAAGCAACTCATGCAGCAGCTTAGCTGGAATGAGGGCCATAGTATTCTCAGTGACAGAATCGGTGCAATGGCTTGATTCTGCCCCATTGAAACTGGTTTTATACCAATGAGCTCCACTGACTTATTAGAGTTGTTCCTCATTTACTTTGGTTCAAGGAAAAGCAAAACTGGTCCTGATATTTCCATGTAAGTTCTCATTGTACACAGAAGAAGACGCAGTACAGCCCTGCTTTTGCAAAGGGTTTCAGAGCAATCCGAAACCTTCAGATAAATGGGACTTTGGAGTTTCAAAGAAGCAAGCCATCTATACATTGCTATCAGGGGATACCTGGCTCACATCCAGTTAGACATGCATATCAGTTAACCAGAGGTCACACTCATGGGGTTGCAATCAGAGAGATTAGTGATGAAAAGTCTTATTAGCTCATCCACTGCATGCTTCTGCCAAAGCAGGATTGTTCCCTAGAGTCCATGATTTTGTATAATATATGACCAATTTATTGAGACTGCCATTCTGCACGAACGCCAAACATCCTCGCCAAACCATAAGTTCAAGAACCGTGGAGCAGCTGAAATAGAATCAGCAACATTGGATCGATACTTCTCTGAAGGTATGTCTGTGCTACAAGCACTACAGCAGCACAGCTATACCACTGTAGCACTGTTGTGTAGACACTTGCTACAGAAATAGAAGGGGGGGGTTCCATCACTGAAGTAAATCCACCCCCTCAAGAGGGAGTAGGTAGGTTAACAAAATAATTCTTCCATCAACCTACTTCAGAGGCATGTGGGAAGACAGCAGAATAATAGCCCAGCACTAGGTTATTGAGTGCTTCAACCTTCACAGGATAGAATGAGCTTTTTGCTGGGGGGCAAGGGGAGGGGAGGAAACTGCTTGCAGCTCTATAGAGAAGTAATGTGCAGAGCACTGAGTGCTTGCTGCCAGATGAGTCTTTATGCACAAACTTACACATAAAAACTACGTTAAAAGAACATTATTAAGGTTGCAAAGTCAAGCAATCTAATCTTAGGAGATGCCAGAATTAAGGTTGCACAGCCCCCTGGGGCAACTGAATTATGATACGGATTATAGCATTACATGATTTTTTTTTCACATAACAACAATAATGTTCTTTTAATATAGTTGTGTGTGTGTGTGTGCGTGTGCGTGATTTCCAAGGTTCTTAACAAAGCAAACTGAACAAAAGGAAATTCCATCATGCAGAATCATAGTGACAACCACATCAGCTGCCTTGGAACTTGTAGATTCACCAGATCTCTGCCACTATGACAATAGTTGGTTGTCATTCTCTGTGTCAGTGATTAAAGTGCTATGGGCCCTACTTACGCATAAGATGAGGAGACTTGGCCAAACCCCCAAGCTAGCTGGCCATGCCCCCTTGGGAGTGAAAATGGGCGTATTAGCCAGTCCAGCTGCCTAGTTGTCAAGGGTGTGCTAGGTCTGGACCCTACCCTACTTCTGTGCAGATGGGACAGGTGCAGGGGAGAAAAGATGTCCTGCCCCCATTTCTCTGCCTTCCCCGAGACTCAGCTCTTACCTGCATAGACAGGGCAGGAATTAGCTCTAAAGGGATATGTAATAAAAGTGCAGCTTCTTATGGGTATGTCT
The DNA here is from genome assembly GCF_025201925.1 of Gopherus flavomarginatus. Lineage (NCBI taxonomy): Eukaryota > Metazoa > Chordata > Testudines > Testudinidae > Gopherus > Gopherus flavomarginatus. The sequence goes on along the minus strand of NC_066623.1, from coordinate 109,355,119 downwards.
CATGGGTGTGCCTCTGTCGCAGACAATGAGGCACAAGTAAGACATATGTGAGAGCATTTGCACCCGCACCTGGGCCCTGTTAGGGCTAATGTGTGACTCTGCATCTGGGTGTGTCTAGCAAAGTGCCAGTTCAAGCTGTCTCTGGCAGCTGTGAGCATATGGGTTTTGGCAGGCAGCTCTAAGGCATAGTAGACTGGAGGGAATCGGCAGCACACATGGTGAAAGGCAAAGGAGCTGAGGCCAGGAGGAAAAGCACAAAGTCTCATTGGTTATTAGAAACCTATCAGCAGCCATAAGGAGAAGAACACACTGTGTCCTAGGCCTCCTCCTTATATTGGCAGGGAAGGGGTTAACCTGCTCCCTCTGGCTTAGGATCAGTTGGCAAGATAACTGTGGAGAATTAATGACATCCCAGCACACTGGACAGGGGATGTGGGGCTGAATCTAGCAGAAGGCAGGGAGGCTCTCTAGGGAGAGGGGCAGAACTGTGAGGAGAATCCAGGCAGGGGGGGTCTTTTCCTGTCTCGCCCTGGCCTGAAATGGGCCAAGACTCGTACCTTACTTCAGACTCTGGCTGAGGAAAATCCTGTTACTCTTCTGTCTGGCAGAACATTCTTTACATTGACCTCCCTGCTTTATAATCCAACCTGCTGCAAAGATGTTTAAACTCCCCCTCAGAGTACGGGATCCGGAGTGCCAGCCTCTCCTACCTTCCAACATCACTGCTGGGGGTCTACAGATGAGGGGGAGAAGGGATGAGACATACAACTCCATGGCCAAAACCAAACCTGGAAGATGGTGGATTTCAGTAAATGCTCGTCTTGTTGCCTAATAATGATTAATATTTAGCATGTACTGATGCTTTATTGCAAAGCACGAGGACCGATATTATGTAATTAAGCAAATTGATCTTTCTGGGTAGGGGCTGATTTAAAGAGCAGCTGACTAGAGAGTAACCTCTTTGAGACCGGGACCATGTTTTTGCTCTGTATTTTGTACAATACCTAACACCATGGGACCTTGATTTATGAGACGGGTCCCCAGTGCCAATAATAAATAACAAACAATGATGGTGTCAGTTTATGGGAGACTCATATGAAATGTTCTCCAATAAATCTGATCCACTTAGAGGATTAGCCAGAGCTAAGTCAAATCTGGACCCTGGAAGCAGGGCCAGCTCCAGGGGTTTTGCCACCCCAAGCAGCCACCCCCTCTCCCCCCACAAAAAGCTGCTATCGCGATCTGCGGCAATTCAGCGGGAGGTCCTTCGCTCCCAGCGGAAGTGAGGGACCCTCCACCGAATACCTGAAAGTGCCGCCTCGCTCTGAAGTTGCCACCCCAAGCACCTGCTTGATAAACTGGTGCCTGGAGCTGGCCCTGCCTGGAAGGAGAAACCACTGGAAGTTGAAGCTAGACAAATTCAGATTAGAAATAAGATGTAAATTTTTAACGGTGAGAGTAATTAATCCATTGGAACAATCCACCAAGGTGGATTCTCCATCACTGACCATTTTAAAATCAAGATTGGATGTTTTTTCTAAAAGATCTGCTCTAGGAATTATTCTGGGGAAGTTCTATGGCCTGTGTTATCCAGGGGATCAGACTAGATGCTCACAATGGTCCCTTCTGCCTGGGAGTCTAAGACTCAACCCAGCCCTTTACACTTTTGGTTCTGAGTTACATCCAAAAATGGAAGGGGCCTGTTTTTCAGCTCAGATGCACCTAGGAACTTGTGGGAACAGGAGGTTATAATGCAGGTGCAGGGGACGAGTTGCCAGAACAGATGAACTGTTAAAGTTATCAGGCACATGTCTTGTTAACGATATAAAGAAGAAAAAAGGAATCTGAAGAATCCAAGAGATGTAAAGCAGAACTTAACACTGCAGATTTTTCATTTAGAAGTTTTTCTACGAGAGTGGAAATGCTCTTCAAATGGGATTTGCACCTAGTGAAAACAGGAAGGGATTCCGGGGAGGAAATTCCTCTTGACATTGGTACAAAGTCTGGCCAAAGGACTTAAAAGGGTAAGCTTGATCCTGAGGCGGCCCTAACTCATGCCTATCGGCCCTAGATCCCAATGGAACATGGTTTTCCCAAGGTGGGCATTTAGCTGTTTTTCAGCCATTTTGAGCTGATGTAACCAGTGCAAGGACTAGTGCAAGGCAACTTTGAACTGGGCCTTAAATCTTCATTCTGTTCTGTGATCATGGTTAAGCAGTGGAATAAATTGCCCAAGGAGGTTGTGGAATCTCTGTCACTGGAGATTTTTAAGAGCAGGTTAGACAAACTCCTGTTAGGGATGGTCTAGATAATCCTTTAGTGTCCTGCCATGAGTGCAGGGGACTGGACTAGATGACCTCTCGAGGTCCCCTCCAGACCTACAACTCTGATTCTATGATGGAGTGAGAGGAGCAAAGTCTCTACAGCTTTAATGGTGGCCTGCAAAGGGAAAAATGCATGAGCCCTTTTGCATGTCTGTATAGTGATCACAGATAGGAAGAGCAGGGAGTGTTCTGCATGGTTTTGATCTGTTAAAAAATAGCAGGACTCTCACATCTGGTCTTCTCTGCTCCTGAAGAACCTTGTGAGGCTTCAGATATGAACTGTGGTTTCTTTTTCAACCCTGAACTGAAGGAGTGTGATGTCAACTCTTGCACACAGATATCAGTTTTCCAAGCGCCTTCACGGTGTTTGAGTGAGAAGGGTGTCAGCAAAACCAGTTGGAAAGTGATTTGAAGAGTCTGAATAAAAATCACTTCCCTTCTCACACTGGGCTACTTCACCTTGACTGGTCCCATTAAGTAGTTATGCTGAAGCATCTGTTCCATCTTGTATTTAGCTGTGGCACTCTGAGTCATTTTCCAGGACCAGAAGAAGAGCTCTGATTAAGCCGGAAAACTTGGCTTTCACCAACAAAAGTTGGTCCAATAAAAGACATCACTTCACCCACCTTCTCTCTCTAACTTCCCTTCTCAGTTACTCAGCATTGACTCATGTAGTGTCCCTGATCTTCTAAACCTGTTAGATCTCCAGTTGTCCATAGATCCTGCCAGGAAATACCTGGGAGACAAAACTTGAATTTCTAATATTGAAAACAAGCAGGGAATTAATACTAAGAAATTAATAATTTCAGACCTTCTGTAATCATCATAAATCAGCCAAAAGGAGGCACAAATCTATTTTTTCCTTTGCTGGTCATCTTTTAGTAAGGAATAAGCAATCTGGTTCATAGATTTTTGGAGCCAGAAGGGGTCATTAGATCACTAGTCTGACCTCCTGTATACCACAGGCTGTAGAATTTCACCCAGCTACCCATGCATTGAGCCCAATAACTTGAGTTTGACTAGCACATATCTGCATAAATACTTACCTGATGTGGATACTTTGCCCAAAATTCCACCTGATCCCAAACACGGGCTTTTTTTTAGCCATTATTGTTCACTTTGGCTCCTTATTGCACTGCCTGCTTCTGATCCGGGTTGGTAGGTGGAAGTGCTGAAATAACTACCTGAACAGCTGTTCTCCTAATACTGCCAGCCTCACTAAAAGCACACACATAAAAAAATCCTGTAAGAAAGCCTGTTCTCATGACATTTCCAATCCATCTTTTCAGTCCCAAGACCTGCGGAGAAGATTTCAGATAACCGTCTGAAGCTTGTGTTTCGTAGGTTAGAGCATGGTTTGCTTTGCCTATCTGAGATATGCCTGTGACTCGCTTGCTAAAAGGAATTTCCAAGCCTGGAGCAAGGTATGGTCACGAGAGCTTTCCAAGAAATAAATATAGGAATAAATATTTACCTTCTTTGTCCAGCTCTCCAAACTAAGAGTTGTGCTGAAACAATTATCCTTCCCTTTTAAGATGTATTTATTTTGAGACTTATCTGGCATGAGAAAGCAGCCTCAGATTGAAGTACTGTACACCTTTTGTCCTCTGAGTAAGGGGGACATCATAAATGTTAACAGCATACTCTAGGTATTTCTGGGCTCCATTAGGTCCAGAACTGCACACTGGTGTTAGGAAGTGTTTGGGATCATAATAGAGGTGGTAAAGCCTGTTGCTTATGGTGCCAGATTAGAGATTTTCAATCTTGTTTGGGGTTTGTATTGTTGAAATGTTTGCTAACGACCCAGATGGAAATAACATTCATACCACAATTTAAAGACCTGGTTGGTGGTTTTTCATCCAGAGTTGGATACACTTGGCAGAGACTATTTTTTCCCATCAATTTAAGTTTTTGAACAGTTGATTTTAATAAAAGAAAAATAACTTTTGAGCAAACAAGAAAACTATGTCCTCCAATGTTTTCCAAAGAGAACCAACTTCCTGTGAAAGCCCTTAAACTCCAATTCTGTTTTGCCTATAGCCCTGGTTGCCATGTTTTATTTATTATATTCCCTCTTTTAAAAAATCATGCATGGTAATGATAAACTGGAGGTGCCTGTAACTTAATATCTATGTATTTCAAAAATACACATAGCTGGTGTAAATCAGCATTACACCAGTTCCAACCAGTTGAGTATCTGGGCCATGTTTTTTCTTGTTAGTTAGTTTAGTTTAGTTAGTGGCATTTATAGTAGTTTTTAGAAACCTCTAACCAAGATCTGGGCTTCATTGTACTAGGTATGTAACATTCCCTGTTACAAAGGCTTTACAATGTAAAGGGACAAAACAGACAAAGGAAATATTATTATCCCCATTTTACTGATGAGGGAACAGACGCACAGATAGATTTAGGGCTTGTCTATGGAGCCTTACTCCACACTAGCTGGGATATAAATTCTAATGCACACCAATGTGTTGCACACTTATTGACCCATGTAGGCCCTGTTGGCATGCACTTAAAAGTACCCTAGTGCAATTGATATAGTCTCTTCAAACCATATTATATTACAATGCACTAGGGAACTTTTAGTGCACGCCAACAGGATTCCCATGGACCAGTTAGTGCACAACACATTGTTGTGCATTAGAATTTATATTGTCAGCTGGTGCTGACGAAGGCACAGCGTAGACAAGCCCTAAGTAACTTGCTCAGGGTTATATAGGGAGTTTGTGTCAGAGCCGAGAACTGAACCCAGATCTCCTGAGTCCCAGTGCAGGGCTTCATCCACACGACAGCCGTCAAAAGGACAATCAGAGGCCACAGCATTACAGTCAAAATCAGGGACCAGCTGACCACTGAACTTTCATTCTAATCCTGAACCAAACACTTCCCTGTTTTAAACTTATAAAAGTTTGGTTCATTTGTTTATTCTCAATATTTTCTGCTTTTTACTTCCAACTGGAACCCAAACCAGAAGGTCTAAAGTATCATAAGAAAGTCTGATCTGGCTGGATGCTGGTGGTATCTGAACCCTCAAAGAGGGCCTGTTCTTGTGAGACTTTCAGGTCAGGGAGTTGAGCTAAGTATCGAGTTATTCTGTTATTTGTACTGAAGTTTCCAACACTTTGAAGTTGAACTGTCCCTGTAAAACCTGCAGGGAACTGAGCTGGTGCCCACTAGCCTTTCATTTCTAAGATATAACAGGCAATATATTATATAGGAGCAGAATTGTGTATACACAGCGGAATTTCTCAAAGTGTTTTTTTTTCAGGGTCTTCTGCAGTATCCATCACCTTTGCAAACTAACACAAAATAGCTAATATACCACAAGGATGATGTATTCTATATTTAATTTCTTTTCCTCCAGTAGGCCCACACCTTCAACTGACAAGACTGTAATTAATTAAAAGCCTGATTTAATTGGTTAGATTTACATTATGCCCTAAAGATTGATAGGTGTTGGCTTTAGCATACAAGGAGGCAGCGAGTTCCAGATTAGAATTGAGAAGGGTCTGCTGCTAGTCCAGGAAATTTGTACTCCTGGCTAACTTGCATGTTAGGAGATACTTAACTGGATGACAAGATGACATCTCATGATGGGCTCCACTGGTCCAAGATGAATCCGCTGGAGACTGGAAAGTGGGTCTATTGGATTTGGAACCCCAATGATGGCTGCCTACCCATCTGGATCAAGTACAGCCCTAGCAAACTATTTTACAACTCTCCCAGTATGAAAGGGATCCCCATTTCCTTACTGTCCAGGGTACAAGAACCACCACACACGGGGTTGCCTCTTTGGCACTCTCATCAGGGACTGAATAGCAGTGCTGGAGGGAGCTTTCATGGCTTTTGCTCATGCTGTAGCAGTTCTATAAATAAGTAGAACTGTCAATCCAGCACCTTTCCTGAGCCTTAAATTCCATTTAAACCCTTTAAATTAAAAGATACGTCCAGCGCATGTGGTGCAGGATGTTTAACATACAGGGTACTAAATTGACATCAGTGCTTCAAGGGTCGGACTGGCATGTTATTAAGCACTTTACAATGTAACAAGATGCCAAACACCTTCCATTTAAATCAACTGCCCTTTGTGTTATTCCAGGCAATTAAGCCAAGTTATATTTTTAATCTGACATTTTAGCTGGCGCAAAGGTCTGTTTTAAATATTGCAATCTTTTGATCCTCCAGTTAAAACCAAGAGCTGACTGGGGTGTTTCATCTATTTGCACTTAAGGTTACAAGCGTGGTAACTTTCAGAGGATTTGCGCTTTCCATTTTGTTCCTCCCCTGGTGCGTGCGTGACAAGCTGTGTGCAAATCACTTTATTACCATGTTCCTACAACTAAAGACAAGCCTGATCTCACATCTAGGCCTAGATTTCAAATACTTTCATCATCGAGGATATTCAGAGTCAGGATCCACTTCACGCCCATTCACCACACAATCTGGCTGCTTTATACCCAGCGACCAGATCCGCTGCTGAAATAAGTCACCTTCACACAGATAATAGAATTCATTAGGGTTTCTGGAGAGCTGTCACCAAGAGAGAAAGGAGTGCATATCAGGACTGATCCTGGATTAAAGCTGGAGATTATGCCTTGCAGTTGAACTGTGAACAGTGACAGCTGAAGTGATATAGTGGTCAATAAAATATGAAAGCTGTTGACACTAGAATCACAATTTATATGAAAGTTCCTGACGGCCACTGGAGGAGCCGACACAAATTGCTTTTCACATCTGTGGCAAGCAGGGGTCAGGTTCATGGGGGGAATTTATTTATTGAAACTTCTCATTGCTGTACTTATAAATCTGCAGCGTATCGTTAACCTGTGAGCTGTGAACAAAGGCTGTCTTTTCAGAGATAGTAATTTTGGGGGGTGGTTTAAATCAATTTGGAAGGCAAGCGATCCAACCAAGCTGGAAAAGAAAACAATTACTCTTAGAACAGCCGGGCATGTTACTGGAGAGACAGTGCCTCTACATTCAACCACTGTGTTGGCTTGTAAACTCTATTTATGTGGGTGGAACACGATCCTTGTCATTGGAAATAGTGTGTGCTCATTGTATTACATCCTTTCCTGCTGTAGGCATCCTGTTTAAACACGCCGAATGCAAACGGGGTGCCTGCTATTCATTTGCAGACCCCTCGTGATAATGGAAACCGTAATGGTATAATTTATGCAGAATAAACTAAGAGGAGCTGCAAAGTGGAGTTAAGTGCATGAAATAGTGAATCTAGAAGAAAAGCTAACAAAGCCCATGTTGTCAGTAGCTACCGGTGTGGTGCTCTGCTCTTGTTCAATAATGACAGTCAGCTGCGTGCGTGTTCCCTCTGTGTGCTGCCCTGGCTCTGCAGATAGCTGATACAGCAGACCCCGAGAGAACCCCCAACGATGACAGACTCTAGTAAGGTACGAAGGAACTCAAGCCAGGTTTACTATCAAATGAAGCACAGTAATAGTTTCCTATAGACTCTACAGGACATACTAGGAATAAGTGGCCCCTGGCAATGGACACAGCTCAGTCAGTGATGGGACACTCCACTTTACCCTAGGCTGGACAAAGATGCGCACTCCAGGACCTACTTTTATACAGTTAAAGGACAGATTACTCATCCCTCCTGACATATTGAAGTACAGCCCCTTGGCTCATTAGGTGCTGTCTCCCCTTTGATCATGTTGTTCCAGATAAACAGATCTATCCATCATGCTGCCCTTTCTTTAAGATGCACCTGCCTGTTCCTTGTTATGTCTGTGGAGTGTCCTGATGTCATCTTGGCACAAGATCCTCTTCTTGCCATTTCTGTGAGAGAGAGGCCTGCCTCTGGCTCACAGCCCAGCTTTTGCTTAGCAATAACTGGAAGTACTTTGGTTCAGGCTTCAGGCCTCAAACTAGGCCTCTGACATATGAGTTTATGTTTCAGGGCCTCATCTTACTACAGCCTGATATTTTTTGCTGCTGGGCCTATGTAATTGCCCATGTACATGGAGAGAGAGTAATCAGCCAGCAGCAGCATGGGGCTCAAATAGATTCTGACTTTGCTGGAAGAGAGAACCAGAGTGGATATACAAATATTGGGTTAAATCAGTAATTCCCCTGTAGTCAATGGAGTTACACTGGGGATGAATTTGGACCCATTCACTTTTCTGTACATGTGATGGAACTATTTAGAAAAGTGTTGAAATTAACCTTTAGATGTTGTTATTTATTTAGAGCCACCAATGTACTCGGCGTAACTTAAAACAGAGAAACAAATATGGCAGCTGCAGTGAAGGGCTTCTGCTCCAAGGTCCAACACTTATTAACAATTACCTTTCCCGTCTAATAAAGTAGGTTTCCCCCCATCTGTTGCAGAGCTGGCTGACTTCAAAGGAACCAGGATCCAGTTTTTCATGAGAACGCCCTTGCCTTCTCCACTCTGTGTTATACTGAAACAGTCTTTTGTCTTTAGCCATAGGCAGGGTGATTTCCATTGCTTGCAATTGTCTCTGAGGTCTTTTCATTGAAAGGCTTGGGGTAGAGCAAGGTGAGACAATTGAACCTTTGTATTAGGTCCTCTGCTGATCAGGGCAGGATGACATCTCCTTCTTGCTTGAATGGGCCACCACCGAGACACACTATCTCATGGTGATGAACTTTTACCCCAAGTCCATACAGCATAATTTCAATATATTTATGATTCCTTAATTATTACCTGTACATATATCACACAGTAATTATAAAGCTTGACAAGTTACAAGCTTTCTGTAGATACCTGACATGCTATCATAGAAGATGAGGGTTAGAAGGGACCTCAGAAGGTCATCTACTCCAACCCCCTGCAGGTTTTTACCCCAGTTCCCTAAATGGCCCCCTCAGGGATTGAACTCACAACGCTGGGTTTAGCAGGCCCATGAGCAAACCACTGAGCTATCCCTCCTCTCCTATAAATTAATGGAGATATCCTATCTCCTAGAACTGGAAGGGACCCTAAAAGGTCATCAAGTCCAGACCCCTGCCTTCACTAGCAGGACTAAGTACTGATTTTGCCCTAGATTCCTAAGTGGCCCCCTCAAAGATTGAGCTCACAACCCTAGGTTTAACAAGCTAATGCTCAAACCACTGCTTTATGGATAAACTTCCTGCAAGATGTGTTTGGTGTAGTGAGTTTGTCAGGTCTGAGGTGAGAGTCATTTGCAAAGAACTGAGATTCCTTTGCCAAGGAACCTCCGTGTCACAACCCACTTTTATTATTAATTATTTGCATTCTTGGACCAGGTTCCTATTGTGTTAGGCACTGTATAAACACACAACAATGAGACGGCCCCTGTCCCAAAAAGCTTACAATCAAGTATAAGGAAAGGGACGACAAATGGATTCATGCGGGGGAGTACAAGGAAACACTGAGACAATATGGTCAGCATGGTGGGTTCTGATCTCTGCACAGCAGTAGCCTTGTCTTTATGAAGGCTTTTGTAGGTCTAATGGTCTTTTTTAGGGTTCTTATTTAAAAGCTATTATCTAGCCCTTTGGGGTCAGCAAGTGTCTGAAGGGAGCAGACCTCCCTCCCAGGCAGATGCTGTTATGGTCTTCCTTCCTTTCCTATCCTTCACAGTATGCTGTGTGTAAGAGTTAAGCCACATGTTAGATTTTAATCTGTGTGTTGGGAATGTGGAGCGGTAAGGAATGGAAGTCTGCAGGGCTGGATATTCTGGCCCTGCTGTATTTTATGTTCATTTGTTCTCCAAGTGCAATCACTTTGTTTTTATTTAGCTGAAGGGGGAAGGTTTTCCAGGAGCTTGTTTTAATTTATAATGCTAGATCTGAGCATGATTTCAGTGATTTTTGGGGCCTGACCGTGAAGCAGGTCTGAGGAGAATAACTTGCAATAGGCCATTGCATAAATCCTTCCATCTAGGTACTGGCAGGGTACTTTCATGCCACAGAGCTTCAAAAAAGTCCACAGCGGGCTGAAAAATGTCAAACAAAACCTTTTTCCATCTGAAAATGAGGTTTTGTCAACATCAAAGTTGTCCAGATTTTGGTGGCATTTTCTGACCGGTGAATCTAAGTTCAATGTTTCAGGACGACCTGAGACGAAACTTTGGTTTGTCGATCCCATACGAAACATTTTTGTTTCATGTCGACCTTAATTTCTGCATTTCAAAGTGCTGCTGCGGTGCATCTGAGTTTCCAAGTCCCTCCTATTGCCGTTCTCCTCTATGGGCCCTGATCCTCAACTGATCTTCCTCTCCTATGATGGTCTTTCCCTGTAGCTCAGCTGCCGCCATGCATATAGAACCAGCTCTGGCTTTTTGAGAACTTTCTATTTTGCAAAAAGTTTTGACGTTTTAACTTTCCATCCTGATTTAGACTAAAAACAAATACTGAATGATCGGAATTTCCTTTGGGGTGGAAATTCCATTTTCCGATCAGCTCAGTTAGCAGCCCTTGTTCAGAGTTTCATGATAAACTCATTCAGAAGACTAAATTTGTGGGGAAAACTCTTTGACTCTGAGAATTATACACACTGGGGCTGAGCCAAAGCCGACATGAGCAACACTGGAACACAATCATAGAAGGGGCACTTTGGTTTTTTCGTTTGAGTATCTTGCTCCCCTAAAACATGTTGTCACAAAAGTGTTCCAGGTGGTTTATGTTAACAACATGGTCACCCTAAATGATGATGATTTACAGTTGGATCTAAAGGATCTCAAAGCGTTTTACACATATACTTTTTTCATTAAGGATCAACTACCAGAAGGGGGGTTCCAAAGAGGATGGAGCTCAGCTGTTCTCAATGGTGGCACATGGCTGAACAAGAAGCAATGGTCTCAAGTTGCAGTGGGAGAGGTCTAGGCTGGATATTAGGAAACACTATTTCACTAGGAGGGTGGTGAAGCACTGGAATGGGTTACCTAGGGAGGTGGTGGAATTTCCATCCTTAGAGGTTTTTAAGGCCTCGCTTAACAAAGCCCTGGCTGGAAGATTTAGTTGGTGTTGGTCCTGCTTTGAGCAGGGGGTTGGACTAGATGACCTCCTGAGGTCTCTTCCAACCCCAATCTTCTATGATCACAAAAGCCCTGGAATGAAAGTAAATATTTTACCAATGTGAAATCTGGAGCGCAACCTGATTTTAATTACCTGTTTATGGTCCCACAATGAGTTGGGAGCAGGAATAAAACCTCAGCTTTCCTGACACCCAGTCCTATGATCTAACCATTGTGCTTCCTCACTTCTAAACTGGGAACCTACACTGAAGGAGCTGATCTTAGCATGAAATCTGGTAAGCACAGTTTCTCATGAAAAATCTAGTATTAGAGGTTAGAAAAAGGGGTTTGTATCATTCATTCTGTTCTGACTGGTGCCTTACGTTGAAATCAGATTGTCCTAGGGTGTGCAGCTCTAAAGTGAAAGCTGGAATGACCTGTCCCCCGAAGGAGAAGAAAAAGATAAGTGAAGGCAACACACATATCACTGCAGATCTAAGTAACTGGGGACAACTTTATCACACCTTCTGTTGAGAGGTCTTTCAATAGTACAGTCTTCCAGACATGACATGAATAAACTGTAGATCAAAGGGAGCTCAGACTCTGTGGCCCAAATGTGAAACATGTTTTAACTTAATAGGGTTAGAATAATAGTGGATTGGATTGTATGTGGGAGAAATCTGCATCTGTAATAAAGTGAGAGGGACAGATGTCCTGTTAAAGATACTCCCATGGCTGTGATTCTTCACTGCCAAAGCCAAGCTACTACCTACCCTCCCACAACTTCCAGAGAGAGAGAGAAAGAGGCTGGCCAGGGTTTTGTATTACAAGCCGGCACTTGCATTATGAACAGACCCGCACAGAGCAGGAGGCGGGAGAGAGAACAAATGGGGCTGGGGAGGTAGGAGGAAAGGCAAGCTGGGTTCTCAAGGGAAAGCCCGCTCTTTCCGTTTGAGGAAAATAAAAGGCTCAGTGTCCTGGAGCAAGGCACAGATAACCACGCCAAACAGCTGAAGAAATCTACCAGGCCTCTATTCAGTCAGCTCCTGCTAATCTCATTTTACTGCTGTGCACAAGAGGAGACATTGAAATAAAGATGCTCTTCAGTTGGACAGGAATCCTGTTCACCAACAAGTTTGTAACATCTTGCCTACAGAAGCTGCTTTAGTCCGAAACTGGATTGGGAGTCACCTAAGATGTAGTGTTTCAGAGAGGTGCCATGACAGAGGGAACTTCCATTGCGAGATGAGGCCACTTAGTCAGTAGACTCCAACATCTGGAAGCTAATCCCCAGATCACAGGCTGTAGAAAGAAGCTGCTGGACAGGAGACAGGGCAGGAGGACAGATGGCCCAGGCAGCAGGGAAAGATTAGGCAAGTGACCCAAGGAAAGGAAAACATGGAGGATTCTCCTTCTTGACTTGAGGACAGAGAACCCAAATATTCATCATGTAGAGCAGAGACACCCCTACATCTGCCCCTGACTGGCTAACTTTTGCAAAAGGCAAATCAGTTCTGTCACTTGGGCAGATGCTGCAGTAGCTATTACTGCATTTTCACACCGCAGCTACCACATTTACACACAGATGCAAGAAGCAAAATAAAAACTATGGGGTCAGGATCCTTCTGTGTCCTGCCTGATAATGGCTGCTAGTCAGTAGGGCCACTGAAGTGCTCTCATTCACTTTCTAGGTGCTCAAAGCTTCCTGATGTCTGAGAGTCAGCAAAATACAGGTGCTCTTAGGATCAAGTTCCTGGCAGAGAAAATTGCTCCCTGACATCCGCAAGAACCTGCAAAGTGATTTGCTCTTCAATGTCTGTTTCAAATTCAATAAACTTTACAGCAGCCACATCTAACCACAGTGTGTTTTATCCTTTAACCGCTGCCACAACTATGTAGTGAAACACATTTTTCCATCTTTCCCTCTAGAGCTCAATTAGCACATGATCTAGGCTGTTATCTAAGCATGAAGCAAATGCCATTAATGACCAGTGTGATTTATGGCCTCATGTAACAAGGTAAGATCCAATGTCACAAACGCATAGGGAGATCTGGATGCTCTTGTTCGATCACAAACCAGCGCCAGCTGCTTCTAAGTTTGTCTCTGCCATCTCCATAATAGTGGGAAAAATTGCAAAGTGGTCTTGAAATATCCATAATTTTGATTGGCTAAACCAGTCACACGGTTTTACCATGTAGTTTACTGATTTCCATTTCATTTGTGGTGGGCGGATACAGCACATGGCCGTGCAGGTTTCCCACATGCTATTTGGCCAATGTACCTTAAGCACATTCACCATCTCTAGTGGTCAGAGGCGGGATTAATCTCCATAGCCTATTCAGTCCTTGGACTCGCTGTGACTGCCAACAGGATGGCCAATGAGTGCCAATCGCAATGGTGATGTCAATGCCTGTCTTCACGAAACTAGCCTGAAGACCAATTCACCACAGTGCAACAGTGAGCAAATGCATGGAGTCATGCGAGCAAGCCAGTGGCTTATTAAACACAAGTATGGATGTATACATCCCTCATGCTGACAGTTAAATCAATGGCTGATTCGACATCCATTCCCTGATTAAGCTTCTCTAGGGGATATGCCTGAGCAGGGCTGGCTCCAGGCAGAAGCGAAGGAAGCAGGTGCCTAGGGCGGCCAATAGAAAGGGGCGGCAGGCCGTCTGTTGTTGGGGCAGCACGTTCAGCAGCGGCACTTCGGCGGTGGGTCCTTCACTCCCTCTTCCTCTTTGGGGGCCGCTCAATCAGGTATTCCTTGTTTGTTTGGGGGTTTTTCTGTTCACTGCTTGGGGCGGCAAAAAAGCTGGAGCCGGCCCTGTGCCTGAGGCATCATCAGTGTCAGTATCACTGCTACCCAGAAGAACTGACAGTCACAGATATTTGACAGGTTTCAGAGTAGCAGCCATGTTAGTCTGTATCCGCAAAAAGAACAGGAGTACTTGTGGCACCTTAGAGACTAACCAATTTATTTCAGCATGAGCTTTCGTGGGCTACAGCTCACTTCTTTGGATGGATAGAATGGAACACACAGATAGAAGTTAGAGTTGGTATGGGTACTTCCACCTTTTCATGTTCTCTGTATGTATAAATATCTTCTGTCTGTGTGTTCCATTCTATGCATCCGAAGAAGTGAGCTGTAGCCCACGAAAGCTTATGCTCAAATAAATTTGTTAGTCTCGAAGGTGCCACAAGTACTCCTGTTCTTTTTACGGATATTTGAGCATTTCAGAAATGTATTACTTGGAGTATTTCTAGACTCTAGGCATGGCCAGGCACTTACCACTAGTAAATATGCAGCTTTGTTGTGACACCTTCAAAGCTGATGGTAGCTGGCTGTCAACAAGGGAAGTTGGCATGAATGAAGATTTGCCCTACTGAGAAGCCCTTTAGAATTAATAGAAGAGTGTAATCTTCCTGTAAGACACTTTAACCATCCTCTAGAATTGAAAAGATAATGATAGCCAAGCTGTAATAGCCTAATGAATGGTTCAAAAAACCTGTAGAAAGGAGACCATTTGTGCAGTAAATTCTATAGGTCTTTTAAAGCCATTTCTATAGTTTTATTGGTTTCCTCCACATTAACTCCTATAAAACTTTTGCATATGGCTTGGTTTGTCAGAAGAATGGGACAGTAGAACCTCAGAGTTACAAACCCCAGAGTTACAAACCGACCAGTCAACCACACACCTCAATACGCCACCAGGCAGCAACAGAGATGAGGGGGAAAAAAGCAAATACAGTACTGGGTTAAACATAAACTACTAAAAAAAAAAGGGAAAGCACCATTTTTCTTCTGCATAGTAAAGTTCCAACGCTGTATTAAGTCAATGTTCAGTTGTAAAGTTTTGAAAGAACCACCATAACGTTTTATTCAGAGTTATGAACATTTCAGAGTTATGAACAACCTCCATTTCTAAGGTGTTTGTTCTACTGTATTCAGACAATAGATCCAATAAGGCCTTGGGGGAGAGATAGGGAGTTATGCCATGTTTACTAGCATATTATATTATTTATTGTTTGTATTATCGTAACCTGTAGGAGCCCTAATCATAGACCAGGACTGCATTGTGCTAGGTGCTGTACAAACTAAAGAGAGTCCCTGGCGTGAGGAGCTTACAGTCTAAGGGTACTGCTGGGTCTCTTGTTCTTTACACAACATATGTAACATATAGGAACCACATGGGCATACAGAGTGCCAAATAACCATGCTTACTAACTATAGACAACATTCAACATATGTACACTGCTGCTCTGCAGGGTTCTGGTGACATCTAAACCACAGAACCCAGTAAGTGCCAGTAGAACACTCACAAAATATTTAGAGGGATACAACCCATTGCCTATACAGGGAAAGGACCCTATTAGAGTGTCTGTTCACAAATTCTGTGGGATCTGCCTGGTAAATGGATACAGTCAGTGCTGGAGTGGAATGGAGCAACCATTTAACAATTCACATCAACACTACACACTGCAGAGTGGGAACCTAGACTAATAGGATGGAATTATCCCACTTGGAATATAGGTGGCTGGGATACCAAAGCTAAAGTCCCAGCTCTTGTGAAAAATGTGATAAGATTGTTTACCACTTTATTATAATATAAAATGTAAGGCAGCATTGCATAGTGGCTAGAGCACTAGACTGACACTCAAGAGACCTGTGTCATATTCTCAGCTCTTCCACTGGCCTGCTTGGTGATCTTGGGCAAATCGCGTCATCTCCATGTGCCTCAGTTTCCCCATCTGTACTAAGGGGATAATGATACTGACATCCTTTGCAAAGTGCTTTGTGACCTACTGATGAAAAGTGCTACATAAGACCTAGGTTTTATTATTTTGTCGTTGTTATAATCCAGTGATGAAGACAGTGGAGAAGCAGATGAAGGAGACATACACTGCAGAGGGGAAAGGTGAAATGTCTTGCTATGGGTCCACTCAAAATATGATTATATAAGCTCTGGTGGGATGCCATTGTTTATCCCTCAGAACACTCCATCAGCCCCACTCCAATAAGTAGGTTGTCTTTGTGACTCAAGTCCTACAACTGGAAGAGGGAGCTGTGTAGCAGCGTGGGAGAGGGGATGACTTTTGTTACTTCAGTCAAGTGTCATTATAGGCTTGGCTTGGGAAACATCTGCCAATAATCAGCAGGGCCTGATCAAAGGTGTCAGATGTTGTGGTTTCTCCTCCAATCCTCTAGGTAATCAGCCGGGAAACCGGAGAACTTGTTATTGCAGTCAAAATCTGCCTGATCACCAAACAGCCAGCAATTTTTTGAAAATGACCCAACCTGCCCACGTGAAAAAGAATCCATGCTCAGCATCAGCCATTGTAAAGGGTCAGCAATTTTTAATATCCGGTAACTTTCCTCTCTCTTTCTCTGTGTACTTTTCTCTTTCCTTCTCTGTGCATATATCTGTGCATTGCTGCATTTGGAAAGGAGAGGGGTGGATGTGAGGGGTTCTTGGCACCACATAACTCAAGCAGAACAAAGAGGAGGAAAAGCTAAGGGAGACATAGCAAATACTTAACCACTTTAAAACATCTCCTGGTAGGAGGGGGGAAACGTCATTGGCAGCTCCAGAATCTGATGGGGAAATGCTGGGTGGGGCGCCGCAGAAAACAGCTGAAGGAACTGATGTGGTAGGAAAGGAAAGCATATGGCCAGGAAAGCAGAGCACCTTTTGTAGAGTCCTTTTTTACCGTTTAGTAACTGGCACAGATTTATGCTAATTGTAGCATTGGGGATTTACAGAATGCTGGCGACTTTTCTCGTCGTATGTCATAGTGTGGCCTCTCCAGAGCACCCCGAAGTCATGAGCATTCGAGTGACTTTACATATTGCGTGCTGCAGATATTTGTGCAAAAGAAGTCTTGCTGTGTTTAGACTGGGCTACTTTGGGGAGGCGGAATGTCTACCTGCTTTTCTCAGCTCTGTAGCAAGGTCCTCACTAAACTTTAGTCCATAGATTGTTATGACAGGGTTTGGGCTGAATCTGGCCACTTTCGGCTGCTTGGGTTTTGTTAGAGCCTAACTTAGTTATTTATGTGTTATGAATTAGCACTGCCCCCTTGCCACACAGCTACAGGGCTGGGGATGGGAGAATGTTCCTAGATTCATAGGTTATTAAGGCCGGACGGAACAACATCTAGTCTGACCTCCTGCATAGTGTAAGAAGTAAAATTCCACTCCGTTCATTGAACCCAATTATTTGTGTCTGACTAAAGCATATCTTCCAGCAAAGTGACAAAATGGCATTACCGGATTCCAGGTGTGTTAGGTCTCTATCCAAACTTCCAGTGTACAAGTATAAAGATTTTTTTTCTGCTGCTTGTCAAACTCACCCTGGGATCTGGAGATCCTTCTGGCTCATGCTTCTCCTACAATAAAGACCTTGAAGTCGGAACTGTTTCATCTCATTAGCATCAAATGATGTGGCAGACAGTGGATCCCTTATGGAAGGGATCTGTACTGACCATGGTGCATGGCCAATGTTACAGCTTGAGAGCTAGCAGTCTGGACTCAGCTCACTTTCCTGAGTGCCCTCGTGTCCCACCAAACTAGGTCCTCCCTGAAACCCAACCCCCTCTCCAGTTCCACTCACCATGCTACATGATCTGAATTTACAATTTTTTTGGGTTGGAACTGAATCCATCTCTCTCTCCCACAGCTCTCCTGACTCTGCTAGGCGAGTGGGAATCAAAATCAGCACAAATTAAATATGGACACTAAGCTCAGCAGATATTTCAACGGATTTGCACTGGGAGAGGGTCTACTAAAACAGTTTATAAAGTGGTGGTAAACCCAACTCTCCTCTATGGCTGTGAGACTTGGGTGACCTACAGAAAACACCTGGAACACCAGCACCAGCACTTTTTTCAGAAGATACTCAACATAAGATGGGAGGATTGTCACACTACTGTCAGTGTCCTCACAGAGGCCAACATCTTCAGCGTTTGAAGCCTTGATTATTCAACACCAGCTGAGGTGGAGCGGGCACTGTGTGCGCATGCCTGATGTACACTTACCCAAACAACTGCTGTACACCCAACTGACAAAAGGAGGCCAAAAGAAACGCTTGAAAGACATTCTCAGGATAAACATCAAGAGATGTGGCATCAACACCACACACTGGGAGACAGCAGAATAGGGATAACTGGCAAAGACTTGTCATAGCGGGAACGTCCACTTTTGAGGAAAATCCTTTTCTGGTCACAGAAAAATGCCAGAAAAGGAAAGACAATTGTCATGTGGCATTCGCAGCCCAACCCTGTCTTCCAATACCACCTGCAATGTCTACCAACGAGCCTGCCACTCAAGGATCGGACTCCTCAGTCACCAAAGGACCTGTAAAAAATAAAACCTGTGAAAGAGATCATCCTTGACCTCAAGGGCTCACCGACGATGACTAAGACAGCACAGAAAAATCAAGCTATGCGAACTGAGGAGAATTCAATTAATCTGTTTTTTCATAGGGATCCCATTGTAACTCTTAAATAATTCAGTATGGCACATCCAAATGACAGATCTCCAAGCTCCACCACTGAACAATGGTGATCAGCCCTATCCTAGTTCTTGATGGAGATTTAAGGTGGTGGAGGAGTGACTCAGAAGAAACCACATCAGCCAGCAACATCTTTTCCCCAAGGCATAATGCCGATAACAAGCAAAATATGTTCACCTAAGTAAATGTGGAACAGAAAACTCCCCAGCTCAGTATTAAGTCCATCCCTATGAGCTCTGGGCCTGAAATCCAGCCTTTTCAAAGGCAGTGTTCTCCTTGCATCTCTCAAGCACCCATCCAGTGGCTTTATGCTCTGAGGCCAAAATCTTCTCCCCTGCTCCAAGTCTGAGTAGGCCTTGTACATAAATGCTCCACAAGGGCTAGGGGCTGAAAGAGGCCTTGCCATCAGCCAGCAGAGAGTCAGTGAAGCTGTTCTTTCATTGCTTCTGCAGCTCATGAACCAACTTGGTCTCTTCTTGAGTTCAACCACATTAGTCCTGCTGTTAATGACAGGAGAATTGGGCCCCTTCCAGCATGAGACCAATTTCAGCAGGGGCTGAGAAACAAAGGGAGGGAACTATGGAAAAGATATGGGCTATAAGAGCAAAGTACATTGTGCTTGGGCCTTCCTAGAGGGAGTAAACTCAGTCGGGAAGGCGGGAGCAATTCAGAGGAGGTCAGTCATGGAAGGTAATCCAAGGGATGAGTTATGAGGTGGGGCTCGGATGAGGATAGCACCATGGCACTCAGAGCAGCTTGTAGCAGGAGATCAGAAGAGCATCAAGGCATGCTGAGGTGACACAGCACATGACGTGAGTAAAGGGAATCATTGGAGATAGGAGGCAAGATTTTGACAGATCTATGAAGAGCTTTGACAGTAATGGAGCAGAAATGGAGCACCACTCTGGGAAGTTCAGCTCAAGATCGGAGAGGCAGTGTGATCTAGTGGGCGTGTGATGGGGCTGGAAATCAGAAGACCTAGGTGCCATTCCCAGTTCTGCCATTGACCATCTGTGTGACCTTAGTCAAATCACTTCACCACTCTATGGCTGTGTTTTCTCTCCCACCCTTTGTCTCTCCTGTCTATCTAGATTATAAGAAATTTTGGGCCGGGACTATCTTTTACTATGTGCATGCATCACACTTAGCACAATGGGTCTCTCTACAGAACAACTGTGATACAAATAATAACATGACGAAGGGGGAAATTACTCTGGGGAGGACAAGGACTGTATTTTTCAGGAGGCTGCTGGGAAGACTGGGGAAGAAAACACCGATGTGTTAAATAGCACTGGCTCCTGTGACTGTGTCTCCTTTGCTCTGAGGGACTGAGAAACATTAGGCAAAACCTGGTTATTTTTCTTTTTTTGAAAACAAACAATCTTTTCAATTAGACGGGTTTGTCGCAGAGGCCGTAAATCTATGCTTTATAAAAACAAATGCTCTCATAATTAGTTCTATCCAGGAAGAAAATTAACTGTTTATCTTTGTGTAATTAATCAAAGGACCCTGCCAGCTTTACCATGCCACCTCTCCGCAGACTGAGGGTGGGAGTGAGGTGAGAAACGTATGATATACAATGACAGGACATCGGGATACCATAGATCTTCCCCCTCTCTGCTTGTACAACTGTCCACATGAATTATGTGAAATAATATTCCAGGCCAAAGAGTTACAGGGCTGTGCAATGGCTGCTACTTGAAGAAACAATAAATAACAAGGGGAACATTTGATACCCTCATTTGTATTTACATTTTTAACAGCGGGATCACTCTGACATACATGTACAGTGGGGCAATCCAGTTCACCTGTCTAATTGGTAAAACCGCAGTGCCTTTTTACATGCAGTGGAAGTTACACCAGGGCTGAGTTTGGCCCAACAGCAGTCAGGTTAATTAGCCCTGGTGTCTTTCCAGCCTGAATAGTCGTATTCACTCTTCTAGTAGACTTTCCACTGGTGGTTTCATTTGGATAAAACACACGCCCCATCCCACTGAAGAGGTGACTGCCTTTCAGTGATGGGTGTGGCAATCCCATTGGGCCTAATCTTGCCCTTAGCTCCACAGACACAATGAGCAGGAAGGATGGTCTTTCCTTGTGACTAGGGAATGAGTTACCCTGGACTCTGTTCCCAACTCTCCTGCCCCCGTTCCACGTCAGTGGACTTACTCCAGGTTTTCACTTGTGCAAACAAAATCAGAATCTGGCCCATATGTTCTCTGACACCAGTTTCCCATCTGTAAACCAGGGATAATGTTTACCTGTGTCACAGAGATGCTGAAAAACTCAGTTCATTCATGCTGCTAACGCAGTTTGAGATTATTGGAAAGAATTATTAAATATGCAAAATGTTGCTATCTGAAGGCTCTCATTAGGGCCAATGATTTTATCTGAAATGTGTTTCTCAAGTGCTGAGTGGGGAGAAGCGATACCTCAGTGGTTTGAGCATTAGCCTGCTAAACCTAGGGTTGTGAGTTCAATTCTTGAGTGGGCCATTTAGGGAACTGAGGTAAAAATCTGATTGGGATTGGTTTTGCTTTGAGCAGGGGGTTGGACTGCATTACCTCCTGAGGTCCCTTCTGGCCTTGATATTCCATAATTATCTACAGGCTGAATTATAGGGCCCTCTTTATATGAATTAGGTTGGCAGCTGCAATATTCTAGGTGTTTTCCAGTCACATAGGATGCAGCGTCTGCTGCAGAGCACAGAACCTAAGCAACAAACAAGAGCCAAAAGGAGCTGGATCAAAGATAAATGCTGCCATACATTTTTTAATATAATTATGTGCTGTGTAACTTGGCCTCTTCTCAGCCACTATCAGCTGGCAGTTGGTGCTAGACGGAAGACGATCTTAAGGAGGGATTTAACCAAGGAGAGGGGAATGGCCTTACAGAGATTACATACATCCGATTCTGCAATTGTCAGAGCATGGTGGACTGCTGAGCCCCTGTCAATAGCAGGATCAGGGCACAGTATGTGAAGTGTGTGGTGATCCTTCTGAATGCTGGAGATAATAATTTGAATTTAGATACTGTCATTAGTCAGTAATTATATTATTGTTACAGCAGCACCTTGAAAGCCTGGATCAAGGCACCACTGTGCTAGGTGCTGTATGGACAAGTAGCAAAGTCCCTGCCCCAGAGAGCTTGCAGTCTAAGTGCCAGACAGAATACAACAGGGGGATGGAACAGACCAACAGGGTGGAAAGGCTGGGAGCGCAAGGCAACGTAAACCAAACCCACTTTCTCTCTACACATAATTCTATCTGAGGTAGGCCTTGGCCCAAGGATCTCATAGGGTGGGTGCATTCAAGACTGGGTCTCACTAGGGTTCATGCCCAAACTCCATTATTTTGCAGTGTGGATGCAGATCAGGCCTGCCCCCCAGATTCAGGCCCTGAGAGGGCACCAATATTATTCCACAGTCCCATGGACCAATGTTCTTTGTCCTTCCTATCCCAAGAATAGCCAATCAACTCCCAGGAAATGGAAGCAACTTCCCTTATTCCCTAGGGTCAATATGCAGTGTGGCTTCTCAGGACCTGGGCTTTCAAACCCAAGACTTGAGTCCCACTAACCCTGGGTGAGACATATCCTTTGTCTCTCCTTCCCTGCAGTGCTGAGACTGTCAGCATCCATGCTGATGGCGTCTGGCATGTGGACCAGGTGGCTCTGATTCTCCACTCCTCTGCACCATAATGTTTGCACAAATTGGCTGTACAGTACACTGCCCAACCAGAATGGGCAGATCCATCCTTCACTCCTTCTAGCTGTACGTGTAAACCCCACTGACGTGGCTAATTACTCCTGATTTATACTATGTCAGTGAGGACAAAATCAGGCTCAAAACTCTTTCTGCGGGCTGGTTTGAAAGGAGGTGCACACATAGGGATGTGCCTTGTCCACACCTACATTTTTTTGCAGTGAAGACAGTGTTGCTGATATGTTGATTTGCAGGCTGCTGCGAGCAAAGGGTGCAGAAGTTATCATTCAGAAGACCCTCAGTTTTGAAAGTCACCCTCTTCCCGCAGCGGTCGCTGCCTTTCCCAGCCACTCATCTATAAATCTGAAGAAGAAGGAAGTTGAAGTGCAGGTCATTGGAAACCTGATCATTCCCCCAGTTTGCCTGCTCATTAAGGTGAGATATAACTTTACCTTAACATCACGCTCCTTTCACTCTTCATCTCGCAGCGGCCCTGCCGAACACTAAGCAGGTCACATATGGCCTCTGTCAGCTACACCCCAACCTTTGGTACCTGTTAATAAAAACATCATGAGTGTTTTCTTTTTGTTTCCATTTGAACCTGGCCCATCTCGATGATAAGGCTTTGTCAACCGGCTTTGCTTTCCAGACTCACGACTCTGTTGCCGCGGCGCGTCCGCTTGGAGACCGTAGGCATGTGTTGTGTGACTCTGTCCCCATGTGTGACAAACAGGCACTTCATTAACTCCCTGCAGTGGATTTGCAGATGTGCAACAGTAAGAACTAGACCATCTCCCTCCTTTTGCTTTTTCCAAGTGGGAAGGGCTAGTTAGTTCAGCTAAAAGCAGACTGGATTTGTTATCGGGGTGCAAACTTAATGTTCATTTTTGAGACCTAAACGTTGAGATTTCCTGCAAAGAAACTGACACTTCAAAAAAAAATCTCTGTTTTTAAATTCAAAAGGTCTTTGAGATGAACAGCCAGTTGTGCTGAAAGCAGGATGCATTTCTAGTGCTCAAAGATAACATGGCCCTTTCGTGGAAATCTAGGGAAAAACTCTGCATCTGGGTCACTTCTGACCTGAAATGAAGAGCTGAGTAGCTGAAAGGAAGGATGGTCTTGTAGTTAAGCCACCAGCTGGGCATTCAGGACACAGAGGTTCTATTCCCTACTTTGGCACAGACATTTGTGCAACTTTTGGCAAGTCATCAAATCTCTTTTGGCTTTAGTACCCCAGCTACACAATGGGGCCAACAACCTTTCCTTGGTCTGTCTTAGACTGTATCCTCTTTGAGTCCAATGCTAAAGGCAATAGCCAAGATATGGGTTCTCTCCTTGGCCACAGATTTCCAGTGTGATCTTCAATGAGTCACTCCTCATCTGTAACATACGGATAACAGCTCAAAGGGGGTTGGAGAGGATAAGTACATTAAAGATTGTGAAGCACTTCTGAAATCTGATGAGAAATGCTATAGAAAAGCTGACTATTAGTAGCTGTCTGTAGCCTATCCTCTTAGAGACCTGATCTTGGATGTGATCACTAGGAGCTACGAGTAATGTGAATAATAACTGTACATAGAATTTCATGAAAACATTTTTCATTCCTTTCACACTGCTCTAGTGATCATAACAACTGAAAGCACAGTTGCTTTTGATTTATAATTTCTTTATACTACTATTACCATCAGAGGCAAGAGAATGAAAGCTAAGCAGGGTCGTGTTTTTATACTGTTTGGTTTTTTGGCTTGTTTCATTTTAAAATATTATTCCACTCCAACACCTAACAAATGCTTAGGGGAAAGGACATCTTTATTACAGATTAAACACCTCAACCTTGTCTATTAAAGAATGAGAGATCTCCCAATCTGTTTCTGAGACCTCCAGCAAAACCATGGAAGACTTGACTTGTTAGTCCTGATATTTCTAAGGTAAAAGGACTATGGGGTGGTATACCAGATGGTGCCAAAACCTGTGGTGACTATATAGATCAAAAGAGACAGAATTGAATCATCAGCATGGAGGAGCTGAGAGTTGACATCAATGAGGAAGTCCAAATACTTTTCACATACATTTATAGTATTATAATACTAGATAGAATCATAGAATATCAGGGTTGGAAGGGACCTCAGGAGATCATCCTGTCCAACTCCCTGCTCAAAGTATGACCAATCCCCAACTAAATCATCCCAGCCAGGGATGGGAGTAGAGAGATGCAGGCTCATGACAGAAGAAGAAATTAAGGATCAAGGCTGCCGCAGAGGAGAAAAATCCTAGGGACCCCTATAAAGCATCAGTTTCTACAGAATCCAGACTCTCCTCTCTAGTGAAGTAAATGACATCACATAAGTGAGAGACTCTGGCCCAGTTTTTCAAAATAGAGTTTGGATGAAGGACAACTCCCGCCTGTGACAACCTGCCTGAATGCTCTCGGGTTTGCCCAACAATTGTTTGCAAACCCATCTGCTCCCTGAACCTTCCTTGTTCTCCACTTGCCTCACCAGCAAAGTGAAATTCTGTGAGGTGTGTGTGTGTTTTATACCAGGGGAGCTGGGATTTGGGTAACTTGGACGCCTTCCAGAAGCCTTTCCTTTCACACTGTGCCCTTTATTAAGAACCAAAGTATGTAACCATTATAGAAAAGGTGTTTATGTTTCTCTGCCTAATAAATCACTTGTCCTTTTTCATCTTTAATGGCCTGAATAAAACCATTTCCCTGGTACTGAATTACTACAGCCAGTATTACCCCCACTCACCGACCCTTTGTATGGTAGTATATGCCTCCTTGTGACCGTTGCAGCAGGGAGGATTGAAAGGATTTCGGAGTTAAAAACCCAAATTCTGCTCTCCTGTAGGCCATGATGATTTTTTCAGCCCCAGCAAGGTCTTTGCGCCAGATGCATTCGCAATGATCTTCCTCACGGAGTTACAGACTGTACACATACCCTCACAAAAACTAAGATTAGCCTTAATGCTCACAGATTCCCTAAATTTAGGAGGGGTTGGTTTGTAGATTTCACAGATTCCCAAAGGCTGGCTTTGTTCCCTCAACCTTAACTGATTCTGTATATTCTTGTTTGGTTTCTGCAGTTTGTGCACTGGCCCATTGAGCTCCCTCCTCCAATGTAATGTCTTCCTGGCAGAGTTAACTTGGGCTCATACTCAAATGTTGCCCTTAACCTCCACTCCCATCTACAGACACAACCCACTCACCTTAAGTTTATTGGTGCTTTCAACCCAGGCTAGCTGGCCCGACTGGAGATTTCAGCTAGAGCTCAGGTGCTGCTCTCCCTCAGGAAACATTGGGTGAAATCTTGGCTCCATTCACGTCAATGGTAAAATTCTCATTGACGTCACTGGGGCCAAGATTTCACCCATTATATTTATGCTTTCTTTGTTTCTTCTTTTCCTTGATTGGAAATAAGAGATTTAGGTTCAAAACACACATTTAGTTTTGTCTCAGGGGAAAAAGAACATTTTCACACTGTCGGGGATGTGGACCCAGATGACCTGATAGATCTTTTTCAGCTTCTTATGTCTTGGATTTTTTTTTTTTAACAGCTCACTAGCTAAGCCACCATCCTTGGTGTCAGATCTGAGCCATCTGGGTTCATTTTGTCCAATCAATGCTGTAATTCCACTGAGTTTCTCATCCACTTCAGACACCGGCCTGTATTACTGTAATCTGTGAAATGCTAAATGGTTGTTATATTTTTTTATTATTGCTGCACCTACAGGTGCTAACTGATGGTAGGCCCTATTGTGCTAGGCACTGCACAAACACATAGAAAGAAACACCCTCTGACCCAAAGAGCTTACAATCTAAGTAGACAAGACCAACAAAGGATGGGAGGAAGGAGGTATTATTAGCCATAGATTCAGATTCATAGATATTAAGACCTGAATGTGACCTCCTCAACAATACAGGCCAGACGGTTTAACCAAGTAGTTCCTGCATCAAGCCCATAATTTCTGGGTGGTCTAGAATATACCTTTTATTAAGTCATCCAGTCTTGATCAAAACAAATGAGGTAAATGTGATCTAGATGAAATTACTGTAAGGTCGGTTCACAACTGGTTGAAAGACCATACTCAAGGAATAGTTGTTAAAAGTTAAGTCAAACTGGGGGGATGTACCTAGTAGGATCCACAGGGGACAATCCTGGATCCAGTGCTGTTCAGTATTTTCATTAATGACTTGGATAATAGATTGGAGCGTATGCTTTTAAAATTTGTGGGTGACACCAAACTGGAAGGCATTGCAAGCACCTTGGAGAACAGGATTAAAATTCAAAACAACCTTGACAAATTAGATAATTGGTATGAAACCAACAAGATGAAATTCAATAAAGACAAGTGCACAACGTACTTCAGTTAGGAAGGAAAAAGCAAATGTACAATTACAAAATCGGGAACAACTGACTAGGTGATAGTATTGCTGAAAAGGATCTGGGGGTTATAATGGACCACAGATTAAATATGACATCCAGACAGATGTGATGTAGCTGCAAAAAAAAAAAAAAAAAAAAAAAAAAAAGCTAATAATATACTGGGGTGTATTAACAAAGAGTATTAACAAAGAGTGTTGTATGTCAGACACAGGAGATAATTCTCCCACTCTACTCAGCACTGGGGAGACCTCAGCTAGAGTACTGTGTCCAATTCTGGACATCGCACTTAGGAAAGATGTGGACAAATTGGAAAGAGTCCAGAGCAGAGCAACGAAAATAATAAAAGAGTTAGAAAACCTGACCTATGAGGAAAGGTTAAAAAAACTGGGCGTGTTTAGTTTTAGAAAAGAAGACTAGGGGGTGGGGGGAACCTTATAACAGTTTTCAAATATGGTAAGGGCTGTTACAAACAGGATGGCGATCAATTGTTCTTCATATCCACTGAAGGTAGGACAAAAAATAATGTGCTTAATTTGCATAAAATCTAGTAAGCTCATTTGGGAGTAGAGAACCTTAGAGTTCTGTGGATGTTCGGTGACTCATGGGCTAAGCACTCCGGGGGGATGCTCCGAGGACTCAGGGGTTGGTGTGTGCCTCCTGCTAACCTGTACAGAGAGAGCGAGGCCTGGAAGGCCGTGCTTGTGTTGCCAGAGGCTGGTGGAGTCAGCAGCCAGAGACAAGACTTCCGCATGCTGAAGACAAGTGGTACCAAGGTGTTTAACAACCCTGTGTACTCCAGGAAGTGTCACAACAGGTCCGGACAAACACCTGTCAAAGATGATCTAGATTTATTTGATTCTGCCTGAGCTCAAGAGGCTGGATTAGATGACCCTTTGAGGTCCCTTCCAGCCCTACAGTTTTATGATTCTTGATTTAAAAACTCCAAGTGACAGGGAATCCACCACGTACTACACAAAGTTGTTCCAATGATTAATTATCCTCATGGTAAAAAAAATATGCACCCTATTTCTAGTCTGAATATGTCTTCACTTTCCAGTCATTTATGCTTTCTTTGTTTCTTCTTTTCCTTGATTGGAAATAAGAGATTTAGGTTCAAAACACACATTTAGTTTTGTCTCAGGGGAAAAGGAACATTTTCACACTGTCGGGGATGTGGACCCAGATGACCTGATAGGTCTTTTCCATTCCTTGGTTTCATTTTACTCTTGTCTGCTAGATTCAAGAGCCCTCTACTATCAGAAAACTTTTCCACATGTAGGTACTTATAGACCATCTCTTTGTTATATTAAATAGATTGAGGTTCTTTAGAGTCTCACTATAATGCAGGTTTTCTAATCTCGAATCCTTCTTTTAGCTCTTTCTATTTGCCAACTTTCTTTTTAAAGTGTGAGCGCAGTACTCCAGCAGTGGCATCACAAATGCAGTATATACTGGTAACAGCACCTCACTAATTGTGCTCGATATTCCCCTGCTTATGCACCCAATGATTGTTTTTGCCCCACATACCCATTTTTCAGATGGAGAACTGAGGCCCAGAGAGATTAAGTAACTTGCACATGACCACACAGGAAGCTTATGGCAGTAGTAGAAACAGAACCAAGGCCATGACTCCGATGCCTTAATTACGAGATCATTCTTCCTTTCAAATATGTAAATGCTAACATTAGGAGGCTGAATTCCTTGGCAATTTACCATGAGAAGATCAAAGTCCCTGGTTAATGTAGGCCAGTGTCCTGCTTCCAGAAGCGATCTGCAGCTACAAATGAAGGTTAAACAATTTGCTCCTGACCAATTGTTGAAATGTTCCATCAGGGAAGAGAAACCTTTCCCAACTCTGCTATTCCCTTTTCTTGACACCAGACCTGCTGCTCCTCCATCATTGTGAACGTCACTTTCATTCCAACAAAGGCAAATAAGGACCTGCTCTGTTTTCTTTCTTTTTTATGTTTTATGAAGTGTGTTGGACATGCTCTGGACCCACATTTTTCAGCTGCCACCTTTGGAAACCAAGTGAGCTCAGTATTAAACTGAAATAAAAAAAAATGCACTCATAAATTATAATCCATTTAATGAACCAAAATATGGCCAGTAGTTGGGAAGACGCTGCCTCTGTGGATTGGTGGTGGCGACAAGTCTGACAGGCAGGACAAGAGGTGAGTGATGCCCATGGAGACCAGGGCTCCTTGAAAGTTTAATGACTGGAGTAAAGTCAAACAAGGGGCTGGAGAGACTTGAATTATGGTGTCACAAATACATGCTAACCTGAGGTGGAAAAGTAGGGTGATGATCTGGCTTAATTTCCCCAACCCTGAAGTTGGCCCCAGCTTTCTATTTCTGTGCCCAGTGAGAAGTCATGATATCTGGCCTCACCCATCAGTCTG
This sequence comes from Gopherus flavomarginatus, assembly GCF_025201925.1. Classification (NCBI taxonomy): domain Eukaryota; kingdom Metazoa; phylum Chordata; order Testudines; family Testudinidae; genus Gopherus; species Gopherus flavomarginatus. The sequence goes on along the minus strand of NC_066623.1, from coordinate 109,325,818 downwards.
AAGTAGCTCCTCTTCTAGCCCGGCTGTATTTTAGCACAGCTGATATCTCCACTCTCTGGTTAGTGTGTGTGATGATGAGTCCCCATCTGTGCCTGATCCACCAAGGATATACATCTGTTCCAGCCCCTGCCTACAGCGGATCAACCCAGATCAGTAGTGGGCAACCTGCGGCATGTCAGGCAGTTTGCTTACACTGCCCGTCCACGGCACGGCTGCCTGCAGCTCCCAGTGGCCACGGTTTGCCATTTCCAGCCAATAGGAGCCGCGGAAAGCGGCGGCCAGCATGTCCCTCTGGCCTGCACCACTTCCGGTGGCTCCCATTGGCCAGGAATGGTGAACCACAGCAATGGGGAGCTGTGGGCGGCCGTGCCTGAGGACGATCAGTGTAAACAAACTGTCTCGCAGACCACCAGTGAATTACTGCGACAAGCTGTGTGGAGCCCATGGGCCACAGATAGTGCCCTAGGCACATGCTTTTTAGCTCTCAAAGGCCCCGGTTCAATCCCCAGCGTCACCAAGATGGCCAGTATCAAAATTAATGTGCAGGATTTCCAGAACCAGCTCACTCCATTGGTCCTTCAAGTATTCTGCCTCAGTCAGTGAGCCGTAATCCATGCATCCCAGGAAGGAAAATAGAACCCTATAAATGAATGTGGGCAATTGTGCAAGGCTGTATGTGAATAGCAGGGGCGGCACGTTTGTAAAATTTTTGGTGGTGCCCAGAAACCTGCCTTGGAACCCCCCAACACACCTGCCCCCCAACACACCTGCCTTGGAAGCCGATATATATTTTTTAAAATAATGTAAAAATGTGAGGGCTCTGGGGTGGGGCTGGGATGAGGGGTTTAGGGTGTGGGAGGGGCTCAAGCAGAGGGATGCGGTGCGGGGATGAGGGCTGTGGGGTGGGGCAGGAATGAGGAGTTCATGTTGCAGGAGGGGGCTCAGGGCTGGGGCAGAGGGTTGAGGTGTGGGAGGGTGAGGACTCTGCCTAGGGGTGCAGGCCCTGGGGTGGGGCAGGGCCGGGAATGAGAAGTTTGGAGTGCAGGCACTCCCCCAGCCTTCTACCACCAGCAGCAGAGAGCTCCAGGGGAGGGGTCCCTTCCCCCCACCCCAGCAGCACACTCATCTCGCACCAATGTCACTGCATGTGCTCCTAGGGCCCCTCTCAAATTCAGGAAGCCCCCTCACCTCCCCTCTGGTGGGTGCTGGGGGAAGGGGGGCTGCCATCACGTGTGCGCCTCCTCCCCTGCTGCTGCCCCTCACTATAGCCTCACTGAGGGTGGGGGATGGGGCTGCCCTTTGCCCAGCGTGGGGCAGGAGCGGTGACTGCTGGCAGGGGGGGCCCCCTGTGCTGGTGGAGGGTCCTGCTGGAAAAGGGAAGGGTCCGTCCGTCCAAGGCGGAAGGGCAGGGGCAGTGTTAGCCTGCCCCGGCACTAGTGGTTGTGGGAGGGTGCGGGCAGTGCGCTAGGACCCTGCGGCGGCAGTTGATGCCCTCAGCCGGCAGAGCAGAGTGCTGCTGTGAGGGGCCCCAGGCCAGGCAGGGACGCTCAGGGGCAGCAGACGGGGCCGGGGGAAGACACCCAGCCGAGAACATTGGTGGAGCTGGGCCCCCGGCCCCTGAATAATTCTGGAGCATGGGCATATAACTCGCTGCCCCTGTTGCGTAGGGGGAATTTCCCTCTATTTGTTCAGCTGACCCATGTAAGCAGGAGAGTTGATAAAATAAATGAACCCACATAGTAGCTATTGCACAGATCTTAGTATCAAGCATATTAATCCGTGGTCCATGTGAGGGGGCTCCCAGGGACATTAGTGGGAACTGAATGCAGAAATCGTGGGCAAAATTTCATCCTTAGGGTTGGGCTACACTAAAAAGTTAGGTCAACCTAACTAAGTCTCTCAGCCTGTGAAAAATGTTACATCCCGTGTGATATAGTGAAGCCAACTTCAGCCCTAGTGTAGACACCACTACGTCGAAAGAAGAATTCTTCCATCAACCTAATTACCTCCTCTAGGAGTGGTGGATTTACTACAGTGATGGAAAAACCTTTTCTGTCGCTGTAGTAACTGTCGATGCTACTGCGCCACAGCTGGAGTGTTTCTAAAGTTGCTGTACCCTTAGTTGCTGGCTTTTTGGTGGTGGTAGTGGGTTTTTTTAAGCCCCTGTGCTATAAATGCATGTTGTCTGTGATCCTACATTCTGCCCTGTATGCCTCATGCTTCTGCAGGCAGCATTTAGACCCCTAAGGGTTTAGGGAGACTGAGGAGAGAAGGTTGAATAATGCACCCATGTTTCACATCCAAAAGTGTGAGCTGGCAAGGAGCCAAGGCACAAGTCAAATTAATTTGATAGTCCCGTTTCTGCTTCTGGTTTAAGCAGCCCTTACTCTGTCCCATGGCACATAGTCTAAGAAGGTCACAGAGGATAGACTGCCTGGGACACCCTGACGTAGCCGTTTGCTGGTTTATTTGGGTAGAAGAGCATGAAAAATGGCTGTTCATGGGCCCTGCCTTGTGGAAAAATAAGGGAGAGACATCACCTCTTTCGTGAGACGGATCCCTCCAGTTATCTGCCGGCCTGAGCAAGAACAATGAACTCCTTGGCCATATTCCTCTCTGATGTCGGCCTGTTGGCTTCAGTGGGGATGAATGGGGGCCTTGACAGTCACAGAAACATGCTGCCATCAGCTTGCATATGGCAGCCTGGCCGTGCTGGAGTGCAAGTAAACTCAGGCTCAGTTCCGGAGTCCCAGCTTGTGAATAGATGCACAAGCAAGCCTTGTTATTAGGAATTGGCCACGCTTAGTGTGGGGAAGTTTAAATAGTGGGGCCAGGCAAAGAGCCTCCTGTCAGGATGGTGTAGTGGACGGATCCCTGGACTGGGCCTCGAATCTGTGTTCAGTTCACTGCTCAGCCACAGGCTTCCTCTGTGACCTGGGTATCAGTGCCCCGTTGATAAAACAGGGGTGACATTTCCCTATTGCAACGGAGCGCCGTGAGGCTAAAAAGCATCAGTGTTTGTGAGCTGCTGATACTACAGTGATGAAGGAGGGTGAAATAAGCACCCAGATAGACAGCCCTGGCCTGCTGAACACACTCACGGGCTAGGGGAGACCTTTCTATGGATTTGCTCTGTTAAAATCGTGTCAGCATCTCCCTGCTCAGCTCTGATTACAATTTCCTGCTAACCGGTGTTGTTTATTGACAGGGCCAGCAGCTGTCACTAGATGTATCCCTAACTTTTCCTTACTCCTTCACATGTACAAACCATTGGATGTGACTGTTACAGAGACAAGCAGATTGTTCAAAGTGGGTCTCAAGTTTTTAGGGCATGGGATTTCATTGCCCTTTGACCTCCTCAGCTCAATATGCAACGTGGATGCTGGGGAAAACTCAGCCACACGCAAAGGAACGAGGCCGGTTATTTATGTGCGTGGGAAATTTGCTGCCTGCTCACAGTGTTTGCAGCCTCCGTGACACTCCACGAAGGGAGAGGTATTTCTCTTTGCTGGCCTGTTTGGAAAGTGAATAAAGAGACGCAAACGGCAGCACTTACCAGATTGCTTCAGCAGACAGCGAGTCCCAGACGAGCAGTTCTGAAGGGGAAGGGAGCTTGCACTCATATGAACAAACAGCCAAGGTAGTTCCAACAGTTGGAGAGACAGATGAAAAAGACAGACTTTTCCCCAGCCTCCTGTCCACCCGCCCTCCCCCACCATAACAGCCTGAACCCGAATCTCCATGCATCTGCGATGAATACGGCGTTTACAATGCGAGGAGGCAAAATGCTGCCCTGCGTTTTCTAGGCAGCCTTTAAGTAACTGCCTTAGTGCTCTCGTACATATTGGCCCACGGGCGTCATTAACAGCACAGGGAGCCCTGAGGAAGCAGGGAACGCCACCTAGGAAGGCACTGAGGTCATAATTTGTACAGAGCTTTTTCACATTCTTTCCCACCTGCCACAGATCAAAGGCCCCAGGGGCAAATCGACTGTATTTTTTTTTCTTTGGGGTTTTACGGCCATACAGCAAAGGTTGTGCAGCTCCAGTGAAAACTGAGGCTCTATTAATAATTGACTTGTATCAGGACACTCAACGGGGCAGCAGAGTCAAGGGAACAGAAAGAGGACTTGAAAGACAGGCAAAGAAAGCATGGAGGGGTCAGCAGCATTGTCAGTGCTTATGATTTTCTAGCAGCTCTCAAGATATTTCACGTTAAGCCCCTGGTCCTGGAGAGAAATGATTAAATGGGAATCTCAGCTCTCATTTAAAAATAAAATGTTTCTGGCCCTAATGGTTGCAGAGGAGAGCTTGAAACTGTGCCCTGAGTGCCGCCTAAAGGCTCAAAACCAAGAAAGCAAAGAAAGAACCCTAAATGCATTTTTTCCCAAAGAAATCTCATGATTTTTAAGCCAATCTCGTGATTTTTCAGGGCCTGACTCATGATTTAGTAATGTTTGGGGTTGGCAACACTGGGACAGTGTCCAGTTGATTTAGTTACAGAAGGGGGGGGGTTCACATTGCTGTGAAAATAAGTCTTAACTTTACTCTTAAATACAAAGGAAAAGTGTTGTTGGACTTGAATGTGGCAGCAGGGCTGTATTGGAGGAGAAGGAGGACGTGAAACTGACCTGAAACAAATGAGAAACTGACCAATCCAGTCTCATTGTCCATGGTCAGTGTAACACAAACAGTAAAACATACACGATCAGCGAAAAGTAAATTATTAGAATTTAATCATTCTATCTGTGTGTGTGTTATTAGTAACATAGATACTGTATTATTAGAGATTTTTTCTAACCTATAATACCACCTAGCTGTTGTTTAGCACAGTTCACGAATAGATCTGAAAACACTTTCCAATGAGGTCATATCCTCAGCTGGTGTAGACTGGCATAACTCTATTGACTTCAGTGAACCTACACTGATTTACAGCAGCTGAGGATCTGGGCCCCACATTTTCTCTCCCTAGTGCTCCTCTACATTAGATTGCAAACGCTGAAAACATTCATTACACAAGGTCAGCTGTGCTAGCTATACATTTGTATCCAGCTGTGATAAGCTTCACTCTCTGAAGACTAGCTTAGGATTGTTGCTAAATACGATCCTTTCACTGAGAGAGGGCAAGACAGAGAGAAAAGGAAGTTATGGTTTTCTAGCTTTCTGAAAAATTAATATTAGGCATTAATTTAATCGATGCAAGGTTTGCTAGCTCTCCCTACTGGCTAGAAGGTGAACTACACTAACCTGCGTCCCGGGGTCATTAAAGCAAGAATTAAAAACCTGTTTCATGAGAAAGTGTTATAAAAGTAATAGAAGAAACCTAAAGTAAATCTCCATCCAACCATTTTCCAGCTGCAAAACCATGCCAGCAGAAGCAGACCTTATGTCCAAAACTGTGGGAACTAATAACATCTTACTGTATATTAGCTCATGTTGTCGACAACTGAATGACATGAAATGTCAGCCACAAGACTGATTCTACTGTGGGAGTTTTATCTATATAAAGATTAAGGATTCAGCACATAATAAACTCCATTACTAGAATTCAGACACACGGGAAAGGAGCATAAAGCCACTGGGTTTGGGGAAGTTGTTGGTCACTGAATTTTGATGCTCTGATGGAGAAAAACAATTAAAATGTATAAAGAAGTTTGTTTTAGGTTTACCTAGTTAATTTTTATTTGGATCATAAGCAGGGGTAAAGAGTACGGATCTTTACATTGCAAATGGCATTATTCAGTTCCATCTTCAATATTACAGTCATATCAAGATCAGATTTTCTAAGATGAGTGTTTTTTTCAAAGTTGGGATGGTGAGAGGAGGTGTTCTCTAACCATCCTCCCTGCAAGCTCAGTCTGGGATTTCAAAGTCAGGTTGGGATCTTTCCTGCTCCTATATTGCCACTAGGAATTAGGACTGGAATTCTCAAAAGAGAATAAGGGAGTTGGGTGCCATTATCTCGTTGAAAATCAGTGCTCCTGTGGAAATCCCAGCTAAAGATTGTACCGGTCCAGTTCTGCTCTTTCATACCCACACAACCCCATGGTCTCTGCTGCTGAAAGGGAGCAACCAATTCTGTGGCCGGCTGAGTCATCGGACTAGAATCCACCTGTAACGCGGTTGCACTCACCTCTCGCAGGCGTCCCCTGGCTGAGCACGTGTGTCTGCACTCTTTGTTGTGGTGGGTCCAGTTTGTCCCTGCTCCGGAACAGCACAGTGCCCCATGGCTTCTTCCCTGGAGGCAGTGTCTTTGCCCTCTCAGGGCCTTTCTGGCCCCAGCTCTTGAGCTGGGCCACTGCAGTTCAGTTCCCCCCTCTGGAGTGCCTCAAAGTCCAGGCCACTTCCCTGCTGTGGCTAGTGGGGGGCTGTGCGGGGACCCAGGCCCACCCACTACTCTGGATCCCAGCCCAGGGCCCCTGTAGATAGCAGCTGTTGCTCTGTCCCTTTATCTAAGTTATACTGCCACTCTTAATTCCCTGGCCACATCCCCGCAGCCATGGGCCATCTTCACAAGGTCCCTTCCAGTCCTGTGATTCTAAGATTCACTCTTACCTCAGGGCCTTGTCCTGATGGAGTCCCCGCAACCAGCTCAGGGCTCCTTCTTGCTCTCCCTGACTTCTGCAAGCACTGCCTCGTCCGAGGTCCTGCAGCTCCCTCAGCCAGACACACACCATCCACGCTCCTCCAGCTCTAGCAAGGAACTGAACTCATTCTGGCCCTGCAGCTCTTCTTATACTGACCTGCTGGGCCCTGATTGGCTGCTTCCCACACAGCCACTCTAGGCAGCTTGAAGGGCCTGTCTACTGCCCTCTTCTGGGGCGGAGTGTGGCAGAGCCACAAGGCCAGCAGAGGGCCTCAGGGCCTAGTCCACCCATCATACCAGCTCACTCTCCCAGGTATTTTAACTCTGCAGAGCAAACAGCACTGAAAAGTAGTAAAAACATATTCTGTCACTAAGTTAAATAGATGACAATGAACACACACAAGGGGTAGCTCTCTAGAGTAACAAGCGGCCATTTTCACATAGTCACTTTTCAACCACACTTGAAGGTTGTGGCTTTTCAAAAGCCGTCAATATTCGCCTAACTCTGTTCCCACTGAAGTCAATGTTATAGAACTTGGCCAACCCTAAGTGCTTTTGAAAATCCCACACCAAATATTTAGGAGGTGTTGCACTGTCATATTGATTCCCCAACCACTGAATTGGATGGATTTTCATTCCCTTTTTCTGTGAACAATTTGATCCTGCCATTTTGCTCATGTGAAATGAATTGAGGTCGCAAATCTGAGCATTAGCTCCTCTGAGTACATGGTTTGCACCAGTAGTTGGGCATCTAAACATGCAAGTACCTATCTTTGAGTTCATGGTTCATATTCTCTGTGGAAATTGGATTGAAGTTTGTAGATATGCAGTCTCGATACAAAGACTTTCCATCCAGGAATCACTTCCTATGCAAATCAACCGCCAATAGCAAGTGATCAAAGCAAAGTGGGTGAAAATCACCTGTATAAAGAGGGCCAGAGCAAGGCCTTTACACCCACTATTCTGAGGGCTTTGACGGGATTAAAATAATACATATGCTTTGTGTCAGCCTTATGAAGAGGGGTGAATTTTACCTTAAAATCCTATTGTTGAAAGAAATCCCTCTGGGGGTTTGTAAGGAGAAAAGCTGTTGCTGGACTTTGTAGCTATGCAATGGAGATGCTGTGATGTCTTAAGAAGAGAGGTCACTTATTTAATATATATGCAAGTATTACAGTGATGGATGGGATGTCATATACATGAGCTGGGCAAAGTACTACAGTGATGGATGGGATGTCATATACACTGAGCTAGGCAGGTAGATGGAATTAACTCGGTAGGTCATTGGCACCTCTCAAAAATGCTTTAAGACCATGTTGATAGGAAGTGAAAATCCCTTCTGAAAGCAGCTTCCTACAAACACTCAGGCCTAATCTACACTAGGAAATTAGGTTGGTATAGCTACCTCATGCAGGGGTGTGAAAACACCGCCCCCCATCCTGAGTGATGGAGCTAAAACAACCTAATCCCCACGTATATGGCAGTAGGTCGGTGGAGAATTCTCCTGTCAACCTAGCTTCTGCCTCTCAAGGAGGTGGATTCCCTATGCCCACAAGAGAAGGGAATCCATCAGTGTAGGTAGCATCATCTTGTAAGCACTACAGTGGTGCTGTTGCAGCATTTTAAGTGTAGACAAGCCCTTAGTGGTTTCACAATTACCCAAGACAAGAATAACAACAATAATAAATACTTATATAATAGTAGCCCCTAAAGGCTCCCCCTGAGACCAGGACCTCATTGTACTAGTCACTGTACAAACACATACTAAGAGATAGTCCCTGCTCTGAAGAGCTCACAAGTTAAAGAAACAAGACAGACAAAGAATGGGGAAAAGGAAAGCTCTTAGCATGGGATTCTAGACAGAGTGTCTGCACTCTGAGGGTATAGAATCATAGAATCATAGAATATCAGGGTTGGAAGGGACCTCAGGAGGTCATCTAGTTCAACTCCCTGACCAATCCCCAACCAAATCATCCCAGCCAGGGCTTTGTGAAGCCTGACCTTAAAAACCTCTAAGGAAGGAGATTCCACCACCTCCCTAGGGAACCCATTCCAGTGCTTCACCACCCTCCTAGTAAAAAAGGTTTTCCTAATATCCAACCTAAACCTCCACCACTGCAACTTGAGATCATTGCTCCTTGTTCTGTCATTTGGTACCACTGAGAACAGTCTAGATCTATCCTCTTTGAAACCCCCTTTCAGGTAGTTGAAAGCAGCTATCAAATCCCCCCTCATTCGTCTCTTCTGCAGACTAAACAATCCCAGTTCCCTCAACCTCTCCTCATAAGTCATGTGCTCCAGCTCCCTAATCTTTTTGTTGTCCATCGGCTGGACTCTTTCCAATTTTTCCACATCCTTCTTGTAGTGTGGGGCCTAAAACTGGACACAGTACTCCAGATGAGGCCTCACCAATGTCGAATAGAGGGAAATGATCATGTCCCTCTATCTGCTGGCAATGTCCCTGCTTATACAGCCCAAAATGCCGTTAGCCTTCTTGGCAACAAGGGCATGCTGTTGACTCATATCCAGCTTCTTGTCCACTGTACCTCCAAGTCCTTTTCTGCAGAACTGCTGCCTAGCCATTTGGTCCCTAGTCTGTAGCAGTGCATGGGATTCTTCCGTCCTAAGTGCAGGACTCTGCACTTGTCCTTGTTGAACCTCATGAGATTTCTTTTGGCCCAATCCTCTGATTTGTCCAGGTTCCTCTGTATTCTATCCCTACCCTCCAGCTTATCTACCACTCCTCCCAGTTTAGTGTCATCTGCAAAATTGCTAAGGATGCAGTCCACACCATCCTCCAGAACATTAATGAAGATATTGAACAAAACTGGTCCCAGAACCAACCCTTGGGGCACTCTGCTTGATACTGGCTGCCAACTAGACATGGATCCATTGATCACTATCTGTTGAGCCCGACGATCTAGCCAGCTTTCTATCCACCTTATAGTACATTCATCCAGCCCATACTTCTTTAACTTACTGGCAAGAATACTGTGGCAGACTGCATCAAAAGCTTTGCTAAAGTCAAGGAATAACACATCCACTGCTCTTCCCTCATCTACAGAGCCAGTTATCTCATCATAGAAGGCAATTAGGTTAATCAGGCATGACTTGCCCTTGGTGAATCCATGCTGACTGTTCCTGATCACTTTCCTCTCCTCTAAGTGCTTCAGAATCCTTTCTTTGAGGACCTGCTCCATGATTTTTCCAGGGACTTAGGTGAGGCTGACTGGCCTGTAGTTCCCCGGATCCTCCTTCTTTCCTTTTTATTAAAGATGGGTGCTACATTAGACTTTTTCCAGTCATCCAGGACCTCCCCCGATCACCATGAGTTTTCAAAGATAATGGCCACATTACATCTGCCAACTCCTTTAGCACCCTCGGATGCAGCGCATCTGGCCCCGTGAACTTGTGCTCATCCAGCTTTTCTAAATAGTCCTGAACCACTTCTTTCTCCACAGAGGGCTGGTGACCTCCTCCCCCTGCTGTACTGCCCAGTGCAGCAGTCTGGGAGCTGACCTTGTTCGTGAAGACAGACGCAAAAAATCATTGAGTACATTAGCTTTTTCCACATCCTCTGTCACTAGGTTGCCTCCCTCATTCAGTAAGGGGCCAACACTTTCCTTGACTTTCTTCTTGTTGCTAACATACCTGAAGAAACCCTTCTTGTTTCTCTTAACATCTCTTGCTAGCTGCAACTCCAAATGTGATTTAGCCTTCCTGATTTCAATCCTGAATGCCTGAGCAGTATTTTTATACTCCTTCTTAGTCATTTGTCCAAGCTTCCACTTAAGATCAGCAAGGATTTCATTGTTAAGCCAAGTTGGTCGCCTGCCATATTTACTATTCTTTCTACACATCGAGATGGTTTGTTCCTGCAACCTCAATAAGGATTCTTTAAAATACAACCAGCTCTCCTGGACTCCTTTTCCCTTCATGTTATTCTCCCAGGGGATCCTGCCTATCAGTTCCCTGAGGGAGTCAAAATCTGCTTTTCTGAAGTCCAGGGTCTGTATTCTGCTGCTCTCCTTTCTTCCTTTTGTCAGGATCCTGCACTCGACCATCTCATGGTCACTGCCTCCTAGGTTCCCATCCACTCTTGCTTTCCCTACTAACTCTTCTCTGTTTGTGAGCAGCAGGTCAAGAGGAGCTCTTCCCCTAGTTAATTCCTCCAGCACTTGCACCAGGAAATTGTCCCCTACATTTTCCAAAAACTTTGTGGATTGTCTGTGCACTGCTGTATTGCGCTCCCAGCAGATATCGGGGTGATTGAAGTCGCCCATGAGAACCAGGGTTTCTGATCTAGTAACTTCTGTTAGTTGCCGGAAGAAAGCTTCGTCCACCTCATCCCCGGTCTGGTGGTCTTTAGCAGACTCCCACCACAACATCCTCCATGTTGCTCATGCTTCTAAACTTAATCCAGAGACTCTCAGGTTTTTCTGCAGTTTCATACCAGAGCTCTGAGCAGCCATACTGCTCCCTTACATACAGTGCAACTCCCTGACCTTTTCTGCCCTGCCTGTCCTTCCTGAACAGTTTATATCCATCCATGACAGTGCTCCAGTCATGTGAGTTATCCCACCAGGTCTCTGTTATTCTAATCACGTCATAATTCCTTGACTGTGTGTCTAAAGACTCCCCGGCCGGAGCAATCCTGGATTCTATTCAGACTCTGGAGGCTTGAAACACAGGACCCACCAGTCTCTCTGCAGAAGTCTAATGAGCCACCAGAAGGGGGAACCTGACGCAATGTGACACTGCACTTTACAGATGGGGAATTGAGGCACAGAGAGATTGAGTGACTTGCCCAAGGTCACGTCGGAAGTCTGTAAAGCACCAGGAATACAACCCAGATCTCCTGAGTCCTATTTTAGCATCTTAACCACAAGACCATTCTTCCTCTCTAACCTCATTAATTGCATCCGGCTGCAACTTCACGCATGCTACATTAGTTTGCAGCAATTTATCAATGAATGGCACTGTCGTTACCATTCCCACCATGGGTGGACAGGGCTAAGACACCCCCGCCCCATGCTAAACCAGAGATTATCCGTGAGATTGCCCATTTGTGCATCCTGTTTACCCAGCAGGAAGGCATTATGCAAATGAGCCTCAAAAACCAGCCCGCCTTTACATTTGCTAATGGAAAACAACTCTCTCTAAACTGTATATCCAAAACATATCCCACACCCTTCCCCCTCCCCACACACAGCAGGCTTTAAATATGTGTGTGTATGTGTGTGTGTGTGTGTTTATTTTATTTTCATCTGTGTTATATTTCTCCAACAGATTGGTGCCGAATGTGGAGGGAAAGGATGAAGCCACCGGAATGTGCTCTAAATTAATACTGAATGTGACAGAATCCAGAGCACCCATTTTAATCAAGTTAGTATGTTTTCCATTTTCTCCCAATGTGTTTTCCATTTTTGCTGCATTTGGAAGGGGGCTTTAGATATTGCGACAACATAATGTTAAATGTAAAATATGACAATTCCAACACAGGCTGCTTTAAATAATTTATGCCTTTCATAGTCTAATGGGCTGTGTAATGTACACATGGCTGTGTTACGGACATCACAAATAAATATAGAGTATTTATGTGTGATGGATGGGATTTTAAAAATTCCCGCCTGCTGCCTGGCAAACTACTCAGCCAACTTTCATGCATGCCCAGAGACTGAACTACATTGCAGGGAGCAAGTGATCACTTCTTTCTGTTGTTCCTGACCTTGCACAGAATACATGTGCAGTAGATGAGATGTCATGAAATTGCACAGTGGTACTGCAGAGTCTTGAAGATGCCTATGCTCCATCTTCTCTGCTTTTTCCCAGGAGAAAATCTTTCTCACACTCATTTCTTTTTCTTCTTCCTCTGAGTTAAAATACCACCCTACCTCCCCTTTACAAGCACTGGAATAGCGGAGTAGGTACAGGGCTATGAGTCAGGTGACTTGGGTTCTAAGTGCACTGCTGCTGTTAACCAGCAGTGTGATATTGACTGAGATTCTTTGGTTCTATTCCCACTCTTTGTCCTGTCTATTTAAATTGAAAGCTCTTCAGGGTAGCATCTGAGTGGAACAGAGCCCTGGTCTCAGCTGAGGCCTTCAGGGGCTACTGTAGTAGAAATAATTAATACTAATGCCCCTGCCCATCTCTCCTTTCTCCCCCTTCACAGGCATTGCTGGCCATGAATGACTAACACTAGATGTATGAAACAATATGTATTCTGTCTTCTCAATTTGGTGGATATTGAGAATCAATGTCCCTTGTCTTTTCCTTGGTCATTAATTGATCTCTCTGGTCAATAAATCTTGATACACACCTCAACAGAAGTCAGTATTTGCTTTTTCTCTTCTACTGCTGTTTGCCACAAATACCACCATTACCGTATCTCATGTTAGCTGTATCTGAATACACCATATTCCTGTGTACAAGGCTTCACGCCACGGTATATGTCTGTATTTTTATCCAGGTGGAACATTATTTAATAAATTTTCAAGGTCAGTCAGTCTTCTTCATCATTCTGTAATGTCTATTTCCCATTCTTAAGGTGATATCTTCTCCGGTTTTTAAAAGCACAGATCCCAGAAACTGGAACTGGACGAGAGGGAATGGATCACTCATAATTCCCAGTTCTGTTCATTCCCTCTGAAGCATGATGCACCGGCCACTGTCAGAGACAGGATATTGGATTAGATGGACCATTGGTCTGACCCAGTATGTCTGTTTTATGTTCTTCTGTTAATAGGTAATGACATGAGTCCTTTCATAGCAGCAATGCTTTATGTGTATGTCACCAGCTGGCTAACCTGCTTAGACTTTTCTAATCATTGGCAATAGGTATATTGATGATGTCTCCTATTATATGGATTTTTGTGTCAGTGAGTAGGCCAAGTTCAAGGTTACCTTGATTCTCAGGATCACAGAGTAACTAAATCAATAGATGGTGCCAGAAGGAAGGACAGAGGTGAAATAAAAAGACCCTGAAAAATGTGTGTGCCCACTGGAATTAAAGAATCAAATATGAAATGACTTTTATTATCTTTATGTAATTTTTGCAAGGATGCTCACATGACATGGTGATGTACGTGTTTCACATGCACAGATAGAGAGGATACTTAGTAACCAAGTAAAGCTGGTTCAATGGTTTCTTGGAAAAGGTTCAGAAAAGGGCAACAAAAATTATTAGGAATATAGAATGTATGAGGAGAGATTAGTAAGACTGGGACTTTTGGGCCACCAAATGAAATTAATAGGCAGCAGGTTTAAAACAAACAAAAGGAAGTATTTTTTTCACACAAAGCATAGTCAACCTGTGGAACTCCTTGCCTGAGGATGTTGTGAAGGCCAAGACTATAACAAGATTTAAAAAAGAACTAGATAAATTTCTGGAGGATAGGTCCATCAATGGCTATTAGCCAAGATGGACAGGGATGGTGTCCCCAGCCTCTGTTTGCCAGAAGCTGGGAACGAGCAACAGGGGATGGATCACTTGATGATTACCTGTTCTGTTCAATCCCTCTGGGGCACTTGGCATTGGTCACTGTCAGAAGACAGGATACTGGGCTAGATGGACCTTTGGTCTGACCCAATTGTTGTTCTTATGTTGTGAACAATATGTATGATTTGTATTGTAGTAGCTTAGAGAACCAAACCGAGATTCAATCCTATTTTGCTCAGCACTGTTCATACACATAACCAAAGACAGTCTGTGCCTCCAAGAACTTACAAACTAAAGAGACAAAAGATGGGAGAGCAGAGAGACACATTCAGTGTCACCACCACAAGCCTAAGTTCATGCATTTTATTTTGTTGTTCACAAATAGTTTGCAAATTTCTGCAAATGCAGTTACTGGTAGCTCTTTGCTAGGTAGTTTGAACAAACAACCTTTGGTCTATTGGGTTGTTTGCCATCGGTTCACATTCTTTAATCACAGTGTGTGTTTGGTCTTTTAAGCCACGTGGTATTATTTTTTCCATCGCTTGATTGGATAACTGAAACTTTCTAACTGTGTGCTAACAAGGAGTGAGTAATGAGTAGCAAATCACTAATTACAGCTCTTTGGTACAAATTATCATTGCATTAAATTTGTGATTCACATAGAGTGACCAGACAGCAAGTGTGAAAAATCGGGATTCATGGTCCATCAGCAGATGCCTATAATTAACAAATATGATCCCACCACTAAAAATTAATCCTCACTCAATACTCTTATTCATGATAATATTTCCAAATCAAGAATTTACGCTGAAATACTGTGGAGGCAATACTCACATTCACACCATCACAAAAGAAGCTGCTGGGTTCTACAAGAGATGTCCGGGAATATGTCAATTGAATATGTGCCAGTAGATGGCACTCAATGAGCAGCTATGCTCATAGGCCTTGTAGGACCAATAAAAAATGGTGGTTGTGTGCCCTGCAAATGGCTTCCCTGGTGCAGCTCTTAACAGATAGGACAACTCCTGTGAGTATGTTCTAGGGATCCACAACGTGCCACTGTTCAACCAGCTGCTAAGGGAGAGTTATGTGAAGTGGAAATCAGATCTCCATTTACGTTGTTGCGGTTCTGGCATCTGTCTTGGTTACATTAAAACCCTGGACTAAATTTCTTTAAAAGACACACACCAACTCTGTCCTCACAAAAACACCCCTCCCTCCCATACACTAAGATCTGGACAGTGCCAAATTACCCCCGGGGTGTGTTAAATACTGTTGCAAAAATGTAGCCGCCCTTTGTGACTTGCAAGGTTTTCGCTGGGAAGTTTATTTCTTTTCTTTTTACTTTAAATCAATCATTCATCCACTAGAAACATCAGCCTTCAAAGCAGAAGGCGGTTACCCAGGCAAGCTGCCACTGTATCCAGCCGACCTCCATGCTGATTGTGCTGATTATACACACTTTTTGGTTACATTAGCACCTGACTATGATTTATGAGGGCGGGTAGGGAGACGGTGACTGACTGACCTGCTTTCATGAAAGCAGCCTGTTTGCTGAGAAAGGGCTTCCGGCATAAATCATTTTTAGACATGCTTTTACACTAGGACTAAATAAACACTCACTTAGCCCTGTACCTGTTAATATGTTAACAAGTAATGTCCTCAAACAGCTTCATTATTTGATTACATCCGAGGTCAGGGATTTGCGCTGAGGTTTTCCATGCCTCCCAGAGTCTCGGGAGCCCAAAGTGATCGGCCCAGTTGAATTCAGGGAGAGTTTATCACACTGTATTATCAATCCAGCATACAGAAGAACTATAGATTTATGATCTCACAATTAAAATATTCTAGAGCAACACACACACACACACATACTCCTCTGATATATACAATGTACATCTTATGTATGTTGCAGTAGTAGAAGCTCCAGCCAAGATCAGGGCCCACAGAGCTAGGTGCTGTATAAACACAGTGAGAGACAGGCACTACCTCAAAGAGCTTATAGTCCAAATTAGCAAGATGGTCAAAAAGAAGAAGTCACTTATTCAAGATCAGTGGCAAAACCAAGGACAGAACCCAGATCTCATGACTGACTGTCCTGTGTTTTAACCACTAGACTGCACTGTCCTTCCTCCCATGCTCACTACTGCATTCAAAGAAATATCTAGGTTGCAAAGTTAAACCCTCAAAAGTTAAGAAATGCCAGAATTCGGATAGCCAATGCGCACTTCACTAGGCCTTCTTGTGTGTATGCCACCCAACTGCTGAGAATAACTGAAGCTGTGTGAGTTTGGCACCTCCCAGTCAGCAACATACTCCTGCCAACTCAACATGACACCAGTATGGGCTGGGCCTGGGACTGGGACGAGAGTGGTGAAGAAGCCGACTGCACCTCCTGTTGTGTTGATAAGGGGCAGCATCCAACCCAACAAAGGGAAAGATGTTAATAAATCCCTTGTTTACTGTTATGACCTTAAACAGTTAATTGTAGTCCAGGGTTTTGTGTGATGTTCTTGCTGGTGACGCCCTTTGTAACACCCACCATTAAAATCATTTTAACTTCTTGTTACAGATGAGAGGGGAAAAGAGTTAAAGCATTTAAAATGTAACCTATGAAGTGAAGCTCTTTTTTTTTTTTTAAAAGTTTCTCTTATTTCCTTTCACCAGAAAGGTACAGAGTCTTTTACAGAGGAAACTCTCCTTTGTCTTTTAGATACTATTAAATATTATATTAACTGGTTCTTTTTGGCGAGGTGTGGGAAGAGAAAGGTAGTTCGGATGGTCTGGAGCTGGCCATGTTGAAATCTGATTCCGTTTCCCTTAGGACAAAGCAAGACAAACATAAAAGAGGAGAAAGAAGAACGGCACAGAGGGAAAATGCAGCTTCTGTCTCTGGTGCTGACTTTCACTCGCAGCCTCACTGTTGAAGAAACCCAGGCCCAGAGGCTTGGCAAACTTGTGCCAGGATTGGGCAGCGTGAGGCATTGCTTCTGGGATGTTTCTCTTCTCAAACTGCTGATGTTGCATAGGGTGGAGTTGCCTTGGACGGCTAAACCACAGTCTTTATTAGCGAGAAAGTGAGAGGAGAAAGAGAGAGAGAAAAAAAAGGGAGAAATGGTGTAATGTAGGGAAGAAAAATGGCACCCATGAGAGAGGCTGGCAGCAGGGACATGAGGCTCGTGTCCTTGGTGGTGGTCAGAATTTAGTCAAAGCCAGTACAGATGGTGATGTCATCTACTCCTCTTTCCTTTGCCCAGTCTGACTAAAATGCCTTACAGGATGAAGGTGGGGACCTAGAAGATGGATTTGGTGGCAGTCCAAGCGCCCCTCCCCCACATTCCTTTCAGTGGCCAAGACGTGGTAGCAACCTCACCTCGTTACCATGAACCAATCCAAACACATTTTGGTGATTTCAATTGCAAATCTTTCCTGCCATGTCTGGAATCTTTTGGCTCGTTGCCACTCCAACCCAGGACTTTACCCTTTAGCACAGTTCTTTTGACTGAAACAGTCAAATTTATATCCATCAAACTGTCTCCGACTTCTCCTAACTTTTATAAACAACTTTACATAATAAGCTAAATTGGGATTTTGGTACCTTGGTCAACTTCGGGGGCAGGCCTCTGCTGAACGCACCCTTATACTAGGTTCGGATCTCCCGTTGGGAGGGAGTTCTCAGCCAAGGAGGTGTGTTCAGATTTTGTCCAGCTAGTGCCTCCGCTTGTGACCACAAGAGAGAATTTGTCCCTCATTTTTTGTGTGTGTTACTTTATATTACGGATGGGCCTGAGCCAAACCTTAGCTCCAAATGCTCTCCTAGCCTTTGGGAAAGCCTAGCTGTCCTGGGTCTGACCTACCTCTCCATTATATATTACACAAGTGCCTTTTGCCATCCTTTCATGGATATGCAGGCCTGGATCTTCTCTTATGTGGGCAGGTGTAAATCAGGAGAAACTCCAGTAAAGTCAGTTGACTTACCCTGGGGTACGATTGGTGTGAGACAAGAATCAGACTCAAAAAGCCAGGAAATTGCCCTTTTCCTGAAGCTATCGACAGTTAGTCCATGCCAAAGGCTTTGGTTATTTATTTCCTAACCTTTGAACAGTGTCACATTGCACAGTGCCGTACCTGTATTCCTCACAACAGGCCCAGCAAATCAAATTGAACAGATGAAGGCCCTAGTTCAGGAAAGCATACTTCTTCAGGAGAGGATTTAAGCACACACAAGCCTTATTGAAGACAATGGGACATACGCACATGCTTAAAATTAAGCACGTGCTTAAGTGCTTTGCTGAACCAGGGCCAGAATGCAGCATAGTTTACGTCAGGAGAATTCTATACCTGTGTCTGTTTTCCTTTCCCTTCCCTCTTAAAAATAAAGATTAAAGGCGAACACTGAACAGAGACTATTTTTCTTTTTATTAGATGTATTTTTTACCCCTTATTCATCACAGGTGCCCCAGGAATGAGTCTGTCCTAGCCATGATGTAATCTGAAATTAACTAGACTCCTTTTGTCAATCCTGCATCATCAAAGCACATATTTATGGAGTGTGAAATCTAATATTTACAGTGTTAAATACCTGAACAATATTTAAATTGGTTTCATCACTTACTATATTTAGTTGGAACAATATTGTCTGGTTAATAGCAATGAAAACTATGCCGTTCTTTTGGTTTTTACATTTGCAAGTGTGTGTTAGGTAACTGGAAAATATGGTCATTATATTTGTCTAACATTTCTACAAGTTGGTAACATCGCATTTCATTACTGATATTAACTCATGAATTACCCAGACGTGAAGGATTTGAGACCTTTCCAGGTTCAACAACCAAACAAGAACAGAGTGCAGTGGGACTTCTGGAAGGAAGGCATTTTAAACATATTTATACGTAAATGTGAAGAGATCTTCTTCCTACTTTGCTGGCTTTATACAAAGTTTATTAAAAAATATTGTTAATAGCAAAAAAAATGGTTAATTTATGATCTAACTGCAGCCTACAGGATTGGGATAAGCCCAAATGGTAGCTCTTCTTTGAGTCTTTGTCCACATGAATCCCATGTATGGTGGACATGCACCTGAGATAGGAGTCCTTATCCATTGAGGCTGCACCTAGGCATATTCTTGGCCATCCCACTTGAGGGTGTATAGGACAGAGCAGGCCCAGGGCCCCTTTATGCCTCTGGTTGCTCAATGCACATGACCACAGCTATGATCTGTGCCTGCCCTGATCTTGCCTTATTCCCAGTCTTGCTTCTGTTCTGCCCAGTCACTTCATCCCTTGTGGCATCCTGACTCTGGTGCTGACCACTGGCTTCAGTTTCTGACTCCGGCTTCAACCCCTTGGCTTTTGTTACTGGCTTCCTAACTCTGGCTGTGACTCCAGCTCCATCCACTGGGCCTGACCACCCACATGGTGGTTCATGGCTGCATGCAGGCATGGCCCCAACAAATACTGTCTGGGATTCCAGTCATGCGCGAACGAATCATGAGTAGGATTCACACAGGCAAAACAAGACCCACCAGCATGGAGCCGTTCTTTAACAGTGAGCATTTCTGAAAAAGGAAGTCAGATCTCTGTGATCCAGAATTAATTCTTCAAAAAGAGAGTGAAAATCATAATAGTTTGGTGCCAGTTAAGAACTAACTTCCTAAGTGCTACCTCCAACATCTCTGTCAGATGACTAGGGGAGGGATAGTTCAGTGGTTTGCAAATTGCCCCCCCCCCCCCAAACCCAGGGTTGTGAGTTCAATTCTTAAAGGGGCCATTTGGGATTGGTCCTGCTTTGAGCAGGGGGTTGGACTAGATGATCTCCTGACGTCCCTTCCAATACTAATAATCTATGATTAGTCTTTCATTTATTACCTGCTAAAATATGTATTTGGTTATCTGGCTGCATCCAGGGCTATCAAGTAGCACAACAATGAGTGTGGTGGAATAGATGTGGAAGGGCGTCACTTGAACTGGAATTCTTCTGGTGATGGTTAGGGGTAGGTCCATGTCTCACTATCATTGTTTTTCATGTAGGGCTTTGTAGCAGGGCAGACTGCCCATGTAAGGGCCAGGCAGCCTGGGGCTAGCCCTGTTCTGAGGCAGAGCCCCTTTAAGAATAGGGGGTTGGTATTGGTAGAGGGGATTTAGGGTGACCAGATGTCCCGATTTTATATGGACAGTCCCAATTTTGAGGTCTTTTTCTCATATTAGCTCCTATTACCCTACACCCTGTCCTGATTTTTCACACTTGCTGTCTGGTCACCCTAAGGGGATTAGCAACTTTAGCTAGGAAGGGGTCAGGTGATTGTCTGAACCCTGGGTTTCCATGGAGGGCGAAAGAGCGCAGGAGACCGACAGGGAGCAGGTTGGCTCCTGTGGCAGGTCCTGTACTGGGGGACTCAGGACTTTTCTGGCACATGAGCTCTAAGGGGGAAAGGGAATTGCTGCCAGGAGCAGGGAGGCTCCAGCAACGAAATCCCTGGGTGAGGAGAAAGGGTTATTTCTGCAGAACTGTTTTATTTCAGGAATTATTAAAGATGATCAGTGGAATAACTTATGGCAGGTTATAAAAGGGTGCAACCTGCTCTCTACACATCTGGTCAGGTCTGATGGCAGGCAGGGGACAAAGCTACCACTCTGCCCACTCTTCTCCCCACCCGCTTGTTCCTGGGGAGGATCATCCAGCATGCGGCCGCTGCACCAGCCTGAGTACTTGGGCTGCAAATTGTGCAGCACTAACTCAGCTGCACCAAGAGCCTCACTCCTCTGTAGAGCCATATTAGGGCTTGGGATATTTAGCCCATATTTATCTGGTTTTGTCTATGTGCTTATTGAGCATCTGGCCTCAGTGGTGCTTCTGGCTTCCACCCACCTGGGGAATAAGGAGCTCAAGTTTTGGGTCACAAAGTTCGAAAAGTGCTTTCAAATCTTTGCATGGGAAGTGCAGTGAAAGTGGAAAATCTTTTTAGTATTTGTTTGTGACCTGGGTTCTATTCCCAGCTCTGCCACTGGCGTACTGGGTGACCTTGGGCAAATCACTTTCCTCTCTAGGCCTCGGTTTCCCCATCTGTAGAATGAGGATTATCATACTGATCTCCTTGATAAAGCCCTTTGAGATCTACTGATGAAAAGTGCTATAGAAGAATTGGGTCTTATTAATATTTGTTGTTTTATTGAAACATTCCTGTAGTTGTTGGGCAATAGACTGGATAAGTTTCTAGTTTCAAAACTTATGAAATAAACTCAAATACCATGGTTTGGAATTCATAACATCCCCTACTGAAAGTGACATACTGGGCAGAATGCAGGAGAGGTGTATGAAAAATTGAAAATCCACACGGGCCGAAGTTTTTGCCTTTCACTTCCTATTTTCCAAATGGCCCCATGTTATGGCTTTTCAATCAAAACTAAAATAATCTTTTGAGTGGAAAATGTCTCTTTTCATTGTAAAAAAAGGCCTAGTTTTGAGGGAAAATTTGTGAAACTTTCTGTTTCAAACGTTGCTGTTTGTTCAAAATGAAAGTTTTTGTTCACACAGCAGTTTCAGGCAGTTTGTATGAGAAAATGCCCATTTTGGGACAGTATTGTGAAAAATGCAATATCAGAGTCAGATCGTATGTATGGTTATGAAGTGAGTAAAAGAGTAGATTACACAGGATAAGCATGCATTAAAAGCCCACTTACTGAAATCAACAGCAAACCTGTCATTGACTTCAAGCAGAGCAATATTGGTCCGTAACCTCTTTGGTCCTGGCCCAAAGGTCATTAAAGTCAAAGGGAATCTTCCTATTGACTTCAAATGCCTGCCCCTTTCTCCATTTAGTTGTAATTCACAAAGCGTTTAGCCTCTAACTCTACATAGTCCCAACCTTTATTTTAAGCTGGGACATTGACAGTGTACATTGTATCACCTGCTTTCCTGCTGGCAATGACATGGTGTATTTTTGTCTTGTCTACTTTACTTCTCTTCTAATCAGGGGCGGCTCCAGGCCCCAGCACGCCAAGTGCGTGCTTGGGGCGGCAAGCCGTGGGGGCGCTCTGCCGGCGCCAGGAGGGCGGCAGGCAGGCTGCCTTCGGTGGCTTGCCTGCAGAGGGCCCGCTGGTCCTGCAGCTTCAGGACCATGCCTGTGGGAGCTCCGCCGAAGCCGCGGGACCGGTGGACCCTCCACAGGCAAGCCACCGAAGGCAGCCTGTCTGCCGTGCTTGGGGCGGCAAAATGCCTGCATCTAATTCACATTAAACTTTCGCCGTTTCTTTCAAAGGGTCCATTTTATTCATTCCCCCACACACACACACACCTTTCTTCCCTCCATTCTGGACCGCATGAGCAGCCTTCCTTCTCATCTGTCCATCATTCTCTGCAGCAAGAAAAATGGATCTATTTTTTTCAGTGCCAATTTCAGTGCCCTTTGCCAGTCCAAATAAGAGCTGTGTATGTAACACGCCATACGTCAGCTTGGTTTCTGGAATGTGTCACTAGAGCTGTATTTTCTCAACAGCTTATTAACAGCATGTGTTTTGGGTGCAACTAAGCAAATGGAAAAAGAATGTCGCAGCAGGAAGCAGGGTTGCAACACTTAGCTTATTATGCTCCGCTAAGTTAAACAAAGACTTTTTAGCCCTGTTATGACTATGATCCACACTCCTGCTCCCTAAGAAAATTGATTTTAAAACAACCTCTCTTAGCCAGCTTCCCGTTAGCCAAAATGCTCCCATGTGCCACTCTTGTGAATTTGACAGAAAAAAAACAAAAAGATTTGTTGGGCAGGACTAGGGCCAATGGGGGAAAAAAATGGCTTAAGTCAACTCGTGCCAAGAATGAGAAAAATAAGGGAACCACTACAAACTGGAAACTTTCTTTCTACCATTTATCAGCCCCTTACTATTTTCTTATAATTCACTTTCTTCAGAGCATGCACATCAGGTGAACAAAATGTTATAGGGGGAGCTATGAATTTCATTGCACTTTACCAGAAAAACAGGCCAACCATCTATCATGTGCCAGGGGTCAACAATGTGACTTTAAACTTGCTGTGGATCTGTAAATAACCATTGGAGAAACCTGCTAGACATCTGAAAAGAATTCTGATTTCTCATTCAATAAGGGCCACATTTTCAAGTGCTCAGTACCCCGTGTTTTGGCCACTTAGTTTAGTGCCTAAATGGGAACTGAGCAATTTTGACAACCTGATCCTAAGTAGACAACATTCCCACATATTTAGCCATGTTTATTATGAAATATGCATGACAGTGTTTCTACCATATGTGTATTCAAAATAATGTACTAACTAATGCAGCTATGTAGATTCCCCTCTCTCCCACCCACACGTCAACTACTGCTCTTGATTAGGGTGGAAATGGCTTTTGATACAATGGGCCTCTTAGGTGAATTAATTTAAACAGCATTTTTTAAAGCTGTTTTGCAGCTTCTTGAGTTTCAGCTCAAAAACTAACAGTTCTCAAATAAGAGGAACAAGAATGTTGAACATCTGATCGAAAACAAAGTCACTGAGCTCTGCAAAGGGAAAAATCCTATTTCATGCAACAATAATAGTTGATATTTATAGAGGTCCTTCCATGGTGTACGATTTGACCTGGAACACAGCCAGCTGCACACCACTCAATTGTATGTACCTGAAGAAGACATAAGGCTGTTGCAGTTCGACTTCTGTCTTCACTCAGCCTCAATCATCCCATTGGCTGCTTCTCCACTAAGCATTTTTGCATTTTCTCCCATGTCACCCTTTACAAGTGGGGAAAAGTTCTCAGTTGATATCCATAATTCCATCATCTCATCCTTCCTCAAAACTCACTTCTTCACTAGTCTAGAGCTTAGGAGATCCAAGTTCAAGTCCCTGGTCTACCAAAGACAATTTGTGTGAACCTAGGCAGGTTATTTTCCCTCTGTGTGTCTCCATTCCCCATCTGTAAAATGGAGATAATCGCACTGCCCTTCCTCAGAGGGGTGTTGTGAGGATAATGGGATCCAACTTGGTGGTGGCCTCTGGGTGCTACTGCACTAGAAATGTTAACGAATAATAAATTCCGACTTATGCTGTGATGATGGTGTGTCTGTGAATTGGACACACCACCAGGTGTACATGAGGAACTGTACTGAGAAACACCAGCATGTTTCAACAACATTTCACACAGGGTCCATGAATGGAGCGCTGCCAATGTGTGCCAGCTGGGGGTATGATCTGGCAAAGAATTTTTTATACTGTGTATCTGGGCAAAGTGTTAGAATTATAATTTGGACTCTGAACTCGAATGTCAACCAAATGGAGCTGGATAAATGCCCTCTGAGACACGTTTAGAATTAGGAACAAGCCAACGCACTCTTTGCAATGATGTGTGAGGAGAGCTGGCCAGTTATTTTTCATGAGAAATTTTGAAAACAGTTTCATTTTTAACAAATATTTTGGTCAAAATTTCCCAAGAAAATGGACACCATACAATTTTCAGTTTTCAAAAACAGGTTTTGGTAAAACTTACCCATTATGTGGGGGAAAGATTCCTGGATTTCCATTGATTAAAAAAACCCCTACAAACCAGAAAAAAAAATCACAAAAATGTTTGCTTCCAACAAGAAAACATTTTCATCAGAATTTTAGACAAAAAATTTCAACGAACTCTCTCTATATGAATATCTGAACTGCCATTGACTCTAAGCACTTCTAGCTGTGTAGCAGTTTTCAACAAGTCTCATCGCTGTAGTATCTAACCCCATGCACAAGAATAAATATGTCACAAGTACCTAATTGTAGCAAGACGGTCTGGTTCCCCGCCGCCCCGGAGAGGGACAAACCTGTCTGGACACCAAAGTGGATGGAGCCAGTGAATCCTGCTCTCGCCCCTCAGAGGTCAAGGCGCAGGACAGGATGTATAAAAGCCCGACCCCAGAGCTCACTTGGAACACAGCCACCAGAGAGGCCAGACACCTGTGGCATAGCTCCCAGTTGGGAGACCGTGGCAATAGGCGGCCGACCCGAGGACTGGCCAGACCAGCCAATGCCTGATGCTAGCCCGAGCCCTGAGATGCTGCCAAGTCTGCTGCTAGCCAGTTATGCTGAGGAGCTGCCAAGCCAACCATGCACCAGCTACCCTGAGGAGCCCATGGTGCATGACCCCTTGGAGGATGCTGTCTGGATCCAGGTACCTCTAAAGGGGGAGGTAGGAAGTAGCCCAGAGGCTAGGGTGACCAGATGAGAGTGCCGCGAAATAAATGGAGTGCCACAAAATATCAGGACAAATTGCGTCCCGACCAAACATCGGTTGGGACGCGAGACAAACACCTAAGTATCAGGACAGTCCCGATTTTATTGGGACATCTGGTCGGCCTACCGGGGGAGCCGACCCTAGTCTGGCTGCAGCACTGCCAGAGCCTATGTCAGTGTGTTGTGGCCAGGATTCCCACTGACACAGCAGCGGGTCTGCTGCCGCTTCTAGGGCCCCAAGCTGGGATGCAGTGGAGCAGGTGGGCCTGCGTCCCCCTGCCACCCACCTTGCAGGTGGCCGTGTCCCTCTCTATCTAGCCGCTCAGAGCCAGGAGCCTGGGGTTTGCTGTTCAACTACCACTGTTTGCCCTGCAGCCAGACTAGTTCCCAGACACACCTGACCCCAGTAGCGAGGCGGTCTGGTTCCCCATTGCCCTGGAGAAGGAAGAGCCCCGGCCGAACCGCCCTACACTGCTAAATAGGAAGGTCAGCAACTCTGAGACTTTACAGTCAACGGTTTAATTAAACCCTCAATTGATTTCATCAGGTTAAATCCAATAATACTTAATTCTCATTGGCCTCAGCGCTGACCTTGCCAAGACGCCTCTCCATCTGCAACACCAGGCAGAACAAATATTTGAGCGAAATGAATAGCTAGTGTTATTCGAAAAGACTTACACCAGGGATGAATTTGGCCCACTTATGGACCCACATAATGACTAGAACTGCCATAAACCGCTGATTGACAGAGACCCTGGAGGCAGCGCCAAGCTATAAGCACATGTTTAGCCCCATTGAAGCCAAAGAGCTGCAAATAACTTAATCAATGGAGTTATAGATTAAAAACAATAATAAAGAAACAAATATGAAGCCATTTTAGTTGCTAAGCTTGGAGGTGAAAAGGAGACCATGGATGTGAAATCCTGGTTCCATTGCAGCCAGTGCCCAAACTCCTATTGACTTCAGTGGGGCTACAACTTGGCCTCGTTCCTCTGGGCAAGAAACAAGCAGGGTTTCAGCTACAGCAGCAGACAGGGGCTGTATTTTTTCATTCCACTCATATTTTCCTTGAATTGCTGCAGAACTTTTTACAGTTATAAATATTTTTGCTCGCACCAGCTAAAGGCATCACTCCAGTTTTGCTGAACAATGAACCAGACAGCCAGGCTTTTCAGATCCTTTCAATTATGAATGCGAGTGGGTGGGTTGGGGATGATTTAAGGCTGCCCCGAGATGACACTGACATGAACCTCGACTGCAATTCTTCCTAGATGGATTCAGTCCTTTTAGCAGATTTCCTTTCCTGATGATTTCAACACCAAGCTAAGGGAGACCTTTTTATGACAAAAATAAACTGAGAGCAACAACACAAGAAAAAAATGAATGAGAGAAATTAGCAGCCCTGAAGGTAATAGTGAAATGCCACTGAAACCAGCAACTGGTTGCAAGAGATAAGCATGACTGGAGTTTTGGAGTCTGAGCAGAGGGTTTGTGACTGTGCTTACCACAGATATTCAAGGACACTGCATGTCTTTGCTCAACGCTGAAAATACCTACTTCAGACTTTAATCCCAAAGTGTGCTCTGGAACAATATTAGAATAATGTAAGTAATTTACTGGGGAATGATGAAAGCGCATGTGTAACGCCCATAAAACAATTATACACCAGTGCAGCGCTGACTACTTTAAAATAGCACATGCTTTTCAGAGAAAAGCTTTAATAGGCCAGTGTAATAGATTAATTGTGCAGTGATCAGCTTCCAATTCTAATAGTCTTAGGCAGGTGTGGAATTCTCTTAAACTGCTTTTATGTTTGTCATGAGGTTTTTATTCATGCCGTTGGGATTTTGGCTTCTAGAAACTACACTGAAAATTAAAGAGACTTCTCCTCTGACCCTCCCAAAATTTAGAAGTGTTTCAATCTTGGATTTCAGACTGGCCTGTTAAGTTCAAGCCTGGATCTGAACACACCGATGTTCCTGCTCAGATACAGGAATTGGGTTTAGGCTTATCTCTAGTTTTGGCCTCTAGGACACTGTTCAAACTGGAGGTGATTTTCACTTTCAGGGGTTAGTCCAGGGGAGGGGTGTGGCTATTGGGAAGCAGGGCTTGGTCCAGACTGTGTTGGACTGGGAACCGCAGTACCCAAACTGTATGAAAATTGCAGTGTGGATGGGGCCAAGCTGTGTTTAAATGAGTTTTACATCTACCTTGATGTAGGACCCCAGAGGATTCGGGCTGAAATCCTCTTCGCTATTCACACGCAGGTGTTAATGGGGCTGCACCCGCTCAGAATTTGGCCTTGTTTGTTTCAGCATCCGATTGACAGGTGGTGTAAACTGACCATTTCTGTCCCCAGAAGCAGTGCCAGCTTCCCCCACGCCAGCCTGATAATCAATAGTGAGGAAAGAGGGTCCCCTAGGATGGCAACATAGACAGCATCTACATCACTTCCCAAGGCCTGAATTCCTGAGCTGCACTCTCTGATCTTTGATCCCAGTGCCCCCTAAGCCCTCCTCACCAATCAGTCACACTCTCTGTGCTGAAAAAATGTTTCCCCCACATTAATCACAGTGGATCAAATCCTAGCGCTGGCAATTGCGCCTTTCCAGTCCGAACTGGGAGACTCCATCGTGTGCCTCTGCCTCACAAGGTCCAGCCTTGCGTCATTCACCCAATACCATTTTAACCCACTACACTGACACCTGGGGCTGCAGAACGCTGTGTGGAGGAGAGAGAAAGTGTTATGACTGACAGAAAACCCCCAAGCTCCATAGGTGTTGGAAATGCAGCATCTAATAGAAAGCAGGGGGGGGCCAGAAATGGTGCATTATGGGATAGGCTGTAACAGATGAGCTGGACCTGAGCCTCTGAGAGTTTGCATTAATATCCCTGCATTTACCCCCCAGGGTTTCTATCCCAAGAACTATCCAAGGTGCTTCTCCCAGGACATCTGCGCTTCACTTAGCACCTGAAGCATGTCTGGCTTTCTCAGCAGGTAATAAACCCTGGAATGGCATTCGACAGGCTGCTTCAGAGAAGCACATTTCTCTAAATACCCATCCCAGATAGTTCTTCCCCCAGCAACTGGCGGTGCCTGGTTTATATTAAACTACTGCAGCCCTGGCATTGCAGAAGGGCCAGGGAAAGGCCGGGAGGTGATGTTTTTGCAAGTTGCCTAAAGGACAAATTCAAGTTAAGTTTGAGTTAATGTGTCGAGAGATCGGGCCAAGTTCTCAGGATGGCGTGGGACGCTTATTGTATGTACTGAGCTGGGGCTTCCCACAGCACAAGGGAATCCTCAGTGGGTATGCAGCCAGTGTAACTAGCTCCTATTTCCTCCAACTTCCAGTGTACGGGGCCACATAGTCCTGCTTAAAGCCCTTCCCAAAATCAGTGATCCACAACCTGCTTTCACCTCCTTTCCTGTGCCCAAAAAAACTGTACCCAACCAAGTGGGAAACTTACGCATACACGTCCCCGGTCTGTAAATGACACGTTGGTGGGCTAGGCTCTAGCAGTCGCCACCTGTTCTGGTACAGCTTGTGCTATAACAGCCGAAGGCTTCTCAGGAGACATGGGCTGCATCTGAGCTGTAAAGGGGAGACAGACCCTTCCGTCCAGCTTTTGTTAAGAACGCATGGGCAATTTAGGCCTCCCTTGGCATTTCTTAGGCTTACCTTGATCTTAGACCCAGGGCGCTCAACCTACATCAAACTCATCCTCCTTCTGTCTCATCACGGATACAGGGTAGGGTTGGGGCTTCTTTTCTTCCTGAGTGATTACTTAGCACATCCGAAGAAGAGGCAGAGGAGACTCTATGTTTCCCATGGCACTAACCATCATGAAAGCCACAGCAGGTCAGAGTCACACAGTCTATGGAGCTGAAATCTAGAATAGAATATCAGGGTTGGAAGGGACCTTAGGAGGTCATCTAGTCCAAACCCCTGCTCAAAGCAGGGCCAATCCCCAGACAGATTTTTGCCCCAGATCCCTAAATGGCTCCCGCAAGGATTGAGCTCACGACCCTAGGTTTAGGGGGCCAATACTCAAACCACTGAGCTGCCCCTTGTGAGGATTGGTGATAGTTCTTCATCCATTAGTGTGTTCATCCCAGGTTACACTAGGGCATCCATGTCACATTTACTCATGGCCGCTGTGTAGCTCTAGCCAATCCGAAGCTGAGGGGAGCTCATCTTTCTGTCACCAGCCTGCAAAGGAAGCTTCCCAATTCCTTTATTTGGAAGGGTGCGTGTCTCACACTCCTGGAGCTCGATCCAGCTGAAGCTGAATGTGAGCCGTTGCAGCCTGAAAAGGAGAACACTACTAGCAAATGGAGAGAGGGGCTTATAAGTGGAATGGGATGTCACTTACTCTGGAAGAGGAAACAGGAATTTGCTGCTGTTCTGGTCTCTCAGGATCTTTGGAAGAGGAATGAAAATAAAATCTAGCTCCTATAGATCTCAGTAGATCTCAATGTGGTTTACAGTTAACTGTTTGCAGTCTCCATTTACAGATGGGGAAACGGAGGCACAGAGACAGGCTAGGACTGGCTCAAGGTCACACAACAGACCAGCAACAGAATCTAGCTCTTCTGAGGCCCAGTGTTGTACTTCATCCACTAGGCCAACAATTAACCACCAGCCAGGGAAGATGAATGATGCCCCCTCTCCCCACCTCCCAAAGGCCAAATTTAAATCCCTATCCTCATGTCTGCCTGTCAGTGATTTACAAATGATTTCAAACAAAAATAAGCCACTCAGAAAAGCAAGTCCCAATTTCCACAGACCCTCCTAGGTTCCTAGCCAGCTGTCAAGGGAAAACATACCTTACCCCTTTGGTAGCCACCACCACAGGCACTTTCCTTCTGTCGTTATATCCCCAACCCCCATTCCCACATGGAATAGGTAGATATCTTGGTTAAGCTGCCCTGTACTAGGGGAAGTGCCTTTGTACTTCATCACAAGGAATTTCTCATTTATTTAAGAAGCTAGACTCTTTCTCCCAGTCCTGTGGGATCTTGCAACAAGGTTTTAACTTCCATTCAAAGCTGTTTAGTTTACCTTAAAGCAATAACCTTCCAGGAGCTATGCCCTGTAAACTGACCCAGCACAGTTAGTACCACTCCCCACAGGTACTCCAAACCCCTCCCAGAGTCTTGCTATTGTTAAGTCCTTCAAGTCCCATTGGAGTGCACTTCACAGCAGTATAGCAGAGCTAGAATCCATTCCTTCCCTGGCCAATCAACCCTTGGCATTTACCAGTAAGAGTCTCATTAATCCAAAGGGATAAGAAATAGGTAGATTGGCCCAGGGGGTTAGGAGGCTAAATTTATCCTGGCCTTTTTACTCGTGTCCTGGGCAGCAGAAGACAGCTGGGCCCAGCCAGGACAATGATTGGACTGTTCCCTCACCTTGGGCACTGCCCTTGGTGGCTGAGGTTTGATTGTAGGTGAGGGAGAGAGAAGATGGAGACAGACAAGGCTAGAAACTCAAGATGGCACTCAGGGTATGTCTTCACTGCAATGTAAGCCCAGAGTTCTTGGAACTCATGGTAGAAGACCCTAGGTTTGTTAACCTAGAGCTTGACAGTCTACACTCAGTTGTAACCCCAAGTTAGGAACTGTTGAACCCTGGGTTCCAACCTGAGGCTCCAGTATCCACACTAAATTATGTGGGCCCAAGTCTAGCCACCCATATCCCAGACTTTCTAGTGCCCTCCCAAAATTTTGCCACTCTAGCCCTTTGTACATGGTGAAGTGTGGGAAAATATGACAGTCCACCAAACTTGACTGTCCAGAGGACAAAGAAACTCAGAACATGGGATTGTGGGATACTTTTGACAGACTCCCAAAGCATGAGTTCAGTGGAGCTATGTCCACTTCATAAAGCAGTAGGGCTGGAACCTTGAGTCCCAACTTGATTCATGCTCGGAGCCGCCACTGCAGATGCCAACTACTTTAACATAGTCACTGACCAGCCAGCAGGTAGCATTTGCACTACCATGCTAGCTGGAGCCACAGATCTGCTTGTAGAAGAAGAAAGTGTTTATTATATAGAACAGCCACTAGCAACAGACAAACTAACAGGTTACCACAGAGATTGAGTTCCAGCTTTTTCTCCTTTGTTCACCAGGGAATACACCTCTAGATAGCACACAGTGACATCTACTGGCAGAATCATATACTGCAAAAAATATATCATTACAGTGATTAGTGGTGATCTCTACATCTTCTTACCAGTCCTATAACTTTAGCCAGCCCCACCCCAGTAATCTCTTTAAAAGCCACTGAGAAGAGGATTAGGGAAGGCAAGAAATGCACGGCAGATCCCTCAAAAGGCAAGGTGGAGAAACTGGGAGCATCTGCTCAAAGTATTATGCCACAGTTCAGTCCTGCAGCAGAGCATTTTCATAAACACATTTTGATATTGAGCAAGGAAAATGACTGACTGAGAAAAAAGTCCTGTAAAATCAAGGTATAGAGAGCTCTTGTGTGAAGTACAAACCTGCCTGGCTTGAGATCAGAGGTGGGGCTTGAGTAAATCTCTTCTCCTCTCTCCCCCCTCCCCTCCAAAAAGCCATGTGAATTTTTGATGACAGCTGCACAAATATGACTTCTTATCACAGATTTCTCAATTAAAATCAGGCGGCCTTAATTTGAGGGGGAAAGAAACACAGCCCTGATGCTATGCACCTTGTTTTCAAAAGGAAACAGTGTGAACAGACACAGCAGTGGCCTTTTCACTTGTTTAAGGCTCCTCAAGACGCTGATTTCCTGGCATCAGTGAATAGCTACTGCCCCCTGATGCCGAAGCTAAGCGGAAATTTGGTTTGATACAAGCAGAGCCAGTGTGAAAGGCCAGAAGGAAAGGAAAGAAAAGATGGGTCTTTCCGTCCATGCCACAGTGGCTGAGTTGAACTAATTAATCAGTGAGATGAACTGTTTGATCTAAAACTGGTCTGTGTCGTTGAAAACTGGGAGCAAATTTACCTTAAAATTAATGGTGAAATTCTTCCCAGTACTTTCCAAACATTGGGGCTGTTGCCAGGAACCCAAAGAATGACTCTAATTTGAACATACAAGTGCCTACTGTAGTGTCCCTCCTGGTACAGCAGAGACTGGAGAATGTTCAAATGATCGTAAATGGGAATCTGTATTGAGACCAGTGGACACATACACATCCTGTGAGTCTCACTGGCTTTCCAGGTTGCAGTTTAACTAAACACAGTCTGTGCTACATAGAGTCACCATGACAGGTCTCCCTAAACTGGTGCCTGGATTAAACCGTGATGGAATGAACAACTGCTACAGTCTAGCCACAGACATACTTGTGTATAATACAGCTTTGGTAATGGCTCAAGAAAATTTGGTGTTCAGTTCACCATTCTGCAGCTGATCAGCTTTCTCCTCACCCTGCCATTATCAGATGAGTGTGAAATACAGGATTACAATCTGGCTTTAATGTGAGGTGTTTAAGTAAAAAAAAAAAAAAAAACAGCTAGAAATCATGGACCAAAAAAACAGCTTTGCACACAACTTTAGTTCCAACTTTGACTGCCTTGTTTACCAGGGTTCACACTGGGTATGTCCATGCTACAGCTGGACACGTGCCTCTCAGCTTGGGTAGACAGACATATGCTAAAAATAGCAGCGTGGAGGTTGTGGCACGGGCTAGCCACTCACATACAAGACCCTCTGACCCCTTGGATCTGTTCTCAGGTGACTAGCCTGTGCCACTGCCAGTGCCATAATGTTCAGACTACTATATTTAGCTTGTGTCTGTCTACCCAGAGTGGGCAGCAGATGCCCAACTGCAGTGTGGACATATTCAATGTGGCTGGAACTCCATATAGCACACAGTGACATCTAATGGCTGGAAAATGTCCTGCAAGTAAATGCATCATTACAACCATGGGCTGCAGTGCAGGAGTCCAGAGGTCACATATGGGCACAAGGGTATCCCTGCTGTGATATGTTGGAAGAGAGTAGGAAGCATGATGGAAATACTAGGCTGTATTCCGTTCACAGATGTCTGCACAAGGGGAATGTCCCAAGATCCAGAAGTGCTGGGACAAGGTAAATAGTATTTAAATGGGTGTTAGATGTAAAATGTGCATTTGCTGCACATGGAGAGCCTGTCATGAAGGCCTAGCAAAAAAAATATCTGGAGAGGTTTTTATTGTTATTGGTTTATTTTTATTATTATTATTATTATTATTATTATATTTTATGTTGCAGCAGCAAAACCAGCAAACTCCATGGCCTTAGCTGTGAATTACAGCTCCTCAAGCGATCTAAGTGCTAGCAACTATAAGGGGCAAATCTGAGACCTCATTTAGATAAGAGTGAGCAATGAAAGCCTGTGGAACTGGTATTGGCTAATATGCTGCCTCAGTCTTTCTCTGGGACCCCATCAATTTCTCTCGCTACTTCTTTGTGAGCGACGTGATTCTGGAGCCAATATGGGATGATATGAGACACTCCAGCCCATAGGCATGGGAACTAAGGGTCCAGGGGGTGCTGCAGCATCCCCAGGCTGGAGGGGGTTGGGGGTAGGGGAGAGGGATAGCTCAGTGGTTTGAGTATTGCTCTGCTAAACCCAGGGTTGTGAGTTCAATCCTTGAAGGGGACACTCAGGGATCTAAGGCAAAATCAGTACTTGGTCCTGCTAGTGAAGGCAGGGGGGCTGGACTCCATGACCTTTCAGGGTCCCTTCCAGCTCTATGAGATAGGTATATCTCCATATATTATAAGGGGTCTGGCCTTCAGCACCTCCACTAGAAAAAGGGTTCCAGCACCACTGCTCTAGTCCTCTTGGGAATTTGAGTCCTGCAGGGTTTAGCCAACTATCTAATCACACAAACCCCTTTCCCTGCTCCCTCTGTCACTTGTTCTCCCCCACCTTCACTGGGTGGGGGTTGGAGTGCAGGAGGGAGATGCTTACCTTGGGCAGTGGCACAGCACAGCTAAGGCTGGTTCCCTTCTTTTCTCTGGCCCTGTGCCACTCCTGGAAGCAACCCACATGTTGCTCCCCACCAGAAGAGGGGGTGTTGCGTGCTTCCTCCTCCCACAGGCACTGCCCCTTCAGCTCCCATTGGCCAGAAACTGTGCCCAATGGGAGCTGTGGAGTTGGCATTGGGGGCAATACATGGAGATCCCCTTCTGCCCCCAGGAGTGGCATGGGGCCATGGCAGGCAGGGAGTTAGGACCTTTGGTGGCCTAAAATCTCCTGGGTTCGCTTCAGTAACCTCCAGGAGATAGGACCTGATTCCCAGCAAAACTGGGAGGGTGGGCAACCTTATATGGGGGAATCTGATTGACTGCCTTCTTCATGTGCCTGTCCTCTGGGCTGCTGCAGGAGGCAGGCAGAGCTCTCTCCCCCATCCTGTAGGGGCCAGAGGACTTTGTGGGGTTAGAATAGGGGGGCGAGGGAGCAGAAAGAACCCAGCAACTCAAGATCAGTCTGCTCCCTGCTCCTCCCCTCCCCCTGCAGCCCCATACCTGGTAGCGGGAGGGCGGGGACAAATCCCTGCACATATTCCACACACACACACACACACACCCCTGTCTTGGAAGACTGAGAACAGGACCCCCTGGCAACTGCTCCTCCTCCAGGCCTGGGAGTGAGAGCATGAAGACATTTGGAGCTACAGAAGAAGGAGGAGGAGGAAAGACTCAACCCCACAGTATCATCTTTTGTAACCATCTCATGATTTGGGGGATCACTTTTGAACTTTGGGGGAGGTTGGCCAAATTGAAATCTCCACAAGGATTTGCTCACTGAGCTCCTCTTGCATGGTACCAACCAGTCACGGCTGCACCGAGGCCCCCTGAGGGGGTGAGGGAGGGCATATAGACAAGACAATCCAGCCTGGGGCTGACTGGCTTCCACAGGGACTGGAGAGGGGATAATGCTCGTAGTGCAGCACTGGCCCTGAGAGGGTTAAAACCAGCCTAGGGAGTCTGAGTGGCAGGCAGCCAAAGGAAGGGACACAGGGGAAACCGCCAATTAGGCGTCAGCTACAGATAATTAGGGCGGTGGCTGGAGCAGCCAATCAGGGCCCAGTCAGCCCATATAAAAGGAAGCTGCAGACCAGAGTGAGTGAGTCTATTGCAGGGAGCCCTATGGAGAAGACTAGTGTCCTAAAGGGCCCCTGGTGGGTTGCCAGGACTTACTGGAAGAGGGCAGGCCTGGGCCCCTCCCCACCCAGCTACTGAAGGAATGGCCCAGCTGGGGACTGCCAAGCTGCTGTGAGGAGTGGCTGGACTCTTGTTGGAGAAGAGCCCTGGAATTGGGGGGAAACCAGATGGTGACACAGCCAGAAGGCTGTGCCATGAAGCAGATGCTGAGAGAAAGGAGCCGTAACAGGCCTGCAGGCAGAGGCAAGGATGGGAGAGCTACCACCACCCAAGGGTGTACCCACTGGGACTGAGCTAATTCCTGAAATGCCCAGCAGGAGGTGCCAGTGTGGTGAGTGGCTCCGTGACACCCATCTAACCCCAACGCCATCTATTCCTGCCTCTAAGAGTCAATGCGCCCCTGTGGCCCAGCCAGACAAGTTCTCCCATGCAAACCCAAGCAGGGGCATCCATAGATAGAAGGGTTCCCTTCCCACTCCGCTTTGATCCAGGTCAGAATTTATACTGGAATACAAGACAGGCGGATGGGGGAACAAAACTGGCATTTCTACTTTGCATTTATTGAAGAGGAACTTAATGAGCCAATACTGCCATCTGCTGTCAAGTGTGGAGAGCAGGATTATTTCACTGACAGGTTTTGGGGCAGGGTGCATTCATATTTTGTCATATTCACATTCTGGCCACACACAAATCAGTTG
The DNA here is from genome assembly GCF_025201925.1 of Gopherus flavomarginatus. NCBI lineage: Eukaryota > Metazoa > Chordata > Testudines > Testudinidae > Gopherus > Gopherus flavomarginatus. The sequence continues at coordinate 109,289,741 of NC_066623.1, read as the reverse complement.
GACACGGGTCAGCAAAACACTCAGGATCTGGGTTCCAGGACCCTGCTGGGGAGGAGGTCCAAGCCCAAGTCCCACTGTGACTTGGGTCCAAGCCCTGTCATTTTGCAGAGTGGATGCAGCTCGAGCTCCAGTCCCACATCAGGAGGTGTGTGTCGTGCAGTGTGGACACGTTAGCACGGTTGTGAGACCCGGCTCCAGCAACTGTAAACCAAGGCTTGCAATGCAGTGTGGACGCTCAAGTGTGGGCTTAGAAACACTGAGTCCACAAGCCCAGGTTCCACAGAGCTGGGTTTACAGTGCAGGATAGACATACGCTCCTAATTCAACCTAGAAATTAACCATGTGATTTGCCGAAGGAATCTAGATCATAATGGCAAGGGAGATTCCTGAAAAAGTCGAACAATTCTTAAGGAAGAAAACAATTCCCAATCCTGTAAAGCTCATGCTTCACTCTGAACACCTGAACAACTGCAATGACATCAAGGGGACCAATCGCATGTTTATAGTTGGCACACACTTAATAGGATTGCTGGACTGGGGCCAGCGATAGAGAATGCAACTCCACTGGTCCCCTTAAAAATATGTTACTTGTCTTTCCAGACAGCTTAGATCTGAAAAGAAGTTAGAAACAAGTAAAATTGATATTAATATTGGTAGTATTTCTCCAGTGTTTTGTATTCAATTGTGCTTAGCTTTAAACTTTCACTCCTATGATCCTCCAAAGAGACCCTAAAACAAATACTAAAATATACTGCACAGCTGGCCCCAAACAGCACTTTGATCTGTGATCTTGCTGCAGTGATGTTCAGCTGGCTCTGGGTGAATTTCTCCAGTCTCCTATGATATTGTGCCTTGGATAGGGAAAGAAAAACCCAGGCCCTGCAAGGGGTGGCACTGGGGTTCATTGGGTGGCATTTTTCTCAAAGCCCTTGTATACTAGTACCATCATGGGTTTCCACAAGTTCTGTAGCTCTGTGAGCCAGCCATCAGGGTGGAGGGAGAAGACAAATTTATGTAACACATGCGAAACAGTGGGCTACATTAGCACAGCGTTTGGGGGTGTTGTGTTGTAAGACGTGCCATCTTTCAGACAAGCTCTGAAACTGAGCTCTGACCACTTGTGCTCATCAAAGTGTTAGTGTTGCATTTAGAAATTTATCACACAACTCGTGGTATTCAGTGTTTTTTCTTAATGCCTCAGCTCCTGGAATCAGGTGATTATGTGAGCTGCTCAGCTTGCATGAAAAAGAAAAGTAAATTTCTAGCCCTCGTGGTTATGGAGAACAGCTTAAAAATGTGCCCTGCAGGCCCACTAAAGGCACAGAAATCAGAAGGCAAATAAAAAGACTCATCTTGCTATCTATCAGTATTTTCTTGGAGCCTGACCTGTGATTTTTTTTGAATGCTTGGGTTGGCATATTGGAGCTCCCATGACACTTTCCCCAAGAGTAGAGTCATGGCCAAATCCCAGTTTGGATGATCCGACTCTATCTATTTAAAATCCTCCCTGGACTTTCCATTGAATATGGAATTCTTGACCGCTGTTGTAAATTTCTTCAATGATGCTGTGCACTAGGCCAGAGCTTCTGCAGCCTACCCTAGATAGTTTTATACTTGAGTGGTGGAGCATCGTTGTGTATCAACTTTGAAAAGCAGTTTGACATATTCCTCTGGATTCAGGCTCTCTTTAGGAGTATTTATTATTATTACGATCGCAGTGCTGATTAGCATTCGGGGCTATTACTGGAGAATGCCAGAGAATTTTTTCCCAGGATTTAAACTCAGCCACGAGGCCGTTTTTCTACAGAAATAGCACCCTGGAGGGAGCTGTCATTTCTGGATGCTGATTAGCTTTTGCAAGGTTACAGCGAGCAAGACTGATTACCCTGTAGTGAGCTTGAGTTCATTCACCTAATCAGGCCAGCCCAGCGGGCGGGTGGTGGGGAGGGGGAGAGAATGTAACCCTACCTCACAGTTTGACAACTTGGACTATTCCAGAGTTTTTCTCACACCCACAAGCTGTAACAATTCATTATGTTTGATTTTCATTCTTCCAGCACCAGCCTTGGCTGGTCCTTCATTCACAGCTTGTTCTAGTGACATGCAATTACTCCCAGGACTCTCTTGGCTTCAGCAGCCTCTGAGAGTCTTTGAATTTATGTATGCACCTATTTTATTTACCAATTAATCCTAAGAAATTAAGGCTCCTTCAAAAGATCTCATGTTAAGTACACAAAGCCAAGCTAAGAAAGCAGAGTGTCTGATCTGCCCTGCCCACTTCACAGATTGTTTGAGTTGGGGATGGGCAGACCAGACTTACTGAAGGCCGAGGCTAGAAATAAAGCAATAATCTTGTAGTTAAGGAACTCACCTTAAGAGATGTGGATTCCATTCCCTGCTCTGCTACCGCCTTCCTGTGTGGCTATGGGCACGTCACTTGAGCTCTTTGTTATGATGGAAGTTGGGTGAAATCAATTGCAAGCTGGTGAGTGTAACAGCCAAACTTCATTTAGGATAAATGTAAGAAGCAATGACGTTCCTTGATGGAATAGATAACTGAAACAATAGGAGACACCTCCTTCACCCCTAACTCCCCCCAAAAAATAACCCATAGGCCACATACAAGGCTAGAGTCAGAGTTCCTCCAGCATGTGGTCTGAGAGGTTTTCCTTGGGATCTGAATGTAAACATGGGGGCTGGGTATTGTTTGGTGGAACTGTGGTGGGAGGGAAGGGCAGGGGCACATAAAATAGGTGGTAAGGAAGCCCCAGAAAAGCACTTGCAATGTGACCTTGAGAAAAATCTAATAGAGAGCTTTGGGGCAGATTGCTGGCCAGAAAGAGGCTTTGAAGAGAGGAACGGTCTCTTGCTGTGTTCAGGAAAACAGCATTTTGTACATTCTTTGTAAATAGGATTGCAGCAAAGAAATACCTGACTCCATCGTCAATTTCTGTCTAACAGGAACAACGTCCAACCCTCCATATACTGACTAACTTCTTGAGCCAAAAGGTGGAACACCTTTCTTGATACCCCATTTATAAAATCAGGATCATAACCTTTCCTTTTTCTTGTCTATTTAGATTGTAAGCTACTTGGAGCAGGGACTGTATCTCAGTACATGCTTGTACAGTGCCTGATACAAGGAGGCCCTGACCTTGGCTGGGGCCCCAGGTGCTACTGTGATTTCCTCACAAGTGTGGCCGGGGCTGGAGTCAGTCCGGCCATGCACCAAGACGCTTGAGTCCTCTTGCAAATGTCACCTCTGCCCCGGGGGGAAAAAACACTCTCATTGGCTGCCTTCTGCCATCTATCTAAAAGTCCAAGGGGAATTTTAGATAGATGAACAAGAGAGTGTTGCTTTGCTCACAGTTCCAAGCCTCTTTCCAGCCAGCACTCTGACCAAAAGCTCTCAGTTGCTCATCTCCTGGGGACGGACAGCCAGTCAGGACTGCTGCAGGAAGCAGGTAGAGCCCTGTCCTCAGGAGCCAGGGGTGAGGAGAGAGCAGAAAGTGCCCCACAGCTCAAGATGGCTCCCCTTTCCTCCAGGGAGCAATAGGGTGGCTTTTCTGCTCCTGCCTCCACCCTCCTGCAGCACCTGACCTGGGAAGGGAGGGAGTAGGGAGATGAATCCCTGCAGCTGCCCCTCCCTCCCCCCCCCCCCCGCTCTGTGTGTGTGTGAAGAAATCCAGGAGGAGCAACTGTAGGGCTGGGGTAGGGAGCAGAACTGATGTGGAGGCTGGGAGGAGTGCGTAATTAATTGCTGGCCGGGGGGAGAGGTGGTTGTGGGGCTGGGGGACACACACAGAGAGTTAGTTAATTAAAGTGTTGGGCTCTGGGGAGAAGCTGGAAGCTCAGCACCATTAGGCAGCTAGTGGGAGCTTTTGGTCTGGGAGCCAGAACTGCTGTATTCAATGCAGTCAGGAGGGTGGCCAATACGAATTCTCTTTCACACACAGACACACTGTGTTGGGGGCAGGGGGTGTTGAAAAATCAAAAGTCAGCCTCAAAACACAACCTCATCTTTTCAAAATCACAAGGGGTGGGAGGGTTTGGAGACAATCTCATGATGTTTGAACTTTGGGGGTTGGCCACCCGGAATACAGCTGATAAGCCTGATCCCAAAGGTATCGGCAACCACCAGGAAGTTCAGTTTAAACCAATTTTATCTGTTGCATGAACCCTGCTCTTCTCCCTCCCTCCCCTCGCCCCAGCTCTGTAGAACTGGGACTGAAAGTAGAGTGACCAGACAGCAAGTATGAAAAATCAGGACAGGGTGGGGGGTAATAGGAGCCTATGTAAGAAAAAGACCCAAAAATCGGGACTGTCCCTATAAAATCAAGACATCTGTGTCACCCTAACTGAAAGTTTCTGCGGGCTCACAAGGGGAACGCCGTTGACCAGATCAGATATTCTCTCCAGTAGAGGGCAGTGGTGCCCAGGCACGCTGCCGGCTAACACCTTGTTAACATCTTTATGTAGGCACTCCAGACACTTGAAGGATATGTTTCTGAGCTGCAAAGCAAAGAGCTGGCCCCAGTAATGGTTGCACGCTACGGGATGCTGCTAATGTGTCATCAGTGGAGACTGAAGTGTCCTTCAGAACAGATGCCGCTCGGTGCGCCTTGTCACAGGTGACTGGGGTGCTGCTTGACTTAAGCCTGCCTGTGGGGTTGAGAAATGTTCATTTAGCATTCACAGCCTGCCTGCAAGTCTCTCTCCCTAATTAAGGGTGACGTAGGAAACAACACGAAGCGCGCAGCCCTTTCAGTCTGATCAGCGCCAGGTTGGGGCCCCAGGTGCTACTGTGATTTCCTCACAAGTGTGGCCAGGGCTGGAGTCAGTCCGGCCATGCACCAAGATGCTTGAGTCCTCTTGCAAATGTCACCTCTGCCCTGGGGGGAAAAAACACTCTCATTGGCTGCCTTCTGCCATCTATCTAAAAGTCCAAGGGGAATTTTAGATAGATGAGCAAGAGAGTGTTGCTTTGCTCACAGTTCCAAGCCTCTTTCCAGCCAGCACTCTGACCAAAAGCTCTCACTTGCTCATGTCCTGGGGAAGGACAGCCAGTCAGGACTGCTGCAGGAAGCAGATAGAACCCTGTCCTCAGGAGCCAGGGATGAGGAGAGAGCAGAAAGTGCCCCACAGCTCACAGAGGAATGTGACGGAAGCAGAGATTTCGGGATCGGGCTGTCAAGAATCATTCCGCTAAGCACAAAGCGGAAGAGTAAGACCTGTCAGAGGGGATGATTAGCCAAGCCCAGCCATGCTGCTGGAGTGAAAAAAGTGCTGACATGCATTCCCCACCCACCCACCCCTTTTCCTAATGGGGGTTGTTCCTAAGCCGTCCCTCAGCTGAAACCCATTTCATCCTCCCACTTCTAGGCACGTGCCCTATGGTGAATCATGGCTTTTGGATGCAGAGGCCCCAGGCACCCTGCTACTGACCCACCCGGAAGCATAGTAGTGCCTGAGCATGTGGGGCCCCATACCCAGGGGTTTACATTGCGATGTGGATTCCACCAACTTGAGATGTACTAGGTAGGAGGAGAATAGATTAGGTATTCAGTTGTCAGGCAATCAGTCATCTTTGGCTGGACATTTATTCACTTGCAGTAATATAAAGCAGAGCAGCTTTGCTGCTTCTCATTAGCATCTCTCTGGATAGTGATCCAGCCGGGATCCCTGGGAACACCAGTGTCTCTTGTTTGTTCCCCACACGTTCCTGTCACAGTTCACTCTAGCCTGCCTTTCCCACTCCCTGGCTTTGTTTATCATTATTTAACATTGATATTGTGATAGTGCCTAAAGGCCACAGCAGCCGGGATGGATTGAGCCAGGAGCTCACTACAGGCTGACTGGCTCTTTAAGGGGAGAAGGGTCCAGCCCCACCTGTAACACACTTAGTTCATCTGCCCCGGTGGAGAAAATGATCCAAATCACATGAGAGATGTGCAGCTAAACCAGGCCTTTCCTGGTGGAGAGAAGGCAGAAGGGGAGACTCCAAGTTCAAAGCCCTTGGAGTTGGTGCTTGGTAGTGTGGAAGAAGAGAAAGAACTGACAGGGATTTGTAGGGGATCTTAATGCATGACAGTCTCTGTTAGCAAGAGTTAGGCTAACTGTAACCCTAATAACGCGAGATTTGTAGAAGCGAGGATTGTGTGAGGCAAGTGGAAAAGAACTGTGTGAGAAGTTTTTTTGACCTTGTGTAGATAATGTGTAGATAATACGAAATGTAGACTGGAGTCTCTTAAGTGAGAAAAACAAGATATCAGGATGACCTATGTATAAACAAAATGCAGCCGTTGTTTATTATTGTCTGTAACAAAAGTATAAATGCTGCTGTAATTGTTTACCTGTTGAGAGACCTGTCTGGGACTGGGGCTACCCTGTGTCCTAGGGCACTCCCTCCCTCAATTGCAATTTCTTGAGAAATAATAAAGTATCTGACTCTGCTGCACCCAAACAAAAAGTGAGAACTGAGTTTTTCTCCGACAGTAGAGAGCAGGGAGAGGCGAAAAGGGAGCCCGGGGATGGGGAAAGCTGAGCACTGAGGGTGGGCTGAACAGAAGACAGACTAAGAGGGAAGGGCAGGAGTGGAAGACTCTGTGTTTGTTTTAGCCTTGGATGCTCTGGAAAGAGTGGGCTTTTTTTAATGAATGATTTAGCTGGAGGGCCATGTCACTGCAGCAGGCAAGCCAGGCTGGCAGGTCAGGAGATCTGACCTGAATGAGGAGAGACAGAGGCAGCCGCTAGGTAGGCAGTGCTGGACAGGGACAGGGTAGGCAGTGCTGTGCAAGCCTATCGTTACCCCTTTTGATCTGAGTGGCTAGTCAGGGCCCTGGGGATTTTCCAGTTGGGAGTAGAAACTGACAGTGGACTCTATAGTTTCTCTGAGGCAGCCTTCTTTATTTACAAGGAATGTATGAAGTCCTGTCTCTGCGAACGCAGGGCCGAGCATCTTGGCTTATAGCCCCAAGCTGCTTCAGCCAGCACCAGACCCAGCTGCCTTCTCCCTAGCTTCTTCCAGGATCATGCAGTCTAAAAGACAAGGTGGGAAGACACAATCAAGTGGGCCGGGGCAGAGTTGACACGATGAGACAACAAATACGTTAACATGTGCACATTTTTTAGTCAGCCTGTTGTAGTGACGCTAGCCATCCATCTTGTCTTAACTCAGGCCCTGATCCTGAATGAGCTCCACACTGATTGACCCCTGCATTCCCATAGGACCCTGTAGACTGCGGTGGGGTTCCTCCCACAGAGATGGCAGGATTGGGACAACCGGTTATAAGCTCTTCAGGGCAAGGATGGTCTCTGATTGTGTTTGTGCCCAGGACAATGAGGCACCTGAGTGGATTCTCTGGAAAACGAAAAGTAAGTTTCAACCAGTATTGAACAGTCTGACTAAAGATGTGTCCCAGCTGAGTTTTTCAACTTTCACTTTGTTCTTGGTACATGCGATCTCATAATCTCTCTAGTTCCACAGTCATCCATAGTCTTCCAGGAAAAAACAGGATCTGAAATTCGAATGTTTAACACAAGCAGTCTTTTTAATTAATCCCGCCCCCCCAAAGATCTTCTTTCTATATCACAAAAAAGAGCTACAAATGCATTGTTTTTTCTTTATAGATTTCCCATCTAGGAAAAACCAGCAAGGAGGTTGTGTAGTGGCTAGTTCTTCTGTTTGCCTTGTGACTTCTTGACATTGTGTAACCCATCTCTCGGTGCTGGCTCAGTTCCTGTATGATGTGTATACAGGAGAGAGATTCCTTGCAGTCTTTGGACAGTTCTAAAGTTTCTGTCACCTGCACTCATTTCATGGTGTTGCTGGTAGTTGACCCTTCCTGGTGTGCTAAAGAAAAAAGCTATTTTAGCGGTGCCTCCAGTGAGACAAGGGGATAATCACACTGAGGCTGTGGGCACCGGACAGGAACTCAGAAATCATTCAAACTCACCCATGCAAACAAATTAAAACAAGAACTATAAACTCCTTGTAAAGATTTGACCACAGACACCTAGACAATCAGTAAAAATACCCACTGGTTAAAATGATTAGAAATATTCATATTGCTTTTGAACGACTAAAGGATATGCTGGCAAGTGTACCAGGTCATGTGACACCCCCCGGATGTTCCTAAACAAAAGTGTCTCCCCTCATCAGCAGCAAAGAATCCTGTGGCACTTTATAGACTAACAGACATTTTGGAGCATGAGCTTTCGTGGGTGAATACCCACTTCGTCGGATGCATGTAGTGGAAATTTCCAGGAGCAGGTATATATAGTTAGAAACTGGTTTTGTAATTGGCAAGCCACTCACAGTCTTTGTTAAATTTCCAGGGGCAGGTATATATCCCCTCATCAGTTCTGTCTGCCCCTAATGTCTCAGGTATCCAGGTGGTGCGCACGGAGAGACGTTGCTGGCCTGTAAGGAAATGCTGTTAAAAACACACTTTGTTATACTGGGAATTTGCAAGCAGGTCCCCCCTGGGGATTGCTGGAGCAGGACTAACCATTTGCCCGCTTCTGGGACGATGCTGACTGTGAAACCCTGACCGTGTCCTTCCCCCTTCATCTGTCAGCAGTAATGGGGAATGCTGCATGGGGAATGAGGCAGAGTAGAATCCAGTTTAGTCACCTGTAGCTGGGTTGGCTCAGCAGGGCTTTGTTTGTGTCACTAAGTGAGCAGATGGGAGTGGAAGTCACATGTTTGAGCCAGATTTCATTCTCTGTTACACCAACCTAGAGTGACTCAGTTGACATCCACAGTACCAATTACATGACAATCAATGCACAGGGACTTCATGGAGGCAATGATCTTGGTAGTTACGTGGAGTCAGTCCAGGAAAACACCACTGCACTCAGCATGCTGAATTCTAGTCTCATGCCGAGTTTATGCCAGTGCACTCCTGTTGGCTTGATGGAGTTAGACCTGATTTACGGTGGTGCAAAGAAGACTAGAATCAACCCCGACCAAGTTACTTCATATTTACGCTGATGCACAATAACTGAGATCAGAATGAGGCTTGCAGAGAGCAGAAAGAGGACGTTTTAATTGCATTCACTTCTCTGACATCAATGGAGCTATGACAAATTACCCCAGCTCAGGTTCTGACCAAAAGTATCTAGTGGCATTTAGTTCCTCTCTGAGTTTTTTTGGCCGTGGATAGCATTTTGCTAGTGACCATGATGATCTCCTGCAGGAAACATGCTGACCTTGCACTGCATGTGCCAGATGGACGTCTGCGGACACGCACAGGATGGGCCTGGAAAGATTGTCTTGCGTGCTGACTGTGCTGGCATTGCCTCTGACAATTAGCATGCCCTGAAGGGAGAGAGAGATTCTGGATGTCTTACAGGCACTTTACAGCCAGAAACATGATGCCCAAAGTTTGGGAGACACGCTGTGTTTCCAGGAATAATACCCTGGCAGGCACTTTCTGATTTCAATACCGGGCCATCCTGTACAGTGAGACTCTGGAGAAAACTTTGGCTCCTCTATGTAATGAGGGGAAACTAAGTGCTAATGGTGCTGCAGCCTTAATACCGTGAAGCTTGATTGCTGTAATGCTCTCTCAGCTGGAGCTCACAGCTGGGACTCTCCTTGGCTTGAGCTACCATGACCAGGAATCACCCCACTCCCCCCATTTGATGCTGACTGCTGAGAAGGAGATGGATTGACTTAGAGCTGGCCCTGTTTCTTTTCATGGCCTTTCCTGGTGTAGGAAGGACCTGCTAGGGCACGTCCACCCAGCCCACAGCAGCGAGTGTCTCAGTCCAGTTTGACAGGCTGGGGCTCGCACTAGTGCTCTAAAAAGAGCTGTGTAAAAAGACCATGCTTTGAAGTTGTGACTCGGAGTGGGGCTCGGCTGTCTGTAGCCTAGTGGGAGCGGTGGGCTTCAGAGCCCGAGCTGCAACCTCAAAGCACTGTCTACACAGCTATTTTTAGAGCACCAGCAGGAGCCCCACAATCCCAAGGCTGTTGACCCAGGCTGGGAAACTTTCTGCCACAGGCTGTGTAGCTGTACCCCTACAGCCTTGGCTCGATGGCCCAAGCACCACCTGCTATTTAAGGATCCTCATGTAAACCCTCTAGGATGGAAGGCGGGTTTTCGTTCTGCTCTCTGATGACCACCTCAAGAGGGGCTGTGAGACAACCATCCATCCGCTGGATCATGGTGTATGCGCAAGAGGTGTAGCCAGTCATGTGATGAATCCACGTGTGACTGACAAGCCGAATTCAAGAGCAACACTGCTTGTTACAAGTTTCCCAGATCCATGTATTGTCTGAGTTGTCCAAGATTACAGCACGCGGCTTTTTTCTTTCTCGCTTGGCTTCCATCCTCCCGGTTGACCAGGATTCAGTGTGCTCCTCACAGCTTTCTACATTGGCTTCGTATCATTTTTACACACATCGTGATACCGCCATTAAGGGTGACCCCACTTTCTAGAGCTGTCACGAACCTCACTGTACAAAATATTCGTAGGGATACAGCCTCCTTCCATTCTTCTGGCGTGACCAAGGGTCTCATCCTGCTAAATTACTATCCACTAAGACTGAGCTAAATCAGGGCCAGATGCTAAACTCAGCTGCACTGATGTCATTTCAGTTGGATCGCTAGGGATGGAAACTAAATTTACACCAGATCGGAATTTGATTTTACTCAAGCTAAGCTCCCAATGAGCAAAAGACTAAGAAAAAATGAAGGGTCAGATGAACTGCCCAACACTCCAAAAGAAAAAAAACAAAGGAAAGAATTAATAATAATGTCTTAGGTAAAAGGTTAGACGTGCGTTTGTCCTGTTGGATTGTCCTGGCTATGCTGTCATTTGTAGATATATTAGTTCTCAATACATTTATAAAGCCACTAATTATCACTGGAGCTATTTGCTGACGGTTCTGAAGTAGCTCCATAAGGAAGAGAAAGCCCATGTGTTTGTTAGCCTATGGAAAATAATTGCCGGTCACTTAACCAAACTTCCTTTGCCCCGAAACATTTGCTCTTTAGCACTTTTTTAGCTGCACTTCTTGAAATGCCACTTGCAATTTCCATACCCTCAAAGGTCTCTTTCTCTGCTGCCGTGACGTGAGCTGAAAACTATTCTCCTCAAGAGGAGACAAATGTCCTGCCAGTTTTGCTGCTGTGAAAGGAGAGCAAATAATATTAAACATAGTTGTATTGGTTTAGCAAGACCTCACGGGGCAGATCCCCACTGAAGTCAGTAGAGTTGGGCTGATTTCACCACTCCCGTGCCAGCCCTGTAACATTTGTGGCAATGTCTCACACCGTCGCACTAGGTGATGGTAGTTACATTACCCCCTCGCATGCTAGCTCTGTTAAACTTTTACTGTTTCCGGTGCCTGTGGCATTAACACGGATCACCATTCTCAGCCTCTGTTGATGCGGGGTGGGGCCCATGCCTTTGCTCAGGTAATTGACTCAGATGGTAATTTAATGTCAAGGCGAGCCAGGGAACGTGAGATAAATACTACCGCTGGGAAAGCCAACCTGTCAGACATCCCAGGTTAAGGTTCGCTGCTCAGTGTGTGCACAATAAGCCGTCTTTCTGGATGGGTGGCTTGGAATGGATTGGCAAGGTGGATGTAAGCACTCAGAGCCAAAGCAAATGTGGAGCAAAACAAGTTCATGTCACACGCCCGGTGCTGGAGGAGGAGGGAAACTGGATTGCCTCATGGGCGTGCCACTGTTTTGCCGTGCCTCCCTCAGGGCACTCCACCTCTGTATCAGGAACCGAAAGGAAACTGAGGTTACGGGAATACACAGTCCCAGAAGGAAACTCACAGGAGACTGGCGCAAGGTATTGTACACTTTTGAGGCATATTAACAATTCCTCTCTGGCTCAGGAAGGAACTTTGTGCACCACAATGCTACTGTCTTTGCACCTTGTGCTCCCCTGTTAACTAGGGTGACAGACAGCAAATGTGAAAAATCGGGACAGGGGTAGGGTAATAGGAGCCCATATAAGAAGAAGACCCAAAAATCAGGACTGTCCCTATAAAATCGGGACATCTGGTCACCCTGCCTGTTAACAGTGTAGGGTAACAGACAGGCCAATGTAAATCACTGTAGCAATGCTGATGTCAACTGAGAGCTGCCAGTTTTCACCAGCGGAGGGTCTCAGCCCTGCATATGTAGTTGAAAGTCATTATACTTCAGTGGGTTGGAATCTTTTGTAGCCTCTTTTGGATAATGGATTTGGTTGACGGTTTGTTTGGTTTTTGTTTTGTTTTGGTTTTTTGGGGGTGGGGGGCCTTTTCCTAGGAAGCCTTATACAAATGAGGCTTATTGGGGAAAAGTAATTGATTAGCGGCCTGCATTTCCAAGAAAACTATCCTCAAAGCTCTAAGGGATCTTGAGATGTTAGCATATTGGCACAGAGTGGGGTAGCTGTGAGTCAGCCCATGGTGTAATGGGGATTGGGGATGAGAGGGGAGACAGAGCAAAGATCTGAAGAACTAAAGTGCTGCCAAAAATGGCTCCTTGTAGGGAGGAGAAGAGCAGGCAAGCTCTGCCTTGGCACGGCTCAGCTTCCCGGCAAGAAACACTTCCTTGAAACAAGCAACGGACCCATTTGCAATCAGATGAAATGCATTTCAAATAGCAACCAGACATTTCAGTGGAAGAGCATAGATGCCAAGAGTGTGTTCTCATTCTTCGGGGAGGGATCCTTCCAGAGCTGAGGGTCCCTGCAGGGGGTTAGCAAGCCTGGCCTTGCATCCCATTCCTTGAGCCAGCAGACTGCCATTTGTAATGTTCGGCTTGGGAAAAGCGTGCCTTGCTCTAGAGCTTTGGGGGGGGTGTGAGTGGGCTACCCTTAGAGAGGGGTCACACCTGTAATGGAGCAACAGAAGAACCTTTCTTTTTAGGAAAGGGCTGATCCTGAGAGATGCTGAGCAGCTGGGCCCCACTCTGGGCCAATTCCTGACGTCTGTTGATTTGAGGGAGACTCTTGTTTTTATTTTGTGGTTTCTGTAGTGCCTTGCAACCCTGCTCATGTGCTAGGCACTGTAGGTACAGAATTTAATTCAATGGAAGCTGCAGCTGCTTGGCATATCTCCAGATTAGGCGCTGATGCACAGCATAAGATAAATGGACCCAAATCTCATGCACAAGCGTGTACTACAGTTACTTGCCGGAGCCAGGAAGGAAATCCACCCACTTGGTTGATTGTCTAGCGTTGCCCAGTTAGCAAAGTGCATTCTGGAGCTGGAATGCTGTGTATTCAATGGGTATTGGGGCCAGGATACTGGCTGTCAGTGGCCTGCTTGGCCATAGCAGAGTCTGTGTGCCTGAAGACTACAGGCACCGTCCAGCCCTGGTATCCTCAGGCACAACTGTGCCAAAGCCAATTGAATGGTACCCGCTTATGTCCAGGCTGAATTTTGCCCTATGTGCTGAGAGGCTGGTTCTTTGGCGTTTAGAATTGCCCAGAGTGCCGGGATCGTTGTTACCTGGGGACTCTGAGACAGGTTTTCTAATGAGCGTGTGCACATGCGTGTGTGTGTGAATGTGCCTGGCAAGCGTGTGCCCACTGCACAATGTGTAGACTCAAGCAGGGGCTCTGTATTCAGGTGTGCACAAAAGTGTGCAGGCTCTATTGAGAATCCAAGCCTCTGTAGCAGTCTCTCTAGAGTCCATGGCAGAGCCGAACCCAGGGACTTCAGCACAAGACTCTTCTGTCTGCCATAAGGGAGCAGCTGCACGGTCAGGAATTCTTCAACAAACATCTGTTAGTCAGAAAAGGGGCAATTTGTCGGAACAGAATCTTTTCCTCAGCAAGGGTCAGCTTTGACCACTTCCCCAGTCTGATTTTTTTTTCAAGTTTCAAAATTGTTTTAAAACATCCCCCTTTGAAACCAAAAATTTCATTTTCAGGATCCAAAATGAGGTGTTTTTTTGTCACAGTGAAATTTAATTTATAGTAAAAAAAAATGGGAAAGGCTGAAATGGGAATTAAACACTTGGATTGAGATTTTGCAGGTTTTTGTTTTGGGATGGGAAACACTTTGAAATCTTGAAAATCCTCATGGGACAGGAACAGCATCTCCCCCTGCACTCTCCGTTACTGGGCCAGAGCAGTAGACCCTTCTCATTCTATGCAGGCAAACCCCTTGCTGGGGTAGGGTAAGTTACAGGTCATCTTTTCTGCTAGGAGGGAAGCTTCCAAATCTGGAATAGTAACCAACTGGACCTTTTATTATTAAAACCTGCTGGGGACTGAGCTCCTGAAAACAAAGGTTGAGTTTCTTTTGGCTACAACCCCGCATTAGCATGTGAGCTCTGGCAACACACCTGACCCAGCACACTGCCATTTTATCCAAATCCCCCTGACCAGTCACAATCCAGACATGGGTTAGGTGGTATCCGTGTTACGTGACTTTGGAAGGAGGAGAAGTAGCCACTGGAGACTGGACTGACAGAGGAGTTTGGAGATCTTTGAACACTGGCATTTCGGTCATGGAGCTAATTGGAGGTGCCGGTGTTCAAGCCGGGGTGCACTGCTCCAGTGCCGCTCCTTTCTGACGTAGATGCAGCCTCTATACACTGTGGGTTAGTCCAGTGATGAGCTGCCAAAATCTTAACAATCGGTTCCCTATAAAAAGTTCTGATTTAAGGGGAGGGAGAGGTCGGGGTGGGGAGATACATACCTGTCGGGCCAGGGGGCCCTGCAGGATCTGGGGCAAATTGCCCCACTTGCCCCCCCAGCAACCCTAGAACTTACAGCCCCCTCCCCCCTTACCTTGCCAGCAGCTCAAAGCAGCAGAATGACTCAGGAGCTCAGCTGAGCTGCCCAGCTGCTGGCCATGCTGCGGCTCTTCAGGGTGGGGGAAGCAGGGGAGGGCCCAGGGGAGACATTCTCATGGGGCCAGGGGCCCCTGCAGGGCCCGGGCCAATTGCCCCATTTGCCCCCTCCCCTCCCTTCTGGCCAGCCCTGGAGCTTGCAGCAGGACTCCCACACACACACCCTGCCGGGCCTCTCAAAAAGCGGCAGCAGGACGACTCCAGAGCTCAGCCGAGCTGCCCAGCTGATGCTGGCGGCTGGCCACGCTGCAGCTGGGGGGAAGCGGATGAAGGGCTGGGGGAGCCTTAGCCTCCCCAGCTGGGAATCCTGGGAGCAACAGGATGGTCTGGCCCACGGACTGGAGTTCTTTGCCCACCCACTGACCCTTTAACAACCGGTTCTCCACGGAGGTCTAATTTTAGCAACTGGTTCTTGGGAACCTGTGGGAACTGGCTCCAGCTCGCCACTGGGTTAGTCCAGGCATAGCTACAGTGATGCAACCTCCCCTGCTCACCCTCTGCAGACAAGACCTTATTCTTAGCCAGTGAGGTGCTTGGGAAGAGATTTTGTTGCATTTTGAATCACCGCAGTGAAAATCTTCTGTGCAAATGTAACCCACACTCGAGTGCATTTTACCTGGTGGCCCCTCTGTGCCTCATTTGCAGAGTTTTTACTGCCCTCCTTTGAGCGGCTTGGCTCTTTAGCTCAAGCTGTAACAGCTCACACTGACGCTCAGGAGGTCCCTGGCTCGCTCCATGATGTGTCAGCCAGGAAAGTGGCCCGGCTGTCTCACCATCCCATGATGGCCTGGAGACTTCCCCATTGTGTAAAATCAAGCCAACATCTATGATAATGTGAGAGAGACCCAACCAGCAATTTACTCCCATATCTTTATGGTCTCATACTCTGGGAACTCCCAGCCCTCTTCGCTTCCTCCCTCCACTTCGAACCAACAGCACTGGGCAGCTCTTAAAGGGCTTCAGCTACATTCCTTATTTCTCCCTCCATGCCTACAGCTGGTGAAACTGAGGCAACCCATTTATGTGTCTCCCCCTTTGTCAGTGGCACAGCTGTTAGGAATCAGGACTGCTGAGGGCTGGTTTCCTGCTCTAGCCACTAGCCCTGCTCCCTCCCTTCATTCTCCTTGTATTGTTTGAGCAGCAGGCAGGCTGCAGCAGATGTTCCAGGGCAGTTCCAGAAGCTGGAGGATCCCAGCTGCTCTTTGAATGTGTTGGATTCCTTTAGTTCCTTTCTCCAGCAAAGATGGCTACCCTGAAGACAATGGGAGCAGGAACCAGGTCCTGCTTGGCTTGAGATTGACAGGATACAGGGCTGCACACCCATAAATGCAGAAGTCCCGCATGCCAGTCAGGGTCCTGAGCTGCACCAGGTGGCCAGTGGCACTGACAGGATGTAGTGAAGGAACTGGAGATACCAGCTTGCCACACCTTAGAGCAATTACAGCTCCCTGACAAACCCAGGGTGATCTATGCCTGCTCCCCCTACCAACGCCCAGAGACAGCTGCTTTCCCAGGTTCATTCCCCAGATCTTTGCAAGTCAGGCGAGTTAACTCCGACAGTGCCAAATATGTATGTGACAGGCTCCCTAGATAAGGCAATACAAATGCTACTCCCTCTGCCTTGCTAGCCGCATTTAATTTAATTGATGGGAATGGAATTTAGAAGCTCATATTGAGTGGTCCAGGGTCGCTATGTGCTGTTTGATTTGATGTCAGGTAGCAGAATACAATAATAATTAAGAACTTATATTTATATATATATATGTATAGCAATTTTCCTTCTGAAAGATCAGGAAGCACCTTGCAAACTGTACAGAAATCATTTGAATAATAAAGCGTCATAATAATACTTTTCCCGCTGTCGAAATGCAGCTAGTTCTGGCGTGGAACGCTGCAGCTTTTGGCAAAACATGAAAACAGCACACAGCAGTTTAAGGCAGGAAAGAAGGCTGAATCCCAAACCTAATTTGTACTGCAAGGGGGAAGCAGGGAAAAGTAAACATGCAAATTGGCCAGGACATATGGCCCTGCTGTGGAGAACAGTGCCAGAGGATCTTTAATGACTGCAGGTAGTTAAGCCCTCAGGTTTGTGTCTCATTAACTTGGGTGAATTTGCCAACAAGACTCTTTGCTTATAAAGGGCCTGAAAGAAATTTGTTTATCTAAATAACAGGTGCTGGTCTCTCATTCAATTCTACTTTCTGTTCTCTTCGTGCACCAGGTGGCACTGTGCCATGTATGAATACGTGCTGGCGGCACTCAGGTACGTTTTTGTTTCACCTTCCAGTTATTTTAAAAAAGAAGTTGATGGGGTTTGTGGGTTTTTGTTTTTTTTTTAATGCTAAATGTAGATCCTGGACCATATGTCACTGTGTTGCCACCCAGGAGCCTCCCAATGTAAGCTCCTCCCTGCCAGAGCTCTCTCCCCGACCCCCCTGTCCCAGCCTTGAGCCCCCTCCCACATCCAAATTCCCTCCCAGAGCCTGCACCCCACATCCCTCCTGCACCCCAATCCCCTGCCGCATCCCGGGACCCCCTCCCACACCCAAATTCTCTCCCAGAGCCTGCACCCCCGCAAACAACCGCAGCATGTTTGGGTTTGTGTGATTAGACAATTGGCAACCCTAGTCAGAACAGGCCCTGTACAATTTATTCTTTGTATTGTGATGGCACCTCAGAGTGCAGAAAGTTGGTCCCTGCCCCAATCTAAGTATGTTGTGGGAAGATCTAGTCCCATCATGTTGTAGGTTCAATTATATTTCCTCAGCCCATATTCTAACAGTAATTCCTGTTTGGTACCCATCAAAATAAATGTGATGTCCTAAGCCCATTTATTTGTTAATTTGAGGTTTTTAAAGTCCCTTTAATCCTGATTCCCTGAACTCATTTATGTGAGCCACCTTCCAAACCCTGTGAGGGTTTGCCCATCCTTAGCCTGGCAGATTACGAGGCAGGGCTGAGATGACTGACTCAGTACAGGACGCCTATGCGTGCTGCAGACGGGGATCCATTAATTGCCAGTGTGCCAACAGTGTTATCTGCCACCCTGTGTTTCTCAATTTCCCCCACTGACACTCTCCTAACCCTGTTAATTATTAAAGGAGAATAATGAAGGTAAACGTGCATCAAAGTACAGTGTGAGAGAGAGACAATCAGCAGTTCATTTGCGGCCATGAGCCAGCCCACCCCGGCCACCACAGAGCCACCTGGCCAGCCTGGACGGAGGAACTTTGCCTTCGAGGTTGTGGACATCGTGGTTGTCATTGTTTATTTTGTCTTCGTCCTTGCCGTTGGGATATGGGTGAGTCCAGGAGATCAATGATTTGCTTCCATTAGGGGGCAGAAGACAGGCAGGGTGTGTAAGCAGCTATGGGTGCAAAAATATCTGCTTATAATCAGCCTGCTTTTTGATTTGTACATAGCACTTATGCAGGGCCAGACAGTAGCAGGCCTTGACTGGTATGCTAGGGGATTGAGAGTAGGAACATTTTCCCCCACACTCCCATGCAGCCCCGATTCCATTCCTTGCAATGCCCTGAACAGCACAGAGGGAAGGGTAGTGCCACCAGAATTGCTAAGTATCCCATAATGCACTGGGGAGAAGGGGTGAGGCTCCCTGTGAAATGGCTGCAGAAAGGCAAGCTGGGAGACTTTCTTGGCCTAAGAGGGCGGATGAAGAGAAAAGGACAGAATTGGGCATTGGAAAATTTGGAAAGACAATTATTATTTGATCCCTATTTCCTGTGACCCAGCCTATTTGGAAGAGTGGCGTAGCGGCCTGGCTGGGAAGTTGTTTTGTTCTCCTAACATGTGCACTCACTGGGAGGTTGTTAAATGGATTCAGAAGCCCCATCACCCAGTCAGAGGGCAGCTTCTATCGAAGCCAGGCAGCCAACATACATAGGAATGGGGAGAAGGAAAATGGAAGAGCTAGGCCATCACTCCGCACCCCCAGTCTCCAGTGCCCCATGCATCTGCTGCACCATGGACCAAAGCTTTTGACTCCTCCAAGCAGCAGGACTGCTCCGTATTCTGGGTACCAAGATGCAGATGAGAGTGCTGCACAAATCAGAACGGAGCAACAACTCACAGCTGGTTGGTAACTTCTGGGTACAATGTCCTGACAAACTGAGGGGTTTTCCGACTTGCAAAGTAACAACCAGGCCCCCAGATCAGAAACCAGAGAGGCTTGTTAGCTCAGCATAGTGTTAATAATGAGCTAACAAGAAACACTCCCCTTTTCACTGGCCAGAAGCGTTGGCTGGGAACATGCAGGGAACAAGCTGTGTGTTTCTCTCATGCAATGGGAAACTCAGGAAGGATTCGTCCTCCTAAGGCTCTGTTCCACTCATAGTTCCCCCTAGAATGGGGCAACTCTTCACTGCCCCAGTGCAATCCCATGTGCACACTGTGGTACGCAGTCTGGAGTCTCTGACAAGATGGGCACTTTGACATCCCTGGAATGGATGGGCTACAGCCCGAGGTTTCACCCCGCTGGACTTGCTGGAGCACGGTGCATTATTTCCCTGTTTTAACTATTGTCGCTGCACCTTGAGCATCTGCAAAATGGTTTATTGAATCCTCCAGAAAGCATTGGATGACCTGGATGCGGGGAGTTAGCCAAGTCTAGCAGCAGCTGGGAGGGCAGAACTGGGATGACTCCCAGCATGTTGCTGGCAGGATGACTGGAGAGCGGGGCCGGTGTGATGGGCGGGAACCCGTGGGGGGAAAGCACTTAATGTGTTTTTCTGTTTTTCAGTCATCCATACGGGCAAGCCGGGGGACAGTTGGAGGGTATTTCCTGGCTGGACGGTCCATGACATGGTTGCCAGTGAGTCTGATGCTTCCACTTGTTACTTAAAAATTGGGTTTCAAGCAAATCCAGGTACCTAATTGAAAGGTCTGGGGACAGGCACAGCAAGGCGGTACCCACTCCACTCAACTCTAGCCAGGAGCCTGAGTCCTGAGCTACAGAGACCCCTACCTGGAGGAGACGGACAGTTCAGTCTCCCTGGTCTTTTCAGTTCTTAGCTTTTTTGCTCAGGTCAGAGGCAATGGGTTACCTGGTGCTGTGGCTTCTATGGTGCAGCCTCACCTGCCCATTCAGAGCTGGATTTAGATCCTCCCTCTGTTCCCAACTCATTTCACATACCGCTTCAGAACAGCCATGGGAGCATTAAATGACTCAAGTCTGCACAATGCCGTAAAAATCAGGTAGAGACGACAAAGAAAACGATTGTATGGCAGAGCCCTTTGCCTCTACCCTCTCCGGGTGG
Organism: Gopherus flavomarginatus; assembly: GCF_025201925.1. Lineage (NCBI taxonomy): Eukaryota > Metazoa > Chordata > Testudines > Testudinidae > Gopherus > Gopherus flavomarginatus. The sequence goes on along the minus strand of NC_066623.1, from coordinate 109,269,643 downwards.
GGGAAAGTCTACACTATTGACTGTGTGAGGACTAAAACTCGGCTCCAAACCCAAAAATATAAATCTTCAAAATGATTCATGAGAAAAGAATAAAGCTCTTAAAGGGCACGCTTTCGTGGGAGCGAAAGTCACACCTAAAGATGTTTTAAAAGAATAAAGGTGTCACAGGAATAAGTAGCCTTTTCATCCAATTGCAAAATATACAGCCATCTCTCTCTCCAGTGAGTTGCTGGTAACAGAATACAGTTTTCAACCAAAAACTTCTTTCTCTGTCTACACAGTGCCCATAAATCCTCTAGGCTAAGTTTTCAACCTCTTCTGTTGGAGAGGCGCACATATATATAACAGCTGTTATTGCTTTAATGTGCTTTGTGCTCCAATTTCTCCCAGGTGACATTTAGGGAAAAGCATAGGGAGTGTTTCTGTAACTACAGCGTGGAAGGTTTAAAAGATGTTGAAAGGAAACTGGCTTTTCCCAGGATCCCTACTCTTATTATTTTTCATTGCGTCTGGTGGCTGAGCTACTCCAGGAGGTAATATGGCCGAGTGGTTAGAACACATGATTGGGTGCTACGTTCCAGTCTTGGTTCTCCTACTGATTCACTATCTGGCAAGTTGCTTAGGTCAAAAGCAGCCTCTGAGTTTGCCTGCTTCTGTTTTCTGGGCCCAACTTGAGATACTTTGGGCTTGATTCTCAGAGGCGCTGAGCCCCACTTGAGTCTAGTTATGACTGTTTTAGCACTGACGCCTGAGGAAACATATGATGCAATATGGGAGGAGGTCTGCTCTGCTGCTGAAGGTGCCATCGTCGGATCACTTGTGATAACTGAAGTAGCCTGGCACTCTTTGCAGGAGTTGGGAGGTTAATCCCAGCGTCCCAGCTAAATTCCAGTTTGGGTGGCAACATTCTGGCAACTTCATAATTTCAGCATCGAGCTATAACACCCTAACAGGTTTGGTCATGAGAGAGGGTCTCTAAGGCAGGCCTCTCATGTGATACCACAGCAGCTGAGGCGCCAATAGCTCCTCCAGTTTAACCAAAAGGGTTGGCCAAACAGCACTGCCAGCTAATGACCCCCCCAACTTTGGAACTAATCTCCCCTCCTGATCTGACAGAGCCCCATATATGTGTACAGTATTTCCATCCCATAGCCAACAGCCTGAAGGTGGAAGAAAAATGGCAAACAACCGAAGAGGGCTCCTGAATCCAGATTAAGGCATTTAAATCAACGTGGCCGACCTTTTTCAGAGACTTAGAGGCCCTGAAGTTTCCATTGATTGAGGTCCCTTCCAACTCTGTGATATTCCATGATTCTGTGACTGAGGTGAGAGCTTCAGGTACCCTGCAGGTCACGTCTCATTTATTTAGATGTCTAAATATGCTCTTAGGAGCCTGATGGTAGGCAGCGAGATTTGAAGATTTTGGCCTATAGCTTTTGTTCCCTTTCACCAATATAAATCAGGAGTAACCAACTCCTCTGAAGTCTGGAGTCCTCTCTGTGTAAAAACCACGCTCCGTGAAGACAGTCAGGCCTACAGAACCTGCCTTTCCTCTATCACTGATTCTCGTCCCCTGCCCCCTGGCATATCTCCATTGAGTTTGATGAAGTTACTCATGATTTTACATTAGTGTGTAACACAGGGCATGATCTCTCTCCCACTGAAGTTTTTCTCCATTGACTTTAATGGGAGCTGGAGTGGGGTCTGAGGATAAACCAGAGATGAGCAAACTACAGCCCACCGGCCACATCTGCCCCTCCAGCCAATTTAATCTGGCCCTTGAGTTCCCGCTGGGGAGCAGGGTCTGGGTTTTGCTTCACTTCAGCCAGGAGCAGGGTCAGGGGCTGCTCCGCACACGCAAGCCGCAGGTCCTGGAAGCAGCGGCATGTCCCCCCTCCAGCTTCTAGGTTTAGAGGCAGCCAGGGGGCTCCACACATTGCCCCCGCCCCAAGCGCTGTCCCCGCAGCTCCCATTGGCCAGGAACTGGGCCAATGGGAGCTGCAGGGGTGGCACCTGTGGACAGGACAGCATGCAGAACTGCTTGAGTGCGCCTCCGCATAGGAGCTGGAGGGGGGACATGCTGCTGCTTCTTGGAACTGATTAAGTGCTGCCCAGAGCCTGCACCCCGACCCCTGCCATGCCCCCAACCCCTGCCCCAGCCCTGATCCCCCTCCTGTGCCCTGAATTCGTCAGTCCCAGCCTGGAGCACCTTCCTGCACCCCAAACCCTTCATCCCGAGCCCCATTAAAGAGCCTGCACCCCCAGCCAGAGCCCTCTCCTGCACCCTGAACTCATCATTTCTGGCCTAACCCCAGAGCCCACACTCCCAGCCAGAGCCCTCACCTCCTACCCCAGCCCTGATTTACCTCCTGCCCTCTGAATCCCTTGGTCCCAGCCTGGAGCACCCTCCTACACCCCCGATCCCTCATCCCCAGCCCCACCTCAGAGCCTGCACCTCCAGCCAGAGCCCTCACCCCCTCCTGCACCCTAACCCCAATTTCGTGAACATTCATGGCCTGCCATACAACTTCCATACCCAGATATGGCCCTCGGGCCCAAAAAGTTTGCCCACCCCTGGGATAAGCCATAGACCCTGTGACAGACCCAGGTCAGTGGCATACAGGAGTCTGGTAGAGGGCAAATATACTGGTCACTGGATGAGTAGTTTTCTGTTCCCTGAGTGACCAGAGCAGGGGCTGCACTAGAGTAATCAGGAACCTGCTAGAACCAATTAAGGCAGACAGGCTGATTAGATCACCTGCAGCCAATCAAGGCAGGCTAATCAGGGCCCTTGGGTTTAAAAAGGAGCTCACTCCAGTCAGATGAGGGGGAGCAAGAGGAGAGGAAGTGTGTGTGAGGAGCTGGGAGCAAGAGGTGCAAGGAGCTGAGAGTGAGAGGCTGTGCTGCTGGAGGACTACGGAGTACAAGCGTTATCAGACACCAGGAGGAAGGTCCTGTGGTGAGGATAAAGAAGGTGTTTGGAGGAGGCCATGGGGAAGTAGCCCAGGGAGGTGTAGCTGTCACACAGCTGTTACAGGAGGCACTATAGACAGCTACAATCCACAGGGCCCTGGGCTGGAACCTGGAGCAGAAAGCGGGCCCGGGTTCCCCCCAAACCTCCCAACTCCTGATCAGACACAGGAGGAGTTGATCCAGACTGTGGGGAAGATCACTGAGGTAAGCGAATCTGCCAATAAGCGCAGGACCCACCAAGGTAGAAGAGGAACTTTTTCACAACCCGTAGAGTAAATACAGTGGTGACAGGGGCCAAATGAGCACCCTCCCCATGGTCTCATGATGGGCTGTGGAACTGCAGACAACTATTTCCATTGCTTCAAGGTTACTTTTCTTGGCACATCTGTGTCCTCCTGTGCGTTGGACACAGGCACTACCAGAATAAATAATAAGGCCACTGTCTCACTGCTCTACACCTTCTGCATTTCTTACATCTGTGTCCGATGCAGTCAGATGTGTGTCTTAGAGAAGGTATTTACATTTCTTGGGAATCAATATATTTACTCAAGATATGATTTCACATTACCGCAGTCAGCCTTTTAATCAGTAGTTTACTGTATGGAGAAATAGAGCTGGGTAGCAGTGTTAATTCTGACCACAGCTTCCAGCTTCATGCAATATTAATATTTTCACTTTCTCAGAAGGTGAGAAGCAGGTCAAACTCCATTACTCTTTGCTCAGAGCTCAGCAGTGGCACATTAGGAATCTGCTCTTCAGACAAGGACAAGGTGTGGTTGGAAAGCGAACTTTCCGTAGGAGGGAAGCCAAAGCATTGATAACACACGGCTAGATTTATCCCTGGTGTATATCCATTGATGTTAGTGGCCACCTGGGATGAATTTGGCCTGTGTAGAGGTGTGGCAAATCTTTGTCCAAACGGAGAGTGATACATAAAGCCAGAGGTGCTTTATCCTGTGGGAAGAGCAGTGTACCTTGCTTTCATCTAGTTAAGGGATCACTGGACCATGCTAGGGGCAGTGTTAAAATTAACCCAAAGTGTTAGCATTTTCCAGACTGCAGCAGTTTTCCATCCGTATGTGTTTGAACTCACATTTCTGCATGGGCTGCAGCTTTCCCAGGCTCACACGTTCTTTAAGATACATGCAACATTCTTTCCATGCAAGTATTTCTTGAACAGCTCAAGGTCCAGGCTTGGAGTGTAAATATTTGCCTATAGAAAGGCACTGAATTCTCTCAGGTTATAAATGCAAAAGTCCTTTTTTCCTTTTTGCTTGTCTTTACTTCCTGGCTACCCCAGAGGGAATACTGGCATGATAACTACTCATGGAACAATTGTCCCCATTGAAATCAGTGGGAATTTTGCCGTTCACTTCGGTGTAGACAGGATTTCACCTCCATTCCTACTTGCTCAGAAGTCAATTTGAGTTTTCCTGAGGAAAAACTAGGCCCAGATGATCCTCAGCTGCCCCATAGATGGAGCGCACACTCTGGTTGAGGCTCCTTGCCATTCCTTCAACCAGCTCCTTGGTGCCATCTCCTCCTTTCCCCCATCCTGGACCCTGCAATGGCCTCTGCGTGGGTTTGGGGGCCATGCAGGGACAGGGTGGAGATGGAGGGGACCTGTGGAGAGGTTACACATAATGTCATCCCTCCAGCCCGTTGGAGTTTAAGGCTGAAGCTGTGTCTTTGCACTTCATGGACTAGCCGTAGATTGGAATAAGCCATAAAGAGGATCTGAAATAATTTACATATTTACAATACATAAATATAAAAGGAAACAAGTGCTTGTTTCAAACAGGCCCCATCCTGAATCTGTGCTTGGAGCGTATCCATCTATTTTCCTATGTAACTGCTATGGTATCTCTCACTGGCGTATCTGAGCCCCTCAGAATTCATGAAGACAGCTCCGCAGCGGTGTCTGTCAAAGGGAAATCTCCTGCTGAAGTCAATAACTGAATGAAAACTGACCGGACGAGGGCCGGCACCAGGGGGCAGACTCACATAGGTTAGATTACTTTAATAAGTCAAAACACGGTATCCTTTAAAAAAAAATCCACCAGACAACAGCCTTGGACATGACAGCAGGACAGGCCATAGGGAAGCGCTTTATGTTGCTTAGAAACTACTTGCAATGGCTCTCTACATTCTCTTTCTGTGCCGTGTGTTTCAGATTGGAGCCTCCTTGATGTCAAGCAATGTGGGCAGCGGCTTGTTCATCGGCCTAGCAGGCACAGGAGCAGCTGGGGGCCTCGCCGTCGGCGGCTTTGAGTGGAATGTAAGAATCCAGGCTGCCCTGGGGTTACAGTTTACAAGGGACGGGGTGTGGGTTCCATGACTCTGTTATTAACAGTATTGTCCACCCCCTAGTGCTCACAACTCCTGAATCAGGCCCCCTAAAAATCATGAGATTGTCTTGAAAATCATAAGATTTAAAATATGTACATGTGATGGTTCTTTTTCTTTACCTGTTGCTTACTGGACCTTCAGGGAGCTCCCAGGTCACATTTTTAGACTGTGCTCTGCAGCCACAAAGATTAGAAGCTGTGTTTTTAGAAAATAAAAGTTGAGATTTTCACATAGGAACAGGATTCCAGGACCTGGGGCTTTAGGGAAAACAACACATCTTGGAAAAGTAGGGTTGCCAACATTGTATTTCAGAATAAGTGTTCTTAGCACCCTGTTTCCACCCTTCCTCTTGATATTAGTTATTGTTATTTTAATTAATAATAAACAGTACTTGCCTACATTTGCCAAGGGTATTTATTCCTGCTTTTTGCAGTGCTCAGCAACTCCTGATCTTGTACAGAGATGAAAAAATAAGGGACATCCCTTGTAATAAGGTAGTAGTTCTCAACCAGGTGTCCAGGGCCCCCTGGGGGGGCATGAGCAGGTTTTAGGGGGCTGCCAGGCAGGGCCGGGATTAGACTCACTGGGGCCCAGGGCAGAAAGCAAAAGCCCCAAGATACAGGGCTGGGTCCCCGCTGAAGTCCGGGGCTTCTCAAAGCCTGAGCATCTTAGTTTCATGGGGCCCCCTGTGGTGTGGGGCCTCAGGCAATTGCCCTGCTTGCTAACCCAGAACGCTGGCCCTGGCTTGTATATGCAGAAAAACAGTTGTGGCACAGGTGAGCTGTGGACTTTTAATAGCATGTTGTGAGGGGGCTCAGAAAGAAAAAGGTTGCGAACCCCTGTAATAAAGGACTGTGGGCAACCCTACACACAAGACTCACCGTAAAGCCACAAGAGCTAGCAACACTGTAATAACATTTCAGGTTCCAAAATGTGTGTTTCTGTGTTCAACAACTTGGTGTGAATTGGGGCCTATTGAAATCAGTTGGAGGTTAGCCGCTGACCCTGCTAAGAGCATGAACGCTAGGTGTAGCACGCACAACTCAAGAGGAATTACTAGCTGCACTGGGTGTAAGTGAGTCTGGTGCTAGTTTTCCTGCAATACACATCCATCGGATAACTCAAAATCTCTGCTGTTCCATTCTAAGACCTCCCTTGAGTGGAGCCGGGTAATGGTGCCAATTTATCCCCAAGGGGCAAGTAGGAATCCATCCAAGATCAAATTTCTTGCATATATTTTCACTGCAGCTGGTATTTTCAAGGTGCCTACGGGAGTTGAGATTTGGGTCCCGTTGCCAATTCCAATTTGCACCAACAAGCCCTTTCAGCAGAACAGGGAGCCTATGTGTAGCCCGTGAGCCATCAGACATATTGAGATATTTTGATGATCACGGAGAGCAAACGTGACTCCATCAGTTTTAACATCTCCATTTTGGCCTGGGCTGGATTTTGGAGCGGCAGAGTGTGATGGGAGAGAGAACTTAAAACTCCTAAAAGACACTTCATGCAAAACAAACGATCCATTTCATGCTGGATCTGCATTGCCACTTGTTTTACCATGTGCAGGTGCAAATCCAGTTCAATCACACAGGAAGTTGTCCAAAAGTCCATCAGAGTCTTCCTGTTGCTTCTATTTCTGCTGCGCAGAGAGATTCTGTTCATTCAGCATCCTCAGCTGCTAACCTAGTCATACTGTCCTGCAAAAATCATGAGATACTCGAAGGCTTCTCCAGAGCCAAGAGCCTGAAGGTCAGTTAGACCCTGATCCTCAAAGGTATTTAGGCTCCTAACTTCCTGGGCTTTAGATCCTTGGCACGAATGGCAATGCCGCTGGTACCAAAGGTCACCAAATACTACATCTCCTTTTATAGATCTAGTGCAATGAAGTGGAATCTTGCCAAGGAGGCAAGGAAGTGGAACAGGATCTGACATCCTATAAAAAAGAGAGAGATGAGAGATCTCCACAGGCTTGTCACTGTACTGACAACCGTGTTCATCCTGTTCTCATTCACCCATCTACCACCTGGTCTTCCAACCATAACCCCCAAGTCCCAGGATTTTCCTGTCTGTATGGCAGAGCAATACTCTGCTTTAGAGATCCCATATTCCCATGCTATCTGACACTGTCCATGGCATGTACAGAGAATTTCCATTGTGCAGAGTCTATCGCATGTTTTTAATTGTGGCCTTTTCTTTTCCTTCCTCCCAATTGCCAGGCTACCTGGGCATTGCTGGCCCTCGGCTGGATTTTTGTGCCTGTTTACATTGCTGCAGGAGTTGTCACAATGCCTGAGTACCTGAAGAAGAGATTTGGAGGACAGAGGATTCAAATCTACATGTCCGTACTGTCCCTCATTCTCTATATTTTCACCAAGATATCAGTATGTATCCCATTGGAAAGCAACATTGTGTCTACACAATGTAGACTGATGCAGAGTAATCACTCTGTGAACCTTACAGTAACATGACAAATAATTAAGGAACACATTATGCACCATAAATGCCCTCTTGCCTCCCCCTACTCCTCTCCATATATCAGACAAGTTCTTCAGCTGGTGTAAACTGGCTTAGCTCCATTGACTTCCATGTACAGCATCTAATGATCTGATCCATTGCATCTCGTGTTGATTAAATTCTTTGCAAAAATAATCTTAGCATAATAGCATTTCTATTATTATTTTCTTTACTGAAATTTCTAATTTTAAGAATTGTATTTTAAGGAAACAACTAGTGTTATCGCTAGTCCCTCCACCTTCACAAATTGCTTCTATTGTTTCAATCTGTAAGATGAATGGGAAATGTATTCTACCTTAAGGCAAAGCATAGCGTTCTTAAAGCATTGTTAGTTGCAAGCCAGTAGCATTATATGGCACATGAAGAAATGTCAGCTTCTGATGATTTGAATGCTGCAAAGAAAGGAGCATATTATCTGCTCAGTGTATTAATGGGAGTTACCTGTGCTCCCAGAGGGAGAATTATAGTGCAAAGTCTTAGGCACAGAAGATATTCATTAACCAGGGGACTAACTAGTTCAAAGGACTGATCATAGAATCATAGAATATCAGGGTTGGAAGGGACCTCAGGAGGTCATCTAGTCCAACCCCCTGCTCAGAGCAGGACCAATTCCCAGCTAAATCATCCCAGCCAGGGCTTTGTCAAGACTGGCCTTAAAAACCTCTAAGGAAGGAGATTCCACCACCTCCCTAAGTAACTCATTCCAGTGCTTCATCACCCTCCTAGTGAAATAGTTTTTTCCTAATATCCAACCTAAGCCTCCCCCACTGCAACTTGATAATGGGAACTACAGCCTTTTGTCTCTAAGCCAATATCTCTAAGGACTGGTCTACACTGAGGAGGTGAGGGGAGATCGATCTAAGATACGCAACTTCACGTAGCTGAAGTCGAAGTATCTTAGTTCGACTTACCTGGCCGTCCTCACGGCGGCAAGTCGACTGCCGTGGCTCCCCCGTTGACTCCGCTTACTCCTCCTGCCGAGGTGGAGTACGGGCGTCAATTCGGGGATCGATTTATCTCGTCTAGATGAGATGCGATAAATTGATCCCCGACAGATCAATTACTACCCGCTGATCCGGCGGGTAGTGTAGATGTGGCCGAAATTTACTTCCAGCCCACATCTGTAGTGACTAAGACCTGGATCCTCACAGATCCTTCCGCCAGTGGAAGTTTGGAGCCTGAATACCTTTGAGAATCTGGGCCCAAATGCCCTTCTGGCATGATGACCTCTGGTCAGCTTCTGAAAGGAGTTGCTGGCACAGGAGGGTACCAGATATTGGGAGGGAGGGAGCCTACAGCTACTCAAGACTCAGCACAGCTACAAGGTGTCTCTTGGGGAAGCAGTATTTTTCAGTGCATTTCAGTTCAGTGGTCTGTGCTTACTATTCACTGCTTATTCTCAGCGACCTCTCTTCTCAGGCTAATTCATATGTGTCTGACAGGTGTCTCTGGTTTAGCTTATTGGCCTCGGAGGTGTTTTCTCTAAGGTAACACCTTTGTTTTCAGAGTGCGTATTTAATGGCTGGCTTGACAGCAGGAGGTTTGGTTATGAGGGGGATTTTTCACGCGGCAGTTCCTGCTGGAAAGTAGGTTAATAACTTTGCTGCTCAGTTTCATAATCCTCCTGCTTGCCAGGAAGAGCGGAGAGCTGAGTGAGTGATGGGGTCAAAGTGTGTGGATGCAGTTCTCTTTATATTTCCTGCTGGGAAGACAAAGCTCATACTCCTTTATGTACAGGAGGCTCTTCACTCCCCCTGCCCAACCCCCCGGGCTGTAAAGATCACGAGGTCTAACGGAAGCTGGATTTTAGGGAGATGATTTGGGGGCAGAGAGGAGCACTCTCTTTACCACTCCATTCTGTCTCGCTTTCTCGTGGACGGTGTCTGCATCTTTCCACATCCCAGATTTACAGATTTCTTTTGGGTTGATTAATACAGAACGAAACCTCCTCACTTGTTATGTGCCACCTTCTGTATTTACAATGCATCCATCTCAATTTTAATGCTGCTATTTTTTCAGTATGGCCTCGTTTACTATCCCCCTCAACCAAGTAAAACCCAGGGAACTTCTGCAGCTCTAGGTCAGATCTCCAACCTGCATAAATAGACTAATGTCATTGAAGTTGTTAGAGCAACCCTGATCTGCACCAGTGAGGAGCTGGCTAGGGTCCATTTTTAGATAGCCAGGTGGAAGCACAAGACATTGGCCACTCACTCATGGTCTTTCCAGCTGATATTCCATCACTCTGACCATTAGGCCATGTAGTATCTGAAGCCCAGGGTGACACCAAGATGTTCTGTTTTAACAGATGCCAATGACCCCACCTACTAGAAAAGTGAGCTCGAACTAACCATTCACAACACCCACAGTGCTTGGGACCCTCCCTTGTTTCCCAGTCACTCATGCTCTTGTCTGTGCATTCATCTCATTCCTCTTTCCAATGTCAGGAGCCTTTTCCCACTGAGAGCACTGGGAGTTCTGACCCTGTCTGAATGAGGTGTCAATCACTTACATCCCTGGCAGGCTGCTCTAAGCTGTGCTGTAATGGCTTTTGCGAGCTACTGCAGGGATATAGAGTTGCTGAGGGACAGGCCTACCTGATCTCACCCTGGAAACCCCACCCCCACCCCACGCTAGGGATATTAACCTGATAGGGAGGGTTTATGCGTGTCTGGGGCCTGGCACATGTGGTGAGCCACAGTGCAACACCAAATCAGGCCCCATGCCCTTCACAGCCCAGTGCACCTTTTTGATCCTGTTGTGTCTGTCCTTTTCCCTTCTGTCTCCCCCTCCCTCGCTTTCATAGCATCCTCCCTTCTGGTTGCCCATCCAATGGGTTTTGAGCCTTCCAGTGGGCTGAAGATTATGTCAGAGACATGCTAATAAATGCAACCCACTAGAGACTCAAATTCTCCTTGCTCTTATTCCAGACAGATATTTTCTCTGGAGCGCTCTTCATCCAAGTCTCCCTGGGCTGGAACCTTTACCTGTCCACCGTGATCTTGCTAACCGTGACAGCTGTCTACACTATAGCTGGTAATGATACTGCCTTAAAAGCAGCACACTAATTTGGAGTCTGGCAAAGACTCGCTTCCCCCAATGCATTTTATTTAGCTGCATTCTGGGCCCAGGCCAAAGCTCATTGAAGTTAAGGGAAAGAATTCCATTGACTTTGACCTTCGAATCAGGCTCCTTAGTAATGGAGCATCTGAGCAAAATACAAGGTGGGACAGATAGTTAAGCATAAGGGTTTCACGCGTGCTGTAGGACATTTTGAGTGGCCCATTCCATAATGCAATCTACTTCTCTGGTAGAGTGCCCTTGTTTAGAGAAGGTGGTTTAAGCAGGTTTTGGTATATATCCTGAATTTTCTCTTTAGCGCAAATGCTGTGATAGCTGAGTGCCTGGCTGTAGACAACAGATTGATTGGCTTGTCTGGGGTGGTTGCTGGATCTGTGGAGGTAACCATGGGGATCTGTGGGTTTTTGGTATATAGTCTTTTGTAGGGTTCCACTTTTGACTAAACATGGACTTAACAGAGAGACTAGTTGTATGGCTTTTTACAACAATTTGTAACTCACCCTACTGCCTGGTAACCCTGAAGTGCCCACTTCATTTTAAGCAGTTTTCTATGGCACGTGTGAAACCTTTATGCTTAACAATCTGTCCCACCTTGTATTTAGCTTGGACTCTCTGGTTACCTTCTCCAGACCTGAGGAAGGGCTCTGAGAAGCTCGGAACCTTGTCCCTTCCACCAACAGAAGTTGGATGGATATTACCTCACCCATTTGGCTCACTCTTACTCTGTGGTTTGCCGTTCCTCCTACAGGTGGTTTAACTGCTGTGATGTACACAGATGTGCTGCAGACTGTGATCATGGTACTTGGGGCTTCGGTTCTTGCCTTTATAGGTAAGAGGAACAAGGGACTGTGTTACCTACAATCTGAGTCAAACAAGGTTCGAGATGTTGAGCAGTTGGAGCATTTTTTCCCTCTTTCAACAGAGGACCATAATTTAATATTAATAACAGGATTCACAGCTATATTTGGCACCTGTCCCCATAAGCCAAGCTAGTTCCCCTCTTCCTTGTTTATTCCAAAGTGCTTATTTTAGTTGTGCAAGGTGTAGAATGCCTTTTGCTCCCTTTGGGAGTTGATGGAGCAGCTTGCTGGATCAGCTCCTAAGAGTCAAACTCTGCTCTTGAGCCCATAACTCCTCTGAGTTTCAGCCACCTCTACTGCTTTCCTCCAGTGTAGATACTCTGGATTTACAAGGGAATCATTGGGAACAAAAACGGACTCTTAGCACTTTGCTCTAAGCCTGCCTGCCAAACAGTAACCCAAATGCTGTCTCCTGTGGTTTCATGTTTTCCTGCCGAGGCTCTTCCAGAAGGTTTTTATTAGTGACTCTGGGTTCTAGTGGCACTTTCTTGCCATGAACCAGAACTCTGGTAATGATGCCACTGCTAAGGGAATTCTGTGGTGCTGGTGCTGTCTCACCCAGAATGCATTGCTAGGTGCAGAATTACATAGATCCCATTAGCATCCCAGCGTTTCTGGGTGCAGACCTGCTACCCTCAGCACACACACCAACTGGGCCACCAAAATCTAGGTGAGAGGACAGCAAGGAAGAGAGGAGGGGGGAAAAAAGCAAGAAGGAGAGAGAACCAGATGGATGAATGACCTTGTAGCAGGGCATCAAACCTAAACCACTGGCTGCTTCCTTCTCAGGGTTTGAAAAAGTCGGCTGGTTTGAAGGACTTAAAGAGAAATACAACACCATGATACCCAGTGTCATAGTCCCAAACACCACCTGTCACCTCCCACGCGCTGATGCCTTCCACATGCTCAGGAACCCTGTCACTGGGGACATTCCTTGGCCTGGCCTTATCTTTGGCCTCTCTGTGCTGGCTACTTGGTGTTGGTGCACTGATCAGGTAAAGTCTCTTTTCTCTTTCTCTCTCTCTCCTTCCACCTTTTATCTCAGGATCTTCCTTTCCAGGCTGCTGCACTGTTAGCAGAGTCAGTGAAATGATGAATGTGTGTGTCCATCTGTCTGTCTTTGGGGGGCCACCGCCTCTGCTGACTGGAGCAGACCAGACCTGCTCATTCTTTCCACAGCTCCTGTTGCAGTTCAAAGCTTCTGAGTATTGGGAGTGGGGGGCTTGTTTTGATAGTAGGGAGCAGCAAGGTGTGATGTTTTCCTCTATGTGCATAGCTGGCTGGTGAGCAAGTGGGGTCTCTTTATGAAGGTAGGCAGTTCTGAAGCCTCGTTCTGAAAGCCAGGAGGTCTGTGTTCTGTTCCCGGCTCGGCCAATGATATGGCACATGACTCTGTGCAAGTCGCTTAAATCTCATCTATAACCCACTTTTTTTTGCACACAAGGTGCGGTGGAAGCCCCAAGTATTGCACATCACCGCCAATGTGCAGCCCTTCATCTGGTCACCAACTAGGAGCCTAGTGTGAAATGTACTGAGCAAATACAAAAAGCTAGGGTGGGCTCAGAGCACAGACAAATGGGCCTCTTCTTTCGCCAGCCCGGCTCTCAGTGTTCAAAGGTGGGAAATTCAGGTCTGCTCACCGCAATCCAGTGGGGGATTTTTAACAAAATGCCTTGTTCTTTTTCATTCTCTGCTCTGAGCTCTTGTCCATGGTGCTGAGTGCATTGTTGAGCAGTGGCTGCGTTTCACCCTAGAGGTGGCTGCATTGCAGTAGTGGGTGAAGTGATGCCTGTAAAGGGCAAGAGAAAATTTCCTCACTGCAGTCAGACCCTCGCTGGTGTCAGCAAGAGTGAACCATGCAACAGAGATCTGCAGTGCAGATCAGAGAGGAGAATTTTATCATTGGCTTGCAAAGTGCTTTGGGATCCATTGAGATGAAAGTATCCTGCATTAGATGATGAGTCTGTTTTCTCTCTGCAGGTTTTTCTTTTAACTCTTTCCCTTTTTATACTGACTGCAGGTTATAGTCCAAAGGTCTCTCTCTGCCAAGAACCTCTCCCATGCCAAGGGTGGATCGGTGCTGGGGGGTTATTTGAAAATGCTCTCTATGTTTTTCATTGTCATGCCTGGTATGATCAGCAGAGCTCTTTACCCAGGTAAGCTGTTGTGCCTTACAGTTGGACTGTCGTGGATTGTGAATACAATTTCCTTGTGTCAGTGCAGACCTGCCAGAGCTCATCACTCTCGCTGCAGGGTTTATCTCCATACAGAGCTACTGGCAATTCAGATGGAGCTTCCCAGCCCCTGACTCCACTTCCAGGTTTGAGGTGCTGCTTTAGGACATCTGTGGCAGAAACCATTGGGACAGTTGCAAGGGATAGGTGTCAGCATATCATCTTGTAAACACTTCATGTATCTAATAGACAAAAGGGAGTAGGCTAGAGAGAAACATGGAGTCGTAGGGTATGTTTAGACTGCACCCTAAGCCCAGGCTCTGACTCAGGTTTGAGCCCAACCTTCCCTTCCATCCACACACAAATCTGTCTGACTCAGGTCAGCAAGTACTCAAGACCCGGGTCCTATAAACTTGCTAGGTGGGTGGATCAGAGCCCAAATCCTGCCGTGACTTGGGTCCCAGCCCTGTCATTTTGCAGTGTGGCAGCAGGTCAAGCCACAAACCCAAGCCAGAAGGTCTGCATAGTGCATTATGGACATGTCAGCACACCCAGCAACGGTAAGCCCAGGTTTACAATGCAGTGTGTGTGCTCTAGCATGGGCTTGGAAACACCGAGTCCACAAGCCCAGATCCCACAGACCTGAGTTTACAGTGCAGTATAGACAGACCCATACAGACGCGAGGGACGGGTCTTTTGAGTCAGACATGGAATCTGGTTTGTTCCGTTATGACACTGATGTAATAGTAAAAATATTTCACCTGAGACACCCCTCTTCCCGCAACTTTGTCACGGGTTCTGCACAGAGCTGGCTTTATGAAGGGCGGGGCCCAATTTGAATACCTGGTGGTGGTCCGGGACTTTGGCAGCAGGGGGGTCCGCTCTGGGTCTTCCATGGCATCGAAGGACCACCCGCCGCCAAAATGCCACCGAAGACCCCTGGAGCGGGGCCCCTGCCACTGAAATGCCACCAAAGCCCCAGACTGCTGCCGGGTATTCAAATCATAAAGCCGGACTGCGGCCGAGTAAGTAAACAAAAAAAATTTAAAAGGTGCCTAAGGCACGGGGCTCTAGTGTGGGGCCCTCTTAGGCACAGGGCCTGATTCAGGTGAATTGGGCTAATGGGCCTAAAGCCGGCCCTGGTTCTGCACAGCAGGCAACTGCCAGGCTGAGAGTCTGCTTGTGGAAAGAAGCAAGATCTCCTCTCCTCTCCGCCACCCAGAGCAAGCTGGGTTAGACCCAGCTGAGTCCTCAGATTCTCACTGTTGCTTCGGATCGGATTGCAGGGGGAGACAAGCAGGGCTGCAGTGCTTGTTTCCCCTGTCCCCCTCTAGTGATGGCTGGGCCACATAGGGAGATGGGTGAGCCTGCTGCAGCTTTAGCTAACAGCACTGGCTCTTTTAGCATAGGCAGTCAAGACTCATGTGCTCAGAACCTGAGGTCCCAGGTTCAGCCCCAGCTGCCACTGACCCATCTAAGGGTGAAGCGTTCCATCTGCTCTGAACCAAGTTTGCAGTGTGTCATCACGAGGCTCCACCTTTATTTGCAGACCCAAAATGTTCTTTGGCTCCCATTGCGATAGCTTGGAAAACTGTGTTCCTGCTGTTTTACTGCCTTATATTAAATATATAAGAGATCAAGAATCAGTTCCTTTAAGACAGTTTCCAATAGCTGGAGTAGATACGCCACAAAGGAGGTTTAAGCTGGCTGGTTCGGTTTCTAATCTTTCCTCTCTGCTACAGATGAAGTGGGATGTGTGGACCCAAAAGTCTGTGAAACCGTCTGCGGAGCTAAAGTGGGTTGTTCTAACATTGCCTATCCTAAGCTTGTAATGGGACTCATGCCTGTAGGTGAGATAGCTGTATTCTTAGGGGTGTGGGCTTGTACTAGCACTGAACAGCTGTGTCCTCAGAATGGAGTGGCCTTTGGAGCTATCCATGTGAGGAACTAATGTCCTGCAACTATCAGTTGGATTGGTAAACAAATTAAAAGATAGCAAAGTTTTCCTTCCATTATGTAGCAGGCAAGCGTGTGTGTGTTTGACAAAGAGATGGATAAATAGAAGTAGCCGCACTGAATGGAAAACAATAAAGTATTTGCTATCGCAAAATATCAAAAGAACCAAAAAGCCCAACATGTTTTTCCAAAAATGTTATGGAAATTTTCCAGTTTTTTTAGCCAAAGTTTTTAGTTTTCATGTTTTTAATTGAAACAATAAAATTCTAAAGAAAAAAAAATGTTCCTGGAGAATTTTTATTTTGAAAAAAGGACATTTTTTAGGGGACGGGGAGGTAAGAATTTGACCTTAAATGTTGACTGGCTCTAAAAAGTCGAGATGGACCCAGACGAGAGCTGCAGATCCAAAGAGCTCTCTGGACTCTGTTTATGTTCATATACAGCACCTGATGCAAGAGCTAAAAGACCAATAATCTGAACCAAATTTTCCTGCTGGTTTCCCAGGACTCCGGGGTTTGATGATAGCTGTGATGATGGCAGCCCTGATGAGTTCCCTCACCTCGATCTTCAACAGCAGCAGTACGCTCTTCGCCATAGATATCTGGCAGCGGCTCCGCAAGAAAGCCACAGAGCAGGAGCTCATGATTGTTGGCAGGTCCTCTCACTTCCTTATGGCTTCACTGAGCGTTTTGGGCTGAGACTATTTGTTGTTGTTATTTTGATGGCAGGTCTTAAACGCTCCAAAATGTCCTTCTGGACTCTAACATTCATAGATTCCAAGGCCAGGAGGAACCACTGTGAGCATTTCATCTGATCTCAGAGAACTGCCCTGAATCAATTCTTGTTTGAACTAGAGTGTATCTTTTAGAGGGAGGGGAAAAAACAGGTGAAATTAACATGCATGTTAATGAAGAAAGTAAAACCTGAGATGAGTTATGTTTTCCAACTGTAACTGGAGTAGATTCAGTTACATAGACAGGCTCAATTTGCCACTGACCTGGAGAGATTATTTCTTCTGTGTTCTCTAACTTTGTTATAGACTCCTGTCCTCAGCAGAGTCTATAGTGAAATCACGGCACCCTCTGTTGACAGACTCCAATACTGCATTACAC
Organism: Gopherus flavomarginatus; assembly: GCF_025201925.1. NCBI lineage: Eukaryota > Metazoa > Chordata > Testudines > Testudinidae > Gopherus > Gopherus flavomarginatus. Next base: position 109,252,624 of record NC_066623.1, on the reverse strand, counting down.
CAAGACTGTAAAACAGTTCCCTTCCCACTAACACTGTTAATCATAATCTGCTCTTCTGTAGAGCCTTTTATCTGAAGTCACACATATTAAGTAAGCTTCAAAACATCCCTGTGAGTTAGGTGAAGGATAGAGAGGGGTGAAAGCATCACCTGTTAATAGTACACAGCAATGCGGTACGTCGGCTCAAGGCAGAAATGGAGGAGGATATTGAATGCCGCTGAAACTTCTGTGGGAATTTTATTAAGTAGGAAGTAGTGACTTAGTTGGAATTTGGTGACGGCACTAAAGACCTCTACTCTTCTGAAAAGTGGCTATGAGATTTTAATGATCACAAGTTGTCAGGGTCTGTGTCTCATCCATGACACAGTGACTCCGGCAGTTTCCACTAAAAATATGTCGGGCTACTGGGGCAGTCATGATTCAGCTAGCCCTGAGATTGCCACGCACAGAGCCACCTGCACCCCTTCTTGCAGCGCTCTGGATTCTCCTTGGATCTCTCCCATTCAGGTCCTTACAAGGCCCCACACAGCTTAATTTGAGCACTTTGACCAGATCTCAGTGAAGGGGTGTTAGCTTAGGAGAATGAAATTTACTTCCTGCCCGGTTGCAAGGAAAAGCCTGTCCTAGATTTCACTTCAGATGAGGAATTCACTCAGGGTGCACACTGGTTTTCCCCAGAATTCACTGAAAACACAAGGATGTGTACCTTGATTGGAGATTGTGTTTCCAGGTGGATTCTGAAACATGCAGCGCTAATACTCTTTGTTCCAATCTCCGGTCTTCCAGAGTGTTTGTTCTCATCCTCATTGTCATCAGTATTCTCTGGATTCCCATCATTCAGATGTCCAACAGCGGCCAGCTCTTTGACTACATTCAGTCTATAACCAGTTATCTGGCCCCACCAATTACTGCCCTCTTCATCCTGGCAATCTTCTGCAAGAGGATCAATGAGCCCGTAAGTGAGGAATCAGTGACTGGGCCGGCCACCTCAGGGGGTGTGTGTGTTCTTAGTAAGCATTTGAGTGGATTAGTGTGTGTGTGTGTGTGTGTGTGTGTGTGTGTGTGTGTGTGTTCTTAGTAAGCATTTGAGTGGATTAGTGTGTGTGTGTGTGTGTTCTTAGTAAGCATTTGAGTGGATTTGTGTGTGTGTGTGTGTGTGTGTGTGTTCTTAGTAAGCATTTGAGTGGATTTGTGTGTGTGTGTGTGTGTGTGTGTGTGTGTGTGTGTGTGTTCTTAGTAAGCATTTGAGTGGATTATTGCATACCACTATCTGGAAAAATTAGAAATCAGAGGCGTTAGAACTGGTTCCAGTTGTTTGAGACTAACAATAAAATGACTTTAAACAGGAAATTTCACAGGACAGGATGGTTGGGGGACTGGGACTGGTCTATAGAACCTTTCATCTCTAGGTCACCTGTTCAAACCCACCCCAGCAAAGCTGTGACCATCACAAAGTGGCTTAGCGGCATGAGTTAGTGGGCCTTACCCCTGTTTCTATTGGATGGGTGTCAGCTTTGCCGAAACCATCACAACTGGGGCAAACTGGCAGCCTCAGCAGAGGGGCCATGGAAACTCAACTGGTTTCATACTCCTAGAAGTGGTCCCTCTAGGTCGGTGAGGGGCAAATGTGCACTCCCACTGTCTGTGCTGTAACTGCTCTACGTACAGAGAAGGCCTCAGGCCCAGGTACCCCGGTTCCTAACTTCCATAACTTTGAGGATCTGGCCTTAGTCTCTAGGAGAAGGATCCTCAGCTGGTGTAACTTGTTTTGGCTCCATTGAAGTCTGTCCATCCAACACCTTTCATTAGCTCAAAATTCATGTATAAAACACCTACCACATTTGGCTTTCCTCCAGTACAATATGCAGAGGTGGAGACTCAGACTTCTATCATTCCCCTGCATCTCTCTGTGCCCTCTTCTTTCCTCTGCCAGCAAGAAGGGGGAGCATCACTGGGGCTGTTTAATCCCATTGTTTTGAACCTTCCACTGGACGCTGGTTCTGCTCCTGACACAGGCTCAGCCTTTGAGGCAGGAGAAACCCCATAAGGGATTTCTGACCCTACTTCAGAACCTAGCTCAGGGTCCCAATTATTTCTGGAAAATCAGACCTTTTTGCTAGACCCCTTGAAAACAAAGTGGCAGTGAAAAATGAACCCCCCCACTTCCTTTTCCAGTAAAAGCCCCATATGAAGCTCAAACGGTCTTATGGTTCTGTCTCTCCCCCTTTATGGTGTGGCCAGAAACAAATGTCTCTCCCCTGGAAAGGACTACAGAGTCTTCAGAGGGCTTTTACCCCTGTCTCTGAAGCATGTGGGGTGGCCACTGTCTGAGACCTGCCGTTGGACTAGATGGACCAATAGGTCCCAATCCTGCAGTGAGATGAACCTCAGTGGGACCTTGTGCCCACCGAGAGCCTCACTGAAATCAATGGAAGGACCTTAGCTCAGTCGGGTCTGATGTGTCTGTCTTGCAGTTAGAAGGGTGGGAATGAATAGATTACAATTCTGAGGCCCATTAAAGGTATCTAGCATGAATGAATTCCCGTCCCTTGCTGTCCTGCTCTGTTGACTCCATCCTGGAGAGAAGGGACCATTCCCAGAAAGAGACTCTAACCCCCCCCCCCCCGCCCTCCCAGATGTTTTCAATGATCCCTCACTTCCTTATGCGTCTCTTCCTATGTTTTCTTTGCAGGGTGCTTTCTGGGGCCTCATGTTCGGGCTGGTAGTAGGTGGCATTCGAATGATCATGGAGTTTTCCTATGGTGCACCATCCTGTGGTGAGGAGGACACAAGACCAGCTGTGTTAAAGGATGTGCACTACCTGTACTTTGCCCTCATTCTCTGCGTGCTCACGGGCATCGTCATTACCCTAATTAGTCTCTGCACTCCACCAATCCCAGAGGAAAAGGTAAGCAGCTCTACAGTTCAAACCTTTCAAGCCCCTCTCCATCATAGGGTCCAAGAGGACTCCCTGATCTGTACGGCCCTGTCTCTCCTATTGCTGAGATCTCAGGGCCTATAATGCACGTCTACAAAGAAGCACCTTTCCCAAGCCCTTCTGTTTTCCAGGGCTCAGAGTGTTAACGCTGCTTGAGACTCAGTGAACTATTGAAATGGAGTGTGAGTTCCCATGCTGTGTGCACAGCTCTGCACACACACACCACAGCACATCATATCTGGGAGAGAAGGAAAAGAAGTGGTGGGGGGAATCATATTACAGTGTGTTGTTGAGAAGGAATTAAATGGATCTAATTGAAGCTTCTGTCCCATTTCAGCAAAGCCCCCATCAATCTTGCAAGCAAACAAGATTAATATCTTTGCCACACTGGCATTTAGAGAAATAACATTCCATCCCAATGTGATCTCAATTACATTTAACAACATAGTGTCATGGTACAGAAGAAAGCAACTTTCTTTTACTTACTGTATTAAAACAGAGCTGTGCATAAAGGTTAAGGTTTTATTGAGTGGCAGCTTAAAGAGCTACTGTCAAGTAGTTTAGGGTCTAAAGAGGTTTGGTTTACTGAGCGGTTGCATAAAAACGGGGCAGGAAAAGGAAAAAACCATCAGGTGCAACCATGTTCCATGAGTGTTTGTTTTAAAAGAACTTCTGAATGGGGTATGGGATACACCTCTACCCCAATATAACGCGACCCGATATAACACAAATTCGGATAAAACGCGGTAAAGCAGTGCTCTGGGGGGGGCGGGGCCGTGCGCTCTGGCGGATCAAAGCAAGTTCGATATAACGTGGTTTCACCTATAACACGGTAAGATTTTTTGGCTCCCGAGGACAGCATTATATCGGGGTAGATGTGTATACAAATTCTCTGGGCCACATGTAGCCCTGGTGTATCTCTGTTGACTTCAGTGGAGGGGATAGGTTTAAATCAAAGTGACTGAAATCAACAACATTACTCATGATTTAAATCAGCGGGCAGGAAACTTTGATTTAAATCATCACTTTTATTTGAGTCTTGCATTTAAACGGTTTAGTTATTTTCCTATTGAGTCTCATTGGTTGATAACCATTAAAACATGTCGATTTGCAACTAAATATTACTTTTACATGAAATTTGGTTCTTTTTGCTAACCAGGAAGATGCACCAAACTTAAACAAGCTGTGATTATGTCATGTGACATTGCCCGCCATGACATTTTCTGCCATGGGGTTGGAACTCCCGCCCACGCAGTCCCCAGCCCCCAAACTGGTGGGAGAACCCACAGCTGCCCAGCCTTGGCCCATAAATCATAAAATCATAGAAGATTAGGGTTGGAAGAGACCTCAGGAGGTATCTAGTCCAACCCCCTGCTCAAAACAGGACCAACCCCAACTAAATCATCCCAGCCAGGGCTTTGTCAAGCCTGACCTTAAAAACCTCTAAGGAAGAAGATTCCACCACCTCCCTAGGTAACCCATTCCAGTGCTTCACCACCCTTCTAGTGAAATAGTGTTTCCTAATATCCAACCTAAACCTTCGCCACTGCAACTTGAGACCATTGCTTCTTGTTCTGTCATCTGCCACCACTGGGAACAGCTGAGCTCCACCCTCTTTGGAACCCCCTTCAGGTAGTTGAAGGCTGCTATCAAATCCCCCTTCACTCTTCTCTTCTGTAGACTAAATAAGCTGGCCAGGGACAGCGGCTGGGGGACTCTGCAGCTGCCAGCTGCACAGGCGAGGGGACTCAGCAGCAGCCCAGGTCCAGGGGAACCCCAGAGTCCCCAGGCACCACATGGGTGGGGGACCCGGGAGCCCCAGTAGCAGTGGATACTGAACCCACCTCTCCCTTCTGTCAGGGATCTTTTTAGTGAAAGTCAGGGACAGATCACAGGCAGGTCATGGGCTGCCATTAATTTTTGTTTATTTCCCATGACCTGTCTCTGACTTTCACTAAAAAGATCCCTGACAGAAACTTAACCATAATTATATAGCTTAACGTGCATTTATTCAGAGTCTTAATTTTGACATTATGTTAGGAAATGAATTTTTTATTTACTAGATGATGATGAACTTTTTACTTGTGATTTGTATCAAACTCTATTTGGATGGAAATTCAAATTCAGTTAAAATGCTCCAAACCGACATTTTAAAATTTGTATTATGTTTATTATTATATTCATTATTATATTTATTATTAATTATTAAATAAAGCTACTTTAAATGTGCTGGATACGTAAGAAAAATGTTTTATCAAAACATATTTTTTCATTTAAAACTAACTGCTTTATTCAACAAAGGCTGCATTATCTGTAATTAGTGAATTGACCTGATTATTTCTTGTCACCGTACCCTTTAAGATTTTAGAACTAGCCGATCTGGTCCTCTCACACCTCATTTTTATTCACTGGTTGAAAGAGGCACACAGGTTTTCAACTCCCATTGGATTCTTAACTTTGATTGAATCAGTCACTGAACTGAGTTAGCTGAATAAATAAAACAAAGAAAATAGCCTCTCTGTACTTGTAGAAAAGCCCACTGCTGTGAAAAGCTGGTTTAGCACTTCATACTCTTGTTCCAGGTTCCCAGCCAGTGACGGCCACCAGCTCGGTGGTTTGACATTCTTTAAAAGTTGGCACCAAATATATACTACTCAATATTATTATTTTTTGCATTTAATTTAAAAGTTTGAATAGATTCACGATAAATCTAGGCTTTAACAAAGGTTGTCATTATTTCAAATTCCATTTTAACTAGGTTGTTTTTTAAAAAATAAATAAATAAATAAATATGCATTTAATTTAAATAAAAAAACAATTTAGAAAGTTGGATTTTTTTAAAATATTTTTTAAAACATTGAGTTTTATGCCTCCAGCCTGGCACGGGTTTGAACCAATGACCTTGTGATGAAAGTGCTTCATATCTCCTTACCAGGCCCTGTCATAGCATTCCCTCTCAGATCTGAACCTTAAGAGTTCAGAAAATGAGATATTAGCGCCTGAATCCTCTAAGCTTAATTACTAGCTTAGATCTGATAGCACTGCCGCCACCCAAAAATATACTGTTTTGGGGCACTCTGACCTCCCCAACCTTCCCTGGGGACCCTAAGAACCCAGATCCCTTGGGTTCTTAAAACAAGCAGAAATAAACCATTCCACCACCCAGGATTTCTCTCCCTGGGCTATCCTGAGAGATACTGATCCAACCTCTTAACTCATCATACAGAGAAGCATCTCCCTTCCCTTCTACAAAGAGGCAAACAGATTCAAGGAAAACAGAGAGAGATTCTAACTCTCCCCCCCTCCCGTCTCCCCCACCCATCCTGGTGAGTTCTCCCAATCCCCTGGAATAAAACAAGGGACACAAGAACAAAAAATCAATCAGATTCTCTAAAAAGAAATCTTTTAATAAAAGAAAGGAAAAAGTAAAGAATTATCTCTGTAACTTCAAGATGTAAATATTACAGGGTCCTATAGCTTACAGACACCAGAAAGAGACTTTCCCCCCAGTACCAATACAAATCAAAATATTCCCAGCAACTACATATATAAAAGTTACCCAGCCAGATCCACAATTGCAAATAGAGTAAAACAATCAAAAAGCCTAAACCACCTCTTTTTACTTACTATTTGAAAAGAAACTTAGAGAGCCTGTAGTAATATCTGGTCTCTCTCAGACCCTCCGAGAGAAGAACACACAACGGACAAAGAACACACACAAAAGCTTCCCTCCACCCAAATTTAAAAGTATCTTGTCTTCTGATTGGTCTTCTGGTCAGGTGTCCAGTTCCCTGCTTGTAACCCTTTACAGGTAGAAGAGACATTAACCCTTAACGATCTGTTTATGACAGGCCCAACCCAGCTAGTATCATTGGGAGGCAGTGTGATCTATTAGCGAGAGCTCTGGTTGGGATTCAGGCCCCCCAGAGTTTTATTCCAGATGCTGAAATGGGCAACTCAAGTCTCAGCTATGTGCCTCAATTTCCCCAGCTATAAAATGGGGATAATGCTACTCAGCTCCTTTGTAAAATGCATCGAGATCTACTGAGAAAAACTGCCAGATAAGAGCTAGGAATTATTATTATCCTGTCAAATAAACTAAACAAGACATGCCATCAACAAGCCCAAGAAAAATACTGATGAGCCAGATCCTCAGCTGGTGCACATTGGTATAGCTGCATTGACTTAAAATACTAAGAACAGCTTTTCAGTGGAGCGATGCTGATTTACACCAGTGGAAGATGTAGCCCAGATATCTTTAATGACTCAATGCTTTATACATAGAAGGGGAAATAGCCGTTTGTAGCTGATGTTAGACAGGGCTTCCCAGGGGGAGGGAGGGGGGCAAGTGGGGCAATTTGTCCCAGGCCCTGGGTCCCGCAGGGGCCTCCACGAGAATATAGTGTTCTATAGCATTGGAACTTTTTTTTAATGGAAAGGGCCCCCAAAATTGCTTTGCCCCAGGCCCCCTGAATTCTCTAGGCAGCCCTGATGTTAGAGTGGTACAGTTAATATGCTGAGCTTTAAATGAATTACAATCCAAGAACTGCCAGCAGTAGCATTTCTCCCCGCTGTTTTGGACACTCTCCCATCTCTGTGGGTGATTGATGCTGTGCTGGGAAACAAATATGCAAAGAATTTGTTTGGTATGCTCCAGAGTTCATATGTCTTCATTGTAGGTAGTCAAGGGTTTGTGTCACACCGTCCTTGAAAACCTTGCAAAAGAGCTTACAATTAAATTTGAGGCTGTGAAGCTGAAATGCAACTGTCAGGTGCCAGATGGCATTTTGGAACAGAAGGATTTATTCTCACTTTGCCGCGTCTCTCAAAGTCCCTTGGGCAAGGAGTACGGGGGAGGGGCCGCAGAGGGAAAGGAAGTGGTACAGTGACATGGCAACTGTTCTGCAAATGAACCAGGACACCTGCGCTGATCGCCTGCTACACTCCCAGGGCCTGTGCTTGTCTTGAGGCCTAGTGCACTAGGAACTTCAACTGGTCTGCTCCAGAGAGTCAGATTAATAAATTCGGTGGCATGTTTTCCAAAGTGCTGAGTTCCCACAGTGCCCAGTGCAGCCAATGAGAGCTGGAAATGCTCCTCTCCTCGAAAATCAGACCTTCAAAGTGTGCAGAGGAGACACAGGCTCAGACTAAAGTTGGGGATCCAAATGCCCCCAGACTGGAGGTGTTCCAAATAGACCACCGGAGAAATTGAGCGAGAGATTCATAGGAGAACACGCTATCGCCCACTTGTTAGGGCACTCGCTTGAGAGACCTGGATTCAGGTCCCTGCTCTACCTTTGGCAGAGGAAGGATTTGAAGGCAGGTCTCCCCTGTCCTGGGTAAGTGAGTTAACCAATGGGTATAAGACAGGCACCACCACCTCGTCCTCATTGTTCGTGAGAGAGAACTGACCAGGCTTAGGATTCACAACTGTGAACCTTCGTGGAGTTAGGCACCTAAGTGGAGGGAGACACCTCCTGGTAGGCGCCTAACTCCCTTTGAGGGGAGGAGCGTCAGTCAGGTCCGTCTCCTAAGCATTTCCTCTTGGCTAGCTTAGGCAGCTTCCCGTGCTGCAGTCGCAAAGCTCGGGGGGGGAGCAGGGCAGCAGCCGCTCCCGCACTGAGCATCTTGGCACCTTTTTAATTTTTACGCACCCGGCAGTGCACCAGGTCTTCAGCAGCAGTTTGGCAGCAGGCCCTCACTCGCTCCGAGTGTCTTTGGCGGCACTGAAGGAAATGCTGCCGAAGACCCGCAGACAGGGGCGGCTCTAGGTATTTTGCCACCCCTTCAGCAGCTTGCCTGCGGGAGATCCCGGTCCCGTGGATTTGGTGGCACACCTGCGGGAGGTCTGCTGAAGCCGCGGGACCAGGGGACCCTCCACAGGCATGCTGCCGAAGGCAACCTGCCTGCCGCCCTCATGGCGACCAGCAGAGCTTCCCTCGTGGCTTGCCGCCCCAGGCACGTGCTTGGCGTGCTGGTGCCTGGAGCCGCCCCTGCCCGCGGAGCGAGTGAAGGGCCTGCTGCCGAAGACCCAGAGCGCCGCCGGGTGTGTAAAAGCACCACCCCGTTAGTAAAAGCGCTACAGCGGGTGGCACCTTTTTTTTGATGCTCCCCTTGTTCCCTCCACCTGGCTATGCCACTGCAGTGCTGGCTTTTGTGAATCCCATTCCTAGGCACCTAACGCCCTCCGTGCCTTGTGTGGGGAGCCTGAGCACCTAACATGGGGCTGCAGCTCCCACAAGGGGACAGGGGGCCTAAAAGTGAGGCACTGCAACACTGAATCTAGGTCTGCTGAGTGGATCTGGACCCTGCTCTTTGTGCAGTTGCCATGATAATAAAGCAAAGTGCTCGTTGTAGATCTACTGATCCATGCACTGCTTCCAATCAGAAATACCACCTGCCTTCAGCGGCTGCATTCCAGCTCTTCTGCTACATCCAGTCCATTGAGTCAAATGCTGTCCTAAGGCACACGGAAATTATGCTGCTAAGTTTCCCCCATCAGCAGTTGTTTTTTTGCTTACTCCAAAATAGCTGTCCTGTTAGCCATGCGCTCCCCTTAGCAAATCTCTGCCGACTGCGCTTAACGAGATATGCCACGGCTGTGTCCTTGGTTTGTCAGTGTTGAAGGCAGGCTGCTGCAGTCATAGTTTTTAGGCCATTGCTGGGTGGGTAGGACACACGATAAGGCTTCTCCCCAACATATCAGCCCATTGACAAGCTCCTGAATGTAAAGGTGAGAGGGGGAGGGAGATTTGGAGCACAAGGATGCAGGGGAAGGCATTTCATGGCAACTTGACTGAAGCTGAAAGGGAAGATTTTCAAGGTGCCTAATTCCAAATGACTGTCCGTGGGAGTTAGGCACTGAACTCCCATTAGTGACTTTGCAACTCTTGCCCCTTAAAAACTTGATTTCTGAAAGTAAAGTTTTTTGGGGGGAGCACCTTGAGTATCTAGGCTCTGCTCTGTAATTCTCCCTTCCTTACCCTCTCTACTGAACTGGGTTTCCCCTCTTCCCAAAATTTGAGAATCACATTTCTCAAGCGTTCAGCACCAGCAGCTCTCCACAAAGCTCTGCCTTCATTTAGGCAGGGAGGTAAAGGTCATGAGTGAAATCTTGACGTCAAGGGCAAAACTTCTCTTGACTTCAGTGGGGTCAAGATCTCTCACACACGCACACATCCACCCTCCATCCCAGGCTTTCAAAAGAGGTATCCAGCATAACCAGAGCTCAGCCAAAGGTAGGCTCTGAACTTCCACAGATTTCAATGAAAGTTAGGAGCCTACCTTTGAAGATCTGGGCCTTAACTCCCAGTCTACCAAATTTATTTGAAAATCTGGCCATATTTTGTGGCCTAAATTGGAATGGGCCTGTTTTGAAAATCAGCAATTAGTTCTGAGCTCTTAGGAAAATTCTGGCCTTAATACATTAATTCCAGGACAAACCTTATGCACAAGCAGCAATTTGTGTTTGGTGGGGGGGAGGAGTGGGGGTGATGGGGTCTGCATAGTTTCTTGAATTCTTTTGTGCTCAGAAACTTTGCAACTTTCCGGTAACATTTCCTAAGTGATTAAAAAAACAATCCTCAGTAAAGATGAGATCATCAAATCACAGTAATTTAGAAAATGTGGCAAGAAAGATTAGCCTTGCCTGATGCTCACCTTGGTTGAAAATGATTTAAATAAAGATATAAATCTTCTGGAACATGTTGTATCAGTTGGAAATTGCCATCTAGACTTCGCATGTTTAAAAAAAATCTACATTTAAACTGGTGATTCTGTGTGTGTAACTCAGTGGAGAACTTAATTTCCATGGAGGCAGAGAGGAGACATCTGCTGTTGGGAGAAATGAGTGTCCTCTCCGGAGCAGTCTGGCAGAAGTGATGGTCTGAGGGGTGTGGCTGGCTAGTGTCAACCACTCCTGGTGGCTTCTGTTGCCCTCTCACAAACACATGGGAATTCAGCAGATCAGAATTAACTTAGCCACCTTGCTCTCAATAATGTTACGTGGGATGGGATGCCAGAGGAAAGCAGCAATTCCCTCACTCCAGCACCTCAGGACAGAATGGTGCAAACACCAACATTTCCCACCTCCAACTAGGAATAGGCTATAGGGTATGACCATATAAACCATAGTGTGTTAATAGTTAAGGACCCAGGTCCATTAACATCCTAGCCCAGTTCAAGCCCACATTGTGCATTTCCCTGCAAGGGCCAGACTTTTGGACTCTTGTGCTTATACACTACACACGAGCCAGACGTCGTATCTCTTGCTACTAGCTCAGTGTTTTGGCCCATCCTGGCATGGCCGTGTGCTTCAAAAGGGAGGGTGAATGAGAGCGCACGTTTCTGGAGTCAGGAGAAGGCCACTCAGGCCTGCCGAAAGCCAGCGAGAAATGGGGCATTGGCAAGGCCTAGGCTGTGAGTATAAAACCTCCCAGCTTTTAATAAAAAGGAGAGGTGGGCCAAGTCAATGGACATGCAAAGTGCCAGGCCAAGACGCCGCTCTGTAAAGTTACAGTGATGATGCAGATTTCACCTTTGTCTGCAATTGATTCCTACTGGCTAGTAGCACTTTTCCAGAACTTAGCACAAAATGCCAGGGTGCCTTGAATCCCGGGGGCATACTGGGCCTGGGTGGGTGCCACAGACAGTTAGGAAAGAGAGGACTCCACCACACCAAGTTGTCAAAGAGCAGTTGTAGCATCCTCTGTGACGCCAACACTGCCATCCTTTTGCTGGGGAATGGCCAGTGGACCTGCATAGTGCCAGGTCCATGGCCCTGCTGCCAACTTTCCCTGAGGCCTAGTGGCAGATATGGCAATTTCCTACAACGTCTCTGGGAGATGTGACTGTATTACATTTGTGTATTGTTGTGGGCCAGGGACTGTATATAATTCCATGGAAGGCAGGTGACTACAGCTCCTGCAGGAACTAAGGGGTGTGTGTGTATGTGTGTGTGCACGCACGCGCGCACACACACACGTACACTGGGCAAGTTCACACAGGGAGAGATATCTTCTCCTGGGGAGGCTCACCTGTACTAGTTTAAACCGGATTTGCCAGAGGCCAACAGACTTGTGGCTAAATAGCCGGCATTTAAACGGACACAGGTCCTGCTTTCTGGTCCAGCAAATGGACCTTTTGTCCAAGGGCCGGGGAACCCCAAATCCTTAAGGAAGGGTTGGAAGCACTGATACCTGCCAGGACTTGGCGTGGGGGAGCTGATTGCTCATCAGTTTTCTAGCATGCGTGTAGGTGCTTTTGTTTTTTCTAATATGATTTCACTGTAACGCTTTCACCTTAAGAATAAAATCTGCTTGCTTAGAACAAGCTACATGGTAACTTATAACTGTGGGCATGTATGCTGTCTGTAAGCCTTCGAAGAGAAAGCTAAGTGCAGATGCTGGCCCGGTTTGCTAGTATTGTTTGCTGGCAATAACCCAGTGTAGATAAGGAACTGTGCAGCTTGGAAAAGTCCCGATCAGGAGGGAGAGACAGAGACACGCAGGTCTCTGCCCAAGAGAGGTGATGGTGAGGGAGCCGCGTGCTCTTGCTGGACCATGGGGAACACAGGTGAAGGTGCCCTGAACTGTGCCACGTAGGCTATAACTTTATAATCTGCCTTGCATAAGGGACGGCGCGTAGCCTGAGCAGAGAGTGGATTGTGTTTCAGGCAGTCCCACTTCCTCCCCCATGCTTTCCCCTTGCTCTGGGGGAGGAGTGCACATAGCCAGCAAGAAAGAGGAGGAGGCCAGGGCTGGCCCTATTCCCATCACAGCAGGGCGTAGTGCGGCTGGAATCACAATCTATGCAGGGGATCTGAGAGACATTCTCCTGTGTGCCCCCAAGAAGGGCTGGAACAATCTAACCCTGAATGAACATGATGTTGTCAAGGTCTGTCTTGGCCCAGAGCCCTGGATGTGGGAGGGGTTGAAGGTCCTGTCTCTGCCATGCCCTAGCCTGCCGTTGTTCCTTCTGTTGGTTGTTCCTTTGCTATAACCTTGAGTTTCTGGACCTTTGTGCCTAGGATTTGGGCTTGGTTTCTTTGATGGTGTTTCACTGTGAAACGTCATTCCAAAGCAGCAGGAGTGAGGCTCCAGATCCTGCCGTTGTCCCTTTGCAGCTCTGTGGAGAGCCATCTGTTTGTGTGAGTGTGCTGGAAGCCTGCTTCATCAGCAGCTAATAACCTGTGACGTAGACCTTGATTTGGCAGATTGCAAGAGGGAGAGGGGGGAATCAGCAACTTAATTAATTAAAAGTGAATATTTCCCTGGCTTTAACTGGACCATATTTTTTAGGGAAGGGAGTGTGTGAGAAGGGGGCCCCATATATGACTACAAAGCATACTGGCCCTGCCTACAACTTCAACACGTACAGCTTTTGGGCCCCCAATCCAGAGCTCTGCCTGTACTGAGCCTGTAATTTCCCAAAGAGAGGAGCCTTCACACCCAGAAGCGTGCTAATCTCCAGATGATTAAAATGGCCCCAGCCAATGGAAAATACGAGAACTGTTGGAAACAAAGCAACACAGATTTTTGTGAGGTCAAATCCTCCCCATTCTAATCACGGCTCCCGTTTCCAGCCGCGTCACCAACACTGGTCTTGTTCTACGAACTGACAGCTCTTTAAATTGCTTTCCCTGTTTGTTTTGCATTGCTGCATCCAGCTGGCTAGCCTGACGTGGTGGACTAGACACAGCAGAGCTCCTGCAATTGATCTGGTGAGCTACAAGAGCGAGTCGGCGGAGGTAAATCCTTCAGTGGGCGAGAGTGATGGGGACGAGCCGACATGGGAGACCATGGATTCAGGGAGCAAAGAACATGGAGGTAGGTTAGCTGAGTCTTCCAAGTATGTGCACGTATGGGTATGGGGAGCCTGGTCCAAGGCCTACCAGCATCCTTCCAATGACTTCAATGGCATCTGGCCCATGGATCTAACGATACCACATTTGTGGTGGTGACAGTTACATGCTAAATTAATTTATCTTCAACCACCGTACCTGCACTCTGCCTGCTACCCTGTCCGTCCTCGGGTTTATTCTAACAACCCAACCCTCTGTATAGTTCCAGAGAGCTTCCATTTAAAACTAGAAAACAACCCAACTTTCCAGAGAAATGTTTCCTCTTTCTCTCCCTAAATGTGGGATTTCCTTCTCCCACATAGCCCCAGCCTCAGAGCCAGGTTCAGCAACAGCATTTTTAGACTTTAAAAGTATCCCAGCTTTAACTGCCTACATCGTCCAGGTAAGCTGGATGCAGAAACTTCCCAGCAGATCCTGAGATATACCAGTGGTGGGGGCCAGATAAGCACCAAGATAGACCAACCAAGCACCTGCTTTTAAGTCCTAGATGGCCTGAGATATGGCCTTTAAAGTCAGGATATTTTTAGATGCAGACAAGCTATTTTTAGGTAATTTGTTGAAGTTTTTGGAGTGCCAGGACTTGGGGTACCAGGCTTCATCTGTGAGGTCCAATGGCCCCCCTGAAATAGCTCCCCCCCCAGTTGAGAACTGCTGAGCTAGACCATCCCAGACAAGTGTTTGTCTAACTTGCTGTTAAAAGCCTCCAATGATAGAGATTCCACAAGGTAATTTGTTCCAGTGCTTAACCAACTATTTAGCTTAAATAGCTCTTCACTCTCCCTGGTATGTAGAGACAGTAATCGCAGTACCTTTCATTCTTCTTTTTGCTAGGCTGTAAAAGCCATGCTTTTTCAGTCCCTTCTCATAAGATAGATCCTCCATTCCCCTGATCATCCTAGTAGCTCTTCTCTGCACCTGTGCCAGCTTTAATGAGTCTTTCTTGATCATGGGTGACCAGAATGGTGCACAGGATTCCAAATGAGGTCTTATCAGTGCCTTGTACAATGGCATTAACACTGCCCTGTCTCTCCTGGAAATGCCTCGCCTGGTACATCCTAGGATTGCATTGGTCTTTTTTGCACCTGCATCGCATTAGTGGCTCATAATCATCCTGTGATCAACCCCCATCTCCAGGTCATTCTTCTCCTCTATCACTTCCAACTGATGAGCCCCTAGTTTATATCAACAATTCTTATTATTAGACTCTAACTCTGCACTTTGTACTATAGAATTTCATCCCGTTTCTGTTACTTAAGCCATCAAGGTAATCCCAATCTTCCTGTCTAATATTCCAATCCGACTCTGTATTGACAAGGCCTCCCAACTGTATCAGCAAATTCCATTAGCAGACTTCTAATTATTAGTTTATTAGAAAGAAAATAGCTCCTCACCCCTTCCCAGCATGGATGAAAACCATCCAAAATTTCAGGTGCACGTTTTGAACCTAACCCTCCTGAGTTCACAAAACTGGAGACCTCGCAAGATGGGAACGCGCTCGTGAGATTTTCTGCATCTCCTTAGTCTAGACTGGCCGTGCTTGAATTCGTTCCCAACGCAGTCTCAGAATGAAGAGGTGAGAAACAACAACAAAAGTTTTCCTCCATTTTTTTTTTAAATGGAGGCAGTTGGGATTCAAGTTTAGTGTAACTGTTCAGGCTGCTGATGTTGTTTCTTATCAATTCTTATTATACCTGACCCAGCTCATCTTTTTATAGCCCGACGGCTTGGTAATTTGGTAATTAGCAGTGATGGGGAAGGAAATGCAGAACAGCTTATGTAACAGTTTAATGAGGTTTTGGTAACATGTTTTTTCAAGCTTTTATGACATGCTACCTTTCAAAGCATGGAAGGAACAGCCAGTGACAATTAAAAGACATAATGCACACAGCGCTTCACTCCTGATAAACAAGCCATGATTTCTGTGTCGGAGAGCATGAAATCCTACAAGTTTTGTGGAAGTTGGGCGGTGGAGAAATAAGAAGGGATTTTATTCATTAAGCAATAAATGCTTCATATGTCAATCGACTGGGACGATTTAACCTCTTTGGAGGACAGATTTTTAGTTACATTTTAAGAATGTCTGGCTAAAGTAAGGCAGATTAGATTTGGGGCCTGACTGAAGAGCTGGGATCCAGGGACATCTCAATCCTACATTGTAGCTGGGCCACTGATTTAGGACAACTATTTTCCAAAGTGACCACTGGTTTTGGGTGCTCACGTTGTTATGCCTGATTGTCCAAGTAGCTGAGTGCCTGTAGCGCCTGGTCAGCTTCTGGGAGATATGGGCACACGGAGCTTCCGGAAATGGTTCAAGGGACACATCCAAAATCGTAGGTGCAGAAAATCAGCAACTACTTTGGCAAATCACCTAACCTCTTCGCAGCTCAGTTTCTGTACGTTATACTCACTTGGCTACCTCCAGCCAGAGGCAAGGACTGATTCTTGCTTGCTCAGCACCTGGAACATGTCAAGTGCTACTAATGTAACTTGCTATTTTAAAGGTTCTTTCATCTGGGTTTCAGCTAGCTTAGTTGTGCTGTGAGGCTGGACTGGGCCGTGATGGTTAACCAGCTTACCGGTTCATTTCCTCTGCAGCACTAGCAAGGAGGTCTGGCTTTTATTCTGTGCTCTTAGAAGAGAGCAACTTTTGAACCACAGTCACGGTCATTTTTGGACTATTAATTCCTCTGGTTGGGGTGAATCCTTTAATGCAGAGCTAGGGGTGCTGGAATGTCCCTAAAAGTGGGGGCGGGGTCCATGGACACCTGAACTGTGGCCCCGCCTCCTTACACTGCCCCTTTTCCCCCTGGGTCCCCACCCTCACGTTGCCCCTTCAATAGAGGCCCTGCCTTCACACCACCCCTTCCCTCAAGGCCCCACCCTCACACGGCCCCTTCCCCCCGGGTCCCCACACTCATGCCACCCATTCCCCCAAAACCCCACCCTCTTGCCACCTCTTTATCCCAAGTTCCCACCCTCACGCTGCCCTGTCCTCCTGAGGTCCCACCCTTTTCAAGACCCCGCCCTCTTGCCACCTCTTTCTCCTGAGGTCCCGCCCTCATACCACCCATTCCCCCCAAACCTCGCCCCCACTCCTCTTCACCCCCTCCCCCCGTCGCTCGCATTTACAGCCAGTAAAAAGTGGGAGGGCTTAGCCCCTGCACAGAGCCATTTCTGGGCTGCAGCCATTGGTTCCTGGACCGATCATCAGCTGAGAGGGTGAAGCATTTCCTTCCACTGAGGATGTGGCTCAGCGTGGCTGGTTTTCAGGCCGTATGCCTCAAGCAATAGTGCTGCATGGGAGATGTGCAGACAGGTGACATGGTGTAGTTAGGGTACGCAACAGCGGTGAGGCGAGCTGAATACCCCCGTGTTCAGAATATGGGACTAATTCCCCCTCTCTGTCTGTATTTCCTGCAGCAACAAGCCCTCCTTGCTGGAGGAAGTTATACTTCTGGTTCTGCGGGATCTCCAGCAGCCCGGGACCCACATTGACCAAGGAAGAGAAAGCAGTCCTGGAAAGGAAACTCACCAGCATTGTGGAAAAGCCGCTATCAAAGACTGTTTGCAACATTAATGCTATAATCCTGCTGGCTATTAACGTCTTTCTGTGGGGATACTTTGGCTGATACTTGGGCTGGCTTGGCTTTGAGTTAGAATATCGCAGTAATGCTTAGAGACGTCAAGCAGGTCAGGGCCATATTGTTCTAGGTGCCGTGCATACAGCAACTGGAAATCCCTGCCCCAAAGAGCCCACAATCTAGAAGACCAAACCTAGCGGGCAGGGCTAGCATAGTATTTACCAGAGAGGGTTTTTATCAGATAAAATCATGTTTTTTGTCACCAAGGGAAAAATTAGTTGGGCCCAGTTTATGATATTTTCTATTTTTAAAATTGTTTTATCATCACACACATCACACTTAGTTGTAGTTACATATTCAAATTGCATTACATAGTCAAATAAGGCACTAGATTAGGAGATTAATTTAGGGTTGTACAAATAAACAAGTAAAATTGCAGTGAGCGGAATACTAATATATGTAATTATAATAGGGTCAGAATGTCTGTAAACAACTTAGTGTGGTATTTTCTCCAGAAAGTTATATAGGCCATGACGCCTTTCGATTTTCAACATTATATAACCCAAAGTAAAAAACATTCAGTAACAATAAGGCAGAGTTGTAGCCATGAAGCATTAAGCAATCAGAAGCATGCAGTGCTGTGGACAACCTGAACCTATTTCTCAGTTTTGAATGGATGTATCCAAAGTCTGAAAAGATTCACGCTATGCTTGCTGAACGTGCACCACCAGTTCTGTGAAGTCAGAGGGAATCTCGGCCTTCTTCAGATTTTTTCCACCATGTTAAAGTGGAAACTTTTTCCTTGATAGCGGATGAAAACGTCAATTTTGGTTACAGTGAGCCTTCTCTGTTAAATGCAAGTAAATATGGCAGAAAGTCGGGATTTTTGCTCAGCAGCTACTGTTTGCAATTTCTTCTTGTTCCAATGACACACTTCTTGCCTGCGTATTTTGGATGAAGGAGGTCGGCCAACATTTGCAATTGCCTCATGAACTCTCTTTGGTACGTCTGTTTTATGTGGGGCAAGATCTTCATTTATCAGTAAATCCAACCATCCGTCTCATGCACCATGAGTCCTTTTTAAAGTATGTCAGGTGCCACAGAAACTGAATTGAATTGAGTGATCAAATTACACCTCTACCTCGATGTAACGTGACCCAATATAACATGAATTTGGATCTAGTGCGATAAAACAGCGCTCGGGGGTGGGGGGAGACTGCGCACTCCAATGGATCAAAGTAAGTTCAATATAATGCGGTATCACCAATAACACGGTAAGATTTTTTTGGCTCCTGAGGACAGCGTTATATCAAGGTAGAGGTGTATTTACTTCTTGGTAAATTCTTTGCTTATTAATTACACTGACCACTCTATCTTTAAATTCCGTCTCTTGATCACTCATAATCCTGACATAATGGGGCCAATTTTTGAATATATGTTTCCAGGCATGTTGTTTGACTGTTCCATTGTGTTACCAGAGATTTGGGGATTTACAGAACTTGACTGTCTTTTAACCAGGCTCCAGGTGATTATGAAAATACTTTTGTAAATCGACCACGTTTCATCAAAGCATTTGTCCAGATAGATTAAGCCAATGTGATGCACATCAGTATGTAGCCAAAGTGTGGTTATCTTGTTCCAAATCACTGTCCATACTTGGCAGTGTTTTCTCATTGTCTGCCAAGTAACTCTTAACACAACCGTACCATTCATTGCTGATGCCTTGGCTTCTCTTGTCCGTGTAGCACAATACTTTCCAGTCTTACTGCTTCTAGTATCAACTGCTGATACACAAACTACAGTCAGCTATCACTGGGACAATGTGCACATTGCACCAGCCATCTCATATTCATGGACCTGCTTTTCCATATCATTTGTTGTGTGCTTCCACCTTTAAGCCATCAGCAACTGCATCTTACCATTTACCTGCCTTGTAGCCTGGCCTTAGGCAGCTGATCAGTGCTTGAAAAAATTGGCTGTTCAGTAACTGAAAAGGGAATATTACAGCCATAAAGCAGTTTTCAGGGCTACCTTTTGTTTCAGTTCTGGCTTTTTTTTGTGCCAAACATATGCATGTGTGATTTGAAAAACCGTGACACTTCTGCTTCATTGTCTTTGGCTGATATGGGGCTGCCTTTCTCTTGCTGCTCTTGTCAATGGCAATGCAGTATTATCAGTACCTTCTGTGGTTAGATGTTGATAGATGTTTGGCTGTGTGTGTGGTCGCTCTGTGTGCTGCCCCAGCCCTGCGCAGACAGCTGGCATGGCTGACCTCGAGCGAACCGCCCAATGACCACAAGAGCCGTTAAGGGATGAAGGCACCCAGGCAGCTTTATTATCAATGAAGCATGGTATTAGTATCCCGCAGACTCTACTGGACCACTAATACATGTATACCCATAACAATGGACCAGCTCAGTGAACGGCGGGACTTTCCATTCCTGCGCCAGACAAAAATATGCCCTCTGAGAAACATCTTTATACCCTGATACAAACAAGTTACATACTGCCCTTCTGACAGTTAGTTACTGCCCCCTGATGTGGCAGTTTTTACCCATTACCTTGTAGATATTGGTTCAATCAAAACATTTCTATTACGTACTGTCATCCTGACCTTATCTTTTGGGAGGGGTCAGTGTGTGCCTGTTATCCTTGGGGAATGTTTTTGTACCATCCTTGATATCGGGATGTTCTGGTACCACTTGATATTGGGCTGTGTTTGCATGAGTTCGCTGTGACTAGCACTTCTTAGGAATGTGTATTTCTACAGTATCAGACCCGTTCTTGCCAGATTCTGAGCGCAGGTCCTCCCTCATACCAGGCCTCTATCGCAGGCTCTCTTCCTACTACACATACATTTCCAGAGTCTGATTCTAATATGCACCTATATTGTTGGGGCAATGAATGTGGCAGGTCTGATGTGAGTTACAGTATGGGGGAGGGGAGGGCTCAGCCAGCTGGTACTGTGGGGCTTCCGGGGAGAGGGGTCACACTCTTGTCTGGGGCTGCATCATTACTTAATTACCAACACGTTGTATTGGAAATAATGGTGCTTTAAAAATTAAGAGGGTTTTTAGAGTCTGTTTCCTGTTGCTGTCAGCACTGTGATAGTGAATGAAATGACTTATCTGGCCTCACAGCTAAACATTCTGCAACCAGTGTGATCTAACCAGAGCCCGGGCCAATCCTCAGCCAGACAGTATCCTGGGCTGCCATACTTATCACAGACCGGTGGCCCAGGGCCTGGGCTTTTCATATGAAAATGAGCATATTTCTCTGCAGCTAGTGAGCCAGTGTGCGATGCTTGCTCTGTGGAATGGGCTTTGCCGCTCACTGGGCACCTGCATAGCCAGAATTCCCATTCTAGCATTGTGATGTCCTCCTAGCGTCTGAGTGCCAGGTCTCTCTATGTTAGGGCCAGGGATGCCACCACTGGTGCCAAGAAGCCCGTGCTATCCCTCTCAGTCGTACTAGGCGCTGGTTGGAACATGCCATCCTTACCAGTGTCAGCATTACCGTGCAATGGAGTGCTTTCTTTTCCTACCTTATCTGGTTTCTCTGTGGCTGGTACATAGAGTACTAGCCCTAGTATGAGCTCAGACAAAGGCAAGGTTACATGGCCGGGATTCAGATATGACCACATAAGGAGTCAGTGATGAATGTAGAAAGACTTTTACAAACCTGTCCCATGTTTTCTTAAATTGCACAAGACAATTCCCAAGCATGTCTTTCACTGGGGTCATGATTATTCGGTGGGAATATGATTGGGAAGCAATAGAGATTCTCAGACTCACCACAAGCCCAGGTGACATTCCGACATGGAGGAGTTCTGCCTCTCAGAACATTGTATGTCCAAGAAAACAGAGATGCTTTTACGCTGTGATAGAGGAAGCGCTTACACTTCTGGGGCAGGCATTGGTGGGCGCTTTTTGTGCTCTACACTTCGAGGCTAGCACCCAGGACAGTGTTTGCAAATACTGAGATCTAAGCTATTTTTACCTAGGCGCTGGTAGCTCAGCTGGTGCAAATTGGTAAAGCTCCTCTACCATCAATGGAGCTATGTGGATTTACACCAGTCACGGATCTGGCCCAAGCAGTTGTTTTGCAGCATGGTGCCCAGATGAAGCCTGTGGGTGCTTCAGAAACACTTTAACAAAGAACTGCTCCAGGATAGAGAATAATACAATTGGACCGTTGTATGTAACATGTTCACGGGGCAGAGGAAAGGGGTAATGGCGAAAAAGGAGAGATGGAAAATACACACAGATCCACCCATGAATGGGTAAAGCTGTTATCGTCCATGCCAGCATTTCTCACAGAATAACTTGTCTGCATTGCAAGGCCTCGTACATCCTTGTTGCCTGTGATAAATGGCAGTATCCTAACAAGACTGCATTGCATTCAGAATTGTAATTGATACACAAGTCCATTGGCAGCAGACATTATTAATGATGCCAATGCGTATTTTCTTATTTATCACCCCGCCTAGGTTTGTGTCTATCAGCAAATGATTATCATTCATTTTCCTGACAAATCTATCAAGATCATTCATGATTGTGCAGCAAAGGAGCGTCTTTTAAACAAAGATTAATGACTTGGCGGTTTGGCTGGCTGAGCAAAAGGAAATGAAATTAACAATGAACTCTACAAACATGTCACCACTTTAATTTACCAGAAAATATTTTAAAATGGTATTTAAAAATGTTCGCTATGATAGGCACATTTTTTTTTAATAAAAAAAGGAAACTCCATAAATTTTAAGGAGATGGCCAGCAAGTTAGCAAACATGAAGCCATCTCTACTGTAGTTCTTTGCCTAGATTTTCTAAGCGACAGAAAAATCTTCTCCTATGGGTCTCCCCTCAAGTCACTCTACACAGACAATCTTATGAAGAACCTTGGGATGAACTCCGGCAAGGGGTGACAGATGAGGATCAAAAAAGCATTTAATGAAGCCAACCAGAGCTCAAAGCCCTTTGCATCACTTAGGTGCCACAAAGGCGCCAGCATCCGGCTGTAAGCGGCCATCAGAAAATTCCCTGGCCTAGAGGAATGGCGTGCTGCTGCGAAGCTGCTAGAGGCATCAGGATCATGGCAGGAAAGGGAGGGAGAGGGCCTGTGGCAAGCAGACTCTCATCCCGGCTATCCTCCAATAGCCTACTAGAGGCTCTACAAGAAAAGGAAATCCAATGCAGCCGGATTAGTGTTTGCATTTTCCTTTCCTCCACGTTCTCTTTTAGATCGCTGAGATGAAAGGTTAAAAAACTTTGGCCAGCCAGTTTGCGTGAGGCGGGCTCCTGCAAACACATGTGCTTCAGTTCCCACTGAAGAGGATTACTTATATGCTTGAATGCTCATCACATACACGTAGGACTTCTTTTTTATGGTGCCCGAGTAAGGACTCTATGATTTGGGTCATAAAAGACCCACACGACCAAAGCAAACAAATGTTTCCTGGTTTACAGGAAGGAGTAGTGTAATTACAAATCCAGTTCCTCTTTGATGTCATCACAAAATGGCTGCGCATTAGCAGCTCCCATGGGAACATGAGCATATGTGACTAATATTATTTGGCACTTATGCAGTGCTTTACCTCTCCAAATCACTGTACCAACATTACAGCTAAGGCATCGAGTTGCCAACTTGGTAACATTTAAAAACCAGACACTCCAGCAGGGGTGCTGGAACCTCCCGTTCCATCTCTTTGCCCTGAGGTGCCACTCCTGCCCCACCTATCCCCCCAAAGCCCCTCCCCTGCCCCACCGCTTCCCCCCTGAGGCCCCACCCCACCTATTTCCCCCTCACGAGCCTCACCACCTGAGGTTGTTTATGGGCATGACCCAAGAAAATTAAGGCGGGATGTGAGGAGGGCCAGCTGGCTCTCTTTGGCCTTCGAGGGGGGAGGTGCATGCTGCCAAATGCAACTGTGTCCGTGGGCCTTTTACCTGCCAACGCAGGCTTGCCCTTGGTAGATCAGTTGCCCAGCTCTGCCCAGAAACTTCAGGGTCCCAGCAATGGGGCTGCCACAGCTGCTCGTCTGACTATTCCCCTTTCTAACAGCTCTTCATGGCAGGAAGCCACATAAGGAAATGAGTAACTTTACTCACACAAGTAGTCCCCTATAACCATCTGTGCCTGTGTCTTCAGGATTAGGGCCCTTAAGTTAACCCTATTACTAGCTTTAACAATGCTCCATCCTTGCTGTCCCTGCCCTGAAGGAAGGCGGGGACCTATTTTCATCCTCACAGTGGAAAGCAAACTCTTTGCCACTGGCCCATGTATTCCTGTACCAGCGGCTCTAGGGTTTGGTTAAAACAATTTTGTATTATGTATTGGCAAGTGTGTCTCATCCAGAAAATAATAGAAATCCAGCCTTCCTTGTGAGTATGCACCTTAGCTCACTGAGGCACCTGCTTAGCACCACTGTTGTAAACCCAAGTCAAAAAAATAGGGTTGTTTTTTTGCTGACCTCCAGCTGCTGCAGTTGCAAAGTGATTACATGGCCACAAGAGGCGTTCGGCATGTGCTTTTGCTGTAGCACAGAAGGGCAGCAAAACACACACCACCTCAGCTGGCTGGCGTTTAATGGGCCATTTTATCTCTACAGCACGATGCGTATGCTTCCATCTTCAGGGGAAATCTGGAAAAACACCAACCCATCCTTGCCTGGCTACAGAACAAAAAAGAAAAGTGATCTGGACCCACTAGCAGACCTTGAGGGTCAGTCCTGGATGTGGCTGCAACCGCAGTGAGCCAAGAGACTTAAAAATACCAGCAATCCCATGTGTCAGTTACTGCGGTACTTTAACGTGGTAGGCTAAAAGTGAGAGAGGATCACGTTAGGTGCAGAGTTAAGGATGATTGTCCAGCTTAACTGTGCACCCATTATACAGCTAAATATTTGAGCTGCTTGAAAAATTAACCTGAACACAGTTCCCCATAATACATTATTTTAACTCATCATTTGCTGTTTTGCAGAGGGTCAAATATTTTGGTGCATTTCACATTTTAGAGGGTACAAGGCCCTACTCACCCAGTGTTTTTTCTTCTCTGGGCCCCGCTGTGTGTCCATCACTCGCCAAGGTGTCTAAGGCAATAGAGGTTGCAGCTATGAGCATTCTGTAAGCAGACTTGTTAAAGCTTTTAGAATGCAATAGCTTTTGCAATATTTCTAATAGCCTCCTTAATGCCAGCCTACAGCAGCAATCAAGGGCAGTGCTTATTATACATTTCATGAAGATCAGCTCCTTAGATTGGCCCTCCTATTCACCAAAGAAGATATAAGACTCTGAAAATGTTGTTAGCAGCTCATTGAAATACTGAAACTAATAGAACTGTGGCTGTACTAGACTATTAAGGCTGCTGGTTCAAATTTTCAAAAGAACTCAGTACCGTGAGTGCCAAATTCTTGAAAAATCTGCTCCAGTTGTAAATACCAAGTATTTGAAATTCTGTCTCCTGCTGAAGAAGCTCCAGTTGTCATGCTGCATAATCCCTATTGAGAAAACAGATACCATCTCGCTTTAACTAGTCTGTGCAGAAATGGATCATGTAACATGCAGTCAGGAGCCAAACACGAAATCTGAACAGTGGTAAACAGTGCCGGAGGGCACAATTTGCCCACGTGCAGAGGCTCAGAGGTTTCTGCACTGTTCAGAACCTACTCAAGCGAGACTCAAGTGCTGCTGCCTGCAAGGACAGGGAGAATTTCATCCTAGAGAGTGTGCATGTGCGTTTCAGGCTGCAGTCATCTGTAAGTGACTGGTTTTAGGGTAGTAAAAACATCATTTGATTGAGGTGGCAGTGGCCAACTCAAGCCTGGTATATGAATGAACAAAAAGTACAGTTTCCATCTTCCCCTTAACTTGACCGTTATCCACACAGAAAAACTCCTTGTGGGTGGCTGGCTGACACACACGTGAGCATTAGGCAGAGCGTGAATAAGTTCACCATGTTACCCATTAACAAGGTATCCATAGTGTGGACATGGTATTGCAACAACCCTTGAGGCGGTCCTCCAATGCCTTCCCAGGTTTCCTACAGGCCTCCACAACCCTATGGTATTTTATTGTTAACTAACTGCTCCCTGCTGCTTGACGGGAAGCCATCCACCACTGCATATAGGCCTATTCTTCTCAGTGTCCATGTCCTCATGCAGCTTCCATGCATCAATTAGACTCATTCCTCCCTGGTACAGAACTCCTGTTTTTGGAGAATGCCCCCGCCCCACTGTGACAGCTCAAGCATGATGCCAGATGGCCAGGACTGGACACCAGGGTACTTGTGGGTCTCTGGAGCAATGCAAGCAGGGCCCATGATTTCAGGAGCAAGAACCAAAATGCCAGGCTGTATGATATTTCTCAAACTGCCTGAGCACAGGCTCCATTAAAACAGGACCTCAGCGCCAGGAGAAACACAAAGGGACTAAGATGGCAGTGGATCCCAAGCTGGAACATGCCAAGCCAGAACTAGCTTATCTGAGGTATTGCCAGGTTCATGCCATTTCCACCCAGGTTCCCCAGAAGGGCCAGACAAGTTCACTCACAATACACTGCAAAAGTATTCACAGAGAGGCACAGTTTATTGAAGTGCTACGAACCAAGGGATGTGTCCCCAGCTACCTTAGTGCCACATGTAAGCAAACAGAGCACCGCTATGGGCACAAGACATTTCAGCAGTCCATCTCCTGCAGTCAGCTATTACCCTGTAGCGTGGCCGCAACCTTGCCTGATAGGCTAATATGAGGACTAAACACAACAGTAGAGTCTGCATTGTGGTCACTCCCTCGATGTTAGGGGCAGATTCTTCTGACCACCTTCTGGAATTGGCATAAAGACGGCTTATTTTGAAGAGAAACGTGTAATTTTTATTGTAGCCGTTAAAAAAAACAAACAGCATTGTTGAAAATGTTCACGTGTGAGTTGCACGAGGCATATTCAATTTAGTAGGAGAGACTCAGACTTGTCTCAGTGCAAGAGTTCACATCAATTTGAAGAAAAAAATTCCGCTGGAAGCACGGGCAAGTAACAGTGTCACTTTTTTCATTAACCTACAGCCACTGTTTCTGTAGGTGTGCAGCCATAAGTAAGATTACTGCTATAATTTTGTCTGGTCCCCAGGGGAAAAGGTTTCGAGAACTTTAAAGGTTACCAAACAAGACTTAAACTGGAGGTAGTTTCAGTTTACTTTCAGATTTCAAAATCAAATCGCAGCTAGACCCACATCAAAGCAGAAATGTCAGTAGTTTTGCTTTGTTCTTAGACGCTGTAAAACCTACAACCGCCATAAATCAGATTCCCTCATCTAGAAGAACTGAATGCCAAGTCAACAGCTTTTTAAAAAGCTTATTCTTCAGGAAAGAGTATGGCAATAAAGTCCATGGGGCAGATTCTTCTGTCCTTTACGCAAGCTCTACATGGGTGTAACTCCATTGGCTTCAGTGGAATTAGACCTGACTTACATCACTGTAAACAGGATCAGAATCAGTGAGCTTCCACTGAAGCCCTCATTTATCCCATCGGAACAGAAGGGAAGCACTTTTTCAAAGCCAATGCTCCCCACGCTTGCTGCTTTGTCACATCACTGAATCTTGGGAGGTGGGGCTTGATATTTGGCTCCTCTTCTCTGAATATGTTATGCAGAAGCTAAAATGCTTGGGTTAATTTCTAAAGGCCAGAATTAAACGGAACAGAGCAAGAAAGCTCATCAGTGGATGTAACTTATGGATTCACAGCCTGTAAGAGCGGTAAGCCAAGGTTGTATGGCGGGAATGGATTGCTTATCAAGTGGAAGATGAAGGTTTTCTTACAGGATGAGACAATCGAACCCATGAGGATGAAGGACTGCTCTCCAGTTGCAGACATTTAATGGGGAAATGTAGTTTTCATGAAGACAGAAGACACCAAAGCAACGCCTCGTACCTTTACCCATGTGCTGCAAAACTTAGCTTTTGTACTTTTATGTCGTTATTCAATGACAAGTAGTATCTTCATCTCCAGCATTTAATTTCTGATGCAACTTTGGGCTGCACTGCAACATTAGTATATTTTATAAACTCTGCACAAGCCACAATTAAATGAAATCCTCATACAATTTTTTTTTATTTTGATTGGCCAGGTTACCATAAATTTATAATGCAAGTCATTAGAGTATAATTCAGGGTTTTCTTTCCCCTGCTATTTTATCTCCTGACAAGTTTTACAAAAGAGAAGAATGGAATCTAGCTTAGCTGCACTACATCCAAGATGCTGCCTACACAAATGCCAGAGAGAGACGCTAAATGAACCCCAGAACATATGGCGCTCTGCTGACAGAGCTCAGAAACTGGTTCTGCATGAGCAACACGGAACATCTTGAAACGTACGAGACATGTGTGTTTTAGGAAGAAGATTGAAGTGTTTCATAATAAAACAGGACAAAGTGAAATACAAGCGCTGTATAAAATTTTAATTAAAAACTGGTTTTACCCTTCAACGTGCATATACAATATGCTTCACAGATGGATTTCATATTTAAGTATTATCCAAACCAAAAACGTAAATGAGACAAATAAAGCCTTCAAAAAATGGCACAGAGGCTAAAATGTATGTAAACACTCCATGATTGTGGTGAAAACAAGGCAGGCAGGGAAAGCAACATTCTGTCAAGTGTTTACTACTGGAGTGCTGAATGAACCAGTTCACAGAGCTATCGCCTTTGAAAGAACACATTGAGCTCAAAGTCCAAAAAATTCCAGTTGGTTTAATGATCTAAACATAAGCATCCAATCTACAAAAGTTCGGTGAACTGGATATTGCCTGTGTTACTTTCAAGCGATTTATTTAAATGACTATTTTATAAACCCCTCATCTGTGGCATCTGGGTGCGCTGATGCATATGGAAAGCAACACATTAAACTGCCCCCAACAGACCGAACAAAGATCTCCTCCTTTTGTGTCACCTCAACCCATTCTAAGAAAAGCCTCCCCAGCAATTCCACAGAGTTAAGTAAAAGTCTGACCAACGAACAGCACTCCACCCTATGCCCTAAAAGGTGGCAAACTCTGAGGAACAAAGAGAAAGTTCTAAAACCAAAGACTCTCCAAAACATGTTGGACTCTAGACCTAAAAGCTTTCATAGCTAGGGACTATAGCAAGAGTAGCTCAGCTGATAGCAGCCATCATAATGGAGCATCATGGGGAAAGTGGTTTCAGATGGCTAGGTGCCACAGCTCTGTTAGATCAAAACCAACCATCCTGACTGGATGGGAATCCACAGCAGAAAGCTTGCATGACCTCTGAAGTTGATATGCCAAAGGTAAGGTTTACATTTCCTACAGGTTTTCATCCAGAAAATTATTCTGGATTTCAGAATAGTTTTCCCTCACAAAGCAAGCACATGAAACTACAAGGGTGGTAGGTGATTAGGGTGCGTTTGGTCTTGGTCTAAAAAGGCTTCCCTCTTTACTGCATCATCTCCATCAGTGAGGTAGTTAATTCAAGTCATCCCCAAAGGCTCGCTTCTAGTGGTTTTATTGCTGTAGAAGAGCTTGGTCACTGAATTCTAAAGTTTTAAGGTTTTCCCCATAAACTTTTTAGAGAAAAAAAAGCTCAAAAGTCCCTGTCACACTCCACAGCTAATTCCAACTTTTAAATCTTCTCAATAATAATCTCTGATAAAATTTATCTCTTAGTCAGGCAAGTAAACTCATACGGTCTTAATTAAGACAGTTGTCAGACTTCACGTGATCCAAAGACTTTCTATTAGATTATTGTATTTATATACTGAGGCCACTGGCAAAATTTTGTTTTGCACAGTTCAGTGTTGCTAAAATAACATCAAGTTTAGGATTTAGGAAGACGAAGATTATACAGTGATAGAATGACTCGCCACCTTCCACTCCAGGTGCAAGGCACATTTTGACCTTGACTCTACTAAGATAAATTAATAGCACAGCATACGTATGCATACGTATATACACATAGATGAAGTATAAGAACCTGTATAGTGTAGAAGAGACTCCAGTAGGAACAATGCAGGATTAGAGATGCAGGATCAAAACCTAAACCAATGAGGTTGGCTAGGATTTTTATTATAATGATTAGACTCTAAGCCACAAGCTGTCAGAGTTATATATTCTCTTTCTCAATGGACTCAGTCAGATTTAACATCAGGCTCCCATCTCAACAAGAATAGTGCTTGTTTAATTTGAGAGTTACATGATTAAAAAAGTAAGAAAATGGGAAATCTACAGTAAAGCCCTTTTTATCGAATAGGAGATGGGACTTGGTGAGGTTCCCCCCACCTCCCCGTAATAAATCACTTCTATAACAAATTCTATCTCAGGATCTTTAAGCACTTTTCCCTGTGTAGGAGAGGTATAGTCTCCCTATTTTATGGATAGGGTAACAAAGGCACAAGGAGCCAGAGTGTTTCACCACAGACTTCCCGAGTCTTCTTGCTCCCAGTTCTATAACCTAACCACAAGGAGAGATTACTCACCCTGTGCAGTGTCTGGAGTTCTTGGAGATGGAGCACCCTGGGGACACATTTCAGGTCCGAATGCGCTCTGTGCCTTTATCGGAGAAGTGCCTGTTCATCCAGCGCATGCGCCCTGTGTCCGTGCTTATATAGGGCTGAGTGGGCAAACTGCCTTCTGTACTACAAAGTCCCACAAAGGAAACTCTGAAGCAGGAGGGCGATTAGTGGAGCTCTCATAGGGGACACACATTTCAAAGAACTCTAGTTATTGCACATGGTACGTAACTACTTCTTCTCCATCGAGTAGTGTCCTATGGGTGCTCCACTTCAGGTGACTTCCTAGCCATAGCCCCTTAAGGAAGCAGAAGGTTCATAACAGAGTTCAGCACTGAAGAAAGGACTGGGTTGTTTACTGTAGCATCTGATCTTACAGCATGACCCAAAGCACAATGGTTGGGAAAAACAAGTACTGAGGTCCACATTGCAGTGCTGCAGATTTCCACAATGTAACGACCTCCAGCAGGGCTACAGTTGTAGACTGTGACTGAGTAGAATGTGCAGTTCCTTGTAGGGGAGGTTGGACATCAGCCAAACTGTAACAGGTAAGAATACATTCAGAGATCCATTTAGAGTCACTGCATGGAGATGGTGGATCCCCTAGGCCTGTCTGCAATAACGGCAAAAGTCTAGGGGACTTCCTGAATGGTTCATGGTTCAGTTTTGTCCAAGTAAAAGGTCAATGCCCTTTTAACATCTAGTGTATGGAAGGTGGCTTTGGGTATTGTCTTATGCAGCTTTGGAAAGAAAACTGGAAGGTGAATAGTCTGGTTAATGTGAAAAACTCAGAAGAAACCTTAGGTAAAAGTTTTGGATGGGGTTGTAATGATACCTTGCCCTTGAAGAACACAGTAAATGGAGGGCCTGCCATTAGAATCCCAATCTCCCCAACCC
Source organism: Gopherus flavomarginatus (assembly GCF_025201925.1). Lineage (NCBI taxonomy): Eukaryota > Metazoa > Chordata > Testudines > Testudinidae > Gopherus > Gopherus flavomarginatus. The sequence continues at coordinate 109,221,834 of NC_066623.1, read as the reverse complement.
TTCAAGCAAAAGTGATGGCCACCAAAAAGGACATCTTCATAGGCAAATGTAACAGAGAGCATGTAGCTAGTGGCTCAATGGGCTGTTCCATGAGACAGTTAAGGATAAGACTGAGATCCTAAAGCAGAACAGATCTCTAATTTACAGAAAAAGTTTTGTAAGACCTTTCAGGAACCTCCTTGTGGTTAGATGTGTGAAAAATGAGAAACCTTCTACTGGTGAGTGGAAAGTTGTTATTGATTCTAAGCGAACCTTGATGGAACTCTCAGATAGATCTCATACCTTCAGTTCCAACAGGTAAATACAAGACTGTGGAAAGAGATGACTGGACAGGTGAGTGATGAAAGTGGTTACATCAAAGATGATACCTTCTCTATTTCTGGAGATAAGTGCACCTTGTAGATTTTTTCCTGCTACTTAACAGTATAGGTTGTACTCCTGATGAGCAGGACACCTCTAATCCCAAGAATCATTGAGGAACCGTGCCTGGAGTTGCAGAACATTCAGATTGGGGCAAAGTGTTTGACCTGCATTTTGAAACAATAGTTGAGAATTGAGGGCAAGAGGTGAGTTCGATGAGGTAAGGAAGCCAAACCTGCCTTGGCCAAGTTGGTGCAATCAAAATGTCCCTGGCGCGGTCCTGTTTGATCATGTTGAAAACCTTTAAAAGCAGTGGAATCAATGCATAAGCATCAATAAGACCCTTTGTTCATGTAATGAGAAAGGTGGTTGCTAGAGATAAAGGCTTGAGTCCTCCTCTGAAGCAAATTTTTTTGCACTCTGTGTTGGCTGCAGTGGTGCAAAAGTCAACCTCTTGAAACCCCCAAATTAGGAATATTTTGTAGAGACTCATAAATCCAACTCCCATTCACAATTTAGGGTAAAATGTCTGCTGACATCATTTGCCATGGTGTTTTGTATACTTGGGAAGTAAGAAGCTGAAATATCTGGTTGACTATTTACCAATTCCAAATCTTTATCACTTCGGTGCAGAGCAAGAGGGAACACGCTCCCCGATGACAAATAATATAATACATACAAGAGATGTTGTCCATCATGATCTTGATTGACTTGTTTTTGATTAGGGGAAGAAAGGGGAGGCAAACATTTCTGACCGCCCTCAATTCCAGGAGATTCATGTGCAAGCACTGTTCTTGTTGTGACCGTTTGCCTTGGGACACATGAGGACTCAAATGTGCTCTCCAGCCCAAGAGAGAAGAGTCCGATGTTATTATGACCATAGGAGGATGCTGGATGAACAGGATTCTTGCACAAACCTTGCAAGGATCCTTCCACCAGGTGAATGGCTGAGTATCATTTCAGACTCTTTGTTGAATATATATGCTGTTCTGAGTCACTCCTGGACACACTGAAGATGTAACCTAGTGTTCTATGTTACAAAAACACAAGCTACCAGATGACCCAGAAGCTGCAGCCATGTTCTAGCCGGTATTTGAGGCCTGAACTGCCTTCTTTGGATAGAGCGAGGAACCAGTCGGGAGACTTGCTCATCATCGAACTCAAAAACACTGCTATAAAAAATATATGCTGTATCGGGGTCAAGGCCATTTCTCAATATTTATTTGTAGGCCTACATTGTGGAAAAGGGAAATTGTTGTTTAAACTGCTGACAACACCTCCTGATAAGACCGCCCTTCGAGGAGCCAGTCGCCGAGGTACAGACAGACTTATTCCTAGATGATGCAGGTAGGCGGCTACAACCACCATTATTTTTGAGAAAATCATTGGGGCGGAAGAATGGCTGAAGGGTAGGAATTGTTGGTGAATGACTATGAAATGAAGAAATCTTTTGAGAGAGGAATAAATTGCACGACGTAAGTAAGCATCTTTGAGGTCAAGAGTTGCAAACCAGTCCCTGGATTTGGGGAAGGAAATTATAGCTGCTAGGAACATCATTTTGAATTTCAGATGTCTTGACGTATTTAATCAATTGTTTGAGATCTACTTTTGGCCTCCAACCCGTTTTCCTTGGGTAACAGAATATACCTTTGACAAAGCTCTTGTCCTTTGGGCTGAAGTGGAACTGGTTTTATAGCCCTTTGACTTCACAGTGATGTGATCTCATGTCAGCAATTGATCGTGAGAAGGTCCCTGAAGAAAGAAGGAAAAGGCAGGTGGAAGGGGAGGATGGAGATAAATTGGATCATATAACCAGAAGTAACAGCAACTGATACCCCTTTGTCTGATGCATGGGAGACAGTAACCTGTTGGTATAGCGAGAGACAGTGTCCAAATTAAGGGAAAAGGGTGAAATAGTGTAGCCAAGAAACCCTATCAGGTGGTTCAAACTCCCGACCAAACCCACAAAAAGTGAAGTTTGGGAAATGTTGACTGGCTCGGATGAAGTATTCAAGTTAGTCACTGGCTCCTTTTTAGAAAATCTTGACCTCTTAGCCAGCAGTTCAGATGGTCTACGGAGGGTGGAACATTAAGCAAGATGGGATCTTTGCACGGACTGAGTCCTGTTGAATTTCTTTTTATTTGCAGGCATGTACATCTCCAGGAACTTAACTGTAGACCTAGAGTCATTTAGGGAATGAAGTGAGCTGCCTGTGTAGTCTGCACATCACTACTGCAGTGGAAATAGACCTGGATGCAGTGTTGACCACATCAAGTAAAACCTGCAAAGATGTCTTTGCCACGAGCTGACCCTCCTTTATTATGGTGCTATACGGATCTTGGTAAATGGTCAATGAAAGCATTAAACATCTCATAATTCAGGTAGTTACATTTCAACATCAGTGCTTGGTGATTCACAATCCCAAACTGTAATGTTGCCAAAGAGTGGCTTTTCTGACCAAAAAACTCCAGCCACTTCTGGCCCTTGTTATATGGGGTAGCTTTAGAAATATGCTGACTTCTCCTTTCATTAACTGTGTCCATGACTAGACAATTTGATGCCGGATGTGAAAACAAAAACTCAGAATCCCTGGCTGGGAAGGCAGAATTTTTTTACTGGCATCCTTGCACGTAGGAGGTGCCACTGCTGGAGTTTTCCAGATGGTCTGGGGTGGCTCAAAGAGAGCATCATTAATTGGCAGCGCCACCTGTGCTGAAGAAGTCTGCAATATGGCCAGGAGCTTGTGAAGGGAAGGTGGGTGAAAAAGGACCGAAGGCGCTGCACTCACACAGCCCTATATAGCCTCAGAATGGGGTATGTGGATGTGTAGGGTGCAGGCGAAGTCTGAATGGGCACTGCTACCAAAAAATCTCTGATCAGAGGCACGGGTGCACGTGCACCTGAAGTGAGGCACCCACAGGGACACACCTCAAAGAAGACTAGCTTCTTTTAACAGATTTCTTAGTTTTCTGGTGACTCACCGAAAACTTCAAGTGAAGAAATCTTGAAGAGCTAGTCTATAAAAACCCAAAATACATACAGTACAGAGAACCTGGAGCACTTTCCTCATCAAATGAGTTTAAAGAAGTTCAAATTTTGAGCCTAAAAAATTCTCAGTGTCTTCATTACCTGAGGTGTTCCACATCGTCCGCTCCATCTGACATTCTCAAGGGACCAAGCCGAGGCTTCTATCCTTCTAGCTGGGAAGCTAGATAATGCTGATCCTTAAAGAGCTTGACACTTCCACTTGTTAATAACTACAAGGCAATGCTGAGGGATTTTTAAAGTGACTGCTATTTAGCAAAGAGCCTGATTTGTGATTGCGACCCACTGTTTGTATTTGCACAAACTAAGTTTCTGCCCCAGTGAGAGTTGAGACAAAAGTAGCCTCAGTTTGACTTACTAAAAGAAAAGTGATTAAAATATTACGCTGATTACATTTTGTGTCACACACAGTACCAAAAAGGCAAATAAAGTCTGGTTAGAATACTCCTGGGCTATGACAGTCCAGGGGAGGAAAAAAAGAAATAAAGAAGACTGATGCAATAAACTCTAATTCTCTCTTAATCTACCCCATTATTTCTAGATTTGAGTAGGCAGTTTTCCTTTAGAAGGCAAAATGGTGGTGGTGGAATTATGCCATCCTGCTGTCACTAACACACCACTTTGTGGATGGCAAAGATAAGGATTGAGCAAGAAAATGCTATTTAAAGCTTTGCTCAGGAACCTAGAAATTTGCATTTGATAGAAGGGATTTAAATTGTATTAGAAGGCAAGGTGCACGAAACAATCGCAGTTTATTACTATGTTGGTTCACTGCCTGAAACTATACTTATCGCATACTGCAGTAGCAGAGGAGAATCAGTCTTCTCTGCACTTGAGCTATAGACTCATAGACTCTAGGACTGGAAGGGACCTCGAGAGGTCATCGAGTCCAGTCCCCTGCCCTCATGGCAGGACCAAATAGAATCATAGACTATTAGGGTTGGAAGGGACCTCAGGAGGTCATCTAGTCCAACCCCCTGCTCCAAGCAGGACCAATCCCCAGAGTTTTACCCCAGTTCCCTTAATGGCCCCCTCAGGGATTGAACTCACAACCCTGGGTTTAGTAGGCCAATGCTCAAACCCCTGAGCTATCCCTCCCCCCTAAATACTGTCTAGACCATCCCTGATAGACATTTATCTAACCTACTCTTAAATATCTCCAGAGATGGAGATTCCACAACCTCCCTAGGCAATCTATTCCAGTGTTTAACTACCCTGACAGTTAGGAACTTTTTCCTAATGTCCAACCTAAATCTCCCTTGCTGCAGTTTAAGCCCATTGCTTCTTGTTCTATCATTGGAGGCTAAGGTGAACAAGTTTTCTCCCTCCTCCTGATGACACCCTTTTAGATACCTGAAAACTGCTATCATGTCCCCTCTCAGTCTTCTCTTCTCCAAACTAAACAAACCCAATTCCTTCAGCCTTCCTTCATAGGTCATGTTCTCAAGACCTTTAATCATTCTTGTTGCTCTTCTCTGGACCCTCTCCAATTTCTCCACATCTTTCTTGAAATGTGGTGCCCAGAACTGGACACAATACTCCAGTTGAGGCCTAACCAGCGCAGAGTAAAGCGGAAGAATGACTTCTCGTGTCTTGTTTACAACACACCTGTTAATGCATCCTAGAATCACGTTTGCTTTTTTTGCAACAGTATCACACTGATGACTCATATTAAGCTTGTGGTCCACTATGACCCCTAGATCTCTTTCTGCCATACTCCTTCCTAGACAGTCTCCTCCCATTCTGTATGTGTGAAACTGATTGTTCCTTCCTAAGTGGAGCACTTTGCATTTATCTTTATTGAACTTCATCCTGTTTACCTCAGACCATTTCTCCAACTTGTCCAGATCATTTTGAATTTTGACCCTGTCCTCCAAAGCAGTTGCAATCCCTCCCAGTTTGGTATCATCCGCAAACTTAATAAGCGTACTTTCTATGCCAACATCTAAATCGTTGATGAAGATATTGAACAGAACCGGTCCCAAAACAGAACCCTGCGGAACCCCACTTGTTATACCTTTCCAGCAGGATTGGGAGCCATTAACAACTACTCTCTGAGTACGGTTATCCAGCCAGTTATGCACCCACCTTATAGTAGCCCCATCTAAATTGTACTTTCCTAGCTTATCTATAAGAATATCATGCGAGACTGTATCAAATGCCTTACTGAAGTCTAGATATATCACATCCACCGCTTCTCCCTTATCCACAAGGCTCGTTATCCTATCAAAGAATGTTATCAGATTAGTTTGACATGATTTGTTCTTTACAAATCCATGCTGGCTATTCCCTATCACCTTACCACCTTCCAAGTGTTTGCAGATGATTTCTTTGATTACCTGCTCCATTATCTTCCCTGGCACAGAAGTTAAACTAACTGGTCTGTAGTTTCCTGGGTTGTTTTTATTTCCCTTTTTATAGATGGGCACTATATTTGCCCCCTTCCAGTCTTCTGGAATCTCCCCCGTCTCCCATGATTTCCCAAAGATAATAGCTAGAGGCTCAGATACCTCTTCTATTAACTCCTTCAGTATTCTAGGATGCATTTCATCAGGCCCTGGTGACTTGCAGGCATCTAACTTTTCTAAGTGATTTTTTACTTGCTCTTTCCTTATTTTCTCTTCTAAACCTACCCTCTTCCCGTAAGCATTCACTATACTAGACATTCCTTCAGACTTCTCAGTGAAGACCGAAACAAAGAAGTCATTAAGCATCTCTGCCATTTCCAAGTCTCCCGTTACTGTTACCCCCTCCTCATTGAGCAGTGGGCCTACCCTGTCCTTAGTCTTCCTCTTGCTTCGAATGTATTGATAAAAAGTCTTCTTGTTTCCCTTTATTCCCATAGCTAGTTTGAGTTCATTTTGTGCCTTTGCTTTTCTAATCTTGCCTCTGCATTCCTGTGTTATTTGCCTATATTCATCCTTCGTGATCTGCCCTAGTTTCCATTTTTTATATGACGCCTTTTTATTTTGTAGGTCACGCAAGATCTCAAGGGTAAGCCAAGGTGGTCTTTTGCCACATTTTCTATCTTTCCTAACCATTGGAATAACTTGCTTTTGGGCCCTTAATAGCGTCCCTTTGAAAAACTGCCAACTTTCCTCAGTTGTTTTTCCCCTCAGTCTTAATTCCCATGGGACCTTGCCTATCAGTTCTCTGAGCTTACCAAAATCTGCCTTCCTGAAGTCCATTGTCTCTATTCTGCTGTACTCCCTTCTACCCTTCCTTAGAATTGCAAATTCTATGATTTCATGATCACTTTCACCCAAGCTTCCTTCTACTTTCAAATTCTCAACAAGTTCCTCCCTATTTGTTAAAATCAAGTCTAGAACAGCTTCCCCCCTAGTAGCTTTTTCAACTTTCTGAAATAAAAAGTTGTCCGCAATGCAGTCCAGGAACTTATTGGATAGTCTGTGCCCCGCGGTGTTATTGTCCCAACATATATCTGGATAGTTGAAGTCCCCCATCACCACCAAATCTTGGGCTTTGGATGATTTTGTTAGTTGTTTGAAAAAAGCCTCATCCACCTCTTCCGCCTGATTAGGTGGCCTGTAGTAGACTCCCAGCACGACATCACCTGTGTTTTTTACCCCTTTTAGCCTAACCCAGATAATATGCATATTAATAGAAGGTTAGCCAAGCACACGAACAGGAGAGGGGGCCAAACACTTGTTTTAAAAGTGGCTTGCAGATTTCAAATGGACAGAGCTGTGTAACTTGACTCTTAAGTCACATTTTGCATACAAGTTTCCCCCTAACAACAGAAATGGATTTCAATATAGGGTTTGGAAGAAAACCCTTAGCTATGTCATGGAGTACGTATTACAAGCACAATCCTGCTATCAGAGAGGTGGTTAGCTGATACTGATGATACTAGCTGATTCTAAGAGGCAGAACATCTACACATGATAGGAGCGGGGCCAAAGGGTGGCCATACAATTTATAGTGCAAGTTACATTATATAGCAAAACTTCATATGGAGAATATTCCTATCCAGTAAAATTCAAATATGAATGCTTCTTTTCCCTTCCCATTCTTCCTAAAGGAAGCCCAGACTAAGCAAGCCTGTAGGTTCCCCCAAAATTTAAAGAACCAGGATTGCCACCTGTCAATCAAGCTAAAATGGAACTTAAATTACAGCCTCGTCTTTCTCACCAAACTCCTGCCCCTTTAGCCCACACTTTCTTTCTATCCTCCAACTCATTATCCTGACTTCTCATGGTGGGTCTCTCTCCCGTCTTCCCCTATTCCTCAATTTTCTGGCTGCAAATGTGGGGCTGGGGTTGCCAGTCTCACACACAAGGATATGGCAACTCTGTATGTTCAGCATCTCCCATGTGTTTAACTGGGCTCAAATCAGTAACTAACTGGCTGAACCACCAGAGATGGGTAGTGGTGAGTAGCACTCCTATATCATGGAGAGAGAATGGGCCTAGGTGCAAAACAAAGGATAGCAGGTGATATCCAAAATATTCGCAGTCCCTACACCACAATTACCCCTTTCCTGCTGAGACTGTGAAGGATGCTTGCGGCTGCTAAAAAATTTTAGACAACAGTCAAGGTAAGGCACACAGAGTGTGTGCATACACAGCACATGCTTCCTGTCCTGCAGGTCTAGCATGGCTAGGGCAAACACCAGCTTTGCTCGGTTACCTGAACAGTAGTAAAGTGTATGCTTACAGTTTTCACTTAGCTATGACACTTGGTTCAGGCCAGGAGGGTGTACTGAACAAGGAGGCGTTGACTGCATGGGCAGGAAGACAGGACTCATGACTGAGTGCTCATTCACATCAGGAAAACATTTCAACTTGCACTTGCAATGTAGATTTTGGTTGGGTAACACTAAGTCACATGCTGCAGAGCGCCAATCAAATTCTGCCTTGGCTTTTCATGATGGTCTTCCAGGTTTCTTCCTGCCATCTTTTCATTGGTCAATTTTATCTATTAAGAAACTATTGTAGTACAGACCAATAGGGACCAGAGCCACAGAAAAGCCGCCCACTTTAATGGTTGAGCACAGGGCTAGGATCCAGAAACTTGTACATTCTAAACCCTGCTGTGCTGGTGAGTACCAAGCTTTAGATAAGTCTGTGCTGTACATGTCCAGCTCTAAAAAGCAACTTAATAATGCTCCTCTACATTATAGGATGTTGTGAGGATTAAATAACTGGTTAATCTTTGTTTTGCACTCTGAAAATCTAAAGCACTGCAAGGGCCAAGCAGGACCAAGGCCAGGAACATGGAGCTGTTAATCCAGCAATTGGTTTAGCTGTTACCAGGAGCAGAAATGCCTGTATTTAGTACATTTCCTTCAAAAGCCCCCTTTCCCGGAGCTGCGCTGCACAGCTTTTCAGTGTGTTCTCCACCTGACTTACTCGTTCACAGGCTGCTTCCTTAAATCAATTAGGTGATCTTAGTATTAAAGCATGGATTGCAGTAAGCCAACATTTAGTCTATCCCCGTATGTTGGCAGGTTACAGTCCTAGATTTCTGCCATCTGTACAACTAGTTTTATCCTTTGTCCAAAAGGAAGATATAAGATGGCATCAGTGTAACTGAATCTGTCCCCGCTGCCTGCTTCTGTGGCGAATGCGCCAGGATACACATTTCCTTTTGAAATGGGAGAAACAAGCAGGAGATGGACATGCTTGCCCTTTTAAATCACTCAGATGGGCAGCTTGCCCTGGTCTGTTAATGTGGGAGCTGTTCAATGTGAGGCTGAAAAGGTTCCCTCTCCAGGGAGAGCATCTAACTACTGCCAAACATTTGGTGGCCTTTAACGAAAAGATGCAATTTCTGCCAATACATCCCCAGCAGGCTAGTAAGGATGGGCTCCAAATATGGTGGGATTGTGATGCAGGGACTTCATAATGCTTGCATGGGGCATCTGGCTCTAGCTGACGAGCTCCAAAAGTGATCCTGGAAACTTTTAGAGATCGTTACATTGGGATGCATGAAAAAGAAGAAGAGATGTTTTCTTACAATATATAGATAGTTATTTTCAAAAGAGCTTGACATTAATAGAAATGTCATGGCTGAGAGTGCTGAGAAACACTTTAAACACAGCTACAAGAGTTAACTATCAGAATTTTTCCCTTCTCCATTTCTACACCTGGAATGAGCAGACATTATCCTTCTAAAAAAATCCCTCCAAATAGATAGTATCGTACTATGATCATCTCACTAGCTCTTTAAACACTGGGGCAGGTTTCACTTTCAACCACCTATATTTAAATTGCTAATAACTAAAACAGAGCTGGCTGCAATCAAAGCCTGCATTGATGATGGATAGGAACATCCACTTTACTCAGTGCCTGCTTCAGAACTGAAAAGGACAAAGAAGAGGTGGGTGAAATAGCACCATCCTAGCTTCTTAAGGGAACAATGCACCTGTTTAACTTTAATTGTTTTGGACTTTCTTTTTATTTTAACATTTTGCTTTTGGGGTCCCAGCCTCAAAGCCCCACTAGCCCATAACAGTTCTTCCCAGTGAACATTCCCTGTTAAAAAATAGAGTACAAATATTTGTTACACAAAAATAATTCTCATTAAAAATAGTAACCTTGTGCACTGTACATTTCTGGTTGTATTGCTATCAGGAATGTATTTTTCTTTTTGAAACGGTGCCACAAGCTTTTTTGTACATGTTTCTGTATATTTTCTCCAGGCTGTCTTCAAAGACAGCTCTGTGGGGTTTTCCTTTGTACACAGCTGCACGGTTGGACCAATATTCACCATTATCCAAGTGAACGGTGGTGTTCTGCTGAGCTGATGAACTGTCAATATAAGCAAAGCCAAAAATGATCAGTCTGAGGAGAGGAGGAAACATGAGTCTGAAAATGTAGCGTGAACTCAGATACAGTGCTGAGAAATAGTGACATTTTACAAGTAGAAATATAATTATACCGCAATTATTCTAAGAAACAGAAGCCCATGTTATTAAAATACAGAAGACTTCATGTAACCAAGTACACTTTATAAATACCTCTGCAATAGAGGCAGAATTCATTTTGGAACAGAATGCGGTTGCTTTACAGTATTTTGATTGGCAGTGTGACTAGGCATTGAGCCCTATGCAGCAGCTACATAGGATGTGTGTGTCCTTTGAAGGTCAAAATGTAACTATAAGCAGCTATTTCAATATGAAGACAATCTATTCAAGGTAAATTAAATGACTGCAGTTGCAGCTATAATGTGTTCTATCCTCACCATCTCAGGTTAAAAATATATTTTACCAAATACATGATGATATAATGGCAATGGAATGTTACTTGTTTCTTCCCATTATGTGTCAGTGTTTTAATATTTGTAAGAAAAGATTTTCATATACCAGTAGCTTCCAGAATTCATTTTCCTAGAACCATCAAGTAGAATTTATCCTCTGAAAGTCTTCATTACCAAGCACTGACAGATTTTAATGCACTTATATATCTGAGCTTCATGGATTGTTTGCTTTATGTTAGAACCTTTGAAATAAACGATTGCATTATAATACACGCAACCAGTTTGATTTTATATTATATTATATTTGAAATTAGATCATCAAAAATTAAAAAGGTAACGATCAGTTCTGGGGTAAATTTTTCAAACACATCTAAATGAGTTAGATGTTTTTGAAATGTTTACCCCTGTTCTCTAAAGGTTCAGATCCCAACCCTACCATCTTCTGGATGGGAAAATAAACTGGGCATGTGAAGTTTACTGGTGGCCATTTTTGCCTGGAAAATAGAAGTAAGATTTGATTTTACAGGTACATTTCAAAAATGTGTTGCTTATGCAACACAAGTCACGTCACACCACTCCAGCAGAGTGACAGAATTTCCAGGTCTTAATATTCTGTCTTGAAGTTAATATGTATTAAACAATGAGTGAAACAACATATGTGACATTATTCGTGAGGGTATTTTTAGCTAGCTACAGCATCTTGTACTGAGGTTTCCACTGAAAGGTACACTTAAAACAATGGGAATGAGGTGGGGAAGGATGAGAGATTTAGGGCCAGATCGCTAAACCCTGGTCTCACTTCTTGCGCATGATAAACCGAAGGTATAATCTTCCACTTACAATTATACGCTGGGGCACAAACAATGTAATTTGGAAGCCAGTCTACATGCTATAGAAACAGGGAGTTGAGTGAAAAATGGCATCAGCTGTGCCCACAATTGTGGGCACAAGGCTGAAAATGCATAAAAGCCATCTTGACACTTAATCCCCTCCACAAAAACAGGCCCAGGTATTTTAAATCAATTGACTATTTGCAGTAAATTAAACATACCTTTCCTTACCATCCAGGTAGAACTGCACTTTATAGCTTTGACTTGTAAGAAACCAACACACAAGAAATGTCAATCAACAAGGGATCCTCATAGTCCCGTATTGAATTTGAACAGTTCTATAGATTTGGAGGCCTCCAGGATTTGGGGCTAGGTCAAGATACCAGATCTGTATTTTCTTTTCCACAGCCCATCCTACTATCTACCCTCCCGAAGAAAAGTCAGACCGCAGCCCAGCAAATAAATATCCTATTAGGACAATGCATCCACCTTCATGTATACAACTCAAGCAACACTTCTACTTCCTTATTTAGACAGATTGCTCCCTATAGTCTGTATCTGCACTTCCTTCTACTAAAAATGTAATTTGAGCCAGAAAAACTCAAGTTCCTCACGTTCCTCCGTTCAAAAACCATCACAGTGTCAAACATGGCTGACTCGCCAAGAATGAAAGTAAAGTCGGCAAATTCCATATCAAGGTCATGACAAAGCCTTAAAGCTTGTCTATTTTTGGTACATTTCCATTAGTTGCTCCTTGCTCATGAGATATTCAGCATTGGTATGGACAAAGACAGCCATATTACAGAAAAGCCAGTCTCCTGTCTTAACTGGAAACCATCCTGACAATCTGAGCTAAGTGACCTGGGAATTACACACACAAATCATTAATAGCAGGATTTCTGCACACAACTCCCCACTCTGAAATACCTGTCATGTGCTTTTATGCCCTCATACATCTCCTTCAGGAGTCCCAGAAGTTCTTTTCAGAGTGAACCATACACTAAATATTTCACACAACATGGACTTTTTCCATACTCCCAGTGGTTTTCAATCATCTACTTTACTGCAAACATTTTGTAGGCAGTACCATGTCCTCCTCTGAACTCTGTCTCTGTCCTTGTATCCTGTTGACAAGAACTGTGCAAACCCTGAGCAGTCAGATCATCCTTGAGTTCTTATGTCTCTTTGCCTTTTGTGGAGTGGAATTAATGTTGCCAGTGTCTAACCCCAAGACGCAGTACTTTCCCAACTTGAGTGCCTCATTTCATATCCCGTCATTCCTTGATGCTGTAGTACTGGCATTATTTTTCCCCCCCAAGGCTTGAAGTTTCAATACCAATCTTAAAGTCTCAAAGCTCCCTCAATACAGAGACGTGTGTACACAAACACACAGATACTTTGTTTGCTTCAACTGTCAGGGCAAGGAAACATAAGTGATACTGCCACTCCTTTATCTTAAGTATAGAAGTATTACCAATTACTTACATAGCAATTGCTCTAAAACTTAATAAAGAGAAAAGTGCTCTTTGACAGAAGCGAGTATGACTGTATTTGTAACCCTTAGTTACACTCTAACTGCAGAAATTAAAATGTAGGGTTTTTTAAACAAATGTCAATAGCAAACCACTAAATGTTACAAGGGCACTACACTGCACAATATGATTGTTCTTCCTGTCTGCACATACGACGATGACTTGGCAGTCATTGTGAAAGTTTGCATCACATTTAAGTGTCAAAACATAGCTATTTTAGGTCAAATCTGCCTAGATTTAGCACTGCAATTCTGGAGGGTTTTTTTTCTTCTTAAAAACAAAAAGCAAAGGTACATAGACCTAATCCTGTTTGATATGTACGTAGTGCCTTTCATCCTCAGAAATCCCAAAATGTTTCACAAACTACCACCAACACCCTTTCCTCACCCCTCCACCCCCGCAACTGCAACCATTTCTAGGACACAGGATGGCAATGAACCAATGCACTGAGTGGAAATGCTAGAGCAAGAGCTTCTTCAGATGAAGAGTGCCAGAAGATACCAAGCCAATGTAAATTAAATAGGACCTTAGTTTTTGAGGTCTCATCTGAAATACATACACTAAACTACCCAATACTGTGTTTAATCCACCCTATCACAGATGAAGCATATAGAGTACGACAATCTTAAATTTAAAAAAGAAATCCTCTCTCAGTTACGTGCCTGGGAAAAGTTGTCTAGCTACTAAGCATCAATTTTCACATTTCTATAATTTAAAAGATAACCAAATACTTTTTTAAAAAATGGAAAATTTGCTCTCTGGCTGAGATTATAAAATCCAAATTACTGCCCAAGGATCATTTTTATGATCATGTACATCCTGAAAATAGGGATTAATGAAGGTTAGACTGACAGTGTCAGTCATAGCAGTATGGAAGACACAATGATAATTAACTGTATTTTGCTTTTAGGTAAAAAATCTTTGTAGAACTAACTCAGAGAAGCATTTGGCCATTTTACAGCATAATGCATAATTTAAAATAGAAAATGAATTATTTAAGTATCCATTTTGCAGCTAGATATGAGCAATGTGGTGTACATGTTGTTTCTATACCAATTACCAGACAGGACAGCATATATAGAGTAACCAAACTTCACACCTGCTCTGTAGTTCACTGCCACATAATGAGTCTTTACACGAAACGTCTCTTGTCTTACTTGAGTCTCCTTTTGATGAGTTACTCTCATCCTAAAAAACAGAAATCAAATTCTCATTAGCCCGGTTTCTGATTACAATAGTTTCATTTAGAAATAGTTTCCTTTCATTTAGTAAATGACTATGAAACTGCTTACATTTCTCGAGGGAGAGAAAGGAAAAGGTGTAATGAACCAAGTACTACTTATGATTAGTTTTAATTAAAATCACTGGAACTCAGCTAATAATTTTCAGGTAATAAACTGGAAAGAATTTCTGGGAGTTGTACATCCAAGGGCCTGTGCAGATGATGCTAGTCACTCATGCTTACTATACACACACAGGGCTGAGTGCTAGGAAGCATGCTGGTGGCAGCACTGCATTTGTATCTTGCAGAAGGGGTATGTGGGGCTCAGGAGAGGGGTATGTCTTTAGTTTAATGGACGTCAAGGTAACTATGATGTATTTACTAGGGTGACCAGATGTCCTGATTTTATAGGGACAGTCCCGATATTTGGGTTTTTTTTTTTTTTTAAATATGGGCTCCTATTACCCCCCACCCCGTCCTAATATTTCACACTTGCTATCTGATCACCCTAGTATTTACTGACTCTGTAAAGAAAGTCTTAAAAAGTAACTACTTAGGATTCTCCATCTTCCAAGTGCTTAACAAACATTAAAGAATTAGTCCCCTGTGCAAAAGGTAAGTAGCATAATACCCACTAGAAGTCAGTAGAACAACCAAGACTAGAAGGTAGGAATCCCTTTGTGACGGGTGGGGTGCTACTTAGAACTGGGATACCACTGGCCTGCCTGACCCACCAGTCTGGGTTCCCACTCCGCTGTATTGTTGGGCAGCCTGCAAGCCCTTCCTCAGGCTTCAGACTGAACTTTACTAGCACATGTACAGGTAGGGACATACCCAAGTGCAGCTTCACACAGCTGCAGGGGAAGGCTCAGCTAAGGAACCGCCCAGTACTCAAGTGCACCCCACTCCACTCTAGAGGGTAAATCCAAAATTATACCGTCATGCGCTGCACAGAGATTCAAACACCGTAAGCTCATGAAATTCACCCCCTCCCTCAACGTGGAGAGGAATGTATACAGCTTTCTGCCCCACCATTATGTTTTCCACTCACTGGTCTTAGACAAAACAAAACAAGTTTATTAACTACAAAAGATAGTTTTTAAGTGATTATAAGAGAAAGCAAACAGATCAAAGCAAATTACCTAGTAAATAAAACAAACACACAATCTAAGCTTAATATACTAAAGAAATTGGAGATGTGTAGCAAATTCTCACCCTAAATGTTATTTTAGGCAGATTGCAGAGTGTCTTGAAGGCAAGCTGCACTTGCTTGCAACTTAAAACTCCAGTTATTCCTTGCACAGGCTAGACAGCCCTCTAGCCTGTGTTCAGCCCCTCTCCCCCAGCTCAGTCTTTTTGTTTCTTAGGTGTCATCTTGGGCAGTCATCTTGGGCGGGGAGCCAATGAAGAAGGAACCACGATGATGTCACTCCCCTGCCTTAAACAGTTTTAACATATGGTGGGAACCCTTTGTCACCCAGTTTGATTCCCATGCCCGGTCAGTGGAAAAACACTAGTATTATCATGGAGTCCAGTATCAGGTGACTTGGTCACATGCGCCTGTAGGACCCCACAGCCATGATTCACAGGCTGTTTGCAGTGTCCCCAGGAAGGCTTCCCCTTCTAAAACCTATTTTTCTCCCTAATGGTCCTTCCCAACCAGTCATCTAGACTGATTGCATTCTGCCTAATAGGCATTCCCCAGGTGCAAACATCATTTGTAATAGATGCAAAAACAATATTCCTAACTTCAGATACAAAAATGATATATGCCTACAAATAGGATGATCTTATTCAGTAAATCATAACTTTTCCAATGATACATCACATGACCTATCTTGTATAAAATAGGTCAGTTATGCCATAATCATAACAATATCTTTATGAAGAATATGGGGGTGTAGTGTCACACCCTTCCCTTGCTTACCTACACCTACTGTGTAGGTATAGAATAAAGGACTGTACAGAGTCGAAGCTAGAAGATATTTTCAGCAGAAGCCAACTGAAGCGAGGATTAGTGAACAATTACCTTTCACGTATTCCATTAATATAATCAAATTGGTCCAGAACGCAAAATTGGGAAACAGGACAATGAATATAAAGGAAAAGAGAAATAAAATGGAGAGCAAGCTGAATGGCCTAGGACTGTGGAAAGGCTAACGCTATTTATCACGGAAAAATAGAAGGTAATGAGGGTGCATATGTAAACAGGAAATCTGACTCTGCCCTCAGCAGGCACACCCTACAAAGCACCGAGCAGAAGGAATCAGGTGCAGTTATAAAACCTGAAATGTTTGCCAGAACCAAATTAAATTTTGGAAGGCATAAGATGATGCATCAAATGTAAACAGGAAGCTGCTGTCCATACTGCTGTTTGAATAACTGAGTTCTTGGTTTGCTAGTAGGTCCAAAAAAGAAAAACAAAACAAATCAAATAAATATTCATAGAAGCAGGGACTGGAACACCCAGGTGAGAGCTGTAACCACTAGGATTATAGTTTAGAGTTGTTCTCACTCCCTCTGGCCCAACAGATATACTATGTGGAACAGCTTCAACAGGAGATGACTGAGAGCCCCACCCAGAATACTTTACAGCCTGGTGATTAAGGCATTCACCTGGAAAGTGGGAGACCTGAGTCGTCCTTCCAGAGTGGGGATTTGAACCAGAGTCTCCCAGGTGCCTGCTCTAACCACTGAGCTACTCCGTATAAGTGGGACATGACCATTGCCTCCTCTTCCGTTTTGTGAATGGTACCTATGTCTCCTGGTGAAGCCAGCCCCCACCCCCTAGTCTAAATATTTCATTTCAATTAAGCCAAAATAGTTCATTTCAACACTTTGTTTTTTTCTTGTTCTCAACTGAAACAATCTGCCAAAAATCAACAAATCCGCAAAATGTTTTGGTCCACCTAAATCTCCATGTTTTGGCGAAAGAGCGTCAGATGAAATACTTCGCCCAGCTCTAGTTTTCCACACGTTATAATCAGAGCCGTAGTAGCCCGCTTTGCAATATTCTTCAGAGTTTTGGTCACGGTATTTTAAGAAGGCACTACAGATATAAGAACTAGCAAAACACAGTTGGCTGATGTTGCACTTGATCTCAAGGACTGTGGTTATTTGGAAAGGTTAGAGACATTAGGCCCTTGCTCTCTGGAAAAACAGGAATTAGAGACCCTTCCGTAAGTATAACAAATCTGGACAGAAGTGGAGACCTGAGCCAAGACCTCCATTTCCTGTATGCTAATTTGCTTGCTGTATTATCTTGTCCTCCCCTCCTCATTTGCCTCACCTACCTGTTGCTTCCTATCACAACCTAGATTTTGAGCTCTCTAGGACAAGAAGTGTCTTTCTACCGAGTGTTATAGAGCACCCTGAATTATGGTGCCTCAGGTAATAGTGCAACACAAATTAATGATACATAATAAATGTCAAAAAGCAATTCTCTGCTTATTTAAGTGAAGAAAGGAGATGTGAACATGAATAAAGAGAATAAGAAGCAGTGCTTTTATCTGAAAGCCAGTCATTTATAAGTGCATCAAAAATAAAAGATCCCATCCTGCCTGATGTCCTGCCTTCCTGTTTGTTCCCAATGGGTCTCACTCCCACCTGCCTTCCTAAATGCGATAGTCTTTCTGGACAGGGAGAGTGGGGTCACAGAGACTTGCCTTACCATTGTTCAACACAGCCTGTGCTAGTCCGTCCACTCACCTGCAGAACTAGCAACGTCTGCTAAAACCAAAGCAGCACATCCTGTCAAGTCTGGGTGAGCATGTGAGGGAGAAATGGCTCAATATGGTGGTAAGAGACAGGAAACCCCTTGTGCAGAGACAGCTCAGGAGTGGTATGAGGCTTTATTTTTGTGTTCTCAAATGATGACTTTTCAAGATAGGGCCAGTGGAAAAGGGGAGATTGGAGGAAAAGATTCACATTTCCCCATTTGCAGTTCCTCTAATAGTTAAAAGTAATTTATGGCTTCATGGGAAGACAATGCAGCCGGTCATCAGGCTGTTTTAGCAAACGAGTAAATCCTTTTATCTTAGGGTACATCTACACTACAGGATTATTCCGATTTTACAAAAACCGGTTTTGTAAAACAGATTGTATAAAGTCGAGTGCACGCGGCTACACAAAGCACATTAATTCGGCGGTGTGCGTCCATGTACCAAGGCAAGCATCGATTTCTGGAGTGTTGCACGGTGGGTAGCTATCCTGTAGCTATCCCATAGTTCCCGTAGTCTCCCCTGCCCATTGGAATGCTGGGTTGAGATCCCAATGCATGATGGTGCAAAAACAGTGTCGCGGGTGATTCTGGGTAAATGTCATCACTCATTCCTTCCTCCGTGACAGCAACGGCAGACAATCATTTCGCGCTCTTTTTCTCTGGATTGCCCTGGCAGATGCCATAGCATGGCAACCATGGAGCCCATTTTGCCTTTTGTCACTGTCACCGTATGTGAACTGGATGCCGCTGACAGAGGCGGTACTGCAGTGCTACACAGCAGCATTCATTTGCTTTTGCAAGATAGCAGAGACGGTTATCAGTTGTTCTGTACTGTCTGCTGCTGTCATGGGTGCTCCTGGCTGACCTTCACTGAGGTCGGCTGGGGGCACAAAGACAAAAATGGGAATGACTCCCCGGGTCATTCCCTCCTTTATGTTGTATCTAAAAATAGAGTCAGTCCTGCCTAGAATACGGAGCAAATGTACTAGAGAACCAGTGTATCAGAGAGCACAGCCGCTCCGTGTCAGATCCCGCAGAAATGATGAGTTGCATGACATTCTAGGGGATGGCCCTGCAACAACCCCACCCATTGCTTCCCTCCTCCCCCAACCCTCCTGGGCTACCGTTGCAGGGTCCCCTTATTTGTGTGATGAAGTAATAAAGAATGCAGGAATAAGAGACACTGACTTTTCAGTGAGATAAAATGAGGGGGAAGCAGCCTCCAGCTGCTATGACAGTCCAGGCAGGACATTAAATGGTGAGGGGGAGAGGAGCCCAGCATCCCGCTGCTATGATAGTTTAGGCAGTACAGAATCTTTTCTTTAGACATGAAAAGGGGGGGCTGATGGAGCTCAGCCCTCAGTTGCTATGATGAGGACGGTTCCCAGCCGTTCTGTACCATCTGCCGGGAATAACCGGGAGTCATTCCTATTTTTACCCAGGCGCCCCCAGCTGACCTCACCTGAGGCCAGCCAGGAGCACTCACAGGATGATGATGAAGACGGATATCAGTCATACTGTACCGTCTGCCATCGGGAAGGGGATGCTGATGTTCAGCGCTGCAGCACCCCGTCTACCAGCAGCATGCAGTAGACATATGGTGACATTGAAAAAAGTCAAGAAACAATTTTTTTCCCATTTCTTTCATGGCGGGGGAGGGGGAGTAAATTGACGAGATATACCCTGAACCACCCCAGACAATGTGTTTGAGCCTACAGGCATTGGGAGCTCAGCCAAGAATGCAAATACTTTTCAGAGACTGCAGGGACTGTGGAATAGCTGGAGTCCTCAGTCCCCCCACCCTTCTTCCATGAGCATCCATTTGATTCTTTGGCTTTCCGTTAAGCTTGTCACACAGCACGGTGCTGTGGACTCTGTATCATAGCCTGGAGATTTTTTTCAAATGCTTTGGCATTTCGTCTTCTGTAATGGAGCTGTGATAGAACAGATTTGTCTCCCCATACAGCGATCAGATCCAGTATCTCCTGTACAGTCCATGCTGGAGCTCTTTTTGGATTTGGGACTGTATCGCCACCCGTGCTGATCAGAGCTCCAAGCTGGACAAACAGGAAATGCAATTCAAAAGTTCGCGAGGCTTTTCCTGTCTAGCTGGCCAGTGCATCTGAGTTCAGATTGCTTTCCAGAGCGGTCACAATGGTGAACTGTGGGATACCACCCAGAGGCCAATACCGTCGATTTGCGGCCACACTAACCCTAATCCGACATGGCAATACCGATTTCAGCGCTACTCCTCTTGTTGGTGATGAGTACCGAAATCCGTTTAAACAGCCCTTTATATCGATATTAAGGGCCTCGTTGTGTGGACGGGTGCAGGGTTAAATCGGTTTAACGCTGCTAAATTCGGTTTAAACGCGTAGCGTAGACCAGGCCTTAGAGTCATGGTCTGGTGTTCAGGAGATACAGTCAAGGACTATTGGAGCTGGTTTAGGCTGTGCAAACTTTCATTACATATAGGTGCTGGACCGTCACAAAATTCAATTTACCATCCTAAATTCCTTGGCACATCAGAAGAGACTGACCTGAGCTGTACCTGCTTTTCAGTGCCTAGAACACAGAAAAATGTTACAAACATCTTGTATTTAACAGGCCGCAGGGCACTTCACACAAGGTCATGAAATTCATGTACAATTTAGGGAAGGTACAGCATCTTCACTTACATTTAGTCAAACAGTCTTAACGCCCCCCCCACCCCACAAAGTCTCTCTAATAGCTTTGAAAAATAGCCAACAGTTGACAGAAAAATCAGATTGGGAGACTAGGTTCTCATACCTGAATATGAATGGGTGGGTACAAACGTATCAATTATATGAATTTTAGTTACCGTCTATACTGTTAATCTGGGGATTCAAACTGAATATTTTTCATTTGACAAGAATTTCAGTCTGTGCGTACATCTAGTTTTGTAAATAAACTCGTAGATTAATAATTTGGAAAGTCAAAATTGTTGTCCTTCCTCCAAAAGAGAAGTCACAGGAGCTCATGGATGTGATTTTAAGCTAATCAGTAAGAATTCATTCTCATCCCGTCATGTAAAGAAGTCATCTATAGCATCATTAGTGTCAAACTGTATCTTTCAGTCAATATGAAAATCCAACAGTCTAAAGTCAGAGCAGGCACAATATAGCAAACAGCTGGTAGAAGGTGCTAAAGATACACTTCACAGAACAAGCATCGCTCTCAGAGGGTATGTCTACACTACAATTAAACACCCATGGCTGGCCCATGCTTACTGATTTGGGCTAAGGGACTGAGTCACACAATCCAGAGCCAGCAGGTGCTGAGCCACATGGTCCGAAGCCACTAGGCACAGGCCAACTGGCAGTGTAGATGTGCCCAGAAAGGCTGCATGGAACTTGGGAGTGCGATGCCGGGGAAACATGAAAAGAGCATGGGAAAAGGAGACCAGGGAAAGTTAAACAGGAAGTATGGCAGAACATAGTGAGGAGGCTGGGTTGGGGGTAGAGATGAGGGAAAGTATAAAGGTAGAGTGGAGCTATGGAGAGCTCTGACAACATGCGGATCTTAGATACATTTTGGATGCACTAAAAAAGGAAGAGAAGAGGGGAAGGCCAATGAGGAACAGTAACCTAGAGAGGAAGTTACTAGAGCATGGACTATCACCTTGGCAGTGGGTGTGAAAAGAAGAGACTAATTTTGGAAGTATTGTAAAAAAGGAAATGACAAGTTTTGGCAATGGTTTGGCCATGATGGAAGAATCAAAGACTAATCAAAAATGACACTAGGCATGAGAGCCTGTAATACAGGAAAAATAGTGGTGGCACGAACCAATTCAGGAAAAAGCAAAGACAATGGCGGGTAGAAGAACAGCCAAGACTGGGATCACTATCGTGAATCAGAGGTAGCAGCATGATGCAGAATTGGAAGTAACGATAAGAAGCAGAGAAGTAGATTTATGGATAACTACTACTGTAAAGATAGTTATGGATGAGATGACCCAGAGAGAATGGGAGGATAAGAGCCAAGAATGGAGTCCCAGGAACTCTGACAAAGAGGGAGAGGAGGAGAAGATAGTGCCATAGACTATAGAGCTAATTAGAAAGGAAGGAGAAAAACCAAGACATGGTACATTGAATTGGAAGACCAAGGACAAGGAGGCATTATCAGTCCTTTCAAAGGTGAAGAGAGAGCTAAAACCATTAGATCTTGCCAAGATATTATCATGGGTTTCTTTAGCAAGAGTGGTTTTGCCACTTGACTCTACAGAAAGCTAGTCTATAAGGTGTCAAAGAGAGAGTTGGTAGGAAGGAATTGTCCATATGATCAAGAGAGGAGGGAAAGTATGATACAGTACTTGGGATTCTGTAAGATTTTCATGATGGGAGAAAAACAAGGGAATGTTTTAATATTGAGAGAATGTAGAGGATAAAGATGAGGGAAGGAAGGAGGCTTGTTCTCATGTTCAGTGACAAAAAAAAGTGTGATAGAACCAACATCTCAAATCAACCTTTGAAAGGACTGATAACGCCTCCTTGTCCCTGGTCTTCCAATTCAGTGTACTGTATCTTGTTTTTTTCCATACTCCATTAATCTATCCATACACACAGTGAAACCTGAGTACAGGTATAATTGCTATTTGTGCCAGAGTGCTGAAGATGTATTTGTGAAGTTCTCAGTAAAGAATGGTTTAAGATACTCAGTGCTGCAGTAAGCTGGTATGGCATATAACATGCTTTGCTCACCCTCAGCTATGTTGCATGCACAGGTGGAGCGACAAGAGAAGTCTGTGCTTTGGAGATAAGAGATCTCACGAAGGGAAATTCTCTGCAGTATTCACCCCATACAATGGTAGAGCTTCAAGAAGAGAATTATCGGACTAAATGGAACATCACAAAAGTGTTAACAGATTGTCATACTGTTTAACCTGTCAACAGAGCACAAAAGGACATAGATGAACTTAAGCAACTTGAAACTTCAGGAAATAGGTTCAGACTAAAGAGATTTCTGGCTACATAGATTTGAGGTCTTTTTAAGTGCAGTTCTACTCTGAAGAATGTTATGAAAAAAGAAGAGAGTCCTTCTTGTCTTAGGATAGGGTGGCACAACTAGTTAGGAGATCAGTTTCTATTCCCAGGTGTGCCACTGACCTACTGGGTGACCTGAGCAAGTCACTTCACCGTTCTGCACCTCAGTTTCCCCCTCTCTAACACTAGCTCTCTTTCGTAAACCCTTTAAGTTCCATGGATGAAAACACTTAAGTATTATCACTACTGTGTAGATCTGTTCCAATTTGAGTTTTACTAGTGTTTTTACTCTCATTACTGCTGACTATCCAACACAGCTATAGGAGAGTGACTTGGATTCCAGCCTAGGTTACAGATCAGCAGCACTGTTAATTGCATTTCAGCTACAGAATTATTGTTGGGGGACCATGAGCCAGAATGAACACATACTGACTTTCAGATTCCAGTTTGAGTTAGGAAATTATGATAAAACCTTTTTACTTGTAAATTGATTTGACCTAGAGTCACCAAGACACAAAAATGGAATCTCATTATGCCAATTTTACAAAATCATTTTAAGAGCAGAATTGTTTTTATGGCTGTAGAAGCTTAACTTTTTAAAAAATCTCTGTCTATGTTTCCAGGACTCAGACACACTGGAATATGGGTTCACTTATCTGACTACACATGCCCTTAAGTTCTAACTGAGAGAAGAATGAAATATGCTGATCTAGGGCATAAACTTCTTATTTAAATAAAGAGCACACTCTTCCTCCACCATTCATAGAAGGTCAGGTAATGAAGAAAAAATAACATGCATCTGAGGAATAAAGATACCTGTACAAAACAGCTGAATACAGCATCTCCGGCTAGGTGACATTCAGGCACTTGGGAATTAAGCTTTCTGAAGTCACATAATACATTTCTACTAAGTTTATTTTAAATTGGAGCAGGAGAGAGAAATGTAAAGATTAACACAATGTCACTATCCCGCAATGCTCTGTGAGGGAGTTACCCACAACCTCATCCATAAAGGCTGCATAGTGCCTTCCACACTGTCCATGACTTCCACAGAAAAGAAACCTTTTATTACACAAAACCTACAGGAGGCACAATTTTTTCCTTAAATATTTTGTGGCAAATAATGTTTTTAGCTTATAAACATAAAACTTACAAATGTTAGCCTTTGCCTAGCACTGTGTGTCCTTAAAATGTTTTTCACTCGTTTATGGATTTCTTCTCCATTTGCTGGTGTAGACCAACCAAAGTTAAATCTGTAGGAAAGGGGGAAAAAATAAGAAATATCCTTAGTTTAAAGACGGCCACACTTTTTGCTGTGAAGTTTTTTTAAATTAAGAAACACAAATTATTACTTTCTATTTGGAATGTATAGACAGTTAAAGTTCAATCATCTCTTTCTCCTCTGAGATAGAGCTAAAGTAGTGATACTCAGACCTTGGTGGTATTCAGGAGCCAAATTAGCCAGCAACATTACCCAAAAGAGCCATAGAAGTGTGAATTCATTGTTTCATTTACTATATATTCATATTTAAGCAGTACAACAGGGGAAATACTTAGCATATTATATATATGTATGTGTGTATATACACACACACACACACACACACACACACACACACACACACACCCTCTACTCCGGGGGGAGGGAAGGGGCTGGACTGCACACTCCTGCGGATCAAAGCAAGTTTGATATAATGCGGTTTCACCTATAACACGGTAAGATTTTTTGGCTCCCGAGGACAGCATTATATCAGGGTAGAGGTGTATATAATATTCTCACAGCAAAATGACTGCAGTTGATAAAATAATAATACTTGGTCAATCAGTTAATAACATAGAAAAAGCATCCTGATTGGTTAATAATTAAATCACACAGCGTTTTAATATCGTGTGCTGCAACGAGCCACTTGCAGCTCCTGAGCCTCAGTCTGAGTATCACTGAGCTAAAGAACCCTTTCGAAGGAGGGCATTGGGAAAATATAGCCACAATTTCAAAAATGTACTTTTAACAGTTTTTCTGTGTGTAATTTCCTCGATTTTTAAAATAGCCAACTAAAAAACCCCAGGATTCTACCATGTTGCATCATATTAGCAGGGATGGAACCTTTAGATCCACTACACAGTCCCCTGCTACTTGAGCTAATGGAGTAACTGATAGCAACAGTAAGTTGTCAACCTCTGTGTGGACCAGCAGGAGAGCGGTATGGGACCTTTGCCAGCAGGTTTCACAGATCTCTCCTCCCAAGCCGTCACCTGCCCAGCCAGCTCCACTTCCCCCTTTCCGGCTCCATGTCTGAGCTCTCTCTCTGCTCCCCACACAGTAGCTCCCAGTCTCTACTCTCAGGCTCCTCATTCCATCAGTCTTCCCCATGCCTCCTCCCCCATTACTTTCCCCAGCATCCACTCACACTCACTCCTAGCTCCAGTCTCTTTGTCCAGCAAGTCCCAGTTTAAGAAGTCTCTACTGAGCATGTGTGCAATTTTTCAATGGCTTACAATTTGGCCAAATTTGGGGCGATTTTAATGTGGACAACACAGGGCCATAACCTGAGAAATTTCAAGTCCCTGCTCAAAAGCACAGAGATGCTAGGGCTGTTTAAAGAAAAGGGCACTTGAATTCTTAAACATGGACAAAATGTACCTTTCACTAGCCTCTTTCTCAGAACCGAGAGAATCATTTTTGCTGAAATTTTCAAAACCAAAATCAGCCTGAGGCACACACCCAGCGTGGAAAATTTCAGCCCAAACAGTTGAATTCTGGTAAAGTTATAAATTACTGAAAATAGTGTCTTATGGGACATGTTGGGCAACCTTAATAATAGGCAGGGCTACCAGCCCAGCCTATAATTATTATTGATTACTCAGGCACAGTTGCTGACCAAGAGTTTGCAAAGAAGGAAGGTTAAACTGATGATGATTAAATATGTTTATAAAAACACCCAAAAGGTATTTCCAGGGCAGGTGGAGCTTGTCACCCTTGCTAGGCAGCTCACCTAGGAGAAGGGAAACTCCAATTTCAAGCCAAAGGTCGCAGGTTTGGATAGCTGAGCTACAAAGCTCATCCACCAGACAAGCTCATGTGAACTGACATCTATGTCAAGTACCCCAAAGAGCTAAGATGTTCCCTGCAAGCTACGTACAGAACCCTTGTTTGACTACTGTAACTGGGAAAAGGCTGCTAAAAAGTTAAAGAAGCAAGCGAGTAAGCAGACGTGCAAGTTGGAACGTAGAACATTCACTGGAGGAAATCTGGAACTAAGAGAGGTCTGAAAATGAGGCGAATGTTAACATGACACGTATACAAGAGATCATAGGGAAAGTTGTAGATGCCAAGATGCTGGTGGATGGTTACAAAATTCATTACTCAGGGAATTAAACTTCCTGAAATAGTGTTGGAAGTTGTTCCAGATGAAACCATTCACAGGCATATGATAGAGATTACCAGAAGGTTGGACTGACTAATGGATGTTAAATTGTGTTGGGAAGATGTCATTATCTATATTAAGTTGATGTGCACCACAGTTAGGAGAGGATCAAAGGAGAAGTTTCTCGAGGAGTTGCTGTGCCTTATTGGAAACATACCACCCAATGAGAAAACATTTGCTGAAACAGATCCAAAATGCACACATTTGAACTGACAAGGCTGGATATGAAGCAAGCCATAAGGCACTGAAACCATGAACTTTTAAGGGAGGAAAAGGTTCTACAGACTTGTCTAGCATTGTAATTGGTGACTGCACTTGCAGAAGAGGGAAAGCCATCTCATAACTTGTGCCAGTGGAGGATAAGTCCCAAACTGATTTCTTAGATAGATCACAAATAATGGTAAGGTAATACCCAGAGGGCGCACTGTCAGACAGCACAGCCTTCTCCTTATGGACTCCAGAAGGCAGAAATGTCTGAGCCCCCTGGGCACCAGTGAGGCCTAAATGATGCCAATTTAAAGATGGGAATGAGAAAACCTTCAAACAAAGAGTAATGCATAGACTTCCTGACTACACACCGGGATGAGTGGAGGACAACTGATTCCAGTGAAAGCAAACTGTTAGAAATGGCACATGAAGTCCTAGAAATGATGAAACCAATGCCAAAAAGGATATGAAGGGAGATTTGGGTGGTGGACTCCTCAAGTTAAAGAATCTGTTGGGGGTGAAAAAGAGTAACCTTCAAAAACAAAATGTTTGGTCAGTGGCTTGAGGAGAGATAAGATGGCATACATGGAGGCAAACAAAGCAGCCAAAACAAGTGTTGTGGGGGCTAAAAGTGTGGCCTGTGATGTGTGATATAACCAACTAGGAGGACATGAGGGAGAGAAGTTCATCAAAAGACCTGCCAAAGCAAGAGAGAAAATGTTGAGAGACGTGAACAAGTTTGCTTACACTAGAAATGAATAATTCTCCATTTATTTGCAATATTCCTTAATCAATAAAGTTTGGAGTGATTACTGTGAAAGAGTGATGAATGAGGAGAACCCAAGGGAGGAACTAAGAACATGTATGCTGAATCAGGGTCTGATAGATTGCATACAGAAGGAAGAGGCTACAGAGGCCCTTAAGAAAATGAAAAAGGGCAAAGTACTTGGGCCAGATGAAGTATTAGTGGGTGAAATGAAATCACTGGGAATGGAAAGTATCTTATACATTTGTTTAATTATATTCTTAAGAAAGGGAAAATGCTGGATGAATGGCGTGAAAGCTTTGAGGTGCCTATTTTTAAACATAAAGGAGATATTACATTGTGTGCTAATTATCAACCAATTAAGCGGATATCACCTGCTGTGAAAGTATGGAAGAAGATTATTGAAAAGTGTCTATGTGGAATGCTTGAAATTTGGAAGGATCAGGCTGGATTCATGCCAGGAAGGAGCACAATTGATGCCATATGTGCACTATGAATCCCCACGGAGAAGTTCAGAGAAAAAAAGATGGCAATTGAGTCTGGTCTTGGCGTATAATCATGTACTATAAGAAACAGTTCAGTATAGTGTGTAAAAGAAGGGTGTCCCAGAAGGATACCCTGTCTTATCCAGGATACGTATGACAGAGTGACTACCATAGTCAAATTGAATGGGGCCACAGTAGAGATTTTCCAGTAAATGTTGGCCTATGACACAGGTCAGTTTTGAGCCCCTTTATGTTTGTGGTTGTCACAGATGTGACAAGTGAGAATATACAAAGGGAGATGCCTTGGAACCTGCTGTTTGCTGATGACTTAGTGATATATGTGAAAGATTGAGAGACTCTGCAAGCCAGCTCTGAACAATGGCAACATGTTTTGAGTGGTTGCACTTCAAGTGAATGTTGATAAGATCAAGGCTAGGATAATTTCTGGTGAGTCCTCCTCCTTCAAAGATTATATATGCAGAGAGCTTAGAAGAGTGAAAGTGATTAAATATCTAGGATCAATGGCTCATGATAACACAAAAACCAGGGGTCACGCCATGGAATTAATAGGCAGCAGCTTTAAAAACAAAAAAAAGAAAGTAATTCTTCACACAATGCAGAGTAAACCTGGGGAACTCAATGCCAGTGGATGTTGTGAAGGCTAAAACTATAACAGGGTTCAAAAAAGAATTAGACAAGTTCCTGGAGGATAGGTGCATCAATGGCTATTGGACATGATGGTCAGGGAGGCAAGCCCATGCTCTGAGTGTCCCTAGCCTCTGACTGCCAAATGCTGGGAATGAAAAATGGGATGGAACACTCCATGACTGCCTGTTCTGTTCATTCCTCTGAAGCACCTGGCACTGGCTACTGTTGGAAAACAGGATAGTGGGCTAGCTGGACCATTGGCCTGACCCAGTATGGTCGTTCCTAGGATGATGATTCCCCCCTGAGTAATGCCTGCCACTACCCTAAAGCTCTGTGGTGCAAGTGGCAGCAGCTGACCTCAATAATGTTAAAAGGCAGAGTATCTAAAACTGTAATTCGATTCATCTTAACATATGGGACAGAGCCTCGGCCAGCCACAAGAAAGGAAATCAGTATGCTCTCCACCACAGAAATTAAGACACTGAGATGGTCAAAGACAGAACAAGAAACAATGGCCTCAAGTTACAGTGAGGGAGGTCTAGGTTGGATATTAGGAAAATCTATTTCACAAGCAGGGTGTTGAAGCACTGGAATGGGTTACTTAGCGGAATCTCCATCCTTAGAGGTTTTTAAGGCCCCGCTTGACAAAGCTTTGGCTGGGATGATTTAGTTGGTGTTGGTCCTGCTTTGAACAGGGGATTGGATCGGATGACCTCCTGAGGTCTCTTCCAACCCTAAGATTCTATGAAATGGTTGGACATTCTATGAAAGGAAACAAAATGAGGTTGTAAGGAGCCTAATGTGGGTTTCTCCAAGAGAAGACAAGTTGAGGGAGGCTGGTCTACATTGGTATGGGCATATCAAGCAGAGATCAGACAGCTACATCAGTAAGATGGCTCTTTCAGGGTTCTGCACAGATGATGATCCAGGGGAAGACTATAGGCACTGCACATTGACCAGATATCAATAGACCTCAGAAAGGCCAATCTGCACAACAGCCTCATGTATGATCATGAGTCCTGGAAGAAGACTCAAAACCGTCAACCCCCAAAAGGGATGTGGCAAGAAAGATGACAATGAGAGTTTAGATCACATCAGAAGCTTTAGGTTCTCTTGCTTCAGAGAATAACCAACCTTTAACTGAGCAACTCCAAATACGGGCAGGTTATTCCATAAGTGTTCTACTTCAAGATTCCTGTTCTTTCCTCCATTTTACCCGTTCTAAACTATTCATTATTTGATATGCCTCCATATCTTCCCTGTAAACAGTCCCAATCTTTTCAACCTATCCTCCTACACAATATTTCCATGCATCTAAATCATTTGTCATCCATTTTTGACCCCCTCCTGTTTCTACTATCTCCCTTTGGAGAGAGAATGCATAGAATTCACACAGTCATCCAGGTGAGGGTTATCACTGATTTATATATCGGCATGTTTTCAGATTCCTTATATAGTTTAAGATTTTGTTTGCTCTTTGACCATCACTGAGCAGATTTTTTTTCATTAAGCAAGACAATGTCTTTTTCTGGAATGGTTACAGTTACTTTAAAACCTAGCAGTGTGTATGAGTAGTTCAAATGACTCTTGTTCTCCACAAAGAATCTAAAAACAAAACAAATCTTGTCAGAGTAACAGATTTTCAATAACCATTCTTAGAAAAAGGCAGAATGGGCTGTTGACTTTTCTTAACTGATCTGATATCAGAGAAATTATGAGTGAGAGGGCTAGATTCTGCATTTTCGTCATATAACTGAATTAGGTCTGAACATTAGAAGGAATACATTGTATTATTATCCAATAAATTGCTAGAAACCTGCAGCTCTGCTGAAATGCTCTGACATTAGAGCAGGTAAGAATGAAATAAACTTCCTCCTTCCCCCATCCCAGAAAAAAAAAAAGAGCAGGGTTAGTAATGTGATCTTCCAACTTCTGGTCACTAATTTCAAACCCTAGCACTGGGTAAATTGGTGCTGAACTTGTGCATGTAAAAAATGTAGATTTGCAAGCAATTCAAGTGTGCCAGCTCCTATTGCCACAAATGAAACAGTCCATGAGAGCATGGCACTGTGTCTCATGAATGCAGCAATTTCAGTTTGTCAGATTTGCTTGTGTTGTTTAATACTGGAAACAGAGGTCAGACATGTTGCTGTAATTTATAGTATTTGCTTTTTTGAAATAGGAAATAAAGTGGCTAAAGTTTGTTTGGAGGATTTCAAAGCACTGTTACTGATTTTATGTTTATAAATATCCATTGGGGTCAGATGCTTTATCTTGGAAAATATAAAACCATATTTGCTATTTTAGTCACACACATGAGATGTATCCATATACCATAGCAAAAGACTATGTATTTAGTGCAAAAGCTATATGCATTTCGTCAGTGGCATTACTGAACAATCCACTAGTCTGCACTGTGGTATAAGAAATGTTTGTTGATCACATAAGCCCTGAACTTAATTTACAAAAATCAAAACCTTAAGTATGATTAAAACAGTATCAGCTCCTTTTTAATTAGTTTTGCCAGTATCTTTACTGTCTAATTTCAGTAATAACTATAAAGCCTAATCCACATTTTAAGTCAATGTTAATATTTACACCAATCAAAACTCATCCAAAAATAAAATGATGCCAGAAAATGTAACACCCATAATCTAAATTGAAACCAGCTAATGATGTGATAACTCCTATTGGAGATATTTTATAAAATGGCTTTCAGAGCACAGCTTCTTAAAATATAAATAAAGGATTTTCAGTTGCACAAAACCACTATAATGCATTTTAAAAACCACTAGCTACTTATTTATGTGAATAAGGTGTCAGTATTCTATTGCAATGTTGGAGGAAAAGTCATTTCATTTCAATGGCTGTTTGCCCTGATAAACTTCTATAGCTGTATTTTGTCATACTTCCAATTTTCCCTGGGACTTGCAAACATTCTGCAGTTACATCAGTTTAAATTGTTTATTGATTCCAATAGATTGTATAAACACTTTGAAAGTATAGCTCAGTGACCTAGAAAAAGCCAGATCAGAGAAGTTCTCATCATTCATTTCAAAGATGCTATGTCAAGTATGATCTAAGGTACAAAACTATTTTCCCTTGGAATGTGACTAAAGACATTTATTTTCTTTTATGAGGTAAGGATTTTTTTTAAAGTCATGCTAACAGACAACATTTACCTTAGCTCAAAAAAAGTATCAAGTCTGGGTGTTATAATACAAATGAATACAATTCTCAGACATCCACTAGGATGAAACAGACTACTAGAAATTCAAACAGATGTGTGTATACTATTTAAACACCAGCTTACAATGCTCAACTTTATAATAAATAGGTATTTTCAAATATCAGACAATCCAAACATTCATTTGCACATAGCAAGAAAACCTACACCATCTTGGATAGCAGAGTTAACGCAAAGCTTACTGCAAAACGTTTGCATCAGGTATAAACCCTTCCCCACCAGCAAACCTTCCAACTGTGTGTGTAAATGTGTGCACGTGGCCTCCATGAAGAATTTATCAACTTCAAAGCAGAAACTTCATGCTGAGAAGAAACTACATGGAAGGACAAACAATCACAGAACAGAAATCAATAAAGTACTGTAGTAGCAGATTCACAACTGGAGAGCTCTATTGCAAGACAGAAAAAGAAAAAAAAAAGAAATAACTCCTTAGATAACTATAACCAGACAAGCAGCTAAAAGAATCGTTGAGAAACTACCCATGTAACATGAGATCAGATCATCCAGAAAAACAAAATACAGGTACACTTAATTCTAAAATAGATAGAACTTGGATACTTTGTATCTTTGCAATACTCATGGTAACCAGAAGAAATAACTTTATTCCCAGTTAAAGGATAGGAAGTGGCTACTTACCAAAAATAACCTGTTCTCAGCATGTATTGCCAACACAGAGAGATGCTGTAAGGATTGGTCTTACTGGCATAGTTATGTCAGTAAGAGGTGTGATTTTTTTTAGCTGACATGGCAGTAAAAGCCCTCCTGTAGATATAGCTATACCAATAAAAGCTATATGGTTTATAGTACATAGCTGATCTCAGTTTCCAAATCACAAGAAACTATAGTGGTATAAGCACCTTTATACTGATATCGCTGCTCCCAGATTATACTGATTTTGCTGGTTTAACTGTGAAGGAATAGCTACAATGACCACATTTTTTTTTTTAAAAGTGTAGACAAGTACTAAGACTCATACTATAGCAGTACATAATTGTTTTCAGCAGTAGCTGGTGGGTGCATTCAATTCCTCGAGTGCTAAATTCTGTAGACAGGGAATGCATCATCCCTTCTAATGGTCCCTCAGTTCCTTTCCACCCCTAGAAGCCCTGTATAGAGCTGGGCTCTGAACCAGAAAAGAGGTAGCTCTATGGAGGCACACAGAGAACAGGAGCTCTTGCTGATAATTTTGTTAGTCTCTAAGGTGCTACAAGGACTCCTGTTCTTTTTACGGATACAGACTAACGCGGCTCCTACTCTGAAACTTGCTGAGAAGTAAACTTGTTTAATTTAAAGCATGAAGGCTAGCCAATCACCTTCTAAGGAGGGGAGTCTTAAATAATGTCCTTTAATAGCATCATTTGCTCTGGCTGCGGTGTCAAGAAAACAGTGATTCATAGGTGTGAACTGACCTCTAGGTAGCAGTCCCACAAATTTCATATAAGGGTACACTGCATGTATACACCATCAATTTTGCAATGCCCTTGTTGATCGAACCCTTAAGAATTCAGGCACACTTGGTACACATATCATAACTGGATGCATTTTCTTATCCATTGACACAGTCTTTGAGCTCAGGTGGTTGATCCTCAAATTCTTCTCCAGAGACCATAAATTGTCTGACTTCTGAAATGGCTTAGTCCTGTTTAACTAGAAGCCAGTGCTCTTGATATCCATGGTGTTCAACTTCACCTCCTCAGCATCATAATGGGGCATTGTGAAAGAGACAGACAGAGATATCAGTGATTGAGATGAAAAGTCAGATATAAATTAGTCTAGATTAGGGTAAAGTAGTGGAATACGGTATAAGGTGATAGATCATCAAGGCCTGTAACTCAAACCCTCCTGGCCAAGTCAACTGTGACAAAATAGGAGATCTTCACTGAAAAGCAATGATGAGAGCAAGACCCTAAAAGCTCAAACATCCTCCCATGAGTTTACTTAATACCAAGTCCCAAAGTTGAGTAGGTTCCTGAATAGGACTGTACAAGTTTGTATGACTTTTAAAGAAGTTTTTCACCGGAGAACAGACAAAGCCAGAGCACCTTTTCACAGGATTAGGTTCAGGGCCAACATAAGCAGTAATAGCAGATGGAAACTGCAGATGCTTACCTAAGAACAGCTTTGATAACAGAGAGAGAAGAAAGTCTAAATAAATTGGAACCGGACAGGAAACCAGGTCACAGCCTCTACGGTGAGCAAACTTTTAAAAACAGTTATATTTACCAGCATTCTGCTTTCTAGTGGAGGTGGCTTTCTGGACTCCATTCTAAGACATCTTTATAACATGAGACGAAGGACCTTGAAGTCCGGATGCATTACCCTGCTGGGACAGGGGATCTTGACTCAGGCAGAGAGTGAATAAACAACCTGGGGACAAAACTAGAAGCCAAGAACCTGGGATGAAAGCATGACTCCATTGAAATCGAAGGCAAAACTTCCATAGATTTCAATGGAGCCAGGACACACATGATCAACTGGACCCATATTGGATTAACTAAGATCATCCAACTCTATGCTGCCAAAACTTTCCCAGTACTCTGGAAATGAGAGAAAACAGAAGAAAGGAGGAAAAGGAGACTCTCTTGGCAATGCAAAAGAAAGGAGTCCTACACATAGATCTTTGACTGTTCTCAAGCAAACCTGATTGTGGTTTGTTGTTCTGACTTGTAGCAAATGAATCCATGTTCCAGCGATCCCCCCTGGCAGGAATCACACAAGCACCTGAGGGCAGGAGTGACCACTCATGATGCTCCACATCTTTCAGACTGAAAATAGCAGTTAGGGAGTTTTCACACCTGCCAGTTGTAGGTGTAAAAAAGGATTACTTCAAACTGGATGCATGATTCTCAAAGCCCAATTTGTCTCTCAGCACACCAGAAATGACCAAGTATCATGACTGTGCATTCTTTTCTCAGCTCCAACCAAAGAACTTAGATCTTTAGCTGGTGGAACCCATTTCAATGCTTGTAAAGGAATCCCAAACAAGGGGATGATTTCAGTTTGAGATTTTCCATCAAGCTTTATCATCTAGCAAGGCTTAGCTGCCAAATTACTTGTGCTTGGGGAGATGGTGGGGGCAGGGGGAAGAGAGATACTTTCATAGGAGAAAACCACCTGGACATGCACACTGCTGGAGCCTCTTTCAAAAGCAAGTTCTGGACCAAAGTCTTACAATGCTTTTGGGCCCTTTTCGAGACTCACAGCCTTTAGCGGAGGGGTAGTCAACAGGCAGACTGCAGGCCAAATCCAGACTGCCAAGTACTTTTGAGTGGACCCCCAAAATTTGTTCGTTTACTTATTATCATTTTTTAATTATTATTTTCTCTGGAGTCTGGACCTTGACTATACCTTGACAAAAAATAATGGTCTATCCCTGCTTAGCAGAATGCACTTCCCCAAGGTATAAAGGGCACATTACAGATCTATATAAAGCAGATCTGAGGAAAGAACACCACCTCTTAAACCAGAGGTGGGCCAACTATGGCTCGCGGGACCCTCCTGCCCTTCCCCTGATCTCCTGGCCTGGGAGGCTAGCCCCCGGCCCCTCCCCTACAGCCTCAGCTCACTGCGCTGGCAGCACAATGCTCTGGGCCACAGGGCTGTGAGCTCCTGGGGCAGCGCAGCTGCAGAGCCGTGGTCTGACCCGGTCTCTGTGCTGCGCGGTGGTGTGGCTGACTCCAGCCGGGCGGCGCCACTCCCTGTCCTGGTGCTCTGGGCAGCATGGCTGTAACGGCGCCAGCCACCGGTGCTCCAGGCGGCATGGCTGTAGCGGCACCAGCCACCGGTGCTCCAGGCAGTGGGGTAAGAGGGCACGGAGTGGAGGGATTAGATAGAGGGAAGGGGAGTTTGGGGTGGTGGTGGTCAGGGAGCAGAGGTGTGGATAGGGGTCGGGGCAGTCAGAGGGCAGGGAACAGGGGGGTTGAATGGGGGCAGAGGTTCCAGGGGAGCAGTCAGGAAGGAGTGAGGGTTGGATGGGGCAGCAGGGGGGCAGTCAGGGGCAGGAGTTCTGGGGGTGATCGGGGACAGGGAGGGGTGGATGGGGCAGAATTCCAGGGGATGGAGGCAGTCAAGAATGAGAGGGGGGTTGGATGGGGCAGCAGGGAGCAGTCGCGGGGTGAGGGGTCTGGGGACAGTCAGAGAACAGGGAACAAGTGGGGTTGGATGGGGCTGGAGTCGGGGGGGCCATCAGGGGGCGAGAAGTGGGGAAGTTAGATAGGAGGTGGGAGCCGGGCCACGCCTGGCACAGCCTCCCCTAACTGGCCCGCCATACAATTTCAGAAACCTGATGTGGCCCTCAGGTCAAGTTTGCCCACTCCTGTCTTAAACCCATTGTCTTAGACCTCTCTAAGACAATGACACAAAGCGACCTAAAAATTGAGAAAAATAAAACAGACAAAACTTTAAAATAACAAGCACACTTTTCAGCCTTAGCCCAACAATCTAACTATTTACTATTTGATTTATTTATCAAACAGAAAAAGGGAGCAGTTTTACGACCACTCTGGCTGGCAGGCAGGAACCGAGGGACTATTAGAAAGGGCCCAGTATTTATATCGTTGGGCTATGCAATGCAGGATTCATGGGAATTATGCAAACCCTCTCCCCACTCCTTCCCATATTTTGCTCAAAAAGGTTCTGGGACTGCATAGTTATGCAAGAAACAGGAACAGTGGGGCTCTGGGGAAGTAATATCATGAAGGATACTCACTTCACACCTATTTAGCAAAGTTTTGTTGTTGCTATTTGCTGACTAGCATTATATAGCCTAGGCTCCATTCTCGTCTAGATGCATTGTGTTATGCTTTCAGCAATACTGACGTTCTACAGAGTTAGGTGATTTGAACAATGGTATTTTAATACATTTCGAAAAGCTGACCCTGGCTACATCTTTGCCAATTTCAAATGTAACTTATAGTATATATTCTGTTAAAACCTTAGTATGTTTAGCAATACTAATATTAAGGTCAGATTTAGACTACGTTTTCATTGCTCCTGCCTCTTTGCTTTCTTATTTTATGATTTTGCTTCTGCCAAAAGATTTCTTTTAAACATTTACATTTTTTAAAAAGTCTTGGATCTCAAGTAAGGAAACAGTGGGTATTTATTAACAACACTGGTCCCCCCTACTGATAGGAATGGAACACGACATCATTGGACACAATTCTGAATCTCTGCTGGGGAAAGACCTGTAAAGTGAAACAGTAAAAATGTTGACCTGATTTTGAGCTGGACTGGCAAAGCTGAGTACTATGCATAAAAAAGCTAAAGGTTGATTTCAAAGTGTTGCTCTCTCCTGTCTACTGCCTGTGAAAGACCCACACAAAAGAATAGGGGGTAAAATCGGTTAGGGTGGCATAGTGACCTTAATTACACACAGAGAGTTATCAAATAAACAAGGAGAAAAAAGAGAAACATCAACACACATTCATCTCTCAGTTACAGTATTCAGAACGCTGTAAAAGTGTCAGGTAGAGGTCAATAGTAAGGGGACACCAACTTAAACTCTCACAAGGATTTAAAATCCAGCCCACATATGCCCCATTAAAACTATATTTGTACATATTTTAAAAGAAAACCCTAAAGTAAAGTTTCTATATATACACAAAGAAGCTGTAACTGTATTAGACACAAAAACAAACAAATATTGGGGTTGAAAAACAATCAGAAGTAAAAAGTTGAAAACACCTTCAGAATACTTTACCAATGCAATCACCACATTTAAGTTCCTGATGTTTAAGTTAGTCTTTGGAATATTAGCCTTTTGCTTGAGATATATAATAGACTTTCAGAGTCAAAACTTGGACTGAGTTATACCAAATATTCAAAACATGCAATTGGAGAAGAGATTTTTATTGCCGTGATTTTGGACATGTGTCAGTTGGGCTGTACTAATGCAGATGAGAGAAGATTGACATCCTAAGTTTTATACCTGTGATCCTTTGACGACAGTTCAAATGACTACATAAAGTAACAGGAAATCCACAGTCATTTTAGCCTGTATAACCCCAAACAGTCAACCTACAGTTATGCAAACATAACTGTTATTCACTATTGCCAATTCTTCTAAAATTTCACAGACAACAAATGAAAACAAGCCTTTACCTTTCTCTAAGAGAAGAACGGTTTAGTACAGGACTTGTGGAATGTTTCTGCAATGAGGAGGGTGCTGGACGTATTAATGAACTAGTAGAATGAAATTGCCTAGTAGCAGTACCCGAGATCGGGTGCTCATCACAGCTGTCAGAAGAGCCATCTAAGTCTTTCCCATGATGAGACCTGATAATCTGTCAGAGAAAAAACAGCAGCAGAACTTCAAACAATATATAAGAAGTGCCTTGGCTATGCCTGTGCATAAGCTAACGGGGAGCAGAGATGTACACTTTCCACTTTTTCTGTATGTAAAACAAAGAGTTTAAAAATTAGACTTGTCTGTATTAAGCAATACTCATAAGACAATTATTTACAGAGATTTGCATATAACGTACGAGTGGGAACGGCAGCACCCCCCATAATTAAGAGTGCATTCCAGGTTAACCCCCTGTTTTCAGTCACTGATATCTTTTTGAAGTTTTCACCTTTCGGGCTGAAATTTTTCAGGATTGGTTTCTGCACAGGGACTTTTTAGTTTCAGCAAAAGCTCTTCAGCTATATTGGATTATCAAACAAGATGGTGGTCCGGAGGGAGACAACATTTTCCCCATTATAAAAGAATTTTTTGCAGTTTTTTTGGATCAGCTACAGAGCTGAAAAAAATTAGAGGCAAAAATCCGAAACAGCCCTCACTGAAGAAAGCGCCTTGCAGGTTTCTAGTGAAAAGAGACTTTGGAGATTTCCACTGGAAGTGTTCTCTATTTGCCCAAGTTATGACCCTTTAAAAAACTGAATAATACACCCATACAGTGCATTTTGCATGGGTTTTCTCTCTAAACTTGTAAAAGGCTAAGGCAAGTTACACCTTGCACACTTGAGTAATGGGGTTTGCTGCTAATGAAAAATGTGTAAGCAATGCAACGGGATTAGAAGGGTTGCTATATTCCTTAAGTTTCACAGAAAGGTGTCCTACTGTGACGAACCTTTACTATTCTGCCATCTTGATCCAGCATCTCACTCCCTGCTGGTCCCATCAACTAGGGCCAAATTCTTGATCTCTAGATACTGCTTCAGCCCCATAAGGGAGATCTTTGGACATGGCAGAGACACCAAAAAAGGCTCCATGACAAATATGTGGGGCAGGATAAGGATGTACGTTTTCCAGCTATGGGGAACAGGCCACGTCTCATCTTGTTTGCCATGCCCACTTATACAAAAATAGCATTTTAGATCAAAATTCGATCTGTTCTCATATATTCCTACAGAGAGATTCATCATAGCCTTATTCAAATGTAACCTTGACTAAAGCTTTAAGCCATTGGCCCTTTAAAGCTTCCTGTCTCCTGTGGGAGAAAAAAAATTGATTTCTTATTTTACACCACGCCTGTACAGGAACTCAGTATGCCATGGGATTCTTCATGCTAGGCAGGAAACCCTCTGAAAGGCAGGACTGTATCTGACCCCACTGTACAAGACAATATTTGAAGGTGAACTTTAACCAAAGTTTAATGCCCCAGTCACACCGCACAGAAGACCTAAATTAACAAATAAAAGCCAGGAGAGTCCTAACATTTTGGCCCCATGAGCTAATTCACCTAATAATTTTAAAAGAGGCAGCTGATGTTTGCTACAAAATTAGAATTCCAGTCAAATGTAATCTTCAGATTAAACACACAGACAAACAGCATGCCCAAATATCATCTGCTTTATTAAATTTAATAATGATTTCCCCTTAACAGCTACATTACACCACAGTAATTCTCAGGTCCTCTTACTCTACACAATATTAACATCTAGTTCAGAGCTATACAATTATTTTTAGCATCATAAAAGGTATATTCCCTTTTGCCTGTATTTTTTTGTTGGAACCAGGAATGCTTAAGGGTATCAGGAGAGTGATTAATTTAATCTGTATCTGTGTTATCTATGTGTTCCAAACAATGACTGCCGCTAATATCTTCTTCCTCATTTGAGAAAAATGGATCTGAATTAAAACATCCATCATAAAAGCATATTTAGAAGTTCTCTGTACAGTTTATCACTTATCACTATGGAACAATCCAGAAGCAGCGCAATAGATTAGATTTACATGCTACATAAAACTGCAGTCCTACGTAGTGAAAGTTGAGAGGCTGGCAAGAACGTTTGGCCTGAACCAAAGTTTTATCCTTTTCATTCGCTTTCCTTCTCCCTCCCTGCAACATCTCTCTTGCCAGCCATTAGGAAATCTAATAGGGCACACGCACAATAATTAACGGTCTACAGTCTGCTAATAAAATTTCCAGGGTATTTCAGGAAAAACAAAAATTAGGAAAAAAAGGATAAACAAGTTACATCTCATTTCACACGTCTATCAGATGGGTGAGATAAACAAGCCCCTCCATCCCAACTGAGAACATGTGAAAAGCAGCTAGCTGAGAAAGGAAAGACAAAACTTGAGAATAAAACACAAGAGCCAAACATTTGAAGTAACAAAACAAAACAAAAGACAAAACAATGTGGGCCCGGCTCTCATTTACACCAATGCTTTGGTGATACAAGAGATCCTCTTGAAGCGAATGTAAATGTAGTTTCGTACCCCCTTTAAAGCGCCCTGACTCACTCTGGCATCATAAAGTGAAAGTGACTTTACTATAAATAAGAATTGGGTTCTATAATGGCAGAACATGATTGTTTACTATGAGTTTATGTCCATAGTGTTAACAGTTTGTTTGTGCAGAATGTTTTGACAATGCTTTATAGTACAATAAAAAAACTGTATCTATATTTAAGTAATGGTCCAATATACAGCATCAAACAACAAGATGAAGAAGTTGAATACTTGATTTCACTCAGGCACCTTCAACAGAAATCCCACATGCTTTTCTATTCCACACAATCCAAAACACAGACAAATTCATATACAATTTTATTTGCGTTACTTACTTTAGTATGCTTGGGTCTATAGCTGCCAAGAAGAGAAGGATCTGGAAAAAAGTGAACCCCAGCAGAATTTTTAAACACGTTTTGGGACTACAGGTCTAGAAGTTACATGCAATTTAGGAAATATTTTTTAAAAGTATTTCCCAAAAATCACTTATAACTCACTTTTCAGACAGTAGCCAAAGCAATTTACTGTTGTTATATATTTACATGCATTTACATTCTTCAGATGCAATTTACATGCATCTGAAGAAGTGGTTTTTTTTACCCACGAAAGCTTATGCCCAAATAAATCTATTAGTCTTTAAGGTGCCACTGGACTCCTCGTTTTTTTTATGGATACAGACTAACACGACTACCCCTCTGATACGTGATATTTTGAATTACACAATATAATGTCACGGCCATTAGTGTTTCAGGGTTTCAGTTTCTTCATCTGACAACAATAACTTCAGGTTTGACTGCAGCCTAAGGCTATGTCTACACTAGAGACCTTACAGTGGCACAGCTGTACCGATGCAGCTGCGCTGCTGTAAAATCTCTCACGTATCTGCGTTATGCCAATGAGAGAGAGCTGTCCTGCAGACATAACTAAACCACCCCCAATGAGCAGCAGTAGCTACGTCGGTGGGAGAAGTTCTCCTGCTCACATAGTGCTGTGCACCGTACCATTTATGCCACAGAAACTTATGCTCAGAGGGGTGATTTTTCCATACCCAAGTGACATACGTTTTGCCAACATAAGTGGCGGAGTAGGCATAGCCTAAGTTAATGGGAACTCATCACAGAGGATGAGTACAGTTTTGTGAGTGGACTGAAGTGGCTTATATTGTTATTCATTGCTTAAACCAATGTAAAGTAAAACTATAACCAGAATATGGACCATATTTTCTACTACCCTATAATAAGCCACTTTGAAAAGGATGTCAAATTTCCACCCTAAAAGAGAAGTTCACTGTGTATCCACAGGACTAGAAATGTCCCAACTATTCTCATTCTGTGCTGCTATGCCTCGAATGGGGTTGGTGGATAGTACCTACAAGGTAAAAGTGAGTTCACCTAATAATATCTAATGCGTAGTAATTCTGTGCAACTTTAGATATCCAGAGAGCAGAACAAACAAAGGCGAAATTCTATCTACAGATACGTGCACAGAAATCCCACTGATATCAATGGCTCCCAAGTTTTGATACAATGTGTTTATATCTAAAAGAGGCCATATATTTGGGATCCTTCAGGATGAAAGCTTCTCTCTAAAGCACTGGGCCAAACCCTTCTTTAATTAAAGGCACCATAGTATCTGTAGAGGTAATTTTTCAATAACCGTCTCTGATTCTGCAGGCACAAAATGATGGAATTTAGTATCTAATTTGGGGGTGCAACCAAGTAACCAAAATTTCTAAATCCCCTCCTAGAAAGCAGATAGGACCTCCAGTTTTTAGTCTCATTCAAAAGATCAATATATACCGGCAGTAAATTGCGTGGACTCAGTTAGGTACTTCCAGAAGGATGAAAGAGGACTGAGCTGTCATTCCTCCTATTAGAACATTTGATTTCAGGAATCTGTATTTTTCAGAAGTCTGATCCTTGTAACTGTTACACCCCAGGACACAGGCAGGGGGTTGCTCTCTACCAGTGAATCTTACGACTGTTAGAAGTGACAACTCTTTTCTGAGGTAGATTTCAGCCTCCTAATGACTATCCTGAGACCACTAACTCATTTCATACAAGTGTGCGATGCCTATAAGGTGGTAATGTGGCTTTGATATTATCAAACTGCAACAGATTCAAGTTTATGACCCTGAGGTGCAAGGCTTTGCATCCCCAATGTCTACATCTGGAGCCTCCAGTCCTTCCACTATGGGCAAACTGCAAAGTACCTTTAATTGATAGTGAATTGCAATGAAGGTATACGAGTGAGGAGTCACAATAAAATGTAAACAGAAGTACACCTAAATACCAGTGACGTTCACTACAATTCATGCTATCATACACGAGGAATACTGAACAAATTAAACCATGTTTTAAAGTGCCACCTTCCCTAGTTTTATCTGAGACAGACAGGGAATCTCCAAGTCTGTGGAAATATACTGTATGGAAGGAGGATTCAACATAGCTCTCCACTAAAGGATTCTAACTTTAATCCATGATTACTGCAAGCAACAAAGCAAATAATCCATGTTGTGCACATAGGAAATAAGAAATCAGAAGCTAAATAAAATGGCTGTAAGAAGACCAGTATTTTTCAGTGCATATGAAGATACATAATTATTGTCCCTGCCCAGTACACCAACCCTGTAGACTAACAGTAACATGCCGGGCGTACTGAAATTCAGAGGAAAGCATTAGAGGGGCTAGGCCTTGTAGGCGCTAGCCCTGGTGGGTCTAATAACCAATCATACACATGGCTAAGTGAAAGGGTATTTTACTTTGGCTGGCAGGAAAGGGAAAGGTTGCATATATCCTAAATACAGAGGCTTAAAGTAGTTACAGTTCAAAGTGAGTATTAGGGATTTTTGTTCGGGTTGTCAGGGCTCCTCAGGCCTCATGCTTGGGAGTGCCCTCTCCAGTGTCATCTTTGTTCAAGCAAATAGGCATTTGCAGGTTTCCAAGCCAGGGTCAGTTAGCGTCTCTCAGCAGGTTCTCTGTGCCTTGTTCCTTGCTAGCCTAGGCTGTACTTTACCAATGCACCAGCCTATGTTGGGGGACACTATTTTCAGATGATACAGAACTAAGGCCTCAATCACTGGAGTAATTAGATACCCTAAGCCACGTTTTTTATAACAGTAGTTTCATTCATCCCAGCGTCCTGGCTAAATCCTAGGAAGAAAGGACAGTCTTTCCACACTAAGGGGTTAAAAAGCCTAACCTGCTGTATGGAACAGGAGTATCTAACATGAGATACAAATGTCAATACTTACTATAAGATACCCTGGACCAACTTTCTCGTCCACTGTCTCTGGTAGGACGCCAAGTATGATCATCAACAGTGGGGCTCGGATGTTCAATCTGGAGCCAAAACATTGTTAAAACGTTTAGTGTTGGAGATAAACTTTTTGTACTGCCACACACACACACACACACACAAATTAAATTACCTTTCCTTCTCCTGTATGTCCAGCTCTGCTCTTTTCTGGTTCAAATTATAAATTTAAGATTTTTGATAATATTTAGGAAGTTATTCTCAGAATGTTGTCTGTGTAAATGTAGTATTATTACATATACACAGACAATAATGTAAGAACATAGTTATAAAAACTCTTGGATGAGAAATTATAAAGCAAACCAGAAAGGAGGCGAGAGGGTGACACGCAGCAGAACAAGATGTAACTTATTGTCTTATATATTGATGCAAATCCACTAGAACCTTCTTACAGTACCTCAAAGTAACCAATAAATACAAGTTCCTGTTTTGAACTTTGCCAAACATGCAGCTTTGTTACAGTCTGCTACAGGCACCAGTTACATAACAGAAAAAAAAGAAAGGCCCCTTTATGCATTCGCTACAAATTAGATATCTAATATTTACCAGAAATAGTTCAGATCTCACCAAGATATTTAAAGCATTGCTCTTCTTTCTAATTAAAGGATAACGTTCAAGCAAGTTCAAATTTTGATCTTAATGTAACACACCAAATTCCCAGCTCAAGAAGACCTCAGCATTAAAGATACCCATAAGGAGTGTTATCACATCAGAAAGGCAATGGAAGGCTGGGTGTGGTTCATTGAAAGAATGCAGCAGATACACATTTTCTTTTTGTGGAAGAGGCCCAAAAGTAGTCAGTGATCAGAATCCACAACTGTCATGTAAAGGTGCTGTAATTATACTGTGAACATCACCTACAGATGAGAAACAGAAGAACTGACTAATTTGAGTTAAAAGAAAAAATAATATCCATGGGAGTATGATAAGTGGTAGAATGAAGATTAATGGTTGCTTAAGGCTCATCTGAATTTCTAAAGGGTATCTAGGAGTAAAAGAAAAAACTTGTAAGTGAATTCCAGAGTTTGACAACATATGGTATTCTCTTCGATTCTTCCTGTTGAAGGTAGGGGTCCGGGCAGAGACAGATGCATCGTGGAGGTGAATGCCTGGCTGCGAAGATGGTGTTGCCAGGAGGGCTTTGGCTTCTTCAACCACGG
This sequence comes from Gopherus flavomarginatus, assembly GCF_025201925.1. NCBI lineage: Eukaryota > Metazoa > Chordata > Testudines > Testudinidae > Gopherus > Gopherus flavomarginatus. Next base: position 109,176,966 of record NC_066623.1, on the reverse strand, counting down.
GATGCTATTTGAGGACGGACTGCTAGGAACAGATGGCGTTCACCTTTCGAAGAGGGGAAAGGCCTTATTTGCGCACAGACTGGCTAACCTAGTAAGGAGGGCTTTAAACTAGGTTCGACGGGGACAGGTGAGCAAACCCCACAGGTAAGTGGGGAACAAGACCTGGGAGATGGGTTGGAAACAGGAGGGAGCACGGGCTATAATGGCAGAGAGGAAGGAGGGTCAGGGCAAAGCTGGGAGGCAAGATCAAACCAGTATCTTAGATGCCTATATACAAATGCAAGAAGTATGGGTAATAAGCAGGAAGAACTGGAAGTGCTAATAAATAAATACAACTATGACATTACTTGCATTACTGAAACTTGGTGGGATAATACACACGACTGGAATATTGGTGTGGATGGGTATCGTTTGCTCAGGAAGGATACACAGGGGAAAAAGGGAGGAGGTGTTGCCTTATATATTAAAAATGTACACACTTGGACTGAGGTGGAGATGGACATAGGAGACAGAAGGGTGGAGAGTCTCTGGGTTAGGCTAAAAGGGGTAAAAAACAAGGGTGATGTCGTACTGGGAGTCTACTACAGGCCACCTAATCAGGTGGAAGAGGTGGATGAGGCTTTTTTCAAACAACTAACAAAATCATCCAAAGCCCAAGATTTGGTGATGATGGGGGACTTCAACTATCCAGATATATGTTGGGAAAACAACACCGCGGGGCACAGACTATCCAATAAGTTCCTGGACTGCATTGCAGACAACTTTTTATTTCAGAAAGTTGAAAAAGCTACTGGGGGGAAGCTGTTCTAGACTTGATTTTAACAAATAGGGAGGAACTTGTTGAGAATTTGAAAGTAGAAGGAAGCTTGGGTGAAAGTGATCATGAAATCATAGAATTTGCAATTCTAAGGAAGGGTAGAAGGGAGTACAGCAGAATAGAGACAATAGATTTCAGGAAGGCGGATTTTGGTAAGCTCAGAGAGCTGATAGGTAAGGTCCCATGGGAATCAAGACTAAGGGGAAAAACAACTGAGGAAAGTTGGCAGTTTTTCAAAGGGACGCTATTAAGGGCCCAAAAGCAAGTTATTCCGATGGTTAGGAAAGATAGAAAATGTGGCAAAAGACCACCTTGGCTTACCCTTCAGATCTTGCGTGACCTACAAAATAAAAAGGCGTCATATAAAAAATGGAAACTAGGTCAGATCACAAAGGATGAATACAGGCAAATAACACAGGAATGCAGAGGCAAGATTAGAAAAGCAAAAGCACAAAATGAACTCAAACTAGCTATGGGAATAAAGGGAAACAAGAAGACTTTTTATCAATACATTAGAAGCAAGAGGAAGACTAAGGACAGGGTAGGCCCACTGCTCAATGAGGAGGAGGAAACAGTAACGGGAGACTTGGAAATGGCAGAGATGCTTAATGACTTCTTTGTTTCGGTCTTCACTGAGAAGTCTGAAGGAATGTCTAGTATAGTGAATGCTTACGGGAAGAGGGTAGGTTTAGAAGAGAAAATAAGGAAAGAGCAAGTAAAAAATCACTTAGAAAAGTTAGATGCCTGCAAGTCACCAGGGCCTGATGCAATGCATCCTAGAATACTCAAGGAGTTAATAGAAGAGGTATCTGAGCCTCTAGCTATTATCTTTGGGAAATCATGGGAGACGGGGAAGATTCCAGAAGACTGGAAGGGGGCAAATATAGTGCCCATCTATAAAAAGGGAAATAAAAACAACCCAGGAAACTACAGACCAGTTAGTTTAACTTCTGTGCCAGGGAAGATAATGGAGCAGGTAATCAAAGAAATCATCTGCAAACACTTGGAAGGTGGTAAGGTGATAGGGAATAGCCAGCATGGATTTGTAAAGAACAAATCATGTCAAACTAATCTGATAGCGTTCTTTGATAGGATAACGAGCCTTGTGGATAAGGGAGAAGCGGTGGATGTGATATACCTAGACTTTAGTAAGGCATTTGATACGGTCTCGCATGATATTCTTATAGATAAGCTAGGAAAGTACAATTTAGATGGGGCTACTATAAGGTGGGTGCATAACTGGCTGGATAACCGTACTCAGAGGGTAGTTGTTAATGGCTCCCAATCCTGCTGGAAAGGTATAACAAGTGGGGTTCCGCAGGGGTCTGTTTTGGGACCGGTTCTGTTCAATATCTTCATCAACGATTTAGATGTTGGCATGGAAAATACGCTTATTAAGTTTGCGGACGATACCAAACTGGGAGGGATGGCAACTGCTTTGGAGGACAGGGTCAAAATTCAAAATGATCTGGACAAATTGGAGAAATGGTCTGAGGTAAACAGGATGAAGTTCAATAAAGATAAATGCAAAGTGCTCCACTTAGGAAGGAACAATCAGTTTCACACATACAGAATGGGAAGAGACTGTCTAGGAAGGAGTTTGGCAGAAAGAGATCTAGGGGTCATAGTGGACCACAAGCTTAATATGAGTCAACAGTGTGATACTGTTGCAAAAAAAGCAAACATGATTCTGGGATGCATTAACAGGTGTGTTGTAAACAAGACACGAGAATTCATTCTTCCGCTTTACTCTGCGCTGGTTAGGCCTCAACTGGAGTATTGTGTCCAGTTCTGGGCACCGCATTTCAAGAAAGATGTGGAGAAATTGGAGAGGGTCCAGAGAAGAGCAACAAGAATGATTAAAGGTCTTGAGAACATGACCTATGAAGGAAGGCTGAAGGAATTGGGTTTGTTTAGTTTGGAAAAGAGAAGACAGAGGGGACATGATAGCAGTTTTCAGGTATCTAAAAGGGTGTCATCAGGAGGAGGGAGAAAACTTGTTCACCTTAGCCTCCAATGATAGAACAAGAAACAATGGGCTTAAACTGCAGCAAGGGAGATTTAGATTGGACATTAGGAAAAAGTTCCTAACTGTCAGGGTAGTTAAACACTGGAATAGATTGCCTAGGGAAGTTGTGGAATCTCCATCTCTGGAGATATTTAAGAGTAAGTTAGATAAATGTCTATCAGGGATGGTCTAGACGGTATTTGGTCCTGTCATGAGGGCAGGGGACTGGACTCGATGACCTCTCGAGGTCCCTTCCAGTCCTAGAGTCTATGAGTCTATGAATTAATTAGTAATAAGCTAAAAAGAAGGAATAATCAGAGAAGTAACTAAAATAATCAGGTAATGTGGCAGATAAGATCGCTGGAATTGCAAGCAAGCCCTGATATCATAGCACAGAAAAAAAAGAGCCCCATTTCTCTTTCTCTTTCTCTCTGCAATCTTTCAAGGTTGGATTCTTATGGTAGATGTTTATAGTGATCATGGGAAATATTAAGAAAAAAGAAAATTAACAAAGTACATATCAAACAACATGCTCCCTCAAGATGTTAAGCACTCTGGCCCCAATCCAGCAAAGTACTTAAGAACATGCTTGCCTTTAAGCAAGAGTAGTCCTGTTGACTTCAGCAGGATGACCCACATATTTAAAGTTAAGCACATGCATAAGTGCTTTGCTAGATCAGGGTCAGAATGCTCAGGAACTTGAAGGATTAAGTCTATATTTTAGTAAAGGGACAATTTCAAAGACAAGATGATAATGTAAAGAAAGGTACGAAGGAGGAAGTCTGACTTTTCAGAAAGTCACTGCACTCTTTTCAAATACTAATACCAATTACTTCCAACTTGAATTATGCACCTATTATGCTGTCCAGTGTGCTAGGAGAAAAAGAATGGGCACTCAGAATTTAAACGTGGTATTCATGAAAGAGTTTGATCCTTGTCAGTTACCAACATTGACAAAAGGACTTTTATTCTAGTTAATTTTACATTTAAAATCACTATGTAGCAGGCTGTTTAGGAGAAAAAAAAAGATTTTTTCATATAAATTAGGATTTGGGGAGTAATATTTAGCAAAAGAATAATGTTTGATCTGAGCTTAAATGGGAAACACTTTGCAGAGAATACATACATGTCTAACTACAAATGGAGGTTTATCGGTTTCTCTTCTGAATTCAAAAGGCCCCAGGTTTAAATGGGCCAGTCGTTGTCTGGCTTCTTCCGATAGCTCACACATTCGTCTTTTTGTGTATGGAGATGGAGATCGTGATTTAGAAGCTATTGTGGGCTGCTCATAGTTCTTTGTTGCTAAGCAGTGTCGGTTTTTCTCAGGTGAAGAGGTGTTTTTCTTTGGTGACCTTGTTTGTAATCTTCCATTTGGAGCTGAATGATGCACCCGATCCAAATTATCCTAAAGTGAAAAGAGAAATTATGTGCCTTGACAGCACGCCGAGCAAAGATTGCTACTGATAATACAATAAACAAACATCTGCAAAGCGGGAACCAACATCTCCGACAGAAATAGACGTATGTCAGTTCAAGTTACCCTAACAAAACTATAATCACACAGCAATTCAGAAAAAAACAGAGATGGTCCTTTTAAAATAATGTGCTTAAAACCAGGAGGAGGATAAAATGCACATTGTTAAATGTCAGACTTTAAGGTTAAGTGCCTGATATTTATCCAATTAGCTTGCTCACACAGTTGGTGCTTAAGACACTATATAAAATTAAGTTGAATTATGTCACTTTAGTTCATTTAATGACAACTCTGCCTAGCATATATGATTAAAAGTTTACAGATTCGAAAATGTATTTGTTCAACTTGCTACCATCTTTTTTTGTAAAATATTTTCAAGTTTTTATCTTTCTGAGTGTAAGGTTAAATAAATCTGCCTATTTTTAAAAAATAGCAGATGGCATGTAATAACCTTAGTCCCAGATTTGGACCTTAGCGTCCAAAATATGGGGGTTAGCATGAAAACCTCCAAGCTTAGTTACCAGCTTGGACCTGGTACCTGCTGCCACCACCCAAAAAATTAGAGTGTTTTGGGGCACTCTGGTCCCCCTGAAAAACCTTCCCTGGGGACCCCAAGACCCAAATCCCTTGAGTCTCACAACAAAGGGAAATAATCCTTTTTCCCTTCCCCCCTCCAGGTGCTCCTGGAGAGATACACAGACACAAGCTCTGTGAATCCAAACAGAGTGAATCTCCCTCTCTGTTCCCAATCCTGGAAACAAAAAGTACTTTCCTATTCCCCCAGAGGGAATGCAAAGTCAGGCTAGCAATCCAACACACAAATCTCCCCTTGATTTCTTCCTCCCACCAATTCCCTGGTGAGTACAGACTCAATTTCCCTGAAGTAAAGAAAAACTCCAACAGGTCTTAAAAGAAAGCTTTATATAAAAAGAAAGAAAAATAAGTACAAATGTTCTCTCTGTATTAAGATGATACAACACAGGGTCAATTGCTTAAAAGAATATTGAATAAACAGCCTTATTCCAAAAGAATACAAATCAAAGCACTCCAGCACTTATATTCATGCAAATACCAAAGAAAAGAAACCATATAACTTACTATCTGATCTCTTTGTCCTTACACTTGGAAACAGAAGACTAGAAAATAGAACTACTTCTCCAAAGCTCAGAGAAAGCAGGCAGGCAGACAAAAGAAAAAAGACAAAGACACAGACACTCAATTCCCTCCACCCAAAGTTGAAAAAATCCAGTTTCCTGATTGGTCCTCTGGTCAGGTGCTTCAGGTGAAAGAGACATTAACCCTTAGCTATCTGTTTATGACACGCCCCCCAAATTGCAGACAGTGGGGAAGCTCACTGGCGGCGATTTCCTTCTAGAACTTGAAAATAAACAGATTAATACAACACATACACCTTTACATATACTCCTAAGTATATAACTAACAGACTTCTACATTTTAAGAACACTTTTTAACTACTGAATTCTGGAAAACTCTCACGGGAGAGTGCATCAGCAACTTTATTAGAAGCTCCTGTGATGTGTTGAATTTCAAAATCAAAATCTTGGAGAGCTAAACTCCAACGAAGAAGTTTCTTGTTGATCCCCTTGGCAGTATGAAGCCACTTTAGTGCAGCATGGTCAGTTTGTAGTTGGAACCGCCGTCCCCAAACATATGGGCGTAGCTTTTCCAGGGCGTACACAATGGCATAGCATTCCTTTTCACTGACTGACCAGTGACTTTCCCTCTCAGACAGTTTCTTGCTGAGAAACACGACAGGATGGAAGTTGTGATCTGTTGCTTCCTGCATGAGCACTGCTCCTATACCACGCTCAGATGCATCTGTGGTTACTAGGAATGGCTTGTCAAAATCCGGGGCCCTGAGCACAGGGTCCGACATGAGCGTTGCCTTAAGTTGGGTAAAGGCCTTTTGACACTCATCAGTCCACTTAACTGCATTTGGCTGGGTCTTTTTGGTCAGGTCGGTCAGTGGGGCAGCGATTTGGCTGTAGTGTGGTACAAATCGCCTGTAGTATCCGGCCAAGCCTAAGAAGGATTGGACCTGCTTCTTGGACCGTGGGACAGGCCACTTTTGGATAGCATCTACCTTGGCCTGTAGGGGGTTTATGGTTCCTCGACCCACCTGGTGCCCCAGGTAAGTCACTCTGTTTTGGCCTATTTGACACTTTTTGGCCTTAACAGTTAGTCCTGCCTGCCTGATGCGCTCAAAGACCTTTTCCAGGTGTAGTAGGTGTTCGGGCCAGGAGTCTGAAAAAATGGCCACATCATCGAGGTAGGCAACTGCAAATTCTCCCAGTCCAGCTAGTAGACCATCTACCAGCCTCTGGAAGGTGGCGGGTGCATTTCGAAGGCCGAAAGGAAGGACATTGAATTCATACACCCCCGCATGGGTGACGAATGCTGACCTCTCCTTGGCAGGTTCATCTAGCGGTACTTGCCAGTACCCCTTGGTTAAGTCTATTGTAGAGATGAACTGGGCACGTCCCAACTTTTCCAATAGCTCATCGGTACGTGGCATTGGATAGTTGTCCGGACGAGTTACAGCATTTAGCTTACGGTAGTCCACGCAAAAGCGTATTTCCCCATCTGGTTTGGGTACCAGAACCACTGGAGATGCCCATGCACTGGTAGATGGGCGGATTATACCCATCTGTAGCATGTTCTGGATCTCCCGTTCTATAGCAGCTTGGGCATGAGGAGACACTCGGTAGGGTGGGGTTCTGATTGGGTGAGCATTACCTGTATCAATGGAGTGGTATGCCCGTTCAGTTCGTCCTGGGGTGGCTGAGAACAATGGGGCGAAGCTAGTGCACAGCTCCTTGATTTGTTGCCGCTGCAGACGTTCCAGGGTGGTTGAGAGGTTCACCTCTTCCACGCCACCGTCTTTTTTCCCGTCGTAGTAGACACCGTCAGGCCACTCAGCATCCTCTCCCTGGACTGTAAACTGACAAACCTGTAAGTCTCTGGAATAGAAAGGCTTGAGAGAATTAACATGGTACACTTTAGGCTTTAGTGAGGAATTGGGAAATGCTATGAGGTAGTTTACAGCTCCCAGGCGCTCTTGGACCGTGAATGGCCCTTCCCATGATGCTTCCATCTTATGGGCCTGTTGTGCCTTCAAGACCATAACCTGGTCTCCTACCTTGAAGGACCGATCTCTGGCATGTCTGTCATACCAGGTCTTTTGCTCTTCTTGAGCATTCTTTAGGTTCTCTTTAGCAAGGGCTAAAGATTGTCGGAGGGTGCTTTGTAGGTTGCTTACAAAGTCCAGAATGTTAGTTCCTGGAGAAGGCGTAAACCCCTCCCATTGCTGCTTCACCAACTGTAATGGCCCCTTAACCTCGTGACCATACACAAGTTCAAATGGTGAAAACCCTAAACTGGGATGTGGTACAGCCCTGTAGGCAAACAGCAACTGCTGCAACACTAGGTCCCAATTATTGGAGAATTCGTTGATGAATTTACGTATCATGGCCCCCAAAGTTCCATTGAACCTTTCCACCAGGCCATTGGTTTGATGGTGGTATGGGGTGGCAACCAAGTGATTCACCCCATGAGTTTCCCACAGTTTTTCCATGGTCCCTGCCAGGAAATTAGACCCTGAATCTGTAAGGATGTCGCAGGGCCAACCTACCCTGGCAAAGATGTCTGTTAGGGCCAGGCACACAGTGTTAGCCCTGGTGTTGCCTAGAGCGACTGCTTCTGGCCATCGGGTAGCAAAGTCCACTAAAGTCAGTACGTACTGCTTTCCTCTGGGCGTCTTTTTTGGGAAAGGGCCCAGAATATCCACAGCTACTCGCTGAAATGGGACCTCAATTATGGGGAGTGGCTGGAGAGGGGCCTTGACCTGGTCTTGAGGCTTTCCCACTCTTTGGCATACCTCACAAGACCGGACATACTTGGCAACGTCCTTGCCCATCCCCTCCCAGTGGAAGGACTTCCCCAACCGGTCCTTGGTTCTGTTCACCCCAGCATGGCCACTGGGATGATCATGGGCTAAGCTTAAGAGCTTCTCCCGGTACTTAGTTGGAACCACCAACTGTTTTTGCGGCTGCCATTCTTCCCGGTGTCCACCAGAAAGAATTTCCTTGTATAAAAGTCCTTGGTCTATAACAAACCGGGATCGATTAGAAGAGCTGAGAGGCGGTGGGGTGCTCCGTGCCGCCGCCCAAGCTTTCTGAAGGCTGTCATCTGCTTCCTGCTCAGTCTGGAACTGTTCCCTTGAGGCTGGGGTCACCAGTTCTTCCTCAGACTGTGGACTTGGGCTTGGTCCCTCTGGAAGCGATGTAGGTGATGGGGTTGTTTTCGTTGCTGGTGAACCGCTCTCTGCTGGTGCACCTGAGGGTATTTCAGGCTCTGGCTGAGCCTTTTGGGTATGGCTGTCTGTTGCTTCTGCCAGTTGTGGCTCGCTGGCGCCCACTGGCGTTGAGTTTGAAGAGGGGGTTTCACTTGCTGGTGCTGGTTGCTGTTCCAGTTCCGGGCCTGGGACTGGAGATGCTGTGGCTGTTTCAGTGGTAGGCATGGAATCTGGGTCCACTACCTCTGTCTGGGTCTCTGGTAACACAGACGGGGCCTCTGTGGACGGTTCAGGAACAGGAATGGGTCTGGAAGCTTGCCTGGTTTGGCTACGTGTAACCATTCCCACTCTCTTGGCCCGCCTCACCTGGTTGGCCAAGTCTTCCCCCAGTAGCATGGGGATAGGATAATTGTCATAGACTGCAAAAGTCCACATTCCTGACCAGCCTTTGTACTGGACAGGCAGTTGAGCTGTAGGCAAGTCTACAGCTTGTGACATGAAGGGGTAAATTGTAACTTTGGCCTTTGGGTTGATGAATTTGGGGTCAACGAAGGATTGGTGGATAGCTGACACTTGTGCCCCCGTGTCTCTCCACGCACTAACCTTCTTTCCGCCCACTCTCAAATTTTCCCTTCGCTCCAAGGGTATTTGAGAGGCATCCGGGCCAGGGGATCTTTGGTGTGATGGTGGTGTAATGAATTGCACTCGCATGGTGTTCTTGGGACACTTGGCCTTGATATGTCCCAGTTCATTACACTTAAAGCATCTTCCATCTGATGGGTCACTGGGCCGAGGTGAGTTACTGGAGACTGGTGAGGTTGAAGGGTAGGGTATCTGTGGCTTTACTTGGGTGGTATGTGGGGTCTTTGGCTGTCCTCGGTTGTAGGGTTTATGGTCTGTGTGCCCCCTGGGGTAATCGTTCCCCTTGACAGTAGCTTTCTTGCTTTCTGCCAGTTCCATCCATTTGGCTCCAATCTCCCCCGCCTCAGCGATATTCTTGGGGTTTCCATCTTGTATGTACCGTGTGATGTCTTCAGGAACACCATCCAAGAACTGCTCCATTTGTATGAGGAGGTTCAGTTCTTCCAAGGTTTGAATGTTGTTTCCTGTTAGCCAGGCCTCATAGTTTTTTGCAATGTAGTAGGCGTGTTTGGGAAATGACACCTCTGGTTTCCACTTTTGGGTTCTGAAGCGCCGACGGGCATGATCTGGGGTTATCCCCATCCTGTATCTGGCCTTGGTTAGAAAAAGTTTATAGTCATTCATTTGGTGCTTAGGCATTTCAGCTGCCACCTCTGCTAAAGGTCCACTGAGCTGTGACCTCAATTCTACCATGTACTGGTCTTCGGGAATGCTGTACCCAAGACAGGCTCTTTCAAAATTTTCCAAGAAGGCCTCGGTGTCATCACCTGCCTTGTAGGTGGGAAATTTCCTGGGCTGTGGAGCAATATTTGGCGCCGGGTTGTTAGGGTTGGCTGGCACATGCAGCCCAGCTTTTACCAACTCCAGTTCATGTTTTCTCTGTTTTTCCTTCTCTTCATTCTCTTTTTGTTGTTTTTCCATTTCTTTTTGGTGTTTTTCCATTTCTTTTTGGTGTTTTTTCCATTTCTCGGTGGTGGGCCAACTCTTCTTCTGCTTGTTTCCTTCGGTAGGCTATCTCTTCTTCTTCTAGTTTTCTTTTGTGTGCTGCCTCTTGGGCTGCCTGTTCTCTTTGGAAGGCTGCCAGTTTCATGCTTTCTTCCTTTTCTTTCATCTCCATCTGTCGCCTGTGTTCAGCTTCTTTGATTTGTTCTTCGGCGTCAATTTTTGCCTTAGAAGTCATGGTTCCTGTTTTCTTGTGTTGGGGTGCCCTCCGGTGTTTATCTTCTGAACTGCAGGTTCTGTTGCCTCCTGAAGTCTGCCTAGCAACAGTGCTTTTTTCCTTTTCTCTCTCTAGCTAATGTTCAATGAAAGGAAACCAGAAAAACCAATTAGCTAACTGCTTTGAAAAATGCATTTTCTTGAAAGATGGGGAATTTACTGGAGTATTTTATAGACTCAGACTCATAGACCTCAAGAGGGAAGGGACCTCGAGAGGTCATTGAGTCCAGTCCCCTGCCCTCATGGCAGGACCAAATATTGTCTAGACCATCCCTAATAGACATTTATTTACCCTACTCTTAAATATCTCCAGAGATGGAGATTCCACAACTTCCCTAGGCAATCTATTCCAGTGTTTAACTACCCTGACAGTTAGGAACTTTTTCCTAATGTCCAACCTAAATCTCCCTTGCTGCAGTTTAAGCCCATTGCTTCTTGTTCTATCATTGGAGGCTAAGGTGAACAAGTTTTCTCCCTCCTCCTGATGACACCCTTTTAGATACCTGAAAACTGCTATCATGTCCCCTCTCAGTCTTCTCTTTTCCAAACTAAACAAACCCAATTCCTTCAGCCTTCCTTCATAGGTCATGTTCTCAAGACCTTTAATCATTCTTGTTGCTCTTCTCTGGACCCTCTCCAATTTCTCCACATCTTTCTTGAAATGCGGTGCCCAGAACTGGACACAATACTCCAGCTGAGGCCTGACCAGCGCAGAGTAAAGCAGAAGAATGACTTCTCGCGTCTTGTTTACAACACACCTGTTAATGCATCCCAGAATCATGTTTGCTTTTTTTTGCAACAGTATCATATTGTTGACTCATATTAAGCTTGTGGTCCACTATGACCCCTAGATCTCTTTCTGCCATACTCCTTCCTAGACAGTCTCTTCCCATTCTGTATGTGTGAAACTGATTGTTCCTTCCTAAGTGGAGCACTTTGCATTTATCTTTATTGAACTTCATCCTGTTTACCTCAGACCATTTCTCCAATTTGTCCAGATCATTTTGAATTTTGACCCTGTCCTCCAAAGCAGTTGCAATCCCTCCCAGTTTGGTATCGTCCGCAAACTTAATAAGCGTACTTTCTATGCCAACATCTAAATCGTTGATGAAGATATTGAACAGAACCGGTCCCAAAACAGACCCCTGCGGAACCCCACTTGTTATACCTTTCCAGCAGGATTGGGAGCCATTAACAACTACTCTCTGAGTACGGTTATCCAGCCAGTTATGCACCCACCTTATAGTAGCCCCATCTAACTTGTACTTTCCTAGCTTATCTATAAGAATATCATGCGAGACCGTATCAAATGCCTTACTAAAGTCTAGGTATATCACATCCCCCGCTTCTCCCTTATCCACAAGGCTTGTTATCCTATCAAAGAATGCTATCAGATTAGTTTGACACGATTTGTTCTTTACAAATCCATGCTGGCTATTCCCTATCACCTTACCACCTTCCAAGTGTTTGCAGATGATTTCTTTGATTACCTGCTCCATTATCTTCCCTGGCACAGAAGTTAAACTAACTGGTCTGTAGTTTCCTGGGTTGTTTTTATTTCCCTTTTTATAGATGGGCACTATATTTGCCCCCTTCCAGTCTTCTGGAATCTTCCCCGTCTCCCATGATTTCCCAAAGATAATAGCTAGAGGCTCAGATACCTCTTCTATTAACTCCTTGAGTATTCTAGGATGTATTTCATCAGGCCCTGGTGACTTGCAGGCATCTAACTTTTCTAAGTGATTTTTTACTTGCTCTTTTTTTATTTTCTCTTCTAAACCTACCCTCTTCCCGTAAGCATTCACTATATTAGACATTCCTTCAGACTTCTCAGTGAAGACCGAAACAAAGAAGTCATTAAGCATCTCTGCCATTTCCAAGTCTCCTGTTACTGTTTCCCCCTCCTTACTGAGCAGTGGGCCTACCCTGTCCTTGGTCTTCCTCTTGCTTCTAATGTATTGATAAAAAGTCTTCTTGTTTCCCTTTATTGCCATAGCTAGTTTGAGTTCATTTTGTGCCTTTGCTTTTCTAATCTTGCCTCTGCATTCCTGTGTTATTTGCCTATATTCATCCTTTGTAATCTGACCTAGTTTCCATTTTTTATATGACGCCTTTTTATTTTGTAGGTCACGCAAGATTTCATGGTTAAGCCAAGGTGGTCTTTTGCCACATTTTCTATCTTTCCTAACCATCGGAATAGCTTGCTTTTGGGCCCTTAATAGTGTCCCTATGAAAAACTGCCAACTCTCCTCAGTTGTTTTTCCCCTCAGTCTTGATTCCCATGGGACCTTACCTATCAGCTCTCTGAGCTTACCAAAATCCGCCTTCCTGAAATCCATTGTCTCTATTCTGCTGTACTCCCTTCTACCCTTCCTTAGAATTGCAAACTCTATGATTTCATGATCACTTTCACCCAAGCTTCCTTCTACTTTCAAATTCTCAACAAGTTCCTCCCTATTTGTTAAAATCAAGTCTAGAACAGCTTCCCCCCTAGTAGCTTTTTCAACTTTCTGAAATAAAAAGTTGTCTGCAATGCAGTCCAGGAACTTATTGGATAGTCTGTGCCTCGCGGTGTTATTTTCCCAACATATATCTGGATAGTTGAAGTCCCCCATCACCACCAAATCTTGGGCTTTGGATGATTTTGTTAGTTGTTTGAAAAAAGCCTCATCCACCTCTTCCACCTGATTAGGTGGCCTGTAGTAGACTCCCAGCACGACATCACCCTTGTTTTTTACCCCTTTTAGCCTAACCCAGAGACTCTCAACACTTCCGTCTCCTATGTCCATCTCCACCTCAGTCCAAGTGTGTTCATTTTTAATATATAAGGCAACACCTCCTCCATTTTTCCCGTCTATCCTTCCTGAGCAAACTATACCCATCCACACCAACATTCCAGTCGTGTGTATTATCCCACCAAGTTTCAGTAATGCAAGTAATGTCATAGTTGTATTTATTTATTAGCACTTCCAGTTCTTCCTGCTTATTACCCATACTTCTTGCATTTGTATATAGGCATCTAAGATACTGGTTTGATCTTGCCTCCCAGCTTTGCCCTGACCCTCCTTCCTCACTGCCATTATAGCCTGTGCTCCCTCCTGTTTCCAACCCATCTCCCAGGTCTTGTTCCCCACTTACCTGTGGGGTTTGCTCACCTGTCCCCGTCGAATCTAGTTTAAAGCCCTCCTTACTAGGTTAGCCAGTCTGTGCGCAAATTTTGTTAAAGAAAAGGCTATTGGCAAAAAGTTATAATAATACAACTTTAAGGACCCACTTTCCAGTGTTCCTCTTCAGTTATGCCAATAATATAATGCAAACGCAAAACCAAAACATTTGCCTGTAAAAATGGCATTTTTTGCACCCACAAATACAGGGTCTGGAGGCAAAGTTTGGAGACTATTTAAAATTCCAGTGTAAGAGTCTAGCTCAGAGTTGACACAAGCTTTAAAAATACTACATTGTGCACATGCATGTATATTAACAAGCCACAATTCTTCTGTAACCAGCAATACCAAACTAAGGCTACGTCCAGACTACCCGCCGTATCGGCGGGTTAAAATCGATTGCTCGGGGATCAATATATTGCGTCTCATCTAGACGCGATATATCGATCCCCGAGCGCGCTTATATCGATTCCGGAACTCCATCAACCCCAACGGAGTTGCAGAATCGACAGGGAGAGCCACGAACATCGATCTCGCGTGGTGAGGACAGGTGAGTAATCCGATCTTAGATATTCGACTTCAGCTACGTTATTCACGTAGCTGAAGTTGCGTATCTAAGATCGATTTCCCCCCGTAGTGTGGACCAGCCCTAAGAGTTATTTAGTTTGACTAAGAGCCAGCCCTAACTATTAACTTCTTCACCTACCAGTTTAAAAGTCAACTGTCAAGATTAATACTTTCAGTACTGAAGTTTAATTTGAAATACATTATCACCCTTTTGTAATTTCAGCACAAAGTCATCTTTCAGTTGCCTCTACAAGCTTTATAGTTTGACACACACTAGAAAAAAAGGCTACGCTTTGAACGCTTCCTCAATGGCACATTTTGGCTTTGATGTCACAGTATAATGAACTGGAATTTCAGGTAAAGTTTGGCTCCAAATACCTTATTTTATTGGTATTTAATTTTGTATATTTTTTATGACTTGCCTTTGGAAATTACTTTTCCTTTTACCAGACATTCTTCTGGTGCATATGCAATGCAACTGCACTACATCAGTGCATAAGAACTGAAACAGAAATTGACTAGAGTAACTGGGCTGTATTCAATGCTTATTGCTCGACTTTCCATCTGTACTCACAGTTACGTGTTTAAGACTATGTATGTTAAGAATCTCAGGTACCTTTTAGTACATTAAAAATCTCAAGAACATGCTATATACATTTCAGAAAAACACCAATATGACAGCATCTCTTTAAGTGACAATGTCAACTTGATTTTTTTTTAGGTTTATCAGTTTAGAAGCATTCAGTTTTCTAACAGAATGTGCTTTTTGAAGAAAAAAAATCCTCCTTTAAAAATCTTGATAAGACTTTTTTTATTTTGCTCCCCTACTTAAGGATAGACCCAACATCATCACCACCACCCAAAAATTCACAGGCTACCCCTTTCCCTATCCATGCACATTCCTACCTACCGCCTGTTCATTTTCAGTTTTGCTGTCATTATTACTAATAAACACCATTTTGAACAACGTGGAAAAGACATCATTTGAGTGCATAAGACAGGAAGCCCAACAGAGGCTCAAAACAGTGAAACTGACTATACACAAAATACTGTCAAGCATACAAAGTAAACAAATTGAGGAAAAAGAGTTTCCTCCAGTCTGTTCAGTTAGGGCATCTAAAGCATGACTTGTCAATCAAATAACACTGTTTCATAATTTCCAGATGGATAAGTTGATGGTCGCCTTTTAAAATGAAGTCTTCATCTCCATTACAAAAAATAATTTCTCAAGATAATTACAGTTATACTTATGTATAGATTTGTTTTGTTTTTAATAATTTGTCATCTCCAGGTTCACTCTGCTACTGTTAGATAATGACAAGAAGGCATCTTCTCAACTCCACACACACCAGGGACTGGCACCTTAGCTGATCACAGGATATGGCAGCTGTTAATTGTTTCCTATTCGAGGAACTCTCAGCACCTACTGTCAAGCACCTAACCTTCTCTTTACTCATGCTTGATTAAAAATTTAATCAAGTTGTCAAGCACCTCTGACAACTGTTTTACCCAAAACAAAAGGATGGAAAAAGTTTGTAGGGAGTAGCACATGCAAACATTTGACAGCATAGCTGTCAATTTAAATCTGGATATTAAATCACAAACAGTTAAATTATGCTAACCTGTACATGAATCCTTCCTGAACTTAACAGGCTTTCTGTAATAAGGGAGCTGGTAGAAAATCTCAATTTTGGTGCAATTCCCTGGAAGAGAGACAATAATTGAACATCAAGCTCCAACTAAAGATAAAGGGTATCAAAGAAATAAATGTCACCTAATATAACAAACCATTCCTAATTTTAAACCGTTTCCTTTGTTAATTT
Source organism: Gopherus flavomarginatus (assembly GCF_025201925.1). Classification (NCBI taxonomy): domain Eukaryota; kingdom Metazoa; phylum Chordata; order Testudines; family Testudinidae; genus Gopherus; species Gopherus flavomarginatus. The sequence continues at coordinate 109,160,938 of NC_066623.1, read as the reverse complement.
CAGCCTTTAATAAAGATAATTAGAAAAGACAGAACAGCAATGGTAAATGTCAAGAAGATAACATTTGCATTTCTGACAATTCAATTACAGATGATTACATTGCTTTTGTACAACAATTAAGATCTGACTTTTATTTCAATATATTTCTTTGTCAAAAGCAGTTTTAAAGATTTTTCATGTCGTGTTACAACATCAATAAGAATTCAAGTAATGCTTTGCAAGTTTCATTCCTACCGACTTTGCAAACTTATTTAAAAACACATTATTACTTGTGGTTTCTATAGCTTATGGTAAACTAATGTTTTTCTGTTTACTTATATGTGAACTTTTGGTATTCACTGACTGTGTATAATGTTAGTAAAAAACGTATACAGAATTAAGGGCCATATCATGTTCTGCAGATCAAGGGACAGAGGGATCCATCTATACATGCATTTTTCTCAGCTGTGCAGAAGAGAGCTAGGGGTTGGCTGTCCCTAGGGAACCTCATCCCCAGCCCCTCCAAGCACCACACCTCTATCCATGTGCAGATCCCCAGACCTGCAGAGCACACTGGGGTCTAGGTATCTGAATATGGAAATGGGGGGGGGGGCAAGGGAGACAGGAGGGTGAGGGCTGGGACATTCTGCAGGACAGCCTGGGGGTCCTGGGCACTACCACAGGTGGTAGAGAAGGTGCACTACCATGGAAAGACAGAGGGGCTTTGGATTCAGTATTGAGGCAAAGGACCTCTTCCCCAGTAGATCTCCAAGATCATCTGAGATTTCAAGGTAGCCTTCTTCTATTGTGAACCCTGCTTCTGACACCCTAAGAATTATGGGGGAACTCCATGAGTGAGACTTTTCTCTGCCCCTTCTTCCCCCATGCTTATGCCACTGATTTCCCTACCCTCCACGAGATGGCATGATCTGGCCCCAAGGTAGAGTACTAAAATCAGAAGTACAAGAGACAAAAAAGCCCAACGTGATCTTCATTACCTTTAGCTGTGACAATCATCAGAGCCCTGGATGGTGACAAATTCAATCTAGTGGTTAATTTTAGTGAAAAAGTCAAACCACAGGATATAAAACACATCTTAAAGCTGACCTTCTTTAATCAGCACTCATTTTTATTATCTACATGAATTATCAACTGCCTAAACAGGAGAAAATTAGAATTAATACATGTCCTATGAAAAGCCTCAGTAGAGTGCCTACTGTTCTTAAAGAGACCAAGAATTGTTACAGAAACTTTAGATATTTGTTCAACAGAGAAACAGTTTCTTGAGAGTGAGTTTTGATGAGCACGTAGGTATCATGGCAATGGATGCCTCAGAAAACCCAACAGACTAGCAGCAAGAGAGGACAAAGAGTCTTAGCTCCTTTGTTCTACTCACTACTCTGCCACTGGCTTGAGGGTGTAGGCATCCTTGTGCAAATTACTCAGCCTCTCTGTGCCAACTGTTTACCCAGCTGTCAAATGGGTATAAAATCAACTAGATCAAGGGAACACCGTAAAGCTAGTTAATGCTTATAAAGGACTTTGGAAACATCAGATAACAGGTTTGAAACCTGTTAGTGGTAAGAGGGAAAGCAGTCTGTGGTTTTTGGTTTTTTTTTTTTAAAATAGCAGCTCCCCAGTTGGGACCCTAATGAAAGATACTGGAGGGGAGAAAAGGTCTGTTTAAGTGATGCTGCAAATATTTCACAGAGGGAGAAGATAGTACATTATATAGGCAGTCACAATCAGAGCAGGTTAATCATGTTCTTAGAGGTAAGGTCTGCACAGAAATGTTGAAGAGTCAGCAAAAGCATGAGCAGGACAACAGCACAGCAGGAAAAAAGAAATAAAATTGTTCTGAGAGAACTCCAAGAATGCCTTGTATTCTTATTGTGTGTTGTGAGCCTTGTAAGACATTTAGCTACAGACATTATCAGCCAACTGCCAGCTTTCTGGAGGAGTTCTGATTTCTAATCTTGGGATTCTTTCCAACTGGCAGATTAGTAGTGCTAATCAGACACTGCTTGTCACTGCCTAGCTGAAGTCCAGAAGAATAACCTTGCTTTTGCTACCTTTAATTTTAACACAAGAAAAAAAGTTATTAGGCATCAAAGCACTATTGTAGCACAGTTATCAGTCAAATATACTGTGACGTTGCACTCCATATGTTTTATGGAAATATGCTTATGAGTGTGAATATGACATAACTGGAATATGCTTTATGCAAAAGGTCTCTTGTGAGGTATCATAACAAAGGTTATAAACTACTGAATATATTCCTATTTGTATGCATGTATCATTCTTGTATCTAAAGCTAGAAATATGAAGTATAACTCTGAGGTCCTATTGTAATTATGCAAAGTGTGGGCCACTAATGGTGTTTTAGAATGTTGATGGCTCCCCTTGACTAGGGCAACTGGTTGTAAATGGTTTATTTACCTGCAAGCCTTCCTGTGTAGTGTGGGCCAACCCAGGAAGAATGGAGACTAACGGTCTTACATTGACATGTGACCATGTCACCCGATAATGAAATCCATCTTAAATCTGGTACTTTTTCATTTAGTAGGAGGGGTGGGGACCCAGAGAGACAAAAGATTCCTGCTTTGTGCTAAAGCTATAAAAGGGGGTGGAGCAGGACAAAGGGGGCTGCCAGTCATGAGAAAACCCCTGCTTACCATTCGAGATGTCTGCTGGAACTAACAAGCACTGTACTTGGGGAAAGGATTGGGTCCAGACTAGGAAGGAGTCTAGCCTGTGAAAGAAGCTTACTGGAACATCTCTGAGGGTGAGATATTACCTGTAATCATTTTTTAATGTATTAGGCTTAGACTTGCATGTTTTTGCTTTATTTTGCTTGATGACCTACTTTGTTCTGCCTGTTATTACTTGAAACCACTTAAATCCTACTTTTTATAATTAATAAAATCACTTTTGTTTATTAATAAGCCCAGAGTAAGTGATTAATATCTGGGGGAGCAAACAGCTGTGCATCTCTCTCTATCAGTGTTACAGAGGGTGGACAATTTATGAATTTATCCTGTATAAATTTAATTTGGGGTTTGGATCCCATTGGGAGCTGGGTGTCTGGTGCTGCAGACAAGTAACCTGCTGAGCTGTTTTTAGTTAAAGTCTGCAGCTTTGGGGGTGTGGCCCAGACCCTAGGTCTGTGTTGCAGCAGACTAGCGTGTCCGGCTCAACAAGGCAGGGTTCTAGAGTCCCAAGCTGGCAGGAAAAAAGGGCTCAGAGATCATTTCAGCATATCAGGTGACAGTCCCAAGGGGATCTCTGTGACCAAACTAGTCACATATACTTATTACGGCAGCATGTTATAACTGTTCTTGTGGGAAGAACTCAATTGACTAGTGTGGAAATTAGGTGAGTGCTTTTGGTTCTCAAGATCATGATTAATATTTTACCATTTGCAATAAAATTTACATACATTGATTGCTGCCCACCGGAATAGCAAGTATATCTTACTGGTGCAGCTCAGGAACACCTTTCACTCAAGAGGGAAGAGAGCAGAGGAGCAGGGCAGAAGCACCCATCATTCCAAACCTCAGGAATCTGAAGCCGTTTAGAGAGTAGAGGGAGACCTACCCAAAAGGAAACACAGCTGGTATGATGGGGATCTCGGAAGGACCATTTGAGACTCTTTCATCTTGGTTTGGAAGGGGAGGTTGTTTCCCTCATGGCTGCCCAAACCATCAGCGAGAGAAAGGAGATGCAAATTGTTTAAATTATTCTTGGGGTACAGTCATTACCCTCATTATCCTTCTAAACAATTCCATATTTCTGGGAGGGAGAAGGTACATATGCTTCTGCAGGAACAGATTTCACCATCTAAACTGCTCCACATACTTTCCTGGGCATGAGAGAGACTGGAGCACCTTTTTCTATTCCATCATTCTAGTCTTTCCAGGACTGCCACAGCTTCATTGTACAGCTGCCAATGCCCTAGCTGGCTCTTCTCAACACCTCAACAAGAATCAAAGGCCCTAAAGTACAGCTGAACTACCATGTTCATGACAGTGATTGTTGCAAAAAGCCAACTATCTGGACACTTGTATCACAAAGAGGTAGACAGCCTTTCAAAATGAATACAAATAAAAATGCATTTCATTTACCATAAAGAATTTGGGGAGACATGAACTAGCTTTTCAATGGAATTAAAGAATTCCAAATTTTAATTAAAAAATTCTAAGCAGCTTCATATTTAATACTATTCCACCATCAAATATTTACTGCAAGTCCTAAACAGCAATGTATAATAAGACTATTTTCTTTGGGAAAAAAACAACCTTCCTATTACTATTAGAAGTTACCCTAATGCAGTATGATTTGCTTTTATATTGTATCTATCATCAAACTAAATATATTTGATAACATGCACATAGAATGCTAAAAAAAAAGGTATGTATAGAGCAGTTACTGGGGAATCTTCCAAAACAAGGTGCACCTGTGCATTGAATTTTGACATAAAAACACTCCTGGTCCAGATCTGGACTGGTTATAAGCAGGCTTCAAATTGCATCACATGATGTTACAATTTTGTGGTACAGGAGAAATTGCTTACACACACCTACTTGGATTCCAACTCACCCAACTAAATGTTCATTTAAACAAAGTTCATTCAAATACAACCTATCATCATAAGCCCATCTCTGCTACTCAAGTCATTTAAATGAAGTATGCTCAGACTCCAGTGTGAAACTGCAGAACTGGAATTAATTTCAAACTGGACACCATCAAATTAGGCCTGAATAAAGACTGGGAGTGGATGAGTCATTACAAAACGCAATTTTACCATATTAATTTCCCCCTACTGTTACTCACACCTTCTTGTCAACTGTTTGAAATGGGCCGCCCTTATTACCATTACAAAAGTGATTTTAGACTCCTCGATCTTCCACTGTTAATTGAATTGTCTCAACACCGACCCCCCAACATGGTAAAGCGACTCATCTTTTCATGTCGTGTGTGTGTGTGTGCGTGCGTGTGTGTACACAGACACACCCCTGCTACTGTATTTTCCACTCCATGCACCTGATGAAGTGGGTTCTAGCCCACGAAAGTGTATGCCCAAATAAATGTGTTCGTCTCTAGGGTGACACAAGGACTCCTCATTGCTTTCGTTGACACAGACTAACACAGCTATCACTCTGAAACTTGTCACCTCTATTTGAAACTGACAAGGTGATTTTTAGGTTGCCCTTATGAGGCACAGTGTACCAGCTGCAAGCCATTTTTGACCTTTAATCATGAATTTAAGAAATTCAGTAGTAACTGACAGGTCAATTGAGCCCCAAATCATCCCAATCTCAGTGTTCTCTCACTTTAATGATATTTCCTTTAAAGTTGCTTTCAGAACTATCCCGTTCCCACCTGAGAATCATCAGCTTTAAACACCTACCAAGGTGCAGACTGAGACCAAACTTATTTTCGTTTAGTGTACATTTGAGCCCGCAACTATAAAAGATCAATACTAATTCATTCTATTCACTTTGCCAATCACCCCTCAGTTATTATGGCTTTTTTGAAAGCCTAAATGTGGCTAGTTTCTAAAATGGCCTGGCCAGTCAATGTGAATGGAGGCTAAAGAGAGTTTGACAAGTTCTAGAAGGGACAACCAAAGCTATAACAGCATCTAAATATAGGTTATGATGATTATTCATTCTTATTTTGTGAGATCTCTTAAGCCCCAATGAGTGCTGAAGACGCACTGCACGCAGCGTTGTACGAACAGATGGATCAATAGACCTTGACCCTGAGGGTTTCCAATGTAACTGGAGCCAAAATGTAACAAAAAGAGTAAGTGGGGGAGAAAGTTACAAAAATAAGATTGCTCTGTTGCATAGTTCAACTGCTGTACAATTTGATGGTTCCTGCTGGCAGTAAATCTAGCTTCCCTCCCACTGGTGAAAAGAAGAAATAAAGGCTATGGTACTACATATCAAATCAATCTAGAAACTAACTTGTTCACAAGTATCGTTTGCACATCAAGTTAAAATAACGTTTCCAGCAGACATATTCTATCTTCACAAAGTTCAGCCTTGGATTAGGACTTGTCATTTCAGGTATTGAATTAACTGTCAAAAGTAATCACTTTTGGCTTGAGGTAGTTCACAAAGCTGTTCCTGTGAAACATACTGTATCGTACATACAATACACCGTATGCACTTACTGTAAAACTAGAAGACCGCTTCATTAAAACTTCACGATCTGAACCATGGTGCCCACGAGTAAGCTTAGGATCAGGGAACAGGAAATCTCTTGTATTTTCTTCATAAGTGGCTAGAATTTCTCCCACTAAAAAGGAAATATGTATTGGGAAACAGTTATACAGTGTAGAGAAACATGCACAAGACTATGCTGAAACTAGTATAACTTTTTACCTTTAAAAATTAAGAGTAAACTCTTATTACACTAGGCCATAAGACCACTGACTAAAGTGGGACTATGCCCGATAGCAAGAATGCACAGGATTGGGCCTTTAAGCACCTTTTACTCAATACTGTACCAAACTTACGTAAAGTAGACTGCCTTTGTTGCACTTAGAGACATGTAAAAGGTTTGCCTACAACATTTCTTCAATTTCTTTCCTTCTTCCTCTCCTATGTGCAGACAATGGTTTTCTAACAGTAGCCAACATCTGTTATTCTGTATTATAGAACTATTATACAGATTTAGCCAGTTGCCAGAAAGAAATTTAGGTACAAGCAAAAAAGAGTATTTCAAGATCCTCAAATCTTGTTCTATTTTCTTCAAAGAAAAAACACGAGATAGATTATATACAACTTTCAAGTTGTTCTACCACAGTGACTTTTCCAAACGTTCATTATAAGCGATCTCAGAGCCCTTGAAATTAACCCTCTCCTTCTAAAATCTCCTACGCTCCCACAATAACAAAATCCACACTCAGTTTATTTCATTGTATAAATATCCCAGTGAGCCACTGAGAGAAACAAGTATTTTCTTGCTTGCTCTGGTGTTATTAAGGACCTGTAACTATGGGTGCTTTTAATTCCACAGTTCTCAAACAAGTCCTCCTTCAAACTCTATTTTACTTCCAATAAAATGCACATTTATACTATCCATGGGAACATTTGAATTTCATTAAGATAGATTTCTTTATAAATCACATAAACCTATAACAGAAATATGACTAATCATTATTGTCTTCACCTCTCCCCAGAGACCTGTAATATTTATAGCATGGATAAGGGTTTTTCCCAGTGGTCACCATTAAAAGAAAAGTGTCACTTTGAGAACAAGATTATGCACTTTGAAACTTCACAGGCAGACACATCACAAGTGAATTTTGATGCCTTTAATAAGTGTGCATTGAGTGATTTCGGTTTATTTTCAATTTTTGAAGTATTATCACTTTCGTAAGCCTGAGAATGGAACATTTCAATATTAGCTTTATTCTCTTTCAAAAATGAGATCCTCTTGATCTATTAACATTTTATATTCAGAGGACTATTTGTTGAAGAGCTTTCTACATGGTTTGTATGTTGAGAAAAATGATTGTACCTCCTCATGGAAATTCACCTATTGAACTGCATAATTTATGAAAAGATTGATACAATACCTGGAGGAACAAGCTGTATTAGTTCAAGTACTGCTGTGTCAACTAGAAAGGAAAAAAAGTTTTTTCATAAGTCAAAAAATAAACTATGATCAGAAGTAATTTTAATATGCAAAGTAAAAGAGCAACCCATTCACTGATTTAACCATCTCGACAATGTATGGGCTAATGTAATAAATACAATTATGATGTACCAAAAGCAGATTATGAACACTTCATATGAATACTACAAACCTAGGCTAACATAATGGAGTCTTTAGGCATTACCATAATGCAAATAATAAATTATTGGCTCAAGCTTATAACAGACACTGTCAAGTTTGGCAGCACATGGATTCAATCCTTTGAAGAGACTACAGAGAAGCCATGATGTTTGGATCCTGTTTCGGACTATAATTCTCGCAATGTTTAAAGGGACCTAAATTTGGAGTTTTAGTTCAGGCACAATACTATTTTAATATGATTCATCATGCTCAACGTATGGCAGCACTGTTCATTGTGGAGTCACTCTGTTTTAAAAAAAAAAATCACAATCATTTGATAAGGTAAAATGCTCATTGAAGTTCAACGTATTTGAACACAGCTTGCTATATAGGGTCAGTTTGTTGAGTTCATGAAGTCTTTGTATATGAACAAGCTACATTTTCAACTGTTTTAAATTTTACTCTCTTGAATACACTAGAAGAAATGTATAATTTAGAGATTTCTGGAAGTGACCTCATATTTATCTGTATTCCTGGTAAGTTATTACTATCAAAAGAAGCCATCGCATCCTCTAAAACTTTCTTAGGCTCACATTTGAAGGATAACACTTTGAGCAATGACTATTTCATTGAATGATCACACATATTTGTAGCAGATCATTCTTAAGCCACTAGTGTTTCAAAGAGATAGTAAGAATGTTTTCCTGTTCCCAATCTAACCTCTCAACTCTCAAAAGTATCTTTAGATTCCATATTATTAATATGATATTAAGGGCTAGATCCACAAAGGGATCCAGGTGTCTAAATGCCATTTTAGGTACCCAAGTTTCAAACTTTAGATCCTCTAAACCCCTGCTCAGTGGCCACATAATCCCATAGGAACCTAAATTAACCAGACTCCAAAGTTTCCACCAGTCAAGTCCCTTAAGCATTTAAATTTGTGACTGTGGGCATGAGCAAAAGTGTTTAAATCCTGACACTGCTGAGCTGCTCGGAACCCAGCTCAGGCAGGGCTCTCAATCTCTTCTGTTAAAGCTGTTCTAATTTGTATGAAATACTTAAATATCCCTTGAAGCAGGGACTGGACCAGAGTCTCACAGAGAGAGCACTAACCACTAGGAGACAGAGTCTCTCTCTTTTTCTTTTGCCCCATGATTATTTTTAAGGGACTGAACTCCCCACTGCATTCTGTGTAGAGTCCAAGCACCAAACTCATGGCCATGAATTCTGATGGGAAGCACAATGCCTACATATTAGGCACCATAATACTGAGCCTAAGTCCTCTTTCTGAGGATCTAGCCCTAGGTGCATACAATATAATATATATTAAAAGCAAAACCTACATTGAAGTAGCTCAACAAGTTTTCCAGGATCAACTACATCAGTAAATACCTAAAACAAAAGATTAAAAAACAATGTAATGGACACATTTGATCAGAAATAACAGATGTGCTTAGAGAAAACTAAAGTTTGCCTTTGATTGATTATTGCAAACCGTACTATTCCCCATAGGGAAAAAAGAACAGAAAACTGAAATTATAACCTGGCACTGAGACAGAATCTATTTCTTAGAAAGACGGCACTTTTGGTCAGCTGATTTCTAACCATTTCAAGACTCTTCCTCTCCATCTAAATTACATGAGCTACCATAGATAAAGAGGCAATCACATGAACATGCAAGTGCAGTCTGCACAAATTTCAGCAATATAAAAGACAAATAGCTAAACTTGTTAGAAACGTTCATTTTTCATCTTTAACTGAAAAAGATTAAAGGGTCAATGTCAGCAACTTCTTTAATTATTGGGTTTTCTACACTGAGCAATCCCACAATTTTCTTAGATATTTGAAAATAGAATTATTCTCCCTTTTGTTTTGTCTTCTTTCCATTTGTATAATGTTGATAATTCTTCTGGCACTTGTAACTGAACTTAAAATAAATGTGGCACATTTCCATTACATTCTTGTTTGTGCATAACTATTACTGATCATGTCAGTACCACCCTGGGAATACCGTTCATTCAGTAACTACTGTTGGAAAGCCAGAAAGGGCAGCTCTCTACAACATTTCTTCAAGTCCTGCTAAAATAGTGACTAGTTTATTATAATTTCTAGGGGGAAATAGATTAATAAGTTATAGTTAAACTGCAGAAGAACTCCGCTGAACAGTTGCAAAGTATGCCTAAATTGTACTCTATTGACAATACGCTAAGTTCTCATCTTCAGAATATGGACGGAAACATTACAGTATCTTTCAATGAGATTTTTAAACAAACATCACACCCAATTAGAGGGCAAACAGTCATTTTAGCTGAAGACAGTAGCGTTCAAAGTTCAGCAGCTGGCAGTCTTCCCACTGATTCAGTACTGAGTCACTGCCTCAGCGTGCTGTTGAGGGACATCCTACTGCTGGAGGTACCAAACTTCTGAAGATGTAAATGTAGAGAGCCTGAATACCTCAAGCTATTACATGACACTATTTGTAAGAGCCTGGATGTTATTCCCAGCGCTCTGGCTAAATTCCCCCTTAAGAAACTGCACTCTATAAATACACCTAGATTTCTCCCTCAGTTTCAGTTGAATACAGTAATCAGCACTTTCTGTCCTAAGTTGTTTTGTACTCTAGTTGTGCACTGCTAAATAGCTGCTATGTTCCATTTCCACCTTGCCTTTCAGTGATGGGTGAAATTATCCCTCTCCGTGCCTTACCTATCTCACAAAGGTGTTGTTGAGGCTTAATCAGTCAGTCTTTGAAAGTGCTTTGGGATACTTGGATGAAAAGCACTAGAGACATGCAAAGTATGGTTATTCATGAGTAGTCAAAAACTGGAATCATATTTGTAAGGTACAGAATTTCATTATTCCTATGGCACTCACAATGGGTCACAGAAGAGGTGATAGGCGACGGTAAATTACAAGGCTATAGTGCCATCAAGGGGGCTTTTGCGACATCAAACCAGGAAAGAACTGCTCATATGGAGAGAGCTGTCTGTCACCAGAAAGCCCAAGCTCATATTCCATCTTTTTACTACCAATTGTTTTTATAATCTAACTTTGTGATTTTTAATTTTCATTCTTCTCCCTATTCCCTACTTTTATTTTCCATTTTGACTTACATTTAAAAAGCATAACACTTGGCAGGAACTAAGAGGAACTATTGGGGGGAAAAAAAGGTCATTTTGTAAAAGAAGAATGAACAAAAACCTAAAAATCCTCATGATATACTATGGCCATATGCTCACAAATTTATTTTAAAATTATCATATCTATACTGAAAAAACAAATGTCTTTTGTGTTGAAGAGCTGCTGAAATTAGTAGTAATACAATATCATTTTCAGTGTGATCATTTGTGTTTGGGGATTCTGGTTCTTTGTTTTTTAAATGCTCATGTCCAATGTTAGGATCATACCTTTTCAAATACTAGTTTCTCTTCTAAGAAGAGTGGAAATGCTGCAGGGACACATTGAGTCCTTTTGTACTGTCCAAACACACAGGCGCTGAGATAGAGTTCACTTTTGTCTTTCAGCAATACTCCAGGGCAAGTTATCTGGAAGAACAACATATTTATTATATAAACTTGAGCTTCAGCGTTAGAATTAATGGTTATATTTGGGAGAAAAAATAGAATGGGCTGAGATGAAAATAGTTGTTTGCTTGGGAACCATATGGTAACATATTTCACTGGCACACCCTCCTTTTCTAAAGTAATTCTAGCCGTACTTACTTATAGTAAGGCAAATACTTATAGTTTTAAAATATTTAGGACTAAGTTCTCCCCTAGCGTAAGCAGTTAACTTCAGCCAGAGCTGAACCAGACTCCCCAATCTTAAGGTCACACTTCATAATAGCTGCTGGTGTTCACGATCCACATAATTTAATCACTAAGGGTTATACTGAGCAAACAATGACACATGAGATATATAAAACACGTCCCAAGAGCCAAAAGCTGTCCAAGTCCTAAAATGTAGCCTCCCGGCAGTGAGAACTCAGCTGATGAACTGGTAGTTTTTATTGCTCGTGAACTAATTCAATCTGCCTAAGAAAGGTACATTTGTTTTAGGGTTGGATTTTTTTTTTCACATTTATGTAAGTGTATGTGGGAATTAGGTGTAGCTCTTGGCCTCCTGGAAAGTTGCCAGTGCAATTCCTGATGTTGCAAAGTTTGGGTACCACCAGGGCCGCCTAGAGCAGGGGGGGTGGGGTAAGTGGGGAGCAATTTGCAGGGGCCCCCACAAGAGTTTTTCAGGGCCCTTCACTCGCTACGGGGCCCCCAGAAAACTCTCACGGTGCCCGGGCCCCCGGAGCTTCTTCCACTCCGGGTCTTCTGCGGCAATTTGGCGGCAGGGAGTCCTTCCGCTCCGGGACCCACCACCGAAGTGCCCCAAAGACCCGTGGCAGGGGGTCCTTCCGTCCCGGGACCCACCGTGGAAGTAACGGGTCTTCAGTGGCAATTCAGCGGCGGGGCTCCCCCGCCACCAAAGACCCCAGGCCCCCCGAATCCTCTTGGCAGCCCAGGGTACCGCAGGAGTACCAAAGGGAGACTGGACTTTTTTACTAGAGTGAGACTCCTGGACATTGCTGGTGGGTGGTCACTGCATTGTCTTTCACATCTATTTCTAACTCATAAATTTAGTTCTCTGGATAGTGAGCATCTCATACATTTTTTTCACGCTGTGATGTACATCACACAATTCTCAGCTGTTCTCTCACATTAAGAACACACACAAATCTCTTCCCTACAGCTATATGTTATTTTCTCCAATTCTGATGGTTCTGCTGTGTGATCCAGCTAGAGAATTCCCAGTCACCTTTCACTTCAGTTTATGCTGCTCTCATATTATCACAGTATTATAAATGTGAGGTTGCCTCTTGCAACACAAGGTTGCAGGAGAAGCAGTGCTCAGATTTTCAATTGCCAGCTAGAGGAGAAATGGACCAGAGTGACAGGAATGAAGTGAGGTATGTTTGCTACAGTTCTCCTTCTCTTAGATGAACATTTTGCATGAGAAATGCCTACTGGACCTAAAGAAAGATCCTTCATATATCACAGAAAAATAATCCCTGAATGAAAGAAGTTATGGAGGCTAAATCTGAAGGATCTGTGCAGTGCTTAATTAGTAATGAAAGAGGTGCCGGGGCTCAAGCAATTTTTTTTACATTCATAACAGACGCTGCCAGCCCAGCTGTGCTGGGGCTATGAACAGCCAACCCTAAAGGTGCCGAGGGCTCACCCTGACACAAAATTAAGCATTGGATTTGTGGAATTTAATGGGGACCTGTGGTCTAAACAAGAAAGCCCGTTAAAACATATATTAACTAAGCAAACGGTTTCCCCCTCCAAGAGCTATTATCTCTGATGAAAGGCACCAGGTTAATAGTCCTAAAGATTGACACGTACCTGCCAAGTATTACACCTCTTGCATGAAACTCATGCACACATAAGTATGAATGCAAGAGAAATTTCCCCATGCAACCCCTTGTAGCCTAGGGGAAGATTCCCTGAACTACAAACTAAGAGACAATGAGTTTGTCTCAGCTCTTCAACTGAACGTTCTTAATATTTCTGTGCACTTCACAACCCTTCTAACCAAGGCCTCATATCTTTACCTTAGAGGAGGCAGCGAGCATTCCCCCATTTTACAGATAAGAAAAAAGAAAGCTTGAAGGTCATTGAAGGCAGAGCTGAAAACAGAATCCAAGTCTCCAATCCGACAGACTCAAGTTTCATCCAGTTTCCCATTTTGTCTTGACAGAAAAATGAAGTTCTTCCCAGATCATTGTTCAGGTATGCTGGAAGCTTGTACTTCTGCTGCCCTCTAGACAAACTAAGGGCTTCATTTAGCAGAGCTGCAAAAGCACTAAATCTACAATTTTTAAAGCCAATTTATGGGTATATACCAGTAAAGTACAAAAATACATTTTAACTCACTAAATAATTTTCACAACGTGTCACACGGAGCTGCACAGACCTTGACAACTATGCTGAAGCCCCTATTTGATTGTATTTCTTAAGGACAATGGACAATTTTACTCTATGCTTTGTGACATGCTATGTACAAATATGGTAATATTATCCCCAAGACAAGTACAGTTAGGGGAGCAGCAGTGCTATCCCCAAACTGATCTCAGAACAGACCTGGAGGGACTACCGGTAAAGATACAGTAACAAACTAGATCAGCATCCTTGCTCATTCAATTTGTGTCTTCTGTGCCAAGCTTACCAAAAATGTGTGGCCACAGTGGTCTTGTGATGCAATAAGCATCCAATGAGAAATGGAATGAGACCCACCAAACTCATTTCATATAAGGGGACAGCATATTATAATGAACCATGATCTCCTTTCAAGGGGAGTCCTGCTCTTTGAGTTTACATGCAGTTTTAGGACTGTGGTGTGTGTGTATTTAACTAACTCCAGACTCAGGGCTTCAAAAATCCACTTGCCTACTAACAAATAAGATGCTCTCAGTGTCAAGGACAAACAATGCCCATCAACTCCTACAGAGTTTTCACTTACAATAAGGTGTTAGCCAATACGGTTGCAATGGTAACCTTCCAAATGTGAATGGAATGTAAACAGGTGTAACACTAACTTCCTTAGCCTGCAGACACACAGCTCTAGTAATTCAGCACGTTGCTGCACGTAAGAACTCTCTAGTTGGCAGTGAAATGAAGAATCAGGTGAATTTCACTTTGCGGCTACTTGGGAAAGGTAGAATCAAAGGCAGGCACTGGACCTATTCTCTAGGAAGGCGCATTCAGAAAAGAGGCTGGTGGACATAACTAAAAGGCCTCCTTTGATTGCAACCTGGAACTTGAGAGTGGGAAGAGTAGCCAATATCCCTAACTGCAGCAGCCAGAGGCGAGGGAGTAGGGGCTACCCTTGCACACACCCCATTACAGCACCCAGAACCTAGGGTTCAAGGAAGAACCCAGAGAAAATACTAGTTCTTCTTTCCAGCAGCCAAAAAGGGCTTTTGGGGGAGAATGGGGGAAAGGTCATCTTTAATCAGACAGCCATAGATACAGGCTGATATGAAACTTACCAAGCTGTCATCTCTGAACAACTGAAGGAAAACTGGTACCCTCCCCATCCTTCATCTCATAATAAGTGCATGGTCATGCGGCTGTTTTAGAGCAAATATGCAATTGCCAGCAGTAGAACAAATCAGAAACCAAAAACACCAGCTCCGTTTCCATCATAGGCTCTCACTGACAATGTGAGGACAATGCATTTTCATCTTTTAGATGGCATCCAGGATTTTTCTCTGTGCAAAGTGCATTCAGGAACCAGTGGGCTAATATAACCTATCTAAGATCTAAGCAAGATCTAAGATCTAAGCAAGCACTGACCATGCAGAGTCAACCATAATCCCAACCTCACTTTGCCAGCTGGCACGCAAGGCGTCTCCAGAGGTGTACAAACGATGGTTGGGGACCATGGGAGGAGAGGGTTACTTGAGTAAGTCAGAATACAGGTATGCTACTTTGAGCCGTCACGGGGCAGTCGCATGACTCCTCCATAGCATCTCACTTCGCTGTGGTCACCTCCCTTTTGGGTCAGGACCCCAGTTTGAGAAAGGCCGGTCTGCCCTGTGAAGTGTGGGTAAGAGTGGGTAAAAGCACACAACAGACCGGATCTCACGGGGGAGACCGGATTCCTGAATTTGGAGGGCCCTAGCCATGAGAAATACCAGCAGACTAAACTAATTCACACCCCCCCCGGTCTGCGCGGGTTTCACCCCCTAGGAAGACTCTGACCCTCGGGCCCAGGGGGCCGGGCAAGGCGAAGGCGGCCAGAGCAGGAGGCTGAAACTAACGGCGCCGCAGCCCATCACCAGAGGGACACGGGGCCTTTGAACCCGCCGCCCTGCTAGATGGCGGCCCAGGCGCTGCCCCGGGCGGGGCTCGAACCACAGCCCCGGTCACCGAGCAGCTCGGCGGCAGAGCCCGGCCGGTCAGAGGGCGGCGCGCGGCCGCGGCCTGCCCGTGCCTCAGTTTCCCCGCTGGGCAGCAGCGGCACATCCGGGGCCGCAGCGCGGGGTCCCGGTGGGGGCAGGCGCCCGGCCCGGCCCGGCCTCCCCCCGCCACTCACCGAGCGGAGCTCCAGCTCCAGGCCGCAGACCAGCGCCTTCCGCGGCATTGGGGGACCGGGCGGGGGGGGGGGAGGGTGGCTCCGGGCCCGCACAGGGTGCGCCGCGCCGCTAGCTCGGCCCCGCCCGCAAGGAACGACGCCGTCGTCGTGGCAACCGGAACGTTTCCGGACGCTACCATGTGACCAGGGCGGGGGCGCGGCTAATGCCATGACGTTTACGCCTCGTGCCGTGGCAGACCGAGCAAAGCCCTCGGCAGTTATGCGCATGCGCGATAGGCGGATCCCAGTACTACGAGCGCTGAGGGGGCGGGGCGCCACGCTGTGCTCACAGCGTCCCCCCAGCCCCTCCCGCACCGTGCTCCGTCTGCAGCCTGCGGGGGGACCTCTCCACGCACCGTCCCACACCGCCCCTCCCCACGCTGCACCCCGGGGCCCTGCGCAGCCCCTCACCGCCCGTCCTGCACCCCACAGCGCCCCAAGCCCCTGCACCCCACTGCCCACAGACCGGCCCCCCACCCTGCGCCCCACCGCCGTGATCCCCACGCCGCAGCACCCACTGCCCACAAACCGCCCCTCCCCCACCGCCGTGATCCCCACCCTGCAGCACCCACTGCCCCTCCCAACCCTACACCCCACCGCCGTGATCCCCACCCTGCAGCACCCACTGCCCCTCCCAACCCTACACCCCACCGCCGTGATCCCCACCCTGCAGCACCCACTGCCCCTCCCAACCCTACACCCCACCGCCGTGATCCCCACCCTACAGCACCCACAGACGGCCCCCCCACCCTGCGCCCCACCGCCGTGATCCCCACCCTGCAGCACCCACTGACCACAGACCGCCCCCCCAACCCTGTGCCCCACCGCCGTGATCCCCACCCTGCAGCACCCACTGCCCACAAACTGCCCCCCCAACCCTACACCCCACCGCTGCAATCCCCACCCTGCAGCACCCACAGACCGCCCCCCCAACCCTGCGCCCCACCGCCGTGATCCCCACGCCGCAGCACCCACTGCCCACAAACCGCCCCTCCCCCATAGCCATGATCCCCACGCCGCAGCACCCACTGCCCACAAACCGCCCCTCCCCCACAGCCGTGATCCCCACCCTGCAGCACCCACTGACCACAGACCGCCCCCCCAACCCTGTGCCCCACCGCCGTGATCCCCACCCTGCAGCACCCCACTGCCCACAAACTGCCCCCCCAACCCTACACCCCACCGCTGCAATCCCCACCCTGCAGCACCCACTGCCCACAAACCGCCCCTCCCCTCCCGCTGTGATCCCCACCTTGCAGCACCCAGTGCCCACAAACCGCCTCTCCCATCACCGCTGTGATCCTCCCCTGCAGCACCCCATTGCCCACATACCACCCCTCTTCCCCACTGTTCACATAGGGCCCTGCATCTCACTGCTGAAATCTCCACCCTGCACCCACGCAGCGCCCTGCCTGCCCACAAACCACCCCTCCCAAACCTGTACTCCAGAGCTGTGATCCCTACCCTGCAGCACTCCACAGCCCCCACACACCCCTTAGAATCATAGGATTGGAAGGGACCTCAGGAGGTATCTAGTCTACCCCCACTCAAAGTAGGACTAATCCCCAACTAAATCATCCCAGCGAGGGCTTTGTCATGCCTGACCTTAAAAACCTCTAAGGAAGGCGATTTCACCACCTCCCTAGGTAACCCATTCCAGTGCTTCACCACCCTCCTAGTGAAAAAGTTTTTCCTAATATCCAACCTAAACCTTCCTCACTCCAATTTGAGACTATTATTCCTTGTTCTGTCATTTGATACCACTGAGAACAGTCTAGATCTCTCACACACACACCCCGCCCCAGTCCACACACATCCCCTCACCACCCTGCATCTCACTGCTGCAATTCCCATCCTGCACCCACACACCTCCTCAAGCCTGTCTCAGCCTGTAAAGTCCCCACTCCTGCACCCTACGGGT
Source organism: Gopherus flavomarginatus (assembly GCF_025201925.1). Classification (NCBI taxonomy): domain Eukaryota; kingdom Metazoa; phylum Chordata; order Testudines; family Testudinidae; genus Gopherus; species Gopherus flavomarginatus. The sequence continues at coordinate 109,143,117 of NC_066623.1, read as the reverse complement.
ATCTGAGTCCTACTGCAGAAGCAATTTTCCTCCTCCTCCCATTTAGCTGGAGGGATGAGAGCCATTTGGATCTTTCAATCATGATCTGGTCCAATGACTGCACTATAGACCCAAGCAGCTCTGTTAGATAGGCTTTTAGGGAAAGAAACCCCTCTATCAGCGCAAACATTTACTGATTAGCAACACTGGTGACCAGAGGTACAAGAAATACATGCTAGTTTCAAGGATTCAGGGTTTAAAAGAATATAAGCTTCCCCTAGTATGGAAGTGCCTCTTCAACTCTGAATTCCTTTGCTTCTGCAGGCATTAATCTTCTCTTAGCATTATTTCCACTTAGTTTTATGGAGGTGAATAAAGAGGTCTGGGTGGCTGCCCTGCATAATATTGATTTTTTGCACTCAGCTCCATCTAAATGATCAAGAACCCAGTGCACCTTCTGCTGCTGCTCCCCGTATTTGGGCAATGTACAGAGAAAGTGAAAATCCTGGCAACAGGGAAGTAAATGGAAAAATTCGTCCTCCTGATTCTGCTTTCACTTCTACCAGTGAAAATTTGAGTAGCCACTAAACGAATTGGAGTTACACCAGTACCAGACAAACATGAAGAGAATCATGACCCTATTTTCTTCAGCAGGAGCAGGATCAGGCTTTAGATCTGTTGCAGCAGGACATTTTCAAGACTCTTCATTTAGTCCTGCTAATGGGGCTTCAGGGATCCAGAAATATGGGGAAGGGAAGAAATCACATACATAAAGCAGTAGATGATAGTGTGGTGATTAAAGTCTTGGAAGTATCCTGCATTAGAGAGAGGCAGAGTGATAGTTTAGATCAGAGAGCAATTGTGCCTTGATCCAATTATTTTCCATTTCATTTAATTTGTCTCTACCTTTAAAGCCTCTATATTGACAGAGCAGCATAAAAGAGCCTTAACTTAACTTAAGAATTGGGCCTCTTTTCTCTTGAGTTTTCATCACTGAGAGTAATTGCCCTAACAATAATTGTGGAAAGTTCAATGAAAACATCTGCTCTATGTGCAGTCTGGGAGCAGGGCAACAAAAAAATTGCTAGGCCTGGAAAGATTTCCATATGAAAAGAAACAAAAGTTTAGGACTCATTTTATAGAGAGTAAGAATACAAGGTAATCTGAAAATTAAAAGGCAACCTGTTCAAAACTTATAAAAGAAAGTGCTTTATAAAGACACAATTAACCTGTGGAACTCACTGCTATGACAAATTAATGAGGCAAAGATCTTCGGAGGATTTGGAAAGCTAGATATTTATATGAACAATAGGAATACCTGCAGCTGCGGCAGTGATTGTCTTTGTTCTGTGTTAATACAACACCTAGCACAGTGGGGTCCTGGTCCACAACTAGTGGACCTAAGCACAATTGCAATGCAAATAAATAAATTATAATACATAAAGGGATGTGCTCATGCTACAAGACCAGACTTAGGGTTAGTAAGAAATTTCTCCCATAGGCATCTTATTGCATAGTTCTAGCAGTTTAATATTTGCCTCAGAAATTTCTGAAACTGACCACTGTGTGAGAGAGGATACTGAACTCAATGGACCTCTTGTCTTATCTACTAGAACAATACCTGTGTTCACATCACATTTCTATCTTGATTCATTACTAGGATAACGGTACCTTGCATAGTGCAGTCATATGGCAAAATTCTGCTTAGTCCAAGGGAGCTCCCAGAAAAAGCTAATGTTAAACAATCCCTACAAGTGGTGGAGTAAAGCAGAGAGAATTTTGTAATGCAAGAGATTCTAATGGGATCAAGGAGAAGCAAAGTAAATTGTGCTATCACAGGCCTGGTCTACACTGAGGGCGAGGGATCGGTCTAAGGTAGGCAACTTCAGCTACAAGAATAGCATAGCTGAAGTCGATGTATCTTAGATTGACTTACCTCCCGTCCTCACGGTGCGGGATCAATGACTGCGGCTCCCTCGTCGATTCTGCTTTCACCTCTCGCCCTGGTGGAATTCCGGAGTTGACGGGGAGCGCGTTCAGGGATTGATTGATCACGTCTACATGAAATACGATAAATCGATCCCCAATAGCTTGATTGCTACCCGCCGATCCGGTGGGTAGTGTGGACGTACCAACAGACACATATGACAGGGAAGATAGAATGATAGGCTATAGATGAGGATGGAGATTACCTGAGAGTATCAGAAGACTTCACAAAAATGTATTTTCATATAATCTTTCTCCTTCAAAGCAAAAAGAAAAAGCTCCCCACATGTTAGTGTTCATTAATAGCCATTGCTTTAGATTAAGGCCACATTTGTTTAGTTAATTTCATCTCAGTGCCATGTATTGCATTCATCTTGAACCTTCCTTGTCTACACGGACACAACCAGGCAAAGCTATTGGACTCCAAAATCAACTTGCTGTACCTTAAAATCATTATAGGCAAAAGTCCCCATGGACTTTGTCACCCTCTCCATTCTATACCAAGCACGAGCCTCTGCTCTCTGTTCCTCTCCAATCTCACTACACTCTGTTAGAGAGAGCTTTCTCGTATGGAGCACTCACCACCTGGAACAAGCCTGACTATGGGTATGTCTACACTACCGGCCGGATAGGCAGGCAGCGATTGATCCAGCGGGGATTGATTTATTGCATCTAGTCTAGATGCAATAAATCGACCTCCTAGTGCTCTCTGGTCAACTCCTGTACTCCACCTCCGCGAGAGGTACAGGCGGAGTCGACGGGGGAGTGGCAGCAGTCAGCTCACCATGGTGAAGACACCACAGTAAGTCGATCTAAGTACGTTGACTTCAGCTACATTATTCATGTACATGAAGTTGCGTAACTTAGATCGATCCCCCCAGTGTAGACCAGCCCATAATCTCAGATGTTTCTTCTTGCATTTTTACAGCCTCTCTTTCAGTTCTGATTGGCGAAGTGATCTCTATTCTGCTACTAAGCAGATACTGACTTTGGCTGAAGTAAATATCAAGCATTGAATTTTGAAGTAAATTGTAACTGAAGTAAAGCCAAGGTTATATTTTCATGGAGGGACAACATATCTCAATAGTCAGCGTATGCATTGATACCTACATTCTGCACGTCTTCAACAATTGCATCATTACAGTGACATTTCAGAGTGTAAACAGTTTCTCCATTGAAATGAACAGTCTAAGAGAGGAGAAGAAATGGATGGATCTATTTTAACATGATTTCATTACTTAACATTTATTCCAGATCTCAGTGTTATTGGCTTTGGCTGAAGTAAACTATTGAAAATTACTCAATCATTTTTCACTCAGTCACAAACCAGGCACAGTTTTATGAAGTGCATGCACCAATAGTCATCAGTTAGGCCCTGGTTCTGGAAAACAACCCTTACTTAGATCACCACTTAAGGGGGATATGATAGAGGTCTATAAAACCATGAATGATGTGGAGAAAGGGAAAAGAGAAGTGTTATTTACCCATTCATATAAACACAAGAACCAGGGGTCACCCAACGAAATTAATAGGCAGGAGGTTTAGAACAAACGAAAGGAAGTACTTCATCACATCACATGCAGTCAACATGTGGAACTTGGCAGAGGATGTCGTGAAGGTCAAAAGTATAACTGGGTTAAAGAAAGAATTAAATAGATTTTAGCCAAGATTATGAGGGACACAACCTCATGCTCTCGTCCCTACATCTCAGACTGCCAGCTGGACCACTGGTCTGACCCAGCATGGTCATTCTTATGTAAGGTGTAACAGAAACAGTTCAAAACAATCATCAGGGGCCCAAAATAAAGCCCATCGCCACAACACAAACATTTTTATTTAGCTCTAGCATCTTCTGTTCAACCACAGCACTTCTTCCCTCCCAATCTCTTCTCACAGCCACTCCTCCTCGTTGAAACTGAGCCCTCCAGCTCTGACCTTCAGGGCTAAACTTAGTCAGGGTTTCTCTCAGGACCCTCCTCCTCACTGCGGTCTGGCATCCAAATTACCCTGATGTCAAAGTCCTTCCTGCAGCAGCTTCACTCACCCCCTGCAATTTCCGGAGCTTGCACTCTTTGCAGCTTCCTGCTGCTCTTTATAGGGAATCACCTACTCCAACCCAGGTGTAATCAGAGTTGTCTAGCCCCAAGGCCTCCAGCTCTTCAGAGGCAGGCCAGCCTGTAGCAGTCTTCTGGTTTTTTGTTTTGTTTTTTTTCTTGGATGGCTCCCATCAAAGTACTGATTTATCTGATAAGTTTTGATGAGACCATAGCCACTGGAGGAATAGGCCAGTTGTGCAAATCAGATCTCAGTGGCACTAATCAGAATCTTGCCATATGACTGAATGTCAGACACATTGGTCCATATTCATCCTGCAGGTAATTCCAGTGAAGTCAACCCTTGCACAGCTACAAACAGTACATTCATTCCTTCTCTGGCATATGAAGGATGATTTTACACACCGAAAAGGTCACATCTGCTCCCTTTAATCAGTTCAAAACAGGTGACACTTTTTCATAGGTTATGTAAAAAATGCAATTAGAATTCTCCTATGTAGAGACACTGCACAAGTGAAGTTTCAGCCTGAAACAAAATTCTTCCAACCAAGTTATAAACCCCTGAAAATGGGGGTTTATAATGGGACTGCTGATAGACCCTTAACAATAGCCGTGTGAATTGAGCTGCTACAATTAATGATACTTCAGGAAGATTTATGGTCCTTAGACAGGGATAAAACAGAAATATCATTTCTCCTCTTTGCCTCCCATCATTTTATTCTCTATGAAATTTTATGTGAAATAAGTCACATGAAAAATGTAAGCTCTTAATCTTTTCCAAGAGTCCCGTCTCTCACTTGATGAACACTTTTGTCGAATAAATTAGGGGGTTTTATTTCTCATATATGTACTGCTTTGTATTTGAAAAAGCAACGCAAAGAACAGTGTCAGGCTGGCAAAGTGACTCCAGATGATTGTGGTGGAGGAACTAGAAAGTAGCACTTGAAAGTGGAATTTCATTGTTGTACCACCCCAATGCCAATGATCCCGATTTGGCAATAACTCAGTGTAAATGGCTGGGAAGGGTAGAAAATGGAATGGATGTTGTTCTGCTAGCATATAAAGAGCTGGACAATAAAGTACTGTATTTTAGGGCTTCTGCTAAGAAAAGTGTGCAGTGATGTCTCTGTCCACAACAACAATAGCTAAGTGGCCAGTCAGGGAAACTAAAAGAGGCGACTTGATTATAGTGTATTAGTTCCTGTGCAGGAAAAAAAAATGAGTTACTAAAAGGCTCTTTAATCTAGTGAAGAAAGGCATAATAAGAACCCATGGCAGGAAGCTGAAGCCAGACAAATTCACATTAGAAACAGGCACACGTTTTTAACAGAGAGGGTTTTTACCCACTGGAACAAACTCCCCAAGGAAGTGGTAGATTCTCTATTTCATAGATTCTAAGGTCAGAAGGGACCATTGTGATCATCTAGTCTGACCTCCTGCATAACACAGGCCAGAGAACTTCCTTACATTAATTCCTACAGCAGATCTTCTAGAAAAAAACGGTCAGTGATGGAGAATCCGCCATGCCCTTTTGTAAATGGTTCCAATAATTAATTACTCTCACCATTACAAATGTGTGCCTTGTTTCCAGTCTGAATTTGTCTAGTTTGAACGTCCAGCCATTGGATCATGATGTCTTCCAGTCAAGACTGGCTGCCTTTTCGGAAGATATGCTTTAAGTCAAAACATAAGTTGTACTTTAGTCAGACACAAGTTATTGAGCTGAATGCAGGATTATCTGGGGGAAATGTAACGGCCTGTGATATACAGGAAGGCAGACTAGATGATATAATGGTCCCTTCAGGCCTTAAACTCTATGAATCTATGAAGTATGTTAATAAAATGCAGTAATAAAAGATGGAGAGTTGTGCAGAGGCTAACGTAGTTGGGGGCTGGGAGTCGAGAATTTTTGGTTTCTGTTCCTGAGTTGCTGAGAGTGATTTTGGGTAAGTCACTTAGCCTCTGTGTGCCTCAATATTTATCTAATTCACGTGGCACCTTGTGACTTTTTTTTTTTTTTTTTAAAGCCAGTGTTTTATATTGCATCTATTTCTGGAGTTCGTACTGCTACCCGTCACGTCACATCTGAGCAGCTTCCACATTAAGCAGAATGGCAATTGTAAAGTCAGTCATGAATTTCATGTGGTGTCTGGCTCTTTTCCTTAGTGTAAGAAGTAGTGTTTTGCACCATTACAGTAGATACAATTGTACTTTCTTTAAATAAGGGCTGAAGCTACATTAGCTAATATAGAGTCCTGAAATTGTTGGCTGAATCTTTCGTCCTTTAAAATTGCTCTTATCCAGCAGGAACAAAGAGTATTTTTTACAGGAGCACAGTGTTTTCAAAGGAATTCACTCCACAAAGCAGGAAATTCACTCCTGGAAAGAAACTATTTTAAAGGGCCAGCACTGTGTTATGGCTATTATTGGTGCTTTTCCTACAAAGCACCATAAAATCATTCGCGGCAATAGGCAGAAGTGGGGGTGAAAGCACAGGAACAGAGAGAAAATGCAGCCACGAGAAAGAGGAGAATTGAAATCCAAAAAGAAATGCAATTGTCAGTTAATATTCTGGCTTGCTGCAGCAAGGGGTGAACATAAGAGGAGGGGGGAGGGGAAGGGGGAGTGAGGATTTTTGTTAATCACAGGCTAAAGGAAGAAGGGAAGCTTTAAAATGAGCATTAAAAAAGCAAAAAGTGACCTAGCAACCTGAAGGGGAGAATTCCAGATCAGCACAAATGTAGGAGTGACAATAAAACGTCTGCGGGAGGCAGAATATAGGGAGACACCTTGTGGTCTGAGCTTTCCGATTAACATCTCATGGTGGGGTCTCTTCTCAGCTTTGTCTGTATGACATTTGGAAAGTCACAATTTCTCCAATCTACAGTGTACAGTGGGGATATTAATATGTACCCACCTTTGAACATCAGGCATAAAACTTATCCCCTTTGCAAAGCACTAGCTTGTCATCTGAAAGGCACTACTTAAGTACGAAATATTATCACTACTAAAATCTATTTTTAATTTCTGCTAATTGCAACATAAGAAGGTATGGTCCTTAGCACAGAGCTCGGTTTTTCATGTGGCTTGCTGATTAAATGTTGACATGCTAGAAAAAAAAAATCAATACGAAAAGCAGTTACTTCCCACTGCTTGAGATCTTTTCAACTGAACACTTCGATTTAAAAATACTAAAACTCATTAGAACACATTGCAGACTAATCACTTCCCAAACACATATGTAATCAACCTTACCCTCTCCCTCTTCTCCCCCGCCCCACTTCCATGAAATCATTTTAGATCAATAAACCTTTAAGAACTCAATTCAGTTACAGCAGAATAAATAAGGCCCGATTCCACTAACTTAATAGGCATTCATTCTGGTGTGTCACTGGGTGCAAACAAACCTTAACTGGAATTAAAGTGGTTCATAACCCTTGGGTTGACCCTCTGCATGCTGGTGAATTTCAGTCTTTGAGAGCAGAATTTGACCTGTTATGTTTTACCTGCATGAACTTAATTTAAAACCCAAACAAACAGATTTGTTTTATTTGGGAGGTCGGGGAGGGCACTGGTATGGAAGGGGGAAAAATTTGCTAAACGTGCTTGCTTTATGACACTACACTCCATACTAACTTTCAGCCCTGCATGATTTTTTAATTTTTTTTTTTAAACAACCAAAGTTACAAAAAAACCTTCCGAGAACTGGGCTTTATGAGGGTAATGCCTACACAGCTGTAACAGCCACTTCACAAATGGGCCGCTGCTTATGAACCACAAGAATAATATGGCTAAATGTGCCGACTTTTGCAGTTTTCTCCTCTTTTGTTGAAACTAATGAGTCACGATTAGAGTAATGCTTTTCTGTGACTCCAAAACCATTTTGCTTAATGAGGTACTAACTCTTTATAATTAGGCCCAGAAGGGAACTGAGACGTGGCCCCTTAAGAGCAATAATTATTTCGGTTATTTATGGTAATAAAAAATTGAAAATAGGAATTTTTCCTCAGAATGTGACTATTTATTCTTTTACATATTGCCTAAGAGGCAATTACCCTATTAAGGCAACGTTTTGTTACTAAAGACATTAATTGAAATGTAAATTAAATGTAAATCGACTAATTAAATTGATATGTAATGAACTTGTCATGCAGGCCTCTGAGATCAGATGCATTCTGCTAATAAACAAGTATTACAGAAGCACAATTGCCCCACTAGAGGTAAGGTTTTTGAAGTGCTGTACCCCCTATACTCAAGGTTTTGGATTGCATAATTAGAGGCTGAAGAGCGATTGTGAGTTTCCAGATTTATTCTCTCTCAGTTATGCCCAAAATCAATTTTGTTCCACCACAAGATAGTTTTCCTAAATGAGAGTGCCCCAAACTGCAGCTGGATCCTGGTTTCCTCTTGCAGACTAGGCTCTTTCTGGCTTTTACCTGATCATCAGAGGTTGCGGAGTGTCCCGTACAAATCCATATGACCACTACCCTGTCCTCCTTCACGTTTCTCCTTACATCTCAGCTCTGCCATCGTGTTTATAAGCTGCTCTCCAGGCAGCTGGTGCTCTGTGCCCGCTGCTTCTTACACTTATAATGGTCTCACGGTTACCGTTCTCTAGGAGTTTGTTGCATCTGTTTCTCTCCCATCTCATACGAAGATTGTAAGCTCTTTGGGGGCAGGAGCCATCTTTCTGTTGTGTGTGTACGGTGTCTAGCTCCAGGAGTGCCTTGCAGTGCAATGCAATACAAATAAATATAATAATAAAGATTCCGCAATCAGGTTAACCGGTCCAAGGGCAGCCTCTAATATGGTGAGGTAGCAGAACTCCATGAACAGAAATGTAAAGGAGAACCTCAGCTCTCTTTCATTTGCTTATTTATTTTGTGACCTGTGGGCTAATGCGTCACAAACAAATACATGTCCTTGTGAGAACATAAGAACAGCCTTACTGGGGCAGACCAAAGGTCCATCTAGCCCAGTATTCTGTCTTCCAACAGCGTCCAATGCCACGTGCCCCAGAGGGACTGAACAGCACAGGTAATCATCAAATGATCCATCCTCTGTTGCCCTTTCCCAGCTTTTGTGAAACAGAGGCTAGGGACACCATCCCTGCCCATTGATGGACCTACCCTCCATGAACTTTTCTAGTTCTTTTTGGAATCCTGTTATAGTCTTGTATAGTAGAAACCTACATCCACGAATAGCAGCTGATCCCCTAACACTGGTGGAAATAGAAACCACTCATCCCGCTTGTGTGGGAAAGCAGATAAAGAAGGGTCTAGATATGGCAGAACCAAGGTGTGGCTTAGAATTTGGGAAATTTTTGCCAATAGCTTTCCCCAGAACTCACTCGGCTGTGGCCACACCTTGACATTTAAGCATAATCATTTTGCACTGACTAACTCTTTCTTTCCATGCATAATTTACTTCACCCTGGTGTCCTTTGTGGGTAGGGGTATTTAATAAACATGTTGACTATGGTTTCTTTTTAACTTTAATACAGCATCTTGACTCATGCTATTGAAAAACACTCCAGTCTGAAGTTTACAGAGCAATTAAAGACCCTCCTGGGGCCCCTGCTACACAGAGAGTGTCAGCATATGTAGATTAGAAATTGTGAAGATTCTCCCTCCGGCTGAAGAGCTCCCAGACAAATTCCAGAGATCATCAAGTATTCATATTTCAGTGGGCTTTGTGTCGTACACAACATACCAGTGTAATTAAACTACAATGTGCCTCATCTAATAAACTTTTGGATCTGGCTATGCTTCTATTAATATCTTTTAATTAGCTACTATCAAGAAATAAAATGAACATCAGTCTAAACCTGCATCTTTGCTGCTGGAAAACATGCGCTCTGGGAAGAGCTTTCTGTTCTAATCTGGGTTGTTGTACCCCACGTAGAGGTCTAGGAGGACTTCACAAAGGTGAAAAAACCTGACTAGGGTGACCAGATGTCCCGATTTTATAGGAACAGTCCCGATTTTTGGGTCTTTTTCTTATATAGGCTCCTATTACCCCCCCACCCTGTCCTGATTTTTCACATTTGCTGTCTGTTCACCCTAAACCCGACAAAGTGAAGAGCCTCTCTTTAATTCCTACTGCTTGGGTGAGGGGGTGTCATTGATGGATGTATATTACCATCTTATGGAAAAGACCAGCTGACGAGGTGGGTTTCACAGTTAGAACGGACGTGGAAAGCTTTGATCCCGCTGACGAGGAATCTCTAATTTTATGCGTCTTGTCATTAATTGTTCCATTGACATCCACAAGTGCAGAGACAAAAACATTCCCCGAGGTAACTCAGTCTGTGCCATTTAGGATTTGGGGCTCAATCCTGCAAGCTTCTGTCTGTCTCTGGTACTTACATAGCCTCCATTACTGCCCTGTCTGAGCACCTCACACTCTTCACAACACCCCGTGAGGCATTATTATCCCATTTTATAGAATAGGCATAGAAACACTAAGGCCTGGTCTACACTGGGGGAGGGGGAGGGGAATGACCTCAGATACGCAACTTGAGCTACAAGAATAGCGTAGCTGAAGTCGACGTATCTTGGTCGACCTACCTTGTATCCTCACGGCGCGGGGTCGACTGCCACCACTCCCCCATCGACTCTGCTTCCACCTCTCGCCGCGGTGGAGTACCGGAGTCAACAGCAGAGCGATTGGGGATTGATTTATCGTGTCTACACTAGACGCGATAAATCGATCCCTGATAGATCGTTCACTACCTGCCAATCCGGCAGGTAGTGTAGACATACCCTAAGGGACAGATTTTGAAAGGTATTTAGGTGCCTAAAGATTTTCAAAAGGATCTAATGCCTCACTGCCAATGGGAGTTAGGTGCATTTGAAAATCCTACTCAGCACCTATCTGCATCTGTTGGCACCTAAATACACTTACCATTCAGGTTCTAAGTGATTTGTCCAGGGTTACACAAGGAGCTTGTGGCAGAGAAGTGAATGGAAAGCAGGTTTTTCAAGTCCCAGCACTCTAACCCCACTGGCCCATCCTTGTTCACTGAGCTTTTGTTTAAGCATGTGACTTCAATAGATTACTTACATGATTAAGCGCTTTGCTGTACCAGGATAGAGTGCTCAGCACCATGCAGGACTGACCCCTTGAAGATCAAGACGACAACACAGAGTCGATGTTCTGTGGAAGCCAGTGTAGCGATGAGCATACCAGGACTATGTGTTCACAGTAGCTGGTATTTCTTAGCAGATGGGAGGCTGCACGTCCTACCACATTGATACAGCCAATTACTTGACTACACTCTCAGTTCAATGTTAAAATTATTCACCAGACCAAATAGCCAAGCTTAGTCAGGTTATTAGCCAAAACCAGATCACTACACAAAAAGGCAGAAGCAATATCGGGAAGCAATTTCGCAGCGTTCACTTTACATAGAAGGTTTGCTTCAAAAACATGCTTCTAAGACTACTCCTATTTATAGCACACTTGATTCCAAGTTAGAGAGCACTCTACAATCATCTGCCAGTCTGTACCTGTTTTGCTGTACCATCCTGTACCTTTCCTTATATTATTTTGAATACCACATTCCAGGTGTCAGGGGGTCATGAAGGCACCCCTCACTCTACCAGGACATACAATTAAAATATCTAGTCTCTGACAGGCTTTGTTCTTGCTTCTGCAAAAACCCAAGTTCAATTGTTGCCAAGTGTCATCGGACACCCCTCTGCCATGTACATTGGCCAAACCGGACAGTCTCTACGCAAAAGAATAAACGGACACAAATCAGACGTCAAGAATTGTAATATTCAAAAACCGGTAGGAGAGCACTTCAATCTCCCTGTTCACTCAATAACAGACTTAAAGTGGCAATTCTACAACAAAAAAAACTTCAAAAACAGACAAATGAGAAACTGCAGAACTGGAATTAATTTGCAAACTGGACACTATCAAATTAGGCCCAAATAAAGGCTGGGAGTGGCTGGGTCACTACAAGAAGTAATTTTTCCTCTGCTGATACTCACACCCTCTTGTCAGCTCTTGGGAACAGGCAATGTCCACCTTGATCGCACTGGCCTCATTTGCACTACAAAGCTAATTTCCCCTTTGTTGATATTCACCCCTTCTTGTCAACTGTTGAGAATAGGCCACTTACACCTTAATTGAATTGGCCTCATTAGCATTGACCCCCCCACTTGGTAAGGCAACTTCTATCTTTTCATGTGCTGTAATATATATACTGCTTACTGTATTTTTCACTCCATGCATCTGATGAAGTGGGTTTTAGCCCACAAAAGCTTATGCTCAAATAAATTTGTTAGTCTCTAAGGTGGCACAAGGATTCCTCGTTGTCTTTGCTGATACAGACTAACACGGCTACCACTCTGAAACCTGTCATCATAATACAGTTCACACTTATATGAATTTGCATAACTACATAACATTAATATGTAATAATAAATATAATATAATATACAAAGCAATGCAATGTTTTATATGCACAACATACAGGTTGGCTAACCAGCAGCTGGATCTTTTTTTAAATGTACCTGCTGCCATTCCTATGTATGTTGTGTTACAGTCGTCAAGCTTGCTGGTCACAAAAGTGCATGTTACTGTGGCCAGGTCCATATCTATCGCTTGACCTCTCTGTGGCTCATTCTGCCTGCCTGAAAATTAGGAATAATATTCACCTACTTATCTAGCTGTAGACGAGGCCTGTCATGAGAGCTAATTAATCACGGATTGCACAGAGTGTCCAACACACAGACTGAGATATTCAAAGCTGCAGATTGGCTCAGAATGCTGAATTCCTACCAACATGAATGGGAAAGGGGCATCCAAAGCAGCTGGGCAGCTTTGAAAATCTCAGCTGTAAGGTGCTGCATGAGTGCTGGGCATTAATGATTTATTAACAGCATTACGGATAATGTACTTCATTTCCATGCTGTTCACGTGGGCCAGACTTAGAGGAGCGGCTGTTGTCTTTCTCAGGAGCTGAAAAACAGACCTTTGGTTTAAGCTGCACAAGCTTGTGTACACGCACACACGCTGTCTCTCTCTCACACACACAGGCCCATGCACACGCATAAATGCCAAGTGACACTATTTTCTCACTCGCTTTATGAAAGCCAGTTGCAAATGATATTTCTTCAGAAAAACAAAGCAAGCAACCTTCTTTTCCTAGTGAAGTATCCAAGCTAGCACCGAGGAAGCTAGCTTTACATTGGTGTAATTGGGAGCAGAATTTGTACTTTCTTCTTAACTCCACTTCAGCAGTAGTTCTACTGACCGTGGCAATTTTGCATCCTCTTCCTTCTCTGTTTTCTTCCCTTCTTTACAGATGCAACACTTGTCTCACTTGCTCCGCCGAGCCCCTGGGTGGCAAAATTTGACTCCCTATGTTTAGTACTGATGATTGAAGCCCGAGCTCTGTTAATCCTCAGACCAGGTAGTGCAGGCTTCCCCAGCCCTGTCTGAAGGGATGACCACCTCTGCAGGTAGGAGGGTAATGATCTCCATCACCTTTTCAAGCCTCAGCTCCTCCTGTCAAGAAAGATGCCCTGGCCTTTCTGATAGTAGTTGTGTGATGTAGCTACCCATCCACTAGGAACTGGAGTGAGAACAAATGGCAACTACTAAAACTGGTCTTTCAGTCTCTACGGACCTAGGCTGACTTTGAAGTAAATACCTAGAGGTGAAGTCTATAACGTTATTCCCAAATCCCTGAGGCCTCAAAGTCGCAAAAGCTCATTTAGGGCCAAAACCTGGTTCCAGTGAAGTCAACGGAAGTGTTGTCATTGCCATTAATGGAATCAGGATTTAGCTGGTCCTGCTCTGTTGACTCATCTGGTAGTAGAAGATCCTGCTGCTGCTTTCTTTTATAAAGACTTGTCCATTTTTTACACTAGACCAGGAGAACTGGATCTGAGCACAATATCTCAAGGTAAAAGAGCCATGATAAAAGAAATAAATAAAATCCAGCTGACTGTACCTACGATGATAGTCCTAAAAGTCATTCAGTTTAGTAATTTTGCTTGTCTTACATCCTATCGTAGGGCACCTACTTTCCAGACTGAATTGTGATATGGAATTTTGTTCGGTGGGTTTAACTGAAGCATGGCTAGCTGGAAACGGTAGCATTATCTGTAATAAAGTAACTCCTTCCATTTACTTCCTTGATCTTGTATTTTACATTGGGCTGACGGAGTCCTAATACCTGGAAAAATGCCCATCACCTACAGGCCCTTATTTGAAAGGAAAGCATGGCATGAGGTGCAGGATTTCATCATTTCTCTGCATCAATTTTGTTAATATATTTCTGAGAAAGAACCAACCTGAGATGCTTGTTAATTTCACATCTCATCTTACTCTAATGATAGTGCCCAGCTCTGTAAGAATTCATTTTCACGAAGTGCATTCTCCTCTCCCAGCCCCACTAAGCTAAGGGGATGAATTATTTTTTGTAGGCTCCAATTCTCCCAGCCCTCTCCTTAAACAGAGATGAAATTTGAAAATTAGGCCTAGATCCAGACGGTGTGATGGTGAAACATAGATTAGATTTTCAAAATTCTTTCAGTTTTAATAGCCTTCAGTGTTATTAATAAGACAGGTAATGGATATACTGTGTGTCTGATTATATGTGTGTGTGTATTATATAATATATACATACATATACCTTTCTATATACACACACATGGGTTTAGGCTGGTGTAATTACCATCATTAACTAACTCCATATATGGATGTCAGTGAGATTAGTCTAAATCCAGAGTAACTCTAATGACTTCAGTGGAGTGACCCCAGATTCAAAATTACATCAGTGTATTTGAGGTCAGAATCTAACCCAGGATTTTTATTTTACTGCCATTTCAGCACCGACGGGGGCCCAAAATGAACATAATCCAAGGATTTGAGCTAAATTCTGCATGGATTGTTATTCTCCCCCTGGCTCTGTCAAAGGAATACCTGAATGGGCTTACAGCCGCTGTGCTAGACAACATCCTCTCACTGGATATAGTTTGCAAAGTAGTAAAAGGATTAAGAATAAAGACCCTGATCCTGCAATTGATTGTGCACAGGAAAATCCATGCACCAACATGAAGCTCTATTGAAATCAGAAGAGGTCACAAAGGCTGTGTAGGACTTCATAACTAGGACAGTGCAAAACCCCTGGCCAGAGCCCTGACACAGAGACAATTAAATGATCCAGACAAGGATAATTCTTCTGATTCTGTCCATTAGCCAGACTGTGAATAATAATGGGCTTGATTTACCAACACAAAGAGTAATCAAGGAAGTGCATTACTGAACAGGCAGCTCAGTCTTTAAAAGTTCTTGGTTTAAAGCAGTTATGTACAAAGCGTGACACAAAATTGTGAGCTTCATTTGCTTAGCACTAGCCACGTGCATTTAGGGAAGTGCGTGTAAAACGCTGCCACATTAGAAGTCACCGAGTCACCTCTCGCACTAGCAGTAGCATTCAATGTAGCTAAATGGGACATTGGAAAACATAATCCCAAGTATGCATACAAAGTGATGGGGTCGAAGTCAGCTGTTGCCACTCAAGGAAGAGTTCTTGGGCTCCCTGTGGACAGTTCTCTGAAAAGATCTGCTCAATGTGAAGCAGCAGTCAAAAAAATCCAACAGACTCTTAGGAACCTTTAGGAAAGGGATTGATAATAAGACAGTAAACATCATAATGCTGCTACATAAATCCATGGTACAGCCACCCCTTGCAAAGTGCATGCAGTTCTGGTTGCTTCATCTCAAAAAAAGATATATTAGAATTGGAAAAGGTACCGAGATGGGCAAAAGAAAATGATTAGGGGTATGGCACAGCTTCCAACTGAGGAGAGGTTAAAAAAACTGGGACTGTTCAGATTAGCAAAGAGATGACTTAATGGGAACATGACAGCAGTCCATAAAATCAGGAATGGTGCGGAGAAAGTGAATAGGGAAATGTTATTTACCCCTTCACAGAACACAAGAACCGGGGGGGGGTCACTTAATGAAATTAATAAGGAGCAGGTTTAAAGCCAACAAAAGGAAGTACTTCCTCACAAAATGCCGTCAACCTGTGGAACTTGTTGCCAGGGGATGTTGTGAAGGCCAAAATTATCACTGGGTTCAAAAAAGAACTAGATAAGTTCATGCACGATAGACCCACCAATGGCTATTGGCCAAGATGGTCAGGGATGCAACCCCACGCTCGGGGTATCCCTAAACCTCTGGCTGCCAGAAGCTGGGACTAGACAACACGAGCTGAATCACTCAGTAAGTTACCTTGTGCTGTTCATGTCCTCTCTGAAGCATCTGGCCCAAGCCCCTGTTGAAAGACAGGATGCTGGACTAGAGGGACCATTGGTCTGACCCACTGGACATTCTTGTGTTCTTATTTCCTACCCACTTTGCACCCATTTAAATGACTAGATAAGCTGCAGCACTGTGGAGTATCAGGCCCACAAAATGTAGTCAGGAATGGCGTTTCTCCCTACTGTGCAGATTGTTCTGTGGCTTGCATTGTCACAAAGTATGTATATTTTCACACTTTCCACTCGTCCACAGCAAAAGTCAGTGCGAGCAGAAACGGATTGTCCCATTGCTCAGCTGGTCTGCTTCTCTTGTATCTCCTGAAACAGTTAACTTCTGAGGCCTCAAAGCAGGGAACATGATGAGCACAGCAAAGCAACTGAGAGCTGATTAAAATTCATCCTACTGTATCACCCCTAAATAAGAACTAAAGGATACACGGCTGTGATTAATCAACCATAAATGGCCGTCGCTTGCTGCCTGTATTCCACACAAATGGAACCCAAGCACCAGCTCAGCTCGTCATAAGGATAACAGGCAGATCATTCTCATTCGTCAGGATTTTGAATGTAAACAAATACTCGATGGTTGGGTTTTTGTCCCCCTTGCAGATTTTCAGTGTTTCTGAGAAAAATCGGTACATTTATTCTGGAAAAAGGCACACATTCACCCCGTGCCAGTGGATCAAAATAAATCACTCACAGAGCCACAGAAATGCAAGTTTTAATTAAGGAGCATTAGTAACATGAGAGAGAGCCAGCACCTACTGACTAATAATAACCATATACTTCTGGTTTTAAGCACCGCTACCCAGATGGCGACAAGTCCTGCAGTAAACAATCCACAAACAACAACTGGCAACCAGGCTTGTGGCTGAAAGCGGTGGCTGTAAGACTCTGCTACCTGTCACAATTGCACCTCCATTAAAACCCCAGCCTGTTTGTCTGTGGCTTGCGGTGCTTGCTGCTTCGTTGACTTGCTGGCGGAGCGTAGAAGCTTCTCTCCTCTGTTTTCATTTGCAGTTTTAGGGGCCTGATCCTTTCATGGACTAGCCTTTGGGGAAAGGGTTGCAGCTGGCCTTTAGTCATGACACCATTCTATACAAACTGCAGCGGGCTTTTCACCTGTCGCATCAACTGCTTAGAGGCCATCATTGCACTGCGGCTCAATGGGGCAGGCCATGTGAGGCAAGAGAAGGCTCTTCTGCCACAGGCCTGCTGCATGTCCACGTGCAAACCACTTAACCGTCACGTGCCTCAGTCTCCCTATCTCTGAAGCAAGGCCAATGAACCTACAAAGCCTTTGGAAAGAACTTTGAGACCCAGGCACAAAAAATGCTGTGCAAAAGCGAGGTCTGATTATTTCACTTGGCAGCTGGCATCTGCATGGTGGGCCACACTGCTGCTCAACTTGCTGCACGAGAAGCCCTTTAAAACTATTTCCTCTGATTCTTCACGTTGAACCCTCCCACACTGAGTGGAGTTGGAGCATTCCTGCTTGGGAACCAGCCTCTGCCTGCTGCAGGTATTTAGGCACCCATCGGCCTCGTTACATAAGTCCACCGTTTAGGCACTGCTGACCTTTTCTGCTGCACAGCCGGTGCCTCCTTTCTACTGGTTGGCATTTTCAAAGCTGGCCACGTGCGGCTGTCATCCCACAATGAACAAGCTGCTCAGACCCCTAGCTTAAGCCAAAGCCCCGTATGTAGGAGTCACAAACGAGGCGGAGAACCGCCTCGCTCACCATCTGGGCCTGATCCTGCAGGTGTGCTCAGAGCAGGCCTAAGACCTGTGAGTGCAGCAGGGCTGGGTACAGGTCACTTTTAGGTGGTAGGGATGAGGTTGGGCACTCCAGCACTAGCACAAAAGACAGCTAGGGCAGGACCATCATGTTTGCTGAGGCCCCATCCCCTCCCATTTCATTCCATCTTACCCCAGTTACAGATGTTCTGGGGGCCCTTTTCTTTCCCTCTCGTCATCCCATGGGGGGTGGGGTGGGAGCACTGTAGGGTGACCAGATTGTAAGTGTGATGGGACGGGGGTGGGAGGGTAAATAGGTACCTATATAAGCCAAAGCACCAAATATCGGGACTTTCCCTTTAAAATCGGGACATCCAGTCACCCGAGGCCACTGGGAAACACAAAGCAAGTGGGAGAGGTAAGCAGCAAGAACAGGAAGTGGAGAGACATGGTTTTAGCTGCTGGAGCATGGGGCTACTTAAGCAGCTGACCTGGCTCCTAGGGAGAGTTTGCGGCTGAGGATCCCAAGTAGAGACAGGTGCCTATCTCCAGCCAATCAGCCCGGTGCCCCAGGTCAGCCACTTAGGTGCCTAAGCCTCGCTCCAGCCTGTCACTCCTGGCTAGTTTAGTTGCCGCCATGCTGACCAGGCCACTAAAAGTCTGGTCAGCGGCGCAGCAGGGCTAAGACAGGCTCCCTGCCTGCCATGGCCCCGCACGGCTTCTGGAAGCAGCGCTATGTCCCCCCTCTGGCTCCTATGCACAGAGGAACTAGGGGGCTCCGTGCGCTGCCCCCGCCGCAAGCACCAGCTCTGCAGCTCCCATTGACTGGGAACCGCAGCCAATGGGAGCTGCGGGGGTGGCACCTGTGAATGAGGCAGCGCGCAGAGCCACCTGGCCGTGCCTCCCCATAGGCGGAGCAGGGACATGCCACTGCTTCTGGGAGCTGCTTGAGGTAAGCACTGCTCAGAGCCTGCACCCCTTACCCCTCCCGCACCCCAAACCCATGGTCCAGCCTTGATCCCTCTCTCTCCCTCCAAACCCCTCGGTTCCAGCCCAGAGCACCCTCCTGCACCCCAAACCCCTCATCACCAGCCCCACCCCAGAGTCTGCACCTCCAGCCAGAACCCTCACATCCCCTTGGACCCCAAACCAATGCCACAGCCCAGAGCCCCCTCCCACACTCCGGACCCCTCAGCCCCAGCCAGGACCCTGCTCCTGCATCCCAAATCTTTCATCCCCAGCCCCACATCGGACCCCCACACCACCATCTAGAGCCCTCACTCCCCCCTGCATCCCAAACCCCTGCCCCAGCCTAGAGCCCCCACCTGCACCCTGAACCCCTCATTTATGCCACACCCTGGCACCCACACCCCCAGCTGAGAGCCGTTATCCCCTCCCACAACTTCAACCCCCGTCTCAGCCCGGAACCCCCTCCTATACTCCAAACCCCTCGGCTCCAGCCCCTAGCCTGGAGCCACCTCCTGCAACCCAAACCCCTCATCCCTGGCCCCATCCCAGATCCTGCAGCCCTAGCCAGAGCCCCCTCCCACATCCCAACCCACTGCCTCAGCCCAGAGCCCACTCCCTCATCCTGAACTCCTTATTGCTGGCCCCACCTTGGAGCCCGCCCCCCACCCCCGTGTCCCAGACTAGTGAAAATGAGCGAGTGAGGGTGGATGGAGTGAACGGGATTGGGGCCTCAGAGGCGAGACAGGGCAGGGGGTGGGGCAAGGGTGTTTGGTTTTGTGCGAGTAGAAAGTTGGCAACCCCTAGCCGTACTGTCCTCTCAAGCCGAGCTATGGGCCTACCTTTCATAAGCAATGAGCGGTGACGCAGCACTAGGCCCACACAACAGAAATGGTCCAGCTAACCAGCCTGTGCCCACTGGCCGGTCTCTTTGGCTCATTACAAAATAAACCCACGTTGCTGTGCCGCATGGATGTGCGAAACTTGCCGTTACAAACAGGCTGAGCGAAGGGATGAAAGCGCTTTCATCACAGAACAAATGGTGCCATTGGCCTGAGAGGCAGTGTAACACAATGATTAGAGCAACGATCATCTCCTGCCTGTGCCTTGTCTTGCCATGTGCCATCCAACAAACAACTCAACTGCTCCCTGCCTCAGTTTCCCCCTCAGTAGAATGGGAATGCTATTACATAGGAGGGGGCATTAAGGTGTAGTGCTATTTTCATAAATAATAGTGAGGTCTTCAGATGAATGCCATGCATAACAGTAAGATAAGGGAGAGGAAGAGAGAGGAACTATTTTGCAAAACATTTTTTTTAAACTAAAGGTATTTTATTTAATAGCCCCTGTAAATAATAATATACTTTCCTCTTCCACAGAATCAGCCATGGGAGCATTTTACGAGCATCAATGAATTAAGCCTGTTAATTATTATCTGTGTGTTAATCACTATCCCCAGGAACCTTGGAAGACTTGGCATCAGGTGATCTAGGTTCTGTTCCCAGCTTCACCACACAGAAAGGCACAGAGTTTAAGGCCAGAAGGGACTCCCAGCTCATGTTGTTTGACCTCCTGTACATCACAGGCCACCACTACACTAAACCCAAGACCTGAAATTAGACCAAAGTGTTACAGCTCTCAGGAAACTAGCCCATTATGTGCCACAGGGGGAGACAATTTGATATGCAAATTATATAGATGATGATGAAGCACGGAAAAATGTTATGTGACTTGCCCACAGGCTGGCACGAACTCTGTGGGAGCGTTGGGAACAGAACTCTTGGCATGACGTGCTGGTCTCATTGACGTCAATGGCAAAACTCCCACAGATGTCAATGGGGGGCAGGACTTCTCCTCTGATGCCTAAACCCAGTTTTTTATAATCCTGGATTATGAGAAGCCTGTAAAGCTAACGTTAAGCTGGGCTGCAGCTCCCCCTCCCGCAAGTTGGTTGCCAGGTTTTCTGCAGGGTATTGCACAATGTGACGTGCTGCATGTTTTGCCTTTTGCAACTCGGGATCCCAGTTTTTCAGATGCTCTGGGTGCATGATGGGGATGGGCCTGAGCGACAGAAATGGGGTTTCATTTGTGCTTACATGGTGTCTAATTCAGAAAAGGAATCCCTCTAAGTGGTGCATGGCTCTTTCAAGGCAAATTCCCCATAAAGAACATAGCATCCCCTCTGTTGAACTGCAGACAACACACAGCTGAGGCTCCAGTTTGTTGAGTTACAGCCAAGGAGTGTACATGGGTGCGGGCAAAGGTGGCTTGGTACTATTCATGTAGCACATTTCACCTCAGAGAATCCCTCAAGTTACCTATGTGGGAATCACTTCACCATCACAGATGTGCAGCCACCTCTGGGGTGGAACATGGCAGCTGTTTACTATTGCACAGCAGCATTACTCAGTTATTTTGGACAGAAAGTGAAAACAAAACCACGCTCATCTGAAACCATGAGGAATTGTGTACTAGCTGGGTTGAAATTTGACTTCAGGCACCGGGACTAATACGCCTGCTCTTGCCAAAGGAGTGCTGTGAGATCTTTAATGTCCCTGAGTAGTCAGCAGCTCAGTTTTACAGCTCATAGAATATTAGGGTTGGGTGAGACCTCAGGAGATCATCTAGTCCAACTCCCTGCTCAAAGCAGGACCAACCCCAACTAAATCATCCCAGCCAGGGCTTTGTCAAGCTAGGTCTTAAAAACCTCTAAGGAAGGAGATTCCACCACCTCCCTAGGTAACCCATTCCAGTGCTTCACCACCGTCCTAGTGAAAAAGTTTTTGCTAATATCCAACCTAGACCTCCTCCACTGCAACTTCAGACCATTGCTCCTTGTTCTGTCATCTGTTACCGCTGAGAACAATCTAGATCCATCCTCTTTGGAACCCCCCTTCAAGCAGTTGAAAGCAGCTATCAAATCCCCCCTCACACTTCTCTTCTGCAGACTAAACAATTCCAGTTCCTTCAGCTGCTCCTCATAAGTCATGTGCTCCAGCCCCCTAATCATTTTTGTTGCCCTCTGCTGGACTCTTTCCAATTTTTCTACATCCTTCTTGTAGTGTGGGGCCCAAAACTGGACATAGTACTCCAGAGGAGGCCTCGCCAATGCTGAATAGAGGGAAATGATCACGTCCCTCGATCTGCTGGCAATGCCCCTACTTACAGAGCCCATCTGTAATGTGTGATCGTGGCAGGGCAGCTTTAAATTCTGACTCAGAGAAGAGCACCACCTTCTGGATCACTAGCACAACTTGTGGCAACACCCTAGTTTCACCCTCACATTGTGTCCCATCGAGTATTAACAAGCATCCCCCGGCTTAGGCCTCATGAGATCACAGCCCAGTGTGCCTCAGCCCTGAGTATTCAATAGCACTGCTTTCCAGAGACAAAGTCCTAGCACTGCTAGAGAAACAGGATCTCTGTAAGGTGGTCAAAAAATTCAAACTTTGAAAATTTTCAATGAAAAATAAAAAAAAAAATTTTTTTTCAACCAACTTTAATTTCCACTGTCCTCATCTTACCAGGCTGAAAAGGGCTCAGGATCCCCCACATTCTGAGTGTTCATTTAACAAGGCTATTTAAACCCTTTTAGAGTCATTCTTTTAAAAATGTTACAACATATATGTCAGCCTGCTAGAGACAGGCTTGGGTGATCTATTAACAAATAAATAAATGCATAAATCAGATTCTCCTATATTTGATATCTAGTTAAGATAATCCCCAGACTACCATAGTGCTGCGTTCCTGCAATGCAATTCACATGGGATGCCCTGGGAACATCACTCGGAAACTTCAGAAGGTGAAGAACACGACTCACCAACAGTGGTATGGAATCTTTAATGGCCACGTGGAACAAAAAGGGCCTCAGTTTTTATGACCCACACATAATAAACCTCCAATACTCCATCTGATTTACCTTAGAAGGCTGGAGCATTGAGTTGCCCATGCTGGGATTAGCATTTCTGGTTCCAAGAGAGTCTAGGGGCATTCCATGCCTAAAGCTAAACCAGCCCAGTTTGCACAGAGATCTTGCGCCAGTCACAAGCCTGTGTGTCAGCTTCCCCATACATATGATATACTTACCTCAGCTGGGGGTTAGGAGACATAGACTTGTTTGTATCTGAGATGCAGCCATCAGTGGCCCAAGCATAGATGAGGAAAGCTGCTGTCGGAGAAAAACGTAGTTCTCACTCTCTCGTTGGGTGCAGCAAATCAGATACTTTATGATCTCTAGCAATTGCGTGGAGGGAGAGAGCTAAACAGGTCTCTCTACAGGTAAACAACTGCAGCAAGCATTTATACCTTTTGTTACATACAATAATGAGCAACAGCTGCATTTTGTTTATACATAGGTCATCCTTATTTTTCACATCTATTTAGACTCTACTCTACATTCCATATTTATCTACACAAGGTCGCAACAACTTCTCCCACAGTTCTTTCCCACTCGCCTCACACCATCCTCGCTTCTACAAGTCTTGCGTTATTAGGGTTACAGCTAGCCTGACTCTTGCTCACAGAAGAGACTGTTTGCACTGAAATCCCCTTCAAATCCCTGTCAGCTCTTGCTCTATTTCCACACTGCTATTTGCACCAGCCAAACGTATCCCTACTGACCGGCCACCGATTGCTGAATGTTAACTCCAAGCATAGACAAGGCCTGACTAATACTCGCTAAGTGCTTGGAGATCCTTCCTGTTATTATGATCCTTACTTGTTGTTATGAAAGATACAACCAAGCTGGTCCACAAGCATTGCCAACCATACGAAGGTCCCACTACAAAGGGAAACATGCCCTGCTCTGTTTGCAAAGTCTTTGCCATCCTCTCCCATCCTTTAAGGTGCTGATGAAATTCGTTTCTCATCTCTCTCTCTCTCTCTCTCTCTCTATATATATATATATATGGAGGCAATGAGAAACCCCAGCATTTGTGATATCTCTGGTGCCAGGTAAGGAAAGCATCTTTTTCCTTTTAACATGCTGCTGTATAGATATTGTTTCCTTGCAGTCTATCTTTAGGTTATAGCAGTTCATAGGGTTTTTCAGTAGATGTGTTATTCAATTACTTCAGGGCTTTTCCATTTGTAATATTATGAAGCAATGATAGCCAGCAGACTTCACCTGTCTTTTAGAGATAGCCAGCCTGGTAATTTTAACTCTGCCCATTTTATCCACACCAGTAAATCTCATAACATGGTTATAGAGAGATTCCAATTTTTGTAGACGCTTCTCCCGGGAATTCCTGTATACAATATTGCCATAGTCTGTAATGGACATAACCTGTGATTTGATTAATGTTTCCCTAGTGAAGAAGTCAAAGCATTTCATGTTCCTATAACAGGTTTGCAGCTCTGCAGTAAAGGTCTTTGGTGCAGCAGAGAAAATAATTGCAAACGCAGCCCCAGTCAGACTATATAATCCCCTCACAGCAAGGGTCCAACTCAACAGAGTTAGACTGTCTGAGCGGGGGTTGCGGCAGGATTTTCACATTAGAAGAGCGGGATGCACAGAAAACAAGGTAATTTCAGTGGTTTAATATTCATGAATCAGCTTCTGTGTTACAGGGAGCTAATTCGCCATTGCGCATCCTAGGGGTGCAGTCTCTTAAGATTAGGGAGAAAACAGTGCTTGCATTCAACTGATTCCACCAACCCCCCTAAAAAAGAGCCTCGATTTGTTCCAGAATAAAAGTGTGAGTCATTTTACATAGTAATGCATTTTCCAAAATCTAGCACAATGCTCAGTATTGGGACCTGTCTTGGGCATTTTGAACCTCTAAAATAGGCCTGGGTGCACCTGGCCCATCTGTCTTCTGCCTTGCTGCCAATCCCTGAGTTATCAAAGTGTTTTATGGTACAGATGGATAATGTACGTCCAAGTGCCTCTGAGACACAGAGCGTCTTCTCAAGATGACGACACAGGAACGGTTCACAGCTGGCACCTGGGACAAGTCTTCTTTGTAGAGATCACTTTTCTTCTATTGTCCTGCCTCTGGGCCTGATCCAAAGCTCACTGGTGTCTTTCCACTGGACTTCAGTGGGCCTGGGCTCAAGAAGCCCTACGTGCCCAGGTGTTGCTTATGTGGGAGGGAGAGGGGAGTGGAAGAGCCAGGTGATTGCAGCTCCCACACGAGCGCTGTTCTCCCCTAGGGGCTGTGGTGTTGGGAGACCTGGCCCCTGCTGCACCAGCCAGCAGAGGCCGCCTGCATGTGGACACCACATGCATCTGGAGGGTGGGCGAGCTCCCCTCGCATCCGGGGCTGCAACGTGACTCTGTGGGCAATGCATCAACACCACTCCCAAGGCAGGGCTGTGCCTTATAGTCTAGGTTACCTTAACTGACGGGGCCAGCCAGCGACCTCTTGCTTTCCTCACTTCTTCTACATACCGCTATACATGTGTATTACATATGGACATCTCTTACCTTGGGCTTTCTCCAGAAGAGCTTTGTTTCATAAGAAACACATTTGTTTCTAATCCGCACATGCAGCTCTCGTTTAATTTAAACAAGGGCCCCATCTGTCCATCCAGAGACAAAAGAAAAAATTAAAAAAATGACCCTTGGGAGGAAATAAAAGCTCCTATTTATTTGCAAAATATTAATGTAACTATTTAGTCTTCTCCTAAAATCCAGCTGCAGTATTTGATTGGCCTGTGGAACTCACTGCTGCAGGGTGCGTGTGTCAGACAACTTGGTGATGCGTAAAGAAGTATTTCTAAACGCACTTTTCAGAGACCATTTTGCATCACATAAAATGGACCTGATTGGTTTTCCTGGTCAAGTCAAGGGCAGTTGGGCCTGATTAGACCTGTGCTAAATTTGGCTCCTAGCTCCACACATTCATTTTGCTTTAAAAAAGGAGCCTTTTCTCCTGTCCATTCGTCTGAGCTTTGACCAAAGGACAACCTTATTGCTAATATTAATAGCAGAACCATATCTTGCTGCGACAGAAAAAATATTATAAATATTTGGTATTAGTTATAAAACACAGCTGCCTGAAAGCACTTTCCTTTTCCGTCGCTGTAAACAACCACCTCATCACACAGCTGGGTCATGTTGTCCTCCTTGGAGGTCTTCGCATGCTTCATACAGGCATCTAGCCCCTTAATAGACCTTTAATAGACATTCTTTTAAAGAAAATCTTCACCCTTATGCGTAGATAACTGTTTTCCCTTCAAAAGAAACTGACCATACAGAAGAAGATGAGCTCGGAGGTATATGATCACTGTATGTCGCTAATCTACATGGAATGGAATTTGCATGCATTGGTCCATCTGTCTCCATCCAGAACACATACACCTTGACTGTCAGAAAGAACTTCCACAAAGCTGGCCCTGCAGAAGTCCAGGAGAGATTTAATTTGGTACAATATTTAGCACTTATGTAGCAGTTCACATTGTACAAACATTAAAAGCCTGCTTGTTCTACCTTTACTCATGTTGTACCACACTCTAACGGGGACTGCTTGCAGAGCAAAATACTACTCAATGGGAGGATGGTCAAATCAGGCCCCAAATTATTATTATTATTCTCTGTTTACAGATGGGAACATAAAGGTGGAATGACTTGCCCAAGTTGGTGGCAGGGCCAGGTTTATCGCTTGGGAGATGATGGGTCCCAGATATCATCATTATTTAATATTTCTATTGTAGTGATGGCCAGATCCACAGGCAGGACTGAACCCCCATTGTACTGTAGAAATGGATATGAAATTGCAGGAGGTGATGGTGGAGTACATTGGAGGAGGAGATGCTGCAGGGTCAGGCTGAGATGCAGGATTGAATGGAAGGAGGCAGGTCAGGAGTGAAGAGATTGATCTCTATGGCAATAAGGCCATAACAATGGCCATGCTAGGTCAGACCAAAGGTCCATCTAGCCTCGTATCCTGACAGTGGCCAAAGCCAAGTGCTTCAGAGAGCATAAACAGAACAGGCAATCATCAAGTGATCCATCTCCTGTTGTCCATTCCCAGTTTCTGGCAAATAGAGATTAGGGACACCATCCCTGCCCATCCTAGCTAATAGCCATTGATGGACCTACCCTCCATGAATTTATCTAGTTTTTTTGAACCCTGTTATAAACTTGGCCTTCACAACATCCTCTGGCAGAGTGCATTGTGTAAAGAAATAAATATCCATGTAAATAAATACAGAAGCCAAATGATAGGAACCTTTGAGAACTGGTAGCAGGACAGCGACCATGTCTCCCTTAGCCACCCTTTGCTGCCCAGCCAAACCCGAGAATTGTGAGCACAGCTGCAGAGACGAAGAGAAGGAAAATGCAAAGACATGCTCAGTTCTTGCATCTATCACTTTATTCATTCTTTCCAGAGTAAATTCTCCAAGGAATATCCTAGATACATGGAGCCATTCAGAAAGAAACACCAAGGAATTCTGCAAGTGTTTTGTTTCAATCAACATGCAAAGGGAACATTTTTTCCCCTCCAAGTAAACCAACTTTGAAAGTCTTCCACTTAAACCTTGTAAAATCCAACTATAGTAATAAATTAACACTAGAGTAATTCAAAGGACAAGTTATCCCCGCTCTGCGTGCCTTCTAATCCATATCTCCAAGAGGTCATTTTAATTATCATGCTGTCACCCACTATTCATTGCTTTGCTTATAGAGCCAGGAAAGCAGGACTGTGCCTTTTAGGTGCATTGGTATTCATCATATTAAGGCATTTTACCCTCCTTAAAAATGCACACAGTTTAACCCTGTAACCTTGAAATGCTGACAATATTGAGTTTGTTTTTATCATTTTCCTTCCCGTGGGTTATCTTATTTCTTGTTCTCAACTTGTTTCCTATTCTCCCATCTCTCCCCTTCCCAGAGATTAAAAAAATCAGGTTGATGGATTGTATTTGACAACATCTGTGCATTTACAGTTTTGTCACTTTCTTGGGACTTGCTTCTTTTTCAGATCCAAACAGGGCCATATTCTGCCCTCATTTATACCCACCATGAGGCTGTGTGTGTGTGTGTGGGAGGATACAACTGATGCACAGGCTGTAGGTTTGGCTGTATATTCAAACATCACCATATAGCTGTGGGCGAGACCTGTACCTGAGGTGCAGAACTCGAAGCCGTATCTTCTGCCCTGGGCTTCCCTGTCAGTGCAAAGCAAATGGAAAGCTGCCCTAATGGGCCAGCCAAGCATCCTATGAGAGGGGAAGCCTCATGCCCCATAGAGCCATATACACTCACCAGACAGGGGCACGCTGTGGATAGGATGAGGATATTCAGAGGGGAGTGGAGTGCCCAGCGCTTTGCCAGCTGCCCAGCTAGTGCAGCAGTCCATGTAGACAACTGCAGCCAGTGTAACAAACTAAAGCTGCTTTCAGTTTTGCCTAGGGCCTTTTCAGCACCATGGCCAGCCCAGGATCAGGGATCAACAGCTGAGAATCTGTCCCTAAGATCCAGAGCTAAACTTCCCCAGGGTTTGGGAATGGAGAGGTCGAGCCCCATCACTAACATCTGGTTTCATAACCCCATAGAACCTGCAGAAGGTGATCACAGAAGGGAACGGTGAGCAGGTTTTAACCTAGAGTTTCAACTCACTTTCCCTGAAAAGCAGAGGGACACTTCAGGTCGGTCACATGAGGCCTGGGGAGGAGGCTGCCTGCTGGAGATGGCTTTTAGTGCAAGTTTCAATGCATGTAGATACTATGGGCCAGACTAGCTTGTGGAGGTGGGGGGAAGAAGAGTCAGGGGGTCCCCTGTGCTTTGCCCCTCATCCCCATCATGAAGCAACCAAGAGGGGGAGGCCAATCAATGCTGCCAACAGTTTGTATTGCACTGGGGGCAGGTCTGGGCATATTCCCGTACATAAGCAGCAGCTGCTTGGGGAACACAGACTATGCCTCTTATACGGGTCTAGCCTGGGCTGCTGGTGAGCGTAATGCCAGGAACTGGCTTCTGCAGGCACAATAGTGACACCAAAGGGTCCTATCTGGGCACCACACGTCCTCCCCCATCACAACTCAGCTCATGCTCTGTGAGCGAGAACCATCACACACATCGGTGTGCATGCGTCTCTCTCAATTAACCGTGCGACAGGAGTCTCATGACAAGATCTGATGGAAGAGCAAAAATGTGTGCCAGGAAATGAAGGATGGCACAAAGCGGGGTACATAGGAGCATGTCTGCCTACCCCCCATGGGCTATTTCTATACACGATAGCCCACGGTAACAGCAACAGCACATGAGACTTGCACAAAGCCTTCTGAATTTTACACTAAAGGAGCAGATATTGCACTGGGTGATGGGGGCTTTGAATTGTTTGCTCAGTGAATCAATGACTCCTTTAAAGACAGAGGGGGAGAGGTTTGGGGGGGTCCCTCCTCCCTGCTTTGTAACTAACGGCTGTTCAGCTACAGTTAATGATTTTTGTGAATCAATCTGTTCACATTTTTCAGAGCTGCGCCAAAAGGCCTGGAACTGATTTACCATTGGTAAAAAGAAAAACAAGAGTAACATTTCTAGCTGATTTCGCCACCACCCCACCCCACCCCTGACTATTTGTTATTTTACTTATCTGGGGGGAAAAGACCAATTTCAACCCCCCAAGGGGCTGATCAGACTCCACTTCCGCAGTGCCTGCTTCCCAATGTCCTTATGACGAGTGAGAGTGCTCCATAGGATTCGTCTGGCTTCTCTTCTCTAGCTTGCGGCCCGGGTGGCTGTTCCCTGGGCCCCGCTGGGGGCCACATTTGAAGGGGGGCATTTTTTCTTTCCTGAAGAAGGAAAAGAGAAGGAAGAAAAGCATTGTGAAGTAACAGTGTAGGCGTGAACGACTCACCCCTGCGGCACCTCCTGCTGGTCATCTCAGGGAATTAGCTCACCAGCCTTCAGAGCACCCTCTGCAGGCCAGCGTCCTGCTTGCCGCTGGCCCCGTGCCCCTCTCAGACCCCAGTGCCCTTTTATCTGGGGTGCTGCCCCCTGGCAATACCCCCACACTCTGCCTCTGGGTCTCCCCTCTCTGGTGAACCCCCAACCCTCTAATCCCCACCTTGCATCAATCTGGGCTACTGCCAGTCATCACCAAGCCCCCACTCCCTGGGGCAGACTGCAGTGTAAAAGCCACTCATCATAGGCAAGATTGGGTCTGGACCTGCTGCCTTTCTCTGCAACCCAGTGCCTCTGTGGGGCCTTGGACAAGGCCCTGCAGCCTGGGAAGTTGCCAGCCTGGAGATCCCCAGCCCTGCCTCACTCTAGGCACTCTGAGCTTCCCAGCAGCCAGGCCCCTCTCCCTCTGAAGGCAGAGAGAGTCTGTTTGGGCTCCTGGCTCAAAGCCTTTTTATAGGGGCCGGCTGTGGTCTGTTTGGGGCATGGCTCCCAGGTGTGCCTACTTCCCTAATCAGCCTGGGAGCTGCTTGCCCCAGTCACAGCCCTCTGCTGGGCTGTTCTAAGCCCCTCAGGGCAGGAGCGGGTGACCACCCCGCTATACCCAGTCTTGCAGCAATGCATAAACCACACATTTGAGATGTTCTTAGGAAAACCCTTGTGCAGAATCTCAGAGCAATGAGTGTGTTTGCAAATGAGACTTCAACTGGAGGTCTAATTTATTACAGGCCAGGGCAGGATTATTCCCTCCATGAGTCTCCAGTGTTTTCTCCAATCGAACGTTATATGTTCCTGGTGATGAGGGTTCTACCTCCTCCGTTTGGAGACCGGTTCTATCTTTTCCTTCATTCCATCGTCTAGTAATCTCAGTCATTTTTCCTGGTGTTCAACTAAAACTTCTCTTTGCTTTATTCCATGCAATTTCTCCTAGTTATACCCCCTTACACAACTGTGAGTATTTCTCCAACATGTATGTAACCAACCGGTGAATGTGTGTTACAGGTCCTGCCTCTGTGCCAATCCACAGAGGATATGAGTTGTTATAGCAGCTGGTTCCAGAGCGTCATTCTTCAGCTCAAGTCATAGCTGCTCATGCTTTAATCTCTGGAGGTCCCCGTTTCAGTCCCCGAGATGGTGGCTATCACACCACTTCCCTTTCCCCCACTACTAGCAGATGCACACATGTCCTCTGAAGGCCTATCTACACAGATCCACAGTCCAGACTAGGGGCGTGTGAATTGCAGAGTAGTCTAGCCGTCCTGTGTAGACCCTGCTGGTGCGAAAAGAAAGGTGTTCGTGGATGTAGTCACATTCAGCCAGGACTATGTTGACATGAAGCTTTTCATTCACGACAACTGGGTCTACACAGGGCAGTTGGAGTGCAGCACGTTAGAGCATTTTACAATTCACACAGCCGTCTTCTGGACTGCGGCACCATGTAGATGAGCCCTGAGTCAAACTATTTATATTGAATACTGTTCAAATGTTGTCCAAAGTCAGCCCATCCAGCCTCAGTGACATTTGATGCTCTTCTCCGAATTCCTTCCAACCTCTCTAACCTTTGGCTTGCTAATGCAAAGTTCATCCGTGGGCGTAAAACAGCCAGAATTTCCTTGGGCTTCTTTGCGAATATTGCGATAGGAATTGAGAGTGCCTCAGCTCTTGAGCTGAATCCTGTCACCACGATGAGTCCTCCTATCTCTTTCCACCAGCTGCTCAGCACTGGGCAAACTCTGCTGCCAGTGAAGTCCAAGGGAGTTGCACCACCGACTTCAATAGGAGCAGAGAAAGACCAGCCCCTGTGACTTCCCACCCTACACATTCAGGCCCTATTTAGATTATTAAGACTCAAAGCCTTGGAAATGTCTCATTTTCTTTCCATTGCTTTTGCTACTTCTTTACTTTTCTGCACTTCACCCTCAGCTTCTTCAATGAAACAGACCTCGATAGTGTCACTTTTGTTTCCAGTCTGTTTCACTTCCTGCTTCTCACGCCCAAGCAGAGTGCTGTTCTGGTTGTGCCCAGCACCGCAGGGAAGTGTTCGCTACTCTTATTTTTAAACAAGTCTCTCTTCGTTTCATTCTTTAAAACTCCTGAAACATTTAACTCCTGTTAGGTTGTAATGCCTCTCTCTTTTTAAACAAAATCTAGTGCTGGGCCTAACTAAATTAATATCCTCCACCCTGGATTCTGATGCCACTCATGGAGCTCCTGGCTGTGGTGGGCCTGCAGTGAAGAATTGGACCTGAAAGGTCGCAAAGCGTTACATGATTTAGGCTGAGTTCTGCCTTTCCAGATGCTGCGTCTGGGAAGAAGCTGCAGAGCCCAAGCAGGGGTACCCTAGGCATCTTCCTGTTGAAAGGCAGAAATGTCTCTTGGGAGCTGGAGGAGGGCAGTATAAAGAGGCATTTGTACTTGTCCCTCCCTGCCCACACACGCCCTCTCTGGGGTGACTAGTGCTGACAACAGTAGCACTAGCCAGCACCACATCCTCTGAGTTTTGCAAGCTTGCGAGTGAATTATGGCTGCCCTCTGTGCAAGGTGCATTCAGCGGGGGAGAAAGGCCTCCCTGTACGTGCTCCCCATACGGCACACCTGCACTAGGGCGGCCATAATTTACCATTCTGCTGGGTTCACAAATAATATCCTTCTATTTCATCTCTTCCTTATCTTGGCGTGGCACGCAATTATCTCTCTCTAGCCAACCTGGCCATTGGGCAGCTATAAAACCAGAGACGACTTTTGATTTTCTTCTCCATTATAAACCAAGTGATCAGTTTCCAGCCGGACTAGAGAAAACAAAACATGCCCTCAACCTGCTTCACAATGACTGATAGGCTTGGATCAAACCTCCGTGCTTCCCTTACTGACTCAGCCGCCTTCTTCTACACAGCCTGTATTTCTTGATTCTCTCCCCAATGAAGGAGTCCTTTTAGCTGTCTTGCTGCCAGTGCTGTTTGTTCATCCGCTACTGCTCTGAGGAGATACAAATAGAGGTGGCCCCAGACTCCTGGTCTAATATTTAAGTGATCAGCAACATCCTGCCTATCTTCTGAGCGTCGCTTCGAGGAGTATTATTACTTATATGGACCACCACAGCACCTAGAGGCCCAACCAAGATCACGTTCTTGTTGCGCAAGGTTCTGTACAAACAAGTAATGAGAGACAGTACCTGCCCCAAGGAGGTTTACAACTGAAATAAACAAAAGGGGGAAAAAGTGCAGTGATTTGTCCAAAGCCACACAGCAGCTCTGGAGCAGAGCTAGGAAGAGCAGCGAGGTCTCCTTATTCCTAATCCTACACACTGAACCAAGTTGCCGCTACTCCTTGATGTCACATTGATAATTTGGAGGGATCTACTTGCACCCGGGAGCCATAACTGCAGTTGGATTTTGGTTAGTTCTTTCGTTTTTATTAGTAGAAAGATTTGTCAAAAGAGATGTGAAAATAATGGACATTTACACGGTACTTCCTTTTGCTAAATCGCCATCCTAAGGCACAATGATGTTTTGAAAAGGGGACTGTTTATATTTAAATAAAATAATTGGTTTGGTGTGGAAATGGGGGACTCATGAAACCTAACATGCCTGGAGATTGAATGGAGAATGGGCCTTTTATGTTTTATTTGATTAAATCTGAATGTTTATGGGCTCAGTGATGAAAAACGAAACCAACAGCAGCTGCAGCAAATGCTTAAGAACAAACATGAAACTGATCAGGAACAAACGGCCTGATTCTTCACAGCATCGCTCCCTCTTTACTCCGGTACAAACCCTTTGATTTCTATGCAGTTACTCTGGCGTCTAACTATATAAGCATAGGCCAGAACTATCCCCAGAAAGTGAAACTGACCAGTCTCATTACTCCTGGTCTACTGAGTGAAGTGAAGAAGTACAACAATATGATCGGGGCAAGCAGATAAAACAGATCTTTAAAACTCACTCATTTTTAATAATCTAGGGTGTTATTTGTAACACAGACAAGGGAAACACGGTGCTTAACCTTTCAGCCGCAGCAATAGATCTCACGGTGTGATTTTTAGATGTAATCTAAGAACCTGGTGAACTATAGCATCTACTGGTTCATTAATACTGCGAGCACCGTTCACTTCAGGTCCATACGACAAGGTGATTTTGGAAATACAATAAACTGACAGCAGCCAGTGATCTAAGTATGACTTTTTAGGGCATGGAGGGATAGCTCAGTGGTTTGAGTATTAGCCTGCTAAACCAGGGTTGTGAGCTCAATCCCTGAGGGGAGCCACTTAGGGATCTGAGGCAAAATGAGTATTTGGTCCTGCTAATGAAAGCAGGGGGGCTGGACTCAATAACCTTCCAGCTCTATAACATAGGTATAGCTCATGATTAGTAATGGCAAACTTAACTCTCCCAGGCACTTGGCATGCCAGTTACAAAGCCATATTTAGATCAAAACTTGCAGTCAACTTACTACATACCCAAAACATACCTCTCCAGCAATCTAAATACAGTCACCTTTATGGCTAAAATTTGCCACATTTGATTGCACCCTAATAAAAAAATACATTTCTGAGGTAAGGAAGTGTGGAAAACAAACTTTTCTTGGGGTATAAAAAATTGAGCCACTCTAATTTCAACAGGAAAAATAGTTCAAGTCTGCAACCTGGCATTGGCATAGTCCTGGTGCCTTCTTTCCTCCCCTTGTTTGCAAAATGGGGTTACTACTTCAACTTACATCAGCCATCTAAGCCAGACAACGGAGAGCCAAGATCACATCTGCCCTAAGCCCAGTGTACAAATAACAAACACAAAAATTGTCTGAGTCATTCTAACTCTTTAGGAATTTGTAATTTGTAGGCTATGCAAATGGTCCAGTAAACTCAAGAATGTGGTGTATATAAAAGAACAGACTTTAGAAAAAGACGGTACATAATGGAGGGCAGGTTATTGCCTCGGGATTCACAGTGCAAGCAAGACGCCATCTTTGGTCTTGGGCACTTTTATACACACAGATTATACAGTCATATAATTCTAGGCCAGAAGAAACCAACAGATCATCTCGTCCGATCTGTATATCACAGGCCTATTATGTGTCACAGACAAAGAAAAGAAGGGACTGAGGTGCACCAATGCACAAGTTTAGGGTGACCATATTTCCCTATGCTGAATACGGGACACTTGGTAAAATTATTCGCATTTAAGTGAGTACAACAGCGATCAATCAGAACTCTGCAGTACAAAGCTTCAAATTAACATCAAGTTCACTGAGCCCATTAAAAAGAAATATTGTGTAGTTGGATTCTTTTTATTTACTTCTTATCTTCAAGGCTTTAGGGTTCAGACGGGGAGAGGTGACACACACATACTCCGATACACCTCTCTCACATGGATGAGGGGGTGTGACCAATGGACTCTCTCCTCCCTGCCCTGCATTCTCTGCCCTCCATGCCTGGCTGGGCCCCTGGGACGGACCCACCTCTCCTGGTACCTGGCGCAGTGTCTTCCCGAGGCAACATATGCGGGGGCACGCAGGGTCACATGCACCGCCCCCCCAGATTTCTGCCAGGGTTCACACCAGAATGTGGCCAGCAGCAGCCTTTTGACACTGTGTGGGACGGGAAGGAAGGGAGCTGCTTCCAGCCGCAGAGAAGGGCAGGGGGGAAGAGATGACCTGGCCTGTATCTTTGTAGAGCTCATCTCTTCTCTCCCGTCATCCCCCTGCTCCCCTGTGGCTGGAAGCAGCTTGTCCCTTCCTGTCCACATAGTGTGGAAAGGCAGCTAACACCTCCCTTCCTGACCCCTGCAGGTGACTGGCTAAAGTCCTGAAGCATGAAATTTTAGGAACACAAGACAAACTGGATGGGACCCCCTACCCATCACAAGCAACCCCATCATACAATCTCACTCCTAAATTTGTCCATCTCTCTCTCAAACCCAATTAAGTTATTCGCCCTCACAACTCCAATTTGAGGATGTTCCAGAACCTCATCTCTCAGATGGTTAGGAAACTTCTTCTGATATCCAGCCTGAATTTGCTCATGGCCAGTTTACACCCACTTTTTCTTGCCAACACTTTCCTTCAGCTTAAATTGTTCTTCACCCTCCCTGGTGTTTACCATCCTGATGTATTTATAGGGAGCAATCAGATCCCCTCTCAACTTTCATCTCACTGGACTAAAAAAGCCAAGCTCTTCAATTTCCTCTGATAAGATAGGGCCTCCATTCCCCTGATCATCTTAGTAGCTCTTCTCTGCACCTGTGCCAGCTTGAATTAATCTTTCTTGAACATGGGTGACCAGAATGGTGCACAGCATTCCAAATGAGGTCTTACCAGTGCCTTGTACAATGGCATTAACACTGCCCTGTCTCTCCTGGAAATTCCTCGCCTGGTACATCCTAGGATCTCAGGGTTTTTTTGAAGCTGCATCACATTAGTGGCTCATAGTCACCCTGTGATCGACCCAAACACCCAGGTCTTTTTCTTCATCTCCTGCTTTCAACTGATGAGCTCCCAGCTTATAACAGAAGTTCTTCTTATTAGACGCTAAGTGTATCACCTTACACTTTGTATTATTGAATTTCACCCCACTTCCATTACTCCAATCTTCAAGGTCATCCAGCTCTTCCTCTACAATATTCCAATCTTTCTTTGTATTGACGATGAATACCACACACCTACTTTTTTATCCTAGATTTTGACTAGTGACTCTACAGCCTGAAAATGAAAGGGGAATGAATTTAATTGGATCTTATGTTGAAATGGCAAGAAATAGAGGGTTATACATGTCTACATGCCAGGGATCAAAGTAGGTTCATTGGAATTGAAAATGGTTACAAAACAATGGACTCTTCCTGCACTGCTGTAGCTGATGAACTAATTTTTACAATGTTTCCTAGGTGTACAAGAGGTGTATTTTTCCAAACAAAGAATTAACAACTGCTTATTTCAAATGCTTCAGTCTCAGAGAGGCACAAGTAACTGGCACCATGTCTGACACCGCACAAGGATTTTCTGTATTTTCTGGGAACGCCTGACAGGTTTGAAAGATAAAAACAGAAATCAAATGGCACAGCAGATATGACAAGTGGAGGCGCTGGCAGTTGGGTAATGTACATGTTCCAAACCTAGGCCAATTATAAACAATGAAAACAAATTTACCACATTATAGGAATGGGCCGAAATCCTTAGATATTAGCTGACAAGGTATTGATTTTCTGGTGGATACAACTGCATATTTTAAGGACAAAAAGCACAAATTCAACCCCCCACCTTGTGTGCACCCATGTGCCTGTACCATTTGCACCAGCTCATGCCATCATGGAAGAGGGGCTGTGTGTCACAGTCCTGCCAGGAGGGCTTGACATACTCACTAGGACAGAGCAATAGAAACACAATCTGCTGCACTTGTGGAAGGCTCCTGGTTACTGCTGTGAGAAGCACCATCTTTCACCTTATACCGTGTGAAAAAGTGATTATTTGGGTCACTGGCTGTTAGAAAACCCACAGAGGGTTGGGAGAAATCATTTCAGGTTGATCCAAAATGATTATTTAAAAAAAAAAAATCTTGCCAAGCAAAAAGTTGAAACCAATGTTTCAGATCCACTGAACCATTTTGTTTGGATTTAAAGCTTTTTCTCTTAACATCGTTTACATAATATTGAAAGAAATTTCAAAACAAGATGTCATCTTGAATCCTAACATTTTGTTTTGAAAAGGGTGAAACCAAAGGTTACGATTTTAATCTCATTTATTTTAACTGAAACTCTTTGGCAAAATCGACATGATTTTGCGAAATACATCGGTCTACCCAAATCTGCATTTTTCACCCCAAAAAGTTTCGGCTGCAAACTTTTGCCCAGCTCTACTTGCCAGTGCTTCTCTCTCGGTCACAGGCACAACCACAGCTACGTGCGTGGTGTCCCTCTGTCTCCCCCCATCCCATAGTGGCAAAATATGATAGGTCAGGGCGTATATATTACAGAACTAAAGTCTGGACAAGCCTGTCATGTTGACAACATTCCCATGTCCACAGCTACAATCCAGTGCAGATGACCCAGACTTTGGGCCACCTGCATAGGAGCATAGGAACTCCTTCTGGGACTAAGGATTTGGGGGGGTGGGGTGAAGGGGAGGCAAGATCCCACTTGCTGGGCAGTAGCAGAGCCAGCAGGGAGGAAGGGATAGTAACTTTACCAATGGATGGTCCAGGGCAGCAATAAATTACTCCTCTCTTTGTTTGCTGGAGACAGTATGTTCCTCTGGCTTGTTCCTGATGTGCAGTGGTTTTCACACCATTTGCTCAGGGGAGTGCCTCAAGGCATGCTCTAACCTTACGCATTTTCTGTGGTTTGGGAGTATGTTTAGTGCACTTGAACTCCAGGGCTGCATTGTTCCAGCCAGGATTGTGATTTCTCAGCCCTTGACGGGGTAATTGTTGTACGTGGTATTTTTGTGAACCCTTCCGCTGGAGGCTAGCCAAGCAATGCAAATCTCCCAGAACGCCGTAAATGGATCCTTTTCATTGAATCTACGCAAATGTGTCACTGTTTAAAACCTGAAAGGTTTTCTTTAAGGACAGCTACAAGTATCGGGATCTGCATAATACGTGCAGATGCATGTAGGAGTAAGCTGACAGATTATAATTATCAATAGAGAAGGGGGGAAAACAAAAATTAATTCAAGGCAAAACATATAATTTGCCTTTAAACTGTAAGAGCGCTTCCATTTCTAATGCAATTTGCCACCCTGGAAATCAGATTAAAGTTGTTTGAATTCTCAGCAATTTTCTTTAAAATATATTGACCTACTTGGAAAAGTAATGCAGATTTTTAGAAACTGATGTCGCCTGGTGCTGTCTGACCACAAAAGGGTAGACAGCAGGTAAATGATACTGTCATGAGGCATAATTTCTGTGTTAGCTTGTGCTGTATCCCAAGCCATCACCCATGGGTGGCTATAACCTGACATGCCCGAAGTACCATATAGAATACTTGTGTCAAGTATCAGAGGGGTAGGTGTGTTAGTCTGGATCTGTAAAAGCAGCAAAGAATCCTGTGGCACCTTATAGACTAACAGACATTTTGGAGCATGAACTTTCGTGGGTGAATACCCACTTCGTCAGATGCATCTGAGGAAGTGGGTATTCACCCACGAAAGCTCATGCTCCAAAATGTCTGTTAGTCTATAAGGTGCCACAGGATTCTTTGCTGCTTATATAGAGTATTTGTAATTCATGCTGGTGACACCTGTTGGTAGGAAGTGGGAACTTCACCTACCACAGCATTGCCATGTCCTTGTAATAAAATTCCCAAGAAGAAGTTTGCTATTCTCCTTTTCTGGGAGCTTTCCTGATTTGTTAATGGGAAATGTTGAGGATGGGTTTGTTTTCTCTTATTCAGTTTGTTTCCTCCTTATATTATTTATGTGATTCCCCCCCTGCTTATGGGCAGCGTTTAGTAGAGAGAGAAGGAAAATACACCATTTATTTAGCAGTGTCTGTGCAGGAAGCACTGCCAATAACATCTACTAACTGGAGGCTTTTCAGTGTTTCAGGAACTAACTAAGTCTACTTGCTATCTCTTGTGTAGAGAAGTGTGAGCTGTTGACATTACAAGCAGCCCTAGGAGGTTAAGAGCCCTGGGCCCTCCGTGGGCAAGAGAAGCAGCCTGACTTGCAAATGCCTCTAGGAGGGCTCCAAGGAAGTCTGTCATTAAAGTCACAAGTCAGTTTTATTTCCTATTAACAAGGCACCAAAGGAAGGAATGGAAGCACTCCAGCCGCGCGCACACAGCTCTCAGAGGCTGTGGTGGTCTGTCAGTGCTGCTGAAATGTACATCTGGAATGGGAGTCACTTTTCCATCAGCAAATGTGGAAGACTGTACATTTGACTTGACTATTTCTGGCCTATGGAGACGGTTAATTGAATCGAATTTACTGACAGGTCCAGACAGTCGTTTTTTTCAATTAATATAAGCATTTGCCTTTTCTTGTGTCGTGTCACTGCACCAGTATGGCAGCATGGCTAATGACGCACCAATCTCATCTCTTTCAGTAACCAAAGACTCATGGCTAAACACAAAGGGACAGATTCTGATCTCACCCCAGTGTAAATCAGAAGCAACTCCACTGGAGGGAGTGGGATTTTTCAGATTTATCCCAGTATAACTTATATTGAAGTTTGACCCATTGGGTACGCCCAGTGGTGAGCTGGAGCTGGTTCGCACCAGTTCGCAGGAACCGGTTGTTAAATTTAGAAGTCCTTTTAGAACCGGTTGTTCCAGGACAACCAGTTCTGTAAGGGCTTTATTTAACAAAAGCTCCGGCAGTCCGCCCTGGCCCCAGCTCACTTCCCCCTCCTCTCCTGAATGCTCTGCCTCCTTCTCCTCCCCCTCCCCTGCTTCCCCTGAAACAAGCCACGGGCAGGTAACCTGGGTCGCGGGGGGCGGGGCGGAGTGGAGGTGCAGCCAGCTTAGGGGCTCCCTCCAGCCTGGCACCCCCAGCTGAGCACCCCCAACCACAGCTGAGTGCCCCTGGCTCCATCCTCCTGCCCAGCTCCTGGTCCCGGCCGAGCAGCCCCAGCCTGGTCTGGGCTGAGTGCCCCTAGCCCCGTCCTGTCCCGGCCCAAGCCGAGCACCCCCAGCTTTGGCCCTGAGGCTCAGTCCCGGCCCCCACAGCGCCTGTGCTGGTCATGGCCCTGTGGCTTCAGCCCAGCTGGGCACCTGAGGCATGGGTGCTGTTCCCGGCCCCCCGGCTCTGGCCCGGCCCCCGCGCGCCGGTGCTGGGTCCCGGCCCTGCAGGTGCTGAGTCCCGGCCCTGCAGTTGCAGGGTCCGGCCCGGCTCGGGCCCCGCGGCACCAGTGCTGGTGCTGGTCCCGGCTGAGCGGCTCCAGGCAGCACGG
Organism: Gopherus flavomarginatus; assembly: GCF_025201925.1. NCBI lineage: Eukaryota > Metazoa > Chordata > Testudines > Testudinidae > Gopherus > Gopherus flavomarginatus. The sequence continues at coordinate 109,102,380 of NC_066623.1, read as the reverse complement.
TAAGGGGGCAGAGAGCAGGGAGGAGGTGTTGGAAGAGGGCAGGGGAGTTTGGGGTTGTGGGGAGGTGGATGGCAGGGAACAGGGGGATTGAATGGTGGCAAGGGTCCTGGGGGGGCAGTCAGGAAGGAGCAGGGGTTGGATGGGGTGGCGGGGGACAGTCAGGGGCAGGGATTCCAGGGGCAGTCAGGGGACAGGGAGAAGGGGTGGTTGGATGGGGCAGGGGTCCCGGGGGGCAATCAGGAATGAGAGGAGGGGTTGGATGGGGTGGCAGGGGGTAGTCAGGGGACAGGGAAGCGGGGTAGATGGGGCAGGGGTCCTGGGGGTTGTCAAGGAATGTGGGGGGTTGGATGAGGCAGGAGTCCCGGGGTGAGGGGGGCGGCCACAACCCCCTCGTGGGGTGAGGAGGAGGGGGGAACCTGTTGTTAATATTTTGGCAGCTCATCACTGGTTGCGCCTGTTATGGTATATTTCCCCAATCTGAACCTTAGAGTCCAAAAGTTGGGGCACCAGCATGAATTCCTCTAAGCTTAATTACCTGCTTAGATTTGATATGCTGCCACCACCCAAAAAATTATAGTGTTTTGGGGCAATTTGGTCCCCCCAAAAACCTTCCCTGGGGAGCCCAAGACCCAAATTCCTTGAGTCTTACAACAAAGGGGAATAAACCATTTCCCCCCCCCTTCTCTCCCCCTCCCAGGCATTCCCTCCCTGGGCTATCCTGGAGAGATAGACAGATTCAAGCTCCCTGAATCTAAACAAAGGGATCCTCCCTTTTTCCCCTTCCTTCTCTCACCTATTCCCTGTAAGTACAGACTCAATTCCCTTGAGCCTCAACAAGGGGAAAAAATCAAACAGGTCTTAAAAAGCAAAACTTTTAATAAAAAGAAAGAAAAAAAGTAAAAGTTGTCTTTGTAATTTACATAGTAAAAGTTACAGGGTCTTTCCCCAGAAGCCTCTCCCCAGCACAAATACAATTTAAAATGCTTCCAGCAAACTACACATTTGCAAATACAGAAAACAATCAAAAGACTGTAACCGCCTTTCCTACTTAATACTCACTATTCTGAATATATAAGAGACTGTAGCAGGGAGATTGGCAAGAAACCTGGTTGCACGTCTAGTCCCTTCCAGGACCCAGAGAGAACAAAGCAAAACCCAAAAAACACAAACAAAAGCTTCCCTCCACCGAGATTTGAAAGTATCTTGTTTCCTGATTGGTCCTCTGGTCAGGTGTTTTTGGTTCCCTGTTTGTTAATCCTTTACAGGTAAAAGAGACATTAACCCTTAACTTTCTGTTTAGGACAGCGCCCATATGCATTTTCCTTCTACGGTGTATAGGGATTGACTCCCAACTCTCCAGTACAGTTTATTACTAGCATTAGGATACCAGCTGCATGATTTACCACACTCTGCACTGCTCCTCTAGCTTCTGGCTGGCAGCACCAAAGCTGGTGGGTGAATATAGAATCATAGAATCTCAGGGTTGGAAGGGACCTCAGGAGGTATCTAGTCCAACCCCCTGCTCAAAGCAGGACCAACCCCAACTAAATCATCCCAGCCAGGGCTTTGTCAAGCCTGACCTTAAAAACCTCTAAGGAAGGAGATTCCACCACCTCCCTACATTTATATTGGCTGCTGTAAGACTATGGAAGGAGCTGGGCCTGGACGTTCCCTATCTGAGACAATCCCTGTTGGTCATTAGAAACACATTCAAGACCGTTTTAGTCTGTACATGTTCTCGTGCCTGAGGAGTGATTAGGGAGTTGTTATGGTACGTGAGGTGTATTATCTGTATCCTATTGTATTTGCAAAACATTGAATGGAACCTCAGCACCTAACAGTTACAATTATTATTCTCTATTGGAACTAGATTGTGGCTTTGCTACATGCCTATGTATGGGATGGCATGGAGCAATGCTGTCCCAGGAGCAGCACAGGGAAGAAATTGTGCCTTGGAGGCATAATTCCCTCCCTGTTTCCCCATTGGCCCAGGGAAGGGATAAATTTGCTGCTGTCCTACATCCTCAGTAACTGACAACATCCACCCCACTCACCACGCCAACTCCACTGCACTCACTGGAGAGTTGGAGGAATAGAGTCAGGGCTCCACCTGTTCTTCAGCCCTCCCTGCCCACCTGCTCCATGTGGGAGCTGTTGGCGTGAAGTGCTCTCATTATTCGTACTCCATTCCTGTACATCCAGAACTAAGGCCTGGGCAGCCAGGTAGAGGTGTGAAGTTGGCTCTTACTTCTCCTTACAGGCGTGTGGGCCAAGGGACAAATGAGCCTTTAGGCACAGATTCCCAAAGGTATTTAGGAGCCTAACATCCACTGATTTCAGTGGATGTTAGGAGCCTAAATATCTCGGAGGAGTTGGGCCTTAGTGTTCCTCCTAAAAACAATCACAAAATGTTTTACTAAGAGGGTTCCCAGAGTTGGATGCAGCAGCAAATAGGCAGAGTGAAGAACAACATAGGAAGATGAAGAGGAGGAAAGAAAACAGCTGTTTAGTGATCTCCATGAAACAAGCTGGTGGTCTCAGTCTCAATTCCCATAGCATGTGTGAAAACTGACCACAGTATATTCTTGATGCAGTTCTTGAAGTGTATAGAGTAGGGATTTAGAAAGACCACTACAGAGGAAATTGCACTAGCCAAGACTGGAAGCATCAAGGTATAAACAAGGACGTCAGCATAGGCTGGATCAAAGTAAAGAAGAATTCTGACACCGTTTGGGACAACGTGATAAACAAAGGAAGAAATAGAAGGAAAATACAAGAATGGGCTCAAGAACATCTCCAAGGCTCATGCCCAATCCTACCCAGGAACATACCCTCACCCATATCCATAGACCCTATGGAATAAATGGCCTTTCCATCCTTTCCAGGAGGTTATTACATATGGACCAAGGAGCACAAGAGCCAGTTCCAGAGTCCTGGGGTCCTCATGGAGAATGCCTAGTCAGCAGCCCACTTACTACACACAAAAAATTACATTAAAAACATTATCAAGGTTGCAAAGCCAAGCACCCAACTATTAGGAAATGCCAGAATTAAGATTGCCTGTGCAACCTTCATTTGTCCCCCTTGTGCGTTTGCATTACAAAACAAATCTTTAGATGTGTTTATTTATTTGGCATACGCAATCCGGTCAAGCCATGCCCCAGCCGTCTTATCAGTGATGTTCAAGGCACAAAGACATCCAGGAAGTTGAGCCATTTTGCAGTCCTGCAAAACTGACATAGCAGACAGTCTCTAAAATGCCTCCAAAATTCCGCTGCAGGACAAACTCCTTATCCGGTACAAAACTGGTTCCGAAGACTTCATGGCCTTCATGGTAAATCAAATCTGGTTTGACATAGAGTGGGGTCTGAAACAAGATAATCGTGTGATCACACATGACTTTTTCCACAGGACTCTTGACTCATTCAGTGCACAGAATGAACAGTGCTCAGTTCGTTAGCAGCTATTCAATATTTTGCTTTCTCTGCATTGTTCAATGTATGGCTCCAGGCCTTATTTACTTCACCCTATTCAAGCCCAACTCTGAAGACAGAATTATTAATTTCCTCATAGCCTTTTCTGTGGCACTCATCACTAGACTATACAGAGGCTTCACAAACATGACTTCCCTATGAGGCGAGGGGTGATCCTATCCTTCATTTACAGAGGGAGAACTGAGGCACAAAGAATAAAAGTACCCATGAATTTTGGCCACTCGATTTGAAAAGCCTAAGACCTGATTTGCCAGAGTACATGCATTATACAGCACTTTAGATGTTAGAAGCACAGCTCCCATTGGCTTCAGTTGCAGTTGAGAGTGCTCAGCACTTCTGCAGATCAGACTCATAGTACCAAGTTGGACATCCAGAAAATGAGGAACGCACAATTAATGACCACCTGTGAAAAATGTGGTTTTAGTGACTCATCCAGGAACTCTATGGCAGGATAGAATCCAGTTCTCCAGGGCAGCATTCAACTGCCTTAACCAGGAGACCATTCCTCCTCTTACTGCCTCACTTACTACTTACCTTTCAAGTTCTGCAACAAATGGTGCAGGGGTCCTACAGACCACACAACCCTGATTCATACCCAGAACAGGTCTATTCTGTGCACTGAATGAGGCTGGAGTCCTGTGGGAAAATACAATGTGATTATGCAATTAAAGACTGCATTATAATGCACACACACGAGGGCTGCCCAGGCAAGGTTAATTCTAGCATTTCCTAACTTTGAATGCTCAACTCTGCAATCATAACATTCTTTTAACATCGGGTTTTGGGTGTAATTTCCTAGGTTTTAAAAAAGCAATCTGAACCTCCACCCAGGAATCCCACCAGGTAGCATCATATTGACACCCACCAAGGTCACCAGCAGTGAGGACCTTTTACCCGACATGGAAAATTTCAGTCCAAATGATCGAAGCTTGGCAAAGTTATAAGCAACTGACCACAGGGACTTATAATGGGAAGTATCAAGCAACTTTAACTACAGGTGATACAAGCGGCCCCACCTATAATAAGGGGGATCTAGCTCCTGCACTTCCCTTGTGGGGAGGGATAGCTCAGTGGTTTGAGCATAGGTCTGCTAAATCCACAGTTGTGAATTCAATCCTTGAAAGGGCCATTCAGGAATCTGGGGCAAAAATCTGTCTGGGGACTGGTCCTGCTTTGAGCAGGGGGCTAGACTAGATGACCTCCTGAGGTCCCTTTCAACCCTGATAGTCTATGATTCTAACACAACTGTGGCACAATTTGAGAGTTACTGAGGAGCAGAAAGGGGAAGAGCACAATAAGGAATGGAAGCCACATACCCTTCCCTTTATCAATAGGTCTCTCATGAAGCCATTAGAACTTTCTAAACTGTATTCTTCTGGTCTGTGTGCACTTAGCACACCCTTAGATAGCAGCCTATGGCTGCAGGGTGAGCTGTACCTTAGATTTAGTCCCTCTGAAATGTTCCAAGTCCTTCACGGTAAGCTGGTATGTTGTCTGCTCAAACAGCTCTAACAGACCAATGATTTCTAATTCTGAGGTCTCTGTTGCTTAATTAGTGATTTCCAAGACACATATATCCTCACTCCATAATGTGTCTACCATTTCCAGCAATGCTTTTAATTCATTAGTGCACATATGAGGACATTACAATCTTTCCTCCCCCATTGGGTCATCTAAACATACACTTACACATTTCAAAAGGGAAGCTTAGCCTCTAGGAAAATAACCACTTCTCTCTCAGATGACAGGCCCCTGGCTGTTTTTAAGATGTAGAAGGGGATGCTGGTTTGGAAATTGGGGAAGTATTCCAGGAGCAGGGAACAATGGCAAATCAGGACTTACTGCCTGAAACTAGTCCCAGTGAGAAATGATCCCTGAGCTCTGGGATGCACTTCCCTTGGGAGCTGAGCTAAAGGCTCAGACATGGGGAGGTGGAAGGCTAGCTGGCCGGATGCAGATATCTATAGGGGTCAGGGAGGCAGAGGCGAGCAGCAGGCATGGAGCAAAGTGAGGGTGGAGTTGGGTTGGGACACCCTGTGCTGGCAAAGGACACAGAAGAGCTGGAGGGAGCTGGTCTCCTGCGGGGAGGATGGGGACCATGACCCTTTTAAAGAGAAGTATGAGAAGTGGGAGGGGGCTGGAGTCCCCACTGAAGGGTGAGGAGAAGGCAACAATTATCCTCATCCTGTAATTCACCACCGATGTGCACTAAGGAATGCAACAGAGATGGGGGAGAAAGAGTCGAGTTGGTGGGTCTGAGATTACTTTCTAGCCTCCAGGTGTTCACAACACAAAATGCCCCACCATAACTGACACACTTGTTGGCAGACTCAGCAGCAACATCAAGGACTGACATCCCATCTTAACTCTAGCAGTGGCCCCTCCTGATTGATAGAGCCTCGTTGATGGACGGGGCATGAGTCAGTATAAGGGAAATGTTGGCCTGCCTCACCTGCACAGTTTTTGTACCAGGATAACTATTTCACTTAGGGCAGTGATTTTTAACCAGAGCAGTTGTATTTCCTCCTGTGGATGCACTTATATCAGTACAGAGACGCCTCATGGGGAAAGCTGTTCTCCTTCATCCTGGAATAATGGCATCTGTGCTAGGAGGCAGAGGGATTGTACCACTTTATCTACAGGTAGAGTTAAAGTGGTACAACTTTTGTGTGTAAGTAGCTGGCTGGTGAGCATGTTACAGGTCCCTCTGTGGGCCAGTTTGCAGACAGCTGAATCGTTAGCGTTCCCCACTTCAGCTCAGGCTGTTGGTCTGGAAGCCTCTGGTTCAATTCCTGGTGCATTGGCCAAAACAGTGGCCATCACATGTAAACAAGGCCTTCCACTTCCACTGATCTAGGTCAGTGGCCCTCAGACTAGGGCCGCCACTTGTTCAGGGAAAACCCCTGGCGGGCCGGGCCAGTTTGTTTACCTCCCGAGTCCGCAGGTCCAGCCGATCACAGCTCCCACTGGCCGTGGTTCGCCGTTTCAGGCCAATGGGGACTGCGGGAAGGGCAGGCAGCACATCCTTCAGCCTGCGCCACTTCCTGCAGCCCCCATTGGCCTGGAGCGGCGAACCACGACCAGTGGGAGCTGCAATCGGCCAAACCTGCGGACACGGCAGGTGCACAAACTGTCCTGGCCCGAGAGGGGCTTTCCCTGAACAAGCAGCCGCTCTAGTTTGAGAACCACTGGTGTAGTAGATCAGGCAGTAAACAGATGATTTTAAGTGGCAGGCAGCCTGGTCCAGGGCATTAGATTAGGTGTCAGGAAACCTCAAATCTATTACTAGAGATGTCTTTGACTTCAGATGTAGCCAGGGGCAAACCATTTCCCTGTTCTATGCCTAAAATTCTCCATCTGTCAGATGGGGACAGTGACACTTAACTCTTGGTGCTTTGAGATCCTCTGATCAAACGCGCTACGTAAGTGTCACAGACTATTATTATTTTAAGGCCTGTCAATCCAGCACCATTCAGCAGCACTAATTCCCTCAAACAACAATTGTTTCATGTATAGTTGCTGGCACAAAGGATCCAATTAGTTTCCTTTCACATATTTATTAACTTTTTGCCACCTTCCTTTCATGAATATGGAGAACTGATAATGTTATAATGTATTTTCATAAACTGTAGTCAAAACGTGTCCTGGTGCAAGTGAATATCTGTGCCATATAATTAGCCCTGATTACATAGATATTTGGTACCATTTTATATATTCAGATCCATTTCTTTTGTCATTTCTGAGCCAAGGCATAATTAAAGCCTCAAAACTCTCTTCCCAGTAGTTAGCTCTAGGACTTTCTCCTTGAACAAGTTTCCAGTTAACATGACAGCTTCAAAGAAATACTTCATTTCATTCACCTCTGGTTGTGTGTGTGTGTGTGTGTGTGTGTGTGCGTGCGTGCGTGCGTGCTGTCCTTAGGATTTATAGGGTCCTACACAGCATTGTTAAACTGGTGCCCCTATGCCCGACTTGCTCTTAGCAACACAAACATAAGTTTACAGTATTGGAAAACTTGCCACATGTACTTTATTAAAACCAGTTTAAACAAATGAAGCACACTATAATGCTGATGGACTGTACTTGCACTAAAAAGTAGCGTTGTAAAAAAAATTCTGATTTATTCACAGAATGATGTGGAGAGTCACGGTTCCCAGCAGAGACCTGACTCTCAGACCCTCTCCTTTCTGCCTAGTAAGGAGACTGCAGTGCACCCTGGGTGTGCGGGAGCCATCCTGCTCTTACTTGCTGTCCCACTCATAGGCGCAGAGTCTGTGGATGGGCGCTTCAGGGCTGGAGTACACATGGGGAAAATTTAGTGAATGCAGAGCACCCACTGGAGCCAAGCTCCCCTCTCTGTCTCTCCCCCTCTCGTGCTCTGGCAGCCCCATGCTTACCAACTCCTCCCCCACCCTCCCAGCGCTTCTGGAGTGCTGGGAACAGCTGATTTGTGGCATTCAAGCTCCGTGAGAGAGAGGGAGGAGTGGGGATGGGGCATGCTCAAGGGAGGAGGAGGGGAAGAGGTGGGGCAGAGGTGGAGCAGGGGTGGGAAGAGGTGGAGTGGTCGGCGGGGCCCGGAGCAGAGGTGGGGGTTGAGCACCCCTCAGCAAGATGATAAATTGGCACCTATGGTCTCGATGGTGCCCCAAATTTTTGGGTGCCCTACAGAGCTGCGTATGCTGCATATGCCTAAAGACGGCCCTGTATACACACACACATGCACAAAAGAGCTATGATCATATGTTATGTAAATAAGCCCATGACACAGATAGAAAAGGCATTTGTCTACTTACTGGGAGAATCTGATATATTTACTGAGATATCAGGACATTAACAACATGGATCACTTAAAATCTATTCCCTAAACATACTTCGTCTTTGGGATGAGTATTAACCAATATGTAGAAATTTACTGTAGTATGCGATAGTAGTCTAGACAAAAGAATCCTCCCTCCACCCCCAGTAGAGAGTTGCGGGGGTAACAAAAGACATTGACACTGTGCAAAATTATTACATACATGTATATATTTCCCTTCTGGTTTATCTGTCTCTATGAAGATGGGCATGGATGCCTGATGAGATTATAATGCTTCTGTTAGCACTGTCACTAGAGCTGGTCAAACATTTTCTGTCCGGACATTTTTCCCTCAGAAAATGGCGACTTTTCTCAACTGACGCACGTTCCTGCAGAAACCTCATTACAAAACAAATCAAAACCAAGTCTTGGCCTTGTGGGAATAGAAGATTTCAGTTTGATATTTCATATTATATGTATAAAATAAATTTAAAAACAAAATTAAAATGTCAGCACTGAAATATTTGGATTGACTCAGAGATAATTTTTTTCTGAAAAATTTAATTTGGCCAAAAATTTCCAAATTCTTTAGTTTTTCTCCAAATAAGAATGAAAGCAAATGTCAAAATTCCAGACATTCCTAGGAAATGGAAATGCCAGTCCTGCTTGGTCTGCTTGTAACTTTTCACAGTGCTTTGTGTGTTCAAAGCATTGTATTTATTATAATCCTCCCCGGAGAGCTCAGGGCTATTATCCTTGCTTCACAGACAGTGAAACTGTGTGTATTTCTACACTTCAGACTGTGGGTGTAATTCCCAGCTCAAAGAGACATAACTGTGCTGGCTCTGTTTGAGCTAGTGCTCTAAAAACAGAAGTGTAATCACAGCAGTGTGAGCCGTCGGAAGGGCTAGCTGCTCCTGGTACATGCCTAATTCTTGAATGGGATCGTATTCAGGGAAGCTAGCTCTTCTTGGATATCATACCATCACGGCTACACAATATTTTTAGCGAGCTATCTCAGTAGAAGCTAGCGCTGTTATGGCTCCTTGAGATAGAGCTGAAGGTGTAAATCCTAAGTGCATATGTACCCCGAGGCACAGAAAGGTGAGGTGAATTGCCCCAGGCTATGTAGCAGGCCAGTGCCAGAGTGGAGATGAGAAACTGGGAACTTGAAATGCTCTGCTCATGTCCTCTTTAGTTCACGCTCCCTTGTAAGGTGGTTTAACCCCATTTCCTATCTGCATCACAATGGCCATTACAACTGGTCCTGACGGCTGAGGCACCATAAATATACACATGCTTAATTTTGCACATGTGACTAACCCCAGGGACTGTTCACAGTTATCAGATTAGCCGCCTGCTTCAGCAGAGAAGCTGAGCGTCAAGTGGACCTGAAGCGTTAGCTGCTCTCTCCCTGTTCGAAGTGATCCCTTTGTTCAGGGCGGAGGCTCATTGGCAGGGTGGTGTGTGGAATCTATCACACTACTGCTGGTGCCAGACTTGGTCTGAAGAGAAACAGAGCCGTTTCCCCCGAGCACGCAAGATTTCACTTCCAGAATGAAAGGTATTTAAAATACAGCAGGTCTGACTCTCTCCTCTCTTACACTGGTGTAAATTAGGAATACATCCATTGAAGACGCTGTAGTTTGGTGTACAGCTAGCAGGAGAGAAGAATGCAAGTGTGATATCTCCAAAATCCCTGGAATAATATTTTAGGCATACCCCAGGTATTTTTCAGATCGTAACTGCTTGGTTTAGAAAGAAATGTCAATAACATAAGAAAAGAATTAGAACAACAAACTTATTAGAAAGCCACAATCCTGTAGCTACTAGCAAAGTGTAGTCAGGATGGGTATTAAAAACGTAGTCCTGAGAAACAAACATAAAAAGAACTGAGATTGCTTTCTGACCTACCGTGTGTTGGGGATAGGTGCCAGTGGTCTCTCTGATATCGTGTTTAGCCGGTAGTAATCCAAGAATGTTCTGGCCACATTTCTCCCTAACTTCATATCTGAGTTTTTAGTTAAGGAACTTCTTTGAAAAGGACTTGGGGATGAGGGGAAACAAGCAGAGTTTAAAGGTAAATTACTGTTGTTTGATGCATGAACAAGTTTTACATTAACCATCCTACAATGCCAAAAGCTTCAGGGCAGGGTCAAAAAAATAACTTATGTCAGCAGCTAAAAGTGAGTGTCTTCTGGTTTGCTTCTCGTTTTCATGGGCAGAATATAGGTTGCATGAAATCATAAAGGGAAAGAAACAGGCCCCTCTGATGTACTTTGCGAATGTCACTGGGATCTCAGCATACTTTCATCTCTCATGAGGGAAAGTAAATACCCAAGAAGTTTAATCAGGCACGGTGCACATTAACTTGCTTCTTCTTGTCCAGGGTATCTTCCTGTGGGAAAATGGCCAGCATCTCAGCAGTACTGCACTTGCCTCCAGGAGCTGAGATCTAGAATTTCATGGCATGAACTCTAAATGGTTCAGAATGCAACCTCAAAGTTCAGAGCTGAAACACTGGCTTGGGCTCATCTTGAGCTGCACACACCTGCTGACCTAGGAAGGAGCTACTGTACTTTGGTTCTGTGGTGTAATTCCTGACCTAGAGACTTGGATTTAAAAACAGAACTGGGAGGTACACACTAGAGACTAATCCTTGGAACTGTGAAGGGGGAGGGCATTGCACAAAATTACCTGTCAGGCCTACTCTGTCTCTAATCACCAGGAATTTCAGTGAATGCCAACCTTAACATTCAGTACTAAGTAGACACTGCGCTATCAGAGGTCCTGTTCATCTTGCTGAGATGTTACAGCAAGGCGACTGCTCTGAGGCTTCACTAATGTGATTGATTTGGTGGAAATTAAACAATCCAGGGTCATTTTCAAAAAACCCCACAAACAAACGGGAACACTGTTGTGCTGGACAATGTTTGCATTGAGTGAAATGCATCCCTGTGCTGAGGGCCCACACAAGGCCTATGCAATTCTCTGGGCTTGCCTTCAACACTGGGTAAATTTCACCCATTATGAATTAAACAGGTTTCACCATCGATGGCTCTGCCATGTGAGATTTGACTGAAGACATAAAGACTGCTATGTTTGCCTATGCAGTCATGAACTGCTAGTATCCAACGAGCACTTGACGATAATCAAAGCCAAAACACTACATATAAAAAAAAATCTAAATTCTACTCTGCAGTATTTTTCAAGGTGTCCATTGGCCAGTGCCAATAACCACTGTTGCAGTGGCAGTTACACAGTATATGAGTTGGGAACCTCACTGTACAGAACCTGGTGAATCTAAATGGACCACAACACTCCTTCCATTTTAGCTGCTCTGTGCCATCTTCCTCTGCCAGTTTAGGAAAATCAATCTATTTCTGTTTTATTTTGTAAAATTATATCAATTAGCTGCTGGTGCTTCCATTAGAAAGAAATTCTGGAATTGCAACATGTCAGAGGGTTTTAAGCCACTTGCATAAAGATGCCAGTTTCTAAATGAAGCTTTTCTTATCCACCCACTCACATTAGGATATCAGAACAAATGAGATTTAGAAATCGGGTTCATGCAGCCTGATCAGAACCCTGTTCATTTTTTTTTTCCAGAAAGGGAAAAAGACCAACTTGGAATAGTCGAAAGTTTTGACTGTGTGACTGGAAGCTGGAAAATGTTATAAACAGATGTGACCCTAAGAGGCTTGGTAAATTAGCTAAGGTCTAGCTGTGGTAGATGACCCTTGATGACTGTTCAGAATTGCAGTCTGGCCAATCCTGGATAGGGTCCCTCCTATATAGTTTTCAGTGCTTTGCCTAGTATTGTTTTAAGTGGCTCCACTACTTCTATTGAAAGTCTGTTTCAAAAGGCTTCCCCAATAGGACTTTAATGCTGATGTTCATCCTACCACTTCACAAGCTGTTGACATCTATACTGTCTATCCTATGGGCTCTGTTATACCACTCAGGACAATCAGAACTATTTATATGCACAGTATAAATCTGGGAGTATGCATGGGATGTGGGGGCGTTACCTATGCGTGTAATAGTCAACCTAGGAGAAAATTCGCATAGCTGCAGTATAAGGTTAGTTTCCTTGCATTCTGGCTACATATTACAGGGCTACTGCCTGTATGTGCATGGAAGTGTGACGTTAGAGAGTCAGAAGATCCTATCACTCCATAGAGGCAGCATCTCTTGGAAAGAATTTTGTCATTGTAGCTGGAATTTGGGGATGGTTGTTTGTTTGTTTTTTAAGATTCTGCAGATGCTGAACTCAAAGCAGCAGCAAAGTTTATGGGTTCCAAGTAGCTGGAGAAAGAAGAAGAGAGGGCTGTTAAACATTTATGGCTTGATTTTATGCTTTCTTTCATTTTGCCTAGCACATTAAAAACACTGAGCAATAACTGGGCCCAGTAAAGTCTCCTGGACATTTTGTCAGGGCTAATGTCTTTAGATTCCTCTGCTAGAATCAGCACCTACCGTCCTCCTCTTTGTCTTTCTTTGTTGTAGGAGCTGTGGTGGTGGGAAGTGCCAGACTGACAGCCCTGGGGAGGGAAGCCCTCTGTTTACACCTACAGAACAGGTGCAGCCTAGGCAACCATCATGCTAGCTTCTCCATGATACCCCTCCATCGTGTTTCAATGGAGAGGTCCATTTTCACAGCTGCCTCTTGTCAGTCTCCATGCCCCATACAGGCTTCTATGTCTTTGCTAAGGCTGCCAACTTAGTGGCATGGATACTGGACTGAGACTTGCAAACACATTCCCTATAGAAACTGTCACAGTTCAGGGCAACTGCACCTGCATTCCCTTGTACAGTACAGCAAGAACGCCCACTCCTGGTTCCCTTGCCGTTACCTCTCTGAGGTAGACACATGTGTCTGTCTCCCTCCTGACCAGGGTATTTGTAGGCTGCACAGTTCCATGATTAAACTGATTTTCCCTGCAAAAGACAGTCTGCCTAAACAGGCCTGCTTGCTTCTCCCCGCAGAGAGAGTACACAGTGTAATTGGTATCAGTTACAAGTAACCATACAGCACTTCCTCTGCAAGTCTATTTTATTCTTAAGGTAAAAAGTTACAAACAATCCTACAACACCTAAACAACTGCATTCTTGATACAATAGACTCCAAAGATATTAAACCTAATTTAGTAAAGTTTAACTTAATAAAGTTTTTCTTAATTCCATAAGGTTTGTCCAGGATATTGCCAATAGACCACTGAATAGCTATCAAATGGGGACAACCTCAAATCACTAATGACCTATCTGGATTCAAACCAGCAAGCTAGAAGTGAAAAGCTGTAGATTCTATACCAGTATCGAGTCACCCAGTCCCTGCCTTGTTTGATGGTCACATCGTTGACAGACTAGATCTTTCTACTTAGGTACTTATATGACCTCCATCAACATATTATCTGAGCAAATATGTAAAAACAAAAATAGCAGTAACAATGTCTCACTCTGTCCCCCTGCCCAGCCTGTAGGAAAATAACCCAATTAGTTCATAGTGTGTATGTGTGTGTGATAAGACCTTTTTGAGGAAAGCTAAAGCAAAGTGATGGCATTTGTTTAGACCAGAAAGCAATGAGGGGCTGGAGTCTGTTCTCACCCCACTGCACAGCAGGAGCACACTAGAGTGAAACCACTGCAAGGGTGAGGAGAATTAACCCCTCCGTTTTTGGCAGAGGTGGGTCATGCAGTTTGCCTATAACAAGAATTGAACTGAAGGCACCTGTACTCAAACAAAACCAAACCCAGATCTTTTCTGATGTTCAAAAACATCTGGATGAACCTCCACCCTCTACCACACAGAATCACAGACAAGTCAGGCCGGAAGGGACATTGAGAAGTCATCAAGTCCAGCCCCCTGTGCTGCGGCAGGACCAAGTAAACCTAGACCATCCCTGGCAGGTGTTTCAAACCTGTTTTTACAAACCTTCAATGATGGGGCTTCCACAGCCTCCTTTAGAAGTCCATTCCGGAGCTTAACTACCCTTATGCTACTATGATACCCTTCAGTTTTGCTCACCTCTGCACTCTCTCGTTCTGACTGGGACTAGAAACTGAGTGCAAAACAAACCCTACCATAAGAAAGACTGTTGTCAGAGTATGCCCAGCCTGAAGGGAAGCAGCATGTTTGGGAAAGTACAGGAGAGGGTCTGTTCTTGCACATTAACTGCCAAATTTTGCACATGCAAGGTGGTCAGATAAGGACATAAACTTTTGGATCCTCATCCGAACCAAGTCGAACGCCCCAGACTTCTTACTATTTATTATTATTCACATTTCTAAGGCACCTACTATTGGAAAAGCGAGGCAACTGAGGCAGTCATCCATTACTAGTTTTCAATCAAGATTTGCTCCTCCGATTGTGCGCCTGCCTGCATAGAACGATTCACAGCAATCACAGCCCCCAGTATTCTGTCTGCATCAGGACGCAATAAAAATCTCCATTTGGAGCCCAGTTAGCAGTACAAGTCATTAGTGGAGAAACTAAGTGTTGCAGCTTTAATAGCTCACTAATCATTTAATAATGTCACTACTGCAGAGCGCGGTGGCACCATCCATCAGCTTTTGTTTTGCTTTTAGAAATTCAGGGTCATTCTATTTCCCAGGGTGTGGATTCTCTTTCTTTCCCCTGTCACGAAGCACAGCAAACTGCTTTAAATAATTAGAAGCAGGACGGCTCCTTCAAGTTTGCATCTCATTTTTATAAGGTCCGATGTCATTTCTTTGGACCAGGAAGCGAAGCTTTGGTGACGAGGAGGATTTGACAAGGGCAAATCAGTTAGCAGCCCCTGTTCGTCTTTGATAAGACCTGTGGGGTCTCTGCCAAGCAGATCACAGTTCTGTTTTTATGTCTCATCTAGAGGACAGCACCTCCATCAGTTTGAAACATTGTGCTGGATTATTAGTTTATGGAATTCATCCAAGTTTAGTCCTCAGCAGGATTTAAAACACTGACCTTCCAGTCCAGAGGCACCACTTACCAGACCTGCGTACGCCTTTGGTTTAGGCAAACACATCTAAGTTACCCTAAAGAAAGGGAAGGGGCACAAAAGGAAAGAAAAATGAGATGCACAAAGAAAGATTAAATCTTTGTAATAGCTCAAATTAGAAATCAGAGGTTTCTTTCTATCAGACAACACTGAATTCTCCAGCAAGTCTCAAGCCACCACAACAAAAATCAAATTGTTTATGAAAAGAGGAAGACATTTTTTGCTTGGTGGGCAGCGAGTGTATTGTCAGCTCCCTATTATCCCAGGAGATATGGATGATGATTTCCTGTACATTTAGAAGCACTCCCATCAATGGATAGAAGCCACTTCTAACTGCCGTTCTGAATGAGGATGCTTATTGGAAATGGCACTAACTGGCTTTAAACCACAGCATTATATCATGCTAGGGTGGATCAGCCCTGGGGTTATAATTAATTAGCACTATTTTCTCCTCCTTTCAGTTGTTCGATCCTGTTGTTTCCATGGAGCTTCAGTGTTGCCGTGGTCTGATCTGATTGCGAGCATAACAGTCAGGGTAGATACAATGATAACAGTGACAAAGAATGGGAGTTTTTGGAGAGATGGTGTCCTGGGAGCTTTTCTTTTCGAGCCATCACCATGTAACACGCATACCTGTGCAAAGCTGAACAGCGAGTGCTGATTTTCTGGGCAAAACAATACATCCTTCCTCGCAAAAAGCTACTTCTGAGATGCATAAAAACTGTGGCTGATCCAGAGACGTAGCGAGCGCCCTCCGTACCCTCTGACCGGAGGGGGCCCCGCAAGGAAGGGGGCCCCTAAAAGTGGCAAAAAAAAATGTAAGGTATAACTAGGTAAGTGACATTTATTGATGCTATTGCACAATCCATGTCGGTTTTACTGACAAAACCGTGAAGTCATTATGATGCATCATAATGCTATTGGCTACATCAGTTGTCTGTCGGTCAGTTTCGAATTTTAGTTGGACCCATTCAAAGAATGTGTATTTGCGTTCAAAATGGCGGTCAGCGGATAAATGTTATTAATTTAGTTGTTTAGTTTTTTATCGTTTCTGCATTGTAAGGGGCCCCGGACATATGTTCGGAGGGGGCCACGTTCTTTGTTGCTACGGCCCTGGGCTGATCATAGGCTTATGCATGTTCTAGTGTATCCAGAAATACATTTAAATCTAATACACAGAAATCATTAGCAATGGGGTAACTTGCTAAAAGGTCAGAGGTTTTGAGGCCTAGCTTCTTCCCATTGATGCTTATGGCAAAACTCCCATTGATCAGTGGGAACAGGCCTGTATTCTTAGGTCAGGGAAAGCACCCTGAAAGCCTCAGATGATTGAATATCTGAACCTCCTGGGTCTGCATATCTCAAACAGGCTTTCTGGTCAGAGTTATGGCACTTTAAACCAAGGCTGGATGTCTCTCTAAGAGATATGGTCTACCTCAGCCACAAGATGTGAGAATTACTGGGTAAGGTTCTCTGGCCTGTGTTATTATGCAGGAGGTCTGACTAGATGATCATAATGGTCCGTTCTAGCTTTAAATTCTATGAATCTATGAACTTCCTGCATCTGGTCCATCTGGACATATCAGAAGAGCTGGCTGTCTCCCAGTATTCCAATACATGATATCACAATAGGTATATTTCCATGTCCTCTGTCTCTGGTTCCAGTCAGGGCCTGAAAGCACAGAGGCTCATGAAAACATAACAGAATGGCAAATTTGGTTCTTCTTTGTTATTCCTCAGATGTGTTTCCTCAGCGATTCCTGGCTGACCTTTGCCTTCTCAGCGTATAGGCAGGAATTATGCACAATCCAACAACATGTATTTTTCTCCTAAGGAAAATCCCTAGTGCTTATGAATTACAGAATCGTTACCATGTACATAAAGTGAGTGAGTAACGCTTAAATCAGTATGTAAATAAATAAATGCAAATACAGCCACAATAATACTGGATGCACAACACGGTGACTAGATAGTTTGACATCTGACTCCACATGTGATTGATCGAAAGGAGAATGATTTTGCAGAAATACTCTATATACACAGGACCTGATTTCTCATAAACACTAATGCCCCTCTAAACTGATCTGACTATGCAAGTTATATTTACACCCAGAGCTGAGCAAACAATTGTTTTTTTCAGTTTGGTGGTTGAACTGAAAAATCCGAAAAAAGAATCATTTGTTTCAAACTGAAATTGGATTTTTTGTTTTTGTTTTTCATTTTTCTCACCAAAACAAAAAAAACATTTGTTTTGGTTGAGGTTTTGCATATTGATTCATAAATAACATTTAGCTTCAAAAATACTGTTTTGAAACAAATTATCAAAAATGTTGGGTTTTGAAAAAGTGCAAACAAAAGGTTTCAACATTTCCAAAATTTTTCAGCTGAAATTATTCACCGAATTTGTGACCAATTTCAGTACCTCAAAAATTGCACTTTTAAGTTAATTGACTATTGGTCGATGAAAAATATCATCCAGTTTTATTTCTGATCAGTTTAAGACTCCTATACACTGTCCCAATGGCATAAAGGGGCCTTATTATCAATGCTAATAAGGCCTACAGTATCAGAACAAATGAGAAAATGTTTCCTCCATCTTGCATGCAGGTTCCTCAGGGAGGTTTATCTGAGGGACCCAGGTAGGAACCACACCTTCAACTGCATATTAACCACCATAAAAAGAGGGTGAGTATTAGCACCATTGAATTTTAATTTCTTATAATGCATGTTGCTCCAACTTCCCTCTAGAAACTGATACACATTATAGTTTTAAGCAAGCTGGCTAAAACCAGAACACTGCAACTTCATTAGTTAACCAAGAATGAATTTGGCCCACTGTACACAGGCTGAGGAGATGAACTCGCATTAAACTCTGGGAATGTGTTCTTATACAGTACCAGGAGATACTAGGGTAAGTCCATTCCAGTTATTTGAAATATTTCCGATCTTTGTATTGTTTAACTCATATCACTTTCCAAATCTGGAAAGAAACCCTTGTGCGATAGCTGATCTCGGCTCTTCACACAGTTACTGAAAATTACAGAGCTGAGTTTGTTTGATACACAGAAGGAAGGGTCGGGGGAGTAAGCAGTTTATGTGAAAATTCCACTTTGGCAATTTTCTTCTCTTCATGACCAGTGTTCTTAAATACCCTGGGGAAGGAGTGGCAAGAAAACTGGAGGCTTTAACAGTTGTTTTATTTCCTACTTCCAGTTAGGTTGGAAATGCAAGAAGAATGGAACAACAATTTCCAGCTCCAAGTGGAATCCCAAAGTACAGAGCAGCAAATGAACACCAACGGAAAACCACATTTTGATCTTTTTCAAGATGCAATTGGTCCATCCCTGATTACACCTTACACACTTTGCAGTATGCTACTGCATTCTTGTTAGACATTCCTCACTTGTGTTTGACAAATAATGCTCATTGTAGTCCAAGTGAAATCAGCTGCATGCTTGACAGCAGAACCACTGCTACTGGCCAACACACCAAAAACAATTTCACAGCTCAGAATCGCTGGGAGATCAAAGAGTCAAAAGTCATAATTGAGCACTGTGGAACATAGGAAAAAATTGACTCTTTCTTTCCCTCCCTGCAGCTTGTGTTTCGGGACAGGGAATAAGTACTAGCACTGACAAGAGTGAGCCCAAGAAGAATAAGAAATATGTGTGTGTGGTGTGGGGGGGAAGGTATTTTTAAAAGGCCTCTTGGATACATTTCGTTTTCAAGCTAAAAATAGGAGAGAGATTGAGATGCACAATGATCCAAGCAATTGTGGCTATTAGGAACAAATGAATTAGTTTGGGGAGGAAGATGATAAATCCTGAATTGTTGACTGCATTCTGGATAGCCTCTGAGCCAGCTACAGGGTAGGACCCGCAGAAGAGAGAATGCTAGGCATATGGCTCACCTCACTGTCCCCTTATGATAAGGAATTTGTTGGAGGGTCAGTAATTGGGAATTTGGAGTTTAGGAATGGGGCAAGAAAAAGGATTAAAGGCTTGATCTAAAGACCGCTGATGTCAATGAGAGCCTTCAGACCCTTAATAGGGTTGGGAGTGTGTCTACGAGAACCAGCACTGAACCATCTGAAACTCACTCATCATTTTCCAGGCTAAGTTCTTTCTCTGAGTGCCAGCTGTGGTGATGGTAGCTAAGGGATGCTTGGGGCAGGGGAGAGCAGGTGTGAAGGTGCAGGCCGTTAGTGACAGTGCCCAGATGCACTTCCTCGGCAGTGCAGAGGCAATCAGAATGCCTCCTGGGCCCAGGACGAAGCATGCTCTGCAAGGACAGGGATTTAGTCTCTTTAATCAAAATGAATCTCAGACCATTTCGAGGTCACGCTTCCCACACAGTGCCTGCCTCAGAACTCCATCCAGGGTGGGGCCCAGCTAAGCTCCCTGATATTTCTCTGCAACTTGTGCTCAAGTGCAAACATTGGGACCATGGATACCCTGGCCTAAGTGCATATGACAATGCAGAGGGCTTCCAGTGCCCTCTCTCCTGCCCTTGTGTGTGACTCTGAGCAGCCTAGCTTTAAAGCTTTCACCTGAAAGAGTGGAAGACAACTACTGATTCCAGTTCTGGTGCTCACTATTCAAAAAGAATGCTGATAAACTGGAGGGATTCAGAGACGACCTGTGAGGAAAGCTTGAAAAAATTGGGTTTGTTTAATCTGGAAAAGAGAAGACTGAGAGGGGACAAGATAACAGTTTTCAAGTACATAAAAGATTGTTACAAGGAGGGAGAAGAATTGTTCTTCTTAACCTCTGAGGACAGGACAAGAGCCAATGGGTATAAGTTGCAGCAAGGGAGGTTTAGATTGGACATTAGGAAATACTTCCTGTCAGGGAGGTTAAGCACTGGAATAAATTGCCTAGGGAGGTTGTGGAATCTCCATCATTGGAGATTTTTAAGAGTAGGTTAGACAAGGACCTGTCAGGAATGGTCTAGATAATACTTAGTCCTGACATGAGTGCAGGGGACTGGACTAGACGACCTCTCAAAGTCCCTTCCAGTCCTATGATTCTAAGAGCCATGAGAATGATTAAAGGGTTGGGAAAACCTGCCTTAAAATGATCGACTTAACGAGCTAAATTTCTCCATCTGTAAAATGGGAATAATGATACTGACCTCCTTTGTAAAGTGCTTTGAGATCCACTGATAAAAAAAAACTAGAAATTAGTTTTATTATTATTTAGCATAACAGACAGGTGGTTAAGGGATGGTCACCATCTCTAAGCCCGTGCATAGGAAACATGAATTTGATAATAAAGAAGATTAGGGTTGCCAACTTTGGTTGGACATATTCCTAAAGGTTTCATCACACAACATAATCTTTAATTAAACCTTAATCTTTAATTCCTGGAGACTCCAGGGCAATCCTGGAGGGCTGACAACCCTAATACAACAACATCCAATGGCTGGAAGTTGATGCTAGACAAATTCAGACTAGAAATAAGGCCTAAAGTTTTCACAGTGAGGCTAATTAACCATTGGAACAATTTACCTAGGATTCTGGCTGATTCTCCATCATGGGAAATTTTAAAATCAAGATCAAATATTTTTCTAAAAAATTGTGCTCCAGTTCAACCAGAGCTATTGGACTTGAAGCAGGAATTAATATAGCAGAGTCCTATGGCCTGTGTTATGCAGGAGGAGAAACTATACGATCATAATGGTCCCATTTGGCTTTAAAATCCATTAATCTATGAAATTGCCTCAATAAAATCAGACTGGTGCCACAGACCTGAAAAGGATACAGAGAAACGGTCATTTGCTGGGTTAAGCCATGAGAAGTTTACTATCTAAGGCTCTGATCCAAAATCCATCAAAGTCAATGGAAAGGTTCCCACTGACTTAAAGGGGTTTTGGAACTGGCCTTCAGCACCAAAGTCACATCAGCACTTGCAGTGGGCACAAAGCACAGGAAGCGAGTTTGTCCTCCGGAACCAGCCGCTGCCAGCAGCATTCACCTTTCAGAGCGTTTCTTCAGAGGAAAAGGATGCTGTATCTTTAACACGACTTACAGTCTCTAAGTAATAATCATGCTTCAGTGTGTTCACCATTTTGGTGGAGCACAGAACAAAACGCTGTGATTTAAAGCCCAGAAATTAGGCATGATGCAGCAAATTCGGATTTATTTATTTCTTTAGTGCAGAAACCCTGGCTACAGGTTATTTACCGCAAATGAGCCTGTTTGGAGGGGGAGGGGAAATACATTGATTGCAAATTCTCAATTAAAACAAGCCGCCTTTTGAAAAGATTGAAGGTTTTATGAAGAGGCTGGAGCAGTCGGCCATAAAGATGAGAACAAAGGGAAAGAAAACTTTATTTTGCGGGAGAAGGAATAAAAAAATGAGAAAAACAATCTCATTACCATTGTCTCCTCAGTTTAGGGTGACCATATGTCCTGTTTTGGCCAGAACAGTCCCTTTTTAAAGCCCTGTCCTGGCCATCCTGACTTTTTTTTGGCAAAACTGTGCATTTGTCCCATTTACTAACTGAGTATCAGTGGAAAGGTTCCATTGACCATCAGTTGGCAAGAGCAAAAGGGACAAATGCCCAGTTTTGCCAAAAAAGTGGGGTGCGACCCCCAGCAGGGTGCAGAGAAACATGCAGGGGGGCAGGGAAGGCCAAGCAGCAACATCAGCCCTGCACAGGAGGGAGGGCTTAGGAGAGCAGGTGGGGCTGGGCCAGGGCCAACCCTGCACAGGCATGCGGCAGGGAATCTTGGGCTGGCCTCAAGCTCAGGATTTAGAGTGGGGCCGCAGGCCGGTCTCGGGTAGCGAGGTCCTTGGACCGGCCCTAGGTGGGCATCAAGAGGGCTCGGGCTGACCCTGGGTGAACAGGCCACAAGAGGGGGGGGTCCTCCAGTTGGCCCCATGCAGGCGAGTGGGGCATCCCCACATGGACAGGTGGCAGGGGGGCTCAGGCTGTCCCCACGCGAGCAGGTTGGAGAGGACGCCTCAGGTTGGCTCAACGTTGGCAGCGGCAAGGCAGGGGATATATATCTGACTTGGTCCCCACCATCAAACTGCTCACTGTACTGCACGAAAGAATGAAAGCAAAGCCAATGTAATAAAACGCATATTAAAAGATAAACACATAAAAAAACAATGAATAATTCCTTTTTCTTTAAAAAACATTAAATAATTATTATGTGGGACCCATTGCAGTGATTCTATCAATGTCTTGGGAAAACGAAGCTTCCAGGGGCTGTTAAAGAGGAAAGGATAAAATTAGATGGATGTCGGGGGGAATGACATGTAAACCTTCAAGCCAATCACTGTTGCCACATTCCAGCCAAGAGGTGGCTGCATTTCAGTGACGGATAAAAGGAATCTTGGTGTATAGTTCCAGAAGTGCTCCGAGATCCTGTGGGATGACAGGCAGCACGGACAAGGGCTGGATTCTCCGCTGAGCTGCATCTTGTACAGTCCTTCCACCGTTGCCAGTGATTATGATTCAGCAGCACTTTACATCCTCTCTGCATGGGTATAAATGACAGCACAGGGGGCACGGCAATGGACTGTCAGCCTCAAAGCAAAGGCACTCCAGACAGAGTGATTTACAACAGTGTAACACCACCAATGTCAGTGGAGTTACTCCAGATTACACTGGGGAAGTGGAGAAGCAAATCACGGGTGTTATTTCTAGTACTGAAGCCACTGTGAGTTTGCCTGAGTGAGGGAAGAGTAAAAACATTTTACAAATCCATTTTGCCCCACAGAAATTGCCTCACGTTATATGACAAGTCCCATTTCCAGATAAATTTAGCATTTTCTGAAACCTTTGATTTTCCCTTTGTTTTACATGTAAGCTGTAATGCAGCGATAAGGTGATTTTATATTATATATATCCCTCCACAAATAGTATTGCTCTGCCTTCTCCTCTGATTGCAATCTCAAAGCCCACGCTAAAAGCCTCCTGAAAGCTATTTACCAAAGCCAGTCTCTAGTTTTATGGTATACCCCCCGGGGAGGGGTGTTGGCAGCATTGGGACTATACCTTTCTCTCTCCAAGGTTACGAGGTTGTGAATGCTATTTCCCACAGAGCATTTAACTCAGACGGGGATGTGGCCTTACAAAATGTCAGATCTAGAGACTGTGGGCTGAGTTCTCTCATTTACACAAGTATAAACCAGGAATATCTCCACTGAAGGGAGTGGCATTACACCAATGTAAAACTGGTGGCAGTCAGAGGAGAATCAGGTCCTTTTAACCTAAAGAGGAGTTTCTAATGCAATCAGCTTTCTGGGTATTAGCAGACATCTGCATTGACTGATGAGATGGCTTTAAAGTCAGTGTATGCCCTTGTGAACAGGGCATTTGTACTAAGATGTCTCTAAACCAACACAATCTGTAGTTAGAAAGGACAACGTGGAGGTAAGATGATTTTTACGGTAAAGCCATAAATGAGACGCTGGATAATGACGAGTTACCAGAGAAGCCTCTGAAAAAAATTCCAGAGGCTTCTCTGGTAACTCGTCATTATCCAGCGTCTCATTTATGGCTTTACCGTAAAAATCATCTTACCTCCACGTTGTCCTTTCTAACTACGAGCCCTGTTATTAACCCTTACTCGTGAGTAACTCCTATGCAATGGATTGGGCGTTCAGACTGAATGAAAAGTGCTGGATGCAAGATTCCAGCGGAGAAGAGGCAGCTGGGACATAAATACTGTGTTTCCTTTAAAGAATGCTTTTTGGAGTTAATGAATTTTGGTGGAAAGTTGGACACTGGTGTGCCCAGACCATGGTCTATCATGGTTACTAATATTGCCTCATTGTTTCCTTGTACTCCCCCTCTGTCGGTATCTATCTGTTTTCACTTGTCTTATACTTAGACTATAAGGTCTTTGTATAGTACAATGGGGTCCTGATCAATGACTGAGGCCCAAGGTGATGTGGGAATATAAATAACTGCTCCTAATAATGATGTCAGGAAGCTTATTTCCCTGTATTTATCAACCAAACAAGTTCAATGGCAGTGCAGGCTTTCATACACTGCCCCCTTGCTGTGCCTCAAACACTGGCCTGGAGGGGCCTCCTCTACAGGATAGCTCAGTCCTTGGGGCCTCTTCTACTGCCAGGAAGACATTTGTAAGGTATCAGCAGTGGTTTTGTAGCAAGGACGCCGATCCACTGGGAACTGGACTGAGACTGAGATGTGCTTTTTGGGTAGAACTTGGGTCCTCTCCCTGCACAGGTATACAAACGGCAGCATCTGAGCCACAGCAACCAGAATTTTTGCTGCATGGCCCCCAGAATGGGAAATGTTTTCACAAACTTGTTTCAAACTGGCAGTTTAGAGTCTTTGGTCCAGATCCTCAGATGCCCCCACAAGGAAGAAGCAGAGTTTTGTGGGCAAGCATCTGGGAGCCTGGCTAGAGTGTCCTGCTCTTGGGGCTAGTTTTGCTTCAGCTCAGCCATGAGGCCTACCCCAGACTCCACCAGCTTGGCAACATCTCCAGGGAACCAACAGAGCATGCTTCATCCAAGGGTGGAGGAGGTGGCTCTATGCCTACTGGGGACTACCCTGTGTTGGAGGAATAGCTAGAAGGGGAGATCTGCTTTGTTCTCACACCCCTTGCACTGCCAAAATGCAGAGCGAGGGACTAGGCTATCCATTACTGATCCAATGAGACCAGCGGGATGCCTGTTCCTACCTCTTCATCCACTAAGATGACCTACAATTTAAAATTAAACTTCTCTTGGAAAGTGCTGTCCTCAGTCACAGAGAGAGGCTCTCCTTGAACTGACTAACCAAGCCCACACCCGGCAGTGCTGAGTCGGACTGCTTTCATCTGAAATCTGTTCTGCCTTCTCCAATTAATTCAAATATCGGTTGCACTCTGCCTTGCTTTTCAAAGGTAGCTCAAACAAACACACAAACAAACTGACTCCATTGGGAGCTGCCAGAGCTTACTGGCGCCCTTTCAAACACACCCCTTTGAAAAGGTTAATGAGTCTGAACGGGGTGGAAGGGGTGGAGGAAAAAGGAGTGGGGCTGATTCTGAGAGGTGCTGGGGTGGGAGTCAGTGGAGAAGAAACTGCTCAGCACTGCACAGGATCAGGCCCAGAGAGAGAGCCCAGTTTCCTTGGCATAGCATGCCTCTGAGGTCTCTATAATTCACTAGAAAAGGCGGGGTGCTGAATAATCAGAGTGTGGGGGCATTGCTAACTAAGATCCCTAAGAGCCTGGCATCTCCAATCTCTAGCTTCCATTTGAGTTCCCGGTCTCCCTGAAGTGAGCGACCCAGAAAGCTGAATATTGACAAAACGTAATGAGCTTATTGAAATCTAAGCACTGCAATTAGCAGGGAAGAATGGAGCAGAGGGTCTGGGAGGCAAACTGTCGTTATTTATAATGTCGATAATAACTTACATGGAGTTAAAAATATCAACCTATCCCAACGCTCGCTGGTATTTTCTAGCCCTCTATTAGGTCAATGCCCAGTGAGTACGTGACATCCAAAACACATGAAGGCAAATGGCTAAGGTCTATAGCGCACAAACCCTGGGCCCACCAAGGCCAGCAGGACTGCAGGATGAGGTGGAAGTGAGCAATGAGTCGATACAAGCCAAAGGAGGAGTATGTAACATCCCGCCCTTCCTCAGACATTATCCTGTGCTAATAATGGAGTCAGGGTGATGCAGAGAAGAAATGGAGCTTTCCAGACAACCTGTTCCTGCCTCATGTTCATCCAGGAACAGTTTTCATTCCCTCCCAGTCTCAGACATCACCAGCCCCTTTTCACTTGATGTTGATATTCACCTGCTGACACTAAGGGCTCCTCACCAACTAAATCAACCCCCACCCTGGACAATCTGGAGTTGCCGAGGAGTTGTCATACACTGATGTGGTGGGGGCTCTGTGAGGCATTGTGATTCATGGATGCAATACCCCGCTGGAACACAGTCTCTGTCCCAGCCCTGATGCCCCCTGCCCTCAGAATGAGACAAGCACTTTAGCTGAGTAAATTCCCCTAGAGGAAACCATCTCTCATCTCCCAAGCACTGATGGTTTTTGTAGAGTCATAGATTAAAAGCCAGAAAGGATCATTAAATCTAGCGTATAATGGAAGTCTTAGAATGTCATCCAAATACTCCTACATTGAGGCCAAGGACAGGTGCATGACTAAAGCATATCATACAGAAAGGCATGCAGTCATGAGCTGAAGACATCAAGAGATGGAGAATCCACCACTTTCCTTTCCTATCCACTATCCCTCTCTTTGCTGAGCCCTAAAATGCAAGGGAGAAATAACAAAGAATTGGGACAAAAGTAGACACATTTTAGAACTTTCTGAATAGCCATAGCATGGAGAGATTAGCCAACGGAAGGAAAGAATCCTGTGCTTGGGCTAGTTCCTAAGGAAAATTATAAAATTGAGAATAAAAAAGAAGATCAAAAACTCAGCGGCACCAAAATTATAAGTAGGGGTGACCCTTATCAAAGGTTCCAGTCTCACCTATTGTCCAGGCCAACAAAGACCAACCAATGCTCTCCATCAGCTTAAGGGACAGTGTCACTCAAGTGCTAATGGAAAAATAGCTTGGAGTGAAAACATTGAGACAGATATTGGTATAGGACACAGAAAGGGGAAAATTGTGGTGTGGAGAAACTTGCTTTGACCATGGCTCACCAGGTATATAAACCCAAATATAGTTGTGGACTTGGTAGGGGAGTATTCATGTGCTTTTTGGGTAGAACTTGGGTCCTCTCCCTGCACAGGTATACAAACGGCAGCATCTGAGCCACAGCAACCAGAATTTATTGAGGCTTCTTCATTAAAACTAAAGTGCGATGTGAAAAATAAAGGGAGGGAGCGAAGGGAAATAGGAGAAGAGTGTATTTCAGTAGAACATACTCAGAGAGAATGCAGGAGGTGGTGGGTGAAATTGAATGGGAGAAAGGCAAAAACAGAGTAAATAGAAATTGTTCCAAGATAATTGAAAGTATGTCCGAGCACTTGTGTGTGCTAGCTAGCAATAAATATGCTGTCTGGGAAAGCGAGCCAGTGTGGGCAAATAAAGGAAGTGCAAAAAAAGCAATCAAGGGGAAGGAAAAAGCATATGCAAGCAGAGCTGTAGCGTAGAGGAACAGAGGACAAAGAACGAAGCCGAGAGGCTGGAAATGGTGCAGAACCATGCATCTTGAATTGCATTCAGATTGGGCCCTTTGGTCTAGATGCAATGGCCTGCAAGAGCAGCAGCTGGATGGAGGTCTGAATTGTAGGTAATGGCATCTGTCAGGGATAGTGATCAGTGTTAGCTCCCAGCTCTCCAGGGCAGGTACCAGTGTTGAGCACACCTGGCTAGAACAGACAGGCTTTTGCCTCTCTAAGCAGAGACTTACATTGAGGATAAGCAGAAGTTCTTCAGTATGAAATGGGCTCTCCTACACAAAAAGCCCATTCCTTTATCCTGAGGAAATATTACACAGAGAGTTAGAAGATGTAATGAGCAGCTGTGAGGCAATCAAGGCCAATACAATAGAAGTACAAGGCATATGTTTCTGTTCAGATCCGTATAGTGGATCTTGATTCTGCTTTTATTGTCTTCCTTCGTGGATGCCCAGAAAGCCTTCTGTGATCAAATGGGAGTGCCACATATACAGAGGAGAACAGAATATCACAGTGTGGATTCAACAGTCAAATTTCGCCCTAGCGTCTTTCAAATAAATAAGCTATAGAATTAAATAATGCAGGATAGCATATGGCATAAATTGTAGAGAATTCACTGCAGATAACAATAGTGGATAATAAAATACTTGGTTTTTATCTGTTAACTTAAAGAGGCCAGTAAGAATTATCATCCCCATTATACAGATGACATAACTGAGGCACTGAGAGCGTAAGTGACTTGCCCGGTATCAAAAAGCAAGTCAGTGCAAGATCCAATAAGAGCAACAAGGTTTCCTAACTTGCAGTCTTGTGCTCAGTCCATAAGACCACAGTTTCTCTGTGGCATTCATATCCTCACAAACTTCCAATTAAGAGTGGCAGTATAAAACCCCTCAACACAAAAAACATTGTATGATGAGCAGGGCTAGGGGAATAGTGTGAAAATATTTTGACAAATATTTGCTTGAATCGTAAAAACAAAATCCCAGCTCCGCTCCCAGTGTCAAATTCAGTTCTTGGGTGATTTCCCACCCCCGTTATTCAACCTGCGCTACCTCATTACAACTCATGCACCATGTTCTAACAGGGGTTGAATCAAAGCCCACTGCTTTCCCTGGGCTTTGGATCAGTTGCACGGTTAATAAACCACAGGATTCTTTCAGGACGCTAAAAAGAGATGGAGTGAGAAATTAAGGGATCCAGGGGAGGAGTTAAGGGATGTTTGCGGATGAGATTTGAAAGAGGCGGAAAGATGCCTAGCCAAACATCTCGGCCCCTGTCTATACCTCTGAAAATGACCTGCAATGTACATATCTGATTAAAAATAGAAGAGAGACCCCAACCCACTCCAGTATTCACATTCCCCCATGGAAGCCTGATCTGTTCTATTTGTTGCACCATTCCTCATGCAAGCCCCAAAGTGCCTTTGAACTGCTGTTGTCTTGGACAGTATGGAAGGATTTCATAATGCTTGTTTGCTGCATCCTCCCATCATGCTTGCGCATCTTGGAGGAAAGACAGACTAGTTCATTTTGAAGTCAAGTATCCATCTTTTTGACCGCTTGCATAGACCAGGGCATCGATAAATTAAAGCTTCTAGGGATTAATTGAGTGGAGCAGGGTTGGTTAACTTTATGACTAAATGGGAACTAATCAGCTACCAGGCAGAATGGAGCAGTGTTACATTTGCACTTAGTGAGTTTGAGCAGAGAGAAGAATAAAAAAAGATTATGGATGACGAATATAGAAGGAAAAAGGTTTTCTCCCTAAAGAAAATGTACACAGGCTTTCTTAGATCTGAAATGATATCTCCCTCAACCTCCTTTCTTTGTGAAAATCACTACTTCTGAAGCAGAAATTCTACTGAAGGGAAGATCCTATTATCAGCAGCAGTCACATTTCACAGCAATGTGATTAACTGCCGGTCACATGGTACCCTAGCTCACCACTTGTAGACAGCTCAATAATTTTAACGGGGAAAGAAGAGTCTCTTTCTTTCTTTCTTTCCCTTCAGACTTCTCTTACAAGGCAGGCAGTGAATTTGACCCTTAAGGAAGACCCCGCAGGGACCTGGATATCACTTATCAGGTCTAAATATGCATCTCTGATCCAGGTTGATGGGAAGTGTAGCATCCTCATCTCGAGCTCTCCCCTCAGAACAAAACCAGTCACCTTGGCCAGGAAATGTACTACCTCAATCCCAGTCACACTTCAATCACCAGGCTGTCTCATGTCTCAGCTCCTGTCCTTGGTATGGAGTATTTACAGCCCATCTGTCTGTCTCAAACACACTTCTCACTCAAGAGGGAAATTAATCTCTCTCTCTCTGTGTGCTCTCTCTATCCTTTCCCCTCTAACACTTGCAATTTGCCATCAACAGCTTCCCTTTTCTCATCTACAATTCTCTATGACTTTGAAAATTGACTGCACCCACACACCTGGGCACAGTGATAGATAATTGATTGAATTTTTATTTCTCTTTTTTCCTAAACTGTTTTCCTTGCTAATGGCCAGATCCCCAGTGTTTCGGGGGGGGGAGGGGTTGTTTTGTTTTTCTGGTTTTATTTTTTAAAAAAAAAACAGACATTTGGTTTCGAGGGAGGAAAAATAATCTAGGAACATTCCCACCTCTGCATGTTAAAGGGATTAAAAATACATGGAAATGGGTGAGGATCCTGGCAGGGATGGATCTGGTGTCCCTGACTGAGGGATATAAGGGCTAGCAAGACAGATTCTCCATGGCTTTGCAACACAGCATGATGGAGTGGCAGTGCTGAAGGGAAAAGCAGAGGTAATTGCAAGCAGATTCCATCATCATTACCTCATCATCAAGCCTCTGATATAATAAACAGTTCCACAGTACCTGGCAACCAAGGATTTCTCAGCTTTGCACAAAAGAGGGTGTTATCCCCATTTTACAGATGGGAAAACTGAGGCACGGAGAGCGTTTGGTGTGACTTATGCATGATCACACAGAAAATCACACTCCCCTGAACTAACCTGCACTAGATCAAATCAACTCCCAATGGCACAGAAAATAGAATTTACTCCTGAGGTTTCCTAAATGGGGTGACTGACTGCAGCAAGCCATGAGGACATTTATACTGGCAACATTTTAAAAATTATACACTGCACCAAATCAACTGAGGTCATGCTTCAGAAGGGGAGTGTTGCCCCAGTGGTAGACTATGGGACTGGGATACAGGACTCCTGGCTTCTAGTCACAGCTCTGTCAGTCTCTCACTCATCAAGACAAGTCCTAGAGACCAAAATGGTTGAACATGAATACTTAAATTTAGGCCTCTAAATCCAGATGTAGGCACTGCGAAAGGTGTCCTGATTTTCAGAGGTGATGAACATGTACAGCTCCCTTTGCCTTCAATGGGAGTTGTGGTTAATTAGTACCTCCGAACATCAGGCCTCCTACCATTTAGGATCCTAACCTCAGACACTCATGGGTGAAAAGACTGGCTTTAACTATTGTGACTCAGTTTCCTCATCTGTTAAATGGTAGTACTACTCGCCTCCCTGACAAGATGTTATGATGATTAGGGTCAGATTCACAAGATGATTACAGACCCTTTGCACCACTCAGGTTCCTCTGTTGAAGGGACACTGCCTACTGGCACAGTACTACACCTGTCCCCACCCAAAACCAAAAGGAGCCTGTTACGCAGGGCTGGTTTGATCACAGAAAAATGGTGGCAATCGCATGAGAACAGCCATTCTAGTGAGATTTCAGTCCATGATTGAGAAAATCTTGTGAGAACAGATGGTCTTGGGAGATTTCTACAATTCAGGATGACAGAAAACCCATATGATAATCTGATTTTGCACAATTTCCATCTCTTTGGCTGGAAAGGTCATGCGATTTTGGCAACATCAAAAACTCAAATAGAAAACCAACCCCAAGCCCTGGTATCTTGCACTCATGCGTTAAAGTCTTATCCAGATACAAACACCACCTCCAGAGCCCCAAGTCAGACCAAGCACCTCCTCGTTCCATAACCAGGACTATTTAACAACTCTGCCAGCAAACTTGGGAGCTTACATACAATAAAATGTGGCTCTGAACTACCTCAATGTTCATCTTACAAGACCAAAGCCACTCCTGGGTTTTGCTCATCTCTAATACACAGAAACATACACACTCTGCTTCTAACATTTCCAACACCATTCAATAGGCATGCTCCATCCAATGAGGGTGTCAGAAGTGAGCAAGAGCTGGGAAATAATATTTAGCTCACACACATATTATATCATTTATTCTGGATAGTTTTAAAAACTGAGGTGTCTGATTCCTCTGACTTGCTGTGATGCCGGAGCACAGGTTTGAGTAAACTTGGCCAACCTGAAATCTGGAGTCATAAGCTGGACCTCTCCCTTCCTGGAACTGATTGAGAGGGATAAAGAGATGAATGGTGGAGGCTTCACAGAAAGGCTGAACAGATGCCCACAGGATGTCTCCTGGGCTGTACTGAGCCTGCAGGATGCTGTGGTAAGATTTTTTTTAGAAGCAGGTTTAGAGGAGGATGGGTGATCATTTGCAGTTCATATGAGTGGTGTGTAAACTATTCATCCTTTACATACACATTGTTTTCTGTTTCCACGAGTACATGGTTCATCTCTGGCTTTCTAATCCCAAGTTTTTCTCTAACCTTAGCTCAAGGCTCAGAGATCTAAGCACAAACTTGTTTTATTCCATTCCTCCACCCCTATGTTCTTTTTGTAACAGCAAAAAACATTAATTTAAGGATAGAGAGAAGCAGTCTAATGTGAGCTTCTTAGAAATAAGCTGCCATCTGATCAATCTAGAGTGATCAGGGATCACCACCTTTAGCCTTGACAAATGTCAAATACACATCTGGTGGCAGCCTAATTCATTTTTAACATTCCATTTAAAAGTCAAACACAAAATGCCCTTGTCATAGTTGGCTTTTGGATCTTCGGGAGCAGGACATGATAAAGGCAAAAGAAAAGAGAATCATTTCCACTTCTACTTACCTGCCAAGACCTGAGTTTGGCGTTCCAAGTTGCCCTGTACATTAGCAGATGTCATCGGTAGAGCCTGGGTTGTCAATGGAGATTAAATGCAGGACCTTCATCATCAAAACCTTCCATTGTGGAAAGCTCATATAAAAAGCTGCACACCGGAAGCCATTTGCTGTGCAAATCTGCTGCATATTCTTGCGTGTCATTCACTGGCACCCTACCTATTAACTAGTTAGACATGCCGAGATATCTTTCTTTTATAGGGCACTCCTGTAACACATGCCATTTGAGCTAAAGAAGTAAAGGTTTGATCTGACTCTTAGGGAAGTCAAGGAAAAGATTCCCTTTGACTGCAGCAGGAGCTGGCTCAGGCTCTCAGGGTTTGTCTGCAGTGCAGTCATGAGGTGTCACTGCGGCACATGCAGACATATCCGAGCTAGCTTTAATCTAGTTAGCTCAGGTGCTGGGGTAGTGATGCTGCAGCAGCATGAACTTCAGTGCGGGTTAGCCACCAAAGTAACTAGCCAGGATTCTGGGCAGGTTTGTCCAGGTTGTGCTGAAGCCTGTGTCGCCTCGTCTTCACTGCTATTGGGTACACGAGCTAGCTACGGTATGTCTACTCATACGCACACCCTGCCCCTGGCTGCAGTGTAGACAGGCCCTAAATCTGTTAGTGGGCAGCAGGCTGTTCTAGTCACTGAGGCTAGCCACTAGAGGGAGACGTTCACAAACACTAGTATGGCTTGTTTACATTACCCGCTGCATGGACAGGCAGCGATCGATCGATCCAGCAGGGGTCGATTTATGGCATCTAGTCTAGACGCCATAAATCGACCACCAAGCACTCTCCCGTCGACTCCGGTACTCTGCCAGGGCGAGAGGCGCAGGCGGAGTCAAAGGGAGAGCATCAGCCGTCGACTTACCACAGTGAAGACACCGCGGCAAGTGGATCTAAGTACGTCGACTTCAGCTACATTATTCATGTAGCTGAAGTTGCGTAACTTAGATCGATCCCCCCTCAGTGTAGACCCTCAGGCAGTGTAGCACATGAGCAATTCAGCTTCCTTCCCACATTAACCTTTTTCTGTTGTCTTCAACTGTCCCATGTCAAACATAGACCATGGCACACTAGGTCCTATTAGGTTAACATCTTAGTTCATATATAAAGGGACACCATCAACTTGATACCTAATTAATTGAAATCAGATTTAAACATTTCACATACCAGACCTGCCACTGAATCCTGCTGGCTAATTTTTCATGGGTTTACAATCAAATTTCCCTATTAAAAAAAAAAAGTTCCACACAAACAAAAGTGGAAATTAAATGAATAAACGGTTACATTTACTACACATGATGTGCTGCCAAATGCAAGAAGAAATCAAACTTAGGGGGAAGCAATAGAGACATATTATTTTTCTCTAAACTCTTTCAGTTAGGCCAATCATACCTGTAACAAAAGTAGGTAATAACGCTCCACCCCCAAAGAAGTGTGATTTTTAAATTGAAAGTTCCCCTTTCTCATTCAATTCTGTTACATATAAAGCCAATGCCTGCTCTTTGTGGCTCTACACCTGTTAGGAGGGATATCCTTTGGTTATTAGAAATGTCTTCAATATCTCTTCTTTGTAACATGCCATCTAGGGGTTTAATCTTCCAGCAGGGGATATGCATAGATAATTCCTATTCCAGTTAATGGGTGTGCCCTATATAAACTCCACTTTGGTGATGGGAAAACAATCTCCCAAACAGTTACAAATATTAGATAAAGATATAGATAGGTATCTTGCATGGGAATTAGATACTTCAGAGACCAGATGTATCAACATTTTAATACCTACAAAATAAAAGACTTGAGATAGTAACTTCAGTGTTACTCTGCGAGTGACCTGTCTTAATTATATTCTGGGCCCTACAGGATCTGGACCTAATAGGAATAGATACGTAATTCCACTGTTTGTACAGGGAGCAAGGCTAGTATTCTTGTGTAAACAAGCTATTTCTTAGCCACACAGAAGTGAGCTTCGTGCCATTTAAAAGGAAGCATCACAAGTACAGAATGAAGGATTCTAATGTCAATTACCCTCTTAACGAGAAGAATCAGAGTCTGAAAGCTCAAGGAATGGAGGCCCATTGAGAACAAGCATGAGAGATAAAACATGGCCCCGTTATTTAAGGTACAGGCTAAGAAGGCGTATGAGGCTGAAGGAGCCTTGAAATGTAGAGAAAACAGTAAGATTCCAAAGCTCGTGTTATGCTCTCAGAGGCCAGAAGGAAGGAAGCTGTTTGGTTGTGACAGTCCAGTCCCTAGTCAGACAACATCATAAGCCCCTCCCTGCCACATACTATAACTGGTGGGATTGGCAAACCATGCTTATAACAGGCTTTAGAGGGAGATGTTTTTAAGGAGATCTGAAGATTAAGATGGAGTCTGCAAGAATGAATTGCACTGGCCAAACTAGAAGCCAACTGCAACGCCCCTGCCACCAGACAGTGCTGGGGTCTTCACCTCCGTGACAGTTACATTCAGCCACAACATTTCAGAGGGGTGGTGGAGGAGCTCTCACTGCAAGATGCAGCCTTTCACCTGTAGGTTGCTGTTTCACATCCAGCTCAGGTAACTTACCCTCACATGGCATTTGGTGCCTCCCTGTGAAACGAAATTGGTGGTTTCAGTCCACTGCAAGTGGAAATGTGTTCACAGCACAAAACACAGTGCTGTATTTGGCACCCTTGTTGATAATGTCAGCAGACAAGACAGGCACTGAATGGGCCAGGGAGGCTTTTATTCATTTCTCACCTCTGAAACCAGTCCCTCCAGATCAGGGTTAAGACACACTAATGTGGATAAGCTCTTTGGTGGAGAAAGGATTTAATTCTTCAGGGCTATTAATCAGGCACCTTGCACCAGCACTAAATTTACACACACACACACGCCCCGACACAACACTCAAATCAGAAGGTATAAAAGTAATTCCTTGTATATGTCACACCATTCACAGTGGCTTTCGATAACTCCCCTGAGCATTTAGATCTGACCCAGTGAAACCTTCAGAGATTTGTTTATTGGAATGTAGGACAGTCCCTTCCGCACTCTGGTGGCCTGGTTGATAATGGATTTTTCAGGAAAGTGCCCAGGAACATAGAAGCTGTCTCACATCAAGAGCATTTTCAATTACATTTCAAAATGCACTGCCCTGAAAAAGACCGACTATGCTCAAACAAGCCAAGGGAAAGCTGAAAGCACCTGCTTCCCAAAACGTACCAGACCTCCTCCTCCTTGGCCCCATGAACATGCCCCCTGCCTTTGAAACAACCCAACCTGACTATTACATGCCATTCTGCCCCACTATGCTATGCTTCGAACTGACAGGTCAGGAAATCATCCCACATGTGCGCCATGGGCAGAACATGGCACACAAACCATGTGTCAATCCCTGTGACCTGCACTGATCGTGGGAGTGTCTTATAGGCACATGATTTTGGTGCAGGTCTCTTAAGCACAGTGAAAATCAGTACACTGTGAAGACTACAAAGAAACAAAGAGAATTAATTTCATGTTTGGATGTGACCATTAATGCGGTTTATATTATTTATAAGCACCGTGTTCTTTCTTTCCTCTCCCTCCACCAGCATGTATGCCTGTTTCATGATACCATTTCCAGTTATTGTCACAGATGATAAATGTGCAGGCATAACCCTTTGAACATGAGTCAGCACAGCAAAAGGAGGGAGGAGCCATGGATGGGGGAGCACCCAAATCTGTATGTGCACATGTATGTTTCCATGTGAGTATTACATATTCATGTGCAATTTGGGGAGGGCTAGCTCAGTGGTTTGAGCACTGGCCTGCTAAACCCAGGGTTATGAGTTCAATCCTTGAGGGGGCCATTTAGGGATCTAGGGCAAAAAACTGTCTGGGAATTAGTCCTGCTTTGAGCAGGGGGTTGGACTACATGATCTCCTGAGGTCCCTTCTAACACTGATATTCTATGATTAAATGCACAGGTGCAGGCAAGCTAACATGTCTGGGTCCCAATGCACAGGTAAGTGCAATTATCTTCCTATTGGACTAGCCAAACATACCAGCTAGGGTGAATTATGGTTGACTGAGAGTAACAAAATGGAAGTGAGAAGGCTGTTATTTGGTTTGCTTGCATTACTTTATGCCTTGTCATTAAACAATGGGTCTGCAACTTTAGCAACAGCCATCTCATACCCTTTTCAAAACCCCAATACAAATCAGAAGACAGAGAGAGAAACAATTTATCTTAATGACACGGTTTGGCTAAGAATTAAGTGTTGATGAAAATTTGAAAGCTAAAGCCCACTTTTTAATTCACAGACCAGCTGCAGCACAGCGTGTAGTGGTTGGGTGAAGCAGCTTCGTTTGCTAAAGCACCTCTTTCCTAGCACGGTGAGGACTATAGTCTTCTGTCATTCCATTTAATGGAAATTCTATGCTTATTAAATTCTGAGTCCTATATTGATCAACATATGTCAACTGTGGAAAATTGTATGAAATCGTGTTGTATTACTGTGGAGCAGTCAACCGTCCATTGGTGTCTGAAGCTAGTTTATTTCACCTGCTGGAGACTGGGCCAGGACTGATTTGGCATCTAGAATTGGATTTTCATAATTTTTAGGAACAGTTTGTATGTGCACTCAGCGATAAACAGAGCCAGCAATTTGGGTTGTTAATCCACCAGATTGTTGGGGCTAAACAGGGTGTTGCCTGTTAGAAATTGGATGGAGATATCCCCGGAATGGCCAGAAACTGTCAAGAATGGCACTTGTGATTCAATTAGTACTTTCCTTGTACAGTCAATACTGAGCTAATACCCTGGCCTGGGGCACTGTGCAGCTGGAGACACTATCAAATGAGAGACTGATCACCATGGTGATTTTCACTGTCATTTCATCTTGTGTATATATAATGCCTTCCCTTCTGAAGAATCCCTCAGGGATTTACACCAGAACACGTTTCCCATCACTGAAATGCTGCCCCTCGGGAGTGGAACATGGGAGCTGTTATTACTACACACCAATATAAAACAGGAAGAGGAGAAGAATACTGTCTCAATTCAATTTGCAAATACAACGATATATTTTCAATCAAAAAAATAAATGAACACAAAAATATTGTCATTTACTTTACCAGCCACGGAGATAGCAAATTATACTAGAGGGAACTCGCAGAGTTGGGCTCTGGCAGGTTACAATGACTAGTCTTCATGGGCCATAGCTCAATAGATAATATATAACTGACTGGAGGGAAACTATAGATCATATTTTAAGAAATCATGGACTTTGCTTGTCTCCTTAGTTACATTCCTGATCCCATGCAATACTTTCTTTGTGATTTTGAAGGGAGGGCTTTTAAAAGGGCAAATATAATTTGCTTTGCTACCCAGTCTCAGAGCAGAGGGTACTATCTGATATCTAAGAGAGAAATTGGGGTAGGTGAGAAGACTTTTTGTTTTAGAATAAGAAAAAAAAAAGAGGATATTTTAAAAGCCAACCAGATTTGCAGAACATCTGGTGACAGATGTTTAATTTGATCAAGGTCTGGAATTTTTGATGTTCCAAGTTAGTAGTTATTCACCATGTTTCCTGGCATTTTGGATAAGGGAGTGGATAGTACAATTAATAAAATTTGTGGATGACACCATGCTGGCAGGGGTTGCAAGCACTTTGGAGGACAGGATTAGAATTCAAAATAACCTTGATAAATTGGAGAATTGGAAATCAATATGATAAAATTCAATAAAGACAAGTGGGAAGCACTACATTTAGGAAGGTGAAATAAATGTACAAATACAATATGAGGAATAATTGGCTAGGTAGCACTGCAGCAGAAAAGCATCTGGGAGGCTTCTGGATCACAAATCTGAGCCAACAATGCAATGCAGTTGTCAAAAAGGCAAATATCATTCTGGGTTGTATGAACAAGAGGGTTGTATGTCAGACAAGTGGTCATTGTTCCACTCAGTTTGGCACTGGTGAGGCCCCAGCTGGAGTCCAATTCTGGATGCCACACTTTAAGAAAGATGTGAAAACAAGAACATAAGAATGGCCATACTGGGTCAGACCAATGGTCCACCTAGCCGAGGATTTTGTTTCTGGCAGTGGCCAGTGCCAGATGCTCCAGAGGGAATGAACAGGACAGGGCAATTTATTGAGTGATCCATCCCATTATTCAGTCCCAGCTTCTTGCAGTCAGAGGTTTAGGGACACCCAGGTTATGGGCTTGCATGCCTGACTACTCTGGCTAACAGGTCCATCAAAGGCTATCCTCTGTGAATGTATCTAATTCTTAGAGCCCTGTGTGGATACAAAATTTGTATCCACCTGTGATCCGCAATCATGATCTGCGGATATCCACGTCCACGGATATAAAGCAGATATCTGAAGATTTGCAGGCTCTACTAATTCTTTTTCAGACCCCTGGCAATGAGTTTCACAGGTTGACTGCGTATTGTGTGAAGTACTTCCTTTTAAACCTGCTGCCTACAAATTTAATTGTGCAACCCCTGGTTTGTGTGTTATGTGAAGGGATAAACAACACTTCCTTTCTCACTTTCTCCACACCAGTCGTGATTTTATAGACCTGTATCATATTCCTGCTCAGTTGTCTCTTTTCCAAGATGAAGAGTCACAGTCTTTTTGTGGACAAGTTGGAGGCAGTCCAGAGGAGAACAATAAAAGTGGTAAGAGGTTTAGAAAACCTGACCTACGGGGAAAGGTTAAAAAAAGTTGTTTAGTCTTGAGAAAAGGCTGAAAGGGGAACTAGTAACAGTCTTCAGGTATGTTGGACTATAAGGTGGATAGAAAGCTGGCTAGATCATCAGGCTTCATGTCTAGTTGGCAGTCGGTATCAAGTGGAGTGCCCCAAGGGTCGGTCCTAGAGCAGGTTTTGTTCAATAGCTTCATTAATGATCTGGAGGATGGCGTGGACTGCACCCTCAGCAAGTTTACGGATGACCCTAAACTGGGAGGAGTGGTAGATACACTGGGGGGTAGGGATAGGATAAAGAGGGACCTAGACAAATTAGAGAATTGGGCCAAAATAAATCTGATGAGGTTCAACAAGGACAAGTGCAGAGTCCTGCACTTAGGACAGAAGAATTCCATGCACTTCTACAGACTAGGGACTGAGTGGCTAGACAGCAGTTGTGCAGAAAAGGACCTACGGGTTACAGTGGATGAGAAGCTGGATATGAGTCAACAGCATGCCCTTGTTGCCAAGAAGGCTAACGGCGTTATAGGCTCTATAAGTAGGAGCATTGCCAGCAGATCGAGGGACGTGATCATTCCTCTCTATTTGACATTGGTGAGGCCTCATCTGGAGTACTGTGCCCAGTTTTGGGCCCCACACTACAAGAAGTATGGGGAAAAATTGGAAAGAGTCCAGCAGAGGGCAACAAAAATGATTAGGGGGCTGGAGTGCATGACTTATGAGGGGAGGCTGAGGGAACTGGGATTATTTAGTCTGCAGAAGAGAAGAATGAGGTGGGATGTGATAGTTGCTTTCAACTACCTGAAAGGGGGTTCCAAAGAGGATGGATCTAGACTGTTCTCAGTGGTAGCAGGTGACAGAACAGGGAGTAATGGTCTCAAGTTGCAGTGGGGGAGGTTTAGGTTGGATATTAGAAAAAAACTTTTTCACTAGGAGGGCAGTGAAGCACTGGAATGGGTGGTGGAATCTCCTTCCTCAGAGGTTTTTAAGGTCAGGCTTCACAAAGCCCTGGCTGGGATGATGTAGTTGGGGATTGGTCCTGCTTTGAGCAAGGGATTGGACTAGATGACCTCCTGAGGTCCCGTCCAACCCTGATATTCTGTGTTAGGGGTTGTTCTAAAGAGAATGGTGACTTGTCCTCCATGTTCACTGAAGGCAGGACAAGAAGTAATGAGCTTAGTCTGCAGCAAGGGATATTGAGATTTGACATCAGGAAAAACTTTCTAACTGTAAGTATAATTAAGCACTGGAACAAGGTTACCAAG
Source organism: Gopherus flavomarginatus (assembly GCF_025201925.1). Classification (NCBI taxonomy): domain Eukaryota; kingdom Metazoa; phylum Chordata; order Testudines; family Testudinidae; genus Gopherus; species Gopherus flavomarginatus. The sequence continues at coordinate 109,061,967 of NC_066623.1, read as the reverse complement.
GGGGTGTGTGGAACCTCCACCACTGGAGACTTTTAAGAACAGGTTGGACAAATACCTGTCAGGGATGGTCTAGGTTTACTTGTTCCGGCCTCAGCACAGGGGGTGGGGTGGACTAGATGACCTCCTGAGGTCACCTCTAGCCCTACATTACTATAATTTTCCTTTCTCTTATAGAGATAGAGAAAAGGACAAATGAACCTATGAAGTATCACAGTCTAGACTCTGTAGTATCCGGCTGTGAGAGAGGATAGGTTCTATTCCTGACTACACCGCTGACTCACTTGGCAAACTACTTTCTCGCTCAGTGCTTCAGTTTCCCCACTTGTAAAACAGAGATTATAATAACTGAGGTATTTTGAAAACTTCAGTTTCTTCCAAAAGTATATTTTTCTGAACCTTCCTAGAACTTTCTGTCTATTGGCTCACTGGAACCCACTAATATGTCCTTCTGCAATTCCACGGGATGGAGCAACAATTCATCTTCTGATGGTTCCCTTTGGAGGGCATATCTCCCAGATGTCCTGAGGTTTTTTTTTTCCTGGGATCTAGTCTCAAAAAGTGTCAGTGCTGAAAGGCAGAGAAAGAACAAAAGAAAGAAAGAATGAACAAAAGAAGGTACCTTTCATTGGATCTGGTTGGATAAGAGGCACGTGAATGGAATCTGAAGCTTTCATCTTTACATTGCTGATTGAAATTTGGATTAGGTCATTAGTGACCAAAGATCATTCCCACCTTATGACTGTTTGGTGATTTATATTAAATGAGTTGATGATCCTAGGCTCATGATCTCCTGGGCAAATGCCACCATCCGCTGATATGTTTGAACTACCTGTACTTGGGTTTAAAGGCAAGCAGGCCATTAAAGGGCTTTGAGTCTGGAATTTACTCCTTCTGTATTAGTCTGACATAGTCCAACATGGATAATCTATTTTCCTTTGAGGAGGGGGCATGGAAGGAGGGCAAACAATTTCATTTATGATGGGTTTGGTGTGGTTTCATCAGGTGAATATTCTGTTTTGTTAAAATTCTGCAGGTGCACCCAGAACTCCAGAGGGGTACGGTTTAGGCTATGTCTACACTACAGAACTGATGCAGGCACAGCTATGTCAGCATAGCCCCTTGGCATAGATGTGGTGCAAAATTTCTCTGCTGGTCTAGGAGCACCACCACTCTGAATGACGTTAGCTTTGTCAGCAGAAGCACCTTTCTGTCAGCATAGCTGACTCTCCTGGGGTTTTGTTGGCACAGCTATGTCAGCATAAATGTTCAGGGTGGACCAAGCCTAAAAACATCTGAAGAAATAAACACATTGGATTGGTGTAAATGTCAGTGGCACTACACTGATTCCTACCGGGGAGGAGCTGGCCTGCTGGCAGTCTAGCAGAAAGGCCAGGGTTTCAATGCGCCTATTAACGTAGATTTTGCACTTGTGTAATCTTCTCAAGTGGAATCCCTTGCACTGAGCAGTCTCTACAAACACACAGTGCAGTTTAAATTCACAGAGTGTCAAAAGTATACCTTTGGCTATAAAACACTTCTGTACTTTTTATATGTAAATAGCAGCTCAATGGGACCAATGCTACACTGTCTGCAGAGGCATCCTACAAAAAAATCCATTACAGACTAAAAAAAAAAATAACCAAAACAAAAAAACCCCAACGGAATTGAATTTACAAGCTCCATATCAAAATCCTCGTAGGCGTAGAAATTTACTTTCCATGCAAATGCACCTCCCTCTCTGCTTTTATCTCTTGACCTATATGTGCACTGTACATCTCTTGGGATTGACAGGTTGATATACCATTGATTTGACAATACAGAATTGTCAAATATTTCTTCAGCAGTAGCAAGCCCTGCCCCCGCAAAGCCCCAGTTTTGTCCTTCTTTCCCAGTTTTCCTTAGTTTTTGTTTTTTGAGCACCAGTGACAGCTGCCTTCGGCTTCCCTCCTTCCACGCTGCACAATGTAATCAACAGTAATTAATTCTCATCATGGGAAGAAAAGCATGACAGCAGAGTGCATTAACTGGAAGAATACAGTTGGAAACCTCCTACTCCAAACCCCCTGCCTGCCCTCCAATATAGTGCAGAGGGAACCATCTAGTTGTGTGACGCACCACAATTGGAGAGGGAGTAGTTCCCATTGCAATGGCCACAGTTGGCCAAGTGGTGAAATGGAAGAAGTATTGATGGGAAAGGGAGGAAAAACCAAAGCCTGGTCCAGGCTGCCTCAGAATTAAAAGAGAAACATCTCAGAGCTAGACAGTGATAATCGCAGCGAACATTCAACAGAACACAGCAGCCGCCAGACTGGAACAGACCAATGGTCCATCTAAATTCATCATCCTCTTTCTGACAGTGTTCAATTCTGGACATTTCAAAGGGAGGCAAACCTCACTTTATGGTACCTCTTAGTGCTATGCCACTGAATACCATGGGTGGGGAGGCAGGGGAGCAGAGAGCAAAACATTCCTCTTGCCTCCAACTGGTGATCTGATTACATGTAATACCAGATTAAAGATAATCCCTACAATCTTTTTCAGTTCTGATCCTAGCCAGCGTAACAGCAGGTACAATTCTTATTCATATTAAAAAAAAAATCATCCCAGTCCCGGCCCAGCTCACCAAGCCAGCATGCTTTCTTCCGGTTCTTCTACACAAAACAAATCAAAACCTTCTTTCCACAAGGACCACGTGCAAATTTACAGTTTAAAAAACAAAACAAAACTGTTCCCACCTCTGGATTTCCCAGTATGTCCCATCTGAATGCTCAGTTCTTCCAGACTGTAAACTCCTTGCAGTGAAGACAGTCTTTGTTTTTGTGTACTGCATGGCACACTGTAGGTGTTAAACAAATAATAATACAAGTGTTGAGTCCTTTTTCGGGGTACCTGCTGCGATATTTGTCTACGTGGTATCCTGCAGCAGCACTGAGTTACACAGGTTAACCATACACTGTGTAAACAGCAAAGAGTCCTGTGGCACCTTCTAGACTAATAGAAGAAATCAAATCTTCTGTTAATCTATAAGGTGCCACAGGACTCTTTGCTGTTTTTACAGATCCAGACTAACATAGGTACTCCTCTGATACATGTGCAAACAGGTTTCATTCGTTTTAAGTTTCCTATATTTCACTGAGAGCTCCTTCTTTTAGCTGTATTTGGGGAAAGGCACAGAAAAGTGACCCACTGGCCTTTTCTGTGCCCTTCATGAAGTTAAAAAGAGAGAAGAGGGACTGTATACTCCAGGGATTAGAATATTGTTTAACCTAGTTATAACAGAGCACCGAGAGCACGCTCAGCACTCTGAGTACAGTAAATGCTTCCAAACTGCATCAGCTTTCACCTGTGTTTATTAGTGAGGAAATCTATCAGGTAACATTCTGCATTACTGAAAAGGCAGTTCACCTCTATCTGATCTCAATCAAGAGGGCAAAATAAAGCCAGGTCTCTCATCTATGGGCTTTTCCTGACTGCTGACCTGACAGTGCAAGCCATGGATCTCAAGCTTGCAGAGCTCCCTGGATAGCCAGCTCTCACAATCAGTAAGAGGTGTCAGATATATCCACCACTCGATTACAGAGGCAGCGAAGAGGAAACAGGAGAGATTGGACACAAAGAGTTGGAAATGAGGTGCTAGTGTCCTCCCAGGGGACATCCGAAGAGTCTCAGGACCAAGGATTTTGTCTTTGTGTAAAAATTTAGTGGGGAATTTATGTTCTAAGGGAATGGAAATAGAATTCTAATTATGACATGAGTCACACTAGTGAGAAAGAACAATTTGAGGCAGAAGTGTGCTGATGTCAGGTACAGCGAACAAGTTCTGCATTTTGGGTTTGACTTGGTTACCCTGGTAGATAGATCTAGGCCACTGCCAGTGTTTGAGACCTTGTCTTGACATGACGAGCTATACCACTTTAACTATATCAGCATAGTTCAAGCAATACAACCTGCCTAATATGGATGCAGTTTTACCACTACAAAAATGCCTATATTAGCATAGCTTATTCCTGTACAGGGACGTGTAAAGCACCTTTATATAGCAGCCTCTTCACTATAGGTTACAGAGATATAACAAAAACTGTTATATAACTAATAACTATTTTGGTAAAAACAATCACTCCCGTAACTGGCACAGTTATCCTGGTATAAAATCTGTGTGTGGGCCAGGACTGACTCTGTTTATCCAGAAGGAATGGCTTCAGAGCAACATCAACTCAGGTTCCGACAATGATCTTTCACTGACCTGCAGTTGAGCATTTCAAAACCACCTAAAAGATTTAGATGCATCCCTTCTTTTAATTGTCATGGAAGATGTGTCTCTAAATCCCGTAGGCTGCTTTGAAAATCCTCATCTATCTTTGTATGTCACCTCCTCCACCATCAAAATCATAGAAATAACTATAACAGCAGAAGAATGCTATAAAAGTATATGGTTCTTTTAACTCAAAGGATCCCAAACTATCCACAACTCTTCTCATCACTGAAATGCAGCCATCTCTGGAATGGAGCATGGTAACTGCTTACCAATACAAAATTCCTTTAAAATAGGAAGTGAAGAATATCATGCCCAACTAAAACTGGAGAAGGAATTTAGGGAGAAAGAAGATAATTACCCATGTTAGTGTCTGGTTAAGATAGCAGAGGTAACTCTCACAACTGTTGTGATCAGCAATCCTCTCATCAAGTATTACTTCTCATCCAAAATGATGGAAAAATGAACTGGATTATTTGTTCTCTCACTGAATCCGTGGCAGCCACGCATTCAGATACTCCAGAAATGGGATCCATTCTTCTGATGGGAGTTGTACTGCTTTGCACCATCTGAGGATCTGGCCCTTTGTTTTTCACAGCAGTTTAAAAGAGAAGTTGGTAAAAATTAAAAAGTTTTGGCGTTTGGCTTCATTGTACACATTTCAGGTCCACAAAACAGAGACTAAAATCCCCCAAAGAGCTGGCCCTTTCATGAGTTTTCCTGTGTGACTTGCTTTCAGGTGGGCAACAATAGACTTTTCTTGTCATGTTTGGCCACTCTCACTGCTGATCCCTTCCAGAACTCAGATCCGTAACTCCATAAAAATGAAAAGCAGCAAGGAGCACTTCCCAAGGTTACACTTGGGCTGCAGGCTTACACAGAGAAGTGAACTCATCTGATATTATTGGAACCAGTTTGCCGAGGCCTATATAACCTAAAGCGCACCCTCTGGCTTTTGCTTATGTTTCTATTGTTTATTGTAGGCAACCGGGAAAGTATTTCTCATGGTACTCCATTAGCCTGAGCATCATGTCATGAAGAAGGCAAGAAAACTACCTGTCCCCTTCTCTCTAACGTGTCACTATGGAGAGACAGACAGGAAAAGAACCTAGAAAACATGTGTGTCGACTAGCTGGAGGCATGCATAAAAGGAAGCAAAAAAGATGTAATTTCAGGTATTTTACTATATTCCAATTTTCATTCAATCTGATTGTAACAAGGCAATTTCAGAGCCAATACTTTCTTCATTCCTTTCAGATAAGCCTCAGAAGCAGGGCTGCTTTTTTTCTCTCTCTTGTTTTTTTTTTATCATTATGAGAACCAGATGGAATAACTTGAGGCCAACGGAAAGCTTTACTTTCTAACAAACAAAGGACAAATGCAACTCATGACGCTATGGTCTGCTGAGACAGAACTGCTTGCCATTTTGTTCTCTAGAATGGAGTCAATGTGTTTTTAATGAACGTGGTATAATCCCACAGATGAAAGAATTCAAAAGATATTGAGCTGAATCTGTTCACATCAGCATCCGAAAAGGTTAGATGTTTATTCTCAACCTCTTAGGTCTACAGAGCTGGGCTGAATATTACAACAAACAGGAGATTTCTTGGAATTTGGGGAATCCATCTCTCTTGGTGAACCAGAGAAACAGGAAGTTTCACATCTATGCCCTTCATTTCCTCCCCTGGCTGGAACCCAGAGATACAGTGAAAAAGACAGATAACAGGAGGATTACAGTTAACCAAATCTTTTTAAACCACAAAAATGGTTCAAGGTCACTGAGTTATGGGCAGGGTGTGGGGTGGAGGTGGAGAGGATTAGGGCTGAGGACAGAGAAGGAAACTTTCTTATTTTATTCATATTCTCCCAGCATTGGTTTATATCAAGAAACTAGAGCTGACTGAAATTAAACAGAACAAAGCAAGCTGGTTTGCCATTATTTTCCTGATTGAAAGATCAAAGAGTTTTTTTTGAATTTGTGAATAAACAATTATTCAGCCAAAAATCAGTAGCAGAACCAAAATTCTCAGTGAGAGTCCAGTGACCAACTAAACATTTAATGAATTATGAACAATTCTGTAACAACCTGTAGGTGGATAATTATTGACGAAACTATTCGGCAAATACGAACAACAAATCCAGATCCATCTGTGAGTGCTTCATGAACCAAAAAAAGTAGTGAAGTTATAACAAATACTATTCATAACTAGTAGCTGGACTCACTTTCCTAGTGACAGTAGAGACACCTATGTGAGCAGTGATAATGGAGCATTCTTATATATGAATATAATGGACATTATATGAGTAGGTAAGTCATTGTATCAAGTATCAGAGGGGTAGCCGTGTTAGTCTGGATCTGTAAAAAGCAGCTAAGAGTCCTGTGGCACCTTATAGACTAACAGATGTATTGGAGCATGAGCTTTCCGACGAAGTGGGTATTCACCCAGGAAAGCTCATACTCCAATACGTCTGTTAGTCTATAAGTTGCCACAGGACTCTAAGTCTTTGTAGTATTTGGCTGATGAAATTCAAATGAAGTACAGGCCTCTCTACACAAAAGCTAGGAACAAGCCCCCCTAGGCAATTTCCTGGGACTTCCTCGTGTAACCTACAATAGCCTGAAGTGCTTTGGAAGTGCCGCCGTTCTGCGATTAGATGATGGATTTTGTTCTATTCCTCTGGAAACTGCTACACAGAGAGATCCAAGCTCGCCAATACCCCTAGCGATAGCTGACACTGGAGACCTTAATATGGTATAAATTCAGCCATCAACGGGCATGATTTCAGATCAGATTTACAGAGAAGCCATTGATTAAACTGCAGTTCTAGCTCTCTTTCTTTGATCACCGGCATAAATAAATAAATAAAAAGAGTCAAGTAGCATTTTAAATTATAGGTGTTTCCACTTCCAAAAGCATTTAGAAGCGAAACACACACAAACACATTTGTGCAGCTTAATTGACATTGTTTTCCCAACTCCTCCAAGTTACCTGTAATATCAAGTCAATTAAGTGTTATTTTCACAACCTATTTACTGAGCTACCCGACAATCAATCCACCTACACACACATGCAACGTTTCGGAGATGGTAGATCTTAAAAGCTATCAGAATCCTCCTCCCTGAAGGAGAACTCTGTGTAGCTCGAAAGCTTGTCTCTCACCAGCAGGAGTTGGTCCAGTAAAAGACATTACCTCACTGTGACAATGTCACCTGAAAGTGACAACAGGTGTTTGCATGGCACTGTTGTAGCTGGCGTTGCAAGATATTTACGTGCCAGATGTGCTAAGGATTCATATGTCCCTTTATGCTGCAACCACCCTGCCAGAGGATATGTGTCCATGATAATGACAGGTTCTGCTTGAGAACGATCCAAAGCACTGTGTACTGACGCATCTTCATTTTCACCATCTGAGTCACATGCCACCAGCAGAAGGTTCATTTTCTTTTTTGGTAGTTCAGGTTCTGTAGTTTCCGCATCAGAGTGTTGCTCTTTTAAGACTTCTGAAAGCATGCTCCACACCCGGCCTGATAAGATTTTGGAAGGCACTTCAGATTCTTAAACGTTGGGTTGAGTGCAGTAGCTATCTTCAGAAATTTCACACTGATATCTTTGTTGCATTTTGTCAAATCTGCAGTGAAAGTGTTCTTAAAATGAACAACATGTGCTGGGTCATCATCCGAGACTGCTATAACATGAAATATATGGCAGAATGCAGGTAAAACAGAGCAGGAGACATACAATTCTCCCCCAAGGAGTTCAGTCACAAATTTAATTAACACTTTTTTTTTTAATGAGCATCATCAGCATGGAAGCATGTCATCTGGAATGGTGTCCGAAGCAGAAAGGGGCATACGAATGTTTAGGATATCTGGCAGGTAAATACCTTGCAATGCTAGCTACAAAAGTGCCATGCGAACGAATGCCTGTTCTCACTTTCAGGTTACATTGTAAATAGGAAGCAGACAGCACTATGTCCCGTAAATGTAAACAAACTTGTTTATCATAGTGATTGGCCAAACAAGAAGCAGGACTGAGTGGACTTGTAGGCTCTAAAGTTTCACATTGTTTTGTTTTTTGATTTCAGTTATGTAACATCTCACACTGTAAGTTGCACTTTCACGATAAAGAGATCACACTACAGTACTTGTATGAGGTGAATTGAAAAATACTATTTCTTTGTTTATCATGTGTAAAGGGCAAATATTTGTACTAAAAATAATATAAAGTGAGCACTGTACACTTTGTATTCTGTGTTGTAATTGAAATCAATGTATTTGAAAATGTAGAAAAATATCCAAAAATATTTAATACATTTCAATTGATAGTCTATCGTTTAGCAGCGTGATTAAAAATGCAAATTAATCAAAATTAATTGTTTGAGTTAATTGTGTGAGTTAACTGTGATTAATTGACAGCCCTACTTATAATCCTGGCTCCGACAATTGCTCCACGTCTGGCCTCAGGCATGTCACTCGAGCGCTCTACCTCAGTTTCCTCAATTCCAAAACGGGGAGAACCATACACAAAAGAAGAGGAAGGAGAGTTGTGCACTTAGGGCACTGGCCTGGGCTCAGGTAATATGGGTTCAGTTCCCAGCTCTGCCTCGGACTCCCTGTTTGACCTGTTCCAGTCGCTTTGGGCCTCAAATCCCCATCTCAAAAACTCTGCTTTAATACTTGTGTCTTGTGTAGTCAGATTGTAACTACACGTATGTGATGCAGCTAACACAGTGGGGCTCTGATCTCGGGGTAAGGGGCTCTAGACACCAGCAGGACAAATAATAAATAAATCATAACACTTAACAGTGCTGTTGCAAGGTTTAAGTAGGAAATGTCTAGAAAGTTCTTTGAGGGTAAACAATTATCTGTTGTTATTTTTATGGATGCATTTAGTAGAATGCTATGTCATAGCTCTGTATAAAGAGATACATTTTGGGGCACAGAGCGAGGTAGTAATAACTGTTATTGTGACTAGACAGGTAAGCCGATATCCATCAACCCAGCATTTGGAGTTCAACTAGCTAGTCAGAACAAACTAAATTAAAGCAAAGGGATTCTTGCAGCCAGAGTTCCTCAAACTGAAATCAAAAGTAATTCTTGACAGAGAGTTTGGTGAATAATGCAAACAACTGTCCGTGAATATTTGTTCACATTTTAAATGAATTTGCTTCAGTCATTTTCACACCCTTTTGGTGATCATTTTCACAGAGCTTTCAGCTGATCCAGCTTCATGATACAAATATGCACTGAATGTAAATATCGGTATTTGCAATAGGTGGGCTTCCAAGCCCATCCAGTCAGGGAACAAAAATACCGGGCAACTCATTTAACCAACTGCACTGAAGTAACATAGTTCATATTAAGGGTTTTTATAATCAATCCACAGGGTATAGCCGTCTTCTTTTTCGTCTCATCCTATCAACTTGGGTTGGATCATCACACAAGCACTCATCATCTTTTTCTGTCCAAGGTGGCGCTAAAATCCTTACTTTCTTCTTTGATGCAATCCATCCATCACTTCCTCAGCTTCCCTCAGGGTCTCTTTCTACCAACCTGTCCTGCCATGCTATCATCACCACATCCTCGTCATTCATTCTCTGCATATATCCAAACCAGCAGAGTCACACTTCCTGGATTTTGTCAGCCACATCACAGACTTTGACTTCCTTCCTAATACTTTAATTTAGAAATCTCTCTCTTTTGGTAACTTCTTTTATGGTGTGAAGCCATCTCATCTCAAACATCTGTAGACACTGAACCAGCCGGCTCTTTATCATCCATGCTTCTATATGATACAGCATTGTGGGGTGCGTGGTTGTTCTATACAATTGGGCTTGTAGTCTCAGTGGCATATGCTCAATCAATTCACAGGCTGTAGTGTGAGGCACAGGTCACTTGGTGGTTTGAACTAGAAAAAATGGTGGAATCTTTGTAACTTGAAGTCTTTAAACTCATGCAGAGGTCATGAGCATATTGCAGCAGTGGGTGTGTGAAGTTCTGTGGCCGGCAATACGCAGGAGGTCAGACTAGATGATCATGATGGTCCCGTCCGGCCATAAAATATATGGGCCTCAGTCTAAAATTCTGACAACTCCTTTCTCATGGGACTACATCTTTCCTTTGCAGCAGCATCTATTTTGGGGTTTTAGATGAGACTGATGAACTAATGGCCTTTCCCACCTCTAACTACAATGTTCATCTCAACCATAATTTAATCAACGGCTCAAAAGGGCTTCCATACCCAAGATTCCTCATTGTATCAGGCTCCCATGATAGTCCATCTCAAAACACAAGTCCCTAGCACTCAGTCCTTTAATATGTGCTAGTGTTAATCCTACCAACCACCGATGGTGCCTGTGCATCCCAGCACCATGAAGTCTGTAGTCAGCTATCACAGCACCATTGCACCGACTGTCTCATGCAGCACATGCATACTCTTTCATAGCACTTTTATTCTGAAAATGTCTTTTTCACAAAATTCAGTACAACTATACAAGGAGGAGAGGAAAGAACGGAATCTTAAAGCAGAATCTTATACACTGATGACAGCCTTGAACAGACACTTTATCCATTGTTGTTCTTTTCCTGTGAAACACTCATGGCCTCCCGTAAACCATTATTGCAAGTCCACAGTGTCATTTATTTGCCAAAGAATGATTATTGATTATTCCCATTCTACTGCTCCTAGAAGCGTGTGTAAATTCACAATCAGGGCTATGGCTAAGACAGACATTGCCCCAGAAGGCAGCTATATCCCAAGAAGCTGAGAAAATCTGTAACCAGAGGACGTAAACTGCAACGGTGTAAAGCCCCAGAAAGAAGGGGTTCTGGGTGAATTAGCTCCTTGTATTAGAATTGTGTATTTTAAATAGGCTGGTGCACTGCATCTCAATCAAAACGGCTGCAAGCACAGTTTATCTTTTAGAGTCGGTCTTAATAGGAACTTCTACCATCTTTCCCCAGCACATTAATATTTAATAGTAGGAAAATAAAGTAATGTTCTAAAATATAAATTAAGCAAAATAATTAGCAAGGCATTTGGAGCTAAGATCAGTCACCTGAAATTTCAGTCCTGGTATTCTGATCTGTCTGGCTTTCCAAAAGTAGGCTGCATACGCAGCTAATCAAATTATATCACCATGTGATGGTAAACGACATGGATTTACAACATGTTTATTCAGAGGTTCAATATGTAACACACACACACACACACACACACACACACACACACACTTGTGGAAACTGGCAGGCTCAAGGAGCTGTCCAGGGGATATAAGGTATCCCATCCCTCCTTCACCAGTTCAGGTCAATTATTGTGGTTTGAAATGAATTGTTAACAATAATCATGTAAATAGCACCTTTAGATGCATAATCTTATAGTTAGCTGATATGCCCATGACAACATACTACTGGAGCTGGGGGCGAATGGCACAACTGCATATAGTTCAGTACAAAACAACACACTCCATTGCACCAAATGCTATATAGGCATCTATGCTGGCATGCTCGCTAGAATAAATGAAATTTCAGGAACTGATGGTTTCAGTCCACATTACACTGGGCAGTCTCAGGAGAGATGCTAATACTTGGACCGAACACTGTCACATCCCTGTGTCTGGGAGAAGACATTTTTTCTTGGGGCAGTGTGATAGTTTTTGCTCATGAGGAGTGTTGCCTAGTGGTCAGGCAGAAGAGGTTTTGGTTCTGGTTAGGGATGCCAACTTTCTAACTGCCGAAAAATTAACACCATTGCCCCTCCCCTTCCTGAGGCCCCGCTCCCCACTTCATCCATCCCCCCTCCCTCATCGCTTGCTCTCCTCCATCTTCACTCACTTGCTTATTTTCACTAGGATGGGGCATGGAGCTGGTGTGCAGAAGGGAGTGAGAGCTCTAGCTGGGGGTACGGGCTCTGGGGTGGGACTGGGGATGAGTGGTTTGGGGTGCAAGAGGGGGCTCTGGGGTGGGGTTCCTGGCCAATGGGAGCTGCAGAGCAGGCTCTTCAGTGCAGCACCTGTGGGCAGAGGCAGCATGTCAAACCTCCTGCCCGTCCCTCCGCCTAGGAGCCAAAGGGACATGCCACCACTTTCCTGGAGCTGCACGGAGCTGGCCATGGAGCCTGCTTGCCCCACTGCGGCCATCCAAACTTTCAGCAGCCTGGTCAACTGTGCTGATCAGAGCTACCAGGGTCCCTTTTTGATGGGGTGTTCAGTCAAAAACTGGATGTCTGGCAACCCTAGTTTTGGTAAGGGAGCCCAGGCCCTCCCACTCCACTGGGTTGTGGCCCAGGGTCCTGTGAGGGCAACAAATGCTGCTCTCCCTGGGCCACTTCCAACCACCCCATTATTGTCCACAGTTTGCAATCTCTAAAGGAAAATATGAAGCAGGTCAGCTCACCGCCAGGCACCTCTTTGTGACCAGACGTGGCATGGTAACTCTCCCGCTCTTGGGTTAGCAGCTGCCTCCTCTCGTGCCTTGGTTAGTTCTGAGTCTCCCCCATTCAGGGACAGTCCATAAACCAAATACAGGGAATCAACACAAATAAACTGGACTAGTGTGTGAGAAGGGGAAATGCCTCCCTCTCAGGGTCAATCAGAAGCCAGTCATCCCTTCACTCAGCAAGAGACCTTCAGGCAGCTGTTGACGGGAGAGATCCTGCCTTCCCTCAGTCCCCTCTTCAGGAGCTGCCAGGTAAGGGTCCTTTATTTTTCCTGCCCTGCTCCCTTTTAACTCCTCCTCCAGCCTGTGCATCTCTTGCAGGTATGGTGATGCAGGGCTGGCTGAACCCAGAGCAGCTCCTTAACCCCCTTTTGCCCAGTGTAGGGTTTGTATACCTCCTCCCAGGCAGACTGGGTTAAGATAACTCTGCAAGTGCTCACACTGAACCTATTCTCGGGATAAACAGGGGACTTCAGCTTCTGGACATGCAATCTGGCACCATTTGCAAGATCAAGATTCATTTTAAAATGCATCGACTGTAGGGCAAATTTTCAAAGCGCTGCACAAAATTCCACTACACGCAGGCAATGGAGGGGAGATTTTCAAACAACTTACACCATTACTTCTTACGGCATTCACGATTTTCTACTGATTTCGTTAAACTGTATCACTGGGTGCATATTCTCTCATATCGGCTTAAACCTGGTTTAGCTTGCATTGGCAAACGTAGGGTATGTCTACACTGCATGGTTCTATGGTGCAAACTGGGTGTGTGATTCCCAGCTTGAGAAATACCAGCCTTAGCCAGAGCTAGGCATAAGCAGCCTGAGCAATTGCTTATGGCCCTGAGCAGCACCAGGGGGGCTCCCATTTGCTTTTTTAGTATTTGTTTGGGGGGGGGAGGCAAAAACATTCCTGCTTCAGGCCCCCAATGGGCTAGCACCGCCTCTGGCCTTAGCTCTAATTGAGTGAGCCCTTCAAAAAGTATAGCTGCAGCAGTGAGAGCAGCAAGCCATGCTGAGCAGGTGCCAGTCTCAGATGGGTACACGCTCAGGGCAGCTAGATAGTCCCACCAGTTGTGCGTCTGCGGCTTCGCTCTGTTCTTAGCATACTAGCTGGTTCAGCACTGAGGTGACAGTGTCTCCCGAAGTGGTCATCTGTGATGAGTCATCCCTGAGCCTGAGTGCTCTGATCCTGATGAGTCATCTCAGGTACGGTATTACCTGTGAGTCCTCAGGGGCCAGCCAATCCACAAGTAAGCCGGGTGACCACCCCCGCCCCCCGCCTGCTCTCTGCAGGCAGGTATAAAGGCTCCTAAGGAAAGCAGACACCCCATCTGCTCAGCATCTCTATTTGTCAGGGATACTCCCATCTTCTTGGTAGTTCTGACAGGCTGCCCCTGCTCCAGCCATGGCCAGTTGCCCAGCTGTCCTGACAGCAAAACCCCTAGCTCAAAGTGTAGATGCACCTTTACAGGGACACATTAATCCAAAACAACCAGCAACCTTTCCAGAAACAGATGACGTCCTACATCATGTTTATCTGACCAGTGATCCTGAGCTGCCTTGGTTTAGGCTGCTAACTTTGTAAACTGCATTATCCCAGGAGGCTGATGGGTCCACTGTGAAGCCAACATCTCAGTGGACGATGTGATAACCTGCTGAAGAGAAGGCTGAGTCCAAATTCTGTTTTCAGTTATGTGGGTGCAACCTCAACGGACTTCTATGAGACTGCACCAGCGTAACTGAGAGGAGAATGGGCTCCCAGAATGGAACAACATGGCTGCTGCTCATCGAGGCTAAGGTGCACTGTAATAACACTGGCTCAGGATCTGAGCACATTATGCCTGGCTCTAGTTAATGTTACTAGTTCCTCGCTTTCATAAGCATTCAAACAAGGTATACTTAGCCCATTTCCTAGTAAGGAGGTGAGTCATTCAAGTTCTCCCTCAGAGGTATGTATTATTCAATATTATTCCCATTTTATGGATGAAGCAAAAGAGAAGATAAGGGACATGTTTACACCTGCTGCCAAGACACCTACATCCACATTTAGGTATCTAAATAGCTAGTCAGCTGACTAAATCAGAGCTTGAGTGCCTAGTGCTAGATACTCAGTTTGAAAATCTGGCTCTAACTGATTTTCCCACGCTCCCCCAGCAAATTAGGGGCAAAGGCAGGAAAGAACTCAGTAGTCCACTCATGGCTCCAGTTCCCTGCTGTAACCACTAGCCAATACTACCAGCCTACATAAAACACTAGCGCCACTGGTCCAATCAGTGTGCTGAATATTTAGACTCACATCCTTACTGACTAACATGGTGGCACTGGGAAACACCAAAGATTTGTCACCCAACAACAGTATCCCTTTTAACAAGCTTGTGGCAGTGGATAGATGGTTCAGTGGGTAGGGTACTAGCCTGGGATTTGGGAGACCTCTGTTCAAATCTCTGTTTTGTCACAGATTCCCTTTCTGATCTTGACCACATCACTGAGTCTCTCTGTGTCTCAGCTCCCCATCTGTACAATAGGCATAACTGCACTTCCCTGAATCATAGGAACATTGTGGGGAGAAATGCATTAAAGATTGTGAGGTGAGCAGGATACTACATCAATGAGGATCAGACAGATGGTCCAAAAAGCAAGTGTACTTACTCTCCTTCACTCCTGGACCTCTAGCTGACACAGATCCATTAGTCACCAAACAATTCCACAGCTACATTTGTCACTTGCCTTTACTCACACTAAACAAGACAGTAGAAAGCTGTGATAACAGCCTAACAAAGGGAAGGGCAGAGGATTTCTCATACAAGCTCAGAATTACTGGAGCACTTTTAATGCCCTTCCCCATTTATTTATTAAGACAACTGTTTGCCAACAGAAAGCTGATTAGTGTCCATTATGAGAAGCTGAGTTTTGTTTATTCAGCTTTTGGAAGCATTTAGGCTGAAGACATCTGAATCCAGCTCCATTTTGATTTTGGCTGGTTTTCAGTCTATCCCTCCACATACATATATACATCCCTGTCCTTTGTCCTCCCACTAGTTGTTTGTCATCAAGCCAGGAGGTGCTGCTTTCTGTAAGGGAGTAAATATAAATATATATATATACACACACACACCTCATAGAGCTGGAAGGGACCCTGAAGGGTTATTGAGTTGAGTCAAGTCCAGCCCCCTGCCTTCACTAGCAGGACCAAGTACTGATTTTTGCCCCAGATCCCTAAGTGGCCCCCTCAAGGATTAAACTCACAACCCTGGATTTAGCAGACCAATGCACAAACCACTGAGCTATTCTCCTTCCCCCTTATCAAAGTCAGCAGCTGACACAGGGAGACTGAACAGTCAGGCAGCCCACAAAACCTGCCCTAGCAATCAAAGTCATCAGCGTCATACCATGCCTTGGGCCCCACACTGGTCTTGGAACTAAACTCTCAAAGCACTCTCGGAATTATGATCTCTCCCCATTGGCCAAGATGGCAAGCTGCCAACGTGCTGGCTTAGCTGGGGTTTTGTCGTCTTCACACTGTAATTACAAATGAAGATTTGTATGATTTTTAAAATGTGGTCTGACAGTCTCTCTCCGCCTGGTCTATGAGCAGCATTCCAACTGGGTGCGAGTCTTTTAAATGTGAATACGTGACAATTGGGTGAATGTTGGGCTTGTGAATGAAACAGACTGGAGAGTTCTGGAAAGTAAGATCTTGTATTGATCTATAGATGGGGACAGAAAGGACAGCAGCAGCATAAACTTCCCCAGGAGACTCAACTCTGAGCTGGGCAGACCACTTCTCAAGGCAGAAGAGGATTTCTGTCACTATCCTCATCCTGCACCTGGCCTATGCTGAGACTGGGAACAAGGAGGCCAATTAGGAGTGGTGGCTTTTATGACGAGAAACCTTTTGTCCCAGGCTATTGGGAACACCTTACATCCAAACACTGGCAGGTGTTTTCAGACCTAGGGTTAGCAACCCTCCAGGATTGTCCTGAGATCTCCAGGAATTAAATATTTAATTTTTAAGTAAAGATTATGTCATGTGATGAAACCTTCAGGAATACGTCCAACCAAAATTGGCTATCCTACTCACACCCCATGCCCTACACAGCCAAAATCCACCCCAGCATGAGCTGGGCTCAAAGCACAACCTGGGATGGATTCTCTCAGGACCGAGCCCTTCTTTGTTTTTAACTGAGAGTCTCCCTTAGGGCCAGGACCAGCATCAGCAAGTGTGGGGTCTGATTCAAATAGTTTCGATGGGGCCCCGGCAGGGATGACTCACCTGGCGGCGCTCCAGGTCTTTGCTCTGGGTCTTCCGTGGCACTGAAGGACCCGCCACCAAAGACCCGGAGCGAGTGAAGAACCTGCCGACGGAGCACCGCTGGGTGAGTAAAAGTTAAAAAGGTGCCTAAGTTAGGTACTGTTCTTTAGGGACTCGGGGGAATCAGCCTAAAGCCAGCCCTGCCACAATCTCGCTACCGGGAACTGAAATGATGTCACCAAACTCATTTCACACCAGCCTTCAGATAGCAACAACTCACAGCCACTCCCAACCTGGGTTTGAACCCACAACTTAAAAGCTATTGTCAATCCCTATAGCCATTCCGCCTAACTTTCTCCTGCTTGTTTTGATGCATCCAGAACACAAGAGGTCCAACACAGGAACAGTGAAGCTGGCACACAATGATGAGGAAACAACTAAATTTGGAATCTTGCCTACCATGAAGTTACAAAGGGAGATGCTCCATCTAAATGACTTTGAGTTAATTTTCTTCCCCCCGCCCCCATATACCCAATGCTGGTGCCAGCACATTTTCTCTCCAGCAGTTCAATAATTTGGAGACGGCAATGCATCACGGCTCTCTGTTGGAAAGCACATTCAAACATTTACCATTCACTCCTACGCTGATTACTCACACCGAGTGCTTTAAAAATAACAACAACAACAATGCAAAAAATAAAATAGGGCTCTAGAAGTGCGCGGCATTAAAATAAACTCCAACTCTCTTGCCAAATTCATTAATAATTTTGGCTTTCAAAAAAAAATAAATTGGATTGCTCTGCTCTTCAAGTATCAAAACATCCAATTAACACAGCTAATTAGCGTCACAAACAGCAGTCAAAAGAATGGTAATTTAGATTCAGGATTTCAAAGGTTTCCTAATCGCAGGCCAATGCAACTAATCTCTTGGAGCCTGAAAGTGTTTTGTTATTGCAATGCAATTGTATAGCATCCATCAATTAGCAGCAGGGCAAGGAACACTCACTTGCATGATTCATTTGTCTAATCAGAACGAAAAAGGGATGAAAGAAAGAGAGAAATATCAAGCTCCTTAAAATATGCAGTATCCATTTTTCCAAATAATTTATACCATGGCTGGAAAGAATTGTGAATAACACAATGTCCTTTCTGAAACTAAGCCAGCAAACAGGAGAGTTTCCCTCAGTTTTGAGAGATTATTAGGCCAGGAAAGCCAGGCCCACAAGAGATAATGGCTGGCATGAAGTTAGATACGTTGGCTGATATGAACATTTTCTTGTGGAGGGAGGAGGAGGCGTGTTTTTATTCAAATTCTGCTTCCTCACTGTTCCCACAAGCTCCATTAAAATATAACTATCTATCTCATAGAGCTGGAAGGAACCCCAAAAGGTCATTGAGTCCAACCCCATGCCTTCACTAGCAAGACCAAGATACTGACTTTTCCCCAGATCCCTAAGTGGCTCCCTCAAGGATTGAGCTCACAACCTTCGGCTTATCATGCCAACGCTCAAACCACTGAGCTATCCCTCTGCCCTTTGTCTCTCATTAGCCATAGACAGTGAGAAGCTGGTCCAATAAAAGATATTTCCTCACCCACCTTGTCTCTCTAATATCCTGGAGCTGACATGGCTATAGCAACACTGCACACAGAGAAAGAGAGACATAAAGGGCCAGATCCTCAGCTGCTGTGCATCAACATCTCCACTGAACTTGTAGAAGCACTTCCCATTTACACCGGGATCTGTCCCCTCGCCAACAATCACAATCTTTTTGTGAGTCTTGCAATAGCTGGTGCTTTGTAAAGCCCCAGCTCCTGGATTCAGGTGATTATGGAAGAATCTCAGCTTTCATTTCTGAATAAAGCTGTAAGTTTCTCGCCCTCATAGTTGCAGAGAACAGCTTAATGTGAACCCTGAAGGTTCAACGTGTATGTGTGTCTAACTCATGATTTTTGAAAGCTTGGGGTTGGCAATACAACCCTCTAATACACAAATGCGGGAGTGGGTATGCATACACACAACACTTCCAGACCCAGAGACATACATTAACGCATTAAGGACTGAAAGTGTTAACATTAAAGAAAACCTAAATGAACTGTTACATTCCATAAAACTTAATGCCACCATCCCATCAGTTTTCTACTGTTCCTGAGACAAAACGTAGGAAATTGACCATTTATCTATGCTTAATTGTATATATGAAGTACTTTAAACAACAGAAATACCATTAACAGCAGTATATCAAAGGTCCTGTGTGGTTCCTGAGGTCTACTGGATTTAACAAATGTAAAACATAAATAAGGAGAGAAATCTGCTCCCCAATGGGAAGATTTTACTGTGTGTTTTTCCTTTCCATGCTGCAGAAAGCATATGCATAACTTATTATTTATACACATAGCATCAGATGAAGGGTAATTAATAAAAAACCTAATCATGGCTGAATCCTTTGCTTGTGTATATTGATGCAACTCCACTGACTTCAATAGACCTGTCTCAATTTGCACCTGTTGAAGATCTGATCCATTGTGTCTATTACAACACAAACACACACACAAGGCTGCAAGAACATCATTCACTTCAAAAATGTAAAACGAAGTAGAGGCAGAGGCAGATATAAGGACGGGAAAGACGAAACCCAGCATGTTTTGCTAGGATATAAGGCATTTTTCTAGGAATGGGAAAAGGCCAAACAACTGAATATATCTGCTCTTTGTGTACTTGCTTAATGATCCAAGCCACCAAATTCAGATCTGGAACCAGATTTCAAATACACAAACATTCAAATTTGAGAGTTTCTGTTGACCCAGTTTAGAGACAGGGGCCATTGGGAAATAAAGCCCAGGTCCATGTTTAGATTTGAACGGCATTAGAGTTTGAGATGTTTAGATTTGGGTTCAGGCCTATCTCTGATCACAACTTCCTGAATTTCACTTTTATTTTTCCTCTTACCTTATTGCCTGATCCTCTTGACATAAGTAGGTGTCTCTTGGCCTATAGCTCAATTTCTCTCTATTTCAGCTTACAGGGCTCAGCTTTTGCACTGGTCCACCATCTACATTAGAAATGCAGCGTGATCTACTCTACCCCCATAACGGGTTGGGAGGCAGGCACTCCTTAGCTCTAATACTTGCTCTACAGTCGGCTCAATGTGTGACCTTGGACGAGCCACCGCTCTGTGCCTCAATTTCCCCATTAGTAAAGCAGGGATAATTATTATTTACTACTTGTATTCTTGTAGTGCCCATGAGCCCTGGTTATGGACAACAGTTAATTACACCCATAAAGGGCTGGGGAGGATTAATTAAGATGGATCCGACATTTTGAAAAAGCAAAGTGCTACCCAAACGCTAAATCAAATCAATATAGCCCATTGGCATGGCAAGCATAGCATGTGATACTACAGTATAAAAGAAGTAAAATGCTTCAATGTCTGCAAGAGGTAGATCAAGCTTAACTACCGGCTATCCAGGATGGGCTTCACACTGCATTTGGGGTTTAACACTAGGTTTGTTCAGTATTGTCCATTCCTCTCTTGATGGCGGATAGCTTACAAGAGTGATGTTAGGTGTTGTTCCTCTGAACATGCCCCTCTTCCCACATTCAAATCCGTGTGTGTTTCTACAATTCGCCTAGCACAGCAGGGTCCTGGTCTATCACTACGGCTCCTCAGAACTATAATAATACAAACAACACAAATAATAATCAACCTGCAGCTGCGTTCTCAACGCACCAGAGCACTAGAGCCTTTAACACGTCACATAAATTCCTGTTACACATCTGTCCTCATGACAGGTATTATCCTATATTTGCACTGCAGTACGGCGTAAGGGCCTATTGTGCTAGGTGCTGGATATACACAGAACAAAAAGCTGGTCTTTGCTCTAGGCGAATGGCAACAGGGAATCTTTGCTCTGGAGACCTGGGAATGGAATATTCACTGCAGGCCAGGTGTGAGGCACAATGAGCAAAGTTTTGTAGCAGAACTATATAGAGCCCCTTCCTCCAGCACTACCCCTAGCCGCACACAGCCCCTTCCTCCCGCACTACCCCTAGCCACACACAACCCCTTCCTCCAGCACTAAACCTCCCTGCACACAGCTGCTACCTCTAGCCACACACAGCCCCTTCTCCAGCGTTACCCCTAGCCGCACACAGCCCCTTCGTCCAGTGCTACCCCTAGCCGCACACAGCCCCTTCCTCCAGCGCTACCCCTATCCACACACAGCCCCTTCCTCCAGCACTATATCTCCCTGCACACAGCCGCTACCCCTAGCTGCACACAGCCCCTTCCTTCAGCGCTACCCCTAGCTGCACACAGCCCCTTACTCCAGCACTACCCCTAGCTACACACAACCCTTTCCTCCAGCACTACCCTTAGCTACACACACAGCCCTTTCCTCCAGCACTACACTCCCAGCACACAGACACTACCCCTATCCACACACAGCCCCTTCCTCCAGCACTACATCTCCCAGCACACAGCCGCTACCCCTAGCCGCACACAGCCCCTTCCTTCAGCGCTACCCCTAGCTACCCACAACTCCTTCCTCCAGCACTACCCCTAGCCGCACACAGCCCCTTCCTCCAGCGCTACCCCTAGCCGCACACAGCCCCTTCCTCCAGCACTACACCTCCCTGCACACAGCCACTATCCCTAGTCACACACAGCCCCTTCCTCCAGCGCTACCCTTAGCCGCACACAGCCCCTTCCTCCAGCACTACACCTCCCTGCACACAGCCGCTATCCCTAGCCACACACAGCCCCTTCCTCCAGCGCTACCCCTAGCCGCACACAGCCCCTTCCTCCAGCACTACACCTCCCTGCACACAGCCGCTATCCCTAGCCGCACACAGCCCCTTCCTCCAGCACTACACCTCCCTGCACACAGCCGCTATCCCTAGCCACACACAGCCCCTTCATCCAGCGCTACCCCTAGCTGCACACAGCCCCTTCCTCCAGCACTACCCCAGCCGCACACAGCCCCTTCCTCCAGCACTACCCCTAGCCGCACACAGCCCCTTCCTCTAGCGATACCTCTAGCCGCACACAGCCCCTTCCTCTAGCGATACCTCTAGCCGCACACAGCCCCTTCCTCCAGCACTACACTCCCAGCACACAGACACTACCCCTATCCACACACAGCCCCTTCCTCCAGCACTGCACCTCCCTGCACACAGCCGCTATCCCTAGCCACACACAGCCCCTTCCTCCAGCACTACCCCTAGCCACACACAGCCTCTTCCTCCAGCATTAAATCTAGCTGCACACAGCCCCTTCCTGCAGTGCTACCCCTAGCTCCAGCTATCAGTCTTATCCCTTCACTTTCACTAACAGAAAATGAATAGGAAATCACACATTTAAAGCAAAGTGAGGGGGGAAAACAAATATCTAACTCTCTAAGCTGGATCCTTCATCACATACTTCATATTTCACCCTCCCTACAATTAACATCTAGCTCCTGCCCTGGACCCAGCACACTCTTTTTCTGAATAAGACTGCAGTCTGCGTCACACAGCCAAACTCACGACACATGATCCCCGTCTATTTTCTATAAGGGAAAACTCTGCTAAGCAAATACCGAAGCCTATGTGAGGACAACAGCGGGAAACATACTAAGGCCCGGAATATTTTCATTTTGAGCACACGCTATAAAACCAAGCCAGTAACCCTTCTGTGCCAGGCAGGACTCTGTATTGCAGGTACGCAAGGATGAAAAAGTTAAGACACCAATTCCATGCTCCCTCTTGGAACCATTACCACTTTCTAAGGCTTAAAACACTAATGAAGATCTATAGACTCAATCTCATGGACCCATGGACTGAATCGTTGCCTCATTTTTATTAAGCGCTGCTTGTTCTTGCCCACTCAATCATCCTTAACACACAAGAACTCATTGGCATCAGCCACTTCTTCTGTCCTATAAAGAAAGGGATTCTCATATAGTGCTGCAGATTTTGATACAACATCTGAAGAACGGGTGATTGTGAAGGGATCCGTGCAATGTGTGGAGTGTGTGTTAATTCACATAGGGTGGTGGCTGTTTTCTTGTGAAATGTTACAAAAAGCACAGACCTTTATGAAGCCCACACAAAGCAGAACAATATCCTTGCTATTAGAGATGGCCTAAACCAGAACATCTAATCTGACCTGCTTCACAATTCCAGGGCTAAGGAATCCTCAAATTCAAATCTGCCCTAATTGTTTGGAATGTAGGCTGGATCTAGAAATAGGTGGTGTGGTGGGGTCTATTTGCCATCTCTGGTTCAGGTATAGCCAAAGCCGGCCACGTTCATGAGACACTAACAAAAGAAGGAGGGAGTCTCAGGAAACCAGCTGATATTAGGAGAGTTCTATCATCTCTCATGTGAACAGAGTAATGGACTTTGGTGCCACTTAACTCACACCTTATCCCTGATCTGGCTGCAAGACTGAAATCTTCCCGTAGGCCAGGGCCATCCAGCTCCCCCTCTGCTGTCCAAGGTACACAACCAGGTCCCCCAGCCCTTCTCTCCAGGACTGTTTTCCCTGGTAGTTCCCTAGAAATCACCTCACAGACACATTGCAGCATTTCAAGCAATTCTGTGGCTGATTGTTATTGATTTATTCCATTGCCTTTCCCCTGCCCCAGGCTCTTCAGGCTTTTAATCAACTTTTCTGGGTACAGTCTCCAGTTTTTCCCACTATCAGTCCAAAATACTGCTACCCCATTCTGAGATTACCAAAGTCTTTTCAACATTTATATCACTGCCCTCCGTGGGTCTGCCTTCCTCCCTCCCAAGGTTCATCACTGGTCAGAGTTTGTATCCCTGCCTTTCTCTGGACCTGCTTTCTTCCCAAAGGGCTTTGTGATGCTTCACACAGCTGCAGTTTATCACACCTTCCTACAGGCTCTTTCCAGCTCACTCTGAGCTGCTTTTTTCTCCTCTGTAGCCTTTTCCAGTCCCTTCTGCCATGAGGAGGAACTTCTCACCTCAGCAAGGGCCAGTATCCTCTTGACCCAACCCTAGTGCAGCGTGTACCATATGTACATAAACCCTCATTGATGATAGATGAGCCTCAAATGGGTCAAAGGTTCAGTCTGGTAAAGCGTCCAAACTTCTGGGTGCTTAAACTGGACCTTACCTTAATTATTCAACTTGTGCCAAAACAAACAAACAAACAAACAAAAAAGTCTGAAGAGCTCATGAACACAGTCCCCCGCCAAAGACTTATGGTACCCCTTGTTTCTCTTTGGACAGGGGAAAATGGTAGGTCGCCCATGTTTGTTTGACATTTCCACCTCCAGCACCAACTAGAAATCAAAGCGTAGAGGCAGGAGAAAATGAAAAACAGAGGAAAGGTATTCAAACACTGATGCCCCTGCAACAGCAGTTGGTTCAGCTTCAATGTGAATTTAGTTGAATTGTACGGTAGCTGAACAGGGTCACCTTTCTCAAACACACACATATATGGGGTGAGGCCACTTAACCATAGCCTGGTAAGCTAATTCCCAGTGTGTGTGGTTATCCCCCATTATGTCAATTAGTGTAATACATTCTTCCTCCCATATGTCTTAAATCCTGGGAGAAACAGATAGCACTAAGTGTGCGTGTTAATAAATCAATTATACGTAGAGGAGACCTCACTGTTTAGTGGATAGGGAATAGACCTAGGGAGCAGGAGATCCAAGTTCAACTTCTGGCTCTGTCACTGACTTGTTCTGAGATGTGGTGGAATCATTTTGCCTCATCTGTACAATGGAGATGATCATCATATTCCTTTGTGTAATATGCTGAAAGTGCTAAGTATTGCTGGTTATTTTAAAAAGCATGCCCTTGTGCAAGGAATCCAACTCACCCCATTGTGCCTAGGTAGGGTACCACACATGTACAAGATCTATACCCTCATATGATTGACCAAATGAAAACTGACGTTCTATCATGAATCCCAAACTTCCTGGCTCTTGTGAGTCCGAGGCAGGTGCAGAAATATTACATTAGCTTCATTTCTGTGTGTCTTAATTGAGTGTTAATAGGTATGCAGATAGATACACATTACAATTAATAAGCCTAGCCAGGGAAAAAGCAAGTCTCGTAACATACCTTTTAGATGCAAGCCATTATTAATCAGCATTTTAACGAAGCATAATTACAACAGCTTACGGCTCCCACCAGGTAAAGCAATAATTATAGGTGCAACCAAATAAACATGGAAAATAAATTCCCTGTTTCTCAGAGCTAATATTAACATAGCAGTGCTCAGAGTGACGGCTGGTCAGACAGTCCCACACTTCTGTTTTGTAAGCCAGCTACAAATAACAGTTCTGATGAAAAACAATGATGATGTTTGTGAATTCCAAAGCAGGGGGTGAGAGAAGAGAAAGCCATCTCCTTGGTTTCTAGGATGCAATTGTCTGATCTTGGCACAGAGATGGAGGCATTTGGTGGGCACTGGAAGCTGTCCTCCATGGTGCACAAACTGTGCAAAGGCAGACCTCCTGATAAGTGATACAGCTCCTTAGCACATTGGCTGAATGGAGAATGACCTTTGGCTCAACTAGCCCAACAACTGTCTCTGGTCCAAGACTCCCGGTGAAGTTAACATGCAGGATGCACAGTTCACTCCATACGGCATGCTCTCCAGTCAGAGGGGAAGTGGTAGAAGCCTCCCAAGACATGTAAAACTAAACTGGAGAAAGGACTTGAAAA
This sequence comes from Gopherus flavomarginatus, assembly GCF_025201925.1. NCBI lineage: Eukaryota > Metazoa > Chordata > Testudines > Testudinidae > Gopherus > Gopherus flavomarginatus. Next base: position 109,036,334 of record NC_066623.1, on the reverse strand, counting down.
CATCCAGTCCTTCAGGAGACAGTCCTACTACATAGGCCAGGGAGAGCAGCAAGAAGAACTATCAGGTATTTTCTCTCTGAAATAATTCCTGTGATCACTGCTTGTCCAGTCAGTAGAGGGGAGATTCTGCTAACCGGATAAAACTGCTCATGTCCTTATAGTGCGTTTACACAGTGGTCATGGCAGAGACAGCACAATGAGTTTCTCTTCTGCTCTGATCTTTGTTCTGCAATAAATTCTCTCCACACACATTATCTGATGCTGCTAAAGTACATGGCAATGCACCCTAGGCTATTTCTCTCCACATTACAATTGTTTGTACGGGCACCTCCTACTGGACTCAATGAGTCATTTCAACTGTGCAGCCTTATGGGTGGGAACCGTGCTCTGATCTTATTCTACGTGGGCTCTGGATTTACAAAAAAATAATTTGTTAAGCCGATCACATATTTTTTTGAGCTGCTGACTCACGATTTTTGAACACTTGGGCATGACAATACTGCCCACCACACAGGGGAATCTGGAGTGGAGGTACTTTTCTCTTTGTGTGGGTCTTTCAAAAGGCAACAGAGGAGAGAACTAGTATCATTAAAATAGGAGAATATGGGTGAAAACCCACAAAAATTGGAAGGGCAACCAAGGGGAAGAGAGCAGCCTGAGACTTCCTTTAACTCATTCATTGCAATTAACGAGAATTCAAGTTGATGGTGTCCTTTAACTGTGCACAGTTTTAGAACAAGAAATGAAGAACGTTATAACCAGTGGAAACACTGATGAATATCATTGCCAAGCAATCTCTTTCAAATTGATTTGTGGGGAGTTTGGATCCACCTTTCTGGGTGTGAAAGCCGGACAGAGCTTTTATCGACTCTAGCATTACAAGCACTGTTTCTGGTCTTTCAACCTGTTCCAGAAATGGAAAGAGATTTCTTTTTTTTATTACTAGACACTGTAGCATGGTCGATCCTGCACTAAGTTGAAATTCATCAAAGCCTTCTTTGTCTCAACAGAGTAATAAAAAGCCTAAACGTTATCATGCATGAAAAGGTTACAATGAAGGGTTTTTTTTTCCCCCTTCTCCTGCTCCAAAAGAGGGAGAAAAATGTGCCTGGCCAGAAGACAGAAAGGCTTTGAAAGAAAGCTGAGGCCCTTGATATAAATCAGCTGTGTCTGAGCAATGTGTAAGGGGAGCGAAACCATGGCATGACTATTAGAAATAGAACCCGAAGATGAGATTGGAACTTACCCTGGTTTGGGACGGCCAACAGAAAGGGGTGGCACGTCCGGCTCTTTAGCAGCGGGTCCCTCAGTCCCTCTGGAAGGGAAGGAGCTACCGCCGAATTGATGCCAGAAGAATGAAGTGGCGGCGGTAAAGCTGCCACTGAAATGCCGTCAATCATGGCTTTTTTTTTTTTTTTTTTTTTTTTGGCCGCTTGGAGCAGCAAAAACGTTGGAGCCGGCTCTGCCTGTACCAGGGGATGTGGGGGCTTCATGGTGATCTCTGACCTCAATCCACCCAGTGGCCTGTGCTCCCCACTACCATGCTGGAACCACATTCATTTATTGACAAATATTGTGCACACATTTTTTAGGCGCAAAATTCCCTCAGGAGTCACATATGTATGTATCATTATCGAGCATTTCTCTAGATCAGAGTGTGTGTGTGTGTGAGAGAGAGACAGAGACTTCAGGTGAGACAGAGTGAGTGAGAGTGTGTGTGTGAGACAGAGACAGAGTGAGTGAGTAAGTGGAGTGAGTGTGTTGCTTTACATGGGGTGAAATCCTGGCTCCACTCAATGGAAGTTTTACATTTGATTTCAGTAAGACCAGATTTCACTCATGATTAGCCCTGCCCTGAGGAACACATACTCTAGACACATCCACCCAACCCATTGGTTTAAATGAGATCTGGGTGCGGCCTTTAACATATGCTAAACATCAGCCCACAAAGACAGAGAGAGAGAGGGGGACTTTTTTTTCCCCACCAGAGGGATCTTCATGAAGGTGGCTGGTTTTTCGCCCCCCACAGCCTCCCTGGGGATTTTTCAAGCAATAACTATTAAAATGTTCTTGCCATTTGTCTAATGCAATTCCATGCGCCACATCCATCTTTGGAGAGCTGACTTTCATTAACACTTCAAAAATAATTTAAGGTTTGCGCTGTGAAGGTTAGAAACTTTTCACAGCTCAGCGCTAATAGCTCTGCTGTTTACGTGCTATAATGTCTCCATAACCTTTTCAAACACGCCGTGGCCAGCAGCTGGGACCTGTCCCTGCTATTTTCGTTCCTGGAACATAACCGCAGAAATGCTGTGACTTTGTGCCCCAGAAATGGTCACATTTCTTCTCTTTAGGCTTTTCTTCCATTATCGCACTAACAGAAAGGGCTTCACCTTTTCAAGTGGCTCCTGATGTATTGAAATGCAGCCACGGTCGTCCTTCCCCAGGAGAAATGTAACAATTTGATTGTCTCACTAGAAACCCTGTTTCCGGAGGTGAGGGAGAAGGCTAGGCAGACAGCCCTTCCTTTCAACTTGGAAGAGGACGTAACATGAGGTGAACAGCTTTGCTTAGAAGCACAAGGGGAGAATTCTTGTTTCCAAGTCCCAAATGGAACTCGGTCATGATTCCAGAGTGTTTGACAACATCGCAGCCGAACACGAGCTACAGCGTTTCTACTCCGTTTCATTTATTTGTGTGTCGATTACAGATCCTTAATGGAAACAGCACACTGGATGTACAAGCAATGCACAAACTGATGAGAAGTAGGAGAGCCGAGTGCACAAATCTAGTGTGGTGAAATGGACAAGACTCCCGCTCCTCATCTCTCTCAGAAAGTAGGAATCTTGTCTGCTTCAGTACCCCATCTGCTGACACAAACAGAAGACACAGCCAAAGAGGAAGGATGCTTCAATATGTATGGATATCACTAAGAATTATATGGAGCTGGCAAGGCTAATTTTAGTTAATCATCCTCAAAAGGGGTCGCTTTAGAAATACTGGGCCAAACCTTGCTCTCAGCTCAGGGTAGTGGGGAAATGCACCATCCAAACAGAAGCTTCCCAAATTCAATAGTGAACAGGGTGTGGCAGCAACATCAATATTATTACTAAGCCCTTCTGGCGCCAATGTTGGTGCATGGGGAGCAAATCAATCTCTTCCATCAGCTACTGCTTCCATCTGCTCTCAGGCACTGAGGTCAACCTTTCTGGGGGTTCTTCTTAAAGTTTCTCTTCAGCACCTTTGTTTCCTCACACCAGTTGGGTTCCACTTGAAGGCCTTATGTGGAAGCGTGAAATATGACGCTCACTGGCAGTGCTGCTGAATGGTCAGGTAGAGGCGTGGCTGGTGGTTCCCCCTTTCTTCTACGACTCTGACCTGTGGGGTTGGTCTCTTCTTCTGGGGCTTAGCCCTCCAGCCAGATCACACATTCTAGTCCAGAGAGAGAAAAGTGCAACAACAGAGATGTCTTTTGGTGCCTGTGAGGGCTCCTGGGCTTTCTCCCTAGCTCCAGGATTTGGAGTCTGGGTCTTCCCAGCTGGATTGCCCACCAGACTTCTATTGTTTTCCTACCTTCAGGGGCTGGTAGGGGGTCTCAGGCTCATCCTCTCCATTAGACTCCGATCCAGGGCCCAATGTTGGGCAGCTAAGTTCTGCACCTTGGGGTGCTAAATTGCTGCCTCCCTGGATCACTTCCTACCCAAGTTCCCTGCTTCTGACCTTCCCAAGCAGCCACCAGTCTCCTCTCTGCAGGCTTGGTCAAGGCAGTACTGTCAGGTCTCAGGTAACAAGAGATCCTGGGCTGTGATTTCCCCAGAGCTGAGAACAGAGGTCTGCTCCCTTCCACAGCTGGTCCCCTCTGAGCTACTCTGCTCCCCACCTTAAGCTCCACTTTCAGATTGTACAGGTTTTGTAGGTGTGGCTGGTCGGGACCACTTGGGCTGGAGCTGCTCCTTAACCCCTTGTTCTCCCATGTGGGGTTTGTATACCTCATCACAAGGAGTCTGCATTTTGGCATCCGAAGTACATGCCCCTAGATATCTGCAAGGCTTCCTTCTGGTTATAGGTGAGACAAGCTGCTGGTTGGTAACTCCTCAGATCTCTTGGTTGGTGCTAATGCTTATCCAATGCTCAGAATCTTTTGTAGACACATTTTCAAAAGGCATCTTGTTTTCTATCTAACATTTTAATAGATCTCCAGCACTTACAGCGAGATCTTAGCACTGACAACGTCTGAGCTGACAATTCTCAATTTTGTTTTGGAACTGGGTATATTTGATTTCCATATGTTGCAGGGTTTAGTGAATGCTGTGGATACCTTTCCTATCCTTGTTGTCACTTCTTTCTTGAGGTCTCCATTGGCTAGTATGCTGCTGCCCAGGTAAACGAACTGTTCTACCTTCTTGGTAGAACAGTCTTTGAATGAGTCTCACATCTGGTTTTCAAGGATGTTTGTTTTGATGTAGGTGATGTGGGCCCTGCTTGGCCTGCTGTTTCTGACAAGGTGTCTGTCTTTGTTTGTAGCTTTTCAGGGATGTTACTCAATAGCACATCAGCAGCAGCAAAGTGTAGCTCTTCTACATAGTTGCCATCTCCCCATGCTATGCCAGGGTTTGTGTTGCTAACGCACTTCTTAATTATGCAGTCCGTAGCATTGCCAAACAGCGGAGTTAGAATGCAGCCCTATTTCATGCCATTGTTCATGCTGAATCATTCTGTTGTCTCGTTATTCACCCTCACCGTGCACTTTGCATCGTAGGACATTAACCTTGATGATGTTGATGACTTTAGCTGGAATTCCATAAGACTGGAGACTATTCCACAATGTATGCCAATGAAGGCAGGCAAATGCCTTTTGAAAATCAAATAAACTGATAATAAGGGAGCCTGCCATTCATTCTTTGGTGTGAATAGCTGATGTACATAGAATCATGGAATACCAGGGTTGGAAGTGACCTCAGGAGGTCATCCAGTCCAGCCCCCTGCTCAAAGCAGGACCAATTCCCAACTAAATCATCCCAGCCAGGACTTTGTCAAGCCTGACCTTAAAAACCTCTAGGTAACCCATTCCAGTGCTTCACTACCTGCCTAGTGAAAAAGTTTTTCCTAATATCCAACCTAAACCTCCCCCACTGCAACTTGAGACCATTACTCCTTGTTCTGTCATCTGCTACCACTGAGAACAGTCTAGATCCATCCTCTTTGGAACGTCCTTTCAGGTAGTTGAAAGCAGCTATCAAATCTCCCCTCATTCTTCTCTTCTACAGACTAAACAATCCCAGTTCCCTCAGCCTCTCTTCATAAGTCATGTGCTCCAGCCCACTAAACATTTTTGTTGCCCTCTGCTGGACTCTTTCCAATTTTTCCACATCCTTCTTGTAGTGTGGGGCCCAAAACTGGACGCAGCACTCCAGAGGAGGCCTCACCAATGTCGAACAGAGGGGAATAGAATACACAGGGTCTCTTGGACCTGAATCCAGCTTGTTCTTGCCGAAGCTTTGCAGGCACCAGGGTTGAAAGTAAGATATAATACTTACTGGTACGGGGTCCCAGCTCCGGGCCCCCAGAAGGGGCGGGGCTGGAGATTAGCCTCCCCCCGCCAGTCCTTCAGGGCTACCCAGAGGATTCAGGGGGCCTGGGGCAAAGCAATTTTGGGGGCCCCTTCTATAAAAAAAAGGTGCAGTACTATAAAATACTATATTCTCGTGGGGGCCCCTTTGAGGCCTGGGGCAAATTGCCCCACTTCCCCCCACCACCCCGGGCAGCCCTGCAGTCCTTCCATGCTGCCCATCCTGCGCCGCCTGGGGCTCTGGTGGCGATTTAAAGGATCTGGGGCTCTGGCCGCTGCGGTGGTACTGATGGACAGGAGCCCCGGGCCCTTTTAAATCATTGGGCCCCGGGGCAGCTTCCCCTTTACCTCGCCTCCTCCTGGTTGGTGGCCCTTGCGGGGACCATTTAACATGGGCTGTGTACGGCCGGTACTGGGAGCCACTTCTTACCAGTATGCTGTACCAGCCCACTTTCATCTCTGGCAGGCACTCTCTCTTTCATTCTGTGTAGATGACATTACAGAAGATTTTCCTTACAACAGAGAATAGGTGACTCCTCTCCAGTCATGACAGTCAGTAAAATCACCCTTTCTGTGTATTCTGACAATTATTCTAGGTTTCCACTGGTCAGGAGGGGTCTCGTTTTCCAAGACGTCATTCAACAGCTCTGCCAGTTTCATCTGGGTGTTGCGTCAAATACTTTTAGCATTTCTGCTGTGATTGGATCATCTCCCACCCCTTTGCTGCTTTTTGTACTTCTGACATCTCTGTTGGACCAGTGTTGATATCAAGTTGATCGGGTTCCCATGTTTCATGAAACTCTGGTGCTGAGGTAAGGCTGGGTGTTTTGAGGGCTTCTTTGAAATGCGGTGCCCATCTGTTATTCTGCTCCACTTCACTAGTAAGCATTTGTCCATCTTTACTTTTATTGGCCCATTTCCCGAGTTTCCACACAGGATTTTAGTCACTTGGTAAACGACTCTGTGGCTTCCTATCATATCAGCCACTTCAACTTCCGCTGCTAAGTCTTCAACATATTTCCATTTAATTTGCTTGCATCACTTTTCATTGCTTTCTCTGCTTTCTTGTACTCCCCCTTTGCTTTTTCCAGTATTTCATCAGGCTTAGCACTCAGAAGTTTTCCTTTCAGAGCTTTCCCCCCACCCTTCGTAATATGCCATCTCTCTTGGCTTATCCAATTCTTGCTCTGTGTTGATATCCAACTACTGCAGCTTGAATCATATTGTTTCTGACCACTGCCAATTTTTCTTCAGGTCCAGTCAATGTCATAAGATGGTTAAACATGATGGCCAGACATGGCCCTGCAGCTGGAAGGATCGTTTCAGCCCTTTTTTAATTAATTACAGCAGTCAAACACTGTAGCAGGACCAATGATGCATCAAAGGGAATTTTAGCACTAGAGCAAGGTGAATTGTTAGTTTTGAAATTTCCTACAAGCTGATTATGGCTTCTTGAATGTACTCCACAGCCATCCCACTCCAATGGCTCTGTGTGAGATGGGTTCTGTGCTTTCAGTCCATATCCTACAGGAGAGAATGTGAAATGAAGTAGGGGCCTCAGCGCAGTTCCCAGTGGACTGATGGCCACATAAGAAAAAAACCACAAATACAACCAGCGTTGATTGCCACCTTTGTCATCCGCCCGGGCAGACGCCGAGGACTGAACAAACCACGGGGACAAAACTATCCTTCCTGGTGGATCCCTCCTGACAGTGTTGAGGTACATTAGTTGGGTGCTGCAGGAAAATGTTCATTCCTGCTGCCTGTATCACGCTTGCCTTGTGGACAAATCAAAGATTTCAGTCTCCCAGAGAGTCAAAGCCCCACCCTTCCACATGGATTGACATTTGTTTTTAAAAAGATCATAAAACAGCAACACTTTTTAAGCCTCTCAACTTGAGGAGAGAGAAGGGGGCCGTTGCATAACAGAGAGTTAAAAGGTAAGTTACACAAAGTACAATTAACCGCAGCCCATCTACGGTTTGCAGGCGGCTTTGCTAAATTCTGCACGAAAAGCTGCCAATTCAGCAGAAAGTGATGAGGAGTCAGGGTAGCAAATGAGAACAGACACAGATTGGGCTAAAGAACAGAAAACAAAAAGTCATCGTTAATTAAGGGACCTAAATGATGGGCCTTGCTGAATGAGGTCGCTGAGTATGCCCTTCCTGCTCTAGTTTTAGATTATGTAAATGACTTGGAGAAATGGTGTTTTCAGACTTCACACGTTTGCCGGGAAGGCCATAAAATGGACACGGGAAAAACAGGCCAAAGATTTAGATCTACTCTAGAACTGGGTCAACATACAGGAAGAGAAAATTAAAGTCAACAAATGCAAAGTAATGTTCATCTCGGTGTGATCTTTGCAGCCTCCCCTCCCCCCACTAAGTCTAATTTATATAAATAGCTTAGAGAAGTTGACTGCAAACTGGTTAAGTCTGCTGACAATGCAAAATTGAGCAGCAGAGTGGACATAAGGGCGGGGAGGGGCAAAGCAAGGAAATTCTAAAGAGTTCTCAGTGCTGCCAGGTAATTTAGCTGATACACAGCAAATAATGCTTAATGTTGACAAATGGGAAAGCAATACAATTTATTTCCAAAACCAGAGGACAAAATGGGAATCGCCTTGGATTTCAGCAAGAGGAGTCTGAAATGGTCCCTGAGAGTAGAACCCTTTCTAAGCCTGGGCTGCGTGGCCATACAATTCATTTTCAAAAATAATCCAGGTGTTCAGAAAAACAAATGAAAAACATTAGGGTTCCTTAAAGGTGACCTGCAAGGGGGAAAAATGGACTTATACCTATCTTTACTTCTTTATAGGTACCTCTACATTAGGAAAAAATGTGTTTACACAACAGGATAGCTAACACAGATTAGCTAAAACATTGCTTAGCCTGAGTATAGATGGGGCAAGTTATAGTGTTAACTCAATGTAGGTGATCAAGACGAACCCTGGGAGGTCAACTAGGCATACCCAAAGATGGAAGACAGAAAAGGATTTCTTTAGGGGATTTGGTGCTGGTTTTTTAAAGAGCTTGTTTTAAACATTAGGGAATCAGGTCCCATCTAGCCTGGCAAACCCTGGAGAACTAGGAAAATGAGGACATCACAAAAGTGAAAGTTGGGCAATAGACAAGAGAAAGGATTTTGATCAGGCTGATTTCAGCTCTTAAGCTTAGTTCATCCCATGAGCTGATCTCCCCAGTTTTGTGCAGAAAAGCTGCGTTGGTGGCACTGCTTCCTTTCTCCAGCCTTAAATCTCACAAAAGTGCTGCATCAGAAGGAATCCAAGTGTTAGCACGAAATCAGCAATTCATAAAGAAATCGCTGATTACTTATTATAGACTTAATATTAATTATACGAAAATATACACTCTCTGCGACACCTCGTAGCATCCCCTCTTTCAAAACAGAGCAGACCAGAGATGACATCCCCAGTATTTGTAAAGTGCAAGGAGGCAGAATCAACCCCTTGTTAACACAACAAGTTACTAGAAGTTCTTTGCATCTCAGAAAGCAACCATAGAGGGCAAAGAGTTGGGATGTCACCTTTAATTCTGGATGTTCAACCCAGATTTTTGAATGCCCACACAAGATCCTACTTCAACAGCGCCGGCATATTGTGTATTGACACACACAACAATACAAAACATAGTACACCAGCCAAACAGGCAGCAGGAAGACATATCTGACTAACGCGGGGTTAAAGAATGAATGAGGACAGGTTCAAAAGGAAACCTTAATGAGAAGGGATCTCTGTAGCATAGATGGCATCGTAAGTGCTGTAGTCAAGGAGACAATCACGTCATTTTTTCCACTCAGCCCAAAGCATCATACAATGCATAAAAATGAGGGATTTAGAGGGTAACCCCCCCCTCCAAAGAAACCTTACAGAGACAATAGAGAGCAATTCTGATTTCCAAATGTAAGTCTGGGACCAGCTCCTCACAAAGGCTTGATGCTTAATTATTTAAGTCCATTGGAATTTTGCCACTGGCTTCAGTGGGTGTTGTACCAAGCTGAAAATGCACAGGGCACAAATCAAGGGGTGGGGCCCTTATGCTGGTGCTGCTCTGTGTATGCCTTCCTCCACATACTGTGTGTTAGAGCAGTCTGAAGAGGGCTCTAATTTACACCTGCTTTCAATAAACACAAAGGATTGAACAGCTTGCCTAGGATTGCATAGTTTAACTCTATCCTGACCACACCCCCTTTTGTATTCACCACGCCTCCCTTTCTTTGCCAGCAAAGAGGATATGGGCCACAAAGCTATATTGTCAATTTTGGATCAGACTTATACTGAGCTGATGCCTCCCTGGACCGTCTAACATGCCTTTGCAGCCAGTGGCATGGTACAAAATGGGAGCGATGCACCTGAGGGTCGTTATTTTAAAAGGGTTCTACAAAGCAAAGCAGCTGAGAGTTTGAAACAACCAAAAGGATTTAGACACACGAAAGGATATTTTCTCAAATGAGTAGGAATAATGGGAGACTTCCCATCACAAAGTGTTATGCAAAAACCCGTGCATAACCCTGGGAGAAAGGAGAGAAATGGCAGTCATCAGAATCAAGGCCGGCTCTGGGTTTTTGCCACCCCAAGCAAAAAAAAAAGGGGGGGGCGGGGCCACTGGATCAGCAATGCGGGGGGGGGACATGGCGCGGCTGGAGCGGCAAAGCGGGTGGGGGGGGACACGGCACGGCTGGAGCAGCAAAGTGGTAGGGGAACACGGTGCAGCTGGAGTAGCAAAGTGGAGGGGCAGGGGGAGAAACAATGGTGCAGCCAGCAAAGCAGGGGATAAACAAACCAAAAAACCCTACAGGGCGGCCGGAGCCAGGGGAGGGAAGGAGTTTGCTGCAGGGCGCTCCCCTCCTCCGCGCCGCTGCCCCCTACAGGGTGCCTGGAGCCGGCCCTGATCATAATAAAAATCAGCTTATCACTGGATTGGGAACGGACACTGTGCTGGCCAATAGACAGTGGGAACAAATCCCGAAACATGGTGTGTAGTTCTACAGTGGACGGATCATAACTACTTCTGACAGATACCTGAGAGATCTGTCTCTTGTTTGTACTTTGGCAACACTTGTGATGCCAGCAATGTTTCACTGAATTGAACTGACACTGAAAAATTGGAAGATGTTTGTCTATATCCCCTGGTGACTGCTTTAAAAATTCTAACCACTGTGCGCAGAAATATTTTCATTACATTCAGGTCTAGTAATATCAGGGAAAAGAGTATTTGAGGGTTGGGGATGGGAAATTTAAACCGCTTCCAGCATTGAAAGCCTACACACGAACACTGGTATGAAGAGTCAGGACGTGAAATTGACCAACTCTGTTTCAATATCCAATTAAGATGAAACAGAGAAAAAATCATCATAAAAGTAAATCAGATAAAGTTATTTCTTCCAGGTGCTATTAGCAACACAGACACAAAATAAATGGGTTTACATATACTCCAAAATCAATGTTCTTGTGATGCAGATCAGTTTATTAAGAAAGGCTGAAATTGGTAAAGATACATTGATTTTCTATTAATTAAATATCCTTAGGAAAAAGACAACTGAAGTTATGAACTGTCATAACGGGAAAATATTGATCTGTGTAAGTGGACATCTGGGAAGAGCACCATGACTGACAACACAGCACTCTGTCCCTTCTCACCTGATCTATCCATTCACAGTTTGAGAGTAAAAGTTCTTTTCATGCTTAGAAATTCACTGTGCCTGGAATGAAGAGTGACTCCAAAGACTAGGACTGTTTAAATTCAGAAAGGAGAAAAATAAGAGGAGACATGATAGAGATACCTGAAATAGTGAATGACCCAGAGAAGGCAATCGTATCCTGTCTCATAATACAAGAAAGAGGAGGCAGTCAATGAAATCAAAAGTCAGTACATTTAAAACTGATTAAATGAAATCTTCACACAATACATAGTTGGCGGGTGGAATTAATTGCCACAAGATATCAATGAAGCCAAAAACATAATAGGATTAAGAAAGGGATTAGACGAGAGAACGTTTGGTTTGCCTCCGTTACAGTCCCTCTCTGCACACCTAGAGGGTGTGGGGGGCAGGAGGAAGAAAAGAGGTCAGGGTCTGGGGGGCAATAAGCTCCCTGCGCATGTGGCTCCTTGGAAGTGGATCAGGCACCTGCTGTGCCAGTGTCTAAATGGCCCACTTTGTCAGTGGGAATGGTCATGGGAGGCAGGCAAAACTGGCCTTCCACCTGAGGCCCTGCCCTACTCCGCCCCTTGCACTCCCTCCACCATAGTCCAGAGCCCCCCCTACACACGCAGCTGGAGGAGCCCCAGTTGAACCACCCTGACCCTGAGCACCCGCCGGACCCCCGGGCCGCTGGCTTTCAGGGAGAGGAGGGACACGGCGGGGGGACCTCGCAGGGTTAGAGATGAAGAGGGATGTGGCAGGCGGGAGATGGGGGAGTGGTCTCGTGGGGCAGAGGAGGAGGGAGGCGGTGAGTGGAGGAAACCTCCAGGGTGAGTGTGTGTGGCGTGGAGGAGAGCAGGGACCGACTCACCAGGCAGCGGCGGGCAGTGGTGTCCTTGGGGAAGAGGTGGAGTGCAGGTGAGGACACCATGGCCCAGGCATCTGGTGGTAGCTGATACCCACCACACTTGGGAATGGCTCCCTTTCCCAAGTTTATCTGGCGCTGTTCTGTGAAACAGTTATTTCAATTTCCCAAAGTAACTAACATATTGGCTCCATTCCACCTTCCGGTCATAGGGCACATCTGTGTCTCACCTATATTGTTTGCCTGCCTCCACTGTACGTTCCTTGGAGAGGGACCACACCTTCCTATAGACGCTCAACTCTATTCAGGGCGAGTATTCAGAACACTTCTTCCCAGCACTAAATTCAGAACATGCCATGACATTTTCATGCCGCATTGCGGTCCTATGCCATGGCATTCTGGAGGGGCTCTCTGTGTGGACTCTCCTGCCAGATTCCCCCTTCAGCTCGACTGCTCTGAAAGCACTGGCTGTGAAGGACACAGCAGAGCAGAAAAGTCATTTCTACATTTGGATATGTTGCAGTGACTAACACTGCAGGCTCCATGCACTGCAAGAGAAAAAACGTATTGGGGGGGGAATGACTCAGGCCTCATAAAACAAATGATTTCTCCAAACCACAAAACTGATTTTGGTCTCAATTTACTGTTTCTTCTGGTGCTGGTGCGTGCATGTGTGTGTGTGTGTTGGGGGAGCAATTTTCATATGAAATTGAAGAGTGATGTGTTAAGACAAAATGTTTTAAAATAATTTTCTGCCTTCTGTCATAATTCAAATTATGCAAACACAGATTCCCTTTACTCTCTCATCAGATATCATTCTAAATGTTATATCTATCTCTATATATAGAGATAGATATACACACACAGAGACACAAATCTATCTCACGCACATCTAAGACAATTACTGTGCTAACTGAAAACCTCAAAATCTGTAATGAATTTATCTTCACAAGACCCCTGGGAGGCAGGGCAAAGCAACCATCGCCATTGTACAGTTGGGAAACTGAGGCACAGTGACTTGCCTGAGGTCACAAAGGGTGCTATAGCAGAGCAAGGAATTGAACCCAGCTTTCCTAACTCCCAGGCTAATGCCCTAACTCTTAGACCATTCTTCCTCTCCAATACAAACGTCCCCACACACATAGCCATTGACACCCTCTTTGATAGACTCAGCAAAGAGGCCAAGGCTTGATTAGGCATGGGGACCAAACTCCCCTCTTAACCCTAGAGGTCAGACATAAGGCACACAGACAGGACTCTTGCATTGCAACCACCTCTGCTGCACTTTTTCTCTACCTGTCTTGTGGTTAGTGAATTTCATTCCCTCCGGTGCTCAGCCCGACATACACTCACAATTGGTGCGAGATGACCTTCAGACATTTCCTCTCTGTTCCCCCAACTGGATGCTCAAAATGAGGAGTGAGCTAATTAGCAGGCAGGCACGACAGCAGGCTTCGCTGACTCGGAGAACTCCAGCTGCAGAGGATGAATTTAATGTATTGTTTGCAGCTTCAATGTAAAGGGAGGACTGTAGGCAGCAGCCTACCAGGTGAGCAACAAGGGAACCTGACTTAGTAAAGGAAGGACAATCTGCTTTGCTGGAAGTTGCCTTGCACCTAAAATCCCTTTGGGTTATCAGCTGAGCAACATCACTTAGTTGAGTTCCCAGCACTTTGCACTGCCCCTTTTTATCCCCGGAATACTAAAAGACCAAACATGTGTCATTCAGCTGAAGGGTTCTGGCAGAGGAGAGATAGCATAGGAGAAGGGCAGCAAGAGGTATATCCCACTGGTCTCCCGACAGGCCATGCCAGTGCAGTGAGATCAGGCAGAGAAGCTACTGAATGGAAGGTGAAGGGAGGGAGAGACTGAAGGTCAAACACATCCTGCTTGCCCCAGTTCTCTTGCTAATTTGGCCTATCAAGCAGAAGAGCAAAGTGCTTTCAGTGCCGATTTCCTGGTGGGCGGCAGTGACAGGAGGCAGGCCCAGAGATCGCTCTGCGAGCGTTGAGCCGGTGCCAGCAGAGAGCTTTGGCAGCCGCAGAGTGTCGCGCTCTGGGAATTTCCGCAGCAGAAAGTGTTGGTCTCGTTGCCGCAGTTAGATGACACCAGTCCTGGTGGTGACAGTGAGCCTTACAAGGAGAAGTGAAGGTGTAAAAACAAGATGAAATCCAAGCTGCGTTACACTGAAGGGCAGGAAGGGTTGGCTGATGTCAGGGCTGCAGCTAGTGCTGTTTCAAATGTATGCTGTGCCCAAAATGAAGAGAGAGAGAGAGAGAGAGAGACCACAAATTCACGTGGCAGCTAGAGTTCATGGCCTGAGAGCTCTGTACAACTTGACTTCAAACGTCACCTATCTTTTACCTTTGCATTGCCTTAGAGCTGGAGCCTCTGTCCACTTTTGCATCAAGGGGCAGAGAGAATTCAGTGGTGGGTGCTGTCCTGTCAGAGCCTGATCCACACAATGTTGCAGGAGGCACTAAACCAGGTCATGAGATGTGGTGTATTCAGAGTCTAATTCAGTCAGGAACAGACAGGTACCATGGTAGATGGGAATGGGGCATAGGGTAAGAGGTTGTTTCTAGAGCTGAGAATGGGGGAGGAGGAGAGAAGAGTGGGTGCATAGGAGAAGAGAGATGGGATCTAATTAAACTATGCTCCTGCCTCGCAGCTTTGGCTCCAGCTGAGGTGAATACAGTGGTGCAAGTAGGGTGGTACAGTCCGGTACTCCGTATCAATAAGCTATACCGAAAGAAACAGGAAGAGCAGAACGAGGGGGCGCCGGGTGGCCCCAAGCCGGCAGCTCCTCCAACACGGCTGTACTGCCTGCATCTCCTGTCCAGGGTCCGTACAATAGGTGCTGGAATTATGGGTGCTGCTACACCCCCTGGCTCGAAGTGGCTTCCATTGTATACAGGGTTTACAGTTTGGTTCAATACTTCTCAGCACCCACTATAAAAATAGTTCCAGCATCCCTGGCCTGTACAGCAGCCCCACTGGAGGACAGGGCTGGGGGAGGAGCTGCTGGCATGGGGCTGCCTAATGTTCTGCGGTTCACGGCTCTATGAGGAACTGCAATGGTGAAAGGAGCAGAACCCCACACTGGCAGCTCCTCCAGCGTGGCTGTACCTCCCCTCGCCTCAGCCCCCCAGCCCCGTCCTCTGGTACAGACCCTCAGACAGAACTCAGAAGACGCAGCCAGGTGGAAGGGCTGGCGGCGGTATAGTCACACCAGAGGCGTTCCGTTCACCACTGCGGTTCCCGAGTGCCCTGTAGTTGAGAAGTCTCCAGCGCAGCGGGAGGAGGACAGAGCCCGCACCCCAAGCAACATGGGAAGGATCATCGGGAAGGGAGGGGGAATGCGCGGGACCATGTGAGGAGTCACGTGGGGGGTCACGTGCCCCCCCCCTTTAGCTGATGCAGTGTACCAGTAAGAAATCAATTCTATTTGCACACTGGGTGAATTTATTTCCTCTAAAGCCTATAGGTCTGCAATTTTAAATTCAGTGGGACAAATTCATCTTGCGTGTGACTTGGATGATTTCAGTGGCATTGCACCAGGGAGGAAGTTTGTCCATTGTGCTTCTATATTATATATTCGCACATGTGCGTGCATTCATACACACATACTTCCATGCATGGATTATTCACAAGTAGCTGAGACAGGAAATTACACACATGATTATATTGGAGCCAGGCTGCAGTCTCATGGTGCTTTTATTTGGAGTTGCTAGTTTATTAAAATCTTCTCCTGGAAATCCCATCCAAGTTATGATGTTCATAAGGAAAAGGTGACTCCCCATCCCAAGCTCCCCCAAAAAAGAAAAGCAGAGAAAGGGAAAGGAATCCATCAGTCCAGAGTAGAAAGTCCTGTTTCTCCAGGCTGCTCAGCTAAGGAAAGAAACTTTCAAACCCTTCCTCTCGCTTGGGCCTTTAAAAACAACATAGTCTGAATTTCTCTAAACTCGCCACTCAGTCAACAAATGGTAAATAATACAACAATCCTGGGAAAATCAAGGCTTTCTTGGGAAACGCACCACTGGTACATAATGTGGATCCGGACTCCCAGCTGGTCTGTGTTTGTGTTTTCCCCGCAGCAGTTTCTAAAGCGTGGAGGTATGGTAAATTGTAGCCTGCTGCTTTCTGCTACACAGTGCAGCTTTTTCAGATGGATGGGGAGCTGATTAAATTTGCTAAAGGACTGCACTGGCTTCCTCAAACACTTTCCCTCCCTGGCTCATTTTCTGTTGATGCTTCTGGTGTGGCCTGCTAGCTCCCAACAGGGTTAATTTGCAGGCCCAACAGGAGAAATAAAATGCATCAGCTCCCCAGTTGCTTTCCTTTTGTCCTTGTTTGCTGTCCATTTTGTGGGAGAGCAAATTCGGCTAACACAAATAGCCAATTGCCCTGGAGCTAGATTCTGGCTCCTTCTCAGGACCCTTCATGCCACTCCAGTGTCGTATAAAAGCTGCAATAGGCTGGGGGGAGCATTCTCTCGGCGCAGGAACATTGTGTGACTGATGTAAGTGATTTAATTCTGCTCCCTCTCGCTCTCCAGTATAAGGATGTACCAGAAGTAGAAGGCTATAAAAGCATGGGCAGGAGAGGGTGTGCTCAAAGCCCTCAGCACTGGGGGGTATTCCACGCTACAGAGCAACCCAGTTAAGAGTGTGGTAATTTAGAACAGCCTCCAGGGCCATTTTGGTCCCTGAAGCAACTCAGAATGCAAAAAGCCCCAAAATAGCATAAAGACACCTTTGTCTGCCCTCCCTCCCTCCTGAACTGCAACTTCTGGACTGGGTCTCTCAGGGGACACGGCCCAGAGCCTCAGCCCTAGCACTTGCTTCTCTCAAAGCACCTTGTTTTCTCTTCACTCTTAGCCTATGTTTCCAAGAGATATTTCTCACTCCAAAGTACTAATTTGCCAGCCAAGGGAATAAGATGGCCTGAATAGCCTTTCCTCCAGCATTCATGCCCACAGAGCCTTCCACCAGGCCTCCAGGCTCCTGAGGAAAGGATCTGCGAACTATACTCATCCTTTTCTTTCATTATCATCATTATTACTGATCTGTATTATGATTCATCGATCCTAAGGCCACAAGGGGCCACTGTGATCATCTAGTCTGACCTCCTGCATAGCACAGGCCAGATCATGGAGAATAGATCCATCAATGTCTATTAGCCAGGATGGGCAGGGTTGCACAACCATGCTCTGAAGCGTCCCTAGCCTCTGCTTGCCAGAAGCTGGGAATGGGCAACCGGGGATGGATCACTTGATGATTCCCTGTTCTGTTCATTCCCTTTGAAGCACCTGGCATTGGCCACTGTCGGACGACAGGATACTGGGATTGATGGACCCCTTGGTCTGACCTAGCATGGCTGTTATGTTCTTGGGGTGAGCAAAGAGGAAGAACTCCTTAGTAGTGGTATGAAGGGCTGTCGGGCTGCCAGATGAATCTTGCGAGAACTAAGTGACAATCCTGTTTTCTTTAGATGCAACATGTATTCCAGATTGAGCAGAAGAGGGGGCAGATTGCAGGAGTGTGTCCTGGACTTCATACCAGTGACTAAATCTTCTCCACTTCTGAAGGTAAGTATTTCTGGTAGATTCTTTCCTACTATTTAATATCTGTTGTGTCACTACAGAACAGGACGAATCTATTCCTGTGAACCAGCAAGGAGCCATGCCTTGAGGCAGACAATGCTCAGATGGGAATACAGCAGTTGACCAGTGTCCTGAGAGAGGCGTTGCCAAGTGACTGGGAGATTTATTAGTGGACAGAGCACTAGGTGGAACAGGTAAAGAAACCATGCCTGCCTTGATCATGTCAAGGCTATTTGAGTAACTCTGGTCCTGTCCTAGCTGATTTTTTTCTCTGCTCTGAGAATCAAAGGCACCGGGGTGGGGGGCGGGGGGAAGAGCATAAAACAATTTCCCAATCCAAGGGATTAGGAAGGTGTCCTCCGGGGAACTGCAACCTAACCACTCCTTGAATAAAATACTATAGATGGCATTTTTTGTTCATAGCTGTTGCAGAGATCTACCTCCAGAAATCCCCAAATCTGAAAAATGTTCACCAGGACCTAGGACTTCAGCTTGTATTCATGGACTTGGGAAAATATCTGTGGAGGTCATTGGCCATGACATTTTTGTCTATCAGGAAGACACATTGCTGAGATTCCTACACAATGTTTTATGCACCAGTTCCATAAACTTATCCCTTCATGCAGACCACTCTGAGCGCCAACAGGTTGATATGGAGTTTGGTTTATTGGAGTGACCATTTGCCCTGTACTGGGAGATCACTGAGGTGTGCCCCTCCATCCTAACAGAGATGCATCCGTGGTTATGGTCACCATTGGCATCAGCTGGAGAAAAGGAACCCCCGTCCCTACATTTTGATGAATCTTCCACCTAGGAAATGCTTCACCTGCTGGGAACTGACACGGGCCTGTCAAGGCTGTGTTTGTTTGGTGAGTAAAGTGATCTGAGCCATTCCTGGAAACAGGTGTAATCTCTCATGTTCCGTCACAAAGGTGCAAGCTGCCAAGTAACTGAGGAGTTCAAGACAGTTTTGGACTGAAGTCTGGAGACTCCCTTGAATAATTCTGACAAGGTTTGATACAGTCACAAACCTGTCCATGAGAAGGAAGGCCCTGGTTGCTAAAGAATCCAGTGATGCCCCTATAAATTGTATGTTCTAAATAGGAGTCACTGTGGATTTTTCCAAATTCAACTGCATACTCGAGGCTAAGAACAGGAGAAGTGTTTTCACTGTGGCAGATGACACCTGTTGGTAAGTCCAACCCTTGAGCTGCTGTTCATCCAAGTACAGGAATAGTATGGGGATGATAGCAAGTAGGCAGCTACTACCAATAGGACCTTTGAAAACATTCTTGGAGCCAAGGAGAGACCAAATGGGAGCACCTGATACTGAAAATGATCTTGGTTGACAATGAAACACAGGGCCCTTCTGTGAGAAGGGTGTATTGCTATATGGAAGTAGCGTGTCTTGAAGGTGGAGGGCTGAAAACAAATCCCCTGAGTTTAGGAAAGGAATTATAGCTGCTAAAATCACCATCTTGAACTTTTGAGGCTTCACAAATTTATTTAGGAGTCTTAGATCTAAGATTGATCTCCACCCTCCATTTTTCATTCGTACGAGGAAATATTTCAAATAGCAGCTTCTCACCCGGTGCTGAGCAGGGACTGGTTCTATCATTCAAAAGAAGAAGCGAGTTTATTTCCCATTTTAATGAAGACTCATCAGAAGGGTCCTGGAAGAGAGATGGGCAGGGGGAATGAGGAGGCAGGAGGGAGATAAAATGGATGGTATAGCCCAATGATATTACTTCTATCACTCATTTGTCTGAGGTGATATGCTCCAATGCTTTTGGAAATAGAAGAGTTGATCTCCAGATAAGGTGAGGCGAGCAAAACATTGAAGTTGGCAAGCTAACAGAAGTGGTGGATTCAAACTCTTGACCATCCTATCAAAACTGATGCTTTGATAATGAAGCTGTATAGATGAATCAGGTGGGCTAGAATGTCTCTTTCTCTGGAACCGCTCTCTTTTTCTAGGAGGTTCTGTCAGTCTCTGAAACCCAGAGAACTGCATCTGACGGGCTCTTTAAGCCATTTGCGATTTACTACACTTCCTTTTGTCTATAGGAGTGTAGATACCTAACTAGTGTAAAGTGACCCTGGATTCCTTAAGGGTATGCAAAGACTTGCCGGTATTTTCCACAAACAGCTTCAGTCCATCAAATGGTAGGTCCTCTACCATATTCTGGACTTCTCTGGGGAAGCCAGGTAGCTGTAACCAGGAAGCCCTGCACATCACCACTGCCATAGAGATGGAGCGGGCTGCAGTATCTGCGGCATCCAGAGGTGCCTGAAGAGATGTTCTGGGCAATAATTGTCCCTCAGCAATAGTGGACTGAAATTGTTCCTGTTGGTCCAGAGGAAGGGGTTCAATAAATGATACAAACTTTGTGTAGTCTATGTAGTTGCTTGTTGCCATCAGCACCTGGTAATGTGCAATACAGAACTGTAGGGTTGCAGATTAATAGGATTTTCTCCCCAGCAGGACCAGGTACTGCTGGTCTCTGTCATACAGGGTGGACTTATAAAGATGTTGCTGCACCCATTCATTAATCAGATCAACCACTAGAGAGTTAGACAGAGGGTGGAAGAATAAGAACCTGGAATCCTTAGGGGCCATGTAATATTTTTTTTAATCAGCCCCCTTACATGTGGGCATTACTGCAGCCGAGTTTTGAAGATTCCAGGAGAGCCCTGTTGCTAGGAAGGACAATTCTGGATGATGTCACAGAGAGCAGAATATTCAACAGCTTCTGTTGGTATTCTCTGATTTCTTCAAGAGGTATCTGTAGAGATTCTGCCACCTGCCTAATGAGATCCTGGAACTGCTGAAAGTCATCATCCATAGATGGAGGAGAAGGGATTACAGCTTCATTCAGCAAAGAGTATGAAATGGTAGTTTGAGGAGTGACCTCTTCATCCACCCTAGTCTCTTGGGCTTCAAATGTTTCCTCCTGTTGATGGGGAGTAGAAGCTTGAGACTCCCTACTGTCTGGATGGGAGAGGGTTGGGCCCCTAGAAAACTGTCTGCAATAAGCTGCCGAGGGATCCCCATTGAGGACTATACGGGAGAGGGCTGACATCCAGGGTAGCTCTCGCCAGAAGTGATGAGGTCCTTGAGTATGGTCCCTACCCCTCTGAGAAAGGAGATTTGTTTATGGATACATGGGGGACCCCTGAACAGAAATTGATAATGCTAAAGGGAAATCTTCATCATCATCCTCTTCTTCTTCTGTTGGTGGAGCTCCAGCAGAAAAGGAAGGTGATGGTACCGGGGATATATAGAGATGGAGTGGAACTTTATACTGAAAGGTGCTCAGTACCCACCAGCAATGGGGACTCTAGTTCAGCAGTAAATCCTTTGTGCACCTGAAATCTTGTGGCATCAAATGGTGTTGCAGTACCAAGTACGGTTGTGGCACTGAGAAATGTTGCAGCAGCAAGGCGTGTTGCAATACCGATAGACATTGTGGCATCGATGGATCAGTATGCTTGCCCTGGCTGGTCAGTACTGATTATTTAAGGCACTTTGCAGAGGGCACTGATGTGGTTGGAGGTTTACACAGTACTGAAGACCACAGTGAGGTACTGGCAAAGGAATTAAATCTGACAGTACCAGTCCTCTGTGTTTTCTTTGTCCATCATCAGTAAGCAGTAACGAGGCCTTCCTAGAATCATGCCTGGACTTAGAGCTGTGGGGATTTCCTGCTTCATTGCTACCACAGGAGCTTTTTGCCGCCTTCTACTGAGCCTTGAGGACATTGTTTCTGAGGCGTTCAACCCAGTCAGGGACCAAGGTCTTTTTGAGGAGCATTCCTTGGAAGGGGAATTAGAGTTTCTCTTCTCAGGATGTTTAGAGGAAGACTCTGAGGAGGTCCCCTTTCTGGGAGAGTGCTGTGTTGAGGTTGAAGGGGCACTAGAAGGCCCTGAGGAGTGATGTACAGGGCAGTTCTCCTGACCTGGCTCCGAAGCGGCGTGAAGGGAACATTCCATCATCAATAGTTGGAGCCTGCTTTCTCGGTTATTCTGAGCCCTAGGTTTGAGGACTCAACAGAAGGTATACTTCTGAGGGATGTGTGACTCTCCCAGGCAATAACTGCACATGAAGTGTCTGCTGCTGATCGGGATAGCTTCTCTACATGAGAAGCAATGTCTAAACCTTGGTGAACTGGGCATGCCCCCCCCACAGGGAGGATTTACGGAGGAAAATAAATCCCTTTAACACCCCCCCACACACACACACACAGAGGCTACGTCTTCACTACCCGTCGTATCGGCAGGTAGCAATCGATTGCTCGGGGATCGATATATCGCGTCTCATCTAGACGCGATATATCGATCCCCGAATGCGCTTATATCGATTCCGAAACTCTATCAACCCAAAAAGAGTTGCGGAGTCTACATGGGGAGCCACGGACATCAATCCCGCACCGTGAGGATGGTGAGTAATTCAATCTTAGATACTTCGACTTCAGCTACGTTATTCATGTAGCTGAAGTTGCGTATCTGAGATCGATTTTCCCCCGTAGTGTAGACCAGCCCACAAACTACTACTACTACAAACTAAGAACTAATTAGCTAGCTAAGTTGGGATAAACAAGCACAGCGAAAGTCAAAGCAAACACCAAGCAGATGCGCCAAGTGCCAATTCAAACCGAGGCAACCTGATATGGCCTCAGTGCAGGATACCAGGCACTTGGCATGGGCTGAATGGACAATGCTGATGAAAATCTCCAGCCGAAGGCATGTGGGGAGCACTTGCATCTGAAGTGGAGCACTCATAGGGACAGTACTTGAAGAAGGAAGATATACATTCCCCTCTCCCTGCCCTGCACACTTCCAAGCTATCCGTTCACTCCCATCGAGCAGGACAGTCCAACGATTTACTTCCTTCAGCATGACGGTATCCCATCCTCTTCTCCCATGCCTCTGGTCAGATTTGGGGGCTGTCTGTCATGGATATTTGTGGTAGGATATTATTTGCCAGGGTGGACTCTGTTACAGGATGGATAGTGTTTTGGATCCAGGTGATGTTTATTATTTTCATAAAAAAAGCAACTTGCTCTTTCTGTTGTTACAGGCTCTTAAACAGTTTGTCCATGCTCTGTCTTCATTGTTGGCTGCCTCACATTCTCAGGGCTGTTCCTTTGGGACGCACAGAATCTCAAGTTGTATTTCGCTGGGGTTGACTGGCAGGCTCGTTTGTTTCCAGGGCTGGCGTTCTGGAGCTAGCCAGCGCGAGAAGAGAAGTCACAAGAATGCAGGAGTCGCTCATTAAAACAAAGGATTTGTCTAGGCTTGAAAACATGCTACTTTGGGGCACACAATCTTGCCTCAGCCAACTGGGATTAAATATTTATACTGCGGTAGCACCAAGAGGTCCAATCAAAAACAGGCCCTCACTGTGCTAGGTGCTAATCAAACACATAGTCAGAGACTGTCCCTGTCCCAAGGAGAAGAGCTATTCATCTGAACAGAAAAGACACAGTACAAGAAGAAACAGAGGCATAGAGCAGTGATGTGATTGCACAAAATCTCACTACAAGTCAGAGTTGGGAGCAGAAGCCAAGTCTCCTGAGTCCTACTCCAGTGCCCTGTCCACTGGGCCACTGTTCCTCTTTACTAGGCCATGGTTAGCAACGTAGCAGTGACATTAATAAATGAATACAATGGGCCTGATCCTAACTGCACTGTGGCTGATTTACACTGCACCACCAACATTAAGCAGCCCTAGAAGGGGCATAACAGGCTACAAGAGGATCACCACAATGTAGGGGGATCCTTTCGTGGCACAGCACCACTGTAGCATCCCCTCTGACCCTGCCACCAGTTTAGGGGTTGTGGCAAGGGGAAGCGACCTCCTGCTGCACATGTGATAAGCTGGTGGCAAATGCCTCTTTCAGTTCTTTTTGCTCCTCCTTCCCCTACCCGAGGGCAATGAGTGTCCATATGCACTTCCTGCAATGATTTATGCCAGTGCAGCAGGATTTGCATTCCAAGAGCCTACAGTAAGTACAGAATTATTAATGAGGCTCAACAGCCGAGACACGGCTTGTTAATAAAAAACACTCCACAATATTCCTACTATCAAGGATCTAAATGGGATTCAAACTCAGTCTAGTCTCAGAGTAAATGCCCTGACCTGCTGTTCCCTGCTCTGTAACACAAATTCAGTGATAATCAATTACTGCTTGAAATGCTCATTAAATATATAGAGAAAGCCACAGCGCATGAAAGGCCTCCGACGGTAACTGATGCAGTAAAGCAGCCCGGGAAACTCCTTTTTCTTACTAATTTTAATCCTCAGCAGAGAGATGCAGCCGCTGCACTGCGTGCTGCTAACTTTGAATTCACATTAGCAAGTGTATCAAAACTTTGCCTCCCCAGCTGGACAGTCAGTGAAGTCACTTTTATACAACTGGCTGTGTTCTCTCCCCCTCCCGCCCCACCAACCTTCTCCCACCAAGTGTTTCTTCTTTATCAATAAGGATCAAATTCTGCTCCCACTGGAGTCAAAGGCAAAACTATTGACAGAAATGGGGTCATGACTCGCCAGTGTGCGCCAGGGAATGATTATAAAACAGAGCACTAGAGACATCCACAGATCCTCAGCTGATGTAATTCTGGGGAGCTTCTGATTTACACAGCTGAGGATCTGGCCTAGAGAGAGAAATCTTTCATAACAAAATGTATTTTTATTTACAGGATCAATTGTTAAGCCCGAAACAAATTTACATCTTAGCTTCAGTGCACCAGGGGTGGGGAAGGGGGGTGGAGACACCAAAGCAGCAGGAAAGGTCCCTTATTCCTAGCTACTTCAGAAACCTCTTGGTTGTCATTACAATTGCAGCCCACCACTGCCCATTAAGTCAAAGCAGAGCCTTTCAAAACAAACTCCAGCTTTGTTCTTGATTTCAGCAGCTGCAAGAAAAATCCCTGTTCTCATCTGAGTGCCATTGAGTGATGAAAGAAAGCCTCCCTTGTGCCAGAAGAGGGCACTTTAACTACAGGCAGCTATGAGTTATGCTGTCTGGTGCTGACCCAGGAAGGAAGGCAAGGGCGGGGGGCTGCGGAGGGAGAGAGAAACTGCTTAACTCTACTGGAAAACAACTACAGGGAGGTGGAAAGATGCACTAAGCCAGTGGACCTCAAAATCTCCCCCTGAGAACTGACACTGAGTGTTCGCCCTCAGAGTATTTTCCTCAGTGCTGCTTGGGAATCCCTAGTCACAAGAAACACTGATTTATGCCCCTGGGCTGCATGGATCCTGCATTCTGGGACTTATTTTGAGAAAGAAAAATGCATGCCTTTCCCCTATTACTCAATATGTGAGTCATAAGTAAGGGAGATGAGAGAGATGGGGAAAGAGAAAGAATGATGATACTGTAGGTGTTAAAGTCAGATCCGGACATAGTAATTTTGTTTTGTTTAGTATACCATGCTCCCCACATGCCGAATTCGGCTATGGCTGGAGACTGTTTGAGGTAGGATCACCCAGAGTTAGGGCTGGTGTACCCCAGTCAGTCCATAAATGCCTGTAGTTGTCAAATGCCCAGATCTGTACAATCTAATTCCTAGTGGTTTGCTAAACGGGTTAGTCCATTTTAGCCTTCAAAGATTCTAGACACATATCTAAACCAAGCACGGATAAACTGGGGCTAAAGGTGCATTTCTCAGACAAAGCTGGCAGCTGCCTTAGTTTATTGGCAGGTCATTTATCATCTCAAGAAAAAACATTGATGGCTCCTAGGATTCAGATACTCTCGTTTGAAGGGGTGCTATCATCATAGGCTGGCTGGGGGAACAGGCAACAAAGCGAATTCCACCTCACAGAAAGACAAGGGACAGCACGCGAAGATAACTCATTACATGTGGAAGATGTGAGGAAAGGGTGGGTGTACCATGAGGATGGCAACACATCAGCCCCACCCGGGGACCAGGCTAAAACTTTCAGCACAGCTGTGACATTCAGAAACATGGCGGCAAAGCCTGGGCATTAGATCTCTGCTACAGCAAATGATCCCAAACGTTTCCTCAAGGGGGAATGTTACTCATAAGCAACTGTATTGTGGGGCCAGGAGGTTCGTAAGCTGATTCCAGGTCTCCTGAGTTCTGCAACAGTGGATTTGCTCAACCACTTTTCAATCAAGAGAGCCGAGAAAATCCTCGTACCGATTCCTAGGGTGCCAGCGGGAACCCATGCAAAGGTTGTGGTGAAACAAGTATCTGACTACAGGAGTCATGCTAGCAAAATGTTTTAGAACATCTACTCTAGAATATTCAGCCAGCAGCCTCCCATAATGCCTTCCCCCAGACCTAGGGAGGACTGAGCAAGGGTTTATTAAAAGATCCATTCAACTTCCCCCGGGGAAGCCCAAAAGGGGCTTGTCCCTCTCTCTAGATATGCACACAAGGCTCCCATTAAAACCATTGAGATAGACACTCACACACTATAAGGAGAACAAAATTCTAAGACATTTGCCATTTTCATTTCAGCCACCTTAACGTGAATGTAGCTGATTCATCCAAGTGGAGCTGTGTGATTTGGGATTTACAGAAGGGAGAGGTGTATTGAGATCCACCCCAATACTTCCCAAGATAAAATCTCTGGGTAGGCAAGGCAGAATTGTGCTTCTCATGCACATTACACTTAGCTGCCTGACAGCTGATTCTGAGTTAGAATTCAGCATTAGGGTTTGATGCAAGTGACCTACACAATATTTTTGGGGGAAGGGGGCAGCAATGGATCAAAGTCTCCCAACTGAGATTTTGCAATGGCCATCCAAAGTAGCCGGTTGTCTGGGTATTGGATAATTGTGAGAGCAGTAGTTATGGACTGGCAGAATCTTGGCAGGACTTAAACTGTGGGAATGTTACGTCAAGAGGTGCTGTCGAGAGAGGCTGAAGGCGGGAAGTGGCTGACGTGTGGTGGAGGAGTGCTCTGTATAGGTTAGCGTGTGAGAAGAAGCAAGGCTGGTACTGCTTTAGCTTGGCAGTTGTGAGGCGGCCTGAATGCAGCAATTTACAAAGGAGCCAAGGAGAACAAAGCAGCAGTGCCCAAATCCCACTGACCTTCAGTTGGAGCCAAGTGTCCGACTCCTTCAGCCCCTTGGAAAATACTGCCTAAAGGACTGAGCTGACTCCTCATGACTTCAGTGGCCTTTGGATCAGGCCCTAAATCCTGAGACGGGAACATGTGGATTTCTTAAGCTCGTGCTGAATCACATGCTTGGTGATCACAGCGTGTTTTTTACTGGAACACAAAAGGCCAAATCCCATCCAACTTATTGATGTAAAGCCCCCCCATTGGCATCGGCAGGAGTTTTGCTTGAGTGAGGTGGGCAGTTCTATTTGTGCAAATTGTTATATGCGTTACACACAGGACTGACATTATGTAGCCAAATTATAAACACAGGGCTTGATTCTCCACAGCCTAGCCACTTGTATAATGACTTTCCGCTAGGCAAAGTGGGTGTAAAACAATACAACTTCAGTGCAAATGTACAGAGACGTCTGATGCGGTAGCACTTTACACCCCCTGCACACAGGAACAAACACGTCTTCCGTTTCCTTGCCCCTTGGATATCAGGCCTATTAAAATACAAAGATCACTTTGACCTAGTTCAGCAATGCTAGGAGATTGGTTTGGTTAACCACTGAAAATGCCTCTGTTTATTTGCTGTGGTATTTTCTGCACTAGATATGGTCTCCTGAGGTGCTTTTTACAAGTAACTCCTTCTGTTCAGCCCTGTCCCACGATGAGCAATTAAGCCTTGCCCTAAACAGATGCACTGACTTCCCTGGGAAGGGCCCTGCTATACCTCAATCCCTCTGTCTCGGTTTCCCCAAGACTAATATCTGCTTGCATGATGTTGTGTGGTGTTCTTAGGTAAGGTCTCCAGAGAGTCTTAAGATGAAAGCTGCTATAAAAATGGGAAATATTCACTGCTTGCATTCACCTATAGATTAAAAAAAACAGATGTGAACTCTCTGGGGACTTTGGAATTTGGA
Organism: Gopherus flavomarginatus; assembly: GCF_025201925.1. Taxonomy (NCBI): domain Eukaryota; kingdom Metazoa; phylum Chordata; order Testudines; family Testudinidae; genus Gopherus; species Gopherus flavomarginatus. Next base: position 109,008,623 of record NC_066623.1, on the reverse strand, counting down.
ACTAAATAATATAAAGTAAGGGACACCTTAAGGTCCAAATCTTATAATTCCCGCTGTCATCACAGAGCCCTACTGAGCCTTCTGTGTAGAAAAGGGAGGACCAGAGGGGCTTGCCTGCAGATCTAGGTGGAAGAGATGGAAAATGGAAAGTAGTGCGGTGTGGACGTAAAGCAGCTATTGCTAATGGCTGAGAATGAGGCAAGGAACTAGAGTCTGCAAAAACTATCAAGAGATACAGTCAGGAAGGGGAGTGCGAAGGGGTGTGGGAGAAACTGATGCAAGCTGAAAAGGAAAAAGCTTGAAAATTAAACATTAAGGACCCAGAAACAAGAGAGGCAGGTACAGAAAAAACAAGAGAAAAAGAGAGAGAAAGAAACTGGGAGGAGGAAAGAGAGTGTCACAGACATGGGGAGTCCGGTGGCACCTTAAAGACTAAGGGATTTATTTGGGCATAAGCTTTCATGGGCAAAAAAACCCCACTTTACCCATGAAAGCTTATGCCCAAATAAATCCCTTAGTCTTTAAGGTGCCACGGGACACCTCATTGTTTTTGTGGATACAGACTAACACAGCTACCTCTCTGATACTTCACAGACATGGGTGAGTCTACACTTAAAAGTTAGGGCGACACAGCTCCTGTGCTCAGGGGTATAAAAAATTCACACCCTGAGAACTGCAGCGATGCCAGCCTAACACCCTGTTTATATGTGGAAGAATTCTTCTGTTGACCTAACTACCCCCGCTTAGAGATGTGGATTGCCTACAGTGATAGAGAAACCCCTTCCATTGCTTTAGGAAGTGTCTACATTATGGCCCTAAAGCAGCATAGCTGAAGTGCTGTAGTTGTGCCATTGTAGCTCCTGTAGTGTAGACATGGCCTATAGAAGAGGCATCACAATTCTTCCATTTCTGACCTTAAAATATGCCCCAAACCCTGACTCCAAGGGGTTATTTTCTTTTTATCCCACTCTGTGGTCAGGAGAGCTCAGCGACATCCCACCCTGGATTTTCAATTCTATGGAAGTTATCCTATTGCTCATATTAAACGCACTCCCGACAGACATTTCCAACAAATTGTTGATATCTTTTAAGTCCTGCTCTCCCCTGCCATGCAGATTAGCCCTGCCCTTTCCATCGCACTTAAGTTTAGCAAGTGTTACTAATAGGAACTTAACATTTACCAAAGAATTATTTTAACTATAGGTCTAATAGCGTTTTTATGGTGCTCTGAACACCCAAGAGCTTAGTTATCAGATCCATGTGCTTAGTTTCCTCTGAAGTTGCCTATAAGACAAAGAAAAGATACAAGTTTATAGAAAAGTAGGTTCATAAGGGAAATGTACAAGCCTTTAATAGTCTCCACTTTTGGAGCAGCAGGGCCCGTGGAGAGAGTTTTTCTCCCTGTTTACATCACAGCCATAATTCCATGATCACTAATGCACTAAACTTTTCCTTCGCATCCCCATGAGTCGTTCATAAAAGGGTATTGTTCAGGGTAAGGTCTGGCTAAGCTATATGCTATCTTCTCTTAGGTTTAAAAGAATATTTATCAATAAATCCTGTAAGGAGGGGGGTTAAAATTATTATTAAATGGTAAATTTCACAAGCAAACAAAACACAATGAGTTATGGAGTCTTTCGCTTCTAGGTCACTGGTTTAAATCTGGCCTGGCTGGTAGCAATCAAAAAACATTGTTGGGTGTTTGATGGCTGATGTGGAATGAGCGGATGATTATTTTAATCAGTTCTTAGAAGACCGCAAACCACCAGCACAATTTAGCACTCATCAGAATACATACTGGCAGTCACACCAGAAAAGCTAAGGGCATGAGATCCCACTAGCTCCTGGGATCCCCTCAAGCTGGTCAGCACCGCAGAGGACTGGACCCTCACTGGGCCCAGAGAATGAACCAGCACTGGTCTGAGGTCTCTTGGTGAGGGAAGCTTGCCTTGCCACTTGTAATAACCTTAGTCCCAGATTTGGACCTTAGCGTCCAAAATATGGGGGTTAGCATGAAAACCTCCAAGCTTAGTTACCAGCTTGGACCTGGTACCTGCTGCCACCACCCAAAAAATTAGAGTGTTTTGGGGCACTCTGGTCCCTCTGAAAAACCTTCCCTGGGGACCCCAAGACCCAAGTCCCTTGAGTCTCACAACAAAGGGAAATAATCCTTTTTCCCTTCCCCCCTCCAGATGCTCCTGGAGAGATACACAGACACAAGCTCTGTGAAACTACACAGAGTGACTCCCCCTCTCTGCTTCCAGTCCTGGAAACAAAAAGTACTTTCCTATTCCCCCAGAGGGAATGCAAAGTCAGGCTAGCAATCCAACACACAAATCTCCCCTTGATTTCTTCCTCCCACCAATTCCCTGGTGAGTACAGACTCAATTTCCCTGAAGTAAAGAAAAACTCCAACAGGTCTTAAAAGAAAGCTTTATATAAAAAGAAAGAAAAATAAGTACAAATGTTCTCTCTGTATTAGATGATACAACACAGGGTCAATTGCTTAAAAGAATATTGAATAAACAGCCTTATTCAAAAAGAATACAAATCAAAGCACTCCAGCACTTATATTCATGCAAATACCAAAGAAAAGAAACCATATAACTTACTATCTGATCTCTTTGTCCTTACACTTGGAAACAGAAGACTAGAAAATAGAACTACTTCTCCAAAGCTCAGAGAAAGCAGGCAGGCAGACAAAAGAAAAAAGACAAAGACACAGACACTCAATTCCCTCCACCCAAAGTTGAAAAAATCCAGTTTCCTGATTGGTCCTCTGGTCAGGTGCTTCAGGTGAAAGAGACATTAACCCTTAGCTATCTGTTTATGACACGCCCCCCAAATTGCAGACAGTGGGGAAGCTCACTGGCGGCGATTTCCTTCTAGAACTTGAAAATAAACAGATTAATACAACACATACACCTTTACATATACTCCTAAGTATATAACTAATAGACTTCTACATTTTAAGAACACTTTTTAACTACTGAATTCTGGGAAACTTTCACGGGAGAGTGCATCAGCTACTTTGTTAGAAGCTCCTGTGATGTGTTGAATTTCAAAATCAAAATCTTGGAGAGCTAAACTCCAACGAAGAAGTTTCTTGTTGTTCCCCTTGGCAGTATGAAGCCACTTTAGTGCAGCATGGTCAGTTTGTAGTTGGAACCGCCGTCCCCAAACATATGGGCGTAGCTTTTCCAGGGCGTACACAATGGCATAGCATTCCTTTTTACTGACTGACCAGTGACTTTCCCTCTCAGACAGTTTCTTGCTGAGAAACACGACAGGATGGAAGTTGTGATCTGTTGCTTCCTGCATGAGCACTGCTCCTATACCACGCTCAGATGCATCCGTGGTTACTAGGAATGGCTTGTCAAAGTTCGGGGCCCTGAGCACAGGGTCAGACATGAGCGTTGCCTTAAGTTGGGTAAAGGCCTTTTGACACTCATCAGTTCACTTAACTGCATTTGGCTGGGTCTTTTTGGTCAGGTCGGTCAGTGGGGCAGCGATTTGGCTGTAGTGTGGTACAAATCGCCTGTAGTATCCGGCCAAGCCTAAGAAGGATTGGACCTGCTTCTTTGACTTTGGGACAGGCCACTTTTGGATAGCATCCACCTTGGCCTGTAGGGGGTTTATGGTTCCTCGACCCACCTGGTGCCCCAGGTAAGTCACTTTGTTTTGGCCCATTTGACACTTTTTGGCCTTAACAGTTAGTCCGGCCTGCCTGATGCGCTCAAAGACCTTTTCCAGGTGTAGTAGGTGTTCGGGCCAGGAGTCTGAAAAAATGGCCACATCATCGAGGTAGGCAACTGCAAATTCTCCCAGTTCAGCTAGTAGACCATCTACCAGCCTCTGGAAGGTGGCGGGTGCATTTCGAAGGCCGAAAGGAAGGACATTGAATTTATACACCCCCGCATGGGTGACGAATGCTGACCTCTCCTTGGCAGGTTCATCTAGTGGTACTTGCCAGTACCCCTTGGTTAAGTCTATTGTAGAGATGAAATGGGCACGTCCCAACTTTTCCAATAGCTCATCGGTACGTGGCATTGGATAGTTGTCCGGACGAGTTACAGCATTTAGCTTACGGTAGTCCACGCAAAAGCGTATTTCCCCATCTGGTTTGGGTACCAGAACCACTGGAGATGCCCATGCACTGGTAGATGAGCGGATTATACCCATCTGTAGCATGTTTTGGATCTCCCGTTCTATAGCAGCTTGGGCATGAGGAGACACTCGGTAGGGTGGGGTTCTGATTGGGTGAGCATTACCTGTATCAATGGAGTGGTATGCCCGTTCAGTCCGTCCTGGGGTGGCTGAGAACAATGGGGTGAAGCTAGTGCACAGCTTCTTGATTTGTTGCCGCTGCAGACGTTCCAGGGTGGTTGAGAGGTTCACCTCTTCCACGCCACCGTCTTTTTTCCCGTCGTAGTAGACACCGTCAGGCCACTCAGCATCCTCTCCCTGGACTGTAAACTGACAAACCTGTAAGTCTCTGGAATAGAAAGGCTTGAGAGAATTAACATGGTACACTTTAGGCTTTAGTGAGGAATTGGGAAATGCTATGAGGTAGTTTACAGCTCCCAGGCGCTCTTGGACCGTGAATGGCCCTTCCCATGATGCTTCCATCTTATGGGCCTGTTGCGCCTTCAAGACCATAACCTGGTCTCCTACCTTGAAGGAACGTTCTCTGGCATGTCTGTCATACCAGGCCTTTTGCTCTTCTTGAGCATTCTTTAGGTTCTCTTTAGCAAGGGCTAAAGATTGTCGGAGGGTGCTTTGTAGGTTGCTTACAAAGTCCAGAATGTTAGTTCCTGGAGAAGGCGTAAACCCCTCCCATTGCTGCTTCACCAACTGTAATGGCCCCTTAACCTCGTGACCATACACAAGTTCAAATGGTGAAAACCCTAAACTGGGATGTGGTACAGCCCTGTAGGCAAACAGCAACTGCTGCAACACTAGGTCCCAATTATTGGAGAATTCGTTGATGAATTTACGTATCATGGCCCCCAAAGTTCCATTGAACCTTTCCACCAGGCCATTGGTTTGATGGTGGTATGGGGTGGCAACCAAGTGATTCACCCCATGAGTTTCCCACAGTTTTTCCATGGTCCCTGCCAGGAAATTAGACCCTGAATCTGTAAGGATGTCGCAGGGCCAACCTACCCTGGCAAAGATGTCTGTTAGGGCCAGGCACACAGTGTTAGCCCTGGTGTTGCCTAGAGCGACTGCTTCTGGCCATCGGGTAGCAAAGTCCACTAAAGTCAGTACGTACTGCTTTCCTCTGGGCGTCTTTTTTGGGAAAGGGCCCAGAATATTCACAGCTACTCGCTGAAATGGGACCTCAATTATGGGGAGTGGCTGGAGAGGGGCCTTGACCTGGTCTTGAGGCTTTCCCACTCTTTGGCATACCTTACAAGACCGGACATACTTGGCAACGTCCTTGCCCATCCCCTCCCAGTGGAAGGACTTCCCCAACCGGTCCTTGGTTCTGTTCACCCCAGCATGGCCACTGGGATGATCATGGGCTAAGCTTAAGAGCTTCCCCCGGTACTTAGTTGGAACCACCAACTGTTTTTGCGGCTGCCATTCTTCCCGGTGTCCACCAGAAAGAATTTTCTTGTATAAAAGTCCTTGGTCTATAACAAACCGGGATTGATTAGAAGAGCTGAGAGGCGGTGGGGTGCTCCGTGCCGCCGCCCAAGCTTTCTGAAGGCTGTCATCTGCTTCCTGCTCAGTCTGGAACTGTTCCCTTGAGGCTGGGGTCACCAGTTCTTCCTCAGACTGTGGACTTGGGCTTGGTCCCTCTGGAAGCGATGTAGGTGATGGGGTTGTTTTCGTTGCTGGTGAACCGCTCTTTGCTGGTGCACCTGAGGGTATTTCAGGCTCTGGCTGAGCCTTTTGGGTATGGCTGTCTGTTGCTTCTGCCAGTTGTGGCTCGCTGGCGCCCACTGGCGTTGAGTTTGAAGAGGGGGTTTCACTTGCTGGTGCTGGTTGCTGTTCCAGTTCCGGGCCTGGGACTGGAGATGCTGTGGCTGTTTCAGTGGTAGGCATGGAATCTGGGTCCACTACCTCTGTCTGGGTCTCTGGTAACACAGACGGGGCCTCTGTGGACGGTTCAGGAACAGGAATGGGTCTGGAAGCTTGCCTGGTTTGGCTACGTGTAACCATTCCCACTCTCTTGGCCCGCCTCACCTGGTTGGCCAAGTCTTCCCCCAGTAGCATGGGGATAGGATAATTGTCATAGACTGCAAAAGTCCACATTCCTGACCAGCCTTTGTACTGGACAGGCAGTTGAGCTGTAGGCAAGTCTACAGCTTGTGACATGAAGGGGTAAATTGTAACTTTGGCCTTTGGGTTGATGAATTTGGGGTCAACGAAGGATTGGTGGATAGCTGACACTTGTGCCCCCGTGTCTCTCCACGCAGTAACCTTCTTTCCGCCCACTCTCAAATTTTCCCTTCGCTCCAAGGGTATTTGAGAGGCATCCGGGCCAGGGGATCTTTGGTGTGATGGTGGTGTAATGAATTGCACTCGCATGGTGTTCTTGGGACACTTGGCCTTGATATGTCCCAGTTTATTACACTTAAAGCATCTTCCATCTGATGGGTCACTGGGCCGAGGTGAGTTACTGGAGACTGGTGAGGTTGAAGGGTAGGGTATCTGTGGCTTTACTTGGGTGGTATGTGGGGTCTTTGGCTGTCCTCGGTTGTAGGGTTTATGGTCTGTGTGCCCCCTGGGGTAATAGTTCCCCTTGACAGTAGCTTTCTTGCTTTCTGCCAGTTCCATCCATTTGGCTCCAATCTCCCCCGCCTTAGCGATATTCTTGGGGTTTCCATCTTGTATGTACCGTGTGATGTCTTCAGGAACACCATCCAAGAACTGCTCCATTTGTATGAGGAGGTTCAGTTCTTCCAAGGTTTGAATGTTGTTTCCTGTTAGCCAGGCCTCATAGTTTTTTGCAATGTAGTAGGCGTGTTTGGGAAATGACACCTCTGGTTTCCACTTTTGGGTTCTGAAGCGCCGACGGGCATGATCTGGGGTTATCCCCATCCTGTATCTGGCCTTGGTTAGAAAAAGTTTATAGTCATTCATTTGGTGCTTAGGCATTTCAGCTGCCACCTCTGCTAAAGGTCCACTGAGCTGTGACCTCAATTCTACCATGTACTGGTCTTCGGGAATGCTGTACCCAAGACACGCTCTTTCAAAATTTTCCAAGAAGGCCTCGGTGTCATCACCTGCCTTGTAGGTGGGAAATTTCCTGTGCTGTGGAGCAATATTTGGCGCCGGGTTGTTAGGGTTGGCTGGCACATGCAGCCCAGCTTTTGCCAACTCCAGTTCATGTTTTCTCTGTTTTTCCTTCTCTTCATTCTCTTTTTGTTGTTTTTCCATTTCTTTTTGTTGTTTTTCCATTTCTCTTTGGTGTTTTTCCATTTCTCGGTGGTGGGCCAACTCTTCTTCTGCTTGTTTCCTTCGGTAGGCTATCTCTTCTTCTTCTAGTTTTCTTTTGTGTGCTGCCTCTTGGGCTGCCTGTTCTCTTTGGAAGGCTGCCAGTTTCATGCTTTCTTCCTTTTCTTTCATCTCCATCTGTTGCCTGTGTTCAGCTTCTTTGATTTGTTCTTCGGCGTTAATTTTTGCCTTAGAAGTCATGGTTCCTGTTTTCTTGTGTTGGGGTGCCCTCCGGTGTTTATCTTCTGAACTGCAGGTTCTGTTGCCTCCTGAAGTCTGCCTAGCAACAGTGCTTTTTTCCTTTTCTCTCTCTAGCTAATGTTCAATGAAAGGAAACCAGAAAAACCACTTTATTTGCATGCATATAAGTGCCGGTACTTGCTTCCTAATGGGAGGGCTATTGCATGACAAAAGACGCTCAACAGCCTCTTAATGGCTTCTCGCTTAACATGCAAGCCACAAACTGCCAGAGAGAGCAGAAAAAAAAAATTCTCTCTGGTTCCCTTTTAAAACCAACTGTTTCTCTCTGCTAAAAAGCCCTTAGCAGAGAAAAGAAAAATATAATATTCCTACTGGCTTCTGGATTCTGTCTATCTCCCACCCACTGCCACCATGTAATAACCTTAGTCCCAGATTTGGACCTTAGCGTCCAAAATATGGGGGTTAGCATGAAAACCTCCAAGCTTAGTTACCAGCTTGGACCTGGTACCTGCTGCCACCACCCAAAAAATTAGAGTGTTTTGGGGCACTCTGGTCCCTCTGAAAAACCTTCCCTGGGGACCCCAAGACCCAAGTCCCTTGAGTCTCACAACAAAGGGAAATAATCCTTTTTCCCTTCCCCCCTCCAGATGCTCCTGGAGAGATACACAGACACAAGCTCTGTGAAACTACACAGAGTGACTCCCCCTCTCTGCTTCCAGTCCTGGAAACAAAAAGTACTTTCCTATTCCCCCAGAGGGAATGCAAAGTCAGGCTAGCAATCCAACACACAAATCTCCCCTTGATTTCTTCCTCCCACCAATTCCCTGGTGAGTACAGACTCAATTTCCCTGAAGTAAAGAAAAACTCCAACAGGTCTTAAAAGAAAGCTTTATATAAAAAGAAAGAAAAATAAGTACAAATGTTCTCTCTGTATTAAATGATACAACACAGGGTCAATTGCTTAAAAGAATATTGAATAAACAGCCTTATTCAAAAAGAATACAAATCAAAGCACTCCAGCACTTATATTCATGCAAATACCAAAGAAAAGAAACCATATAACTTACTATCTGATCTCTTTGTCCTTACACTTGGAAACAGAAGACTAGAAAATAGAACTACTTCTCCAAAGCTCAGAGAAAGCAGGCAGGCAGACAAAAGAAAAAAGACAAAGACACAGACACTCAATTCCCTCCACCCAAAGTTGAAAAAATCCAGTTTCCTGATTGGTCCTCTGGTCAGGTGCTTCAGGTGAAAGAAACATTAACCCTTAGCTATCTGTTTATGACACCACTATCCATGAGGCCCCTGTGCTGGGACAAGGGTGATGAACCATAAGAATTATTGAAGTGGCATTTGTGAACACAAGATATCTCACATGATCAGACTGCTGCTGACCTAGAAGAGTCAGGGACGGATTCTGCAGGATGCTAAGCACCTCCTGAGAGTTCAAGAGCACACAAGGGTGCTGAGTATATCTCAGAAGGTCAGATCCTTAATTTGCAAACTGACTTTTAGTTTGATTTAAAACAGGCCCCTGTGTAGGAATAAGAAAATAGCACTTACACAGCCATGAGATTGCGTATGGCACATGTGGTCTTTAAAACTCTTTGACATCGAGATAAGTGAAGCATGAATTACCCAGACTTAAACATGATTCATAGAAGGGACCATTGTGATCATCTGGTCTGACCTCCTGTATAATACAGGCCATAGACGGCCACAAAATAATTTTGAGAGCAGATCTTTTAGAAAAAGATTTAATCTTGATTTTAAAATGTATGTGTGATGGAGAATCCATCACGGCCCTTGATAAATTGTTCCAATGGTTAATTACTCTCACCATTAAACATGTACGTCTTATTCCAAGTCTTAATCTGTCTAGCTTCAACTTCCAACCACTGGATCGTGTTATACTTTCTCTGCCCATTATTAAATATTTGTTCCCTGGTAGGTATTTTTAAAATGTAATTAAGTCACCCCTTAACCTTCTCATTGTTTAGCTCAGTATATGAAGCTCTTTGAGTCTGTCATCGTAAGGCAGGTTTTCTAATCCTTTACTCATATCCTGTGGCTCTTCTCTGAACCCTCTCCAGTCTACCCATATCTGTCTTGAACTATGGACACCAGAACTGGACACCGTATTCCAGCAGCAGTCTCACTAGTGCCAAATACAGAGAAAAAATAAACCTCTCTACTCATACTCGAGTGTCCCCTGTTTAAGCATCCCAGGTTTGCATTAGCGTTTTTGGCCACTGCTTCACACTAGGAGCTCATGTTTGGCTTATTATGCACCACAATCCTCAAATCTTTTTCAGAGTCATTGCTTCCCAGGCTAGAATCCCACATCCTTTAAGTATAGCCTCCATTCTTGGTTCCCAGAGGTATACCTTTACATTTTGCTCTATTAAAACACACATTGTGGTCCGGCCCATTTTACTAAGTGATCCAGATCTCCCTATATCAGTGACCTGTTCTCTTCATCATTTACCACTCCCCCAACTCTTGTGTCATTGTAACTTTATCAGTGATGATTTCATATTTTCTTCTAGGTCAGTAATAAAAATGTTCAATAGTGTAGGGCCAAGAACTGATCCTTGAGGGAGCCCGCTACAAACTCAGACACTCGATGATGATTCCCTGTTTACAGTTACATTTTAAGACCTATCAGTTAGCCAGATTTTGATCCATTTAACGTGTGCCATGTTAACTGTCTATCATTCTAGTTTTTTAATCCAAATGGAATAGTCGTTAATTGTAAAACACTGTGGTGTCAATTTCCAAACCCACATCTACAGCTGTAGCCACACGGCTCCCATTAGAATGGTAATGGGAGTCCCATGATTAAGTCTCCAAGCAGTGCTTTGAAAATACCATCCGGGATTAATGTCTTACAATTCAGCAAAATCCACAATTCCTCCCTTCTTGAACATTTGTAACAGTACGTTGCACTCCTATAGCATCTTTCAACTGAGCTAGATGAACAGATCTACATGCAAACACACAGAGAATAAAACCCTCTTAGAGGGAAGTTGTTCTTACAGCTCCATTCTGTGCACAAAATCCCTCGGGGGGCGGGGGGAAGGAGTTTGCAGGTTGCAACATTGTAGCTTGTTCTGGACTAGCATTCTACTGTACTACACTTCACTAAATAGAGTTTTATTAGCTTTCAATTTGCTTTGAGCAGGTCTCCCTGTATACATCCTATATGAAGAAAGAGGCAGATTCCTTCTGGGTATTGGCCAACAGCTGCAACCCTGAAAAATGTCAGCTTCTTATATCATTAACTGAGTTTCCATGGTGCCCCAAGGCAGAGAAATTGATGCTTGACAGCATTATCACTATAAAGTAACTTTACAACTCTATGATTTAACTCTATGCGTTCAGTGCTATTAAGAGCATTTGACGTTACGGCCGTAAACTCGACACTGTTTCCCACCAGGTGGGGGTGGGGGTGTGAATGGGGTTTACTTTTGTTGATCTGAGACAGGGTCTGAAGCAAAGGTGCTGAGAAAGAGCTAGGTTGTGGAAAGAGGCGGGCCAAGAAGCGCTTTTGCCCCATCAGTTTTCTTATGAGCTACACTTTAACAATGGTGCTGCTCATTTTTATGGGACTCTGACATCAACTGCCCTTCCAGCTCAGCTCTCAGAAGGGAGCTTCCCACAGGTGGATGTAACAAGCACCAGAGCAGACACATGAGAGGGAAAGATGGGCTCAGCAAGTACAGGCTGGGTCTTATTGTGGGGAACGGGCTGGGACTGATTTACAGACACCAGCTGGGCTAGTCTCTCTTTCTGCCTTTCCTTCCATGCAGTTTTACAAGCAGTAATCTCAAAACTACAAGCCATACAGTGCAGAGCTCCCTGCCTCAGCTTCTGGTCGGCTACTTCTCTCCCCCTAATTAGCTCTTGGTTGAAATGCTTCCCTGAATGTCTGGGAATACGCCTCCCACCTTTGCGTGCCCCAGCCTATTGTTAGGTTTGGTGAAGCCTTCTCCCAGGGACCCCACCGAGGTGGTAGAGGCAAACAGGTCATCGAGATCCCTTTATGGCACCAAAAGATCTGTGCTCCCCATTCTAGGGGATCATTAGTGTATCTCAGAAATCTCTCTCTGTCCTGTGTTACAACATGTGCCCTGAGTTCATGTTGTATCATATATTGCTTAGTTTATCGCTGTAGTTTCTCATGTCTGAATGGTTATATATGTGATTTTTTTCTCCCTGGTACAGATGGAGGATGGCTCCTCCAAGCCATTAACTGGGATCCTACACATGCTCTCTGAGGAATCGGTATGCACACTCATACTTCCTCAGGTACTAATGACCATATTCCTTTCCTGTGGCTCAATGTCTCCCAGTGGTATCTTCGCTTCTGAGCCCTGTTTGGTTACTCTCTCCGCTATCTTTTAGCTATTAAATGTGGGTGAGACAAGTAATTGCAGCTGTATGCTAACAATTTTCAGTCAGTCTAAATTTCCTTAGTTATGAGTTTCAGTTGCCCAAATGAAATGACACTGATTCATCTAAATTTTCATTTTGCATGCATAGACACAAATGCGCACACAGATTTCTATGGTGCGACTACATCTTGCATGTCCAAAATCATCTGGGAGGTTGGGCATAATGTGCAATTATGCTTTAACTTATTTTTTTAAGGGGAGAAAGTTTTAGAGACTCTCCCAATACACCTAGTTAAATGAAAAATATTAAGCCACCTTTCTTTGTAAATCTTTTCAGCTATCATGTTAAAAAGCATAGATTTCATTCCTTAATTGTATGCTACAGTGAAAAAGACTTTACTAGAAATAATACCTAACGCTTGTGCAGTGCTTTTCACCTACAGATCTCCAAGCATTTTTCAATGGAAAAGTAAGTATCATTAATCTCATTTTATAGATGAAGCAGAAAAATTAAGTGATTTATTCAAAGTTATACAAGATGTCTGTACTGAGGCGGCCTGGTTACCAGGCACCCCAGAGGGCAAAGAGCGACCCCTAGCCTGACAGGGGACCCTTACACTGAGCCTGCCCCGCTCCCGCTATCCGGAGGAGGACTGGCTGAGCCTGCCCCGCTCCCATTACCCGGAGGAGGAGCCGAGCCGGACGGGGGCCGTCGACCCGGAGGACTCGCTGAGCCCACCCGTGGACACTTACCCTGAGAAGCCGATGGTGATTGACCCCTCTGCCGACACCACAACGAATCAGGTACTCGAGGAGGGGGAGTGTGGAAGTAGCCTAGGGGAAGCCGACCCCAGTATGGCTGCAGCACTGCCAGAACCGATGTCAGTGTGTTGCGGCCAGGATCCCCACTGACCCAGCAGCAGACTGCCTGCTGCTGTTAGGGCCCCGGGCTGGGATGCAGTGGAGTGGGAGGGCCTGCATCCCCCCCTGCCACCCTTCCAGGGGTGGCAGGCTCCCCCTCTCCCTGGACTGAGGAGGTCTTTAAACCTACGTGAACTGCTGCTCAGCCCTGCCTGAGGGTCTGAGCCCTGTATCTGTGTTTGTTGCCCCGCCCAGGGCCAGGGCTTGGGCTTTATAGATTTATAGACCGAACTGCTTGCTGTGTAGTGAGGCAGCCTGGTTCCCAGGTGCCCCGGAGGGCGAAGAGCGACCCCTTGCCTGACAGGGGACCCCTTACAACGTCCATGTCAGGATTAAAACTCAGGTCATCAGATTTCTAAGCCTGTGTCCTATCTACTACGCCATATGGAAGAAATTCCAGCCAGCAAAGCTCTATTCAGCTGGGTTTGATTGTAAGGAATTGAGCATACCCAACTCCTACCGAAGTGAAGTAACTGTAAAGGTGTAAAATAAGAAGTGACATAACAAGGGTGATACACAATATGATTGCCATGACGCTGCCATAAAATGAGGATTCCTATGGCTGAGGCTGCCAGACAGCTTTGATTATGACAAGACTATCATCAAGCCCAATCCTGCAAATTCTTGCTTATGTAAATAGTCGCATTTCAGAATTGGGTCCTTAGTTTTCAAGGGAGTATCCCCTTTGTGCTCTCTTTTTATTCTTTGTTACAGCTTCCCTACGGGCTGCCTACTTTACAGTTGGAGATCCATTTCAGAGCTTCAGGAGAGGACCACAATGGTTAGAACATCGTCAACATGGGACAGAGAACCTGGCGCTGCTCCCTTGCCAGCCAATCATGGGTCAAAGTTCAGACATATGTTGGATCCGAGCCAGGTCGTGCTGCATTCCTAATGGCAAGGAGCTCTGTGAGCGCTATCAGACATGCATCCGATGAAGTGGGTATTCACCCACGAAAGCTCATGCTCCAAAATGTCTGTTAGTCTATAAGGTGCCACAGGACTCTTTGCTGCTTTTATCAGAGCTAGTGAGCAGAGAATCAGCAATTCGTTATCCCTCCTGACCCGGTAAGAAGAAGGACAGCATTATCTAGTCTGCTCATCTGCTGATCTTTTGGTGAGCACATAAAAAGCCTTTTACGGACCTTGTGTCATAAGCCCTACAAATGCCTCATAAAATGTGGTGTTTGTTTAATGGAAGCATATCAGCTTCTTTTAAAGCATTTTTACCTGGTGCTGAGCAGACCTTTGGCGCTGCTTTTTTAATCAGCTGCTACCAAACTGCATGCATGTGTGAGAGGGGTTTTAAGTGGATAGAGAAAACCTTGTTTATTTCCAGGCAATAAACCCACAAGCCTACAATCCTTTTATTATGCCTTGCAAGCACAGGCCTTCCACTGTTATCTACAGTACATGTTATCACAGGGTATGCTGCAGAGCCGAGCTTACAGAACATATCCCTGGTGTTTCTGGTAAACCAGCTACATATCAGTTAGACGCAGACCCTACGAGCCAAACATGTATTTCTAAAGAAAGAAAATAATGAATATACAATAGTAAACGCAGGAAGCTATGTTGGTGCAATGTTGTCTGTAGAGTGAGACTAAGGAAATGCAAAAGTTGACATTTCTGCTGCAATGTTAATTCAGGCTGGTGCAGATTGGTAATATTGTTTATTCCCATGGTTATAAGAGACCAAGATTTTAAGTTTCATATGATACTGTTGATGTCCTAAAATGTACACCCCAAAACATATAGCACATCTAACGTAGCTGAGTTCAGAGCCTTTAATCTTGTATTTCCTTTTTATTTCTAGTAGGCAACCTCAGGGCCAAAATCTGACCTTGGTTTCACCAGTGTAAATCAGAAGTCACCTAGTGCCTAATAAAGGTGGTATTTATTCAATGTGAGCATAACAGTGCATTTTAACTCTGTTTAAGTGAGCAGGGAATGTGACTTTTAACATTATATGAACTTTTAAAAGGAATTATTTCTTTGTTTTTGTGTTTTTAAGGAAAAAGAAGCAAAGCAAAGCAAAACAGCAACAACAAAACACAACAAAAAATCCTCCGGATATTGCCCACACTAAATGATATTAGAATTTAAGTAATACCAGTTAGTTCGAAGTTCACACATCTCTAAGAGGTGTCCGTCTATCTAGATAATTATGAAAATGTCCTTGTAATCACAGAACTTTGAGCAAAGTACATGACTTACTGCAACCCGCAAAATGAAAAACATACACCTAGTACAGCCAGACAGAAGTTCAGATAGACAATAAAGTCAATGACAATGCCCTGAAACTGATGTAAAGAGACATATTATTGACATAAGATCTTTTCATCCCATAACAGAAGAGTGTGGTATGTAGATATACAGTACAACATCACTATTGTGAACTTATTTATCATGTACATTGAAGTTGCAACAGTGTAGCCAATGTATAGCAGTTTGTGCCAAGCGCGTGAAATGAAAAGATTAAACTCAGTTAGCTCAGTCTATCCATCTGTAAAATGGATTTAATTATACTCCACTATTTTATAGGAATATGAGGTCTAATTCATGTTAACAGAGCATTTGGAGATCCTCAGCCATCTGGTGCCAGGAAATTGTATTATTATTATTAATACTTGCAGGACAAAATCTCTGAGTTCGTATAGGGCCAGTTATGAACACAAACAGGGGCCAGCCCCTTGCAGTCTCTACTCATGGCTACAGAGTTCAACGGTCATAAGCACAGCCTCAGCCAAATATTTGTCAAGCCAAAATTGGAAGCTTTGCAGAATTCTAGTTACGACATATTGCTGCCCAATAAGGCCCTGATCCCATCCCTATTCAGTAAAAAAATACATCACTGATTCAATGGATCAGGCCCCAAGAGACAAGTCTTTAATAATTACTGGGTCACATCATGTTCGTTTCAGATTTGCTGAGCACTTGAACTCACCTGAAAGTGTTGGGACTTGTTATATTTTCTTAGGCTGTTTGCTTGACATTCTCCTTGAATGCAGCTAGATAACAAAAGCATTTCTCTCCTCAGAGGTTAATCATGTCTTTGGTTCAAAGCCATTACAAAACCCTCAACATCTTGAACTAATTACTGATTTGCAAGCTGCTTCAAAGAGCAGTTTTGGCCTAATCTGGATGGTCCATTACTATTAATTTACTTTTGGTCACCAGTGCTTTGGCGACAAGGAGAAATCTGCCCTCACATACAGGGCTTGTGTGTTGACAAGCAGAGGGGCCCAGGGTTGTTTAAGCACAACCACTCCACAGATTTCCTTAAGCAGCTCCACATTTCCTTCTCTAATTGGGATATGGAGCTGATGAGGAAAAACAATCACAAACTGCAGCCTTTAAAGAGATCCTCAGGAGGAAAGGAAATATCAAACTCATTGGTAGACACTGAATCTGAGCCCATTACCCCCTCACCACACGCCCCCTTATCACACAACCCTACTAGGGTGACCAGATGTCCCAATTTTATAGGGACAGTCCCGATTTTTTGGGTCTTTTTCTTATATAGGCTCCTATTACCCCCCACCCTCGTCCTGATTTTTCACTTTTGCTGTCTGGTCACCCTACCACCTACCCTATTGGTTTCTAGCTTGTGCTCTGGCGGTTAGTGAGTCAAACCCAGTTTGAGCTACTTTTAGCTTAGGGGTCAGTCCAGGTTTTATGAAAATCAAGCTGCCACCTAAGCTTTCCATACATCATCACCAACGATAATAATTGTGATCTGGAACTTGTTTTCTGCTCACTGGCTGCTGATGGCAATGATGTATGAAGCCAGAGCACTACAGCTCCATCTGCATATGACAAGTTGATGCTGCATAGATAAAAAAAGAGAGTCCATATACCTGAAATAAAATAAAGGGCTGCTTTGAATAGCAAACCGAGCAAGCATGACATGTAAATCACCAAGGGAATGCATATTCAAGAGAAGCAGGATCTCATTTGTATAGGGACAGCCTGCCTCTCTCTCTCCACTAAGATTGTTCTTGATAAATAGGACTTTTAAAGGGAGAGTAAATAAGCAGTTGTCAACACATTGAGTGCCGAGTGAGGAGGGAAATTAAAAGTGAAGCTAACACACATGTTTCTAAAAGGCCAGAGAGCTGAGATAATAAGACAAGTTATTAAAACAGAATCTAACTGTGTGACAATTCCTCTCTTCAGTGCTGCATTTCTTAAGTGTTATGCTAGGCTGCTCAGGTCTGTAGTTGGGTTTGGGGAACAGGGAACTATTCCTTGGAAGCTGTTTACCTTAATTGGCAAAGGAAGGGCTGAAGGGCAAAAGTAAAAATCAGTTTGCTGCACCATTTGGACAGATTCAAGCCCTCCTGACCACCCACTTTTTCCTTTCACCTGTGAGAAATGATTTTCTCATCCATAAAATTTGCGAAGCTACATAGGGCAAGAAATATATAATTTTTCCAGACAATGAAAGAAGAGGGAGCGTGGGGAAATGAAAATGGAAAACTTCAAAAACTGCATGCTTGTCATAAACATATTTTGCAAATAATTTTGCAAGAATGAAAAATGGTTCCATTTCAAATCCCAGAAAACAGAAAGAACTTCAAATTTTTAAAATTATTTCCCCCTCTATTTTTGACCACTTCTAGTAAAGATCCAGTCTAGAGGCTGCACTGGGACCTAATGGAGCTTTTACGGTCTATTTGCTATAGACTAGGGACAGGTAGGTCACCTCCATCTGACACAGAAGAAGCTATGACTCACTGCTAAAGGTGTCTATTGCTCTGAGTATTACGACAATCATACAAGTAAAGGGCTAACAGCAAAATAAGGAGTAAACTGAAACAAAGAAATGGAAGGTACATAGTGTGGGGAACAATCTTTTACCGGGACTGGAAAGGACTATTTGATCTAATAGGCCTTTTTCTTCTTGTATTTATATAGTGTGGAGCATCAATATTAAGGAGATTAAAGCATAAGGAACAAACACATATTTCCAGATATGTATTCGCAACTCAGCAAACTATTAACTTTAGAGTAGGGTTTACCTTAGGATGTGCAGTTCAGATGCCCTCAAAGCACTCAGAAAGAAGGATGGATTTGTAAAGGATACAGGCTTCTTCTGTATAGGGGACAGTAGAAGTAGTTCCTCCAAGTATGTAGCTGTAGAATGAGACTTCCAGAGTATAGCAATAAGAAGAATGGTCCAATAAGCCACCGAGGAAGCGTCGTCCTGTCCCTGCCTTCACAGCATCACGGTTGAAGGACGTGCTAGACTGCGTGGGAGAAAGAGACAAGAACTAATCAGGAGAGATCATGGGCAGGAATGTGTACGGCTTGGGAAGAAGATTGTATAGAAAGGTGTGAAATAGGATTGGCAAAGCTCATGTGTCCTGATTCTCATTTATACACTAACCCACTTCAAGGTCCCGTTAACATAGGAACGTAAGAACGGCCATAATAAGTCAGACCAGTAGCCCATCTAGCCCAGTATCCTGTCTTTCAATATGGGCCAATGCCAGGTGCTTCAGAGGGAATGAACAGAACAGGTAATCTTTGAATGATCCATCCCTTGTCGTCCACTCCCACTTTCTGGCAATCAGAGGCTAGGGACACCTAGAATATGACGTTGCATCCCTGTCCATCTTGGCTAATAGCCATTGATGGACTTATCCTCCATGAACGTATCTAGTTCTTTTTTTAACCTGGTTGTAGTTTTGGCCTTCACAACATCCACTAGCAATGAGTTCCATAGGTTACACTGCCAGAATGGCATAAAGAAACCTTAATGTAAATGAGAATCAGGCACATGGAGCTTAAGATTCTGTTCACATTGTGAATTACCCAACTAGATTGAGTTCACAAGTCTTTTTATGGTGTAATTTAAATCTTCTCCTCCTGCCAAGGATACCATTCTGAAAGCATAATAGGAAGCCCATGCTCTATATTAGGCAAAGCAGAACCCACCCAATTTCCCCCCTAAAAGCTAAGCTGGAACAGATGTCTGGGCTTTATAGAGGATATACTGTAAGTTATCATCTCTATCTTCCCCTGTCTGCCACTTCTTTCCACAGACTCTCCTAAGCAAAATGTAAATCCAATGACATTTGAGTTCCAGTCAAACTTTCTAATGTAAGATGTTTGAGTGGGTCTGAAATTAGACCAAAAACATTTGCCCTTCACTAACTCAAAGTTTAACTAGCTTTGGCTAACTACTTATTTAAAAAAAAATAACCCTGCACAGTTCTAAACACAAGTAACAGTGTAAAACACAGTAGATTGTATGATTGCTGAAGAATACAATAATATTTTTGGTAAGGTGGCCAACCAATGAACTTCATAGTGAAACCCTACTTTGATAGACACCATCTAGGGTTTAGAGGAGAGCTCAGTCTCCATTCCTGTTCAACTCTTGGGTTCTAGGGCACTACTTCCAGTGTGGTGATGTATTTTGCAATGTGCACTCTTCTCCTACAGGGATTAGGCCCAAAATGGCAGTTCCTTTCATATAGGCCACTGTCCAATGGTGATAACCATTAGGCTGTACCAATCTGGGCTGAACACAAGCCAGTGACTCAAGAGCAAAGACTTACTAGGTCTTATTCTGCTTTGCTCTAGTAGGTTAAAGGGACCTTACATTTCCACCCACTTTGAGGCCTTTTTACATAAAGACTCTTAATGTAACTAAGAAATCAGGCTGCTATGTCCATATTAATTCCTGGAGCCAGCCAGTCGTTTTTTACCATGTTTGTTACCCACTATCACAGCAGGTGTCGAGCCCGACTGTTACTGAAAACAGAGAAAATGGGAATTTTATTTATTAAAAATAATCTAGCTGCTCGAGTTGTTCCATTTCCTGCACCTAAAACTGAGAAGATAACACTAACATTCAAATGCACAGCAATTTTTGATCAATAGGGTATACAGGATTATATAAACAAAATAAATGTCTTCTGCTTTATTAGGATTCTGCATGTTTGAAAGTCTATCATGCTATAAAAATAGGGTTTATAGGCTAATTGGAATAAAATGGAATCCAGTTTCTTATTAGTATTACATTTAGAAGCTTCTGAATGGGACTTGTAATCTTTGCACTGATATAACTTTCGTTTCTTTGTTTTGTGCTAAAGGATGCAAAAAATATATCCTGCTTAACATATTCTAGGTGCTTTCAGGGTAGGTTATGCAAGACTTAAATATGCACTGAGTATCTATGAGGCCGAGGGAAGTAGAAAGGAAAGTGGAGTTAAGACGGACGGAAGTTGAAATGAATCATGAAGTTGACATGGAGTAAAAAGTCAAGACCCTCTCAGAAAGGGTAAGCATTCTGACTTCCTCAGAGCTATGGAGCCCAAGACTTTCTGGCATTCGGAGGCGAATCACTCCAGGTTTGTTTCATCAATTCATTAGAAACATGAAGAGGAAGAAGAGCACACTGAATGCAGAGTTGGCTACTGAACCTTAGTGGACTGCTCTTAGTGGATTGTGCTTCCCATTAAGAGAGAACACGAGAAGATTCCCTGACCGTTGTTGCTACAAACGATTCTCTCAGAGGTTGATCTCAGAAAGAAGTCCCAAACATTTCAATGATGAGTTACCATATAGCTCTCATTTCGGCCAACACAAGAAAGAAGCATGAAGAGGTTGTGACATCTAATGGTTAAAGTAAAGAATTAGGCTCCAAGAGCTCCCTCTGTAACCTGGAGCTAGTTACTTAATCTTCTCGCTCCTCACCTTGGAAATAGGGCAACAAACATAACCTCACCAATAACTAGATGCAGCATTTGAGCTGGTTTCCCTATGGCAAATAAGTAATCACAAAAAATTACAGGTATATACATTGATAGGTAAAATTATATATGAATGCATAGCGCCATGGAATCAAGGGAATACCAATAAATTGTGGGATAAAGTAAGCCCTATGCTGACAGTCATCTGCTGACGATGACCACCTATGCTATTAGGCAGTAAAATCTCATTTCCAATGGGAGTTACGCCATATTAACCATACTATAGGATGCAGCCACTTGTGATAATGTCGTTGAATAGTTTGGGCCCTTTAGAAACCAATGACAGGTTTCCCCATATACTAATATGAAGGCTGGATTTACCAATCCCATCCTCTTATCGCTCTGAGGCAATACATAGGAACATACAGTACTAAACAACAAAGTTCAAGTTCAAACCAAAGTATGGTCACAGTTAAGCAAAAGTGTTCAAAACTGTGTCTAAATTTAAGCACCTAAATCTTTTAAATAAGTGGCCCTATTGTCAAAAATGTGGAACTTTCCAGGGCCTACCAGTAAAGTCAATAGATGCTACTGTATAGAGCTGGTCAAAAGTTTTTGACTGAAACTTTACCTGTGTCATGGTATGAACCCCCACTCTGAACTTTAGTGTCCAAAAGATGGGGTACCAGCATGAAAACCCCCCTAAGCTTAATTACTAGCTTAGAAATGATAGAGCTGCCACCACCCAAAAATATAGTGTTTTGGGGCACTTTCTGGCCCCCAAGCCCTTCCCTGGGGACCCCAAGACCCAAAACCCCCTGGGTCTCACAACAAAGGGAAATAAACCATTCCCGGCTCCTTTCTTCCTCCCAGATTCTCCCCTCCCTGGGTAACACTGGGAGATCCCTGTGATTCAACTCCTTGAATCTTAAAACAGAGAGGAAATTCACCTTCCCCCCCTTTTCTCCCCCTCCCAGACTCTTCCTGAGAGAGAGAAAGTAATCTTAACACAGAGAGAAATCAGGCTTTTCCTCCCCCCTTCTCTCCTTCCTCCCACCAATTCCCTGGTGAGTGCAGACTCCCTCCCCTTGGGTCGTACACAAGATAGCCAAAAAAAATCAATCAGGTTCTTAAAAAGAAAAGCTTTTAATAAAAGAAAGAAAAAAGTAAAAGTTGTCTCTGTAAAATAAAGATGGCAAATGTTACAGAGTCTTCCAGCTTATAGACACTAGAGAGAATCCTCCCCCCAGCACAAATACAAGTTTCAGCAACAGAGATACAATCCTTCCAGCAAATACACATTTGCAAATAAAGAAAACAATCCAAAAAACTAAACCGCCTTTCTAACTGGTACTTACTAAATTGAACAGAATAGGCTGTTTCAGAAGATGGGAGGAATCGGTTACATGTCTGGCTTCTCTTAATCGCAAGAGAGAACAAAAACCCCGTGAAACAGCCCAAAACAAAGGCTTCCCTCCACCGAGATTTGCAAGTATCTTGTCTCCTGATTGGTCCTCTTGTCAGGTGTTCCAGGTTCATTGTTTGTTTACCCTTTACAAGTAAAAGAGACATTAACCCTTAACTATCTGTTTATGACAACCTGCAATAATGGTTTCTTGAAGGGAAACTTGTAAATGAAACAAAACTTCTCCAAAGATGGAGGAATTTTAAAAAGTTACAAAGTGGAGAACAGAAAAAGAATAGCAAAAGGAAAGAGTGAAGAAAAAAAACCAACCCAAACTCTGGAAATTATTCATTTTATTACATTTAGTGGTAAAAAAAAGTGGGAGAGAGGAAAGAAAATATGCCTCTACCCTGATATAACACTGTTCTCGGGAGACAAAAAAATCTTACCGTGTTATAGGTGAAACCGCATTATATCGAACTTGCTTTGATCCGCCGGAGTGCACAGCCCCCCCCGGAGCACTGCTTTACCGCGTTATATCAGAATTTGTGTTATATCAGGTGATCTTATATCGGGGTAGAGGTGTATGGGGAAAATTAAATTTTCAAAATTTCAATTTGTTCAGATTTTGTGAAAAATATCAAAATAAAAAAAGTTCCATTTGAAACCCCGCAAAACGAGGGTTGAAATGACTCAGAAATTTCAAAATTTGTAATGAAATGTTTTTTCCATTTTTTGACAAGCCATACTTCTGGGAGCTCAGCACGTTTGAAAAATGAGCCATTCATGGACTAAGGATTGTAATGTAAGGCCAAGATTTTTTAAAATGGGGCTCTGCGGGAACACAGGCAGATTGATTAGATGTCCTGATTGCATGATTTGACTGGGCATGTTTTAGAACGGCTTTTTTGGGTGGGGTGGAGTCTCCTGTGCCAGGATCAGGGCCAGTGCTTCCATTTAGGAGACCTAGGCAATCGCCTAGGGCACCAGGATTATTGGGGGGCAGCATTTTGCCGAGGGGGTGGCAGGTGGCTCCGGTTGACCTGCCGCAGACATGCCTGCGGAGGGTCTGCTGGTCCCGCGGCTCTGGTGGACCTGCCGCAGGCGTTCCTGCGGATGGTCCGCTGGTCCTGCGGCTTCAGTGGACCTCCCGTAGGCATGCCTGCGGCAACTCCACCACTGTGGGCTGCGAAATGGCAGGGCGGCGAAATGGCCGTGCGCCTAGGGCGCCAAAAACACTGGCGCCGGTCCTGGCCAGGATGAGTTGGACAGAATAAAAAGGTATATATTTGGAGACAAACTAGAACAAAGAAATCCCATGCAAAGCAGTGGAGCGGTTCTAGCCCTCAGATTTGTACAGCAGAGTCCTCACTGATCAAGTCAGGACAAGTAGAAGGGAAGTGTGAAAATACAGAGCATTTGGCTGAGATGCTGAAGAAATGGTACAGAATAAACTAACCTGCAGAAATGAACATTCTACCATGTAGGTAATCTGGGCATGCCAGAAAAAGGGACATGCAGTTGCACGTGGATTCAATAAAGAGATCAAATGCATTTTTGGTGGGATGAGGTGGGATACAGGCTCAGACAATGCAGGTAATGTCAGTGGTGAATTAGTATCTTGTTTCCCTGGGAGACTCTATTACCCTGAATCCCTTGCAACGCAAAGTCATCATTAAGCAAATGAAGTGAGCACACACAGCAGGAAAGTAGCTAAACAAATATTTATTTCTCCAAGTCTGAACCACATAAGAGTGCCAACAGCAACAAGAAAGGACAGAATCAGGAAAAAGAAAAACACAAGGGACGTTGAAGTTCTGGAATGGGGAGATATGTATAACATCAACAGGAATTCATTATTAACACACACAGGTATACTAAAGCTTGCAGAGCAACTAAGCTTCCTGCCTCCCAAACGTTTCATGTAATAGAAGAACTTCTTGAGCACATGTCTGTCCAGAGGGCTAGGAGAAGCCAGACAAGAACCCAGGCTGTTAAAATAACGAAGAAGGTGGGAAGCCAGGATGCAGCAAAACAGAATGGCAAGCGTCATGATCACAAAGTCAACCTTGCCCAATCCACCCCTCTTGAGTCTGCCTGTACCAGACCTGGTGCGGCCCTGCTCTGAAGGGATTACTATGTGAGATGTCAGCACCTCCGAGCTGTGCATCACAGGGGATCTCTGTCTCTTTAAGGGGTTTTGAGGCTGTGGCCATCGCAGGCCAGGGATAAGAGTGGGGTCAAGCCAGTGGTTTTAAGATTATGAAGATCTGCTAGCATTCCACTATGGAAAAGGAAGTGCCAGCAGTTCAAATAAGCCTAGCTGCATGTCTGCCCTGGGAAGAGTGTAAGGAGCACATTTACTCCCCCTGGATGGGCTACACGTTTCAGTCCCAATGCTAGGCTGCTCCTTCCACTACTGCACCGGTGGGCAGGCAGTGGGTGGAGCCTAGGGTCTGTTCTCCCAGTGACTGACCAGGACAGCTGAAAAAGCATGAAAGAGGAGCCAGACTAATAAAGGGCTGGCACAGCTTACTTCCCCCACAGATCAAGGGAGCAGCGGGGACCAAACTGGGACTCTCTGAGGCCCTGCTCCTGAGACAGTGCAGTTTCGCAGTGCGTCTTACTCAGGCTGGACTACAAGCTGCCAATCCAAGACAAAGAGAGTGAAGGAACAGTGAATATAGACAGGAAACAGATGAAGTAAGAAGGAAACCATGCCGTCATCAACCAACTTGAAACCTGGTTGCAGCTAGCACAGTCCTGAATGCAATGTTGATAGGGCCTGAAAGATCAACTTTCAATATAGCAGAGCTAATCAAAATATAATTCTCATTTTTCCCCAAAATTAGATTTTGATATATATGACATACAGAACATCTGTAATCCATGTCTTACTGCGTAATATTCCACAGCATGGGTGTACACATAGACAGGGTTAGATGGAGGATAATAAACCCACCACAAAAACTCTTGTCAAAGTAATCTGAATGGCCACATGCTTCAAATTATCTTTGACCAAGCTTGCAATGTCCGCACTCAAATTCTGCACGTTATCACTTGTGCATGCAAAGAAGATCTTTTCCAAATAAAAAAACTTGACTTGAATACACACATAGGTTATTGAGAATAAATTCTGTCATTTGCACACGTGGGTGAATTCATGCACAGATTACATATGCAACATTGGCAGCACACGCACACACAATCCGTTTTGACCATTTGTCCTGATGGGTTAGATGGAGACCCACAAAAACAGAGGAATTCAGAGTTAAAGATAAATTGTTGCCTTTAATGCTCTTTGTTATGCTTTGGCATTACAGGTAATTATCAAAGATATGCCAGTTTATCCCATCTCATGTTTCTTTTGGAAAGAAAGTTATATTTTGCAGCGTCTCCTGTAGGGTGAGACGCTGCAAAATATAGGATGCTTGTAGTTTGCTTGCTCAGTGGTTGAGCAATAAATGTGTTACCTACTGGGATAAACCAGGATTATGCATAAAAATTGTCCTGTGATCTTTACACATCATCACCAGCAATGGTCAAGCATAATCATTACTCAATTAGAGCATCTCTGAGGTGATCCATTAAAGCTGTCCACAAATGAACTCTGTGAAAAGAATACTCAGATTTCTTAAACTGGGTTCACCTCTCTGAACCCACTGCTCATAGTCCCAGAATGCTTAGCATAGTGAAAAAAATAAAAAAGATAGTTGTTAGAGGACAAAAAAAAAAAAGAATGACAGTTGTCATAAAGGAAGAATAGAGCTGCCACTGGGAGATGGACTGAACCCCAGTGTGCGCTAAATCCATCTCGGCGAAGAGTTTTACACCATCATCAGTAACTCCCTCCCTCTTCAGATCTTTCTACCGAAGTCTGGGGAAGTTGGGCATCTTTGCCAAGGAATATTGTAAATAGTGGTATTACAAATTGTTACTTTTTTGCTATCCTCCCAGCAGTGTATTCTAAGAGGGGGGAAAACTGGCAGCTCTCTTTCACCTTATGGATTGAACTAATTACTTCCATGGTGTGCCCAGCAGCCGCTGCTCTGACCCTGCTAGTCTCGCAGTCGGTAGCCCATCAAGCAGCTATCTCCTTACTTTTCCGAAAGCAACGAGGAAGCTTCATACTTCTAAGCCAACTTAACTATCTCCTCATGCCAGCTCCATTAACTCTCTTAATCGACTGGAAAGCATATGTTTTAGTGTTTCCCATGATAGCCTACCGACTCCATGTGGAAAAGGTTTGGAGATATGGAAACCATGGAATCCAGGAGGCAGACTTTTTGCTTTATTTCTTTTATAGCGAAATGTAGCCGGCCTCTGAAACACAGAGGAGATTGCTTAAAACGAAGGGAGATAGCAGCAGAAGTGGGAGGCTGATTTGAAGGAGGTGGCAAGTAAAAAGGAAGGATGCTGGAAGTAGAGATGTGATATACTGTGAACAGAACTCCAATGACTCAGGCTTATGCGCACATCTCACCCCCACACAGTCTCAGGACGTTTCTGACGCAGAGAGAGAGATGTATTTAATTTCTTAGAATAATTAACTATTGCTGAAGTGCAGGAGATTTGAAAGGTCAGGCGTAATTCGAATAAGCATGCCGTAGTTTGGAGCTTTTCCAAACTCCTTTGGGTCAGAAAAGCCAGGCTAGAATGCCTATAACAGGGGTGGCCAACCTGTGGCTCTTCAGAAGTTAATATGTGGATCCTTGTACAGGCACCGACTCTGGGGCTGGCGCTATGGGTGCCAACTTTCCAGTGTGCTGGGGGTGCTCACTGCTCAACCCCTGGCTCTGCCACAGACCCTGCCCCCACTCAATCCCTTCCCGCCCCGTCCCCTGAGCCTGCCATGCCCTCGCTCCTCTTACCCCCACCCCAGCCTTCTGCATGCCACAAAACAGCTGATGGAGACATGTGAGGAGGGAGGGGGAGGTGCTGATCGGCAGGGCTGCCGGTGGGTGGGAGGTGCTGGGAGCGGGGGTGAGGGAGCTGATGGGGGCTGCTGACGTATTACTTGGCTGTTTGGCAATGTACATTGCTAAATTCTGGCTCCTTCTGAGGCTCCGGTTGGTCAATCCTAGCCTATAAGAATGGGCCTTTCCCCACAAGAGTCTGGTTCTTCCTGACAACAGCTGGGAAGATACCATGTCTCACAATATTTGGGGACTTGGCATTTCCTGGTTCCAGCTGGGAGCAGGAAATGACAAGGTGGGCAGCAACAAGAGAATTAGAGAAATTGTCCAACTTATTTCAAGTCTTGCAGTTCACAGACAGAGACGGTTCACGGGAAGGTTCTGATTTAATCTGAACCCGTTTGCCCAGCCCTAAGAATAAGATTGGCATAGGCCTGAACACAAACCTCAGAACCAAAGATCCTCAAACTGTAACAAGCTTTATCAGATTCTACTGAAATGCCTCATTTTTCTTTCTTCCTACTATTCAACGTGAAATACCAGCAATACAGCACTGCAATCACATTGCAGGACAGACATAAACACAACCCACACTGAGCCATTCTCTGAGGATTTAAAGTGTGATTCTACTCAGAAAAAAAGGTTAAAAAAAGCACTTTGTTACTGCACACACCGATATTCTCCCTGAGGGGACCCATTATCCCCTTTTTACGCCAGCACAACTCCTATTAGAATTAACGGGAGATACACACATGCATCAAGGGGATATCAGAACCTTTCCCCTCTTAAGTGCCTTCTGAGTCATGGCTGCTTAAGTTTGCTGACAAAAACAAATTGTTTTGTCTGGTCAGCAGCCCAGAGCTGTGAAGGAGGGAGCTGTTATGTGCTCCTATCTCATGCATCATCAAAAACGGCCAAGTTACGTTCTGACTCCAGAATCTCTGTGGCTGAAGGAACTAATGCTGTCCTCTATGGAAGTGAATGCAATTGGAAGCCAAAATAAAGCATATTTGCAAATAGAGGGTGGATTCACAGACTGATCAATTCTAAGGCCAGAAGGGACCATTATGATCATCTAGCCTAACTTCCTGTATAGGACAGGGCACAGAACTTCCCCCAAAGTAATTCCTGGAGCAGATCTTTTAGAAAATCACCCAATCTTGATTTAAATATTGAAAGCGATGGAGACTTTACTACGGCCCTTGGTAAGTTGTATTCAGTATAGAGTCTGGAAGCACGCTCAGCACAGCACACAATGCAGGAGGCAGCTGGTGGTTGAGCCTGGTGCAGCACGAAGTCTGGTAGTACGTGTTTGCAGAGTAGCATCCATGCTTTCTAATTCTTTCCAGTCCTCCAGAATTCCATCAGCAACAGTCTTTCTTTTGTAAGCTGTCGTAACAGGGTCTGACCTCCTCCACCACTGGACTCTCCCAGTGCCTCTATTTCCATACTCCTGGGGTTTTCCAAAACTGTTCCAGTCACCCATGCAAGTGTAACACCCACCCCTTCTGGGATCTAGTTTACTAAAACAATGCAGATCAAAAACAGGCCTGCAGCAACCTCAAGCTGAGTCTTCCCTTGTTCGGTCCAGGGCAGCCTCATAGGTCTCGGCAGTCCACTGTAGCCTG
This sequence comes from Gopherus flavomarginatus, assembly GCF_025201925.1. Classification (NCBI taxonomy): domain Eukaryota; kingdom Metazoa; phylum Chordata; order Testudines; family Testudinidae; genus Gopherus; species Gopherus flavomarginatus. The sequence continues at coordinate 108,979,997 of NC_066623.1, read as the reverse complement.
CTGATGCAGACTAATACAAGGAGGACTCGCTCCCACACTTGTTGGAAGTCCCAGCCTGGCCACCTAAACCAATGCAACTGTCTCTTCCCTTTATCACCCCCCTGCATTATCTGTTACAGACTCGTGTCTTCTAATGAAACCCTTCCTCAGGGTCTCCTAATTCCCTCTTTTATTCCTGTCCCTCACTGCAGGTAGCACCAGCCAGGGCTCCCTCTAACCGGAGTGGGAAGCCCCTTCTCCGGTTGTGTCTGGCTCTGCGTGCCCTATAGAATCCTCCTTAGAGATCTCTCATCTGTCGGTCTCTCTTCCAACTGAGCAGGTTCCTTTTTATGACAAACACCATCCCGGGCTACCATTACGTGCTGCCTGGTCACCAGTCTCATCCATTGGCTGACACCAAACCCATCACCTGACAGGCAGAAAAGTCGGCACAGTTGGAGCTGAGCCCAGCTTACCGTAAAAGCCGAGCCCACCCTGTGACAGGTGCTGGTTACGTCCATACATTCTATAAACGCCTCTCAGTCATAATCAGGAAAAGAAGAGCTGCTCTTTGTAGAGATGACCTCTGCTCCACAACACGCACCCTGCTGCTGAAGAAGCCAGAGTTGGCATTTTGTAGCATTCTTTTGAGCTGATAATCAATATTGTTTAGTACAGTGCAGCTCTGGGGCCCTCACTTCCCCGGCTTGTCAATGAAAAATGAGACACTGCCTCAAAAGATGCACAAGAATATCCTGTAGCAATTGCCTGAGGTGCTACAGGTTACAACAGAGGTATGAATATTGGAGGCGGGAGGGAAGGCATCCTGGCAGGGCATTGGCACAAATTTCAGACACTGCCACAGAGACAGACAGACAAGAAGGCACAGCTACCATAGAAGCAGCAACCTAGATAGAATAACCTGTTGGGAAATTGATAAACCCATCATTAAATAGCAAGCCCACAATTAATTCCAAGGCTTGGATGGCGAGATCACAAGCTGCTCTTAGGCAGGGGCACTGGAAAGCTATCCTGGGAGACTATGACTCTGAATCTCAAGATCCTTCTGGGTTCCCCCCTGCTCCACGGAGGGAATAAACTATGCTGGGTCAGAGCCTGATGCAGGATATGCTCCCCAAAGCACAGGCAGTATCCAGCAGGTTTGGGGTTCCCGGGAGGGTGTGTGTGTGTGTGTCAAAGCTCCACCCATTTCCCACCCCCTCTGTGCCAGGAAAGGCTTGGGGAAATAGTTGCCCCACGGAGGTGCGGGCGAGGCTGCAGATATACTTAATAATAAGAAACTGGCTATGTACTGTGGTAATGACTAGGACTTGGTTGCACAAGGTGCTGTCCATCCACACTTAACAGTTCTGTGATGCTGCACTCGCCAGGCCACAATCTGGCCCCAGATGGTTGATTAAAGTAATGGTGAATGTCTGTGTAACTGTTACTTTACCAGACTAAGTGCTAACAATTTTAGAGTAACAGGAAATCTGTTTCACCCTTAAATATACAGGATTTCTTCCTCTGTGGTTTTAAAAATAATGCATTTACAAGCAAAAGAAGAAGAAAATAGCAAGAGGAAAAACAAACAACAACAACTGCATAGCTTGTGGGTGTTTATCCCCCCCTACCTTAGTGGAACAGATTAATTCAAAGATAAGCCTCTGGGTAACATGGGGCTGGACTGATTCACTATCATGTGACAGATCAGTTTCATTTGGCCAAAAATCTCCCAAGGGCAGCGTTCTTGGGAGACTCAGACATACACACTCAGAAACATACAGTTTAGAGACTGTTGCCTGTGTCACCACAAACACCCCCTCACTTTCCTCTCAAAGTATAACGCAGCATGTCCAAGGAGCAGAGAACAAAAATGTATCCCAAAGGGGAAACAAATAAATAATGGATATATTAGTCTTCCTGAAAATGCCACTGGTATAAGAAAACAACCAGAGCATTAGAATCATTTCTATTGTGTTCTGGTTTTGAGAGATTTCTGGGGAGATCTGTTTGTCTTGCACAATGTTAACAAAGCCTTCCTGAACGCAGCAGTCATTGGTATTCCAGTGACAAGTGAGTTTTGTCTAAATGACTGAAAGATACGTAGAAGGGATGTATCCCTGCGCTGGACAACCATACACACCTGTTCCCACCCCCTGATCCCAGTTGCAGTACTAACTGCCCTTGCTCAACTCCAAAACAACTACCTTTCTGATCCTTTGCTTAGTCCAGCACTTGTCTCTTGGGATTATCCCCTGCATTGGTCCACAGCACTTCCTTCAGTGGTGCCCCAGAATACAGAGTGATTTCAGAGATTAGTGCTGTGGATCACAAGATTACAGAACAGGGCATCCAGCATGCGATGGCATTGACAGACTGGGGCAGCTGTCGTTGACACACGCGAAAAGGCTTGTGGAATGGTGCAGATCAAGGAAGGCTGTAAGGGAGGATAGAGGGATGGATGTGGGGGAGGAGAGAAAGAAAAGAGTTTTATCATCAACATCAGGAAGCAGCTTAGGGATGAGAAGCTCAGATGGAGTGGGTGAATGAAGACATGAGAAGCAGTGAAGAAAACGGGAAGGCAGGAGCTAAAATTCATCTCACTAATTTAAGTGTGTCACCAGTTTGCCTAACCCATGGGGGTGTCTCATGAAGTCAGCTCATCTGGTTTTCAATAAACAGAATGGAATGGAAATCCATCAACCTCATGAAGAAACTTGCACAAATACAGACAGATATCATCTTCCTTTCCAAACGCAAACGGATGGACATCATACCAAATGGACTAAAGGTAAAAAATCCACTGCTATCTACATACTACACAGACCACAGTGAGAGATTATGTCATACTCTATCAAAAAAACTGAGGAACCACCTGATCAGCATCCTATACAGCAAACAGGAAAACATCAAAAAAGAGCTCTCCAACCTGGAGACTCTCATTAATAACCAAACTTCTATACAAACGGACTTCACTAGAATAAGACAGGAGATCTACATTACTCACTTCACCTCTCTTCAAAGGAAAAAGGACTGTAAGCTGTCTAACCTCCTACCTGCCACATGGGGCCACAACAGTGGTACCCCTAACCCACCCAGCAATATCGTCAATCTATCCAACTACACACTCAGCCCAGAAGAAAAGTCTGTCCTATCTCGGGGACTCTCTTTCTGCCCTGCCACCCCCACCAACATGATACAGTTCTGTGGCGATCTGGAAGCCTACTTTCGCCGTCTCTGACTCAAAGAATACTTCCAGGACAACACTGAACAGTGCACTGATACACGGGTGCCCTCCCACCAACAGCGCAAGAAGAAGAACTCCACATGGACTCCTCCTGAGGGTCGAAATGACAGTCTGGACCTATACATTGAATGCTTCCGCTGGCGTGCACAGGCAGAAATCGTGGAACAACAACATCGCTTGCCTCACAACCTAAGTCGTGCAGAACGCAATGCCATCCACAGCCTCAGAAACCACCCTGACATTATCATCAAAGAGGCTGATAAAGGAGGTGCCGTTGTCATCATGAACAGGTCTGACTATCAAAAGGAGGCAGCCAGACAACTCTCCAATACCAAATTCTATAGGCCACTTCCCTCAGATCCCACTGAGGAATACACTAAGAAACTACAGCATCTACTCAGGACACTCCCTACACTAACACCAGAAGAAATCAACATACCCCTAGAGCCCCGACCAGGGTTATTCTATCTACTACCCAAGATCCACAAACCCGGAAATCCTGGACGCCCCATCATCTCGGGCATTGGCACTCTCACTGAAGGACTGTCTGGATATAGGGACTCTCTACTCAGACCCTATGCCACCAGCACTCCCAACTATCTCCGCGACACCACTGATTTCCTGAGGAAACTACAATGCATTGGTCACCTCCCAGAAAACACCATCCTAGCCACCATGGATGTAGAGGCTCTCTACACAAACATCCCACACACAGATGGAATACAAGCTGTCAGGAACACTGTCCCTGATGATGCCACAGCACAACTGGCTGCTGAGCTCTGTGCCTTTATACTTACACACAACTATTTCAAATTTGATGACAATATATATCTCCAGATCAGTGGCACTGCTATGGGCACCCGCATGGCCCCACATATGCCAATATCTTCATGGCCGACCTGGAACAACGCTTCCTCAGCTCTCGTCCACTCACACCCCTTCTCTATCTACGCTACATTGATGACATCTTCATCATCTGGACCCATGGGAAGGAGACTCTGGAAAAATTCCACCATGATTTCAACAGCTTCCACCCCACCATCAACCTCAGCCTGGACCAATCTACACGGGAGGTCCATTTTCTTGACACCACGGTGCAAATAAGTGATGGTCACATTAACACCACCCTATATCGAAAACCCACCGACCGCTATGCCTACCTTCATGCCTCCAGCTTCCATCCCGGGTACATCACACGAACCATTGTCTACAGCCAAGCACTGAGGTACAACCGCATCTGCTCTGACCCCTCAGACAGAGACCAACACCTACAAAATCTCCACCAAGCATTCTCAAAACTACAATACCCGCACGAGGAAATAAGGAAACAGATCAACAGAGCCAGACGTGTACCCAGAAGCCTCCTACTGCAAGACAAACCCAAGAGAGAAACCAACAGGACTCCACTGGCCATCACATACAGCCCCCAGCTAAAACCCCTCCAACGCATCATCAAGGATCTACAACCCATCCTGGACAATGATCCCACACTTTCACAGGCCTTGGGTGGCAGGCCAATCCTTGCCCACAGACAACCTGCCAACCTGAAACATATTCTCACCAGTAACTGCACACCACACCATAATAACTCTAGCTCAGGAACCAATCCATGCAACAAACCTCGATGCCAACTCTGCCCACATATCTACACCAGCGACACCATCACAGGTCCTAACCAGATCAGCCACACCATCACTGGTTCATTCACCTGCACATCCACCAATGTAATATACGCCATCATATGCCAGCAATGCCCCTCTGCTATGTACATCGGCCAAACTGGACAGTCTCTACGGAAAAGGATAAATGGACACAAATCAGACATTAGGAATGGCAATATACAAAAACCTGTAGGAGAGCACTTCAACCTCCCTGGCCACACTATAGCAGACCTTAAGGTGGCCATCCTGCAGCAAAAAAAATTCAGGACCAGACTTCAAAGAGAAACTGCTGAGCTTCAGTTCATCTGCAAATTTGACACCATCAGCTCAGGATTGAACGAAGACTGTGAATGGCTTGCCAACTACAGAACCAATTTCTCCTCTCTTGGTTTTCACACCTCAACTGCTAGAACAGGGCCTCATCCTCCCTGATTGAACTGACCTCGTTATCTCTAGCTTGCTTGCTAGCACACATATATATACCTGCCCCTGGATATTTCCATTACATGCATCTGAGGAAGTGGGCATTCACCCACGAAAGCTCATGCTCCAAAACGTCTGTTAGTCTATAAGGTGCCACAGGATTGTTTGCTGCAATAAACAGACCAATGTCTAACTCAGGTTGACCCACCTTACACACCCACAGTGTGAATCAAGAAGTCTCTCAGGCACCTAAACACAAAGTGTGGTCAGCAATGGGCCCTGACCAGGCCTGCCTTCTTGGGTTATGGTGGAGGGAACACCCTTTTTCCCTCCCTAGACTTCACCCAGGTACTGCTCTTTGACAGAAGCAACCAGCCTTTTTCATTTGGTCTGCTGGGCCCTGATTGGTTGTCATCTGCTCCCAGCCCTTCTAGCCACTGGAGGACCAAGTCTTGCTGGTTTCACCTGCAGATGACCTGGAAGGCCCTTCTAGGCAACTCTGACATTCCAAAACTTGCTGATATGGACCAGGACATAGGCGATCTGGCTTAGTGGTCAGAGCAGGAGTCAGGTCTAGTGAGTGGAGCATGAATCCAGGTTGGGGAGTGAAGCCAAGGGTCAGCACCAAAGTCAACTGGCAGTTACCAGAACCAGGGGTCAAGCCAGAGTCAGAACTTGGAGTTGAAGTTGAGGTCAGACACCAAATGCCAGAGCCAAGGATCAAGCCAGAGTCAAGGTCAGAAGTCAGAGTTGGAGCTAGGGCTGGTCACTGAGGATTGGAGGTGATGTGTAAGGACTAGAGGAGAGGCAAGGATCAAGCAGAGAGCAGGAGCATGGTGGGAACAGGGGCAAAGGCTGGATTCAGGAACCCAGCAGGAGCCAGGAACAGGGTTGGGTGTTGGAAGCAGACACAAGCAGGGCCCAATGCAGTCACAACAGGAAACCACCCTACTGCTCAGACAAATGTCCTGTTCCTTCTCCTGGCTTAAATAGTGTAGCTGGACCAATTGGTGGAGCAGAGCGAGCCTCCAATCACAGCTTCTGTGGCTGGTGCCTTGGCTGAAGCTATATCCTTGGTAGGTTCTCAGCCTACCTGGTTTCAGTAGTCATTGGGTGGAGCCCAGGATGTGGCAGCTGTCTGGGTACTCTCAGGCCTGGCTTCAGGACCCAGGACATCATGCTTGCTGCCCTTCTTTTCTTAGAGATCCACTTCCCGGGGAAGAGCACAGCAAGGGATTGGGATCTCCGGCAGCAAACGGCTAGTATATTGCCATCACTAGCTGCCTAACTTCTGGCATCTAATTTTAAAAATGGTGGCCTCAACCTCTCTGTCCTGCAGTTGCCTCACCTGTGTGATGGGGATAAGGGCTTTGAGATAAAAGGCACTGCATTAGTCCGGAGTATTGCTAATCAGGCCCAAAGAGCAGGCAGATCAGCTTTAAGACTGGCTGGACTGATTCTTAATTGTTTATGTGCTAAATATGAACGCCACATAGAGCTCAGCCTCTGGGGAAGACTGTACGGTCCAGTGGCTCGGGCACTGGACCTAGAACACAGGAGAGATGGATTCTGTCCTCTGATCTGCTGTGTGACCCTGAGCAAGTCGCTTCACTGCTGTCTCCCTTCCCACTCTTTGTCTATCTTTTCAATTTAGATTGTAAAGACTTCTTGGCAGGGCCAATCCGTCACTGTATTTGTACAGTGCTAGGCAGAAGGGGGCTCCTAGTTGCTACTGTTAACAATAATGAGAAATAGGAGTAATAATGTAGCCATGCTGCTCTGAGGAACAAGGTGAGCAAAGAAGCGGAGAGACTTCCAAGAAATAGAAAGGATTTGGGGTGTCACCTATTCACTGTGTTGCTGCCTGAACACTGATCTTTGACCAATTCTTTTTTTAAATTTAACATCCTGAAAAGCAATCCATGGGAGACAATAAAACCATTAGAGTGTGGCTCTGGTTGTTACTTTTAACTGAAACAGAGACAACAGATGGTCTCCTTTAATACTGTCACAAAGGTCAAAATTAGCCATCCCTAAGGCAAATGTGTTCTTGAAATGCTGAAGTGCTTGTATCTGGCCCATGATGACTAATCCGCTCTCCAGAATGAGAAATATCAAACTAAGAACACCACTCCAAACAGCGCAACAATTCCTATCTACGGATAACGTGTAATGTGTTCAGAGACGGTGTCAACAGCTGCTTAGAAAACCTGATTCGTCAGCCATTTCAAAGGAGCACGCCAACTCTTTCTATTATAATTTTGAAGTTAATATATTTACTCTGCCGTTTAAAAATATCTTTCTAGATGCTTGAAAATATAAAAGCTTTTCCTACCAATTCTGAGCTTATTTCCTCTACTGCAGCCCAAGTAAATCTGACTTTTACATATTTGTCTCAGAGAAAAACTTCATCGCTTTTCTTTGCATTCCTCTTTCCTTATTTACGCAGCAGCATCCAGGTGAATGCCAGTGCAGGAAGTGGGATCTGCAACCACAAGCTGGTGCGGTTTTGGTGAGACTTACCGAAATAGTCGCTGGCTTTTCATTTTCTCCTGGCGGAGGCTCTTTTTGAAAGTTGTTAAGAATATGGAAGATATTCTCACATTCCAAGACAGTCATAGTTGGGAATTAAAATACCTACTGATACCTTTAAAACTGCATTAGTTTCCAAAGAATTTTTTGCACTTTACACATTATTTATTGTGTATACTGATTAATCCTCAGAACTCCAATGAGATGCATTTATTCATTTTTTAATCTCCTACTTAGCAGATAGGGCAGAGAGAAGTTAGGGGACTTCCCTGACATCACACCAGTGGGTCAGTAGCAGAGCTAAACACAACACTCTCACCCCCTGCTCTAATCTCTAGACTACTCTTCCTCATGCTGTCATTTAAATAAAAAGGCCTATTGGCAATGATAGGTGAAGAAAGCAGCCATGAAATGTGCCCTACAGTATATTAATGGGAGATTGCCAGACAAACCAAACAAGGCCTTTGATCGCATCATCTTAGGCTTGTTGTCTCTGCTTGTTTGCATCTCGCTGTGTGCTTGCTGCCAGATTCCCAGCTGGAAGGGAAGGATTTGCTTTTCCTAGCCTATTCTGGACTCAGCTGCAATCATGCAGAGCATTGAAAAGAATCCCATTGAATTGGGATTCATTCTGAATGCGTCAAACCCAGACAAATGACTGCTTTCCCGAAGTGAATCCCATTTCACAGCAACTAGGTTATTAGTGTGGAACTCCATACGAGTAGCCTGCATTCAAAAGCCCTCTGCATTATTAATAGAATATGAGCTTTTGACATCAAAGGAGAGCCATTATATATGCTAAATGGTGGTAAAAATTGTACCCGCACTTCAAACCTTTTCAGTTCTTTGTCCTTGGTAAATCAATCAAGGTTGACAGACGCTTTAAGGAGAGTAATCGTTGCAATGATCCTGTCAATGGATAACATAATGGAACATTGTCTCTGTGCTGTGTGAAGACATGGAGCTAGTCAATTATGGACAACACTTCACGCAGCCGCCTGCTTTCACTTGAAGTGCTGCTGCTGAATTATTAGAATCCCAACAAATGTCTGCAGTGGCATCCAATGTAAAATGAGACCTCCTGAAGCTTTGGAAAATTAATTAGCAACAACACTGGCCTATTCCCACACTTTCAAACATTGGCCTGATAACGCTAACGATGCACTGCCCCCGCCTCTTGGAGCATTCAATGGACTGTATTTACATACACAATTTTTAATCTCCAACACTTTCCTTCCGCCCCTTCAAACACACAAAACTCTCAAACCAAGGAGTCTTTTTATATCTTTTATGCAGAGATCCTAGCAGCGAGTCAATGATATTTCCAACTGTTCGCACAACTCCTACACATGCAGCTGAAAATGCTACAGCTTGGAGACTATTTCATTTGAAAAACAGTGGCAACTTCCGGTGGCTCCCTGAAACACACACCAGTGCATCCCTTCACTGTTTTCAAATCCGCAAGCATCTCTATTCATATCTGGATACGTGCATATCAAATATACATTCTGCTCTATGTAGAGATTAATGCTTTGGATTGAGGACCGGGTATATCCTCCAAATGAAACAGGAGATCAGTGGGCTGAAAAGCCCGCCTCTGAAGTTGAACAGCAGTGCAGCTATTGTTTGGGGACCTGCCACTGAAACGGTTCATTGTGCTCCCTTGTATGACACATTGGCTCACACTGCAAACAAATCCTACGCTGCATTAAGTGACACAGCAACTACATAGGTTGGGGGTGCTGACACTACAGAATATATTGCGTGCCAGCATCACCAGAATGAACTGCAGCGGGCTGGAAGCCAACATGCGCTTTCATCTTCCAGCTACCACCAAACACAAACCTACGAGTCAGAGGGGGAGGCAGCGTTTTTTATTTAATTGTTGGCACCTATTTCCTACATCCCTTTTTAAGGGAGAGTTTGGACTAATAGAGAAACCTCATTTCCCTTGTTAACAGAAAGAGCCTGTCACACACATACATTAAGTCTCCAATTTTCTATCCATTTTAGGGACTTTTACATCACTGTAGCAGCTGAGCACCTTGAAGTCTTAATGTATTTAGCGACATAACAGCCCTGTGAGGTAGGGCAGTGATTTTCCCCCCATTGTACAAGTAGGAAACTGAAGTACAAAGAACCAAAGTGACTTGCCCAAGGTCACACAGGAAGCCTGTGGCAGAACCAGGGCTTGAACCCAAGTCTCCCAAGCCCCATGTTATTGCCCTAAATACTCTCAACAAAGGAGCCTTCAAGAGTTAGGCACCCAACTAAAGGAATTGGGTGTCTAACTCCCTTAGCCTCCTTGGAAAATCCCAGCGTACTTTATTAAGCACACTCAGGTCTAATATGTATTTGAAGGGGTAAACTGACTGGTACAGAGAGGTGAAGCAACTTGCCTCAGAACATCTACAGGGTCCTTGGCAGCACCATGAATAGATCCCAACAGTGCTGATGCCCAGTCCCCTGTTCTCCCTGCTTCCCACCAAATTTAATCAATACACAGCTGGCAGTGCTTTTGGGAAGAGAACTGGCTGAGACTTTCTGCCACTCCTTGCACCTACTCTCAGCCCCTTTCCCTTCTTATCTTGCATCGGACTCTGCTGTTCTGTGCTCTGGGACTTCTCCTCAAGGGACATCCCGGAATGCACAGCATGCCTAGAAAAGCCCCAAACTACAGCATGCCCTGAGCGTGTCTTATTAGAAAGACACTAGAAAAGTAGCTCAGAGGTGATGGCTGCCTGGAGCAGGCAGCTGGACAGCACTACCAGGCCAGCTGCCACTGCTGATAAACCTGCAGCGAGCATGGAAAAAGCCTGCTCACTAGATAGCAATCAAGGGGAAAGTGGGTGGAAGAAGGTCCTGAGGATCCCTCCCTATTAATGAGAGGCAAGGAGCTGTACCAGTCAGACAACAGTGTAAACACACTGACCCCAAATTCTTGAGGCAGAGCAGGATCCCTTTTGAAGCTCTCTCCTGGCAGAGCAGGAGAAGATCATGAAGTCCCACCCCTAACGTGGAGCAAACCTGCTGGACATATGTCCTGCGAGGCGGCTGGGCCACAGACACTCAATATGTCTGTGTATCAATATGATCAACATTTCCAACAGGAAATTATCAAAACAGTTCATTTTCACTTTATCATTGTTTACATTTATGAATACAATATAATTGTTGAAACTTTTTTATTATAACGTAACATAAAAGTCAAATTATAAAGCCAGACACACTGGTTACTTTCTGCAGACCTCAGAAAGCTGTGGAGCTCAAAATCTTGTTCCCTTCCACCACAGAAGTTGGTCCAAAAAGATATTACCTCCCCCACCTTGTCAAAGTTAAAATGAAACATTTAGACTTCATCAAAACGAAATGTTTCAATGAGGTTGGAACAAAATATTTTAGAATATTTCATTTTGTGAGTAATAATAATTCCAAGATTTTGACTTTTTGTCCAAATTTGGAAATCTTGGCTTTCCTGAGGGACTGAAATTCCATTTTTCAGCCTGCTCTAACGTCTTCAGCCTTACAAGTAGGATGACTTAGGCTGTTAATATTTTGTATGTGGACAACCGTAAGATGTATAACCACAATGTACAACTTGAAGAGAAGGGGTTGTGATTTCCATTGGTAATTGATGGAAAAATGGTGACAGACATATTGTCATTAAAATTTGAAAATATTTCATGCTTCACATTCATAACAAAATTCATAGACTTTCATTAAGCCTCATATTTATCTTTTTTTTTAAAAAAAAGGAAAATAAAAACAAAATAAGAGAAATGTTGCTTACAAAGGAGAAATCTTCAGCATTCTGACAGAGTAGCTTAGGGAAAATAGCTTGTCTCTGAAATCTTTCTTCCTCTTCAAAGATGTTCCCATACATGAAGCCATTCATCATAGTGGAGTGGGCATGGATGTCAATATAGAACTCCAGGCTAATTTTCTATTGAGGAGACAGACAAACAAGCAAACGTGAGATAGACGACAAAAACATTTTCAAGGAGAAGCCTGTGTTAACAGTAAGGCTGCCATCCTTGAAACCATATAGTGGTGGTAGGGTCTGCATATTCAGAGAGCTACGCTGGCCATATTGCTTTGATTTATGCAAACCTATCCATGCCTCTTTGGCTCTGCAAAACTGGGGTTGAAATCTCAAAAACAAATGTGCTCTTGTGGGATTGTCAGTATATCCTGATCCCCGTTGGGGTGGAAATATCTGAGTCTACTAACTCTCTAAACACTAAGAAGGACCCAAGGCAGAGAAAAGGCAGAGTGCCCTCAGTTCTGACCTTTCTTTTCTCTGCTCTTTGTAGCCCCCTGTGCTTCTCTTCATTGAACTCCCTGAATGGCTAGCAAGCTTCACTCTCCCTACCCAATTTGATTCCCCAGTGTTCTAGGTGTCAGCCTGACCATCTAATGACAATGCAGTCCACTGACCTCAAACTAAGGTCCTTGCATGGAAAAGTTTCCAGGATCTATTGGGAACCCTCAGAAGTGTCATGGTCAGCCCCTTAGGGAGGAGTTGCATTGGGTCACTCTCACGTGACACATCCTGATTTGTTTCTCTACTCTTAAATGCTCAGCTTTCCAGGTCCCAAGAGTGATATAAAAAGCCAGAACAAAATAGAACTCCACACGCAGTCACATCCAACCCTGCTGAGCCAGAGGAAGAGATCCTGCAATACAGGGACTTGGATGGTGAGAAGAATGGAGCATTACTAGAAGACTCCCTTGCTTTAAAATGGACCCTAGTAAAATCTCACAAGCAGCCAGAGTCTCACATTTAAGACCAAAATGTTTATAACACCGAGTAATTTAGTTACAATCAATACCGAGGGCCAAAATAACGATCTTACTCTTCAAGTGCATCTCTCATTGATATAAATGGGATATCAACAGCCAGTCACATAGAACACTGTTATAATGTATGTAGATTCCTCATCTCAACACAGCACTGGAGTTGTCCTACAGACATAGGTTACCTTAACAGTAAACTGCAGGCAAAAAAATTGCGGTGAATATATGTATATACCAATATTGTAATAAATCCACCCAGGTCTTCAACTTTTCACCCGTGCTGCACAACATGGGGCTACTAGGAACTTCATGGTGACAGCAGGGATAAAGTTCAGATCTTCCTGCTCCAAGGGTGCAGGCCCCCTTCCTGGAGCTAAGGGGAAAAAATTCTGTTTGCACTATAGGAACTGTAACACTCAGCTAAGTAGTCTTGCAACCATCCTGTACCAGGTCGTGGTACGTGAATACACCAGCCAGTATAGGACAAGGCATAAATATATGCAGTAAGTTTAGGCAGCATATAACGTATGCTAAGCTTGATAAGAATACATGCTGCTGCGAGCAGTATCTAGGAGGACACTGCATTACAAGACAGTCCAATGTAATACAAAAGCATTTCACGTGACACTAATGGCAGCTCTCCTAGATGCTCTCTAATGAGGGAAGAACATAATTTGGCATGTGATACTAATATGATTCAGATTTACTTTCCCTTGGCAGTAAACCAATGCACAACCCACAATGACTGTTTAGTTTAATTAAACAGCCAAGAGAGTAATATTGCATCTTATTAAGCCTCTCCTGTGTTAAGATGCTAGTTAATGCAATATCAATAGGTGACTATACTACATAGAAAAAGGAGTACTTGATTGCATTTGGCTCTAATATAATATAGTTAATTGTTTGCTACTGTCAAAACATTATACTGTGCTGTAGAGGACAAGCATAACAATAAAAAGCACACCAGCAATTCAGAGTTATACTATGGATAGGAAAGATTAGCATATATTGTATGAAATATCAAGCAGAATTTTCCTCTTTAGAAAAATCAGTTTTAAAGCATAAAGAAATTAACAATACTGGAGCATATTACTTTCCATATGATAATTTTCCCATCAGAAAGAAAATCTGATGCAATCGGATACTTCTCAGCATTTCATAATAAAATACTGTAGCACATTATAGTAGTAGATTTGTAATGAGTGAATTGACATCCAAGAGGATGTATGATCTAGATATCTAAGGTATTTCTAAGGCCCCTTCTACATTTGTATCTAAGTGTCATACAAATTTAAGATACATAAGGATCCATAACCTAAATGGTGTTACTTCCCTCCATTTCTCCATCCATGGGTGTGCATTAAAGTAAGAGTTAGTTGTAGAGATAGGATTGTGTTGTCATTTACATACACAGTTCTTGGAGGAAGACCCTCAAACATGCCTCATATTTGGATCTAAATTCAGTCAGCTTTGGGTTCTTCCGATAATTATCTTATCTATGGATATAGGATATCTGTCTACATGTATCTGAATGTTTGACATCCATGGAAGCAAAGGATTTTTTTTCAGTTGGTCTAGCAGGCTGTAACTAGGAGTAGTAAGTTAATATAACCAACATTTAGGCTGAATTCCTGCATAACCCAGGCCACTGAATTTCACACAGTACTTCCTGCATCAAGCCTATAACTTCTGGTTGACCTAAAGCATACAGTTCGAAAAACATCCAACCTTGATTTAAAAGACCTCAAGGGACAGGGAATCTACCATGACCCTAGGTAAATTGTTTCAGTGGTTAATTACCATCACTGTTAAAAATTAGCACCTTATTTCCTGTCTGAATGTGTCTAGTGTCAGTTTCAGTCATGGGATTTTGTTATGCCTTTGTTTTCTAGTTTAAAAAACCCTTCACATGGGGAAGGATTTCTGATTGTAGTTACTTTTCGACCATGTTCAAGTCACCTCCTTAAGCTTCTATCTGAGAAGTTGAATAGATTCTGAAGTTTCACACTGTAAGATGTATTTCATTTAATCCTGTACTGGAAGAGGCAACTGGAGTGTAAACTGGCAAGTGTCTTGAGATAGGCACCAGAGTCTAGGAAGAAGAGTGCTAATATTCCACAATTTAAGAGAAAGACCAAGAAAACCACATGTAATATAGTTGAAACAGCGGCTTAGAAGTCACTTCTAGGTTTTACCAAGTAAAGACCTCAGTTTCATTGTCGCAATAGTAAATTAATCCCTAGTGTATCTCTGAGGCAGTCAAGGAATTTACAGCAGAAACGAATTTAGCCTCTGTCTCTGGGTGCGGTGGAGTTGATACTCTCCTCTCATCTTTTCTTGATCTGAGTATAACCTGCTCTAAGCACCCATGAATCCTGAACCGCTGCCTAATATCACTTGCACCTTAAATAAGATGGTTGAAGGCACTCTGTTTTGTGACTTACACACACATTGCAATAAGAATACCAAACTGTTATAAGGCTTTTTAATCCACAGGTCTAAGTGTTTTACAACAGTGGTAAATAGCATCATCATGTTACAGAACTGGACCCTCAGGCACAGAGTTGAAATGACTTTCCCAAGTTTACACAGCAGGCCAGGGGTAGAACTAAGAACATATCCCAGCTCTCCTGAGGTCCAGTATAATACGCTAGCATAGTATTATTAGAGGGTATTCCTATCTCCTCCCAGACTCCTGGATAAAATAGAAGTCTTCTGAGAAACTAGAATTCTCTTGGGATTCTGAAATTCCTTTTTTTTTTTTAAATGATCAAGCCTGCTGCATTCATGTCACCACCTTCTAAGCAGAGTCATGTGCTTAATTAAAAATATTCAAATAATGCATTTGAAAAATATAATGAGATTCAGCACATAAATTATCTGATGGGCAAATAATTTAAAAATATTAATCCAATATCTTGAAATGTATCACACAAGTTATCTAGTGAATATTATTTAACCAGTTCTTCTTCTGATCATATCTTACCCTTGTCCCTCAAATCCATCTCCATCCCACACATCCCAGTCCAAATCTGCAGTACTACCCTATTCAGTGACATGTTACACATTGCTATAATAATTGCCATTTACAGGAACTACTCCCAGTGATGCATGAGCAGAATGATATTTCAGTGTTTCACATCTCTCTTCTTCTGAATCACGTTTATTATTATTTGATCAAAGGGAAACATCTTGCACATTCTCCATTACAGAGCAGATTCACTCACAGCATTGTTAATATAATACAAACATTCCCAGTAGAAAGATTCTCTTTGTTCACAGGCACAAAGGAGCTGGCCTGGACTTACAATGGACAATGGCAGCATAGATAATATATAATACCTAGTTCTGCCGTGAGTGCAGGGGTCTGGACAAGATGATGTCTCGAGGTCCCTTCCAGGCCTTTGATTCTATGTTTCTATAGTTACTGTGCTGTTATACTCCAGTTCTCCACATCATTTGCTATGTCCCAAACTGTGGAGGGCCAGTTTGGAGTTTTGTCTTCCAACTGAATTAAGTTGTGTTCCTGTAAGTGGGTGGACTCACTGCTGTGGCACCTCCTGCTGGTACCTTCTGGGAATTAGCTCTCTTCCAGGCTGGAGTGCCCTCTGCAGGCTGGTGTCCTGCTCGCCGCTGGGCCCCGTGCCTCTCACAGACCCCGATGCCCCTTTCTGTGGGTTGCTGCCCCCCTGGGAAAACCCCCCTCACTCTCAGGTTAACCCCATCTCACCTCAGTCTGGGCTACTGCCAGTCACCATGTAGCCCCACTCCCCGGGGGCAGACTGCAGTATAAGCCACTCATCACAGGCAAGCGGGTTCAGACCTGCTGCATTCCTCTACCACCCAGTACCTTTTTAGGCCTTAAACCAGGCCTCGGAGCCTGGGGAGTTGCCAGCCAGGAGCTCCCTTGCTCCCTCTGGCTTTCCCCAGCCCTGCTTCACTCCTAGTACCCTTTCTGCTAGGCAGCCAGACCCTGCTCCCTCTCAGACTGGAGATAGCCTCCGAACTCCTGGCTGTCCTGACCTTTACAGGGCCAGCTGGGTCTGGTTGAGGCGTGTCCTCCAGCTGAGGCTGCCTCCCAATCAGTCCAGCTTTTCTCTCAGCCCTCTCCCAAGGGTGGCTTTAACCCTATCAGGGCTGGAGCAGGTAACCACTCCCTTACAGTTCCCTAACTATAATGACCTATATATATATATATATATCCCAAAGCACTTTAAATACAGGAATTGTTTAGAGATGGGTAGAATTTTTCAGATAAAATTTTTTTCTCCAAAAAACGCAGATTCGGGTCAACAGAAACATTTTGTGAATTCACATCAATTTTGCCAAATTGTTTCAATTAAAAAACAAACAGTGAAACATGTCATTTCAACATTTCCTAAATGAAACCTTTTGATTTTTTTATTCAAACCAACTGTCTGTTTAAAAATTTGCATCAAATTTATTATAAAAACCATTAACAGAACTCCAGATCTAAACAAAACATTTAGTTTCGGGTTGACCAAAATGTATAATTCAGTCTCAAACCCTTTTCCCCTCCCTCCAACATTTTGGTTCACCAAAAAATTTCCATTTGGGGTTGCCCAAAAACAATTTGTTTTAAATCATCCAGCAAGCTGAAAAATCAGTTATTGCGCAGTTCTAATGGTTTCTTCCCTTCCTGACACACGGTAACTTCTCAGGTGAAATGCTGTCAGAAAAAAACTATATACTTTTAAGATGGGAGGTGAAGAATACAGAATCAATCTGAAACTTCAGCTAAAATTTGCTTAGAGATTTAGAGGTAATTACTAGCATTTGGCTAGGACTCTGGAGCTAACACTGACCATCTTGCCAAGAGTGCTAGAAGATGTTTAGTGGTCATGAATGGTCAGGACTTCTGAAAGATGACTGGAACGCTGGTCTTTTGAAGTTATTTTTTGGGGAGAAGATCCCTGTGAGAAATTAAAACCAATTCAAGGTGGATTGTACGATCTGTGGGTCATCTGTACAGCACTTGGCTCAATGGGGCCCAACCTGCTTGTGGTTTTTAGACTGTGTCCAATATAAATGTTTAATAATAATAGGAGAAGGAGAAAAAAGGTGAATATGGCCCAAGTCCTTACATTTGCCTCAAATGCTATGTAGAAAATAATGAATGGCCAAACTTTCCTGGCTGCCATCAGCTGCCATTTGAGAGAGTTACAAATTACATTCTGCTATACGATATTCAACTCCTCACTTTCTTCTTTGCAGGTAGAATGCAAAATGATTCAGATTCCTTATAAAAATCATCTAGCAATTTAATTCCCTCAAGTGTCTTTTCTTGGTGCTGACAATAAGTGGCAGAGATTTTCTCTCTCACTTGCTCTCTCTCTTTTTTTTTTTTTTTTTTTTTTTTGAAGTAAAGCTTTAATTACCTAGGAGAAGGGCTGACTCGGCTTAAAGAGCTAGAGAAAACAAAGAGACTTCACTCTGCATCAAACCAGGAATCCTTTGGAAATAGTTAGAATCACGTGGAGGGAACAACTCTCTATCCCCAATACAAAATTTAGTGTTTTCTTCCTTTAAAAGAACAGGCTTCACCTTTTCTTGCTCCTGACTGCAGGGTAAATGAGTGAGTAAGTGGTTCTTTGCTCTAGACTTCGTTTGAACCCCTGCTAACTTGACCCATGCTGTAGACAGATATCCTGGGTCAGCTTAAAGTTTCTGGCAGATATATATGAAATAGAAAGAGAAGGCTGTCGTAGGAAGAGCGCTGAAACGTAAGCCCTTGTATTAGAGGCCTGATATGAGGCAGGACCTGCTCACAGAATTTGGCAAGAACAGGGCTAATATTGCAGAAATACACATTTCTAAGAAGTGCTAGTCACAGAGTGTCATAAACAGATAGCTAAGGGTTAATGTCTCTTTCACCTATAAAAGGGTTAGCAAACAGTAACCTGAAACACCTGACCAGAGGACCAATCAGGAAACAAGACTTTTTCAAATCTGGGTGGAGGGAAGTTTTGGGTGTGAGTTCTTTGTTCTTTGTCTTGGGTCTGTGCCCTCTCGGCTCTGAGAGTGATCGTTCTATCTCCAGGCTTTCTAATCTTCTGTTTCCAAGTTGTAAGTACAAGGATAGTAAGACAATAGGTTTATATTGTTTTTTTGCATTTACATGTGTGTAGTTGCTGGAATGTGTTAAATTGCATTCTTTTGGAATAAGGCTGTTTATTCATTTTTTTCCTTTAAGCAATTGACCCTTTATATTGTCACCTTGATACAGAGACTATTTTTAATGTCCTTTTTCATTCTTTTTATATAAAGCTTTCTTTTTAAGACCTGTTGGAGTTTTTCTTTAGTGGGGACTCCAGGGAATTGAATCTGCAGCTCACCAGGGAATTGGTGGGAGGAAGAAGTCAGGGGGAAAATCTCTTTGTGTTAGATTTACTAAGCCTGACTTTGCATACCCTCTGGGTGAGGGGGAAGAGAGATTAGCTCTCTCTCGGTACTTGTGTTTCCAGGACTGGAAACAGGTAGGGTAGAATCCCTTTGTTTAGATTCACGGAGCTTGCTTCTGTATATCTCTCCAGGAACCCAGGGAGGGAACACCTGGAGGGGAGGAGGGGGAAGGGAAATGGTGTATTCCCCTTTGTTGTGAGACTCAAGGAATCTGAGTCTTGGGGTCCCCCAGGGAAGGTTTTGGGGAGACCACAGTGAGCTAGGCACTGTATAATTCCTGGCTGGTGGCAGCAATTACCAGGTCCAAGCTGGTAACTAAGCTTGGAGGTTTTCATGCTAACACCCATATTTTGGACGCTAAG
Organism: Gopherus flavomarginatus; assembly: GCF_025201925.1. Classification (NCBI taxonomy): domain Eukaryota; kingdom Metazoa; phylum Chordata; order Testudines; family Testudinidae; genus Gopherus; species Gopherus flavomarginatus. The sequence continues at coordinate 108,960,570 of NC_066623.1, read as the reverse complement.
GTCCAGATCTGGGAAGAAATGTTATGACACAGAGCTTTCATGCAAATGCATCCCGATATCAAATGGTACCAGAACATCCCGATATCAAGAATGGTACAAAAACATTCCCCAAGAATAACAGGAACACACTGACCCCTCCTAAAAGATAAGGTCAGGATAATAGTACATAATAGACATGTATTAATTGGACCAACATATACAAGGTGATGAGTGATAGCTAGCCACATCAGGGGGCAGCAACTAACTATGTCAAAGGGGTAGTAATAACTGGTTTGTATCAGGTTATAAAGATGTATCTCAGAGGGAGAAATGGAAAATCCTGCCGTTCACTGAGCTGGTCCATTATTACAGGCATACATGTATTAGTGGTCCGGTAGAGTCTGCGGGATACTAGTACTGTGCTTCATAGACAATAAACCTGGCTGGGTGCCTTCATCCCTTAACAGATCTTGTGGTCATTGGGTGGTTCACCCGAGGTCTGCCATGCCAGCTGTCTGCACAGGACTCAGGCGGGGCACGCACGTGCACAAACGCACACACACACACACACACACACACCTATCAACATCTAACCACAGGGGGGAGAGCCAAAAGAAGCCAGAGATACAGAATAAAAGCATGTGTCCATTGTCAAAGTACCAAACAGTCAAAGTAACAAAGAAGCTAGAATTTGGTGAATGTTGCTATTGAAAAGACATTGGGAAAATAGATTCTTGCTTTTTTACATTTTTTTTCATTAGTTGAATGCCTTTGGAAGGTCAGTAATTAAAGAACCAAAAGAAAAATGCTATTAGTAGCTCATGCTGATATGACCAAAGCTAGAGTCTGAACAGTGCAATTATGATTCTTAAGGAAACAGATTTTTTTTTAAAAAAAATCAATAAAAGCTATAATAAAAGGATAAATGTGCAGTGAGCCCAGAACATTGGCCACTAGAGAGGCAAGTGATGCAGGGAAAAGCCAAGCCTGTCCACCAGCTGTCACTTCAATATGGATTTTATTAATTCTCTGGTATAGCAATTCATTTAGAAGTAGTGTCAAAGAGCTTCCTTCTCCCACACAGATCACATGCTGGGGAGTGGGAGGGGAGAGAGGGAGAGAGATACCTCCTGTCACGAATCATACAGGGGTTAAAACCACAGCATATCATTAGCAATGGACAAAGTAAAAAAAGATCCCCAACCAGCTCCGCCACTGGTGTAAATTGTCACATATCCATTTATTTCAAGCAATGGACAGAGCAATTTCACTGAAGTCAATGCAGCTAAGACAATTTACATTAGCTGGGGATCTGGCCCTCCAAGCTTCAGAAGAGTTAGAGAAACTCCCACCGGATTAGGTCCTATGCAAAGCACCTCCTTTAGCCTAGAAACCCCACAATACAAAATTCACAAGACCTCCAGAACTTCCAGCTGTCTCTGGACTCCAGAGAGAGAACACAGAGAGAGAATAGTCTATTTTCTTTTACACTGGTACCAGCAGGAGCCAGAATGTGCAGATGCAACATAGAAATTAAACAACAAAAATAAGGAAGTTAGCCACATATTTTCAAACCTCTAGTGAGATGTCTGGGTTCAGGCCCCACAACTAGGTGAAGCATCAGAGGGGTAGCCGTGTTAGTCTGGATCTGTAAAAAGCAACAAAGAGTCCGGTGGCACCTTATAGACTAACAGACGTATTGGAGCATAAGCTTTTGTGGGTGAATACTTCTGATTCAGTGGGTATTCACCCATGAGAGCTCATGCTCCAATACATCTGTTAGTCTAGAAAGTTCCACTTTTACTAGGTGAAGGTTGAGATTGTTTTGAGGGAAGGGACAGCTCAGTGGTTTGAGCATTAGCTTATTAAACCCAGGGTTGTGAGTTCAATCCTTGAGGGGGCCAATTAGGGATCTGGGGCAAAAATCTGTCTGGGGATTAGTCCCCCTTTAAGCAGGGGGTTGGACTAGATGACCGTCTAACCCTAATATTCTATACTAATTACTCCACTCATCTCTACACCTCCCAGTGTGTGTCATACAAATGACAGGATGGACAAAACCTATTTTAAAAAAAAGTATGGCTGATTGCCACAAGGAATATTTTTCATTGCATAGAGCTATGCCCTTTGGAGGTACAGAAGTCTAGAGCCAGGGCTTTGTAAGCCATATCTAAGGCCCTTCATTTTCAGTTTTTGCGGATCTTTACTGAGAAGTTTTCAGGTTTTACAAAAGCTATTATTCAATTTTGATTGATTTTCATTCAAATTTTGCACCATTCAAGAACCAATTATGTTAAGAAAATCCAAACATTAAGTAGGTTTGCTTATGTTAATAAACAATTAGTCTAGGTGTATACCTGAGGCTATTTGTTAAAGGAAATTTAGTGAAAGATATACACACACATACAACCAGGCATATGTGTACGTACTATTAATGCATAGTTCATGAAATAAACCACAGCATTAAACTGCTTTCACTTTTAATATTCATTATTTTTCTCTAGTTGTTGCTTTTTTCTGTCATCTCGTTACCCAATATTAACCCTGATATTTGTCCAGAAAACTGGGAAGTTTTCACTCATTTTAAGGGGCAATTTTAAACAAAATAAACTCTGAAAATGAAGGGCCTTATTAGAGACAGATCCTCCCATTTCACTCACATGGACAACCTCCTCCCATTTGCAACCATATGCACCACCTCTTCCATCTTCTCCTATTCATCATTTCGCGAGTCACTTTCTCCCCTTCATAGTCATGCAACATCCCACTGGCAACTACAGCAATTATTCATTTTTGTCTGTTTATTGGTGGCTCACGTTTCTTCCCCTTCTTCTGGAAACAAGGGGAGGAACGCAGCCAATATGCCCACACTAGGGGCCACTGGTACACAGGAGGAGAGGGCATCTAGGCTGGTTCCTGCTCTTTGATACCAAGTACCTTGATAAGTATTTGGGGTCACCTTTTCAATGAGGTGTCTGGACAACCGCAGAAGAAGCTCTCAATGTCGAAGTGGTGATGACACCAGATGTGACCTGCCTGCTCTTTATGAAAAAAATGCAAGAGCTCTTCAGAACACATGGACCACAACCTGACAACCATCATCTGTTGTGGATGGGATACCCCACCAACTTAGCTGGTTGCCATGTAAAAGTCAAGACTTTTCTGTTCTAAGTATAAGGAGATACTGCAATGTATCAAGTATCCCTGCTTGGTGAGTGTTGGCACTGAGTGTTGTCCACTATAATATGGCTGATATTGACACGAATCTAATAAAGCCTGTGATGCAGCATGGCCAGAGGGCAGCAGGAGAGGGTTAGAAGGGAGCCTTATTCCCTGTAAGGGGAAGAAAGTTTGCTATAGATTAATTAGAGCACCTGAAGCCAGTCACATGATAAAAACCCCTGCTTCAATCAGACAGTGTGGGAGTTAGAGCAGAGAGGAATTGGTGTTGGAGCAGAGAACAGTTTGAAGGGAAGCAGAAGATAGTTTGGAAAAGTGCTGTGGTGAACTAAGAAATCCAAGACCCTAGGTAAAGGGACACCTGGCTTGTACAGAGGGAGGGCAGGAAGCCCCCCACAATCTGAAGGGCAGGAGAGGGAAGTAACCCAGGGGAAGGAAGTGTCAGTTCAAGTGGTTTACCACTATCCTCAGGGCCCCTGGGCTGGGACTTGGAGTAGAGGGCGGACCCAGGTCCCTCCCTCTCCACTCCCCTCCTCTAGGACACTAGTGGGGCAGTTAACATTCCACCAAGAAATGGTGCCCTGAACCCCGCCCCCAAAGAAGAGAAAGTGCGATACCCATCAAAATAGTGCTCACAATTTGCTACATGTAGTGTCAGGGGTGGGATTTGCGCGCTGGGGACTTAAACCAAGGTTAGACAAAACCCTCCCGTCCTTAAGATGGACGACGTAGTCAAGGCCCTAATACAAGCCATCGTGGCCCAGCAGGAGGCTACGCGGGTCCAAGCAACTGCCCAACAGAAGGCAACTCGGATGCAGCAGGAAACTAATCATTTGTTGATGAGTCAGGCTGCCCAGGACCGAGCCCTGGTGAAAGACCTGGTGTACCCTTATGGAACTGAACCGCAACTGTGAAGGGACCCAGACCATACGGGCCAGCCATTGCCTACAGAAAATGACACGGGAGGATGATGTGTATGCATACCTCCTGGCTTTCGAAAGAGCAGCCCTGCAGGAGGCTGTCCCCGAGATCAGTGGTCTAATATCCTCGCCCCATTCCTTTGTGGGGAGGCCCAGAAGGTCTACTACGATATGGCCACAGAGACCACAGCAGATTACCCCCAGCTGAAGGCAGTGATCCTGGCCAGATCTGGAGTAACGATGGCATTGTGAGCCCAGAGGTTCCATAAGTGGCAGTATACGAAGGACAAGACACCCCAATCACAATTGTTTGACCTGATCCACCTGACCCGGAAATGGCTGTTCCCTGAGGCCCTCAGCTCTGAGAAGATGATGGAGCTCCTGGTACTGGACTGGTATATGAGGGGGCTACCACCAGGCCTCCGGGCCTGGGTTGGCCAGAATGACCCCTCCACCTATGATGAGTTGGTCTCCCTTGTGGAAAGACGGCTGGCTGCCCGTGAACTGTTCCAGACTCCAGGTGGGGAGACATGACAAACCAGGAAGCCAACCCCAAACCCACGGCCCCGGACTGTTGAGAACTACAGGAGACCGTAACAGGGAGGAAAGACACTGAGGAATGGCCCTAAGCCAAGAAGGGACCTGGAGGTTTGGGAAGAGAGGTGGGGGGCCAGCCAAATAGCCCCAGGCAGAGGGTGACAAGTGGAATAAGGGGGCGGTGTTATGAGTGTGGGGAATTGGGGCACATAGCAGCCCAATGCCCAACAGGGAAGAACCTATGCAGTGTAATCTGGGGGATTACGGGGAACAATGTCGCCTAACCAGCCTGGTAGGGATCACAATGACCTCACATGGGTATACAAGATCAGTAAAAATGAATGGTATTAAGACCACAGCATTAATAGATTCTGGGAGTGCTGTCACGCTGGTCTCAGGGAAGTTGGTGGGGTGAGACCAACAAACCCGGGCCAAAAAACACAGGGGTAACATGCATTCATGGCACCGTGAATTTCTACCCCACAATACCAGTACGGATTGAGATCCAGGGGAATACTACCAGAGTGACTGCAGGGGTGGTCCCCAAGCTCCCCTATCCTGTCTTAATTGGTAGGGAGTTCCCTGGGTTTGAGAGCTTACTTACCCCAACAGAGCCAGGGAAGGGTAGTAACCCCCAGGCTGAGATGGAGGCACTTACAGATAATCTTACCCCAATGTTTGCCAAATTTGCTCCAGAGTTATTCTCATCCCTTGGGAAACCCCGAAAGTCTAGGCGGGAAAGGAGGGCATATAAAAGATTAGGGACTAGGATTCTAGCTGAGAACCAAAAAGCTTCCCTTGCGGGTAGGCGAACCCGTTCAGGAGGCCAGGAGATAACTCAAGCCATAGAGGACTCAGAGGCGGTACCTAGCCCAAGTAGGAGAAACCCAGGGGGAAGAATAGAATTAGGCCCCCTAGAAGTAGGTCAGATCGGTACCGTACGTGAGAATTTCGGGCAGGACCAGGCCAATGATCCTCTATATGCGAATGTGAGGGAGGAGGCAGTGGAAGTAAATGGCGTATCTGTGGAAGGAAAGATCAAAGGCCCAAGGCCATATTATGTGCTCAAACGCGATCTCTTGTACAGGATAGATCAAATACGAAGGGAAGAAGTAGAGCAACTCTTAGTCCCACGGAAACACATAAGGGCAGTACTAGAGTTAGCTCACAGTCATCTATTTGGGGGACATCTAGGAGTAGACAAGACACTGGATAGAGTCCTAAGAAGGTTTTATTGTCCAGGGATATGCGCAGAAGTCCAGCGCTATTGTGCCTCTTGCCCTGAATGCCAGTTGCATAGCCCCCGACCTTTCTTGCGGGCCCCATTAGTACCTTTGCCTATTATTGAAGTCCCTTTCGAGAGGATAGCCATGGACATAGTGGGCCCACTGGAAAGATCGGCACAGGGCCACCGAAACGTACTAGTCATTCTTGACTACGCCACACGATATCCAGAAGCCATTCCTTTAAGAAACCCCACATCCAAGGCAATAGCAAAAGAACGACTGCAGGTTTTTGCCACAGTGGGCATCCCTAAGGAGATCCTGACAGACCAAGGAACCCCTTTCATGTCAAAATTAATGAAAGACTTATGTGCCCTACTCCACATCCAGGCCACACGGACCTCAGTCTACCATCCACAAACAGATGGACTGGTGGAGCGGTTTAATCGTACCCTTAAAAGTATGATCTGGAAGGTGGTAGCCAGGATGGAAAAGACTGGGATACCTTTCTACCGAATCTAATGTTTGCTATACGGGAAGTCCCCCACGCATCCACTGGTTTCTCTCCCTTTGAACTACTATACAGACGCCACCCACGTGGGATATTAGATATCGCCAAGGAAGATTGGGAAGAACAACCCAACCCAGGAAAGAATGTCATTGAGCATGTGACACAGATGAGAGAGCGAATAACTCAAGTAAACCCTATAGTGCGAGAACATTTGGAAAAAGCACAAGAGGCCCAGCAGACATATTACAACCACCGGGCGAAAGTACAGAGATTTCAGCCGGGGGAATGGGTGATGGTGCTAGTGCTGACTGCAGAAAGCAAACTCCTAGCCAGCTGGCATGGACCATATGAGATAGTGGAAGCCATTGGGGAGGTGGATTATAAAGTCAGACAACCAGACCACCGAAAGCCAGAGCAAATCTACCACATCAACTTACTGAAGCTCTGGCATGACCAAGAGACGTGCCTGGTCATTTGAGGAGCTCCACCCCAGACAGATGACCCACAGGGGCAGGTAAAGATATCTCCTGAATTAACCCCAGAACAACGAACAGAGGTCATTGATATGATCCAACGGAACCAGGATGTGTTCTGTACACAACTAGACCGTACGACACTGGTCCAACATCATATTGTCACCAGCCCTGGAGTAAGGGTGACGATAAGACCATACCGAATACCGGAAGCTAAAAGGGAATGAATTAGGACGGAAGTGAAGATGATGCTGGAACTTGGGGTTATTGAAGAATCCCACAGTCAGTGGTCCAGCCCTATCGTCCTAGTCCCCAAGCCTGATGGCACTCTGAGGTTTTGCAATGACTTCCGGAAATTGAATGAAGTATCCCAATTCGATGCCTATCCAATACCACGTGTTGACGAGCTAGTTGATCAGTTAGGGAAGGCCCAATACCTAACCACTCTGGATCTGACCAAAGGACATTGGCAAATTCCCCTGGCCGAGAATGCCAAGGAAAAGACTGCCTTCTCTACACCCGATGGCCTGTTTCAATACACTGTCCTCCCTTTCGGACTCCATGGGGCCCCTGCAACATTCCAATGACTTATGGATAAGTTACTGCGACCCTATGCCAAGTATGCCGCCGCCTATCTGGACGACATAGTCATCCATAGTCCTGACTGGGAAACATACCCAGGAAAAGTAGAAGCAGTGCTTGATGCCCTGTGGAAGGCCGGCCTCATTGTTAACCCTCTCAAGTGCGTGATAGGACTAGCTGAGGCCAGGTACCTCGGGTATGTAGTAGGGAGAGGCTTGGTGAAACCCCAATGGAACAAAGTGGAGGCAATACAAGGTTGGCCTTGACCATTCCGCAAAAAGCAGGTCAGAGAATTTCTAGGGATAGTAGGATACTATTGGATATTCATCCCTCATTTCGCCACGAGAGCAGGGCCGTTGACGGATCTGATAAAAGCTCGGGGCTCTGAGATAGTAAAGTGGACTGATATGACAGAAGAAGCATTTGCAGATTTAAGGACAGCCCTATGCTGCCATCCACTACTCATAACCCCAGACTTCGAGAAGGAATTCATCCTACAAACAGATGCCTCGGAGGTAGGTCTAGGAGCCGTCCTTTCCCAGATGGTCGGGGAGGAGGAACACCCAATCCTGTACCTCAGCAGGAAACTCCTCCCCAGGGAACAGAAGTACGCTGTCGTTGAAAAGCAATGTCTGGCGGTAAAATGGGCTATGGAGACTCTCTGCTAGTATCTACTGGGGCGACGGTTTACCCTCATGACAGACCACGCCCCGCTCCAGTGGATGCACAGAAACAAGGAGAAGAATGCACGAGTGACTAGGTGGTTCCTCTCCCTTCAGCCCTTCCATTTCCAGGTACAGCATAGGGCTGGAAGCCAACATGACAACGCTGATGGCCTATCGCGACAACACTGCCTCTTGTCCCAAGTAGCCCAATCCCAAGGTGTTGAGCAGGGGGGGAGGATATGTGATACATCATGGCCAGAGGGCAGCAGGGGAGGGTTAGAAGGGAGTCTTATTCCCTGTAAGGGGGAGAAAGTTTGCTATAGATTAATTAGAGCACCTGAAGCCAATTAGAGCACCTGAAGCCAGTCACATGATAAAAACCCCTGCTTCAATCAGATAGTGTGGGAGTTGGAGCAGAGAGGAATTGGTGTTGGAGCAGAGAACAGTTTGAAGGGAAGCAGAGGACAGTTTGGAGAAGTGCTGCAGTAAGCTAAGAAGTCCAAGATCCTAGGTAAGGGGCACCTGGCTTGTGCAGAGGGAGGGCAGGAAGCCCCCCACAAGCTGAAGGGCAGGAGAGGGAAGTAGCCAGGGGAAGGAAGTGTCAGTTCAAGTGGTTTAGCACTATCCTCAGGGCCCCTGGGCTGGGACCTGGAGTAGAGGGCGGGCCCAGGTCCCTCCCTCTCCACTCCCCTCCTCTAGGACACTAGTGGGGCAGTTAACATTCCACCAAGAAATGGTGCCCTAAACCCGCCCCCCCAAAGAAAAGAAATCGCGAGACCCATCAAAATAGTGCTGGAAATTTGCCACAAGCCATTAACTCTTCCAAAAGGCTGGGAAAGACCCCACTGTATCACATACTCTTTTAGGTCCACGGGTTCAGTAAATAAGAAGAATATAGTGCTCATAAAAGTTGCTAGACTGACAGCTCTGAAGACTGCAGGCTTCTGTTTATCCACAGACTAGGAACACAACACCCTAGTGTGCGTGTATCCTGCTCAGAAGTGCCCATGGGTAGGGCTGAGAGCAGGTGAGGGCTGATTTAATGGATCAAGCATAGGACTTGGAGTTTGCAATTCTGAAGTTCTAATCCTGACTTTTTTCACCTTTTGCCTGTTATACTCGCCAGTACAGCATTAATAATAATACTCTCCTCCTGAGGCCGGCCTGATGCTTGGAAAGCACTTTGAAGACATGAAGCACTTTAGTGGATTCATGTTAAGTATTAATTCATCTGCCAAGCCAATTCACTCTTTGACCCCTCTGCAGAGACTTCCAGTTAGTGTCAGCTATGACACTTTGTGCGATTTGGGCAGCTGGCCACCAGCAACTGGACTGAAACCAGCAACTCACACAGGACACAGACGAGCCGTCAGATGGCAGTAACATTTGGTCACGACAGGCCTGAACTGGATTTGAAAGGGTGACCTAGCGGTGAAAGACTCTCTCAAGAAGCCTTTTGTATTCAAATGCCTATTAAATTAGACATGGGCTGAGGAGACCATGTTAAGACCCAGATCAGGTTTAGACAAGACTTTGAGGTCAAACGCACACATAATTTTTGTGCAACTTAAGCCTCAGCTGAATAGGAACCAGGAAATGAGCTCCTTCTGATTTTGGGTCTGACCCAAAACCAAAACCATAAAGGTAGGTTTGAACAAGGGCATTTTAATCATATCTCACACATAAATTCAGAAGGATTTTGATTCAGAGAACTGGTTTTCACCTACACCATAGAATCATAGAAATGTAGGACTGGGAGAGACTTTGACAGGTCATCTAGTCCAGTTCCCTGCACTGAAGCAGGACTAAGTATTATGTAGATCCTCCCTGGCAGACATTTGTCCAACCTGCTCTTAAAAACCTACAATGACAGAGATCCCACAACCTCCCTAGGTAATTTGTTCCAGTGTTTACCTACTTGTACACTTCGGAAGGTTTTGCTAATGTCTAACCTAAATCTCCCTTGCTGCAATTTAAGCCCATTATTTCTTGTCCTGTCCTTGATGGATAAGGAGAACAATTTATCACCCTCCTCTTTATAACAACCTTTTATGAACTTGAAAACTGTTATCATGTCGCCACTCAGTCATCTTTTCTCCAGACTAAACAAACACAATTTTTTCAATCTTCCTTATAGGTCAAGTTTTCTAGTCCTTTAATCATTTTTGTTGCTCTCCTCCAACTTTCTCTTTCCCGAAGTATGTTGCCCAGAACTGGATTCCAGTTGAGGCCTCAACAGTGCTGAATGGAAAAATTACTTCTTGTTCCTTGTTTACAGCACGCCAGCTAATACACCCCAGAACGTTGTTTGCCTCTCCTTTTTTGGGGGCAGGGGGGCAACAGTATTATATTATTGCCTCATATTTTGTTTGTGATCCACTATGTCCCCCAGATCCTTTTCTGCAGTGCTCCGTCCTAGGCAGTCATTTCCCATTTAGTTATTGTGAAACTGATTATTCCTTCCCAAGTGGAGTACTTTGCATCTGTCCTTATTGAATTTCATCCTATTTATTTCAGACCGATTCTCCAATTTGCCAAGATCATTTGGAACTCTAATCCTGTCCTCCAAAGTTCTGGCAACCCTTCCCAGCTTGGTATCATGCTCAGACTTTATAAACGTGCTCTCTATGCCATTATCCACATCATTGGTGAAGATATTGAACAGAACCAGACAAAATGCTACCGGTTTACAATAGAAGGCTGTGTGATTAGAGTAAAAGCAAAGGGCAAAGAAGGCAGGGCCGGCTTTAGGAAGGGTGGGGCCCAATTCGAAGAACATTTTCGGCGGGGCCCTGTCAGGGATGACTAAAAAAAAAAAAAAAAAAAAAAAAGGGTAAAAAAAAGCCTTTCGTTTTTTCCATGTATTATTTACTTTCCATAACTATATAAATAATAAAATTATATATCATGTACATTGCATCATATATGCTATTGATTAGTTATTAATGACCGCCATTTCACTTGTGTGGGTCCCCGCCACTCCCTGGGGGTGTGCACTTGTGTGGGTTCCAGCTGCTCCCTGCCCCCCTCATTGAAGCAGGTGTGCAGGGTTACTGCCCTGGGAACTGAAGGGCAGCAGTGGACATGGGGCTGGTTGGAGGCAGGGCAGGGGCTGACTGGAGGTAGGGTCTGGCTGCAGGCAGGGCAAGGGGTGCGGGGTTGGCCGGAGACGGGGGTGTGGGGCAGGCTGGCTTCAGGCAGGGCTGCAGGGGGTTGCAGCAGGGGCTGGCAGGGCTGGAGACAGAGGAGTGCGGGACTGGCTGGCTTCAGGCAGGGGAGTGTAGCAAGGGTTGGCTGGCGACAGGGCAGGGGGTGCGGGCAGGGCGGGCAGGGCAGGGTGTGCAGGGCTGGTGCGGGCAGGGGTGTGTGTGGGACTGGCTGGCTTTGGGCAGGGCCGCAGCGGTGTGTGGCAGGGGTTGGCTGAAGACAGGACAGGGGGTTAGGCAGGGGCTGGCTGTGGACATGGGGTGCAGAGCTGGCTGCAGGCGGGGGGGTAGGGCTGGTGCGGGCAGGGCAGGGGGTGCAGCAGAGGCAGCTGGAGACCTGGCCCTCTAAATAGCCCCCAAGCCCCCCGCTATCCCAGGGCTCTGGGGCTATTTAAAGGGCCCGGGGCTCCCCTGCTTCTACCCCGCCCTGGACCTTTTAAATAGCTGCGGGAGCCCTGGGCAATGCACGGGGGCAGCAGGGCTCTGGCGGCTATTTAAAGGACCGGGGTGGCAGAGGCAGCTGGAGCCCTGGCCCTTTAAATAGCCCCCGGAGCCCCCCGCTACCCCAAGGCTCTGGGGGCTATTTAAAGGGCCCAGAGCTCCAGCTGGGAGAGTGGGGCTTGCCGCGCTCCGGCCGGAGCTCCAGCTGGGAGAGCTGGGCCGCGGGGCTTATCGCGCTCTGGCCAGAGCTCCAGCTGGAGAGCGGGCCTGTGGGGCAGCCACGCTCCCGCCGGCACTTTGGTCAGGGGAGTGGGGCCACGGAAGACCCCAGAGCAGACCGCAGCTGGGGTAAGTAACAAAATTTAAAAAGGCACCTAAGGCGCGGGGCCCGATTCCAAGGAATCGGGCAAATCGGCCTAAAGCCGGCCCTGAAGAAAGGGCCCAAGCTGTTATCTCACTGTGGGCTTTTGATAGACCCACTGGATTCCACCCATCTCTAGGCCCCACACCCAAATCCCTGGCTACTCAGTTTGCACAGAGTGCTCACAGAGCTGAGCACATCCCTTGCACGGACTCTTTAAATCTCACTCTCTCAGCCTGCTGTTACCTAGCAGCTCTGTGTTCTTAGGGAACCAAGGCACAGTACCCAGCCTGCCTGACTCACAAAAGACATGGCCCCCTCCTCCCCCCAGCCTCTGCTTGAACGAAAACCGATCAAAAGAAAGACATACAAAAAGCAATGAAAAGGCCGTGGGAGACACACACAAACCCCTGGGATAAGGATGACAGGATTAAGGAAACTCCCCTAGCCTCATTTGCATCAAAGATGGGACAAGAAGGGATCTCCATTAGCAAACAGACTGAAGAACAGAGATTCCAAGGCAAGAACTGCATAGAACTCTGGGACCAGAAAAGCAGGGAAGCAGTGCATGATGGGGGATCTCTGCTCCAACTGTTAATGAACTCATGCCTGCACACACTCAGCTCAGTAGTTGGCTGTGATGATTTAGTTGGGGATTGGCCCTGCTCTGAGCAGGGGGTTGGACTAGTTGACCTCCTGAGGTCCCTTCCAACCCTGATATTCTATGATTCTACGATCAGACCAATTCTAGAAATAAATCCTTTATTGGTATCCAAAATAGTGAAGCTCCCTAATTGCATTGTGAGCTCCCTGGAAAGAACACCGCCCATAGCCAGGAATGATCAGCTCCCATTGTCTGGCCTGAACAAAACAACTTTCGTATACTCCCTTGAGCCATCAGTTTGCCCATAAACAAATCCAGTGTCTCCCTTGAACCACTGTTGTTTCCCTACAAAAACCCCTACTCACACTCAAGTAAGTGTTCTGATGCCTGGGTCCAAAATCTGCATCAGTTCCATTGGGACTTCATCTTCTCCTGACTGATCATGCTGACAGCTCTGCCTGTCTCCAGCACTCTGGACCCTCACCTACCACCACCACTTGGCAACTCCGATCGACTCAAGCTTCACGGAGTGGTGAGAACCCAGCTCTCTCTCTCTCTCTCTCTCTAGGTGTAGCCCTCTGACCCTGACTTGTGTGATCAGTTGGTTTTCTAAACCTGATTTTTATAATCAAATGTAAGTTAGATTTAATATTATCACTGTTCTGTTTGTTTGGCTCCCCTTGTATGGTTATCACCTGGCAATAAATAACTTTCATGGTTAAGCTGGTTGCTTCTCTCTCTCTCTCTCGCTCTTTCCCCCGTCGTGGGTGTTTTTTGGTTTCCCCATTTGCTCTGCAGCAATGCTCCTCGTACCTAAGCTAAAGATCCCTGCAGCGCCCAAAAAGCCTGTGGGGTTTGCTCATCAAAGGGGTTACTACCAGAACAATTGTAATGTGAAAGTGCGAATAGAGATGTGCAGAACCTGGGACATATGAGGATGACAGCTTGGAAGTGCTGCTCAATCCAGCCTGCTCAGGCGTGCTCTGTTCCAGTGCGGTGCCCGTGGCGTATGAGGTGGCATCTTGGAGGTGCTGTTTGACCCAGCCTGCTGAGTCCAAGGGTATATGAGAGTGACAGCTTGGAAATGCTGCTCGACCCAGCCTGCTGAGTCCAGGGACATATAAGGGGTCAGCTTGGGTGTGCTGATTAACCCGGTCCTCTCAGACACACATTGTGTGTGTGTGTGTGTGTGTGTGTGTGTGTGTGTGTGTGTGTGTGTGTGTGTGTGTGTGTGTGTGTTCATTTGATTCTGGGGCTGGAAGAGCCAAGCCCTGGGGAACCTAGGTCCTGCAGGATAGCTCCATTGGAACGGAACCTAGGTCCTGCAGGATAGCTCCATTGGGACGGAACCTAGGTCCTGCAGGATAGCTCCACGGGGAGGGAACTTGCAGCAAGGAGACGTAAAGCTCCATATGAAAACACAAGTGACACAAGCAATAAACTGACAGAAGTACAGAACCCCCCTCCCCACAAAGAGTAACCCTAATAAATGAGCACACCCCAAAGTAATGGGCAAAGCTGGTAACACTGCACAGAACTTCACTGGTTCTGCTGAGAGAAGGCTATCCATGAGAAGGAATGGGAATTTGGCCAAAAAAACAGGAGGTTCAGTGAAACAGATATATGCCCTCTCCCTGCTAAGACTTCTTAGTAAGTAAGATCTAGAAATAACCACTGTTCCTTGTGATAAGAAGTAGGAGGGTGGATCTGCACAGGAAAAACTGTCTATGACCACATTCCCTATTGCCAATATGTCTAGTGAGATGTAGGAACTTAAATCCAGAATGCATGTGCCATGGTGCAGGTTTCCTTGCTTGTTTCCTGATGGCAAGTTATGCTGCTGAGGGGACTAGTGAAAAACATTTCAGTTCTGCAAATAGAGGTTCCTGCCCATGGACATTTGCCCACTCGCATGTTTCTGACCTGACCTTTGTGAGACACAAAATGAAGCATTTGCCACACTGAAGGAACACTTTAAGGTGTAGCTGCCAAATTTGTGTATTGTCCCCAAAGCCCATTGGACACCCGTTTGTAGTCTGTTTCTGTAGGAATCATTTTGCCAACTGTTGATATGTAACCATCTCTGGGGTAGAACTGACACACAATTTGTTTAGCAGAGCACATAGAAGTGACAACAATTTAGGGCAAGAAGTGAAGAATATTGTATCCTGATGAAACTTGGGGAGGGGGTGTGCTTAAAATGTAATCACTCACACTGGAATTTGACCAGTGGCTTTTAGCAAGAAGGAATCTTTAAATGTTTAATGACCACAAAAGTCTTTCAGATCTTGACTGAAAGCATTTAGGGTATATATGAAGAGGGAAAAAGAGAATTCCTACCCTAGATATAAAGGGAATAGTACGCGTTAGAATGTATAGTAATGTGTTTTGAACAGAAACACTATAATCCAGACAATCCTTGGACATGCTAATTGCAACACCTGTCTGGGCAAGTCTGTTTCCTGGACAGGATGTGGCAAAGCCAGCAAGATGGAAAGAAAGCAATACATACTGCTTGTTTCCATGTGCATCTCTGAGCACCGACTACTGCTAATCATAACAGACTTTATGGGCTGGTCTGAGAGCTGTAGTTTGACTGCTTCAATATTGGGTTCTTAGCAATTGTGAATTAATATTTTGTGCTTTATGAGCATGAATTAAGGAAGCCTCCCAACACCACTGATGTGGGCATTCTGTCACTTTACAGAGACGTCCATTGTGTCCCAAAGATTAAATTGCCTATAGTCACACAGCATAGCCAAGGAGTCCTCAGTTGCTGTCCCCTACTCTAGCAGGTAGACAGCACTCCAATTAAGTGATCTTTCAGAGCCAAATCAGAATCAAACTGTGAAATAACCAGTTTTCCTAGCATTATTTTACTCTCTGGATTAGGACCCCTGTGATTCTTGGAAATTACATCTAAAATAAATGAGAGCTCTTCCTTGCTTTTAGAATCAAACTAAAGAAAGGCATGTCAATACTATTGCTGGTGTCCAAAATATCAGTCAATAGCCATGTCACTGCATGAAGGATAAGTAAAAAGGAGATATATTAACCTGGATTCGAACGGACAAAGCCCCGCTTATCAGAATCGGCACATCTGTCAAGTTAGGTGGAAAACACAGAGCGACGGGGAGTTATCATACAAATGTCATGTGACAGGCTTTGTTGGTTAGTGGTAGTTTGCAGTACATGGATGCTAATCATATGTTCCAGAACTGAATGGCACAGACAGAAAAGTACACTTGCTCTCATTCCTAATCTTCTCAACGTAGTCTTACAGCAAGCAGAAATCACTGATTGAGCAATGTCAAATTCATGCTCATTTCCCATTTGGTTTCCTCTTCTCCCTCCCTTGTCAACTTCACTCTACGCACAACTGGATGAGAGCAGGCAACAGAGCACCTCCAGGTGAGAGATAAGAGGAACGATTTATGTGGCAAGGGCTGACAAACAGTAGCCTCAAGGCATTGGGAGTAGCTTTGAAACAAACTAGATAACTGGACACTTTTTTCCTTGAGCAGAGCATAACTAATACAGCCAGAGGTCACCTGATGCACCCTTCCAACTCTGATTGACACTAGCTCCCAGGCATGGACAGAGGAATAGGGTTTCTTGGATTTTAGAGACACAATCCAATTGGAAGCACAGGTCTCTTTCACTGCGGCTCAGGCCTTCCTCCCTATGGTTTACACTTAGCAATATTTATCATCTGCATAGTGCTGTAAACATGCATGGTACAGACAAAGATGGATTTGTCTCAAGCCCACTCTGGTTGGATCCCCCTTAGGGGTGAAAGAATAGATCCACATGCCCTCCGCAGACCACTCACAACTAGTCCCTCTTAGGTGTATCTGAGAATCCTTTTACACCACTTCCTATAGGATTTCAGGCCTGGACTACACTATAGAGCAGGGGTTGGCAACCTTTCAGAAGTGGTGTGCTGAGTCTTCATTTATTCACTCTAATCTAAGGTTTCGCGTGCCGGTAATACATTTTAACGTTTCTAGAAGGCCTCTTTCTCTGTCTATAGTATATAACTAAACTATTGTTGTATGTAAAGTAAATAAGGTTTTTTAAATGTTTAAGAAGCTTCATTTAAAATTAAATTAAAATGCAGAACCCCCCAGGACCCAGGCAGTGAGAGTGCCACTGAAAATCAGCTCACTTGCCGCCTTCAGCACGCGTGCCATAGGTTGTCTACCCCTGCTATAGAATCAGGTCGATGTAAGGCTGCTTATGTTAACTTGTGTCAGTGTTCACACTATAGCCTTGCTCCCGCCGATGTAAGTGCCATACTACCCTGATATCATAACTTCACCTCGACGAGAGGCGTAGGGCTTATGTCGGCGTCGTTGGGACGATTCAGTGTCTGTGTAGACACTGCAGGTTACTTACATCCGCTGTTGGCTGTCATTCTTGTCAATTTCACGGTTTCAGCATGGAGCTATGAAATTGACAAGAAAGCGACTCATAGCTCAGGCTGTCACCCTGAGGCCGGCTCCGCGCTCCCCACTAAGAGCCCAGGTGCTGCCATGCTCCCAGCGAGGGGCAGGGATCCAAGAGCCTGGGAGGGAGGCAGCTGGACTCCCATTGGGGAGCTGTGCAGAGCTGAGAGCCTGGGTTCTCAGCTTCCCACACTCCCCCTCAAGTCAGTGGAAGCGCTCCTGGTGAGGACGCACACCACCAACAGAAGGAGGGCAGTGTGGGCATGAAATACTGTAGTAATTACTGTGGTGGTTGTAAGTCAACCTAAGAGAAGACGACTTGAATGTGTAGTGTAGACATGCCCTCAGAGGAGATGTCTGATCCTATCGCCCTCGAGAGGAATTGTAGCAGGAATTAGCTATGTGGCATTAGGATGCTCTGAAGAGGACTCAGCAGTACATAACTTAGCAAATCTGCATCGGCTGAATTCTGAAGAAAGATGCTTGTCACCTCCAGACAACAGCGATGACACCGGCTGCATTAGAGACTTAGGATTTTTTATTTTATTTTTTAAGAAAATGAAGTGTTTGACAGGAAAGATTTTGATAAAACAAACTCCGATGACTAAGACTGTGCCAGTTATTTAGTTGGCATTTGTAACACTTCCTTGGGGTGCCCAGAACTCTGGGTGACCTTACTACCCCATTGCCTTAGCAAAAGAGAGATTTGTTGGTGCTGAACTGGGTGACAGCTCCCTATCAAAACATTTCTCAGGACTCTGCCAGCCCTTACAGGTAAAACTGGGTTCACCTCTGTTCCTGAGCCCCATGAAAAGTGTTCGCCTTGAGTATCCAGCCCCTGTCACTAGACCAATTTACAGACATTACCAAGTTCACAGTCTCTAAAGATACAGTTTATATACCAGCTTGTTTGATTCTCCTAAGCATTCACACTTTGCTTCCTATTACAATACTGAGATCTGCTTAGGATAAAACGAGACGTTTGTTAATGAAGACAGAGATTTAAGTGATACTGAGTCAAGACCGTGGAAACAGACATGTTACAAATAAAACAGAAGCGTAAAACGTTTCTAAGAGACTAAACAGAACTCTAGCAGGCAAAAATCTTTGTCTGAGTTAAGTTTCTCACCTCAAGCAGCCTCTCAGCCTTACTAACCCACCCAGGATCCAGCTTCCATGCTTCCTCAGTGCTGGAAAACCAAGGTGTTCTCCTTGCTGCATCTTATAGTCCAGTAACCCTTTGAAATGTATCTTTTGAAGTGTCCCCCAGATAAAGTTCTTCTCCCTCATTGCTTATTCCCTAGTGTGCTGAGGCCAGCCTGCTCTTCTCATTCTCCAGTTAACTTGCTTTCCCTGTTGACTCAATATGGAAACATAATTCCCATTGTCCTTGGCTTACCCTGACCCAAGACCTAGGCAGACAAGCAAATCAACATTCTTTTGTCCAGGACAAACTTGTTTTCCAACCATGCCAGCTTAAATTTAATATTTTTTTTTAGTACATACCACCAGATGTACATCTCCCAATGCTTATAGTAGCCAGTATGTTACAAGCTCTTATTTGATGACTCACACAACATTCTTCATAGATGATACTATGACAGCAATATGTTAGGTATAGTGAGTTTGTCAGGCCTGATAGGAATTGCCATTACATGTCAGTGAGCACTTTGTCATCACCCACGGGTCTACAATCTGCTCTGTGGGGTTTATAGGAGCAGCCATCGTGCACAACCCACCATCTGGAAGCCTGCTGATGTTTACACACCTAGGACCCACGAAGCACAGCCCCAGGCTCCGCTCCCTGCAGTCCGATTGGTGGAGTCTCTGCACAACTGATTGGCCAGCTGGCCCTACTTAAGCTAGCAGCAGGTACAGGAAGCTGTCTGAACAACTGGGCTTCACTCTATTCTGGACAGTGTGCTTTGTGCTTCCTGCTCCCACTCCCATGGCCTGACTTTCTGGCTCCCTGATGAGGCCTGTTTCCTGATTGGTGGTTCTGACCTCCAGTTTGTCTCATGACTCTGACTCCTGGTATACTGACCCAGCTGACTCCTGTCCTGTAACTGCAGACTCTGGCTCTGACTACTAGGCCTGGCCACCCACGACCTGACCGTGACACACTTTGCCAGTTGGCATTGAGGGGCTCATAGGGTCACAGAGTCTACTGTATCTCTCTGAAAAAAAAATAAAGCAAAGTAAACACAGAGAGAGAGAGAGTCTGCCACTGCCTATGCACCGAGTGCAAAGAACCATTTACAATTGGGTTTTGCCCTACTCTTCAACGAATGTGCTCCACTGCCACCCAGTGGGTGAAGGAGCATATTGAAGCTCCTACTGCTCTCAATCGGATGCAGTCTATGGACAATTGGTGGCCTCTGCTGCCCTAATTTCTGCCTTGGCTTTGATGCACTGTTTTTGTGCTGTCCCAAGGACACTAAAAACAGTAACAATGACTGCACACCCATGTGCATGCACGCACTCCCCCCCCCACATGCACACACACACACACACAGATTTGGCGGTTTGCAGTCACAAGCTATAGAAAGAGACACCAGATCACATTGTGGCCCAAGTTGAGACACGAACATGCAAGCCACCATCTTGGCCATCACCAGGCAATAAACCAGGCACCACCAAAGCTGAAAGCATAAAGTCTCTACAGCTTGAGCCAAAGAGCTAGGCTCTCACACTGAGAGCTGTAAGAGAACCAGGTTGTGCTCTGTGAATTGGGCACAGACAGGGGTACATCACACTCACTGGGCAGTAGGTCACACAAGCACAAGCATCAACTGAACTCCACAGGATGGAGATGGAGCACCTTGAGGCACGTGGTTCTTGGACGGCAAGTGGGATTTCACCTTGCGATATCCAAAGTGATATCCAAATTCCCCCCTTGCCACATTAGTTCTTCACCACCCTCGAAAGCGCAACACATGGCAAGTTTAGTTAAGAATGGCTTGGCCTAACACTCTCTACAGCCCTACAGCACTGTTCTCAGCAATGGCTTGAGTAGGCACCCAATAGTCATACAAGCTCCCCTGCCAAGCTCCCATCCGCACACCTGCAGGTGTTCCGTGTTTTCAAGTTGTCCATTAATTCTCAGTGCAAGTGTTTCTGTCGACTGAATTCAGAAATCAGTCGAGCTATTAATGATTTCATGGCTTCTTGTTAAAAGCCCAGATTCAGTATAAAATAACACTGAGCAAATATCAGTAAAGATCCCGTTCATCTTTCAGGAAAGCACAGTACATGGATAAAAGGACACCGAACTATGTTCTCTTCTCCCATCCCAACCAGAGGAAAAATGCTGCCTTTATCCTTGTGGCAGAGTTTGAATTCAATCAAATCCCTAGAACTGTGTGAATCCTCCTGTTTCCACTTAGCACAGTGTTACACTATCTTTGCTATGCTCTGGTAGTGATGACTCGCTGGGACATCACAGGCATTGCTGGTGGTTTGCAGAAGCTCTGTTGTCAATGTGTAGCCAAAGCAGTATTGAATCTGACCAGGAAACTGCACACACAGAGTCTCACAGGTAAACTAGGTAGGCTACTGGAGAATGTGCAAACTTCAGTGAAAGAACATGTGTAGTATAGAAACTGAAATTAAAGGGAACCAAAACACAGGCACTCACATGGAGTCAGGCAAAGGTGTTTTATACATATCATTATGACTGGCATCACCAGGTGACATGTTACCCGTAGCCTTGTACATTCTTTTTCAGTGGGTGCAGGAAAGTTATGACTTTTGTGAAGACATGCAGCGTTGTTAGTTTTGGGTTATGTAAGGTTTAGTGTAGAGGCAGTTTCGGGAGAGGGGGAATTGTGAGAGTAGCAAGAGATTTTACATTCTGCCTTCGACTCAAATTCAAGCACATTCTTGAGGCACCCTGGGAACTGGGTGTTGGTGCTGGACTGAGACTGCTGGAAGAAGAAATAGTCTTGCATGCTGTTTGACCATCTCTTTTCAGAACTGGTTTTCATGTGTAAATAAAGTAAGTTACATTTAGAATATACCCAGACTCCATGTCATTGATTTCTCGTCAAATAAGATGACGACCTGCCGGGCTGTGGATATCGGCTGCAACTTGGCAGGTTTTACACTGGAGTGAGAAAGAGACACCAGTGTCAAAGAAGGGGCAACAAACAGAAGCACAGACCTGTAGCTGTACTCCAAAAGGAAGGTGGCAGAGGTGGATCTGGGATGGTAACTGTGCACTGACATTATCCTCTCTGTGGTCCCATCATGGAAGGATCCACTAATTGTTAAATCGAGAACACTCAGATATCAAGAAAACAAACTTCCCCGTGTGAAATCAGAAATGCCAAAAAGAAAATCAGAATAAGAGCTCCCAAGACCTGGGTGAACTACAGATCAGAACATGTTTGCCAACCGCTTGCCAGACTCAGGAAGACACAAAGGACCAGGAATCAGGTGAAAAAAATCATCCTGGATTTTTTTCAGCTGGACTGGAACTGAACTGAAATGAAGTCTGCAACTCAGAAACCAAGTGAACAATGGCATTTGGGGAGATTAGCTGACTCGCCCGACCACATGGCATCATCTCAGCCAATCAGGGACACAAGAGAAATCCCATGTGAACTCCATCATGAGACTTACTCTACATTACCTATTCCAGGGGTCCCCAACGCGGAGCCCGCGGGTGCCATGGTGCCCGCAGGGGCATCTAAATGCGCCCGCGTCCTGGCTAGCGGTCGAGCATCCGCCAAAATGCAGCTGAAATTCGGCCAGACGAAAAGGTTGGGGACCACTGACCTATTCTAACAAAAGGCACCATCACAAAACACGAAGTGAAAATACACCACAGACGGCACCATGGGGAAAGTTTTCTGAAATCCAGAAAGAGCAGCGGGGGGGGGGGGGGGGGGCGGAGAAGTCTGCATAAAGCTCTGACAGCTCATTCCACTGAACCAGCACCTGGTTCTAGCACATAGTTCAAACTCAAACGTCCTCCAGCCATTTCCCCTGAACCTCAATATATTCAAAGTTTGAAAACTCCCAAGACTATGCATTAATAAAGTACACTGGTTTCTTAACTGCTTCTCTTTGGCTTTGAATTGATGGGACCTGAGGGGTTTCTGATTATCTCTGATGTTTGGAACCTGATCTTGTCATCATTACTTTCTCAGACAATCTTCATTTGCCTGGATGTTGGTATATCGTAGGAGGCAGGAAGCCTAGACATTTTTATAGCATCTACCTGCCAACAGATTTCAATTCTTCATCCCTTCAAAATCCCACATCTGTCTGTGTCTCCAGGCACTGGTTCAAAAAGTTCTGCATTAGTTATTTTTATTATCAACATAGAAATCTTTCCATTTATTTATTTCTTGAAAAGCTATCTACAAACCTCCACTCATTTTGTCCTTAGGCAGATATTTGAAGCTGTCTGCAAGCTTCTTCTCTTAAAAAAAATAAGTTAAAGTCTTTATTATACACAATATGACAAAATATGACCAGCTACATCTACCCTGCTCAGACACATGCTACATGTATTTTAGCTGAAATGTCTGTGGCAGAAATAGCAAAGATGAGATTAGATAGATAGATAGATATCCTTCAAGGAAATGGTATTTCAAAAGCAAAGATCACTGTAAAATCAGCACAAGATGTGATGTAGATATTTTACCAGCAATTGCAACATACTAAGCACTAGTTTCTGTTATAGCTAAACCAAGGCCAATGTCAGGATTGCAAAACCCCAGGACATATCAAGAAATGAGATAATGGAAACCAAAATGAACAATTGAGATTCATTTCCCAACCAAGTCTATTCTCATTGTGTACAATCCTATGCCCCACAGTGTCATAGTGGCACCACTGAAAGTAGCCCCATGATCTGAAGAGAGCAGAACGCTTACCCAGGGGTATATTGCTGTGAGGATGGTCAAGCCTGTACTACTTGTTTGCCTGTTGGAAAGCTCTGCTGCTTTTTTGGCTGAATATCTCCTTACCAGAGATCACCCCCTCAGATCACCTCCAAGAACTTTCCCTTCCCCTGAACCTGTGACCTTAGGCAGCCTGGTCCACGTTCAGATTGGTTTAGTTCTGGTTCAGTAAGGTTAAAGATGAGTACCAAAAATGTCACATCATTCTCTCAGACCATACATTTGACATTTTATGGCAGGAGGTCAGACTGTGGTTCCTTCAGGCCTTAAAACCTATCAGTCTATTTCAGATTGACACAAAGTCACCTAAATGCAAGAACCCAAGTTCATGTATATGTGGTTGTGACTGGTTCTACTTCTTGGTTAGTGACTGGCATGTTAAACCAAACACCACATCTTAGGATGACACAAGATGCAGATGGCATATTTTCTCTGTACAAACCAACGCCGGCATATTTCCTCCTAATGATCTCCTCTATTTGTTCTCTCAGTAAAATAAGTTTTAAAGTAAAAAGAACATACACGACACGAGGAGAGCAACGATCATGGTGTGGAAAGTATGTCAATATCCAGAAAAAAAAAAGATTGTATTCTTCCAAATCCATAGGTAGTTGTGTTTGAGGATTTGTTCATTGCTGTTTGCTTGTTTTTTGTTTTTCTTTTAAAACACACAGATATTTTACTTAGATGTGAAAAGTCAAAATCAGCAAAGAATCCTGTGTGGTACCTTATAGACTAACAGATGTTTTGGAGCATGAGAATACCCACTTCGTCACCCACAAAAGCTCATGCTCCAAAACGTCTGTTAGTCTATAAGGTGCCACAGGATTCTTTGCTGCTTTTACAGATCCAGACTAACACAGCTACCCCTCTGATAAAAGTCAAAATGTATATTTAAATGGCGGTATCTACGCATTTTCCCTCCCATCTCTTAAATGCAGAATAGAAAAGATTAAAACTCACAATTTTCCTAAATCAAAGGACAACAGGTGAAGTTGGCATTCTGTCGGCCTATTCTGTTCTATGGAAAGCAACTGAACATTCAGTAAGGCACTATATATGGTAGGCACACATTAAACTGGGTGGATAGGCAGCGTAGGGGTTATTAAAGAAGAGGATCCACATTAAAACCACTCTTGCCTGATGTAAATCCTACCTGGCCCTTTCTCTAGCGTTCCAGAAGGTTTGATCTGAAGAAGCAGCTAAACTTCACAGCTGTCCACATATCATTCTAGACAGCACCAGGTAAATAAAGGCCAATTTTTGATCTCACTTAAGTGTTTCATTCTCCCCCTTTCTGAACCTCACAGCTTGTGTCATCATTTACTGTTGTGTGAGGTAGGTGTGTAACCCAGTTCAGACGACAGTTCTAGTCCAACTTTTCTCAGAGGTAAATGACAACACAAGCGGCTCGAACCAGAAGGGCTTTACGATGTTCCTCTCGTGCCATGTTGCAGGTAGTTTTGGAAGGAGCATTAGCTATGGCTAGAAGTCAAGTCAGGGAAAAACTGATTATAGGCACAAGAAAAAAATAATTTAAATTCTCAGACAGTAATTAGTGTCTGATAAAAAATACACCAACTGATTGTATTATAACACATTTATTAAGGTTTAACAGCTATGTGAGGAAGATAGATTTTACGACTGTGAAGGAAATGCCTACCTGTATTATATTGCTGCCTATTAGCATAGTGTCTGGGTGCCTTCTACATAAAATCCATAGCGATAGCAAAATGTTTAGCGTACTTCAAGGTGTCTCTGGCTCTCCTCTTCAAAAGCACTGCTTTGGATCTGGTATATTTTAATTAATAAAAGGTACATTTACTTATTTACTTTAGCTGATTCATATCATAGTTGGGGTTAGGTCGTTTTGGATAGACAAAGAGATGTTCAGTGTGGTGAATGGTTTCAGAGCGGTAGCCATGTTAGTCTGTATCAGCAAAAAGAACCAGAAGTACTTGTGGCACCTTAGACTAATAAATTTATTTGGGTATAAGCTTTTGTGGGCTAAAACCCACTTCATCAGATGCATGGAGTGGAAAATACATGGAGTGCGGTGAGTGTCATTCTCATGGTGAAAAAGTCAATCAAGTCTCACTAAAGGATCTTAAGAATTAAGGAGTAGTTGTTCACTGCACAATACCTGTTGTATTGCATCTGAATTTGTTCATTTCAGATTATTTAACAATGTGGCCCTTCAAAGCTCTAGGTGCTGGTATAAAATTTGATGCACAAAACCCACAAATTGGAATCAATGGCTAAAAAACCTCCTAAATGAAGTCCCCTCCCAGTAGTTCTTTTTCATACCTTGGCTAAGCTAAACCTTTATGAACATATGTAACTACATGCACTTCAGTAGGATTACTCTTGTTTTAAATTTAAG
This sequence comes from Gopherus flavomarginatus, assembly GCF_025201925.1. Taxonomy (NCBI): domain Eukaryota; kingdom Metazoa; phylum Chordata; order Testudines; family Testudinidae; genus Gopherus; species Gopherus flavomarginatus. The sequence continues at coordinate 108,935,145 of NC_066623.1, read as the reverse complement.
CATGCACATAGGTGCTTTGCTGGCTTTAGACTTCAACCTTCTTTCCCAGAATGACAAAGAGGGCCTAATCCAAGCTCCAATGTTATGGGAGTCTTTCAACTGACTTAATGGGGCTTTTGGATCAGACTCATAGTTACGATATATCACCTTTTTGAGTTATTTAAGCTCCAGCAAGATGTAGTTTGACCTTGGGTTAACCTTGAAACACACAAGTCAAAGGGGATGGTTATGTAACTGACAACAGCCAATGCAAAAGAAGAGGAAACATGCAGTGTGCAACAGGGACCAGAGAGAAGCAGCCTTCATCTGACTACTAAACAGAAAATATGTTTCACCCTGAACGTGTTAACTCTGTCAGCACAGCCAGACAAACTAGCCCTGTGCTGGCACTGCATTGGCCCGGTGTGGCTGGACCTACAGGAAAGGTCACCAGGTTGGGTGACCTGACAGCAAGTGTGAAAAATTGAGTCGAGGGTCTTACTGGCGAAGCCTGCCCAGTGCCAAAGAACCTCCCCCCAGCCTAAGAGGAGGATCCATAGGACCTGGATAACCAAGTAATTCCAGGGGACAACAAATGAAATAACAGGGACAGGAGTGCGGTCAAAGGGCTAAAAGTAGGAAACCTAATGGGGACACCAAGCAGAGAACCCCAGACACCGTCCACTGCTCCTCGAAAGTGTCAAGAGAGCCAGCGGACGCTGCCCAGAGGAACTGTGCCCGGATGCGTGAATGGACTGAGGAGTGGAAACAGGCCCCACAGTCGCAGGAAATCCCATCGGCCAACCTCCTCTCCTTGGTTTTGTAGATAGCCAGTTTGGCCAAGGCCAAGAGAAGGCTGACAAGGAGGTCGGGTTGGGGGTAATAGGCACCTATATAAGACAAAGCCCCAAATGTCGGGACATCTCTTCACCCTATCACCCGGTGCTCTGTTTCAAATTATGCAGACATTTCCATATAGAGGGAGGAGTCTGCTTCACATAGCTCACTTAAAAGAGCCACAAACTAATACGCGGGGACCGTTACTTTACGAGACTCTGTGTTGCACTTATTTGCCTGGACAGTATTTAAATTCCTGTTAAGAACCAGAGATGGCCAGCCTGGTTGCAATGAAAGGATTCCAAACTTAAACACTGACCTCAGGCAGAGTCCATCTTTGTGATATCATGCAGGGTCTGTACTCAATGCCAGGATATGGGTGATGTGCTGATATCACACTTTAACAAAGATACTGTACCACACTGCCTATTTTGTTAGAAAATCTGAGATCCTATACATGTCATTGGCTTGTACGTAAGGCTATGGCATTTTGTTCTTTCCAATACAAGGTAATTCACACACACATTTTCATCTATGCATCCCCTGAATACAAAGTCCAAAGCAAAGTGTTAAAGGAAAAGAAAGTTGGTTGTTTTCTATTCGACATTTCCTGAGACTTGATAATGTTCTCTCCTTCTCTGCCTCTCTCTCCTCACTTCTATTTTGTCTTAAGGCTCTGCATCTTGGAAGGCTGCAAAGCTGCTTGTGTGATTTTTATCTCCATGATTAAAATGTTACACTTTATTGAGCTCTTTTGCATCAGCACCAAAATCTGCAATGCAGGATTTTACATAACACCTCATTTTCTCTTTGCACCATTAATGTTATTAACCAGGTGGCAATAAACAGAAAATACAGCTTTGCTTATGATGTGCTCCTGGATTCTGTTTGTCTGTGACTAACAAAAAGAGAAAAGAAGAGGAATCAACAACTCCACATCCTGAAAGATTAGGACCCATTGTACAAACTTGTATTTCTCACAGAGCAACCACCGGGAGTTGCTCTCGAAACAACGACAACTTTTCTAAGCCAAGAAGAGAAACAATGTACTATTGTATTTGAATCCAAGGATTTCTTCTAAAATAAAGGGTCATAAGGGGAAGAGAACTGTACAGCTTCCAAGTTTCTCCTTTCATTGCTAGTCTTCATTAGACCTCTGAGATGGAAGATTCAATTGATCTGCCACTTTGGGGTCATGTTTAGCAAGTTTGTTTAAAAGGACTGATTATTATGGTACCTCCTAGGAGCCCTAGTCATGGACCAAGACCCCATTGTGCTAGGAGCTATGCAAACACAAGTCATACTTGAATCTGTGTTTGCAGTTGAAAATACTCAAAGATAAAATGTCGAGGGAGAAGAGAAGGGGATACCCAAGGACAGAGCCTTGTGGAAACCCTATAGAAATCTGGAGAGGGGATGAAGGACACATTGCAGGAAATGATTCAAGGATTGGAAAAGAACCAGGAGATGAGAGAGTCACAGAAAACAATGGAGGACAAGATTTCAAGAAGAACATGGTCAGCTGTGTCAAAGGTGGCCAACAGGTCAAGGAGGTTGAGGATGGAGTCTTGGTTCTGAATTTTGGCTAAGAAGTCATTATAGACTTCGGCAAGAGTAGGTTCAGTTGAGTGCTAGGGATTTAAACTGGATTGGAGAGGATCGAAGATGGAATTGGAAGAACTCCAGATGGTGATTGTAAACAGCATGTTTCATGAGCTTAGAGACGAAAGGAAGAAGAAGAAGGGGTAGTTGGAGAGGCAAGTGGGGTCAAGGGTGAGTTTACAGAATTGATTTATATTAAGACATGCCATCAGACTACTGCTTAGGGTCTGAGTGCCATCTCAAGAGGCATATGTAATGCAGTACTGGGAAAAAGAGGAAAAGAGCAGACCTTACCCTGATATCCCAGGAAGTGTGCTGCCTGCATGGAACCTGAATCCAAGACACTATGGAAAAGTTGTAAAGGTTCATCTGACCACTACCCTATGCTGCTCATCCACAAAGGTACTATGATACCACCAGGTCTAACTCTGAACAAATCAGTAGTGACTATCGGGCTCTGGAAGCAAGGGTGCAAGACAGGGTCTCAGGTGGTGTTCTCACCCACCCTATCGATTAAGGGTAAGGGCCAGGACAGGGACAGAAGCATCCTGGAGATGGATGCATGGCTACCCAGATGGTGTTGGTAGGTAGGCTTTGGCTTCCTGAACCATGGGAAGCTGTTCTACGAAGGAGAACTCATGGGAAGAGATGAAGTCCATCTGACAAAGAAGGGGAAAAAGCATCTTCAGACACCAACCTAGTGAGGAGGGCTTGAAACTAGGTTCAAAGAGATCAGGTGACAAAAGTCCACGAGCAAGTATAAAGAAAGTGACATTCACAGAGGGCTGTAAATTGTGGGGAGAAGGGCGAATGGAAAATTACAACAGGGCCATCAGAGCAATAAGAGGGAATACAGTAGGGGAATCTGTTCAACATTTTACATGAATAGGCATAAATGCAAGTAGTATGGGGAATAAACAGGAAGTCTTAATACACAAACTAAATTATGACATAAATTAGTTGGCATCAGAGAGACAACGTGGGATAAATCTCATGATTGACATATTGGTATCGCTTGCTCAGGAACGGCAGGCAGGAATAAAAGGGAGGTGATGTTCAACAATATATCAAGGATATATACACTTGTTCTGAGGTCCAGAGGAGGTTAGAGGCAGACCAGTTGAAAATCTCTAAAACTAAAGGGGGGAAAACAGGGGTGACAGCATGGTAGAAGGTCTACAACAGAAAAACAAATCAGGAGGAGCTGAATCAGGAATTTCTAGAACAAATAATATCCAAAAAAAGTAACCAACATGGATTTGTCAAGAACAAATCTTGCCAAATCAACCTAATTTGGTTACTGGCCTAGTAGATAGGTGGGAAGCAGTAAATAGGATATATCTTGAATTTAGTAAGACTTATGACAGTCCCATATGACATTCTCATAAACAAACTAGAGATATGTGGTCTAGATGAAATTACTATAAAGGTGAGTGCACAACCAATTGATAAAACATACTCAAAGAGTAATCATCATTGGTTTGGTGTCAGCCTAGGAGGAACTACCTAGTGCGGTTGCATAGGGATCTGTCCTGGGCCTGGTACTAAACAATATTTTCATTAAATGACTTGGATAATGTAGTGGAATATGCTTATAAAATTTGTAGATGGCACAAGCTGGGAGAAGCTGCAAGTGTTTTTAGGAGAAGATCTGAATTAAAAATGGCTGTGATAAATTGGAGAATTGGTCTGAAATTAATAAGATTAGATTTAGTAAATGCAAATGAAAGGTACTTCATTTAGGAATGAAAAATCAAATGCAAAACTACAAAATGGGAAATAATTGGCTAGGTGGTAATACTGCAGAAAAGGATTCAGGGGTAAAGTGGACCCCAAATTGAACATGAGCCAACAACATGATGCAGTTGCAAAAAAAATAAATAAAAAAGGCTAATTTTTTGGGGGGTATTCACTGGAATGTCACATGTAAGACATAGGAGGTAACTGTTCTGCTGTATTCAGCATTGGTGAGGCCTCAGCAGGAGTGCTGCGGAGATGTGAACAAACTGGAGAGTCCAGAGGAGAGCAACAAAAATGACAAAAGATTTAAGAAAACCTGACCTATGAGAAAAGGTTTAAAAACCCACACATGTTCAGACTTAAGAAAAGAACACTGAGGAGGGACCTGCCTGCCTGGATGAACAGAACCCAAGGCCAGAAGCAGGCTGAGCGGGGCTGGCGGCCGGGATCCCGGCTGGCAGATGGAACCCCAGATCGGCAGTGGGCTGAGCCCCTGCCAGTCTGGGGTTCTGTCCGCCGCCCCCACTGCCAGCCAGGGTCCTGGCTGCCGGCCACGCTCAGCCCACTGCCATTCTGGCGTTCTGTCCACCGGCCCCTGTAAATGTCAAATATTTGACTGGTACGCAAAAACCTTAAATTATAGTAAATAAATGAAGACTTTGCACACCACCTCTCACAGATTGCCAACCCCTGATTTAGATTATCTATTAGAAAATTATTTTTAACTATAAGCATAGTGAAGCACAGGAATCTTGCTACCATGGGAGCTAGTAGAATCCCTGTTGTTGGAGGTTTTTAAGAACAGGTTAGACAAGTACTTGTCAGGGATGATTTATCTATACTTGGTCTTGCCTCACCATGGAAGGATCACTAAATGACCTCTTTAGGTCTCTTCCTGCCCTACATTTCCATAATTCTAAGTATTGGTTAGCGTGGATGCTTAGCACTACCAGGTGGAATCAAAATAACTCAGATGTGCTTCAGATACCCTATGCTGCTAATGGGTAATGGAAAATCTTCTTCTCCTTTTATGATAAGGGCCTGTGGTTTTCAAGCAGAAGTAGATAAGTTTGCTCACCTTCTGTCACATGAGGTGCTGAATGGAGCACTGAGAGAGCCAGGAAGAATTATATGGCCACAGCTTTGTCACATAGCTGAGTTGGACCAAAGAGTATTGAAGGGGGAGAGAAATAAAGCCTGGGGATGTAATTACACAGAAGTTCATTCACTAGAATTATTTATCAAGGATGGCATTTTCAGAAGTGCCTAAGTGACTTAGGTGCATATCTGTCAAAGTCAACCCAATTTCAATAGGAATGGCGAGTCCATGGGACTAGTGCTCTTAAGTCACTCAGATACTTTTGAAAAGTCCAACCAAAAGGATTAAAAGGAATTCCAAAAGGGCCGGCAATGTGGGATGTGCTGATCTGCTCATCTCCTCTGCCCCTACATCAAATAAAATGCACTTGCAAATAACTGTAGGCACAAAACTGCACCTGGAAAAATGCATGAGGCAAAAAGGGAGGCCAGGTTGAAAGTGGTCTGAAGGGAGGCATAACGCTTTCAACTCAAATCCAGCACAACTTCTGCACGTGCTAAGAAATGCCTCTCCTCATGTTTACTGCCAGAAGCTTGGACTGGATGACAGGGGATGGATCACTGTGTAAATTACCCTATTCTGTGCTTTCCCTCTGAAACATCTGGCAGCAGTTACTGTTGGAAGACAAGGTACAGGGCTAGATGGACCATTGGTCTGATCCAGTATGGCCGTTCCTCTGTTTTTATCTCTGTATGTGCATGCTTGGGAAAGCAGAAGCCACTTGGGTTGAGCGCTATTGGTGCAGCTTGTATGTAATGAATTGTTTAGCTGCTTGTTTCAGGAGGACTGTTTTATTTTCTAACCTAGGAGAAAGCTTTTAAAAAGCTCTCCCAGCTTCTGCCCCCTACTCATGTGGGTTCTGGCTCTTTACTCTTGCTATTTATTTTGCACTTGCTCTTTACTCTTAAATGCTGCAGTTTGAAATACTGCAGAACATTTTTCAGTCCGTCAGTGTGTTGTTTGCTGTCAAGGAGACGAAATGTTACTACTTTCCTCTGGAGAAGCTTAGAACATGATGGATGAAATGTCACAAATAATTAGACTTTTCCTATGAATTACATTTTTTTAACTTGCGTTTTCATGTCAACAGGTATGTTACAAATAGGCTGTAGGAAAGGAGCTGGGGAAAATTCAGTTACCCTGGAGCAGAGGCAGTGTAATATCAGATACGCCAACGCAGAGTTCCAGCTGAGACAACTGTAGCATAACTTCCACTGGCTTACACAGGTTCAAGCTTCTATCACGCTCACTGGTAAACTGCTTGTTGCTTATGAAACACATGGGTCCTGGTACCAAGGAAATGATCATGGAGAGTAAGTCCTGCCATTGGATGACATGGACATAGATATGAACCTAGGGATTGCCAGACTGGATCAGACCCAAGGACCATCCAGTCCAGTATCTTGTCTGGAACAGTGGCCAGCTGGCATAGGGCCATAATTGTTCATGGCGCTCTCAAGTAGCAGTTCAATAACCATGTCTCTACCAGTTCAACATTCACAATCATATAACTCCACCAGCTTGTTCTGAGGCCATCTAAGCTTTCATGAAAAGCTTCAAGGAAATCAGGGAAGGGCAGGGCAGCCCGGCAGCTCTGGACCCTGCCATGCGGGCCAGGGCAGCCCCAAACAGCCCTGGACCCCGCTCTGATGAGCAGTAGGGCAACCAGGACCCCAGATTATGCAATGCCAGGTGGCAGGGCAGCTGTCACCCTGGACCCACACCCCACTGAACCGGCCCTGCAGCCTTTAGCTCACAGCGGGCTGCAGGTTGAGAACCACTGAAACCACCAAACTCTGAACAGCTATGGCTGGGTAACGATTGGATATAGATCCATACTTCATGGCTTGTGCACATCTCCAATGAAACCCCAGGTATCTGCCAAAATATGTATGTATGCAAGTGAAATCAGTAGAAGAAACATGGGAAATTCCACACTAACTATTTATTATTATTATGTGTTTCGAGAACTGTCAACACTCTAATCTTTTCGTTTATAAACAACCAGTTCTGAGATTAAAGTATGCAGTAAATACTGGACCAAACGCAACAGCACAGCTGAGTTACTGCTTTGAAATTTAATGCTATATGCAACAGTTCTAAATTGCTTACTTAGCTGGAAATCCTCCAAGAATGTGAAGCCACGATGCTCTAAATCAGACCAATCAATGATACAAATCTCTACTGAAAGAATGTATCAAAAGTAGTGAATGCTCCAGCAGAACTAATCTTAGGAATTATACCCCTTTCAGCTCTCCCTTCCACCTATAGCTTACTGCTATTTATTGAAGGGTTATCACAAAAATATAGAGATTAGTAATGAAGTAGAAAAGTTTACCCACGGTTTGACTTGGAACTAAATTATTCTTCACCTCTAAGTGGGAAGGGACGGAGAAGCCACACTTTTTTTTCTCTCTGATTAAAGCTAATGAAAAGCTATTGCTAGAGAATGGAGGTGTTATGCGACCCTAACGGTCCATAGAAATGTTGCCATCCAGTAAGCCCTGATTCCTTGTATGCATTTGTGTGTGACAGGGGATCTGTAGTATAATGGGGTGTTTCTATGAGATTTTTGGGTGTCTCAGATCTATAAACCGGACAACTCATAAAAACAGGGGTCAGGTTCTCAGGTGCCAGCAAAAAGAATACGCTTTCCTTGCCCAGGATATTGGACTGAGATCAGCCACTCATTTCACACAGCTCACCAAACAGTCAGTCATCGGACAGTCATTTTTCTTCACTTCATGTTGCCCAGATCAAGACTGTGCACCATCGTGGGTTAGCTGAATTATTCCTGCAGTTACTACTTAGTTGAAAGCCAGAATGTAGATTCCATATGGAGCTGGAACCTGTCACAGGTCCATACAGAAGAGGTTGCAGGGGGAACTCACAGGAGATTACAGTGCCACAAATGATTGCCTAGACCAATGATACCTGATGTCAGCTGGGTCTCTTAGGCCTGACTGTAATATAAACAATAATTATATATGACCATCTAGAGCAGCAGTTTTCAACCAGAGATCTGGGGCCCCCTGGGGGTCTGCGAGCAGGTTTCAAGGGGTCCGCCAAGCAGGGCAAAAAACTGAAGCCCCACCACATAGGTCTGAAGCCCGGTGACCCAAGCCTTGCCACCCAGGGCTGAAGCCAAAGCCTGAGCAACTTAGCTTCACAAGGTCCCCTGTGGCATGGGACCCTGGGCAACTGCCCTGCTTGCTACCCCCTAACTGGCCCTGGCTCTTATATGCAGAAAAACAGTAGTTGCGGGCCTTGGAGTTTTTATAGCATGTTAGAGGGCCTCAGAAAGAGAAAAGTTGAGAACCCCTGATCTAGAGGCAATATAACCACTTCATTTTGCTTCATGGTAGGTAGGTGGAGGGTTACGTTAAACTATGCACATACAGGTGACCCAGTCATCTGTTCGTTGAAGAGACGACCTTTATGTTAAAGAATAGGCCTTATTTTGTGCTTAATATTCTGTATCTCAAATCAAGCCAAAGCAGGAGACGCTTTCCCTCACACCCCCCAATATTTCAGCAATAATCATGCAGAGGATCATGCACTATGATATCAATATGATTTTTGTACCACAGATAAAGTGGGGAATGGTCTCTTACAGATAAGTTTGTCCCATACTTTTCATGCCGTTCTTGTTTATTTCTTTGAAGCAGAGGGGTTGTTTAACTATTTAACACTGCCAGGTTGTTTCGGCCCAACATTTTGATTTTATAAAGAAAAGGTTTCATAAAATAGAACAAAAATGGAGACAGAGTCCAACGAAAAGGGTCTAATGAGAGTAAGATTGGAACAGCAATGTTTGGAACCCAAACAAAAAAGTATTAAGCTAATGTCTGAAAAGTAGACAATGACACTGACTGCAGACACACAGTGAAACTGCCCATCCTAGCCTCTTTTCGAGTTGAATAAATATCAGAGGAGGAGGAGAGAAGCAATTAGCATAAGTGAAAAAGCAAATAAGATTTTTAAAACTCTGTTTCAACAATCTAAAAGAAGCTGCTACCGATAACAGAGGTAAGGAATTTTTTTTCTGTTAATGTAGGATTTTTACTGTGACAATTTCCCTTTAATGTTACTTGAACATAGGTTATTCTAGCTGAATGTCAGAAATACACCAGTTTGGAATTCAATTTTGGGACACTTAACGTAACATTTTACCAAGAAATGACTGTCCTTTTCCTACATTTCATGGCTCAGTGGGCTTTCAGGCAGGAGATGGTTTTACAGGGATATATCTCTGTACATTCTTTACAGTCCTTATAAAACTGTTTGGATGGAAGGAGCATTCTGATTGCCTGGGGAACTTTCAGTAGGGGTAGGTTAATCTATGTGACCTGCGTAGGGGAGCTGAAACTGCTGTGCAACTTTCTAAACTGTCAACTTCATCTTTCCTCCTGCACTCTCCTCCCCAGAGTGTGTGTATGTGTGTCTCTCTCTCTCATATACACACACACACACACACACACACACACACACTCTCTCTCTCTCTCTCATATACACACGGACACAAAATCTTAGTCTAAGCTAAATAGATACAGATGTGTAATATGAGAAACGGTATGTATCTAAATACACACACATACATTTGCCCCCCTGCTGTAGTGTAGATATAGATACATGCACAAAGACACTAATTATACCTCCCAGAATAAAGAGATTTTCTACACTAGCATTGAACATAGATGGGAATGTTTGGTTATTAGGAGATAGTCACCCTTCTGGGCAATTAAAATTATGTGCCTGCCCACCAGGGGTGTGATCCCTTCCTTTCTGTATTAATGCATATGATGTTATCTAATGATGGCTTATGAGTTACCTAATATAATTGTTCAGGCGTGGAGTTGGAAGGGTGGTTCTTCACTGATTACAAACCCATATTTCACCTCATCCTCCAATGAAGGAAAATTTCAACTGGCTGCTCAGATTTGCTGTCCAGTTCGTGGGGCACCCAAACTCTCCTCAAGCTTCTTCCCCGCTCCCCACCCCCACTTCATGGTCATTCACAGCTGCCCCCACAGCAGAAATTGCCACACATCTATGCAAAGGACAAGCAGAAGAATGAGGTGACAGTTCTTCAAGGAATGAATAAAAATGCAAATTAACAAACACCAAATTTGCTGTAAACATTAAATACTTCAGACATGAAACCTTCTGTGCTACAACAGTGCTTTCAGCATTATCTATTCGCAGCAGCTCCTCTGCTCCTGAGGGTCATAAACATAGAGAGATGGAGCTGGGGAAAAGGCTCTCGTTGAAATTCAGCTCACAGCAAAAGCAATTTCCGAGTGTGCAAAGCGCTGTCAGCAGGCCTGATGTTTGTGTATGAAATATAGACAATATGACTGGCCCATCGGCAGCCACTGTCAGACTGATGGATGGCGCCCGAAAGGAAGTAAAGCGGCTGCCGTTAGGGCCCAGTCTATCAGTTGCTTGAAGGAGATTCGCGGGCTTAATAGAGGTAAAAGTTTCTTCTAATCGGACAAAATTTCCAGCAGTGATCACAAAGAAAATAAAAAGGATGGTGATGTGATACTCAGGGGCCAAGCTAGGCATTCCCAGCTCTGCTGCAAAACAACACAAATCTCACAGGATGAGAACAGTGCACTTCAGTATCATGCCAGATCTGTATCTCTTTCAATGCCATGGAATGTCTTTGAATGCATGGAGAATCTTCCAGCTCACTGTGTGTACAGCAAGTGTTTCCAAGGTCTCACTGCAGCATGCTTGCTCTTCCAAAAATTAGAATGTTGTCATTTTAGCTTCACACTTCATTTTCTTGTGGGTGTGTGGGAGGGGTGCTATTATATACCGAGCCTTGTTTTCATGTTCAGGTGATCAGATCTCGCCTTTGGGCTCTCAAATCAGCTCCTAAAATAGGTACCTACATGTCAATTAGAGACACCACATGCATGAGGCCAATGTCCTTTCAAGGCACTTGCATATGAAAACTGGGTCCAGAGGTTGTTTGCATTGTTATTCTGTGTATATCAACAGTACATGCTGCATACAGGCACATTCACAACAGATTTTTACAGGATACAGGGCAAAATTCCACTCCCTGGATCTCTTATCCCATAACTTCAATCAAAGTTCTGTATGCAAGAAAGATACAGAATATATAACAGAGATCCAATGTGGGGAGTGGAGAGTAGATGTGCCAACTCAGCTGCTAATACATCCGCTAGGTAACTGTGAACACAAAGGGGAGCTGATGAAAAAAGAGTGACCACCTCAAAGCTTAAGTGGTTCAGATCCAAGCAGTAGCCCAGATTGGCACATATTTTGAAGATGCTTGGATCCTCTGCTTTGGTCCATTTCTATTTATGACGGTGTTAAATCCCTGAGATGGGCAGAGAAGATGAAACAAAAATGCACAAAACTCTAAAAGCAAGGTGTGCACATTTCCATTCAAATTTGAGAAAAAGGTTGGGTTTATAAGAGAAGAAAGAAACATTGCAGTTTCTCACTCAAAAACAGGGCCTTTGGTCATTCAAAGAGGGGCCAGTTTTCACAGACTAATGGTCCAATTCTCAAGCAAAAATGCTGACATTTCAGAAACAGGAATTCTGAAATTCCTCTCGGGAAAGATTAAAATTCCATCAAAATCAGGCAACAGTTTGAATTTTGTGAATTCTTGATGTGAAAATGAGAATTTTGCACACATTTTGCAAGAAACATTTCTGAGTTGCAAAATAGTGAAAAATTGCTCCCCCCAAGCATATCTTTTGCACTGGAATCAGTGCAGCTTGAAAGGGCGGTGACAAAGGTCACTTGATGTCATCTTTATACCTCCCAGCCACAATCCCAGGGTGAGAGGAGGACCAGGCTGGTGCTCAGCATAATTTAGAGCGACCCATGGGGGCTTCTGGGCAATTGGAGATTGGTAACATCTTAATGGTGTTGTTTAATTAGACTGTGATCTTCCAAGGAAAATGGTGCAAGCTTCATTCATTGGGCCATTTAAAACTGGTCTAGACCATGCACGATAGGGAACAAGCCTGCACCAGCAATGGTTATAAGGTTTATTATAGTTCTCACCCCACTTTTGTGGAGCACATGATCTTCTTGGCTAATCATTTCCAATATAGCTCCTGCCTGAGCTCCGAGAATGGGCTCTAGCAACATGGCTTTGCTGGTTGCTGCTGGGTATCTGGATAGCTCAGTGGTTTGACTGTTATCCTGCTAAACCCAGAGTTATGAGCTCAATCCTTGAGGGGGCCATTTAGGGACCTGCAGCAAAAATCTGTCTGGGAATTGGTCTTGCTTTGAGCAGGGAGTTGGCCTAGATGATCTCCTGAAGTCCCTTCTAACCCTGATATTCTATGATTCTACCTCTTGCCTGTAGTGAGCTCATAGAATACAGACTTTTCTTCCCTGGAGCTGCCCAAAGTTACACAGTCAGTGGCAGAATCAGGAACTAAAACCACTAAAACAAGGGCCTCACTTGCAAAGTTCAAATCCAGATCTGAGGTTCTGCAACTGTCAGTGATATTTTCCTCACAGGATATGGTTTGTTCTTTTACAGAAGCAGAGACAGCCACAAAGTTCGGATCTAGCTCCCAAAACACTGGCTAGTCTCTGCCCTATAGGGGTCGTCAAGAGGGCTGGTAGTTAGGGTGCTCACATGTGTACACAACAAGAAGATTGGGCTCATCACAAGCCATTATAATATTGTAGGGCCATTCATTTCATGAATGTACTTTAGAACACACCACATGGGAGCATTCCAAAATGAGGGAGGAGGGCACTCTGGCAGAGACTTTTTCAAAAGATTACTAAATCTTTAAAAGGTTTTATGCCAGGCAACTTTCCCATATTACTAGCACATAACGAAAACAACAACTACCCTTTTGAACTCAATCACTAGGCAATTAAAAAATCCAACCAGTAACACTGAGCAGGCAACTAGACACACAGTGAGAGTCTGTATTTCATATTTGAAAACCCCAAATTAGATTTGAAAGGCCACTTTCAGCCCGGAGTTAACGCCAGATTTACCCTCTGCATTGCGGTGATTTGATGAATCTCTTCTATAACCTGATGAGGCTGATTATTTATGATATGTGAGCGACACAAGACCATTGCCCAAAAGGCAAAAGAATAAGGAGCTGTCTTGACCCCAAATGACAAGATTTTCCGTAAAGAATTCTGACAAAAACTTTCTTGATTTAATTTTCTACTATCCCACTTCTGTTTAGGAAATCAAATCAAAAGCTAAATAACTAATAAGCATTAGTAAGAAAAAGAGGGGGAAATCCATCTACAAACAAGTCATTTATTTTAAGACTTAAGTACTGCTGAAATTCCCAGTCAGAAAAAGAAAATGATTTTTAAGGGTGGCGTGGGAGGTATTTTGGAAAACAGGTGTAATTTAAAACAGAATATGATTTTTTGATGAGACTGCCAAAGCAAATGCCCTTGGATAAATGTGTGTATATATATGTTAATTTACATAGAGAAAGAGCTGTCAGGTGAGTCGCCAGCAGAGAGAAGGACAACAATTCATTGGGTAACAACCCTCTTGTTAAGAAAATGGCAGCAAGAGGCAGGATCAAGGGATTTCAGTTTCCCAGCACAAGATAAAGCCTCTGTGCAGCTTTCTTAAAGACACAGCACACATTTTCTATGTTTTTCAATTTGCCTTTTATGCTTTTTCATTTGCCAACAATTTTTAGGGCCCAGCTAAGAATTATTTAGGAAGGCACCAACATGATGGAAACATGTGTAAGTCAACAGAAACATGACTTAACACTTTAGAATAATATTTCTCACTTATCTAGGACTAGAGTTACAACTCTGGATCCAGAATCCAAGTGACCACTTCAAAGTTTCAACGCCATTAAGAACATAACATAAGAATGTCCGTACTGGGTCAGACCAAATGTCCATCCAGCCCAGTATCCTGTCTACGACAGTGGCCAATGCCAGGTGTCCCAGAAGAAGTGAACCTAACAGGTAACGATCAAGTGATCTCTCTCCTGCCATCCATCTTTACCCTTTGACAAACAGAGGCTAGGGACACCATTCCTTACCCATCATGGCTAATAGCCATTAATGGACTTAACCTCCATGAATTTATCTAGTTCTCTTTTAAGCCCTGTTACAGTCTTGGCCTTCACAACCTCCTTAGGCAAGGAGTTCCACAGGTTGACTGTGCGCTGTGTGAAGAAGAACTTCCTTTTATTTGTTTTAAAGCTGCTGCCCATTAATTTCATTTGGTGGTCCCTAGTTCTTATGGGAACAAGTAAATAACTTTTCCTTATTCACTTTCTCAACACCACTCATGGTTTTATATACCTCTATCATATCCCCCCTTAGTCTCCTCTTTTCCAAGCTGAAAAGTTCTAGCCTGTTTAATTCATTCATTCAACTCATTCAGGTGCAGTGGTTCAGTCTAGACCCTTTATATAGCACCTATATTCTGAAGAGCTGAAAGTATTTTTCATTTTTCTTAAGTGACTGGTGATTTTGGGTTGCCTGGATTTCTGTATGCCCATTTTGATATCTACCTCAACATCTTTACAGAAAGTGCTGAAAATCTGAAAATCAAGCCGTTTAGAATGTCTCCAGTTGAGCACCCAAAAAATCAAGAGAGGCTCTCATTCTTACAACACTCTTCCGAGGTAGGTAAAGGCATTTAGGAGAAAGACCATGTCTAAGGTAACAACAAGTCAGGCACACAACTCACTCCCATTTTCCGGTAACACCCCTAGATCCAACATCCTATGCATGTGTGCAGTTGGAATGAAAGCTTGTAGTATGAGTTACTCATTGTCCATTTGACAAGATTCGCTAACTTGTCCAGTATGAAGATTTCGGAGATCAGTTTTGGCTTCCATTGCCAATAAAATGCGCCCTGGACATTAACAGACTCCATCTTTTCATACACAAAAATTAATCAGATCTTTTACAAAATTAAAATATCACCTCAAGTTTTGAAGAAATGAGATCTTTAAAAAAAATAGCAATTTCTCCCATACTCCCCAATATTTTTTGTTAAGCTTAAAAGTTTTACTGCTTTTCTAACAATAAACCACAAAAGCAGCAATGAATTCTGAAATGGTGATGGCAGGACTCTGGGAGCATGGACATCACCACAAACATAACCAGTGTGTGAGTGGTCTAATACTTTCAATGGGACTCGTGGCATACTGATTACACCATACAAATCATGCAGTTTCCTTAATCAGCTCCTTGTTGTGGTTTGACTATTAATCATAGAATTATAGAAATGTAGGGCTTGAAGGGACCTTGAGCAGCACTGAGGCAGGACCAAGTAAACCTAAGACCATCCCTCACAGGTGTTTGTCCAACCTGCTCTTAAAAACCTCAATTGACATGGAATCCACAACCTCCTTTGGAACCCTGTTCTAGTGCTTAACTACTATTAGGCCTGGTCTACACTGGATAACGTAGCTGAAGTTGACGTACTTAGAACTACTGTGGTAAGTCGATGGCTGACGCTCCCCCGTCAACTCCACCTGCGCCTCTTGCCCTGGTGAAGTACCGGAGTTGATGAGAGAGCGCTCAGCAGTTGATTTATCATGTCTAGACTAGACACGATAAATTGATCCCCACTGGATCGATCGCTGTCCGTTGATCCAGCCAGTAATGTAGACAAGCCCTAAGAGTGATAAAGCTTTTCCTAATATCTAACCTAAATCCCCCTCGCTGCAGATTAGGCCCATTACTTGTTCTCCACATCCATTGAAGATAGGATAACAACTGATCTTTGTAACAGCCTTTAACAGACCTAACATCAGGTCCCCTTTCAGTCCTCTTTTCTCCAAACTAAACATGTCCAGTTTTCTAACATTTCCTCCGAGGTCACGATTTCTAAACCCTTTATCATTTTTGTTGCTCTCCTCTGGAGTCTCTCCAATTTGCCCACATCTTGCTTAGCGTGTGGTGCCCAGCATTGGACAAAGTACTCCAGCTGAGGCCTCACCAGCGGGACAATTACGCCCTGTGTCATATGATCCAAGGTTGACATGAGCCCTTTTCACCACTGCATCACTTTGTTGACTCATATTCAATTTGTGATTTACTATAGCCCTCACATTCCAGCAGCCCTACTGCCTAATAATAATACCTATTTCTTATATTGTATTTTTTCTAATCAGTAGATCTCAAAGCACTTCACAATCTTTAATGTAGTTATCCCCAAACACCCTTGTGAGGTTGGGAAGTATTAATATCTCCATTTTACTGATGGGGAAGTGAAAGGCTACCTGAATTGCCCAAGGTCACACAGGAAGTTTGTGACAGAACAGGGAACTGAATCTAGGTCTACACAAGGCTAGTGACCTAGCCACTGGGCCTTCCTTCCTTTGTGTCTACCTGGCTGGGTGTCTGATTGTTATTTCAGTTGCATGCTCCACAGCTCACAATTGCCTGTTTCTCCAGCATGAAGCCATTGCAGCCAGAAGTTGATAATCACACTGGAGTTTTGCAATTGACTCTAATGGCAGTTGGTTCGGAGCCTAAATTCTCCAATAGTACTGAACAATGCAGACATTTTTGGCAATAAATTTTCCATTTTTGTCAAAAAGTTTGTTTTTTGTAAAACGAACACAATCTTTCGACAAAGGCTCCAAAAATGTTACGAAAAAAAACCCCTTGTTTTCTTTCATATTTTTCATGGAAACATAAAGCAAATTATTCAACCAGCTCTGGAAAGGATACAAGTATCACAGGAACAGAACCTCTGCTGGTGCAAACTGACACAGCCCCAGTGTAATCCACAATCACATGTCTAGTACAAAATATTACACGTCAAATGGTATTTCCTTGGTACCACCATATTAGACATGAGAAACTGCTTGAAATGTCCCTGCCACTCTACATGTGCAGCAGAAGTCTGAGGCTGCAGGCTCTGTACTCCATTGTGCCTTTGTGGGACGAACAATAGAATCTATTGTCTGTGGACTGATAATTAGTAATGGAAATGTTTCAAAAATATGTCACTCCAAGGCTCCTTGTGAAAAGTGCCCTTTTCTCGTCCACGAATGACTTAAGAGCATCTCTGATCAAATAGTGGGATTCTTCAAATCCTAATGTTAAAGAAAATGACTGGCAAAATAGAAGGACATGTTTCTTAGTAAGAAGTTGTGTGGATAGGGCAGGAACCACACTTGACTGGCTGCGGGGGTGGACTAGATGATCTAACAGATCATTCCCAGATCTATTGTTTCTGAGTCTACGGTAATGAGAAACACAATTATTTGCAGTTCACAAACACACCCTATAGTTTTTTTGCTGTGACTGTGGCTCTGCTGGGACCTGGTGTAAAGTGCTGTCCACCTCAATTGCCATTGACTTAAGAATGTAAGAATGGCCATACTGGGTCAGACCAAAGGTCCATCTAGCCCAGTATCCTGTCTGCTGACAGTGGCTAGTGCCAGGTGCCCCAGAGGGAATGAACAGATCCATCTCCTGTCACCCATTCCCAGATTCTGGCAAACAGAGATTAGGGACACCATCCCTGCCCATCTTCGCTAATAGCCACTGATGGACCTATCCTCCATGAATTAATCTAGTTCTTTTTTGAATCCTGTTATAGTCTTGGCCGTCAGTACATCCTCTGGCAAGGAGTTCCACGGGTTGACTGTGCCTTGTGTGAAAAGGAGTTGAAGCTCTCAACACTTTGTGGAAGGTGGTCAGTAACTCAAAGCATTGGGTCCTATAGATGTATTCCAAACCATTATCAGGCATTTGATCAGAAACAGGCAACATATTTTATTTAAGGATTAGTCAGAGAGCAAGTATTCACTCCTACATTTTGTGACGTGAGATGTGAAACATCTATAGTTATTGCACTTGACTTTCCTAATAAATATATTCTTATTCTGTGTAAAAAAAATCCAGCTATTCTAGTTTTCTGTAAGTGATGCTGGACCATCCTTCCTCTCTATCCACTACAAACACTTATAGACAATAAAAAGGCTCAGGAAAAATGGAAAATAGAGATGGTGGAGGGTACAATAAGGAGAGACCAAATGGGTCACCTTCACAACACACCATATAATCAGAGAATCCCCTTGGTTATTTCTGTCCTCAGTGTACTTTGGATCAGGCACCTATTCGCCTACAGAGCAGAAGGATTATCCTTTTGTTGACATTTTACTCTTGGGCCTGATAAAAGCCACGTTTTAGACCTATCACACCCTGGCAAATAAATAAATAAATCAGAAGAACAACAACATTTTCTTCCCTGTTCAAACTTCAGTGAATTTAGTGATTTAATTTCTGGCCCAAATTTTAGGCTGCATGCATGGCATACATTATTTGGAGAGCTCCATTTGGATACACTTGTTGTATGGCTTCATGATTTTTACTCATTTCCATAGCTCTTCTAAAACCATCACCTTGTTCCTCAAACACCATCCAAGAAAAAGGACTACTCCCTATTTAATATCTGAAAACGGAACAGAATGATAGAGATACTTGTATTTCTTTCTAACACCAAATTATAAATTCAACGACGCAGGAAACTGTACAACTATCAGCCTCGTCAGCTTTACTTCGGATGGACTCAAGGACTCAGGAAGTCTGAGCAGCACAGCAATTAAAATTACAAACAACTCTCCCATCTCATGTAGTTTGGATAGTCCCTTCAAAAGGGACTGGGACTCAAGATCATCAAAGTGCACGTCAGGGACTCATTACCCCATGTTTTAAGTCAGGGGTCCCCAAACTTTTCCATACTTTGATCCCATATTACCTTTCCCGTAGTTTCAGGAGCCTCCCTCCATTTAGTCATAAAAAGGGGAAGGTGGTTCCTGTGGATAGCTGCACACAGGAAGCCATTTGCAGCAGACAACAACTTAATTGAACCTAAGCACTTGTGAACAATAGGATGCTGTTAATTTTGTATACCACCAGATGGTGATCTTAATATACACTAACTACACATACATATATACAGACACTGCTTTTGAAATATAATTCTCATAACAGTTGTGACCCTCCCTCAGACTGAGAGCCTATGGTTAGTTAGAGCAAATTCCAAAACCAAAAAGGCTGGTAAGTAACAACTCAGCCACCTAATAATACTTACCTCTTCTCAGGATTCATCCTGCAAGGTGCTGAGCGTTGGGGACTGAAATACGAAACAACGGAACCGTTAGAGCAGGGATTCTTAACCTTTTTCATACAAGCATCATGCGGGAGCTTCCCTCTCGTTGAGCTGGGACTCTCTTCCCATTTCCCAACATGAGAAGGGCAGGATGACCTGTGTTCATGACACCCCTGGTTGAGAATCATGCTTTAGAAAGTTGTGCTCTCCTGAGCTACCTAGCCCAGTTTTGCAGACCTACCACAAGAAAAGCAAATCATCTCAGTAAGCTTGTGATAAACATCCAAACATTTGGATGCTTATCCCACCTGAACCTCTAACCCTTCTAAGGTTTACTCCTCATTTCCAACAATGGGCCATATTCATGGGTTCTCTGAATGCCACTCCATTGATGTTTAACTGGCTTATGGCTGCTCTGTGTTGATGGAGTCTCATCAATCAGCTAGAACATATTGGTAAATTTGGCCCACTATCTCACATATTTGCTATTATATATTACTGAAATGGATGTGCTCAGATGTGAAAATATTGTCCATGTCTTTTATTTGGTAAAGAATCTATAGGCAAATTATGGGGAGCTATAGGCAATTTATGGGAAAATTGCAGTGAGCAGTTATAACAAAACTCTGGGTGGGGAGGGGCAGGGGCCAAGAAACCACCTCTGAGCTTTGAAATCTCTCTGGATCAAAACTTATTTCAACTAAGCAAACCTGAAAGAATGAATGAAAATCACTGCTAAGAAAGTTACTAACTAGATGTATTTACTGACCAGTGGTTTGTCAGTTAGAGTGTAAAACATTATCAAGGGAAAACCTGAGCATTTGCTTGTTTTTCTCTAAATAACCTTAAAACCCATGTCCAGATCTGATAAACTTTGCCAAAGAAGAAAAAGCAAACATATTTGTTGTAGTTGTACTTTTTGTCATTCATCCCTATCAATAACTTCCAGTGCTTGGAATTTATGCACAGTATTTAATAAGAGTCAGTGTGACTGTGGAAGGTATCTCAGTAAGATGATATGTGTCAAAAAGTGATCATGTTACAGTATGATGGATTAATATGAAGAAACAGTTTGAAGGCAAGGTATTCATCCTTTCTTCATGACAACACTAATAAATTTGTTTCAGTTCTGAAATTAATTTTCTAATAGTAAGAAAGGTCAGAATGAACATGGGGAATATGAGTCTTTTTGCCATCTTTAACAAATTAGCCAAAGCAGGCCTGTCACATCAAAAGGGATAACACTTTGAGTAATAAATATTAGTACCGATTAACTGGTCAAAGTCAATTATTTTCAGGAACTGATATATCCAGAAGGTATGGTTCCACTGATTTTATTTTTACTTCATTTTATTCCACTCTATCCTATTTGCTGCTCGGCTTTTTCAGAATTGGACCCAGTAAGAGCTTTCTCAGAACGACATCTATTAGATGGAATGTGACTTGAACATACTATATCTCTAAGACAGCTCTAAGACAGTGTTCAGATGGAAAATCTATTTTGATGGTTAGACAACATCTCCAGAAAAAGAGAAAAAAACCCACAGTAGTTTATATTACACAGTTAGGTTTAGACCTCAATTCAGGAAAGGATGATGAGGGACGCTTTCCTGAATTGGAGCTTTGGAACACAAGCAATGGTTATGTAATTAAATGGAGGACTGGAAATGCTTTGAAATGCACACAATAAATGACATGGATGTCCATGCTTCTGTAGATTGGTGGAATCATGTCTGGGTTTCCTCCAAAAGGGTGAGGAGCTACTCTGCAGCAGGGTACAATAGCATTGTTGTGAATTAACATCTAGTTTCAAAATCTTGTCCTTTAAACCACAATAGAACAAAATCATTATCATCGCTGGATTTAAATAGGTTTGACTGGAAATAGTAGCTTGTAAGTGACTCTGTGTCTCTGAGTTGACCTGCCCTGCTGGGCACTGCTGGTATTTTCTATCTCTGGGTGTCTGAAGTCTGGTTTCTGACAGTTTGGGCTATAGGAACCAAAAAAATGAATCCAGACAAGGGATTATAATCCATTGTGATCTTTGTCATTCATCACAGGGCACAGCAGATGTTACAGCATCCTCTCTTTTGTAGTCCCTCACAGTCTTTCTAAAAGAAAAACAAAATTATCCCCCCTCTTATCTGGAAAAGATTAAATGCCATGCAAAAGGGGGACCCACACTACTTAGAACATGGCTTTTTTTCTTCTTACATCCACAAAGACTTAAAATGTCTATGTGAGCTAGTCCCAAACCTGTTGAGGAAAGGCTGGTAAGTCTTATGAGCAAAGCAGCTTTAGAAAGCTATCACAGTATTATATGACTTTAAATACAGCTTTCAGGGGTAGTAGGACTGGAAAACTACAAGTGAAAAATCTCTGTAGTCTACCATAGTTTCAAAGCCAGCCCAGATCTGTAGTGACTGGAAGTTGTCATCATACATAGCTGGGTCTCTGTGTGAAATGAGTTCTGGTTTTAATATGAAGGACAAGTATCTACATCACTAAAACACCACCCTCTTCTCCCGTGCACTGGAAGTCTCATCTGAAAAGGCCAAAGGAATTATGAAATCCCCTTTTAATGTTATAGATGAACCCTTTGGGTCAAGTGAGGCATATTGGCAAGGCAGGGAATATTTGAAATGCTTTGCCTACTCAGTACCTGTTCTGTGCATCAAAAGATGATTTCAACCTTCTTTTATCAGCATCGAGTTCTTTGTAAAAAATGAGCTATTGCAATAAAACTTTATAGTTTGCAAAAGTATAATCCATTTAAATATCCGCTTCTTTCAACCTCAAAAAGATTGCTAAGTATTTGAACTTTTCAGCAACCTTTAAAACAGTGGTTCTCAAACTGGGGTTGCCTTGCCTTGTCTGCAGGTCCAGCCGATCGCAGCTCCCACTGGCCACGGTTCGCTGCTGCAGGCCAATGGGGGCTGCTGGAAGCGGCAGCCAGCAAGTCCCTCGGCCCGCACCGCTTCCAGCAGCTCCCATTGGCCTGGAGCAGCGAACCTCAGCCAGTGGGAGCTGCAATCGGCTGGACCTGTGGACGGGGCAGGTAAACAAACCGTCCCAGCTCATCAGGGTCTTTCCCTGCACAAGCGGCGACCCCAGTTTGAGAAACTCTGCTTTAAAAGGAGCTCACCCGACCGTGGCTGATGCTATGGGAAAAGTTAAGAAAACTCCCATAATGCTCTCAGACAACTGTGTAACGCAGCAGGCATGGTGGTGGTGAGGGCTGACTTCTGAAACCTGCTGCTGTCACTTGATGGCATGAAAACTGATTATCCTGGTCTCTGTCTGCACAATTACAGGCATTTTTACAGGCTAAATACATTTGCCAGCTAAATGCTGCTTTTCAGTCCACGCTTTGACTTAGTTATTGCCAGATGCATATGAGGCCTTAACATGGTGGGTTACCCTGTCTGTGGCTCAGTTTCCCCCGCTGAAACCTGGGGATAACAACCCTTACCCATCTCCCAGTGGCCTGAGAGGATTAATTCATTAGGGTCTCTAAAGCTGTTGAGATCCTTGGATGTAATACGTTATAGCAAGGCACAACGTTGGGTTTTATAAGGTCATCTTTATTATACTTGAAGGCCAGTACCACTAGTATATTCTCAAGTGATTCATCATGGCCATGGTTCTAAACCTGTGGAGTGAGCCTAGATCCCCAGGAAAGGGCTCCTGGTATGGTAAAGGTTGAAAACCACAGGCTAGTCTAATTTTAAATAATTTAAGAGATGAGGATTCTATTTTTCGCTTGGAAGAATATTCCAGTCTAATAGATCTCACTACTAGGGAAGTTTTCCAATTCAATTCTTCCCATTAACTCCTAATTATAAACCCTTGGCCGACCCTAAATAATCCCTCTCTCATTGGTGCTTATCCAAGTCAAAAAGCTAGGAGCGAGCACAAAGTTAGGTGGCAGGGAGGGGGGAGAAATACGTTGGATTCTGATAATCGCTCTTCTTAGACTAAAGGGTTTCCAATTTATTACAGTTAGAAGGATTTCTGCAGTACAGAGCAGGCGATATCAGTCCATATGCATTAACACCACGAGATTGGTCTCTCTATTATGATATCGGCATTCTTCCAAAACAGACAGCAGTGTGACTAATCTCAAAGCTCCAAAAAGAAAACATCTCTTCTCTGTTTGGCCTCTGAAATCTTCTAAATATTTAAAAATTCTTTCCCCCTCTTAACTAAACTTGGGGGTGGGGGTGGGAGATTTAAAGTGAAAGAGCTCATTTAAGAATACAACAAAAAGAGAAAACCTCTGGTGGTAAATTCCTTAGAACAGAGTGAATTTATTCCAAACCCACAGTACAACAGTGAGTAAAATAAAGGTTAGACCTCGTGCTGGGAACTCCCTTGACCTTTCATTCAGCATCTTTCATTGGTATTACATAGAACGTGCCATTTATCACACAAGACAGAGAGCAATCCTCCACTCCTTCTCTCTTCCCAACAGCACCAGGCTCAACAATCATTCAGATTTAAAATGCAACTGACGTTTACTTGGCTTTCTTCCTTATAGATTTGCCTCCAGTTGTTTCTGGTTCATCACTTAACTGCCTAGTGAATATCAGACATACTGACGGATGCAGTACGCCAGGAGTGAGAAATGAGCATTATGGATGTGAAGGTGTGAAAGAACAGATGGAAGCTACGAACACTCAAGGCCTCTTCAGATATGGCCTGTTTTCCTACCAACACCTAGATCGTTTGAATGAAATTCATAAACAGCTCCCAAGAGAATCTAGAAGGATATCAAGTGGGGTATTCTATTATTAAGGAGGGGGATTCTCTTGTTGCCTTTTACACAGCCCATATAATAATAGGAGATATACCTATTTCCTAGAACTGGAAAGCACCTTGAAACATCATTGATTCCAGCCTCCTGCCTTCACTAGCAGGACCAAGTACTGATTTTTGCCCCAGATGGCCCCCTCAAGGATTGAACTCGCAACCCTTGGTTTAGCAGGCCAGTGCTCAAACCACTGAGCTATCCCTCCCTCCTATACTGTCTTCTGTAGAAATTAAACAATTTTTAATGAAAAGCTTTTCAGCTGCAAAGAAACCCTTCCCAGCGTGAACCCAGTGCAGTGTCCTTGAGGCTAAAGATGGAGACAAAAATTCTAGGCCTCACCCTATATCACCATTCACCATCCAAAATGTCATAACACTGAAATCTAACAATGCCAATAATTAATGCTTCCCTTTCAGTATTAAAGAAGATCATTGCGGAAGAAGGTGGGGCTCTGCAGTGCTTTCCTTGCTCTCCGTGATGCTCAGTGCCCAGGCCGGCCCTCACATTGAATCCTTTGTTCCCAGTCTATGGGGAGAAATAAGTTGCAGGGTACAGGCAGGGAGGAAAATTGCTCTGGAGTTCAGCCGTCAACAGCTTGCTCTGAGCCATCCCCCATACTGCCTTTGTGCTAGCTTCTCCCATACTCACTGCAGTTCAGGAATGGAGCCATGAGACATGCACTTGGAGTGGCTGGGAGAGGAAGACACAGCACTCCCTGTTAAATTCCATTCCACTAGGTCTGTCGGTGAGGAGACAAGCATCTGTTCCTACTATCCACCTGAATGCCCACCCCTGCATGAAAAAAAAAAGCCTGGACAACAGAGAGAAGATGAACTACTGGAGACTGGTATCAGAGAGGTAGCCATGTTAGTCTGGATCTGTAAAAAGCGACGAAGGTGCCACAGAACTCTTTGTTGCTTTTAACTGGGGACTGATTACCCTTGCCTCCAGGGGTGGGACAAGGAAAAAGGATCTCCTGCTGTAAATCTGCCCCATCCAGGCTTACTGCCTAGAATAGCAGCAGGGTATTTCTCTTTGGGGTGTGCCCTGATAGAATAGGGTAGGGCTGGGAGTGAAGAGGAGGAGGAGGGGGGAACTGAGAGTTTCTGTTGTGTGGGGAACTTGGCCTACCTTCCTGGCACCTAAAACGCTCAAGTCAACTCTGCCCAGCCTGCAAGGATCTCAAAGCCAATCTACAGATACATAAATAGTGAATGCCACAACTGCCTGTGACACCACAATAATGTACAGTAACCTCATGAAGCTCAGCATCTTCTCTTTGTATATAACACGCACATTATCAATAAGGAACTAATTTCTGGGCTGCCTTTTTTTTCGCCTCAAACAAACAAACCAAACCAAACCAAACCAAACAGTGTTTTATCTAAAAGAGCACTCAGAAACTGGGCAGTTGCCAGGCCATTTACAATAGAGGAGAGGGGGCAATTCTATTTACTAAAGGCTAAACAGCCTAATATATGATATAAGCATCTGTGTCATGAATTAGTGATTAAAGTAAAGTCACTTTCATCACAATTCAGCTATCTTAACCATGGTAAGTAATGGACTAATTAGACATCTGCTCATTCAATTTCCGTGGCTGAGGCCAGTTCCTGGCACACAATGCAATATTTATTGTATCAGTGAAAAGTCATTTTTAAAGCTAGGAATCACCTCAAGGTAAATGGATCAACTTCCCTATGTTGCAGAGAATGCTTCCGAGAGCAGATAGAAGAAGAGAGAATCTTAATCCTTACATTCCCAGTGAGGGAGGCTATAACTAACTGACGTTAGTGTCTGGCAGGCAGATCAGGTAGGAGGCACTATTCTGGAGACTGGGGAAGATTGTGGGGATTTGGGGTAAATTTGAGGTTTTGCTAAAGAGAATCCTGTCCTGTCCCTCTGCTAACAAAAACTCCCTGATTGCTGCATGGCTGACTCCCTTGAATGCCCTGCCTCTCTGCTATTGAAGACTCCACAATCCCCGGGCATGGTCTCATCACAGGAGCTGCCCCCCCCCCCGCACCTCCTTGCTGATTAACGACATCAGCTGATGGGATTGGAACTAGCAGCTGGAAGTGCATGTGAGTAGTTTTGGGGAAGAGAAAGGCACGGAACAGTTGGGATGGAGGTGACTGGGAGCAGATGACGTCAAGCAGGTAAAGAGAGGCAGCGATGAAGGCGAGGTACATTACACAGAGGAGACTACAGTCAGGAAGAGAGATTCAGGGAGAGACAGAAGAGGGTGCAAGGTCTGTTGGAGGGTACAAATAGAAGCTGTCTGGAGGGCTGGTGGTTTTGGGAACGGGAGAAAGAGACTGAGGACATTTAGGACCAGATTTTCCAAACATCAGGTGCACGTCAGCACTGTGCTTTAGAAAACAAGGTGAGCATCTGTTATCATCCCCCCACCTAAACGGATCATCAACAAGGTCTGAACTCAGGACCTTCATCACCACCCTACAGACCTCCCCCATGTGAACTAAAACACTGCTTTGATTAGTTGGGAGCAGTGGTAAGTTGTCATCCTCTTCATGGACCAGCCAATTGAGGGGGGGAAATGACAGTAACTTTATGCACAGATGCATGCATATTTTTGTGCCTGACCATTTTTCAAAAATCAGGCTCCTCCTTTTTTTTTATTCTCCTTTGGTTCCTTAGGTGCAATTTAACACAGAAATCAGCACTACATCTTGTTCCCATGCGGTAGCAATGAGCTTTTGCACTTGGCTGCATTCGGTTTCATCAGCCTGGGCACTTACAGTTGGTGAATGAGCTTGAATGATAGCCAGATTTACAGGGAGTCTTTTAAGGTTGATTGAAATAACCCTAGTACTGAGAGGATTATGTCCCAGTAGGGAGGCTGCAGATGCATCTTTATTCAGAATAAATGCCATTTCTTCCTAAGCACTCTTATCTATCCCTTGCACAGAACTCTAAGTTTCCTTCAAGAGTGGTGAAGTGGTTGCTGTCAGTCAATTGGACACCTGAAAGGCCCCTTGGCACAATGCAGCACCTAAAGCAGACAAGAAGGTTACTCACCTTGTGCAGTAACTGAGGTTCTTCGAGATGGTTGTCCCTGTGGATGCGCCACTTTAGGCGTCTTGATGCCCTGTGCGTGTAATTGGAGATTTATGGTAGCCGTGCCTGGTTGGGCCCCACACATGCGGTAGCTGTCTCGCGCCACTCCAAGCAGTTACATAGCGATGTTCCTTCTCTACCTCAGAAACTCCAAAGTAGAAGGGAGGAGAGAGTGTAATGGAGCACCCACAGGGACAACCATCTCGGAGAACCTCCTTTTGCCGGCCCATAATATTTTTTGTCAGACCTCTTACACGAGGGTGGTGCAGTAGCTGGAGTCTGCCAGATGATTTTCGCAGGCTCTCTGATAGCATCGTTAATTGGCAGGGCTATCTTTGCTGCTGGAGGTACCTAGAGTATGTCCATGAGCTTATGTTGGGCTTCTGGTAGCTGCGCCAATGAAATGTCTAGGGATTCAGCCACCCTTTTGAAGAGGTCCCGAGAGGATTTGAAATCATCCCCCATAATAGTGGGTAGTAGCATTATGGTTTCGTCTGGTGGTGAAGATGAGAGGTGAGTCGGCAGCATCATGTTCGGCTGTGTGCTCAGGTTTGTCAGAGTCTTCTCTTGTGTTTCTGAGGGCGCCAGGAGAGTTGGTGAAGGGGGCTGGGCTGTTCTGGACATAGGCAGGCTAAGGGGCCTGCAGTTTTGGGCCCTAGACATTGTCCATGAATCCCAGTATGACCAGTTAGGTGGGAATGGTCTGGAGGGCAGTTCCTGGGGTGACTATACCATCCTTGTATGTCAGCAGGTGGTTGGTGATGAGATACTCCTCACCCAAACCGGGACCATATATGACTGCATTTTTCTCTTCTTCCTCATCACTGGAGACGGGGAGGCTGATCTTTAGAGAGCAGTCAAATGGCTCGGTACCGATCTGGATGGGGTGCCCTCAATACTCAGTAAAGGAAATTCAGGAGTTGAGGCCCCTATCAGGTCCGCATGCCTCATGAACTGCTGTGTTACTGTGAGGCTCGGTGCCAGAGCAAGAGTTGGATGGTCCAGGAGCATGAGTTGAAGCTGCCGATGCCGAGGAGTTAGAGCCGTGCGGCATCGGTACAGTAGGTGGCCCCATTGTACCACTCGGTGCTGAGATCTTCTATAGTTCCATGGGTGCTGAGTTGGAAGGTTTCACTTTAGTGTATAACCTCCATTACAGCTTGTCCACATAGGGTCTTTCACGCTTCGGGAAGTCTTGGTGCCGGATTTTCCCGGTGCCTCACAGTCCGGCGCTTTCGGTGCCATCTGTCCCGGGGCAGATTTTTCAGTTAGAGATCACGTTCTTTTAGGGGATTCTTGGTGCAGTGGCTGCTTTTTTGTAGGCTTTCTAGGAATAGGCTCCTTGGCAGCTGTTGTTGGAGCAGAGCCCTTGTCAGAGGCTGCCGCTGGTGATTGTTGGCCAGGGGGTGACTTGGACTCAGGTCAGTGCCTGGCCTAAGGGATTTCTCCATCATGAGGAGCTTCAGCTGGAGATCCCTGGCTTTTCTAGTCCTGGATGTCAACTTTCTGCAGCTTAGGCACTTTTGAGTAATGTGTGTCTCACCGAGGCAGTGGACACACTGAACGTGGCCAACAGAGACTGGTATGGAGAGTCTGCAAGTCAGGTAGTGTTTGAAACCAGGTGAGCTGGGCATGCCTGAGAGAGTAGGTCTCCTAGAGAAAAACCAGGGTAAACCTGTCTGAGGGTAGGGCCAGATGCCTGTTGGAGAGACAGGGGTGGATAGGGAAGGTAGAAGGAAAACACATTTTTTGATGAAATTAAATAAATTAGAGTAGGGCAAGGGGATAGGGAAGCTAATTACGAGTAAGGTAACACTACCACCATGAATTATCTACTATAAATTTGTTCTGAAGTAGGAGAGGGTGCTGCTGATTGCTCCAACTCAAGCCAAAGAAGTAACTGAGAGACAACTGGCTGCGCACTGCTATGTAACCGCTCAGAGTGGTGCAAGACGGCCACAGCGTGTGTGTGGCCCAACAGGACACTTCTACCACAAATCTCTGATTACAAGCGCAGGCCATCAAGATACCTAAAGTGGAGCAACCACAGGGACACTCCTCAAGGAAGAATGTGCAGGTAGTTATCCTTTGTGATGTACCATTTGGATATCAAAGATTGTGAGAAGCGGTTTTCAGTCTCATGACTCCTTGATTTGTTCTGGTATTGTCAAGAGAGCAACTCCTTGCTTCTCTACCGCCAGCTAGACTTCCATTCAGCTTCAATGCTCCCCTTTCTGCAACATTCCACTTTGGCAAACTGGAATTTGTGGCAACTTGCAGGAAATTAAGAAATTCAGTAACCCAGGATTATTTTGATATTAAATTCCTTCCATCGATCCATTTCATTGCATTTGCTGTTCCACGGCTCCAACATGAGCATCACTTTGTAAACTAATGCCATGCCTGCCCTGCATTTCCCCCTGCACATCAAAGCTGTTCTGACTCACACTAGTAGGTTACTCAAACTGACTCTAAAACGCCAACAACTACAACAGTCCAAGGAAATTCATTCATTCTGTACATGCTTTTCTGTCTGCATTGGTCTGACTGACAATCCATTCTTTTGTACTACCAGCTAAACTTCAGTGACGCTTCTCTTAAAGTTTCAGTCCTCTCTGAGAGAAGACCATTAGCAGATGACTAAGAAAATTGTAGGGAAAGGATTTTAAAAATACCTTCCCATGGCTGTTACAATCTCTCACGTCTCAGCTGTCCCTATAAAAATACTCTGGTCCATATTTATTATTCAACTCCATTCCCACTCAAAAATTTTGCTAAGACAAGTGATTTACCTATTTTAAATTCTAATTTATAGGAACTGGATGACTCAGCGGTTAAATGATGGACCATTGATTACTCCACCTCTAGTTTAGCGAGCTAAATGAAGTCCTAGGCAGTAGCTAGTAAGTCATTACATGGTGACTTCTATCAATGGCATTAAGTGGTCTCATCCCAGTTCTTCATCACTAAAATCCCCCTCCATAACTGGCCGAGTTGTTGGCAGTCTCAGTAGAGAAGAGATGGAGATTGAAAGCTCTGCAGGTCACTGACATCTTTTTCTTCTGTGTTTCTGCAGTGCCTTGCACAATGGGTTCCTGGTCCCTGACTAGCATTCCTAGAAGCGAACGCAATACAGCTAATAAGTAAATAATAATAATAATTCTGGGTCTGGAAAGTGAACTACTCAACTCAACCCTGGGGCTGAACCTTGTCCTGTAGATAAAGGACTTCAGCTCCTCAGCTCTCTCCCTCTCGGATACCTTCACAAGTAATACAATGAATTGGAACAATTTAAACTAAACTTGAATTTACTGTCACTGGAGGCAATAAATCCCAAGAGAAAGCCGTAGCAAGGCTTAAATAACTCCACACTGGAGAGACTGATTTTTATCTTATTTTCTATATGAAAATGGCAATCCACGTGGGCTGGTTGTCAGAGATGCAGAGTTCATTTGGCACTACAGGTGCTCAGCACCCCTAGAAATCAGACCACTTTTATTTGGAAGCTTATCTATGTATTGAGGGGCCTTAACTTTGGGCAGATTAGAGAATTTTGACCCAGAGTAAACTCGGTACGTTTCCGGTGCATTTAACAGCTCCGGAGGGAAATCTGTCCAGCTGTGACTCTTGCTGTCTGTGATCTCTGGGGGGGGGGCACGTCCATCTACCCACTGCCCCTCTACTCAGACTAGTGGAAGGAAGCATTAGCTGAATAAGAGGCATTCTTGGGAGGTGTGATCTATCTGTGTGTCCTTGGATTGCCTTATCAATTCCATGCTAGATGCAGTCCAGAGCATGAAACTAACACCACAATCAGGTATAGATTACACCAATTGCATCACATTAACAAAGTTATCTGCAGAACAGAGCCAGTTAACCTAACCTCGATTATGTTCTCTGTACTAATGCTATGTCCTGAAGGAGAATGCCAGCTGGAATCACACACAGGCCAATGCTAAAGGAAAATTCTGACTAGATCATCCAGCCCATCTCCCAGCTCGTGCGGGATGGCTCTGTGCAGTGTGTTAAGGAGCTGTGCTTCAATTAGAACAGACCCTTTGAAGTCAGCCACTCTGCAAAGCCAGATGCTGTTTTCTCCTAGGCACTCCAGGACTGGGTGCCCAGAGTACACCGTAGTCTTTGTACCGGCCTCGTTAATAGCTCCCCAGCGCCATTGCAAACCCTGAGATATTCAAGTGTCTCCCAAGATCTCAGCATAACCAGGGTAGAATAGTTTTCAAAACTCAGCTGATCCTATTTCCGATCTCCAGGATGAAAGAGATAAACACCTCTGCCCAATGCACAATCTGGAGAAGAAATACATAATATACGCCAAAAGTCTGCTTACCCACACAGAAACTTTGCTTTTTACTTGGTGCCTATTAGGCATCATGGCTTCATTTTGGAGCTCAAGTCAAGAAGCAGCAATCACCATTTATAGCTCCCATTGACTTCATCCAGCAGTTCTGGCACTGAACCCAGCCAACACTAGACACATCTCTCACTTGGGTGAGTTTCTGTTTTTCAGAACCAGCATATTACACTGGAATTCATTTTTACTGATAATATAAAATCGCACTGACTATTGTATTATAAATCCTTTACTATTGCAACACAGTAGAAATCAACTATGTCATTTGCAAACCGTGTGTTAAGAAAGCTCCTGCCACATTACTATCCAGTCACAGTATATTTCAGTTTGACTCAAGTAGCTAATAAAGTTTAAATATTTGTTTTATAAACATTAATCAACTCATGTGAGCAATCTCAACTCCTTGCAATACTAGCAAGAGGTCAGATGGGCCTCTTCATGCTCCTTTGTAGCCAATGTACTCCAAACTGCACTTTCCAACAGTCCTTGGAGCACAACTGAGCAGTTCACAGCATCTCTCCCTCGTCCTCTAATCTTGTTACAACGTAACCAGGCCACTTGGAGAATGATCTTCAGAATGAACAGTCTAAAACCAGGCTGAGATTGGATCATGCAATCGGCACGTTCTGATTTTTAAGGAAAAAAGTAGTTTGCCCTTGAAATGAGATAATCTCCACTTCTCCACCTATGTAGCCTTTGAAAAATAACGGCATTAAATATTACAATTGCTGCCCTTTCCCTCTGCATCATATTCAGAATACAGTCACATCACTTCTTTTTTTTTTCAGCTACTCTAACCCCTTCTAAAATGTCCACTGAATTATTATAACTGTCATGATAAAATACATCACTGCAGAGCTTGAATCACCTTCCTTTCAAAGGGCAACTTTGATTTTCTGCTATGGAAATTAGCAAAGGAGCCTTGAACGGATGGGTTCCTCCACCCCTCAAATAAAGTGCCAGACCCTCATTTGGTGTAAATGGACTCAGCTCCATTAATTTCAATGGAGCTACATCAATGATAAGGATCTGGTCCAAAACATTTCTCTACTGAAATGTTGCCTTCTATTGAAAATCTCCTGTTGAGCTGACTGAGATATCAGATAATGAAGCAATTTGCTCAGTAATCTGGTTGGATTAGAAGGCAGGTTCCTCTTGGTTCTTATCCCTCTAAACTGATATGAGAAAGGAAGAAAGAATAGAATGCTAGAGCTTTAAACCCAGGAAGCAGTACTGAGAGATTTGAGGTGCATTTTTTCTGGGTAAACTAGTAATAACAACAACAATACATAATACAATTTGGTTCTTCTACAGTGCATTTCATTTGTATAGATCAAAGTGTTTTACAAAGTAGCATTAGCCTCCTTGCAGAAATGGAGAAACTGAGGCACAAAGAGAAGGGCTTTGGCCACGGTCACATAGTTGGACAGTGGCAGAGAAAGGGACTAGAACCCAAGCCAATAAGTGTCAGGCTAGTGATCTGTCCACTGGACCACACTCAACGCCATAATTACAAATCAGCAATTCCTTGTCTCTGTGAGAAATGGTATTATTTGGGACCAAGGATGGAAATCTATCACCAAACTGTATGATTAAGAATAAAAAGACAATATATGTGTATCTCTCAGGAGGCACTGCCCAGCAGATAGGGGATAAATGTGGCTTTGTGCCCTGGGAATTGCTCTGATTCACTTGGTTGACCGTGGTCCTCTCTACAGCCCAGAATAGTCAGAGTGAAAAGCTCTCTCTGTCCCCATCATCTCCAGGGAACACCAGTGGCTGTTCAGTAGGGCAGCGTATTGCCAGCCTAGCACTGCGATGTTCAGTGATCACTCTGTGCTTAAGGTGCTTGCAAGAGATCTAGCTTCACACACTGTGCCCAGACTAGCTGTCTGGGAGTCTCTGGCCTCAAAGCACACTCCCCAGTGCCACGGCACTAAATGAATTCCCCAGGGGACCAGCCCAGTCCCTATCCACAGTTAGAGAGGCAGAAAGAAGTTGAAAGGGGGCCAGAATCCCACTCTTTTCTGTGTTGAACAATTTATTCAAACTTGCAGAAAAGAAACCATGCATATACCCCATTTAACTTTAGAGGCAGTTGAGTCTAACATGTGCCAGCTGCTGATACATGCTACTATCTCAGGTCACCAGCATGTGGAGTCCTGCTGCTTTTCCCTTTAGCATGCAAGGGCTCAGAGATGATGGAACACGTCCGCTGGCTGCAGTAAAAGTCTGGTGCCCTTGATGGCATTTGGTAAACTGCGAAGTTCTGCTCACGCAAGGCCAGATCAATACAACCATTATCAAAGGGACATAAACAGAATAAAAAGCTGTCTCTGTTTTATGATGTAACCATGGCAATAGCAGAAAGCCCAAGCACAGAAAAGCAAGTTGGCCAGCTAAGCAGGGTATGCGGCAGATAACGTGTCTGTAGTCTTCAAGTCACAGGAAAGGAATTTTCGATTCCTGCGGAGATTTAATTCTGCAGTGAATTCCCCATTTTGGGAAAATGAAAAACTCCAAGAATTTCCCAACACAAGAGAAATGCTGAGAAGGTCCGCCCCGAACGTGTCTGCATTTCTATGGTGGGCAAACTGATTCCTGTACATGTTAAGTCCATTGGGATCTTTCAGAATTAAAGGAGCTGGATATAAAATAATGAATGACATCATGATTTTCACTACAGTAAACCATTTTATAAACCTCACATGTAAGGTATTCTTATGTACAGAAAAGGAGTGCACACAACACACACCTGCAGATAGGGCCCACATTAAGCAAGAGTCTCTAACCCAATCAGCTTGAAAATTAGCAGTGTTATTTTTTCGGTAGTGTTATTACTTGTGTAAATGCACTATAATTAAGAATTCTGTGTATCCCAGCTACAGAGTTAATTTGAAGCTTGAAACAGCCCTAAGGTGACCCCACATACCCTGAAAAATAATAAGCAGGGTACATGTGGAGACAGAAAAGCTATAGAACATGGATCCTTTACAGCAGTGCTCCCCAACTTTCTAAGCAGATGTCCCACACCATCTCTGCAAACCTTCCATGTGTTGTGTACATCTTAACTGAATCATTATCTGCATTGCCCCAGCTAGTCTTTTGTGCTGGGACCACCCCCCTCACCCCTCCCACACAGTTTATGAAATGCTGGGGTCTATCTTGATTACATGAGCCTTCCTCTCCTTTCTTTGGTGAGAAGTTCAATGGTTAACAGGTTTGACATTTTCAGTTTCATCGTTGGCATCTGGGTAGTACTCACAGAAATGAATGAGACAATTTGCATCTCAGAGTGACTGGTTCAGGCTCTCTGCAAACTCAGGCAGACATATCTGCACTGATTATGCTCGCGTCACATTCTGAAGGTTTTCTTCATACCATAACACCTAAGGAATTGCTTTTTTTTTTTTTTTTTTAAAGGAAGCTGAGACTCTGAAGAACAACTGAGAGGTCTGGTCACTCTCCTGGCTAGTCCTTCACAACTCCCAGAGAGGCATATCCTGCACTTTGGAAAACATTGCTTTATAGACAGGAATCTGGAGGATTTAGCAAAGTAATCATCAAATGATCTCTTTTAGTAAGCTATGCAATAATTATGAGGACATTAGCTGGCAAGCTGATTTCCTCAGGAGAGTCTGATACGTACCTGGTAAAAAGTAATAACTTCACATTCCTAGCCTGACTCTAAAGTTTGTTGCAGAGAATGACCTAAAGCACTGAGGCTTCCTTCAGTGCCTCAAGGTGCGTGAAGCTGTGTTTGTTTCAAAGGATACACGTGCAGATAAGTCTGCCTTAGTAATAACATATTTCTGCATCTTCAAGACTGATGCTTTGAAAAATGACCAAGGATCAATGTTTCTGAGATTTCACATTAGGTGTAAGTAACATGGTTCATCTCAATTAAAGAATCAGCCTGAACCTTTGACCAAAATTCAAACATAACCAGTTTCTTAAAGTATGAAATATTAAAATGAACTTTTTAAAAATTGATTTTCACATTTGGGATTATTTGCTCTTCCTAGCTTTGCCAGTTACTGAAAAGGCAATAATACTGGGAAAAAATACAATTAAAAGGGCTAGTCACATGGCATTTCCATCCCAATTTTGGAGAGGAAAGGGATTCTGAACATGGTTTAGAGAAGCACCCCAACTTCTGAGTGTTCATTGTTATGAACCTCAGCCTTTTGAGGGTCCTTGGACAGCCATTCTCCCCAGTGGTCCAGTTGCTAGAAACGAGCACTTTCTTTTGTGAGGCCTGCACTGACGCAAACTACTTTAGATGAAATTCAGTGGCCTGTTGTATGTAGGAAGGCAAATTAGGTGATCTTAATGGTCCCTTCTGGTCTTAAAATCTATTAATTTGCAAGTGTCAGTGCTCCTGCAAAAGATGTCAGATGGGAGCCATAGAAAAAGACACAGTAAACTACTATAAAAATTATTAGAACTATTGCTAAATTTTATGTTGCAAAATCACTATATTAAGATATATTTGCTAACAACAGGAACATTAAACTTCCATCTAATTAACACATTTCCCTTAATATGATTTTACTAACAGTATCTTAGGGATCTAATAAGCAGATCCTAAGAAACTGGTAATACCTACCATCTGGAAAAATGCAAGCTCTGATGCTAACTTGACTCTGGCTTGAAACAGTTACAAAGTTAATACAGTTTTCCTGTCTGAGGATCCTTTGCAATGGAGTTCTGCATATAGGGGTCCTCTGGGTTTTGATATGGTTTCTAACGTTTACTAGTGTAATGGAAGACAGTCAGCAGAAAAGCTTTAACAAGAAGTGAAATTAAGTCTTGTTCCAATGCGGGTTAGAACACACTATGAATAGGTCACATATATCATGAAAAACAGCCATGAAATATATGAACTTTCAGCCATCCAGAGACTGATTCATGATTCAAATAACCAATCTCTCTTGCATAATAGCTCTTAGGGAACATTATAGACACAGACCCCATTCAACAGCTTAAACTCGGCTCTCGATCAAGAAAACGTATGCAAAACTGCAGGGCAGTCACACACAAGGTCAAAGTAATATTCCTACCAGGTCTTCTGTGTTAAGCTGTGTCTGGGGCCTTGAAGTTTAAAAGCTCAGATTTCAGAAATACTCGGAAAGTAGCTTTGTTTTATTAAAATGCTCAGAGGGGAGTTTTCTAATGAGAAGTAAAACTAAGGTCCTGACAACTTGTGGTCATTAAGGAAATCGATGGCACTTTTCAAAAGAGCAGGGGTCTTATTTGCTCAGTGTCCTGGCCAAATTCCAATGCAAGTAACTATATTCTAACTGCCTAAAACATGCCCCCTGCATGTTCAATCAGATACAAGCATCACCATTCCCTGTGCTACTCTGTGTACTGTTAATCAGCTGCTTTCTTCTGGCTGCACTGGCCCCCGCACATACAGGGCCAAATAATGGACAATGCAGCAACAGGAGCGCAGGCTGCAAGTGGGCTGTATGTAACAAGCTGTGGAAAACCTGATCTGTAGGGTCATCTGTGACTTCTATCATGGAGAGGAGCAAGGAAGTATGACCATGGACACGGTCTGCATCTTTCTATGCATATTTTTGTATGGCCACAGAGTAACAGCCCCTATCACACAAGAATTATTCCTACTCTTTGCAGGAAGGGAATTTATGAGGGACCTGTGGGTTGGGCTGACCTGGTCCCAGCCACTCAATGATGCTGCATTTGTAGAATACACTGCTCTACAGCCAAAATGCTTCTGAAATAAATGTAGTCCAACTTTACTAATTCTGGGTCACTGAGAATGAAAATAATGCTTAAAATTGTTGATTGGCTCTAGTTTTCAAGATATGCTATTGGGTCAGTATATACGACCCTTGACTTGGGAATGGCGGAGGATAAGTGAGTTATAAAGGGAAGGGATCTCAATTTAAACCAGAAATGCCTAAAATACATCTTTGACTGGATCTATGAATAAATCTATGACTGGGTTTGGACAGTACTTGCTTTTTAGGCAAAACAATGAATGATGCAATCTGAAGCTGGCATTGCATCATACACGATATGAATTGCATCATGGTATTCCTAGAAGTCATGGATGATGCAATCATAACGAAGCTTACATCACTCTGCTGAACAAATTGCCCTATATTAGCTCTAGAAGTCATACAGTGTCATGCTCTCTTATTTGTCAGTGTTTGATTTTGCAAAGGGACACATTTCTGTTTAGCCAAAGTGAGCAGAGATGCCTCGTATTTGTGTGAACAGTGCAGAGAACTTCTGCTATGTTTGTGGTGAAGTGACTTTTGCATCACAAAAGCGCAGTATAACCACTCTGGTTAAGAAAGCCTATCACCTTTATTTTGGCTGCAAAATTGGAGATCAGGACAAGAGGTGGGCCCCACACATATGCTGCAACACTTGTGCAACAAAACTTCGCCAGTGGTTGAACAGGAAAAGGAAATCTATGCCTTTTGCATTGCCAATGATTTGGAGAGAGCCAACAGATCATACCAGCAATTGTTACTTCTGCATGGTGCCTCCAGTTGGGAAAGTTGTGTCAAAGAAGAAAAAGTGGACTGTGCATTATCCAAACATTCCATCAGCTATATGCCCAGTACCCCACGGAGAAGGACTGCCGGTTCCTGATGCACCAGAATCATTCTCACTTGAGTCAGACGAGGAAGAGGAAGAGGATGAAACTTCTGGTCCTGAACCATCAATGTCACAGGACCCACATTTTCTCCCATTCTCCTCCTCTGAACCACACCTCATAACACAAGGCGAACTGAATGACCTTGTCAGGGATTTGGAACTACCCAAGAGTAAGGCAGAGCTGTTGAGCTCCAGACTACAGCAGTGGAATCTCCTGGCAGGCTATCAGGGCAAATGGAGCCCATCAATGCTTGCAGACTATTGCTGGACAGTGACAAGAGATGCTCCATTTAATGAATACAAGAGACAAGCCAAGAAGCGCCGAGTAGACACTGAATAGGACTAAACTATGTACACTATAGTTTTTTGCCTTTTGTTTCATAATCAATTTTATTTATATAACCCTTTTGCTGATTTTTAAAGTGTTACATAAACAGGACAGGTGAAATATTATCATGTAAAGCAACCATAAACACATGAAAAGACCTAGGTTTACAATTTATGATTAAAACTCTACTATCTACACAATATACATAGACATAAAATGTAAAAACTTAAATATTTTAGGAACAGTAGCCAATCAGTTGTTTTAATTGTCATATTTGAATTCAGCACATCAAAATACATAATAAATAGCACATTTTATCTCTGAAGTAGACAACGTCTCAAAAATTGTAGACCAGTGATATTAAGGCCTTGCTGAGGGAACATCCTGCCTACATCCAGCCACATGCCTGAGTTTGGTTCATTGTTTGGTAAATCTGCAATTTTCATTTTTTCAATCAAAAGCCAAAATATTTTGACCAATGTTTTCTGCAGGTGTGTTTTGTTTTGTTTTATTTTGGTTTTGGTTTTTTTGGTTGGAAAAACATTTTTTGACTAAAAAACTTTTGACAAAAAATGTTGACCAGCTCTACTGTTAATCCAACGTACTATTTCTTTCCAAGGGGAACACGGCATCCCTCGTTGACAGCAGCCAGATCTACCAAAGCCTTCTCCTCAGGCCCATTGTTACCCTACCACCCAACAGATGCTCAGCTAAATCTAAGCTACGGGCAGCACAAAAAGGAGCCTGAGGGAAGGATACCGGGGTTCAGGTGCTAACATCTCAATTCTCAGTTCTGTTGCAAACTTCTTGTGTGCCCTGGGACTAGTCTCTCTATGCCTCAATTCTCCACTTGTAGAATTAGCATAATAGTGCTTCCCTCTTTCATGGGGTGTGGAGAGCTGCTCAGATACTATAACCATGTAGTACCTAAGACAGAGGTGTGGCATGTATGCCTGCCACTGGATCCTCCCCAAATGCTGAGGCGATCCTCAAGCCCCACTCTTTTCCAGCTACTGCACCAGAGAGCCAGATGCTTGGTGTTATCAGAACTGCTGCAGTGTTCCCCACATTGGCTGGGTAAGCCTGTGCTATAGCAAAGCTAATACCTCGTACCACTGAACGAGCACAATGCAGCCATACCAGAGCCATGCATTTGGCCACGTGGCTCTAATTTATCTTCCAAACACAAACAACTCCTTTGTTTAAAAAAACCCTTAAAGTGACTCTGCTGGTTACATTGCTCCCATATCTCTTCATTTGCAAGTACAATCCCAAACAGAACAGAGTTCCGAACAGGGTACAAGTTCCCTGTGCTACTCAGTGGGGCTGAGAACAAATCAAAACGGATGGTCTCATCCCAGACAGTTTCACTCGCCCGCCTCCTGTGCTTCATTTATTAACATTCAAAATGGTTTGAGTAGGAGTGCAAATTAGTTTTTGAGCTCTGCTATGAAATACGCTCCACTTTGCTGCTATGATACATAAGGGTTTGGCAAATCTGAATGTGTGTGTGTGTTGGAAATATGGAGCAGAAAACAATTGCTTTCAGACATTCAAATGTTAGATTCAATAATACCCTTTGCAGGCTCATAGTGTAGGAAACTTAAGTGTGCAATTTTGACACAAAAATCCTGCAAAGTCTATTATTATACTTTATGTGTCGGCGGCACAGTATTGCATTGATGATAATACTAATAACATCATTTCAGGAGACGAGTGGAAGTGGAACCTGTAAGACTGACACAATTTGCTGACCTGCCAAAAGGAAAATTTATGTCAAACTCCAGCACAATATGCGCAACAGGGAGATGAGCTGTGTTTTTCTTATTGCGTTGTCTGGAGAGGAACATAGCACTGCCGAATGGGGTGACTGGGGGAGATCATTAAAACAATGTTGTCATTGCAGATAGCTTCATGGTGCAGAATATGAAAGCCGGGTTCAAACAAAGATCACCTGACTCCTAGTGAAGTGACACATTTATCCACTGGACTACACTGCCTGCCTCTCAGATAAACCTTTTCCTTTTATAACCAGTGATACTGGAAAATACGGATCCAGATTTCCACCCTGCAAAATTTCAGCGAGACCTGAGGTGAGCACATGTCCATGATGCACAAGAAAGGCTGGGTTTGTTTTTATAGGGCCACCACAGAGTTGTTTTCACAATCTGAACATTGTATCAGCAGATTTGTCCAGGATCAGGAGGCCACTGTAAAATATTCTTCCACTTTTAAGGGTGGGCAAAACATTAGTCCTATAACCCTTGATGGCAACCCCTTTAGATGCTGTCACCTGAAGCAAGGCTGGGAGAAAGGGAGTTTGAATGACAATTAAACTGCCCGCAACTGAGCCAAGCAGATCTCATGAGTGACCAAAGCATTATCAGAATCATAGGGGATGTCAGAGCATGAAAGGTAAGTAACAATCACACTGGTCAGGGGCCAAAAGGGCCATGAATAGCTGGAGCAGCAAAGAAACAGTCTTGCAAAGGGGAAGATAGTAGAATTCTGAGGAACAGGGTCTATACGAATATGTCTACACTGCATTAGAAACCCAAGCTCAGACTCAGATTTGAGCTCAAAGCCCGCTATCGTCCACACAAATCTTTCTGAATCAGGTCAGCAAGCACTCAGGATCTGGGTCCTAGAACCCACCATCTCGGATGAGGGCAGTCTGAATCCCATTGTGGCAGCCGTATAATTTTATACTGCAGATACAGTTCAAGCAGCACACCCAAGCCAGACGGGTTGCATAGTGCAGTATGGGCTTGTTAGCACAGTTGCGAGACCCGGCTCCAGTAATTGTAAACCCAGGTATACAATGCAATAGGGATGCTCAAGAATGGGCTTAGAAACACTGAGTCCACCAGAATGGGTCCCAAGGATCCAAAGTTACGATGCTGTGTAGTCAGACCCTAAAAGAGGAATGAGGAGGGGCATGGCGAAGAGGGAACATTTGGGGAATGCCTACACTGCAATAAAACCCCGGTGGCTGGATCGAGTCAGCTGACACTAGAGCAAATCTTTTAGAAAAGCATCCGATCTTGATTGAAAAATGGCTAGTGATAGAGAATCCACCAGAAGCCTTGGTAAATTGTTCCCATGGTTAATTACTCTCACGGTTAAAAATGTACATCTGATTTCCGCTCTGAATGTATCTAGCCATTCTTTCTCCCAAATACAGTTTCAGCGTCTCTCACCACATCGCAGACCTCCAATACAGTTCTGACACCTCTCACCATGCCTCACTCCAGCCCTTTAGCCAGAGTTCTTCTCTGTCGTGTTTCCTTCCTAGATATAGTTCCAGCTCTTGTCCCTGGGGACATCAGCAGGATCACCCTCCTTCATCCCTCTCTGACTTTGACTCTCTGTCCTGGGGAAGTTTAAAGATGACCCCCACCCACAACTGCCTTCCTATCCCTGAAGGAAAGGAGCAGTGAATTCTCTAATGAGCACTGGAGCCTGATCGGGCCCATGTCATTTAAGGTGCCAGCTTTCCTGCTACATTACTGTATAAACATGAACTCTGGAGTCTATGGTTCTCGGCTGCTATTCTGGATATACAAAATATTTTCTTTTAACTTATTTTGAACCTCAGTTAAACATACTATCTTTATGGGGAACTGGATGGTCTAGGAAACTGCAAATGGCTAGGAAGCATGTAATCTCCAGGTCACGTCCTTTGACACAATCACTAGTGACCCTAAATCATTATCATTCAATTACTCCTTAATGGCCTGTGGGAAATGATAGGACATTCCCAGTTCAGTCTGTGGTGGATGGGTGTTCACACCTCAAAGCCCAAAAACACTTGCTGAAGAGGCCAATGGACTGAGCAAACTAGCCACATGCCTAAGCATCGGGAGAACTACTAAGCATGCTCAAATACTTTGCTGCATCAGGCCAGGGTGCTCAGCACCTTGCAGGATCAAGACCTGAATGGGCCGTGGAGCTCCAACTCCCCTCCCACCACCAGCAGTGGTCTCTGAGGCGGTGTTGAGGCATGCAGGCAGAAGCTACTGCTGCTTCCCATGTTGTACCTGTTCTGGCTTCATAACTGCCACTCCAGCCTCTTTCCTGAGGAATCAATCCACACTCTTAAAAATCATCTCAGGTTGCCTGTGGAGCATTAATTCATCTCTTTTGTGTGTCTGCATTCGGATATAGTCTTCAGTTACAGGAGCACAGACTATGTTTTGCCTCATTCAATACTCATGATGGATGGTGTTCATTGAATAAGCAGCTATTCGATATTTTGTTTTAGTCTCATTGTTCAGCGTGTGGCCCCAGGCTTTATTGCAAACCATTCATACCCTGCTTTGACAACAGATTTCTTAATTTCCTCCTGAGCTTTTATAGGATGCTCATCACCACGGTAACTGAGAGCTCCACAAACAGATATATTGGGATTATTCCCATTTTACAGATTGGGAACTGAAGCACAGAGGGATTAATGTCAAAAGTGTCCAGTCATTTGGAGTGCCCAATCTGAGATGCTTAGTACTTGATTTTTTCATAGTACTTAGCATTATATAGCACCTTGTAAATGCAACGCACGGCTCCTATACTTTTCAGTTGCAGCTAAGAGTGCTCATCTACAAAATGAGGAACACAAAATTAGGGTATGCCTACATTGCACAAAAACAAGAAAGCAAACAAGCCAACAACCCATGACCGTGAGTTTCAGAACCTGAGTCAACTGACTTGGTTAATGGGGGCTATGTTACAGGGCTAAAAATAGCAATGTAGATGTTCCCACTTAGGTTGAAGCCTGGGCTCTGAAACCCAGAAAGGGGTTTCCATCCTGTGGCATCATATTGACACCAACTTGGATTGGAACCTTTCAATCCATAGCACAGACCTCCGTGACTTGAGCTAAGAGAATAACAGAGCAGTAGTAGGTTGTCATCCTCTATGTGTCCAGCACTAGAGGGCTGCTTTGCCAGTGGGTTTCACAACCATATGTTGACAGCATAGGAATGGGGAAACTAAGTGGGTTCCATGCTGGGTTCTGGAGAGAAGTATTCTTTAGTGGGCGCAGACCCGGCTGCTCCTGTTTTCCACAAGCTGACCCCGTTTGCCCCAGGCCCATCCCTGTTCTGTCTCTGCCTCCCCTGCTCACTCCAACCATTTGTCCTCATCTCATTTGTAATGGGTTGTTACCCCAGGTGTGCAGTCTGGGAGCTGTGAGAACCACTGCTCCCCTCAAAGACACACAGCTGGATTGGGGACACAGCCAGCCTCACCCAGGACCTGTTAATCACTCAACAAGACAGCCTGTGGCACCCAAACTGGGCTACCTG
Organism: Gopherus flavomarginatus; assembly: GCF_025201925.1. NCBI lineage: Eukaryota > Metazoa > Chordata > Testudines > Testudinidae > Gopherus > Gopherus flavomarginatus. Next base: position 108,891,260 of record NC_066623.1, on the reverse strand, counting down.
AGTGTAAACAGCAGACCTCAGCAGCTTCCAGCTCCCCAGGCATGCATCGCCTTCTGCAGTATAAACCCAAAAATATATTGTCTTGCACTGCACAGTGATTGGTACAGTGTAAACTCATTAAGATGTCTGCCCCTCCCTCAATGTGGAGAGGAATATGCACACTTGTGGTAACCAAGCTGAGATTTCCCCCAGACACTTCAGTTAAAGGCACACTGGTTTATGTTAAAACATAAAACAAGGTTAGTAACTACAAAAAGATAGATTTTAAGTGATTATAAGGGATAGCAAATAGATCAATGCTGATTACCTCATAAATAAACAAAAACACAAGCTAAGCTGAACATACTAGAAGGATAGGATTTGAATTAACAACCTCTCACCCTGACTGACAAAACAAGCAGGCTAGCAGATTGTCAAGGCACTTGCTATGCAGCTTTTGCTCCACACCCCCATCCCGAGTTCTTTTCTTTTGGAGCGTCTCTCACGTGTTGAGTTGCAAGGGAGTGAAGAACGGATGAGGTACTTTCTTCACCGTGCTGGGGAATTCTAGGACTTTTCTAATAAACTAACCCCACAGAGGACTATTCATGTGCAGAAAGCTGAGGCAGAGTTATTGGGGAACTACAGGAGAAAAGGGGAAACTGAGGCAGGCTCACTGATCGTGCCATGGCCTGCCACAGGAGTGCACCCCAGGCAAGACCATCATATTAGATATGGTGGAAAATGCAGGCAGGCAATCAGAACCTAAGAACGGACGTACCAGGTCAGACCAAAAGGTCCATCTAGCCCAGTATCTGCCTACTGACAGTAGCCAATGCCAGGTGCCCCAGAGAGAGTGAACCCAACAGGCAATGATCAAGTGATCTCTCTCCTGCCATCCATCTCCATACTCTGACGAACAGAGGCTAGGGACACCATTTCTTACCCATCCTGGCTAATAGCCATTAATGGACTTAACCACCATGAATTTATCCAGTTCTCTTTTAAATGCTGGTATAGTCCCAGCCTTCACAACCTCCTCAGGTAAGGAGTTCCACAAGTTGATTGTGCGCTGCGTGAAGAAGAACGTCCTTATATTTGTTTTAAACCGGCTGCCTATTAATTTCATTTGCTGACCCCTAGTTCTTGTATTATGGGAATAAGTAAATAACTTTTCCTTATCCACTTTCTCCACATCACTCATGATTTTATATACCGCTATCATATCCCCGTTAGTCTCCTCTTTTCCAAGCTGAAGAGTCCTAGCCTCTTTAATCTTTCCTCATTCAGCCCTTGGGAAGAGGGAAATCAAGGCAGAGAGTTAGCTGCAGGATCATCTCTGAGGCCCCCAGGGATAGCTCTGGAGGTGGCCATCCTATTACAGGTAACTACAGTAAATGGTTAAATAACCTTGGATTGTATTATGCCAAACTCACTGTAGCTATAGCACCGTGTGTTTGTACACATGCGTAAGTCTGAGAGAGAGAGAGCGAGAGAGCGAGCGAGTGCTAAAACTGCTTCACTTATTCCCATGTCACTTGCCCCTACATACAGAGTGAACTTTTTCAAAGGAAACAGCTTATCTTTCAGACTGCAGAAGAAGAAAAATACTCCTAAATTGCAATATTTAAAAAGCTGCTTTATGTTGTTATGGCAGCTAATTTTCCTTAAATGATTTAGGGAAATGAATACATCTAAAGGGGCTACACCAAGCTGTTACAGGATAGCAACATTAAGCTGGACTTTCTTCGCCTTAAACAATCCAATCTCTTATGGGCAGTTCCCCATGACCGATCTTGGAAGTGGCATATTTTTATGCTTGAGAGCGTGTGGCGTGAGAAGAATTAGGGTAGTTTTCTAATGCATTTTGCATTTTATTTGAGTTCATGTTCTTCTGTTGTTTGTTTGAGAAGGAGAGGAAGCAGGAGGGTTAACACTATCTTACATGTTAATTCCCAGATCAGTTACCATTTGACAAGAATAGGAAAGAGACATGGAACTGTTTTGTCTTTCTATCCATCTGGGTATCCAGACATTTAACATGTGCTCCTCACCATAGCATCTGAGAGTGAAATTTATACCTGGGCAATACTTAAGACTAAGCGATTCAGAGGCTTTGTGCTGGACATCTGCCTGGGGAGGGCGTCGGCCTGAATGTGTACCAATAAAATTCATCAATGCTATGAATTGTGATGCCCACGTGTGATCTCATTTCCTCCCTCTGAGGCAACTGGCAACTCTTCCCTTCTCTTTTTCCCAGCCCCTTGCTTATTGTCAGCTCATGCAAATATTAACTGGCTCAGAGAGACTAGCGATAAAGCGCTCGCCCAGGAAAAGAGCAGTCCCATCATGTATCATTTAGTGCTAGAAGACAGTCTGGCTCTGAGAGCTGCTGCTGCTGAGCACTGGCAGCCCCAAATGAAGTCAGAACTCCTCAGGGTGAGGCCCAAGCTAAAGAAATATTTTTATCCAAAGGCAATTTCATTTTACTGTTACTGACCTCAGCTAGTAACACAACTGATACGGATACCATCTAGTGAGCTTTCTCCACTCAGCTTCCCTGTTAGACTCAAGGACCTCTTTATCCCTGGGAGAATCACTCTTCTCTGATGATGCAGCTTGCAAGCCCTCTGCATCAGGTTGGAAGAGAGTCTGGTTGCTCTTGGGGATGGAAAAAGAGAGGGAGAACTGACCCTGCCTGGCCAGCTTCTACCTTTACTATCATTCTTTTTTATTTGTGCTCCTGCAGCAGCTAGGAGCCTCCCATCGCACAAACATTGAATTCAAAGGTGGATCCTGCCTCAAAAAGCTCACAATTTGAATAAGTTCTTCTTGCAGTGGAATTCCACTCCAGAGTACCACTCTTCTTCACAAACTGAGGCCCCCTTCATGGCTACTTACCTTTTCCTGAAGCCACTCCTATACGAACGTTGTTGTTATATGCTATTTTGGGCATGGGGTGCGCTGGCAAGTCATGGGGTTAGAGGGAGAAGCTAGCACTAGGACTGACTACCCAGGAGTAGCAGTCTGTCTGTCTCGTGAGGTGCCAAGCCATGCCATTGTATATACACACACACACGGAAAAAGAAAAAACTCAGTTTATGTGAAAGAAACACACCTAATCAGCAAAATAGAAAGCATAATTATCAAATTAATATCAGGAATTCCACACAGCAAACAATGTCTATAAAATCCCCTCATATTTCCCAGAGAGTGCCTAGAATCATTCTTTTTTCCCCACCCCGTCTCCATCTTTGTTCAGTGGTTTTTCCTCAGGTTGCGTATTCAATAATCCTTCTCCACTTGGATGTCAAACATTCAATAACTGTCTGCCTTCCTCCTCCTCCTCTTCCTCACATTCCCTGCAATGCATCTCCTCTGATTGGCAGAGATTTCACTTCACAAACATCTCGGCTTCTCAGACTGAGCCTGTGTGTGTGTTTATGGAATATTTACAAATGTTATTTCCCTCCTACCCATACGCTACATAGCAAAGCCTACCAGACCTCTGGATTAACATCAGTACTACTTGGTAACTCAATTTCAGGGGCCTGCTGTTTTGAATCCAGCTCAAGACACCAAGAGAGTGGCTCAATTGAATATGGGCCCTGCGTTTGGCACTATTCCATATATAATCTGCACTGAACTTATTTTCACTTGCTCTCTCCATTCAAATGTTCCCAATGACAAACACTTAAAATGTTCCCTGACGACATGCAGCAGAGGTGATGTTTGCTTGGTTCCCTTTCTGAAGGTTTGCCACAGGATCTGTCCAAGTCGGAATTGCCAGCTGCCTGCAGCAGCCTGCAGGCTCTGCCTATGCAATGCAATGCAATGATCTACCTTGGGGAAGATACTTTTCCAGTGTAAATGTCCCCACTCACCGGATTGTTGTACATCTGAACGATGAGCTGTTTTACTCCATGCAGCGTGGGATGAGCCCAGGGAGACGGATCCGCCCAGTGCCGGTTTAAATCAAACCCCATCAAGGAGCACCTGTACAAACATACAAAACAGCCATCAGTATTGTCTTCAACTTATACCCATGTCAGACAGAATTAGGCGGAAATCCTGCTGGTTGGTGCACAGCTCCTCACAAAAAACAGGGCAAGCTCTCTCCAGAGCAGTAGGGGAGATCAGACGGTGACCTGTTATGACCTGGTCGGCAGGATTTCTGGAGCAACACCTTTGGTGACTCACATTTAAGCATCTTACCCTTCATATCATTTTTCCCTCAACCTTCCTTTCAGCCAGCCTTGTTCTTTTCCACTTCACCCTCCCAATGTGACCACGCTGCAGCACCAACAATGACAGTCTCAACAGTCCATTCGCCCACCTAGCCCATGACTATCTGCCCACGTTCTTCCACGTACCAGCTATGTCTTCAAGGTTGCGCCTAAGCTGACCTACCATGCTCCTAGCCCATCCTCAGTGAAGGCCTTGTTCAGGAAAGTCCTTAAGCACATGGAAGTCAAAGGACATTAAGAGGGTGCTTGAGAGCTTCATGGAATAGGGATGGATGAAAAGAAAGCCCAACCTTACTTACTTTATCATGCCATGAACTAGCCCTTACTGAGCAGATCAACCATGTAATCTTATTAATGTGAGATCATATATGCTACATCTGACTCCTCTTCTCTCCCTGCTGACTCATATTCCTCTTGCTACTTCGTGGTTTCATTTCGAGTCTGATACTGTCCATCTTACTCAGGTGGAGTTATATCTTCCTCTTAAAAAGTCCCTCTACAGTCATCCAGACTACTGGCAGAGTGAGGCACTTCTGAACACAAGGAGGGGACACAAAATGAGCCCCACCAGTGGTAAACTCTTCAGCGCAGGGATCACGTCTGCTGTCCACTTCAGGTGTCATTTATGTCCATCCACTTTTGGGCATCAAGTGCAACAAATAATTGTCCACTTGGCAGAGCAAGATCTGATCGGTGGATATGGTTCAGCAATGCAGGAATCACATTGATTCTCAACAGAAACAATAACAGACAACCCCAGGCAAAGATACAATTTTTCCTATATATAAAACTAAACAATACAATCAAACTTGCTACTAAGCCTTAAAGCTTCTTGAGATGTAAAGAGCTTTCGTTGATCCCCAAACTATTGTGTGAAGGCCTGTGCTATCTTAATCTTTTAAATACACCTAGGCAAACAATAGAGATCTGCTCTAGTAATGTCGTTTAACAAAAATCTTAAGAATCTAGGAGTTAGGACTTTACGTGTAATGGGCAAAAATGAAAGGAAAATACCCAACATCCTAAATTCTATCCAAGCTTGTGGTTTGGCTCAGTAACACAAAATGCACAACTTAGAAGTGTAAAGTGTGGGGCTGAAACTACAAAATTGAATTCAGCACCGGAACGGGTCAGAAACCTTCCAACAGAACAGAGTTCTCCAAGAATGTATCGATTCTGTCAAAATTTATGACAGACCAGGCAAGCAGCCAATCAGTTGGCAGGTGGGTTCTCCTGACTCCAGCTTCCCACCTCTCAGGCACCCCAGCAGGGCAGGGCTTGTGGGAAGGCAGCAGAATGATTGCTCCCAGGTGGTCACGTGGGACGTCAGGAGCAGGGCCAGCTCCAGCGTTTCTGCCGCCCCAAGCAGCAAAAAAATAAAAGCCAAACGGCGGCTCTCCGACGGCAACTCAATCGTGCCACTCCATTCTTTGGTGGAAGTTCGGTGGCAGGTCCTACACTCCCTCTCTTCCTCTTCGGCGGCACTTCAGCGGCAGCTCAAAGAGGAGGACAGGAACTGAAGGACCCGCTGCCGAAGACTTGGACGGGCTGCCCCAATAGCGGACAGAGTGCTGCCCCTTTGTATTGGCCGCCCCAAGCACCTGCTTCCTTAGCTGGTGCCTGGAGCCGGCCCTGGTCAGGAGGCCAGTTCCCCTGGTCACTCAGGAAGTCAGGAAGCTAGTTCCCCACCTGACCAGTTCCCCAGGCTGCCCACCTAAAGGTCAGGTGGATGGCTGGGCTACCTGACCATTTTGTCACCTTGTCAGCTGGGGAGCTAGGCAGCCTGCTCTTCTGCAAAACAAAACACATTTGTTTCATTTCACGTGGAACAAAAAAAAAAAAAGAGAGAGAAAAATCTTTGATTTTTTTGCAGAACAGAAAACCCTATTCCTGCTCAGCTCCTCTCACAATACCTGCTTCTGACCTCACTGGCACTGGTATAAATCAGGAGTATCGCCACTGAAAAGTAAATGGTGTAAGGCTGGTAAGAGCTCAGAATCATGCTAACTGCCTTTTCGTTTTGCAAACTTAGAAACCTTCATGCTCACAATGAATTTTCTTGCTGTTTGGCAAACCACGCTAGGACACAGCATGCTAACTCCACAGGACGTCTTTTGTAGGAGCTCAGTGCCAGAAATCACATCTCCTGCATGACTAGACCCGCTCATTTACATTTAAACATATTTTAAAGTAGTAACATCACAGAAAGCAAACAAATTTTCATTCCACCCTGTTCATTTTCCGTGGTCATCTGATCAGGCTAAAGAGCACAAAAAAACCCCAAACAACGAAGGGCAAACAGGAACTGCAAACTGGTGTTTGCTCAGCATTTGTTAGTTACATAACTCATCCAACCAGGGAACAGAAACAATTATGCATAATTTCTGTAACTAAACAACACAGGGCAAATTTCCTATGAATCATTCTTTATGATGAATTTCAGGATCTATATTATGCAACAAATAAATGTGAGAATTTTGCACCAACATTTCAGAAACAAAAACTAGAAGCAAATGTTGACAAGTTATTGAGTTGGGATGATCCTCCCAACATTACTTAATATGATCCCAGACTAATTTCTGAATATCAGTCAGTCTATGATATCACTGTATCTCACCTCTATTGAAGCAATAGTTAATTTACTCTTTGATATGGGCATTAGTATGTCTTTCCAGTTTTGGAGCAGTGTTCAGTTTTCTTTTTACTTTTTTTCAAATTTTTTTTTCTTATTTACCTACAGACTAATTTGCATTCATAGTGTTTTCTTTATTCGTCTCTTGCACACTTGTGCCATCTCCATGGAAACAAAGTTATTTTCCTTGGTACTTCAGGTTTGATTATTTATCTTTTTTCAGGTAAAACAGTCTCCCAAAACTCATGAATAACCAGACATGCCCAAAGCATATGGTGAGAGCTTCCTGCATGACTTTTATAGATCCATACTCAATGGGGACCACATGCTGAAAGAAATCTTTCCTGAACCTCTCTTTTGGCCTTCAAAAACCTTCCCAACCTCTTCAAGCTCAACATAAGAAGCAAGCTTCCCACAGACCTGGACACACCAACTTAACAGATCTAGACCCTGCCATAACAACAGATGCAAAACCCGTAGACATATTTCCACTGCTATGATGATCAACACCCCACCTCAACAATACACCTTTCAAGATTCATGGGTCCAGCACATGTTTATCACACAATGGGGTGTACCTCATCCAGTGTACTAAATACCGCAGTAACAAATATGTGGGTGAAACTAATCACTACACTATCAAAGGAACTCACACTGGAAAATGATGAGACACAAATACACCATTATAACCTGCTGGTGAACACTTTTCACAAAAAGAGATCAATGGTTTGAGCAGGGAGGTGGACTAGGTCTCTTCCAACCCTAATCTTCTGTGATTCTATATCTGACCTATTAGTCCTTATCCTCTAAGGAAACCTGCACAGTATCTTCAATAAGGTGAGCGGCAGAGTTAAATTCATAACTTTGCTAGACACTGAAAATCATGGACTGAACAGAGACACTGGAATTATGTAAAAGCAGCAAAGAATCCTGTGGCACCTTATAGACTAACAGACGTCTTGGAGCATGAGCTTTCGTGGGTGAATACCCACTTCCTCAGATGCATGTAGTGGAAATTTCCAGGGGCAGGTATATATATGCTAGCAAGAAAGCTAGAGATAACGAGGTCAGTTCAATCAGGGAGGATGAGGCCCTGTTCTAGCAGTTGAGGTGTGAAAATCAAGAGAGGAGAAACTGGTTCTGTAATTGGCAAGCCATTCACAGTCTTTGTTCAATCCTGAGCTGATGGTGTCAAATTTGCAGATGAACTGAAGCTCAGCAGTTTCCCTTTGAAGTCTGGTCCTGAAGTTTTTTTGCTGCAGGATGGCCACCTTAAGGTCTGCTATAGTGTAGCCAGGAAGGCTGAAGTGCTCTCCTACAGGTTTTTGTATATTGCCATTCCTAATGTCTGATTTGTGTCCATTTATCCTTTTCCGTAGAGACTGTCCAGTTTGGCCAATGTACATAGCAGAGGGGCATTGCTGGCATATGATGGCGTATATTACATTGGTGGATGTGCAGGTGAATGAACCGGTGATGGTGTGGCTGATCTGGTTAGGTCCTGTGATGGTGTCGCTGGTGTAGATATGTGGGCAGAGTTGGCATCGAGGTTTGATGCATGGATTGGTTCCTGAGCTAGAGTTATTATGGTGCGGTGTGCAGTTACTGGTGAGAATATGTTTCAGGTTGGCAGGTTGTCTGTGGGCAAGGACTGGCCTGCCACCCAAGGCCTGTGAAAGTGTGGGATCATTGTCCAGGATGGGTTGTAGATCCTTGATGATGCGTTGGAGGGGTTTTAGCTGGGGGCTGTATGTGATGGCCAGTGGAATCCTGTTGGTTTCTTTCTTGGGTTTGTCTTGCAGTAGGAAGCTTCTGAGTACACGTCTGGCTCTGTTGATCTGTTTCCTTATTTCCTCATGCGGGTATTGTAGTTTTGAGAATGCTTGGTGGAGATTTTGTAGGTGTTGGTCTCTGTCTGAGAGGTTAGAGCAGATGCGGTTGTACCTCAGTGCTTGGCTGTAGACAATGGATCGTGTTATGTGTCCGGGATGGAAGCTGGAGGCATGAAGGTAGGCATAGCGGTCGGTAGGTTTTCGATATAGGGTGGTGTTAATGTGACCGTCACTTATTTGCACCGTGGTGTCAAGAAAGTGGACCTCCCGTGTAGATTGGTCCAGGCTGAGGTTGATGGTGGGGTGGAAGCTGTTGAAATTGTGGTGGAATTTTTCCAGAGTCTCCTTCCCATGGGTCCAGATGATGATGATGTCATCAATGTAGCGTAGGTAGAGAAGGGGCGTGAGTGGACGAGAGCTGAGGAAGCGTTGTTCCAGGTCGGCCATAAAGATATTGGTATATTGTGGGGCCATGCAGGTGCCCATAGCAGTGCCACTGATCTGGAGATATATATTGTCATCAAATTTGAAATAGTTGTGTGTAAGTATAAAGGCACAGAGCTCAGCAGCCAGTTGTGCTGTGGCATCATCAGGGACAGTGTTCCTGACAGCTTGTATTCCATCTGTGTGTGGGATGTTTGTGTAGAGAGCCTCTACATCCATGGTGGCTAGGATGGTGTTTTCTGGGAGGTGACCAATGCATTATAGTTTCCTCAGGAAATCAGTGGTGTCACGGAGACAGCTGGGAGTGCTGGTGGCATAGGGTTTGAGTAGAGAATCCACATATCCAGACAGTCCTTCAGCGAGAGTGCCAATGCCCGAAATGATGGGGCGTCCAGGATTTCCGGGTTTGTGGATCTTGGGTAGTAGATAGAATAACCCTGGTCGGGGCTCTAGGGATATGTTGATTTCTTCTGGTGTTAGTGTAGGGAGTGTCCTGAGTAGATGCTGTAGTTTCTTAGTGTATTCCTCAGTGGGAACTGAGGGAAGTGGCCTGTAGAATTTGGTATTGGAGAGTTGTCTGGCGGCCTCCTTTTGGTAGTCAGACCTGTTCATGATGACAACGGCACCTCCTTTATCAGCCTCTTTGATGATAATGTCAGGGTGGTTTCTGAGGCTGTGGATGGCATTGCGTTCTGCACGACTTAGGTTGTGAGGCAAGCGATGTCGTTGTTCCACGATTTCTGCCTGTGCACGCCGGCGGAAGCATTCAATGTATAGGTCCAGACTGTCATTTCCACTCTCAGGAGGAGTCCATGTGGAGTTCTTCTTCTTGTGCTGTTGGTGGGAGGGCACCCGTGTATCAGTGCACTGTTCAGTGTTGTCCTGGAAGTATTCTTTGAGTCGGAGACGGCGAAAGTAAGCTTCCAGATCGCCACAGAACTGCATCATGTTGGTGGGGGTGGCAGGGCAGAAAGAGAGTCCCCAAGATAGGACAGACTTTTCTTCTGGGCTGAGTGTGTAGTTGGATAGATTGACGATATTGCTGGGTGGGTTAGGGGTACCACGCTTGTGGCCCCATATGGCAGGTAGGAGTTTAGACAGCTTACAGTCCTTTTTCCTTTGTGGAGAGGTGAAGTGAGTAATGTAGATCTCCTGTCTTATTCTAGTGAAGTCCGTTTGTATAGAAGTTTGGTTATTAATGAGAGTCTCCAGGTTGGAGAGCTCTTTCTTGATGTTTTCCTGTTTGCTGTATAGGATGCTGATCAGGTGGTTCCTCAGTTTTTTTGATAGAGTATGGCATAATCTCTCACTGTGGTCTGTTTAGTACGTAGATAGCAGTGGATGGCCCCACAAGGGCCCCACAATATGCCAATATCTTTACGGCCGACCTGGAACAACGCTTCCTCAGCTCTCATCCACTCACGCTCCTTCTCTACCTACGCTACATTGATGACATCTTCATCATCTGGACCCATGGGAAGGAGACTCTGGAAAAATTCCACCACAATTTCAACAGCTTCCACCCCACCATCAACCTCAGCCTGGACCAATCTACACGGGAGGTCCACTTTCTTGACACCATGGTGCAAATAAGTGACGGTCACATTAACACCACCCTATATCGAAAACCTACCGACCGCTATGCCTACCTTCATGCCTCCAGCTTCCATCCCGGACACATCACACGATCCATTGTCTACAGCCAAGCACTGAGGTACAACTGCATCTGCTCTAACCTCTCAGACAGAGACCAACACCTACAAAATCTCCACCAAGCATTCTCAAAACTACAATACCCGCATGAGGAAATAAGGAAACAGATCAACAGAGCCAGACGTGTACTCAGAAGCCTCCTACTGCAAGACAAACCCAAGAAAGAAACCAACAGGATTCCACTGGCCATCACATACAGCCCCCAGCTAAAACCCCTCCAATGCATCATCAAGGATCTACAACCCATCCTGGACAATGATCCCACACTTTCACAGGCCTTGGGTGGCAGGCCAGTCCTTGCCCACAGACAACCTGCCAACCTGAAACATATTCTCACCAGTAACTGCACACCGCACCATAATAACTCTAGCTCAGGAACCAATCCATGCAACAAACCTCGATGCCAACTCTGCCCACATATGTACACCAGCGACACCATCACAGGACCTAACCAGATCAGCCACACCATCACCGGTTCATTCACCTGCACATCCACCAATGTAATATACGCCATCATATGCCAGCAATGCCCCTCTGCTATGTACATCGGCCAAACTGGACAGTCTCTATGGAAAAGGATAAATGGACACAAATCAGACATTAGGAATGGCAATATACAAAAACCTGCAGGAAAGCACTTCAACCTCCCTGGCCACACTATAGCAGACCTTAAGGTGGCCATCCTGCAGCAAAAAAACTTCAGGACCAGACTTCAAAGGGAAACTGCTGAGCTTCAGTTCATCTGCAAATTTGACACCATCAGCTCAGGATTGAACAAAGACTGTGAATGGCTTGCCAACTACAGAACCAGTTTCTCCTCTCTTGGTTTTCACACCTCAACTGCTAGAACAGGGCCTCATCCTCCCTGATTGAACTGACCTCGTTATCTCTAGCTTGCTTGCTAGCATATATATACCTGCCCCTGGAAATTTCCACTACATGCATCTGAGGAAGTGGGTATTCACCCACGAAAGCTCATGCTCCAAGACGTTTGTTAGTCTATAAGGTGCCACAGGATTCCTTGCTGCTTTTACAGATCCAGACTAACACGGCTACCCCTCTGATACTGGAATTATGGTTTATAACAACAATCTATAAACCCATTAATTTCCCTCCTCTGCCCCAGGTCCCTCCTTCTGCCCCCCCCCCGAATGATCAGAGAGGTGTTAACAGGTCACTTCACCTTGAATGGTCCCTTGAAATATGCGTTAACTCCTTATGCTAAACAATCTGTTCTACCTTGTATTTAGCTGTGACACTCTGAGCGTGTTTCCCACATCTGAAGGAGAGATCTGTGTAAACTCGAAAGCTTGCCTCTCTCACCAACAGAAGTTGGTCCAATAAAAGATATTTCCTCACCCGCCTCCTCTCTCTTTAATGATCCTGCATTTGTGACACTCTTTTACTCCCAGGTAATGCAATCTCTCGTGTGTCCAATATACCCTCTGCAATAATTTCAACTGGGTAGTTTTCCATTTGCATCTTGCATTCCTTTGTAAATTTCCTCTCCACGGCCTAGACTAGTATTTTTCCAAGTATACGTTGCTTGGTGTTTCCATTAGTTAACTGGCTGACTGATGTCTCAGGTACTCCAGGCATAACTGAGAAATACTACTACTACTACCACCACCCCCACCATCACCTACCTCTTATACAGTGCTTTTCAATCAGCAGACCTCAAAGCACTTTACAGAGGAGGTTAGTATCATTATCCCCTTTGTACAGGTAGGGAAAGTGAGGCAGAGGAGGTGGAGTGACTTGCTGAAGGTCACCCAGGGAATAGAACTGAGGTCTCCCAAGTTCTAGACTATTGTTCTATCCACTAGTCCACACTGCTTCAAAACCCCAACCCTGCAATGGGAAAAGAACTGCGTCCCACTGCACCATACCGCACTTTGAAGATTTAGGGCCAGATATTTCATCCTTTACTCACACTGGTGAGTACTATGATGAGTGCCATGGGTTTCAGTGCCAACTACTCATGTGAGTACTCACCAGTGTCACATAGAGCTCCACAATCTGGCCCATAAAGATTGCAAGATGGTGGGTGGTATATTATACAGCAATGGTGTGTTTATATTGTACAGGAAATAAACTAAAACATTCAGTACAAAACCAAGCCCAAAGAGAGAGGGAAACTGAGAAAAGCAGAGGGAGAAAAGTTACATTTGAAGATGAGCTTTGAAATGAGACCTGGGGCTGAGCAATACAGAAGGATGTACCAGATTGAGAGAGCTGCCTCGCATTCAAAAAACAGTGAGGCTGCAGGAAGGATGGAAAATTCAGGTAAGTGAAGGGAGAGGTGAAGGAAGTAGAGAGAAACAAGCTCTGTGAGGGGGGTGGGAGCAAACCTATGAAAGGTTTTAAAAACAAAGTGGATAATTTTGAACTAGAGACTGAAATGGATTGGGCTGTTGGTGCAGGTGATTCAGAATTAAGGTGGAGGCGGTTGCATGTTTTGGTGTGTATAAAGGAGGAAAGCAGCATTCAGTCTTTGCCACCAGATCCTACTGATCATTCACAACGGGAAATCCCAACCTCCTTTTATGACACCACTTTCACCTCCATGGAAACCAACCATTATGTCTTTATGAACTTTCTGAGCAATCAGCAATTACTGTTGATCATCCATATTAACATAATTTAAAAACATTCAAATGTCGGACACTTTCAAATTCAAACTGTGTTGGCTTAGGCTACACTGGACATGGTACGTTTCTGTTCCATGACTGGATGAGCACAACTCTTAGCATCAGGTTTCTGCTGCAGATACTTGGGCTTATGAATTAGAAATTGAGTTCCATTAAGATTCTCCAATATTCACCTGAAATTTGCTATTTTGGCAAACATTTCTGCTGCTAAACCACCATAAAGAGGTGCAAATCCAATCAAAGCAAATTATTTCCAATACTGAAACGGAAACTAACTGAATGTTTGCAGTCCCCATCTCTCTCTATTTCCAGAGGTTACCAGCCCACCTCGACAAAAACAACGAAGCTCAAACTAGCATCTAAACTGCTAGGAGGTTTCTGTTCAGATCATTGCCTAACTTTCTGAGATTCACCCAACACAGGTTTGAAATATCCCTTGCCCAGGTGCTTTAGCAAACCGCTTCTAGTTTCTTGCTAGAATTGAGAAGGGTTTAGTGACGTGGCCAATGCTGGGCCATAAAAATGTTAAGGCTGCTTATGTTTCTTTCAGGTTGTGCCTTTCCTTTCAAGAACCTCCAAGTTACAGAAATCTCCAGGACCTCTGACTTTCCCTTTGCTTTGATTCTTCCTTCCCCCACACTACGTTTTCCTTCCCTGCACCTACTACGCTCCTGAGTCTCTTGCTAACAGACCTTTTTTGACAAGGTGAGATACGGCGAATAATGGAGCAAAGGAGTTAAAGAAATCCTTTTTCATGGGATATGATTTATTACAAAGAGAACCATACACACTTCCCTTCGGCTTTGTTGGTTCATTGGATCAGTACTGGGTGAATCTGCACACAGAGCCTGTAAGTTCATATCCGCAAATGGCACTACGGGTCAGGGCTGGATCTGACATTGAGACGGGGTAGGAGGCAGGGGAGGAGATGCATCACACTTTTGTCCAGGCATATGCAATAAAAATAGTTGAGACTGAGGGTAATTGGTCTCTATTGTTGCTCATCTTCGAGGCAAGAGTCATAGGAAAAGCTGGGAGACTGCAGTCTGCAATAGTCACTGTGCACTACAAGAGAGTGAATTCAAGGAGAAGAAATTGAATACTTGCTTCTTATAATGAAAATATTATTTTAAACCTCTTAGACTCAAGACATTTTACAAATTAAATTTTCACCTGCCATCCCTGGAGAAGCTGGAGTCTTCATTAGTGCGCATTTCACCATTTGGGTCCTTGGGGGGTTGCGATTTATGCATTTGCCCATTATTCATAAAAGAGGATTCATTCAGGCCGACATGTTTTAAGGCAATGAGGTAGTGAGACAGATATGGTTTCAGCTACAGCTATGGAAGGGTGAGCTTTTTTTGTTTTTTTGGCAACATTTTGCATGCGTAATTTACAACCCTGGAAACCCTCTCAAAAGGCTATAATATCACCACTGCAGTGTATACTCCTGCCAGAACACAAGTGGACGCACAGAGCAGCATTAGCTCCCAAAGGCCACATGGTGGAGTAGATGTTTGCAGAATGAGCTTTGTACTGTGCAAAGACATAGTTTTAAATAGTACATGATGGTTAGAGATCTGTTTCGCTATTTTCTATGTAAACAGTGTTAAATAAGAATAAACACAAAGGGATATTTTCTTCTTCTGACAAACACATGCATTTCCCATAGCTGGTAACAGGCATCACAGACACGCGCACCCAGGAGAAAATGGGTAGAATTCCCCACTCCGATCTGCAAAGCACATCTCCGTTCAGAGATTCTACTCTCCCTATGCACACTGAGTTCTCAGTGATGTCAATAGGATTTCTGTGCATGCAGCAAAAACAGAATATTGGAGGCAAGGTCCATTACAAGGACAGGAAAATCTTGCCCTGTGATTTCATGAAAAAAAAAATCTGAGAAGTAAGATGCAAAAGATATGCTAGTCCCCAGGGACAAGTGCAGGATTGCTCCTTACAGTTTATTCTCCAGTGCTTTGTCCAGTTGGATTTTCAATTTTTCAAGTGATGCGGCTTCCTTTGGGAGACTATTGCACAATCCAACAGAACTCACTGCTATGAGGCTTATGTCATGGTTACAGGGCTAACTGACCCCTGTCCCTCCTTCCAGTCTTTCTGAGGGACTGTCTAAATGAACAATTAGTCTGTGGCAAGCTGTGGTGTGAATGTCCCCTATGCTAGCCTGCCATGGTTCCTGTGCACCCTGCTGGTGCTCACAAACAGTTCATTAGAATGCTTTGATCTAGCCCTCTTTGAAACTGGACTAGCTCAAAGCATGTCAATGACCAGTTAATGCATGTCATTAGTGTGCACAGGAATAGTTCATAGCAGGCTAGTGTGTGGAGTAGAGTCAAAGCCTGGCTTGCAGCAATTCTAATTGTTCATGTAAAGAAGCCCTGAGTGCACTTCTTCAGGTATCTTGCCTCATACCTTTACCTTTCCTGAGGTGGCAATCTGCAATTCTCCCACTCTTAGACCGGGTCCTGGGCTACAGTTACAGCTAGAAATTTAAAAAGAAAAAAAACATAGTAAGAGACACAAAAAAAGAACAGGAGTACTTGTGGCACCTTAGAAAATAACAAATTGATTTGAGCATAAGCTTTCGTGGGCTACAGCCCACTTCATCGGATGCATAGAATGGAACATAATAAGAAGAATATATATACACATACAGAGAAGATGCCATACCAGCTCTAAGAGGCTAATTAATTAAGAGGACTCGAGCCAAAAAAGTGCCACTGTGGCTAAACAAAGTAAAAGAAGCAGTGAGAGGCAAAAATGCATCCTTTAAAAAACTGAAGTTAAAACCTAATGAGGAAGATAGAAAGGAGCATAGACTCTGGCAAATGAAGTGTAAAAATATAATTTGAAGAACAGCTAGCCAAAGACTCAAAAAGTAATAGCAATTTTTTTTTAAGTACATCAGAAGTAGGAAGCCTGCTAAACAACCAGTGGGGCCACTGGACGATCGAGAGGCTAAAGGAGCACTCAAGGATGAAAAGGCCATTGCGGAGAAACTAAATGAATTCTTTTCATCGACTTCACAGTTGAGGATCTGAGGGAGAATCCTAAACCTGACCCATTCTTTTTAGGTGACAAATCTGAGGAACTGTCACAGATTGAGGTGTCATTAAAGGAGGTTTTGAAACAAAAAGTCATAAACTAAACAGTAGTAAGTCACCAGGACGAGATGGTATTCACTGAAGAGTTCTGAAGGAACTCAATGTGAAACGGCAGGACTACTAACTGTTGTCTGTAACCTATCATTTCAGACAGCTTCTGTACCAAGTGACTGGAGAATAGCTAATGTGATGCCAGTTTTTAAAAAGAGATCCAGTGGGAACCCCGACAGTTACAGGCCTGTAAGTCTGATCTCAGTAACCGGGCAAACTGGTTGAAACTATAGTAGAGAACAAAATTGTCAGACACAGAGGAACATAATTTGTTGGGGAATAGTCAATATGTTTTTTGTAAAGGGAAATCGTGCCTAACCAATCTACTAGAATTCTTTGAGGGGGTCAATGAGCATGTGGACAAGGGGGATCCAGTGGCTATAGTGTATTTATATTTTCAGAAAGCCTTTGAGAAGGTCCCTCACCAAAGCTCTTAAACAAAATAAGCTGTCATGGGATAAAAGGGAAGGTTCTCTCTTGGACTGGTCACTGGTTAAAAGACAGGAAACAAAGGGTAGGAATAAATGGTCAGTTTTCAGAATGGAGAGAGGTAAATAGTGGTGTCACCCAGGGGTCTGTACTGGGCCCAGTCCTATTTAACATATGCATAAATGATCTGAAAAAAGGGGTAAACAGTGAGGTGGCAAAATTTACAGATCATACAAAACTACTCAAGATAGTTGAGTCCTAGGCAGACCGCAAAGAGCTACTAAAGGATCTCTCAAAACTGAATGACTGGGCAAGAAAATGGCAGATGAAATTCAATGTTGATAAATGCAAAGTAATGCACATTGGAAAACATAATCGCAACTATACATATAAAATGATGGGGTTTAAATTAGATGTTACCACACAAGAAAAATATCTTGGAGTCATTGTGGATAATTATCTGAAAACATCCATTCAATGTGCAGTGGCAGTCAAAAAAGTGAACAGAATGTTGGGAAACATTAAGAAAGGGATAGATAAGAAGACAGAAAATATCATATATAAATCCATGATATGCCCACATCTTGAATACTGTGTGCAGATGTGGTCGCCCTATCTCAAAGAAGATACATTGGACTTGGAAAAGGTTCAGAAAAGGGCAACAAAAATGATTAAGGGTATGGAATGGCTACCGTATGAGGAGAGATTAATAAGACTGGGACTTCTCAGCTTGGATAAGAGACTAATAAGGAGAGCTATGATATAGGTCTATAAAATCATGACTGGTGTAGAGAAAGTAAATAAGGAAGTGTTATTTACTCGTTCACATAACACAGGAACTAGTGATCACCCAGTGAAATTAATAGGCAGCAGGTTTAAAGGAAACAAAAGGAAGTATGTTTCACACAACACACAGTCAACCTGTGGAACTCCTCGCCAGAGGATGTTTTTGTGACATTGCAGTCTATATGGTTTTATAAAAATATGCTAATGAGTGAATATAATTTAACTGGAATAAACTTCATGCAAAAGGTCTCTTGTAAAGTATCATTACAAAGCTTATCATCTACCGAGTGTGTTCAGTCTATTTGTATAAATGTACCACTCTTGTATCTGAAACTAGAAATATGAAATATAACTCTGAGGGCCTATTGTAATTATGCAAAGTGTGGGCCATTAATGGCAGTTTGAAATCTTGATGACTCCAAGAAAATTGTCTGCAGATGGCTGTGTTTACCTGTAAGTCTTCCTGTATACATGTGCTGGCAAGTGGGCAATGAAGTCTTGCAGTGACATGTGATCACGTCACCTGAACTGGAATCCATCTTTAACCTGGTGTCTTTCCATTGAGAAGAAGGGGGTGGGAATCCAGAGAGGGACAAAGGATTCCTGCCTTATGCAAAAGATATATAAAGGGATGGAACAGAACAAAGGGGAAGGAGTCATCATGGAGAATCCCATAGCTACCACCTGAGCTGGAACAAGAGCTGTACCAGGGGAAAAAATTGTGCCCAGGCCTGGAAGGTGTCCAGTCTGAGGAAAAAACTTACTGAAGCATCTCTGAGGGTGAGATTATTTGATTAGACATAGATTTGCACATTTTATTTTATTTGGATTGGTGACTTACTTAGTTCTGTCTGTTACTACTTGGAACCACTTAAATCCTACTTTCTATATGTAATAAAATCACTTTTTACGTATTAATTAACTCAGAGTATATATTAATACCTGGGGGAGCAAACAACTGTGCATATCTCTGTTACAGAGGGTGAACAATTTATGAGTTTACCCTGCATAAGCTTTATACAGGGTAAAACGGATTTATTTGGGAGTTGGGCATCTGAGTGTTAAAGACAGGAACACTTCTGTAAACATGCAACTTTGGGGCAAGTGATTCAGACCCTGGGTCTTTGTTGGAGGAGATAGGAGTGTCTGGCTCAGCAAGACAGGGTGCTGGGGCCCCGAGCTGGCAGGGAAGGCAGGGGTAGAAGTAGTCTTGGCTCATCAGGTGGCAGCTCCCAGGGGGGTTCTGTGATCCAACTCGTCACAGCTGTGAAGGCCAAGACTATACTAGGGTTCAAAAAAGAACTAGACAAATTAATGGAGGATAGGTCCATCAATGGCTATTAGCCAGGATGAGCAGGGATGGTGGCCCTAGCCTCTGCTTGCCAGAAGCTGGAGCACCTGGCATAGACCACTGTCAGAAGACAGGATACTGGGCTGGATGGACCTTTGGTCTGACCTAGTATGGCCGTTCTTATGTACGGTACTCCATGTATCTGCTATGCTTACCCAGCAGGTCCAACTGAGTTCAAACACTTGCAGTTCTTCCCTTTGGGAGTATGTGACCAATGGTGAATAGAACCACCAAGCAGCATTCTTAAACCAAAGTATGTTTCTTTAACAACAGGACAAATCATTTAGAGAAAAGGGATTTTAAAACAATAAATATTCTCCAGGCATGTTTGCCTTACCATCTCCTGATGATAACCCATGTAGAACTATATTCTTCAGACACCTCAGTGGGTCCTGGGTGTCAGTCTGGCTCTCCCAAACAACTACATCCTTCTCGAGAGAGACCCTTTCAAAACTGCCAGAGTTCCTTTGTTCTTCTGTTTTCCTGGGCTTTGGACCTTCTGGACACAACTAGGTTTGCAGATTGGCTGGGGAGAAGGTAACATCTTCACAACCAACAGTTTGGGTATTGTCCCATAACACTACTCAAGTGTTTTCTGAGGGTGGCTTACCGTGAACCTCTCTTTAGCTTCCTGCTTGTTCTTCTTATAAAGTTCTAGTCAACTAACCCAACATATGCTTATAGTAAACACCCCAAAAAACAGGTCAACACAGAGGGTTCATAAATTATTACAGAGCAGCTCAAAATGTGTCACACTGATATTAACCTAACATTTCCCTTTTAATATTTCACCCAATTACTATTAGTGATATCAACTTGTATACCTATACCTATTTGGTATTTATATCCTTCAAGTATATGGACAGGGTAACCATGTCAGCAGTAGATGACTAGTGAGGCACTATACAAAACTCAATGAAAGAGTACATGGATCTTGCTGTAACATTTATTACACACAAATATGAAAAACATTATTAAGGTTCACAGTCAAGCGCTCAGAAGTTAGGAAATGACACCATTAAGCTTGTCTGGGCTTCAATCCCCGGGTGCCTATTGAGCCTTTAAGTAAAGGAGCATGTATCATTGTTTCCATAGGACACCTGACTCATTCAATACACAGAATGGACAGATCTCACGTAATGAGCAGCTCGTCGATAATTGGTGTTCTCCTCACTCAGTGTGAATCCCCGGGCCTTATTCAACGCACCATTTAAACCCTCCTCTGAAGAGAGAATGATTAATTTCCTTAGTTTCACAACACCCCTGAGAGGCGAGGGGATGGCATTCTCCCCATTTAATAGGTTGGGAGCTGAGTCAGAGGGACTTTAGGGACAAAAGTATCCACCAATTTCAGGTGTCCACTTTGAGATGCTTAATACCTGATTTTTCAGAGTACTTAGCATTCTTTATATAGCACGTTATATGTTCAAATCACAGCTCCCACTGATTTCGGTTGCAGCTAGAAGCACTCAGCACTTCCTTGCTCCAAGACATGAGGGCACTACAGCGTTTCAAAGAAAATATCATCGGACTTTTTAAAACTATGGACAAAACAACATATTTTGCCCTAGTCTCCTGAAAATAGCCCAGTCATTTAGGTTGAAATTTTCCACACAAAAACCCCTCAGCCTGAGGCAGACTTTCTGCATGGAAATGGCTAATGTTTAGCAAAGTTATAAGCAACTGAAAGCAGGGATTTATAGAATAATAGAAATCTAGGGCTGGAAGGAACCTCAGGAAGTCATCTAGTCCAGCCCATCATGCTGACAGTGAGAAGTGTCGGATACTTTTTATTAATAGACAGTGCTATCAGCCATACTTATATACATATTCAGTTCCTTTAAATTATTACTCATAGATCAATCCTTCCAACTCCCTTATCATTTTTGTTACTCTATCTTCAATTTCTTCCTATTTCTTGAAATCAGTTTAAAAATGTTCTAGCAAGTACAAGAGGGATGTAAAGATATGTACATCCTGCTTTGCTCATGTTTTATTGGTGTCGATTGCACATGGAACGATAACATGGGTATCTAAATATTTAAAAAGTTACTTTGGGGGAAAAAATGTTACTAGGTAGCAAGATTGCAACAATTTCACACAGAAGTGGCAGATTGCAACAAAACAAAAAAGGAAAGGTACCAATGGTTTCTGAATGGAATCTCTTTCTAGTAAGTGCCTTTCGAGGCCATACTTTGTAGTAACAACTATGCAGGTACACGAGAGCCATAAATATAACGAGAGAGACGTTTCTAAGTGCACCGATCTAACCCGTCTCATTTTAATGAAAATATACCTAATATGGCCTGGGGCAGGCCAACTGCGTGTTTTTTAAGGCACGGGAAGTGGTGCTGGTGATTCGGAAACAAACCTATACCCTAGAATCGTGTTAGATATCTTTGGATGAGATGTAAAATCCCTGATCCTGAATACTAGTTGCCATTAATTAAGGGTAAAAGCAATAAGCCTACTGTCTTGGCCAAAATAATTATTTTTTGACTACTAACCATTTTCCTGCTGGTTGACTTAGGCACTAAACTGTTTGCATGCCCTAAATGGTTGTGCAGCACTGCAGTGTGCTGTTAAATAGCTGTCATGCTTCAGCCAGTATTTCAGTGGTTGGTGAATCTTATCTCCTGTCCGTCTATCAATTTGTTGCAATTTAAGGTGATTTGGGATAAGATGTGTTATAAAAATATAAGGTACTACTATGTTAGACACGCAATGCCTTGGGTATCTTTCCCTTCACTTTAATCCAGCCATCTAACCTTCCTCAGGACTTAGACACTGCAGCTGGCAATGGTCACAGTTTCTCTGAGTAACTGTACTTCTACACACTGTTTAAAGGTAGTGTCACATGTCATATTTTAGTTTCCCATCCTGGACAGGGTTCAAAAGTTACCAGGGCACATTGGCAGATATTTGTACCCAGAAATGCTATTATTCTAAATTGAAACAAACCAGTCATACTCTGCATAGACATCTCACTTTGCCTGCTATTGAAGCACAGCAACCTCTGCAGCAAAATGTGGCAACTGTTTAACAGGGTAACACGTATTACAGTTCAAGAAAGAAAATCACACCAGACTAAGTCTGCAGGGTACTTTCTATGTGGCCAGAACATAATTAATCAAGTGGGAATCTAGCTAGGAAGCTGGGTTAACATCCCTTCTATCATTGTATGTGTGTTGGACTACCATGTATCAGAGAGTAACTAAGCAGCAGTTGAATAGATATGGGTGACTGACATGTTATCTATGTATCCTGTGGTGATCGCTACTTTAACTCAACCTTCCATCTGGAATTATTTTTGTTTTCTTTTCTAATGCATATATGAAAGTATCAGTACCAGAAGTATGACCTGTCATTGGATTTGATGATATACATCTCCTCTCATCCTTAGGTCCTTTACTTTCGAACTCAACTGTAGGTTACAATGCATTTGGTAAAGATTTCCATTGCTGCTCAGAAGAGAGTGCATCCTTTTAACATAGCTGCAGCTCCCAGGCTTCCAGATCCCTATTTTTTTCTAGTGTAGGCTGCTTCCTAGGAGCCAGCAGCTACTGTATGTTTGAGTATTTCTTCATGAATATTAAGTCACGAGGATCTCCGAGTACATTAAAGGCTTGCTAGGAAACTGAAACAAAAGAGCCTTGCTGCATGCTACCTTTCATAGACTCATTGGCAATACTGCCCATGAGTGCTGCAAAAGCAAATGACTGGATAGCGAGTATCCATAGGCGGCAAGTTTTAAGGGAAACTCGCATTCATTTTCTCTTTGCTACACATCCGTGTTCGATATCATCAACACCACACATGTTAGATGCAACCTGCATTACGTTCCATGAGATAGATCCTGTTAATGTATTTCACGCCAGCCTCTTGGAGAATAACGTAGGAGACGGGAAGGGTTGGAATGCCGACGGGGGAAAACACAACGTAAGAGCCTCTTGGTTAAAAAGCATGATTGCAGAGGGTGAGGTTGCAAACCAAATCACACATTCACAAACACCACGATGCCAGACCACAACTGCCCCTCAGTGCATGCTGTTGCCATGGTTCCTCTCCCTCCCACTCTCCTTCTGGTCACCTCTACAATGGAGCAATAGTATATCTTTTTATTGCTGCCCTTGGCATTACCCCCTAAGCTTTTGGGAGGATGGGGGGTTGGGTCAGAGCCATACTTAGGTGGTAGTTCTTGGCTGCTGGTGTTTGTGGAGGGGCAGTCTGAAAGAGGTAGACCCACTAATGCCTGTTTTGGTGGGGTAGTCAGGCTGCAGCTGTACTAGTCCATCAACTCCCTGCCACTGCTTCTGTGGCAAACTCTTAAAGCGACTGGACCTGAACCACACAGAAGGGACCCTTACCCAAGAAGGTGTAAGGGTCCCTCTACAAAAATCAGCGAGCTGGGTCTATTGTCACTCCTGAGCAATAGAACGTAGAAGTAGAACAGGAAAGATCCTTGCACTAGACATGTGCAAAAATCATTTCATCCAGTGCTGAAATGCAGCTAACATCCATTGTCTAACAGTCTGCAGCAATATTACACAGCTTTTTAGGATGGGAATGTAGAGGAAGGCAGAATGTAGTTACCCAAACTGGAATTTGATCGGGATACCAGGGCTCACTTGTAGGGTTGCCAATTTTCTAATCATAACAAACTGAACACCCCTGCCCTGCCCCTTCTGGCTCCATTCCCCTTCCTCCATCAGTCACTTTTCCCCACCTTCACCTGGCTGGGACAGGGGGTTGGGGTGTGAGAGGGGGTATGGGCTCTGGGGTGCAAGAGGGGGCTTTGGCCTGGGGATGAGGGGTTTGGGGTGTGGGGGTGGTGAGGGTCTGGCTAGGGCCAGGGAAGAGGCATTTGGGGCACAGGAGGGAGCTCCAGGCTGGGGCAGGGGATTGGAGTGCGGGGAGGGGTGCGGGGTCTCAACAGCACTTACTGCAGCTCCGAGGAAGTATCTGCCAAGTCCCTGCAGCCTGTAGGCCATGGGCAGCCAGGGAGGCTCTGTGTGCTGCTTTCGCACCAGCTGGTGCCGTCCCCCACAGCTCCCATTGGTCGCGGTTCCCGGCCAATGGGAGCTGTGGAACTGACCCTGAGGCGGGAGCTGAGCGCAGAACCTCCCTGGCCACCCCAACGCCTACGGGCTGCAGAGACCTAGCAGCCGCTTCCAGGAGCCACACGGAGCTAGGGCAGGTAGGGAGCCTGCCTTAGCCCCAGACCCCCACTGACCGGGTTTTAGTGGCCTGGTCAGTGGTGCCGACTAGAGCCACTAGGGTCCCATTTTGACCAAGCATTCCGGTCAAAAACCAGACACTTGGCAACCCTACTCACTTGTGAAACATGTGATAGATACGGCTTCTTTAAGGGACACCGTCACTGAGAGGTCTAACTGGCCTGCATCTTATTTTCCTTGTATATCCGTTTGCAGAGTCTATCCACAATCCAGCTACACGAGCTACAGCCCTTCGGCAAACCAGTGAGAGATCATGATGAAGGAACACATTTCTCAGGGATGGGCCAAGCAGATTTCAATTTCAAGCTCCCAAGGGCTTAACACAAACAAACATAAAACAAATTATTCTAGAAATACAGGGGTGGGAGGTGAACATTGCTGCTGTCCTTAAAAGAAAAGAGAGAGAGAAAGAGGAACAAAATGAAAAACTAGAGAGCCTGAAGCAAAGAGAACCTAACACATTCTAGAAGAGTTTCAAGCCTTAGGTCTGACTCACTCATAGGGGCTGTAAAAAAGATTCTTTCCCCCTCCCTATATTGTTAAAATAAGCCACCTCCTGTCAAATATAGGTTTCCCCTTGATAGCACACACAACATTTTAAAATCTGCCTATGTGGGTAAAAATTACAAATGGGAGAACTGGTTTGGAAAATGAAGAACAGCCTAATAATTTTCACTTATGTTGCACCAACCCATCTTTATGGCTCTGAAATGTCTGATTGCACTTTACATTTCCTCTCTCATTACTTTTCATGAACAACTGCCCTTCCCATTTCCAGGCAGGAATGGAGCGGAAAGCTGAAATGCTATGAGAAAAGCACTTGTCTGAAATGGTTTGCCCATGTCAGTGGCTTGCCCGTGCCTGGCCATCTTTATCTGATAGATGATGCAAGGTCATGATGAGCTTGGACACATAAAGGGCACCTGCTACAGTGAACGTGTCTTAATTTCCCTAACGGGAAGAGCCCTTTCTTCAATTTCAGACACGTATGGATACTTGTTCAAACTGCAGTTGGACAATGTTAAGAAAGTCCACCTCCCAGGCTGACATCTGACGAGCTTTTTGTCCTGCTTTTTGTCCTGCATATTGTACCAAATGCAGGGATGCAGTGTGTAGGTTCTTGTATTTCAGTATTCCAGTCCCATAAAACAGTTGGAAGTTCATCCTAAGCAGCTGTACCTTTGTTGGGGGCATTCCCATTGGAACTTCACAAACCAAAGCAGAAAAAAAAAAAATCAGAAGGCATCCTTAATTCCATTGCCCAAGAATATGCAAAAGTATCATGAAGCAGCAAAGGTTAACATAGCTGCTTTTAGGACATCATAAGTGGCAGTACCAGGACTATCAGTGGGGATTATACCACTGAAGCATTCTTAGAAACCAAGATGGTCCTCTCTACAGCATCACTGCTGTGTGCAAGACATGGAGGTTAGAATCCCCACCTTTGAAATCCAAATTGAAGCACATAGGCCTGACCCAATATCTACTGAAATCAAAGGAAAGACTCCCATTAACTTCAGTGGCCACTGGAACACACCCAGAATGTTTGTGTGTATGGAAGAGTTGGAGGGAAATGCAGCACAGAACTCATAGAATGCAGAGGTTCCTTTTGTTATGGAAACACATGTAAAGATGAATGCTACAAAACCAGACTGGAAAAGTAGAGACAGAAAGCACCTCTCCAGTCTGAGAGAAAACTCTAACCAAAGTCCAGAAGACTAGACAATAGTTGCCCTCCCTTCCAAAAAACAACCAACCAACCAACCACTGTGAAAATCCAATCTCCTTTCAGATTGGAAGGCAGTGGAAAATGGATGTATATGGTATGATTGAATTTCTCCGACTGTTTCATCATCCTAGCGCTAGCATCTTATATGAAACTGTGGTTTATTAATTGAGTTTTGAGGAGGACCTAAGGGAGCAGAAGTTATACCAATCTAATCAGGATGTGACAAACAAATGCATCAAAACGTTGGGTTGTCAAAATCCAGAAGATACTTAATTCCAGCAAGATTTCAAAACTGGGAAAAAAGGGTTTGGCAACAGGGTTAGTAATGATGAGAAAGGAGATAAACGTTCAGGCGGAGGGAGATAACCAAATTTTTTTCCAGTTGCTTGTGAAAGTAGGCCAACTTTCTTCATACTTTGTGAGCTCTCTGCTACACAAACCAACATTTTGTTCTAACGTAGGACTCAGCTGTCTTCTGCCATTTACTCCATCTGTTTTCAGTGAGCATCTGAACATACCATAGACTTCAACAGTAATAGAATGACAGATATATGAAACAAGCAATTTCACCCCAAGGTAAAATGTATAAAGCAATAAGGGAGAACACCGCATGAGCTGTTGAGCTATATCTGACAAAGCAGGTAGAAAAATAGAGAGTGTAACACTACAGTGTCATTGTTGCATAGGAATGAAATAAGAGTGAGTTTTATAATTCCTGACTACTGGATCTGTAACAGAAGCCAGGTACTGCAATTATCTATATTGACAATATTATAAGAACAGATCAGAAAGAGAGAGAGAGAGAGAGAGAGAGCGCGCACACATACTTCAAAATGTTCCTCTCCACACAAAAAAAGTACCACAATTTTAATTAGAGAACACCCTGCATTTCCCAGTCCCATTTCCTATCAACACACCAAAGACGGTTTCAGACGCGAATTGCAGATGAGCAAAATATTCCAGGCGAACGTATGGTGTAACATTATTTAACACAATACAAGGTGATGAATAAAATGTATGAAGATAAGCTATCAGGACAGACACTTGAAATCCTTCATGAGTAATCAGAGTTTGCCACGGGTGAACATTTTTGAACGGTGTCAATAAGTTTCCAAGGAGATGGCTGAAAATAGCACAAGTTTAGGAGCAGGATTTAAAGTTTTGGTTTTTGAACAACAGGTGCAACAGAATTTTCAAAGTTAAATGATGTTTTGTTTGTTTGTTTGTTACACAAATAGAAAATCCATATGGCTCTGGCTGAGCCAAAAATAACTTGTTCTAACAAATTACACACACAAAATAAATCCAAAGAAACAGAGTGTGTGTGTGTGTGGGGGGAGGGTGAGTCATAAAAGACCTGATTTATCCCAAAAGGAAATCAGATTGGACCAAATCCTGAGGTCATGAGGCAATCAGGCACTCACTACCACTGCTCTCACCACCCTGGTCTTCTTGATCACTCCACCATCATCCCCAAACGTTTCTTCTTTGTATCTCCCCACTCCCACAGACATCCACGTTTTTATCATGGAGTCACTTGCTGCATTTTGTCCCCTCAGATCATACACTCAGATCTCCAGGATCAATTAATCTTGCTATAATCAACCATTGGGTGACACAGCCATTTAGGTCATTTCCAGGCAACTAACATGCAGTAAAAGCAGCCAGTCAGATTTCAAGGTTATTTTATCAGCATTCCACGTAATTTATAATTAGGGGTGGACGCAATGTTTCCAGAAGATAAAATCCCACCAAGATTTTGCCGTTTTCTAGAACCAAACTCTTTTGCAAGGTTAAAAGTAATACTTTGTACTTCTAGGACCTGATCCAAAACCCCATGAAACCAATGGGGTTCATTGTTCCATTTGCTTCAGTGGAAGTTGGATTAGGCACCTATGATGTTTTTCATCAAAGGACAAAACGTTAAATGAAATATGCCTTACAATACTCCAGTGAGGTAGGTAAGTAGCATTCGCCGCACTTTACAGATGAGAAATGTGAGATGCACCGAGAGGTTGAAATAATTGCCCAAGGTCACACACTGGAAGCTTTTGGCAGAGCTCAAAATAAAATCCAGCTGCTGACTCCTAGTCCTGTGCTTCTCTGTAAAAAGCCATCTCCATCCCCAGGAGAAGTCGCAAAATATTTGGTTACTTTTCATTGTGTGAATCCCTCTTTATTTCTGGGTTATACCCAGGTAAGGCAGCAAAAATAACATAACCTGAGCAAGGCCATGTGCATGAGATTTCCAGCCAGATCTGGAATTAACAAATCTGACCAGACAGTATGTCCTCATGAGATTCCCATTTGACTTTTTCAGATCCATGATATTTGTACAAACTTTGTGACATATGAAAAAACTTTGTTTATCTGAACTGCACTCTACCTCCAAACTTTCTGAGGTTTGCCTATAGCTCATTAGAAAGGGAGAAAAACCAGCAAAGGATATTCACTAAATGGACATAAGGTATCTAAATGTGCCTGGCTAGTAAAGTTACTCCAGACACGTATCACAGACTGGCCCCTGACTAGGTCAGAGAATTCTAGCCAAGCTAGAAACAAATTACCTTTGATCTTTATCCCTCTGTTCCAGCACATCAACTTAACTAGGAAAAAATGCATAAACCCAAAGAGTCCTACCTGACCAAAATACTACAGACCCATCCTCGTTCCCAGAAAAGCAACATTAGAGTCTGACTGGAACACTTACAGGATATTATTTGGACTAAAAGGCTGTTTGCTTTTCACTTCTCTGGACAGTTTTGACAGGATGACTATCAGACACAGGTTCAGAGATAGATGTAAAGTGAAAAAAGGCCAATTATCAACTTTTTTTCTCTTTCAAGAATATTGGAAACTGCTTCCTGGTAATGAACAATACTCAAGCATATCATTGAGAGCTGAAAGCGGCTTAACTGAGGCAATTGGAACCATAATTGGGACTATTCTCAAAGAAAACAAAAATGTCTCTCTCCAAATTTCCTGTTATTTTCATAGTGCTGCTGTGCCGCCCTTCCTCCCCCCCTGGAATTACACACTGGGGATTCAGTTTGATAACCTTGGTATTCTCAGAGCAGTCACAAGACACATGCTCTGATAGTCATAGAGCACACAGCACCCAGCATGTTGTAAAAGAATTAGTGATACCATGTTTGTAATCACTGCAGTGTTCACATGCAACAGCTTCAGTGTATATAGTGGTTAGCTAAAAGTCATGGGCAAACGGATTCTGATTCTCATCTATTTTTAAAACAATCTTTCATTCACCTCTGCACATTTAACCCAATCCAGTTCCTGTCAGACACAAAGCTTGACTTGCATTTATCCTGACCTGCTAGAAACCAGCGACAATTCTGGACAATTTTGAGAGAAAACCTTCTCTCACTAGATCTTCTGGCCCTAATGATCTCTCTCTCTCTCTCTCTCGTCTCCCATGTTCCTTGCTATGGTATCAGAGTGCCTGAGAAGATTAAAAAGTTTGGATACTTCTCTAAAATCAAAGTTTAGTCAACAGTCACTTTCAAAAAGTTTAGCTTCTAGGTGCATCTTTAGAGTCTGGTCAAACCCAAATCACACATTTAGTTGTTTATGTAGTGATACCACAAAACTGACATGAAAGGACATGACAAATATCAGCACAGAGTGATAGCAAACTTGCACAGTCTGTCTCCTTAGGCTCTGATTCAGACAAACACTGAGTGTTTGCTTGAATCTCTTCCTATTCTGTATTGAAGTTAAGCCCATGCTTAACTTTAAACACATGCTTAAATCCCATTGAAGCCAAATGCTTAAGTGCTGATCTCGAATAGGAATGTTCTCTTGAATCAGAGCATAAAGATGGAGTAGGATGACAAGAGTGGGTCAAACTACCTGGGGAGATTGCTGTGCTCCTTGCTGCACTCTGGGGATGGGCCCCCAGAGGGTGGGATCTTCAGGAGTGGATTGGGTCATGTAGCAATTCGATAGTTGTTTGCAGTGTGAACGAAAAGGGAAAGAACTGAGGATACTTCAGTCCTGATTAAAAGAGAAAATGGGTATCAGCATGTCAAACAGCATATCCCAGTGAGAAACAATGACCACCAGTGGGTGGTAACTGGGGTCTGCCGAGCAGATAAATACAGAAAAAAATTAAACACATGGCTGTGTTTTTCCAAACATTTTGCAGATTCATTCCAAGTTTTAGCAGTTTCGTTGGTCTAATGCATCACTTCTCTCAGTGATCAGCCAAGGAATAATTTATCATTCCCAGCAGCCATCGTAGGCTTGGAGTACTTGGAGAGGAAAAGAAAGGAAAAATCACACCCAGAAATGAGTCATTTTATGTAAGGAATTTTCTTCCCAGTCCTTGCATAAGTTTTCTTTTCTGCTGGGCTCATGATATTTTGCCATAAGTTAGGTTACATTCACATGTTCAAGTCAGAGTATTCACCCCTAAGAGAAATTCATAAACGTTCACAAGAACTCATGAAAATATCCAGACTTGTTTGCAAATACTTCAACATTAAAAAGGAAGACAATTTTGAAATAAATGGAAAAATAAAAAATAGCAAAGAAGAGAGATTTTTGCATTGTCTAGCTGCTGAGGCAAGTAGACCAACATCAGCATATGGCGCTAGGTCCCATCAGAGACAGGACACGTACCCAAATAGACCATTGGTTTACTTTTCTGGAACAATTCCCGTATTCTTAGAAACACTTTAAAAGCTAACAAGGAATCAAATCGACCATCCATATACAGTACCTTAACCAGGACTGGAGTCTGATGCTAACTTCCTCTGGGGAAATTCAACAACAAAACAACAGTGGGCTGCAAGCAGAGCTGATGTCAATCAATGGAGCTGCACTGGTGCTTTCTCTTACATACTGATGTCAACAGAACTGTGCCAATTATCCTCAGGTGAGGATCAGGCCCATTGTTTAAATATGGAGCCCAATTTTAGGCTATACTGCATGAACTGCCCACTAATACGTAAGTGAAAGGACCAATTTTGTGTCATACCCGACATTATATAAACTGAAAGTTGTCATATTAGATGTTGAGTAATGTGTATCTATTGCAAAAACCTGTGGGCACCTGAAGATAGTAATCTACTATCTGGCACACAAACTCTTTCTGATTTTGAAAATATTAGAAAGCCTGTCCTTAAGCCATTTCTAGCCCAGTTTTGCAAACAGAAGAGGTGCACATTTATGCAAAAACATTTTTTCCAAATGGAGTCATCTGAAAATTGCTCCTCATTAATTTGGAAGCATCACACAGCGTCCCAGTGAGAGAGGATGAGAGATAATTGACAGAACACGACACACAGGTATCAACACAAGCCAAGATGATCACCAACCCCCTCCCCCCTTTTTTTTTTGGTTCACCATTCTAAATGAAATCCCATGCTGTCTTCAAACCGCTACTCAGAGCATCAGAGCGGTCACAGAAGGAACACATAGAGAGCACTGAAATGACTGATTGACCTATTTCCATGCCGGTCTGTGGGACTGTATCTAAGCACTGTAATTCTGAAGGCTAGACACACATACAGGTAAGCGATTTTCCCGTTTACTCCCAGGAGGGACTGCATCCAGAGACTAACAGCAAGCTCCTCAAGGAGTTCACTACAACCTCCAGAACAGCTATTAGTTAACCCTACTGCACTGGATACACTCTCTAATTAGGTTAGCCCTTGGGAATCTAGTCTTTGGGGTGATGGGGAGAGGATTTACTAACTAATTCTTCTTGCCCTGTTTCAGTTATTTTGTTCACTGGACACTGAACAGCAGCCAAGTGTTTTCTACATGGGAACATTTTCATTCCTATTTTTCTTTCTAAACTGCACAGAAAATAAGATCGAAAGAACATTAATATTTACAAAACCACTGCAATTAAATTCACGCATATGACAAATGGACCATTTAAAACAAAACAAAACAAACAACCCTTCAATTGACTAGTCACACATTTATTGCAACTGCCAGCTAGCAGCCTAATCACTGAAAATCAAGAGTGGTAAGGGCCCTCACAGCTTAAGGACTCTCAAATCCTCCCCATCTCTTTTTGCTACAACAAAACAAGTCTTGTTACCCAGTGTGACTTCTGCACATCTATCTGTGGCTTCCTAGCGAGCCTGGTTGAGTCTCACTGATATTGGTAGAACTTCAAAGATACAGAAAAGTTAATTGGATGGAATGAAGAATTCCAAAAAACTTCATGTGAAAAGACCTTCAACAAAAGATTTTAATGAAATCTCTAATCCAAGGAGCTGCAATACAGAGCCCCAGCAGCGTACTTGATATTACAGCTAAACCAATAAGACTCATGGGAAGCTTTTCTTTTTGGTTGTTGTTCCTCCAAAATGTGTCTTTTGTACAGTTATATTTTTCCTTTCAATTAAATAGGTTATAAAATAGGAAATGAAAAACAAGTTTAAGAAGTCAATATGGGCCATTGCAAAAGATTCTTTTCAGATATGGTTACCTTTTCCTTTACTGGCCCCAAACAAGAGATCATGTAAATTGGTTGCATTATTCTTTCTTGTTATAAAAGAACTCTGACATGAATAAGCGAATATAATCATTATGTCTGTTGCTGGATGCCCGTCTCCCAGTGCGTTTTCTGCTACAGTGTGCACACGTCGTATATTTTGTGCTAGTAAGCACAGAGGATAGCTGGCCCACTCCTGCAAGGCGGTGAGTGCCACTGACTTCGGTGGGAGTGGAGGACAAGCAGCATCTTGCAGGAAGTTTTCGGCACCTTGCAAAAATGAGACGTGAAAGCAGCACCCGGGTGGGACCCGAGAGTTCTAGGGAACCTTACAGAAGGCAGCTCCTAAGAGAGTGATAGATTAAAGGAAGACGGTTAACAGTTTCATAGCATTTAAGGAGGGGACCATCAGATCGTCGAGTCTGACCTGCATATAACAGGCCATTAAACTTCACCTAGTCAGCCCTGTATTGAGCCCAATAACTTGGACCTAACTAAAGCAGAGTTTGTGTCTGGCTGAATCACACCTACCAGAAAGGCCTCTAGCCTTGAAGAGATCAAGAGATGGAGAATCCACCATTTTCCTTGGTTAATCACCCTCACTATTAGACTTGTTCCCAATTTGAATGTGTCTGTCTTCAGCTTTCAGCCATTGGTTCTTGTTATGCCTTTCTCTACTAGATTAAAAAGCCCTTCAGTGCCCAGTATTTTCTCCTCTTGTGCAATGTAATCAAGTCACCTCGCAGTTTTCTTATGGATAAACAATACAGATGGAGCTCTTTAAGTCTCTGGCTATAAGGCATTTTCTCCAACTCTCTAATCATTTTTGTGGCTCCTGTTTGCACCCTCTCCAATTTTTCAACATCCTTTTAAAAATGTGGACACCAGAGATGTACATCATATTTCAGCATCACTCTCACCAAATGCCATATGCAGATGTGAAAGGATCACATTAGTTCTTTTTGCCACAGCTTAGTGCTGGGAATTCAT
Source organism: Gopherus flavomarginatus (assembly GCF_025201925.1). NCBI lineage: Eukaryota > Metazoa > Chordata > Testudines > Testudinidae > Gopherus > Gopherus flavomarginatus. Next base: position 108,857,592 of record NC_066623.1, on the reverse strand, counting down.
GTTGAGATGCTTATCAACCACGACCACTGAATCCTTTTCAAAGTCACTGCTTTTCAGGATACTATCCCCCCAACCTGAAGGTATGGCCTGCTTCCTTGTTCCTAGATTTGTAACTTTGCATTTTACTGTATTTAAAACACATTTTCTTTGAATAGGGCTAACGTACCAAGCGAGCCAGATCACTCTGTATTACTTTCCTGTCCCCACTTTTATTTACCACTTGGCCAATCTTTGTGTCATCCACAAATTTTTAGCAGCCGTGATTTTGTATTTACAGTACTTCTAGATCATGGAGGAAAACGTTAAATAGCATCAGGTTTAGTACTGAGCCCTTCAAAACCCCACTAGAAATACTCCCATTCAATGATTCCCTGCTGATGACTACATTTTGAGATCTGTCAGCCAGTTCTTAATCCCTTTAACTTGTGCTTCATTGACATTTTATAGTGCTAATATTGTTAATGAGAATGTCCTGCAGTACTAAGTATATTACATCTAGGTATTACAGATAGTATAAAAGGGACTTTCTTGACCTCTAGGATATGGCATTTACTGTGCTGCCCATAGGATGATTGGCCCTTTATAAGGGACTAGTGACCTGGGTGTGACCTTGGAACACCTTAGAAGGGTCTGATTTTCAGAAAGTGCTGAGCACACACCCTGTTAATATTTGGCCCCCAATCTGGGCATCCAAAACGGAGATACCACAAATCACTAGCCCTTTTTGAAAACATAGACCTAAGACTTCAACTCTACATGTTGGTTTCTGTCTTTCTGTTGTTGATGTTATTAAGGAGAGGAGTTTCCTCCCGGGTACCCACCTATTGCTTCACAGGGTGACCTGGAGGGAAAGAAGCATGAGCGTGTGAGGAATGGAAGATGGAACTCCAGACTCCACCTCTCTCGCTGTTGGAGCTGGAATATTGAACAAGCAACATGAAGAGATATAAAACCAAGCTAATGAGATGTTCTTAACACCCAGAAGACACATTTATTCCAAGACATACACACCAGGACACCCTGCCCTGCTCTACTGCACTGAGATCTCCTTCATGGATGGCACTGGTTTGAAGTTTTTTGTTGTATTCCAATTTTTGCTTATAAAAGCTGAGCACAAACATCCTGAGATTGTTTTCTACCATCCTCATTTTCTGATGATGACAGAGTCCACCAAAGAGAGAGAGTCGGTCTTGTCAGACAGAGGCTTTTAGGATGGAGTATACTACATTGCTTGTCATTTTGATGGTATTTTATCAACTTACTGCTATCAATAACTCTCATTTGGTGAAAAAGGTTGTTGAACAGTAACACTGATATACACAGAGAGAAATTTAGGTGATCACTTTAATTAAATTAAGATTAACAATCAAAGACAGGTACAGCTCACCAGAACTTAACATTGCTATTTACACTGATTAATCACTAAAATCACGTTTAAACCTTTTAAGAGTTGGTGATTTAACATAATGTATATTCCCAGGTATATAAAAATACATTACTTGTTTCCAGGGCCCAGGGAAGGATCTCTCAGTTCTTCCATAGTCCATGTTTATATAATATTTGTTGGATCTGCTGCATATTTTTCCTTTCCTGGTGCAGTAAGTCCTGGCCTATCTCCAACTTCACTTGTCACCAGTGCCATGTTCTATTATCATATTTCACAATTTAGGGATTCTACTCTTCCTGTAGTGATGGGTGAACCTCACAAGTTTGGATACTGACACAAAACTCAGCCAAACTATCCAAACCCTCGCTAAATGGTACTGGACAGGCACTCATGAGATTTCAGGTACATCCCATTTCTGATCATACCAATAGTATTGTGGGAAGAAATTTTCTTCAGTACTTCCTGCTTCTAACAGGTGTGGAAAGACCACAAAAATAATCTCCCATGCTATTTCACCCTGCATCTTATATTCAGTTTATGTCCATCACTATACAGCCAAAGCACCTTGCCGGAGATCAGTCCAGGTTGCGCTCGATCTGCAAGAAGGCAATGTCACTTAAAGATTTGCCATGATGATGATGATGATTCTTTGTAACGGAATTCACCATTTAAAAGACCGGGAATATCCCTAGAGCTGTTAGAGTCTGGTAAAAACTCTATTCTTAGTCACATCCATAAATATCACCTCAGCTAGCAAGACTAAGGAATAATCAATTATATGGGATTCTTCCAAAATCAAAATTCACCTGCAATGAACAATAATTTGAAAATCAAATCTCATTTCATAGGGTTGAGTTCTCAAAAAAAAAAAAATCACATGCCTGAATCTTCACCATCTTGAGATCATAGAATCATAGAATATCAGGATTGGAAGGGACCTCAGGAGGTCATCTAGTCCAACCCCCTGCTCAAAGCAGGGCCAACCCCAACTAAAACATCCCAGCCAGGGCTTTGTCAAGCCTGACCTTAAAAACCTCTAAGGAAGGAGATTCCATCACCTCTGTAGATAATCCATTCAGTGCTTCAGATCTAACTAGGGATTAGTTTGAAATACAAAGACCTAACCAGAACACCCAAACTCCACTGTACTCAGATCCAGAGTATTGGTTCAGTCCATTAGAGAGAGAAGAGCCACACATGAAGTTCTTCAGATTCACAGTTTAGAGGTTGGAGGTGTTTGCATCCTAGGGGCTTTGACATGCGTCCTAGCATGTAAAATGATCTAACACACAAAAGTGTGTCAATTAGTTCCTCCCAAGTATTAGTCACTTGACTTCCCAGGAAACAGGGAGAACTCAGCACTTCTGAAAAAAAATCAACCCTGTGGGTCAACTGTCCTTTGCAGAGATTCTTTGGCAATGAAGGGAAAAGCATGAAGACGACCTAGGACTTGTCAGTAGATGAAGTGCATTTGGGCTGGTTGGGGATGATTCGTAATGGTGATCCCTGATCCTCGCTGGCTAAGAATTGCACACATCCTATCAGAGTCAATACCCCCTCTCTCCCGGCCACCACAGCTCATTTGGTTGCCTTGTCCACCAGTTGCACATTTGTCTTTTAGCACTTTGGGGCAGGGATTGCCATGTATTCTATGTCTGTACAGTGCTTAGCACAACAGGACTGTAGCAATATTGCAATATAAATGCTTAAGACGAAGACGAAGAAGATGACGACGATGAAGAAGAAATCATTCAGCCTAATGAACAATGCACGCTGAAATCCAGAGAGACAGAATACCTGCAACACACACTGCTACACTCCCTTCAGATGTTCAACATCTCTCTACCCCCACCCTTTCCTGGGACTGCCATGTCTCCACCTACTCCTCAGTTACTGCCCGCCCCTGTGAGAATATATAGGGAGCAGTATCTCTGAAAGCTAAGCCAGCAATGCTGTCCAGGCAAGGTGTCTCCTCATGTCCTCCCTCCCCGCTGTGCACCAGCATAAGGGCGAGGCAACCTCTTGCCCTCGTGCTTAGAAGCAGTGAGAAGTCTCAGATTTTCCCTTTCTCCAGTTTAACGGGCAGTGTGACAGAACAATTGCCGCACTGGCCTCAGGACGTTGCAATGCTCCCTCCCTTTCCTTTAAATATGACTCTCTGACTTTGGCTGAGGCATGGGCAGGAGCTATTTAAGCCAACCCCTCCCGCATTGCAGCGGCGTTCCGATGTCATTAGCAAACCAGCTGCTATCGACAAACCGACAGAATTTACTGTTGATATTTTGGTTAAAGAGACAATTGAAATTCCCCTTCCCCAGACATTATCACTGTATAATCTATACAATTCATCAGCTCAGTGGCCATGTCAATAAAGAAAGGGAAAAGAGGCCATTAGTATTCAGAGCACATGCATTACACAAGGCAGCAGGTTTATGATCTGCACAACCTGAAATAAGCACTTCTTTTCCCTGGGGACTTGGGTTAACACTGAGTAGCTGCAAGTTAATTTGCTTATAATTTATTAATATACATCCCTTCCCGCTTGTGATGGGGATGAAGGCTAAAATACCTGTCCATCCCACATCTGCAGTAATTTCCAATGCTCTGTCTGCCGTACAGCCCAATGCATCCTGACAGGCCATTTCCTGTTTTCTCTCACAATTACAACTCCATTCTGGCCTCTATCTTTGCCACACAGCAAGTAAAGCTATCTGATCAGATCCAGTAGCTGCTTCCTACCCAAACATCAGCCATTGATTCTTATCAGGCTAGCCTGACCTTTCACCCTCACCCTATAACAAGGGGCAACACCACTGGAAGACTCATAATTCCCATGCTGGTTCCCCATTTGCTCCAGAAGGGAAGTACACTGCTACTAGGCTAATTACTTTCTCTGCTTCCCTGCCCCGTACATTGAAGGAAGGGGGGAGGGTGTAAAGTCCTTGCCCTTGTTACTGTCTACCCTGTGTGGGAGGGGAAGTAATAGTCACATGCAGGCGGCTTTCCCCGTGCTCTCTGACCCATGATTCAGGTGTCCTCCAAAGAGGCATAAGAAGATGTCTTAGTTCCTGAGAGGGCTGTTTTGAGCACCTGCATTCTCACCTGTGAATTATTATAATAAACCCACTCGCAAAGGTTAGGAAATGAAATAGATCACAGGGTTCAGATCACATTTCAGCAAATCCTTGGCCACCTGGAAATTCAAGGTGGTCACTGAGCTTGTCATAAACAGATAGCTAAGGGTTAATGTTCTTTTACCTGGAAAGGAGTAACCTGAAACACCTGACCAGAGGACCAATCAGGAAACAAGACTTTTTCAAATCTGGGTGGAAGGAAGTTTGTGTGTGAGTCCTTTGTCTTCTGCCTGTACTCTCTCGGCTAGGAGAGGATTTTTCTGCCTCCTGCTTTTCTAATCTTCTGTTTCCCAGTTGTAAGTACAAAAGATAAGATAGTGATTGATATGGGTTTTTTTAATTTTGTATTTACATGGGTGTAGTTGCTGAAGTGTTTGAATTGTATTCTTTTTGAATAAGGCTGTTTATTCATATTTCTTTTAAGCAATTGACCCTGTATTTGTCACTTTAATACAGAGAGACCCTTTTTATGTATTTTTCTTTCTTTTTACATAAAGCTCTCTTTTTAAGACCTGTTGGAGTTTTTCTTTAGTGGGGAACTCCAGGGAATTGAGTCTGTAGCTCACCAGGGAATTGGTGGGAGGAAGAAGTCAGGGGGAAATCTGTGTTTGTTAGATTTACAAGCCTGACTTTGCATACCCTCTGGGTGAAGAGGGAAGTACTTGTGTTTCCAGGACTGGAAACAGGGAGGGTGGAATCCCTCTGTTTAGATTCACGGAGCTTGCTTCTGTATATCTCTCCAGGAACCCAGGGAGGGAACATCTGAAGGGGGGAAGGGAAATGGTTTATTCCCCTTTGTTGTGAGACTCAAAGAATTTGGGTCTTGGGGTCCCCAGGGAAGGTTTTTGGGGGGACCAGAGTGCCCCAAAACACTCTAACTTTTTGGGTGGTGGCAGCTTTACCAGGTCCAAGCTGGTAACTAAGCTTGGAGGTTTTCATGCTAACACCCATATTTTGGACGCTAAGGTCCAAATCTGGGAATATGTTATGACAGAGCTGTATCTCTATAGCCAGTCAGAATTGCAGGGAGAGAGCTGGATAGAACACCAGCCCCCTTCTCGAAAAGCACAGGCTTCTTCTGTTGGAGCTAAAGGAGAAACGTCATTAGCAGCTAACAACGTAGCCAGATTTTCAGAACAGCCCAGCACCCACCATTCAGCCAGATTTTCAAAAGAAAATAGCGCTTATTAAGTCATCTGAGTAAGAGCCAGAATTTCAAGCACTTAGCACCCACTGGGACACTTGTATCCAGACTTACACACATTTTGGAAAATTCAGTCTCCAGGGTGTTAGTGTGGAGGGGGATCCTTCCTCCAAATGTAATGAAACTTTGGGCTTGTCAGAGATCTGCCACTGAGAAGGGAGAGCTGTGTTTCGCCCACAGAGCAGAGAGACCAGGCTGTGAGGGAGTTTGCATGCACCATGCTGACAATGAAATGAAAATGGAAACTTTCAGGAAGCCGATATCCTCCCCACTCTCCTAAAGTGATATACATCCTCATATTATTTAATATTGTTTTATTAATATAATATTGTTTTAGATACCGCATGCTTATTATTTAGATTTCTCTTGGGGTTGTTTTCGTGTTACATGATGCTGCCCTAAGGACTAATATTATAAATTATACAGCAAGCTGCCATCACTTTAAGTACTGCAGTTTAAAAAAAGAAAAGAACAGCTGTCATCCAGGAAAAAAAAAGAGACAAACATTACCTTAGGCATCTATTGTTTTTCTAATAACTGAATGGGATTTTACACACACAACTTTGTCTATAATAGGAATGTTGGACTTTTCCATCTAGATGTGATAAATCCTTCACAGATTTAAGGTTAAATACCAACTTTTCAACTGTCGAAGATGATAAAACTAGATCACAGGCAATGTGATTACTTCAGGGTCTACATGAATGATCACCAGTTGCATGTGCTAGCATACAAATCGATGCAACTAGAGAAAAAGCCAAGATCTTGGTCTACAGAGCATTTAATAAAAAAATGAGTTCCTTAGCACTCTTCATTCACATATGGCAAATCTGTAGGTTTAGGTTAGCAGATGCTGTTTAAACAGGGAAAAATTTAAAGAGAGTGTCACTCTGAACAAAAATTCAAGTGCTGCATGGCATACATCACACTTAACTTTAGCTAGAGATTTGTTGGGGGACAGGAGTCTGGTTAAGGGGAGCACTCAAGTTATACCTCAAAATAATACTGCAACTAAAACAAGCCTAGGGCCCAATCCTGTGAAGTGCTGAGCCCCTCCAATGAGTTGTGGAACATCCACCTGCTCTCATTGTTCTACCATTTTACAGTAACACATAAAGACAATGGCCCAGAGCTTCTGCGCAGGCTAAGGAGCAGCTGGTGCAGGTGACAAGCAGGGTGAAAAAGTGGTTCTAAAATGTTCTTGTGCTTCCCTAATCCTGGGGCCATCCCGGCACCAGTTCAGTCCGTGGTAAAAATAGAGCAACCTTTGTGCTGCTTTAATTTATGTCAGCACCCAAGAACTCCAAGGGCTGTTCCTGCAGCTAGGGATCACTAAGGTGTAAAGGCAGCCCCAGCCATGCCTCATGGGCCAGAAGCCAGAACAGATGCCATCTGTTTCCAGGGGTCAGATAATTCAGCTTTGTCACACAGAGTTGCAATCAATGCTAAGGTAAGAGTATCACAAGGAGGGACCAACAGGGAGTGGTCAGGACAGCATGGGAAAAAGACGGAGAGAACATAATGACTTTGAAGAGTAATGCACACTCAGAGTCTTGGGGGTCAATGCATGTGCTCCTGAAGCCACTGGGAGCTGAATTGTATGACATTTTGTGAGATGCGCTGAACACTTCACAGGAATTTGGCCGTTAGTAATCGGAAATCTCATGAATAGGATTCATAGACAATGCAATTATTTCTACAAAATGTCTTTGGGGAAAATCTAGCCCTATAATTTCATGAGCTCAGGGAATTTCCTCAGTGCAGGCCACAGATCAGTACACTAATTGTCTCATGGATGCTTCCCTCTCCAGTTGCTATTATGTAGACCCCCTTCTTTCCAAGTGTAACCCATTTGGGTTTAGATAGCAAGGCTTCTTTAAAACCTTGTCCTGAGGCGGAGGAAGAGCTGACTATTGCAGGGCAATGGAGAGGGAGAGGGTGATATGATGTGGGTGTCTGTGGCACCAGACAAGAGGCCTACAGTGAGCGGACCCTCACACAGTGAAGCAGCCAACAACCAGACAGAAGCCTGGGAGGGCAGAATGTCTGACTACAGACGGAATCACCTGAGGAGGACAAACTGGAGCTGGACTCAGTATCACTGTTGCCCAGTATGGGGCTTGTGACCTTGCGTTGGGAGTAAGGAGAGAGGCTGCAGCTCACTGAGTGGGGAGGTCATCAGAAGTGGGCACCAGAAGGGTTTGTCGGGAAAAGTTTACTGGCACCAAAGATGACCAGAAACACTCAAAACCCACTGCCGGACTGGAACTCTACCCAGGATTCCTGAACTCAGAGTTCGATGCCTTACTCGGTGTCTGCCCCTTCCTACTGTGATACCACTGGGCCTTGTGTTGGATGTAACCCTGTTTTACCACTCCCTGCATCTTCCCCCCTCCCTGCTGATTTTCTCCATTCATCCCTCTGTAAATAAATATGTCCCTTCATTGTACCATTTGTGTGTGTGTGTGTTTACTCTAGGTGGAAAGGGGTTGGATCACGTGCCCCTGGGGTGGAAAGGAGTTTTCCTAATGTGTTCCTGCATGTTCCTGCATGTGCCTTTTCTAGGTCAGATCTGCCTGCAGAACTGACTCCATCTTGGCCATGAGGGTGCTATAGTCACACAAGCATGACTGGATAACATCCCTGTGTCAAATGCTGCAACAGTTCACTTGGAAAAGTAAGATTAGTAATTACTGGATATATATTTTAGCTACCTTCAGTGGAATTTAACAGCTGGAAATAAGGAGGCGGAGCCACTATCATGAGACCAGCCAGTTGTCGGTGGACCACCAAGAACACTGTTACAGGAGTGGTCTATCTCTGTACATCTGTAACTAGTTAGCTAATAGATAAAGTGCCAGCAGAAGGCATCCAAGAATATGTAGCACAGTTCCTGTGATTTGTAGGAGAACTAAACTTGTTGTGTATTGCAAATGACTTCCTCTACGCAGATCTCTGCGTCCGCTCTTAACAAATGCCATGGATCATAGTCTGGCAACTGCTGCTATAACAATAGAGCTTAGTTTATTTCAACATTTGTGCAGAGATCAACTCAGCATGTTTCACCCTCTCCTCATTTGCAAGATTTAAAAACCAAATTCTACTTTTTGGGTACACCCACACCACCCCATTGATATCAGGCCAGTATTTAAGGACAACATTCGGCTAAACAGTAATACTCATGAAGCACTTTGCACCCGAGGATCTCAAAGGATTTTACAAGTGCTAATATTTCTAGCTTCCCAGCTAACTTTAGCTACGCAGGTATGTAATTATTATCCCTAAATTACAGGTGGGGAAACAGAAGCACAGAGATCTTAAGCAAGTTGGCTGGAGTCACACAGTGAGTCATTGGCAGTGTTAGGAATAAGATCCCGGAGTCTAGGAATTAACCATCGCTAATTACAGTCACAAACACATTTTAGAAGACATTTTTAAAACGTAGATAAAGGGCTGATATGGGAGCCTAACTGCATAAATGAAGCTTAAGTACAAAACTTCAATTCAGTTGGCTGGGACTCCCAAGATGGCTGCTTATCCTAATGGCTCTAAGACAATAATCTTGAATGGTGCTATTTAAATAGAAAATAAATAGCCCTGTCTCTTTAAGGAGATCAGGCCTCATTCTTGGCAGAATAACAGCAGATATAAAAAGAGCCATGATTTCAATATTTCTCATTATGACTCCTCTCCCAGCTCGTCTAAAAATAAAAGGCCACTCTGTAGCTCCAGATCAATCTAACTAAAAGCAGAAGCAAGCACTTACAACAGAATAGTGGCACTGACACTAGCGAAACATTAGTCACATGCAATATTGTCACCATAACGCTATTTTCCAGCCTTTGCAACAACTCGGATTAAATTAGGCATTTTTGCACCAAAAGAAAAATAAATATAGCTTTATTTAATACTTCCAAAAGATTCAGATTCAACTGAGACCCCGAGGCATGCGGTTTTGTTATTAAAGCACATATGCTGACTCTATTGATTAGTGCAGTCCTCTGTGCAAGAGAATTTGTCACATCAATAGCAACTGAAAAATACTCAGGAGCTGTAATATGGTTTAAATGAGCAGTTACCACATCAATATAAAGAGAATTTTCAGTGGCAGTAGATGGGAACCCTTTCGCAAGCTGCTATTTGTTTTAAGATAAAGGATAACAACCATTTTACAAGGACTTTTTTTTAAGTAATGGTGAGCAAAACCGCAACCACTGAAACTGTCTTCAGATCACAGCAGTCAATGAGCAATAAAAGCAGCACTGGGGGAAAAAAATCCAAGCAAGGAGGGAATGGCTATTCTACCAGCCATGTACAGGAAGAGGGGGCAAACAAAACACTCCCTTTCATCTCTACCAACACTCTCTCTATTCCTCTGCCCATAATGCACTGGGTTTGCGAACATGGATCCATCATGGACTTTGTTCTCCAGGGCTGTCAGTCTTGTATATTGCATGAGTTCTAAAATTCACAGGCAGCCAGGATCAAAACATGTAACATTCCTAAATTGTGTTTGGTGTCGGATCTGAATTGGGCGGGCAAAGGTGGATCCAGCCATGCCCTGTGTTGGGACCCAAACCTGTGATGGGTGGTGTGTGCTGGGAATGAGTAGTATAGAACTGGCTATGCCCAAGTAGGTGAATTTCCTGCTGCCCCATTATGGCAGTTTTCTAGCTGCTTGCTTTTCCCTTTCCATTAATGAAACAGCTCCTGGCCCGAGCCCAAGCTACATCCAGATGGTGTGTGGGCAACCTTAAAGAGGCAGATCTTCTGGGAACTTTCCCTGGCTGAAGTGGACAGAGTGGCTGTGTTGGAGCTGCTGTTAAAAATGAGCCAGCAAAATATCAACCTACATGGTCTACCCCCATCATCAGCCCTGGGCATAGTTATTATTGACCATTTGCAATCCAGAAGCGCCTAAACGCCTGAGCTGAGATGGGGGTCCCAGTGTGCTAACCACTGTGTATAGACAGAGTAAATGACTTTCCCACAGTCACATGATGGGGGAGAGATTTTGAGCGTGGGCCTGCTAAACCCAGAGTTGTGAGTTCAATCCTTGAGGGGCCATTTAGGGATTTGGGGATTTAGTTGGGGATTGGTCCTGCTTTGAGCAGGGGGTGGGACTAGATGACCTCCTCAGGTCCTTTCCAACCCTGATATTCTATGACAGGGCAGTGAAAAAGCTGGGAATAGTGCCTAGGTCTATCTGAGTCCCAGCCCAGTGCTCTATCCTTTGGGCCACGCTCCCTCTCAGAAATACAACATATAAACCAAGTTATAACTGGGACCAAAGAGATCAGACAAAAGAAACTTATGTCAAGTAAAGTATCAGGAAAAATTCATTGACAGTGACACACATTAAGACAAGAGTAGTCAATAGGCAGACCACAGGCCAAGTCAGAACTGCCAGATGCTTTTTAACAGAAGTTGAAATCTTTTTATTTACTTATTATCATCATTATTGTTATTATTTTTTCATTATTTTCTCTAGAGTCTGGGCCTTGACTATACCTTGACCAAGAAATTTGGACCTGGACAACAAATAATTGGCTACCACATTAAGTTGTGGAATAGACTCTCAAGGGATGTGGTGGAAGAGCAGTTGCTTGAGTCTTTTATAACACGTTTGGACAAAGCCCTATACAATCTATGGTAGGGAACGATCGTGCATTTTCAGGGGGGTGGATCTCTTTAGTTTTCCATGTACGATTTCTGAGATTCTGTGCATTTTGAGAGATCCAAACAAACCCCACTCCGGTTTCCGTGCCACCAACATTCTTTTGTTTGCGGAAAAATCCAACTAAATGAAAACAAGGAGCAGCATGTGCCGTAAGTTTTGCAGAAGATGAGAAATTTCACAGTATCCTGATATCTTTTGGGTAACTGCTTATTTTATGATGACTAATAGGCAATTACTATGGTAATACTGCAATACAACATGTGTGAGGTTTGGGAATGAGAAATTATAGGTAACTACTTTGGACTCATTTCTATGGTAACAAAAAGTAATTGTCATTAAATACCAGTTATACTGCGGCTGTACCTGGTAATTATAGATTTTTTTATGCCCAGAAACATAAATAAAACCAATACATTTATTCAAAGGTCTATGATTGTTTACTTATATGCTGTTATATAGAATACACAAAGACAAGCACCTAATTAGGAAAAATAAACTCTATTGAAAGCTTCATCTTGTCATACTAAGATGGACACCCTGTTTTTCAATTCAGTTCAACCTGTGAATTACACATGCGTGGATGAAATGAAACAAAAAAAAACGTTTTTTCCCCTAGCAAGCTAGGTGAAAAATAATCAGGGATATTACGCAAATGACATTACATGTATAAGTAGCCATATCTCACAGCAAGACAACTGACTGTTAGAACCCACTTGACATATCCGTAACTGGGTTTTCAGATAAATATAATACTGTCATAGCATTCCCTCTCAGATCTGAACCTTAGAGTTCAGAAAATGAGATACTAGCACCTGAATCCTCTAAGCTTAATTACCAGCTTAGATCTGATAGCACTGCCACCATCCAAAAATATAGTGTTTTGGGGCACTCTGACCTCCCCAACCTTCCCTGGGGACCCCAAGAACCCAGATCCCTTGGGTTCTTAAAACAAGGAGAAATAAACCATTCCCCCACCTTTCCGCCTCCCAGAATTTCCCTCCCTGGGCTATCCTGAGAGATACTGATCCAACCTCTTAAATCACTATACAGAGAAGCATCTCCCTTCCCTTCCACAAAGAGGCAAACAGATTCAAGGAAAACAGAGAGAGATTCTATCTCTCTCCCCTCCCGTCTCCCCCACCCATCCTGGTGAGTTCTCCCAATCCCCTGGAATAAAACAAGGGAAACAAGAAAAAAAAATCAATCAGGTTCTCTAAAAAGAAATCTTTTAATAAAAGAAAGGAAAAAGTAAGGAATTATCTCTGTAACTTCAAGATGTAAATATTATAGGGTCCTATAGCTTACAGACACCAGAAAGAGACTTTCCCCCCAGTACCAATACAAATCAAAATATTCCCAGCAACTACACATATAAACGTTAACTAGCCAGATCCACAATTGCAAATAGAGTAAAACAATCAAAAAGCCTAAACCGCCTGTTTTTACTTACTATTTGAAAAGAAACGTAGAGAGCCTGTAGTAATGTCTGGTCTCTCTCAGACCCTCCGAGAGAAGAACACACAACGGACAAAGAACACACACAAAAGCTTCCCTCCACCCAAATTTAAAAGTATCTTGTCTTCTGATTGGTCTTCTGGTCAGGTGTCCAGTTCCCTGCTTGTAACCCTTTACAGGTAGAAGAGACATTAACCCTTAACAATCTGTTTATGACAAATACCAAAAAAGATTCCATCAAGTAAAAACCCCCAAAGATGGAATTGTCCTAAGTTACAATGTCTGCTACCTCAGGCTCCCCACTCCACCTGCATTACCAGGTGTATCTAACCACTGTCCTTGCAAGCAATGAAAGGGGTTGCACTTGTTTAAATTAGGGAATATCTATACTGTTATCATAGGGTGTGATTACAGCTTGGATAGACATACCCAAGATAGCATTAATCTAGCTAGCTGGGTCCCGGAGCTTCAGCGTGCCCAAGGTTCCGTGCAGGCTACCACAGCTTTTCTGGTCCAGGATCCAAGCTAGCTAGATTACAGTTAGCTCAGATATGTCTACACAAGCTGTAATTACATCCTTTGATTGCTGTATAGAGATATGAGAGATGACCCTAGATCTGAGTCCAGATCAGAATTTTGCAGCTCTGTTTTCTAGTTTAAAGACTGGTGACTTAGGCCCATGTTCTATCATCTAGACCCACTGCCTCCTGTTTAGCAGAGTACGGTGACAATAATAAAGGAAAACCCAAGAGATCACTAGGAAAGTGTTCTCAGTATGGTACAACAAACCCCCAAATTTACATATAAACAGGTGGCTCTTTCGAAGGAAAATAGGCCCCATTTTGTTTGTTTGTTTGTTTTGTGCTATGTTTAAAAAAAGCATTTTAATTTTACAGGAGTTTAGAAGTGTTTATAAATTAATAGTAATTAATTAAATTGAATGGCTTGGTCCTTCTAAAGCTTTCCTAAACCCTTCTTCCCCGAAACAATTATATTTGGCAACATTAATGGGCCCGATCTTGGTTTCTACCAGAATATTTTGCAGATCAAAGTTCACCACCCCGTTTTACATTGTTATCATCAGCAGTCTCCTCAATTTTTTCCTGTGAAAGTGGAAATTAAACCTCAACTATTTTTAGAACCCACTGAAAAGACCTGGAAATTGGTCTGGGAAAATAACGATTTGATCAGCTACTCTACTCCCACACAGCAATCATTAAATTACAACAAAGGCATTCTAAATGTGCCTTTTCTGGGTGGGGGCGTGTTAACGAATCCCTGACCCACTTGGCTATCCAAACCCTTTCCCAAAACTGCTGTGGCTAACTGGGCACATTTGGAACAGGGCGCTTAGTATCCTAAGAAATTATGTAGGAAATGCCTGCTTGGAGCTTCCCCAAGCATTGTGTAATCTTATCAGTATTCGTGATCATTGCCACTGTGCAAAGGAGGAGAAAGTCCTCCCCCGGAGCCCAGGGAAAGCGGATTAAAGGAAGCGGGAAAAGAACTGAAAGTTTCTCACTTCCACTAAAGTTTTTTTTCCCCTACACACTTTCTCTCTTGCATAGCCCTCACCTCAGGGTAATGCCTTCTCTATTTAAAAAAAAACAGCAGCAAGTTTTTGACTTCTTGTCATCTCCCTATGACATGTTTTGGAGTTTTCTCAATGTATTCAGCACTAGAGGAGGATGGGAATGTGACAGCAGCAAACATAGTGTCTCTGTAATGTCACGGTTTAGGATGGATCGCTGACACTAGTATGACTCTATTGGAAGATGTTCTTCACAGGGATGATACCCCTGCATGGGTCAGTAGAAATGAGACCAGCTTGAGAACAAGCTCTTTGTCTGATTCACTGAGTATCTGTTCAGTGGTGCTGAGTGTGAAAGACATGAGCTCGTACGCTTTTAATTGCAAATATGGTCCAAGCCTCCCGTATCAGGGAGAAAATTAAGAAAGGCCTCACAGTCAGATGACAAAACTGAGTCACATGAGCCGAGTTCTATTTCCGACGAAGCCACAGGCTCACTTCATGGCTTTGGGAACTATACGATTCAGAGCTAGATAGTGATTGTCCTTTATGTTTAAAAATCAGCTGGGAGGTGTAATTCCCAGCTCAGGGAGACACGCAAGCGCTAACTCTGCTAGCTTCTAAAAACACCAGTGTGGCCATCACGGTTCAGGAAATTGCTTGGGCTAGCCACATGAGTATGTACCTTGGGGTCAGGCAAGATTATGCTTCAGTGGCTAGGTCAAGCCACTGCAACCATTATTCTTAGGTACTAGTTTGAGCAAAGCTAGCATGTGTACATCTGCCTATACTGGTAATTACAGCACCCAGATGCTGGGCAGATATACCCTTAGTGAAGGCATGTTTGGGGAGCCCACAAGGAGACTCTACAACCACAGGTGTGGGGACAGGAAAGGAAGTGGATAAGTTGGGGTCCTATCCCTTCTTTTCTCTCACACTGGGCCACAGAGTGGCCCTATGAACTGGCAGGGGATGATTTGTGCCTCTGATACAATCCCTTCTGATGCATCTCTTGTGTGGTTTGCACACTACCCTGAGGATAGAGTGGAGCTGTCGACTCTATCCTCAGGGCAGCATGCAAACTGCACCATCTGGCCCTGAGGCCTTACTTGACCTCAGAGAACTGCTGGGACAGAGCTTGATTCACTAAAGACTTGTAAGGCATTTCCAGGTTCTCCTGTGGAAGGCGCTATAGAAGTGCACAGCATGCAGAAGTCAGTTCTCTGCCTTTTCTGGTGTGTTCTTTAGAGGCCTGTTTTAGATCCCAATGCCAGAAGTGGCCAGGGGTTTTGAGAATGGCTGAAGAATAAATTCAACATGTGACCAAGTCCAAGGGCACCACAGTGGGGTCCTTCCCCTCCCTCCTCAGTAACACAGAATCTGGCCATCCCAGACCCCAGACCTGCCTTAGGGATGGGCTATCAGACATTCCAGTGCCAAAGAGCAAGCTGCTACCAAGAACACAGTTCTAAGCATTGTGGCAAGAAACAGATGTTTAAAAAGCTTAAGGGCTAAACTGTATTTTAAGCCCTGGTCCATGCTAGAGGGACCATGCTGCAGGACTCCTTCAGTTGGGACTCTGCCACCCACCGCTCAGTGAGCCAGATCTGTTGGCCAGTCTGAAGGGGGCAGGACCACCTTTCATCTAGGGACTCTGTTGGACTAGCAAGAAGAGGCTGTGATGACTTTGAAGCATTGTGCCTGCTACCTAAAAGAGATCACGGGGGGTGGGGAGGAGAAAAGGGGATTTGAGAAGATCTGGGTGCCCTCTCCCTCCACTCTTGCATATGAGTGCAGGTCTCAAAAACAAATCAGAGACATGATAGCTCTGCATTTTATAATTAACATGTAGACTTTACTTTCCTTACTTGTGTCACTGTCACAGCAAATCAAATGAAGGCAACAATAAATGCCATGAAACAGAGAGTAGTAGCTGCTTGCTGCTGACTCATGGACCACAAAAGGCATCTCTTCTCCTTTCTTGTCATTGCATCTCCAGGATGCCTCACTGAGGATCTTCCCAGACTAAGAAACATATTCCCTTTCTTGCCGCCCTGAGGTATCATCTCAGAAAGGCGAGGTTGACAGATTGGAACTAATATAAGGCAAAGATGAAGCAGTACAGTCATTTCACCTGCAGAAACACATTGCACCATTCAACTGCACAATGCTGACTTTTAGAATAAGTTCTTGATAAGGAAAGTTCAGGCCAACAGCCAGGATGCATGACTTTCAAATTGAGAACATGCCGTTGTATTTCCCTGGCCTACGTCCATGACCCTGGGTAGTATCATATATTAAATGAATGATACTGCTAAACCACAGAAAAATGGAGAGAAGAAGTTAAGAAAAAATACCTTCCCTGGCCTAGATGTTACTGAAGATTTAGAGCTAGGGAACAGAGTTTGGTTGGGCATGACAAGGGGAAACGTATCTGTCTTCAGTCAGGGTTTGATCTTGTTGGCAGGAATGAGATGCAGAAGTGTCTCTCCCCCAAACAAGACTAATCATTCTGTTTTTCCTTAGTTTTACAGAATTGTCCCACAGTTTAATCCCACAAGGAAGGAAAGGTTAGCGTCATTGTGGAAGATCCCACAGAAAGGGGTTTTTCACACATCAAGTTTGTCCATTTCTGCCATGTTCGTCCTGCAAACAAATCTGCCAGAAAGGTTCTTTCAGTCCAGGTGGGATCAGAAGACAGGTTGCCACCTTGAACAGAAAAAGACACCACTTTAAGGAGCTGCCATTTTAAATACCTCAATGTATGGTTTAATTGTGTAATTAATTTAGAAAAAAACTAATAGTTTCCACCTCCCCTGTAATTATAAAGCGAGTTACACATAAAAGTGACCCTGGTTTTAAAACGCTTCTAGAAAGCAATCCAGTCCATCTCCCTATTCTGTGGCAGGATCTTCATATCCTGAAGATAACAAGACTTCACAGCTCATTGTATTAGTTCATACATTAAAGGTGAAAGAACAAGATAGGGCATGCATTTTTCACTGAACGATTGAAGGAAGAAACACTTGAACATGGCAGTTTCATCCTCCCAAGTGCATTCTTATGGCAAAGGTTCGTGACGTTAGCACGCTGGCAAACAATAGCGAGTATCCAAATTGTAAGCCATCCAAATTATCTGTTCAGAACCTTGATTCATATTAGGGGTGGGTGAACTATGCACTTTGGGAACTCAACTTTCCCTCACCTCTACTCCTCACTGATCCCAGAACACGCGTATCTAAGCAACTCTGCTTGGCATTTTGAATCTGATGCGCTTCTTGTAACCCACTGACAACAGCAGAATTTTCATTTCTCAGCCCTTCCTATATACTGAGGGAGAGGGAGAATGCTCTGGGTAATGCCTGATGAGGAAAGTGTTATAAGAAAAAGCAACACTTCTGATTCCTTATGAATTGGTCACAATCTTGACTGCAAATAAGGTGAGCGGAGGTGGTTTCACCATCTCCAGGTATATATACACGTACAATACCTATAACAATATCTATACTTGTTATATGTTTTCTATTAAAGGTTTATGGAGTAATGTTACAAGCAGATCAAGATATATTTTTTTCAAATCAATCTAACAAATATCTTGGCTTTTACTCTATGGTTAGATCTCAAATATTCAAACTTTGGGCTGTGTCGCTTACCAGCCTGGTTAGTCAGATTGGTGACATGATATCTTTTTTCTCCCCTGCTTCATAAACCACACATACTTCCATCATGAATACTTGCCTAGGTTTCACTTAACACCCAAATTCCACAAACACTTATAAGGGGGGAGGGATAGCTCAGTGGTTTGAGCATTGCCTTCCCCCCCCCCGCAAACCCAGGGTTGTGAGTTCAATCCTTGAGGGGGCCACTTAGGGATCTAGAGCAAAGTCAGTACTTGGTCCTGCTAGTGAAGGCATGGGGCTGGACTCAATGACTTTTCAGGGTCCTTTCCAGCTCTATGAGCTAGATAGGTGTATACACCTCTGAAGTTCATGTCCACAAACATTTGTTTGAGGAAAAAAAGATGAATGCACAGAGCGCATAAATAACCATTTCACAGCGTGTTTCTGTGTCCCAAGCACAAATGTTTTATAGCTCCAATATTAAACTCTCTTGGTCTGGTTATGAACATTTCACCAATGGAAAGTCCCCACAGAGTCACAACCCATTTGCTCCATTCCCTGGAGTATTAGCAGTAGTTTACAGACAATAGACAATTTTGGCATTACTGTTGCTATCTTGGCTCACAGCACTAACCTCAGAGAGTGAGCGCGTGGAACAAAGTAGTTGTTATCCTGGAGCAGATCATAGGTCCAGTTTGTCCAATATCCTGCTTCCAGATAGTGGTTACCATGAAAAAGTCAGCCAGCTGTTACCATCCTATCTTACATCAATATGCAGTTATTTCTAGCGCTGGTTGGAAAACAAGCAACTTGTTTTGCAAAAATATTTGAGGTTTTAGACTTTGTCGTCATCTGCATCAGAACAGAGAGAAAGTGAGAGATACTAATTTTAGAGGCTAATTATTAGTGCTCTCACCTGAGATATGGAAGATCCAAGTTCACATCCACGCTCTGCTTGATTCTCTCTCAACCAGGCAGAGAAGGGAGTTTAACCGGGATCTCCCATATCCCAGAGAAGTGCCCTAATCACTGGGCAACTGGCTATTCTATGGTTGCTGCCTCTCTCTCATATATATTCTGAGCTGAGAAAGCCTCTTGACAAAATTTTGCAGACATGTTTTGGTTTTGACAAATCAGTATTTTTTGACAAAGAAACATTTAAGAAAAAATTCCTGACCAGCTCTAGTTATTCCCTATTCTAATCACTGGACAAATCGGGGACTTCACAAACACCTGGTAACTGTTAACATAACTCAACTTTTAATAGTGACCACCATGTTGCATGTTTCAGAGGATATCAAAGACACTCCCATAATGTGACTTGCCAATTATGCAGTGCTGTGTAATGGGGAAAAAACTCCCTGACTAATAATGATCCACTATTTCATAGAATTATAGGGTTGGAAGGGATCTCAGGAGGTCATCTAGTCCAACCCCCTACACAAAGGGAGGCCAATCCCCAGACAGATTTTTATCCCAGTTCCCTAAATGCCCCCTCAAGGATTGAACTCCCAACACTGGGTTAAGCAGGCTAATGCTGAAACCACTGAGCTATCCCTCCTCCCAGAGACAGGAGATCAATTTACAACCTGAAGTATGAAGTTTAATTAACCATTTCATTATCTTAGCTTGCATAGTGATAAATGTGACCCCTCAATGAGCCAGAGGAAGAGTCACCAGCCGCTACTTTGAGAAAGAGGGAGATAATGTGAAGAAAATCCAAACGATTGAGAACTGCTGAGCAAGACACTGAAGACTTTGCCTGAATCAGCAGTGTGGAACTTACACACCCAACCGATTTCTGAATCCTACAGTCACATATGCACAACTTCTCCCTGGAATGGTTTGTGTGCTAATCCAAACAGGGAAGAGAAAAGTACAAGATGGACTTATCTGACCAATGACTGGTATGCATCACAGTTGAAATTTCAAATATTAGTAATCAGTCCATGGAGGGTTGTTGTTTTTTTAATTCAGCCAATAAATTCAAGCAAATAAATTGTGATCTGCCTGTGGATTTTCCATGAGCAGGAAATAAATTGTTGTAAATTACTAGCTGAGCACTAGCTAACTACAAATCATGCACATTACCAGGCATTTTGTATTCTTCTCAACATAATAGGTAACATTCCGCTTATTATACTCATTTTTAAGTTATTAGCTACATTATGCATTTTGCAAATAAAGTAAAAAATTGCAAACAGATCAGATACTTTTCCAGCTACCTCATTAACAGTCCTTTTAGTCCAGGAGAGCTGAAAATTCTGCATAATTTGAAAGGCTAAAATGATAATGTGCTATCAGCTCAGCAATTATGAATGGAACTATAATGTCCTTTCATAATACCTGGCCTCCCAAAGGACCCTACAAATTATGGGCCAGACGTATGCCTGTGAAGCATCATGCAACTCAATAGCAGTGTATAAATAATAATCCTGCGGGAAAATCTACAGGGCAGGTAGATTTATGTGGGGAAAGGAAGATTACTTAGTAGTCATTGGAGTTCTCTAAATGTTTTGCCTTTGCAGATCCTAGGAGTAGCAATAACATGGCTTACGGAACCATTTCAAGACCAAAGGACCATTAAGATGTATGACCATTAGCATGTACACTGAAAGCAGAGCCAACATTTCAAAGTGTCATTATAAAAGAAATAGACCCATAATCCCACCTCTGTTCCTCTGTCTCTTCCAACCAACTGAAGCTACTCCAAAGCAGCAGGGAATCCATGGCATGTCAGTATGGATGTAAAGAGCCCATGCCCACCCAAAAACTCTCAACATATCTAACTTTTATTTCACCCACGTGAAATTGCCTATGTCATTCCCTGCAAACACAGTTAAGAAGGCAGCAGACAACTGAAGGAGGACAGCGAGATATATAGTGGAAAACAATGAACTAACTCATCAGCACCATTTTCTGCAATACTCTGGTTCTTCCTCAGAGGTCTCCCATCCATGAACTAATGAGGCCCTATCCTGCCTAACAATTAAATACCTAATTAGATCACAGCCCAAGGTACTGTGGCTGCAGTGTGTGTTATTTAGTCCAGCATTATAAGCAAAACTGCATACAGTACATTAAATCTCTGAGGGGCCTCTCTTCCAAAGATACGTGTGTTGGATGTAATTGCCCACAAACAAATCATCAGCTAATCAGCTGCTTTTCATTATTACCTCCCAAAACAAATCAATTTTGTAAATAAATGCATTTAAGAGCAAATAATTTTAGAGAAAACAAAAGATTTTGTGAATATGTTTTCAACAGAGGAGGAGGAAAAGTGCTAATTCAAATATTAAAATGAAGCAAAATTAACATAGGATGGGATGATTATTCCATTCCATGTATCACTATCTATTACCGTAAAATAACAGACAGAAATCTGTGACTTTAATGGATGATCTGGGTAGCTGAAGAGAATTGTGATTGACTGAAACATTTACATAGAGGCTGATGAACAGCATAATGAATGCATTTACAAAACATGGCTAAGGTCTAGTGAGGATTTAGCTGAATTTAATTCAGACATCCAAGGGAACTTGTAGAGCAAATATCCTATAATAAGCCATAAGCATAGTCCTGCATGCCTTACTTAGGGCCAATCTACCACTAAATACAATTGCTCAATGGGAAAGTGAGTTCAGGGAGACTTTTGACCGTATGAGGACTTTTGACCCGACCATAGTGTTTGGCCATATGAGAGCTGTTAGTTCACATGTCATATTTTATTTCTGCACAAAGTCCAGTGATGAGGAATAAAGAAAACTCAACTGTGTCACAGTTAGTGGCTAAACAATACAAAGTTATGATTTGCAGTTTCAGTAGGACATACTCTACCTGTAGTTTCCTAGATATACCCCATCTGGATTAAGCATTGGAGCTATCTTGAAGACCAAGTGATCTCGCAGTACTTTGGCTATGGGATGTTGGCTCACGAGGAAGTCAATTATACCTGGGAGAAATGAGAAAAATGTTAAGATCCTCTGTGTTATAAAATTACAATTTCAACATGTGTTTTAGTTTCAATTCTGAAAGTTGAAATAAAATTAACATTCCTTTCAGTTCAACACAGCTCTGGCCTCCAACATTTTGCAGGCATTCATGTAGCGCTTTTAATCCTCAAAGTGCTTTACAAACACTAGCATTAGAACTCAGAAGTTCCTGTCTCCACATCTTGCGCTCAGATCACTTTGATACACCTCCTCTCTCCTGGGGCTGGCATTGGAGTAGGGAACATTTCCCACCAGCATCCTGCAATTCCACCAATGCACTGAAGGAGATTGGCAGCACTAGCAGCGGACGAGGAAGCAGGGCTGCGTTGTGTTCAGATTTGCCACTTCTTCCTCCACTTAGTTGACACTGATAAAAAAAAAGTTGCCACCAAACAAATGTGAAGGCAAATTGAATTCCTTTGCAATCTTGAGACACCCAGAGATAGGTCATGATTATTTTCTATTTCCCATAAGGTCTATCTTGTGATGCAAGGACCTTTTACTGAATTTCCCCTGAATAAAACAAATCACTGAGCTCTCATAACAAAATGAAACTAAGCAGAGAAAAATTAAGGCAGATCATTAGAAAAAATGCCCTGACTGTAAGAGCTACTACACTATGCAGTGGTCTCTCCAGGGAAGTACTGGTGGCCCCATCATGTGAGTCTTTTAAAACTGGGCAGGGCAGAGCACTAAGGAATATACAGCAAGAAATATTTCAGCAGTGACGGCCTGGACTAAGTAAATTACTTTTAAAATTTCTGACATCTCTTATTTTTCTGGTATGAAAAATGCACAGACCATATCAAAGCACTTGGTACAATAGTTTGGTTGAACTGTAAAGCACAGCACTGGTGAACATCCTCATTAAAGGTTTCGGAGTAGCAGCCGTGTTAGTCTGTATCAGCAAAACGAACAAGTTGAGGCCAAAATCTTCCAAACTTCCCCCAAATTCAACCCATTTACTAAGATCCATTTTGTACTTTAAAAACCAGCAGATCTGAACTACTGCTGCTATTGTTAGTGAATTCTACATCGTTGTGGCACATTGGAGAAACCAGGGCTTCTAGATTCTCAGATAACTAGTCTATAATTGACCCTAAACATCCATACTTTTTGGTCAACTAATGACTTTTTCTCTGCAGACCTTGAAGGAGAGAGGATCTCTTTCCACAGTGTGGTTTTCCAATGGGAGGGAGACTCATTCTGAATTTTTGGAGCTGGATTAGCACACATGTAATTATATTGCTTAGGAGATGTTTCTTCAGCTACCTCCTCACAAATATGAAAACTGAATGTTGATCTGCTTTTTGGTAGGTGTTATGTCTTTTTCTCTGTACACAATGATAAGAACATAAAGAAATCCAATGGGCAGAGCCAAGTCCCAAATAACCATGTTTACAAGTTATACATAAACACACCATGCCTAGTTACATACATTGTGCTGCTACGACTGGTTTTTGGCTGCTTCCAGAACACAGTATGCTGCGAGCACCACTAGAGGGCTCACAACTATTTAAAGGGCTACTATCCTATTCCTATACAATATAGTGGGCTATATAGACATATACCTTGGGTTCTTCTCAACTACTGTTTTCATTCTGGTAGTTGTTCTGGCTGCTAGCCCCAGCATGTCTGAGTTCTGCTTTGATGGCAACCTCTGCCCCTGAAGGGCTGGTACAAGCTTTTTCCTGCTTTGTTTCAGTTACTTAATGCACTCTCGCTTGTAGATCTTGGCAAGGACATCTCACTGATGATTTAAATTTACACAGGAAACTCTTGGCTTCTTGTACCAAAGTCTTAGGTAGAGGGAGGTATCAGAGCACTGCAAATAGTTTGTCTGAATGATGACAAGATCTTATTGCATGTCTACACTGCAGTTAAAAACCCGCAGCTGGCCCATGCTAGCTGACTTGGGGTTGTGGTGCTCTGACTACGTGGCTCCTTAATCGTGATGTTTGCGCTTGGGCTGGACCCTGGGCTGTAGAACCATGTGAGATTGGAGGATACCAGAGTCTGGGCTATAGCCAGAGCCTGACCATCTACACCGTCATCAAAGACCCCTTGGCCCAAGCCTGCTGACAGTGGCTGGCCATGGGTGTCTAACTGCAGTGTACACATACCTAAATGTTTCAACTAAAGCAGTTTCTTCTTTGCTGTTGCACAGCACATTTCTTGATTCGAGGCCTGCCACATGCCACCCACAAAGCCTCTTCCCCCTGATGAATTCTGAAGTGGAATTATTCTTATTTATTATTCATATTACAATAGTGTCCCCACCAAATCAGGGCCCCATTAAGCTAGGCACTGAACACATACATAAGAAGAGACAGTGATTGCAGTGAAGGGCTTACAGTCTTTATAGACAAGACAGACAAAGGCTGAGGGGGAAACCAAGATGATGTGATTTGGGCAAGGTCACATTTTAGGTCTGTGGTAGAACCTAGGTGTCTTGACTCCCAGTCTAATGGGCTACCTACCAGGTCAAGCTGCCTCCAAGTTACTAAGCTCCTGTTGAGATATTTGCTTTACCTTTTCCGTATTCTGAGACTACAGATACCCAAAGCTGAGTAAATGCTTCAGCCATTATCTGTTAGGGTAGGTTCTATCTCCTTATTGTGGGTCATGTGATAAAAAATAATAAGGCAAGAGTTAAAACCAAACCAAACCAAACCACTGAAGTCTAAAATGGAAGTAAGAATAGCCCCAAGGAGCATAAGAGAAAACACAAATGGAAAATACATATTTATGCATGCACACCCCATCCGAAAATTATTGTAAGCTATCAAAAATAATCACTAGAATTAGTGCAGAGCTTTTCTTTTAGAGGAACTTGATGATCCAAGGATATTTAAAATTAAAAGATTGATGCTGGATTATAAAAAAAACCACCATCTCACAGAACTTGGTTCTTGTTTGAATAAATCAACACAAATTAAATTTTACAGTTTCTATAATCAGCAAGAGATATATCAGTGTACCTCATTAGGCCAAGGTTAAAAACTTTGGCAGCAGCCAAAACTCATTTAATATCATTTACTTCAAGGCAGGCACAGCAATATAACAGATGCCCTAATTTATTTGTTGGTCCTTGTCTTAAAATAACAGTTTGGTGGTAAACAGGAAGGGTAATGATGCCAGTCACCCTTGTTAGTGGCTAATAATTGCTTAATTTGTCCACTAATTGACCTGTGCTACTGTTGAGGTGTTGGATAGTGTTGCAGGGCATGAAGTAAACAAGGCCACTGGAATGCTACCTTAGAGAATGACTTCTGGAAATGAATCTACTTATTGCAATACATTTTCTCTTCACAGATGAGCAGATTAATTGGTCTGCCAATTAGTCTGCTATTAAAAGAAAAAAGTGCTGCCCATAGATTGGCTGGATTTTTGGAACCATAGCTGCAGCCTGGGTCACATGAAGTGATCCAATTTGAATCAGTCAAATTGAACAAGAAAGAAGACAAGCATTATTTTTTAAAAAATTATGTCTCTGCGGCTAAAGACCAAGGAAATTCTTGATGAACTCAATTCTGTCTTTTTGAAGACTTCACAATAAAATGGAGAACAAGATGGATGTGCTCAGTCACACAATTCAAATTAAAATGTGGAAAATAGCCCCCAAGTTTATAGAAACAAAGAAGTATAAAAATATGGGACCTTTTTATTCCAGACATGCTCCATTCTGGAAATTAATTATCATTCCCATTATTATCTGCAATAGTAATATACAGTTACAGATACTGCCTTTACCCTGATCAGTTCATAATCTAATGTCAGACATGGCACATGGAAGTCTTTCTATTGGCTTCAATGGGCGTTTGGTACTGGTCCCAAATAAACATTAAAAAATGAAAATGCGGTGAAGAAAATGAAAGAAAAGAGAGAATAAACACAATTGCACTCAGTTTAGCAGGTGTACAACATCTTCATGGTTCCATTAATTTGGGGTGTTTCTTTGCCTGATCCCGCCTGCTAATCCTGCTTCACTGAAACCTTACTAGCGAAGACCTCCTCCCAACTAAATCGGAGTTACTTCTCCATTTTTACTCTTTGTCCACTTGCTGCTTTCAACAGTGCTGGTCACACTCTACTTTCTCTCTTCTCTTGGCTTCTGCACCTCAGAAGCTCATCGGCCCTCTCTGATGCCTGCTCCTTCAGCATCTCTTCTTTGCTCTCCCACACTCCTTTCTCCAAGTATCTGTAGATGTCCCGCAAAGTCACTCTTCCATCTCCTCCATCATGTACTCTGTTCTGGCAACCTCATCCACTCTGACAGTTTCAACTGTCTTTATGTAGATGATTCCCAAATTAGCATCTATACCTCTGACATCTTTCTCTCCATCTAACTTTTCTGGCTGCTTCTTGGATTGCCCTTTATAACCTCATTCTCAGCACCGTAAAGTTGCTTCTTGCTCCCTCTTCCTGATGTCTTTTTGCTATCCGCATCAATAATAGGTCAATATTTGTGTAATTGTATAAATCTGTAATATGTTTGCTCCTATTACTGAAAATCTAATAATTATATATTCTAATACAATATGACATTTGGTAATGCAAACATATCCTGGACTCTGTCTTGTACGTGTCAGGAAAGAAGTAGCAATCCATATTTTTAGGAGCCGTTTGCTAACGACTGAAATACATACTGGTCAGAAAAAAATGATGTAAGATTTACTGCATCTTGTAGCTAAAAGTGAATACTTTGCATTTTGGGATTAACCAAAATGCTGTAAATTGCATTGCAAAATAATAATACTAAATAATAAAAAAACAGAGGTATGAACACTTCAGAACCACTTAACTGTACAACAGGAAGCAGTTTTCCCATTAGAAGATGGTAAAGAAGGTGTGCGTGAGGGCAGTACTTGTAAATTTGATAAAAAGCAACGGTATCATTTTCCTTTGAATTTAGTGCTGAAAAAGTATCATATTAATAGGCCGAGTATCTGACATCCTCTTTGTCCATAGAGTAGGGAGAGCATGAGTAATGGTAGCATAAGCATCTCCCATGCTGCCATACCAACATGCATCAACAATGAGCAAGATGGAACTTCCTTTAGGTATATGAGGCCCCCGTTCATTCAGCCACTGATGGATATGAATGTGTTAATGGATATGAAAAATGAATTGCACATGATGCATCCCAGGAAGGGGGGACAGATATCATTTTAGCACTGAACCCCACTCAGAATTGGTAATAACGCTATACTAATGTTGTCTTGCAGAATGCATACTAGCAGTTGCAAATTAGCCTTCAGCACAGACTCATAGACAGAAACCATTCAATAATTTCTTATTTTGATGCATATCCAAACTGCAATAAAAACAATGTTGATAAATGAGAAGAGCTAGCTTGGATCCTGGATACTGATATGATCTGGAATCTTGCTGTCACTAGAATTTTCTCTAGAAAGATCCTCACATATTGTGATCCATAATTACATGGTTAATGTGATGCTGACTTCACTCCTTTCTGCAATACTCTTCCTTTCTCCAAGACTTAAAAGCAAGCTGCTGAACTCAGATGCAGGTAAAAACCGCTTAAATATTTGAGGAGAAGGGCGGGAGACTTCACTCTGAGGTCAATGCTAAGGGAATCCTTATGAAGATGACTGGCAACGCCTTAATAATGTCTTTTCAGATGTCTTTTTTTCACTTAATATCCACAGCAAAAATTAAAATCTATTGTACCTTAGTCATCAATACAGAGTAGATTTTCAGAGAAATATTGCAAAAACAAAAAAACTATTTTTTTCAAAAATACACATTGAAAAAACAAAAAACCTCTTAATTTAGAAGATAAAACAGAGGAAAATCCCAGGCTGTATTGCAGTTGTGGCTACCAGGCTGTATTGTAATACAAATACTCATCATCAGCATAATCTCAAATGTATCTCCTCTGAACGTCTTGATTCTGCCAAACGGGGCTGGAAATTTCACAAAACACACTACCACGTACATAGCTTATCTTGCTTTATTTGGATGTTTCTGTTCTATTACAAGGGCTAGCTAGAACGGACATCTCAAGAAGCATGAGAAAATGAGAATTAATGTGAAAAAAACAGTTCCTGAAATAAATTCCAATTTCAACAGTTATTTGGGGTTTGAGTTTTGGCATAAGATTTGGAAACCAGAGGCATTTTTATTTTACCAGTTTACCCATCTCCCTTGCTAGAAGTAATTTGTAGTAGAGACCATAAACTAATTAAGATCAAAGACAGCTTAGCACTTTGTGCTATGATTAATACAAGGAAAAGATATTTAATCCTTTCATCATATCTATTTCCCAGATGTCTGCATTATCCCTTATCCATAGACGTGTGCTTTACACAAACACAACAAGAGTATGGAAAGGAACTCACAGTACTTGGGATGTGGATTCAGTGACGCCTACACTGCCCTCTAATGGCAAATATGGGAGAAAAACACTGTTGGATCTGCAGAGAATATAAAGAAATCACCAAGGTCCTTTGTATCTCCTAAAGAACATGAAACTCTTGACAAGAGAAAAACAACTAGAGAAGATAGTTTTGCATCATAGGATGGATAGAAGCTAATCAAGGCCAAAGCAGGCAGCAAAAACAGGTGCACATTCTCCATGAACTTTTCATTCCGTGATTAAGTTTCATTTTATCTAAAGAAAAAAAGAAAGGCAACAGTGAGCTGACTGCGTCTGTTAGAACACAGTATTTTCTTGACCATGGGACAATTTATCCCCAGTAAGTGCTTAACTATAAAGTCTCCAAGTGCTTTGATTTTAATGGAAAAACAAACAGAACCTTATTCCTTGAGATTGGTTGGCTAAATGCAGTCCAGGGAGTCTGGCAATGATCCAATTCCAAGCACTGCTTCAATTGAACTTTCAGTTCAAGACAGTTAGGGCTAGATTCAGAAAGGAACTTAGGCATTGTGACACTCAGCATCTCAATGACTAACATTACTGGAATTCACAAAGCCTGAATTAGGCACTCAGGCTTCCTTTACAATGAATGGAGGGAAACAGACACCTAAGAATGGGATTCACAAACACAAGTATACTAAGCGGGGAGTCACCTATCTCTGCCCAGGATTCTCAGCTGTCTGTGGAGCACCTCCCTCAGAACTTTTGGCCCAGTGTTTAGGGTACTCAGCTGGAATGTGGGAGATCCCCCCCAGTCCAAGACCCACCTCTGCCTGAGGGGGAACAGGGATCTGAACTGTGATCTGTCATCTCACAGATGAGTGCCCTAATGACTAGAGTGTGGTTCTCAATCAGGGATACGTGTAACCATGGGAGTACACAGAGATCTTCCAGGGGATATGTTAATTTATCTAGATATTTGCCCAGTTTTACAACAGGCTACATTAAATGCACTAGTGAAGTCAGTACAAACTAAAATTTCATATGGACAATGATTTGTTTATACTGCTCCATATACTATACAATGAAATGTAAGCACATTTTTGGGGGTGGGGAGGAGAAAAGAGAAAGAGAGAGAGAGAGGGAGAGTTTGACTTTTAAAACATTTGATAAAATCTGTTCAGAAACACAGTAAAAACAAAAAATAAGTTACAAATTCAACAATGATTGCCTATCCCCAATAGCACAAAGTGCATTTCCAATAGCCACCCTCTGAATATATTGATCTAAAATTGCTTAAAACAGGATAAAATCTAAACTCCAAATGAAGGTGTAAAACCATGAACAATCTAAAATACCGAAGAACATCATTAACCCCAGTATCAAATAACGTAAGTCTACTTTTTAAAATGGCCATCTTTGCTTGACCCAGAATGAAGTTTGTAAGGCATACCACAGATCTACAAATAAGAATAAGGTTATAAACAAGGGGTTCAGCATGCAACTAGGGAACTCCAGCTGCTTATCCTGCATCCTCAGCTTAAAAAAAATCTCCCAGTGTAAAAAGTCTTTGATAAAAAAAAAAAACAAAAAAAAATGGGTAACATATTGCAACTGAGACACCTGGGGTCCAATAAAAAAACGTTCCCTAGCAAAATCCAAACCCTCTACCCACTGAGGAAAAGGCAAAGACCAGGTGCTTCCAAGGAACAGGTTTATCCACAAACAACAGTTACTCTAGAGATGGCAACCAAAAAGTAAAAAGCAATAAAGAGTCCTGTGGCACCTTATAGACTAACAGATGTATTGGAGCATTAACTTTGCTGGGTGTCGTGCATCTGACGAAGTGGGTATTCACCCACAAAAGCTTGTGTTCCAATACATCTGTTAGTCTATAAGGTGCCACAGGACTCTTTGTTGCTTTTTAAAGATCCAGACTAACACGGCTACCCCTCTGATACTTGACAACCAAAAAGTAGTGACTCTGCTCAGAAGATCAATGTGATCCTAAAGCCCCTCTACATCAGGCAGAAGAGTCGAGGCAAATACTATTTCCACCTTTTCAACATTTCCATGAACCCCTCCCAATTCCAACCCAGAATATCGTCCAGTCCCAGCATAATTCTTAGTGCCTAAAAGCCAGTTCAGCTCTACAATATCTCCCACCCCTCTCGGCAAAGTCGTGGGGTGGGAGATCACTCAAGCCCCCAGCAGGAGTCACTCATCCCACAGTTTATGCCAGCTGAGGAAGTCTGCTCAAAATAGTGCTGATATTCATTGAAAACCTGGACATCACAATCATGAGTAATAAACACAGTCACATTGCCAGCATATGTGGAGACTTTCTCCAGAGTACAAGTTGGAACAGGGAGAGAAAGGCCAGTAAGACGCTTTCTCTACATGCATAATAGAGGCTCAGTAGAAAGAGCTTACAGTAATCCAGACAGGGAACAACCCTGACTCCCCTACAGACTGGAAGGGAGTGCGCAAAACACCATTCACCTTAATTAGACTATATATGTCAGTCACATACTCACACACAAAACCAAAAGCAGAAAGGATTCAAAATAAAATACCCCTGGCCTGCAAGATCAAAAGCCTTATCTTGATCAAGGGAAGTCAACCAAACATGCAAACCAAACATCTGAAAGACTGACATTACATCCTGCAATAGGAAAAGGTTATAAAAAATTGACCTGTTGGAGAAACAATAGATCTGAACAGTGTGCAGGACCGAACCAA
The DNA here is from genome assembly GCF_025201925.1 of Gopherus flavomarginatus. NCBI lineage: Eukaryota > Metazoa > Chordata > Testudines > Testudinidae > Gopherus > Gopherus flavomarginatus. The sequence goes on along the minus strand of NC_066623.1, from coordinate 108,826,504 downwards.
ACACAGCTTACAGTCTGTTTGCTGAGGCCTTGGAAAAAAAGATTATCGTTGGCGCAAAGCAGGAACACGAGTCTCCAATGCTACACGTCCCCAAGGTCCCCCTTCTTAGGCAACAAGGTAAGAAGCGCTTGATGACCATGGAGTGACAATATCATCTCCCTGATGGTCTCCTGAAAATTCTGGAGCAAGTCAGGCCCAAGAAGGGACCAAAAGGCCTTTTAAACCTCAATAGGCAAACCACTAATCCCAGGTGCCTTCCCTAGAGCAAAGCCATTTAGAGTAGAAGTCAATTCTGAGAGTGTGTGAGGTCCTGTTCAAGTCTGTCCACATCCATTGCTGACATCCTAGGAAGATCCTCAGGGAGTTGTCGAGTCTCAGATGGACACACAGACTTTGAGGCATACAGGTCTGAACAAAAATACACCGCAAAGTTCCTAATCGTCACAGGATTTGAAAGCGCTCAGCTCGATAACGCCTTGAAATGGCCAGTCATCTTGCACTTTGCATGTTCCTTTTCCAGGCAGAAGAAAAAGTGAGTAGATATATCCATTTGAGAAAGGCCCTGGAATTAGCCACCTGCAGTTCACCCTGAACTTTGCTATCAAAAAGGTCCCACAGTTGCTGGGGTTTTCTTATATTTCAAACTTTCACGCAATCCAGCATCATTACTGCTATGAAAGGCTTTTTCAGGTTCTAATTCTAACTTTTCCATACTCCATCAAAAGCTGAGGGTTGTCTGCTGAGAAAAATATTTAATATTAACTTTACTCACCTCCCACCATTGCCTCAAGGAGAGGAAAACATCCTTGGGAGGAAACCCAGGGTCTCCCAAGTACCAAGATGAAAATCTTGTAAAAGGTAAGTGTTAAAATGCCAGTATGGATGATGGTCTGGAATAGAAGGATGAGACAACACGAACGAGACCATACCACAACCTGAAATCCTAGTAGGGACAATGGAACTAGAAAACAGACAAGACCAATGATGAGTAAAAACATGAAAACAGTCCAAGATGGCCAGAGAGAGAGAGCTGGCCTGACCTCTCCTCCAGGTGTACTTCTGCACAGAAAGGTGAACATGTTACAGGTATCAGGTCAGAAGCCTGTAAAAGATTTACAAGTTGCAGAGCAGATAGTGGATGCAGCTCCAAATGATTCCTATACAATCTCTAATTAAGAGCACTGTTAAAATCACACTCCAAAATTAAAATACGTGTCAAACAATTAGTCAAAAGAGCACCCAAACTCTAGAAAAAAACCCACCCTGTCTCCCGCCACAGTAAGAGCAGAGACATTATAATTAAGGCTAAGATTATGTCACAGAGGACATGGCAGTCACGGACCTCCATGACATTTTCTGCTTCAGCCCTGGGGCATTGGGGCTGGAGCTCTCAGCCAATGCAGGCCCTGGAGCTCCCAGCTGCCATGGGCAGCAGGGGGACCCAGAGCTCTGAGCCACCAGCCCTGGAGCTCTCAGCTATAGCGGGAAGGACCCAGAGATCCCAAACACCAAAAGGGATGGGAGCCCCCACAGCTCCAATTTGCCATAGGCACTGGAGGGACCTTGGAGCTCCCACCCAGCATGGGTGTCAGGGGGACCACGAAGCTGCCAGTCACAGTGGTGGTGGGTGCTGGATTCCGCCCCTCCCCTCCCGCAGCAGGGCTTGGGCTCAGCCCCATTTTATCAATTATTTTTAGTAAAAGCCAGGGACAGGTCACGGGCTTCCCTGATTTTTTGTTTATTGGCCTAAACCCATCCGTGACTGTTACTAAAAATAACTGACAAAATCTTACCCTTAATTCTAATTAAAGAAAAGATGATATTGCTCAAAAGTAGCTCAAGCCATCAACCAGTGTCCTGGAACGAATTTCCTACATAACCATCGAATCAGGCTTTACCCTGTCTTCAAAGAGAAAAGCAACTCCTGTGTGTGCAGTGGAACCATAATCAGAAAATCCCCTCCTCTCCAACCAGCAAGCTAATCAGTTTGATTGCCTGCATTTGTGTGCATCTCTTACAATAATGGAATGACCACCTTTTCTGGGGACAGGTACTAAAAAAGAGCCATATGTTCTTAATGTCTTTGCACTCATTCACATGAGAGAGGCACATACAAAATTATCCATCAGTACTCATCAGAAAAAATAAGAAAAATACAGACAAATAAAATAACCCAAACCTCAAAACAAAACAACCAAATTCTCCTACATCCATTAATCCCCAACATTTCCATTGGTCAAAGAGACACGCACTTTGGTCATCAGTTTTCGGGGTTTTTTATTCCAATCTGTATCGCTTGTTTGTCAAACTCAGGCACAAAGACATGTCTCATGGTATACTGAGAAGACAACACAAAACAGATTAAGGTCAGGAAACTAATCTGCCACCTCCACTCCATGTTTCCCCTTAGTCTCCCCCAGAAACCTACCGATAGCATCTGGTGTACATCCCCACTCAGGACCCAAAGAATCTAAGTTTGTCATCTCCCCCACACTCAGACCCAGAGTCACTACCGACCGTGAGAGGGGAACCTCACCAAAGGAAGGGGCTGCTGGAAGTGAGGGGCCCCCAACCAAAGAACCACCCTCAGCAGCACATCAACAGTGTGCTGTCCCCAACTGCGCTGACCAAACTAACCCGTTTCATAACGCCCTCAAAAACTGGAGCCCCCTCCACCTTCAACGGCCATTTACTTATTATTATTTTTTGCTTGGGGCTTTGCCAGCAAGCCAGAATCCTCAGCCAAGGCCACAGATTACATAGCAACAGGCTCATGCTCCATTTTGCAGGCAGGCGCCACACAATCAGTAATACCATCTCCCCCAGGTTGTAAAGGGAGACCTAACCCTCCAGAACCAAGAACTCCAGAGCCACCAGGAACCTGTTCAGACCCCGTCTCTGTCACAGCCACCCCACCCTGTGCTTTACTCTCAGAACTCCCCACATTGCCAGACACAGGGTCACCGTTCCCAGAGGCACACTTGCCCCTTCTTATAGCACTGATTGATCAAATGTCTTGGATGTCCAGCACAAAAACAGGCCATATCCTCAAGTGGCAACAAACACAATGTAGTGAGATTCCCTAGTTCTATATTTGAGGGAAACTTTTGATGTTTTGGGAGCATTGGTGAATATAGTATAAACTTGCCTACAAGAGGGCAAAGACATGCTGAACCTCTGCAGCTCTACAGCCCAAAGGAATCCCCCTAGTAGGGCTTGTGTTCTTTTCACAGCTCACCAGGTCTCTAGCCAACTGCTAATTTCCTAAAAGACAAGGAACATTAGAGATGATTTTCAGAGTAGCAGCCATTTTAGTCTGTATCAGCAAAAAGAACAGGAGTACTTGTGGACCTTAGAGACTAACAAATTTATTTGAGCATAAGCTTTCATGGGCTAAAACCCACTTCGTTGGATGCATGCAGTGGAAAATACAATAGGAAGATTATATATATATACACACACACATACACACAGAGGACATGAAAAAATGGGTGCTGCCATACTAACCATAACAAGAGTGATCAGTTAAGGTGGGCTATTATCAGCAGGAGAAAAAAAAACTTTTGTAGTGATAATCAGGATGGCCCATTTCCAACAGTTGACAAGAAGGTGTGAATAACAGTAGGGGGGGAAATTAGCATGGGGAAATAAGTTTTACTTTGTGTAATGACTCATCCACTCCCAGTCTTTATTCAAGCCTAATTTAACCATGTCCAGTCTGCAAATTAATTCCAATTCTGGAGTTTCTCGATGGAGTCTGTTTTTGAAATGTTTTTGTTCAAGAATTGAGACTTTGAGGTCTGTAATCGAGTGTCCAGGGAGGTTGAAGTGTTCTCTGACTGGTTTTTGCATGTTATAAATCTTGGCATCTGATCTGTGTCCATTTATTCTTTTGCGTAGAGACTGTCCAGTTTGGCCAATGTACATGGCAGAGGGGCATTGCTGGCACATGATGGCATATATCACATGAATAGATATGCGAACAGAGTTGGCAACTGGCTTTGTTGCAAGGATAGGTTCCTGGGTTAATGTTTTTGTTGTGTGGTGTGTGGTTACCGGTGAGTATTTGCTTCAGGTTGGGGGGCTGTCGGTAAGCGAGGACTGACCTGTCTCGCAAGATCTGTGAGAGTGAGGGATCATCCTTCAGGATAGGTTGTAGAGCCTTGATGATCCACTGGAGAGGTTTTAGTTGGGGGCTGAAGGTGATGGCTAGTGGCGTTCTGTTACTTTCTTTGTTGGGCCTGTCCTGTACTAGGTGACTTCTGGGTACTCTTCTGGCTCTGTCAATCTGTTTCTTCACTTCAGCAGGTGGGTATTTTAGTTATAAGAATGCTTGATATAGATCTTTTAGGTGTTTGCTTGAGGAGTTGGAGCAAATGCCGTTGTATCTTAGAGCTTGGCTGTAGACAATGGATTGTGTGGTGTGGCCTGGATGAAAGCTGGATTTAGATTGTAACAAAGTTCCTCCTCTACTTTGGTGGGACCTGCACTTATTGGCAGATTTGCTTACCTCAGTGATCTTCCCCACAGTCTGGGTCAACTTCTCCTGTCTCTGAACAGGAGTTGGGAGGTTTTGGGGGGAACCCGGGCCTGCCCTCTACTCCGGGTTCCAGCCCAGGGCCATGTGGATTGCAGCTGTCTATAGTGCCTCCTGTAACAGCTGCATGACAGCTACAACTGCCTGGGCTACTTCCCCAAGGCCTCCTCCAAACACCTTCTTTATCCTCACCACAAGACCTTCCTCCTGGTGTCTGATAATGCTTGTACTCCGTAGTCCTCCAGCAGCACAGCCTCTCACTCTCAGTTCCTTGTGCCTCTTGCTCCCAGCTCCTCACACACACTTTCTCTCCTCTGGCTCCCCCCTGCCTGACTGGAGAGAGCTCCTTTTTAAACCCAGGTGCCCTGATTAGCCTGCCTTGATTGGCTGCAGGTGATCTAATCAGCCTGTCTGCCTTAATTGGTTCTAGCAGGTTCCTGATTACTCTAGTGCAGCCCCTGCTCTGGTCACTCAGGGAACAGAAAACTACTCACCCAGTGACCAGTATATTTGCCCTCTACCAGACTCCTGTACCCCACTGGCCTGGGTCTGTCACAATATATAAATGAGTTTAACACCAGATTTTAGGGGTCAGTACAAGGAGAAAAAACACCCCACACAACAATCCCCTCCACAACCAGCTGCTCAACATGGCTAAGCGTGGTAACACACACAACAGCTGTGCAAGTGTAGGAGGCGAAACTCACATTTTTAAGCCCAATCACTTTCCAACAGCTAGAACACACTCCTCCACTGAGCCAGAGGTTAGAGGCAAAATCCACAACCCATGGCCATAGGCTAAATACTCAGAATCCACAACCACAAGAGGTCTCTGTTCCCCACATGGCAGCCCGGGGGGCAGACAAAAGCAATACGGAAATTAAACCCACAACCACCACAACACTAAACACACACAACAAAGCAAAAACCGATTTCTTCAACAGAGAGAACAGTGAAGCACACCCACTCTCATCCCCAATCAGCCAAGAGGAAGAATATGGTTCTATAGCCTAATGGCTAGTGGATGCCCCCGGATGTGGGAGACCCAGGATCCAGCCCCCACTGCTACTGACTCTTTAATTATTTACCCCATCACTGTAGTACCTAACCGCCTTTCAAAGACAATCAATAGCACCAGCAAAGTCCCTAGTGCACTTGTGCATGTACTGCCATTTTAAAACAGAACAGTTTTAATCAGCAGAGGCAGAGGAGTCACTTGCCTGACTTTATGGAGTCAGCTGGGATAGCCGGATTGATTGGCAGTATGCTGAGATATATTACAGCATATTTGTTATTTTAATTACCACATTGGTACCCGCTGCATCTCAGTGCAACTCCAGGGCTCCCCTAAGTACTGGATTAAAAGCAAAGGAAATCTCAAATAACGGGATAAAGTGAATGTGTGTGTGGGGGGGGAAGATACCGAATTAGATTACGGCAGATGAAACACTCGGGGCTCCAATACAAAACGCAGGGAGTTTATTTATTACTTTTTTAAAATAGGAATACGCTCACTGACTTGAATTAGTAATTTACCGGCCTTTGGAGCTACTCTTGTTTTCCACTGTAGTGAAATAAATGGGAAAACAGCCAGTCTCCTAGGGAGCGTGCTAGCTAGCTGGACTGCAGCACAATGGAATGTTGTTAGCGCCAGCTCCACAGTAAACCGTGCGTCTGACATACAGGCTGCACGCAAAGGAATTGATAATGACTAGCAACAAATTATAGGGGCTCATTAGTGGCAGAGGGCAACACTGAGGATACTAACAGCTACTGGGTTAAATTAAACACAGTTTATGCCATTTCTATTTGTTCAGGTTTTAATCATTTCCTATAATGGTTGGTATCAACCCTATACATTGCTGTAAGTTATAAACCCACCCCAGGAGCACAATGGACATTGATTTCATCACTGCATTGTGACTTCCTGAGTGGAAGCTTCATAAATCATTGAAGGCACGTGGACCTGATCCTGAAGGTGGCAGATCCACTCAATTCCCATCCACTCCCAGTGAGCTCTGAGAGGTATGAGTCCTCAGGCCATACTGGAACAGCCTGGGACCACTAAGGGAGGAAGGAAGGGATAGCTCAGTGGTTTGTGCCTTGGCCTGCTAAACCCAGGGTTGTGTGTTCAATCCCTGAGGGAGCCATTTGGGGATTTAGTTGGGAATTGGTCCTGCATTGAGCAGGCGGTTGGACTAGATGACCTCCTGAGGTCCCTTCCAACCCTGATAGTCTATGATTCTATGTTGGGTCACACTGCACCACTGATTCTAGGTAGAACTCCTCATTGATTGGAATGGCGTCTCCTGCTTAACAACTGACTGCATGATATGGCCATTAATTTTTACTTCTCATTAATAAACCAGCTTTGAGAAGCCTGCACCTTAACATTCCTTGTTTAGGTGCAGAGAAGGACCCAAGCCACAAAGCCCCAATCCAGATCCAGAACCAGAACCTGCCCCAACGTACCAAAGTTCAGATGTGGCATTCTGAACTGGTTCAGGCCCAGCTCTGTTTGAAGCAGTCAGTGGAAAGAAGTGCACATGGGTGGAGTCAGGTCAGCTTCAGAAATTTAGCACATAGTAAAAGTAAGGGATTTCCTGTTTCTATTCATGAGTCATGGCTCCTTCTCTCAGCAAAAGCATATTTGCTTTTGTAAGTCTGGAATTCCCAATAGCAGCCCTGAAAGTGGTGTTCCGGACTTATTTCTAAAAAATGGCAAGATTGGGAAAAAATATAATGCAAGTAAAACAGCTGTTCTCCGAGGTTTGAACAAGGTAATACGAGTCACAATGCCAGTGCTGTGTTCTTAGCTCTGCTAACTGACTTACCATTGCCAAGTTATTTAGGTCTACATTTTCAAAAAAGTTACCCAAACTGAGACAATTAAGGCTGGATTTTCAAAAGAGCTCAGCCTCCATTTTAGGTACCAAAGCGAGTGGCCAGATTTTCAAAAGAACATTTCACATTTGCAAATCTGTTCCTTTTTCAGATGCCTAAATGGGACCTCGGTCCTTTGAAAATCTGACCCTGAAGAGGCCTGTTTTTCAAAGGATGGGCGCCAAGCACATTCTGAAAATCAAAATCCATTAAGGTGTCTCAAGCTGGGAAACCACAAAAAGTGGAGGTATCCAAAATCTCTAGTCATTCCGGAAAATCTTGGCCCGAGTGCCCTCAGCTGCCACTGACTTCCTACTTCAGTATGAAGTTAATAGGTGTTGAAGGTGCTCACAGAATCAGACCTTCCAGGATATAACAGACTGACGGGGAGTGTTTTGCTGATCCTTTGAACTACAGGAAAGAAAGTTGGCTAGGAGGACAATTCTGTTTTTTTACTTTGGAAGTACTCCAGTTTACTTCACTGTAAACTGCACCTGGGATGACCTCAAAAATGAAATCAGTAAACAGAGCATAAGAGGCAGTGAAATAGGCCCATTAAAATTGTCTTCCCGGAACACACCTCTTCTTGTGTTTTTATCTGATGTGGTTTGAATGAAATAGTCTCCAGGCATCTCCTAGGGTTCACTCAGATGTTCTGATAATGATTTAACTGCCGCAGATCCCCAGGAACCTGGTGGTTTGAACCTTTCTCTCTCCTTTATTTCAACTGGCAAGTTATTGCCTCAGGCCTCATTTTGATCCAATTTATATAAGGTTGTAGGGGGGAAAAAATCTCTTTGGCTCCAAGGAAAGACTCAAGTCTGGGAATGGCAAGATTCTCAGCAGCAGCAACAGACTGCTAGGAAAGTTTGATCAGACAGACTGCACGATGAAGACTGCAGCTTTTGCCATATTATACCCCCCCACACACAGCCCCATTGGTCCATCAGGATTAATATCCTGCTTCCAGCAGTGGCCAATATCCATCGTGAAAGGGAAAATAAACCCATCGTGTGCCAGGTTCATCTCTCATGTAATTCCATAGGGTCTGATTCTCCTCTCCCTTACACCAGTATGATTCTGCTAACTTCAACATAATATACAGCAGCATGAGTGAGTAGAGTTATACCAAAGATGAATATGTCTGCCAAACACATGGTGGAGAGAGCTCCTTTCTGAACTCTGGAGTGATCAGCTCATCCCCTGTTACCCGCGACCCTTATCGCTAACTTAGCTTGCAGAATTATTATTTTTAAAACAATTATAAAATTATCCTGCAGAATTTGTGCAACAGCAGCAGCCTATAAAGCTAACTTGAAAGAATATGTCAGGCTTGTCAGAGAGAGAGCGAGCATATATCTGCAGGACTACCTTTTCCTGCATTGCCTGAAGGCTTCATAAATTCATTTGCTCAACTCAGGCTTAGTGGGTGGCTTTTAGGGCTGTCAAGCAATTAAAAAAATTAATCGTGCAATTAATCGCGCTCAAACATAGTTTTGGATGTTTTCTACCTTTTCAAAAGTATTGATTTCAATTACAACACAGAATACAAAGTGTACAGTGCACACTATTTTTTATTACAAACATCTTCATTGTAAAAAACAAAATAAATAGTATTTTTCAATTCACTTAAGTACTGTAATGCATAAAAGTTGAACTTATAAATGCAGAATTATATGCAAAAAATAACTGCATTAAAAAACAAAGCCATATTAAAATGTAGAGCCTACAAGTTCACTCAATCCTACTTCTTGTTCAGCCACTCACTCAGATAAACAAGTTTGTTTACATTTGTGGGAGATAATGCTGCCCACTTCTTGTTTACAATGTCACCTGAAAGTGAGAACAGGCATTTGCATGACACTGTTATAGCTGGTGTCGCAAGATATTTACCTGCCAGATGCGCTAAAGATTCATGTGTCCTTTCATGCTTCAACCACCATTCCAGAGGACATGCATCCATGCATGCTGATAACGAACAAAAGCAGTGCAGACTGACACACGTTCAATTTCATCATCTGAGTCAAATGCTATCAGCAGAAGGTCGATTTTGCTTTTTAGCGGTTCGGGTTCTGTAGTTTCCATATCAGACTGTTGATCTTTTAAGACTTCTGAAAGCATGCTCCACACCTCATCCCTCTCAGATTTTGGAAGGCACTTCAGATTCTTAAACCTTGGGTTGAGTGCTGTAGTTGTCTTTAGAAATCTCACATTGGTACCTCTTTGCATTTTATCAAATCTGCAGTGAAAGTGTTCTTAAAATGAACAATATGTGCTGGGTCATCATCTAATACTGCTATAACATGAAATATATGGCAGAATGCAGGTGAAACAGAGCAGGAGACAGAGAATTCTCCCCCAAGGAGTTCAGTCACAAATTTAATTAATGCATTATTCTTTTTAATGAGCGTCATCAGCAAAGAAGCATGTCCTCGGGAATGGTGGCCGAAGCCTGAAGAGGCATATGAATATTTAGCATATCTGGCATGTAAATACCTTGTCATGCTGGCTACAAAAGTGCCATGTGAACACCTGTTCTCACTTTCAGGTGATGTAAGAAATAAGAAGAAGGAAGCATCTCCAGTAAATGTAAACAAATTTGTTTCTCTTAGTGTTTGGCTGAACAAGAAGTAGGACTGAGTGGACTTGTAGGCTCTAAAGTTTTACATTGTTTTATTTTTTTAATGCAGTTATGTAACAAAAAAAATCTACATTTGCAAGTTGCACTTTCACGATAAAGAGATTGTACTACAGTACTCATATGAGGTGAATTGAAAAAGTACTATTTCTTGGTGGAGCAGCAAAGAGTCTTGTGGCACCTCGTAGACTAACAGACGTATTGGAGCATGAGCTTTTGTGAGTGAATACCCACTTCGTCGGATGCATGATGAACTGAAGCTCAGCAGTTTCTCTTTGAAGTCTGATCCTGGAGTTTTTTTGCTGCAGGATGGCTACCTTTAAATCTGCATTTGTGTGCCCAGGGAGATTGAAGTGTTCTCCCACAGGTTTTTGTATATTGCCATTCCTAATATCTGATTTGTGTCCATTTATCCTTTTACATAGGGACTGTCTAGTTTGGCCGATGTACATAGCAGAGGGGCTTTCTGGCATATGATGGCGTATATTACATTGGTGGACATGCAGGTGAATGAACCGGTGATGGTGTGGCTGATCTGGTTAGGTCCAGCAACACCATCACATATATATACCTGCCTCTAGAAATTTCCACTACATGCACCGACAAAGTGGGTATTCACCCGCGAAAGCTCACGCTCCAATATGTGTGTTAGTCTATAAAGTGCCACAGGACTCTTTGCTGCTCTTACAGATCCAGACTAACACGGCTACCCCTCTGATACTATTTCTTGGTGATCATTTTTACAATGCAAAAATTTATAATAAAAAATAACATGAAGTGAACACTGTACACTTCGCATTCTGTGTTGTAATTGAAATCAATATATCTAAAAAGGTAGAAAAACATCTAAAAATATTTAATATATTTCAATTGGTATTCTGTTTAACAGTGTAATTAAAACTGATAAATCGCAATTAATTTCTTTAATCACCATTAATTTTGGGTGGTTAATCATGTGAGTTAAATGCAATTAATCAACAGCCCTATTGGCTTTGTTGGTTACCTTTGTTTTCTTCAATTTTCCTAATGTGCAATGAGAAGCCTGGCGATTTCCTTACATTAAAATGAGTCTATCGCCACCTGCTGGATGAGGTATTTTCTTCCCTTGGTTAGAAACAAGGGTTTCTGGAGAAAATAGTGCATGGAGCAGGTGATGGGCGAAATTAATGTCGGCACTGGAACACAAGCCCACAATGTTCTTCCTTCACCACCACCCTCATGAATGACTAGGAGGAGGGACATGTGGTTAAGGCACCTGATGATGAGTCAGGAGAGCTAGGTTCAATTTCCAACTTTTCCAGTCTTCTTAGGTGACAGTGGTACAAAATCACTTAATTTTTCTCTGCATTAGCTCACCCTCTGTACACTCAGGATGACAATGCTTCTCCTACTCTGTCTTGTCTAGGTAGATTGTAAGGTCTTCGGTACTGAGATTGTCTCTCACTATGTATGTACAGTGCCTAGCACACTGAAACCTTAACTTCAGATGGGACATCTAGGCTCTACTGCAGAAGAAGTAATAATAGTATTTGAAGATCAGTGCTAAGAGTGGTAAGTCTGACTGCAGAGCAGCTGAAAACCTGTTGACCGCATCACACAGACAAAACAGCTTTCTCTGAGGCAGGGAAAGGTTTGCTTAACTTTTCTCTGAATTATTTTTCAGTTCTGGTCATCCTACATGTCTAGAGCTTAGCTGAGACAAAGAGATGCAAGCAAAGGACTTGAGAGAAGTGTTGTCATGTCGTTTCCAACCCCATTCCAAGCAAGAAGTATTGCCACTCTCCCCAAAAATTGTCTATTCTTGTGGAATTTGTAGCCCAGTTTTGCAAATCCAACAGGCTCACATAAGTGGCCAAATCGCACTTTTAAAGACCACTATCGCAAACTGGTGCGGTGAGGAGAGCTATAGACAGCCCTAAGATACAGAGGTCAGCCCAAGCGAAAGAGGGTAAGGGGTTATGAATCAAGGAGGTTGAAACAGAGATTTCTCTTGAAATCTGTGGAGGGAGAGGAAGAACGTTTAAGTATGAAGAGACCTAATACTACACTGAAAAAAATATTTCCTGACAAAACAAGCACATAATGAACTAGGGTGACCAAGTGTCCAGTTTTCGACCGGAACACCCAGTCGAAAAGGAATCCTGGGCCGTTGACTCTCCAGTTGGTGGTGCCACGCAGCATGGCTGGCAGGCTCCCTGCTAGCCTCCGCACTGCGTGGCTCCTGAGAATCAGCTGGCATGTCCTCTCTCCAGCTCCTATGCACAGGGGCAGCCAGGGGGCTCTGCATGATGCCCTTACTCCAAGTGCTGCCCCCACAGCTCCCATCGGTGGAGAACTGCGGCCAATGGGAGCTGCAGGGGAGGCATCTGAAGATAGGGCGGCATTCAGAGCCACTTGACCATGCCTCTGTGTAGGAGCTGGAAGGGGGACATGCCACTGCTTCTAGGAGCTGCTTGAAGTAAGTGCCACCTGAAGCCTGCACCCCGACCCCCTCCTGCACCCCAACTACCAGCCCTAACCCTGATCCCCTTCCCACTCTCCAAATCCCTCAATCCCAGCCCAGAGCACCTGCCTGCACTCCAAACCCCTCATTCCCAGCCCCACCCCAGACCCCATACCCCCAGCTGAAGCCCTCACTCTCTCCCTCGGTGTCCCAACCCCTTGCCCCATCCCTGACCCTCCCCACCCTCCGAACTCCTCAATCCAAGCCTGGAGCACCCTCCAGCACCCTAAACCCCTCATCCCCAGCCTCCAGAGTCCTCCCCCCTTGCATCCCAATCCTCTGAGCCAGCCCAGTGAAAATGAGTGAGTGAGGGAGGGTGGGGAGACCAAGTGACAAAGGGAGGGGGGGAATGGTGTGAGCGGGGTCGAGACCTCGGAGAAGAGGCAGGGCATGGGTGGGGCCTTGGAGGGGGGGCAGGGAGGGGCAAGAGTGTTCAGTTTTCTGCGAGTAGAAAGTTGACAACTCTATAAGGAACATCAGTAAAGAAATGCAAAATATATATTTAACAAGAATATTTAAAATGGTCTCTAAAACTTGTGATTGGATTCCTCCCTCAGTGACGAACTAAAACCACCAGCCTGAGCCAGGCATCATTCAGAGTACCAAGGCCACGCTTGAAAAGTTTATATCAAAATGGTGGTCCTGTCATTTCCAGTGATATTTCCTATGCTCCAGATGGGGAATCAGCTGGAGATAATAGACTCTTCCAAAAGAATGAGACATTTTAAGAGCAGCACTGGTGTGCTATAGAAATCGGAGTCTCCCACATTCCCTGATGAGTGCCTTAACTACTGGCTATTCTCAGAGTGAGAGTGGCTCTTCCCTGCCCACCCCCCTGCCCCCAAAAATTGTATCCCGGACCTGAGAAACCTTCCTGACAAAAGTTCAGTTGAAACAGGTATTTTCCCAAAAAAAGTTGGGGGTTCAAGATGATATTTTCCAACCAAAAATTAAAGCACAAAATCCCCAATCAGCTTTCTAGCCAATGTACCTCAAATTCAATGTGCAGCATCTCTTAGAAACCTAGTCTTGGGCCTCTCTTGGAAAGATGTTCCTCAGCGTGCCAGAATGCATCAAACTGTATGGTGAATTTGAGACGGGGACAAACAGGTCTTAGGGCGAGACTGCCGAATTCATTTTTATTTGTGATCTAGCCCAGAAATTTAACTCACTCCAGTTATGGTATAGGAGGCCAACGCTCATCCACTTTCAGAAACTACACCCTGAATACTGTTACTTGTTGAAATGCATAGGAGGGAGTTAGTACTTTTCTCTGCCATTTAGGTATAAAAATATGTATGCATGTCTTCCTGTGGATCCTAACAATGGCAGCTGACAGCTGCTCCCGGAGAAAACCTGTACAGTTATTTGCCCTCATTTCCCCCAAGGGGACAAGTGAAGTAGTCCCTTCCTGTTACAGCTGATATGTGAAAACTTACATGAAGCGAGCTGTAATAGCACTTTTTGACTGCTTTATTGATTTCCGCTTTACTAGGTTTGCAGTTTCTGCTGTTTCCCCTTTACAGGCTTTTTCCTGTCCCTCGCGCTGAGCGAACTTAAAAGGTAGATGACAGCCATACGACATCCACTTTGGCAAGGCCACTTGCGGGATGTGTGCCTCATAGGAAACCCCACTCCTTCACCAAAAGTTAGCGTCACACAGAAAAGAGATGCAATCAGTATGGGAAATAATTAGATTCCACATACAGAAAATCCCCCTGGTGCTTTCACTGGATAAGCTACTCTTCCCTTCCCACCCCCTAACCTGTTATCTAGAGTGGCTTATGGTAAATATGCCCAATGGCCTGTGATGGGATGTTAGATGGGGTGGGATCTGAGTTACTACAGAGAATTCTTTCCTGGGTGCTGGCTGGTGAGTCTTGCCTAAATGCTCAGGGTTTAGCTGATCGCCATATTTGGGGTCGGGAAGGAGTTGTCCTCCAGGGCAGATTGGCAGAAACCCTGGAGGGGTTTCGCCTTCCTCTGCAGCGTGGGGCATGGGTCACTTGCTGGAAGGTTCTCTGCACCTTCAAGTCTTTAAGCCACGATTTGAGGACTTCAGTGGCTCAGACACAGGTTTGATACAGGAGTGGGTGGGTGAGATTCTATGGCCTGCATTATGCAGGAGGTCAGACTAGATGATCATAATGGTTCCTTCTGACCTTAAAGTCTATGATCCTATGATTCATTGCAATACCTACCACATTCCACCTGAGAGATGGCTGCCTTTTGCCAGAGGCTTAAGCAATCTCCACTAGCATATGGTTTGTGATTTTGTAAAGCACTTTGAAGTTGTAAGAGGTCTGATGAAGCAATGATAAAAATCAGTAGCACTGGGGAGAAAGAGAGATGTATGTACATTGCTGTCTGTGTATAAGTGCATTGGTGGCGCAGGGGTAGAGGAGAGGCTGTGTGGGCATGATCACTCTCAAAGGATAAATTGACAAAAGCAAAGTGAAACAAAGAGATCCATTTGCACAGCAAAGTCTGTGACTTGAATTTCTGGCAAGCAAAGAAAGCAGGCATGTATGCAATACCTGAATTACTTCTGGGTGACTCATGAGTGGACCAGACTGAAAAGAAAGAGGAGTAATTTATTAAACAAGAAGCCAGTCCTCAATGGGGATACTCTGTCCAAGAAATGTTGCCTGCATCAGATTTTTTCCCCTTGATTTTGAAATGAAAGTCATATGTCTGAAGGTTGCTCCCACTACCGCTGAATGAGGCTTAGGAGGCTGCCATTTCCATTGGGCCTCAGCAGAGGAAAGAAGATTTTTTTTCCCCTGCCCAAGTTCTGTGTGGGGGAAAAAGGCATTGTGACTGATCAGCTCTGTCGCGCAACAGCAAGACGGGGTTTGTTCTTTTATTTACAGTGTATGGCATCCATGCAGGACTAAGCTTCATGGAAATAAATTAGGACTTATTTTTCCTGACAAGGAGGTTCTGATGGCTGACAGGCAGCAGAATACACTGCAAGTACCAAAAAAATAAATAAATAAAAGTCTTGCTGTGCAAGTGGTGACTCAGTGACGATTCTAAGGATAATGGTAATTAGCAATGGAGAGAGAAATACTCAGAGGCCTCACGCCAGTTGGAGAGCCGCAAGTGACTGACATCTCTGTGGCTGTGGAGGTTAAATTCTTCAGCAGGATAGAAAGAAGGGCATGTGTTCATTCTTTGTCACGTGTTTCTGTCGGAACAGAAGAAAAAACATGAGTTGTATCTGGCGCCTTTCAGACTCAGGATACCCCAGAGCCATTTGCAACGATGAGTTTAGATACTGACAATGCAGTGACTGGTGGGGGCAAACGCAGCATCCTTCATAAGTGTGGCTAGATGCCTCTCACTCACATATCCCTGGACAGTCAAAGTCGTTTCCTCTTCAAGAGCCATGGGAATCGAACTTCTCCCTGGGATAGGGAGATGGGAGTCAGATTTAATGCCTTAGCCACAAGAAGTACCTTTAACTTTGAAGCAACCCCCTTTGCTGCCCAAGTCCTCATAAATCATACAAGCCCCAAGGGAAGACCCAGAGAGAAAGATGCCATAACATAAATCATGAGATATACAAGACCCACTGAGATCCATGCTTTGAGGTCCTGGAATGAAAGGCACCATGTGAGAGTAAGCTGATGTTTAGTATCAGGGCACCGGTAATTGAAGATAGAGCTTTTCACCTCCTGGTGCTGCATCCAGCACCTATTTGGTGGTCTTCACAAAATGAGTTGGTGGTATCAGTTCAATTCCAAAAGAATACAAGTTCCCATCATAAAAATATCACCCCTATTGGCACCTTTGCAAAGATGGTCTTGTGGACAACGCACTAGGATGGGCATCTCATTGGTTCTGCTCCGGACTCTGCCGCTGACTCTCTATCTGACATTGGGCAAACAACTCAATGTATTAGCTTCACTTTCTGTCTATGAAATGAGGTTCAACGTCATTAAAGTCTGCAGGGTGTTCAGCCAGAACAGCGATCAGTGGCAAACTAAAACTTGTGAATAAATAGGTTGGCCTTCTCAGCAGCAGGGGCTGAACAGTCCTGCAGACTGAACTCCACTCTCTCTGTCAGAGATGGGCCCCTCAGGTGAGAGATGGGGCACGTTGGGGTGCAGTTGGGATGGTGAATGAAGAAAGCTTGCACTGTTATTGAGCTACGCTCTACTTGTTCTGTGGAATAGCAGAAGACACCAGTCTTCTAACTATATTTATCATAAAGAGTGGCAGGTTGGTAACATTTACTTCTATGTAACACAAGTGGTTGAAATTTTTCTAGTGATTTTTTGTCACAATGAAAATTTTCACAAAAGACTTGGGTTGTTTTTTTTTTCCAAAATATTCTGGGTATTTTTTTTTTCAGCAAAATGAGCTGGGTTTTTTTTTTCAGTTTTTGTTGTACCTTTCCACATCCATTCTCTTATTTCCCATTTTTAAGGGCACAATGAAAAAGAAAACACTAAGTGAAGGTTGAGTGAGGAGGAGATAAAAGGGAAAAAAGCTAGAACCCCTCCCCCCAAAAAAAGGTTTGATTACTGGAAAATGTCGAACAAACAAAAAATGGTTCTTTTATAAAACCTATGGAATGCAAATGATTTTGAATTAAAAACAAGCAAAAAAAACCACAAAAAAACTAACATTTTTCTTTTTCAACCATTTCCAATATGCAATTTCCCTCCACGTGGATCAGCAGTAGAGACTCAACATGGCACCTTCAGTATTCAAGCACAAATGAGTAACTTCATGAGCTGGCAAAGTAGCAGGTTATTATCCTAACTACAAACAGGGCACTGGAGCAGGATGCAACACACATTTTAGAAGCATGTTACGTATATTTCAGAAATTGTCACTTTAGGGCCACATATTCTTTTCTTGGGGTAAGTGGCTGAGAAAGGAGAAAAGCATTCAGGAAAGGCACACTTGGGAATTCCTTCCTGTGGGGTATTCTCAAGCACCTTTCACTCTCATTCCGGGGAAGGAAATTAGCTGTTACCACAAGCTAATTAAACAACATATGCACAAACCTCTTAGGACACCAAAAATCCAATCCTGTTCTTAAAAAAGGTAAATTTTATTAAAAACAAACAAAAAAGAAAATATATCTGGAACTTAGGCTTTTGTTAGATTTAAAGAACCTACTTACAAAAATTAAACATCTAGAATAACCTTCTTCAGGTCCAGCTTAAAGGTTACAAGCAAAACAAAAAATATTTGAGGTTAGCACAGAGGAGTCCACAAGTCAATAAGAAGTAAACAGAAATAAGCCTAATCACGTCTTCCTAGACATTCCCTAATTTACTTACATATCTGGGGTTTCAGATAAGCAGTCTCTAGGTATGACCTGATGCCTTTCATACCTGGCTTTCAGCTTCTCACAGCATAACTGCTCCATGTTCCCCTCTGTCCGGGAGAACCACAACACACAGACAAAGGGAAGTTTTTTCCCAATTTTAAAAAGTTCTAGCCCTCCCATTTGCTCTTTTGGTCAGGTGCCCACTCCTTTCCTTTTACCTGTCACTTGTTAACCCTTTACATGTAAAGCAATTAGAGAACAACTACCAAGAGCGATTCCATAGCCAACTGGCTGGCTGGGTGTCCACAAAAGGGAGCTATCCTCACTCTCACTTATCACAGAGGCACAGGGCTCATCCTCACACTGCAAACTTGGCTCCTTAAAGAGCAATGCTGACTTGGGCTGTGCTCCATTATCTGTGCTTTGCTGCCTGGAATACATATCCGGAAGGGATTTCATGGCTCTTTGATCAGCATTAGTCACCATGCTGGGATTTGCTGGTAGTTCAGGGAAGCATGGCAGGTAAGGCTGACCCAGCTGTCACTCTCCTGCTCTGGTATGCCATTCCACCCCTGAGACTCACAGAGACATGACTGCATTAAGAGAGCACAGCACTTTTGCAGGCTCCTGGCTTAAGAGGACAGGTTGCTGTGGAGATGCTCCTCACCACCAGCCCCAAATGAGTTTTAGGGCCTTCCCTCTCTATGATGCACAAGCCAGCGAAACATGGCCTCTATACATTCTAAACCTGCATGCAGTACACCGTACCTAATACATCTAAACCAGGTGACAAATCTGTCCTGGGCCATTGGAGGAATTTCACCCAAGTGATCAAGTGCTAGTCACACATGACTGCTGGCTCCTTTGAGCAGCTGGTACAGTGATCCAGTGAGAACAGGCAGGCAAGTGGATGACAATTCAGAGAGAAAAGAACTGAAAACAAAATGAAAAAAAAAAAATCAATTCATCTGAACTGAGCCAGGGCAGGCAAAGAACAAAGGGTCAAGAGACAAAGCTGGAAACTATAGACCAGCGAAGTTAATATCAGTTGTGGGTGAAAATCTGTGGAACTATTGAAGGTGAATAGAAAGAGCTTTTTTAAAAGATAAAGTTTAAAAACTGCCTAAGATTCAAAATAATTAACCAAGTCATGCTTCCACAGCAGAAAATCCTGGCAAATCCCACTAGTTCAGTAGGATTATTGCACTTGGATAAAAGGCCTGGACTGAAATATGAGGCGCATGGGAAGTGGTGCATTCTTCTCACTACAAACCGTGCTATGCTACAATGCAAATGAGATCTAAAGCCAATACCCTGATTGCTTGCACTAATGAAGTTTCTACCCTGTTTTGCAGATGTGGGGGTTACTACCATCAGTGCAAAGGTCAATTTCTGATTTGGAAAAATAAGCTCTAGCTACCTAAACATCTCTCTGCAGGTCAACTGGAGACTGTATTTGCTCCATCCCTTGCCCAAAAGAGTTGGGTACCCATGTGCTGTTATAAAGATGGTGCACTCCACCTGAGAGGCAGTTGTATTCAGTGCTGTGAAACAATATTTGGGGAAAAGGGCATGGTGTTGGTCAATGGGTTAGCAAAAAAGATTTGAGGGGTAAACTGAAAACCTTTTGATAGGTACCTGAATTGGTAAAGGGCCAGGGCAATGTTGCCTGATGCATATTATAGTGAAACTTTCCCCCATCCCATGACTCGGGAACTAAAGGACTTTTTCACCTGCCTGATTATTGTAAAAGTTAAAACAGAGATAGTCAAACAGTCCACTGTAAGCATTTAGCGTGAAACTGTTCAAATAATTAACCATTTAAAGCAAACCTGGTAATAAATGCATGTCACTATGTAGAAGGAGACATTTAAACCTTGTTCCAGAACATCTTAAGCTGAGTAAACTAGTTCAATGTCTTGTCAGATCAGTACAGTGGCTAGATTCAAAGCTTCTGGTGTCATGCTAGGACTAATGCCAAACTTGTATAACGGGACTTTGGAAGAAGCAACTTTTCCATTAACATCTCAGAGTAGTCTCCTTCTCTGTTGCTCCAATCATGTATAATACACACACACACACACACACACACGTTTATTATTCGCAGAACAACCTCTCTTTTGTAGGATACTTCACAGTGCAATCCAAGCCAAGAGATTTATGGGGAACACACAACAGTTTTTCATTCTGCTCTGAGAAGTAAAGGTGAGTGTCTCTCCCTTTATATTAAAGCTTAGGCGCTATGCACTTTAACAAACAAAACAAACAGCCAGTTTTCTTAGCGAGGAGGAGGAATGCCGCCTAGCAGCTTTGAAAGTGTTCTGCAGCTCAGTTTGAAGTTGTAGGGTGACCAAGTGTCCTGATTTTATAGGGACAGTCCCGATTTTTGGGTCTTTTTCTTATATAGGCTCCTGTTACCTCCCACCCCTGTCCCAATTTTTCACACTTGCTGTCTGGTTACCCTATGAACTTGTGCTGTTGAACTCTGTTGTCTTTATCTGTTTCACATGATCAGTAGGTTTCCTGAACCTCTAGAAAAAGGGAACATGAATTGCATTTTGTATCCATCATGAACCCTTCCTGCTTTTAAGTGCAGAGTTATGACAAAGTGTCAGCTACTCTCTCCCACCCCCAGTTGTCTGAAGATGAATAGCATGATTAACACTGATCCATGTTCAATTTTGACCCCTTTTTCTAGTCTAAAAGTAACTTCTAGAGTATAAGATCTTGCTTCCCATTTCTTCCAGCTAGCAGGGATGATGGAGCTGAGGTAGCAGCCTGGGTTTCTATGGCTGGTCAGTACCTAGGTTTATAAAGCCATCTGCCACTGGCCATCTGAAATGCTTCTTTAAGTGAACCCCCTACGCTGGCATCATTGGACCACAGCAAAAGACACAGTATCTGCACTTTTATGAGCATTTATTTAGGACAAAATTAGGTCAGGCAGCTGCATAAGACTCCCTCAAGCTGAATTTACTCCTTTACCCTGATACCATCATTTTGAGATTACAGTTTGCAGGCTGCAGGTAGGAAAATAATTAATTTAGTTCTTTCTCCCCACGGGTCCTTTCTAATCCACTGCAAAACTACTATGTTCTCCAAAATGTAATCTAAATGCACAATGAGTCTATCCTCTTAGCCAGGGTTCCCTCACCTCTTGCCAGCTTGGGTCACACCAATTTGCTAGGTCTGCTTAGAAGTGGGAAAAATTGGTCTGTTTTCGAATTCAGTATGACTCCCAACATCTGACCTGCTGCTGTACATAGATGAAAGAATAAAGAATAAACTGAAAGAAAACTGGGGAGCGGATGGGGGTTGCTTAGATTGATCCTACATTTTAGAATCCTTGCTTTTTAAAAAAAAATGCATTCTTTGGAAGGAAACCAAGAGCCTTTCCTTGGATTGCAGTTAACCGGTGAGTGACACATATGAAGTCAGACATATTGGCCTCTCCTTTCATCAATCACCCAACATGGAATTTAGGGTAGAACGAATTGACTTGGAAAATCAGATGAATATGTCAGGCAGAATTCACCGACTCCAGCACCACATGGTGGCCAAAATGATCATTTTAAACATATTTGTGTATTGCAGCCATTTTAAAGAGACAGATCATACCCAATCACCTTTTAGGGGAAGAAACCACCCTCTTTGTGCCTGGCAGATGCACAAGGTATAATCACACTCCCTGCACTCCTGAGTCCTACAACTGCTCCTTCTGACCCTGCTATGCAAGCAATCCCTTAAGGGGCAGGGAGGTCACGGGGCCAAGAAGTCAATGTTTGCATGTACAGTGACATCACTTTTCCCTTTGCCCACTGATAGCTTGCTCAACAGCACAGAACTACCCCTCCACCTTCCCTGGAGACAAAGGGCTTAGTAAGAACGTTTGTGAGGCTTATGTGAGGACCCACTGAATTCAGATCCAGCTCTGAACATTGTAACTCAGCCTCATTGCAAGGAAGAAATGGAATCTCCTGCAACTATTGTCTGCAGCAGAGGAACAGTATTCCGGGGGAACATTGAGAATGCATTGCCATGAGCATGGAGGAGTGCAAATGGCATGTGTGTGGTTGTGCATACTATACAGGTAAGACTACTTTTGGGGCAGAAAAGATGGCCAAGTGATAAAGATTTGGCTTGCTATTACAGTGAGTACTACCTACATAAAATACTTAGACCTGGGTTAGAATTGATTCAGATCCAGGCATTCATCCAAACATAAATTAAACAGAATATGAAGGGCAGCAAACAGGGTCTTGAAAAGTTCGGAAGATATTGGTGCTTCTATAATGGGTCCTTTCTAGGCTCAGAGCTTTGTTCAATACTCATTCTGTCGCAGTTAAAATACCGAGTGATTTAAAATCCTGTAAAGAAATCTGTACAATTCTCTGTTTAATTTCATTGGGAGATTTTGCTTCTCATCTGGGAAGGATCGAGGGGGACATCCTCACAAAGAACGGCCACACTGGGTCAGACCAAAAGTCCATCTAGCCCAGTATCCTGTCTTCTGACAGTGGCCAGTGCTAGGCACCTCAGAGGGAATGAACAGAACAGGTAATCAAGTGATCCATCCCGTCACCCATTCCCACCTTCTGGCAAACAGAGGCTAAGGACATTATCCCTGCCCATTCTGGCTAATAGCCATTGATGAACCTTTTCTCCATGAATTTATCTAGCTCTTTTCTGAACCCTGTTATAGTCTTTGCCTTCACAACATCCTCTGGCAGGGAATTCCACAGGTTGACTGTGCGTTGTGTGAAAAAATACTTCCTAGAAAGTTCCTTTCCGCAAGCAAAGGCCTCCTTAGTCATATTTGCTCTTGCATTTCAAAGACATATCTTCCCCTCTTGTTGGTAATGTCACTTTCTGCCTTAGAGTTCAGAGTTTTCTGTTAATTGGGGGAAGGAGCAGCTGTTTAATGAGAATGCAGCCCTTCCTGCCTTTTTAAGTGTGCTAAAGGTAGGCAAGAATTGTAGGCAGGAATTTTAAACAACAGCAGCAAGACTCAAAAGACCCCAGATTTTCATCTTGTCACATGTGGCCCTATTTTTCCCTAAGGATAAGTTACTTAGGAGAATATTTCCGCTGGTTGCAGTGCAATGGCATCGTTCTCTCTTATTACGTCCCATGGGGATCAGTTCCTCCCACGTAAGTTCTAAGGTAATATCTCTGTGAAATGAACTGGAAAACAGCCACCATCTTGGAATCTTTTGGGGACTATAATACCCAGAATAATTTGGATGGAAAGAGAGAACACCTTCATTCCTTAGAGGGAAAGTTCAACTCTCAGCCAACTGAGTGAGCTGCTGTACAACAGACCCCAAGAAGGCAGCTGGCAGGAGGACTTCTGTCTTACAGAAGTTAGTCCCTGACCCTCCAAACCTCTATAAATTCCGCATCAACTTTTTATTAGAAACTTTCAGAATTTTTTCTCAACCATGATGGCTCAAAATAAAGACATAAAAATGTTAACAAAACCAATGCCTTTCATAACTTAGATTCTCATTTCATGCCACTTGACCTCACTTGGTATAGTGAGGGTGCATTTGCTTAAATAAAGATCTAAAAGCCATTTTGGCTCCACTTCTTGTGGATAACAGCATCTGTTTTTCTTCAGGTCGCTGCCTCTGAGAGGATGTGCACCTTTCAGACTGCACACTTCAATGTCAACTCAAGGTCAAACTGTAGTTAGCTCACAACGAGATCTGAGTCTCCCTTCCTTCTTGCACTGCATCTTCTGGGAGTGCTGGATCCCAGCCTGGCAGAGTATATTCAAGCCAGAAGCTCAGGGAGCAGATTTTCATTTTTTTGGATTCAGACTTTGTGGTGGGTGCCATACTAGCAAATGCCTAACAAAGGGAGAAAACAAGGGAAGCTTCTTAGGGAGATTTAGTGATTCAGTGCAATGCCTCTGCAAGCTGTAATTTACAAGGCTTGACACCTCATTTATGTACCATTAAAATTTGAAGAGTCAGAAGCCCTTTAGCATTAGATGACGTACTGAACCTGACCAGATAATTGCTAACAAAACACACTACGGCTAGGAGGAAGCTATGCACATATGTACATTTCTAAAATATGCGAAGACTACACACAAGAACTGGTGCAAAAAAAATAAGGTATAAAGCATGAACTTTACCATGTTGACCATCACAGGACCAGTGCCACTCTCCATCTGCATGAACACCCATGCGATGCCCTCTTTCTCCCAAAGAAAAGAAATATCAAGACTCTACACACAATAAAAGCACAATTCTTGGCGTATGAAACAAAACTCTCTCAGCACACAACCAGATACCAGGTGACATCACAGCCACTGTAAAGGCTGCCTGGTGTCAGTTCTGGGGGTGGCTTTTGGATGGATAGTATGTCCTCTTTTTGTATTATTTCACCATAAGAATTCAGATCAGTGACAGCTGATGAGTTATTTTCTCTGAGGAGCAAATGTAGGAAATATTGTACCTTTTCTTACCCCCTCCCCCCCAAAAAATTAACTTAAAACAGATTCCAAAAGACACTTGTCAGAGAAATGATCAATTTTTGTGCCATTTCACAAGGGAGAGGAAGTAAATCCAGTTGTGTGTGACAACAGCAGGAGGGATGAATTCAGCCTATAAGGGGAGCACTAGCTCCATTGATCTCCCTGCTGCTAGACCCTCACAGAGCAGAATTGGCTCCAGCTGAGCCGAAAAGGGCCTGTGAAACTCAACACACATAGAATAACAGACTGAAAACAGTGTAAAAATACACACCAATAATACAGGAAAATAATACAGAAGCCTACATTCCAACCTACTCTTCACCCACCCACTCACAGAACAGCAACAATTCTGATAAGCCTAGCAACCAAAGATTTAGGGCATTGTTTTCCCATGAGTGATAGAGCAGGTATACACACTTAGATGTACTGTATAGGTTATTAAGCATTAAAGAAAAGCCCATTCTTACAAAAAAACACATATCCCAAAGTACTGTTTTAGTTTTATAAAAGAGAGAGAGAAAGGAACAAAAGATTGTTAATGAATCTGAAAAGGTCATTCAGGATTCTTCTTTTTATTTTTAGGAAGTAAGTTCAGGGTTAGTATCTTGGCAGCTGCAGCAACTGTGAAATATTAAAGCATTTGTTGTCGTTCGCTGAACGAGTGGCTGGATGCACTACTTGATGGATTCTTGGGAGGTCTGGCTGGGTTGCTAGTATTTGCCAAGGAAACAGAGGGATGACATCCAAGCCCGGGATATTTTATGACATCTGCAGGAGTAAGGGCCCTTGCTTACAAAAAAAAAAAACAGCTTTTAAAGGGAGTAGTTGTAACAGCATCAGCACTAAGCAACTTTCAGTTGAAAAAGAATTTGTATCGTTTCATACTGGCTGTGGGTAATGTATCAGATGCATACACAGGGCCACGTTCAGAGGTGATGGCTAAGGGTGGTGTAAGTTACTTGTCAGTGAGAGCATCCCTGCCAAAGAAGAGGAGGATGTAACACGGTGTGGATTAAATTCTCCTGTTAGTTGCCTTTCATGCTACAGCCCTCTCTGCCTGCCCCACGGCATATAAATCACACCAGTTCTGGACTTCCTTAGACTAACAAGGGGAAATTCAGAAAAGACGGGTAAGGAAGTGTACATCAGTAAGTGAGTGGGAGTCTCACGGAAGCAGCCTAGCTTTCTTTGATGTAAATCTCCCACCATAATAAACAAGAAAACAAGTTATTCAGGCCAGAGAGAAATCCTTGTCTGTACACTTTGTCACATAGCACAGTGAGGCCCTTGCACACTACAGTGGCAAGCAGTGAAAAAGAACCAACAGAAATAGCCAGGAAAAATCTATTAAGAGGTCTGTAGGAGATGTAAATTAGATTAATTTAGAGACCCTTAGATTCACTTCTAACTATCCATTGTGCCACCAGATTGGTACATAGGGCTTCTAGCATGTTAGATCTGCCCTTGGTTTGACTACTAGCTGATGGACTTAATTTGCAAGAGGTAAATATTCCCATTTAATTCCAGTTGCCGACAAACTACTACATCCCCTGCTCTCAGACTACTCAGTATTGCTACTGGACAGTGCTCGCCTCCTGCCCATTTTGCCTGACTAGCTGCTTGACAGCCAGTACGATATGCATTTGAAAGAAAGGACTTTGTGTCTCAAGAAAAAATTCAGATGCAGCAGAATACCATGTATCGGCCATACAATGATATATTAGGACCTGACCTGAAGTAGCATGATTTACCGTGATACTACAGGATGCAAAGTGCCAGACTATGAAATGAAATTATTGGTTTAGCAATATATTCCAGTAAATTCAAGCTGCATCGACCTGATCTCCATTTCTAGGAGGCAAAGGTTTGCATAGCCGGCAAGGAAATGTCCCATTTCCCTTCTAGACACAGAGAAGTAGGCTTCCTTGGGATTCTCTTACCAAAGTGACAGATTAACCCTTTCTGTTACAGTGAGCCAAGACTGATAATGGTGTCCCCTTGACCTTAACTTCACCCTAGGGTGAGAATTAAAAAAAAAAAAATCCTTTACCCTGGAGTCTCCTGACCCAAGTTACTAAATCATTATTTCCATAGTGCCAGTGGGATGGCCATTTTGAAGGCAAGAAAGACAACAAAAAGAACCTCTCTGCCCCAAAGAGCTTCTAATCTAACTAGGCCACATGGATGGCAAACCAGAGGAGCAGGAATAATTAGGGCATGCTTTGTTAGTTCCATTTATGTGTTTCTCCTTTTCCATTTCCTAACTCCCGCTCTGGATGGTGGGCAGGACGAGGGTTTTCAAAACCCTTCTGGGAGGAGCGTATCTAAAGGAGAAAGTATTGTGGGGGAGGGAGGCATGGAACGTGTGCATGAGGGTAGCATGCAAAGATGCACTTTTGACAGCAGGAGACGCAGAAGTTGTGTCTACTCCAGAGGATTTAGGTAAAGCCTTGCTAGGCTTCAGAGCCTGAGCTCCAGCCCAAGAGTTGACAACACAGCTATTTTAGAGCACTAGGCCGAGCCCTGCAAGCCGGGCTGGGAGGCTCACGTCTGGGAGCTGTGTAGACTTAGCCCTAGTGAGTTGAATAGCTTCTGGCAGTCCTGCTCCAGTGTCAGTTAAACATGCCCTGAGCTCTCCCAAGCTGCCTGAGTCTTTCTTATACTGGGACACTCACTGGTGCTCAGATCAGATTTAAATATGACCTGGTAAAAAAAACCCCACAAGGTGTCAAGGATCCCCACACAATGGTGCTAGCACAGGAGAGACTGTTTAGCCAGAGTTCTGTACTGCAGACAAGGGCAGTCATGAGGTTTGTGAAATGCAGACAGACCCTTGTCCTTGGCAGGAGGGGTCAAACCTTGGACCTTTGAAGCTTAATGTATGAGCCTCTGCTGCATGAGCTAAAAGCCACCTGGCTCTTAGCCGAGGCTGTTGCAGACTCATCAATCTCTAGCTGGGCTAGGTGCCACTGGAGGGGACAGAGCACTACACCAAGCAGGCCTGGGTTACACCTGGACGCGGTAAAGGGGTGTGAAGAGAGATGAATGGAGATGGAGGCAGGGATTAGGAAGGTGAGGGAATGGAGACTGAATTGAGTAAAACAGCCAACCAAGACTGAGAGAAACAAAAACAAAGAGTTTAAAGGAAATTCGCTATGCAACCTCCCCTCTCTCAGCAGTGGTTGCTTCCTTCATTTGCTGTTGCTTCAGGCCTTGGCAGCTACAGCCCAGCCCCTCCCTACATCAGATGATGTCTGCACCCAGATTCACATTCCATCTAATCTGTGGGATTAGCCTGCCATATCTGCACGGTATAGGTTGTATGTGTATTCGCTTCAAACCATCCAGGAGAAAAATGTAAACCAGGCAAAACTGCCATGTGCTGAATGCACTGGGTTTGGATTCAGATCTTAAACTGAAATATCAAACTCTGCCAAAAAGTCTAACAAGATTTCTAAAATAACTTCTCTCTCACTCCAGGAGCTTAACTATCAAAGGATCCTATTTCTTCCACAAAAATTTCCAAAGCTAAAGCTAATACTTCATTTTACTTTTAGCAATATCAGAAACAATGTCGAACTGAACTTGAAATGCACTCCATTTGGGGGGGGGCGGGGTGTTGCTGTGATTTCCAAATCACTTCTTATGACACTAATTATACACACAAGGCAACTTCATCTGCACTGAGCAGAATGGCTCAATGCACGGTGAGTTCACTCAGCTCAGATTCTTGCATTGCTGAGCGAGTCACGCGTGCATTGTAACTGCAGTCAGCAAGTTTCTGATGTGCTTCTCAAGACTGGTTTGCTTTCTTCTCCCTCCCTGCCCCTCAACTCCCACTCTTCTTTCCAGAGCATAAAGTCTTTCTGGAAGACCATCAGAGATGACTTCCATCTAGTTCCTTCATCAGCCTACATTTGCCACCTCTTCTGCACATTTTGCTCCTTTCCTGTTTAATAATATTTCATCACCATAATAAATTTAATATTATAAATTTAATATCATAGTATTTATAAAATATCCCCCTAGCAGCGTGGTTCAGCTCTGACCTAGCAGGGGCAACACAAACAGTTACACATAGCATCAAACTAAGTCATACAGCATCCAATTATAAATACACATTAATTAATAAATCCCAAGTGCCCTATAATCTCCTATATTGGCAACTCCAGCATAGGAGACGAAGACACTCTCTGAACCTCCATTCAGCGAGTCTTAGGCACTGTTCTGGCAGGTGAAGGATATTACTTTCCATGCTGCATAGTCCTGCATAAGAGGTCCAGTCCCCAGATTAGCAGATCTCATGGGATCCATGAAAGTGTAGGAAAATGGGTTCTGGAGGGAAGGTGCTGCAGAGAACTATTGTCTCCAGCCAGGGAGCCTCAGGAGAGAGGGTTCCCTCAGAGGTATAGAAAGGTATAGAAAGGGAAGGATTAAAAGAGAAGACACTCCTGAGGTGGAAATGTTAGATTGATGTGGATGTCTATGAAGCAACTCTACATCCTAGTGGGCTATAGCAAAAGTTCCAGCATCTGCTAACCTATGGAACAATAGCTCCCTGGAGAGGTGCAGGAGACACACCATGGTGAGGGACAAAGGGAGAAGGTCCTGAATCTATATCAGTCCCTCATTAAGGTCTTTACAAATCAACAGGGCCAGTCACAAATCCATCTGCTGCATTGTAAGCAACCAGCAGAATGAGCACAGCGTAAGCGGCGACTGATGTGACTTACTTGATATACAGGGCCAGTTCCTCAGCTGATACAGTAAATCAGCATAGCTCCATTGATTTACACTAGCCAAGAATCCAGCCCATGGACCCTGTTCGATATTGGGGCCCTATTGCAATCTCTAGGCATCGTTACTAAAATCTTTTAAGCCTATACAATGAAATTACATGAAAACACACTGGGATTATTTTTACCCAGAATCAACCCTTTGCAAACATGAGCTGGGCAATTTTCTTTCTATTTTTATCAGTGCTGTCAGCCACTGAAAGCTCTGCTCTTCAGAACACCACCTTCAGACAAGTAGACTGTTTCTTATAATTAAACAGAGCTACCAAGACCACAGTGCGCTGGCCCGAGATGCTCAAAGGAGCAGAGGCCAAGGAAAAAGAGAGCCTGGGAGAGAGACACCTCCATCTCTGGGTTTTTATTCCAACTGGTGACTCTGCAGACACTCACCTTGGCATACAAAGGAAGAGGGAGTTTCTCCAGGGTGGACACGGGCAGTGATGAACACCACTTTCTGCTCAGCTCCAGACCGCAGGTTTACTGCAAAAAAGAGACAAAGATCCTTAAATTGGGTCCCCTATGCAGGATGCAAAGGACCATTAATATTAAAGCGTTTCCTTTTATTAAAATTGTTCATACATTATACATGGGGATAATTCATAATTAAAGAAAGCAGCATTGCTAGCTATTCATATCATGCCCTATGAAAGACGGTGCAACAGCAAGGATTGCAAGTCTAATGACACAAAGCCCAGGCTGCAACAAACAAGTTAGTTTCCTTTTTAAAAATAAGATTTACTACAGTGAGTTTAACTGCATTGTAATCGCTCGCTCACTTGTGATAAATGTCCTCCTGGGGTGACAAGAAAAGCGGTGGGGTTCCATTTCCATTCACATTGTAAAGCCAATTGCACCCTGCATTACATTTAATACAAGATTTAGCATGGTGCCAAGTAAAGGTAAGGCGCTGGCAAATGACAGTTATTAGCATGCTTTCTTTTTCATTATTTTGGCCTGGTTTTGCCTCTATCAAAACATAGACCAGAGATATTCAAAATCAGCAAGGTATGCAAAACAAACAAGGACTAAATGCACTGAGGAACACTGGAGAGAATAATAATTTTACAGAAACCACTTCACCCTGCACAGAAACACAGTCACCTCTGGGGTGGAACATGACAGCTATTGAACAGCACACGGCACAACAGTTTCAAGTTGGTAGGGATGAAGCTTTTACTGTATCCATTTGAAATTACAGAAAGGTGGGAGGGAGCTGTAGTAGTTAGAATGTAACCAAAAATTTAGCCAGGACTCGAAGGTTAACCTCTTACAATTCAATCCCGATATAAGGATAATAAAATAAAATACTTCAAACGATATTGTCCTGTCTGTCTATTAAAACTGTAAACTCTGTGGGGCGGAGGGCATGTTTTCTTCAGTTTGCCACAGGGAAAGTGCTTACAAACAGGCAATAAAAAATACACTCTTGCAAAAAGGACCATGGGAATTGTAATGACCATACGAGGTCAGTACCTCAGGTATACATCTCATCTAGATCTAAAACACTCAAGAGGGGTAACACTAAAGCCAACAAGACAAAATTGTGGCAGACATCTCTATTTTCATGCTAATCCCTTTCAAGTAGACAAAAAGTTTTAAAATATAAAACAAATCTAAGATTCACAATGAATTTTTAATTACTCACACAAACAGGATGTACATACACACACAGGGAGAGAAATACGGCTCTTTTAATAGCAAGCAAATTGTGAATCCTGATTTTTTTTTAAACTTTTCTCGTTTACAGACATTCTAATCCCAGCCAGGGGCAAATCCAAACCCACAAGGACAAAAAAATTAATAATAATCAATATGCTTTCAGTTCTTCTCTGGAGGCAATTGGACCAGAGACCATAGCAGGATTCTTTTATATTTCTCTAGTCCTTCTAAATGTCCTACAGCTGTTCAGCCTGCAACCCAGTCATTTATTCAGTCTTTGATGCACTAACTTCGCTCCTCTCTGGTGTGTTTTTGAGCCCCAGAGGCAGAGAAATATAAGAAAGAATGTCTCTGACAAAAGTAGCAGCTGGTGGGGTCAACCCTGTCTGCTGAAGAGAAGTGAGAGGCAGCAGAAAAGAACACAAGAACATCAGCAAGAACCTGATGACCACCCCGTGTCATTAGCATTAACACTGAGTAATGCAGGAAGAAGGAGATAAATCAGCCCCCAACAATGTCAAGTGAAAAGAGAAGCCCAGGATATCTCCTGTAACTAGAGCTGCATTTTCTTCTATTCAAAAAAAATGTCTAGCATTAAAGGGGCAGATACTCAGCATAGTATATACAATCAAGGCTAATCACACAAAAATAAAAGTGACATTGAATGGTGTCGACAATTTACACCAGGTAAGACTCTGCCCCATGTGTTTGAGATGACACATATAATACTTTATATTATAGATGCACACACACTTTCTCTCTTTATAATTATTATTAAGATTAGTAGATAAAATTAATTTTCCTCTAATGCAGGAAAGAATCTTCCCCATTTAGGGCCTGATCCAAAGCCCACTGAAAGCAACAGAGACATTGCATTGATTTTAGTGGGTTTTAGCTCAGACCCTACATTCAAGCCCCATACAATGTCTTTCACTCCTCCTCCATACACATTAGGGAGGGTCAATACAGCATGAGCTGCGAAGGGTGGGTTAATTCCTTACTACATGGAATCTGGTAAATAACTTCTTGCAATATATTTATCACAGGGAATATATACTTACACAGTTTCGTGTTAATTTCTATACAGATTTTCTCTCATTTTATAATTAAATTGTCAAGAACAAGAATATATTAAAAAAAGTCCTCACTTGTGATCTTAATAATACCTTGGAGTACTCATAGAGAAAACACTTTTTAAAACCAGTGTACTTATTTTACTTGCACTGTTTATCACTGTTAGGTGTCTGATTAGTTTTGGTTTGTTTACTTTCTGTTTCACTCCTCATTGCTTGGGTTGCAGAACCTGCAGGAAAACACTTAAACCAAAATTCCACTGCCCTCCCACTTGAAAGTCATGACATTATCCATTAAAAACATTTTTCTTAAAAAGTACATTTGGGAAGATTGTCTTTAAAAGTAACTTTTGGGCCTAAGCATATTGATATTGTCTTTTAAATGCAGTTAGTGCTTGTGACAGATGCTGGATAGTTAGCGGTGGAAAGCACAATTCTCTGTTTAACAGATCCATCACAAGATGCAGGATCACCTATGCTGCCATCTAGGTGTCCCCGAACCCTAGCCTGGAAGAGACATGTTGATTCGGGAGACATGAGTTCAGAATTGATTGGCCTGTTCAGTAGTTCGGCTTGCCTGCAGAGGCTTGCAATCAGGAGACCAATTAG
Source organism: Gopherus flavomarginatus (assembly GCF_025201925.1). Lineage (NCBI taxonomy): Eukaryota > Metazoa > Chordata > Testudines > Testudinidae > Gopherus > Gopherus flavomarginatus. The sequence goes on along the minus strand of NC_066623.1, from coordinate 108,794,032 downwards.
GGTTGATGTGGACACTTGTCCACAGATTATTGGACTATGAGCGCCATACTTTTTTTCATGTTGTCCATCAAACAGCTGTCAGATAGCAAAGACAAGAGACTAGATCCAACGTTTGGGTTCAGACCTAACACCCATCGTCTTGAGAATTTCAGAAGTCTGCAGTCACCAGGGCTTTGAATCTTTCATCAGACCGAAATTCACATTTCAATTACAGACGTGTGTATATATATTTGCACAACCTTTTTGAAACATGGGCTGTTGACAAAATAACCCAATACTACACTATCTTTGAGTCTCTAGTACTTTAAAGTATAATCTGAGCTGCTGTGAGTGTTTTGTACTCAAAATATGGTTAGTTAGAAACATCACTAAGATTTCCATGGAGTGAATAAAACCTCATCACAGAAAGAAAAGTCTATTCCAAAGCACACCACTGTATTACATTTCACTCCACCGTCTCCGAGTCCACAGAACTACTCTAACATCTGTGTTGCAAGTTAACACTGATCTTATTGTTGTCCTGACTACCTGGTTTCTACCTCATTAAACTACTTTAACAGCATATACTGTACTCTGGTGTTTCCTGAGAGACCAGATTAGCACCTAATTCAATTTATATTTTTGTTCTTTCTGGTCGCAAATGTCATTTCAGGTAGGATTGCGTGTCTCAGCAACACTCTCAGCAAGAGAAAGCAATTTTGGCCACCCTTGAGTCCCTTTGGGCTTGGTAGGGTCAAGGAAGCGCAAGCTCGTTGTGCCTGTTCATACTTTGTTCGGAGGCCTCCTCCCACCGGCTTCTTTTCTGACATATTGGCCGAACTGTGTAAAGAAACCTGCTGCCACGGGCTGCATTAGGTGAAAATGATCCTACTTGGACTGCAGATACACACATGCAAGGACTGAACCAAGCTTTTGAAAGGACTGCTGCCAGCATTTTTGCTTTTCTATTCTCTGTTGGAGGAAGTGGCATTCTAGGTATCAAGCCTGGAAACGGGGCACCCGCCAAAGTGCAGTTTAGTTCCTCAACTACAAACAGTAAGTCCTGGTTGTCAGCCAAGCCAAGTAGAAGCTTGAGGGTGCCCCCACCCCACTGTCCATTTTCTCCAGGTTCACCTGCTGTTCTGGTGTCTTTATCTCTATTCCTAGAACAAATCAAAATAGGAACAAAACCTTCCCATTGTCTCATGACAATTTCAGCATGGCCTGCTTCCAGTCAGGCCCAAAATATCACGGCATTTCATGTTTTTTCAGGACTTCTGCTCATACCTGGAACGCAGGAGAGCCTAGGCTCCTGCTGATGAAAAAACTATTTTATAAAAAGTAAATTGAATGTCTATAAACCCTCCCTGTCCCCAAACTCTCCTCACCACTCGAAAGGTTACGTTTCAGTTCTGGAGACGCTGGCACGCTCTTGTTTTAATTGCAATAGATTGGCCTATCGGTGTGTACTTTCACCTAGAGAGACAAGCTGGGTGAGGTAATAGCTTTTATTGGACCAGCTTATGTTGCTGACAGAGATGAGTGACCTGAAGAGGAGCTCTTTGTGGCTCAAAAGCTTGTCTCCCTCAGCAACAAAAGTTTGTCCAATAAAAGCTGCTACCTCACCCATCTTGTGGCTCTAACATCCTGGGACCAACATGGCTATGGCACTGTCTAACCTAACTCCTAGAGATGGTATCAAGCTACAAAGCATGGATTTTGACCCATCCTCTCCAAAGTTTAGGTGCAGCATTTTCTTCCAGAGCGATCTCAGCTTACTATGGCCCTGATTCAGCAATCAATTTAAGCCTATCAGCATGTTCTGAAGTTCCCTTGAATTCAAAGGCACTTAAGTGTGTTTTGAATTTAAGCATGCACTTAAATGCTTTGCTGAATTGGGGCCTGCACAGAAAAAGCTCTCTCTGAGATCGTCATTGCAACATCGTTTTACTCTTGGGAGAGCAGTCTACTATTTATCTCCCATAACCCATTCTGTGCCCCAAACAACTTCTTTTTACATTTCTCTTAAAATCAAAGCTGTTTTAAAGTGTTATTTAATCCCTTTACTCTGACAGCATAGAAATTACTAGGACCATTACAATGGGCCTGTGTGAGTGTGTGCTTTACTGATGTGTACACTGACCTAATATCAAATTGATTCTGCTGACCAAGGAAAAATGCAAATTGGATATTATATTTGCATGCTACTTTTATTGTGCCCTTGTGTCTTCGTAAAAAGACAAAGTTTGGGCTAATAAAAATAAAACATTTCTGGAGCTCATATAGGCAAATGTTTACGTTGGCAGGTAACAAATTGGTTTGTCATTTAGGGGAACATAAAGATCATTATAATCATCCTTAGGCAGAATAGGTTGGTAGCTTTTGCTTAGCTGTTATCTTTCATTTGCAAATCAATTTAACGTAGCGCACTGTCTCAAAGGCAGGATAACACAGGATTAACACTTTCCTTGTGTTCTCCCCTCCCCACTGCCCCTGACTCAGAGACCTGGGAGTTGGACTAGCTTGAGTTCCAAGCAAATTTAATGTGTTCTAGCTAGAAAAAGAGAAAAGAAGCATTTAGATGTATGTTATGTGTGAGAATCCTAATGGGGTGTAAACAGAGGAAGAGACCCCTCCCCCAAAACATTCTGAAGGTAGAGGCTGAAAGAGTTAACAACAGATCTTTGTGCCACTAGGGAAGTGAGGTTTTTTTTACCCATGAAAGCTAATGCCCAAATAAAACGGTTAGTCCGGACACCTTGTTGTTCTTTTAGGGCTCTGAATGTGTAGTGAACATATGATCTCCTTGCCTAGATGTTTCTTTCTTCTTTTACTCTTTTAGTCTTTTGCAACAGTGTCTCTTTCATCCCTTCTGACAACCAATGATCTCCACTAAAATGCGGCAAAGTGAACTTTGGTGACAGTTTAACTAGGCAAAGACGATGCAACAGCCTGAATTCTATTAACCAAAATGATTTGACCTATTAAAATCCAGAGGAGTGCACCAGTTCCACTCCCCTTCCTCACCACTTCCGCTCCTAACCCCCACCCCTTTATTTCAAATGGCAGGGTATTTTGGAGGGGTTCTGTGCGGAGGGGAGGTTATGTAGAATTGTTTCAACGTTAACACTCGACTACATTTTCAACTTAATAGCCCAGTGAGAGGATATGATTGTAAAGCAAAAGGCCAGAAATATCTCCTGGTAAAAAATTTCTGAAGCAATTTCAAAGGACAACACTTAGCTACTTGGAAAATCAGAAATGGCAAAGGATTGTTTAGGTAGGTTCTCCTCACCACCCCCAAACCCCATTTGTTTGTTTTTAATCTTCAGGAAGTCTTGGAAGCAAACATTTTTTCCATCTGGGCTTCATGATACTGTCATGCCTGATACTCCTCTAAGGAAGGGAAATTAAACAGCACACAAAGACTGCTAGTTTATACTTGTATGTCTTTTTTTTCAAAGCAGGGCTTTGCATTTAGATTATTCATCAGCATCTGAACTTTGGAATGTAAAATCCCATGAAATGGAATAGAAAACAGGAATATGGAACAGCACATTATTTGATTCAAATGGCCAAGGAGATGGCAACCTGCAATTAAGGTTGCATACAGTAGCATTTAATGTCACCTACCTGCATCACTATCATATCATAACAGTTTAGCAGACAGGGCCACAGCCTGCTTTCTTTTTCCCTTTCCTGCTTTGATATTTATAAAGTCAGGTTGTAGTGCATATAAACCCCTTCCTCTCCAGAGACCAAGGGAAGGCAGTAAATTATGGGAAGGCTAAGCGGTACATCAAATGTGTCTCCTCAAAGCCATATATCATCTTGTTAAATTTGATGTATAATCCCAGAACCCCAGAAATCATTCCAAGAATCACAGAAAATGCAGAAGTGTCCTTCAAGTGATATAGTACAAGTAAAGTCAAGTCTACCTACAGAAAAATATTCTAGCTATGTTTTGCTAAAAGTCTCCACTTCACATGGGACCCTCTAGACATTGCTCCCTAAAGCACGGCACAACGGGCATTCAGTTTTTCTGCTTGGACACATTGATATGATAGATGTACATCTTTTGTTGTTGTTGCAACATTAAAGCACAAAATGAACAAAAAGCACTTCACCTATTTTTTAAAAAAAGATCACCCCAATGGTCTACTGCCCCTTCAGTGCAGATGCTCTGCTCCTGTTACCACCAATAATAGCTCTTTCCACGAGAAGATCCCAAAATGCTTTAATGGGACAGAGACCGTTCCTTTGTTCTGTGTTTGTAAAGTGCCTATCACAGTGGGGTCTTAGTCTATAACTAGGGCTTCTAGGTGGTACAACAGGGGTGGGCAAATTACGGCCCATGGGCCAAATCCAGCCCACAAGCCGTTTTAAGTCGGCCCCTGAGCCAGCCCACGAGACTTGGCTGGCCCCACTCCAGGGGATGCTGGGTCGGGAGCCACACCCCTGCGCCTCTCCCCATACCCCAACCCCCTGCCCCAGCCCTGATTCCCCTCCCACTCACCAAATACCTTGATCCCAGCCTGGAACACCTTCCTGCACCCCAAACCTCTCATCCCCACCCCCACCCCAGAGTCTGTAGCCTCAGCCAGAACCCAACCCCCTTCCCGCACCCCAACCCCAATTTTATGAGCATTCATAGCCCTCCGTACAATTTCTATTCCCCGATGTGGCCCTTGGGCCAAAAAGTTTGCCCACCCCTGTGCTACAATAATAGATTAATAATAACAATGATGAACTAAGCCTCATAACCCCACGGTGAGGCAGGGTTGTAATATTAGCTCCATTTTTTAGATGGGGAAACTGAGGAACAACAGTTACATGCCCCAGATCTCTCAGAAAGTCTGTGACAGTTTTGGAAACGGAACTCAAACTGCTCAAGTCCCTGCCTTGTCCCTTATAGCCACAGGGCCCTCTTTCCCTTTTGCACGTACAGTTGCTGCCCCTGTAGCATCCCAAGTCATCCAGGCTAAAATATTCATGCAAGAAATTCCCATTTGTGGCTAGTCACTGTTCCCTGCCCTTGATTTCATTTGTCTCTTTTATGTGTTTTTTTAAAATGGGGACTGAGAGGGGATGTCTGGTAAACAAGTGCTGCGAGGCCACATGGCATCAGCTCTCCCAACTGTTGGAGGCTAAAGCCAAGTTGGCTGCTCCAGCTGTTGCTTCATTGAAAGATGAGAGTTATTTACTGCAGGAAGAAAAGTTAAGTTCTAGTGAGCACAGGGTGTGTTGCCAGCCAGGGCAGTCTAGTGCTTGGAGGAGGTGTAAGGCAATCAGGACTTGTGTTATTTCCAGTTCTGCCACTGATTTGCTGTGTGACTACAGGGCTTGAATTTTCCCGTGCATTAAATGGGGATAATCATACTAGCTCAAAAGAGAAACCAAAGCCTCATTAATTAATACTCAAAAGCCTACTTCTAAGGCCTCTTTGTGCTATTCCAAAGGTACAAAAGACACTTCAATCTGCCTTAAGACAGCAGCTGGGGATTCCCTTGACAAGGGAGCTGCACTTAGCCCCACTGGTGTAAGGAATATTTTAAAGATGATAGGGAGTATGCCATGTGTAGAAGAGTGTTAGGCCAGAGCAATGTGGTCCTGTAATCCTGGAAGCTGGATCCATGGACAAACTTGGCTGGTTAACCACTGGCATATTAGAGCGACCCTGAGGCTGCTCTACCATGTGCCAGAGGTCAGTTTGTCCCTTCGTAGCCCCCAGGATTAGTGAGGAGGAAAGGTGGTTGAAATCCATATAAAACCCCAGACTCAACCAGATAAGCCAACTGCAGGGAACTGTTCTGGAAGAGACTATGGCAGTGCAAAATATTCATCATTACATTGTGATCAATAAGATAGCTGAAATTGCTTTCTGTATTATTACCTTTCAGACACTGATTTGGAATGACATGAACTTCTATGAAGCACGCACTTCATGAAATACTGAATCTGGGAACACAGTCCTATAAAATGAGAATGAATAACTGCACACCCGCCAGATTAGTACCTGCATGTTAATGGATGGGGCACATGTGGTATTCTAATTATTTTTGCCTTGTATTGGATCCTCCTTGTGGGGAATGAGTGGTATGGACAGGGTTAAGCAGAACAAAACCTTCACTGAACAAGACTCCAGGAGAAAGCAGTGATCCCTCAGCACCAAAGCGAGATGTGTGCTGCAAAAGAGCTCCACTTCCTTTGAACTATGAATGCATAGTCTCTACTAGCCAAGTGAGTGGTCAATAAAAACCAACCTGCTGAAATTAGATTCATGGAAGGCAGCGTTTCTCGAAACGTGAAGCTGACCGCTTTTGGGAAGCTCTGACCTCTTCTTCCAGAAGAGGTTCAAGCCAGCATGAAACAAAAAGGCAAAAGAAAAAGATTATTCTCTTTTGTGCTTAGGATTTACCCAAGTCAGAATTTGGTATTAAATGTTCAGCACTGAATACTAAATGCTCAGTGGATGGTCCCTCATTAACTGAGCCCAATGATGAAATGACTCAGCAAGAAAGAAAAATAGCAGACCGTCCTCAGCCAGGACTAAAACAAACACCTCGTACGCACCATCCCCACCACTAATCCAGAGGTAGGTTTGCTCTCTTTAGTCAGACATGGCGTCTGCTCTCTGAGGAGTATTCTTAAGGTAGCTGCCAGAATGCCATCATGTGACTTTATCCCAACATGCAACAGTGCTGAAAGGCCCATTTCTCCACTTTTACCCCAGTGTCATTTCATTGACGTCACGGGTGTTACATCTGATTTACTCCCGTGTAACAGACAGGAAAATCAGGATCAAATCTCCATTTTATTATATATGGCAGATTATATCTGGATTTGTTTAGACCCTCATCCCAAGGTTGGCAGAGAAGAGGTTAGCTTTCTCTTGCTACAGCACTGGTCCCCAAACTTTTTACCTTGCGCCGCCCCCACCTTACTCCTGTCCGCACCTTCCCACTCCCACCTCCTGGAGCCAGGAGTTGGGCCACGGCTCCAGGAGGGGGGGACATGGACAGAGATGTAAAGGGGCTGGGCTGAGGGCGAGCAGCCAAGACCCTGGGTGCAGTGCCAGCAGCAGATCTGGACGGCACTCCCTCCCCATCCCCGTGGGGGCTGACCCGCGCCCCAGCCATGCCCCCTCTTAATGTTCCTCGGGGAGTCAGCATCCCCTTAGAGGGGCATGCCCCACAGATTGGGGACCTCTGCTGTACAGTTACCAGCACAGAATATAATGCTGGACCAGCTGTGGGAAATGATTGAAGTCCCCTCAGCACATTGTCAGTGGAATGTGGGGTGCAGTTTGGAGAGGACTGTCACGTGTGGAGTGTCAAACTGGTGTAATTTACACCGCTGTCCAGCCCCCCTCCCTCAGTGAGTAAGTTACACTCACCACTGAGAGGGGCATTGGGTCTGGCAGTGAGCATCATGGAGGCTCTCTAAGGAGAGGGGCAGAGCTGAAACAAGAGCCAGGGGGAGGGTTTCCCTTCCTGTCTAGCACTGGCCTGAAGTGAGCCAGGCCTTCTATCTTTACTCTAGACTTTGGCTGAGGGAAGCCCTGTTATATGTGTTTGTCCATTAAAGCCACAGATGAAATGCCTGCCTGTCAAAGGGGCAGGGATCCTTGCTTGCCCCTTGAAGATACAAAGAGAAATATAACAGGGCTTCCCACATCAAATGTTATTTTCACTGACTTTTACACCAAGTCATAGCATATCAGGGTTGGAAGGGACCTCAGGAGGTCATCTACTCCAACCCCCTGCTCAAAGCAGGACCAATCCCCAGATGGATTTTTACCCCAGTTCCCTAAATGGCCCTCAAGAACTGAATTCACAACCCTGGGTTTAGCAGGCCAATGCTCAAACCACTGAGCTATCCCTCCCCCAAAGGTGTTTAAACTCTATCAAGGCGTATGGGATCTTCTCCTACTCTGACAAGGCTGTCATATGGGATAATATACCATCTTCCTCACAATGGGCTAACAAAGGATCCTCATACGGACGTGATTCCTCCTTACAATGGCTGTGAACAGCACATTAATTTTGTGTGCATGCCAGTGTCTGCAAATTCTATTTCACTGTCCTTTCTGTGCCATAATTTGTTAGCTATATCTTTCAGAGGGGCATTTAGTCTGAATAGCATACTGAATATCTAAACCCATTCATGTTTATATTACACACACCCCTTAAAAGTTGTGTGAGGATCATAAAACCTGCCTTGCCAGCAAGCTGTATTTAAAATAGATAGAATCTCCCACAAACCTACAGAGAGATTTTAATTAAAGTCAAAGGACCGTTTAACAGAAAGAGAAAAAAATCTAGCAGAACAAGAATTAATTTTAAAAACGCTCCATTTTGAAGCCAAGTGGATTGCTCTCAGCCATCATGTATATAAAGGATGGGGCATGTCAAAGATGGGAAATTCAAGTGAGAGATGCTGTAAAACTCCAAAAGGACAGGAAGGGTGTTTGAGAATCAGACATTGCAATTTCTGGAGCAGAACTATTTTGCTGCATACATCATATTTGTGCCTGTCTCAAGTTATCCAGGGCAGGGGCGGCTCTAGGCATTTCACTACCCCAAGCAGGTTGCCGGGAGAGCAGCAGGTGGCTCTGGTGGACCTCCCGCAGGTGTGCCTGTGGAGGGTCTGCTGGTCCCACGGGTTAGGGTTCTGGAGTCCCAATTTGGCAGGGAGAACAGGCTCAGAGGTAACCTCAGCACATCAGGTGACAGTCCCAAGGGGGTCTCTGTGACCAAACCTGTCACGCCTGCCCTCATACTTGTACAGGCAGCCCAGCAGACTTTTGGCATTACGTATATATTTAAAAAAAAATCACATTACCAGCAAAAGGATAATCTCATTTACAATATGTTGCATTATAGCCACTACGACAGGAATCTTTAACCTCCTTACATTCATCTTCAGATTGGTCTCTTCTTCAGCTAAGCGCCTTATGCAGGCCTTTTCTTCCAGATACTCCACGCCCTCATAACACTGCCTTACTCACAGCAATTTAATCCAGAACCTCAAACCACAGCATCAACAGGACTGCAAGTAAACCGTGTGAGCTTTTCCACTGTAGATGCCAGGATCACCATAGAAATGTCTAAACCTAAAGAAATAAAACATGATTCTACATGCTCCTTTGCCTTGAGGCCTAAGGAAGAACTTGACAATGGAGAGGCTGCTGGTATGCTGATATCACAGCCTTTCAGGATCGCAAAAAGTTTCTCATTGTTTCCTTGTAACTCCCCCACTTAGCACAATAGGGTCCTGTTCCATGACTAGGACTCCTAAATGCTACAATAACACAAATAAGAATCATAATATACTCCATATTCAGATGCTTTAAGACCCTTGAGGGCAGAGACCACGTCTCCTCCTTGTTCTGTACAGTTATGAGCATACTGTTGGCAAACAATGGGCACATCATCACCAGCACTGACTGATTTTGGTGTCCACATGCAGGATTTGGTTGCCTACACTTGTAAGTATATCACTGTATCCTTAAAGACCATGTCTTTCCTATTTTACACAGGTGGGCAATGATATTACATTTGAGGTCCCAAGTAAGGACTTCCAGATTTGGCCTAGAGTTATGTTCAACGTTGCCTCCACCTCTGATCCAGTACAAAACAAAGATGGAACAAAGATTAAAATGCTGTTTGAGAATCACTTGAAGTAAAAACAACCTTCCCTGCCCCAATCTGATGAAGGGACACGAGGGTGAGAAATGGGGGGAGGAGGGGAACAGCCAGGGGAAGTCGATAAGAAAGTAGCATGGGGCCAGAGGACTGTTCATGCATCTTCTAATAAGCCTTATCAACTCTGGCTGTAGTCCTGTATGTGTGCGTTTCTTTTGTTGATACAGCACGGTATCTTCGTAATGCTGTTCTTGCAAGCCAAGGAAATTTGAATGTTATATAGCAAGAGAATGGTAATGATGTTCAGCCAAACTGGAATCCAAGAAGAGTTCCCTTTATCAAAGGTTGACATATCAGTTAACAGCCAACCTCAGGGTCCTTGTATAGTTTAAAATCAGCAAACACAACCCCACAGTAAATGTGTCTGTCTGTACTAGCAACACCACCATGCATGGGATTTAATATCTTACCCGGTGCCGGTCTTCAGACAATCACAAAGTGTTTTCCAAACATAAGTTAATCCTCTCTTTAGCCTTACAAAGTAGGCAATATTAGACCCATTGAAGAGATGAATAATTGAAGCCCAGAGAGGTTAAACTACTTGCCCAAGGTCAAACTGCAGAGTCATTGGCAGAACTGTGACTAGAACGCATGACTGTCATATCCTTGTTCTAGCCACTAGGTTACCCACTCCCTCTCTATTGTCTAATTCACTATGTTTGAAATAAACCCTACCATTGGTCCACATTGCACTCCAATAAAGAACGTTCCTTAGAATTACAAATACTTATGCCAAAGGAAATTTAAACTGAAAACAGAGAAGAAAATCATCACAGGACCTGAACCTGCAGTCTTTTCTCAGAAAAAACTCCCAGTGAATTATATGGAAGTTTGGTCTAGATTGATGCTTGCGGTAACTCTCATCTTAGGGTACGAAATTAGGTCAATTTTATAGAAGTCAATTTTTAGAAATCAATTTTATACAGTTGATTGCATATGTCCACACTAAGCGCATTAAGTCGGCGGAGTGTGTCCTCACTACCATGGTTAGCATTGATTTACAGAGCGATGCACTGTGGGTAGCTATCCCACAGTTTCAGCAGTCTCCGCCGCCCATTGGAATTCTGGGTTAAGCTCCCAATTCCTGATGAGGCAAAAACATTGTTGTGGGTAGTTTTGGGTACATGTCAGTCACCTCTCCCTCCGTGAAAGCAATGGCAGACAATCGTTTTGCGCCTTTTTTCCGGGTTACTCGTGCAGATGCCATACCACGGCAAGCATGAGCAAGTTCAGAATGGTGATAGAATGTGCCTTTGGATGTTTAAAAGTTCACTGGTGCTGTTGGTCAGACCTCAGTGCAACCAACATTCCCATTGTTATTGCTGTTTGCTGTGTGCTCCATAATATCTGTGAGAGTAAGGGAGAGACACTTATGGTGGGGTGGAGGTTGTGACAAATCACCTGGCATCCAATTTTGAGCAGGCAGACACTAGGGCATTTAGAAGAACACAGCAAGGCGTGCTGCGCATCAGAAAGGCTTTGAAAACCAGTTTTATGACTGGCCAGGCTTCGGTGTAACAGTTGCGTGTGTTTCTCCTTGATGTAAACCTGCCCCTTCGTTGATTTTAATTCCCTGTAAGCCAATCAGCCTCCCCCCTTCAAAATAAACTAACTATTGTTTTGAAACCATGCATTCTTTCTTTATTAATTAAAAAAAAACAGATAATGGATAAGGAAGCCCGGGTGGAGTTGGGGAGGAGGGAAAGACAAAGCCACATTGCTTATTGACAGCCTTCTGTTGTTTGGGCTATCCTCTGGAGTGGAATGGCTGGGAGCCCGGAAGGCCTCCCCTCCACGTTCTTGGGCCTCTGAGTGAGGCAGCTAGGGATCGTAGGCGGTTATATAGTGGATGCAGCGGGGGTCTGTGCTCTTGGCGGCTTTCCTGCGGCTCCAATAGATGCTTCATCGTGTCCGTTTGCTCCCCCATTAGCCTCAGCATCGTGTCCTGCCTCCGCTCTTCATGCTCACTTAATTCTTTTCTGGCCTCTGCCACTGAATGCCTCCATGGATTAAGCTGTACCCTATCAGTGCGGGAGGACTGCAGGAGCCTGGAAAACATGTCATTGCAAATGCATTTTTTCGCCTTCTAATCTGTAATAACCTCAGGGACGGAGATGATAGGGGGAGCGTAGAAACATTCTACACTCTACAATTCTGGGGGGACTGCATGGTCACCTGTGCTGCTGAATGCTGCTGAGTTCACCATACTGACCAAATAGGAAATGAAATTCAAAAGTTCCCAGGGCTTTTCCTGTGTATCTGGCTAGTGCAACAGAATTCAAAGTGCTGTCCAGAGCAGTCACAATGGAGAACTCTGGGATACCTCCTGGAGGCCAATACTGTCGATTTGTGTCTGCACTACCCCAAATTTGATCCAGCAAGGTCGATTTTAACATTACTCCCCTTGTCAAGGAGGAGTACAGAAGTCGATTTTAAAAGCCCTTTAGGTCGATGGACCGGGGTTGCTTGTGTAGATGCACTTTTTATTAAAAAAAAAAAAACACGACCTAACGCGGCTAAATTTGACCTAATCGTGTAGTGTAGACCAGGGCTAAGTTTAGACCTAAAGAAGAGTGCTGTATAGCTCAAAATCTTGTCTTGTTCACCAAACAGAAGTTGGTCCAAGAAAAGATATTACCTCACGCACCTTGTCTCTAACATCCCGGGCACAACACGGCTACAACAACACTGCAACCTAAGTTTAGTAACGGATCAGGAAGAAACAAAATATCTCCAATTTATTTGGTTTTTGCATTTCCGATCTGTTTACTATAATAATTTTGGATAGTGGGAAAAAAAGATTATACTAATATTACAATATGGAAGAATGGTAGAGTCAAAAGGGGAAATTAACTAGATTCTGAGAGACAGGATTGTAATATAATGTCAGACATTTCGCAGGAAAAATAGGGGGAAATGAAGCTTTCCTACCATTAGCTTTATTTGACAAAGTCCCTTACTGGTCCAGGATTAGAACACCACTTAGTTGTAGCCAGAGATCTTGTTTGGACCTGAATTCTGAACAGATTTCAAATAGCATTGAAGTTAGAGACCAAATCATAGCTGTAGTTCAGAAGCAGAGTGCCCAAATCTGATGAAGTAAAGACATTCTCATAGTATTTCCAGCTCAACCAGAAGCAGAATGGAAATATCAAATGAGAGCCTGTTCTCATTCAATTCCCAGGTAAGTTTTGCTTCAAGAGTTTGAGATGAGGCTCTGAAATTGTGGGTATTATTGTACACTTTCTGAGAGTTACTTTCCTTTACTAGAGATGTGGTGTAGTATTGTTTAAGTATGGGACTTGGGTCTTCATCTTCCACTGACTTAGTCCTCGATCTTCCACTGACTGCTGAGTATCCTTAGTAAAGGCACCTTTATCTGTTTTCTCTCCTGTAAAATGGAGATAAATTTCTCCCTTTAAAAACTTGCTTTGCGATCCTCAAATGAAAGATGCTTCAAAGTTCAATATACTCTTAACAATTAAAGGCTTCTTCTGCAGTTCCAGGAACAATTCTGGAAGCATTTTCCAGTAATCCGGATCTTGGTCACTCAGTATTTTATCTACAAAAATGCAGACTTCAGTATGTATTTGTTGCTTGAATGGGTAGAAGGCATGAGAGAAAGGAGAAAAATAAGGTATTCTTTAAAAAAAAATCTAGCTCTTTTCTGCTTATGTGTTCTGGGTCACACTGCAATGTCATGTTGGTATGGTGATCCTTGATGCCCATGTGTGCCCAGAGGATGTCAATATAACATTATGCACTAGATATATTTTGTTCATTTTTAGTACACTACTTGCTCCTTTATTGGATAGAAAAATACAGAAGCTGAGCTGCATACAAATGGGTCAACACCTCGTGTTTATAGTTAAACATGAATTAAATCCAAATGGCTTGGCATATCTCTCTAATAAAAAAGGCACCATTAATAAGATTTCATTAAATGGAGAGTTAATGTATAACAGCATTATATCTGATATGTGAAAACAGAGACTTTCATAACAAGGCTAGGAGAGGTATTATCAAGGACCTAAGTAGAAAATCTGTCTTTCCCGATACTGGAGGAATTTATATTTGAAGAGTGTTCTTTCCTATTGAGATCTTCATTGACTTGTATAAAAATACCACTTTTAATCTCAAATCCCCGCTGGCATTTTCATATAAGCACTGAAAATGCTATTGGGCTTTAGAGATTTAATTTAATGAAGGAAAAGTATTTCTATTAAAGAGTGTAATTTTTTTTAAAAGAAAAAAACCCACATCTTCTGAGGAGCCAGGGAAACTGGATTATTTTATGTCCTGAAAAACAGACTAACTAGTGCTCTTTTATAACTTTTGCTCCACAAAGAAAGCTAACCAACCGAGGCAGAGCCCGGAACATGCACATAAAAAGGGACTTTGGTGCCCTGAGCCAAATGCACTGAATATGCCAACCCTATGAAAGTGGTACCTACACTCAGGGATTAAGAGAAAGGTTCTAGCCCACTCAGGTTGTTTGTGCAAAACTGATTCATCATTAGACTCCCTCCTGAAGTGCCAGAGATACTAGAGGAGCAAAGAGCATTGGCACAAAGAGCTGTTCCATCTCCTACATTGTGGGGCAGATCCTTCATTCACTGGGGTCAACAAAGATAAGAGATGGCCCTATAGGGACCAAATTCACTACTGGAGTAAGTGAACACAACTCTATGGATTGCAACAGAGTTGCACTCACTGACATTCTTGCAAATTTCACAACTGTGACTAACCCCTAGATAATACCTCCCCCCCCGAGCTAATCCTCCTTCTTCCTATTTTACGTAGGGTGAAAAACTGGCCTCAATGGAGCCCGTAGATCTGTTAAGATATGAATGTGCACAGTGAACCTACGTTTTCCTTCAAATTAAGAGAGAAAGTACACTTGACGCTGGGGTATGTCTCAAAGGGGCATTGTTGGGCTTGTCAGCCTTGACATTTGACATAAAGGCACTGTTGTTGCTCTCCTTGTGTGCAAAGCTTTTACAAATCTAGTTTTCCAGGGAGAGGGAGATATAATTCTGTGCTATTTTGTATTTAAAAAACAAAACCACCACTATCTCACAACTGAATACTTATAACAACCAACCCCACCATAACAATCCAAGTGATGTGGCTCCATACAGAGGCAGTGTGTGTAATGGGGAGGGGGTAATCTATGCAGAAATGGTGTGTTACTTTGTGTTTTCCCTATTTGTTGTATCAACCTGTTGCATATTTCATATTTAGACAGTAAATTCTTTGAGACAGGTAATGTCCAATTGTGATATGCATGCAGGGACCAGCAAAATAAGGCCCTACATAATACCATAATGCTAACACAAATAGACAACACCATAAGAGTGTCTTCCATTTCTAAAGGAAGGTGAGGTGGCCTAGTGGCTAGGATATGGGAGCCAGAATACCTGCAGTAAAATCCCGGTCCCTCTGAAGTAAGTGACAAAACTCCTGTTGAATTGAATAGACTCAGGATTCCACCCTGACATTCTCTTCTGGTTCTATCAATAACCTGCTGCGCTCACTGTACTTCTCTGGTCCTCTGTTTCCCCTCCCTTCCCTTTGACTGTTTTGTCTATTTAGGTTATAAACTCTTCGGAGCAAGGACTGTCTCTCACTAGGAGTGAAATCCTGGACCCACTGACATCAAAGGCAGTTTTGCCATTCACATCACCACATCCAGGATTTCACCACATGTCTGTAGAATCCCCAGCACAATGGAGTCCTGATCTTGATTGGGGACTCTAGTGCCTTTAAAAAACAAAAAAACACAAGAAAGGATGAACAGTGAATAAAATACATTCTGCTTGCTATCAGCCTCTGCAGGCAAATCAGTGTGGATGAATCTGGAAGCTCAGTTTATATAACCAATCAGAGAGTTATTAGCAATAATCTAAGCATCACGAATCTGGCCCAAGGCATCATGGAGAGTGAAATACTGGAGAAAGTGTTCCATCCATGTCTTATATGCATAAAAAAGGTAATGAAAAAGACTAGCAAAGATCCTCACCAAATATTTTGTTTATTAAATTATATAATTTGGTGGATGTTTTCACATTTGAGTTTGACACATGCCCGTTTAGTCCTGGATTGCCCCTAGATTTTTTTCTGTACTGGATAGAAGCAAGTAGGCATTTCATTTATGGCTGTTAAAAAAGATTTCTGAATGCAGATAGCTGTTGATCAAGTGCCAAAGTAGATGAAGCCTTAGACACCTGATTCTGATAAGCATCCATTTTTAAACCTTACAGCTGGACATGCAGGTCAGCTGCCTTCATCTGAATCAGTTCACCCAACAACAGTGTCCAGTTCAAGATCACATAAAGATGGGCCTAAATTAAAAACCCAGTATTGAACATCCCCAAATTTCGTATAGAGGGGCAAACTTCACAGCAGATCTCTATCACTATGAATGGTCAAATCAACCCCCCTGAATTGTAGAAAAGCATGCATTAGACTCTGAGCTCTCTGGAACAGCTCCTTAGCTGGCATAAATTGTCATAGCTCCATTGGAGCCAAAGGAACTGACAACTTACACCAGCTGAGTATCTGCCTCTGAGACCCTGGCTCATCTCTAATGTCATACAGAATAGTTCAGAGTTAGCCAACGGCATTTCCAAGGATAAGGTGGGAGGAAAAAAGAAAAACAGCCTGAGAGGAAGGTTTCAGGAAGGTGGCAGCTAGTATATCTTTGAGAGAAGCTAGTAACCTTAACAAGGAGCCCCTTCTCCCACTGCATTTTTATGCAAAGCTCAGTTCTGAAGGTTACTTGCTTCCCTAGTGACTTGAAACAGAAATTTTTGTAAAGTAATCTCTTCAATCTGTCTCTTCCTCTGTTTACAGAGGATAAAAGTAACCATAAAATGCCACCGCTTTAGAGCAAATCTAATCTGCCCTTCCAGAAATACCAGGCCACGCAATGATTATCTCATTTTCTCTTTGACAAATGAGAAATTATTGGCTGGCAATTGTCAAAAAAATGCTTCAGCTAAATCAAAAATACGAAACACTGAGCAAAGACGATAAGAGGTTGGTACCTCTGGACTGGTGACCTGTTCCTCACAGTTAGACACACAAAAAAAGCTGTTGTATTCTTTATGCTGGTTATATGGCTCTCTCCTCTCCACTTTCAGTTTCAACCAGGGGAAAAGCTATTGCTGTTGAATTTAAAAAATCTGATTCCTTAAAAAAGGGAAAGAAACAAAGTGGTAGAGTTTTTGATTGTGCTGTTCTGAACATGACAGGAGCTCTGTGTAGAGACAGGGTCAATGACAAGACCGAAGGAAGAGGGTCAAAGTTCAGCGGCCACCCAAGGACTGAGCGTGAAAGAGCATGCAAGGGAAAGCCTGGTGCAACTCAAGAGAGGAATAACTTGTGGAACCCATGCAAGAGGAAAGACTGAAACAGAGACATATCCTATTCCAACCTTGAAAATATCAAGGAGTAGGAGAAAAAAATTCCACAGAAAAATCAGAATGATAAAGGACTCATTCAAAACATGATGAGAAATAACTGTATACTTCCAAGGGGGAAAGGACAAGGACAGTACTGCACTAAGGAGTAACCTGCCACCAAAACAAGAATGGAGCCAGGGGATTACATCCCAAAACACAGGGTGAGTCCTGCCCAAGCACATACTGATCTATGGTATCTGGTATCAGAGACCTGAGGTGTGTGTCTATTTTACGCCTTGGCATCACTGTCGTGCCAATGAAATATGATTGAATTGTGGTCCACTCCTAGCACACTGGAAGCAGCTGCATTGTTATTGTCTCCCTATTGTGCGCTGACAACTGTGGCCCTATTCCTTAAGCAGATGACATAAGGAATCCTGGGTCTGATGGCAGTGAGCCATGCCTGACAGGGTGCAGAACATGAAGAGGTCCTCAGCCTGCATGAAGAGGGTTAGCATCTCTTGTTCTCCTGCCCAGGAATGGCAACTCTTCTCCATCCCTCCCTCCCCACCATGTCTGTGTTCTGTAAACACCATTCTGGTGCATGCTTAGCGTGGCTGCATCATCCTGATTCTGCCTTACCGAGTTTTCCAGCACGGATGTAGCAAACAGAGTGATCTAGAATCAGGCATACCAATAGTTCTCAAAAATATCTTTCAGTAGCTGTAATGTGGTCCGCAATCCACTCCATGATTCCTTAGTCCAAACTGGATCGTAGGGAGCCTCTATGCAAGGATATTAGTCAACACAAGTTGTGCTTAGTTGATTCAGGAAGCGAAAAGCAAGGGTGAACTATAGTGTCTCTCCTCTATGTCTAGTAGTCTGTGTAAAGAATCCTCTTTACATTCATTATGACCGATTCCTTACTTCACCATGAGGGACTCTTCAGAACACAGTTTGCTACACCAGCGTTACTGGGGAGTTGCAGAAGGGAGAGTTGAAGATCTTAGCTTGATTTCAAGCTATCTGAAAATATTGCTATCCACAGCCTCAGAAACCACCCTGACATTATCATCAAAGAGGCTGATAAAGGAGGTGCCGTTGTCATCATGAACAGGTCTGACTACCAAAAGGAGGCCGCCAGACAACTCTCCAATACCAAATTCTACAGGCCACTTCCCTCAGATCCCACTGAGGAATACACTAAGAAACTACAACATCTACTCAGGACACTCCCTACACTAACACCAGAAGAAATCAACATATCCCTAGAGCCCCGACCAGGGTTATTCTATCTACTACCCAAGATCCACAAACCTGGAAATCCTGGACGCCCCATCATCTCTGGCATTGGCACTCTCACTGAAGGACTGTCTGGATACGTGGACTCTCTACTCAGACCCTATGCCACCAGCACTCCCAGCTATCTCCGTGACACCACTGATTTCCTGAGGAAACTACAATGCATTGGTCACCTCCCAGAAAACACCATCCTAGCCACCATGGATGTAGAGGCTCTCTACACAAACATCCCACACACAGATGGAATACAAGCTGTCAGGAACACTATCCCTGATGATGCCACAGCACAACTGGCTGCTGAGCTCTGTGCCTTTATACTTACACACAACTATTTCAAATTTGATGACAATATATATCTCCAGATCAGTGGCACTGCTATGGGCACTCGCAAGGCCCCACAATATGCCAATATCTTTATGGCCGACCTGGAACAACGCTTCCTCAGCTCTCGTCCACTCACGCCCCTTCTCTACCTACGCTACATTGATGACATCTTCATCATCTGGACCCACAGGAAGGAGACTCTGGAAAAATTCCACCACGATTTCAACAGCTTCCACCCCACCATCAACCTCAGCCTGGACCAATCTACACGGGAGGTCCACTTTCTTGACACCACGGTGCAAATAAGTGATGGTCACATTAACACCACCCTATATCGAAAACCTACCGACCGCTATGCCTACCTTCATGCCTCCAGCTTCCATCCCGGACACATCACACGATCCATTGTCTACAGCCAAGCACTGAGGTACAACCGCATCTGCTCTAACCCCTCAGACAGAGACCAACACCTACAAAATCTCCACCAAGCATTCTCAAAACTACAATACCCGCATGAGGAAATAAGGAAACAGATCAACAGAGCCAGACGTGTACCCAGAAGCCTCCTACTGCAAGACAAACCCAAGAAAGAAACCAACAGGACTCCACTGGCCATCACATACAGCCCCCAGCTAAAACCTCTCCAACGCATCATCAAGGATCTACAACCCATCCTGGACAATGATCCCACACTTTCACAGGCCTTGGGTGGCAGGCCAGTCCTTGCCCACAGACAACCTGCCAACCTGAAACATATTCTCACCAGTAACTGCACACCGCACCATAATAACTCTAGCTCAGGAACCAATCCATGCAACAAACCTCGATGTCAACTCTGCCCACATATCTACACCAGCGACCCCATCACAGGACCTAACCAGATCAGCCAAACCATCACTGGTTCTTTCACCTGCACATCCACCAATGTAATATATGCCATCATATGCCAGCAATGCCCCTCTGCTATGTACATCGGCCAAACTGGACAGTCTCTATGGAAAAGGATAAATGGACACAAATCAGACATTAGGAATGGCAATATACAAAAACCTGTAGGAGAACACTTCAACCTCTCTGGCCACACTATAGCAGACCTTAAGGTGGCCATACTGCAGCAAAAAAACTTCAGGACCAGACTTCAAAGAGAAACTGCTGAGCTTCAGTTCATCTGCAAATTTGACACCATCAGCTCAGGATTGAACAAAGATTGTGAATGGCTTGCCAACTACAGAACCAGTTTCTCCTCTCTTGGTTTTCACACCTCAGCTGCTAGAACAGGGCCTCATCCTCCCTGATTGAACTGACCTCGTTATCTCTAGCTGGCTTGCTAGCATATATATACCTGCCCCTGGAAATTTCCACTACATGCATCTGAGGAAGTGGGTATTCACCCACGAAAGCTCATGCTCCAAAACGTCTGTTAGTCTATAAGGTGCCACAGGATTCTTTGCTGCTTTTACAGATCCAGACTAACACGGCTACCCCTCTGATACTTGAAAATATTTGTTATTACTCTAAGACGACCCATGAGTAATACAGTAATATACAGCAATGCTTTGCACTTACATTATTATACCTGTCTGTCAGAGATCTAAAAGCAACAAATTAAACTTCACAATCCCAACCCCATAAAATGAGTATTATTATAATAATTTATACAGCCAGACACAGTGATCAACTGAAGGGCACGCACTCGACACAGGGAATAGAACCCGGGTGTCATGGATATCAGTTCTCTGCTCTGCTAAAGCCCGTCCCCTCCTCAATTAGGGAGATGACAGTGCCATATACACATCATGCTTAAGGCAAACATTTGTCTGAGTTCTTCATCTCCTCCTGCCATTAGCTGCACCATTTTTATCTGAACACCTCTTTTTTTCCTTCAGATTTTTCTGCAAAATTCAAATGAACCGTGAACAAGAGTATGAGGGGTTTATTGAGCCATCACAGCCTAACACTACCCACGTTACTGCATGATTTGAATACCTAAGTGGCCCAAATGCTCTAACATTCAATTAATGAATTCTAGAGATTCTGAGGGGGGGAAGTGGAGGAGGGAGGAGAGAAGAGGGAAAAAAGAATTACACAAGATGTTGGCTTTGGCACTGCATTATCCTGGGTGTCTCAATCTGATGAAGGTTAATGAGGAAAGTTCAAATGCTGGGACATAATTAAATAGCAATAATTAAAGCAGCTGACTGCTATAAGCAGCAAACTGAAATAAAAAATAATTCCATTTAAAGTAACCTGTCATTGCTAAAATATTAGTATTTCAGATTTGTATCATGTTTTCTGTTTTTCAAAGCACAATGCAAAACTAGTTAATTAATTAGTATAAAAATACCTTTAATCTTGTTTGCCCTGCCCCTTTGGATCTGTTAGCATATTTCTGGGCATCAGTGTCAACATTAACAGAGTCCCCCTTGTAACACCGTTCTACGATGAAAGAACAAGCAACACATAACAGATGTGTAGTCACATTGTAGTCATGCATGATTCGAGGGCACTCAGATACTACGGTGATGAACACAGTATAAAAACCTCTATAGAACAGAATCCTAATGCATCTGGTGTACACAGAATATTACATCTTTTAACATGATGGGCTCAAACCACAGAAGTTAAATCTGAGTATGGAACTTGGGGTGTTCAGATCCCAGATGTAGGGTCAGCCCGTTGTAAAGATGTGGACAATAAGCAAAATTTGGATCTAGATCAGGGTTCTGATTTAAAGCAACCTGAGTGCTGGAGGTGTTTGAAACTGGGGAGGGTTTGTTTGGACCCATCTCAAATGTAAATAGGCTGTCTTGCACAGTTGTATCGAGCAAGTAAGTTGAGAGGAAAGCATTGGTTATGTACGTTTTAGAATTAATTTGCGGCTTACTTGACATACATGTTCTGTTTATGACATCAAATTCTCACACTGGTTTGAAAATTACACTGATTTACTGTAAAAGCAGCAAAGAATCCTGTGGCACCTTATAGACTAACAGACGTTTTGGAGCATGAGCTTTCGTGGGTGAATACCCACTTCGTCGGATGCATATAGTGGAAATTTCCAGGAGCAGGTATATATACGCAAGCAAGAAGCAAGCTAGAGATAACGAGGTTAGTTCAATCAGGGAGGATGAGGCCCTGTTCTAGCAGTTGAGGTGTGAAAACCAAGGGAAGAGAAACTGGTTTTGTTGTTGGCAAGCCATTCACAGTCTTTGTTCAATCCTGAGCTGATGGTGTCAAATTTGCAGATGAACTGAAGCTCAGCAGTTTCTCTTCAAGTCTGGTCCTGAAGTTTTTTTGCTGCAGTATGGCCACCTTAAGGTCTGCTATAGTGTGGCCAGGAAGGTTGAAGTGTTCTCCTACAGGTTTTTGTATATTACCATTCCCAATATCTGATTTGTGTCCATTTATCCTTTTCCGTAGAGACTGTCCAGTTTGGCTGATGTACATAGCAGAGGGGCATTGTACAATATGGCAATATACAAAAACCTGTAGGAAAACACTTCAACCTCCCTGGCCACGCAATAGCAGATCTTAAGGTGGCCATACTGCAGCAAAAAAAACTTCATGGCCACCTTAAGGGAGGTTGAAGTGTTTTCCTACAGGTTTTTGTATATTGCCATATTGTACAATGTCCCTCTGCTATGTACATCGGCCAAACTGGACAGTCTCTACAGAAGAGGATAAATGGACACAAATCAGATATTGGGAATGGTAATATACAAAAACCTGTAAGAGAACACTTCAACCTTCCTGGTCACACTATAGCAGACCTTAAGGTGGCCATACTGCAGCAAAAAAAACTTCAGGACCAGACTTGAAAGAGAGCTTCAGTTCATCTGCAAATTTGACACCATCAGCTCAGGATTAAACAAAGACTGTGAATGGCTTGCCAACAACAAAACCAGTTTCTTCTCCCTTGGTTTTCACACCTCAACTGTTAGAACAGGGCCTCATCCTCCCTGATTGAACTAACCTCGTTATCTCTAGCTTGCTTCTTGTTTGCATATATATACCTGCTCCTGGAAATTTCCACTACATGCATCCGACGAAGTGGGTATTCACCCACGAAAGCTCATGCTCCTAGACGTCTGTTAGTCTATAAGGTGCCACAGGATTCTTTGCTGCTTTTACAGATCCAGACTAACACGGCTACCCCTCTGATACCGATTTACTGAACAATTAAGAAGAACTCAGCATTATCAACAGTAGAAGAGTTAGTGTGTCATACGCATGCATTTTGCTGAAAAGTCTAAATCTTGGTCTACGCTGAAAGTTGTATCGGCATAGCTACCTCTGCTATGGGTATTAAAAAAAATACATCCTTGACCAGTACAGTTATTCTGACAAAACCCCCAGCATATCTGTGTTGATGGAAGAGTGCTCCTGGCTATGTAGCTAATGTCATTCAGGAAGGCAATGTTTCTACACTGACAGAACAACTCCTTCTTGCAGTGTAGGATTCATCTACCCTAGGGCACCATGCCGAGATGGGTAAATCAGTAGAGTCTCTGTACCCTAGACATACCCAATGTTTTGTTTAACACATGAATGAATGATTGGCCCATTCCCACATGAAAGAAGGGTGCACATATCCTTGGCAAAGACAGCATTCGTGTGTATTTGTATTCCACTGACAGAACACACACCCCACACACACAGCTGTCCTTCCATCTGCCAGACAGATTATTTCTTCTAGCAGCCATAAGAGAGTTGAGCATGCCAGGTGTCATTGCCAATACAGAGGTCATGTATGCATGAACATTTCCACCTCAGTTTCTCACCCTCATGTCCCAAAGATCCTCCTTGGGTTTTGGGAAGGAACTCCAGACTGCAGCAGGTAATTTCAGTTTGCACTCCACACTAGCCATATGGTTTATGGTTGGTGACTGTGCTTAGCTCCTAGCCAACATTTGCCCTAAAGTACAGAGAGTCAGCTGGTGAATTCCTTATTGTAATCTGGAACTCAAGAGCCATGTGTCCCTTCTTTCTGAAATGTAATAAATCCATAAGCATTCAGCCCTTCCTGGGCATCACTACATTGCACACAAATATCATTCTGAATATTACAGTGGGAACAGAACTCAGATTCTCCCCCTCCAAAGGAACAGAGTGCTACCACTTAAGCTAAAGGAGACTCTCCGTTAGCTGTTAGAATTACAGGATCTAAGACAGATAGTTAAGTAATTCCGAATTCGTTTACTAGTTCACTGCACTATTCAGAATATTTACTTACGTTTTGATTCTACACCTTAGACATAGTGGGAGTTAGTTTGTTTTGAGAGGGATACACCTCAAGGAACTTAAATGTGTAGTAAACAGAAGTTGGTCCAGTAAAAGATACTGTCTCTGTCTGTCTTGCTAAAAGGCAAGAGACAGAAAACTGTCAAGCTGTGAAAAGGCTGAAGGAAAAGGGAAGCAATATCTGGATCTCTTCTAACATTCTTTTATTCTCCTGCTTGGGGTGTTATTTCTTTAAGTTGAACCTTATGTATTGGTCACAGAGTTCAAATCAGAATGGAGAGAAGCTTTTAAATATTCTCTGTGCATTGAAGTGCAGCTGTAGACACCAACGATCCATCAGATTGCAGCTTCCCTCCTGCATACCAAATACTGAAAGGCAATTGATTAGCTTTGGCTAAAGCAGCACTAGTGAAAACAATGCCATGCTAAATCTAAACAGTTTTTTTTAAAAAGCACCACTACTTATTTGGCTTCACAGGTAACAAAGGTGAGACACAGGCTCCTGTTCATTAATATAATACATCTCGATTACATACGTTTTCCACAGACTTCATTCTTAACAAGGATGAGGGATTACCCAACATAAAAATCTCTGGATTTTTCAGAATCTAGATTTATTCCCCCAGAGCACAAGAGTAACTTGCTAATATACCCCTAAAAGCAATAAAGCTGGCTGAAGTAGAGGACAAGATGATTCCCATGCATGGATAAAAACACACCCATTCAGGGAAGGAAAATTGGAATATCTTTTAAAGAATAAATAAAAGATAGTCCTTGTAGAAGATTTTTAAACAAGCTCACCACTTGATAGTTCACCTCAGTCCTGACCAATGGATCCCCACTAAATACCAGTAGAAGTTCCATCAGTGTAATATCTTAATACCAACATAATATCTTACTATCAACATAAAGTGGCACTAACGTCAGTGTCCTCACAGAGGCCAACATCTTCAGTGTTTGAGGCCCTGCTTATCCAGCACCAGCTGAGGTGGAGCAGGCACTGTGTTACCAAAACAACTGCTGTACACTCAACTGACCAAAGGAGAAAGGAAATGAGAAGGCCAAAAAAAAAAAAAAAAAAAAAAAAAAAAAAAAAAAAAAACACGCTTTAAAGACAACCTTAAGATAAACATCTAGAGATGTGGCATTGACACCACACAGTGGGAGACAGCAGCGCAGGATAGGGATAACTGGAGAAGACTTGTCAGAGACAGAATGTCTACTTTTGAGGAAAATCGCCCTGCCCTGGTCGCAGAAAAACACCAGAAAAGAAAGGCAACCATCATGCAGCAATTGCAGCCCAACCCTGCCTTCCAACACTGCTTGCAAATGTCTGTCAGCAAGCCTGTGGCTCAAGGATTGGACTCCTCAGTCACCAAAGAACCCATGAAAAATAAAACTCATGAAAGAGATCATCCTCGACCTCAAGGGATCGCAGACAATCTTAATACCAGTATATCCAGTGTTCTGAATGTGGCAACAGTCAACTCAGCCAAAATTTGTAGCGTTTTTTGTGAAATACACAGAGTAGGTTGAGAGCTCATCCCGCTCTTTCACTCATAATTCATGCTGGGTTTGAAGGTAGATTTACAGAGGTGAAAAGTTAGTGCAATAATCCACTGAACCCACTTGAACTGTTTCTTCAGTCATTTTATCAAATTCATGCACTGAAATGGTGAGAAAACCCTATTGAGAATTTAAGGCAAATGAATTGAAAAATACTTCCATGCTTATCCTCGTTACTGATGTGTGATAACCTTGCAGAATATTGACCTACAGGGATCTGGTTAACAAATGACTGGTGGCTGAGCTTTTGACAGTAGAAATATTTCTCTTACATAAGTTTCCCTCATATAAGCTAAAAGATGCTTCTGCCTTTCTCCTGCCCTCAACTGCCTTAAAATTTGATACAAGAGTTTGACTGAAGTTTCAAACTAGGCAAAATGTGTTGCCTTCATGTTTGCAAGAGTTTTACAATTTCAGACTCAGCAGAAAGGCATGTTATCACAACTGGAGAAATCAGTCAGCAAAGAGACACGAGCTAGCTGCTTACCAGTGACAGTATCTGGATGGTCAAGAAGAGCCCTTGTTCTCAAGATGGGCGCCAGGGCAGAAGAATTTATATAGTTACGTGATAAAGCTACAAGACAAGTAGAGTAAATCCATATGCTCATCCCCATATGCTAGTTATGAAGGCCCACAACTCCAAGCACAGGCAAATAGGTTTGATTTAGGCTCTGCAACTTCCAAAATGTGCAACATTTAGTGGTCAGCACCAGAACCTGCAGTTTTCTGAGTTCACCTGGAAAAAATCACATTTTATCTCTCAATAGTTTCCAGTAAGCTCTCTGGCGGTTCTACTTCTGGCTTGCACAGGGGTGGTGATGGTGAAGAATGGATTCCACTCCTGAATGGAAGAAAGGATTCTGCTGCAAAAATGTAATTTAAAGGGAAAATCTTCCAGAAAGATTGTAATAAACCAGAGACTTCACAGTTGTCCCTGTGCTGCACACTATGGCCATTGGGAACATCATAGCAGGAGTGGGAATAAAGTTCAGACCCTCCTGTTCTAAAAGCACAGTCTTGATCTAAAAAAGAGAACCTTGTTTAGCTGTTACATATATAACAGCTAAGGTCTAAGGCACCAAGTTGAACAGTTCACATTTCATCTACTAGAGGGCAATCATACATGTGTTAACTCACTACAGTATTTTCACTTGCTACAGAGTAAAAAGCAGGCACCTATTCAGAAACACCTTGATCTTATGATACACTGCCTTTAAGGTTTTGGATACCATTATACAGTGTCGATGGCGAAGAGCCATTAGCAGGCACAGTTATCAATGTGATGCTAATTCAATGTAAAATTACCCCAACGATTAATTAGTGAACTTCTACATCAGCAGCCAAAGTATCAATACAAAATGGACCTTCGCCCTCCTGAAAGCCTACTGCTAATTCTGGGTAGATGCCTTTAATAAAACAAAGTGTAATATTCTAATCAATATGGCCTCAAGCTACTTTAAATGAGTACAGGATGCAAGGCCTCTAATGCTGACCCCTCATAATCTAACCCTAAAATCTAATCAATTTGTGCCCTCAAGGTGGCTGATAAAGATGGGGGAAAATGAACTGTCGGCATCAAAGAATTCTTGGAATTGCCCCTTCACACATTCAAATATGAATATGCATAAGATGCAATATCATTCTCATATCTCTCTGTCCCGCCACCTCCTCATTAGTTTCTACTTACATAAAGGCAGAACAGTACAATGATTCAATCAAGCTCTGCTCCAACAAAAACGAAGATCTTCTGTTCTACCAAGTGAAATAATTTGTTCATGGTAAGAGACAGGGACGGGTGAGGAGCAGAGGAAGGCCAGGGGAGAAGTGCTGTTCCCAATCTACACTAATTTATTGCCAAACATATGAGTTGGGCTCAAATGGATAGCTGGAGCAATAACTGTGGACAGTTTACAATTAAAACTAAAGAAAAGAACTTTAAATAACTGGGGGGATTGAGAGAGAGAGAGAAAAAAAATCAGGACAGGTTTTTCATTTTCTTTTTGGTCAAATCAATGACATCATTATTTTTACTGCAGTCATGCCCAGAGATCTTAGTCATGGACCAACATCTCATTGCGCTAGATGTTTTACCAACAGATGGGCACTGCCACAAAGAACTTAAATTCTAAGTATTATGTGCCTATTGCCTATCTTGCTTTTATATAGATTCTTTTCTCCAGCCCTTCATCTGTTTTCCTCTTCTTCAGATTTCAAAGAGTAAGGATTTTTTCATTCAATGACACGATTTGTCTTAGAAAATGTTGATTCATCGAAACCAAAACTTTGTGAGAATGTCCCAGTTTCAAAAAAAAAACTTTCCTCAGGAAATGTTTCTCAGGTCCAGGATATAATTTCTGGTCAAAACCAGAGTGAGAATAAGAGGATACTCAGGATAGACTAGTGGTCAAGGAGTTTACCTGGGATGCAGAAGACTCATGTTCCAGCTCCTCCTCTGATTTGTTCAGACCAGGGGCTTGAACATAGCTCTTCCACTTCCCAGCGGAGTGCCCTCATCATCAGACTATTGGCTGTTCTGGGGTGTTGCATTCTCTCTAGCATAAGACTTCAAAAACTCTTGGTTTTACCCTGTAATCGTGCCTCTGTGGGTCACAACTAAGAATACCAAATTCAGGAAAAACTGAGAAGTAGGGTGAACACACCCCAAAACTGGAGGTTATTCTCCCATGAGAGATACCAAACCAGCAACAAAAGTAAACATCTGTTTCACCACACTGACTAACAAGATGCCATAAAAGCAGTTCCCTTAGGCATTTGACTCTTTGTATCACCACCAAAAACACTAGACTTAAAGATGAGTGACTCTTTCAAAACAATCTCCTCAAATAAAAGGTTCTTCTGATCCCAAAGGACCAGCCACACAGCCAGATCAATATACAACTCAGATCTTACCCAAAAATCACATTGTTGCCAATCCTTTAGTATCTAAAATCTAAAGGTTTATTCAGAAAAAGAAAGGAAGAAAGGTGAGAGTTAAAATTGGTTAAAGGGATCAAATACATACAATAATTGCAAAATTCTTGGTTCAGGCTTGTAGCACTGATGGAATAAACTGCTGGCTTGATAAGTCTCTGATTGCTTCCAAATCATTGGAAGGATTTCAGTTCCTTGGTTAGAATGTTCCCATTAATACATGTCCATAGTCCAGAGGTTTAAGCAGGAGAGAGACAAAATGGAGGTATTTCCAGGGCCTTTTATATCTTCTGCCATGTGGCAGGAAACCCATTGTTCTTACTGTGTAAAATTACAGTAATAAGATGGTGTTTGGAGTCACATGTCCATACATGATTTCACCTAGTCACAGCAGGAAATCATTACCTATTCCTGTGAACGTGCTGTTTGAGGTAAGTCTCTGCAAGGTAGGTGAGTGTCTTCCATTGCAAGTTAAATTTTCTTCTGATGGCCCACTCTATTTGAATAGTCCTTCCAAGATGTGCTGGCTAACTACCTTGTGAGCATTATCCCAGGCGCAAAAATGTTCCTATCCAGTCAAATCTTTACTAAGACAACATAGTGGGCTTGTCTACACAATGCGTTAGTCTGCACTAGATGAGCATAATTCTAGTGTGCTGCATACTGACTGGCCCTGTGGAGACCATACTGGTGCACAAAAAATTCCCTAGTTCCCTTAACATAACCCTGTTTAAAGCAATGCTCCCCAGCAGCATCCGCACAGAGCCAATTTGTACACAGCACGCTAGTGAGCGCTAGAATGTACATCCCTCTAGTGCAGTGGTTCCCAAACTTGCTCCGCCGCTTATGCAGTGAAAGCCCCTGGAGGGCCGGGCCAGTTTGTGTACCGGTCGAGGGACGTACTGGCTGCAGCTTCCAGCAGCTCCCATTGGCCTGGAGCAGCGAACCATGGCCACTGAGAGCTGCGATCAGTCAAACCTGCGGTCCGGCCCACCAAGGGCTTTCCCTGCACAAGCAGAGGAACAAGTTTGGGAACCACTGCTTTAGTGCAGACTAACACATCATATAGGCAAGCCCACTGTGCAAGCATAACCACAGAGTTTTCATCCTTTATTGTTTAAGCTGCACAGAGTAAGAGAATTCTGGTATGGCTTTTTAAACACTTTGAAAAGCCAACATTCTAACTTCTGCTCTCTTTCTTTTGCCAAACGAATAATACTCAGTTTCTACAAACACAGAACACAATGAATTTCCATCACTGCTCCTTTTTCTTATTTAAAAAAATAAATACGTTAAATTAAAAACTATTGACCAAAGGATTTTTGTTTGTGTTTTGCAGTGGAGAGGATTGTTATTTCACATAATGTATACCATGGTAGCGCCAAAAGACCAGTTAGGCTGGGGCCCAATTGTCCTAGGTGCTGGACAAATCTATAGAAAATGACAGCCCTTGTCCTAAAGAGCTTACAGTCAAGACAAGGCCAACTAGTAGGCCAAGGTGGAGGGGAGGGGCATGGAGGAAAGAGGGTAGCAAATATTCCAGGATGTGGTAATTCTGCACCAATCATGGGCAGTAATCACAACTCACCACCTGCCCAGCTGTTCAATATAAACAAGGTTTTCTTAAAACTAAACCCATTTCTCTTTTATGAAGGACACCAACATTTCTTCCAAGGCTTTAATTCGGAAGGCTAGAAGAGGAAGGATTTTAAGATGAAATTTGACCAAAGCGCTTTCAGGCTACGTAATGTAACCTTAACTCTCTCACACTGGAAGAGATGGAGGTTAAGGGATAAAGAGCACGCTTTTGCAGAGTTTCATGTCTAACTGCAATGAGCCACATCCTCAGCTGGTGTAAATGGGCAGAGCTCCATTGAATTCCAGGGAGTTATGCCCATTTACACCATGCTGGGATCTAGCCCAATAGAGTGACATACAATCTTCGTACGTGTCCCTGCTAACATCTTAGTACTTGCACGAAGGCTGTAGGAAGAGAATGTCCCATCAAGAAAGCACCTTACTAAAACTCCTGACTGATGTGTGTTTTACCTGAGGTACTTCCCTCCTCCATTCTTCCTGCAATGTATTTAATGTGCTTAAGAAGCAGCACAATATTAATACAATGTTCCAGTGATCCACTTATCGACACCTAATAGTCTCTCCACCTCCCTTACTCCCCTGAGTAGGAAGACAAATAATATATGGTTTTTAAAATTCATTCTCTGAGTAATACAGCATATCAGTTATTGCACACATTACAATGCTGTACTTTGGAGGTATAATCTTCTACTGTATCCCTGTCCTTATATTCTTATATATTAGACCCAGCTATATTTACAAATCAGTCTGTATTCTAATATCTGACCCTTGGCCTTGAGGTATGACTGCTGATCCCTTGCATTATCAGAGGATTGTCAGTTTCCTGTGGCTTTTATGGTTAGATTAAGCATTGAGAAGGATGGCTGTTCTGAATGAACATATCTTGTAATCATTTAAACAGACAGAGCTCAGCAGCTAAAGTTGCCATTTTTGTCTTACGTGTTTCTTACTGTGATCATTGAAACAGCAACATAGCTATGTACATAATATAAAGAAAGGAATAAACAACACACAATGGTCACCATTTCACCATTTACCAACAACAGTGAGGGGGTTTATGCCATTTTTTCCCCTTATACTTCAGAAAGAAAGTACTGGTGACCCTAATCTCTCATGTACCACTGTATGGTAAAACACCTTCTTATACACTGGTTTTCACACAAAGGTCTCAAATTACTTGTCAAACTGATTAATTCCTACCTGCGAGACAAGCATTATTATACCCATTGGAGGGGGAAAAGATGTTCAATGGTTTATCCAAAAGGGCACATAGCGAATGAGCAAGCGGAGCTGAAAACTGAAGTCAGGAATTTTGGCTCTCAACCTGTGCTCTGTCCCCTGGAATTTCACTCCCCACTCTGTTGTGTAGATGCAGCAAATGCCATTGAAAAGACAGCATTTGCCAACAGTTACCAACATATATGAGGCCATTTTCCCCTCATTTAAAATAAGAAATCATTTTGAGAACTGTGTGGCATATAATGACTTTCAGTGGCAGCCAGTGTATTATACATAAACTCACAGTCAAACAATATGAGAACGAAAACTCAAGACACATGGTAAACATTTCTGGATTTTCTTTGTGTCCAAGCAAAGTCCTGGATTCACCAGCTATCGCTGCCAGTTGAGAAATAATTAAGCATCCCATTGCTTCATCTAAAACTTGAAAAGCTTTGTTATATTATGTATATACATTTAAGAACATCTCCGACTCCCACAATTAGAGTGGGTCAAAAATTTCTCCGTTGAAAAAATTTTAGGGCAAAAAATGAGATTTTCATTGAATGGATTTTTGTGAGAAAAGTTTCCAAGTTCCAAAACCAAAAGGGAAAAAAAAATGGTTCTGGGGTTTTCAATGAATTTAAAAAAAAAAAAAAAAAAAAATCAGTAAAAAATTTATGAAAAAAGAAAACATTTCATTTTCTTAGCATTTTTTCTCAGGACATAACACATTTTTTGACCAGCTCTACCCACTTACATACAGCCACTTCCTGTGTTCAGACAGGCACTTAAAAACCCAACACACTTCAAATCACAATCAGCAGAAATCCCAAACAGAGGTAGCACTGGGGACGGTTTCATCTCACAGTGCCAAAGTTTGTTTCAGCGCCTAAGTCATGCATGCCCTAGCATACCTCCTTAAAGAGGATCAAGAAAAGAAAAATAATAATTTATTAAAAAAAACTTGCTCATTTGTGCTCTCTTAAGGTGTATAAAGATGGCCTCAAACATTTCAGTGCTTTTTGTCTTATATTATGTTGAGAATATCATCAGTTCCTCATTTCTCTCTTTTTGATGGAGAACCTTAGCAAGATCTTCAAAGAGCCTCAATAGTGATGTCACTCCAGAAGGTCATTTGAGCTTTGCTCTCCCTCCCATAGCTGATGGGGCCGGATAATCATCCTTCGATGGAAATGTATGTGCTCCTAGTCTCCCATGCTCCAGAGGTGTTACTGCTTGGGTGAAGACAGTGCTACAATAATTTAGGGCCAAATCTGATTCCTACTGAAGTCAACAGCAAAATGTTCATTGGACTTTCAATATAGTTTGATTGGCCTGATCCTTGATTAACAGGAATTTGACCTGAATAAGAACTTCCAGACTAGGCCCTTGAAAAATATTGAGTATTAACATCTATCATCTGTCTTGAGTATTAACATCTATCTAGTTATCAAATGGGTTGCAATATACAAAGGAATTCAGTATTTTATGCATCATATCTATGAAATGCTACAGTTATCTAGAAACTATTGTGTTTTAGACTTTTAAAAAGCATAGCAACTTAATTTTTACATAGTAACCATTTTAAAATCTGCACTGAAATATGCAATTTAGGTTCTAATGATCTACGTATGTGTGTAAATATCTGGCAGATATTGGCAGAACTTCATAAATATGTAAAAATATTTAATATTTTCAAAGAAGGCAATCAAGAACATTAAATTATGTTTAACAAAATGCTGTTAAACTAGAGAAGAAAACATGAGTAATGAACACGTTAAAAATTAAGAGTTAAACCAAATTTTTTTAAAAATCTAAATAGAAATGTCCTTTGTTTAGTATATGCAAAAATCTAAGTTAATGGCAATATGCAAAATTATAATTAGATTGGTGGTGTGAAATTCATACAGCTTATTGGAACATTGTACATTGTTAAATAATTGAACTGCCTCATAATTTTTCATTTCAATATTATGCACCTCTAGGCCGTTCACCCTCCTGTACCTAAAATCTTTCTCCTATTATCCAGAAGCCTGGGACAACCAAATACTCAATACAGTTACTACTTTAAATGATGTGATCATATTGTCTTCTCGCTCTCTCCACTCCCTCAGCCCAATCCCGTATTAATTATCTCTTCCTATTGTTCTTACCTTAATTTAGCCGTTGAGCTTCCAAACATTTACTTCTGAACTTCAGCCCATATCATCAAGGAGGTATTTAGGAGCTTAACTCCCACTGATTTCAAAGGGAATTAGGGGTCTACCCACCTTTGAGGATTTTGGCCACAGTGCTCACTTTTGCAAAGTAAGTATTTGGAAGATCCTGCCCTGGGAATTTAAGCTCTCCTAGGTGGGTGCTCAGTCTTTGTTTTGTAAAGCCCCATGTAGATTTCTGTGCTGCTACGTCAGTAATAAATGATCACGATGCACACATAGTGAATATGACTGACCACGCATTCTTCTTGCTGCAGCCCTTACCCATCCATCCCTAGTGTTACTCTAGCTCATGTTAGCACGTCTAAAAGTAAATGGTCAGCTCTTCAAAGCAGGGCCCACATCATGTACTAAGTGCTTTACAGAACAAAGGCATCTTGGGTTCTGTATAAATAATCAGACATTTAGATTAAATTACATCCTGACCATCACACAAGATGCTAACCTGGCTGCACTGATTGATTGCCACGTCTGACCTGAGCCAGAAACCAGGTTTTTTGGTTTAATTGAAAAATGCTACCCAGTGCCACCAGGTATGGGTGGTTTGCCTGTCCAGTGTGCTGTTTAGCTAGACTTTTCCTCAGCATTGTGCAAGAGCTGGCAGTTCACCCTGCCCCTTGGAGTGATGCTAATTGCCCTCTCTTCAGGGAGCAGTGTGGAGAACAACTGATAATGGCATCCATAAGGAAAGGGAGGTAGGTGGCAGGTTACATCTGCTATTCCAACTCAACTTGGACTCCACTGATCCAGGAATTTGATTTTAGATCACCATCTTCTTCCCAAAGGAAAGCGATACACAAAAGGGAGCTTTCCTTTTATCCTGACTTTATGATAAACTGAGAAATAAAACCAGTAATCTGCTCTCTCAACTCCAGCATGGAGCATCATCATAGCTTTGGTTGGCGATGATCATTTTCTTGTTGGACAAACAAACATATTTGAAATCTAGTTTGACCTTGAACAAGTCACCTTTTACAAGAATCTTCTAAGTCACATATACTTATGTCACTACTAACAGAGGTTACTGCAGGCCTTACCTTTTCAGATATTAAGAACACTTTCTTTTAAAAATTCATGCTGTCAACTGAGAGAAAAAAAGACCTGCCAATTCTAGAGGTGGAGTTAGGCATCAAAGAGTCAAGTTGTCTTAGGTCTATTCCTGGATCTGACCCAATTATGGACCCAGTACAATGTTCCATCACTTGGTGTTTTGGGTGCTCAAGGAAGGCAAAATTTGGCCCATTGCTGGTACCTTGCATATGTCACTAGGGCCAGATTTTAAAAGGCATTTAGTCATCTAAAGATGCAGATAGGTGCTTTTGAAAATCCCACTAGGCACATAGCTCCATCTTTAGGCATGTAAATACCTTTGAAAATGCGACCCTATGCCCCAATTCTATGAACACTTAAACACATGCTTTAACTTGAAAACATATGGCTAGTCCCCTTAACTTGAACAGGGATGAGCACATACACATGCCTAACTATGAGTGTTTGTACTACCCAGGCCTTAGCTTTGCTATGTCCATTTTACCTGTCTGCAAAATGGATTTAATAATTTCTACCTCACTAGGGTGGTGGTGAACTACTTTTGGAGTCGTAAAGATTTTATTTAGATTGCAGATCAAATTAGACTGGAAGGCCTTAAGAGCAGGGACTGTCTCTTATATATGTACAGCACCTTGCATAATGAGGTCATGATCTTGACTGGGGCCTGTAGCTGCTGCTGGAATATATAGAAATAAAAAATAATAATGATGCTGCTGCAGGTGACGAATTTTGAGAGCCTCAGATGAAAAAGTTCAATGGTAATGGCAATTACCATTAGGTATTTATGCTCTGACTCCCAAAAAACTGCCCTGTAAATTAAAATTGAATGTAGTATTCTTCACTTCCCATCCTAATGTGTAGTTTACTGTGTGCTATTTAGCAGCTGCTATGTTCCAACCCAGAGGCACCTGTGTTTCAGTAGTGGATGAAGTGATTCCTATATCATACGGGAGAGGAAAACTCCCCTCTCCAAGGCAGTGATCCAAAGCCCAGTGGAGTCTTTCCATTGATTTTTGTGGGCTTTGGAGCAGGCTACAAATCATAAGGATGTTGATAGAAGTTCAACACATAGACCTAGTGCAGAATATGCAACAGACCTATATAATAGATCAGACAGGAGCATTTTGCCCAGTGCTTTAGGACTTTACAGAATGAATGGTGTCATGTAGACATAAGACAAAAGTTATTCTAATACCTAAAAATCATATTGACATTGTGAAACACATTCTGGAAAGAGAGGTGACTGATAAACATTTGGAGGTCAATTCATGAGAACTGACATCACTCACAGATTTGCTGTCAAGTGCTCACTAAAGAAACGAGTGTAAACATCCTTCAAAGATCAATAATAATTAAAAAGAAATTCTGCATGGGTTGGAATGATGACTCCTCTTCACTTGAAACTGGCAGCACTTATTTCTGTCAGAAGTATAATGTTTACTGGATTCTCTGGGGCTGAAATATCTTGTTTCAAATCAAAACTCTTGGCAATATTAGAAAACCTAAAATCAGTTGGTATCTCAAGATTCTGTCAGCCCCAGGGTTGGCAACTGATTTTTTTTCAGCTTCAGGAACTGATCGAGGCTAGAATGTATTTAAGGCAATAGGTGGGAGCCAAGCCTATTTTCTTCATTGTGTCTAGAAATGAGGCAGAAAAACAGCAAACAGGGGACTGCAGGAGGAGAGGAATTTCTCAGTGTTAACCTAAGATTACAAATTAAAGAAAAAACACTAAATGAGGTTTCTTACACCAAAGTCAAACATTCCAACTTGCCCTAGCTGGACTTCCAGAGCTGCACAACCACAACACCTCCTTCCCCAGACAGCTCCACTGACTCCTTTTTCACTTCAGGATCCAGGTGGAAATGGCCCCATTTGGAATCACTTCCGACTAACCTCATAGATCAGGGCCTAATTCTCCATTGCCCTGCACCTTTGTTTAGTCCAGGGGTAGGCAACCTATGGCACGGGTGCCGAAGGCGGCACGCGAGCTGATTTTCAGTGGCACTCACACTGCCTGGGTCCTGGCCACTGGTCTGGGGGACTCTGCATTTTATTTAATTTTAAATGAAGCTTCTTAAACATTTTAAAAATCTTATTTACTTTACATACAACAATAGTTTAGTTATATATTATAGACTTATAGAAAGAGACCTTCCAAGAACGTTAAAATGTATTACTGGCACATGAAACCTTAAATTAGAGTGAATGAATGAAGACTCGGCACACCACTTCTGAAAGGTTGCCGACCTCTGGTTTAGTCTTTTGCACCAGTACAAAGCAAGTGTAAATCACCACCCGTCTGATTCAGTAGCACGTATGCCCACTAGGCACTGGTGCAAATAGCTACATAAGATGCAGAGCAATGGAGAACTCAGCCTCATCAGCAGAGATTTTGGACCAGTGTTTGTTATTCCTAAAGATTAAGACTTTTCCAAGAGCAAGGTTCCGTGATCTCACGCACCCATGCACCATGATCTTTCATTACTATTTGTTATGCCATCTGCAGTAGTGCCCTCTTCAAATGGTCAAATACCATGAGTTGTGCTCCTAAA
This sequence comes from Gopherus flavomarginatus, assembly GCF_025201925.1. Taxonomy (NCBI): domain Eukaryota; kingdom Metazoa; phylum Chordata; order Testudines; family Testudinidae; genus Gopherus; species Gopherus flavomarginatus. Next base: position 108,756,935 of record NC_066623.1, on the reverse strand, counting down.
TATCATTGAATAGAGATTATAAATTGTACTTTATTATAAATTATACTGTCTGATTATACTTTTACACTTGATTTGCTAGAGTTTATGTTCCTTTCTATTTTCATCATTAGGATTTGACTTCCAATTTTTAAAGGATTCTTTTTTGCCTCTAACTGATTCTTTTATGCTGTTGATTAGCCATTGGTGGCGGTTTTGGTCTCCTTTTACTGTTTTTTATTTATTTATTTTTTAATTTGGGGATATACATTTAGTTTGAACCTCTATTATGGTGTTTTTAAATAGTCTCCATGCAGTTTGCAGGCATTTCACCCTTATGACCGTTCCTTTTAAATTTCCGTTTAACTAGCTTCATCATTTTTGAAGTTAAATGCTACTGTGGTGGGTTTCTTTAGCAGTTCCCCCCCTACAGGGATGTTAAATTTAGTTACATTACGATTGCTATTACCAAGCAATTCAGCTATATTCACCTCTTGGACCAGATCCTGTGCTCCACTTACAACTAAATCAAGGATTGCCTCTGCCCTTGTGGGTTCCAGGATTAGCTGCTCTAAACAAGCAGTCATTTAATGTGTTTAGAAATGTTATCTCTGCATCCATTCCTTAGATGTTATACACCCAGTCAATATTAGGATAGTTGAAATCCCCCATTATTATGTTTTCTGTCTTTGTAGCCTCCCTAATTTCCTGAGCATGTCACAGTCACAGTCACCATCCTGGTGAGGTAGTTGGTAGAATATTTCTACTGCTATAGTCTTATTGTTTAAGCATGAATTTTCTAGCCATAGAGTCTTTAGGACAGTTTGATTCATTTAAGATTTTGATTTGATTTGATTCTGTGCATTCATTCACATTTCATTCAGTGCCACTCCCCTGCTAAGGGTTAATGTCTCGTTCACCTGAAGCACCTGACCAGAGGACCAATCAGGAAACCGGATTTTTTCAACTCTGGGTGGAGGGAAGTGTGTGTCTGAGTCTTTGTTTTTCTGGCTGCCTGCTTTCTCTGAGCTTTGGAGAAGTAGTTCTACTTTCTAGTCTTCTGTTTCTAAGTGTAAGGACAAAGAGATCAGATAGTAAGTTATATGGTTTCTTTTCTTTGGTATTTGCATGAATATAAGTGCTGGAGTGCTTTGATTTGTATTCTTTTTGAATAAGGCTGTTTATTCAATATTCTTTTAAGCAATTGACCCTGTGTTGTATCATCTAATACAGAGAGAACATTTGTACTTATTTTTCTTTCTTTTTATATAAAGCTTTCTTTTAAGACCTGTTGGAGTTTTTCTTTACTTCAGGGAAATTGAGTCTGTACTCACCAGGGAATTGGTGGGAGGAAGGAATCGGGGAGATCTGTGTGTTGGATTGCTAGCCTGATTTTTGCATTCCCTCTGGGGGGAACAGGAAAGTACTTTTTGTTTCCAGGATTGGGAACAGAGAGGGAGAGTCACTCTGTTTGGGTTCACAGAGCTTGTGTCTGTGTATCTCTCCAGGAGCACCTGGAGGGGGGAAGGGAAAAAGGATTATTTCCCTTGGTTGTGAGACTCAAGGGATTTGGGTCTTGGGGTCCCCAGGGAAGGTTTTTCAGAGGGACCAGAGTGCCCCAAAACACTCTAATTTTTTGGGTGGTGGCAGCAGGTACCAGGTCCAAGCTGGTAGCTAAGCTTGGAGGTTTTCATGCTAACCCCCATATTTTAGACGCTAAGGTCCAAATCTGGGACTAAGGTTATTACAATTGCCTCTGCCCTTGTGGGTTCCAGGATTAGCTGCTCTAAACAAGCAGTCATTTAATGTGTTTAGAAATGTTATCTCTGCATCCATTCCTTAGATGTTATACACCCAGTCAATATTAGGATAGTTGAAATCCCCCATTATTATGTTTTCTGTCTTTGTAGCCTCCCTAATTTCCTGAGCATGTCACAGTCACAGTCACCATCCTGGTGAGGTAGTTGGTAGAATATTTCTACTGCTATAGTCTTATTGTTTAAGCATGAATTTTCTAGCCATAGAGTCTTTAGGACAGTTTGATTCATTTAAGATTTTGATTTGATTTGATTCTGTGCATTCATTCACATTTCATTCAGTGCCACTCCCCTGCTAGTGCAACTTACTCTGTCACTCCTATATATTTTGTACCCTGGTAGTACCACATCCCCCTGAGTATCTTCAGTCCACCAAGTTTCTGTGATGCCTGTTATATCAATATCCTCATTTAATAAGGGGCATTCTAGTTCTCCCCTCTTACTATTTGGACTTCTCGAAATTGTATATAAGTACTTGTACAGGTTGTCAATATTCAGGTGTTATATTTAAATAGGTCTCTTTTACATTTGCCTGTTCCTCACTAGCTCCTCCCCATACTTTACCAACTTCTTTCCTACCCTCTTTACAAGGATAGAGAATTTCCCTTTTAATAAATTCATCCCTAAGGCATGTTTCCACCTGAACTGTGTGTTCCTACACATCTGTCAGCTTTCTTGATTTATTAATATTGTAAAGTCACTTGTGACCCTTGTAAGGAAGGTGTTATACAGTATTATATATTATACTACTTGCATGAGATTTGCCAAGCTGTAAAGGCCCACGACACCTTGATGTTTTTAGCCAGCCTGCTCTGCAGACAGCTCAGGTATTAGATTTGCAAACCTAAAATCGTATTTATGGAATTCAGGTCTTTCCGTTTACAGAACACAGGACCTTCTTTCTTAAATAAAAAAAGACAAATGCTGAAAATCTTTTTAACCTCTCTTTTGTATCTAGTCTTCTGGGGGGAGGGAGAAAAAAAAATAAGTTGCTGGAGTTTAAATTTCCTGCTCTAACTTATCTGCACCACATTGCATCAGAGCCATCTAAATTAGTCACGCTGCATTACGTTCCATGACTGATTTAGCCTCCTTGGATGAGTCACTGCAGTCACACATCAAAGAGACCTGCTACTTAGAAAGAAATTCAGGGCATGTGCTGTGTATATCTGTGGGGTTGATTCAGCTTTAAAGAAAAAAAAAAAAGAAAATCATGGATTTGATACATCTAATACACATAGCTGGAATTCACCACATCAAAGATAATGTTGCAATAAATAAAAGGTAATAGCAAATATCATTTATTTAATTGTGCCTAGAGGTTACAACCAAGTTTGGGGCTCCATCATGCTAGATGCTAAACATATTGATAGTAAAAGAAAGCCCTGCACCAAAAGAGCTCACAGCCTAAACAGGAAAGAGGTGGCAGTGGATACAGAAGCGCCGGAAAGGTGATGTGACTAACCCAAGGCCATACAGCAGAACCATGTTTAGAACTCAAGAGCACTGGGAATAACTTAAAAGTACCATTCACAGTGCATGTGCTGAAACAATAGGATATTCCATTCATCGGCACCAAGACTGGTTTGACAAAAACAATGAGGAAATCCTAGCATTAATTCAACAGAAAAGAACTGCATTCCGCAACTGGCAAAATGATTCCTCTAACCAGTGAAAACATGAGGCTTATCACCTGCTCAAAGCCAAAGTCCAAAGGAGGCTACGTTAAATCAAAAATAAGTGGTGGCAAGAGAAGGCCTCTGAGATCCAGGGTTTCGTAAACCAGGATGATATGAGAAACTTCTTTCAAGCAATAAAAGCTATACATGGGCCAACCTCCAAAGGCTCCACCCTCCTCAATGACAATGCGGTCATTAAACAATGCTGAAAAGAGCACTTTGAGAGCCTACTAAACTGTCAATCCACAGTCTCTGAAGAAACCATCGAGTCTATTCCACAACGGTCAACAATGGAACACCTTGGTGATCCCCCACTCTTCTGAGGAAGTCCAGTGTGCCATCATCCAGATCAAAAAAAAAAAAAAAAAAAAAAAAAATCACAAGACACCAGGCCCAGATGGCATCCCAACTGAGGTTTTTAAAGCTGGTGGAACAATGCTCCAGCACAAACTTTGCCAACTCCTCGACAAAATCTGGACCTGTGAAGAAATTCCATCTGACTTTAAGAACAACAACAAGAAAGGGGACAAATCTTTGCACAGGAATTACAGAGGTATTGCCCTCCTCTCCATTGCAAGGAAGATCCTTGCCTGGATCATACTAAATTGCCTTCTCCCCCTTGCCGAGGAACTCCTCCCCGAATCACAGTGTGGCTTCAAGCCATCCTGAGGCACAACTGACATGGTCTTCATGGCATGACAGTGTCAGGAGAAGTGCAGAGATCAACTCCAGAAACTGTTCATGGCATTCATTGATTTAACCAAGGCCTTTGACTGTGTAGGTTTGGCTGTCTACAGAAATTCATTTCCATCATCAGGCTACTCCATGATGGGATGACGGCCACCATTCTGTGCAGCAGCTCAGAGACCAAACCATTCACACTGGGGTCAAGCAGGGCTGTGCCATTGCTCCAACACTCTTCTCCATTTACCTTGCCATGATCCTGATTCTCATCCATGACCACCTTCCTGATGGAACAGGGATTGAGTATCGTATGGATGGTCAACTCCTCTATTTCCACAGTCTCCAAGCAAAATCTAAGTTCATGAGAATCGGCATCACTAAAGTATGCAGATGACTGTCTTTCTTGCACACATAGAGGCTGACCTGCAAAGTACCCTAATCCTTTTTGCAGATGCCTATCACAGCTTGGGTCTCTCTCTCTCTCCATCCAGAATATCAAGTACTCTACCAGCCCTCACCTGCACAAACTACTCTTCGTACTTCACAAATCGCCATCAGTGGAGTGAGAACCATTTTCCATACCTTGGCTGCCACCTCTCGCAAAGAGCCAGCATTTGACATAGAAATTGAATACAGGATCCACTGTGCCAGCACATCCTTTGGAATACTACGCAAACAAGTCTTCAGTGATAGAGATCTGCACACTGGCACCAAGATCTTGGTTTACAAGGCAGTTGTCATCCCCACCCTTCTGTATGGGTGTGAGACCTGGGTAACCTACAGATGACATCTCAAGTGGCTGGAGTGGTTTCAACAGCACTGCCTCAGGAGGATTCTCAGGATCAGCTGGGAAGACCGACGCACTAACAACATCAGCAGTGTAGAAGTGCAGGTCATGAAACACCAGGTCAGTTGGGCTGGCCACTGTACATATGCCTGACACTTGCCTCCTGAAGCATGTACTTTTCTCTTAGTTAAGTCAGTGAAGAAAAGCTCAAAGGGTGCAGTGGAAGCATTTCAAAGACATACTGAACCTACACCTTAAAGAGGGAGTCATCAACCCAACAAACTGGGAGGACTTGGTGTGGAACAGAACACAGTGGCGCCACACCATACACCAAGCTGCACACCAAGCCACAGCTCACTTTGAGGAGAACAGATGTGCTTAGGAGACAGAAAAGCGACAAAGTCCAGTCAATAACTATGTCTCCTCCAAGATTACACCTGCCACTTCTGTGGGAAAATCTGCAGATCATAAATTGGACTCCTCAGCCAGTTAAAAACCCATCAATGAACTCCCTTGGAAGACATCATCCTCGCATCAAGGGATAGCCGAAGAAGTTTAGAATTCAGGTCTCATGAATCCCACAGCCGTGATCTATTCACTAAACTACAATCTCTCCATAGTGTTCATTGCAGCTTCTTTGAAAATGCAGTCAGGACCAAAAAAAAAAATCAGCCTCGGTCAAATAGAAAGTTAGTAGAGAGTTCAAGTGCTGGTGACCCTGAAGTCATGTACATTTGAGACGAGGTTCTGATAAGAGTTCACTGGATTTTCCTGTCCAACTGGAAAATGACCGTGCACCCTTTTTTACTGAGTGGCTCCTACTATACAAACATCTGGAAGAAAAGCTGCAGATAAACAGATCTCTAGCATCCTTCCATGGAACATGTGGCTTTGCCAAGTTTGCAGTAATAGACCTCCTTGGGGCAGGCACTGCCTTTTTGCGAGGTGTTTGTTCTGTCCCTAGCACAATGTGATTGGGATCCAGGACTGTGGCTCCTATACGCTACTGCAGCACAAATAATAAATAATATAGTGATAATATATGTGACATGATGACATAATAATATATGTGACATTCATCCAAGCTATTTCTCCTTTTCCTTTAGCCTTATTCCTCCTTACCAGCACCACCACCACCACCACCACCGTCTTGTTTGCCTTTATGGTGGTTAGCTAGATGCAGAATAATAAGTGATGTAATGTTACATTGCAGGGTGTCAGAGACATGATCTAGTTATTGCGTTCTACCATAACTCATGTACATAAGTAACAAAAATAATCTTCAAGAGGAAAAATTAGTAGGGACAGAATTGTCCTTTGTGGTTGCCAGAGCATTTTGGTTCCAAATTTAACAACAAAAAGTTTTTAAGAGGTATTAAAGTAGAAACCCCTCACCTGGGACAGCTGTAAACAGCTGCTCAGCTTCATTCACCAAAGATACATTTTGGTTTTAGAAAAGAATTAAGTGAAATAAAATGCTGAATAAAAATGCACAAATTAAATTATATTCACTGCATTACAGCTGTATTTTTTTCCTTTGTGCCATCATTATTTGGCAGTTCCTACTTTAAGAAACCAGAGCTCACACTTTTCCACTTATTTCAATACCTTGTTAGGCACCACCTAATCACTTGACAACAACCAAATGAGTGTCCATTAAGGGCCCAACCTTGTGTTCTTCACACAAGTAGAAAGGATTGGAACTAGGGTGACCAGACAGCAAGTGTGAAAAATCGGGTAACAGGAGCCTATATAAGAAAAAGACCCAAAAATCAGGACTCTCCCTATAAAATTGGGACATCTGGTCACCCTAATTGGAACCCAGGTGCAATTTTTGCTATTCTAAAAAAGCAGAAGTTACCTTTTTTATTTAACCATTAAACTAGATCAGTTCCCTGTGATACGTCTCATTTAAAGCAACTTTCAGGAGTAAGCACCTCCCAGTTAAACAACCTATTCGCCACAGAACTTATTTTTCTAAACTACTTGACTGCATCTTTTTGCAACAGAAATCTTAAGATCATTTTCAATTTTCTAAATTGCATCTAGAACAAATGAAGAAGAGTCCCTGAGTTCATCTAAGGTTACAAAGAAAGATCACTGATTTTAAACAGAATTAATATGCATGATGTGGATCATGGGCATGGGTGATTACTGTTAGAAATATTTACTTTCAAGGTATATTATTGAGGAAAAGCAGGAATTTCCTTTCCTTCAGTGCACACTCTGACATGAGCAAGTAATCATTCAAGTGTTTTTAAGAGACGCAGTCTTGGCTGTACACTCTTTGGAATCATGAAATGAACGTCAAGTGCAGCAGTGATAGAGAAGCTATAAATACATATATCCTCCCATTCACATTTGGGGGTTGTTATTTTTAATACTAGATCATGGTATTGATAGATTTCTTCTGGTAGATTTAAATAGTTATTTGGGATGTCAAGATGAAAAGTAGTCTTTTAAAGAGCAGGTGAGGGTATGATTTTTGGATTTTCTTTACTACATTCTCTAGACACGTTGCCTCCTGTGAAAAATGTACTGATATATAGAATATTTTTGCCACTGATTACAGCAGGAGGAAGGATTAGAAAGTTCCACTTATCAAGGCAAAGCTACTTTTTGTTTCAAAATTTATCCTAAAGAAATTTTAAAAACCTATATGGTCAAAATAAAAAAAAAAGTTTGAAAATTTATCCAAACTAAATGTTTTGCTTGACCTTAAGTAATTATTTTAAATCATTTTGCAAATATTTTCTAGATTTATTTTTTCATCCTGATTCAGGATGGACAAAAAAAATTCAAAATGTCAAAAATTCTCCTAGAATGGGAAAATACTAATAGCTATCCATTTTTCCAGTGCATTTTCCTTGAACCTGTCACTCTCCACCATCCCTAAAAAAAATTTTTTTTTAACCTAAATTCAGTATTGTCACTAATAAGACTTAACTTCAGAGAACACTTGAGGCTGCAGTGTTGAATGAAATCCTGCTCTAAGGAGGAAGGATGTGGTAACTCAGGAGGTCTTTTACAGACCTTTTATACCATGATTTTCCATGGTTTGTATCTGTAGAGATATGCCGGTAGAAGATTACAGTTTAGAGACGCTCCCTCATGAGGGACAGCATTATGAATATAGGAATTTGGAGATGTGCCCTAGAGACAGTGGGAAGGTGGGGGATTGAGAACACCGCATGGCTGTGTGCATCAGTTTACCAGAGACGCTCTCCAGTTTGTTTTATTAAATTTTTATTTCTCTCATTTACTGGTTTGTTATTTAATGAACCCCAAGATCATTACAGGGTCCATACCACATTAGATGGTAATCTCTTCATGCATTTTGGTTGCATGCATAAGTCTCTTCATGGTCACTAGACTTGCAAAGACTTAGTGGATGGATTGTTTTGAGCAATCATTACCACTCTGAGTCATTGCTGAATCAATCAATGCCCCAGAATGGTTTTAGGGGAATTGTGTGGCTGGATTTGCCGGTTGGAGACCTAAGAGTAACATTCCTTACAGTTGTGGGCATTCAAGATTTCCATTTTTTTTTTTTTTTTTTTTTTTTGCAGGGCATAGGGGAATTAACCCCAATGTCCCGGCCAAATTACAATGATGTGCTTCCATGGTTTTTTACCTAAACTCCCCCTGCAATTTCAGATGGCATCGTTCTTCCCTTCCTGCCTTAAACCTGTTTGGTGCTGATGAGCACTGCTCAATAGCAGTGCAGTATAAGTAGCCTCCAGTCAGGTGTGCTCCTTCGCAGCACTGTAACGATTTCTATCTAGTCCCGTAAGATGAAAGATGTTACAAAACCAATGGTAATTATTTCAAAGAGAGTGACAATATTTTCTAGGCTGTATGTTCTGGAACAGACATCCGTCCCATTTGCCTGATGACAGTTATGAATTTAATTTGTCATATAGACACCCTTCCAGTGTTGTATTTCCCATAGGCCTAAACAAACAAACAAACAAACATTCTCCCTTTACTTTTCTGAAATTTTGATTCTCTCAGTGACGAATGAAACCCTCAATCTAGTCAGACCTGGTGCAGAGACAGAATGTGCCCCTCTTATACTGTCTGTCAATATGATTAGCTCCAACTTGTTACTTTGAACCAAAGCCTCCAGGTCTTATTCAGTCCAATCTTCTATTGGTGGGATTTTTGTTTGCATTCCTAGATAACTAGTCTCACTGAGGCTCTCAACTTTCCTCTCACATTTTACAGCTACAGGCCTAGTGCAGTTCAGAAAAAGTGTCACTTCATGGCTCTTATTTAATTTCTTCTGAATTTTGGGAAATGTATTGGAGACAGCAATGTTACAGACTTGGACAACATGGCAGACAGTCACAGGTCTGAATTTGTCCCAGGTTACTACTAGTTGAAAGTTGATAATATTTGCTGGCTCTCTGGTGACTTCTTGTGGAATGAGCTGGCGCTCTCAGTAGACAGTTGTTCATGTAACAACAAACTCAGAACTCATAGGACAGTTGCTGGGACCCTGTTGGCGGTCTCAGCACAGAAGGCCAATGACTGAATGGACATGGAGATTGAATGATCCTTTCACAGCTAGAGGTGGTCAGAGGCCAGGGCTGAAGGGCATTGACCCTGCCATTGGAGGAAGTTTGCAGTACCACTAACCACACTACACCTATTCTGTGGAGTTTGGCCTACAAGGATGTCAGACCAGCATATTTCAAAAGCTTTAAATTTTTACTTTGGAAACCAATAAAAAACAGCAAATGGAAACAGGGAGCTAAAGGCCCAGATGAGCATGTACAGTTTCTTCTCTGAAATCTTGGAGCCGTTGTGTGAGTAAGTTATAGTTGATCCCCAAGCAGGTTTAAGCTGCGTGAAAAGCACTCCTTTAGCAAATCTCTGTAGGTCTCGCTGACCTTGGCAACCTCACAGAGGTCACATTTTCACACAGATGAACTACAGAATTCTTGAACAAATTCTCTAATGGGTTAGACTCACGTAAACTTTTCTACAGCATCCGATATGAAAGTCTTCTTTCTCTACCTATATTTTATTTATCAAACATTTATTGAGGCCCTTGCAAAGAAAATATCACTCTCCACTCATGCTTAAGTTCCTCTTTGGAAAGTGCTGCACTACAGGACTTTGTTTTAAAGTTTTTAATTTTTTAGGAATCTTCAAGACTTGAGTGGCACAGAACAAGCGATAAAGGTTGTTTTGTTCTACTTAGCCAGCCATAGTTTGGTTTGTTAGTTTGTTTGGAGTTGGGAGACAATAAGTTTCAGAGGTTAGGAAAATTAGTATTAACCTAGTCTTCATGGGACTTTTGAGCTGTCTTGCAATTTAAATGGCACACAGGCAGGTTTCCTTTTGCAAACAGGTATCAGGAATCCAAGACCATGATTGAAGTAGTTCCAATGGAGCTATGTTGATTTACACAGCTGAGAATTTCGCCCAATATGTATATATTGCTTACTGTGGTCCAACATTCTGTGTGACATTGGCCAAAAACAAACAATGTAAGAGAAACATTTTCAAGCTGACCAGTGCGTTAATTTTATTTTTAAAGGATAAGGCTACAACACTTCCACTTAAAACACCACAATATAACATTTATTTTGTTGGTGGATGAGCACTGATAGACTTCCTTGGAGAAGTGTGTATTAAACTGGGATCGGAAAGATGAGAAGTAAATTGTCTAATGACGCCCCAGGAGAGGGAGGGTGTTCCAAGCCACAAAGATGAGGGTAGGAGAAGGAAACAAGGCAGCTGTTAAAGGCAGGAGGCTTGGACAGAGCAGAAGAGGAACTCAGAGAAGAGATGTGCGCATAAACAGACTCATACAGAGCCTTGGAGATAAGGCCAAGAAGCCTGAACTCAATATAAAAGGCCAATGAAATTCACTCTGACCACCACCACCAAAAGTCCAGTTGGCGACTCCCAAGCACAGACAGGGACTCCCCCTCACTGGATTGTAATCGCCAAATCACAATGGAATATTTAATGAATTACTCACTTTATCCATTCTGATGTGTGTTAAGCACCCACCTCCCATTTTCATGTGATTAATTTAAAGAGCCAATAATATTCTTGGAATAACAGTGTGTGCCAGGCTCTTTGTCAGAGCATTAAACCAATGCCAAAATTGCCTGTGACTGAATATGCAACTGCTTAGATTAGATGACTTTCACTGTCCAAACTGACAGAGACTTTGTAGCTAAAGTGTTAGTTTGTTGTTGTTTTTCTTCTTTTCTTTTTTTTTTTTTTAAAATCATCAGCGGCAACACTGGCATCCCATTAACATGAGGCAAAAGAAACTTGACCGTACACAATATACCATGCCAGAAATGACTAGGAGAGCATTTCTTTATGATCAGACACCACTTTCAATTACAATATCCAGGTTTGTATTCAAATTTATTGAGAGAGCCAAATAACCAGGCTAATAATATGGTTCTCATAAACCAGTCTGTCTTAAGTGGATAACGGATCCGTGTAAATCCATGAATAACAATCTCTTAGACAATAATATGCAATGCATATACCACAGAAAACTATTCATCAATATTATGTGCTAAATTCTGTTTTCAGTTATTTCCTTCCATGCCCACTGTAGTAAATTTATTCTAATGAGGTTGTAAGGGTTACAACAAAATTTGGGCCATTAATACTTATGATTATTTTGGTTCATATTTAAGTATATATTTTGTGCAGTTCTTTGCTGTCTATAAACCATAAGTGAAGCAAGAGGAAAGAAGCCAACACCCACAAATACGCCAAACAGGACTATAAAGATAATATTTCTTGGATGTTCACATTTACAAAGAAATTCAGTGTGCTTCTAGCATTTCTAATATTCCTCAGGTGTAGCCCTAAACCAATACCCCTGTTAAAAACAAACTGCTGCTACTCTACACAGAAAGCATATGCCAGAACTGTTAGTACACAGTTTCCCTGTGCAATTCCAGGACAATGCTAACACAATAAGTAGGAGCTCCTAGAAGCTGTGCAGAGAAGGCAGGTCATCACATGTTGTTTGGCAACATATCAACCCAGTAATTATGCACTAATGGGCATCTGATATTTCAGAACCGTTCTTTGATGCACTTACCTTCCACTTTACTATATTGAAGAAAAGATGGAGAAATAACGCATTACCCACCTGCTGCATTTTCATACAGTATTTTCTAAAGCCCAGTGAGAAAACAATAATTCTGAGGAAATACACCATTTCCACAAACCACTGGAATCAGGCACAATAAGCATACAATAGATTTATGCAAAAAACATTAAAATCAAATCTTTCATAAAGAGACTAAAGACTCCTACATGAAGTATATGAAATAACTGCATGTGTAAGATATCTCCAGATCTGTTAATAAATTATAAGGTAACAAATTAAGGGCAAATATTCTGTAGGTATTTCAATCTCTGCTAAAATTCTAGCTTAATCCTAAATCCATTATGCTCTGAGCCAAAGATGACAAAATAACCTTGCTTTCATGTTACAGCGCATGAATAATTGAACATTAACCTATTTTGCCAGGTGGGGCAATCTTGACAGTAGCACAGATAAATTTCAAAGACAAATTTGTCACATTAGACCAACAACTGGCTAAAAGTAACTATTACTTACTATTGAATAACTATTGGTTAAAATTAGAAATGCAAATGATTTTTTTCTAATTTACCTGCAGAAGGAATAAAGAACTACTATTTTGCAGTTGGTCTTAATATAATTAACCTGAAAAGCAGGTGTGTCCCCTCTTTCACATCACTGATATACAGGATAATTAACAATGTGCCACAACCCCTTCTCCTGTATTCAATAAATTCCTCTTGTGGGGTTTCCCCCTTCAATGAAGCCTAAAAACAATAAAAGCTGGGTCCATACTGCTCACCTCATAGTTTTCAATTGCAAAGGGATGCTGCTGTGTGATTTCTTTTGTCTAGTGTGCACAAGAATTTATGCTGACATGTGCTTGCCTTTTGAAATCTTAGAAAACTGGGGACTAGTTTCCATCATCCATATTTACCTTAAGATGCCAAAATTGTTTCTATGGAATTAAAATCATCCAGGGGAGTGTGTCCCCTCATGTTCCTGTGTGTTTCTATTAGCATTGGGTACGCCATATCAGCAGATTCTGTATTTTTATTTTATACACATTCTCTCACTCTCTTACACACACACACATACACACACACACACACACACACACACTCTAAATACCTGGTCCTCAGTGTAGGGCATCACGGGCCCCAAACCTGGACGTGCTGAGACTATGGCAACCACCCAGCAACTCACCAGTGGAAAAGGGAGCTAGTGAAGCTCTAGCTCACAAAAGGTCTGACCTACAAAACTCCTGATTTGGGGAGACATTCAGCCCCGTTGATTGGCTGGGACACACGACTTAAAGCAGAAAGAGGCACAGGAAGCTGTCCAAGCAACTCACTCAATCTCTGGCTGGCTGCTGCGATGGACCATGACTATTGTCCGACTCCTGAGCCCTGCCTTCCTACCTGTTCCTGGCCTTTTTATCCCAGAGCCTGATTTCTGCTTTCCTGCCTCACTCCAGGTCCCTGCTCCTACCCCTGGCACTGACTTCAACTCCTGTCTCTGACTCCAGCTCTGATTACAGGCCCCTGACTTTAACCACTAGGCATAGCTGCCTATGCCCCAGTTCCCTATGTGCTTAGGCTCTCTCTGCCTCATTCTCCATCTGTATGTGAATAACCCTGGCCCTGCCTCACAGAGTGTTCTGGGGATAAACACGTTAACAACTGTGAGATGGAGGTGCTCAGGACCATCTAACTACCAAAGCCAGACAAACCCTGAACAATGCACCCTGCGGAAATCCACAGGCTCCAATGCAGAGCTGGTGCAGATAGAAGAGCATCCCAAAAATCACAGTTTGCACATTTCAGCCACGACAATACTTCATTTAAGCTGCTTACTTAAGAACCATGCACCAGATCTAATTTAGCCCTAATGTAATGTAATTTAATTACATCATGGAGGACTGGTGACATCCTACACCCAAAGTGGTTTGTTAATGTCATCAGAGCCCTGTGATAATATTGCCATTCTAATTTATATACATGTTGGCTGTATCTTATTTCAAATTATACATGGAAACGTGTGGTGCTGCTGGAAGCCACTAGAGACACAAACATTGTGATACCTCTGGAGCCATCTAAAGCTCTCTGTCCCTAAAAGGAAGTTTTGGGCACACAATGTCCAGATAAATACATTGCTCCCAGCTCCACTAAGTACAATGATAGCAAATTAAGTTAATGGATCTTCTAGTGCACAAGCCGTTGCGCTGGGTAACAAGTGCCGCTTTCTACAGCACACAGCACAGTGTAATTTATTTCTGGGTGAGTTTTGTTCAGCTGATGACTGTCTATTTACGTAAGGATCAGTTCTAAAGTGGAAATAGCGAAGGACTACATATAAAGCAATAAATCTGGCAAGTGGATTTTTCACTGTTCTTGAACATGCTGATTACTGACTAGCGCACACAGGTGACCAGGCACGCTGAAGATTCATAACACTTAGATGTCCATATTAAATGAGCCTCTATCAATTGTGCACAAAGTCAACAAATCAGCTCAAAACGCAAAGTTCTAGTCTCAGTTCCATGTAGCACATATAAGGTCTAGTTCTATCCTGCACCTCCTCAGAGGTACAAGACAGAAGGCACAACCAAGTGGAGGTGGGGAGAGAGATACTGTTGGTTTTTACTCATTTTTGTACCCTCTGGGGCTGGCTGGGGGCCAGTACATCCCCAGGTACAAACTGCAGTAGCTCCAGAGGTTGCTCTGACTTAGGTCAGCCTCCCAAGAACTGCCTAACGACTGTGTCAACACCTAGAATCTTCACTGCGACATGTGTTATGCAGATGCTCCCAACATGTCCCCTCTTTTCCTCATTCTGTCCCTACCAGGAACTCTCAGCTGAAGCTTGCAAGAAAGTAATGTAAGGCCAATTCCATCAATATGATACTGTTCCTGCACTGGGGGAATTCTCCTCTGGTCATCTGTGTTTTCTTTTCAGTCCCTGTCCACCACCAGGGCCAGAATGCTCAGAAGGGAATCTGCTGTCCAAATACATGTGGAACTCACACTGAACATCAAAGGGAAATCTCCATGTGAGAGGAAGGCAGAGATCTTGAAGGTGGATCAGAGAGGGGATTTTTGCTCCATCTCGTAACATATTGTTAACTGCAATTTGCTTCCTTCCTTGTGTCCCAGCTCAGTCAATGTCAGCAGGACTCAGGGCACATCTGGAAATGTTTGCTAATTAGCTATTTGCTGAACCCTGTAGTGCATTAAAAAAGCTACATACCCTGCTATGTGCATCCTATGTGCTGGAGGATATCACACTAATATGGACTATGGCAGTTCGTCGACAGAACACATCAACATGGAACAACTTCAGACAGGAAGTAAAGAACCCCATTGCCGGCTGACATGGCACTAGGTAGGCAAAACATCACTGGACAGCACATCAAGGCTGGCCAACTTGTCCTTGTGGAAAACAACATGCATTCTTTATATGCCCAGAAGGCAGAGCCTTGTTTTTACATCTCATGTGCATAGCTGCCACCAGCCACAGTCCTACTTAAAACCATGCTTCATTCAGCTCTGGAGAAGGAGCAACACCCCTCTGCAGAGGGATAGCTGAAAACAGCACGAAGTCACCGCACAAGACAATGGGCCACATGGCATGGCCAATGCGAAGTTCAACATGTAGGCTGAGGGGTTTACCTGGGAGTGGTCACAAATATAGGGGGTAGGAGACTGGCTGGTTTCTGCTGTGTGAGAGCGAACAGAAAGCCACCAAAAGGCCAGTGGGCAGTGAGAGAGGATCGTTAACCCCCGAGACAATTTACACATTAAGAATGTGTGCACCTTCCTATGCCACAAAGATTTTAAAATCAAGAGACCGGATGCTTTTTCTAAAAGATCTGCTCAAGGGGGCAGTTCTCTGGCCTGTGTTTTACAGGCGATCACCTTAGATATGGGATTCTCAAGTTGGGAAGGAAGGGACACATCAAACTTTCTAGTGGGCACGAGGTGAGCCTTCTAATAATTAAAGCAAAATGGCGGGGGAGGGGGGCGTGCACTAGGTCATAATGCCACTCACTCAGGTTTGGCCTCCGTCATAAGCTGATGGAGGCAGTAACAGACAAGGACAATGACAGGAACCCCTGCAGTTTGGGACTGGGCTCTGCAGGGGTCTCCCGCCGCTCACTGCCCCGGTTCCATGCTGAACACTGCTGCCAGCATTTGGCCCAGATAGTGCTGACCTCGCACTTTACCCAGCACTCCATTTTTTTCCAATTCTGCCTCCACCAGGTGGTGCAGGATAGGCCCACCGAGCAGCAGTGGTTCCTGTGCAACCTCAAGGACATCACCTTCTGAGACAGCCTCAGGAAGGCCCCAGTGAGTGGGACTGGAGTTTGTTTCTCCAACAGGTCATGGGGTATTGAGGGTGTGGCTGGCAGGGGGCTTAAAGGGAAGGGGTGGGGGCACATGGGTGATGGAAGCCTTGAGGTCTGGGGATAGACGGGACCCCAGTGGTTTGGAGTGCTGAGACACCTGGGTGTGGGGAAGCTGAAGGAGTGGGAGGAATGGGGGATGCTTGGGGAGTGCAGGTGGATAGCTGGGAGGTTGGTTGTGCAGGGGGTTGGGGAGGGGCTGAGATGGCCTCAAGGGAACAGAGGGTGAACAGGGCGGTTGGATATTGAGCAGTGGGTTATTGGAGTGAAGAGGGGATGGTTTGGGAATTACATATGATAGGGGAAGAGGTCCTGGCCAGCCCTGGTCTTCCTGGTAGGAAGGGAGGTGTAAGAGGATCCAGCTTGTCTCTCTCACCCTGCTCCCCCTTTCCCAGAACCCTGGGCCACCATCTTCTCATGCTACCTCCTCCACCTCTTCAACTCCTGGTTTCTCTGGAGGGAGGGGAGAGGTCCTGCCCAATCTCTCATCCCTCCTCCTTTCCCATACCTGCCCCCTCACCGCCAATTAGAAAAATTCTGGTTGTGCCTTTGCACGATAGTAGCACATATAATCTATATAAAGCCTGCTATTACCCTATAAATCATGCACTCCATTTTTTTTCCATTTGCTGTCCTTCCAGCCACCCAAGTTACTTGGTGCAATATATTTATATTCACTTTTTTTTTTTAAAAACCAGCAGATTATTTACTGCAGTCACCCTGCGGGCACAGAGACTAGCAGACTTTAGATATATAGGTCTGTCTTCTCTACACTGAAGAATGCGTTCTGTATATTTTTCCTTCCGTCATCAGATTCTAAATTAGGCCTGAAACAAGTGATACAATCTCCTAAGGAGATTTTGGGTAAATTGCACAGATGTGTTTTGTTTTCTAGCTTGCAGATAGCCAAATGAATTAGTCCATATGTTTGTAACCTTTCCCCAATCTGTGTCGGATTGTTTTGTATCTACTCTCAGGTATCTGATACATGAGGGGAATTGATCACCCTTCTGAGCAGGAAGCAGAGTCACATCTTCATGGTGCCTGTTGCCCACATGCATGGCTGAGTCCTTTCCAGTCTTCTCAAGGGCCTGATCCCTCTAGAAATACTCAAGGAAGACTCATTTAATCTATCCAGCTATAAAACACTTTGCTAGCATTTAGCATCTGGTGCATAAAAACACTTGGAAGTGATGGTAACAGTGCAAGAGAGCGAGGAAAGAGAAAATTGTGTTTTGGGGGGCAACATAAAAGATTAGAGGACCATGAAAGGAACCTTAAGGGTATTAAACTGCATGTACCTGATATAATTAGATTATTGGCTACATGAGTATGATGAACAGATCAAGGTATGTGTAAGATTTAATTATTTGTATGCGTTCATTTCTGCATCACCTTTCACAAATTGGCTAACCAAAGTGGGACCCTATGTTCAACTCGGCCTTTCTCTATAGGTTTGTCTGTAATGGGATAACTTTTGAACACCAGAGCGAATCAATCCCAAAATTTCAGGGAATATTTTAGGTACCAATAGATAGAACCCTGTTGACTTTGTGAAAATCAGGACATAGGAAAAGCCATATTTCCACTGGTGTATGTGAGAGGAAAATCAGGCCCACAGAGTGCACCTTTGGTGCAACAGTCATAGGACTTTCTGGTGCCCACTGCTGCTGCATACACATATCAGAGCCAGCAGCTTAATATGGTGCTCTTGTTCACTAGCTGTACAGCTTGCCCGATGGAAGTAATCAAGTGTATGATGCCCTCGCATATAAAAAAATTGTACTAAAGAACCCACAGTTTATTAACACAGAGCCCAAACATTATGGTCTCCATGCACCCAACTCCCTTTGACCTTAGTAGGCATGTGTGGGGGCGCGGGGGAGGGGAAATAGTAGCATTAGGCCTACATCAGACAAAAGAGCGATGGTATTTTCAAAGATAGCGCAATTTAAAGGTAATTAATAGATGTGCCACAAGCCAAGGTATAATACAAGAATTGAAGGAAGCGTGAGGTGGAATTAGGTATGCCACACTGTTTTGAATCGATTGTTGGAATTGCCTGTTAGTAAGAAAGGAACAGAATGAGTTGGATATGAATTTGGCACATATAGCAGCTTACTTAATTGATACTAATGTCATTTGAAAATCTATCAGCTAGCAGATTAATGAAATGTTCCCTTCTGGTTGCAGTGTCTGTCCACATATTGTGTTATCCCTGCTTCGCTAGCCCAGAGACAACAGAAGAAGAGACAGAGAATCTGTAATGCTGCAAACACTACTGATTAGCGAAGCTGGTTTTGCAGAGATCAGGGAGATTCCCTCTTTTAAATAATGCCAGTGCCAGTTGATTGACATTCATGCAAATGAGCTGTTGCAGAGTTTAACTCAATAGAAGCCACGTGCCTGCATACCATTTCTGCATTAAATTATGTAAATCATTCCCCAAGAAAATGCAATTATAAAATAACAGAATACAATCTCAGAGTGTCAGTCTGACAAGAGGCAGCTCCGACTGCAAGCAAGGAGCAGGATTTTGAGTGCCTGCACTGGGGTGCAGCCTTTTGATCAGATCTTAATTTGGCTTCATCAGTGAAGCAACATGGAAAAGGTTGCACATAAACCAAAACTAGGATAGAAATTTTTTTGGCATATTCTGCAGAAGAAAAAAAATAAATTACATCCTTTGTGGATTAGATCTTTTGCAATCGGGACCTAAAAATCTGAGCAGAAGCTTTTTCCCTCCTGGGTACCCTGCCACATGAACTTGTTCAGCGCTTCCTTAGGATTTACTGAGGCTGCTAAAGTGACATGGACCAAACTCCACAGTTTAGCTTCCCAGAGGCTCACACCACCTGGCTTATGCTTCAGGCCACATACAGTTTGCAAATCCCAAGTTTTTACTTTCAGATCTGGGTTCAAAGCTCACTGATAGTCACTGCCAGCCCTAGCTGTAATGCAGTGTTGCTAGTACTGGCCTTCCTGCTTGCCACATTGCTCGCCTTCTGTCCATGCAACATACTGCAGCTCAAGTTGTCTCTCTCTCCTGCTGCTCAGGCCAGGCTAATCCCATTTTTTAATCCTTTCATTGCCTGCAGTTCACCTACCATATTGAAGCCCAGTTTCTTGTTCACACCTGCCTAATTCTAATCCTGCCTAGATCTTTACTCTTATTTCCCCCTGCTATGCTCCCACCTCTTTCCTCCCTGTGCTCTTTTGAAGCCCCCGCAACTAGCTCCCATCTTTCTCTCACTACTGTCATTATGTCCCCTTCCATGCCACTCCTCAGGCAAAGAGTGCTTCTTCCTGTGTGCCTAACGACCACCTCTCTTCAGAGACAGGTTTCTTCTAGAAGGTTTCTAAAAATAATCCACCTGTGAAGAATAACACATAAAACCGTGCACCGCTTGGAGACTGGATCTTCAAAACCTGATTAATACCAGACATTGTTAGTCTGAAACGTAATATCTGTTGTCCTATTTAATTGGTGAGATCATGAGAGCTGGTTTCCTGTTTCATACAGCAGCAGCCACAAGGTCAGTACTTAACAGATAGATATCGAGCTATGCTTAACTACCCGAGTTGTTATTCGCATGGTTTGAAGATGTATTGTTCTTAAAACATTCCTCAACTGCTTCTTCAAAATTTGATCATAAAGTATTGATGACAAAGACCAAATGAAACCTATTCATTGCGTTTGTGTCTACAGTTTTGCCCTAATGTATCAAAGGCATCATCATGACTGTAAATAACTCTAATTTGGGGATTATGGACTTCGTGAAGGGGACCATATGCAGGAGAGAGCTAATGAGCTCTTCTAGGATCAGAAGCACTAACCAGAAAACACCTGCAAGTCTTGCTTTGCCTTGAAGGAAAACCCATTCCAGGCAGGAGTGGTAACTAGGGGAAGATTGCTGCAGCACCTCAGGAGACAGCTGGTTACAGGATCAGATCAATGAAGAGGGAGACAGTCACGGACCCTGCTGTCCCTGAGACTGCCTGGACCAGATACAGAATGGGCGTTATAAAAAAAGTGAGGCCTAGGATGGACTCTAACCCTAATCAGAACACAAAAAAGCCTATGGGCAAGTTGGGCCCCAAAGAGGTGACTAAGAGACTGAGCACCTTTTTCTTCCTTCCTTTCTTTACTTGGAGCCTCCCTGTCTCTGGGGAGGGGAAAGTAACCCAAACGGTGGTCTGGGGGAGAGTCTCAAGGGGCCCTAATCATTAACAGAAACACAAAGGAAAAGGAGTACTGAAGCTACTTCTCTCCAGAGTTGTGGTCTTTACAGAAAAAGTGGTAGGAAACTCTCCTCCCACTTGCTATGTGAAATGTTGGACACATTTTCCCCACTCACGATTTCAGACTTGTTTCCCTGTGGATGCCTCTTCATTACACTAAGTGCCAAAAGAGTTAGCCAGTCCAGAGGCAGAATTAAATGAAGAAATGGCATCCTTACTATTTACATCTGAAGTGGGTGTACTCTCAGACCAGCAAGTTGGAAGAGGTAGGCACACTGCTAAAGCCTGTCAGGAATATTTTGAGGCGTTGAAACCAACACTTTCATGGGAAGGAACGCAACCAGGTTTGACTAAACTGTCACCAGAAAAGGTTCCTTGGGTCCCAGATAAAAGATTAAAGAGACATTATTGCTGATAAATGATTTACAGCACACTCAGTCCCTAAAATAAAGAAGTAAAGGAAATCAATGGCCAAGTCTTTTGAGGAAACATGAACATCTGGTCCAAGGCAGATGACGCTTCTGGAAATGATGGTCATGCAAAATCATTCATCTGTCCACACTTGGAATAAAGAATACATTGAACGGATGATATATGGACCCAAGCTGCCATTTCAAGGTGATTTACTGAGAAATAATCATTCAGTTCACAGCTGCAGAAGACCCACTATAATACACTGGTTCCTTCTTGTCTGTTCTTTTTAAAAAAAGAAGAAAATGCCTGATCCAAAGTAAACTAGGGAGCAGGCAATGATGCGTGTCATGTTCATAACACTCCCAATGCTTGGACAAATGATCAGAGTTTATTATAGATTTGTCACAACATTCAGGGCAACCTGCTAGCTCTGCCCTGCCTAGATCCCAGCTTAAAGTCATTAGAAAATATATGACTTTGGGCACTCGATGACATGAACAACTAAACACAGTGCAGCCAACCTGCTGCAGCAATATGGAGTTCAGTTTACCTCCACATTTTGGATTCAGTGTATCAGATGAAACCTGATTTAATCTCACAGTGTGCTTCAAATCATCCTGTTCAACAAGTAGGCAAGGATGCTGAGGAAGATAGCAAGGAAGTTTGGGCTGTGGTGTTATCTGCAGACAGGCGAGACACAGCAGTACATCTTTTTCATTAAATCCAAGAGCTGCAGTGTCTGTGCATTCTTAGCACCTGGCCAATAAAAGGGCATGCATGACAGAGAGCTGGTTATGGCTCAGTGCAGATAAGACAGAGCTGAAGCAGATTGGTAAGGGAAAGCAACTAAAGACAATGGCAGGGTTCGTAACTTCTCTCACTACTAAGAGGGCATGATCTAGGAATACCCTCAAAATGCTGCCTGTATCTGAGCAGTAGTTGCGATGGGTTGTTCCAGGGCTGCCCAGAGAGGGGGGCAAGTGGGGCAATTTGCCCCAGGTTCCAGGCCCCGCAGGGGCCCCCCATGAGATTTTTTGGGGGCCCTGGAGCGGGGTCCTTCCCTCACTCCGGTGGCCCCGGAAAACTCTCGTGGGGCCCAGGCCTCCAGAGCTTCTTCCACTCCAGGTCTTTGGCGGTGAGGGGGTCCTTCTGCCCCGGGACCCATCGCCAAAGTGCCAGGTCTTCGGCAACAATTCAGCAGAGGGGGCCTCCTGCCACCGAAGACCCTCGGCTCCCTGAATCCTCTGGGTGGCTCTGGGCTGTTCAGCCCCAGCCCACCCCTGAAGGGGCTAAGGGGGATCAGAAAAGGACTAATGAATCAAGCTGGTTGCATCTGGGGGGAAATTTAGGCTTGACTGACATCCACTAATTGAAGATGGAGCCTATCTGGGCAGGAGTAGGCAAGGTCTTGTATAAAGCCAGGAAGTGAAAGCAGAAGGGGGCTTCAGGATGGAGATCTGTAGTTGCCCTCCGCGGATAGTGAGGGGAGGAGGAGGAAACCTGGAAGGGGGGAAGCAAAAGCTGGGGGATCTTGAACCTCAGGGAAGAGGTTTACCCAGATGGGGGGTAGTTAAGGGAGCCTGCAGAGGGTGGAGGAAGAAGCAGCCCAGGGAAACAGCAGCAAGGGTCGAGACAGTGCAGACCCTAGTCGCTGATGGTAGGGTCACTGGGCTGGAACTTGGAGTAGTGGCAGGCCCAGGTTCCCATACCAGCCACTGGGAAGTCTTGAAAGCATAGTCTTCAATGGGAGGATTGCCTGGAATGGTACCGGGACAGCTGGTCCTGTGATGTTGTTACCCTGGAAGGGGAAAACTGTATAGGGACCTGGCCAGAGGGCCAAACCACAAGGAGGAAGCACTGCAACTCCTAGAGAGCCAGAAGGGCCATGGAGCAAACAAGGGAAGGAAAGGGGCATCAGACCAGGCAGAGCTGATCGCCAGAGGCAGCCACAAGGGGGCGCCCCAGCAGTGAATAAACCCCATGATAAATTGGTGGCAAATACAGGCTAAGGACCATCCCGATACAAGGGGAGTGTGAGAAAGGTCATACTAGGAAGGAACAGGGAAAAGGTGACTACAGAGCTGCCATGTACGGAAACCTTCTTTGCAGGGGACAGATAAACCCTCCCTCCCTTTGGTGCAATGAGGTGATTCAGATGGTGCTAGGTTAGCCTTTTATTTTGCAAATTGTGTTATAGCATTTTCTGTTGGTGCATGTGTTCTTTAACTTGTTATATACACATCATTGAGACACTGGGGACTGGGGAGGTCAATGCTACCCTCTCCAAATTCAGTGCCTTTCTATCCTCTGTCCTTATGGGCTAAGATCCAAAAAATAAGGACATATTAAGATACATTATAAGCACACTGATAAGCATTGCTTCAACTGCTGATTGCGACTATTTAGTATTATGGCTCCTTTCAGGTGACTCTTCGTGCAAGTAGAAACTGATAGTTATATAGTGAAAGTTACTAGAGCCTGATGAATCTTGAAGGGTATTGGAAACATCTTTGAAACGTGCCAAGCACCGGTCACACTAAGACCAAGTGTTTCTTTGCCTACATTTCCTGTTATTGTTGGATCCTGTTTTTGTTGATGGATCGAGGCTTAGAATTCAGTTGAATTTCCAGTGGTATTGTAGTATGGCCTTGTTGTACATTATTTTCCAGTACTTCCAGGAATAATGTTTGAAATTCCAGGTTCTAATATCAATATGATCAAGGCTTTGTTTAACATCTGTATGCAAAGAGAGGGAAGGATTCCTGGATAAACTGGTGAGAAACAAACCTGAACTGAAACTTTGGGGATTTGAAAGAGTTTGTAAAACTATTTTTTCTTTCCCTCCTTGCCCTCAGCCCCCTGCACTTCCTGAAGTCAGGACCAGTGCCAAAAAGTGTGTTATAGTGGAGTAGCCATTGTGACCAGAAGCAGAATACATTAAGAAGCTCACTCAAAAGTCTGTCATCATGAGGTTTCCAACCCTACTCTGCAGGCCCAAAAGGTTTGGATGGGTTAAATTAATATGTAAACTTTTGCATGGTAGCTGAGTCAAACCTGCAAATCTATCAAATGTTTTGTTCAGCACCAGTGATGAGTCTTATACATAGAGTTTTGACTGAGTTTTTTTATGTTTTTTTTTGAGGCGAGGGGGAATGAAACCAGCCAGCAGCCTGAACAGTAGCTGAAAACTCCAAAGCAAGCATGTTGGCATTGCATTGAAAGGCCAAATTTAGATTTACACAGAACAATGTTTATGCTGTATATAACTATCCCCTCCCTGACTTGCCCAAGGTCACAGTGTCAGAGCTTGGAATAGAAATCAGGAGAAAAAAACTGCCCTGAATGGCAAGAGTTGACTCTCTGCTGGTGTGTGCCCTGTGGTGGGAGTGATGAAATAAGTTCTTCTCACCTAGCACCCCCTTGCTGACAGCCATTCCAACCCTGCAACGGTCTACTTCTTCTCATGCCTCTCTCCTCTGGCCAGGTCACTTTAAAGTGTCACCCCTTCCAAAGCATCAGTGTCCCATATAGACAGTCTAATCACCAACAGGGACTCTTCCACCCATGCTGAGTACCTCTGCAGTCCCACCCTTCTCTCCAAATAGTGCGTTCCCAAGCTTCCACCCAGTGTCCCACAACAGAATGCAAAACCCCCAAATAAATCAAAACTGACTAAAGCACACTCCAGCCACCCTGGCTTGAGCTTTTGGTGCCACTGGGTTCTTCCCAGCTCCCTGTTCCTGTTGCGGAAAACTGACACATGCATCCAGGGCCACTGCCCAGGAGCCTTGCTCTTTTCCCAGGTCCAGCTCTTCTCCTACTGCTTCCCCGTAGATCCTCTCCTGGAGTGAGGGAACTCTAACTCTGTTCCTTCTGGGCCTCTCCATCCTGCATTCCATCCTGGACCTAGGGTGACCAGATGTCCCGATTTTATAGGGACAGCCCCGATTTTTGTGTTTTTTTTTCTTATATAGGCTCCTATTACCCCCCCACTCCCATCCCGATTTTTACATATGCTGTCTGGTCACCCTACCCAGACCTTCCCCTGTAGCTTTCACTTTCTTCAGTTCTGAAGATGAGTCTAACAAATCAACCCTGACACACCCTCCAGATGCAACAAGGCAGATTACTTGAGCTCTCAAATGTCTCTTAACCCTTTGTTCACGTGTGCAGGGTTTGCACCCTGTAACAGGTTGGGACTCACCAGCTGGTGCCTCCTGCTGGTGATTCTGGGAATTAGCTCTGTCCAGTGGAGCGCCCCCTCCTGGTGGTGTCCCGTCCATCTTTCCGCCTTCCGTTGGCGTCTCTGGACTCGCGCTGCTCCCTGCTCACCGGCGTCCTGTTCGAGGCCACTGCCCTCCGGCAGTGTCCCTTAGCCCATCTGCACCCCCTGCTGGGGGTTGGTGATCAGCAGTCCTACACCCCAGCCACCAGGTCTAATTGCCCTCTGAGTCCAATCCCTCTTATCAGGGATCTGGCGTAGTATAATGGCCGCTCCCTATGGCCAATGGCTGGGTGTACCGCAAGGGAGGTAGGGGGGGATCCAGGCCCACCCTCTACTCTGGGTCCCAGCCCAGGGACCCTCTGGCATCGGCCTCACTGTCCTCCTTCTCTCCTCTCGTCTGTCTGTTTCCCTGGGCAGCTTCCCCTACGGCCCCCGGCACCCGCTAGGCCCTTCCTTTCAGGGCCTGCAGCCTGGCAGGTTTCGGGCTCAAGCTCCCCAGCCACCCCGAGCTTGGCTAGCACTGCGCTGTCCGTGGTGCTAGTCTCCTCCCTTGGAGACTGACCTTCCCCTATCAAAGGCCTGGGACAGACTGACCACTCCTGCTCTGGGCAGCCTTTATATATGGGTGAGCCTGGCCCTGATTGGTTCCCTCCAATCTGGGCCCTGATTGGCTCCCCATAAGCCCTTTTCTGAATGGCTACCGGGCTGCGCAGGCTCCCTGGCCTGCCACAACCCATCCTCCCAGGCAGTGGGGCAGTCCGCCCACTACACACCCAATCACGTAGCACACACAAAAAACATTCCAGACTGTCTAATAGTGTAGTGTAGTTTGAATCAGGAGTCCTAACTCTGTTCTCCATTGCTTACTCGATAGGCTAGACTGCCTCCTATTTAGTGACAGAACATCTATGGCTCCTCCAGTTGGACAAACTAAACGGCATCTGAACTTCACCTTCACTAAAGTTACTCTGCCCTAGCATCAAATCCTGGTCCATTAAAGTCAATGGCCAAACTCCCACTGACTTCAGTGGGGCCAGGATTTCACCCCTAATGTTTAACGAAGAATTCATTTCAGAGAACAGTTTAAGATCTAAAACCCCCTTAGGTCGTGATCAGAGTTTGAGAAGCAATAAGGGTAAATTTGGGCTTGAACCAAAAGCACTGGGCCCTAGGCTCAAATTTTGGGAACTTTCTGATCCTAATCCTGACTTCTTGGTTCAAGCTGCAGGGAGCATGTAGAGAGCCATAGGCTGTTCTGCCAAATAATTTCAAATGGTCAATGTTTCGCTGGTTAGCCTTTCCCTTCCAGAGTGTAAAATTAACCAACTAAATTAGTCCAAGTTCAGATTTTTTGAGGATCATTCCACTGAAGCTATGCACATTGATGATGAGCGAGCTAGAATTCTTGTATATACATTTTGTATAGCTAAGTGGAGCATGTGGAGAAAGTCGTAAGTCTCAATCTCTTACTGGGAGCGTGGCTGTATAGCACACAGGAAAGTTTCCTTTCTGAAGGAAACACAAGGCATCACATGTCAGTGGCTCCTTGGCAAAGGGCTTTTTACATGAATTTTTTAAGTTGAACTGTAGCTTGAAGGACTCAAATAGAGAATCAACAAAATCAAAACAGACTTTTAGAAGGGCAAGAAAATATGTCAACAAATATAGTACGTGGGGTGTCACCTTGCCAAAATCTTGACATGCATAGGCTTCAGGAAACAAAAAAAATCACCTTTTGCCATTCATGCTGAGAAATTTCACAATCCTTTTGAAAAGGTACAGTAAAGTAGCTTGTAATGTCAAAGCTGATAAGCAGCTCGTGGATGTGAGACAGAGCATCCCTCGGTTTTGCAGTCCTCTATTTTGCCATGAAACCAAACACCAGTAACATTGATTGCAAATAAGCTCTTCAGTTACAGAAAGATGTTCTTACGCTCATGTTCTTTGCACTGGCGGCTGGCTTATGTGGAGATAGTCTTGGAAAATATGCCAGCTCAAAAATAATGATTCTAGGGACAATTTCTCATTTGGTAAAAAGTGGCATTATCTAGTTTAATATTAGGAAGGATTAAGCCACATCAGTGAAAAGACCACATGGAAATGCCATCCAAACTAGAACCAAAATATTTTGTAAAAGATTCAAAAAAGCTGGTTAGTTGCCCCCTCCCCCAAACACACACACTTTCAGGCACCTTCGCACTTCAGCATTCTAACCAGGGAAGGGAAAGCAATGGCCAAAATACCAGACCCTGGAGAGACAGACAGACAGACAGAGAGACAGAGACAGAGAGACAGAAAATTAAGAGGACAGCTGAAACTAGGGTGACCAGACTGCAAGTGTGAAAAATCAGGATGGGGGTGGGGGGGTGATAGGATCCTATATAAGAAAACAACCCAAAAATCGGGACTGTCCCTATAAAATTGGGACATCTGGTCACCCTAGCTGAAACTGGCAGTAGACACACAAACATGCCTGAAGGTCCAATATACACATTTTCTCAGGTGCCCCCTAGTGTTGGTTCCAATTTACACAACAAATTACTCATGCTGATGTTTGACCCAGCAAGAGTCAATGGCAATTTCCCCCTTCTTAAAAGAATATTAATTTGGTCCATTAGTGGATGTTAAGAGCATCATTAAAAATATATAGATCTTTAGATGGTTCCTATTTAAGTTAGGGCAATAAGCATGGCTTCAGTTTTCATTTTTCACTCCCTAGCAAAATTTTGGTAAGAGCTCTTCTGGATAGGTATCAGTGAAATTCTACAAATTGTATTCAGCATGTATATAGGATACTTAGCCACTTAAAAACCCACGATCTACAGCAGGGAATCTCAAACTTCATTGCACTGCAGCCCCCTTGTGATAACAAAAATTACTAAACGACTCCAGGAGGAGGAACCAAAGCCCCAGGCGGCGGGGCTTGGGTTTCGACCTTGGGCCCCAGCAAGTCTAACACCACCCCTGGTGACCCCATTAAAATGGAGTCCGCGACCCACTTTGGGGTCCCATCCCACAGTTTGAGAACCGCTTATCTACAATATAATCCTTCTCATTGGAGAGGAAGAAACAAGACCTTGCTGAGGAAACACAGGAAACAAACTGTCACTCATATAACAGTCATAGCACAGTGCACATTCCAGGCTATTGTGTCTCTTTAATAGGTTGCATCAGGAAATAATAAGGACCAGGTATTAAAGGGGTGTTGTAGGCAGAAGATTGACACTGGACAAAAATCATCCTCTTAACATCAGTATCTGTTCTCCACGTATCTTCTGATTGTATGGACCTGTTTCTCCTCTCCCTTACAGCAGTGTAAAACAGGAATAACTCTGATGAAATCAATGGAGGTTACCCCCAGTGAAAATGGTGTGAGGAATTGTGTGGAACAGACAGCAAAGTGTTATTCCATCTCATGCATCACCAACAAAATTACCAGCTAAATTCCAGTCCCAGAATCTTTACTGTTGATGATGATGCAGAAATTTTAGACACCAGGTTGAGCTTACGGCGCTGGCAGAGAGCGAAACCATGTTTTGACTTTAAAATTGAGCAAATCTGATATGGAAGTTCACTGATGGAAAAAAAAGTATGGAAGGAATGGATTTCAAACTATCTTTTTGAAAGGATGAGTTGGTGCAAGGCAAAAATAGCTAATGCAATCGGTATTGTTCGATTTAAGTAGAGACTGCTGTAATGTTCAGCAGCTGTGTACGAGACTTTGCAATATGCAGTCAAGATACAGGTCTGAAAACACACCAAGAAATATCTACTAACTTTCACAAGCCTTAAGACCTGGAAAGATAGTCAAATTTAGTTACTGGGGTAATCCTTTTTAAAAACTGGTATTTGTTTATTCTTAGTG
Organism: Gopherus flavomarginatus; assembly: GCF_025201925.1. Lineage (NCBI taxonomy): Eukaryota > Metazoa > Chordata > Testudines > Testudinidae > Gopherus > Gopherus flavomarginatus. The sequence goes on along the minus strand of NC_066623.1, from coordinate 108,727,763 downwards.
CTCATTAAGGGCCCGATTCTGCCAACTTTACTCACTGAATAATACTTTACTACATGTGTAGTTCCACTGATTTCAACAAGGATTCTGGCAAAGTAAGGTGCTACTCGATGTGGGTTAAGGGTATTTGAATCTGGCCTGAAATTGATTGGATTAACAGCCCTTGAAGATAGATGTCCTCTTTCTATCTACCAAACAAATACAGCCTAGGCAGCAGCTGTCTCTGTGCTGTCCTCCCAAAGTGCCTCAGCCATGAACTAGAGGGAATAGTTCAGTCTCTGACAGTCAGTCCAGTCTTTAGTTGCTCTACTGGGATTACCAATCTTGTAGACTCTTGTCTGAGGTAGATCATCAGTTTTAGATGATCAGTCCTGTTTACTAAGGGCTTGTCCACATGGTGCACCAACACAAGCTATGGGTGAAGGATTTCTAAAGGGCACTAACGTGTTGCACATTAATTGATTCACCCTGCTGGTGTGCACTAGAGGTTCCCTGGTGTGCTTTAACATATCCTTAGAGCACAGGAAGGAATCCAGACAGCACAGCAGCAGAGTCTGCATGGACCAATTAATATGCAACATATTTGTGCACTTTAGAAATCATGTCCACACACATCACCTGTGTAGACAAGCCTTAAGAGTTGGACTGGGACCAGCAGCTCATTCACATAGATTGACTACCACGGGTGTGGTTGAACAGTGAGGACAAAAAGTAAAATTGAAACTTTCATTAATATTAGGTTTTTTGTTTGATTCCACCACTTTGAAGCCCTCTGACATTTACAAAGCTTGGAAATTGTTCTGCATGATTTGATACATGCATTTAACTCTTACGACTTGGCTGATCAGTGTCAATGCTGGAAAATCAGGTGCCAACACAGGGTCCTTTTTGGTTATTTTAGAGTGCATTCAAGTGTGCTAGGCACTTCACAGAAAATGCGTAAGAGACAGGTACTGGGCTTGGCAGACAGGTGAGGATACAAGGGGAGGGCTCTGGAAGCACATAAGTTAGTGATAACATGATTTTGGTTTGTTCACGAAAGCAGTGAAATATTTCCAAATTCTGAATAGATTCAGGACTTGTTCACAAGTGCTTCACAAAGGCAAAGTTTGCCAAATTTTATATCTGACCAGCTTTAGTAACAGCTTTCAGTGACTACTGGCTTTGTAGTTACTGCTTCACATATAGACAAAGGTCTCATGACCAATCCCCAACACTTTGGTTGTCTCACTCAGCACAGTCCTGAAAAGACGGTTGGGTGCACTAGGATAATACTGACTGGCACTTCCTGGAGTATTGTCTATATCCCACTAGCCCCAAAAGGCTTTCATAGACACTGACAATTCAAAAAAAGTAGTGGAGAAAGCAACATGAGGAGGGTTATTACACTAATCTGCCTTTTTTTGTAATATGAATTTCTGTAAAACAAGCTGAACTTCATTCTCTCTCCTGTCAAGTATTTTCCTGGAAGGCATGGCATAAAACACACATTTCAGAATGCCTGACAGTATTAAAACCAACTTAAAACGGAAACAAAAATGCAGTCTGTAAATAAATTAGAGCTGGCTTTGCAAAATGTGATAGGGTATTAAACACTGAGAGGTCAACGGCCGGTCTCCCATCCTGGGGGCAGGCACATGGAGTCCAAGCATTTTGTGAAAGTCAGTCTCTCAGGGAACGGTGCCAGCGGTACCAACCTCCACAACGCTGTGTAGCTCTGGAGGGTACTCTTTGGAAGAAGTGCATGTGAGGGTTGAGAACCGCAGGGGCGAAGAAGAATACAAATCAGGATCAAGATATTTTCTGTGGTTAATTATTAAACGTGCTGCATTTGAAAAGAAGCATCTTCTCCAAACATAAACAGATGAATCTCAAGTAGGAGTAGAGAGGTTATTTTGCCTCTGTGTTTGGCACTGGCATGACAGCTTCTGTCCAGTTCTGGTGCCCAAAATTCTAGATGGATGTTGATAATGTATACCCTCTCTGGTTTTGTAGTGCATTGCTCTCACTGTCAGTGCTCACTGAGTACTAATACAAGGGATGCTATTCCAGACCCAATCCCCAGAAGAAGCCATCACACAGCTGTTAACTTGCAAATCTCCATGTACAAGCAGTTGCCAAGTGAGCAGAAGCGATCTCTGCTTTTCAGTTTGTGCTGTGCTGAACTGAAGCAATGCAATACTTGTAACATGAAGAGCAGGGTTTTAGGTCTGGCAGGGTCCCTCAGTCTCATCTTTTTTCCCACTCGTGGGTGCCTTCCCCCCCCCCCGACTCTTCCTCTCATGGTGTAGATCCATTAATCACAAGCAGAGGTTTCAGGAGGTCATCTTGCTCCCTTCACAGCCTTGCCCAGCTGGGGAACTGCTCATACTGAGTACCCAACCTAATAGCCCCAGAACTGGTTCCTCTCCAGCTTGCAACAACCACACTTTACTTTGGAAATAGGCACCTCACTCTGCCCCCACTTCTGCCCAATGTGCTCGCTTTTCACATGAGGAGGGTAATGTGGCAGAACGTTTTTGATCCTCTCCACACTGCAAAGGAGAGCGGCTCTGCTCATTGATTCTGGAGAGCAAAAGCCACAGGAGTCCTGGGGAATTCAGAGTAGAAGCATTGGGGTCATCGGAGGGAGCCGGAGTGTTGGGAGAATCTACTGGCTACAAATCAGCCACCCTGTAAGGAAACTCTCACCCCACAACCAGCCATGGGTTTGTGGGTCCCTAACGCTGCCCCCCGTTCCCCCCAAGTGTAGTCAGGGTAGAAAGGATAGCATTATGGGGGAGATAACAAAAGGCCCAAGTGGCAGACAGACATCAAACAGCCATTTGGGCCTTTGAAAAAATCTCTCTCCTCATTGACACCATGGGATTGCCCCTGAAAGATGACAGCCAGTCAAAACAAACTGGTTACAGCATCAGAGTAGGAGTCAGGACACCTGGGTTCTGATTCTACTGCAGATTCAGGTGGTGACCCTAGGCACCGCGTCTAGTTTTCAGAGGTATTGAAGTCAATTGAAATGAGGTGCCAAGCCTGGTTAGCAGCTTCTGTAAAAACACACGAGATGTGGATCTGCATCTTTAGGCCATGCAAGCAGTTCCCTGTACCCCTTAGCATCAGAGCAGGGTGTTGCAGGGGTCCAGGCTTCTAGAGCCCCCTATCATTTATAGTTCTGCTGCCATCAGTGTCTTCTGTGCCCCAGCCCTCCAGTCAAGGTGCCTGTCAGCGCAGTCCCCTTCTGTGGTAACCAAAAGAGTCCAAAGACCCCAAGTCCTAGTGACCATGTAGCAGGCCTTCTGCTCTTGTCCAAGCTCAGTAGTCCTTGCCCCTCTTCTCTCAAGACTTATACCATCCCTCTGCAGGGGAAAGAGGGGTGTCAGAGGGGAACCCAGGGCCATCTCTGCTCTGGGGTCCAGCTTAGAGCAGCTAGGGTGTGTTTCTTATGATCCCGCACTGGTTCCTCAGCTGCTTCCTGTCTTTGCCTGCTTGCAGGTGTCTGTTCTGGGGCTGCATTCTCCAGCCCTTCCTCTCAGCGGTTCTGTCTTTCCATGCAAGCTTTTCCCAGTCTGCTGCTAAGGAGCTTTCTTGGGGGCTCCTAAGCCCTCTAGGCAGTTGCCTGAACCCCTTCACTCTTGCTGCCCTCTCGTTTCAGGGCCAGTCGCTAGGAATAAGCTTCCTGCTGCAGCTGTCCTCTCTGTTCGCCCCCACTGGCCCTGTACTCCTTCTTTTACAGCACTCACCCAGTCTGGTTCTCTCCAGCAGGGTCTGCTGCTTGATTAGCTGTCTCTCCTGCAGGCCACTGAAGGGGCTAACTGGGCCCTCAGAGTCCTTCCGTTAACCTACTATTTGCCAGTGTGGGGCATATGCCCCATGACAGGCCCCTAAATGCCTTTGAAAATCTGGCTCTTAACCTCTCTGTGCCTCGTTCTCCCTAACTATAAAACTGGGATAATGCTTTCTTGCAATAGCTTCACATGAACCAAGTCCCACCCTGTAATCTCCCAGTACAGTGGACTTCAAACAATTTTGAATTGAGGAACATGGGGTTAAATCCTAACCAGGGAGGTTGGCCCACTGAAACCATGATTCCCTGGATCATCGCGTAGCTCCACCCCCACGTCCCAGGTAGTACGGCTTCCACATTGCACTGAATTCCAGAGGAAAGGGGTCCTCATGGTGAACAACCTGCCAGCAGCTCCCTCTCATTTACATTGAGGTGGGCTCCAACTCAAGTGCCCCTGCTGATGTTAACTGTTGTCACACCACACAGTGAGTTACTATATGTAGCCAGATCTCTAATTATGCAGAGCTCACTTATGATTAGCTGAAAGGTGCTGGAGAAGCACAATGTGTTATTAAAAAACCTTCTGGAAGCAAAAATGTGCTCATTTAAACCAATGAAACACAAAGCCTTTGATTCAGAATGGAAACACTAGCTAACTATACTTCCACACGAGCCTTTTTAACCAATGCAAAAAGCAGAGTATGTGTATCTTGGGTGTCATAAGGGAATGCAGCTCTCTCACTTCGTATTTTGGACTTGCATTACATTTGAAGGTGTATTTTATTCCCTACAATATCTTTCCAGAGCATTTCAAGGCAAATTAGGCAGGAAAAAATGCAATTTGATGTCCTTCTGACTTGGGGGACTGAGCGGGGAAAGTAGTATGCATTTCCACCGCATGCAAAGGAGTAATTAAATGCTTCCTACAGAAGGGAAAGGTTGTCCCTTGGACACTTCTGTCAATCTGTATTTAGCAGACACAGCAGCCTCCTCAGTTCAAACACAGGAGCTCGCATTCTGCATTGAAGTGACCTTAACTGTCAGCCTAGCCTGCCCTGTTCAATATCCAGCACTCTGCTTGGAACATTACGTGAACATGTGTGGGGATGGGAAGATGTACAAAGTAAAGGCACAGTGAGCCAGCAAGCCACTGGCCTCAATTAGAAAATTAAACAGGTGTCCAGAGACTGTCAGCCTAAAGATGGAGCATCTACATTTAATTAAAGGGATAAGTTTAGCAGAAAATGACACTCCAGCTACTGTCAGAATGCACGATTAATTTGTGATAAAATACCCAATCCTGTCTAACAGAAGCAGATAGCTGGGGGATACATATTTACACAATAGCTTGTTACTTCTTCAAGATATTACCAATGACCCTGGGCTTAGCATCAGTGCATTAAAATGAAATTTTCACATCTGGCCTTCTGAACTCTTATATTCGCTGGAGGCTTTTTGCAGGATCCCAGTGTGAAAAGACCAGGAAGCCTCTGAAAGGCAAAGCCAGCTACCAGTGGAGTCAGTCGCTTTGCCACAATTTACAGTGGTCACACATTATCTCACAATGTCACAGCTCATCAGTCCATCTCCAGGGCTGACAGAAAGCATCACTCTTGCTTAAGCTCATCAGCACTGTGTGTACTAGACCTCTTTTCCCCTTATACTTCCTAAATTATGTCTAAGTCATTGGCTCCTCTTCCCATCATCGCATTAACACAGCACCTGCCAATAATCAACCATTGTTTCAATTAGCAATTTTCATTTTCCAGGGCCTTATAATTCCCCTATTGAAATTCACATCAGGCCCACAGAATCTTCTGCACGTTAACTGTGAAGTTCATTTGTTAAATGGTTTTAGATGGCTTACTTCGTACCCACAGCCTAATGTGAAAAACCATTTTGCAGGGTCCTACACTTTAGTGTGACCTAGTGCTGTCTGTCTCATATGAAAATACGTTAAATCCGAGCGATTGTCAGTACAAGGCATTTTGGGCAACTAACACATATTATTTTATCTCGGAGTTTGGCTTCTGCTCCTCCCCTCCCATTTTGTATATGATCTGGTGACAGGATGCAGGGGCATTGGCTGTTATCCAGTGAACACAGAGTTAACTGCTGCTTAGCCTCCCACTTCCTTTGCTAAGGGAAAGGTTGTTGTTTAGTTGTTTGGGAGACAAAGAATGGAGCGCATCCAAAAAGAGGATGGATGTTATTCACCAGGTACCTGCACAGACCCTCCCTCATACTCCCCTGAGGAGAATTCTGGGGTGGGGGGTTCTTTGGGGTTTTCCCCCCTTATGGAACTGGAATTGGTTTCTGGTTGTAAGCATTAGCCCCTGATGACAAACCTTTGCTGAATCTGTGTTTCTGCTGAGTCATTCCACCAGCTTACAGACCTTTTACTAACATTTTCAAATTACTATGTCCATGAGGCCTGAAATAGTTGCACTCCCAGAACCTGACTTCCCCTGCTGCCCAGAGCTAACTATAACTCAGTGAAAAATCACCTGCATCTGCGGCAGCTTCTGGGCCACCAGGAAGCAACAAAACAACAGTGTGATCTTTATCCATGGATGTAAATGGACTCTGAGGACACCCTTGTAACTTCTGCCTAGCCACTGTCTTATGTCAACAGAGGTAGGTGCAATAACGCAATACACGTCCCCCTCCCCCGGCCGAATACTGCCCATCCTCACTATGGGAAGTCCTAGAAGCATCCTTGTCGTTCTGGACTAGTGAAAGAGCACATCTGGAACACATCCTAAATGAGAGCCAACTGCTCCTCTCAGTGAAACTATCACTACTCCAAAACATGCTCAAGAGCATTGAAGACACCATCGCTTGATGTAACTGCATTTAAGTCCCTTGCCTTCCGTTTCAGAGCAAGCTGGCTGTGAAGTCAGCAAGGATTGGGCCTACCTCCACCTAGATAACAGTATCCCTGGACCCATTCCCACCAGGCTTCAGGGCAGGATGCGGAACAGATGGACGATCTCTTCTTGGACATCATGTCCATAATCTTATTGCTGCACTTCTCTGCAATATCTAATACAGCTGATCATGGAGTCCTGCTATCCTTCCCCAGACATGGCAGGGGTTACTGAGATGACTTTGAATGTTCTTTGCAGACCACACACAGAGAATTGGCAGGAGACCTGCTCCTTCACCTCCCAGTTCCCCCACCTGCGGATTTCCACAAGATTCCCTCCCCACCCCATCTTGATCAACATGCACAGGAAGCTACTACAGGAGAAGCAGCCTGGACTGAACTGTCAACAATGCACAGGTAGCGCGAGTTCTAAAGCCCCTTCACATCAGAGCCAAACAGCACAATCTCCCAGTTCTCCAAGAGTCTGGTTGAGATAAGCCACTGAACGAAAAGAAGGGGGCAGAAGCTGAGCCCTGAAAAGAGCGAGGTGATCTCATGTCATGTCTAAGAGTTTGCCTGCTGTTTATCACCACCCTCCACTGAGGTAGCCTGCTCTTGGATCACTAGGACTGTCTGTAGCCTTGGTGTTCACCTCAGTATACTCACTGCTCACAGCCATGAAAATCCTCTTCCATCTACATCTGGCAGAAAGACTGCCCTCCTTCCATCGTTCAGACTTCACCACAGCAATCCACACATTCGATCCCTTCCAAGCTTGATTACTGTCATACTCTCTACCTAGGTATACAAAAGCCTGAAAGAGACAATCTTTTGTTCAGAGCCCGGCAGCCCATCTCCTCAATAGCACAAACTACCAGAGCCTGTCATCTCAGCACTATGCTCCCTGCTGGATTCATGGGTTTGGGTTTGTTGTTAGAACTCCACATGGGACAGGCCCAAGGTAACCTCTCACCCAGAGCTATGACGACTGCCTACAACAGCTATATTTTGCTAGAATCATGGAACTGTCAGCCTCAGGAGTTTAACCGCTCTGCTAGAGAAAGATTTCTCAGTGACTGGCCCATGAATCTGAAACTCATTCCCAGAAGAGCTAGGGATGGCTACAAACAACATTGCCTTCAAAGCAAAATCCCAAACCTGCTTCTGACTGGGCCACTCCTGAACCCCATCCCAAAACAAAAGCCACCAAAAGAGTCAGGGATCCCTGCTAACTAGAAAGAGGAGAGAGAGAAATATATCTATATGTACACTTCATAATTTTATGAGGCTCACAGACACCAGTGATGGGTACCAAATTAGAATGTAGAGAGAATGAGGAAATACCTTTCTAATACAGGATACCACAAATCCCTGGGAGACAGATAGACGATATCCTTCTTACAGAGGGACAAACAGAGCAAGTTAAGTGACTGTGCTCTGACCCAACTGCCCAGCCCTTCCTCTAACCACTAGATCCTATTGCCTCCTATAACAACTTCCAGAAATAGAGGGACTTGTTGCAGCCATTCTGAAGTTCTAGTATTTTCTCTAATTAAACTTATCATTGATGTGATCACTTTTAGGATTACCAGGCTTCCCATCTACCAGCTCAGAGGGTCAAAACGCTAAGGTGCCTCCTTGCTTGCTAATTTATAGCACTTTGCTAATGGATCATTTCCCTCCATGGGGATGACACGTTGTCTATTAGGTAGACTCTCTCAGTTCAATTACACTGTTTATGCGGATATCACAACACAAGATCATAATCCTACATTTAGCATATGCTGTTTTTAAATGCAAAATGGGGTGACAGTGACTTGCCCCCAGTATGTTGATTTTTCTGGTAGGAGCACTTATTGCTCATCAGATCACACCAAGTGAATGAGCTAAAGTGATAGCTTTTTTCTACTGTACTTCAATGCCATTACATACATAGAAAGTAATAATCATTTGTCAGAGTCTCCACTTCACACATACAGCCTCATTTCCATAGAGGTGAAAGTTTAATAGTTCACTTCAATGCTCTTATTTTTAAGAATTTGGAGCAATCAGTGCAAATCTCATAATTTTTATTTTTTCAGATGGACTCTGGGCAACCAGTCTGGCAGGGCTTCCAGTCTCAAGAGCTCTAGACAAGATGAATTAAAGTTAATTGGGGGTAAAACGAAGCACTTCAAAGTGTGTCTCTGGAGCTCACAAAACTGGAATAAGCACAGACAAGATCTATTCAATTATCTGTGGTTGTGAGATTTGTTTTGTGAAAGCTGTAATATTCAACCCACTTACCAGCTCGGGCTGTGATCTCATCAGACCTTATAGGCTAAGCCACCTAGTGGGATCAGTGCCATAATGAGAGATCTCCAAAGAAAACCTGAATATCAGAAGAAATGGCACCAATGGTTTCACACATAAGACACTTCCCTCTGACTCAATGAGCCAATGCACCAATGCATGAGCATGGCATTAAGGCCCACCGTATGGAGAGTGTATGGGTGTGTAATCTTTTAGATGAGATCTAATCCTGAAACCCTGGCAGATCATTTGTGAGCATCAAAGTTTCTTTAGTGCTTTTTTGCAAGAGCAGTAGTCTAACACCAGTCTCCTGGCTAAACTGCAATCTAAGCAGTTACATTCCAGCAGACTGACTTCCCTTGTCATCTTAACTAGATCTGACGTTCATCACTTCCTGCCCTACGTAGTTGTGCAAATTGCTCTTTAACAGCTGTACGTTTCACCCAGAGGCAACTGCACTTCAGGAGTGGGTGAAGTGAATGCTCATACAGGTACACAGAGTCTGTGAATTTCTTCAGGATAGTCCTGGATGAAAGAGACCCAAAGTTTGTGATTTCTCTCTCACACATACCCCACTTATTCTGAGATCCCGATTTGTGTCTTGTCACTTTGCTTTCTTAGAGCACTTGCAACTTCTTGCCACACTGGCGGGCAATTCTGAGTGGGCAGGTGGTGAGATGCTTGCATTCTTCTCCGTGGACAAAATTTTCCTTTTCACTCTGTAATTTTCTAACTCACTTGAACTCCCATTAATGTCAATTGAAACATCACACTCAAGAAAAGTACCATTTGAATATGAAAAAGATCTGCAGCATGGATCAGGAAGAAGAATCATGCCTAATCAGTCTAGCATCCCTTAAATTTAATCACAGCTACATGAATGGCCTGTTCCATACAGCTGTCTTTAGTAGAATTATGCCCCAGCCCAAGCCTCAAAATCCAGGTCTCAATTTCTCCAAAGTTCAGAAGCAAAGTTTGCTTTCAGGCCTCTCTCTAAACTTCACTAGTGAAAGGTGGTGACACAGGAAAGAAGGTGGGCAAATCTGACATACCAAAGTGTCCTCAGAGCTCATTTGCAGCCATGGCTTCAGCCCATACTGCCTCTGACTTCAAACAGGTCGGCCAAGATTTCCTGAGGAGCCTGTCATTGAAATACCCAGTGTATAGCAAATCTAGGGCTTGTCTTTACTGGGAAATCTCAGTGAGTTATAACACGTGTTCAATAACACAATGTGACCGGATGCCAAGTCATATTTCCATAGTGTTAGGTTACAGGTTAATTTAAAAATATGTTAGTTTCCCCAGTGCAGACAAGCCCTTTATATACAAAGAATCCTTCAAACCCAAATCACAATAGTGCAAGTGATAGTGACCTCAACATGGTTTAAAAGAAAGAGAGCTTGTAGACATCTTAAAATGTCAAGATACGCCCAAGCTATGAGGTCCAGATGGAAGGTTTTAGAGCACGTCCTTCTCTACTAAATACAAAATAAATATTCTTTCTTCCCATATCCTGTCGCATCACTTCAATGAATAATAAACTAAAAGACAGTTCAAAATAGAATGCAACTGCAAAGCCCCAGATTTTAAAAAGGAAGAAAGTTCCATCTGTCATCAAGAAATCCAAAGCACCAACGTGGAGTGCACCTGCCAAAAAGGTTTTATTTTTATGTTAAATATTGCTTTAAGGAAGAGGAACGTTCTGGCAGATAAAGGCAGTCAGAAGAATGAATAGCTGAGATGCTCAGACAATAATTCTCTCCTTTATTTTCCTCTGGTGCTGCTGCTATCAGTTAGACAACGGAATAGAAATCAGCTTATAAACAGGACCACCAATGTCCATTTTAAAACACCAAAACCACATAACAATCTGCAAATCCTTAAAGAAATGCAGAATGCTGGTGTTCTCCTTTATGCCACCAATGGCTGAACGCTAGAACTTTGGATAGACAAGACACCAGACCCTTCGTGCCCTCCTCTCCACAGATGTAGTTTACACTCAGACCTCCCTGTGCCCAGTGCTTTGAAATGCAGTGATGTGGAACATTATTATTTTTCTGTCATGCATGTAGGGGCTTTCTGTTCATGGTGCACTTTGGTCTTCATCCTAACTCTGCTCTGAGGACACTGTGTTCTTCCTATTTTGTTTGCTTCCTTCCAAATATACGGGAGGGGAAGGAAATATAGGATTGATGTGAGCCTTAGGGGAAGCAGGGTAGTTTAGGACTAATCAGGGGGCCTGAATCTACCAAGTCTAGTGACCCTCTTCCAAAACATGGGGGAACCTAAACACTTCAGGCTCCCCTACAGAGATTCTTCCCCCTCCTTGCATTGGTTTCCTTCTAAACCACTCTTATCTCCAGATGAATTCTGCTGTAGCCCTCTCTACCTTGCCCCAAGGCTCAGATTTTCCCCCAGTCAGTTCCCAGACTCCTTGACCTTCCTCCTAGGGTATGTTTACATTGAAATAAAAGACCAATGACATGGCCACGGCTGGCCCAGGTCAGCTGACTCAGGCTTGCAAAGCTAAAACCAGCAGTGTAGATGTTCAGGTCCAGGCTGGAGCCCTGGCTCTGAAACCAGCTCAAGTCCAAATGTCTACACTGCTATTTTTAGCCCCAGAGCCTGAGCTGAGCAAACCGGAGTCAATTGACCCAGACTCTGAAATTCAATGCCCCAGCTTTCATTGTTGTGGTTGTTGTTTGCAATGTAAACATACCTCTAGTGTCTACCCAGCCCATGATCCCCCTGAGTTAAGAGCATATCAGAACCTCTGGCTGATTAAATTAACCTTCTTAGCGTGTCCTATTTATTTTCAGCTGTGAGCCAACAAAAAAGCCATAAGATCCAACATGGGCCCCTGTCGCCGCTGTTTCTTTATAGTCTTCTTTAACAGCAGCAATTCTAACAGAAGAGCAATAAATTGTAGAAGTACAGGAGAACCACCCCTCCCAGTTAGACAAGTTAGAATCCTTATCTGTGGTCTCAAAGCTCTCCCACAGGAAGTTATAAAGCTTCTAAGCAAGGGAATAGCAAGGGCCATCTGCTGATCAAGCCCACAGCCAGTCCTGATTAAATCACTGACTCAGAGAAAGAATTAGGAAAGTTTCTTCCTAGGAACGCTCTTTGGCAGATTGCTCGCAGGCCAGAAATGCTCCACCTCTGACCTCTGCTAGGCCAATACAAACTCCACCCTTTCCCCTTCACTCCTCAAACAGGTGGCTTTTCCAGGCTCTCTCTCTCTCTCATTACTCAAAGACAGGTGATTTGTTCTTTCCCAATCGCCTTCACCGCCAATCCTGGACAAATTGACCCTTGACATACAATCTCAACAAGAGGCTTCTTAGGCACATCTCATCTTCCTGCTCAAATTCCCTGCTGCACTTGACCTGCACAAAAACTGGCTAACTGATAGGTCTCAAAATGTAATTGAAAAGAGGGCATGGTCACTGAGCATTTGTGTTTCCAGTGAGGTCCCATTGGGACTGGTTCTTGGCCCTACGCTTTTTAACTTTTTTTAAAAAATTACCTAGAAGACGACAAATCCATCACTGATAAAGTTTGCAGATGATGAAAAGAGTTGGGGGAGTGGTAAATAACAAAGACGACTGGTCACTGATTCAGAGCAATATAGATCACTTGGTAATCTGGGCAGAAACACACAATATGCATTTTAATACAGCTAAATTAAATTGTATACATCTAGGAACCAAGGACATGGGCCATATTTACAGGATGGGGTGGGGGCTCTATCCTGGGAAGCAGTAACTCAGAAAAAAAAATTGCGGGCCGTGATGGATATTGAGCTGAACATGAACTCCCAGTGTGATGTTGTGGCCAAAAGTAGTAATGTGATCCTGGGATACATAAACAGGAAAATCTTGACTAGGAGTAGAGAAGCTATTTTATCCCTCTACTTGGCACTGGTACAACCACTTCTGAAATACTAAGCCCAGTTCTGGAGCCCTCAATTCAAGACAGATGCTGAAAAATTGGAGAGGGCTCAGAGAAGAGCCGCAGCAATGATTAAAGGATAAAAACATGCCTTTGGTGACTGAGCTCTTTCAATCTAGCCATTTAGCTTACCAAAGAGAAGGTTAAGGGCAACTTGATTACTATCTGTACGTCTCCATCTGGGGAACTAATACTTAACATTGGGCTCTTCGATCTAGTAGAGAAAGGTATAACACAATTCAACGGTGAGAAGTTGAAGCTAGACAAATTCAAACTAGAAACAAGGCATACATTTTTAATTGAGAGAGTAATTAACCATTGGAACAATTTTACAAGGGTCATGTAGTTTCTCCATCACAAACATATTTAAAATCAAGATTGAGTGTATTTCTAACAGATCTGCTTTAGGAATTATTTTGAGGAAGTTCAGTGACCTGTGTTATACAGCAGGTCAAACTAGATGATCACAATGATTCCTTCTGGCCTTGGAATCTATCAATTGCTTAACTGACCAAATAACCATGTAGCTTTTCTTGTAAACTTTGTACTCTATTTTTTGTCTTATTATGTTTGTACCTAGAGTGCAGGTCCTCAAGGCAGAAATCATGTCTTGTGTTTCTGGGAACAACAAAAATAAAGAACAAATAAGATATCTCTAAGATTCTTAGCCACAAAAAGAACCTATATGGTGACTAAAATATCTAACATGCACACATTTCACAATGGAGGTATTTTATTGGTTAGTGTTCTCAAATGCTTAACTAGACTGCTGGGGGAGGAGTTACAGGGCCGTTATGAGACTCAGGGTATGTCTACATCTACAATTTTGCAGCGCTGGTTGTTACAGCTGTATTAGTACAGCTGTATAGGGCCAGCGCTGCAGAGTGGCCACACTTACAGCAACCAGTGCTGCAAGTGGTGTTAGATGTGGCCACGCTGCAGCGCTGTTGGGCGGCTTCAAGGGGGGTTCGGGGAACGCGAGAGCAAACCGGGGAAGGAGACCAGCTTCCCCGCGGTTTGCTCTCGCGTTCCCCAAACCCCCCTGCAAACCGCAGGGAAGGAGACCTGCTTGCTCGGGGTTCGGGGAACGCGAGAGCAAACCGCAGGGAAGGAGACCTGCTTGCACGGGGATTCGGGGAACGCGAGAGCAAACCGGGGAAGGAGACCAGCTTCGTCGCGGTTTGCTCTCGCATTCCCCGAACCCCCCTGCAAACCGCAGGCAAGGAGTCCTGCTTGCACGGGGGTTCGGGGAACGTGAGAGCAAACTGCAGGGAAGGAGACTTGCTTGCTCGGGGGTTCGGGGAACGCGAGAGCAAACCGGGGAAGGAGACCTGCTTGATTACCAGAGGCTTCCTCAGGTATGCTGGGATACCTGCTTATTTCACGGAGGTCAAGATAAGCGCTGGTAAGTGTCTACACTTGATTACCAGCGCTGGATCACCAGCGCTGGATCCTCTACACCCGAGACAAAACGGGAGTACGGCCAGCGCTGCAAACAGGGAGTTGCAGCGCTGGTGATGCCCTGCAGATGTGTACACCTCCTAAGTTGCAGCGCTGTAACCCTCTCACCAGCGCTGCAACTTTGTGATGTAGACAAGCCCTCAGTTCAGTTCAGATTGTTATTTGTATGGCAGTGGTGCCTAGAGGTCAGCACTCCTTTGTGATGGAGACAGTCACAATGAGCAGTAGTCAAGAACAATAGGTTGGAGAAGGACTGGGATGAGAAAGAGGCAGATCCATGGTGAAGTTAACTGACATAGGGAGTCCAGGGGATTGTTCAAAGGACACAGGAATCTGCTCAGCCTGGTAGAGACCTGCCCCATTTTAGGATACTGGTCTGTCTGCCTGTAGGAAAAGTGTTGGTGGTCTTGTTCCTGCTCCTTTTGGATGCGTACTCACATTACAAAACTTACCCCAATTAACACTAATAGGCCTTTCGCTGGCAGACACAGCAGAGCAGTTAAGTAGTAAGTGGGCCATGGAGGCTGAACTACCTTATCTCCCAAGCAGGTCCTTTCAGATCCAGGTTGAGTTACATTCACAAGGCAATTCAGGGGAAGCTTGCACTGTAGCTGCCTATGCTATATTTATTTCTTTAAATGCCTTGGTTTTCCATCTCTTCATGGGGGTGATGATGATGCATACCCACCACAGAGAGGTTTTACAAGATAATGTTTTAAAAGTGCTTTGAGAAACAAGACTGAAATATTTCAGAGTAGCCGCCATGTTAGTCTATATCGGCAAAAAGAACAGGAGTACTAGAATCTCTTATTCTCCCAACTGAAATGTTATGGGAAGTTGGTTTAAAATGTGGCTCTGCTCTGAAAATATAAACATGGCACCTTCTTAATAGGTCTGAATTCCTGTGTGCATCCAGACAGATCTGCTCAGTCTACTTTTTATTCCTCTTACCTGTGAAAAGCCATCACACTATGGGCTTGCTGGCTCTCACATACCTCAGGGGACGTTGAGAACCACACATAAGGCCTCATATTGGTCTTGCCAACCATGGGAGAACTTCATTGATTTTAATGGAATAATTCTTGATTTACACCACACTAAGTGAAATAAGGGGCTTAGAATGCAGAAACTGTATATTTGAACTACACAAACAGTCACACTCCACTAACCTACATTTGCTTATTCCATTGACTGGCATTAGTGGGACAACACAGAAGATGTCATACCCAAGCTTTCCCTAGGACAAACTGTCACAATGTAGAGTCAGGATTCAAGCTGGTCAGGAATACATCAACATTTTTTCATTGGAAGTGGCTGCCGATATGGGCCTATACACAGTCGACATTAAAGTCCTGCCACTTTCGCCCTCGCACCCAGTAAGCGGCCCTGCTGGTAGGGTCCTTAAAGTGCTGCTGCGCAGTGCTTTAACATTGCTGCCCCTTTTCCCCTGTCCCCCAGGGCCACCGAGAGGGGGCGCAAAAGGCGAAGCTGCCCTGGGGCCTGGCGATTTACCGCGGCAGCGGCCGGAGCCTCAGGGCCTTTGAATCACCGCCAGAGCCCCAGGTGGTGCAGGCCGGGCAGCACTGAAGGGCTGGCTGTGGGAGGCTGACCCCAGTTCCACCTCTTCCACCCACGGCCACACCCCTTCTGGGGCCCCAGAGCCAATCCCCTGTACCGGTAAGACTTTAAAGTTACTTTCACCCTTGGAGATGGCACCCACCCCAGAATAGCCAGTAACCCAGTGGTTAGATCACTCACCTGGGATGTGGGAGATACAGGTTCAAGTGCCTTTTCCAAATTAGACAAACTGAGGAGATTTGGGTCTCCCACACCTCATGCAAGTACTCTAACCACCAGGCTATTGGTTTTCTGGAGCCTCTCTCTGTTTGTTTGGTTTAATTTTTACATGTTTTTGAAAAAGGTTTTGTTTTTGTTCTGCATTGGAACAAAACCAAAAATTGAACCCTTGAAATTTTTTGTGAAATGAAATTCTCGTTTACCAACCAAAATAGCTGAACACTTGGCTACTAGGCAAACAACATTTTTTTCCCCTCTTCACCGAAAACGTGTTACTGTAGGCTGGAGTTTTCAATGGCACTTAAAGGAGTTAGACCAGTAGTGGGCAACCTGCGGCCTGCAGGCTGCATGTGCCCCATCAGGGTAATGCATTGGCAGGCTGCGACAGTTTGTTTTCATTGACCGTCCACAGGCACAGCTGCCTACTGCTCCCAGTGGCCGGGAACGGCAAACTGCAGCCACTGGGAGCTGTGGGTGCCGTGACTGTGGATGGCCAATGTAAAACTGTCATGGCTCACCAGTGGATTACCCTGACAGGCTGGGTTTGGCCCACAGGTTCCCCACCATAGTACTAGTGGCTCTAAATAAAGGGAAAACGTCACAGAACATGAGTGTTCACTGCCAAAAAGGAGCACTAAAAATGACAAATTCCAAGGAATCTAAAGACTACAGCTAAACCCAGAGAACAGAGAGTTTCCCAGCAAAACCCAGGAACACAATGAGTAAGCAAAGAACATATGGGATCAGTAGTCAAGTAAGGAAAAAAGCGGAGGTGGAGGAAAGAGAAAAAAACATCCAGCAGAATAACCAGCCAACGAGAGCCCTATGGATTTTTAGATTTACTTCCACTATATTAGGTATCTTTTCTATCATCTTGTCTTTAGTGTATTTGCACTCTCTGTTACCATGGTCTCAGTTATTGCCTTTTTCTTTCTACAGATGGTTTAAAAATGTATGTCTGAAACCTCCAGTGATAAAACACTCCAGCTAATATCAAGATTTTGCTGGATGTTAGTCCCAAAAAAGAAAAAGAAAAAAAATCAATGAAGGAAGAGGGAAGAATGTGTGTGTTCTATTTCCCTCACTCGGCTTTTTCTCATTTGCACTGCCAGGAGAAATTTCTTTTAGAATATTGTCTCATTTATACTGCAAGAAACCTCTCAGCATGCAGAAGGTGGGGTGGAGGCTTTTATAAAAAATGAAAAAAATCTGCCTAACCTTCTCCTTACATTCTCCTCCATTTAGGTTTACAATGGCAAAAATCAATGATAAGAAATAAAATAAATATTTATCGAACTGGCGCCTTTCACTCGGAAGCTATAGCATATGCTGAACACGCTCTGTTTTCCTGGATGTTTTTTTTCCCTCCTGCATCAAGCCCTTGTTCTGTCAGAATTGTTTTCATGTTAGTATTAGTTAGTCACTCCCCATGTGTCAGTAAATGCAAAACATGCCTGCTGTGAGACAGAGAGAGCTGGTGCCACTTTGCAGTTCCTCAGAATGTGAGCTGGCGCAAAGACAAAGCTCACACAAAAGATGACAGGCATCACCACCCGCTTTTCCAAACAACAAACAGGGGAAATGACAATGTCTTGGGAATGAGGGTGGGGGAGAGTAAGTAGACTTCAAGAAGCGGAAATTCAGTTTCTCCTCACTGAAGAAGTATAGTATGAAACAGTTACTTAGCAGCCCTGTACTTCACAGCCGCTCAAGGAAACCAACATCTGTGCACTGGGTCAGGTATTACATCCTGGCAGTTGAACGAGGCAGCCAGCTATAGCCTGTTCGTTTATTTTACAGGCATTTCTATGGTGCTCCTCATTGCAGTGTATCAGTGCCTTACAAACGTTAATGAATTTAGCCACAAGACACCATGTGAAACAAGGAGGCTTTAATCCATCCATTTTGACTAATGAGGGAACAAATTTTGGGTGAAGAGGACTGATTTGACAGGAAGGTTGTACGGTTAAGGCCTGTGGCAAATTGCCGGCACTATATTGATGGGTCTCCCGCTTTCTCTTCTTTGGGGAGGGTTCAGGGCATCATTTCTTGCCCCTGCAGTGGAATGTTAACTGCACCACTAGTGTCTAGGGGAGTGGAGAGGGAGGGACCTGGGCCCACCCTCTACTCCAGTCCCAGCCCAGGGGCCCTGAGGATAGTGGTAAACCACTTGAACTGACACTTCCTTCCCCTGGCTACTTCCCTCTCCTGCCCTTCAGCCTGTGGGGGGCTTCCTGCCCTCCCTCTGTACAAGCCAGGTGCCCCTTACCTAGGATCTTGGACTTCTTAGCTCACTGCAGCACTTCTCCAAACTGTTCTCTGCTCCAGCACCAATTCCTCTCTGCTCCAACTCTTTCAAACTGTTCTCTGCTCCAACTCCCACACTGTCTGATTGAAGTAGGGGTTTTTATCATGTGACTGGCTTCAGGTGCTCTAATTGGCGTCAGGTGCTCTAATTAATCTATAGCAAACTTTCTTACCCTTACAGGGAATAAGACTCCCTTCTAACCCTCTCCTGCTGCCCTCTGGCCATGCTGTATCACAGGCCCTAGACTGACTGGGCCTTGGGAGATCTGGGTTCACACAGAATTCAGACTTAATCATGGTCAACTCACTTCGGGCCAAATTTTTAAAGATGAAAATAGACACCAAGTGGGATTTGAAATCCAAGTAAGTTAGACACGTAGGGGTTTTTTAAAAAATAAAAACAACATTTAAAAAATAATCTCACTGGCACCTATATGCCTCTTCAGGCACCTAAATATCTTTACTCTGTGCCTCCCCTTCACCATCTGTAAAATGTGGAGAATAGTTCCCTACCTCACATGTGTGGTGGGATAACACATGTCCAGCACTCAGACATTGATGCTATAGACATTGTTTAAGGATCTACACTTAGTACATAAAAGCATAACTGGGTTCAAAAAAGAATTAGACGAGTTCATGAAGGTTAGGTCCAGCAACTGCTATTAGCCAAGACGATCAGGGTCACAACCCCGGCTCCAGGTGTCCCTACACCTCCAACTACCAGAACCGGGAGTAGACAACAAGGGATAGATCTCTCAAAATTGCCTTGTTCTGTTCCTTCCCTCTGAAGCATCTGGCACTGGCAACAGTCAAAGACAGGGTACTGGGTTAGATGGACCCTTGCTCTGACCCACTGCGGTCATTCTTATGCTCTTGTATGTAGTTAGCTCTGGGCATCCAGGGGTGGCATTTCAAAAGATTCTGAGCATCTATCACTCCAATTGATTTCAGTTGGAGTTTCGGTGCTCAGCAACTCTAAAAATCAGGCCCTACATGTCTCAAGCTAGGCTCCCAAGCTCAACAGACCCTTAAAATGTTTGGGCATAAATGATTTGCCCAAGGTCACACCGGAAGCTTGTGACACAGTCAGAAATTTCACAGAATCATAGAGTATCAGGGTTGGAAGGGAACTCAGGAGGTCATCTAGTCCAACCCCCTACTCAAAGCAGGACCAATCCACAGACAGATTTTTTTTAACCCCCTGTTCCCTAAATGTCCCCGTCAAAGATTGGACTCACAATCCTGGGTTTAGCAGGCCAATGCGCAAACCACTGAGCTATCCCTCCCCCTCAGAGCTTCTAACTCCCAACCTAATACTTTAGCCAATAGACCATTCGTTCCTGATTTATAATGTTCATATTGCCCATTTTAATTAAAGTCTGTCTCCTTCCAAAAGGAAACAAATACTAGGGCTGTACACAGCCTATCAGCCGATGGATCAGGAATGAAATACAGAAGAGTTATTTGTTTTCAACACTGCAGCTGATTTTCAATAATCAGAGCCCCAAAACTATCCCTGAGATCTTGGTCAGGTGTTCGACCTTTAACTCCCAATGAAACCTCCAGTCACGAAAAATGCCACAGAAACATTAATGAGCAGTTGCAGTCAAGGCCTCTGTTTAATCTCCCATCCATCTGATGGCACCTCCAGCAGTACAATGACCTCTGCTTCCACAATACTTGGCACTCACACAGTGCTTTACCTTTTCAAAGCACTTGACAGATATCAATCAAATCATGCTGATTGATTGGCTCAGTACTGATTCAGAGGGATGAGCACCACCTACTGAGTTAGCAGTACTGCTTCCTTCAGCACAGAAAAGACAGTGAAGTAGAAGCTATCCAGTGACTGACCTATCGGAGCTCTCTTCCTATGTGGTGTGGCTGAATGCTATGAAACATCATGATCATGGGGGTGGGGATGGGTCAAAATTAATTGTACATTCAGACTCTTCTCCTTCAAAGAGATTGACGGCACAGATATCAACTGGACTCATAGATTATAAAGCCAGAAGGGACCATTGTGACCATCTAGTCTGACCTCCTATAACACAGGCCATAGGACTTCTTTGAATTAATTTGTGCTTGAATGTATCTTTTAGAGAAACATCCAGTCTTTGATTTAAACATTTCCAGTGATTGAGAATCCACCACAATCCTTGGTAAATTGTTCCCATGGTAAATTACCCTGACTATTAAATATCTGTGGCTTATCTCTAATCTGAATGTGCCAAGCTTCAATTTCCAATTATTGGATCTTGTTATATCATTGTCTGCTACACTGAAGAGCTCTCTATTATCAATTTTCTGTTCCACATTTCAGTACTGATAGACTGTGATCAAGTCATCCATAATTTTCTCTTTGTTAAGATATACACACTGAGTTCCCAGAGTCATTCACTTTAAGTCCAGTTAATCATTTTCATGCTCTTCTCTGAACTCCCTCCAGTTTATGAGCATTGACTTGCAGACCCTCGAACTGGAATCAGTCTTCCATTAGTGGTCAGAGCTGTGTCAAATACAGGGGTAATGTCAATCCTATTCAATATTACCTTGTTTATGCATCCCAGGATTGCATTAGCCCTTTTGGCTACAGCATCATGTTTGGCTACAGCATCATGGGAACTCATGTTCAGCTGATTATTCACCGTGACCCCCAAGTCCTTCTCAGTGTCATGGTTTCCCAGAATAGAATCCCACAACCTGTAAGTATGGCCTACATCCTTTGTTCCTACAAGTATACATTCATGTTTGGCCATATTAAAACAACTATTGTTTGTTTGTCCCCAGATTACCAAGCGATCCAGATGGCTCTGGATCAGTGACCTGTCCTCTTCATTATTTACTCCTCCCCCACTCCTTGTGTCATCTGCAAACTTTATCCATGATGATTTTACGTTTTTGTGCAGGTCGTTGATAAAAAATGTTTTTAAAAAGCATACGGCCAGGAACCAATCTCTGCGGGACCCTACTGGAAGAACACCCATTCGATGATACTCAGCCAACCACTTTTAATCAATTTCATGTGTGATATGTTGATTTGTATCATGCTAGCAAGGTTGCATGTAGTCATCTCTCCTTACAGAATAAAGGGTTACCTCTGTTTAATGCACAAGACTAGAGGTCTTCCTAAACAGATGCTGTAGCTCAACCAGAAGTAATGGGCTCCTGCAGGAATCCCGGGTGACACGCTATAGACCATGCTACGGAGGAGGTCAGACAAGATCACCACAACGGTTGGTCTTCTGGCCTTAAAATCTACAAGTCTTAATAAAAAGTCATTCAGTAAATACTCGTAATTTCTATGAAAATCATCAGATAAAGTCAAAGGAGGAGACTGGAGGCTTTTTTGAATTTAGCGATCAACTCTTTTTTTTATTCTCTCCCCTTCATATGTTCTGTTCCCATTCGAGTACCAATTCATCCTCATCACAGAGGCCCAATGTAAATTCAGCACTCCTTCAGCATGATGAGCCAACCCTGCCCAAGGGTTTCTTCTCCCTCAGTGGCAGCGATGTTGTCGACCAGGTTGAAGGCTGCGCTCTATGAAGGCGGCGACACAGCAGCTGCAAGCTCTATGCCTTGCTCAGGTCAGTGCCCTTTGGCTCCAATTCAGTGATGTACTTACCCAGAGTTCTTTAAGTGCTTGAAGTGCGGTGCATGCTAGGTCAGGGTCTGAGTCCTTCACTTTTATTAGCAACAAATTCACTCACAAAATAATTATGGAGGAAATTTTCAAACGCACTTAAGCCACTGAACATTAATGGGTCTTGGGCTCCCAAATCCCTTAGATGCTTTTAATAATCTCCCCTAGCTACATATGCATATATATGTATCTGTACCTCCTCCTGTTTTTCAGGATAAAGTACACCAGTGCCCTCCCTTCTGTCAACCAAAGCTGTTCTTAAAGGATAACAGCCAGCTTAAAAGAAGGCTTAACACAAATGCTGCCTGTAACAAAACACTCTATGATAGAAATAATATTCTCAGACACCTTTTTCAGCTAGGATTTAATAAGTGAGAAATCAATGTTATAATCAAACATAATATTCATTTCCTACAATAATCCTCTGACACACCACTTTCTATTTCAGCTGATTAGATACACACCTTAAGTAATAGAAATTCCCGATCAGTAGCCCAGGAGTCTGCAAGTCAATTTTTTTTTTTAACCTAAGGCAGTTATTTCTTATACAAAATGCTTACAACTAGGGAAACATTTGCTGGAATTCTACCACCATCATATTCTCCGAGCAGTGGGATAAATGGTGGATGATTACACTTTTTATGCCTAAACACTGGTCTGTTGGGATTAATAGCAAGACCTGCAGTCCTAGCTGTTTGGGGGGCTTTTTATTTTCCATATTTCAATAAGCAGTAGACAAGAGGGAATTTTAGACCATGAGACCCACCTGGGGGGTGCGGTAAAGACCTGAGCCAAGAGCAGTGGGACACTGGCAGTCCTAGGTGAGCTGTACAGGTTGAGAATGTCTATCTTCAAAAGACTCACTGTCAGACAAGATAGCTTTATATATAAAGATGAAACCAATGGGGTTTTTCCTTGTTGTATTTCTGCCTCCTTTTGGCAGAGTAGAACCGCATGTAAGAAGAAAACTAGGGCTTTATGTCAAACTGCAAAGCTTTGCCTTCTTATCGAGAGCAAGCAGCTGAGGCAGCTTCTTCAGTAGTTGGCTTTTTAATTGAAAAGATGAGAAATTCTCTTACGCAGTTTTCACGAATCACAGAATTTTACAAAAGAACCTGGATTGCAGGTATTCCTATAATCTGATAAACCTAGGGACAAAATTGGCAGAATCTGCCACAGAGATGAGTGAACAGGTTTGGATAAATATGAAGCTCTCCTACTATTGGAATAAAACATGATGTTCAAAAAAAGTTTGGCCAACTCCTCCGTTGTTCGTTATTATTTGTATTAGCATTGTACATAGAAGCAACAATCAGGGCCCGATTGTGCGAAAGGCTACACAAATAAGTAAGTAAAAGTCAGCCCCTATTCTAAATGATCTACCCTCACATTTTCACAATCATCTGTACTTCTTGGTTCCATCTAGAAGCAGAGGTGCACAAATGCCAGGAGAGAGGCTGGCCTGATGGTATTTTTGTTTCAACCACACATAGGAAGTACCCAAGATTTCACAAGAAAGCCTGTTCCTGGAGAGTTATGCAGGAATAGTTTAAGCAGTCAAGCTTCAGTCTGCTTATCTGAACTGCAGCTGGGTCTGAACTGATTGTTGGCGGGTGAGTTTTCTAGTTACAGAAAAAAAAAATCAATTACAAATTCCGATGTGAAAGTTACTTTTAGTAAAACTAGGGAGCTTCATTCTCTGAATGGAGAGGGTATCTAGATGCAAGACTTTAATTGTTCATAGATTTAAGGCCTGAAGGGACCATTAGATCATTTAGTCTGACATTCTGTATAACACAGGCCATCGAATTTTACCAGTTACTCCTGTATTCAGCTCAATAATTTGCCTGCTCAAAGCATATTTTCCAGAAAGACATCTAGCATTTCATCCACCTAGCAGAAGCTAGCACTGCAGGGAGGTAGTTTAACCTATATCAGCAGAGAATCAAGCATAGAGGGTTGTCAGGCATCCGGTTTTTGTCCGGAACAGCTGATCAGAAAGGGACCCTAGCGGCTTCGGTCGGCACCACTGACTAGGCTGTTAAAAGTCCAGTTGGCAGCACAGCGGGAGTCAGGGGCTAAGGCAGGCTCCCTGCCTGCCCTAGCTGAACATGGCTCCCGGAAGCGGCCACCAGGTCCTTGTGGCCCCTAGATGCATGGGCAGCAAGGGAGGATCCACACGCTGCCCCACCCCAAGTGCCAGCTCTGCAGCTCCCATTGGCTGGGAACGCAACCAATGGGTGCTGCAGAGGCAGGGCCTGCAGATGCAAGGGCAGCACGCAGAGCATTCCTGGCCACCTGGCGGCCGCTTCCTAGGATCCACGGTAAGCACCGCCAGGACCCCACAACCCAAACCTCTCCTGCACCC
This sequence comes from Gopherus flavomarginatus, assembly GCF_025201925.1. Classification (NCBI taxonomy): domain Eukaryota; kingdom Metazoa; phylum Chordata; order Testudines; family Testudinidae; genus Gopherus; species Gopherus flavomarginatus. The sequence goes on along the minus strand of NC_066623.1, from coordinate 108,703,291 downwards.
AAACTCCATCCTGGAACCCACATCCCCCCAATACCCTGCCCCAGCCCTGATCCCCCTCCTGCACTCCAAACCCCTCATCCCTGGCCACACCCCCAGCCAGAGCCCACACCCCTCCCACATGCCAAACCCCTCGGCCCCAGCCCAGGGCCCTCTCCTGCACCCCAAACCTCTCATCTCAGTCCCCACCCCAGAGCCTTCACTCCCAGACAGACTCCTCACCCTACGCCCTACAATCCAACCCCCCGCCCCAGCCTGAAGCCCTCTCCTTCACTTTGAGCCCCTCATCCCCAGCCCAACGCAGAGCCCATACCCCTTGACTGCCCCAGCCTAGAGCCCTCTCCCATACCCCAAACCCTCATCCCTGGCTCCATCTCGGAGCCTTCACCCCCAGCCAGAGATGAGAGGTTTAGAGTGCAGGAGGTGGGTGAGAGCTCTGGCTGGTAGTGCAGACCCTGGGGTGATGCCAGGGATGAGAGGTTTGGGGTGAAGGAGGGGGATCAGTGCTGGGGCAGGGTATGGACTCTGGATGCAAGCTCTGGGTGGGGCCAGAGATGAGGGATTCAGGGGAAAGCAGAGGACTCCAGATGAGGTTGGAGGCTTTGAGGCTGGGCCAGAGTTCTCACCCCGTCTGCATCCCCTGCCCCAGCCCAGAGTCCCCTCCCAGACCCAAACTCCCTCCTGGATCCTGCACCCTCACCCTAAACCCCTCATCCCCAGCACCACCCAGATCCCAGACCCTCACCCCGCCCCAATCCTCTATCCCAGCCTGGAGCCCTCTCCCATACTCCAAATCCCTAATCCCCAGCCCCACCACAAAGCCCACACCCCCAGCCAGAGCCCTCACCTCTCCTCTTGCACCTCAACCCCCTGTCCCAGACCGGTGACAGTGAGTGGTGGTGGGGGACAGTGAGTGACTGCGAGACAGGGGATGGAGCGAGTGGGAGCAGGGTCTTGGGGAAGGGGTGGGGAATCAGCAGGGCCTTAGGGCAGAGGTGTTCAGTTTTGTGCCAACCCTAGCGGAGATTCACTTAGCTACACACCTCTCCAGACATCCCTTCCTGATACCAATATTCTGCCTGCCTTCCTTCATGCTAGGGTGGGGGATTCAGGACCAGGAGGTGGGATACTTGGGCAGCGGAGCTGGTGAAGGCAGGTTGGAGCCACTTTTGCACCACCTGAAAGAGTTCACCAGGAATAGCTGTGGGCCATTTTAAGAAACACCTAAGAATCCAGCCCCAAAATCCTAACATCTATATTAATAATAAAGAAGAAACCTCTACAAAATATCAGTAATGGGTTTCCCATTGAAAACATTGGAAAATAGAGAAACAATGTAAAAATATATAGTGTTTACTATATGGTAACACATTAGCCCTTATCTAAACAAAAAGTGTCATGAAGACAAATGCGCATTTATTTATCAATATTACAATTACAAACACAGGAAAAAAACATGCTTTTCATACTAAAATGGTTTATTATTCAATTAGTGATAAGAAAGAACACAAGCAAAGTCTCCATGAGAGAGCACAGTGTGTGCGCCTCCCATACTCCAGCACAATAGAAAACAAAATGGCTGCTACATTCTGTACACCAGGACTTCTAGACATATAAAGGGTCAGCCCGCAGAAAACAATAGCCACCACCACTTCTCAGTGGCACGCACTACCACCTAAATCTAATTAGTTATCAAGTAAGTAGGAATTAGGCCCACTAGCACTGATCTCTGCACCCATAAGGTTACAGTTCATAATGGCTAGATTCTAAGCTCGTGTACATAAATGTAGCTCTGACTTCAGCATCACTATGTTGTACTTGATTTCACCTGGAGCTATAGCAATTGAGAATCTGGCCTTATTTTTAAGATCAGTCATAATCGGTAAGAGAAAAGGAAATACTTCTTTCTCCAAACATTAGGATGTTTGTCCATCACTAATCCATTCACCTTTGCTCCTTACACCTACTGTTCATTAATAGGGCTCTGCAAACTAAAATGTTATTAAAGATTTTTCTTTTAAGAAGGTTGACAACTTTCCTAGACAGAGCGCAGCTGTTAACTAAATGCTTCTTTTCCATCTCTTTCCCCTTCCTCACTCCATCTCCTGCACCTTTTAGGGGGTGAAACTCACTGAAATAAACACAGAGACTAGTTTGCACCTACCCAGCTACAGCAGAAGAAAATAATTGACTGGAATTTGTTTTCGTTGGTCTGAATGTACCAGCCTTGTCTAAATCTCCCGAACGATAATCCCCTTTTATCCTTCACCACGGGTCTAGTTGCAAAGCAAACTCAGATGCCAGTCATGCATATACTACAGCATGGTATTGTCTATTGTCCAAGCTATCGCCCAAAGCCTTGGCTGCAGGATGGAGCTCAGAGGAAGAGAACAGAAGTGCCTTGGGCTGAGTTCACAGTGGGTCCACCTCGTGAAAAAAAAAAATCAGATTTCTTCAGGCTGCTCTAACTTATGCATGCTGCTGATGCCCCCAATATATCTGCCAGAGATCAGCAAAGACCCTGCACTGAGAGGATGCTCCTAGGGTTGGCCATGCCAGCTTTAGGACTAGCATGCACCAGCACCACAGAGTCTGTGCCATACAGTATATTTCTATTTGCTTCTATACAAGTGCGCTTTGTAATTCATTGTAGTGATAAAAGGGCTCTTAACCAATTAGCATTATTTTTATATTACAGTAGCCACCAGAGGCACCAATCAAGGATCCAGCCCTAAACAAGCTGTGTGCCGTTCACAGAGACAGTCGCTGCATAGCATCTGCCCTTCTAGCTTTTACCCACATGTGCACTAATTTGTTCACATTCCTCCGGACACTCCAGCAAATTAGAGTCTTATTTTAGGAAATCTGGCCTGGAATTTAAACTTTGCACCATCCAGTGCATTCAAAACAACATTCATTATTGTAGTTTCCCCTTTTTCCTTTATCAAAGGAGAGAAATTCATTTCTGAAAAGCCTCACATAAACCACCAGAACACTATGGGGTGTTTGCAAACTGCACGGCTACCCTAGCTGGAGATACACACCGGTTCACATTGAAACACGAGCCTTGAAAAAACAAACAACAAAAGAAACCATTGTTTGAAAAATGCATGCCCTTTCATCTCATTCCCCCAGCTAGAGGACAACTTTGTGGCAAAGCTGGAACGGAGTAAATGAAGTGCCTCTCGCTTGTTCATAACTCTTTCCAATTTTTGTATCTTACATCAAACAACATGCCCCTTTATGCATTCGCAGCAAGAATATTTATCAGGAAAAACATAAGGCAGAAAAAGTGGGATTTTTCTCTTCTTATCTCAATGTTTCCTGCCTGACATAGTTGCTGAGGTGTTTTTCCATGTAATGCTTTATGCAGGAATGTATGTGTTTTCATGAATTCACTGTGAGTGGCTGTTATAGCCATCCAGGCCATGCATACATATAGGCACGTTGTGCACCATTTACATACCTACTGCATAGATAGATTTTGATGAAGATAGAGGGATCTCAGTAATTTCCATTATACTGTAATCTCTGCAGGCTAGGGACCGTCTCACAGTATGTGCGTGTGTGTGTGTGTGTTTGTGTGCGCGTGCACAGCCTAGCACAATGGTTTTCAAACTTCTTCATTTGTGGACCCCTAAAAATTTTTGAATGGAGGTGGAGACCCCTTTGGAAATCTTAGGCATAGTCTGTAGAGGTCCACGAACCATAGGTTTAAAGCCACTGACCTAGCACAATGGGGCCACAATGGAGTCATTAGGCTGCCATCGCAATACAAAAATGATAATTAAAAACAATGGCCAGGAAAGCTACGGCAAATTAGAAAACTCTAGAAAGGAAATTGGATTACAGGACACATTTATTTTGATAATTATAGTTCCATTTTCACTATTTGTTTTGAATATTTTAAACTACACTCGTAAGCATACAGCTGTAGGTTTGGGGAAAGGTCTTAGAGGTATCTTTGCTGAAGTGTTGAGACATGCTGATTTGCAAAATGCAGACTAGCAAGGCAGCACCATACAGAAATCCATAAACACTACCCTTTGCAATCCCCAGAAACACACGGTTCTTGTGCTTCCACTCTCCAAGTTAATTACAAGTGTTAGGTAGGTAAAATGAATTTGTTTAAGGGGAAACCAAAGACACTGAAGTTGAATAACCTGCTTAATGCTACTGAATCTAGTGAGAGAGCTGGGATTAGAATTTATGAATTCCTGGCCCCCAGTCCTGTGTTCTGACCAGGCATGTGTCTCAGATAAATCACCTTTAAAGTTAGCTGGTTCAGGATTGTTCCCTGTCATATGTTGTCCAACAATTTGGCCAGTCCAGTATTAAACCTTTTCTTCCTACCTGGAGAAAATAAATGGTTTGCACATGTCCAATACACACATCCTAAAAACATATGCGCTAAAGGTTTTTTGTTTTCATTCAAAAGAGAAATTGTCTCTGCAACGAAATACCTTTACAAAGAGCAAAAACCATTTTCTCTGTCAATTAAATGTCCCCAGTTCAAGCTAGAGTGTGGTTTTTTAACCACAAAGAGCAGGAGGCCTGTGGGCACCAACAATACTTATTACCACACTGCACATTACATGTGTTTTTTGGTTTTTTGGTTTTTATAGCTGTAGACATGTTAGCAATTCATAGATAGCATGCCAGTAGATGGCACTATGTGCGGCATAGTTCCAGAATTTTGGAAAGCCAACACCACTCACTGTGTACTGCAAACGGCTTCCTGTGGCCACTCCTTCCACTCGCTTTTAATACTTAATGAGGTGTGTCACGCACTTCCTCTCCATCAGCCCAGCACCACAAACCAGTAGCAAGGAGGGGAGGGAAGGCCACAGCCTCTCTTCGGGCAGAAGGCCCCCCTTGGAAGTCTAGCACCAATAGCTATGCTAGACACGTGCAGACCTTGTGCCAGAAGTGCATGGACCAGGACTGCGGGGTGTAAAATAGGAGGAGTCAGGAGTCCAGCAGATGTGGCTCTACAGAGCTGGAAGAATCCATCTAGTTTCCATTTGGGGTTTCTCAAACATTTGTGGTTTGGACCACCTCTCAGCAGAGGTGTCTTGTGGAAACCTATCCCGTTTATGATTGGGTGGACCTCCCATTCATGATCACATAATATTCCATGTTGACCACAGCAAATGCTTCCAAGGAAGGAAAGTGTTTATTTATTTATTAGGAAAGTATTTAATAGACTTCAGCTGTCACTCAGTGCTATTTAGCATCTGGAAATAAATGAGAGAGAGAACCATGAGAACAGTCTAAGCACCACAGTTTGGGAACAGCCAACTTGCAAGGTAAGAGAAGGCTCATGCTGAGAGTCATGTCACACATTAATTAAAGCATTCCAAAATGTCATCCAAATAGCATTTAGGTTCAGGACCACAAACCTACGCATTATTTTTGAGTACGGAAATGGTCTTTGCAAATCTCTTGTCTCTAGAAGGGATATACAATGTAACTTTAAATGTCAGGCAGTTATTATATAAACATAAAATATCCAGATTTGCAGTTTTCCCTGTTCTTTTATGAATCCTCTTTACTCCTTTAGCTGCTTACTCATTTGCACTTACCTTTTAGACGGATCATGTAAAAGGTTTTGGAACAAATACAAGGGAAGAATAAAAACATAATGGTTTTCTCACTGCTGGAGGGCATAACTCTAATTAAAAAGAATGTTCTTTCTTTTAGCACCTAGACTTCTTTCTCTTCTAAACCTGAACTTTGACATTTTCCAACTGAGATTTAAAACAAGGCAATAATTCTCTACCACAGTGTAGGTCTAGCTACACTATACAATGGGAAGAGAAAAAAAATATGGGAACAAGGTTCAGGGCTAATGGACACATCGGGAGCTTTGGTTTAGGAGCAGGCAGGTATGTACATCCCCAAACAGCTCCTAAACACACATCAAGCACACAGCAGTGATCATTTCCAGAGATGCATATAAAAACTGTGTACCTGCACATTATACAGATACATATGAATATACATGCACATACAAGTGTCTGATTCTGATCTTGTGTAGACTGATGTTACACCTGATTTACACTGACATCATAAGCAGGCCAAAAAAGGATTGTAGTGTGTCTGGGTGTGTGTATTTATATACATAGAGATGACACTCAAAGCTCGGAGTCAGTCCGATTCTGAAATCCATGAGGTTTTTTGTTTGTTTTTTTTAATACACACCTACACACACACACACCCCTGCACATTGACAAAACAAACAAAATCTGACATTTTCAATCACAGCCCACATGGGCATATGTCATTGTGAACACTGAGGCAATTATTAAATAAAGAGGATTTCTTAATTTATCTAGCTATTGTGCCTAATTATGCTACCAATTCCACTTGTGACACTCCCTTGAACTCACTGGGCCCAACTGTGCTGTTAGATACATACACACAATTCCCACTGAAGTCAGTTCTCACCTACCCATGTACTGAAGCACCTCTCACTGTTTTATATAAATGTTGGCCAGTGTGTCTGTGTCATCATGTATCAGAGGGGTAGCCGTGTTAGTCTGTATCCACAAAAACAACAAGGAGTCCGGTGGCATCTTAAAGACTAACAGATTTATTTGGGCATAAGCTTTAGTGGGTAAAAAACCTCTCTTCTTCAGATACATGGAGTGAAAATTATAGCTGCAGGCATTCTATAATGACACATGAAATGAAGGGAGTTACCTCACAAGTGGAGAACCAGTGCTGACAGGGCCAATTTGATCAGGGTGGATGTGGTCCACTCTCAATAACAGATGAGGAGGTGTCAATTCCAAGAGAGGCAAAGCTGCTTTTCTAATGAGCCAGCCACTCCCAGTGCCTAGTCAAGCCCAAATTAATGGTGTTAAATTTGCAAATGAATTTTAGTTCTGCTGTTTTTCTTTGAAGTCTGTTTTTAAAGTTTTTTTGCCCAAGAATAGTTACTTTAAAATCTGTTATAGAATGTCCAGGGAGGCTGAAGTGTTCACCTACTGGCTTCTGTATGTTACCGTTCCATGGCTCTCCTAGAGGCGCAGTCACTGCTCCTGGCTCACCCACCAAAGCACTCTTGGTACAATAGCAGACTAAGACCCTATGGGTAGTGCTCTGTGATGCACTGAAGACATGGACCTACCCAGTGCCAGTTCTTTGTCACCTCTCTGCCAGATCCTCCAGTAGTGTCTTTTCCACTCTCCTCAAACTATTCTGCCTCCATTGGCTTTCTGGCTGTGCTTTCACACAGGGGTTGTGGTGATAGTATCTGAGCTCAGTTCAACTGAGAGGTTACAGAAACCATGCGTTATTTGGGTGTATACTCCATTAGCCAGCACTGTATGATGTATGACAGAAGTTCATAGAATATCAGGGTTGGAAGGGACGCCAGGTCATCTAGTCCAACCGTCTGCTCAAAGCAGGACCAATCCCCAGACAGATTTTTGCCCCAGATCCCTAAATGGCCCCCTCAAAGACTGAGCTCACAACCATGGGTTTAGCAGGCCAATGCTCAAACCATTGAGCTATCCTTCCCCCCCCCCCCCCACAACTGACTGATTGGAATTTTACAGGGTCTGTAACTAGAGCTGACCAGAAAATGTGGGTCCCTCCCCCACTCACCATTGAAAATTTCAGCTTTTCATTGAAAAAAAATGAAATTTGCCGTTTTCAGGCTTTACCTGAAAAGTTGGGTTTGGAGCTTTTCAGGGTAAGATGAGACTTTCTGTAAAAACTCTTTTTGGCCCAATTCTGATTTTCTGTTAGAAAAAAAAAGTTGACAGAAACATTTTGTCCAGCCCTATCTATAACAGCAAGCTGGGGGCGGGGGCTCGGGGGGTGGGAAGAGAGCACAGCCTTGCTACAACTTTATCTACTCTCTCCAGGGAACCATCCAGCCTGAAATCCTCATGAAGTGCAGCAAGCCTCCAGGGAGGGATCTCAGTTTTAGAAAATACTTGTGTTTATGCAGCACCTTCCATTCCAAAGCACCCGAAAGGGCTTTAGAAACGATATATTCACCCTCCACTGAAATGCCACCATCTCACCTAGGGAACATGGCAGTGATATTACACAACAGTTTAGAGTACACAAGATATGAGATTTTCACAATTGTTTAGTAGTGCTCCCGCTGAAGTCAGTGGGGTCAGAGTGAGGCCAACGTTGAGCATTTTTAAAAATATCTCCTATATATTTTGACTGCATAAAGTATGCATGCTTGTGTATATCTAGATCTGTCTCGGGGTAGCCAAACTTACTGACTCTCCGAGCCGCATACGACAATCTTCAGAACTTTGAGAACCACACCTGCCAGAGCTCGGGGCTTCTGCCCTGCGGTGGAGTGCTGGGGCTAGGGGCTTCTGCCCTGCAAGGCGGGAGGGGGGGGTCACTTTGCTTGCAATTTACTTAGCATTGCAATGGTGCTGGTTCAGAAATACTAAAAACTACTTCCTACTTTGTAAAATTATGAGCTGAAAAGTACCATCTCTGGGATTTTGAGAAGGGAAAAAAATTGTTAGAAGTGTATTAGGTCACAACCTCATCTAGTGTAAACTGGCCTAGCTTTGTAGGAGCTATGTGAATTTACACCAGCTGAGGCTCTAGCCCAAAACAAATGACTGTTTTAGGTATGGAATATGAGTCCCTAAAACAAGATAAAATTACTTTGGAAATCTTTAATCATCAAGTAAGGAGCATTGATGTCCAAATTGTTCCTAGCTCAGAAACTACTACTCCTCATCCTCACCCGAGTCCCATCTACATAAGGTCAGCTCTTCAAGTCCTTCTCCATTCCAGTCAGTCCTTGAAGTACTTCCTCAGAAACTCTATAGCTAATTGAATCCTTTCGTATGACTTCCATCCATCTAGTTTTGGGTCTTCCAACTCTTCCCTTAACCCTCTTCTCTTAAGTTTAATATGTTGTTTCCTGAATATTCTTCTGATCTTCTTTTCACATGCTCAGACCATCTAAGCCTGGATTCCCTCAGCTTTTCTAAAATTGGTACCGCCTTCACACTTCCCCAAATTCATTTCTTTCAAACATGAACCACCCTTGTAACGCCAAGCATCCATCTTAACATTTTCTTTTCCACTGTATTCCAGAGCTGGCCCTGTGTGTCTCAGTTCCCAGCATTCAGGGCCAGTCAAAAGGTCTAATTACCATCTTATAGACCTTACTTTCCAGTGTGATAGGAATTCTTCCATGAGTGGCAGGTATAATAGGCCAGGGAAGGCTTAGCCTTCCCTGGCATTGCCACCAACCTGCTCCCGGACACCTGAGCTGTGGTAGCCCCACCCCTTCTCCGAGGCCCCCACCACCTGCTGCTGCACTGCCTGTGCCTGCCTCCCATCATGTCTCCTCCAGTCCATACACATCCCTGAAGTCCCTGCTGCTCACTGCGTCCCTCCTCCTCGGGGACGAAGAAGTGAGGAGGGATGCAGAGAGCTGGTGGAGTGAGGATGCTTGGCCTGGCACTGGGGCCAGGGGCAGGAGAAGCTGGTGCTTGGGAGGCCGGCAGCTGGGGCCAGTGTCTTGGCTGGGAAAGGGCCTTCAGGACTGGGAAGGGCTGGAGACTTGAGGAGCCAGCCCGGTGCTGCGGCTGGCCCTCTTGGGTGGCCAGCGGTTCAGCCCAGTGCGGGGGGCCAACGGCTCATTTGGGGGGGGCCTTCAGGGGTGGGGGGAGCTGGTACTTGTGGTTGGTGGCCCAGCACTGGGCCAATGCTGGTGGTGGACCACAAGTTGAAAAAACAGTGTTCTCTGGTAACAACCACCTTTCACGGACCCCTTATACCTAAGTCCAGGAACGCTCAGGGGCCCAGGGACCACATGTTGAAAACCACTGCTCTATATCTTCTTTCACTTCCTCTCCCCCATAAGCACTACATCATCTGCAAACAGCAGTGCCAGTCTCTGGTGGTTTTCTGCAAGTACATCAAGCAACAATGGATGCAAAAACGGGGATTGGTGCTGAGCCTGGATATGCACTGACCAACTAGAAACTGTTCAGTTCCTCCCCATGGCCTTCTAACAACACCCTCATTATATGTCCTGAATGAGCCTGATATAGCCTTCAGATACCTGTCACTCTCCCACACTGCCAGATGACTTCTCTCGAGTTCAATGAATTTTACATGCAGGGTTTTCCTCTTTTCTCTGTATTTTTCCACAAGCACAGGTAGAAGCCATTGACAACTTGCCTGGCACAAAAACCCTTTGCTTATAGTTCAGTAACTAACAATATTAATATGAAAATTAGGTACCAGTTAGTAGCATCAACAAACTACACATCTGCTACTTTTACTTTTAAATATCAATAAATGGGAAACACTGGATAACAGCATGTCAGCGGCAGCATAAATTCTACAATCCCAGATTTCTGCACTGAAAATCAGTTCATTGACTAATGTGCACAGGGGGACCAAGCTCTATCAATAATAATACACAGCATTAAGTAGTAGTTTGGCAAGAAACTAGCATATTACTCAAAAGTGCACTTGTAGTTATGTATGGTGCTGCTGAGTTGAAAAAGTTTACAAATGAATGACGTACCAGTATTAATGCGCACACCTATGCAACTGGCCACTGACCATGTTGGCCCCACAGACAAGTAAATTATCTCTGCACTTTAGAGTTTAATCTGCCCTTGGAAGCTGCCCAGCAGCAGCACTGAAATGCAATGCAGAGAGTTAATTATTAGTTAATACTACATGTTGCCCATAGAAACGTTCATGCAGGAAACTTCATTATGATGGTTCATGATGGAGTGCTCAGAAGCAACAACAGCTAGACAGATTATAACCAGTTTGGAGGTCTCCTGCACAAGAGAAGTCATGCCTTCTAAAGAAGGCTGAGACAAATCAGAAGACATAATGTAGATGAATTTCTCCTGCCTTTCCTGTTAGAAAATCAGGCAAGTGGAAAATGCAGAACTGCCCCTTTTCCTTTGGTTTCATGTCTCAGCATGTCATCTTGCACTCTTAATGCCACCGGCTTCTGAGAAAAGAATGACCATTATGGAAAGGAAGAAGGAAAGAACAGAGACAGAAGAAAAATCTGGCATGCTTTGAAGGTAGTAAATGGCCACACAGCCAGTCCTTTTTCTTCTAGTTAATTATTTGATAAGGAGCTGGACACTCATCCATAGCATAAGGGTTCTTGGGTGCTTCACAAGGACCTTACAAACACAAGGATGCATGGGTACTATATAAGGACCTTTACAACCAGTGCCCACTGATTAGTTCATCCCCCACCAAAATGGAACCACTGGAAATGCAGCAGCCAACAAATGCTTGTCAGAGATGGTGAAGACAGGAAGCTGCATATGGAAATTGCATAGGCATTTGTAATTATTTGGCTGGTCCAAACTTTTCCAACCAAAAAAAATGTTAACAGCCACAAAACCCAGGGAAAACAAGAATGATTTATTTGCTTCATTTCTTTTTCTGTTCACCTCTAACAAGTATGTGAGCCAGAACATTAGAAATAATGCCCTGACTCCTCTGAAAAATTGCTACAGGATCTTTAGTGATCACAAGTGCTTAAGATCTTCATCAGCCACACTGCACCACTACCTGCATGCTGGCCTCTGCTTGAAGCTGGTTTAGAGAAAAGATCACCACCTATGGAACACCAACACCACTTCTTGCCACATCTTTTTCTTCTCTTGGACATTTCCCATCTATGCACATCTTGACCTGACCAGTGATGTTTAAAGGATCAAATGAGATTATGGGTAAAACTTTCAAAAGCACCACAGGAGCCCAAGTTCTATTTTCAAAAGTGATTTAGATATGTAATAGATTTTTAAAGATTGTTCACAACAGATATCTTCATCATACAGATGTTTTGTTTTTACAGCTGGTATTATCAAAGGAGTGTATGGCTGCCATGCTCCCATGGACGTGTAACTGGATTGGGTACCTAACCCTATTGATCTCCTTTGAAATTCCCAGACTCTTATTTTTTGTGGAAGTCTCATGTTTACAGAATCAGGGCACTAACAGAACGGACTACATCCCTGGATAAAACTGATAGCATAGCATCTGTCTCCCTACATATTTCTGTCCATACACCTTCAGTCCTTACCAATGACACCTGTGCTAATTCAGCTGTATCCCTCCGCAGCAGACACTGCCAATTCCTACAAATCGTATGTTAGTTTTGCCCTATAGAGAAATATCCATCAGTGAAAGAGATAAGACAACCAGATTAGCTTCCATTGGTAATCGACAGTAGAATAGAATTTAAAGCCAGTTTTCCACACAAAGAAGGCTGCATAGAGCCCATTATGCCACCAACACAAGCTCTCACAAGTACTTCACAACTATTCCTCAAAAAGCTGAGTTACCTGCATAATTAGTTCCCAGTACAGTACTTCGGAATAGTAAGATGTTTGCTATTACTATAATACCAGTGCAACTTCAGGGTTGTAAGTGGAAAAACAATTATTTGATATTAATTACAGTACCGTAATTGCACCAACATATTGACTGGGTTTGTATAATAATTTCAGCATTAAAGAGACACGTCCCTTATGCAAGAGATGTACCATAATTATGTATTTACCACACGTTCAAAGTTAAATTACTCCTAGACATATTCAAGATGTATTGCGTTCTCAGAGTTGCAAGTGCTCCTACTGGTGGCATAGTGAGTGCCAGCCAGACTTTCCCCCATGAAGACCCAGATTTAGATACTGTCCTGGTATAGAGCAGACTCGAATTTGGTAATTTCTGCTTTTTCCCCTCATCACCATATTTCTGCAGATGGCATGTGCCCAAGCAATCAAGCAGAGTGACTAAATCTGGGGGGAAAGCTCCTCCAGAGCAAAGCTAGGATTCCCCCAGTTATTCCGAACAGTCAACCTGTCAATACTGTTCTACTACAACACTGTGGAAAATACGGTTTCAGACCTACGACAAGATGCCTCCTCTGGGCCAGACTCAGCACTGCACTATGTAACCGGAAAGCAGGGAGAAGGCCCTCACTGGGGAATATTCTCCAGTGCAGACAGCCCGCTATGTGTAGCCAGGTGGCTGGCTGGGCACCACCTCCTCAGTGGGCCTCAGTTCAAGGGATATTCCAAGGGGAGGCAGAGCAGAGATGAGCCAAAGGAGGGAGAATGCCATTCAGGGGCAGGAAGATGCAAGGCTAATATGGACTTGTATCCCAGTGATTCTGTGCCCCTGAAATGGCCATTGGAACAGGAGCACATGTTAGCAGAGCCTGGGGGCTGACTAAGCCTGTGTCCTGGGCCTTACCAGCCCCACAAGCATCTGCGTAGAAGAGACGCAAACTGAGTCCCCTCCATTCTTGTGCAGGCACCTGGTCTAGTTCAAGGATGTATGTGACTCTTAGAATCTAAGGGCCAGTAGCAGAGATTTCTTCTCTCTGCCACGGTATTTACATCGGTTCCGTCCAGCAACGGGTCTTTATTCTGCGCAATGATACAACCCAGAAAGGTCATCTAATTACAAAAAACAATACTTATTGGATGCATTAATGCTTCTGCAATTTTAATAGCAATATGATCGCTGGGATTTATATTATTTTCCCTTTCTGATTAATTATTTACACAGACAGGCAAGGGTTATTAAGAATGTGTGCGCTTTCCTGTGCTGCAAAGAGATTTTAAAAGGAGAAGGAGAAGACACGCAGACACTCAACATTTGAGCACAGACTGTTTTCATATTCCATGACTTAGCAATGGGTCTGTCCTTGCCCAGCGATGGAACCTCACTCATTTAGAACAAAAATTTTTGAGCTGGGACATGTTTGTTTAAATACATTTATAATGCTACAGCTTTCTTGTTTGCTGGGCTGGTACTGGGGGCACCAAGGTTAGTCTTAACATAGTCAGAGAGCATCTTCCCATCAGCCCACTCAGATGCCAGACACAGAGGAACCCAGAGCAGCAGTGCTGCAGAGTCTGATCTGGTGCTAATTGCTTTTGCTAACAAGGCTACACAGGCAACTGGTTCAATGGGGAAGTTTTGTCTTTAATGGTTAATGATCTAAGTACTACGCTTTGCATAAGGACCCCCTTTGAATGTGCTGTCCATTGATTCAGAGAGCAGAACAAATCCGACTTGCCAAGACAGAGTATGCCCAGGGCCAGATTTTCAGAGACACTGAGCAATCACAACTCCCATTGACTTCAATCAATGACAAGTCTGTATTTCTGAAAATCAAGCCTAAGGATATGCCTACACTCCAATACATTTTGCCTGCATCTTTCAGCTCCTCATAGGATACGTCTACACTACAATAAAAAAACCCAGGGTAGCAAGTCTCAGAGTTTGGGTCAAGGGACTCGGGCTAGCACTAGGGGGTTAAAAATAGCAGGGTAGACTCTCAGACTGAAACCCGGTGAGGAGGGAGGGTTTCAGAGTGTGCACTCCAACCTGAGCCTGACCGTCTACATTGCTATTTTTTGCCAAGTAGCATGAGCTTGAGTCGGTTGACTCAGGCTGTGAGATTCACTACCACAGGTTTTTATTGCCGTGTAGACGTTCCCTAGGAGGAGTTGAAAGATGTGAGCCATACAGAGATCAGCCATATCCGATAATGCTACAAGGTCCAGTCAGCCAGTGAGCCACTTTAATTCTTATGCCTACTTTATGCCCAGGTGAATTTCTTTCTATATTTAGTGCATTACATATTAGAATCTGTTGGTTCATTTCCTGCAAGCCTAGCTTTTTATACAAAACTGCACTGTTATCTTCATGAATTTTAATTGCGGGGGAGGGGAAGAGGAAGAGGGAATTCACAGAGAGGGAAAGACAAAATCCTGATGCTTTATGCTGTTCAATTCACTCTGCTTCGAAACAAATTGGTACCACCAGCTTTTAATTAGTTGGCAGTTTGGTGCCCCAATGTTTCTTTATAAGAAAGAATTTTACTCATGAATAATAATTTTATGAAAAAGATATTTAAGGAATGAACAGAAGAGTCTATAGCACAAAATGACAAACACCGCTCTGACTGGGAGTCTGTCATTAATGACAGAAGAACAGTCATTTAAAAAAAAAGAAGAATCTATATCATCCAAGAGCTACAAAATACCAGAGAAAGATTGCAGGCAGACAGACTAAAAAGAAAAATGGTTCCAAGTACCAAAAAAAGAGTAAACACAAGAGAAAATGATAAGAGCAAGGTCCAAGTGGGGTGACCCTTTAAGATCACACAGTAAACTCATGAGTCAGGGGAGAAGTGGGAAAGTTCATGAGATATGGTGGCAGATGCAGCTCTCTCTCTCATATCTGTTTTTATGGCAAGCTATATATCACATACTCACTCCAGGACAAATTGCAGCCTGCCCCTGCAGGAAGGTGCAAATAGGGTGACTAGTCAGCAAATGTGAAAAATTGGGATGGGGGTGGGGGTAATAGGAGCCTATATAAGAAAAAGACCCAAAAATCAGGACTGTCCCTATAAAATTGGGACACCTGGTCACCCTAGGTGCAAATAGGGTGTGAGAAGAGAGCACAAGGGGCATTCTCAGATCTCTGCACTGGGAAGCAAGTCTAGCCACAGTTGCAGTCCTTGCTCCTGACTCATGCTACCAGCCTGCCCAAAAGGGGACAGGGGAGGAAATGGCATCATGGCGCACACACACACGAGTCAGCCTAGTCATGAGTTTACACTACACAACCCTTAAAAGTCACAATGTATCCCTGAGCCTGACTGTAGCTATGCAATGAGGCAAATTCAAGCCAGAATTTTTTCAGCAAATGGAGTGTGTTCGGAGCATGGGTCATGTCTACAGTAAAAGCCTAGCTCCGCAGGCTGTGCTGAAACACAAAACCAGGAATGTTTGCTTACCTCAGACAGGGAAGGAATTCTGCTGCTCCAACAAGGCGGTGGAGAAAGCTAGCTCTATGTCTGTGGTATGGTGCTGCTAGGAATTGTAGGTAACCACGCCCTTAGCAGGAAAGGCTTGCTGAAACTCCAGGCAGGGCAGTGTCTGAGGTAGGGTGACCAGATGTCCCAATTTTATAAGGACAGTCCTGATTTTTGGGTCTTTTTCTTATATAAGGTCCTATTACCCCCCAACCCCCATCTCAATTTTTCACATTTGCTGTCCGGTCACCCTAATGAGGAGGACTTAGAATCATGGCTCCATGCAGATGGAGTTCTACCAGAGGGCATGAAAGGCCAGGTCTTGAGGAGTTTTTTTTCCTCTCCATCTTCTGTTATGAACTTCACAGTAGAGTAAATCTCAGGTAGCAGTCAGGCCTGCTGTGCAGGAAAACGTTAAGTATGAATAAGAAACCCTTCCATCACACAGTCACAGAAAGCATGCTTCCTGGGGCTTGAAAGGCAGCTGTGCCTTAAATGATTTGCTCTTTAATAGGCTTTTTAAAAAAGAAAAAAAAGAAAAAAATCTGTAATCAGCATGTGAACTCTGAAAAACCATGGTTTGGTTTAGAGAGTAAGCAGCTCTGAGTCTGGCGAACTCACACAGCCTCCAATTCCCAGCCTAGCACACAATTGCCCGATCAGTCAACACCCTTGATGCAATTTTCACATTTGATGTTTTATATTAAGAATAATGAACTTTCAGAAGATGTTATCTGACACACCAGGTAACTCTGCATCTTTTATTTTTTAGCTCTTTGAGAAACAGAATTAAACGCAACATAAACCCAAGAACATAGCACAGGGCAATGACCTATAAGGCCCCAGTCAGATCCCCGTCGGCATATTCTTGTGATTATGTGTAGTCTACTGAAATCACTGAGGATCTGCATGGGCCCAGGAGTCTCCCCACACAAATCCACTTAAAGGACTGAGACCTATGATAGGCCCACAGTAACCCTCTCATGGGAACACCTACAGAAGCAGGGCTAGGGGAAAGGAAATGTGTCACAGATCTCCTAGAGGAGCTTGCCCACAAATTGAATCATAGGACTGGAAGGGACCTTGAGAGATTATCTAGTCCAGTCCCCTGCAGGGGAGATGGTGGTCACCAGATGGAGCAGGCCACAGTTCTGCCACCAGAAGCCAACAGGTTGAAATCCTAGAGGATCTGGAAGAAGCAAAACTCATCTGTATGGAGATGCTGTCTCTCCTCACTGGCTGTGGGGTCCAAGAAGCCATGCTACCCACGATTCCCCAAGCTTCAGCTAACTTTGGGACCTCTTTGAAGTGGGAGCTCCATGGAAAAGTCATAACTGTGTCTGATATTCCCTTTCCCTAGTAATCTGCATGGGGCTGGTGGAATACTGACCCTTCCCCCCTAGAGTCCTGCTCTCAACCTGCCATCTCCTACTTCAAACCCACCTACTATTTAGCCCTGGCTACCTCATGGATGCCTTCCTCTCTCCCTCATGGGGAATTCACAAACTGATGAGCTCTGGGGCACCATTTCAATGCGGCACAGAGTAAACTCAAAGGAAGAGCTAGGGATTCAAGAAGCGCTTTTGCAGACAGGGAACCAAAGCATACGGAGTAAGGCACTGTATGGAGTGAGTGCCATATTTCAGTTTTACATGCTTCGTGAGGTGGGAGTGAATCGACTTGTCTTACTAGTGCTGCCATCACTTCACTGACTGGGCACATGAGAATAGAGACTGAAAGTTTTAGTATCAAAGTTTAGATGGGGGCTTTCTGATGGGGCAGAGAGAAAGAAAGGGATTTTTTTAGATTCAAATGCAATATTAGCAGCATATTGACTAGATAAGGTTTAGTTCTGCTCCATTCTGTGCTGGGATTTTTGGATGAGTATTCACCACAACCTTAGCATCCTACCACACCGCTGAGTTATGTAGGGAAGCAGTAATGATGAGGACTGTCCTGGTATCGGTCAGACTTCTCATGTGCCAACACCCCAGCTTGGGACACAAATGGATAAACAGCCAAATGCAGGGGACAAAAAACAATTATGAATGCAGGAAATTTTAAAGGACTCATTCCTTTAGTATAACTTTCTCTGTCTCGAACATCAGCTTCGTGATTCTTTATCTCTGATGTCAATCATGATCAAGGACAATATGCAGGGATTAGAGATAGGCAAAAAATTGTATGCAAACAAGAGAGTTGCTGGAAAAATACAGATTTTTGGGGTGACAAACTATTCACAAATTCGGGTCAGTTTTGGTGAACTGTTTTGATCAAAAAAATCAGAAATGTCAAAATGGTTCATTTTGGGAAAACGTTTATTTCAGAATTTCCCTACGTTTTCTTTAAAAAAAAAAAAAAAACAAACTACCTGTAACAAACATTTTTAAAAGCCAAAAAATGAAACATTGAAAAGTTGGGGCTGAATGAAATATTACTTTCAACCCAAAACACATTTTTTCAACTTTTTCATTTCCCTGAGAAATTTGAATTTTGTTAAAATTTCGGTTCAATCTGAAATTAGCCCTCCCCGGCCTTCCAATTTTTCATTTTGGCTCCAAAAAATGAAAAATTGGTTATTTGCCCAGCTGTTGTGGTGGGGGAGGGGCCCAATTTGTATGGAGTGTAGGTTACTTTGGTACTAAAGTGAGTGATATCCTTCAAAATGGGGGGCACCACAGTGTATCATGATCAGTTAAACTGGAGCCAGAGGGCCCACACTCCCTGGAGGGACTAACATGGACTGGACACTAGTCCACGAACTGGGAACAAGAAAAGTTAAGCACCTCAGCCAGATGGGCACAGCAGTGCACTGGGTTTAATGAAATTCCACTTGCCCCATGAACACACACAAAGTCTGTAGTGGAACCACTGGTTACTCTAACTACAGGCCAACTAGAATGGCACTGCAGTGCCACACACCAGGTCTCAATGTCACTCACTCAAATTTGGCCTGGCTGCCCCTCTACCGTGACAGAGGGTCAGCCAGGACAAATCTGACACGTTAGGCCTATGAGGAAAGGGCAGAACTCTGAAGTTTTGCCTAGGATGGCAGGTGGTTTTGAGCAGCCTCTGAGTGGAGCAGCAAATTGAACCTGGGTCTTCTGAGTGGTCACCCCAACCACTGGGCCTGTCTTCTGCTTGTGTTTCAAGACACCTGAGAAAGGACACCAACCTGTTATAGCGAGAGCTTGCCAATATTTCTTTGTTCCTAATATTTCTCTCTGTGGGACTGGCTGTCACTAATTTTTCTCAGCCTCTAAGATAGTTATCAGTGACTTTTCTAATGCTGCTTTCAGAGCTATTTCCTATTTTTCATTAATCTAGCTGATAAGACTTTGCTGTACCATATTTACTTCTGATTTCCAATTCTAAGGAAAAGCAAACAATGCGGAAACCTTTAATTTCACATTTTCCCCCAGCTGGTAAAAATGATAGCTAGATATGCACGCACCAGTATAATCATCTCCTAAACAAATGGCACAATGACAAACGGAGTGGGGGGGGGAAAAGAGTACTGCACAAGCTGGTGTTTTCAATTTAGAAAGTATGCATTATTTACACTGCCATTATTCCACTCAATTTGAGTTCACGCTTTAGTCCTAATTTCAGTATAATCAAAGTCAATGAATATTTAATCAGCATTGCTTCCAGAAATTGAGTAATGCCATTAACATAATGTCCCCAGGACTTCACTGCCGATTTTCCTCAATTGCACGGGACTTCCATGCCTTCCCCCCCATCCCCTTCTTTAACCAGTTGATGTTCAGAGCTTCACCTCAGTTGGTCAGATAAGGTGAAAACGGTCTACATGATTTCTTTTAAAAGCATAGACATTTCACCACCCATACTGATTCAGCCTAGTGTGTGAGTTAAACAAAATATGCTGTTTTCATTAGCTCCATCCTAATACAGGAATCTGTGATAATTAAAAAAAGAGTCCAATTGCACTTATATAGCACCTTGCATCAAAGGATCTCAAATCATTTTGCAAACAATTAATTCTCACACCACCTCTGGTAGGCTGGCAGTGGTTATTGCTATATGCATTCTATAGATGGGCAAAATGAAGCAGAGAGATGTCAAATGACTAGTTGACTGCCACCTAGTACATTAATGATAGTTTGGTGTAGTGCTCAGGTGTCCTGATTAACTCCATGTTCCTTTTTCCAACCAACAGACTGTGCTGCCTCCCCCCCAACAAGAAAAGCATCAGTACATATTAATATTTATGAACAATGCAAAATTACAGCGTAAAAAAGAAACTGGTCAGACATTCCAGAGCTGCTAAAAGTCATAAAAAAATATATAGCTTTTGAGCTCTATTCTACACATACACACCCCTCCAGTGAGTTTGCTTCTAATCTATCAAGTTTTCTAACATGACCATCACTATAACATCTAGACTATGCATCCAATTAATGTCCTGTAGTTGTCCTTCTCTGGCTGCATTCATATATAAAGGCCTTCACTATGGCACATGAGTATCTGAAGGGTATAGATTTAAAACACTAGACAAATTCCAAAATTCCCTATTCCCTAAATTCCTAGTTAAAGTTTTAATGAAGTCTGAGTCAGCAACTTTGCTTAGGTTGCCCAGAAATCTGAATCTCAATTGCTCTTTCATTAGATTAGAATGGATTCCTTTACACATTAAGCAGGGGAGCTCAAAATGTAAGTTCACTTTTGCAAATGCTGACAACATATACAATATAATAACTTGGTCAGACTATGTAAGGATGTGTATCCCGAATGTGGTTCCTATCTGTGATAGGGAAAGTTTCAGTAATATTTATCTTCATTGCACTTTCACAAAGCATCTCGTCTGAATTCCATGATCCTAAGTTCAGATGAGATCAGGAACTGACCCTTGAAGGCCATTGCTGTTTTTAGTCTTTAGTACAAAAACCATGCTACATCTGACAATTGCTCTGAAGAGATCTGAGAATGCAGAAATGGACATGGTAACATAAGCACTTTTCAGCGTAACAAAAGGTAAAATATGAAGCTCTCCCGGGAAAAAGAAATGAGGCTAGCAGTAGAATTGTCAGAGGGAGTTGGGTTATGCTTTAATGCACAGTATGTAGAAGACTTCTCTCCAACAATTGTCTTCAAAACTTTGTCATTCCAGTATTTTCTTAAAGAGCTCATAAGCTTTTGAGGGGTATAATTAAGCAGAAAAATGTTCTACAGCTTTGCTGGGTTGACAACATCTGGCATTCATTGAGCAGGACCAGTTCAAGCAATTTGGGGTCCCCTTGTAAAGGTACATGAACGAGTCTTCAGCCGCAAAGCCTATTTGCAATAAGACCTCAGATCCCTATTCTTTGTCATTTGAAACGGTTCACTTTTACAGATGGCGAGAAGGAAAAGGTGTGTGAATGAGAGAGCAAAATTTGCAACGGTCTACAAAGGAAAATGTCTCATTTGGCCTCGTAGCTCATGTCAGCAGCGAGCACTAGTTCATCGCACACGGTGAGCATTAGCAGTAAACATCACATGATGCTAGGACCCTCATCATCTGCAGCTGAAGGTCTAGCAGCATTTTAACCAGCCTTGCCATTCATGACAATGAATGATCCGAGTCCAGCAGTGACCTCTGACTGTTTGGAGCTTAAGGAAGACACAGGTATTGTAGTCAGCCTCTCAGTAGCAGAAGGTTCTGCCATCTAGTCCACCCAGCACCCTCTCACACTTGGCTGACTAATGTAATAGCTTTAGGTGTTATCCTAGGGAGACCCCACTACCCTTTTGGCTGGCAGTCAAGAATCATAGAGCCAGCTGTCTGCCAGTGGCATTGGAAAAGAAAAATGGTGAGTTTAGCCTGAATTTGTGGATTTTACTGAATTCAGGTAAAACTCAGTTATTGTGATAATGTCGGAGGAGAAGGAGAAGAAGAAAGGCATCATACATTTCCCTGCTGCAGCACATGGGCCGTGTTAGAACAACAGACATGCATACAAAGATCAAGTATTTGCAGCAGTGTGAGGAGAACTTATTTTGTAGTGGGATTCATATATTAGGAGAAAGGAGAACTGGTGCTCTGAGAATGACAATTAAGCAGGGAGGAAAAAACCTAGAGACAAACTTTGTGGGCTTCCACTATGTATTGTCAATGCTGCAGATAATGGGTTACAAATCATATTGTATAATGGGAAATAACATTTATCCATGAGCACTTATGTTTTCCATTAATAGATTAAGGTAGGCTAGTACTGAAATACTTATGAACTACAGTGTAAAGCACTGATGATGGGCAGCCGTGTAGCTGTAATGGTTCTGCACATTAAAGATACAGGCCTGATCTACACTACAGAGTAAGGTCAACATAAGGCAGATTACATCGATCTAACTCTCTAAGCATCTACAGTAAAACATATCTCCCACAGATGTAACATGCTCACCACACCGACTTAACTCCACCTCCGCGAGAGGTGTAGCACTTAAGTCGATATAGTTAGATCAACGCAGTGTCAGTGTAGACATTACCTTGCTTACATCAACTGTTGCTGCCTTTCAGAAACTGTGCCCACAGTGCCCCACACTGGCAGTTAAATTGATGCAAGTGCCTCTTGTGAGGATGCGCACCGCCAACACAAGCAGCACAGTGTGGACATGTAAAACCGATGCAACTACTGAGGTGGCTGCACATCGACGTAATTTAGATTGACTTAATTTTGTAGTGTAGATGTGCCCTTAGTACCATGTGTTTTGCAATGCAAGACTGTAGCAATCTGCTACCTGATGTGGAACAGACATTGCTGATAAATAGATAAAGAGGATCAAATCTCATACAGTGTGTGTAGCGCTGTCCTGGGCTGACTGATCTGTCTCTAACAGATCCCTGAGGTCTCTCTCCTTTTAAAAAGAAAGA
The DNA here is from genome assembly GCF_025201925.1 of Gopherus flavomarginatus. Classification (NCBI taxonomy): domain Eukaryota; kingdom Metazoa; phylum Chordata; order Testudines; family Testudinidae; genus Gopherus; species Gopherus flavomarginatus. Next base: position 108,680,588 of record NC_066623.1, on the reverse strand, counting down.
CTTTGGTAACACTTGTGTAGCTTGTCTTGCCAATGTAGTGTAACTGAACTGAGTTAAATGACTAGGTGGATTGTGGCTCTTAACATCAAAACTTTCGTCTCAAGGGCCCAGACCCTCACAGGCCCTGAAAAATCTATGTAAAGTCCAAATGCAGCAGAAGAGGTTGGATCCTACTGCTGTTTGTACAGCACTAAGCACGGTGGGGTACTGGTCCATGACTGGGGCTCCTACGTGCTACTGCAATACCAATTAACTGTCTGCGCTTGTGCTACTACTAATCTGATACCTTTCACACCCTCTAAAATCACCTATGTGCAATTCTTAAAAGTTCTGATTTTAAAACGTGCACCAACACTTTGTAACAACTCTGAGGACTGAGAGTGTATAACAAACATTCATTTATTACACCTCTCACTGTTCAATGATGGGAGGTAATTACTACAATATACATTTTACATTGGTAAACAGAAGTCTAAACAACTGGATTGCCAAAATCCACAGGTTAAGTCAGTGGCAGAGTTGGACAAAGAACCCAGGCATCCTAGAACCAAATTTATTCCTCCCAAGGTCACACATTCTTATCCTTCAGAGAACAGATTTAGCATTGGTCTGTGTTTTATTTTCACTGTCTTAATTGTTTTCCTACTAGTGAGGGCTCATTGCATGTTTATTGATTGGTTTTTAATCCACTAATTGTCTGTGGTTGTGGGCTTATTTAATTACGATTCAAAAAAAGGCCTGGTAAATTGTCCTACAGAAACATCACAGTGCAAGATTCTTTGGCAATGATAACTCAGAGAGAAGTTAGAGATAACAACATGTGGGGCTACCTGTTCACTGGAAATCTCTGTAAGAGCAGATATAACTTTGTGCATCCAACTGTGGCTTAGTACAGAAGTCCTGCCTGATTTCCAGCAAGTAGGGAGTTAATTCCTTCTTAGATCTCACACACATGTACAGGGTGGAGTGACCTAGCAGATCCTGAAACTGAAGGCCCACTAAAACAACTATATTTACTAGTGTAACAGGGCTTCTTCTCCGCCTCGGTGGGTCCCGCGCTTCCTTCTAGTCGTGGGTCAGGATAGCGTCTCGTCTCTCAGAATTTCCACCCTCTGTTTATAGGGTTTATAGGGTTGACAGGGAAATTCTGTTTCCAAACAGCCTTCCCGTTTCTGGGCCTGCTAGGCCTTCACTGCTTCACTTCCCCACGCTCTTTGGCTCATTTTCCCCACTTTGCTTGGGCAGGGTTCCTCCCGATCCTCCTGCCGGGCAGGAAGAACCTCTAGTCTCTGGTAGTCCTTCGAGGTGTGGCAGCACAACAGAAAATGCACAGCTCAGTCTCTCCCCTCCAGCAGGGTCCTTTTCTTCAGGTCTTTGGACCTGGAAGGGTCTTTAGCTCCTGTTCAAAGCAGGGTTTCTCCCCAATCTCTATACCTGTGGAGTTCTCCTCTGGTTCTTGGCAGCTTCCACACCACTCAGCTCTCCAACAGCTCGCCTCCACTCTCACAACACCTATCACCCACCCTGACTGACTAGGGGGGAGGCTTTTAACCCATTCTGGCAGGTTCATAATTGGCTCCAGCTGTCCTAATTAACCTGGAGTAACCCCTGCTCAGTTACCAGGAGGGACCTGCTTATCCTGAGGCTAATATATCTTCCTTCCTGCACTCTCCAGTAGCCATCTGGCCTGACCCTTTCACAAGTCTGAATGAAAATTCCTGTGAGAAGGAAAAGTTCCACTCCCTGGTCATGACAGGGCTAGGCTGTACCCCAAGTTGGGAGGTTTACAGTTTTTCTAGTGATTTAAAATTATTTCTTTCCAATCACTTGTGACCAGTGCTGCCTAAAATGGCAAGTGTAAAACTTTCTGGAGGAAGTTGTGCTGACTCAAGGGCTGTTCTTCCAGTGCTGAATCTGCTGAGCCACTCCCACCAGTCTCGCTTTAGTTTTTCACGGCTACATTTCGGCTTCAGAAACTCAGGGCCTGATCAAAGCCCACTGAAGATAATGGGAAGACTCCCATTATTAAATTCAAGGGGCTTTGGAGCAGCCCCTGTATGTCTGACTATCATATCCGCTTGCATAAATGCTGTGCACACGAGCAAATCCAAACTTTTACACAGGCTAATCTGGGCACATGGGAAATCCTTAAATACTATGGTAACAGACAGAATAGGCAACCCTAAATTACATGGAAGATTAATAAAACCTGGACAAGGAACTCTGCAACTCTACAGATAGATTGAGGTCTACCCTAAAACTAGGTGCACAGAATAAATTTGTCCCCTCATCATCCTGGTTATATATAAAAAATGCTTCTATCTACAACATGAAAAATAATGTAACATGTATTACACAAAGATTTTAAGACCTGTGTATACATGGTGGTTCTGTAATGAGTCAGGAAAACCCATGACTTAGCTTGTAAACGAAACTTAATATTCTCCCTTCTTCCCGTTGTACAGAATGCCATTTGCCCAGGTACAAGACTGATTAGATGAAAAATAAACTAATTCACCTTTATTTGCTGGCGTGAAATTCCATTTCCTTTACAACTCCAAGATGACCACCACCCTCGGAGATAGGCCCTTTAAAAAGCAACTTTCTAAAGGGGAATATGTTCAATCACCCCAATAATTTTCATTTAAGTCCTTAAGAAACTATGTACGAAATATCAGCCAGAAGCCTGAAATGCTTGCAGCCTGTTTGAGTGAAGGGGTTTTCAGAACCCATGCTCTTTGGTGAAGTCAACCTGTAATTCCACGAAGTCCAGTATGCTGGGGATAGCACTTATCCCTAGGAAATGCATGATAATTTCACCATAGCAAGCAGTTATGCATTTGACAATTAAATGCTCTGGTCAGCACTTAAGGCCAAAGAGCTCTACCCCTGAGATGGTGCCTGCTGATTCTTTCCTTCGGAATGGTGTCAATACTGCAATTGACTCCAGACCTTTGCCTACAGGAAACCAAGTTCTAATTTAATCATATTGAGCAGAGTGTCAGGAGCTCGAGAAAGGAATAGTATTCACTTCAGTCAAACAGCAAAGCAATGAGGGGTTTGAGACAGCCAACGATGGGACACAATTTGCTTAGTTTTTTTTTTAAAAAGCTTTCCCCCCCCCAAATAAGCATATGATACCTTGATCCCATCTCTTCCTTATTAAATTGGACACATTAAAAAGGTCTGGGGAAGGGGGAGTTCATCTCAATGTTTAAATGTACTTAATGGTGAACTGGAAGTAACAAAAATGAAAGAAATCAAGAAAATTGCATCAGAACCAAACTCATTAGCAAAATGCCTGTGGTTATCATCATGGGAGTTCAGTGGCAGTACATGGGACTATTAGGGCTGGCACCCAGGTTCCCATGAACAAGTGTGCTGCCCGACACCACGTACTTGGCCAAGCATCTCTCCTGTTGCTGGAGGGGAAGGTGGGAGTTGGAATCAAGGAAAAATCCACACAACTGCCTCTCCAGGTGCAAAAGAGGAGATGCTCCTGGTCTTGTCCAGCTGCATCTCTGATGTTAGAGAGAGAGAAAAAAAAACTATAGCAAATAAAAGGGACTTGAACTTGCTATGTCCAATACACCTGCCAAAGGATTATCATCTTGCAGTTTATGTGCCATTTACCCTTTCTTTCAGATCATTGGTAAGACCACACCTGATACCTATCCCCACACATCTGCACAAGATGCTTTTCCATTTAGCACCACCATTACTGTAAGGATCTTCAGGTAATACACTAGAGATCATAATATCCAAGCAGCAGCAGAAATGATCCAGAAGAAGGCAGTGTAAAGTGGCTCTACAAATGAGCAATCAGTGCACTGGAAGTCAGCTGCAGGGGGGAAAGGGACAGCAATTGAACGTTATCTGTCCACAAAGATGTGGAGTAGGAAACATGGACTTGGTTTAGACCATGACTATCAAACAAGAGCATATTCTACATGAAATCCATTATATGGAAACTTTTCCTCTAATCCTTATGTTCCAAGAACAGTATCTTAACATGATATTTCACTGGAGAGGGGCAATAATTTTAGGTGCATATGTAACGCCGACAGGCCCCGGTCATCAGTGGCCAGGATCAAAGCTGGAACCTCTGGAGCTTAGTGCATGCGCCTCTACCACGTGAGATAAAAGCCAACTGGCTGGCAGCTAAGGCTGTAGAGCAGATTCTCTCTCTCTCTCTCTCTCTAAGCAGTCACTAGATGGGACAGAACACCACACCCAGGAGGTGTGTGGGTTACACACAGATATGCATAACTCATTTTTTTAGTTGTTATATGGACTTCAGGAGACAAACATGTCAGGAGACAACAACTTATTCAGCTTAATAACTTATTCAGCCAAATTTAGCCCAGAAATCATAGTTTCATTCTACTGTGAGCACAGATTCGGGGCTGGTGTTTTTTCCCCCTCATGGACACTAAAATGGAGTAGGCCCTGCACAAAGACAGACCAAAAGTATATACTTCCTCTTTTAAGACCCTGTCTTCAGTTGCTTGTAACTTTAGTCCATGTTGGGTGTCTGCCTTGAGCGGATTATACATTATTATTGCGAAGTTGGAGTAAAAATGGTTCAGCCATTTCCAAGAACAAGATTGGCAAAACAGTGTATTTTTCCCTAATGATAATTTTGTGGTTTTACAAATGTTTAATTGAGAAGCTCTTGCGCACCCTTACTTGGGAGCTGAGACAGGGGTTCCCTTTATGTCCGCCATGCACCTTATGCTATTCCCATGGGAAAAGTACCAAAATCTGGCCAAATGATAAAGCTTTGGGGGAAAAAATGCAGTTTGCACAGGCTCAGTCAAGACTTGTTAGAATTTGGTAGCTAAATTCTTCAAAGCTTGGGTCTGCAGTGAGCATGCCCAGTCCAGGCTAAAGGGGCTGACAGGACTGTCTCTGAAATTGCTGTTCCTGGTTGAATGAATAGGGGTCCTGTCGAAAAAAATAGCATGTGGCCATATAGGTAAAGACTAGATACGAATACATCTTAGGGCTGCTGATTAATCGCAGTTAACTTATGCAATTAACTAAAAAATATGAATCACAACTAAAGAAAATTAATCACAGTTTTAATTGCCCTGTTAAACAATAGGATACCAATTGAAAATTTGTAAATATTTTTGATGTTTTTCTACATTTTGATATATATTGTATTCTGTGTTGTAATTGAAATCAAAGTGTATATTATTATATTACAAATATTTGCACTATAAAAAATTATAAAAGAAATCCTATTTTTTCAATTCACCTCATACAAGTACTGTAGTGCAAAGTGCAACTTACAAATGTAGATTTTTGTTATATAACTGCACTCACAACAAAACCATATAAAACTTCAGAGCCTACAAGTCCACTGTCCTACTTCTTGTTCAGCCAGCCACTAAGACAAAAAAGTTTGTTTACATTTACAGGCGATAATGCTGCCTTCTTCTTATTTACAATGTCACCAAAAAGTGAGAGTAGGCATTTGCATAGCACTTTTGTAGCCAGCATTGCAAGGTATTTATGTGCCAAATATGCTAGATATTCCTATGCCCCTCCATGCTTCGACCACCATTCCAAAGGACATGCTTCCATGCTGACAACGCTCATTAAAAATAATGAGCTAATTACATTTGTGACCCAAGTCTTTGGGGCAGAATTGTGAACAAGAAGCAGGAAGCGTTATCTCCTGCAAATGTAAACAAATTTGTTTGTGTGAGTGATTGGCTGAACAAGGAGGAGGACTGAGTGGACTTGTAGGCTCTAACATTTTACATTGTTTTATTTTTGAACGCAGGTTTTTGTGTATAATTCTATATTTGTAAGTTCAACTTTCATGCTAAAGAGATTGCACTACAGTACTTGTATTAGGCGAATTGAAAAATACTCTTTTTTTACAGTGCAAATATTTGTGATAAAAATATAAAGTGAGAACTGTACATTTTGTATTCTGTGTTGTAACTGAAATCAATATATTTGAAAATGCTGAAAACATCAACAAATATTTAAATAAATGGTATTCTATTATTGACTAAAAAAATTAATTGTGATTAATCGCTTCACAGCCCTAATACATATGCACAAGTGCTTTACTTTACAACCTACTATCCTCTTAACACAGTTCTGTGTATATATGTATATGCTTGTTTTACACACAGAGGGATCTCCTTTGCTAGCAGGTTATTTTCTTTTCCACACTAAAAAGTACTCCCAGAAAAGAAGATTCAGTGCAGATATAGTCCTAAAGATCTTTACTTTGCCATTCAGCAGGTATAATCCTATGTTTTGGCCACTGACATTGTAAACCAGCACCCACCAGTATAAGACTAACGCCTGATCTACGGGGGGAGGGGAAGAAATCGACCTAAGATATGCAACTTCAGCTATGAGAATAGCATAGCTGAAGTTGCGCATTTTAGGTCGATTTACCTCGCAGCCTTACAGCATGGGATCAACTGCTTCCGCTCTCCCATTGACTCCGCTTCTGCCTCTCGTGGCAGTGGAGTACAGGAATCGACGGCTGAGTGATCGGGGATCATTTATAGTGTCTATAGTAGATATGATAAATTGATCCCCGATAGACTGGGTAGTGTATCTGGATCTGATGCATTATACATACATATACTGAGCTTTCTTTCCTTTTAATTTTGTCACCCTCAAGGGGAAGAAGCAGCAGCAGGATACAGAGAAATCCCCCAAATGCTTGAAGTCTATTCTATGGCCTAGTTCCATTGTCTGGAGCATGCTCTCTCCAAACCACTCAAATAGTTCTGATTGTAAGTGATTATCCAGAGTACAGTATGTTTTATTTTGTCACCTTTGCAGTCCCTTACTTCGTTTGAAAGTACTGTTCATGTGCTTTAATGAACAATTAGTAACACAGCAGTAAGGGGAGTAAAAAAGAAGAATGCAGCTGAAGCTGGGAAAACCTGCTGATACAGCCCCATCCATCTTTAGCATTCCATAACCTCAACAGCATCTGCCATGGCCACCAATTCATTAGACTGATGCAGTCTACTAAGTCTGTCCCCCCGACATCTACTAGGAAACAAGTTAAGCACTCCAAGGTAGCAAATCAATACAAAACCATTTTTCTTGGGCTTCATTGTTTCCCAGCGTTACCCTTATTAATCTTTAAGCACGGCAGCAGAGCTTTTTATTCGCTTAAACATCTGCTCTGGATTTAAGCAACAACTACATAGTAGAAGAGCATGTGCAAAGAAATCAACATCCCTCTGTCCTCCCCCCCCACAATGATATACCTGCTTCCAGGATGTAGGCAGAATGTTTATGCACAGTCAGACAGCTTTCTGAGCGCAGTTGAAGTAACCTTTAGCTCCCTGACTTTAGGTAGCACTCTTCTGTGTTTCTCCTGTTTCCTTACGTTCTGCTCTTCTCTACAGACTTTCAGGTTGGGTTCTGCTTTTCCTGCCATCTACTACAATATGAAACGCTACGTTCCGCCGCTCTGCTGCCTGAACGGAACATCTGTGTGCACATGAGGTTCAGTCTTTAGTGGAATTCTAGTTGTCGATTTCACATTTCCCACAAGGCTGGAAAAATGGAATGGTTTTGGCTGCCCCTCTGTCAGTATTTTTATGCAGCCCTGCCCATCGCTCTTGGGTAGTTACTCAGATCTAACTTCTTTCTGGAATTGGATTCATGCTCTTCAAAATGGGATAAAAAAATATCAGATTGTCTAATAGGCATTATCTCCATTCCTAGGGCCTTGGTCTAGTGAAATAGCTTACTGTATTAACAGATATAATGAGCTGTTGAAGACTCATTCTACAGGGCAGAGTTAGGGCCAGTTAACCCAGTTCAGCCCCTAGATGTTCTGCAGTATTTCCATTTTACAGTAGTATAAGAAAGAACTTTCTCCAACTGCCTGTTCAAGTTTTGTTTGTTTTCACTTTCCTCTCCAACCTACCCGGCTATCGTTCAGTATATCTGATATTCCAGTTTGGATTTCCCATAGGAATGTCCATTGGGAGGGCAAGGAAGTGAATGTTCCACTTTATTCAGAAGCAATTTTCATGTCAAGGCCTTTACATCATATTTGTCAGATGCATTAGACTGCTATCTTCTTATCAGAATCTGATCTGATGCCCAGATTGGTCACTATGTGTGTTCTTGAAAAGGCAGCGATCAAATTTTTCAAAAATCACTGCAGAGAAACTCTAAATGGGAAGGGAAACCGAGACAAGCCGCAACAGTTTTACACCTACATTTTCAAGGAGGCCAGGCTGCCTTTTGTTGGCTCATTTCATTACACCTGCAAAACTTGCCAGGATATCTTTTGCAAGTGGGCAGAAAACTTGAGACTGGGATTTGCTACTTGTGCGGGTGCAAAAAAGGTCAACACGAATTGCATATGCAAGAGGGAGCCTGGACTGAAAAAGTCTAACCCTTAATATCTAATTACAACAAACATTATGGACGTATCCAATGTATCTTGCACCACACTTACCCTCCTTTTCAGTCCCTTGCCAGCTCTCTGAAAGGAATATATGCTGATGAGACAGAGGAAAGCAGAACACACATGGCCACGCCAAGCGTACGCCTACACTGCAGTAGGGAGGTGTAATTGCAGCACATGTAGATATACCCTAGCTAGCTTCATACCAAAACCAGTGAAGCCATGGCAGCACAAACGTCAGCGTGAGCTAGCCACCCAAGTAATTACACAGGGTCCCAAGCTGATTTGTACACCCTGTGCTGAAGCTCAGGTTGCCGCCTCTTGACTGCTATCAGTAGATGAGCTAGCTAGATCAAAGCTAGGTCAGGTTTGTCTATACATGTTGCAAATACACCTCCTGAAGCAACATAGTCAGACCCCAAGATCCCGGCTGGGAAATTAATAAGTGATGCAGTTTTCATTCTTGAAGCTGAAAATAAGAAGAGTTAAAAGTAAAAAATATTTAATGGTGTCAGAGTTTGGGCTGTCTCTCAAATTTTTCAATTCCTCCTCTAACTGAAATCTATAGGTGTAGGGCTTAGAGTTGGATGATTTCTTTGGTGCAATACAACCAATACCAACGGTTCAAATAAAAAAAATCATAATTTCAGCCCCCAAAAAGACATGAGATTGTTTTAAGAGTCATGAGAATTTTCAAAAGTAATAAATTTGGTGTGCTTTTGATTTGCCTTCTGATTTATGACCATTTAGGGCAGCATTTCTCATATGTGACCACTGTGGCCACGTGAGGTCAGATGTTTTTCTTGCTTCAGCCCTAGGGTGGCAGGCTCTAGCTGAGAGGCTTCAGACTCCATCCCCAGGTTCCAGCTGTGCAGTGGTGGGCTCCAGGCTCTGGACACAGGGCTTCGGGCTCCAGCCCCTGACTGCCTCCCTCGATCCACCATCCAGAGCTTAATTTGTCCCCAAGCTTGGCAGGGCTGAGTAAGGCTGCTGTGAAAACTGATAATAACAAACATACAAGTATCACTCTTCACAGCAGACTTATTAGTTAGCAATAAATAAATATGCATATTTATTTGTTTTTCCTAAAGCTAATTATGTATTTTAGGAAAAAAAGTGTGAGCGCAGCCACTAGCAAGAGTGTGACCACCAAAAAATTTGTCCCAAGAAACCCTGCTTTAGGATGCACCCACATCATGTTTTCAGGCTTCTCTTCGTAACTACAAGGTCTAGAAACTTGCTCCCCCGATCCCACACACACACACACACACACACACACACCTTTAAATGAAAGCTGAGATTCTCACATAATCACAAGAATCTGGAGCTTTAACAAAAACTCCACAAAACATCCTCAGACTTGCAATAAAAATCACAAAAGCAACACTGCTGGTGAGCATTAGAGCCTAAGCCATCAACTTCTAAAGAGTTTAAACTTGTATTTAAAAATAAAACAAAAAACCCAACACACAAAGTTTCCAGCTCTTGGGGTTACACAAGGATACTCTTCTATACGTAAACGAATGCAACATGCCTTTCTGAGTCTGCACACAACTCTAGGCTGCTGCTTGGGGCTTTGCAAATAGCGTGAAATTAACAAAACAGGTCAATTTCATTGCAGTGACTCCCAGCCCAGTGGGAACAGAACTGGAGTCATGTTAATATTTTGCTGCTTGGGACAGGTATGAACAGCAGTAGCAGCAAGAACTAGAATTATTCACTGGAAAGAAGAACCCAAATAATGGAGATAGAATACTGGGAGAGGAGAAGAGACTCTCCCCCATCAGCCAAGAGGGGGAAGGAGAGAATGTTCTTTGCCCAATCCTGCAGCTACAGAGGGTTAGCACAAGGGTTTTCAAACTGGGGGTCGGGACCTTTCAGGGTGTCGCAAGCTGTCAGCCTCCACCCCAAACCCCACTTTGCCTCCAGCATTTATAATGGTGTTAAACATATTAAAAGGTGTTTTTAAATTTCTAAGGGGAGGGCGGGGTCGCACTCAGAGGCTTGCTATGTGAAAGGGGTCACCAGTAAAAAGTTTGAGAGCCAGTGGGTTAGAGCTTCAAAATTTACCCAGGCAGCCAATACCAAAGACAAACCCCATCAGCAGGTTCCAGGGACAGCACCCTAGTAGTCACAGCTTTCTTCTTGTTTCCTGAAGCTGAAGGAGGCCAGACTACTTCTCAGGGGCATGGTCTCTGATCTCGTTAGTGGAATCCTTCCACCCTCAGAAATAACGTTCATGCTCCACATGAGAATTTTTCCATGGACTGCAATAGCACCAGGATTGAGGCCTTTATTTACTCTAGAGAGAAACAAAGTAACCCAATGCAAAACAAAGGTGTTCTTTTTTTAAAAACACCATTTACTGTAAAAAAAAATACAGTAACATATAGGAGAATTGGAGGTGGGCAGAGAAGAACCTGTTGATTTCTGCAGAAGGACAGTAGAACTTCCAGAGTATTTTAGAAAATCTCTTTCTTTCCACTCGTGTGGTGCATATTTTTCTTTCTGGGCTGTTACATTTTGCAGGGGAAATTATCAAGACCAGGAGACTCCAAACTTGACTTACTTTATTTTTTTCCCCCCAACGTCTGTTTAAGAAGATCCATGTGTGTGTGCGCGCGCACGCATGTGTCGGGTGTACTTCATTGTAGTAGTACATTTGAACACTTTCTAATGTTCAAAAGTACTACTACAATGAAGTCCTAAGACAACTACACTCAGCAGCGTCACATGCACAAGCAGCCCCACAATAACACAAGCAATGTGTCTGCAACAATGGAGTGATAAAAATATAAATAATATTTCACATCCTTTAACAGTTTAAAATGCTTCAGAACATGAAGCAAATACCAGCTCATTCATTCTCACCACACTCTTGCAAGAGAGGTAAATATTATTATTCCCATTTACCAGTGAAGAAAAGCAGGAGTTAATGCCCAAATTTAGAAAAGCATCCCTATTCAGGACAGCATTGAAACACTTAACTTGAAATAATAGGATTTAGGCCCATTTGGAAGTTAAGCATGTGCTTATATGCTTTCCTGAATCAGGGCCTAATGGTCACATTTCAAAAGCACCCAAATGATTAGATGTCCCAGTCCCATTATCAAACGTGAACGGGACACTTAATGATTTGCCTTAGAATTCAGAAAATCCTGTCTCTGGTTCCTTTGATAGTCGCTGAAGAGCTAGTATAAAGATGAGGGAAAAGAGCTACCAATTTATACAAAATGCCCTGACAGTGTGCTTGGTATTCCAGCTTGCTACTGGAACTGGCACTGCACCATGGAATTGTGTAGTCCAAATCATGGATTCTTTTTAAATAAACAAACAAACCCGTTTTGCTATAGAAAAGTGCCATGACTTCGTTCACTAGCAAGCAGTGCCTGAGAAGCAATGGCAAGCATCAGAATTTGCCGTTCAAATAAAATAACTGTAGATTGGCTTGGTTCAGTGCCTTCATAAGCCTTCATCCCGGCTTAACCCAACACTGAAGGATGCTGTGGTGACAACAGCATATTCAAGTTCTCACTAAGTCAGTCTAGCTTCCAATCCTGAAAAAAAAGTTTTCATTTTCTGGATGCTAGTGAGCTATTTTGGGTCATCTCTTTGGTGCCTGAGATGGTGAGAGAACTCATCCTAGTGAGTCATTCGCTGACAATAGATTACCCTTAAAATTCCTTTTAGTATTCTACTTCGAGACACTGTAAAGGAAGAATGGATAGCCAGAATAATTAAAATCTGTTTCATTTGCATGGAGCTCAGGGCATTGTTCTGACATCAAATATCAGTGTCAACCATATGTGGAATTTCAACTGCCAAGTGCTTAATTTATGTGAAAATTAGCTCAAGTGTACAAAGAATGAAAAATTTATGATTTTCACATTTTAATAAATGCAGTGCTGTGCATTAATTTGGGCTTCTAAAACAATTTTGACAGTGACAAGGGAATCCTTAGCAGACTAAATGCTGTAGTATGCTAAGTTGCACGGGTCCTTTGGAATTCTTTGGCTGATAGTGTTAAGGCAGTTACATTTTTATGTTTTGAAACAAAGATATTTTACAACCTCACTTAAGCGTCACTTCCAGTTCTCTTTTGCTTTCCTATTTCCCCACAAGATACTGTGGACAAAGCCTTGCATATTGAGTTGTACACTGAAAATGTCAGCAATAAAAAAAAATCTGTCATTCAGTGCAACAGACATTGACAATTTTCCATAGGCTTGCATTACACAGGAAGATCAATAGGATGGTGTCGGTATCTTCCCCAAGATGCTAAGTGTTGACACAAATGCATTATTCTTCCTGGGCATCTTCTGGTTTGCATAATAAAATGTGACTGTTTCAACATCCCACACTCCTCAAGGGCCATGTGAGCTCACCTGAGTTCCAGACAGCAGTGCTGTTAAGTGTGCATGTTTGTGTCACCCCAAACAAATAGCAAGGATATTAGCGACACCTCAGAAACTTCTTTATGAGTCATGTCTTGTCTAGCATGTTCAAATAATACTTTTACGTTAGTCACTTTTAAAAACTTTACCGCAAAATGAATAGAGCGGTTTCCAAGCACCCGAAGTGCCAGATACAGAACATGGCCTGAAGAAATAAGTCTCCTCAAGAAAGAATAGTACTCAAGGAAACAATGGAGACTGGCCTAAGCAAAGTCCAGAGCAGGGCTGCACTACCCCACCGGGAACATGGGCAGGCACTAGGTCTCATGCAGACATAACCTGTCCCTGACAGGTTATGCAAAGCAGGACCTGTCTTGGGGATTAAGTCCTGCTTTATGCAGGGGGGTGGACTAGATGACCTACTGACGTCCTTTCCAACCTTGATAGTCTATGAACTGCACAAGGGAGGCCATGTGCATAAGGTTGCCAGGCATCCGGTTTTTTGACCAGAACATCCAGTCTAAAAGGAACCTGGCGGTTCTGGTTGGCAGTACCGACTGGGCCTTTAAAAGTCCAGTTGGCAGCACAGTGAGGACCCATGGCTAAGGCAGGTTCCCTGCCTGCCCTAGCTCCACGCAGTTCCCAGAAGCGACTGCAAGGTCTCTGCAGCCCCTAGACACATGGGTGGCCAAGGAGGCTCTGCACGCTGCCCCCGCCCGTGGGCACCACCTCATCAGCTCCCACTGGCCGGGAACCATGGCCAATGGGAACTGCGAAGATGGTGCCCGGGGGTGCAAGGGTGTCTAGTAGAGCCTCTGTGGCTACTCATGCTTCCATGGGCTGCAGGGGTGTGGTGGTCGCTTCCTGGGAGCCACGGTAAGCGCAGCCAGGATCCTGCACTCCAAACCCCTGCCCCAGCTCCCTTCATCCCGTGGCCTCACCCCCTGCTCCAGCCCGGTGAAAGCGAGCGTGGGGGAGAGCGAGCAATGGAGGGAGGGGCCTCAGGGAAGAGGCAGGGCAGGGGTAGGGCAAGGTGTTCGGTTTTGTGTGATTAGAAAGCTGGCAACCCTACATTTGAAGTGCACAAGAAGAAGTTGCATTGGTCCTACAAAACCCACGAACAACGTTGCATATTCTTGAGTGCCATCTGCTGGCATTTTATCTGTTTGTGTGAAAAAAAAATGTGAGCGTGTTCACACGCACACACAGAGTGACAGAAGTGCCCTGTAAATGAGAGACTTTTTTTAAGTGGGGATGCTAGTACTGCCTGACACTTCCTTATTATAAAAATCTGTTCTGCCAGCTACTAGAAGGTGGATAAGAGCATCCCCCACCACCACAATCAATCACCACCTACTCGGATCTCTGTGGAAAGGAAGGATTTGGGAGTAGGTGGTTTTACCCTTGGGGCACCTGAACAATGACATTCCCCAAAAGGTTCTAAGGCCCAGACACTCACAAGGTATTTAACTGCCTAGCTCCCATTGAAATCAGAGTCAGGTGCCTAAATCTGAGGATCTGGTCCTAATTTCTTTGTTTGCTCACCAGCTTCTGTAGCCCATTGCTGAGACTGAAACCCCAGAAAGTGGCTGTCTTCTCACCTTACTGTCTAAGAACAGATGTTAAACATGCAACAAAAGGAAAGAGGGGAAGAAATGAGATGAAGGAAAGGAAACAGAAGGGAAAGAAGTCAGTCTGTTTCCTGTTTGTTAGAAAGCAGAAGGAAGGGGGAAAATAAATAAATCTCCAAACAAACTCAAAACAGAAGGGAAAAAAACCCCAAACCCCGCAAACCAGATGCTATTCCTACAAACTGTACACACAGCTAGTCTATATCTTTAAATAAAAACTGCAGTACACTTACCCCATTCTCTTTCCTCCATTTCTCCCTCCTCTTTGTCCCACACTGGCTCTTCATTTCATGCACCCTTGGTTTCTTTTCACTCACAAAGAACTCTTGTACATTTCAGTGGGCTCTGGATCAGGAACTAGCACCCTGGTTCTGTACTTTGAGGCACATTGGTTGGGTTGGTCACCAGCTTCCAAATTCTTTCCTCCCACATGCAACAACTTGCAGGATCAGGACCTCAGACTGGAAGCTCTTTGGGCCAGGGATTAACTTTGACTAAGTGTCTGAACAGCCCAAGCACAATGGGCTTTGAATTGGCAGGGAGATGTAAACATTAATATAATTTAAATAAAGAGTTAATAGACTTGTGAATCATCATCTGGGGAAAAAAACCAGCTACTGTTTCTTTCAAAAAGAGCAAGTAGTATGAGGGAATCAGCAGCAAGTAGGCTTAGTTTTTGTTTTGTTTGTGATCTCTGGCTTCACGAAGGAAACCCAGGTGCATTGTGTGATGTAAACAAATTGCCTTCCCAATAAGAAATCCATAAGACCTCTGGGTCACTCTTTCACCAAAAGAAAAGCAGCTTTGACCTCTGTATATAACGAGCTTCCAGATCCATTCAGTCAGAAAGATTTTTTCTTTTAATTTTTATAAGAGATTATAGAGACTCCCTCAATTCTTGCATAGCACTATCCCGGCGAGCATTGTACACAGGTAATGAGGATAGAGTAGACCTGTAATATTGTTATTGATCATTGACAGAGAGTTTGGCCCAGAGATGAACCATGTTTCTTGACCTATTTGGTCTCCAATTATGATGACACTAATGTCTTTTGAACGTTGGAGATTTACAACTTTCTGTTTGTTTGCTTACTGTTTGGCAACCACCAAATGAAAGCAAAGACAGGCAAATCCATTTTTGTTCTTTAACAGGCTCTTCCCATTTGCCAGTGCAGGTATGTCAGGGCAACCTGACATCTGGCAACTCTTCTCCCCATGGAATAGTGAGTCCCCTACATCAGAGGACACCCAAGAGAACCTTCATTTGCTGCCTTTGCTCTGCACTGTGCAATAAAGCAGGTCTTACAACATGCATAAGTACTTTGGGTGGGATTTCAAAAGTGCTCATTGCTGGCCTAACTCTGCTTCTGTTAAAGTCAATGTGAGTTGTATCGTTACTGACTTCAACAAAATTAACATGGAACACGTTAAATGGATTAAAAGCTGGTTAACTGATAAGTCTCAAAACATAACTGTAAACGGGGAATCATCACTGAGCACATTTCAGAGTGGTAGCCGTGTTAGTCTGTATCAGCAGAAACAATGAGGAGTCCTTAAGGCAGCTTAGAGACTAACAAATTTATTCGGGCATAAGCTTTTGTGGGCTAAAATCTACTTCATCAGATGGATGGAGTGAAAAATACAGAAGAAGAATATATATTATAGCACATTAAAAGATGGGAATTGCCTTACCAAGTGGTGGGTCAGCACTAACGAGCCACTTCAATTAAGTTGGAAGTGGACTATTCTCAACAGTTGACAAGAAGGGGAGGTAAAATTACTTTTGTAGTGCTAAGGACACCAATGCAATCAAGGTGGCCCATTTCCAACAGTTGACAAGGTGTGAGTATCAGCAGAGGGAAAATTATGTGTTTCTAGTGGGGTTCTGGTCTTGGCCCTACACTATTTAATGTTTTTATCAATGACCTGAGAAAAAAAATAAAATCATCGAAAGTTTGCAGCTAGCACAAAAAATAGGGGAGTGGTAAATAATGAAGATGTCAGGTCACTGAATCAAAGCCATCTGGGTTGCTTGCTAAGCTGGGAGCAAGCAAGCACCGTGTGTTTGAATACGGTTAACTAAATATATACCTCTAGGAACAAAGAACATAAGAATACTTACAGGATGGGGGACTCTATCCTGGGAAGCAGCGACTCTGAAAAAAGATTTGGGGGGCATGGTGGATAACCAGCTGAACATGAGCCCTCAATGTGACACTGTCACCAAAAGGGCTAATACATAAATAGGAATCTCAAACATGAGTAAAGAGATTATTTTACTTTTGTATTTGGCGCTGGTGCAACCACTGCTGGAATGCTGTGTCCAGTTCTGGTGTTCACAATTCAAAAAACTTGTTGAGAAATTGGAGAGGCCTCAGAGGAGAGTTACAAGAATGATTAAAGGATTAGAAAACCTGCCTTATACCGATAAGGCTCACGGAGTTCAATCTATTTAGTTTAACAAAGAGAAGAGTTTAAGAGGTAACTTGGTTACAGTCTGTAAGTACTTACACGAGCAACAAATGTTAATAATGGGCTCTTCAATCCAATGGCTGGAAGCTGAAGCTAGACAAATTCAGACTGCAAATAAAAAAAATTGACTTAACAAAGAGAGTAATTAACCATTGGAACAACTTACCAAGGGTTGCGGTAGATTCTCCATCAGTAACCAGGAATGGTATAGAGAAAGTAAATAAGGAAGTGTTATTTACGCCTTCTAATACAAAGAAGAAGGGGCTACCCAATGAAATTAATAGGCAGCAGGTTTAAAACAAACAGAGTATTTTTTAACGTAATGCACTGTCAACCTCTGGAACTCCTTGCCAGAGGGTGTTGTGAAGGCCAGTACTATAACAGGGTTCAAAATGGAGCTAGATAGATTCATGGAAGATAGGTCCATCAATGGCTATTAGCCAGGATAGGCAGGAATGGTGTCCCTAGCCCAGGGGTGAAAGTGAGCTGGTACGGGCCGGTACTCTGTACCGGTAAGAACCCACACCGGCCCATGGCCAACCCACATTAAAGCGCTGCCCCATTTCCCCCCCCCTCCACCTCCACAGCCTCTGATGGGCGGGGGGGGCACAAAGGGAGCAGTTGCCCTGGGGCTGGCAATTTAAAAGGGCCTGGGGTTCCGGACACCACTGCCACTAGGGCAGCCGCAGTGTTTGGAGCCCCGGGCCCTTTAAATCAACATGGGAGCCCCGGGTGGCATGGACCAGGCGGCCTGAAAGGCCTGGTTGGAGCCCCACCCCGCCCCTTCTGGGGGCCAGATACCCGCGGCCCGTACCAGTAAGTGACCTAACTTTCACCCCAGCCCTAGCCTCTGTTTGCCAGAAGCTGGGATTGGGTGACAGGTCATGAAGATAACCTGTCTGTTCATTCCCTTTGGGGCACCTGCCATTGGCCACTGTCAGAGGACAGGATACTGGGCCTCATGGACCTTTGGTCTGACCCAGTATGGCCTTTCTTTATATTCTAACAATTTTTAAATGAAGACTATGTTTTTCTAAAAGATCTGCTCTATGAACTATTTGGGGGAGGTTCTCTGGCTTGTGTTATACAGGAGGTCAGACTAGATGATCACAATGGTCCCTTCTGGTTTTGGAATCTATGGATAGAGACAGATACCATGTCTTTTTGAAAATCTTTCCCTCTAATTCTGCAATCCTTTCACTGAACTGCTGTACATTCATTAGAGCAGCTGAGAATTGAATCTGCATATTTGCAAATGTAGTGCTTTGATCAATTCCATTTCCAGAGCCTATCTCAAAAGACTCATCAGAAAATTAAAATGAAATCCCTCTGTGCGTGTGCACCCTACTAAAAAAAATTAAACAAGACAGGTATTGGAATCTGAGCCTTTATTTAACTATTGATGGTGCCATAAATTATAATACAACTTTTTTAATTGCCATGTGAATTCAGAAAGCCCATTCCAAGTTTCAACAATTATGTTGCAGAATATATTAGGAGGTTTCAAGTCAAATGAGGCCAAACACACTCCAGTGGTAAACATCTACTGGCAAAAAGTAAAATGTTTTTAAAAAGACCATCAACTACATACAATCAATTGAAAGTAAATGGTCCTTAATAGCAAAAGATTTTTTCCTCGCCAGAGTCAAATGGTTGTTTCAAACTAGTAACATGAAGCTACAGTAATAGGGAATGGTGGGAGGGAGAAGCAACAGGGGAAAGAGGGGACGGCACAGAGGATGTGATTTGGAGAGAGGAGCAGCAGGTGGAGGAGAAGCTTGTGAGATCAGAGGAATGCAGCATGAGAGTGCTGCACCCCTTTGTCTATATCACCTGTATCTACTCCGGTGAGTCTCGCACCATTGCTGTAGCACCAGTGTTAAGGATGGAGGGAACACTAGCGTACACCATTGACTGGTGTGTTTCCCTCTGCGTTGGACCGGGCTTGTACGACATAGTGGTAAAGTGTCAGGGGCTAGGTTACGCTAGCACCCCTCAGTGCTGCTAGCACAAGCAAAGCTGCCCTGGCGTTACTGCAAGGAAGGGAAAGTCTCAGGGAAAGAAAAAATCAGTGCAGATGAGGCCTCACTGTGTGTCATAAACAGATAAGAAAAGTTAATAGAACAGAAGTGCTTCATATCTCTTTGCCTGGAAAGGGTTAACAAGAACAGTGAGCCTGGCTGTCACCTGACCAGAGGACCAATCAGAGGACAGGATACTTTCAAATCTTGAGGGAGGGAAGTTTTTGGGCTGTGCTGTTAGTTTTTGGTGGTTGTTCTCTCTGGGGGCTCAGAGGGACCAGACGTGCAGCCAGGTTTCTCTCCAATCTCCCTGATACAGGCTCTTATAGATTCAGAATAGTGAGTACTAGATAGATAAGGCGACTTAGGCTTATGTTTGTTTTCTTTATTTGCAAATGTGTATTTGGTTGGAAGAAGTTCAAATGTGCATTTGGCTGAAAGGAGTTCAAATTGGTATTTTGCTGAAAAGATTTTAATTTGCACTAGTATACTTAGGCTGGGAGGGTATTCCCAGTGTCTACAGCTGAAAGACCCTGTACCTATTCCATTTTAAATTTACAAAGATAATTTTTACTGTTTTTTCTTTCTTTAATTAAAAGCTTTTCTTGTTTAAGAACCTGATTGTTTTTTTATTCTGGTGAGACCCCAGGGGACGGGGTCTGGATTCACCAGGGAATTGGTGGGGAGAAAGGAGAGAAGAGGGAGAGAGAGGCTGATTTCTCTCTGTGCCAGGATTACTTTCTCTCAGGAAGAGTCTGGGAGGGGGAAAGAGAAGGAGGAGGAAGGTGAATTGTTCTCTCTGTTTTGTGATTCAAGGAGTTTGAATCACACAGTGATCTTCCAGGGTAACCCAAGGAGGGGAAGCCTGGGAGAGGCAACGGTGAGGGAAAGGGTTTACTTTCCTTGTGTTAAGATCCAGAGAGTTTGGGTCTTGGGGGTCCCCGGGCAAGGTTTTATGGGGACCAGAGTGTACCAGGCACTGGAATTCCTGGTTGGTGGCAGCGCTACAAGTACTAAGCTGGTAATTGGGCTTAGAGGAATTCATGCTGGTACCCCATCTTTTGGACGCTAAGGTTCAGAGTTGGGAATTATACTATGACGCTGTGGGATCAGAGGGTTAACAGGGAATAGTCATGTCACCTGTGCACAGTTTTTAAACATTTGGCTAATGCTCCCTGGGTTTTAGATTGTTTCCAGGTGAAGCTTCATTCCCAGAAAGGAAAGGAAACAACATCAAGCTGAGATTTCAAGCATGGGATCCTTCACAAGAACAAGGAGAATGATGATTCAACCTTGTTTACCTGAGCTGCTGATCCAGAGGGAGGCTGGGTAGCTGACCCGAATAAACGTGTGGGCGGAGGAAGATGAGGAGCTTGGACAGGTTCAAGAAAGATTGGATCATTCTGGATGCTGCGCTTTACATTAGCGACAAAGAACAATACGTTGCCAGATGCCCAGAAATACCGAAAGAGAAAACCTCTCAGAGCCTTTTTGACATATGCCCCCAGAAACTGCTGAGTTAAAATGAGGAAAATCCTGAGCAGACTGTCTGCAGGAGAAAATATTCTATGAAAATCTTCCTCTTGTGGGCCAAGGATTCGGCATGTCACTGTTCAAGGTCTAAGGAGTACAAAAATCAATAAGCACACATGCTTCAAAAAGAAGTTGGAATGTAACTATCACTTGATCTAATGTGTCATTAGCTACAACTGTTTTAATACATACACATGCAGTCTGTTTATCTATCTACCAGTCACCAATACGTATGTCACAGAGGGAGTGCAACATTCTGGCCACGCCCCTCATGGGAAAGTGGAACTGCAGCAGCTTTGACTCAGTTTCCCCACTGTCTTCTTTGGGCATCAGACTGACCTGGCCCTCCACCCAGGCCTCTTTGAGAATCTCACCCCTGCCAGGGCCTCAGAGTCTTCACTTACAGGCCAACAGAAAATAGCAAGAGAGACAGACCAGTCCAGCAGCGCTCAGCTGATAGCGCCCTTTTCTTGCAGGCAAGTCGTGCCCACAATAAAGTGTGCCAATGCATGCGTGTGTATTTGCAGATTTGCAAGTGAACTTGTGCACCTAGCCCTCTGAACAGTAGGCAGAGGACACGCTCAATCACCAGAAAGCAAATGCTGAGCACATCCTTCCCTCACACCTCCCGCCAGCTGCTTGCAGCAGCGTTGGCATGAGATTTATAGCCAGCTGCTAATCCTAGCAGGAGGCACAATGCTACAATAGCAGGTAGATGAAACGGGGGGAGGAGTTTGTCAAGAATTTAAGGGGGGGGAATAGAAAGAAAGAATTAAATGGGAAAAGGGCTTGGGGGATAATTACAAGACAGGTATTTTAAATGCTTGCTGGCGGACACCCCAACTCTTGTATTTAAATGGCTTTTTTAATTAAAAAACAGCAGGCTCTGAATGCTAATCTTTCTTAGCAGAAAGCTCCTGATGCTTTGCATGTTTCAGAAAGACTAAATCAATCAGCCAGAAGGCTAACTCCATCTTGCATCTTTGTAACATTTTGTTTCAGAACGGTCCAAAGCTTCTAAGCCTAAACCTGCCACAATCCACACACATTCCCCTACAGAAATAGTAGGAAATGCTTAAGTACTAAAGCAGTGAAATTCACAAAAATGCCCTGTGGTGTTTTTAGCTTCATTTTCTCGAGATCTGATCTGTCTTTTCTTGTTACTTCAAAATGTTTTTCTAGCTAAAAATATCAATGGAGGGCTGCCAGGTCTAAATGTGTAGTCAGTTTGAGCCCCTAAGTTTGGAGTAGGGAATATTCCAATTGCTCCACTTTTTTTGCCTAAGTAAAACTATCTAACTTGCAAATTAGAAAGCAATGTTGTATGACACACTTGGGTTTTCCTTGGAATCTCAGCAGACACTTGAACAAAAAGGCTGAAAGTAACAGTCATGTCAACCATGTACTACAAAAATAAATTGTTAGCAATTTTTTATGAACTGAGGCTTCCCAAATGTAAAGCAATTTAGCACCATTTCAGTTCACGGTATCTGTGGGTAAAGAGATTTAAAATGAAAATTCAGCTTCATTCTATTCTGTGTCAAGAATTGCGTGTCACTTTGGTTCTCTCTCTTACTATATATTTCTATACAACATTGAGACACAACTGCATCAGGCTACGGTACCGGAAAAGACTGCAGCTGGAAAAACAGAACATGAAAAACTCAAGAGCATTGCAAAATATTAAAAGGCTTTTATAATCTTGTATTAGTTGAACTCAAGTGAACCATACCTATATTTCCTTTACTCGGGCCTGGGAATCCAGTGATTGATTTCAATGAGAGTAGGATTAGGCCCTCATTTCTGAGATGAGAGAAGATGAAATGAGATTCTCTACAGCATCTCCCATGCCAGATTTGCATGAATGGAGATATTCATAACTGCAGGTGTGCAAGAAGCAATGGCTCACAAGCACAGCGAAGCCCCTTCCTTGGGCAAAGCAAGATTTTTGACTCACCTCAGAGCTGGTGCCTATGGAACACAGATGTCCTATTTAGGGCTCAGCTGTGGTATCTGCAGGCTACATTGAACAGTGAGACCAGATTCCAGGTGTGGCAGCATTAGGGGACACACTAAATAATTAAGAATATTTGGGTGTAAGGAAAGAAATTAGCAGATACAATGAGGATGGCTAAGAATAACATTACTTCCCTTACCAGTGATTGTGTGTCCTCTGAACGGGAATCTGCTTCCCTCGTGAGCTTGGAACCTTGGCAATACGCAGCCCCAACTCACCTCTCCTCAGTGCAGTCTGCCTTCCTGCTCCCTCTAGAGCACACCTGGGCAACCGCACTCATGTTGCTCCCAGTCTTCTGCCCCAAAGCTCAGAGCAGCTCCCTGAGGGCTCCTTTACTCAGACATGTTTGCTATCTTCTCCCTCGCCCTTCAGCTTGGTTTCCATCTGGCCAGGTTTGAGGGAACATTTTGAGGAAGGCTGGAGACTCCCCAAGCCTAGTGAAAGATCCTTAACTCCCCAAGTGGTTGGGGGGACCCAGCAGATGAAATGGAAGAGTTCCCACTCCCCAGACATTGACAACTCCCCACATGAGGAGCAGAATGCTGTGGAGAAATATAAATATATAATTAATTAATACATTCTCCACAAGGCTCTGCAGTCTTATGAACCACTATTTGATCTTAGAAAAGGCATGTGTGGATCAGAATCCACTGAGGTTCCCCACTAGACAAGATCACTCAAAAAGCCACTGTTAATTACTTTTTGAGATCTTTCCCCGTGCCTCAATTCCACAAATCTGATGTCATCACATTAAAAGACACTCAGTAAGGATTGTCAGAGGTGGAAGCCACACAAAAGTTACTGAGGATACTGCCCAACCCTGGAAACTGGATGTGCCTGCTTCAGGATGGGTTTGTTTTTTTTAATCAAAGTCAGCCTTCAATGGTGCCAAGATGGGGGAAAGCCCCAGCGAGCCTCATGGCAAATTCTATGCAATATTAATTTTGCAGTAAGTAGATTTCTCATTAGTGAGAGAACACAAAACTACTTTGAAAATAAATGTTTTCTTTCCTTTCTAATTTTGTTTCATGACCTATGGTATAAGCCTTGGGTAAATTACAAGATAAGCAAACATTCAGACTTTTAAATAAACCTTTGTAGGCCACAAAAAGTTTGAGCGCACAGGCATATTAGATTAACCAAGCAAAACCAGATGTGTGACTGAATATGAACAACAGTGAGAAAGCAATAGAAAATGCTCAAAATATGCTATCCGATAGCATCTTTCAGCCAAGAAAATGCAAGTCTTTTACAAACATTAATTACTTCAGCCTCCCAACACTGAGATAACTATTTATCACCCCCATTTTATAGACAAAGAAATGAGCACCTAGAGGGACGATGTGCCTAAATTCACTTCTGTCAGTGGCAAAGTCCGACCTAGAATTAGATAATCTAGCTCTCAGACCTGTATTTCAACCACAAGACCATCCTTTATTCCATATCTATTGGGTTTATAGTGTCTACTGTACTTCTCCATTTCTGCATTCCCTCCATATCAGTGCAGATCATGCTAATGCAAAAAGTCACGTCACACTGAAATACGCCCGCTCCTCTTGGCACCAAGGAGTTTAAATTTACTGTTCAGTTGTCTAATATGTCACAAGAAAGACTGGATTAAACTTCGCCTCCTGCCCGAATTCCAAGCAGCTTTTCATTGTTCATCTAGCCACTGAATAGGCCAACATTATAGCTATATCAGAGAGTCTCTCTAGTTTGATTTGCTGTATCTATCGAACAACAACATGTGGCTCAAACAAGGTTGAGCAGCTTGCCATCCACCTGTTTCTCAAGTGCAATGAAGCAGAAGAAAGCTTCTCTGACAATTTGAAAAGGAACTACCCCCAATTTAGAAGGAAATGATTGTGCACAGTCCAACCTGATGCCACTTAAACTACATCGGAGCGCAATCCTCCACCACTTAGTGTTTCGTGTCTGTCAATCTTCCGATTTAAAATGATTTTAGGTAAAGTAGCAGCACAGTCACTGTTCGGTATAAAATGGTTCTACTGAAAAATGTTTTATCTGTTACTTGCTCCATTATCACAAAAATCTTTGAGAGTAAAAGATGATTTTTTTTTAAACAGAGGATTCATTTGGCAAATACATGCCTTCAGGTGTTCAGGAATCTGAGATTCCTCTTGGGAAACATACAGAACTAGTTCTATATTATGGAAGGAAATACCCATTTATTTATACCTTGCCTGACCTTGACTGGCTAACAACGTAGTCTCCGAGATTTCCAAGGCACCTATCAATGTGATATCTAAAGCACTGATAAACATTATCAGGAGTAATATTTAGTTAATATTTGTCATAACATTTCTTCCCAGATCTGGACCTTAGCGTCCAAAATATGGGTGTTAGCATGAAAACCTCCAAGCTTAATTACCAGCTTAGATCTGATATCGCTGCCACCAGCCAGGAATTATACAGTGCCTAGCTCACTGTGGTCTCCCCAAAACCTTCCCTGGGGGACCCCAAGACTCAGATTCCTTGAGTCTCACAACAAAGGAGAATAAACCATTTCCCTTCCCCCTCCTCCCCTCTAGGTGTTACCTCCCTGGGTTCCTGGAGAGATGTACAGAAGTAAGCTCTGTGAATCTAAACAAAGGGATTCCACCCTCCCTGCTTCAAGTCCTTGAAACACAAGCACTGAGAGATCTAACCTCTCTCCCCCCTCACCCAGAGGGTATGCAAAGTCAGGCTTAGTAAATCTAACACAAAGAGATTTTTCCCCCTGACTTCTTCCTCCCACCAATCCCCTGGTGAGCTGCAGACTCAATTCCCTGGAGTCCCCACTAAAGAAAAACTCCAACAGGTCTTAAAAAGAAAGCTTTATATAAAAAAGAAAAAGGACATAAAATGGTCTCTGTCTTAAGGTGACATTATACAGGGTCAATTGCTTAAAAGAAAAATGAATAAACAGCCTTATCCAAAAAGAATACACTCCAGCAACTACACACATGTAAATACAAAAAAACAATATAAACCTATTGTCTTACTATCCTTGTACTTACAACTTGGAAACAGAAGATTAGAAAGCCTGGAGATTCCTGTGGTCACTCTCAGAGCCCAGAAAGAGAACAGACCAAGAACAAAGGACTCACCCCCAAAATTTCCCTCCACCCAGATTTGAAAAAGTCTTGTTTCCTGATTGGTCCTCTGGTCAGGTGTTTCAGGTTACTGTTTGTTAACCCTTTTATAGATGAAAGAGACATTAACCCTTAGCTATCTGTTTATGACAATATTAATCTAGTAAACTTTAGCTCTTTCCAGGACAGAGAGAGACCTTCTTGGCTGGATTTCAGCCCTTCTGTACCTGTTCTCTGGTCTAGAACCGCTTCAGGCACAACCCTTGGATAAAGCTTTTTTTTATAGCACTTCAGATACAAACAAGTGCAGCTCTGCCACATGGTCCCTCGAGTCTCCAGGAGTACACATCTGTACTCTGTGCCTCCTGCACTCCACAAGACAGATACAAAAGCACATGACATGACCATGCTCATATCTGTGAAGTCCCAATGAAGTCAATGAAAACTCAAGTCCCAATACATTTTGAAGAATATAAAGACTATCCTGGTTAGAGTAGCCCCGAAAGGAAGACATGAGTGGATGTAGACAGAAGCAGGCAAGGAAAGGGCACAAACTATTTATATGCCTAATAGTAATGGATGAAGTCAGACTGATGGATGGTTGAATGTTGTACTGTCCCCTGTGATGCAGGATTCAAGAGGATGATGCGTGTGGAAAAGAGCATGCGTTTGTACGTACATTTCCA
Source organism: Gopherus flavomarginatus (assembly GCF_025201925.1). Classification (NCBI taxonomy): domain Eukaryota; kingdom Metazoa; phylum Chordata; order Testudines; family Testudinidae; genus Gopherus; species Gopherus flavomarginatus. The sequence goes on along the minus strand of NC_066623.1, from coordinate 108,654,323 downwards.
TAGGCCCACACCTACAAGGCCAAAGCATTGCAGAGTTTTCACTAAACACAGTAGAGAGCGCGAGGCCAGTCAGGAACACATACAGCTCCCCAGTTCTCTGCCCTACCACTTGCTCTGGTGAGGTTCAAGTGCCCTGGAGGCTGCTCTAATTTGCACCGGCTGGCAATGGTCCAGAAACACTGCCTGTCAGCTCGTAACACGTCAGATGCCAAGCCAGTCCTCCACACCTCTTCCTACCAGAGTACACCGCCTTTCCTGGGAACACAGGAAGGGAGATGCAGGAGCTAGCTGGAGCTTCATGCCTGTTGGAGAAGCCCCAGCAGGGGAGATACTGATCCTCCAGCATGGCGTTTTGCCATGGATTTCAACAGCTGTCTATTCCTCTGGGTATATATTGTGCATCCTACTGGGCAGAAAGGGCAGGACCCAGAGTCATGGAACTACATAGAGCTGGAGCAACAGGTGTTCTGGTCCACCCAGTGGACCGTGTGAGGGCATCAGACAACATTATCACTTCCTTTGATTCTTACCAACAAAACTAGTCTGACGGAGTTCTGTAAAAACTCCAGAGGCCCCAAATGCTAATCCAGTTTGCACTGTTTTGTATTTTAAAAGGCCTCAGCATCTACCAAGACTTAATAGCATCCAGTACGTTTTAGTGGGTGTTGTGCTTCCCTGATTGTTTCTTTGTGAATTCACCGTTAATAAAAGGTTTTATCTGTATGCCTTGTTTTCTCAGAGGTTCAGCAGCAACCAGCATTCAGAACCTGTCAGTTCAGCAACACTCCCACTACAGCACTGTGTTCCTTATGCTTGCTGAGGCATCCATGTAAATGAGCTGAGCCCTCAAAGGTTTTTCCTCTCCTTCTATATTTATTTTAAAAAGGAGAGAATCACAAAACCCACATAAAAGATAGAGGCCCACAGGCATACAATCATTTTTGCATTCAAGAGGTTTTTAAAATACCACACACATCACTAAGATGGACTTGATCTGAAAGTCAGTTTCATGCATGCACACCCCGCCTCCCCCCACGGAAGTCCATGGCATTCACAGTTGCAGAACGGAGAGCAAGATTTAGCCCTCCCTCCAAGATTTTGCCCTTATTTGGTGCCTTTCATCCAAAAATCTTAAAGTGTTCCTCAAATGTTAATCAGCCTGCCTGTGAGGTAGGGGCATTGTTTGTAAGACTGTGAAACTGAAGCATGGGGGGTGGGGGGATGTGAATTGACCAAGATGACTGAGCAAGTGAGTGCTAGGGGTCAGAGGATGGAATCTCTCTGTCGGACTTCCTGAAAAACAGTTCCACCACTTTTCCTTTGTTGAGTCCTACTCCAACAACCTCTGATGGCTCTTTGCCACTCTGGATTCCCTCAAGCCCTCTTCCCCTTTGCCTCTGCCCAGGATCTTGCCAACTTCTGCAAGTGGGAGATACGCAGAAGACATCAGCTTCCTTCAGCTCTTTCCTCCCTCCACTCTACATCCCCCAAGGACTTTTCCTCTTCTTCCTCAGTCACCACCCCCAAGACAACTCACTCTCCATTTTCAACCCCTCCACCTCAGCCCTGAGGCACATCCTCATGTGTGCTAAAATCCAGACATTTTTGGAGCTTGCAAACCATCCAAACAAACTGTTTTTCTTATGACTTACAACTTGCTTTTCAGATGCCACAGCATGCAGCAGAACCTGTAACTGACTTGCAGTTGTCTCTCTCCAGACAACCCATATCCTGCATCTGGGGGTTAGGCTAACCCTATGGTTCTATATGCTCCACCCACACTCACTCCTTCTCTTTGGGTTCTTTTGATGTCCTCTAGTACCTGTAACTATTTGGTGACTAATGAGAAACAGTGAAAAGGCCTTGGCAGATTCAAGGAATTCCTCACAGCAGCTGAAAGTGGTTATCACTGTAGACCTCTCTTTTCCCAGTTCATTTCAGATCATCAGCACTTGCAAGGGACCCATTCCCATACTGCACAATAAAGAATCGAAGGCTCAAAAGAAAATGTCCGAAACTTGGCATCACTTGGCCAAATTCCCCCCGTAGACACCGTTTAACTGATTTACTACACTGACTGATGAGTTGATTAGCTTTAATTTCCTACTAATTTTTTTGCCTAATTCCACTCAATTCACACTGTCTCTCTTCCTTTGACACATAGGATAGAATTATCACTATCTTTATTTGCCTGCTAGCCCTATTTACATATATATTAGGGATATAATATTAACGTACTACATTATATGTTCTGTATGACAGTAAAGATTCTCTGAATTCTATTAAATTCTCAAAGGCCCTGGAAAGCCTGGAAAGATGTACCCAGCTTTCCGCCATAAAATCACAAAGTACCACATCCTAGCTCTTTTCCAATTTGACCTACCCTCTAAATGAGAGCAAATGAAAGCAGCAAAAGCACCATTACTTCTAGCTCATATTCTGATGGCATTCCTGGGCCACTCTACTCAGATATGAGCCCACGTTAAGTGGGCAGTGGAGTAAGCCCAGCGACATATGCAGATTGGGGGAGGTAAGTGGTCAACTGCCGAGAAAATATCTTCATTCCTAAACTCTGCCTCAAAAACGTTTAACAGCCCGGAGGGGTGTAAACACATAGGATCAGGGTGCAATGCATCATGAGTTCCCATCTAGCGCCACAGGCAGGCTGTGGCTTTTCAGACATGTATACAAGCCTAGTTTTATTTGAAAAATAAGCCTATTAACTGGCTTCCCCCCTAATTTCTTACAGAAAAAGTGCAGGGAAGCTGCAGAAATACAGACATATTTGGGGGGGGGGGGGGCAGTGTCAGATTTTAAGTCCAGAAGGGACTATTGGATCATCTAGTCTGACCTGTAACCCAGACAATAGAATTTCACCCAGTTACCTCTGTACTGAGCCCAAGACATTCTTCAGCCTGACCTTTTCCCTGTGGTCATCGGTCATATTTATTGCCAAATGTGACACATGTAAATATCTGTCCACTTATCCTGATGATAAAGTCTAATTGCAGAGCTATGCAGTACTGCTCCCAACTCCTTGTACTGACTCAATCCGCTTCTCATCTCCTGCTGCTGCTGTCATATTCAGGAAAGGCAGATCAGCCTGGAAGTCATTGTAAGGGGAGAATAATATCACCACCTGCCTATCAAGTCACGTGGATCTTCAGTCTGATCAAACACACCTCTAGAGGCCAGGATGTCATTAAACCCACGGTAGAGTTTGTAAAAGGGGCCACTAGAGTTGGAAGAGGAATCTTAGCTTTAATTCAGAATAAGGCAGAAAGAGCCTTCACAGGGAAATGGGCAGTGGGGCTATGACAAAGAACAATTATTGTAAGTTTCTGGCGTGTGACAACACGTTCAAAAATCATAGCAGGTTTCAGAACCGAACCTTAGCCCCTTTCCCAGACCAGAGTTAGATTTTTTTGTGTAAGTAATGGGAGCCTGTTCTCACCAAAATTGTACCTATAAGTCAGGCAGTTATATAAGTAACTGCCTTGCTATTTGCCCATGCAACTACTCAGTTTGTGCATGCAATCATGGTCATTGCACATGCAATTGCATCCCTAACTTAGTTGGAAATCATACCCTAAGTGTTCAAATTAGCTCTATGCCAGTTTTATTCAGTACTAGCATTGGGAACAGGAAACCAGACTATTTAAATATTTCAGGCCAAGTTGTAGCATTCAGCCTCCACTTGTGGATTGGTAGGGAAATGCGCTGGCCCAGGGTATCTTGGGAAGGATTTGTGCCTCAACAAGCTAACACCCCTCCTTAGGCAGCAGCATCCTTTAGGATGGCACGGCCTCCTCCCCCTGGGGTCCCACACATCTCCAGGCAGGGACTGTTCTCTTATACAGGCGGGGAAGGAGGAAGGGATCTTGTATGTTCTTGGCCCCACTCACCCCCAGGGCTGGCTCCAGGCACCAGCGAAAGAATCAGGTGCCTGGGGCAGCCAACAGAAAATGGTGGCACTCCATCCGTTGTTGAGGTGGCACATCCGGGTGTGAGGTGGCAATTCAGTGGCGGGTCCTTCGCTTCTTTTTCTCCCCCCACTTCTTTGCCACCACTTGGGGTGGCAAAAAAGCTGGAGCTGGTCCTGCCCACCCCATACCTGCATCACAGCTTGTCATGATCTACCCCTTCCTTTGTTTGGTGTAAGAGCAGAGGATGGCTTTCTGTCAGCTTTTGAAAACAGCTCACATTAGCTGGACTGGCGATCTCTAAGAGCTAGATTGATAGAGATTTAGGCACGTATCTGAACTTTAGACAGCTAAGTACAGATCCTCAAAAACTTCTCCTCAGCTGTTGCCTAACCCCTAATTCCTAAATTTCCACCGATAAAGCCCCACAGTGCCTAAAAATCTGCCAGTCAGCACAGGCACTTCAGCCCCAGTTCACACCTAAGCCTCAGCAGGATCCACACCCTAGGCACTGCCTGGGGTATTTCAGCTGAGGGGCCCCATGCAGAAAGCATGCTCAGTCCCAGGGATTTGAACAGGGTTCCCTACATCCCAGGGAAATGACCTAACCACTGAGCTACAGAGTCATTCTTACTGTTTCCTTGGCCCACCGACAGTCTGCCTCAGCGGTGCCTGTTGTGGCTCTAGACCCAGCTGTAAAATTTCTCTAATGTCACACACATCATCCCAATGAGACCCAGGTCTCGCCCTTCGAGGATAACCAGATTGCACTCACTAAGGCAAGTTTAGGGACAATATCCCGGGTTCATTTCTTGCATTGAATCAGGCCTTCCATGACATATTACAAACCTATATTAAAATATTTCATTTAAATCAGGCCTGCAGAACATGCGGCCCGCATGGGCTCACAGTGCGGCCCGCGGGGGGCGAGTAGATGGGCTGATACTGCAGCCCGCGGCGGGGGGGGGTGAGTAGGCAAGTGGCGGGTGGGCAGTGGCGGAGGCTGAGGAGGCGAGTCGGGGGGTGGGGGGCTGAGGAGGCAAGTGGGCAGGCAGTGGCGGGGAGTGAGTAGGCGAGTCAGGGGGGTGGGGGGCTGAGGAGGCGAGTGGGCAGGCAGAGGCGGGGGGTGAGTAGGCGAGTTAGGGAGGTGGGGGGCTGAGGAGGCGAGTGGGCAAGCAGTGGCGGGGGGTGAGTAGGTGAGCTGGGGCAGGGGGTGCTCTGGTCTGGCTCCCACCCCCTCTCCAAGGGTTGCAGCTGTCTGGAGGTGCTGCCTTCCACACCTCATTCATTCAACAGGACAATCGATTACAAAAGTTGGGAGAAGATCTTATTCTACTTCTAGCAAGACGACATTTTTCTTTTAAACTTAATTACACTACCTTAGGGGCCCGCTATAACATATTACCAAGGTTCAATACCACTGTTTCGGTGGGGCAGCACTGGGGAAGGAGGGTTTGTTTCCACGGGGCGGGCGGTGCTGAGGGGAGTGTTGTGTTTCGGGGGAGCTTGGCGGTGCAGGGGCGGGAGGAGGTTCGGCCCTCAGCTGTTTTCTTTGGAGTAATATGGCCCTCGCCGCTTTATGAGTTGTGCAGGCCTGATTTAAATGATCTTATTCTTCATCAGCAAAGCTTATTTATAAGCTAAACAAATTCTTCTAGAACATTTCTTGTGTTTAGGATAAATTTAATGTTCTTCTATTCATGGTGGAAGGCAGCAAAAGAATAAATTCCACATCGCTTTATTTAAATATTTAAAAGCAAATCTTGAGTGATATGTTTTCATTTAGCTGAAAGCAACTTAATAGCAGCCATTTCCTCTGCCACCGTAAAGAAAGTGGTTCTTTTTATTGCTCTTGTTAAAATAAATGGCATTTTTAATAAAGAGTGTCCCCATAACATATATGATTTGGTCACATTATGAAATAAATGTCATGTGAGATTACACATTTCAAAGCAGACAGTTTATGTTGTTTTAGTTATTAAATTCAATTACTTTTACTTCCCTTTTTCCCCTGGAGGGAGGTATGGCTTTGATTAAACTGTGACCCCTCCCCCAAACAGTAAAATAATTTAAGTGAGAGTATTTTCATTTTTAAGGTGTATCGGCTTTCCCATAGGAAGTTAAAAAAACCAACATCATTTCCAACGGTAGAATTAAAATTTGTTTTTCTTTTGACTGACATTTTATTCCCAAGCGTAACATGCTAAACTAATATGGTTGTAGGGAACGCTAATTAGGAGTTACATTTTTAATCTGTAAAAGGGGCGTGGCAGAGGAGGAACATTATTATAGTGAACTTTCTTCTACAGTCAAACCAATACAAGTCTATGCTGCATTACACTATACTAAACTAGCACTTGCTAATCAACTGTTTTAATACCAGGCTAGCCTGGGAAGAAGGCTTCAAGATCTCCTGCCACCATGAAAGACACTTTTAGCCATATGGCCTGAAAAAAAATCCCTCCTCTCCCTCTTCCCAACTATTTTTGATTTCCCTGAGGAACTGGGCAAACGGTTGTAAAATCTCAATGTGTGAAGTGGAGGAATTGACATAGCTTGGAACTTTCCTAACTCCTCTCTAAGGACCAGATCTGAAGCTATTGACAGACTGTCATTTACTTCAATGGACACTGGATAAGGCCCCAACAGAGAGAGGGATCCTGAAGGGTCTTCTTTTTTATCCCTGCACCACACTTCCTCATGACCTCTTGTTCTTGCTCTATTGTGAGGGGGTGTGTGTGTGTGTGTGAGACTGATTCCCCCTGAGATGCCACCCAGCCCCCCCCAACCCACCAGCCTGGGCTCCCTCACACTCTGTATTGCTGTGACAAGCTGCAAAGCCCTCTAACCTGCACTTGCGTCACTCTTCATACAGGTAGGGCCTTACCCAGCTGCAGTTACATGCAGGCTCTCTGTCCAGCCCCTGCAATGAACCAACAATGGAAAGGCTACAGCTAAGTCAACTCCCAACTGCCCAGGTGCACCCCTGTCTGGAGTATAAACCCAAAATGATACCGTCTTGCGCTGCTCAGGGAACTGTAGAGCATAAGCTCATAAAAGTTTGCCCCATCCCTCAATGTGGAGAGGAACATGCAACAGCTGTTGCCCCGGAGTTAAGATTCACATTCACTTCATACCAACGCACTGGTTTAGATAAAGCAACGAACAAGTTTATTCACTACAAAAGATAGATAGCAAACAAATCAAAGCAGATTACCTAGCAAATAAACAAAAATGCAAACTAAGCCTAATATACTAGATAGGGTGAGAATCTGCTAGTTCATGTCCAATCTAAGAGATGATACAAGAGGGCTGCAGATTCTTAAGGCACAAGCTGCACTTGCTTTACAGCTTGGAATCCCCAAGTGTTTCATTCACAGGCTAGAAATTCCCTTAGCCTGTGTCCAGCACTTCCCCCAGTTCAGTCTTTGCTCCTCAGGTGTTTCCGGGAGTCTTCTTGTGTGGGGAGTGAAGACCAACAGATGACGTCACTCCCTGCCTTATACAGATTTTGCACATGGGGCGGAACTCTTTGTTTCAAAGCTTGGTTCCTAGACCAGTTTGTGGAAAAATACTGACATGCCAAGATGGAGTCCAGCATCACGTGGTCTGATCGCATGTCCTTGCAGGGTCATAGCAGCTATTACTCACAAGTTGTTTGGAGTGTTCTCAGGAAAGTTCACCACAAGGTGGGAGATAAGCTTCTCCTAAGGCTTACTGTTTTTTCCTAATGACCCATTTCCCTGAATAGGCCCTTCCCACCCCACCCCCCACTATCTAGACTGAAAGCATCTTTTCTAGTGGGTGTTGCTCAGATGAAACTACATTTGAAATACAGATACATAGTCAATATTCATAACTTCAGGTACAAATGTTCTATATACATACAAAGGGGATAATCATATTCAGCAAATCATAAGTCATATAAGGTGTCACTGGAAAAGTTATCTTGCATAAAATACGATTATAACATAATTATCATGTATCATAAATATGAGGAGCAGCGTCACAGAGCAGTCTACTGTTAAAGGGGCTAAGCCTCCTGAATTCTACTCCTGATGCTGCCACTGACTAACAGCATCCCTTGGGCGAGTCACTCAGCCTAATAGTTTGCTCAGCAGTAAACTGGGTATAAACACTTACTGGAGAGCTTCACGACAGTCTTCTGAGGTAGTAAGTACTCTGAGATCCTTGGATGAAAAGCAGTATCAAAGAGTAGACCATCATTTTTCACCTCCTCCTACTGATCTATGGTGCTGCATATCTGACCCTGGTGCAGCAACCTCGGCCCAGCTCCTCAAAGGGCACTGAAATACCTTTGAGCATCTGGGCCCTGGAGACCAGTGATCGATAACGAAGATAAGATAGCAGCAAAGAGTCCCGTGGCACCTTATAGACTAACAAACGTATTGGAGCATGAGCTTTCGTGGGTGAATACCCACTTTGTCGGATGCATGGGTATTCACCCACGAAAGCTCATGCTCCAATACATTTGTTAGTCTATAAGGTGCCACAGAACTCTTTGCCGCTTTTACAGACCCAGACTAACATGGCTACCCCTCTGAAGATAAGCTAGTAGGTGACAGAAGAACAGAAAAAGGAAAGCTTTACCATATCACTGATGTGCCATTCAAGACACCAAACCATGAAATTTGTGCCATACTGGCCTGGCCATTGCCCATTAATTGGGTCGATTTGGTTACATCTCATTTCCTATGTGTGTTTGTTCCTAAAACCCTAATTCCTCCTAATGCATTCGAATGATGCTAATACTCTGTTACAATAAACCGTATTCCTATTAAAATCATTGACAACACAGGGTTTGCTCTGATAGAGAAATTATTTTAAACTAAACATCACCATCTGTCAGCACCTTAAAAAACGTGTGGCTGTGCATCACCGCACACAGTGAAATTTGAAAGCGCATAGGGCTTTTTCAGAATGCGAGCCCTGAATATTAAACAAACACCTGAAGCTACTAGTGCCACCGCCTAGAACCAGCACTTAGTTTTCGATTGCGTGCAGTGACTTAAGGAAACCCATCTGGGTTTCCCTTAATTATCAATGTGAAAAGCACATTGAATATTTCACAACTCATTCAGGAAACAGTGGGACTAGTGCTGTGCATACTCCTTGCGTGGCATACATCTGGGATCATTTATGCAAGTATGTCGAAAGGATGTTCACGGTCATTTCTTTGAGAAGTTGTTCCCTAGTTTGCTAGGTACAAGATGGACATACATGACCTGCTTGCTGTGCACTGAACAGCAGAGTATGATCATGTGAAGTCTGAAACTGCCTTAGCAAAGCCATTGAAAATAGATTGTCAACTTTTATTTATTTATGTTTTAAAGTTTCCCTTCTTTTATGTATTAGACTGATTGTGTAATTCTGTTCATCTGTCAGGTACATAGCAGAAAACAGGCTGATCAATAGACAGAAAAAGGATTACAATAGGGGGAAAAGTGGGTCTGAGATACTCAGAAGTGGGCTGAGAGTCAGAACTTGTGCGTTCTGGAGCTCAGCCCAGGAATAAAATCTGGTCCACAATAGGAGATACGAACCTCAACTTGTTCAAGCAATCAAAGGTTATTAGGTAGTACTGGGGAACACCAGGTAGGACAATGGCTGCAAACACCACTGCAGAGATAAAGTCCATTAACCCTGAATAGTTATTGCATTTGGAGGTAATCAGAATTTTCTGAATCTGGATGGAGTAAGAGGAATGCCACCTAGACAGCCTCACTCTGAGCCTGTCTAGACAGCAGAGTGGTTAAAATGCAGTCACCCACAAATGCCTGTCTACACTAGTACTTCTATCATGACTACCAATAGTAAAGCGGCACTGTTATCAACAGTGGTAAATTAAGGAAAAAATGCTAGCAGAGGCAAAGCAAAAAAGCATCTAGCTCCAGGTCAGGGAGTTGCAAGATACCCAAGTCATCTCCCATAATCTTTTTAAATTTTACAAGAAATATTCAGCATATACTACTTTATATTAAATGGAAATTTGATTACAAGAGTTACCTGAAATGGGCCCTGAGCTGGAATGCCTGACTAGGATCAAGTAAACAAGCTAACACGCATCAGGTCTGGAACAACTTTTGGACAGCTGGACAACACATGACCAATAAATCCAGAAGGAAACTAATGCATCATTCATTTCACAGTTTGTCGTCTTCCTTCTCATCTCTGGTTTCCCAGGGGTGCATCCCCTGGAAATTAAACCAGTTAGGGGAAAGCTTAACTTTGTAATCTCTTCCCTTTTTATTACAGTAATGCTACTTTCCCCCCACCCCCATCCAGAACTTTTATCTCATGTGCCAGAGCTCATTCAATATATGATTTGGTTGTGCTTAACTCCACTATTAGCTCCACTCTTCCACCATCTTGGGTTGTACATCGTGTTCCTAGTGATAGGAATAAAACCAATTAAAAGTAGAAAAAAGGAGGAAATCAAACGTATCACTCTCTTGGTCATCCTTATTCCTTTTTGTTATAAATCAGTGGTGCTGCATGCTCTCCTCAAGTTACACGCCCAAGCAACAATACCATTTGCAGTTAACCTTTGCAAATTAAAACACGCTTAGAGCACACTTGGTTCAGTGTGTGGCTACATTTACTTTTGATCTTGTTTACTCAAGCAATTCCCACTCTGGAGCATCAAAGTTTGAGGTTAGTTTTTAAGTACTGTTCATCTACATGATGAAAGAATTCCAAATGGACAAGGATGATAAGAGATAGGACAAAGTCTGGCAGAGTTCCAGGTCCACACACAATTTTTGTGCGCAACCTCTTCAATTACAGTCACATACTAGTCTATGAGTTTTAGTATCAAACTGTCCCAGTGGCTGTTGGGGAATATCCTTTTTTATGAAAAATGTTATGGTTTTAATTTCTTTACTGATATGAGAGACATTTAATGCAATGCATTTCACCATGATTACGCAGCCAGGAAATTAAACAAAAGGAGAAACTTCACTGAACAGTAGAGTTATGAAAAGCTCTTCCTCAGGGGACATTGCTAAGTCAAAAGAAAATCACTGCTAGCAAAATATTGGAGGTCATATACTTTGTCACCAAGGGATCTCAGATGTAGCGGATCTAAGATAAGGGCTTTGGAGTGCTACATTATTTCTGCTCCTCCCATCCCCTCACACAGACTCTCTCTCTCTTGAGTTACAGGGACCAGCAGGGCATTTCAAGCACACTTCCCAACATCAGTGTGGTAGATGGATGGGAGGTCTGTATTCGAGTTGGTTGGAAAACAGAATTTTCATCGTACAGGAAATGGATATTTCAACATTATTCCAGTTCAATGTGAAAACTAATGTCAAAATATTGACAAATTTGCAGAATGAAAAAAATCCCTAGAAAAAAATTTCAAATTGGAAATGTCCAAATGCCGTCCCCCGCACTCCGCCAAAAAAAAAGTTGATATTTTTCATTTCAGTTTAACTTACTTTTTTTTCCCCAATTTTATTTTGGGGTGAGGGGGCAGCAATGGTCAAACATGTATTTTTGGCACAAAGAAAGTGTCTAAGAATTTGTTGCAATGTTTCTTCTACAAGTTCTGGACAGCAGCAGCAGTGCTTTTTCTATTCTATATAGGGTCTTACTAAAGCGGCAAGTATGATGTATCTGAACCCCTGCTAGCCTTACATTAAGTGACTGGACTAAAATTGGTCATATGTTGGTTGTTCTCTCCCCTGGGGAGGTGTGTGTGTATTGGAGGGTCTTATCTGGGTAGGCTTTTTTTTAAAATATATAGCAACGTGTGTCTCTGTGTGTTACAGAAGGCAATATCATAAAAACGTGCCTTGCACTTGGAGCAGAAGGTGGCAAGATTTGTGATGGTCCTTAGTTCCTAGGAGAGTTCATTCCACACTTTTGGACCAGCCCCTGAGAAAGCTCGGTCTCCCACTCAAATAAGCTTTATCCATATTGTAGAAAGTCCCATTATGTCAGAGAAGCAGAGCCGATGATCATAGTCTTCACCCCAGAGTTTTCATTTATCTTTCTGATACCTTGGTCCCATGCCTTGAGCACCTTGAAGACAAGGAGCAAGACTTTGAACTTGATTCAATATTCTATTGGAAACCAAGGTAGAGTGGACGACAGGTTTTGATGCCTTCACAGTAGCCCAGGCTGCTGAGGAGCTGCATCACACTAGTTAGTTTCCCAAGTGCTGAAGGCTTCATGCTCAGATATATTGCATTGGTTAGTCTAGCTAAGTAGGGACACAGGTTTGAATAGCTGAAGTCAGGCCATCATCCACCTGGAGGGGATGGAGTGTCATAGCCAGTCAAGGATGGTAAACACACAGTACTTAGAGATGCTGCTATGAGATGTTAGCATCAGCAAGAAATCCAAGAACATTCCTAAGCAAAGGACTGAACTGACCAATTGTGAGTGAGTATCTACCTTCAACCAATAAGAGACCGCACCATGGCTACAAACTCTTTCAATTACTTCTCTCTGTCCATTATCACCATCTCTGTTTTGCTCAGATTCAGCCAGCTCTTCTTCATCCATGAGCTCATCTCATCCAAAAAACTGAGCAATTTTGGTGGTAGTTTGTGGTGAAGGGTAAGTAGAGTTGTATATTACCTGCAAATTGCTGGCACTTGAATATATGTTGGCCAGTTCACCTAGTGCCTGCATATAGCTGTTGAACAGGATTGGAGAGAGAACTGATCCTCTCCAACCATTGCTCCATTTTAACACATTACCCTGACTCTCAGCCAAGACAGCAGTGTTACATGATTGACAGCATTAAATACTCCAGAGAGGTCCTAGTGGATGAGAATGGATGTCTGCCCTCTATCCACTGACAGCAGATGATTATCCATTAATGCTTCTAAAGCAGTTTCAGATCCACATCCTGGCATGAATCCAGATAGTATTCTAGATCCAGAATACATTCAGTTAGATGAGCTTGTAGTTGATCATTGGCTAGCCCCCCTATTCCTGAGCAAGCTCATAGGAAGTTTGATCATGGGTTGTAGCTGGCTAAAATGATGCATCTTGGGCGAGTTTCTTCAGTATTGGTCAGACTATCATGTGGGTGAAGGAGGAAAGGAAAATTCGTCCTCTGAATGAGGCATTGGCTACTGCAGTCATGAGCAGCACTGGTGTTTGCGGCTCTCTTTCACAAGCCAAGAAGGGCCTTGGTTGGGTTTACAGGACTCAGTTTCTCCTCCCTCCCCAGCATGGGACGTAGCAGCAGTGGGAATCAACTCCTACTGGCCCTCACACCACCAGAAGCAGCAGGGCAGGGACCTCTGTTCACTTTGAAAATGTGGAAACAAAAGGAGAGAAGCATTCTGAAATGTGACAGGGAGATGGACTCCTTTCCCAGCCTGCCCCTTCAGCACAGGAACCACTCCCCAAAGGGTTCTCTTATGAGGAAGCAGCCCTGGGCCCCAGTACTGCTCCTCTGGCCTTCACCTCCATGTGCTGGTCAGCAGGCCAGTTTACTGCTGCGACTCAGCACTTACCACTTAGGAGTGTCTATCTCCCAAAGCAGGTGAAAGCAACAGCAGCATCATGAAAACGCAGACGTCTTATTTCAAGGAAATGGATTTCCAATATCACTGACATCTCCCCTTCTCATTGGGCTAGATTCCACCTATTACTGTTGCTGTTTTTATTATTTCCATTTCTCTGATGCCATACTTCAGTACACTCACCACTACTCTGTCCATTCCCAGGCCTCAGCCAGGCTACAGTTCCAGAAGGTATCCAGCAAACCTGTCTTTTCCATGGCATTTAGCAAACCGTTCTACCACTCAGATCATCCCACGGAACTGCTCACTCTTTCACTTATCACAGTGAAAACTGGGAGGAACTGTCCAAGGAAACAGCATAGCTAACATAAGAAACCAGATTCCAGACATCTTACACCTATACACCGTACAGAACCATTACCTACATATGGGCCCGAAGCAGATAGCACAGAGTGACACGTTAAAAGTGAAGCTTATCAAATGACCTGCTGCCAACAATGCATAACCTCATCCGCAGTGAAGCATTTGATATAGCCTGCATCACTGAGGGCCGGCTGGATGACACAGCAAGCTCACCCCACAACTCTGCTCCACTCCCCCCACATTACTCGGTACAACACAGACCTAGACAGGACAAGAAGGTAGGCAATACGGCATTCATCTTCTCTGCAAACATCAAATCCAACAGAGTTACCTCAGACAAGACTACTTCATTTGAATCCATTCAGCTGACAATAGAATCTGTTAGCTTCGCCTCTGGGTTCTATGGTTGCATTGTTGGTCGTCTCAGGGTATGAGACACAAGGTGTGTGAAGTAATATCTTTCACTGGATCAACTTCTATTTGGTGGAAGCAAGAAGCTTTCAAGCCTCACAGAGCTCTTCCTCAGGTGTGGGGAAGGTAACCAGTGGAAAACAAAGGCTGATACACCCAAAACTCTGCCTCAAGTGGCTATTCAGGGTACTTCCTCAATCCTGAGTGCCTTCAATGGATTCAGAACTAAGTACAAAGCGCTGTGAAGGACAGTCACCCAAGACTGTGACCATGCACATTTGGAAAAGCCTTTCAGACAGTCTGGATTCACCTCACCTCTACTCATAGAATATCAGGGTTGGAAGGGACCTCAGGAGGTCATCTAGTCCAATTCCCTGCTCAACACAGGACCAATTCCCAACTACTCACCAACCAACAGCCTATCTGCATTCCCAGAGTTCAGTACATTCACTGATCAAGTAGTTCTAGACACCCTTTAGGGGTCTCAACTCCATACCTGTGAATTGGACCCAGGTCAACTGGAGGTAAAAGCATGACATTAATATTTCAGATGTGAGATAATCTCAAATCATGAGGTCAAATACTCTGGTGGTTCCAAAAATTGAAAAAAAAGAGTCACACTTCAATGGTATCTTTCATTCAGGAAGCTAAAGCAACTTTACAAATATGAATTAAGCCTCACTACACCCAAGTGAAGTAGAGATTATCATACTTGTTTTACAAATAGAGGAAGAGTCAATCTTGGTCTGATTGAAATATCATTCAGTGTTGGTCTACTATAGGGCCAGATAATGTTATCAGTTTATAAACAGAAATCTCAGCTGGAATCAGTGAGCATTTCTACTTACAAACTTGTGAAACTTTCTACTAGCAGAGCAGTTTGATTAACGTTATATTTCTTAGACCAGAAAGTTGGGATTTCCAATTGATTTTGTGTTGATTTGGAAAAAAATAACTTGCTATTGACTGAAGTTTTTCTAATGAAGGAAGAATCAAACCTGAGATGAAATGTCATTCCTGAACCTGAGATATGCAAAGTGGATTAAAAAGGAGAATTTTGCTTTTGGTTTGATGTTCAAATTAGATCACTAATTCATACAGTCCTTTTGCTGTCTAATAAATTCAGATGAAAAGGGGAGATATAAAATTCTCATACTTCTTTTGCTGCTTAATATATTCAGATAAGACAAGATATAACAATCAACAGAAGAATTAATTTATGCAGATCTTTCTCTAGTTTCATGATTTAAAATATCTTTAGATAAAAGTCCAGTAATACTCAGCACTTTTCACCCTCAAAGTGTTTTGAAAATATTAACTAGGGAATCTGTACAGCAACAGGGTAAGGATGGTAAGGAGTGTTACCTCCTTGTGAATCTGCACAGCACCCTTGCAAAGTAGGACTAGAATATTACTCTGTACAATGGATATAATACAAGGTAGAGAGGTTAAGGGACTCCCCCATTAGGACACAGTGAGTAAGTGTTAAAGACAGGTTATAATTAATGAATTCCTGCATCTGATTAGCACCAAGGTTTATTTACACAGATGCATATCTTAGACAAATGACACAAACATGTAGATCGAAATTGTTCTATTATGCAATGCTGGTAAGACGTTCAGTAACAAAAAGTTACTGTAAGAACTGAAATTAAAGGGAAAAATATTACAAGCTTTTTGCCTCATAAAAGAACTTTGGCAAAGTACCTGTAAACTGCCAGCCATGAAACATTAAGCGGACAGTGAGCACTCACCAAGAAGACGGAGCAGATGCTTAAGGTTGACAGCACAGCCTGGGAAGAAGTATCCATGTGATACCACCAAGCACAGGCAGGGGAACAGACAGACATGGATGAACAGGCCAAAGTGGAGAGCATTTGGAAGATTTTAAAAGACAAAAGTAGCAATGGGCTGGCTATGTTACAGGAGCTGCTAACAGGGAGTTTTGCAAGGGAGTTCTCCAGGTGAAGGAGGAGCACATACAGCATCTGTGGGCAGAGCAGAGCGGACAGGGAGCTGTAGACGGGAATTTGAGAGAGTTTGACAGAGGGAGGCTTACAATGGTGAGGAGGACCCGCAACACCTGTGCCAGCACTGCTTCTGTCTCCTCCACCTGCGCCTGTAGCCAGACAGAGAACCAAAGCATGGATGCTTTTACCCAGATTCTGGTGTGGGCTTGCAAAGACTGTAATTTGCAATTTCCACTTACTGATATCCAGGCTGGGGGTGGCATCCAATGTGAAAGGTGCCTACTGGTGGAATCTCTCAGGCAGCAGGTGGGAGAGCTACAGGAGGAGGTGGCTAGGCTGAGGAACATCCATATCCATGAGCAATTCCTGGACAGTATCCATGTGGAGACAGCTGACGTAGCTGTCCCAGTTGACAGGACTACCGACACACCAGTGGAGGAGGAGGCTCAGGGTGGACACAGCCAGCTGGTTACTTCTAGCAGCAGGCAGTGCTCCACCGCTGCTGCGAACCCTCCTGCTGTAGTAAAAGATAACCGTTATGCTCTTCTTGATACAGGAGAGAAGGAATCACCCCCAACAGCTAAGGAGGTGAAGCCTCGTACCCCTAAGACTGGGAGGTCTGCTGCCACCACTGATAAAAAACGTAGGGTAGTGGTGGTTGGAGACTCTCTGCTGAGGGGGACGGAGACACCCATCTGTCACCCTGACCGTTCATCCCGGGAGGTATGCTGCCTGCCAGGGGCCCATATCCGAGATGTTACAGAGGCATTGTCGAGGATTATCCGGCCTTCTGACTACTACCCCATGCTACTCATCCATGTGGGCACAAATGATACTGCGAGGTGTGACACTGAGCAGATCAAGACTGACTACAGGGCTCTGGGAGTACGGGTTAAGGAGTTTGGAGCGCAGGTGGTAGTCTCTTCGATTCTTCCTGTTGAAGGTAGGGGTCCGGGCAGAGACAGATGCATCGTGGAGGTGAATGCCTGGCTGCGAAGATGGTGTCGCCAGGAGGGCTTTGGCTTCCTCAACCACGGGATGCTATTCGAGGAAGGACTGCTAGGAACAGATGGCGTTCACCTTTCGAAGAGGGGAAAGGCCTTGTTTGTGCACAGACTGGCTAACCTAGTAAGGAGGGCTTTAAACTAGGTTCGACGGAGACAGGTGAGCAGAGCCCACAGGTAAGTGGGGAACAAGACCTGGGAGATGGGTTGGAAACAGGAGGGATCGCAGGCTATAATGGCAGAGAGGAAGGAGGGTCAGGGCAAAGCTGGGAGGCAAGATCAAACCAGTATCTTAGATGCCTATATACAAATGCAAGAAGTATGGGTAATAAGCAGGAAGAACTGGAAGTGCTAATAAATAAATACAACTATGACATTGTTGGCATCACTGAAACTTGGTGGGATAATACACACGACTGGAATGTTGGTGTGGATGGGTATAGTTTGCTCAGGAAGGATAGACAGGGGAAAAAGGGAAGAGGTGTTGCCTTATATATTAAAAATGAACACACTTGGACTGAGGTGGAGATGGACATAGGAGATGGAAGGGTGGAGAGTCTCTGGGTTAGGCTAAAAGGGGTAAAAAACACAGGTGATGTCGTGCTGGGAGTCTACTATAGGCCACCTATTCAGGTGGAAGAGGTGGATGAGGCTTTTTTCAAACAACTAACAAAATCATCCAAAGCCCAAGATTTGGTGGTGATGGGGGACTTCAACTATCCAGATATATGTTGGGAAAATAACACCGCGGGGCACAGACTCTCCAATAAGTTCCTGGACTGCATTGCAGACAACTTATTTCAGAAAGTTGAAAAAGCTACTAGGGGGGAAGCTGTTCTAGACTTGATTTTAACGAATAGGGAGGAACTTGTTGAGAATTTGAAAGTAGAAGGAAGCTTGGGTGAAAGTGATCATGAAATCATAGAGTTTGCAATTCTAAGGAAGGGTAGAAGGGAGTACAGCAGAATAGAGACAATGGATTTCAGGAAGGTGGATTTTGGTAAGCTCAGAGAGCTGATAGGTAAGGTTCCATGGGAATTAAGACTGAGGGGAAAAACAACTGAGGAAAGTTGGCAGTTTTTCAAAGGGACACTATTAAGGGCCCAAAAGCAAGCTATTCCGATGGTTAGGAAAGATAGAAAATGTGGCAAAAGACCACCTTGGCTTACCCTTGAGATCTTGCGTGACCTACAAAATAAAAAGGCGTCATATAAAAAATGGAAACTAGGTCAGATCACGAAGGATGAATATAGGCAAATAACACAGGAATGCAGAGGCAAGATTAGAAAGGCAAAGGCACAAAATGAACTCAAACTAGCAATGGGAATAAAGGGAAACAAGAAGACTTTTTATCAATACATTAGAAGCAAGAGGAAGACCAAGGACAGGGTAGGCCCACTGCTCAATGAGGAGGGGGAAACAGTAACGGGAGACTTGGAAATGGCAGAGATGCTTAATGACTTCTTTGTTTCGGTCTTCACTGAGAAGTCTGAAGGAATGTCTAGTATAGTGAATGCTTATGGGAAGAGGGTAGGTTTAGAAGAGAAAATAAAAAAAGAGCAAGTAAAAAATCACTTAGAAAAGTTAGATGCCTGCAAGTCACCAGGGCCTGATGAAATGCATCCTAGAATACTCAAGGAGTTAATAGAAGAGGTATCTGAGCCTCTAGCTATTATCTTTGGGAAATCATGGGAGACGGGGGAGATTCCAGAAGACTGGAAGGGGGCAAATATAGTGCCCACTTATAAAAAGGGAAATAAAAACAACCCAGGAAACTACAGACCAGTTAGTTTAACTTCTGTGCCAGGGAAGATAATGGAGCAGGTAATCAAAGAAATCATCTGCAAACACTTGGAAGGTGGTAAGGTGATAGGGAATAGCCAGCATGGATTTGTAAAGAACAAATCATGTCAAACTAATCTGATAGCGTTCTTTGATAGGATAACGAGCCTTGTGGATAAGGGAGAAGCGGTGGATGTGATATACCTAGACTTTAGTAAGGCATTTGATATGGTCTCGCATGATATTCTTATAGATAAACTAGGAAAGTACAATTTAGATGGGGCTACTATAAGGTGGGTGCATAACTGGCTGGATAACCATACTCAGAGAGTAGTTGTTAATGGCTCCCAATCCTGCTGGAAAGGTATAACAAGTGGGGTTCCGCAGGGGTCTGTTTTGGGACCGGTTCTGTTCAATATCTTCATCAACGATTTAGATGTTGGCATAGAAAGTACGCTTATTAAGTTTGCGGACGATACCAAACTGGGAGGGATTGCAACTGCTTTGGAGGACAGGGTCAAAATTCAAAATGATCTGGACAAGTTGGAGAAATGGTCTGAGGTAAACAGGATGAAGTTCAATAAAGATAAATGCAAAGTGCTCCACCTAGGAAGGAACAATCAGTTTCACACATACAGAATGGGAAGAGACTGTCTAGGAAGGAGTATGGCAGAAAGAGATCTAGGGGTCATAGTGGACCACAAGCTTAATATGAGTCAACAGTGTGATACTGTTGCAAAAAAAGCAAACGTGATTCTGGGATGCATTAACAGGTGTGCTGTAAACAAGACACGAGAATTCATTCTTCCGCTTTACTCTGCGCTGGTTAGGCCTCAACTGGAGTATTGTGTCCAGTTCTGGGCACCGCATTTCAAGAAAGATGTGGAGAAATTGGAGAGGGTCCAGAGAAGAGCAACAAGAATGATTAAAGGTCTTGAGAACATGACTTATGAAGGAAGGCTGAAGGAATTGGGTTTGTTTAGTTTGGAAAAGAGAAGACTGAGAGGGGACATGATAGCAGTTTTCAGGTATCTAAAAGGGTGTCATCAGGAGGAGGGAGAAAACTTGTTCACCTTAGCCCCCAATGATAGAACAAGAAGCAATGGGCTTAAACTGCAGCAAGGGAGATTTAGGTTGGACATTAGGAAAAAGTTCCTAACTGTCAGGGTAGTTAGACACTGGAATAGATTGCCTAGGGAAGTTGTGGAATCTCCATCTCTGGAGATATTTAAGAGTAGGTTAGATAAATGTCTATTAGGGATGGTCTAGACAGTATTTGGTCCTGCCATGAGGGCAGGGGACTTGACTCGATGACCTCGAGAGGTCCCTTCCAGTCCTAGAGTCTATGAGTCTATGAGATAGAAGACTGACTACTGATACAACAACATGGAGCTCAGTGGGCAGAAGACCTATCAAAGACCCAAACCGGCAATCTTTGCATGGCCCAGCTGGGTCACATAGGGCCCAAGGCTTTAACCCTGAAATCCGTACAGCAGTTTTCTACATCCATGTTATTGGAGTTCCCGTAGAAGGACACTTGCAATGTAACTTTGATCAGCACACCCAGTATAATGGTGTTGCAGCAAATCACATTTAAGCAGTGTATCTGCTAATTTGCCTCTATAATGATGTGGCTCAGGACAGAGTGATGAAATGCCGCTGAAGTGCACTGGGACAGAAAGCCACCTCACAGCGATAAAGAATATTTCTTGCTGACTTTGTTATGTATAAATCTTCCTATGGACGACAGTCAGCCTGCAGCATTGCTATGCAAATAAGTATCACTTATTTTGATTCAAGTGCTTAACACAGAGATTTTTCTGGAAATCTAGAAGAGTAATGAAACCATATACAGAGAGTGCCTCCTGCCCACAGACAAAGCAAGTACAGCCATACTCATCCAGCAGCATATGATATCACTGATCACCTGATATTCCTGTCCCGCCTACAAGAAGTTGCAGGGATGAACAAAAATACCCTGAAATGGCTCAGGTCCTCTCTCTCGGAGAGCTGCTATGGACAACTGTACCTCCACCTGCCAAGCTTTCAACTGCAGATTCCCCCAGAGCTCAGTCCTTTCTCCAATATAATTTGAGATCCAGATGAAGTCATGGAAGAGACAGTGAACCATCAGACATAGGGTGCTAAAAAGTACACAGATAACACAGCATGGTCTCTTAGCTTTCTCAAGGACTAACCAAAATCTGCACCTAGATGAAGTGCAGCTGGCTAATGGAGAACCTAGACAAGACAGAGCGGGCGGAAGAAAGAAGAATTTTGAAAAATGTGTTTCTTCTATATTATTGGTCTCATCATCAGAACTGAGGCACCACTGTGCTAGGTGCTCTGTAAACAAAATAGACAAAAACATGGGATGTGCCCCAAAACCAATACAATCTAAGAAGCCATGTGCTAGAGCCCTGCAGTGAGACCTGAATCCCACAGGTCCCTCAGAACCCACTGCCATAATAGCAGGAGCATGTGGGAGTGGGTATTAAAAGTTGTCCTGCGCAGGATTCTACCAAGTGGCATATGAAGGGTGGAGAGGTGGGGGAGATATAATGTATATATTTGCATTTTCTTTAGTTTGCTTTGACATATTAAAATATATAAAGAACCAGATATTCTCAACTACCCTCTTCCCCCCCAAAGCCATTCATTGGATAATTTCTTATAGTCATTGTGGTAGAGGTAGGGCTTCAGGAAAGGTTTAAAGGTTAGATCAGGGGTTCTCAAACTGGGGGTCAGGACCCCTCGGGGGTCACAAGGTTATTGCATGGAGGGTCGCAAGCTGCCAGCCTCCACCCCAAACCCTGCTTCCCCTCCAGCATTTATAAAACTGTTAAATATATGAAAAAAGTGTTTTTAATTGATAAGAAGGGTCACATTCAGAGGCTTGCTATGTGAAAGGGGTCACCAGTACAAAAGTTTGAGAACCACTGGGTTAGATAGTAGTGGCCTTATTGGTTAGTCTGATGAGGATGTTTCCGTCCTTAACAGACCATGTGAAAACACAGTGGCACAGATGTTTGCGAGAGATGCTGACAGGTGAGCGGAGATCAGACTAGAGTGAGCAAACAGGGACAAGCAGAGTTTTGAAGGGCCTTGAAGGAGGGAAGAAATGATGTACAATAATTGTCATAGTATCTTTCCCCAATCTGAACCTTAGAGTCCAAAAGTTGGGGTACCAGCATGAATTCCTCTAAGCTCAATTACCAGGTTAGAACCTGTAGCGCTGCCACCAATCAGGAATTCCAGTGCCTGATACACTCTGGTCCCCCCAAAACCTTCCCTGGGGACCCCCAAGACCCAGACCCCCTGGATCTTAAAACAAGGAAAGTAAACTCTTTCTTTCACCAGTGCCTTTCCTAGGCTTCCCTCCCTGGGTTACCCTGGAAGATTACTGTGATTCAAACCCCTTTAATGTTAAAACAAGGAGGAATGTTCCTTCCTCCCTCCCCTTCTCCCTCACCCAGAGGCAATACGGATTCAAGCTCTGTGAACCTAAAACAAAGGGATTCCACCCCTCTTCCCTTTCTTCCCTGTTAAGTACAAACTCAATTCCCTTGAGCCTCAACAAGAGGAAAAAATCAGACAGGTCTTAAAAGCATAACTTTTAATAAAAAGAAAGAAAAAAGGGAAAAGTTATCTCTGTAATTTAGATGGCAAAAGTTACAGGGTCTGTCAGCTTATAGAAATTGGAGAAAAAAAGCCTCCTCCAGCAGAAATACAATTTAAAATACTTCCAGCCAAATAACCATTAAAACTCTACCAGCCAGATACACATTTGCAAATAAAGAAAACCAATTAAAAAGACTATAACCGCCTGTTCCTTACTAGATACTCACTATTCTGAATATGTAAGAGACTGTAGCAGGGAGATTGGCAAGAAACCTGGTTGCACGTCTAGCCCCTTCCAGGACCCAGAGAGAACAAAGCCAAACCCAAAAACCACAAACAAAGGCTTCCCTCCACCGAGATTTGAAAGATCTTGTTTCCTGATTGGTCCTCTGGTCAGGTGTTGGGTTCCCTCTTTGTTAACCCTTTACAGGTAAAAGAGACATTAACCCTTAACTATCTGTTTATGACAATAATGAATCAAACTATTTTGAAAAATAGACTTATTCCCACCTCAGAAATGTTTTCACAAGTGTTTGGTTTCACTTTGAGGCAAAAATTCCTTTTAGCTCTTATTTTATCCAGATTGGCTCACTTTAGTTTACAGGAGTGTCTCTTGTTCCTCATTCTCATATTTTATTCTTTGCTGACATTAAGGTCTCATATAGCAACATACACAAATAATGCCTTCTACCATCTCTACGCAGCAAGGAGGCTCCATTGCATCCTGGTAGATGATGACCTGGCCTCCATTATACATGACTTTGTCACCTCTTATCTGGACTACAGCAACGCAACATTGCAACATGAAGACTTCAGAATGTATGAAATTCCAGCTAGTACAAAATACTGCAGCAAGTCTCCTCACCACCACAGGATACCACAAACATCTTACGCATCCTCAGCTTGTTAATATTGTAAGAGGAGTCAGTGTGAGTGAAATTCAAGATCTCAGTCCCTATCTTCACAGTGCTCAATTACCTGGGCCTAGAATCCCAAAAAGATTATCCGAGAGGCTTGGACAAAGACCATTGTCAATAACTCTGGACCTCTGACACAATGGAACTTTCTACAATAAGGGTAGCACCTGTGTGGGAGGCAGAACTTTTTCAGGGCAAGTGGAAGACTAGAAGGAACTCCAACAGGAACTAAGGACCACCTCAGACCGCATCACCTTCTGCTCTAAGTGGAAGGGACTTTTCTTTAACTTGCTTTAGCCAATGTAAACACAGAAGCAATGTACTTTAAAAACCAACAATCTCACATGCCTAGAAAAACAAATACACCCTCTCCAAACACAGAGCTCCATTCTTGGTCCTGTTGCCTTCTCACTCTGCACCTTATCTCTGGGTAATCTCATTCACAAACACAAATTCAACTAAGATCTCTATGTGCTGACAACTCAGATCTACCTATTTACTCCAGACCTGTCTCCAGTCCAAAGTAAAAATCTCTGCTTGTCTCTCTGACATCCAGCTCAAGCTCAACTAAGCTATAACAGAATTCTTAGTCTTTCTCCTGCAAGTCCTCCTCACCGCCTCTCTCAATTACTGTGGACAATACCACCATCCTGCCTTTCACTCCCACCTGTTACCTGGGCATCATCTTTCAATCAGACACCTCTGTAGGTCCTCACATTGAGGATGTGTCTAAATCTTGCCAATTCTTTCTGTATAATCTCCCTAAAGTACAGCCTTTCTTATCCTTCCACAAATCTAAACTTTTTGTCCAGCTCTCATCATCCCACATGTAGATCACTGCAACATCATTTTCTCCAGCCTTAACAAATGCAGACTCATCCCACTCATGTCCATTCAGGATGTTGCTGCTACAATCATTCTTCTAGCCTGACACTTCAGCCATGTTACCCCCTCTCTTTGCATCCCGCCCAGGGCCAGTGCTTCCATTTAGGCGACCTAGGCGGTCGCCTAGGGTGCCAGGATTTGGGAGGGTGGCAGACTGCTCTGGTGGACCTGCCACAGGCGAGCCTGCGGCACGTCCACCGGAGCTGCCACCAGAGCCGCGGGACCAGAGGACCATCTGCAGGGACGCCTGTGGCAGGTCCACTGGATCTGCGGGACTGGCGAGCTGGCCCTGCGCCTAGGGCGCCAAATACCCTGGCGCCGCTCCTGATCTCGCCGCTGGCTCCCCCATCAATATCACATCAAACTTTCTTGTTTTCACTTTCCAGGACCTCCATGACTTATCCCCACCCTATGTATCATCTCTCATTCACTGTCACGCTCACCTTCAATCAGCCAATGAGACCAGCCTCCATCCCCACTTGTTTAATTTTCAAACAACTACCTTCATGCCTTCTCCCATGCTGCCCCTCATGTTTGGGAGGAGCTCCTTAGCAAACAGCCACAAAGTCACCTATTAGCCTCCTTAAAAGCTCAGCTCAAAACTCTCCTTTGTTATAATGCCTAAAAAATCATAATAATGGTTAGGCTGCTGGTGTGCTGAGACACTGGCTAGCCATCTGACCATTGTCTCATTGTACTTCTCCATGGGTCTGGCTGTGCCTATCTGTTGTCTCTTGTCTTATACTTATATTTGGAGCTCTTTGGGGCAGGGGCTGTCTTTTTGTTTTGTGTTTGTACAGCACCTCGCACAATGGGGTCCTGGCCCATGACTGGGGTGCCAAAGTGTTATGATAATGCAAATAATATCAATCATAAAACACTCCCTTGCACACACAATTCTTACCCTGGGAGAGGATTAGAGTGAGCCAAACAAACCACACATGACAAATGTCAATCACATTGCTTAATGCTTAACTGGAAGGTGCTCAAATACTACGATGATAAGCACGGTATGAGAAGTCCTGTGGAATAGATTTTGCATGCTCAGCTTTTCTTTGTGGTTCTCTTGCCATAAATAGCTCACATACTAAGCCCTGGACATCAGAACCAGTTATATTGAGAGTGACAGTGTTGGCTAGGACTCTGGGTATTCTCTTCACCTCTTTAACAAAAATGTACTCCAGAAACTTTACCTTCCACTTGGACAGCTAAAAAGGAGAAGGAGGAGGAGAAGGGACCACTCTTTAAATTCTCACTCACAAGGCAGGCTAATATTGTATTTTTAAAAGTATGAACAGATAACTAGCTGAAGAAACACTGAGCACCCAAGCAATGATGATTAAGGTAACATCCCCAACTTTAAAAATCACATTTTATTCACACCAATTATTAAAAATCATATATTGAATGGATATTAAAAATCAGACCTAGGGTATGTCTTCACTACCGGCCAGATTGGTGGGCAGCAATCAATCCAGCAGGGATCAATTTATCGCGTCTAGTCTAGACTCCACCGCCGTGAAGGCAAAGGCGGAGTCAACGGGGGAGCGGCAGCAGTCAACTCACCGCAGTGATGACACCACGGTAAGTCGATCTAAGTACGTAAACTTCAGCTACGTTATTCACGTAGCTGAAGTTGCATAACTTAGATCGCACCCCCCCCCCGCCAGTGTAGACCAGAGCCTAAAGATGGGCTCAAGCAAAGAATTACATGAGCATCGTATCTGAACTTCATAGCTAAGTCCTATCTCTAACCGGATGAATCAAAACCCCAAATTCAAGTACCCCCCACCCTGGGAAAGTTCAGAACAGAATCTAGACATGAACATTCCAGCTCAGGCCCATATATAATTATAACCTTTTATTGCTACAGCCTTCTGTGTCTGTGCTGCTGGACCCATTGCAAGGAAGTTATCTGACAGGCACCATTTTAATATTTGCTACATACTGAGCCGTACGCTGTCGAAGGTTAGGCTATCAAAAGGAGACGCTGTGCTCTGAGAGAAATGTAATATCCGCTTTCAAACATTTTGGCTTTTTTTTTTTAATTAAAAGTATGTACAACAAAAACCTTACACTGTTGTCATATACAAAAGGAGATAACAAATGGCATAAAGAAAAGGAGATGGAATTGGAAATCTGTCAGCTACGAATATCAAAAGGCTGCATAGAGAGCCAAAGGCAACAAAGTTTTTCACCACACCTTTTAAATAAGTGTTATAACTATAGCTCTTCCACCAACAGTGCATTTATCACCCCGTGAAACACCATCCAAGTAATCACAGCATTTAAAAGAGGTCTTGTTTAAAAGAGACAACAGTGAGATACAATCATATTAAAAAAAACAAAAAAACCCCCACAGATCTCCTCACTTATATTGGTATTATTTTAACTTTCTCTATTTTAATAAAATGATGCATTTATATAGAGCCTTTCACCTTCAAAGTGGTGTACAAATATTCATTCATCCTCAATACTCTATGAGGTAGAAAGAGTATTTGTCTCCAATGTATTCGTGGGGAAAATGACAGAGAGGTTGTGACATGTCCAGGTCACTAAAGTCAATTCTAATCCCACACCTGTCAAAAAGGAGCTCCTAGTTCCCTGTATCCTACACTAGACAACGTTACCCTTCTCTCTGCACTCTCATTTTCACCCGTCACACTGTTTTTATTCAATTTTGCACTTTTCCCAGCTGGGCAGTGAAATTAGACTGGTCAGTTTCAGACTCTGGTCACATAATACACAGCATCGCTGTATTAAAGTGAGCTTCTAAAGCAGCATGGAAATATATCATGGAACTCAAAAAACTGCCGTAATTTAATTTTTTTAATTAAAAAAAAAGTCATAGGGTTTCTAGCAGTAAATTTTTGGGATAGGATATTTGTTAAACATCTACATCTGGAGCCTAAGCTAGCGTCTTTTAATTTCTACTACTAAAAGCAAGACTATGCTTTAAATAGGTTATTTCAAGTAGACAAAGATAGAGTGAGCCAGTGGATCAGGCTCTCTCAGCGAGAGATTTAAGTTAATGTCTGGCTTCTGTCACAACTAAGGCAAGTTTGGTGGTCTCAATTTAGCACCTAGTAGGCATCTGTCCACTGTACAAATTTATGGCAGAGCAGCAAGACATCAGAAGTGAAAAGCAGAGGGGTCTGTATCTCAGAGTGTTATTAGGGACTGAGCTTGTTAGAGCTTGCATCCTGTCTACACAGAACTGGATATTTTTTAAAAAAAGATTGTTCCCTCCTCAGATTACCATACCCACATCACAATCAAACACAGTTAGCAGACTCAGCCCACAATTCTTGCACATGGAAGGCAGTTCTATCCATTGGGAGTCTGGAGACTTGGGTTAATTGCTCGGTCACTAACGGATTCTGAGATTGGCAAATCACTTAGCCACATTACACCTCACTTTCTCTGTCTGAAAAATGGGGATAAAATGCTCATCCATCTTTGGGGAATGGGGGTGGGAACAAACAAAAAACCCCAACAAAGCCTTTGAGAGCTATGGGTGAAAAGTGCTAGATAGGTACCAAGTATCATTCCTGGGTTATTTTTACAGAAGGGATAATGAAAAGGACGTGATAATATATTGGTCCTCAGCTGAGCCTGATACTGAGCCTAAAACGTGCTTGATTTACCAAATCTCACAAAAGCTTGTGTGAAAGCAAACAAAAAAAGGCTGTGAATGTGGCAAGATCAAAAAGGCTCAGAATTCGCAAAAGCAGCTATGAAAAATATTTCTCACTCTTTGTTCAGCTCCAAGTACAGTACTAATTTTTGACACCTATGAGAAACTACAGTTCATCAGCTCTCCTGAGGTACACTGCTTAGCTAAAAACAAACTTGTAATTTTACACTTTCTCAAGATCCTTTTCAAATTAAGCCAGAGAATTAAACTTCTTACGAATGAATTCTCTGAGAACTACACTTTTTAAAAACAAATGAGAGAAGAGAGAGGAATGGATACTACCTGTTTCAAGTCACCAGCATCTGATACCATGGAAACCTAGACAATTAGGGAGGAAAACCCACAACACAACTTTCCATCTTTAAACCCTTGTAGGCTGACCAGATCACAAGAGTGAAATATCAGGACACATTGGTCGAGCGGGAAGGGGAGAGACAGACAGACACAGGTGCACAGCCCTGACCGGAGCCAGAGGCACATTGGTCTGCCTGGCCCTGTGCTACCAGCGTGCCCCTTCCTGTTGGGGGTGGACCCATGCTGCACCACACAGCTCCCCTGCCCAGCACCCCCTGGATCCACTATGCCCAGAGCCACCCCTACAACTCTTCCACCACAAAAGCACAGTGCTGTGCACAAACACATCGCCCAGCGCCCCCCTGCCCACAGCCCCACCACAGCTGCCCAGCACCCCACACAGAACCCCCGACTCGCTAGTTTCCCCAATACACACAGATTTCCCCTTCCTTCCTCCCTCCCAGTGCCCTTCTCCACAGCCCCACCACAACTACACAATGCCCCACACAGACCCACACTGCCCAGTGCCCTGACACACACAGACCTCCCCCACTGCTCAGCGCCCTCCACACCCTCACAGCCCAGCACCCCAAACACACCTCCCACACACTCACTCCATCACACCCTGACTCCATCACACCCTGCTGTACTCACCAGCTCTGTTGGGAGGTCTCTGACTCCTAGGGTGAGAGCGGCAAGGGGAGTTTCCAGACTCCCCACGTGCTGCACCTGCCACAAGTGCACCAATGGGAGCTTCCAAAGCCACGGTGCGGGGCTTGCAGGTGCCAGCAGCACGCAGAGCCCCCACACCCTAAGAGCCAGATGGACCTACCAGGGGGCGAGGTGGGGAGTCCCGGTGGTGCTCACCTGGAGCAGCTCCTGTCCCAGGAAGCATCCAGCAGGCTGGTCCCTCTGGTTCCTAGGGTCACAGGTGAGGTGGGGGGTGGCGGAGGGCTCTCTGCCCACTCCTGGTGCCTGCAAGCCCCACCCCTGCAGCACATGGCATTCCTGCCGGCAGGCAGGTATCAGGAGCTGCCCCAGGAAACAGTGAGCAGCGGTGCTGTGGCTGCGGTCTAGATGGTCCCCGATATCGGGACAATGGGTGTCCCGACCGATGTAAGATCAGGATGTGGGACAAGTCCCCTAAAATCAGGACTGTCCCGATAACATCGGGACGGCTGGTCACCCTAGACCCTTGGGCTAGGTTCAGCTGCATAACTGAGAATGCTCTATTCTGAATTTCACCCAAATGTCATATTATTCAGGGTCAGCTCAGGTAGGGCAAGACTAACCAGAAAGACAAAATTAAAGCTCTAATACCAGTGTGCAATATATATCCACTGGCAACTACATTGCTTCAAATGCAAAACCAAGACACCCCATTATTAACACAGCGCTTCTCTTTATTACCATGAAAATCAGTTTTCAGCCTTTGCTGTGAAAGCCCCTTGCCAGTGCATCATGCCTTCTGAAAGCTCTCATCATTCATTTATTGATCAAGCAGGCACAACTTGACCCAACTGGGCCACCTTAATCCTTTCCACTTTCCTGCCTGGGAAAGTTCAAAATGATCAGACAGGTAAAAGGGATACAGAAATAATCCTGTTGGGTCTGTGTGAGGGTGGAGGATGGGGAATAGAGGTAGAACAGGGAGGGGAGGTTTACAATGAAATCTAGCACCACACGCAAAAGAAGACTTGCTTGTAATAGTTTACATTGGCACAAGCAAACCAGAACTAGAAATATGCCAATATATTCAGTGAGCAGAAATACTCAGTGTCTATGTAGCAATATTTGATCTGTAAATACAGCCACCATTCAAAATGCAAACTCAAGACATTTTCCCACAAGGATGAATTCAAAAACAATGTTTCTCATGTGTCAGTCACCAACATGTATCTGCTTGAGCATTAAGCATGGATAGATTATTTAATATTGATTCCACCATATCACCAAGAGGGCCCAGTCAGGATCAGGGCCTGATCCTAGGCACGTTGAGGCCAGGGAACAGGAAAGTTCTTAATCTACATTTCTTTCTTACATTACCTTTGACCTCTAATTTCTCTAAAACTGAATGTCATCAGTCAAGAGTACGTAAAAATGCATAGTGAGTCTGTAAGCAGTTGCACTCACCACTGTAACACCCTCTGGCATCAGAACAGGGCCTTGCACCATGTTGACCACTTCTCTGGCCCTGCAGCAGCCTGGCTCTGGTCTCATCTTCCATAACCCAGCCCTCCAGCCATGCAACCTTTTTCCAGTTCTGTCCCTTTCCAGGGTAAGGAAAGAACAACTAAAGGATCTACATCTTTCTGCCCCTCTCAGGCTATACTGAGGTCTCCTGATCTTCATCCCTATTCCCAGGGACTTCAGCATTCCTTCTTTGCTCTCCATAGGCTGAGCACTCTCTCAGGACTTTTCCCTGGGGGCTTGTCTTCCTAGCAGGTTTCCTCCCTGGGGACTCTGGCAGTCTGTTCCAGGGCCCTCCCTGCTTCTCACTGGTCCTATCTCAGCCACCTCTGCACCCCCAGCTTTACCTAATCCTTATGGTTCTCTCAGCCTGGCTTCCTAAACAGCAGACATTCCTTGTACTTGTAAGTCTCTCCTCCTCACTGGGCTCTTGTTCCTCTCTGTGAAATCTGCCCTGATGCTTGCCCAGCTGGGATCACTAATTGTAATTAAGTCCCCAGCTCAGGATCAGCTGGGGGAGGTGGTTAACTGCTACACCACAGGGAAGGCTGAGCCGAGCTCCCTGAAGGGCCTGCCAGCCTGTGACAAGGTCTTTAGACCAAGGAGGTAGCATTCAGTGATACCATGCAGAGAGAATGTATTAGAAGCCGACAACCATACCCCCAAAGACTTTGAGGTTGTCTGGACTTACAAACCACTCAGGTCTAACTTGAACCTGAGCCCGTCATAAATGGGCAACATTCTTCTGAGTCAGTTGTCATGGTTACAAGGCTAACTGCACCTTTGACTACACTGGTCTTTCGGAGTTCACCCTCCTCTCTCTACAGCCTGACCTTTTAACTGCTGTTTCCTTGTGATGTGTTAGTTCCCAGCATTGGAAAAACAGCTGTGTAACTTTGGCCAGAAGATGGAATTAACATCTTCACAGCTAGTACAGCAGGTATTGGTTCTTAACCCTTAGCCTATTTATCAGAAAGTGTTTTATCTGGATCTGTCATGTTACCGTCCTGCTAATAGCTTGCTATTAAACTAAACCCCTATCTGCATACAGTAAGTATTCCAGTATAGTCATACAATAAACATTTCCCATAACCTACTGCTATACAGTATTCATAAATCAATAGAGAGCAGGCCCTTGGCCTTCATACCATAAGCAAATCAAGCATGAAACAGCCCACTGTTACAGGGCACTGTGCTTCTGTTAAGATATTAAACCAAAGTCCTGGACACCTTTAGTCATTAAAAATCCCAAGGCATATTTAGCAGGGGTAAGAGTATTTGCTAGAGTGTCCTGGCTCTGTTCCAATTTAGACAATTATATTTTATCTACTTAACTCTCCCTCAGTTTCTGATGTAACTGGTATCCTTCACTTCCTGTCCTAACCAGTGGTGCAATGGTAGAAAAAGAGTTGTTAAATGACCAATGTGAATTCTGTATCAGGTCACTGATTGGAGTGTACATATAACACCAACAGACCCTGGTCGTCGGTGTGCAAGATTGAACCTGGGACCTCTGGAGCTAAAAACCATAGCCCTGCTAGCTAAGGCTGCAGAGCAGACTCATTAATCTCTCTTCTTGCTAAGTGGTCTCAGCATCACTAGATGGGACAGAATACCACACCTAGGAGGTGTATGGGTTACATATGCAACAGAGCAGCTGTTCTTTGGAAGGTTTCTTCCCCAATGACATTACTCCTGGCAGGAGGGCTAGCGGAAGGATCATTTAACCATTATGGAAAGCGGTTCAGGTAGCTAGGTTCAGATGCAAATAAAGTAAAGTATTAATCAGAAAATTGCCACCTTCACTCTGTGATTTTCGTTGTTGTTGATAAGAAAATTAACAAATGAATTTAAAAAAATCAGAGCAATCATCATTCCATGTCGGTTTCTGTGCTGGCCCTACAGCAATGTGGTTGCCAAATAGACAAACAGGCAGTAGGGCCAACATTTACAGACTTGAGCATCTAACTACAAGAGAGAGTTGCCAAGGATCTCTGAAAATCAGGATATTATCTAGGAAGTTAAATGTGGATTTAGATGTCCAGCTTTGAAAATGCTGGCATACGTAACACCTAAGTAAAAGCATGTAGCGTGTGCCAGTTATCTGAAGGATTCAGGTTTTGGGCCATTTACTGAGATGCTATTAGTAAGTGCTTGTCAGTGAAGGATAGGTGGTTTGTTTTAACTGCAAGGTCACTCAGACCATGAGCAGTTTTTTGCTTGCCTGAGCAATTGTGTCAGTGAATGGTAATTCAGAACAGCAGTAACCTGGACTGCACTCTGCTCAGAGTTTATATTCTCCATTCAGTACATCAGGAAATGAAATTTGAGAAGCTACCTACATTTGCAGCCTGCATGCCTGAGTGGCAACACAAATATCTGAGTTTATTCAGTTATTACTCTACAGATACACTGATACCCATCAAATATAACCAAATACCAGTCTGCCTTCATTTTTCCCATTCATCTAGGACAGAATGAGAAAGCACTAGTTCGTGTTCTTTGATTTGAATAGAAGAGAGATAATCGACTGCAGGCTATGAAGAATTAGCCATCAAGCAGAACTGAACACCAAAACTCCCAGCGTTGAAGCCAGTATTTTCAGAACGTCAACCCCTTTTGTATTTAAATTTGCTGAGATCTAATTTAAAAAGTGAAATGGGTATTCTGTGGAATTTCTGAGCTGGGTGAACATTGTCTCTTCGACATGTGTGATTCACTCTACTCTTAAAGTAAAGCAGCAATACTTAAAGAACCAAACTAAGCCAGGAGAATATTAAGATTGCTTCACTTATGATGGGAAAGACTTGGCAATTGCTTGGGTATGTGCTCCTGTTGATGTGCCTTTATAACTCCCACAGCTCTTTAAAAAGGTGAATGTTGCTCTGTGTATAAATGTGTTGCAGACATGATAGATGTCAAAACAGCATTTGCACTCTACAGGAGGGAAGAGAAAACATGTTTATGAGTGAAATGCTCTTTGCAACACAGAACTCAAGTAAACGGACTGCATGGGCAGGCGGGGGAGTCTCTGGCCAGAATCCTCCCCTCAAGGCCACTCCACTGCTGCTACTTTTGGTGTGAATCTTCAGCAACATACTTTAGAAGGCCTCCTATTGACTTTAATGTGTCTTAAACTGGGCCTTTCATTACATTCAACACAGAGCACATGGTGAGGGGTAGGGGATGCAAAGACGTTGTAATGCTCTGACTTTAGGGCCAGAGTACCAACCAATTCTGCTGCATTTGAAATTTGGTCCCGACACTAAAATACTTGTTTTTCCAGATTTGAGTTATTCCATTAAAATGTGCAGACTCTATAACTCTTGGAAAACTTAAGCTGGAGAAATCAGATTTCCTCTTGTTCTCTGCCAAACAGATACAGCACAAGTAGCTGCAGTGTATATGCTCCTCACACTGACCTGCCACGGTACCTCAAAGGCTGTCCCATATAAGGGTGAGAAAGCAGCATCATTGCAGTAGTCAGTGCATCTTAGGTCTTGTCTTTTCTGCTGAAAACTACCCATGAGAGCACCAGCTGGTGCAAAAGTGCAGTGGCTTGATGATGTGAACATAGATGGAGAGCATCAAACTCGCTTCACAGGTAAGTTACTCCAGCTTCGTAAAACTGTGTGTTTAGAGGCTAAATCAGGAATTTTTCATAAATAGCCCCACTCCAATGTCTTTCCGACTTCAGTTGGGCTGTCGAACAGACAGCCCAGATTTGAGAGACTAGATTTTCCTCGGTAGATCACCTTTCTCCCTTCCCCCATGAAGTAGCAACAGCACAGCTCATTTGATCCATAGGAGTTTGGTTGCAATTCAGTCACAGATGGCCAGCAGTAGATTATTCCCCCTAACAATAACATCATGCTTATTTTCTTGCCACATGTCATTGGGGACTTCTTACTTTGTACCAGAAAACAAGGATGGATTTTTTTTTTTTAAAGTACTGAGCTATAGATGTGGATGCTTTTTTTCCCCTCTGAGCATGGCCCAGCTTCAATGGTTCTGGTTCAAAGCACAGACAGGTGAAGCTGGGTGTGCCCTTCCTGAAGTGTGAGTGGCCAAGAACACAATTCTATTTCGTATTGGAGAGAAAGGGAGGTAGCAGAGTACCTGCTACACCAATCCAATCTGCGAGAGAGGTACCAGTAAGGCCACGTCCAGACTAGGAATTAAAATCGATTTTAGATACGCAACTTCAGCTACGAGAATAACGTAGCTGAAGTCGAATTTCTAAAATCGAGGTACTCACCAGTCTGGACGGCGCGGCATCGATGTCCGCGGCTCTCCGCGTCGATTCCGGAACTCCGTTCGGATTGATGGAGTTCCGGAATCGATGTAAGCGCGCTCGGGGATCGATACACCGCGTCCAGACTAGACGCGATATATCGATCCCCGAGCAATCGATTTTAACCCGCCGATGCCGCGGGTTAGTCTGGACGAGGGCTAAGATGCTCAACATGGTGATTGTTTCTTTGTGAACCTTCCCTCTGTAACTTAGTTACTTGCAAGATTTATCCTTGAGTTCTTACTTAAACTTATCACTCCAGGCATAAAGAATATCCTGCGCGATAAGCACAACAATGACAAACAGAATTGGGGGCATTAGAGAAAAATGCATTTTTTGTTTTGTTTTTCAGAATTATTAGATATGCAATTTGAGGTTGGAAAGTTCCTAAATGAATCTTGCCAAGAGTACTCAAGGTAAGTGCTACTTGAACAACAAACACAGATGGATGAGCAATGGCACCATGCACTTTCAGTTCATTTGGGTTATTAAACTCAAAAGTAATAGTGACAGTGTTTTCAGCACCTCAAAACACCACCTGTGGGATACCCCAACCCCACCAATCCATCTAATGTGGGCGGAACATATTTTAGTTGTGATTTTCAAAGTTGCCTAAGAAATCTGGATGCTCAGTTCCCATTAAGTTAACCTCCCCAGCTGGCTTTGCGAATCTGAACCTTCAATTTTTATGGACACCCATCTTATTTTATAAAAGCCTTAGCATAGTCTCCCTACATAAAGCATTCAATGAAAACAGGAAGAAGCACTATCTATTTGTTTAGGGCAGGGGAGCTGAAATCACAGCTCCTGGGCTTTGTTCTGGTTTCATGTGTGAAGTTGGACATATCACCGTCTTTCTGTGTCTCCGTTTCCTCTGCTGTCAGATAGGTATAGAAATTCTTATCTATTCAACTGGGGGCAGGAGGAATGTGAGGTTTAATTAAATGTTTATAAATGCTTTAAGAGAATCAGATGTATGTAAGACTATATAAAAGTGAAAGTACTTTATATACACAATTTGGTAAACTGCATGACCACATATAAATATCTATAGGCTCAGTCTCAGAATTATATAGATTACAAGTGTTACGACAGAATAATATTTATGTGTAATATTTATTTGGTTTTAGATACAAACTATTTCTGTGCAGCCCAACAATTTCATATGAAGAAGCCAAGTGATCAGATGGTTTAAAATCTACTATGGTTGCTAATCCATAGTACTACTATTTCAACATTTTGGAAAAAACAGTGCTTAAACATTTGGGAAAATGAACAAGTCACTGTAACACTATTTTGTTAGCAGAAAACATTCTTGATCAGCTTTCCTCTCTTTCAAACAAATTGTAAAGTTAATGGATGCATACTAAATGTCATGGTTTTATTGTTGTAGTAGTTTAAGCCTTTCAAATTAAAGCAAGCTTTTTCATCTGCTAATACATTTGCCTTGAACTTGGACTGCAGCAATGCAATCCATGTGACAGCTGAAATCTTTACCCCTCTCCACCCAAAAAAAACCCCAATGTCACAGACGGGGGTACTCATGCTTTCATAGTAACCAGTGCAATCTATTGTTCTCTGGCTTTTAACTTACTTGCCTATACAGAATGCATGTCGGTGTTCTTGTTTATATAGTGCCCATCTACTCTGCATCTTATTGTTCTTTAACGTTTCATTGGTATGCTTCCTGCATGAAAAGTAACTCCAGACATTAAAGAACACAACAAAGATTGGCACATAGCTACTTTCAAAATTTTAATAAAGGCTGTATAATTACCCCCAGATTATCAGTGCCAGGGGACTTTCTCTGTTGAACTCCCCCATACTGTATAGGAGATGGGGAGGTGGCTGGGGATTAGCAACCAGAGAACTGTCTACCCTGGGCCCACACCCTGCCGTGGGATGTACAGTTCAGAGGGGGTAGGCCAGGGTGGTTCCAGAAAGGACATACACAAGCCCTGCAGATGGTCCAAAGGGCAGCTACCTACTTAGGATATGAACAGGATGCAATGGAGCTGTGCTGTCACGGAGGCAGAAGGGATGGTGGAGGGAGTGGGGGGAAGCAGAGCCATTGCAGAGAACCAAGTCTATCTTGTGCTTCCTGAAGATTCCTTACAGTCTGTGGAAATTTGGACAAGGACTACAGATCATCTCATTCCAGGGTCAACAACCCTGCTCTCACTCCTCTTCCACTTCCCCTGCCTCTCTCTGATGGGTTTTCCACAGGACAGGTGATCTGGCTATAACATTTTTGCATCATATACAGGTCTGGCAGAATTTGATTTTTACATTTATTTTGAAGCATTTTTTTCTATTCTTAGCCATTTACATTTTCACAGTTATGGGAAATTATGGGGGGAATCACACAATTATTTGATGAGAGCCTATTTTGAGATTCAAAAAGTTAAAAGCTTTAACTGTTAAAACAAATTGTCAACATCAAATGTCAAAATATACAAAGTAAATATCCTTAAACCAACGCCTAATATGTTCACAAGGAGCATTTTTCTTTCTCTGCCTATTTGTAAATTTTGATGGTCATGGATAGAAATTTTTTTTCAGTTTGTGCAGGAAAAAAATCTAATTCTTCCAAGCCTAGTTATGCAATAGACTGAGTTACTAGCACAACTAAGCTTATCAAAAGAAAATGTCATTGGTTATTGAAAGTGACCCAATGTGTTTAATACAGAGAAAACCCCTGACCAACAAATAAGTATTCTCTTAATCAAGCCTTTCACTAAATAGGGAGAATTTTCTCAGTACTTATTTTTAGGGTCCTAGATTCCACTGGCACACAACATACTGGTAGTTCTTTCTCATATGCAGATTAGGGAGGCTAGTAGCCAATGAGATACTCTTGTTTTGGAGCCTTTCTACTAACCTAACTCCATCCCTTCTACTGGTCTCTACTTAAGGTATTTCCCTTGGATTTGATTAGCAACCTATGCAGAATCCTGCTCATGCTTCTACAGCCCCTTTTGGCTAGTCAAAAAGGCAGAGCCGTCACCAGTAACATCTCGGACACAGAACGGAATTAGCAGCAAGAAAAACATGATGCCTGGTACCACCCAGCAGACAAGATCTGGTTTAGCCCTTACCATTAAAACTTCAGGGAGGAAAATTTAAAAGGTGCCATAGCTTCTCAGATCCCATAGACAGACACTTTCCCAATGAACCTTTAACAGATTGTTACCAAGTTTAAGCAAAACTGCTGCGCCAATGAACTGAACTAGGGATTCCCGGTGTGGGGAAGTTCTAATAGATCACTGGACAGAGAATGAGACCAGCAGATGCAAATACATTGAGTCTGTAATGTCTGCAGTAATTATTAAGGGAGTGCAACCTAGATCCTTGCATAATCTCCTGGGTGTCACCTCATCAATCTAAGCCCAGGAGGTTTCAGTCGGGTGAGCAGAGTAAGCCTTAATATAAAATGGACAGGGAAAGTCCGCAATTTTGTATGCCTCTATTTCTCATATACATTGAGGCCTAGATCCACAAAAGGCCTTAGGTGCTAAGTCCCAGATTTAGACATCACGGCAACCCACAAAACCCTCACGTTGCTGCCACCTAACCTACAGACACCCAAATTCACTCAGTGCCTATATTTTCACTGTAAAAGTCCCCACATTTTTGCATCTGAACATGTGCATGGCTGCCTCAGGCAGGCATCCAGACACGTCTCTCACATTTCAGACCCAGCGCAAGCCTCAAACCAGGTGGAGATAGGTGTTTCCCCACCTATCTCACCACCAAAGCCTGATCCTGGAGGCGTGCTCTGGGCACACCTAAACACGACACTTGTAACTTTTATCCCAGTGCTTAGGGTACTCCACAGGACTATAGAGTCGTTTTCACTCACTCTCTGGCCCAAGGCATATTTAATTATTTATACAAAATGGAATAGCGTTAATAGGCGAGACAGAGACCCACATCGGAATATCCCACATTCCAATCCCTTTTCAGCAGGCAGAGAGAGGAATTGAACTGGGATCTCCCACCTCTCAGCCAGCAAGACAAAAGCAAAAATATTGCCCAAGACGGCAGATACTGTGGTATGCTGCCCCCTCCCAGTGAGGGACAAGAACAATTCAGGGAACAATGGAAGGGGTGAAGCAAGTCTAGTTGAAGGTACCTATTAGGAAAGCTTTTCATTGGCTGTTATCCTGAGTCATTAGCTATCTATCTGTTCTGTACCAGTGAAATCTGGGACCCAGAATATGAGCTTTGGAGAAGGAGAATTTAAAAAAAAAAAAAAAAAAAAAAAAAAAAAAAGGCCAGTTGCAAACAAAAAGCAAATGCAAAAACATCAGCAGGCATCTAACGATGAAACATTAATTACATTTCTAAAGGCGGTGTCCGTAATTAATTTTCTCATGTCCATACAAATAGGAATAAAGTACAAAGATGGTGATTTCACAATGTTTGTAAATTACTAAGTTAATTAACAGCCTATCGTTAGAGAGAAGATGAAGGAAATGTAGAGGAACCTCATTTGACATTATTCAGAACTCTCAAAGGAAAGAAGAGACTTGTGAAAAAAAAAAAGATTAATTGCAAGTTTTTCTCCTTTATCTTGATCTCATTTCTGTTTACATACTTAAATCTGGTTCGTCCTTCAGAATTTTGGGACTAACGATTTTCAGTTAAATCATCTTGGAGGAGTCACCAGTCCCTCATCTTTTCTCTGAGGAGCAGTTAACTTGGAATCTAAAAGTAACGTAGCAAAGTCAAAATGTGCTTCATCCCTTCTAAAACAGCCCTTAATTGTCAGGGCAGTAAACTGCAGCTGGTTCCTCTTCTAACATGTCTGATTTGTATCATTTTTCTGGGCTCTAGCTAGAGGGGTCCAAAAATGCGCATTAATTTAGCCAATTAAAAGACTGGCTTTAGTTTCTCCCTTCTACTCCACATGGAAAGAAATGTAACCATAATGGTTCTGCATCTCTCTAGAGCAATTTACTGCTACCAGCACCCAGAGAAACTCCAAAGCTTAAAGGTGACTCAGATGTTAATACAAATAATAAAACAATTGCTGCATCCTACTTGGTGTCTCACTTCAGTGTCTTCTGTTATAGCAAAGAGTCTGAAATCGTTGCTGTTTTTAGCCGGATTCAATACTTTCAGGTACTTGGGTGGATCATTCTGCTTCAAACAGAATGAACAGTAAAGCAAAAAGAAAGAACCTGCCCCAGTCTCATCTATGGCACACGTAAAACACTAAGTCAATTGGAAAGTGGCCCAGGAGGAGGTTTATGGCACTAGAGCCAGGGCCCTATCCAGTGAGGCACATTATATATCAATTCCATAGCAAGGCCCTGATTTCTGTGACAGCTGTATTTGAATTAACGTGGCAGTGCTAGCTGATCACAAAATTATTTGATGATATTTAGTTTTACAGAAAAAATCTAAAATTGCACCACAAAGTGAAACTATGACGAATGCACAGTGCATTCAAATACAAAAATCCATCCATCCTAAAAGTTTGATATATCAGCAAGTTAATAAAGTAAATACTTAGGGGCCTGTCGATGTACTCCTTCTGCGTAGCTCAGGTGAGTATCACTAGGTAATACAGCCAAATGGGGATTTGAGGGCTGGTAGCAAGGAGATTTGAGGAGCTCGATCTTTAGCTTCTCAAAAAGATGATCAAGAGGTGACTTGATTATAGTGTTTAAGTTCCTTCCATAGGGAGAAAATACCAGGTACTAAAGGTCTCTCTAATCTTGTGGAGAAAGGCAGGATAAGAACCAATGGCTGAAAGTTAAAGCCAGGCTAATTCTAATTAGAAATAAGGAACAATGTTTTAACCATAAGGGGGATTAGCCATTAGAACAAAAAACCTGCCTTCTCTTCCAGTCTGGGAAAGCCACGGAAGGGGAGTGACACGTGCTTGCAACGATAGCAATGTAAGATGCTTTTTGCTTGCAGAGTGTCTGTTCTACCTCCCACTGATCACATGAAGGCGAGTCCCAGCATTGTCACTATAGAGAGGAGGGAAAGCTGACATCTACACAACCACCCCTTTTTCCTCTGCCCTGCCTCAGACCCCATCTGCTCAATTGTTTCTTCCCTTTCACAGTATGCAGTGGAACGGAGCATATGCCCTTAACAAGCTATTAGTGTCCTCAAGAGATGCAACTCTTACACATGCACACGACCAGATTGAGGCATAGACATCATAGGCCTTGTGCATAGAGTAGGGTTGCCAACTTTCTAATCACAAAAACATGAAAACCCTAGCCCTACCCCTTTCCAGAGGCCCCACCCCCTTCCACAAGGCCTCTGCCCCCTATATTCCCTCTCCCTTGGTAGTTCGCTTTCCCTCACCCTCTCTCATGTTCACTGGGCTGGGGCAGGGAGTTAGGGTGCAGGAGGGGGTGACGCCTCTGTCATAAACAGATAGCTAAGGGTTAATGTCTCTTTCACCTGAAGCACCTGACCAGAGGACCAATCAGGAAACCGGATTTTTTCAACTTTGGGTGGAGGGAATTGTGTGTCTGAGGTCTTTTGTCTGTCTGCCTGCTTTCTCTGAGCTTTGGAGAAGTAGTTCTGCTTTCTAGTCTTCTGTTTCTAAGTGTAAGGACAAAGAGATCAGATAGTAAGTTATATGGTTTCTTTTCTTTGGTATTTGCATGAATATAAGTGCTGGAGTGCTTTGATTTGTCTTCTTTTTGAATAAGGCTGTTTATTCAATATTCTTTTAAGCAATTGACCCTGTGTTGTATCATCTTAATACAGAGAGCACAGTTGTATGTATTTTTCTTTCTTTTTATATAAAGCTTTCTTTTAAGACCTGTTGAAGTTTTCTTTACTTCAGGGAAATTGAGTCTGTACTCACCAGGGAATTGGTGGGAGGAAGAAATCGGGGAGATCTGTGTGTTGGATTGCTAGCCTGATTTTGCA
This sequence comes from Gopherus flavomarginatus, assembly GCF_025201925.1. Taxonomy (NCBI): domain Eukaryota; kingdom Metazoa; phylum Chordata; order Testudines; family Testudinidae; genus Gopherus; species Gopherus flavomarginatus. The sequence goes on along the minus strand of NC_066623.1, from coordinate 108,612,557 downwards.
TTCCCTCTGGGGGAATAGGAAAGTACTTTTTGTTTCCAGGATTGGGAACAGAGAGGGGGGAGTCTCTGTGTAGTTTCACAGAGCTTGTGTCTGTGTATCTCTTCAGGAGCACCTGGAGGGGGGAAGGGAAAAAGGATTATTTCCCTTTGTTGTGAGACTCAAGGGATTTGGGTCTTGGGGTCCCCAGGGAAGGTTTTTCAGGGGGACCAGAGTGCCCCAAAACACTCTAATTTTTTGGGTGGTGGCAGCAAGTACCAGGTCCAAGCTGGTAACTAAGCTTGGAGGTTTTCATGCTAACCCCCATATTTTGGACGCTAAGGTCCAAATCTGGGACTAAGGTTATGATATGGTGTAGCAGCGGTTACGGGATATAGACAGAATCCAGAAGCCAGTAGGAATATTATATTTTTCTCTTCTCTGCTAAGGGCTTTTTAGCAGAGAGAAACAGTTGGTTTTAAAAGGGAACCAAAGAGAATTTTTTTTTTCTGCTCTCTCTGGCAGTTTGTGGCTTGCATGTTAAGCGAGAAGCCATTAAAAGACTGTTGAGGGTCTTTTGTCATGCAATAGCCCTCCCATTAGGAGGCAAGTACCAGCACTTATATGCATGCAAATAAAGTGGTTTTTCTGGTTTCCTTTCATTGAACATTAGCTAGAGAGAGAAAAGGAAAAAAGCACTGTTGCTAGGCAGACTTCAGGAGGCAACAGAACCTGCAGTTCAGAAGATAAACACCGGAGGGCACCCCAACACAAGAAAACAGGAACCATGACTTCTAAGGCAAAAATTGAGGCCGAAGAACAAATCAAAGAAGCTGAACACAGGCGACAGATGGACTCATAGACTCATAGACTCTAGGACTGGAAGGGACCTCGAGAGGTCATCGAGTCAAGTCCCCTGCCCTCATGGCAGGACCAAATACTGTCTAGACCATCCCTGATAGACATTTATCTAACCTACTCTTAAATATCTCCAGAGATGGAGATTCCACAACTTCCCTAGGCAATCTATTCCAGTGTTTAACTACCCTGACAGTTAGGAACTTTTTCCTAATGTCCAACCTAAATCTCCCTTGCTGCAGTTTAAGCCCATTGCTTCTTGTTCTATCATTGGAGGCTAAGGTGAACAAGTTTTCTCCCTCCTCCTGATGACACCCTTTTAGATACCTGAAAACTGCTATCATGTCCCCTCTCAGTCTTCTCTTTTCCAAACTAAACAAACCCAATTCCTTCAGCCTTCCTTCATAGGTCATGTTCTCAAGACCTTTAATCATTCTTGTTGCTCTTCTCTGGACCCTCTCCAATTTCTCCACATCTTTCTTGAAATGCGGTGCCCAGAACTGGACACAATACTCCAGTTGAGGCCTAACCAGCGCAGAGTAAAGCGGAAGAATGACTTCTCGTGTCTTGTTTACAACACACCTGTTAATGCATCCCAGAATCACGTTTGCTTTTTTTGCAACAGTATCACACTGTTGACTCATATTTAGCTTGTGGTCCACTATGACCCCTAGATCTCTTTCTGCCATACTCCTTCCTAGACAGTCTCCTCCCATTCTGTATGTGTGAAACTGATTGTTCCTTCCTAAGTGGAGCACTTTGCATTTATCTTTATTGAACTTCATCCTGTTTACCTCAGACCATTTCTCCAACTTGTCCAGATCATTTTGAATTTTGACCCTGTCCTCCAAAGCAGTTGCAATCCCTCCCAGTTTGGTATCATCTGCAAACTTAATAAGCGTACTTTCTATGCCAACATCTAAATCGTTGATGAAGATATTGAACAGAACCGGTCCCAAAACAGAACCCTGCGGAACCCCACTTGTTATACCTTTCCAGCAGGATTGGGAGCCATTAACAACTACTCTCTGAGTACGGTTATCCAGCCAGTTATGCACCCACCTTATAGTAGCCCCATCTAAATTGTACTTTCCTAGCTTATCTATAAGAATATCATGCGAGACTGTATCAAATGCCTTACTGAAGTCTAGATATATCACATCCACCGCTTCTCCCTTATCCACAAGGCTCGTTATCCTATCAAAGAATGTTATCAGATTAGTTTGACATGATTTGTTCTTTACAAATCCATGCTGGCTATTCCCTATCATCTTACCACCTTCCAAGTGTTTGCAGATGATTTCTTTGATTACCTGCTCCATTATCTTCCCTGGCACAGAAGTTAAACTAACTGGTCTGTAGTTTCCTGGGTTGTTTTTATTTCCCTTTTTATAGATGGGCACTATATTTGCCCCCTTCCAGTCTTCTGGAATCTCCCCCGTCTCCCATGATTTCCCAAAGATAATAGCTAGAGGCTCAGATACCTCTTCTATTAACTCCTTCAGTATTCTAGGATGCATTTCATCAGGCCCTGGTGACTTGCAGGCATCTAACTTTTCTAAGTGATTTTTTACTTGCTCTTTTTTTATTTTATCTTCTAAATCTACCCTCTTCCTGTAAGCATTCACTATACTAGACATTCCTTCAGACTTCTCAGTGAAGACCGAAACAAAGAAGTCATTAAGCATCTCTGCCATTTCCAAGTCTCCCGTTACTGTTACCCCCTCCTCATTGAGCAGTGGGCCTACCCTGTCCTTAGTCTTCCTCTTGCTTCGAATGTATTGATAAAAAGTCTTCTTGTTTCCCTTTATTCCCATAGCTAGTTTGAGTTCATTTTGTGCCTTTGCTTTTCTAATCTTGCCTCTGCATTCCTGTGTTATTTGCCTATATTCATCCTTCGTGATCTGCCCTAGTTTCCATTTTTTATATGACGCCTTTTTATTTTGTAGGTCACGTAAGATCTCAAGGGTAAGCCAAGGTGGTCTTTTGCCACATTTTCTATCTTTCCTAACCATCAGAATAACTTGCTTTTGGGCCCTTAATAGCGTCCCTTTGAAAAACTGCCAACTTTCCTCAGTTGTTTTTCCCCTCAGTCTTAATTCCCATGGGACCTTGCCTATCAGCTCTCTGAGCTTACCAAAATCCGCCTTCCTGAAATCCATTGTCTCTATTCTGCTGTACTCCCTTCTACACTTACTTAGAATTGCAAATTCTATGATTTCATGATCACTTTCACCCAAGCTTCCTTCTACTTTCAAATTCTCAACAAGTTCCTCCCTATTTGTTAAAATCAAGTCTAGAACAGCTTCCCCCCTAGTAGCTTTTTCAACTTTCTGAAATAAAAAGTTGTCTGCAATGCAGTCCAGGAACTTATTGGATAGTCTGTGCCCCGCGGTGTTATTGTCCCAACATATATCTGGATAGTTGAAGTCCCCCATCACCACCAAATCTTGGGCTTTGGATGATTTTGTTAGTTGTTTGAAAAAAGCCTCATCCACCTCTTCCGCCTGATTAGGTGGCCTGTAGTAGACTCCCAGCACGACATCACCTGTGTTTTTTACCCCTTTTAGCCTAACCCAGAGACTCTCCACCCTTCCGTCTCCTATGTCCATCTCCACCTCAGTCCAAGTGTGTACATTTTTAATATATAAGGCAACACCTCCTCCCTTTTTCCCCTGTCTATCCTTCCTGAGCAAACTATACCCATCCACACCAACATTCCAGTCGTGTGTATTATCCCACCAAGTTTCAGTAATGCCAATAATGTCATAGTTGTATTTGTTTATTAGCACTTCCAGTTCTTCCTGCTTATTACCCATACTTCTTGCATTTGTATAAAGGCATCTAAGATACTGGTTTGATTTTGCCTCCCAGCTTTGCCCTGACCCTCCTTCCTCTCTGCCATTATAGCCCGTGCTCCCTCCTGCTTCCAACCCATCTCCCAGGTCTTGTTCCCCACTTTCCTGTGGGCTTTGCTCACCTGTCCCCGTCGAACCTAGTTTGAAAGATGAAAGAAAGAGAAGAACAAATCAAACAGGCAGCACACAAAAGAAAACTAGAAGAAGAAGAGTTCGCCCACCGAAGGAAACAAGAAGAAGAAGAGTTGGCCCTAACAGACATCTTTGCCAGGGTAGGTTGGCCCTCTGACATCCTTACAGATTCAGGGTCTAATTTCCTGGCAGGGACCATGGAAAAACTGTGGGAAACTCATGGGGTGAATCACTTGGTTGCCACCCCGTACCACCATCAAACCAATGGCCTGGTGGAAAGGTTCAATGGAACTTTGGGGGCCATGATACGTAAATTCATCAACAAATTCTCCAATAATTGGGACCTAGTGTTGCAGCAGTTGCTGTTTGCCTACAGGGCTGTACCACATCCCAGTTTAGGGTTTTCACCATTTGAACTTGTGTATGGTCACGAGGTTAAGGGGCCATTACAGTTGGTGAAGCAGCAATGGGAGGGGTTTACGCCTTCTCCAGGAACTAACATTCTGGACTTTGTAAGCAACCTACAAAGCACCCTCCGACACTCTTTAGCCCTTGCTAGAAAGAACCTAAAGGATGCTCAAGAAGAGCAAAAGGCCTGGTATGACAGACATGCCAGAGAACGTTCCTTCACGGTAGGAGACCAGGTTATGGTCTTGAAGGCGCAACAGGCCCATAAAATGGAAGCATCATGGGAAGGGCCATTCATGGTCCAAGAGCGCCTGGGAGCTGTAAACTACCTCATAGCATTTCCCAATTCCTCCCTAAAGCCTAAAGTGTACCATGTTAATTCTCTCAAGCCTTTTTATTCCAGAGACTTACAGGTTTGTCAGTTTACAGTCCAGGGAGATGATGCTGAGTGGCCTGACGGTGTCTACTACGACGGGAAAAAAGACGGTGGCGTGGAAGAGGTGAACCTCTCAACCACCCTGGAACGTCTGCAGCGGCAACAAATCAAGGAGCTGTGCACTAGCTTCGCCCCATTGTTCTCAGCCACCCCAGGACGGACTGAACGGGCATACCACTCCATTGATACAGGTAATGCTCACCCAATCAGAACCCCACCCTACCGAGTGTCTCCTCATGCCCAAGCTGCTATAGAACGGGAGATCCAGAACATGTTACAGATGGGTATAATCCGCTCATCTACCAGTGCATGGGCATCTCCAGTGGTTCTGGTACCCAAACCAGATGGGGAAATACGCTTTTGCGTGGACTACCGTAAGCTAAATGCTGTAACTCGTCCGGACAACTATCCAATGCCACGTACCGATGAGCTATTGGAAAAGTTGGGACGTGCCCAGTTCATCTCTACAATAGACTTAACCAAGGGGTACTGGCAAGTACCGCTAGATGAACCTGCCAAGGAGAGGTCAGCATTCGTCACCCATGCGGGGGTGTATGAATTCAATGTCCTTCCTTTCGGCCTTCGAAATGCACCCGCCACCTTCCAGAGGCTGGTAGATGGTCTACTAGCTGGACTGGGAGAATTTGCAGTTGCCTACCTCGATGATGTGGCCATTTTTTCAGACTCCTGGCCCGAACACCTACTACACCTGGAAAAGGTCTTTGAGCGCATCAGGCAGGCAGGACTAACTGTTAAGGCCAAAAAGTGTCAAATAGGCCAAAACAGAGTGACTTACCTGGGGCACCAGGTGGGTCGAGGAACCATAAACCCCCTACAGGCCAAGGTGGATGCTATCCAAAAGTGGCCTGTCCCACGGTCCAAGAAGCAGGTCCAATCCTTCTTAGGCTTGGCCGGATACTACAGGCGATTTGTACCACACTACAGCCAAATCGCTGCCCCACTGACCGACCTGACCAAAAAGACCCAGCCAAATGCAGTTAAGTGGACTGATGAGTGTCAAAAGGCCTTTACCCAACTTAAGGCAACGCTCATGTCTGACCCTGTGCTCAGGGCCCCGGACTTTGACAAGCCATTCCTAGTAACCACGGATGCATCTGAGCGTGGTATAGGAGCAGTGCTCATGCAGGAAGCAACAGATCACAACTTCCATCCTGTCGTGTTTCTCAGCAAGAAACTGTCTGAGAGGGAAAGTCACTGGTCAGTCAGTGAAAAGGAATGCTATGCCATTGTGTACGCCCTGGAAAAGCTACGCCCATATGTTTGGGGACGGCGGTTCCAACTACAAACTGACCATGCTGCACTAAAGTGGCTTCATACTGCCAAGGGGAACAACAAGAAACTTCTTCGTTGGAGTTTAGCTCTCCAAGATTTTGATTTTGAAATTCAACACATCACAGGAGCTTCTAACAAAGTTGCTGATGCTCTCTCCCGTGAGAGTTTCCCAGAATTCAGTAGTTAAAAAGTGTTCTTAAAATGTAGAAGTCTGTTAGTTATATACTTAGGAGTATATGTAAAGGTGTATGTGTTGTATTAATCTGTTTATTTTCAAGTTCTAGAAGGAAATCGCCGCCAGTGAGCATCCCCACTGTCTGCTATTTGGGGGGCGTGTCATAAACAGATAGCTAAGGGTTAATGTCTCTTTCACCTGAAGCACCTGACCAGAGGACCAATCAGGAAACCGGATTTTTTCAACTTTGGGTGGAGGGAATTGTGTGTCTGAGGTCTTTTGTCTGTCTGCCTGCTTTCTCTGAGCTTTGGAGAAGTAGTTCTGCTTTCTAGTCTTCTGTTTCTAAGTGTAAGGACAAAGAGATCAGATAGTAAGTTATATGGTTTCTTTTCTTTGGTATTTGCATGAATATAAGTGCTGGAGTGCTTTGATTTGTCTTCTTTTTGAATAAGGCTGTTTATTCAATATTCTTTTAAGCAATTGACCCTGTGTTGTATCATCTTAATACAGAGAGCACAGTTGTATGTATTTTTCTTTCTTTTTATATAAAGCTTTCTTTTAAGACCTGTTGAAGTTTTCTTTACTTCAGGGAAATTGAGTCTGTACTCACCAGGGAATTGGTGGGAGGAAGAAATCGGGGAGATCTGTGTGTTGGATTGCTAGCCTGATTTTGCATTCCCTCTGGGGGAATAGGAAAGTACTTTTTGTTTCCAGGATTGGGAACAGAGAGGGGGGAGTCTCTGTGTAGTTTCACAGAGCTTGTGTCTGTGTATCTCTTCAGGAGCACCTGGAGGGGGGAAGGGAAAAAGGATTATTTCCCTTTGTTGTGAGACTCAAGGGATTTGGGTCTTGGGGTCCCCAGGGAAGGTTTTTCAGGGGGACCAGAGTGCCCCAAAACACTCTAATTTTTTGGGTGGTGGCAGCAAGTACCAGGTCCAAGCTGGTAACTAAGCTTGGAGGTTTTCATGCTAACCCCCATATTTTGGACGCTAAGGTCCAAATCTGGGACTAAGGTTATGATAGGCAGGGAGTTAGGGTGCAGGAGGGGGTGACGCCTCTAGCCGGGGGTGTGGGCTCCAGGGTGGAGCCAGAAATGAGAGGTTCAGGGTGTGGGAGGAGGCTCTGGGCTGGGGCAGGGAGCTGGGGTGTGGGAGAGGGTGAGGACTCTGTCTGGGGGTGTGGGCTCTGGGGATGAGGGGTTTGGGGTAAAAGAGGGGGTTCCAGGCTGGGGGGTGGGGCCCAGGGATTCAGAATGTGGGAGGAGGCCATGGGTTGAGGCAGGGGATTGGAGTGCAGGAGGGGGTACAGGCTCTGGGGCGGGTCCGGTGATGAAGAGGGGGCTCATGGCTGGGGTGAAGGCTTACCACAGGCGACTCCCAGTTAGTAGTGCTCCCAGCCAGCAGGTCCAGATCCTAAGCGGGGGACCAGGAGGTGCCTGCAGGCACCGCCCCCTCCAGATCCCATTGGCCACAGTTCCCGGCCAATGGGAGTGCGGAGTCAGCACTTGGGGCACGGACAGTGCGCAGAGCCCCATGGCCCCTAGGAGCCAGACCTGCTGATTGCTTCTGGGGTGCAGCATGGTGCCAGGACAGGTAGGCACTAGCCTGCCTTAGCCTCGCAGCACTGCCAACCGGACTTTTAAAGGCCCGGTCAGCGGTGCTGACCAGAGCCACCAGGATCCCTTTTCGACCGGACGATCCAGTCAAAAACTGGATGTCTGGCAACACTAGCTGAGAGCCCCAGCTCTTGGAATGATGATCACATCAGAGTCTAAGCTTTCATCTGAAAAAAAAAGAATTTTCTAGCCCTTGTGGCTGAGAAAAGAAAATCTGGCAATATGAACTGAGTTTAACTGATGCAACAATGTCTGCTAAATCTGCAAAGAGCCTACAGGTAAAATATTCCAAAGTGCCTAACTGCTTTAGGAGCCTAAACCCCATTTTAAAAACTAAGTTATGCTCACAGGAGCCTAAATCACCTTACAGCAGTTGTTCTGGAGGAAAAAATTCAGAGATGATAATTCCAAGAGCCATTTTTCTGTGGGTCCCTGCCACCACTCCAAAGGACATGGTATGTGGCAAGAGAGAAGAAGACAGTGAGCCTGGCCTACTCACCCAAGCAGATACACTCCAGCCACAGAGGTGAGAGTGCTGGACATCCACACCCTTCTGCCAACCCCTATCTCTTTGGAAGAGGAGGAGCCCTGGCCACTGCTCTTGCAAATGGGGGAGGATCCATGGGGCGGGGGTCAGAGCTGTAGGGGTGGAAACTGTGTGCACCTAAGGCCCCAGGTTGCCTTAATCCAGTCTTGAACATACAGATTCCAAAGTACTGAAACTACTGCATTAAAATAGTCTATTTAGACATGTTCAAATGTAAAACCATTTAAACTGTTGACTAGCTGGAACTCTCAACTTCAAACATTATTTACACAGGTATTTCTCATTAAAACGTCCCTTTGCTAAAAAGATCAAATAAAACAGGCAAAGCAAATTGTAAATACAATACCTTTTTCAATTAAATTAGCATTCAATATATTTTAAAAAAACACAACAGGCAAATTCTCAATGAAATTTTGGCTTAAATAAGCAAGATCCAACCTGATTGACCATAATTTTCAATGTAGTACTTTTTTGCTAATGAAGTCACACTGTGCAAGCTTTATGGATTTGACGCTTTGGGTTCTGGTACATTAGTAAGGCTACGTCTAGACTACCCGCCCTATCGGCGGGTTAAAATCGATTGCTCAGAGATCGATATATCGTGTCTCATCTAGAAGCGATATATCAATCCCCGAGCGTGCTTATATTGATTCCGGAACTCCACCAACCCCAATGGAGTTGCGGAATCGACAGGGGGAGCCGCGGACATCGATCCCACGCGGTGAGGATGGGTGAGTAATCCGATCTTAGATATTCGACTTCAGCTACGTTATTCACGTAGCTGAAGTTGCGTATCTAAGATCGATTTCCCCCCGTAATGTAGACCAGCCCTAAGAGAGTACTGCCAACACATACTTCTTTCTAGTACTCTTCCTTTACATTTCTCTCATTCACTGGGACTCCCTGACAAAGTCATTCACAGAGAAATCATTATCATTACCATTGGTAATAAGCTCTGTCCAACACAACAAACATGTTTCTTCTTCTAGAGGCACTAAATGTACAATAGCTCATTAAAAAGTGAAAGATACACAATTACCAATGACTATACATTTCCTGTGTAGTATATTTCATACTACCTGTAACACTGTTACACTATAGCAAAAGTCAAGCTGTTTTTCATAGTCTTCATTGAATTTTCATGGTGTAACCTCTCAAGAATTTGAAATCAGATCAGATTGAAATTTATCATAAAAGCAAACAGCCTAATGTGTGTGGGTTGTTGTTTGTTTCTTTGTTTTTGATTGATTGGGATGTTTTGTTTTGTTTTTTGAATGCTACAAATGGTTTCAGATAATAGGTGACAAGAACATGAAAGAATGTCACATCGTTGCCTGCAATGTGTGGAGAAAGATTTAAGAAACCATGTACTAAGTAGAAAAACCTTTCTAAATGTAAGGCTTTAAGCAAAAATTCTTTAAACTTTTAAATATTTTTCCATTTGTGGCTGTGTTTGCTAATTATCAAAGCTATACGATGACCTTTGACTTGTCTTCGCCTCTACATTGAGTTACGTTATGACATCACTGCAGGATCAATGGATGCCACCGTTGTGGGATTATGGTTTACATAATTTTCATTTCCATAGCAACAGATTGGTGTCCCAAACAAAAAGCATGACTGACTTGCAGGATTACACACGTGGAAATTAGGTGGAAAGTTCTGACTCACAATTATTTCTGTGTGTGTTTTGCAAAGTGCTAAAGCAAATGACCAGCCAAGTATATAAAATATGAGTAGTTATTAAAAAATGAATGTAAGTCCAATTCATTGTCTTTAGGAAGCCTAATGTGGAAAAATCATTTTAAATGTCCAACATAGTAAAATTTAAAAATTATCCACTAAGCATGAAATATACAATAGCTGCACTTGGTAACATTTGTATTGTCTCAACATTGTATGAATCATCACCTCACAATTCCACAATGCTGTTGATGAAAAAATTACAAAAATTAAGTTGATTGATGCTGTTATGACTTCATCAAGTACACTCGAAGCACTGCAGTGTAAACACTACAGCGATGGAGGAGGTTCTTCCATCGCTGCAGTGAATCCACCTCTCTGATAGGCGGTATGTAGGTCAGTGGCAGAAGTCTTCTGTCAGCCTAGCAGCATCTAAACTAGGGCTTAGGTCAATTTAATTATATAACATGGGTTGTGAAAGTTTTCATAGCCCTGAGCGACATAGTTATGAACATAAGAATGGCCATATGGGGTCAGACCAAAGGTCCATCTAGCCCCATATTCTGTCTTCTGATAGTGACCAATGCCAGGTGCCCCAGAGGGAATGAACAGAACAAGGAATCATCAAGTGATCCAGAGGCATGAAAGAAGGAACAAATACTCAAAATTTCATATGAAATCTTTCATCAATCTATTCTGAGGAACCACACATTTCATTTTCCAGGATATTTCTGAAATATGGCCACTCTCTCACTGAAAACTTGCAGATTTCTGCATATGTCCTATGTGAATAAATTTTAGTTCGAAATGTTTCATTCAAAAATAGTCCACAAAATTGGACTTTTCAATATTTGAAAAACCATGATTTCAGGATTTTTGCATTTTTCACATATGCCTCTAATTAAAGTGATTTTTAATGTCTAAAAGAAACTAAATGTTTCCAGTACAGAGCTAAACAGATCATATCATCAGAATAATGTCACATTACACTACAAAGAACAACTAGAAAGAAATTCAGTAAAACACACCCCACTATGTTAAGTTTATGCTATGGTTGATACAAGCCCAGCAAAGGAAGAAAATTCTGGTTGCCAGCTGGCACATGTAGACTTGAAACCAGCCCTTGATAAGTGACAGAGTACCTAGCGTTCTCCAACTGATGGCTCGATCCTACCTACCCCACTGAAGTCAATAGGAGTTTTGCAATTGATTTTCATGGGAGTAGGATCAGACCAGGAGACAGAGTTCCATGCCAGGTTACTTAAACTGGGTACGAGCAGGCTATAAGATAGCATAGCTTGTTCATTGCATCTACACAATTAATTCTAGCCAATATCAGTGAATATTGCTACTACCTGAGATTAACACTGTTTAGATATAATTGAGTTTAAGGCTAACGCGACAGCATTAATTCAAAATATCCTCACTCTCCATTAATTTGTCAAGACAAACATTATTTTAAATAGTGATCTGTGCTTAACAGTTTTATTTTTAAAAGTCCCCACATTTTGGCTGATCATAGTCTAATGATCTTGAAATCTCATTATTAAGTCCCACCGAAAAAGCCTGGACTTAATATAGCTCAATTTATTGCTACTTAGAACTTCTGATAGGACAATAATCTACACTTAAGACAACAAAGGAGTAGCACAGTTATCCCATCAGATACAGCATCAAAGTTGCAGTGCAATGAAATTGCTTCCTGCAGGGGAACTGCACTTTGATTTGACAGTCAAGCTCACTGGCTGTCCAGATGCAATATAACAAGCTGCTTCAATTGACAGTTGCTTTCACATGACTAAATAAATACAATAATTCTAGACTGACTGTATTAAAAAAATCTTCCATCTCCGTAAAGCATCACTAAAGCCAAACCTGTCTATAACAGGCAGATCTGACAAAAGCTTTTTTCCCCTGCTCTTTTTAATTGAGTTGATAGGCATTTTGTATAAATGAGTGAGGTATTAAAATCTGTTTGGATTCTCTCCTTTAATATAATAGTTCATTTCCCTTATAAAATCATTAATGGAAAATAAAGCCCTTTTTGTTAGCTCTAATCTTTCTCCTTTGCGAGAATGCCAGAGGCACTTCATTATGGATCAGGTCATGAATATTACTGCTATCATTTGTAATGTGTGGCAACAAAGAACTGAGATCATTTATGTAACAATACTCTGTTCTCCCTTTGAGAAAAGAAGGTAAACAGTTTGCACTGATCTCCAGAACAATATAAAACTTGGTCCCTTTGAAGTGTTTTTTTTTTTTCCTTTTGATATTTACAAGTCCAAGTTTACACTATCAAATGATAGCACAGTGCTAACCTCAGAAGGTTAGAGCTGCCATGGAGTTTAATAAAATCCTATCATTTCAGGTCAAAATTCTGTAACTGTGTCCACTATATCTGCCTGAGTGTTATAAAACATCAAGTATATAGGGTGACTGGGAAAAGTTTGCAGGCATCAGCCTTGCAAAAACTAGAAATCAATGTGTCGCACACATTGTGGTACTACCACCACACTGATGGTACTAACGCTGCACAAAGCTGGGTTGGATTATGGAAGAGTTAAAACATTTACTAGATTGGCAGCTGCAATAGAAAAATATTGACATTAAATTTACAGTAAATCTAGCAATCAACATTCTAATTCAGAAAAATGTGCCTCATTCAGGAGTACAAATGTATATGCTTTTCCATTGGTGGGTAATTCTGTAGAGTTATATGACAGCTTTGCCTACTTGAAACAACAAATAAAGTAGAGAAAAGCCTATCTGTGCTTTATACTGTTTCAAAGGAAGAGGTAAAGAATGGATACCGATCAAAGGAATTGTTTGTACAGGATTACTGTTCACAATAAAGCCTTCCATACCCTTAGTTTCAAATTACAAAGTGCATGAAACCAGTCCATTATTAGAAAAGCTTGTTTCCAGAAAAATGCATAGCATTAAAAATAACACATTATTGGAAGGTACTGCCTTCAGAATGCCCAACTTATTTAACATCAACCGATAACAAAACTTCAATTGGTTCTAATTTAACAGTAAATGGCAGCTGTACAATTTAACTCAACCCATGTTAGCTAGCCGTTCCCAGTGATACACAGTGTTTACTTTAGAAGTGAACCTCTTTGCACCATCCAGGTGCTTTAATGCATGTAGCAGAAAGCTCCTTGAACCTAGGGTGGTAGATGCTGTCGGCACAGAACAGTGGACTGAAATCTTCAGAGATCTTTCCTCTGAATAGTTTGAATTCTTGAGCAGTGTGCAGAAGAGTGTCTGATATGCTAAGTTTGTCTAGAAAAAGCTTTATTAGGATGCTGGTGCTAGTTATTCAGGCCTTGGCTACACTGGCACTTTACAGCGCTGCAACTTGCTCGCTCAGGGATGTGAAAAACAACCCCCCCGAGCGCTGCAAGATACAGAGCTGTAAAGCGCCAGTGTAAACAGTGCCGCAGCGCTGGGAGCCGCAAGCTAAACCCCATGAGGATGTGGAGTACGCGGCAGCGCTTTGAAGTTTCAAGTATAGCCATACCCTCATACAAACTTTGAATCTCTGATTTTTGGGGAGCCAGACTACAGCCCTAATCTTTGATTCAGCACTAAATCTACTTTTCCCAGGCTTCACAAAATATTGCCTCAAATAAGCTTAGCCTATATTCATCTTTCAAGGAGAGTAGAATCATCTTATTAAAGAATGTTACAGTGGAATTATATTAGCAGTACAGTGTTTGACAGATCCAGGAGTAGCAGGAAGGAGAGGGAGAGGGAATGACAAATTTTCTCTAAGCCTAAAGGGCTTTTTTAAAGATCAATTCATGTTTATTTGCCAGAAAAGTGGAACCCAGTTCACTATTGTTTCTCTAACTTTATCTCTATTTTGCTCTTTAATTAAAAAAAAATAATTGAAACATATGCTGATAGTAGAAACACAGTTCTTTCCTACTTAGCACCCCAGTTCAGGAAAGCATTTAAGTTCTGTCTGGAATAGTGATGCTTTTAGGCTAATACTTAGTTCCATACCTTTTTCTGTGTAATTATAGCACTTCTAAAGACAACAAAAGAACTGGAATGTTTATATTTGTATTTTAGAACTCTGAAAATTACATGGAATGGGCTCGACACTCAGAATGCACGAATTATAAATACTTCGGCACTGATCCAACAAAGCACTTAAATGAGTGCTCTTATAGCACTATACCACATTATTTTGGTTTATAATGCATCCACTGAACCATGTTTCATTTGTCTATTTAATTTTTCCTTATAATCCCCTAGAAGAATCCCTGTAATGCTACTTTCAAATTATCCCAATACATATAGACAGTTTCAATAGGAATGAACAATATGGCTTAACCTGTCAGTACTCAAGTGTTTAAAAGAAGAAGACAAGGCTTTGTAAGCATCCCAAAACTACCAAAAGCAGATTTTTTGGGAAGAAAGGGTGCTGACACTCAAATTAGTGAATTGACTTATTGATAACCAAGGTGGGTGTCTTTTATTGGACCAACTTCTGTTGGTGAGAGAGACAAGCTTTCCAGTTACACAGAGGTCTTCTTTCAGTCTGGGAAAGGTACTCAGGGTGTCACAGCTAAATACAAGATCAGACAGATAGTTTAGCATAAGTAGTTAGCACATATTCTAAGGGAGCATTCAAGTGAAGTGGTCCCTTAACATTCCTGCAGTCATATGACAAAAAGGGGGGTTAGTGGGTTACAGAAAAATCTGACAAAAGACCAAAAGAAAAAAAAAATCTACCCTATCATCTGTGGTGAATACTCTTCACAAAGTGATCACTTTATATCTGACCTCTCAGTCCTCATACTCAACAGAAACCCGCACAACATATTGAAAATACAAGCCTGGGAGCTTAAATTCATAACTTTGCTAGACACTAAAAATCATGGTCTAAATATTGTATTTATGGCTTATGACAACAATTTGTAACCCACTAACCCCCGTTAGTCCTATGACTACTGGAGTGTTCAGGGACAACTTCACCTTCAATGGTCACAGCAATACGTAATTAGTATGCCAACCTAGCTGCTCAACCGTGCATTTAGCTGTCATACTTGATCTTTTCCAGACCTGAGGAAGAGCTCTATGGAGCTCAAAGACTTCTCTCTCACCAACAGAAGTTGGTCCAATTAAAGGTATTACCTCACCCACCATGTCTTTCTAAGATCATGTCTTCACTACATAGGAATGGCCCTACTGGGTCAGACCCAGGGTCCATATAGCCCAGTATCCTGTCTTCCGACAGTGCCAGGTGCCCCAGAGAGAATGAACAGAACAGGTAATCACCAAGTGATCCATCCCCTGTCACCCATTCCCAGCTTCTGGCAAACAGAGGCTAGGGACACCATTCCTAGCTAATAGCCATTGATGGACCTATCCTGCATGAAATTTGTCTGCTGCAGCAGCATTTAACATGGCTGTGTAGTTACGGCACCAGCGCTGGGAGAGCGCTATTAAAAAACCCACCTCCATGAAGGGAGTAGCTACCAGCACGGCTCCCAGTGCTGGTGCACTGTCTACACTGCCACTTTAAAGTGCAGAAACTTGTAACACTTGGGGGAGCATGTGAGGGGGGGGGGAAGTGTTTTTTTCACACCTGAGTGAGAAAGTTAGTGCTGACACTGCAAAGCTCATACCCTGAGACTGACTGCTCCAACGCTGCACACTTATTGATAACCATACTTTTGTAAACACAGTTTTATAGAAGTGCTATCAGTTAGACACTATCTTCTAGATTGCTCAGTTGTTTATGGATTTGCAGGATTTAAATTCTTCTCTAATCCTAAATCCCATGCATGAAACAAGACACACTAGAAGACGTTGATTTCATCCAGTTACAGCCATTAAGGGGTCATTCGGTCATGCCACAAGCAAGTATTTCTTTGATTGTGTGTCATAAGCCTGACTCCAATCCAGAAAATAAGTTCTCTAGATGCTTAAGCTTGTGTTCAAATAGTTCCACAGCTCATTTATGGACTCAACACAATTAGTACTAGATCTTCTTTTTCTATTACACATTTTTCTTGCATACAGAATCTTTATATGCTCTATTACTGTTTAATATGTTCATAAAAGAAATATAAATACCATTAAGAATGTAGTGCTCCAAGAGTAATTGTAACACATCTTCTGAAGAGGTTGCATAAATATAATATTTTCTATCTGAAAGTTTCCCTTATGTCCGAAAAGATCGCGTTCCTGTTAGAAATGTTCACAATTCATTCACATACAAAAACTTGGAGAAAAGTTTTGAGTTGTGGGGGGTTTTTTGTTGTTGTTGTTTTTGTTTTTTTAAACTGAAACTAATGGTGACCCAGTTGGTCAAGATAGGTTTTAAGGGAGCACTGTTTAGCTGCTCTAGACTAAATATACTAAAATAGAAACAAAAGATCATAAAAGCAAGCAAATTTATAGGCAGTTTCAGGAAAGAACACTGCAAAGTACAGTGAAACTTTCTTACAGTAAGGAGTTTTTCTTCTTCTTTTCACCAGAACTTCACTTTAAGCAGAGGTTTACTATGGCTCAGATCCTGCATAGAGATTTGTCCATGTAGCATCCCACAGACTTCACTAGAACAAAAATGCAGGTCACTGTTTTCAGAATCACAACCTATGCAGAACTGCAGTTGGCATGTTGCAGTGCATTGGAACAACTTGGGAGTTTCACTCTCCTTTGAGCTTTCACTATTTAATGGACTAATGTATTAGTTAATCGACTTGCGCTATTTATTAAGACTTTTAATATGTTCTCACATGACCTTCTCATAAGCAAACTAAGGAAATGTAGCCTGGACAAACCTACTATAAGATGTGTGCAAACTGTACTCAGAGAGAAGTTAATGGCTTGCCATTAAGCTTGAAGGGCCTATCAAGTGGGGATGGGCAGAGATCTGTGTTCAGTCTGGTTCTATTCAATATTTTCATTAATGATTTAGATAACAGCAGAGTGTACGTTTATAAAGTTTGTGGATGATACAAAGCCAGGACGGGTAGCAAGTGCTTTGGAGGACAGGATTAGAACTCAAAATGATTTTGACAAACTGGAGAAATGGTCTGAAATAGGATGAAATTCAATATGGATAAATGCAAAGTATTACACTTCAGAAGGAATAATCAATTGCACAAATATAAAATGGGAAATGACTGTTTAGGAAAGGGTACTGCATAAAAAGATTCTGGAGCTTATAGTGGATCACAAACTAAATATGAAACAATATAATGTAGCAAAAGAAGCAAACATCATTCTGGGATGCATTAGCTGGAGTGTTGTAAGGAAGACACAAGCAGTAATTTTTCCACTCTACTCAGCACTCATAAGGTTCTGGAATAGTGTCCAGTTCTGGGCACCTCACTTCAAGGAAGATGTGGAAAAACTGGAGATAATCTGGAGAACAAATAAGGCTTAAAGGTCTCGAAACCATGAACTGTGGGGAAAGACTGAAAAATTGGGTTTGTTTAGTCTGGAAAAGAGAAAGTGGGGAGACACAGGATAAGTCTTCAACTTTATAAAAGTTGTTATAAAAGAGGAGGGTGATCAATTGTTCTCCTTATCCATAGAGGACCGGACAAGTGATGGGCTTACTTGGTTTTAGGTAAAACTTCCTAACTGCAGGAGTAATTAAGCACTGGAACAAATTACCTAGGGAGATGGTGAAATCTCAGTCACTGGAGGTTAAGATAAACACCTGTCAGGGATAGTCTTCTAGATAATACTTAGCCTTGTCTCCGTGCACGGGACTGGACTAGAGGACCTACCAAGGGCCCTTCCAGTCCTACATTTTTATGATTCTATATCTGAAATCACTTTTAAAGCTGGTTACATATCTAGCCATTTTACAAAACTTCTTAAAAATACATCAACATTTCAGAAAGAGATCCACACAAAGTCAGTTCAGTCGCATCAGCAAAAATGCCACACAAATCAAGACGACGACATAAGTAAAACACTAAGACTTTATTAAAAATCCAAAATTTATTGCAAATTGTACTTTGCTTCCCTCCTTTCTTCATTTTTACATGATTTATTGATATCCATGATTTTTTCACAGATGTATTTGTTGACTTTGGAGAGTCTCTGTGCAATTTCAGTTTCATCCACAGTTTCTTGTGCTATTCTGTCATACAAACATTCTAGGGAAAAAGGTAAGAGAACAGCAGTTATTTTTAAGAAAAGAATTTAGCCCTGGGCTGGAAATCAGCACAGCAAATAAAACATGCTCAAGGTACTACAGAGCCAGCACTTCATAAGCAACTTGTATATTTTTTTAATTCAGTGTTCTATTGTACAATAAAAGGGTTCTCCGATTCATTGGTTTGGTCCCTTTTATCTGGCACAAGTTTAGGCTTGCCATGTTTGAATCTTTGTAGGGCACAATAAGTTCACAAGTTATGATATTTCACTGGCCTCATGAGTAGAAATGGGGATAAATCCAAACTCATATGGTGTCACTCCTACCCTCTCTGTCATCAATGCCAACCTTAACCCCTTCATTTGTCCACATCTCCCAGAACAGTCTTAGAGCTTTCTTCCAGACGACATGGAACACCCTTACTGAAAATGATCTGTCAGGCCACTACCCTTTCCTCCTTCAAGTCACTTCTAGCGTCACACCTACAAGACATTAGCCAAATAATAGTGGTTAGGAGGAGCAGCAGTAGGAGATACGGGACATTTATTTCACATTTTTTTAAAAAATGTAGTATACATTAATATGGCTATATCTTGGTTCTACATCTCTTCCCAACCATTTGCATGTTGTTGGTTTAATAGATTGGGGTGGAAGCCATCTTGCTTTGATTTGGGGCAGTACTTTGCATATTGTGGGCTCTGTTCTACTGGAATATAAATACAAAATAATAATAAAATCAAATCAATGAGGTCCGTGGGAGCTGAGACCACTCTCTACCATCCCCAGATGGCACTTAGCAAGTTGCAAGATCTAATGTTTTTCTGCAACGAATCAGAGAGATAGCTCCCTACTTTCAGCTCCTTAAAATCCGGTGTGCATTTTGTTATGTTTTATAATTGAAATAATTTCTATTGCGGGACAGGCTACTAGTAATAAATATCTTCCAAGATTGATTAAACAGTCTCTGCTTTGCTTTGGCTAGTAATCAATTTTAGCAGCCATCTATTGCTTCACATACTAGAAAGCTATAGAGATTATTGCTTAATTAACAAGTTTTATAATGTTGCTAATGCATCATATTAAAAAGTTATCAAAATTAATGCTTTGTAGCTCATTTTGAAGCTGCTCAGAAGTTTTATGAAAGGTTATATTTTGCATTAACAAGGTTTATAACAGTGCTCGGGCATCAGACTTTTTATAACTTCTGTATTATATACTACACTGTAGGGATTTTTAAGCAGCAAGAGATGTTAGCCACCTTAAGGGCTAATTCTGTCTTTTTAACATGTATTTTAAACAAACTATTCTCGGACTAGAAAATGGTGAAAACATCTGAAACAATGTGAATTTTATGGACTCTTCACTGGAAAATTTATTGGCTATTACTAAACAAAACCAATTGGCAGGCAGACTGATCACTGGGATGCCGATAGGCAGTAAAATATTATTTGAAATAATGTGGCAAACAATGGGGGAATTAACTGAAACACTGACAGTTTCATCGTGCTCAAGGCAGAATATTCCATCACTATAGAAACGTCAGTAGTATACCACTGAACTATTTGTAACAAAAAGGGGGTTTCTGCCCAAGGGACCTACCACATAAATACAGACAATACTGTGACTTTACCACAGCCCTGAGCAAGGGGTGATGTGTAAGTTGTATCAATTCATAAGTGTCCCTAGGAGTCACTGGGACTCAGACATACCCCATGAGACACAATTCCTCCCCTACTTCCTTCCTGTCCGCCCCCCAGAGGGCTACAAGGGGGAGTAATTTACTGCCGGTATATATAAGGCTGCTGGTTTAGCTACTGATGGGTGAGATGGGAGTCCACCCATTCCTTGTCGTCCGGCTACGTGGAGGGAGTAAGTAGATGAATTGCCACACTGTCTCCTACACAACTGGATCTGAGATTCAGGTAGTCTGCACAGGTGTGTAAGAGAGAATTGTACTCCTCTGTTTAGGTGCACAGTCCGTGTCATTGGCCATGCACAGCAAGGCCCCACACTCAATGTCATGGCATTCCTGTATCTGTATTGTGATAACTTTTGAACACTGCATCCAATCAATTTCAAAGTTTCAGGGACTGGTCTAGGCATCAATTGGCAGTACCCTGCTGATAACCAGGACTTAGAGGAAGATATCAGGCCCACAGATTGCCTGACGTTGCAAGCAGAACTGCTCTGGCACCCCCTAATGCTGCCTACACGTATCACAGGCTGCATGGGGAGATGGTCTATAGTGAAGCAGATCTCAGTGGGCCAAGCTGTGTGCTAACGGTTGCCAGTGTGCCAAGGTCACCAGCCCACCCTGCGTGGTAGGAGTCTGGGGTTAGGGCTGGTGGCTGGTCAGGGATCTGGGGCTCCCACCAGTGTCTGGGGCAGCCACGCAGTGGGGGTCTGGGCAGCGGCTGGCCCCATAAGCTCTAGGTGCTGGGACAGCTAGCACACCCAAGCGGGGTCCGAGGCAGGCAGCTGGCTCCAGGAACGAGGGCAGCCACGCGGCGGGGGTCCAGGGCAAGCAGCCCCATGGCCCTGCATGGTGGGGGTCCGGGGTCAGGGCAGCTGCATGGGGGCCTGGCAGCTGGCTATCCCCACCAAGCCTCATGGGGTCTGGGGTGGGCCACGACAGCCATCCCCACAGCGGGGATCCGGGGTGGGGGCAGCTGTGCAGCAGCAGTCCAGGGTTGGGGCAGCCGTGCAGCTCCAGGTGGTGGGGATCCGGGTCTGCCAGCCACCCAGCCCCAGAGGACAGCCACATGGCAGGGGTCTGGAGTTGGGGCAGACAGCCCTGCCCCTCAGGGGTGGGCCGCAGCAGGCAGCTGGCCCTGCAACAGGGGTCCGGGGTCAGGGCAGCTAGCCTCGTGGTGGGGTCTGAGGGCCAGGCAGCAGGGGTTTGGAGTCAGGGCAGCTGGCTGGCCTGGCCAGCCTGATGGAGTTCAGGGTGGGCTGTGGTAGGCAGCTGTTCCCATGGCAAAGGTCTGGGCAGGTGGGTGGTGGGGATCTGGGCAGCCACACGGCTACACAGGGGGGGGGTTCGGGTCTGCCAGCCAGCCCCAAAGGGTCTAGGGCAGCCGCGCAGCATGGGTCCAGGATAGGAACAGCCCCGCTGCTGGGGTCTGGGGGAGGCGGCCAGCCCCACAGGTCTGGGGGCCTGGGCAGCCAACCAGCTCCGCATGGTGGGGGTTCAAGCTCAGGGTCCGGGCTACCGCTGCCCTGCCCCCTGCCGCCCAGATAACACATTGTGGGCCACACATGCGGTCCGCCGTGTGTGATAAGTTGAGAACCACAGCTGTAGAAGTAAGAGAACTTTATAGGACACACTTTGAGGGATGTGTGGCAAAGGGCGAATGGTGATAATGGGGGAAGCAATAACCTGAAGAGGTGGTGAGAGCAGGTCAAGCGAGGACCTAGAGTTGTGGTGGGGAAGAGATACTGTTTATAATGAACCTACAGTTTCTCCACAAATATCTGCCCTGGAAAGAGAAGGGACCCTGGTATGTAAGTAAGTCATTCCCAACCACAGTTTGAGGAGGAGGGTGTGAAGGAGGGTTCTGGTGGGGAAAGGGTGTGAACTAACAGCAGATTAATATGCTGCTCTCTGTCGCTACAGACGCAATAGTGTGCTACCCTCTAATAATCTTCCCCTAAGCCCGTATAAAGGGAGTGCTGGGGGATGATAGGCAGGTTACCTACATAAGAGCGCAATTTAGGTGCACCAGCCAGGCTATAACTCTCAATTGGTAAATGAGTATTAGGTAGAGATCATGAATGAGAAAAACAGGATTCTTGTTGCTTGAAGCTATATTGCAATGGAAATTCCACCTATTAAAAAAATCACTACACTAAAAACAAAAAACCTACACTCCATTAGTGATGTTGGTAGCATCTCTATCTTTTTTTATCAGGAATTTGGAGCAATCAAATTTTTGAATTGCTCCGCTCCACCTCCGCTCTGACTCTGTGCTCCAACTCAAATTAATTTTTAACCAAATAAAAAAGTGCATACTGTAATTTTGAAAGCATTTTTATTCAGACTTTTAAAACAATTTAAATATCATCAATGATACAAACTAGAATCATTCATAATTCATTCTGTAAAAAATTATTGCAGCAATCAAGTCATCTTTCATAGGCTGCCGCAAATCATTTAAAATGAACTTTAAAGTTGAAAACAGTCGCTCTACACTAGCTTGAGTTGTTGGCATGCTTGAAGCAATTCTACAGGCAGCCTGAATGCGGTGTGGGTAGCTGTGAATGGCCTCAAAAACAGACTTAACTTTTAGCCTACCAATAGACTCCATCGCCTCACAATCTTCCCAAAAGTTTCTCTCGAATAATGCTTCATTACAATTATGAATCGCAGAAACTCGCTGGTGTCTCTCTTGTTTATCCAATTCCTTTTCGAAGTCATCATCTTCTGAAGAATTGATGCTTGAATTATCTCCACTCCCCCGTGATGGTTGAAGACATCTCAGGGATGGACGCTCGAACAAGTTCAGAGTGGAGATGGAAGTTTGAGAACAACCTGCTATTTCTGAAGGATGTGAACTTTCAGAAACCGCAAATTCGATTGCTGACTCCTTTTGTTGTGTTTTGTTTTCTTCAACCTCTTTCGCCAAGTTCAAATGTAGCAACAGATTTTGTTTTTCAAGTCGTCGAGCAATATCAAGGAGGCCTTCCTTTGCCTTTGGTATTTCCCTTGAGGTAAGAAGAATCCGATACCGTGGGTCAACATAAACTCCAGCAAGAAAATGAATATTGTTAAAAAGCTTCTCTTCGTGTTTCTGCATGGAGGATAGAATTCCTTCTGCAATCTGTCCACCATTTCCTTGCAAGAATTTTGACAGTTTTCGCCACTCCTTCATTAAAACTCCGGGGGTTACATTAACAGCTTGAAGATTCATGGTTGTTTGGTTTGGCTTTGCCAAAAGGTCTCGCAGGTTCTTCACTTCGTCCCATTCAGCTTTTGTTAACTTGAGTTCTCTTGTTCCAGCAGCAGCCATTTGTTCACAGTAAGACTGAAAAACGAGAAGCTGATCAATCATCGCAAATGTTGAACCCCAGCAACTCACAGTATCCAATGATTGAGTTACCCCATGAAGATCAAGCAGAACACTTCGAATACTTGGGGTTTGTAGTTTGACAACAACTTGTCGAACTTTTGCCAGAAATTTCTTTGCATGTTCTTTGTTCAGTCCATCCCAGATTGCCAACTGAAGAGTGTGAATACCACTCCTCATCAGTTGGACTTTTGAGTCTTCCTCATAAAGCCATGTTGGAAGTATGAGGCTAGGATCATTAACCCATTGTGCAGCAGCATCCATGATGTTGAGTTCGATTTCATCCATTCCTTTAGTTCCTTCATCAGGCAAAATAGCTTCAGTTCTGTCCACATTCCTGTTCTCAGAGGTAGAAATGGTTTCATCGTCCTCGCTGAAATTTTTGACGGCATACGTCATGTTTGCTGCATTGTCAACACAGATGCTCAGCACTTGCATTTCACTAATCCCAAATTTTTCTAAAATAGCTTTTACTTGACTTTTCACATACAAAAAATTGTGACGCCCTTCAGTGTCGATTATGTCCAAGGTTTTTACCACAGTTTTATCTTTTCCTTCTTCGTAGTACTGAGCATTGATTGCAAGGAAATTTCTGTTTCCACGGGTTGCTGCATCCATTTTCAGGTAGCACAATTTTTGCTCCAAAGCTTTCTTGAGCTCTTCGCGACCAGATTCAGCTGTGCTGACAACTAAATGATGAACTGCATCATGCCCCGTCGAAATGCCAAGCTGCCGACCCATTTCACCTGCAATTTTTTGGAATCCTTTGTTCTTTAGCCTGAAGGTAGTGAGTGGTGTTGAACTCAAGCAAACCATTTCCATCAGCCCTTCACGGAAAGTATTAGCATTCATGGTGACTGTAACCTTTGAGGACTTCGAATATGAGTCAAGTTTTGTTTGCTCAATTTTGGGTTTCTTTTTAGATGAAGCTCCGCAAAAAATATTTTCTCCAGGAGTTTTCAAAGAGCCAGATGAATGTCGTTTAGCTGCGTCAGCTTTCTGTTTTGCCTCATCTTCCTGGTCCTTTTTGGTAACCAGAGCTGCATAGTTTTCAGGATGGTTACGTTTTACATGCCGCCAAAGGTTGAAACTTTTCACGGCACTTGCTTCACTTGTCTTGAAGCTACATGGTTTGAACTCACCATTCACTTCCTTTTCCACCTTGCACGTTGCTGATTTCTTCTTTGCTTTTCCCAAAAGCCCAAATTTGGGCTTTTCAAATTCAAAAGTAAAGACGTCATTGAGATCCTTTTCCGTAAATCGGCTATCAATCATGGGGGGCAGATTTGATTTTTTTGTTGAAGCCATGGCCAAATCTTCTTGTGCTGCTACTGCATCCAAATGTTTCTTGCTACAATCTTCAAAAAGCAATGAACAAGAGCATTACATTTTTTTTTTTTATAATGTACCTGCTTGAAATATCTTAACCACTTACAGTACTTCGAATTTATTTTGGATTTTCTGGACAAAAATGATCAAATTTTTTTTTAAACAAAAAAATAAAATAAAATATACTTTAATACTAAAACATGTTTCTTGCAGTTTTAATGAAGTATTTTTAATATACATAATATAATTTATTTATAAATTGCAAGTTAGTTTTTCTTATGAAATTTTGTGGTAAAAATATTTGAAATATTTTTCAAGTTTTTAATTCATCTCTCAAAAACACTTTAATATAGATATATCAATGAAATTTAGTATGTGCCGCAGCATTAGTATGTGCTATCACTGTTCTGCAACATTAACTGTTGGGAAGTAACGAGGCTACACGTTACAAGGTTGAAAATAAACTTTAAACGGGAAAGCAGATTCAAATTGCAAGCACAGTCCCTTTAGTAAAGGGAGCAATTTTTAGGAAATATATTTTTCCTTCATCAGCCTGAATAGAATATATAAGATAGAACCTGTTCTTTGCTCTATCCTGTATGTTTCCAGCATGATGAATGAAACATATTTCTGGAAATTTGCTCTCTTTACTAAAGAGACTGTGCTTGCAATTTGAATTTGCTTTCCCGTTAAAGTTTATTTCCAATGTTCTATCATATACCATTCAAATAAAGTTATTTAAACTACAGGCATTGTGAACTGGGGGAATGGGCCAATTTTATTTAATATTTTGTAAATCTTTGACTATTTAACAGATATGACCCTGGAATATGATTTAATGCTAAAACATGCATTAAAATAGTACTCTTAATTTATTTTGTATAATTAACCGTTTCCAAGAAAACCGTTTAAAAATTTTAATCGCTTAGATGCTTAGAATTATAAAAAAAATTTACTTCTTACTTTTTCAACTTTGGAACCATAAAGTTTAAATTAATAATTTTTTGTTATTGCGTTTATTATGGAACATAATATTACCCTCTAGACAGGGGCAGTCGACGACAAGCCTTTCTTGAAATATGAAATAAAAATGACCAAACGCCAGTTCAGGATGCCTATGGTTTAAATAATTTTGGATAATGTAATATGATAGCACATACTAATGCTAAGACAGACATAATTTCATTACTTTATATTAAAAAGTGTTTTTGAGATATTAATCAGAAATTAACATTTCATCACTTCCCTGAAGGAACTGTAGCTCCCTTAAGAAGAATTTTATGACGTGTTCACAAATGTTTTTTCTTAAAATGACCTAAGGATTCACCCCCAAAGTTGTGCTGGACATTTTCCAATCACTCCTGATATATCACAAAAGTTACTCCTAATTTATGCAAAATGTTTACTGTATATTTACATGCCTGCTGCACGTGACTTTTTCAGTAAATTTAAAATTACAAACAACGCTACCAAAAGACCGCTGAACAGATGACATATAAAATAAGTCCACCAGAGTGATATGGGAGCATGTACAAATGAACAAATGTACTGGTAACGGGAGCCTGTGTGAGAAATGAGCTTAAGTGGTTAAAATCTCTTGCGATATCTTAATAGATCAATAAACAAACTTTTTTTCCGATATACCTGTTTGTGATCTTAAATGTTGCGTCTTGAGTCACACTTTTCCATAATCACAGCACTCAGCGTGTCTCGTTGATAAACCCTTACAAAAGAAGTATCAACACATACTAATCTATGCGAGCACCTACTCGCCTAACCTTGGCACAAGGGTGGGAGCAATTTGCAGTGTTGCCGGATGTCTGATAATTATCCGATTCTTTAATAAAACATCTCTGAAAAACATTGTAATTTTGTATCTCTACATTAAATCTTTATTTCAGCTGAAGTGAGAATAACGGACATATTATGTAAAGTAGTAATGTAGAAGTTAATATCAATTGTTATATCATCTGAAACTTTTTGGCACCTTTATGACTTTCTTACTAAATATCATTCATTTTGGATTGAAAATGGAACAAACAAAAAAAAAACTGAAGCAGTCAAGATTTTCTGTGCTCTGGCTCCACTCCAGCTCCGGGCAAAAACCTGCAGCTCCACTGCTCCGGGCTCCACTCCAAAGCCCTGCTTTTTATACTAAGCTCATCCATCCATCTATTCTATTCTGTCACTGCAGAATCTGGGCACTTTGTGCGTATTTAAAAATAAAACAAGTTTTCCCTCTCTCTCTTCCTTTCCAACGTGTTGGAGAAATAGCTGAATTAGTTTATAGTGGTAACTAAGTTTTGAGGCAGAGGATCAAGAGAAAGTTTCTAGCTTCCTGCCTTGATTTCCCATACACTTCTCATCTCTTGTTTATAGGAATTATGCAACTTGTCATGCCCGAAACTGGACGACTGCAGCTCACACTTCTGGAGACTGACTAATCTCTGTGAAGGTCACTCATCACAGTGTGAAACCTTTGGGAGAAATGTAAGTAAATTCACAAGCAGCACACCCACAGTCCCTGCCCTAAAAGCCCATCATGTTTGCATTCTATGTTCACCAAATCACTGTATGAAGGCTGAGGGGAAAAAACCCACTAAATAATAGCCAACAAGCAGATCTACAAACCCTATAATCAGTTACCTATAAAAGTCTGCTTTAATCATCTTCAGGAATAATTACATTTTTTAAAGTGACCATTCTTTTCTCCTGGAGAGATTTACCCAATCATTTCTAGTAGAAGCTGGTGGGTGACTGTCATAGCTACTAGGTGGTTTCATTACAGCCAGGATATTATGTCACACTAATTTACTACTGGTGCTATGGTAACACCATGAGTCACCCACCAGAAATGGAGCCCCTTTAGTAAGGCACTAAACCTATAGAAGAAAGCATGGTCCCCTGCCCCAAAGTTCTTAGAATTCAACTGAAGGACAAGGCACAAGAAATGAGTATAACTATTACAGGAGTGAGTTGGGATGAGGGAATTGGAAATAAGATCACTTTACAACCTATATGTACAGAAATTATATTTCCTGCTTCCAGAATACAGCCACTTTTGATTTGGAATACAGCCGCTATTTTATACAGCTCACAGGAACCCTACATAGCAATTTAGAATAATATCCCACTGAAATGGCACAGGGAGCTTTAGGAGGCAGAATGCAGAGGCTAACACCCCAATCTTGATAAAAATTCCATGGGGAATTGGCTCAGTTTTAACTGAGAGAGGACTCTGTAGAACAGAGGGTGGGCAACCTTTCAGAAGTGGTGTGCCGAGTCTTCATTTATTCACTCTGATTTAAGGTTTCGTGTGCCAGTAATACGTTTTAACATTTTTAGAAGGTCTCTTTCTCTAACTCTATAATATATAACTAAACTATTGTTGTATGTAAAGTAAATAAGGTTTTTAAAATATTAAAGAAGCTTCATTTAAAATTAAATTAAAATACAGAGCCCCTCAGACCAGCAGCCAGGATCCAGGCAGTGTGAATGCCACTGAAAATCAGCTTGTGTGCCGCCTTTGGCGCCCGTGCTATAGGTTGCCTACCCCTGCTGTAGAACTAAAGACAACTATTAGAAGTGACAGTGTAAAATGCAAACATGATGATACAAAAAGATTGTCCTTTAGTTTAAGTGACTAATAAAGTTCAATCACCGACTCTTTCAGCACCTTGCACATGGGATGCTTGCTCACGGTCATTCGAGGTCTCATGACAATCCTTCTTGCCCAATTAGAGTCATTAATCTACATTTCTTGCTCAAATTCCAACTTAGGGACAAAAATTGATTTCTACCCATCTAAATTCACTTTGGTTCAAATGGAAAAGCTGTCATACATCTGTTTTTGGAAGGGGAGATGAAGATTTGTACTGATATTATAATAATGGCTTTTATGCCCCACCCCAGAGGAAGTTATATCTTAGAGATGGGAGAAATGAAAAGCTCTCTCCCCATGGATAGCTGTAATGTTGTCAAGTTATTCCAGTGCTTGTCAAAAGTGATACATGCATTACAAAACATTGGTAAGTTAGCAACAAATTCTATCAGAGAGTGCTGTCTGCAAAGCTCATTTAGGGCCTACCTTCAAATGCCTGCTTTGACAGGATGAGCACCCTGAACTCCACCAAAGTCATCTTGTAGCACTGGTCCCTTGAAAGACTGCACTGTATCTGGCTATTGAAGCAAGTGTGTTACTGGGAGGGGAGCAGTTTGTGTTGCAATAGTAACTTATTTTAGTTTAAGTGGATGAATTTTACACAAGATAGAAGCATTTTTCATCTCACTGATTAATGTTTAAACTACACAGCAGGAACCTAGTTTTCAAGTAACCTACCTCTGACAATGCTTAATTTGTGAGGTGAGAGAGGTGGCTTGGGAACTGCATCTTTCTTTTTTTTGGTTGCAACTCCTGTGACGCTTCTGTTCTTGAGAACATCTGTTCCCCAAATCATTACCGCTAGGTTTTTTGTATACTTTGAATCTCCTTGTGTTACTTGCAGCTGGTGCCATTTCTCCTCATCTACCCAGATTCCACTGCCCAAATGGACCTAGAAAGCAGTAGTAAAAAACAAAACAACAACTTAGCCCACAGTGTCCAAGCACCTGTATGAACACTAGTATTTGGTACTATAATAATAGTAATTAAGACTAAGCAAATTCAGTTTGTCTAGCTTTGAACCCTGTCCAACACTGAGTCAGTAAGTTTGAGCCAAACTCTTACTTTTTGTTTTTCCACTTTCCTTTGTTTTTCTAGTCCTTTTACTCTTAACTCCTTTTTTTCCCCCCCATAGACTATGATAAAAGGACCAGAAATAGGACAGAGAAAAATTATAATTAGCAAGTATATCTAGTACTCTCTATATGCACTGTATTCAAGCCAATCACTTGTGCCAGCTTAATTTGGGGGGGGGGGGAGAGAAAAGAAAAATGTTCTAGTCTTAGTACATAGCACAGGCTTCCCTTTTGCCAGGAGAACCCAATTTACTCAAATCATGCTTTGGGAGGTGGTGGGGAGGGAAGCACACTATGGGCCAAATTCTGGTCCCACTGAAGTCTGCGATAAACCTCATGTTGACTTCAACTGGAGCTGGATTAGGCCTCCTGTTTAAATTAGAAGGGTGGTGGTTGGTGAGGTGGAAGGAGGAGTTCAGCACTCCAATTAATTGTTAACCCTTTGAACCCAGAAGACTGCATGCAAGCTTCCCAAAACCCAATTCCATCAATGAAGTTTGTCCATTCCTAATAGCTACAACTGAACTACTATTTATGGAGAAATGCAACAATATTTCTGTAATACTGGAAAAGGAAAAGGGAAGGAAGAAAGGAGCTTCCTTCCTTAGAATTTTCATATGTACAAAATCCTAAAGGGGGGTGGGAGGGGGAATAATAGACAAGTACTGTGACAGCGCAAGTTCAGTTTTCACAAAAATTGAGAATTTTTGTTTAAACTTTTACATCATGAAAAAAGGAAAAATAGTCTTAACAGTAAACTTAAGTTTGATTTTTTTTTACATCTTTCATGTTCAATTATCTAAAATTTTATCTATGTTTCTCATAAAAGATCTGCATTGCACAGCTCACACATGCAAAGAGTCTTATTACGTTCACTGAAAATGGGCAAAGACATTTTTAAAATTTCATAGGTCCAACCTCTGAGTCTCTGTTCAATCAAAATTCTCAATGACTTCAACTGGAGTCTTTCCTGCATTAGGACTGCAAGCTATTGCCTGAAAATGATTTTTATTATAAGTGTCTTGGACATGGTGTATTCGGCCTTTGTGGCTCCCTGCTGGGAGCTCTGTGGTCCTACTACACCCCATCCAAGTAGCAGCAAGCTGAAACAAAAAGAGCAGCAAACCTTGCCCACAGAGGAGGCTCTAGAGTAGCCATTTTGGAAACTAGAGAGACCTGGTCCTCCAAAAGCTAGAAAGGCAAGCAACAGCCAGCCAAGGCCCTGGTGACCCAAATAAAAGGAGCTGCCTGGCCTTAGCAGTCCTGGCCAAAGGAACTTGAATAGCCAGAGTTTGTTTTCTGACTGTGTTTTGCATAGCTTGCTTTGAATGGAGGGAGGGAGGGAGGGGGAGGGAGAGAGAGAGAGGACCTGAGATAAGGGTAAAGCTAAAGGGCCCAGATGGGAAAACACTAAGGGAAGAAGCAGAAAAAAAATGAATCAAAAAGTATGTGGCCACTGTGTATAGAGTTCCTGTGTTGGAACTCATAGTAGTGGGCGGGCCCAGGTTCCTCTACTGGCCACAGATAAAGTGGTATAAACCCCAAGGAAATGATGGAGCTTGTTTATGAGCCTGAACAAAAGGCTGAATTTAAAGGACCCCAGAGATGGGGCTGAAGACCCCAGCAAGGGCAAATAGACTGTTTATTTATTGGACTCTAATACTCCAGGAGGAGTTCATTTGGGCTTTGTGTATTGGCCAGAGGCCAAGCCATGGAAGACCCACCAAGACTGGCTGGCAGGCAGACTGCAGGAGGCTCCAGGGATGAAAGGACTGCAATAACTGTTTCTGGGAGAATTCTGCACCAAAAAATTAAAAATTCTGCACACAATATTTGAAAATTCTGCAAAATTCTGCATATTTTATTTGTCAAAACAACATAATATAATCATGCCGGTTACAATTATTTTGGTAATTATTTCAAAATATCTGTCAGCAAGTATGTCTTTAACAAAATGGACAAAAAATATTCTGGTAATTTTTTTTTTTTTTTTTTAAGACAGGTTCCTTACTAGGCATATTAATACAGAACTTTGTGTAATACATTTAAATTACAATACAGAACTGTATTTCCTGAACTTGTCAGAAGCACTGAAAAGGCTTGTGGGAGTCAGGGGTAACAGAGGAACTGAGGGAGAGGCAAGGCAACTAGGAGTGAACCTGGAGGGTGCTGGGTGTGGGTGGGAGGTTTTTCTTGGGGGGGTGGAGGGGGCAATTATTAGGGTGTTGGGAAGCTTCCCCCATGAAGACCCTGGCTGACCCCAAGCCTCTCCCATTCAGTCAGGCACATTTTCCCCGTTCCTGAACCCCTCATCCCCATGGGTCTCTGCAGCCCCCATCCCGTCCCCACTAGCTCCTAAGCCTATGTTCCAGTCTGTCTCCTCCACTCCCCATAGCCATTCTGAACCCCACAGCAGCCCTTTGTGCTCCACTCTGTCCTAACCTGGCTCCACAGGGTGATGTTATGAACTCAACTCCTGGGGCAATTCTGCAGCACTGGGCATAGAATTTTGTGTTTTGCCCCAGACATGCTGCAGTTCTGCCTTTTGCCCACCAGAGGCTGCTGTGGCGCCAGAACGGCCACGCTGGCTGTTTTAGCATTACAGCAGACTCTGGTGGGCAAAAAGCAGAACTGCAGCACTTCTGGGGCAAAATGTTTTTTACGCGGGAAAATACAAAATTATGCAAGACAGATTAATTGTGTGTGTCCGCAGATGCATAGCACTCCCCTAGGAGTAAATACCGCACCCAGCTGTAAGGGGGAAAATCAAGAGATGACTGTCTCTTTGCAGTGTCCTTAAGCAGCACTGTTTGAAACCTTAACTGTAGAAATATTAACGTTCTAGATACTGATTGCCATCTAGCAATCAAGTAAAGAGTCTAGCTTTCTTAAAAGCATGAACACAAGCAAGTTGCCTCTTCTGTATATAATTTCTTCAGACAGAGGTGAAATTGCAAAAGGCAGATTATAGTTTGTTTTTTAAATAGTCATGCATAAAAATATTCCTTTCATGACCAGATATTGTAAAGAATGTTACAACATAGGTGGCCAAACAAAACAAAACAGATGGACAGACAAACAAGTTACATAATCCTCAATACATAAATTACTTCCTTCTCCCCACTCTGATCAGTCTCTATATAATTACAATTTATTTATTTGTTTTAAAGCACTCTTTCGGTTCCATCCCCATAATCTGTAAAACAACTCCATTCATAGCCAGCAGCTAGTGCTCAGAACTCAGATGATTTTGGATTTTCCAAGACTAAAATACAGATACCTTGAAATAAGAAATACAATGTAGTTTAGAATATTTCAAGAAGATTTAAAACAAAAAAATCAGTAGCATTCTGAAGTGCTGAATTCTGGGTTTGACTACTAAATGAAAACCAGAAAGCTGAATGCTTCATTTTATCAAAAAGTGAAGTATAGTGTATTCCAAGTTATAGCTAGCTGGCTCCATATTAACATGCATAGATGCCTTAGTCTCTTTCCAGGCCTTAAGTACATCATGTATTCCTGAGTTTTTACTTAAAATGTTTTAAAATAGCCCATTATAACACACATTTTTTAAAGATTCAGGTTTCAAAGAGAGTCTGCATTCCTGAGAGCTTTTCATTATTCGAAGGAATTGTTATTGTTGGTATTAAACAGAGGTCTGTGGTTATAGCAGATCACTTCACCACAGGAATCCTAGGTTCTCTTTTATATTTCCAGCTCTGTTACTAACTTGCTGTATATTCTCAGGCAAGTAACTTATTCTCCCACCCTCTTTATACCCTTCTGTAAAACTGGCATGATAATACTTATCTACTTCTCTCAGAGGTACTGCTGTGAGACCTAATGAAATCAGTTTTTGTAAGTATTTTGTGATCTTTGGATGACAGGCACCAACAAAGTGTAAGATCCTTTGCCTGTTGAAGTCAATGGGAACTTTACCACTGAAATCACTGAGCACATGATCAACCTCCAAGAACAAAACAAACCACAAGAACAGAATACTTTAGTAACCATGACAACATGAACAATGTATCTGACTAACACACACCACACACACTTCTTTAATGCTGTCCTCTCTTTTGGGATACAGAAGAGTTTCTCTGACATGAGTGAGAATCCTACCATGATCACATCCAATACCACCAAGTGTGAAGTTTGTAAAATAGCCTTTCTACAACTCCATGGCAGTTCAGGTTAACAAAAAGAATGGTATGAATTAGTGAAAATGTTAAAAACTGGCCACCTTAAGTGTGTCACTATAATGTATCAGTTGTTTTCAAATGGTTACTGGGATTTAGATTGTTGTAAACAAAGTGTTTTGATATCTCTGTTAAAATATAGAACAATGAATTATTATTTTAACTTCATATTCAAGGGACGTGTCAAAAACCAGATGCAATCAATAGTGTGATGTTGATTTTAAGGTGAAATAGAATGTGCTATGTTTCTCTGCCACTGTAACTATGTTAAATAATATTTGGTAGCTAAAAGGAGCACAGTGGAGCCTGATGTGACTATTGCTTTCTAGAGGTTCTCCAATTCCGGCACTAATAGCATAGACATCCCAAGAATGGGAATCTGCTGAGTATGGTATAATTTCAGTGGATTTACATAAACACTAAAGTTTATCCATTGTGTCCTTTTCTGTATATTGACTGTGTGCATTCACTTCAAAAGTATCATTGATCATCTTACCACCAATTATCAGTTTCAAATATGGTACATATTTGTATAATTGTCTTTTACTTAAGGATTAGTACCCGCAACCCCATGCTGTCACATAGGTGTAATTCATAAAATCATAAATGTAAAAAAGTTGAAAACAGCTGAGAACTTAAAAACTGGACAGTAACAAGTTATGAACCTCCAGTGATGACAGAACCCGGTAAACAACAAGAGCTCTCAACCATGTTTGTAGTTGTTTCCATCACCTCACACTAAATCAACAAACATTTTAGATACTCAGAGTGATGTTTGGAGTTGTGGTGTGTGCTGACTATGCTGTTGAATGGAGGGCTGTGTTGTGCTGGAAGAGATGAATTTTTACACATTGTGAATGAAAGGTTTATGTTCTGATGAGGCATGTTTGGGGTTACTGTGTGTGCTGATTGCAGTGTGTGGGGGTGGTTGTGTTGATTTGTGTTTTGTGCAGGTGGCAGCTGCCAAAATCCACAGTCTCCCTGATACAACCAGTGAAACTGTTGCATTCAACTTGGCTATAGAGTAAAGGAGGCAATTGGTTGAGTTACCTCTGAGATCACTGTGGTCTAGAACTTTTGGCATGCCACAGATACAGGCCTTTCTCTAGCTGTACGCGGTATGGGTGTAATTTGTCAAGTCAAAATGACTGCGAATTTAAAAACTGGACGGTAACAGATCACAATACCCAGTGACACAGGTGCCGACTTTACTGGCGCTGGTGGGTGCTCGACCCCATTCTGCTGCCGGCCCCACCCTAACTCCACTCCTGCCCTGCCCGCTCCTGCCCCCATTCCAAACCCTTCCCCAAAGTCCCTGCCCCAACTCAGCCCCCTCCCTGCCCCTATTCCAACTCCTTCCCCAAATCCCCACCCCAGCCCTGCCTCCTCCTCCTCCGAGCACGCCACGCTTCCACTCCTCCCCCGTCCCTCCCGGAACACACTCCAGCTGTTTAGCAGCAGCAAGCGCTGGGAGGTAGGTGGAGGAACGGGGACGTGGCGCCATCTGGGGAGGCGGTGGTGAGATGGAGGGGGAAGCTTGACTGCTGGTGGGTGCAGAGCACCCACTAATTTTTCCCTATGGGTGCTCCAGCCCCGGAGCACCCACAGAATCGGCGCCTACGCCCAGTGATGATTCATCCTGATGATATTCTGAATAATAAAAAAAGAGCCACCAACCATGTTTGTAGCTATTTCCATCATTTCCTACCAACTCTACAGACATAAGCTTCAGAGTGACACACAGAGTGATGTTCCTGTAATCTTATTATACAGATACTATTGCACTTTGTGAAAACTTAGGAAAACACTAAACACAGTAATAGCTTACAGCAAAGATTCTAATGTCATGAAAGTTTGGTATGAAATCCAAGAACAGTTAAAGATTATTTATAAAGTATTTAGTTTTAAATACCTTTCCGTTCTCGAGAATATACTTGTCCATTACTGGAACAGGGGCAGGATAGTATGTTGATGTATTCGCTTCCTCACTGAATGTTTTCTGTATCTCAGGCTCAGGCTCAATTGATTCTGATTTTCCTTTTTCGAGTTCAATGGCAGGACCTACACAGTTAAGAAAAGAGATTGGTCTGCTATCCAAAAGAACATGAAATCAATCATTTTACTGAACAAAAAATGGTCAGCATAGACCACCACATTAGCCATGTTTGTTTTAGAATGGAAATGGGTCCAAAGCAAAACCCTTCATCTGAACAGTCCCCAATAAAATCGGGGTAAGAACTGAGGCTCTAATCCATTCCTGCTTTAAACACTTAACACTAAAGAATCATGCTTAAAAATAAGTGTGAGTACGGATAGTTCAAAGAATATGGGTGAGGTAGCTATAATCTGTACTCAAAGGAATGATAATGCAACAGAGTTGAACATATAAACCAGCGGCGGTAACAGTTATCCTTCAACTTAGAATTACTGTATAGTTACTTGGAAGATTATGTGTTATCTATACGTTTTCATGGAAAAAATTAAAAATATTTAAAACATTCTTTAAATAGGAGTATGTAAAATAAGAATGAATAGAAATTGTACAGATAAGTGAATGGACTTGGGATACTTATGCTAAAATGTCATGAATTTAAGGAACACCTAAGTGTTAGCACAACATACATCAGAATTTTGATTGCCTGATCAGCTACACTGATTTGTATTTTAAATGCAATCAACAAAAATTAAGTACAGTTTAAACAATGGAAGATTGCGCTAAGCAGATGTTTGAGGTTTCTAAGGAAGACAAATTAACTATTAATGACACCAGCTCTTCAGAATTTCCTCCCCCAGATCTGCTACTACAAAGTGATTCTAAAAGGGTCAAATAATACAATCTGTGAACTGGATTTTATGATGTCATCAGTTATAAGTGTGATAGCACCAGTAAATACAGTCTAAAGCTCCAATCCTGAAAGCATACGTGTGAGCAAGCCACCGGTACCACATGAAGCTCCATTCGAGACAATGTAGTTTTGTACAGGTACAGGTCAGTATAGTATCAGTTGCAGGATCACGACCGAAGGACCAGAGTAACTCTCATATTCCCTATAACTACACTATGATGGAGTGAGTTAGCATTGCATATCTAACATTTGAGTCTTGAATAACCAAAATAACTAATTTAATAAACTTAACTGTGGAAATGAGTCTCAGCAGTTGCCATCTCACTTTTTGCATACATAGCCCCAAGTTTTGTTTGCTCTAACCCAGCAAATCAGACTGTGGTTTCAGCTAATGGCAGTATAGCTGCTGGTACACTGGAAAAAAATAAATCTGTCTCTTGTATATTTCTTGGACATTCTCTGTATCTGAAACCATTATGGCATCCTTTACTCCTTATGCTGCACAGAATCATATGAAAGCTCAGTACGCAAAAATAGCAATTTCCCCATGTGGCTTAACATGGCTTGTACGAGACGTAAATATCAGTTATTTTGCACTTGGAGCTAGTGGGATGCATTTAGCTTATTGTCAAGGACCAAACATTCCAGTTCTTTGGACAACTCTATTCTGCAGTGACAACTATTGGGTTTCTTAGGAATTGAATGCAACTATGGTACCAATACAGAACCACAAGAAAGAAAGAACATTTGCATTATAGTTTCACAGCAGCATTCACAGACATCTGCAAAATCATACACAAGCAGACACTGATGTTGGCACCAAGTAAAGACTGAACAGTTCTATTTAAAACTGGCAAAACCACGCATAGCAGTAGATCATCTGCAAGACTCTCTTTTATGAATGGATGCAGTATAAGTGTTCAACCTCTTCCCACATTCTTTAATGAACTGAACAAGCAGGGTATTGATACACAAACTACCCTAAAGCAGCGGTTTTCAACCTGTGATCTGTGGACTCCTGGAAGTCCGCAGACTGTGTCTAAGGGGTCCATGAACAGTGATTATGAAAATAAAGTTTCAGATCCCAGAAAAGGCATTAAGAACATAAGAACGGCCATACTGAGTCAGACCAAAGGTCTATCTAGCCCAATATCCTGTCTTCCAATAGTGACCAATGCCAGGTGCCCCAGAGGAAATGAACAGAAGAAATAATCAAGTGATCCATCCCATCACCCATTCCCAGCTTCTGGCAAACAGAGCCTAGGGACACCATCGCTGCCCATTCTAGCTAATAGCCACTGATGGACCTATCCTCCACGAACTTATCTGCTTCTCTTCTGCCTGTTCTAGTCATGGCCTTCACAACAACCTCTGGCAAAGGGTTCCACAGACTGACACTGTGTGTTGTGTGGAAAAAAAAAAACAAACAAACTTCAGTTTGTTTTAAACCTGCTGCCTATTAATTTCATTGGGTGACCCCTACTTGTGTTATGAGAAGGACTAAAGAACACTTCCTTAGTTACTTCGTTTTTCTCATCAATCAAAAGTATGTAAATACCCACACCTACACGCCAAAATCCAGAAGTGTTGTCATTACCATAGAAGCCCGCAGTTTAGCCCCATTTCTCACGTTGTGTCAACTGCCATGCCGAGCACGTGCAACATTTACAGCTGAATTCTGTTCAGTTTTCAGTGTGAGACTTCTATCGTAGGAGTTTGCACACCACAGGTTGAACTTCCAAAAGGGCTACATCTCTATTCAAAATTGTTTAGGGGTCTGCACATGAAAAAAGGTTGAAAACCACTGCCCTAGAGATTGCCTTGACTATAGGCTGGGAAGAGAACATTCATGCCTTTTCTTGAGGCAAACTGTTCAGTGAGCTCAAGGAAAGTAATCCTCATGATGTACAATTCTGTGCTTTGAAGGAAAATTCAAGGCAAAAAAAAAAAAAAAAAAAAAAAAAAAACCTATGTTGAAGCATTTTCTTCCCAGAATGAAAAGTGTTTCTTGGTTTAAACATTTATGCTATTTTCTACTTGGAGGTTTTTTACTGTTTGTTTACAGCCAGTACATTGCCACAGCTGGGGTTTGGTTTCCAGATTTCCCTAAAGAAGAGTAACTGGTAAAAGTCCACTGTAGCAGCAAGTCTCAGGAGCCACAAAAATATCAAATTTAACTGATGCTTTATTGCTTGGAAGCCACAGACACAAAGCCTTAAAAATGCCTTATTTTATACTCTAAAAGCTTGCTCCCTCCCCTCCAAAAACCCATAAAGCTGCATCTAACTGGATAGGCTTCACAGTTCTTTTCACTAAGTACTAAAGACTGCATTTTCAGCACAGCATGTTGTGTATTAGACATGCAACTCACTCTATTGCTTTATTGCTAATGGGAGTTGCGTGCCTAATTTGCCATGCACCACACTTCAGAAAGTAAATTTAAAGTTTCTCTCTTTGTAGCTTTTTTTTGCTCTTTTTTTTTGTTTTTGTTTTTCTAAATAAAGGGAGGGAGGGAGTGAAAGAAATTGGCCATGGCTCCAGGGCTCAAAAATGCAAATATTTACTACATAATGATTATTTTAAAATACAGCAAAGACAGTTTTTAAGAATGTGAAAAGAAAGGAAAGAAACCTTTCAAGTTCACTCCAAATTTTTTGTTTTTCTTTACAGAGAGTGTTTCTGAATTAGTGGTTGCTCAAAATGGAACCACAGTAGCTTCAGCTGCAGTATCAACATATGCCAGGCTTTCCACAGTGTGTGGATCATCTCATTCTCTCAAAGACATTGCAGGCTTTGATGCTACTTGAGATGCGTGGAGGTGCATTGTTCAGCACTTCCTTTCTGTGGCAGGAAGTGTCTGCTTTTCCTCATGTCTACTAGAAAGGGAATGCACAGGATATTGAGGAATCTGGGAAATCTTGGATTTTTAGACACTGTTCTTGATTTGTTGCCGATTTAACTGTTGTTACTCATGGTGCTGCAGTAAATGTTCCTTGTTTGTTCAGTTCTCACTGCCATTTGCTTATAAGACTCTTTGGCTCTCTCTTTCACTGAAAGAGACAGTCCAGAAAGCAGCTGAATATGGCCATATGA
Organism: Gopherus flavomarginatus; assembly: GCF_025201925.1. Lineage (NCBI taxonomy): Eukaryota > Metazoa > Chordata > Testudines > Testudinidae > Gopherus > Gopherus flavomarginatus. The sequence goes on along the minus strand of NC_066623.1, from coordinate 108,573,166 downwards.
GAATTCTTCTGGTGTGGGGTCTCCGCTGGTGCTGTACCAGCATAATCAGCTCCTCCTCCACTCCTCCAGTTTGGTTCCCAGGCAGGGATGCGGATGTGGCTGAAATTCGATGAGTTCCTGCTAGGCTTAGTTGGGGTAATGGTTCCATACTGACTGTAGCCATCCAGTGTAAATTGGAACAGCCTGGGGCTGCTCTTACCTATGTCACAACTCAGGATGACACAGACCCAGCCCCAAGAATGAGGGAGCTGTAACTAGATACGCTGGAAGATAAGCAAAGAATTTGGGTGAATATCTCCCTCTCTGTCCTACTGCAATACTAAGAATTAAGAGTACAGTGTGAAAACACGAACAAGTATAAGGCTGGCAGAACTAGCTAGAGCCATGCATTGGTTCTGGTAAGAGATGTTCTATTGGGAAGACTGCACACTACTGCTTCTAGGATCATCCTCGGACTTGATATGGACAATCATACTAAATTGTGCAGTGCTCAGGGGCGGCTCCAGGCCCCAGCACGCCAAGCGCGTGCTTGGGGCGGCATGCCACGGGGGGGAGCGCTCTGCCAGTCGCTGGGAGGGCAGCAGGCAGGGTGCCTTCGGTGGCATGCCTGCGGAGAGTCCGCTGGTCCTGCGGCTTCAGTGGACCTCTCGCAGGCATGCCTGCGGAGGGTCCGCTGGTCCCACAGCTCCACTGAACCTGCGGGGCCTGCGGGAGGTCCACCGGAGCTGCGCGACCGGAGAGCAGCAGAGCGCCCCCCACGGCATGACGCCATGCTTGGGGCAGCGAAACGTTTAGAGCCGCCACTGACAGTGCTTACCCAGTGTGAAGCCTTTTATCCTGAAACATTTTTATATTATTCAAATTCATATATCACTGGTGATCCAAACAATATTTGAAACTGGACTTCCAGAGGAGAAAAGTCAATGATTTGTCTACACTGGAATAAGAGATCCCTGGCATGACTGCGCCTGGCCCAGGTCAGCTGGACACTTGCTCGTGGAGCTCAGGAGATGGGATTAAAAATTGCTGTGCAGCTGTTCAGGCTCAGGCTGGAGCCTGGGCTCTGGGACCCTCCTCCCTTGTGAGGTCCCAGAGCCTGGGCTTCAGTCCCAAGCCCAAACATAAACATACAATTTTACAGCCCCATGAACCCAAATCAGCTGAGTCAGGTCAGCCATGAGTGTTCAACTGCTGTATAGGTGTTCCCAACATGTACTGGATCATACAGCCCCTTACATAAGGGCAAAAAATTGTGTCCAGTCAGGTGTATTACACAGAGGAGAGGGAAAGTGGTCAAAATAGTCTTTGCATGTGTGCAGAGGCCTAGCACAATATGATCCTGGCTAGAGAGATGAATGCCATGGCAGTGCATCCCCTCCAAGCAGCAGAGGAAATATCCATTGAACCAAATCCCTTGAAGACATGCAGCCTGTACTTTTTCCCCCACCTCTTTGCTTCCTGGAACTTTATGAGACATTGTGCCTCCATGAGACAGTGTTCTGCTGCACCACCTCAAACGAAAGGTTATGCCTTAACATCAGAATAGAGCCCTTAATAGTGCATAAAGAATAGCGAAATACTGACCATCTTATTCTCCTCCTGATGCATCTGAGGATGCTGCGTCAGCTATGGCAAGTCAGTTCCAAGGCCCTTGTGTAATAAATTGCAACTCAGTATAAAAATGTAAAGGGCTATGAACACTGATATTCACACTGTCAGTGGGGCAGCAAGTTCCAGTAACAGAGAAAGAAATTAACTGAACTTTCTTCTACACTTGGCCTTCAAGTTTAAAACATCAGCAATAATACACGTTTCCCCCAGCTGTGATTCATCCGTACAAAACAGCTGCCATCTCACACAAAGAAAGCGTAAGTCCCTAGGTGAAACAGAAATGCAATTAGTTTGCATTAACAGTAGCCTGCTAAAAGTATAACTTCACATAAATTATGTGAAATATGAAACTGTAGGTTCATGAACTCACCATAACAACTAAATATAAGTCCAAGACACTACCCTTTTTAAACTATTTTCATGGATAGCACATATTCACAACCATCATAACTAACCACTTCGTTTTGTTTGAGATCCCCCTCTTATCAGAACTGAAGTCTGCAGTAGTTCCACATTTCTAACAAACTAATTTTGCATCTATTTTCCCATGACACTTTTTCTATTTTAATATAACCATTACAGGAAATGGACATTGAATTATCTATAGTTGCTGCTTCAAGTCTTGACAGAAGGTATATGGCTACATTCAGGTCCAACTTTTACCTCTGCACATTAAATAACTCCACCAAAACCAACGGGACAAGACGGTTACACACCTTTGTAACTGTTGTTCTTCGAGATGTGTTGCTCATATCCATTCCAGTTAGGTGTGCGCGCGCTGCGTGCACATTCGTCGGAAGATTTTTACCCTAGCAACCCCCGGTGGGTCGGCTGGGTCGCCCCCTGGAGTGGCGCCACCATGGCACCGGATATATACCCCTGCCGACCCGACCGCTCCTCAGTTCCTTCTTGCCGGTTACTCCGACAGTGGGGAAGGAGGGCGGGTTTGGAATGGATATGAGCAACACATCTCGAAGAACAATAGTTACAAAGGTGAGTAACCGTCTTTTCTTCTTCGAGTGCTTGCTCATATCCATTCCACTTAGGTGATTTCCAAGCCTTACTAGGCGGTGGGGTCGGAGTGAGATGTCGCAGAGTGTAACACCGCGGAGCCAAAGGTTGCGTCATACCTGGACTGCTGAACCAGGGCATAGTGAGAAGCGAAGGTATGGACCGAGGACCAGGCAGCTGCGCGACATATCTCGTGGATGGGCACATGAGCCAGGAAAGCAGCAGATGAGGCTTGAGCCCTGGAAGAGTGGGCCGTGAGGTGGCTCGACGGAACATGAACCAAGTCGTAACAGGTGCGGATGCACGATGCCACCCAGGATGAAATCCTCTGTGAGGAAACGGGTAGGTCCTTCATACGCTCTGCCACCGCGACGAAGAGTTCGGGAGTTCTGCGGAAGGGCTTTGTCCGCTCAATATAAAAAGCGAGTGCTCTATGGATGTCTAGCGAGTGCAGCTGTTGCTCCCTGCGCGATGAATGTGGCTTCGGGAAGAAGACCGGAAGGAAGATCTCCTGGTTAACATGGAAAGCCGATACCACTTTGGGGAGAAAGGCCGGGTGTGGTCGCAACTGCACCTTGTCCTTGTGGAACACAGTATATGGAGGGCCCACCGTGAGAGCCCGGAGCTCGGAAACTCGTCTTGCCGATGTGATGGCCACGAGGAAAGCGGTTTTCCAGGACAGGTAGAGAAGGGAGCAAGTTGCTAATGGCTCCTTTGGGGCCGACATAAGTGTGGTAAAAACCAGGTTGAGGTCCCAGGTTGGGGCGGGGCCGCGTACCTGGGAGTACAGCCGCTCCAAGCCCCTGAGGAATCTGGATACCATAGGATGTGAAAACACCGAGCGACCATTCTCCCCTGGGTGGAAGGTAGAGATGGCAGCCAAGTGCACCCTCAAAGATACTGCTAGGCCCTGTTGTTTAAGGGACCAGAGGTAGTCCAAGATGGTGGGGATGGAGACCTCGGTGGGAATAACATTGTGTTCTCCATACCAGCATGTGAAACGCTTCCACTTGGCCAGATATGTTGCTCTAATGGAAGGTTTTCTGCTACCCAAGACTACTTGTTGCACTGGGGCAGAGCAATGCATCTCAGGCTGGGTCAACCACTCAGGAGCCACGCCATGAGATGGAGGGACTGTAGGTCTTGGTGATGCAGTTTGCCATGGTCCTGAGTTATCAGGTCCAGGTGAAGAGGTAGTGGGATAGGGTCGGCTATTGACAGGTCTAGCAACATGGTGTACCAATGCTGCCTGGGCCACGCTGGAGCGATCATGATCAAGAGGGCTCTGCCCCTGCGTACTTTCAGCAGGACCTTGTGGACGAGCGGGAACGGTGGAAAAGTGTATAGCAGGTGAGTCATCCACGGTATCAGGAAGGCGTCCGCCATCGAACCCTGTGAGAGGCCTTGAAAGGAACAGAACATCTGGCATTTCCTGTTCTCGTGGGACGCGAAGAGGTCTACAGAGGGAAATCCCCACTTCCGGAAGACCGAAAGAATAACGACCAGGCGAAGGGACCACTCGTGAGAAAGGAAGGATCTGCTGAGGCGATCCGCCAGAGACTGTTCCGAACCCCCGGGAGAAAGGACACTATGAGGTCTATAGGGTGGGCTATACAAAAGTCTCAGAGTTGAATGGTTTCCTGACAAAGGGTCAAGGACCTTGTCCCGCCCTGTTTGTTTATATAATACATGGCTGTTGTGTTGTCGGTGAATATTGACACACAACGGCCTTGCAAGTGCTGTTGGAACGCCTGGCAAGCAAGGCGGATGCTCTCAGCTCCCAGACATTGATGTGCAAGGCCAGTTCCTGAGATGACCAAAGGCCTTGCATGCGTAGATGCCCGAGGTGAGCACCCCAGCAGAGAGATGATACGTCTGTCGTCAGGGACGCAGAGGACTGAGGCGGATGGAACAGCAGCCCTGCACACACCAGGGTGGGGGTCAGCCACCAGTCGAAGGAGCCTAGGATGCTCAGGGGGAATGGTGACGACATTGTCTATGGCATCCCTGCCTGGTCGGTACACTGAGTTGAGCCACAACTGGAGGGGACGGAGGCACAGTTTGGCATATTTCGTCACAAACGTGCAGGTCGCCATGTGACCCAGGAGACCGAGGCAAGTGCAAACTGAAGTCAAGGGAGCAGCTTGCAGACTCTGGATGATGGCCACCATTGCCTGGAACCGGGGCAGCGGTAAGCAAGCTCTGGCGAGGATGGAGTCCAGGGTGGCGCCAATGAAGTCTATCCTCTGAGTGGGAATCAGAGTGGACTTTTCCGCATTGACCATTAGGCCTAGATGTAAGAAAAGGTCTTTGACCATGCGGACGTGATGGATCACTTGTGCCTTGGAGGTCCCTCAGATGAGCCAGTTGTCTAGATACGGAAAAATGTGTATCCGACGGCAGCGGAGGTGGGCGGCAACTATAGCCATGCATTTCGTAAATACTCTTGGGGCTGCAGAGAGGACGAACGACAGGACCACAAACTGAAAATGTCTGTTGACTACGAACCGGAGGAACCTCCTGTGAGGTGGGTAGATGGCTATGTGAAAATACGCATCTTTCATGTCGAGGGTGGCATACCAGTCTCCAGGATCCAGGGATGGGATGATGGTCCCCAGGGATACCATACGGAACTTCAACTTTATCATGTATCTGCTGAGTTCCCGCAGATCCAGAATAGGTCTGAGACCCCCCTTTGCCTTGGGTATTAGGAAGTAGCAAGAGTAAAACCCCGTGGCCCATTTGTGTTCCGGTACTTCCTCTATGGCTCCTTTGGCAAGGAGCACCTGCAACTCCTGGAGGAGGAGTTGCTCGTGAGAGGGGTCCCTGAAGAGGGACGAGGAAAGGGGGTGAAAGGGGGGTGTGTGAAATAAATTGGAGGTGGTACCCAAATTCCAGCACGTGTAGGACCCATGCCGGCAGGGATATATATTGGGCGCCATGGCGGCGCCACTCCAGGGGGCGACCTGCCGGCCCACTGGAGTTGCTAGGGTAAAAAGTTTCCGACGAACGTGCACGCGCGGCGCGCACACCTAACTGGAATGGATGTGAGCAATCACTCGAAGAAGAAAGGAGGGTTTTGGCCCTGTGGAAGGTTTGGAGTGGCCTTGGTTCTGGCCCCCTTGGTTGCCTGACTGCCTCTGGCAACCAGTTCTACCCCGCCTTCTAGCAAAGTCCTGTCTCTGTCTGGGCTGAGGGTAAGAGCGGTGTCGCTGGGGGCGGAAGGGCCTGCGCTGAGTCACTGGCGCGTGCATGCCCAGTGAGCGCATAATGACCCTGTTATCCTTTAGGCTTTGCAGCCTAGGGTCTGTCTTATTGGAGAATAGGCCTTGCCCTTAAAAGGGGAGGTCCTGAATTGTATGTTGGAGCTCTGGGGGAAGGCCTAAGACATGCAGCCATGAGATACGCCTCATAGTAACCCCAGAGGCTAGGGTCCTGGCCGCTGAGTCCATGGCATCCAGGGAAGCCTGGAGGGAGGTTCTAGCCACCTTTTTCCCCTCGTCCAGGATGGCCGCGAATTCCTGTCGGGAGTCCTGTGGGAGCAACTTCTTGAACTTGTCCGCCGCCGCCCAGGTATTATAAATTATAGTGGCTAAGGAGGGCTTGTTGATTAGCCACACCGAGTTGGAGCGCCCCTGCAGAATAGACTTTGCGCCTCAGCAAATCCATGCACCTTGCGTCTTTTGATTTCGGGGCTGGAGCCTGCTGGCCATGGCGTTCTCTCTCGTTGACTGACTGGACAATGAGGGAGCAAGGAGGGAGATGAATGTATAAGTAGTCGTAGCCCTTGGAGGGCACCATAATTTACATTCCACTCCCCGGGCAGCAGGTGGGACAAAGGCCGGAGACTGCCAGATTGTATTGGCATTGGCCTGGATCGTCCGTATAAAGGGGAGGGCCACTCTCATGGGGGCATCAGAGAACAAAATGTCCACCACTGGGTCCTCTACCTCCGGGATCTCCTCGACTTGCAAGTTCATATTTTGTGCGACACGCCTGAGGAGGTCCTGGTGGGCCCTCAGGTCGATTGGTGAAGGGCCTACAGACGACGTTCCGGCTACCGCCTCGTCAGGGGAGGAGGATGAGAGACCTGGGACAAGCGGGTCAGTCGAGGGCTCACCGTGGTGGACAGCCTCTGTCTCCCTTGGGATCTGGGAGTCCTGTGGCTGGACCGACACTTCCTCCGAAGCAGAAGGAGAAGGGCGGCTTATGGTGGCTTCCGGCACCCAGTGTTCTGATGTGGCAGAGCGCGATGGGCCTGGATGTGCACCTTGGGCCTGATGATATGCCCAAGGTGTCCAGAATGCCCACTGTTGAGGCCCATGATCCTGAGCCTGGGGCTCGTGGAAAATCGTGGCAGGCACATCGGCGTCTCTGTCTTGGGCATAAGCACTGTCCGCCTGTGAAGACAAAGACGGGTGCCGGGATGGCCAGGGAGCAGCTGAAAGACTATGGTAAGGGTCCCTCTCTCTCACCGCTGGTGATCTCCTTGGCACGGGGGATCGGTATCTGGAGTCATACCGGTGCCGAGAGCGAGACCAGGACCGGTGACCGGCGCGGTGCTGGGAGGTCGACCTGGATCTCGAAGGTCTGCGGCGGGAACGGTTGCGAAAGTCGTGGTGCCGGAAGCGATACCAAGAGTACCGGGCCGAAGGCCAAGACGTCGATCTATGCCGCGAATACGACCGGTACCGAGTAGTCGATCGGTGCCGGGATTGCTAGCGGCGTCGGGACCGTGAACGGCACCAGGACCTGGATTGTGATCAGTGCTGGTCTGCCGAGCTGACTGAAGGAGGTCTCATTATGGCTGGCTTGCCTCTGGAGTGTAATACCCGCACCGGTGGTGCCAGGGGTTGAGCCAGGACAGACTCCGTCATGGCTATAAGGTCCCTGGCTGTGGAGAATGTCTCTGGCGTAGACGGGACCGTAGGCTCAACCACAGGCCTCGGCAGGGAGCTCTCAGGGACCGGACTCGACGGCCCTCCCCCACGGGACCGGACTCGATGGTACCGCAGCAGTTGGTGCCGCGGCAGGTACAGGTGCCAGGTGGTCCTCACGAGGCTGCGTCTGTGCCAAGGGCACAGAGGTAGTGGAGGACTTCGACCTCTTCTGCTTCAGGGAGAGAGATCAGTGCCGAGCAGGTCCCTGCACCGGAGATGGCCGGTGCCTCGGTGTCTTGGCAGTGCCGGCACGGTCTGGTGCCGGAGGAGCGCTGCTAGCAGAGTGGTCAGCGCTCGGCACCAAGGACAGAGGGTTCAAAGCTGCCTCCACGAGGAGAGATTCTTCAGGCGAAAGTCTCTCTCTTTCTTTGTCCTCAGTTTAAATGCCTTGCAAATACTGCACTTAACCGTAATGTGCGATTCCCCGAGGCACTTTAGACAAGCGTCGCGGGGATCGCTTGTGGGCATCGGCTTATGACAGGCCGAGCATGGTTTAAACCCCAGCGAACTGGGCATGGGCCCCAGCACCAAGTGCAGGGAAGGGGCTAATGCCCAAACCCCGCTGTAACTATATACAGTAACTATTCAAGAACTATCAAACTAACTATAACTCAAACCAACTATATACAGCAACGATAGTGAAGAAACAAGGAGTAGCTAGGAAGATGGAGGACAGCTAAGCCACACTCCACTGTTCCAACGACCGATATGGGCGGTAAGAAGGAACGGAGGACCTGTTGGGTCAGCAGGGGTATATATCCGGCGCCATGGCGGCGCCACTCCAGGGAGCGACCCAGCCGACCCACCGGGGGTTGCTAGGGTAAAAATCTTCCGACGAACGTGCACGCAGAGCGCACACCTAACTGGAATGGATATGAGCAAGCACTCGAAGAAGAATGTATGGATGTAGGGAAGAATTTAACACGCAAACTATACACAGTCAAACAACACTCCACAAAAGGCTAGGAATCCAAGTACTTTCTAATGTTTAAGGGAATCACCACCCCTATATTAAAAACAATGGAACTTTTTAAATTAATATGCACATCCGGACAGGGATTGAGTACAAAATTTAAAAAGCGCAAACCTTCATTTTTATAATGTCCCAAAATTACAGTGTACAACAAATGTGTTTGCTCTGCATAGGAGTGCAAAGGAGGCGGAAGAGGCAATGAGCTTTCCACTTTCTTTGCTAAAGTCTAATACAACAGCATCCTTGCACACTGCTAGTGCTGCTGCTTCTTACAGCTTTCTCCGGGGGGGCGGGGGGAGGCAGGGGTGGAGATAAGGGAAATGGGAGCAGCAGATGTGACCAAGCAGAGAGGTTATTCTTGGGGGAATTCTACGCCACTGTGCGCGTACACAATTCACGTCCCACACAGATTTTTTTCTTCCTCTACAGGAAATATATTCTGCTGGGGTGGCACTACAGTTATGACTTTTCACTCACCAGGGGCCGCTGTGGTGTCAAACAGAGGGCACCTGGATCCCTGGCCACAGCAGCCAGCAGGGGGGAGAAGAGGCTGCATTCCTCACAGCACCCTATCCATGGGGCCAGGGGAGGAGGCACAGGGCTGCTGGTGGGATCACAGACTGGGGATCAGAACAGCTAGTGGGGGGGAGAGGAGACAGACTGGGGCAAGGACTGAATAGGAGTGCAGGGACACTTGGGGGCAGGGGCAGATGTGCATGACTCAATAGAAGAGGCTAGGGATCAGCAAGGGGGAGACTCCACAACTCCCTAACAATCCCTCTCCACCACCCAAAAAACAAACCTGTTCCATACTTCTCCCACCCACACGTAATAACCCTCCAGGTTCACTCCCAAACTCCTTCCCAGCAATTCTCTCTCCCTCAGCTCCTCCCTTACCCCTGACTCCCCCAAGCCTCTGCACCACTTCTGAGGGGTGGTGAAAATACATTTCTGTATTGTAGTTTAAATGACTTACTTAAAATACTGTATTAATATGCCAAGTAAGGAATCTATTTGTCAAAAAAAACATTTTTCTGAATCCTTTTTGTTGTCTGTATTGTTGTGACAGACACACTTTCTGACAAAAAAGTATTCTGAAATAAAATTACCAGAATAATTGAAACTGGCATGGTGTTATTCTGACAAATAAAATGTGCAGAATTTTAAAATATTGTGTGCAGAATTCTTCCTTTTTTGGCACAGAATTTCCCACAGGAGTCGAAGGTGGGAGCTGCACCCTCTTCAGGAGTGAAGCACTGGCCAGATCAATGGGAGGCATTTTCCATTTCTGCAAAGCGGACCACAGGGCTGGAACTCCATGAAATTTGTCTTCAGCAAAATCATTCCCAATAGTGAATAGATAAGCCAGGTATTGGAAAGAGGTGCTACTAGTTTCATTAGTTCATTGCAGAGAGCCTATTTCTATAAATGTCTAGATTCATCACTCAAATCTGAAATAGTTAACAAAAAAATCTGCTGAAAGGATTTCTTCAATGCTGGTGGTGTTAAAGATCATTAAAACGGTGTCAGATTGATGCATTATGAACTCAAGTCCACTATCTAGAGAATATATTTGGCATGGACAACACCTTTTCAAGTTTTTTTCGTCAGTCCATGCAAAGATGCATCAAATTCCTATTGAAGAAACTATCCCTAGGAATGAAAGGATAGTCCATAGTCTGTGTTCATTCCAGTTTTGGCCTCACAACTGTGACAACCAGCAAGCATGCCCAATAACATAGTGGTTAGCAGACCTGCCTGCTAACATCTGGACTGACAATTCACATATGTCCTACTATCAACTAGATGAACATCTTTTCATCCAAGGAAAATTTCAGAGAACTCCCTGGAATTTACAACCACCCACACTGTGTCTCTGATACTGTGTGGAAAGCCTTGCTTATTTATGTTTACATGCCCTTTAATTAATTACTCTGGGTAGTCACCACACTAAATATATCTTAAATCTTTGGAGTCAAGTTTTCAAAGTGAACGTCAACCAAGCACACTTTAATGTCTGCAAAAACCATAAACATGCACTTTTTCCACATCCAACATCTTGTGTGGACAAAACTCAGATTGGCTCACAAACCACATACTAGATTTGCATGAGTGTAGGTGTCTCTCTACTCAAATTATGTCCCAAAACAGACATGGAAAACAGCACGCCAAAGCTTGGGTGTGCAACGTATAACTGCATATTACAATGGCCAGGACTTGACTATGGACCCTTTTGACTATTGGGCTCTGAATTTTTATTTACAAATAAAAACAAATATGGAAACTATTTTTAAAATCATAATGAAGTATTCAAGTTTTATCACACAGCGACACAGACTACTACTCTGCACCAGTTTCAATATAATAGTTAAATAGTTATCACTGAATAACAAAAAAAAGTGCCATTGATTCAAGCTATTTGGAATCTAAAGCCAAAATTGTATAAAACCTATATTTAATAAATAACATTCTTTATAATGGATCATTGTGATTATTAAAAAAAATGCACTTATGTTCATGAACAGCTTGTAATTTCTCAAATATCTTGGCTGTTTAAATCAAATGCCAAAAGGTTCAAGAACATATAATCCAATGACCTACAAGAAGTTTTTAAAAGCCTAAACTTAGTTATTTATTCATAACAAAGAAACCTTGAACAAAAAAGCAAAAATACCCACAAACAGCTGCAATCAGTAAGACCCTATAGTTTGCCTTACACTTACTATGCACTGAATGGAATTTTTTTTTAAATGTAATTTAATAAAGAAAAGACAGATATGTTCCAAAGATAAACTTTACTACAACTTTCAGCTTGGGGTGAAAGTTCAGTTTTAAAAAAAAAAAAAAAAAAAAAAAAAAAGGTACTTTAACATGGAAACTCTGAGTCAGACTTACCGGCACAAAGACCGCTGCTATCATTAAAGAAAGATCCAGAGACGCGTGGTGTACAAACCCAATCTGCACAGCACAACTCAAGTGGAAAAAGCTCTTTAACAGGCAAAGTCCTGTTTGCCTCCCATCACTATACCTGGAAGAAGTTTCAGTTTCTATTTTTAAGATATTGTGAAGCCTGCTAAAATTAGTCCCATATATATCAAGCACTTACCACTGCCTAATCTCAGAAGCAGCACATCCTGAAGTCTCCTGTTCAAGTCTCTGAGCTCTTTCATTTCTGACACTAATGCCCCATACTCCTTCAGCTTTTTTGCCTGCTGCACAAGCTGTCTCCGTGTTCTCTCAAGTTCTTGCTGAATGTGTCTCATTTCTTCTTGCTGCTGTTGGTAACTCCTCAGCAATTCTTCATAGAGAACACGAGGAATTACAGCATCGTCCATGTTGTTAATGCCTTCCGAAGTCTCCATAAAGGTTTCCTCAGGGCTCGAACTACTACTGAGACTCATCCCATTTTGCTTTTCTAGGCGAGCAACAACTGCTTCGATGCTTTTGTGTGTACCTTCACTTTGTTTCCTTCCATCTTGTCTCTGTGTGTCACAATAATACAGAACATTAGCAGAGCAGGAACTCAATACATAACATGAACTAAAACTTCAGCCTTCAGGACAATTAAGGCTGTTTTCCAAAAAAAGTGAAACAAGGGCCACCTTACAAAAAAAGGTTGCTCCTAAAGGATGCTTGTGAACACACTTACCATAACTGAATTGTGTGTGTAATAATATGCAAACTTTAGGAACTGCTGGAGGCCTTTCTTGGTTGTATTTGCCCAAATTGTGTGTGCAAGTGGAGTGTACTTTAGGCAGACCTTTCCTACTTAAAAATAAAAGAAAAAGGCTTCTCCCTTTTGAAAGTCCAGCCCTTCATGATATACAGTGTTTATATTTCCTTTTCTGATTGTCTTAAAGTGAAAAAGGGTATCAATTATGTATTTTGTATGTTATCCATAACTGCAGGGTACTTTAAAAAAAAAAACTGAAGTAGTGTCTATATTTTTTTCACCAGTATAAATAAGAGCAGTTTTACTGAGTTAAAGAGAGAAAATGGGTTGATAAAATGGCTTCAAATGGTGTTGTTTCAAATTAACACACACACACCCCTCTCCCCATGAAAATAAAGGAGTTATACTATTTGCAAGCACTGGAAAGGGAATAAGAATAATAAATTAGAGAATACACAATCTAGTCCTATCCCCCAGATCAAGAGATCCCTTATATATTAGTACTGCATTGCAAATGTTTAATTTCCAGTGAACTTCTAGCAGCAATTTACCTTTGCTCTCTCTCACAGTAGTCCAAACCCTATTAATGAATGCATACTCCTTTGTAAAGGGTCTGGGTGATGGTATTGCCATGTACCAGTATAGGCAAAAAGTCACCAGTTTTTTCAACAGACCAAATACAGAAAAAGTATTTGAATTTCCAAGTAACTGACAGGAAAGCAAACCTAGCTCATGGGTTAAATAAACAAACACAAGAAACTGATGCTATCAATTCCCATACCACGTCCATGAGTAATGTGGCAGAAAATGAGATTATTCAATGTTATTCCTGCGCCACACATGCTCTAAAAAAATGCCAACCCACCATAAATAAATCTACTAGTATAATTCCTGCACCCAGACAAACAAATGAAGCCACAAAGCAATATTCCCCCACCCCTGCAGGTTGGCAGATTTTTAAAGGAGAAGTTACTTGAAAACAAAACCAAAAAATTTACACAGTTTTTGACATTTCAACCTGAGGGGACCACTGACCTCTATATCAGAGGTATTCAATCTTGTTAGTTTTTCTTCCCACCCAAATCTTTAGTCAGGACTTTCACAGCACCCTGTTCTATCCTGAGTACAATGGGTTAAAAAGTGCCATCCAAGAACAGCTGCTTAACAATAATGTAACTGGGGCAACCTGGGCCAAAGTTAAACAACATTGTTCCAAAAATCTAACAGTAATTCAGTTTTGCAGACTGTACAAACAAAAATAATTCTCAACTGCACATGAACTGGATTTCTTATGGTCTGTAAAGCAATTCAGAATTCTCACCCACAGCCCCTGCCCGCCAATTTGACTCAACTGCATCAATAGAATGTTTTAAGGGGATGGAAAGCCAGCCTGGAATTCTTCAGCTATGACATGTGTGCATATGCCCCAAGCACTTTCACACACACAAACACCCCAAAAAAACAAAAAACTTCAATACCTTACTGTGTCTAAGCTCCACATCTTCTTCCCCATAATCTGTAACCTCCCCAGCTTCTTCTACGTGATTGAGAGAGAGTTTGGGGATTTTAATTTTCTTCTGCATCACACTGTTTTCAAGGTCAGTTTTGTCTTCTAAAATGTATATTAAAAATAAAATTGTTACATTAATCAAAGTCTTTTTACTTCCAAATATTGCATAATTTAGGCAAGACCAGTTAAAAAAAAATTCCCATGCTTTACTCCCCTCAATATTCAATAGATCAAATTAATCCAGTGTAAGTCCTCTGACACCCATTAATCACAACGGTGCTATACCAGGGACAACTTGGCCATATGTGGTTGTGCACATTAAAACAATGGCAAGTTAAATGTATGGGACAGTGATCAAATGCATTAATGTATAGCCATTAGTACTAAAAGAGGTAGAAACCATTTGATGCTGTAAAGAATTCAACTCCCTAAGAACTACTTGCATTTCTTTAAATTATATTTATCAACAATACCAGATATCATTCATATACTGCTACTGAAAGTTCACATTCTGTTTAGGTCTAAAGTAAGTGAGAGTTTGGTAGTTTAATTGTAGGCCCTACTCAGCATTTGTCAATAGCACAAATCCAGCACATCATCTGGCACAAATGGCAGATTCTGCAATGCTCGGGGCTGGAAAAACAGCAGGTCAGATTTGAGAGGCACTTGCAGAGATCTGTGTGCAGAACTTGTACAGACATCACTGACACCACCTCTATTTCTAGTTTATAATTCTAATCCTTTGCTGTCAGAGAAACAAAATCCAGACAATAAAAATGTATTTATCCTGAGACCCAGAGAGGAGCTTATGTACCAGTGATTTTACTGTAAAAATATTTTTCAAATTTGAAGTATTCTACACAAGCTCCTAAGACATGTACTCTATTTGGTTATTCTTGGGGACATACTAGAGCCAAACCCTAGTCTTTCAAGAAGTGCCATGGGAATCTTTGTCTGACGAGGTGGGTATTCACCCACAAAAGCTTATGGCTCCAATACTTCTGTTAGTCTATAAAGGTGCCACAGGACTCTTGTCACTTATTAAAATTCTCGCAGAACAGACTAAGTCTGTTTGTCCTGAACGTAACGTCAGTAACGGAATGGGGATAACTTTAGATTGTAAAGTCATGTGTTCTATTTGTACATTGGAAGATTATGAAAAAGACAATCTGAGTCCTCTTATCCACCTTTAAACTGTAATCGATGAAATGTCCTATGAACATCTTTGAGACGTGCCAGTGTGGATACCAGCTGTGTGTGTTTAGTCACAAACTTTCACTTTTTTTAAATTAGCATCTCTCCACAGGACCTCCAATGGTTAGTTCTGACAGTACAGAAAAGGGAAACAAAGGTAAATCACAGTTTAATGAGGAGCAAGGCATTCATTAGAACCAGATTACACAGAGGAATGCAATTTATTTTGCTGAAGACAGAAATTGATTTCTTGTAGGCAAATGGTGATATTACAGCCCAAGGCTTTGTAAAGTAAAGAAGATGCAACAACAAACAAAAGAAAACCTGAAATGAATTCAGATGGTAGCAATAGATACTAAGACAGATGCAAGAAGAGAGAAAAAAAAAAGTAGGTCTTATTTACATCTCTCTCCATTCCCCAGTGCATTTTGAATGCTTATGCCATTTTAACAAAATGGTCGTCCAACTGCTAGGTTTGGAAAGATCATATCCGGAAACCACACATAAGTAAGAGTGAAGTGGTCCATCCATGTTGTCAGAGGGCAGGACAGGAAAATCAGACAGGCTTCTATAAAACTGAAGAAAAAATTTGTAGAGGTGATAAGAAGACAGAGAGGAGTACTGATTATCTCCTTGCAAGCAATTATCAAAAATTAAAACTTAGTGATTAAAAATAACCCAGTGTTGGAGAAAGGCACTAGATGTAAAGCTCTTGTGCAAAGAAGTGCTATTTTTGCATAGTACAGGTACTGCACAGGCAAGCTGCAGAGCAAGTTCTCCTACGGTGCCTTGCAAATAGGTTTCAGACTAACCTGGAAGAGAGCCCTTTTCTATAGCTGGAAAATGGAAAGCAATCTCCATGGACCAATTGGATTCTTGTCCCAGGAACAAGACTGATACAAACCATTCACTTCGCATAAGTTACTAAAGCCATCAGATGTAATTTTCAAGTTACTACCAATCTGAACCACATGCGAACTAGGGACAATGAGGTAAAATCCCTAGTCTGTTGTTAGTTACTGTTTTTCACTGTCAGTGTGGCTCCTTTCAAATTCTGCAATTTGCTTTTCGCCCTTTTTTATTTTGGTGCTGATCTTGCGAAATTTACTAGAGATTGGACAGGTACATTGAAGAAAACTCACCTTCTCCTGCACCAATCTTTTAGAAATTATGGGAGGAAAAAATGGATGTATAAATTAAAGCAACAATTGGGACATTTTAACTTATTCAGCTAGCCAGCTCTCTCATGTTCCACTGACTTGGCAGCAGCAGAACATAAAATACTCTCTTATGGCTGGTTTGTTCTTGTAGGTCTATTTATGCTTAAGACAATTTATCCAGTGTTTTAGATCTAAACAAGCTTTTTGTTTATTAAAACAAACTTGGTTTTTTCCACACTTTTCTTCCACATTAATTGTGGTTACTGAAAGAAAAAGTCTCATGCTAAACACTGGGATAATGCAGGAGTACTGCTTCTCATGGTGTGCACACATGCACCTGGAATAGTTCCCTTTAAGACTCTAGTTTCACTACTCCTGCTATTTGTTAGGATTCCCTTGGAGGCCTCTTTCCACTCAGCTTTCTAAGAACTCAGTTCAGCTTCAGCCTTCGTAACACAGGTATCTTTATTTGGCCCACGGCAGTGCTATGCTGAATAACTCAGATGTGGGGTAGGGGGGTGAGGGAAGATGAATGCAGACTGCAGTGTTGTGCTAGGTTAACAGGGACAGGTGCAGGAGACGAGTCTGGCATAGAAGAGAATTTGCACCATTTTGTGCCCCAAGGAAATGGCTGGGCTAGTATAAACTCAATGGCCCAAGACTAGCATAAGATATTAGCAGCAGTGGGACAGATATGGCTTGAAGATTTGATTTGTAATGACAATGTGGCCCATGTGCCTAAAATGTGTCTCCAACCATTTAAACTCTGTGCTGCATGTTTAGAATTGCACCATACCCATAGGTGTTTATGGCTGTATTTTCAATTAGTTATATATAAAATGCTGCTCCCACATACAGAATAAACCCTTCACCAATGTGGCCACAAAAGGACCTGAGGAGGAGAGCCATCACTAAATGGGCAGATGTAGCAGAGCAAATTGGTTCAGGGTGAGCCACAAGCCTGCAGAGTACTGTGGGTTTTGGCCCTCTAAAAACAGGTATTCTGGGTAAGTAGTTCCCTGAAGGACGAGGTGATCTTGGCTGGTCATATGACTAAGGAAAGCCTGTGACTCAGTAGAGAGACACTCAAACAAACAACTAGAAAGGCTGAAGCAGCTGCTCCATGAAGAGGTGAGACCTGGAAAGTGGTTCTCTGACAAGGAAGGTGGGGAAGCGTAGGAGCAGAAGGGGGTATAAAGGAGACCGGGCAAGATCAGTGTATAAAGTGGCTCTGGGAAATAGTTTTGAATTGACACCTGGCTGACCAGCTGTGATGTTACAGTCCTAGGTCTGGAGACATACAGTAAAGGAGGGACATGGTCACCCTAAGATGTCATCTACCAAAGTGCTGTTGAAACAGCTAGAATCAATGGGGTAGAGGAAGAATGAGGAAGGGAATTGTATAGAGCCTAGGAGGGCTGGAAAGACAACTGGACTGAGGAAAGGCTAAGGAATTGAGTTGGAGAACATAGGAGGGCTAGCAAAGGACTGCTGGGGCTGGAAGTAGGAAGTCAAAAGCACAGTGGCCTACAAGTCTGTGAAAGTCAACTGAGGCATACGTGACCAGATGGCAGAGAGAGAATCTGCTTGGTTACAAAAGAATGGGTTATGTGAAAGCCCTAGGACAGAAAGTCTTATTCAGTAGTCACAAATTGGAACCCTAAAAGTCACCCTTAAAACATTCCTTGTATTCTAACCTAGCAATTGGGACTTGAATCTTGGTCAGACCTGAATAAACTGGACGTTTTAAAATACAGTTCAAATGTAGTCTTTTTGCCTCAGGAGTAAATGATGAAAAACTGTAGAGAAATAGATCTGCACTCTAAGTGAATGAGAAATGGCAGGTCCGAGATTGGTCCAAGTACAAGTTTGGCAGTGCTGTGCATCTTATACCACCAACAGTAAAACGAGAATCTAAGTCCATATTTTCTCCTTTTCCCCAAATTTTTAGTAAATTTGGATCTTTGTGGAAGATAATGTACTTAAAACCTCTTCAGCCAGAGATCAGATACACTGCGACAACATGGGTACAAATTTCCCTCACACTGCCATGCCAGTCTGCTTCATTCCTAACTTGGCAGAATCATTTCTGTGGTGAGGGGAACGTTATCTCTGTATTTACTTAAGCCAGTGATTCTCAACTTGTGGATCACGTGGCCCAATTAGCACACAGCTGTGTGCTAAAGGCCACCTGCATGCCAGGGTCACCAAGTTCCTGGCTCCCTGGCACGGAGGGGTCCAGGCTGCCCGGCAGGGTCGGGTTGCCAGCTGGTACCATGGGTTTGGGGGCCTGGGGCTGCTGGCCTGCCCTGCGAGTTGCAGAGTCCAGGGCAACCACAGAGCAGAGTCGGAGGTCTGGGGCTTCTGGCCAGCCCGGCGGGTCAGGGACCGGGGTACCCGCCCAGGCCCACAAGCTCCAGGGCAGCCATGTGGCAGGCGTACAGAGTGGTCAACCAGCGGGGTCGAGGCTGCCACTGCCCTGACACCCAGCCCCGATAACAGATTGTGGGCTGCACAATGTGTAATAAGTTGAGAACCACTGATTTAAGCTTTGGCACTAACTAGCCCTCTTGTTTGAAGTGATAGATGCTATTTATGGGGGTGCACTACTATTTACCCTACCCAAGAGCATACCTACGCCTTATAATACAAAATAGACTACGTGAGCCCTAGCCTCCCCCAACCCGCTTTTGCAAACGTATTTCAGACATGACAACAAGGAGAGTCATGTCAGAAAGGAGGGGGCTACTTAGACTGTAAGTTCTTTGGAGAAGTGACCATCTTTTTGTTATGTATGTACAGAGTGCCTAGTACTGTGGTGCCCTCGTTCATGACTGGGGACTCCTAAGTGCTACTACAATACAAATATCACAAAGACACAGAGAAGCCTAAAACAGCAAGATTGAGTAAAGAAGTTAGATTGGATTATTTGAAGATGGAAAACATCATTACAGATGATTATCAATTAGCTTCTTGTAGGCATCAGGTAAAAGGGGGTCTCTGATGGGGTGCTCTCCCCACATTAGCCCTGACAGGGTTAAGGCTGGTTGAGAAATCAGGCCACAGCTGAGAGGAATTGGGTGGTTAAGCAATCCCCTGGCTAATGAAGGGAGCCCAGCTGGGGAGGAAACAGCTGGGCTGGATTTATAAAGACAGGAAATTAGCTGAAGAGGGGCTGCTGGGAATGTCTGTAGTCATTCTCTGGGAGAAGTGTTTGGAGGCTACAGTGACAGGTAGCTCAATTTATTCCCTGGATGGGGGGAGTTAGGAGGCTGGCAAACCCAGAGAGCACCAGATAGTAATGAAAAGGGCTCAGGGAAAGGTAGTAAGGTCTAAAAGGGAACAGATCTTGACTGCTGACTAGAGGGTCCCTAAGCTGGAACTTGGGGTTCCCCTGACAGCCATTGAGGAGTGGCCCTGGGAGGCAGTGAAAGGGAAAACTACCTGAGGTTGCTAGGGAGAAAAGCTTTGGTGACCTGGAAGGGGAGAAAAGACGGTTACTCACCTTTGTAACTGTTGTTCTTCGAGATGTGTTGCTCATATCCATTCCAGTTAGGTGTACGCGCTAATCACTCGAAGAAGAACACATCATGACCTGGTCAGACAGCTGTGTCATGAAGAGGCAGCAGCTTATGGAGTGTGAGAGGTGCTGCAGACTGGCAGAGAGAGATGGAGTGCAACTGTGGGAAAGGGAGCTGACCTGGCAAGTTACTCTCCAAAATGAGCAGGAGGCAGAACCATTGTAGGGGTGAGTGAAGCACCCTGTCACAGGGTTTTCAGAAGAGATTTAAGAAAAGATAGTGGTCTTGCAGAGCAGGCATTGGAGAGAGTAAGATGAAATATTCTGAGAGAAGCAATCTTCATGCTAATAGGACATCAAGGCTGGCATCACTACTGGAGAAGAGAATGTGTGGGGTAATTCTGCAAGAGACAAGGTTGGACAAACCGGCAAGGGGTGGAGTTGTGGAAGATCTTTAAAGAAAACAAGAAGTTTGAACTTGATGTAGTGAAGAAGGGGAAGCCAAAAGCTGAATTCAACAAGAGGTAGGGATGGCCAGATTGACAGGCAAGATATATCATCTTAGCGGCTGCGTTTTGTACTGACTAGAGATAGGACTTGGCTGGAAGGTCAGAGAGGAGATGACAGGAGACAATAAGGGCCTGGACAACAGTTTTAGCTTGGTGGGCAGAAAGATAAGGCTAGATATTAAAAATGCTACAGAGATGCTAGGATTCAGAAAGTCTCAACATCAAGGGCAAAAGAGAGGACAAAGCCTAAGATGACCCAGGTTTTGGGCCTCAAGGAGGGGGAGGATGGTAGGTCTCCAATCCCCCCCACACCCAAAAATGGGGGGAGTTGACAATTTAGGAGAGATTGTTTGGGCCATCATAAATTTAAATAGTTAGTGAGACATAAGGAGGTGATGACGGTCAAGCAGTTTGGAAGATAAGTTTGGATGGAACAAAACAGATTAGGAGCAGAAAGATGGATGGCACTTGAAGTCCTGAGTGGATGAGGTCTGCCAAAAAGGTGACATTCTAGAGTCCTATGAGACCTATACAGAAAGAAGAGAGGAGGATGACACATTGGAGGAATGGCAGAGGAGTAGAAGGAGAACTGGGAAAGCACAGCATCATGAAAGCTAAGGGAGAACAACATCAAGCATGAGTATAATCAACAAATGTCAAAAGCAGCAGAAAGATCACAAAAGATGGAGTACATGTGCTGGGAGTTGGCCTGGAGAAGACTGACAGACCTTGGCTGAAAGCAGTTTCAATGGAGTGGAAAGAACAGAAGCCAGATTAGGAAGGACTCTGTTTAACTGGGTAAGAAAACTGGAGACCATGGTTATAGTCTGCCTGCTTGACATGGTTGGAGGTGAAAGGGGAAAAAAGGAAGATGGAGTCAACTTATTGAGGATGGAGATCAAGGCATGCTTGTTTGATAGAAAGAAGGAGCTGGAGGACAGAGATTAAGGAGGAGGGAAAAATCCTGTATTAACATAGTTTATCTAATCTATTCTTAAGTCTCTTCTCTAATTTGTGTTGGAAATCCTACATCAAGGCTGGCTCTCCGTTAGTAACTTTAATAAAATATACTGACAGAGTATGGGCGTGAGCTACTCCCACTAAAACACCAACATTTTCCAACTTCAGTGAGCACGGCAGCAGGTCTCAAGAGTAAGACTCGAGTTTGAATGCACAAGTTTGTTAGTGAATCACAACCTTGATATTTCTTGATTTGGATAATGATTTACAGCAGAAACCATATTAACATGCATACTAATTTCAAGTCAGTTGTCTCAACCCTGACAACACTGAAGTATTTTGCTACATATAATTCTGTGAGCTTTTGTTTACCAGTCCCCTGCAGTGGCACCTTTGGAGCTAGTCTGGCTGATCAAATAAATCACTATGGCATAATAAAACTAATACATATATAAAAATGTAGGTAGATGTTTTCTGATTTTTCCACTAATAAAAAAATGTTAGTTCAAAATTCATGCCCACAAGTCTGACAATAATTGCCCAAAAGCAAACATAGCTCAAAACTGAAAAAGTGAAACTGGTATAAATCATTAATCTACAGATGTGTGTTTGAATTAGGCTGTTCAAGAATTAAAGCTAATTCTGCCTTCTGCTTAATTTTACAGTGAAATTATAATAATGTTCTTGTCTGTCATAAAACTGATTAAGCTGCAGCATCAAGTAGGGAAAACCGTACACTAGAAAACAGGAATCACTGTCTATACTAAGCATAGTAGAGTTTTAATCCTGGCTCCTACATTTACTCAGTAGTTGACGTTGAGTAATTCACATTCTCTGTCTTGCTGTCCCCCCATCTATGCTTGCATACCTCACGGGGTAGTGTTGAAGTTAGTTAGTTAATGCTCGTACAGTGCTCTGAACATGTAAACCACTAAGGTTTATAATTATAGAGAAACTCCTTTAATCCTCACTGAAACTCACCGTAGTATTTTAGAAATTTATAATTTTTTAAAAATTGAAAACAAGTAACACATTTTAAACGAAGTCCTATCCTGCATATTTCAGTTGTATATCCACCTATACAACACCTCACGTAGGGGCTGAGGATTAGTTATTGTTCAAAAACTTTACAAATGAAGAATGCTTTTAACATTTATTATGACATTTAACATTATAATGACAATTCAACTTTATAAAGTGCATTTTGAAACCTCAGACAGTAAGAACTACTAAGCTGGAAACCAACTCAATAAACTCTGCTATGGTTTGGCTGCCTGCCTGCCTGCCTGGCTAGAACACTTCTGAAGGGGCTCTAATGACCACAAGACCACGAAGTGGTGGAAATGCTGCATTTCAGCTGCACCAGAGGGTAAAGACGTAGAGCACCCCACCACAAAGGAAGTCTCCCCAGTCACCTACCCATCATAGAGACTCCCAAGGCAAGAGGAGAATGGACTTGGAGTAGCCAGCAGATTTACACACTGTGTGAGCCCATATAGAAAAGTAGTAACAGTGTTAATATTTGATTCATATTACATTAACCACATTTTAAAACACACTTTGGCCACTATCTTTTCTTAAATAGTTCAGTGGCACTAAGGTAACACTACGGAGAAATGCCTTGAAAAAATTAAGAGGAAAGTATTTTTCAGTTGCTTTAGGATAACGAAAACATCTTCAACTTCCATTTACTTTTGCTCCCATAACATTGGTAGATGCTTTTAATTGTTAAATGTAATTAGAGGCAAAGTCTTATTAAATTCTCAAAAATAAGTAATTTTAATGGCAATGTCTTTACAATATTTCAAGCACAACTCCGTACGGTAGGAGAGACAAGTACCACTCAGTGCTACTGAAAATGACCTATACTTTAATTATTTTTTTTTAAGCTTTTGAAAGTTAATATTGGGACAGGGCTGGGGGAAACCAACTGCAATGCCACATTCTAAATCGGTGTTCAGATCAGAGTATGGGGGCATGGGTCACTCACGTCAACACGTGTGACATTGGAGTACTATATAAGCCTGTGTAGGGATTCATATGCCATATACCCACTTAACTGCGAGAGTAAGGGGAAAGGTTTATAAACAGTTGGGATACTTTATATTATGCTAACCTTCACGCTGTCTGAACAGTGCACACAGAAGAAATGCACTGAGCAGCAACAGAATCACAACCATGCAAGTACGAGCTTCAAGTCAATTTTGTATACACCACTTCCCTGACCAACACTGTGCATTCCGGGTGCATCTCAACATCTAGTCTTATATATTTTCAATCATTGTAGTCCTTGTGCAAATATTTCCCTTCCAATTAACTACTGCCCTCAGAGTTCCTCTCCTGTATGTCCAAAACAAACAAGTATCTCAATTTCTCAGTCCCTTTCCACCCTGTCCCTACTCAAAACTCCAAGTGTCATGCTGTTTTAAATGCCCCTGAAACACAGCAAAACATTCCATCACAAGATTTAAAGGCTGCCTTAAAAGTCATCTAAAATGAGTTAAATTTGACAGGTCTATCTTAGTATGGGGCAGAGCCTAAGCCATCCTCAATGGGCAAGGACAAGTGCATAGAAACAAAGACTGATGAAACTGGAGCATATAGAACCTGTTTGGCTAGGGGGTAAGTATCTGACATTTGTTGTGATCATGTGGCTGGGAAATTTTGAGGACAGTAGCCAGAGTACAGAGATACTTATTGTAGCCAAGGAAAGTATGTTTCCAACTAGACGATATTCCCTTTTAACTTGATAATGACAATAGCCTGAGGTAATAAACTATGAGACCTCTGCTTCTGAATTTTCTCTTTTAGCCTAGTACATGGTTATCATTTCATAAGCAGGAAGGACCCTCAATTCAATCATCTAAGGGCCAATGAAGTTATCTGGTATAGGATGTGCATAACCAATGGCAGAATTTGTCTACAAATATTTTGGATGTGTGTGAAGAACCTATGAACTACAGATGGATATTGCAGCAAAAAAAGGCTAAAAGGACTAATTCTGAGAAAGAGGTCAAAAAGAAAAAAGTCAAGTAGTGGATCATTATATGAAGAGGCACCAACCCTTTCTAAAAAGTAAAGTACAAGATGTCACTGTTGCCTAAAATTCTTGCAATTTCAATTAGATACACTATTAACCTCCCATTTCAAAGTGCAGTGCAATATTCCTGTATGCTGTTGAATGGCAACCACTTTTCATTCTAGCGGTGAATGAAACAATTCTTCTAGTTTACATAACAGCAATTGCCTGTGAACTTTAAGTCTTGAGATTGTCACAACTTCTGCTTTAAGCAGCTTTCCAGTGCTCAGTTCTCTAAATTTCTTCTCTGGGTCTGAAACTCTGTCCTCGACCTCAATCCCTGTATAACTTTTTCAAAAAGTTTAAGGAAAATCTTTAATTATTGAAGCATTTAAAAAGATGACTTAGTATTTCCCTGCCCCATCAAAGGCTATGACAATTGTGATCCTTTTGAGCATGCTCAGAACATTTTTTTTTTAAGCGAGCCCAATTTTGACAAAGCATTTTTGATATCTGTACTGCTTGTGTGGCAATAGCACTGTCCCTTCCAGTATACTGTTGCCCAGCCTGGCCTCACTGGTCTAAGGACTGTTGCTGGAATACTTAAGAAGGGAGATTACAAGCATGGGATTGAAATAGTGTGGGTTATAGGTCTGAACATATTGTCACTCCTATGGGGAGTCCCACTGAAGTCACAAGCCACTTATTAATGCATCTAAATAAGGACTTGCAGCCAACGTTTGAAAATGGATTGGCTAAGGCTTTCTTAGTAACACAGAAAAGGAAAAACTAGTTTCAATGTTTCAAAAATCAAATATTTAATTGTCATTCTTAATGCATGTGCGCATGGGCAATTTTCACCATTCCCCCCATCCCCCTTTAACAAAAAAAGGCAAGGAAACAAATGCCAAGTTTCTCAGAATATCATTAAATCACCACTGCACAGACAGGGTTTGATTGTTTAAGCACATATGTAAAGGCATGACTTTATTCACTTCAACAGTCCTGTTAACTCAGTGTATGCAAATTAGCACCACTAAAACTGGGGAACATGTTATCTGAACATGCTCAGAAGTGAACACATTTAAAAAAAAAAACCCTATTTTTTAGAATGTAATATATGAATGATGGCCCTGATCCTGCACTTTGACCCACATGGAAGGATCCATGCACCTATGCAGAACCCCACTGAAGTCCCTGATACTCTGCATGGTGCAGGCCCATCTGCTTGAATTTGACTGAAGGACCAAGGCCTATGCATGTATTTTGTATACACATATATGCCTGTTAGAATGACACTATATTTACATACAATAGTTAACTGACTAGTTAGAGAGCTCTGGAAACCTTGGGGGGGGGAGGTGATTTCCTAAATAAATGTTAATTACTATTACTGACTTGTAAATGAGTAACAACTCCAATATTCTATCTGCGTGCCTTGAGACTTTAGTCCTGAAACTATATGCCAATGGAAACATTTTAGAAAGTATATCCTAACTCTACGATTTGCCACAAAGTAGCTGATTTTAAAGCTAACTTGATGATAATTCTATTCCTGTCAAAGCTGACACAAGCATCAGGGGGTAGCCATGTTAGTGTCTATCCACAAAAACACAAGGAGTCCGGTGGCACCTTAAAGACTAACAGATTTATTTGGGCATAAGCTTTCATGGGTAAAAAAGGCTCACTTCTTCAGATGCATGGAGTGAAAATTACAGATGCAGGCATTATATAATGACACATGAAGAGAAAGGAGTTACCTCACAAGTGGAGAATCAGTGCTGACAGGGCCAAAGCTGATATAGGAACTACAAACCCAAATTTCTATTCCCAAGATTTCTAAGTATAAGATCCATTTCTCTCCTCAGGCACTAGAAGCTTCTTGGAATAATAAAATAAACATTTATGCTAGAGAGATGGCCAGAGGGTGAAATTTTCAAGAGTAAAACAATAATTCTTTGTGTGTAGTGTGTAACTGACTAAGTGGTAGAAACGTTGGTTTTTACAGAAAAATTCAGGGTTCATATCATCTTCCATGTACATAACTTAGCACTTAATGTCTGATTCTACAGCTAAAGAGACACTACTGCCCTGATTGGAATTGGCAATTCCTATGTTCCCACTGTTTCTGGAACATTATCAACTCAATGACTTCAGTATAGTTACTTCTGATTTATACTGGTTTGAGAGGAGAATCAGGCTCTACCCTCCTCAAAAAACTGTATATAAATGTTAAAATGGGTGTGAATTATTATTCCCAATTTACACCTGGGAAAATAGGCACATAGGTTAAATGACCTGCCTAAGTTCTTGTAATGATGCTTACTCTGTTGTATGGTAACACACTGTTAAACAGAAACGTCTAATGATTAAATTCCTGTATAACATCTCTTTAAACAAAAGCCTGCTGTTGTAATGATTATTTTGTTTCTTGTATTTACCTGGCAAAGATTTGTAAACTTTATAAAACTTGCTATAAATAGCTTTAAAACAACATGCCTGAGTGTCAAAATCAGGATTAGAACTCAGGAGGTTCTCACTCCTAGTCCTACATTCATTCCACTAGATACACTGTCATGGTCACAGCAATCATTGAAGGCAGACTGCAAAACTCTAGAGTCTTAAAAGTAAGTTTGTTTCAGAATATAGAATTAGGCAGGCTCTCTAAGACAGTGACATAGTGATGCAAAGATTTTAAATAAATCATCTCACATTTAAGTGTGAATAAGCTTGTTGCGGCAATACCAAGTTTTATCAGGGCTAGAATATGTGGTCCTGACCCCTCACTGCACTGCACCTTGTGAATTGTTTACATCAGTGCACGAAAACCTATCATTCTGACTGGGTGGAATACTACACCCACTTGCAATGGTGTAGATGACTCCAAGGCGTAGGGTAAGAGAATCAGGCACGGTATGTATAATGGAGGTCTAACTTTTTTTGTAACAGAAGTGAGGGGAGCTTATTTCATTCTTGTTAGGTGCAGTATGGTAATTTTCATATATTATTTTTTTATTTATTTAAAGTTCCAGGTGTACTAGGGTACTCAATTCCCAGGTTGAGATTTCAAACCACAAAACGTCAAGTGCACAGCAGTAAAGGGTGTCCTGGGCAAATGATAACAGCTATTCCTAAAAATCAAAGATAATATGAAGTTGTGGCAGTAACTTCAAAAAGGGACAGTAACACCACTAAGGGGTGTTCAGTGGCAAAACCTCCCATCACGAATTCTCTCTCTCTCTTTTGGAAACAAAATCGCGCAGGCAGTTACATGGAGGTGGGGCCCTTTCAGCCTGACTGCAGCTCAAGGCAGAGATGAGATTAGCCTGCTTGACGTCCCATCACCTCCCCTTTCCTGCGGCCTCATTTGCCTGGGGGGGGATGATGTGATTCAGTGGCAGCTATGGGAAAAGCCACCAAAGAAAGGTGACACCCCCCCCCCCGGGGCGCTGCAGCCGGTGAGGACATGGGGTGAACCCCGCCACACGTTCCTCCCCCCACCCGGCGGAGGCCTGCGCGGGGTGGCTGCCTGGCCCCCTCCGCGCTGGGGAGCAGCGAGCGGGGGGCGCCGCCTCTGTCCTCCCGCCCCCCTCGCGGGAGCGATTTGTTTCTAACTGGCCCGGCCCGCAAACGGCCCACCCCGCCCGCCCGGCCTCACCTGCCAGCGCCAGGATCTGGGCCTTGTGCAGCAGCAGGCGGTCGCCCCAGTCGCCGGGGCTCTCCTCGTCCTCGTCCTCCGCCTCGCGCGGGTTGCGGTACACCGTGTACACCTTCTGGTTGTCGAAGTCGAGGCGGGACGTGGGGCTGAAGTCCCGCACGCACGAGACGGGCAGCGCATAGCAGACGTTGTCCTCCAGGAACCGCACAAAGGCGTACATGGCGCGGGGGCGGGGGGCGGCGGCTCCGGGCCCCTCGCCGCCTGCTCTGTTATTGTTCCTGGAAGTGCGCCTCGGCGCTCGGCTGAGCGCGCCTGGGCGCCCCGCCGCCGGGGCAGAGCGAGCGGGTCCGGGCTCCAGGCAGACCGGAGCAATCCAACGCCGAGCGCGGCGCTCGCTCCCTGCGAAGGGCTGCGAGCCCAGCCAGTGCGCTCCAGCCTGCGCGGCTCGCCTGGCTCCGCGCATGGCCCCCGCTCCGCCTGGCTCGGGGAAAGCGGTGCGTGAACCCCGCGTCCACACGGCAGCGGCAGCGACACGCCGTAGTGCGGGCTGGCCCATTGCAAGGCAGCCGGGAATCCTGCACAAGAGCTCGGGGTGGCTCCAAGCTTTGTCTCTCGCACCCACCACAGCAGAGGGTCCCATAAACATGCTACCGCCTCCAGCTTGTCTCTGCTGAGACTCAGCTATGAACGATTTATATTACACTCCGTATTAGGGCTTATTTAGGCCCCTGAAAATGATTCCCCCAAAAGTCAGTGGATGCTCCCCAGGATTAAGAAAAAATCCATCACAACACTTGAGCAGGGCCTTAATTTGGACTCACTGGAAAAACCGAGTTTTTCTCAGAGCTGAGCGTACTTAATTCCTGGTCTTCAGATGGAATCAGGGACAGTCACGTCTGTCTGAATATCAAGCTTTTGCACCTAGGAGCTGTGACCTAGCTTAAGGAGTTTGCTTCTGTTATTTCTCTCTCCTTTTGGGAGTCACCTGGCCCAGAGAAGGCGGCTACTGGTAGAAAGTCTTAAGCATCCTGCTGCCTGGGCCAAGATGATACAACTGTGCCCCAGGCAGGAACTAGGAGCAGTGCTCCCCCTGCCCACAGTAACAAATAAATTCCTAGAAGCCAAATAGGTAGAACATATCCCGCCATAATCATAATCACATGGCAAACCTATTGACACTATTCTATTTACTATAAGAAAAGTCCCTTTTTTTTTTTTTTTTTTAATTTTGGCTCCCAAGTTCCTAGAAGATGGGGACACCTTCCCATTCTAGAGCACTGCCCATTGGTTATGGGGAGAAAAACCCACGCCCCTGCTGACTCCTTATCAAAGGTGAAATGAGCTACTCACAGAAAATACAGTAGGACTACTGGGTCTCATCCTCCAAAGAGAACAGCAAGATGCAGAGGGATTGTGGGGGATCAAAGGGCTCAAAGACTCTCTAGAGTCTACCACAGAAGATCTGTGCTTCTGGATACTTACTCAAAGTGAACAGTGAATGTTTTGGAGTTCACATCCAGGTGCATGCATTCACTTGCATGCTCTGTAGGTGGTACTCCCCTCAGTCTTAGAAGCAGAGCAAGAATTATTTCAAGGGGATTCTATTCAGTTCTGAGAGTCATTTGTGAATAGGAATAACCTGAGAAGTTTAACATACAGCACATGAATCCTGAAAACAAGGGGCACTAGGTTTTAGTCTTACAAAATGCAACACAAATATAAAGTACCAAAACAAACAAAGCCAACCATGGTAGAAATTTTGTCCATATCTATATGAAGTGCATAAAAAGACCAGGAATAAACTAAATGTACAGTGAAGACATAAACTGATATAAAAATAAAATACATGTAGTTAACAGCTGTAAACTTCCCATATGCTAATAGCAGATTTATTACTTGCACATGGACAATGTCTTCTATAGCCTTCATTTAAGGTTTGGGATTTCAAATGCCAGTAATTTATATTAACAAGCAGTGGAGCATCACCAGGTTGGTGTGCAATAGAATGTCAAATTAAGTCTGCTAAAAGGCATAGATGAGAAATATAATCTAGCATTTGGGCTGCAAGGGAAATGAAATCTCAACAAAGCTTGTGTTGCTGATCAAACAATAACAGCTGCTATAGTGATTGTATCTTGTTACAACAGAAGTAGGAAGAGTTGCAGAAAGAAATAACAGGACAAATTGATGCCTGGTGTTATTCCACTGGCTCCATTACAGATACACCAAGGACAAATTTGTCCCACACAGTTCAGTGGCTAGTGAAGGATTCGGTACACTGAACCTTATTGGAATTGTATTTCCATTGCAGCTGAAATCTATTTGAAATATTGAGTACTGCTGGACAGGGAAAGAAAAGAGGAGGAAAATGGAGAAGTAGCAGATAACAGGAAGAAAGATGACAAATTGGAGATATGGGAAAGGGGATAATAGGGTTGAGTATTAGGAATATAATTACTCAGATGTCAGGAAGGCCTGGACAATTTGTCCTTAGGTAGGAAAGCTGAAAGAAAGGATGAAAATAAAAAGGTAAAAAGGATAACACCTCAAATTTCCACCAGCATTAGAGCAATTTTTAGAGTCCATTGGTCTTAGAAACATTTTTAAAAAGGAGACTATAAACTGCAACATTTTTCAGTGTCCAATTATCATAGACTATCAGGGTTGGAAGGGACCTCAGGAGGTCATCTAGTCTAACCCCCTGCTCAAAGCAGAACCAATCCCCAGGCAGATTTTCACAGTTCCCTAAATGGCCCCCTCAAGGACTGAATTCTGGGTTTAGCAGGCCAATGCTCAAACCCACTGAGCTATGCCTCCCCCCTACAAAGGAGGGAAATTGAAAGGTATGGCACAGGCTGCACAAATACATCCAAGAGAAAATCTCTTATTGGCAGCAGAAATGGTTTCAAATCCTTTGGATGCTGCTCCACAATCCTCTGCAGACAGAGGCATTCCAAGTGACAGAGTCAAGATGATGAGCTGCATGTTTACACCCCCACCGGGTCCCAATCATATACATTATAGCAGTAGAAGAAATTATAATACTAAAGAATTATTTTCCTAAAGGAAATGGACCCTTTGTATTTCTGTTCCTCCTAGAAGGAAGATTGTTATTGGGCTTGATGCAGGAATTATTGGGTGAAATGCTATTGTCTGTGTTATGCAGAAAATCATCTATGGACTATCTAAACTATGGTAGATCATCATAATTGCCTTAAAGGTCTATCAACAATCTGCATTAGGTAAGGTGAAGAATTAGCTGAACAGGGGAACCCCTTAGAGACAATACAGAAGTGCATCAGTCCTCCTTTAATTGTGCCTCTGTGCACCAGTTTCATATTGGGTATAAATCTCCATAAAGATCAGAGTTTGGCCACTGCTATTTTAGAAGAACAGAATCTCAGCATAAAGTTTACAGATGTTGCATTGCCCTTAAAAGGGCATGGTTTTTAAACTTTTAGAAGGGAACAACTGGTTTCTCACTATAACTGAAATTTTCAACTTCCATCAAATTCATCCCTTTGTCTTAGCCATTCTACAAAAGTAAATAATTATCTGCTGAAAAACATTGTTAAAAATATGAACCCACAGATCAAAAAGTCTTACTCCAAGAGTCAGGAAACCACATAGTAAAGTCCCAGCCCTTCCGGAACTTATATAAAGAGAGTTCCAGGAAATAACAGTTCACCTGTATTGTACTGCTGTTAATTCGGTTGAAGCATTAAAGCCAAAGATAAAGTCTGCAACTCTGATGTGCATACCATGTGTTTCACTTAAGGATGCATGATGAAAAGTCAGTAGTACTAAGCAAACAGTAGTAACCTTGGCACCCAAATCTCTTTTTGCCAACAAAGCAGTAAAATCAGGCTCACTAGTAAGGAGACCTCCATGTTCAGTGCCAAACCACACATAAAGGGAGGCTATATTGATCTCTTGTCCTCTGATTAAGAAATCCACATTTACCTTTAGCATCCAAGAGAAACCTGACTTCTCATTGATAAACCAATAGACCTGGAATACGCTTTTCAGGCCTTCAAAATGATAGCTGAAGACCCTGGATTGCCCAGGGTACATCACAAATTTAAAATGTATTTTTGTGTTGCCTTCTTGTAAATTTTGTAATTTACTTATATTCCAAGCATTGTATTTCATGCAAATCAAACTTTCAAACACTGAATGAACCTTAAACAGCAAGTATACCCACAATTTTGCAAACAGTGTGACTGTCTATAAAATGTGTAGCCTGGGTCTTGCCTTCCATATCGAAAGCTAATTCTGCAATTCCAGAGGGAAGAGCATAAAAGGCACTAAATATTACATCCTATTTTTTTTTTTTAAAAGAATCTGTTGTATTATATTTTTCCCAACATCAACTGTATGGCTGAACATACTTTAGCTATCACCATACTTTAATAACATTTTACATTTAGAAGAACTCAGAAATTATACACAAGAACTAGACCATCCCAAATTGCGTGTACATGCACACACATACAATCCAATGACGTGCTGGTTAACTTTTATTATTAAAGGTATGATTCCTAAAGTGTTCTGGTCTTAAGTTATCCTGCCTTTTGATAGGTGGCACATATCACAGCATCTCTTTTTAAATCTAGGAATGTAACAATAAAACCTGCTTCATTCCACATGTAAATGAATCCTCCTCCTGTAAAGGTCACAGACATTGTTAGCTCAAGGGAGCAGAACTAAGATTTCCTCAGAGCTATTCCCACCTCAAACATTTAGATAGTGTGTGATCAAAAATGCCCCAAACTAGCTGGATAGGAGGTCACCATAATACCAGATTAAAAAAATACAGTAAACCTGAAATCCAGTCCCCATCAACCAGAGAAAAAAGAAGTATCTCTGTGTATACACTTAGGTTTTCAAGGCACTTCAGATACCATGGTAATGGATGCTATATAAAGGACCTAGATTAGACAGGGACATCACTGAGATTTAGGCCTTCAAAATCCACTGTCCCCAGTTCCTTCCCACCAGAGGAGGCAGTGCACTGCTGCAGGGAGACTCAGCAACCAAGACCTCCTGAAAAAGTGTGATCTAACCTTAAGCGAGGTTTAGGGTAATACCCATCATTCAGCTTTTAAATTAAGTCCTTTGGCAGTTGAAGGACTTTTGATCCACCTGCACAGGAGACATTTATATCCTGGAGGCAGCTGGTATATTCTGTAGCATTAAAAGGGAATTATTAAGCAATAATGCCCAGTGCAGAGGGCACTTCCTGGCTGTTAATGACCATCTGGATGAGTTGAGGGTCAGAGGTGAAAGCAGCTAGTCATTAATTGTCAAGAAATGCTCAACCCAGAGGTCATCATTTCTATCAGAAGTCAAGAAAACATAGAACATCAAGAAAATGTTTACTTGTGTGTTGGAAAATTAAGTCTCTCGGAGAGAGAGAGCAATATCCATGGCAATTTTTCAATCCTTCACAGAGTAGGAGATGGTATAGGTGACCCCAAAGGCCTTTTCCATGCTACAAATATCCTAGCAACTAATGGTGTAGCAACAGGGCTGCCCGGGGGGGGGGGGGGGGGGGGCGGGGGGGGAGGAAGCGCCACTAGAGTTTTTTGGGGCCCCTGGAGCAGGGTCCTTCACTTGCTCCAGGGGCCCTGGAAAACTCTCACAGGGCTCGGGCCCCCAGAGCTGCTTCCGCTTCAGGTCTTCAGCAGCAATTCGGCGGTGGGGGGTCCTTCTGCCCCAGGACCCGCTGCTGAAGACCCCAGGCCTCCTGAATCCTCTGGGCGGCCCTGTGTAGTAACCAACAGGCAAGAAGAACTTATTTCTTCAAGGTGCCTTGTGCATAGTCTCCCACTTGCAGGATCTCTCTCTCTCTGGTACCACAGAGCTTAAAGGAACCTTCTTGAAAACAGTGCTTTGATTTGTTTTTTCTAAACCAGACTTCCCTGTGTTAGTTTTACTAGTACTTGGATAGTTTTAAGGAATTTTAAGCACTTAGACTTTTCACCATTGCAGAAACTAGATTCCGCCAGGCCTTCAATATCAAGAGGCCTTTTTAGTTTTTATTTGGCGAGAACTAAGGCCTTTTATAGTCTTTGGGCATTAGTGTAAAGGGAATGTTGTTTCCACTCAGTGCCGGTGATTATGCACAAAGTCCTGCTCTGCTTTACCTAGGGTGACAGTACCTGAGGGTTTTAGGGCTAAGGCAGTACTAATAGTCTATCTTCATAGTGTTTCCATTTTAGATATTTGGATGGCTGCTACTTGGAGTTCCCCTCACACATTGACACAACTTTGTTGTTCTCTCTTGACTTGGCATCTAAATCTGATATGAAAATTCCCATTCTGTAATTATTATTTTTTTAATTTTTTTTTAAACATAGAAATCCTTAACCCACCCTCTTGGGGGTTGCATTACTTGCTGAATTCACACAAGTGGGAATATCATAGATGAAAGAGAGATTATGAACTATCAGCAATTCTTCCAGCACGATACCTCTGCATAGTCACATTACCTGCCTGCCTTTCAGTCTTCTTGGAGTTTTGATCTCAGTCATAGGACTTTTGGGTTTAGATGGGCATCGTGAAGACTCTTAGTCCCAGCTCTGAACAGCCAGCACTGCAAAGCTGTGCTCATACAGTTCCATTAAGCAATACTTTTCTACAAGGTTCTTGAAGCTCAATAATATCAAGGAGAGTATTTCTCAAATGCGAATAGAAACAAACTCAAAACTTTTCATATCTCAATACTATAAACAGGTTTAGAACTGACTGTATTTCAAAATAAGCCAGTCCCTACTACATATTTCATTAACAACAACTAGTATCAGCATCTTTACTATTAAAGAATTCACTGTTTTCTACCTGGGGTAAGGATCATTATCACAACAGACCTAATGATATCTTTGAAGGGTCTTAACTAATATACGAACATATGTGTGCACTACATTTCTCTGGAAGGCCTAAGGGAGGTAACATGAAACAAGGAGAAGTCTCTGGAATATTTTAGGGAATGTATTTTCCTGTGGTCTGTATTACTTGTTAATAGAATTTAATCATAAAACTGTCTTTGCATTCCTAGCACCATTCATCCAAGCTTCTGAATATCTGAAAGCACTTTACAAACATGAAATGAATTTAGTCTCAACATCCTTGTGAGGCAATTCCTTACAGATTTAGGAAACCGCAGCATGAAGCTATTAAATGTCAATGTCACATACATTAGGAAGGCACCACAAATAGTTCACAAGTTCACTCACCCCTAGGCACCCCCTCATGGCCAGGTATGGCAGCAGCTGATTGCTCCATTCCAATGGTTCCTCCCTCAGTGACTTGGCCCTCTGGGTGGGACACCATCTTGAGCCCCCTCTTCTGGGGTCATAACTGTTCAACTGAAAGTCCTCAAAATATCTTAAAAAATCCTCCTTCCTCTCTAGGGCTCTTCCCCAACCTGTCTTTGACTCAGCCAGTAGTCCCCTTGCTAAAATCTGTAAAACTTGTGGTGGGCTTCTATGCCCCTCCACTGGGGCCAACAGGAGAACCCAATCCCATCCTCTACTCCAGGTCCATGTACTGAACAGCTAGGTCTCCTCCATTACATACACAACAGTTTTCCCTAGACCACTTCCTACCCCACCTTTTAAATTACCCTCTGCATCTCTGCCCTGTTTGGTATGGGTCTCCACCTGCAGAGCTTTCGTACACTCAGAGCTTTCTATCAGCTGTCTTTCCAAACCTTTCCCCAGCTGGGCTTTATCACCACTTAAGCCTGGCTCTTGTGCCCATTACTGCTACCACCTTCCGCTCTTTATGGGGAAATGCCTGATTCTCTGTAGGTAGGGCTCATTTTGTAACCAAGTCAGCTTAGCCCCAGGCTCTCCCACTCAGGAGGCAAGCCACCTTATTACACTGTGCCTCCCACCTTTCCTCTCTGTACCTTAACCACATGATCTCCTCCTTTGCAGGCTTCTGCCTGATTTGACTAGTTAGGTGATTCAAAAGCACAGCTCCTTTCTGTCAGGCCAGACAAACTGGAAAGAGTAACTCCGACCCATCACTGCCAAGGAACCTGTAGCAGTGCACATGTAAGGGGACTGTTATCCCCTTACTAACATTCAGTGGGGATGTTTGGTTGCTAGCTCCCAGCACTAAAAGGGGAGGGGTCAATGGCAAATCAGGACCCTGAGACTGACAGTCCCCAGGAACAATGGCGAGAGGCCAATGCTCCAGGTCAGCCTGATTGACAGGGCGGGCAGGCTAATCAAAGAGACAGAAGGCCAGGGTGGGTCCCATCCTCAGTGTGAGCTAGAATTGCCTGGGTCAGATAGAGTGGGCCCAAGCTAAGCTGCTAGGAGCAGAGCTGCAGCCCAAAAAGCCAGAGCGCAGCCCAGAAAGAGCAGACCTGCCCTAGGAGGGGAGCTGCAGCAACCAGAGCCAGAGGGGCTAGACAAGCAGTCCAGGAAGCAGGTGAGAGCTGAGAGAGAGTTACAGAAGCAGCCTGCAGAGCAGACCTGCAGCAACTGGAGCCAGAGCAGCAGCAGCTGCTGTGCTGAGGCAGTCCGGAGCTGGGTGTGGTGAGCAGCTGGGGAGAGTGAGGGGGACCCTGGGCAGTGGGCCCAGCACAGGGAGATGCCTCAGCCAAGAGGCCCTGCAGGCCAGACTTGGAGGGGGATTATAACCCTGACAGAGTGGGGGTGATATTGGGGAG
The DNA here is from genome assembly GCF_025201925.1 of Gopherus flavomarginatus. Classification (NCBI taxonomy): domain Eukaryota; kingdom Metazoa; phylum Chordata; order Testudines; family Testudinidae; genus Gopherus; species Gopherus flavomarginatus. Next base: position 108,536,742 of record NC_066623.1, on the reverse strand, counting down.
AAGGGTTCTGCCACCCAGAGCCTGAGTGTGGCCACCGCCAGAGCAAGTGTCCAACCCCCAGTGTCCCTGCAGCACAGCCAGGGCCTGAGAAGGAGGCCTGGGACCTACAAAGAATGGACTGTGAACTTCCCTGACATTCTACAGAGACTGTAATGTTCTCTGCCACAGAGCAGAGTGATGTGTTTTCCTTTAACCTTTTCTAGTTTTCCTTATTCTTTTTTTAAATTAATAGTTAATTAAATAACTTGTATTTGCTTTAAATTGTATGATGTGATCAGTGGGTCAGGGAGGTGCGCAGTGCAAAGAGTACCCTGGAGTAGGGACACCCTAGCCCCTGTCCTAGATGACCACAGCAGGGTTGGGGGTTGAGCCTCCCAGGAATCCTGGGCCCAGCCTTGTTGGGGTTACAAGGACTGTGCCAGACAAGAGAGTGGAAGGGCAGTCCTCAAGGGCAGGGAGGCCTCTGGGTAAAGGCAAGTGGGAGTGAGGACTCAGATCCTTTCACCAGCCCACTTCACCGGGGTAGTGCAGAAGCCAGGAAAGTTCCCCACAGTAGCAGGACCATTCCCCTGCTTACACACAGCAGGGCTCCCTTAGCTCCTGCCTCTGCTAGGTCCACAAAGTCACTCTGAGACCCTGGGGTTAGTAACCACAGATGCAGTTTATTTACAGGCATGGTCCCACCACCCTTTCACCATATACAGTTGGCCCATCACCATCTGCAAGCAAAAAAAAAAAAACTGCTTCCACTCCCTGCCTTTCTTTCTGCTCCTACCATCCCCTTAGGCTTTTATGTAGCCCCAGGCTAATTAGGCAACAGCTGTCTCTGCTTCCCCAATTAGGGCCAGATTATCTCCAGCCAGCTCTAATCTAGTCCCCTAAATGGGAGCTAGCATGACAGAGATTAATCAGCAACCCTTTGCCCAGCACCCTGTCACAGAGCCCCTATGATTTGTCTACAGTAGGATCCAAATTGAAATTTTAAAACAATACCTATGATGCCTTTAGGGAGCAGCAGGTGGCTTTCTAAATGATAAAGGAAGGTCTCAACTATCCCTGCTGCATTTGTACAGCAGGGGGGTTCTCCCAGCAGAGAAACTGGGATCTGGAGCTGCCAGCCCAAAAGGATTCTGAGGGCCAAAGGGGAGTGACACTTCATCACACCTTCAAATAAAAGCCCAAACAACCTCTACTATGGCATTTAACATTCTGAGGAGACTGTGAAGTATTTTGACATAAGGAGCTTCTCCATATGATTCCTTTCTACCCCCAAATTATTCACAAAGTATGGAGCATCTTCCTCATGTTCAAGACTGTTGACATCCCATGGGGATTGTTGTATCTGGAAGATTGCCAGCTCAGATGGACCCAGTTCTGCCATGTCATCAATATATTTAAGGGCATATTTGTGTAAAACAAAATACTCAGCATTTCATAACTAGAAGTGCTAGAGTTGTGCAAAACTGTCATGATGGTAAAGTCAATAGGACTACTTGCAAGAGTAATATTCACTGACAAGAGTTGGACTTCCACCACTAGACCCTTTATAGGCCCCCTTGTATTTCTTCATAATAAAATAGTCCTGTTTTTTATTTTTAATTTTAAGAAACAGATAAACTAAAAACACCTTTGAGGAAGTGTAGGATTTTTTTTTTTTTTTTTACAAAGGCAAAATTTTCAGTTTGAGATTTCCTTTAAGTATTTTTTTTAACATTAATATGTTTAATGATGCTCTATCTGGTTCACATATGGAATGTCATAGAGAGTTTAGTATATTTTTATGCAAATACAGCTGTGCAAACTAATAACTGAAATCTGCATTTTTTTCACATTTGCAGCATATTATACACATTTGTAATCTTTACTGTTTGTAACTTACATTAGCTTCTCTTATCCATAAAACAAAGCTCAGGTTATATTGCCTGCTGCTTAAATTTTTCTGCAAACATCAAAGCTCGACATTTAAATAAGCAACTTAATGTATACATTTTTATTCAGTTCAATATTCTGAGCTCTTGGTTGGAATAAGTATTCTGCAAGATGATTGCATAGAAACATACCATTTAGAATATGAATTGGAATATTCTTTCAATAATCTTTTCAGGAGGGATGATGTGATATTGAGATTAGGTTCTGCATATAATCAATTTGATGTCTGTACTCATATACCTGTATAACTATTCTTTTATAAAATTTGTATGAAAAAGCCCAGCAATCAAATATTTTTGAACATACGTGGTGGGCAGCTACATACTCCAATCCGTTGGAAAAATGGTGTCAGTGAAAATAAGAGACTGTTGGGTGCGCTGCAAACCACTGAGTTTGTTAAATTCATCATAACTATTGTCATTATTTTGAGGACAGAAAATACCGTAGAACCAGTCTTTCCACAACTGCTAAAAGTGTGAGCAGAAGGTTCTATCCAGTACCCTACATTCAATCTAGGTTTACAGGTTGATTCCTCTTGAGCTGTAAAGATTTGCATAATCCTTAAAATGGTCTGATATATAGATTACCTACATTTTCTAAATTTCCTCACTATACATTTAAGACGTAGATAACTGGTAATAATATAGAGGAATGGGTAAGATGATGTGAGATTGTGCCCATTAGATAAAGGAAGATGTTGCAGCTGGTGTGTGTGACGGTATTTAAGGAGTGCAAACATGTATTATGCAAACACCACAGGATAGCATACTTTGTTTTATATAGAACTATTTTGGATACTTTTGTTGACTTACTTGTATCTATTTGGAGTTATGCTTGATGAATAGAAGCAGAGTACTATGGGAGCTCTGCAGGACTTCACTTATGATAGCTAGCTGCTTAGAAGATGAGCTTATAAAGTTTGTAAGTGTTCTGTATTAAGTGAATTTTTCATTGGTGAAAGGTGTGGATTGGCATACCTCTTACCCATAGATAGGTCCCTTCAAAATTCATGGTCCATTATGGGCAATTTCACAGCCAGAGGATTTGAAAATTGGTCAATTTCATGTTTTCTGATGTTTAAACCTGAAATGTCCTGGTGTTATAACTGTGGGGATCCCAACCCAAAAGGGGATTGGGGTGGGTCACAAACCTGTTGAAGGGAGGTCATGGGATTGCCACCCTCACTCCTGTGCTGCCTTCAGAGCTGGACAGTGGGGAGGAGGGGCTGCAGAGCTATCTTCAGCCAGGAGAGATACCCAAAAGCAGCCCTGCATGGAAAGAGCAAGTCCTGTCCTGCCCCAGCCCTGCCTGTCCTAGCATCTAGGAGCTTCCTTTGCTGGGACGCTCCCAGAAGCACAGGGAAGATTGGATCCAACTCCGCAAGCCTCCTCTAGCTGCCCAGTCCCAGAGCATCCTGCAGCAGGAGGAGGCACCCAGAGGTGGGTCTGGTTCCCTTTCCACCCCCCCTCCCCCAAAGTAGTTGTGCAGGGGATGGACAATTCCTGTCCTTCCGGAGATACCTTTGCTGGGGCAGTCCTAGGAACAAGGGGACATTGAATTTCAGGATTTGATGTGGAGGTGCTTATTTCATGGTGCCTGGTGCATTTTTCATAGCCATGAAATTGGTAGGGCCCTACCCATAGACCACAGTAGGAAGTGTATGGTTCCCTCCACTGTCACCATCAACCTGCCTCATCCCTGATCTGCAGGAACCACATCTGCAGGTGAAATCTTAGTTCAGCCCAATGAACAATTCAGTCCTTGACCTGTGTAGTGTCACTACTGACAAGGATGCCAATAACTACCAATGAGGTATGTTTCAATTATACTATGGCTGGGTCTACAAAAAGGACTGGACTAATTCCACAAATGCATTTCACACAGACCACCAAAAGAAAGTGTCTGGATAACAATATGTTAGTACACCACTTACAATATTAATATCTTGCTCTTATAAGGCCTGATCCAAATCCCACTGAAATCAGTCCTGCAGACTTGAAAGGCTTTTGATCAGGCCCACATAGCATTTTTATCAGTAGATCTCAAAATACTTTACATAGTGGGGTAAACATTCTCAGCTTAACTTTACACATGATGAAATAGAGTCAGACAGAGGTTAAGTGAATTGCCCAAGGTCAAAAAGCAGTGAGTTGTACAAGGAGGAAAGGAACCCAGGTATCTCCAAATCTCACACTTCAATCTATTACACCACGACTGCCCCTTTACTGGTCTCTGACAAAGGTGATGCTAAAGATAGAGATGGCTAAAATGAGAAATCTGAGTCATACACCAACCCACTGATTCCAGCTCAAATGCAGTTAAAAGACTTCGAAGTTCATGTTTTCTCTGTCAGATATGTTCTGAATGGACATTCTTATTGTTCTCTTACTTGTAGACTACAATATACAATACTTCTTACGTATTTGTGCAAGTTTGAAGAGGACTTAAGGTAGAAGGGAATAAAGGCTTGTGTACACACAAAAGATGTTAACTATACAAGTATATTTAAAGTGGTACAACCCCCTCAAATGTGGAGGTAGTTATGCCAGTATAAAGGTGTTTGTCAGTACAGCTTATTCCCATATGGCTCCTTTCTAATGGAATGCCTGCATCCATGATAGGGGTTGCATCTGTGTAACTATTTTGATTAAAGACTAAAACAAAATAAAACCACACTTCTAACCCAAACAGGTAAATTAGTACAAAAGATGTGTGTCAACCAGACCTAAGAACTAGAAAATATTGTGCAAATTTCCTCTGCCTTAAAATTCCTGTAATGTGGTTGAAATAGGGTGACCAGAGGTCCTGATTTTATAGGGACAGTCCCAATATTTGGGGCTCTGTCTTATATAGGTGCATATTACCTCACACCTCTGTCCCAATTTTTCACACTTGCTGTCTGGTCACCCTGGGTTGAAATACATTTGGGATACATATTTCTAATATTTCACTGACTGCACAGATATTGACCCTAGTGAAGTCAGCACAATTCTATGATTTATTTTTTATATTTATAGGAACAAATGTATTTATTTATAGAAGGGTACTCATCAGTGTAGTGCAACTTCACTTTGTATCCGTTACTGGCCTGACTTTTCTGAAATGCTGAGCACCCTCAGTTTCCAGTGACTTCAATGGAAAATCATGTATAATCAGCATTTCTGAAACATCAGACCTTTTCTTTAGCATCCAGATTTGAAGATTTTGGCCCTAGTGATTTATTATGCCAAATTATCTCTTGGCAATAAAAAAAAAAAAGTTCCATAGTTTAACCTTTTGGATGATATATAAATACACATACAGACATCCCTAGAAGGCATTTTTGTCTGACAATCTGGAAAGTGCCAACATAATATATGGTCAATAATTCAACAGTTTGTTAAACTATACAATCAGAAAGAAAACAATTCATATTCCATTTGGACTGAAAGAGCAGCAGAATTTCAAATTCCTGAATGGGATGAGGAGTTCCAAATCAGATGCTAATTGACTCCAGGAACCCCTACCCACCTATGGAGCACATTCAGGTATTATTGTGGGAATTAGACCACATAGATCAGCATCAGATGATCACAAGCGAGCGTAAGTCAACAGGACAAGCTAAAGACATTTTGGCAATATTCTTAAATTGGTGGAATGTAGATTTAATGACAGTAAAGACATGGGATTAATATGTTAGACCAAAATCTAACAAAAAAATGAATGAGTGTCCAGATCTCACAAGCAATTGTTCTCTTTCAGGTGTGGAGTTGTAGTGTGCATATGATTGTGGCATTTGAAAAATATTTAAAGCAGAAATTAGCCCCCCAACCTGCATTCTCCACCCCTCTCAGATTTTGACATTTGAGTGTGTAGGTCTGGTTTTTTGTTTTTGTTTTAATCCTTCTGATTACCTCTGTGGAAGAGCTTTGGATCATTCATCCAGCATTAGCAGAGCTGGTGGACATTTGGCCAAAAAATATTATCCTTCCACAAAGTGAACTAGTCATTTGTATATGTGTGTAAAATGTTTGACTGGACTTTGACACAATATTTTAAACCAGTCATTTTCATTGTCAAGTGTAATTTGAAACAAAATTAAAATTGTTGTTAGTTTCAAATCACATATTTTGGTTTTTTTTTTAATTTTTGTTTTGAGTTTCAGTTTGCCCCACCAGCACCACACTCTCTCATTTTTTTACTTCATCTTCTACTGGAAAAAAAGTCTGAAAGAGAGAGTAAAAAAAGCCCTTCCACATTTTTGACCTTTTTCACCTGGAAACATGTGGAGGTGGGAGAAAGTGTTACTTCTCTCACTTCTAAAAAAAAAAAACAAAAAAAAAAAAACTTTCTACACATTTCCAGTTGAAAAAAGTGGAAGTGGTTTTTAATCTACTTTCTCAATTTTTTTTCTACAACTATTTCCAGATGGGAGAAATGATTTTTAAAAAAATACTTTTCCAACTTCTTCCAGTGGGGCAGAGAGTCAGCGAAGGAGGAGGAGGTGAGGGCTGAAGGTAAGAAATTAAAAAATCCAAAACCTGAAAACCAAAATGAAGCGAAAATTTCTAGTAGGATTGTTTTGTTTTGAAATTTCCTGTAAAAATGGGGGGGAAATAGTTAAAAAATGTTTTGTGGGGGGAAATAATTGATGAGCTCTAGTTATTAGTGTGGGCGTCTTGCAGCTCTGTCAGGACTACATGTTCACTTTACTAAATAACGGCATAGATTAAAAATTTAGCATTTTGTAAAGAAAAAGTCACAAGGGCCTGCTTTTGGGGTGTAATGTGCTGTGTTGTGCCACTCCAGACCACACCAGACTGCTGGTGGAATCTGGGCATAAGCCAGCGTATCTGGCGCTGGGAAGATTAATGTAGTGGCATGAAGCTCATGTAGTGGCTAAACTACCGACTTTCCTGTTGTTGTCTGAGGCTGGCTGAGTCCTACACCTACTGATCAAAGGCTCTCATATCAGCTGTTTGGAGCCATTGCTAGCCAGAATACACAACAGCAGCCTTCAGACTGCTCTAATCTACAACTGAGAAGTAGCCCATCAGATAGGCGGTTTATGATTGCACGGACACAAAGGCCACTATACACCCCATTTTTCTCAGCTGTGTCAGGTACTCCTCAGCCATGGCCAAGGATCTGGGCCAGAGTGCTGCTAAATAAGATCAGTCGAGAGGAAAATGGTTATACAGTAAAATATTGTTAGCATTAATCTGAACTATCATTGTTAGAAGAACTGCTAAGGAACAAAAGAGAAAACCAAGCAAAGCAACCAGCAGCAACGACAGCAGTGACGCTACTGGTCAGCCAATGAAATTATTTTGAACTGCTGACCTTTTGTGGTTCATACACAATTTAATTTATGTATAAACTCATTTGCACTCTGGGATCCAAGTCTCCATGAAGATTACCAATAGTATTTCTCCTCAGACCAACGCCACTCCATCTTTTTTTTATTTCGGAGGGAGCTTTTGATAAGGTCACTTCATTAATGCAGGTCTCGATTGTTGAGAAGGCACTTGGTAGTTTATTTAACTATTTCACTGTGAAATGATTTATGAGAGAGAAGCTTTCCACTTTTTTTTATCTTTGACTGATCATTTCAGCATACATAACATCAAATCCCAGGGGATGCAGCTCAAATCCCTGATAGCTTCTGAATGACCCAGAGCACGGTCTCTCAACCCAGGGCCGGTGCAAGGATGTTTCGCACCCTAGGCGAAACTTCCACCTTGCGCCCTCCCCCCCCATACCCCCGCCCTGAGGCCTGCAGCCGCTCCCCCCCTCCGCCCTGAGGCGCCCCCCTTGCAGCAGCTCTACACCCCCCACCCTCCACCCTGAGGCACGCCCCAGCTCATCCCTGCTCCGCGCACAAGCACGAGCACCCCAAGCATGCCGTTGCTGCTTCACTTCTCCCACCTACCAGGCTTGCAGCACCTAAGCTGACTGGCGCTGCAAGCCTGGGAGGCGATAGAAGTGAAGCAGCTCACCCCTGCCCCACCTCCTCCCCGAGCACGCCATGGCTGCTTCACTCCTTAGGCACCCCAAGCCTGGGAGGCAAGAGAAGTGAAGCAGCCACGGCATGCTCGGGGAGGAGGCGGGGCAGGGGTGAGCAGGGGCGGGGAGTTCCCCTGCGTACCACTCCCCCCTTACTCGCTGTAGGCGGCCCTCCCCATGTCCCCCTGCCCCAGCTCCATCCGCCTAAATGCCAGTGGCGACTGGGGTGGCCAAAGATCCGGCCACCACGTCACTGCCGAAGAAAATGGCGCCCCCCAAATCCTAGCACCCTAGGCGACCTCCTAGGTCACCTAAATGGTTGCACTGGCCCTGTCTCAACCTTTTTTCTTTCTGAGACCTGACTCCCCGCCCCACTCAGCATGCTATAAAAACTCCAAGGCCCACCTGTGCCCCAATAACTCTCTGCGTATCCAGTAGATTAAAAGCCAGGGTTGGCATTAGGGGGTAGCAAGCAGAGAAATTGCCTGGGGCCCCACACTGCAGAGCCAGCAAAGCTAATTTGTTCAAGCTTCGGCTTCAGCCCAGGGTGGTGGGGTTCAGACTTCAGCGAGTCTAACACTGGTCCTACTCTCTGGTTTATTTTGGCGGCCCCCTGAAACCTGCTCGCAGCCCCCCAGTGGACCCTGGATGCCTGGTTGAGAACCACTGGTCTAGAGACGTAACACTAGAAACTGGTGTTCTCCACTACACAATGCTTGACAGTTTCCTCCTGACTACATCATTTCTAGAGAACATATTAATAATGTCTTTCATTTTTATAGTCCCCTATATCAGAGGATCTCTAAACACCTTATTTATAACTGAACCTCACAACAACTTTAAGTTAGGTATTATTATAGCCAGAAGGGGAAACTGAGATACCAGAAGGTTAATAGTTTTACTCAAGGTCACTAAGCAAGTCAGTGACAGATCTGGGATCCAGGCACTGTGACTTCTGATTTCCTGCTTTCACCACTAAATACGTTCCCCTGCTGTTTACAGTTTTTACTATAAACCAACTGGTGCCCAACCCAAGAGCGTAGCTCCCATATTATGAGATTAAGTAAAAAGAAAAAAGAAAAAAAAAAGTACATTTTTTCTTGCCTCTGTTGCTTTTTAATTTTAAGTGCTTTTGACCTACAAGCTTCATTTTGCTTTTGTTACCTTTTTTTTTTTTTTTTTTTTTTTTTTTTTTTTTGGGAAAAGCACATAGTCCTCTAATGGCTCACTATGAAAATAAACAATAATGTCTGGATTACAACAGATTCTGGAACTCTGGCCATAGTAAATTAACTGGCTGGCAAAATTACAAATGCCAGTAGCTGATGTAGTATTTTATATTATGTTGCCTAGATTTTATGAGAGATTTTAAAGCCTTCTGTGCTTTTTCCTGTATGTGTTTGCAGCTTGTCAATCAATCCATTAATTAGATATTAAATTAGCAGAAAGGTCCTTGAAGGAATTTAAATATACATTTAGTTTCTTTTCACAAATCTCCAACACCACAATATGTACAAATAGAGAACAGTTTCAAAGGCAATTAGGCACCTCTACAGTTTCTTACTAGAAAACTTTCTGTTCCTGGGATTATTGTTAGAAATCAAATTGTTTTGATATGCAAATTTACACCTATATGGCTCAAGAACCCTCTGACACCACAACTGTGCTAACTTTAATAATTGTGAGGAACTCTCAGTACAGTTTTTTTATTTCTCTTTGGTCTTCATATATGATAAATCATTAAGCTCTGAACATACAGTAACAAAATATATTGTGTATGATCTATACTATTTTACATTGTGAGTTTGACCTGATGATGTTGATTGAGATATCCAGTTATATATCAGCATAAACATATGCATCACTGTGTAAACTTTTCTGGATAAGGGAGGTTTGCATTTTATAATCTAAACAATCATGCTAACACTTGCTACTAGATATAGCATTCGCTACCGTGAGTAGCCCTATTGAAGTTATATGCTGTTTTCAGGACTACAATATTAGGCTTTGATTCTCAGTCTTAAGCCCATGTACAATTTTGATATCAGTGGGACTATCCCATGTACAAAGTCACTCTGCTTGATTTTTTTTTTTTTTTTTTTTTTTTTTTTTTTTTTTTGCAGAATTAGGGCCTTAGATTGTAGACACTTTGGGCTTTAAGGAAAACAAGACATAGGACACCAGTTCTCATGTGAGAGAACATGTGAAACAAGTACAAGTAAAGGTTCCTTGCAGAAGTGGGTTTTAAGAAAGGATTTAGATCAAAGGGCAATTGGAGGACAAAAATTTGGAGACTAATCAAGTGTAGGTGTCTGCATAATTACAAGGCATGGAACACAGCAAGGGAGGAGTATATGGAGCAGAAGGGAGAGGAGATAATTGCAGAGATGTTTCATTGGCTAAGATAATATTATGTAGGATTTTGACATGAGGACAAAGAGCTTGACATTAATGCAGCAAAAGACAGGAAGGCAATGGAGGGATTTCATGAGAACACTGTAGATATAAGCAGCACTTTTAGGTGGCACTTTGGTTAAGTCAGAACAGAGAATAGTGAGAGATAGGAAGGCCAGAAAGAAGTCTGCAATAATCATGATGAAAGATCACTAATACATGAATAAAGAATTTAATAGTGGAGATAGAGAGGAAAGGATGTCTGACTAATAAGCATTAGGGGCATTAGTTTTATTATTTTTCAATATTTATATTTTTGTTGTACAGTTACTGCTGGATCATCTTTCCCCACCCACACCCACCCCTGAAAATAGCTTTTATATTCTCAAAAATGCCAACAGAAAAAAAATTAAGGAAAAAGAGCAATAATTTCCATATTTCTGACCCAGTGCATTCCACATCGGAGTTTCTTGACTTGCATTATTACACAAACAGTGCACATGCTCATGTTTTATTTTTAGAATATACTGCAGGCAGAAAAAGCATGTTGCAAAATACATGTTCTCTAAGAAAAAATATTACAATAATTTTAAAATAGTTCTTAAGCAATCCTTGCAAAGATCATATACCAACGACTAACATTCAACATCCTGTCATAGAACAAGCTGTAACTGAAGTAACGTACTATTCCTTAGTACAATATATAACACTGTCCTTCTTTGATCCCACTTAAAGGATAAATTTTACACCGTTGGAGGGGTCAGGATTACACAATAGAGGTATTTTGCCTAAATTATGTTGTTTCATGAATTGACAGTTATTTAACCAAATCTCTCAGCGCCAACAGAGCTGAGCAAAACAGTTTATTTGCAAGGTACCATAGATGTACTCCTAAGATCCACTGAGATCATCAGTTACTATATACCATAGCTATGGATTGCATATTTATTATCTTTTACTTATATTATGTCTATCATATCTCTTGGTGCCCTCAGAGAAATTGTAAAACACATACAAAAATCAATTCCATTGACAAAAATATCTGCAATACTAAAACAAATCTTTCTTCATCCCCCAAAGAATCCTCTCCACTTAACCCATTGCATTAGAAAAGGTCTGAGTAGATAAAAATGCCTTGCTATATTCTAGCTGAAGGTCATTAAACTGAGGTTCTGCGTAGAGCAAGTAAAATTCTATTCTGGCTAACAGGTCAGCACTGCACAAAATCCCTGATGTTGTTGTTATAATATATATATGACAAAATAAATGGAGAAATCAAAACAATAGTAAAAAATAGTTAGCTTTACAAGACTGTAAGGTCAGGAATAATATTACTGTACTAGTGTGAAAGTAAGAGCAGGTCTACACTACAGCAGGGATTGACGCTCTAAGATTGATCCACTGGTGGTCGATTTAGCAGGTCTAGTAAAGACCCACCAAATCGACTGCAGATCGCTTTCTCCTTTCAACACCCAACAGTGTAGATCCCACGGTAACTCGACCTAAAGTAAGTCGACTCCAGCTACGTTATTCACATGGCTGAGTTTCTGGTTCTTATGAAAAGAAAATTAAAGCATTTTGTTTCTTGTACATCCTTTATTTAAAATATACATACCATATAGTCGGTGAGATCCAGGCCCCATAGAAATCAATAGGAGTTTCTCTATTGACTTCAAGGATTTAACCCATTGTTCATTTGGTATTTAACTCTGTAAAGGTTTTGGGACACAATTACAAAACAAAGTTGAATTAGATTGCATCAATCCACATAATCCACCTGAATTACAAGTAACTTCCTTCATTACTGTAATAAAAACTACCATACAGCTATAGATTGAAGGAAATTAGTTTAAAACCAATAAAACAGTGAGGGATTAAACTCTTTGCCTCCCCTAACCCTTAAATAAAGGCCTGCTCTACAATAGAAAAATAGGTTGGTTTAACTACATTGATCATGGAGGTGAAAAATCCACACCACGGAGCACTATAGTTAAACTGACCTAAGTCCCCGTGTAGACAGTGCTAAGTAATGTCTACACTGAAGTGCTACAGAGGCACAGCTGTGCCTCTGTAGTGTTTTAGTATAGACAAGCCCTAAAACTAGTCCATTTCTATTCAGTCAAACCTCCATAATTCACAGCCATGCATGAGAGTAATTGACAGGTGTTAAGTGGCAACAATCATATACAGTAACATGCACATGCTACTGCATTTTTATTAATCTGAAGTGTTTACTTTTTTAATTGGAATGAAAATGGATATTGCAAACTGATAGAGATTAATTAGGTGAGACTTGTAATGGGGAGACAAAAAAGAAGAATGAGTCACTGTAGTTCCTGGTGCATTTATGTTCAGATCATTTTTCATCAGGCAGTTTGCAGAGCTGATGAACAGAAGCTACTATAACCAGCAAAAATTGTTCCATTTTCATCCAGACTCCAGTGACTAAGCCAAACTAAATCATACAACACCTAACACTGAGCACTAACAGTATGTTTATATAAAACAAACAAACAAAAAAGATCCTGAAATTTAATCAGCAATTAAGAGTCTTCCAGAAACCTAGGCAGGTCTGTCACGGCTTTTACTCTAAGAAAAGCATAAAAATAGGATGTTCTCCTATTCAAGTTGCCTAATTAAAATACATCATCAAGTAGTGCATTTTGTAAAAAACAGTATTGTCAACTCTCACAATTTTATCTAGAGTCTCAAGATATTTGATGTTTTACTGGAGTTGTGTGATTAAGAGAAACTTAGCTTTCATTAAAAGAAGGAGAAGTTTCTGGCCCTGCTTGTGGCAGAGAATAGCTTGACAGTGTGACCTGAGTGAACTATAAAGGCTCAAAAGCTAGCAAGTAAATGAGAACCCAAAAGGTATTGTTTGGCTTAAAAATTATGAGGTTTTTTTTAATCTCATGATTTTTGAGCATTTGGAGGTGGCAGTACTGAAAATAAAAATGGGAGGAAAAGTTTATAATATCTAATGAATTTTGTTAATTATACTTATTTTAAAAAAGGTGCTAATCCCTGAGGTATTTCAGTGCCATCCCCTAAGTTATGTGTGTGTCAATTCTGGAACAGAAATTTTAGTATGATTTATGTTTTTACTACAATGAAAACATTCCATGTTAGAAATTTAAACAGAATGGGCCTGATCTGCACCTGCTTCAAGGCAGGTGAGTTCACTTAATTTCAATTAAAACGATGAGGAATCCTTGTGGCACCTTAGAGACTAACAAATTTATTTGGGCCTAAGTTTTTGTGGGCTAAAACCCGCTTCATCAGATGCATGGAATGGAAAATACAGAGGCAGGTATAAATACACAGCACATGAAAAGCTGAGAGTTGCCTTACCAAGTGGGGGGTTAGTGCTTACGAGCCAATTCAGTTAAGGTGAAAATGGGCTATTCTTAACAGGGCTGGCACCAGCTTTTCTGCGGGTCCTCTCTCTCTTCCTCTTTGGCGTCAATTCGGCTCAAAGAAGAAGAGAGGGACTGCGGGATCCGCCACTGAATTGCTGCCAAAGACCCGGACGTGCTGCCCCAAGCACCTGCTTCCCACACTGGTGCCTGGAGCGGGCCCTGATTCTCAACAGTTGATAAGAAGGGGTGAATACCAAGGGAGGAGAAATCACTTTTGTAGTGCTAATGAGGCCAACGTAATCAAGGTGGCCCATTTCAAACAGTTTCAAATCCAACAGGACCACTCTCTTGCAGCTGCCCAGTCTGACTGTATCACAGTTTGTTGTTGAAAAGATCATGCAGAGCAACACAACTGCAACAAACTACAGTCCCAACAACAGAACAAAAAGCTCTGAATAATTCCAACTTCTCCCTGACTCGGAGCCAAGTGTCAAAAAAATGCTGTCATTATCATCTTCATCTATTTTATGCATTTCCCAATCCTGTGAACTATTTTCTTCCGGCAAGCCCAATACTTGCTTCAAAACAGGTTTACTACAACAATATTTTAAGCAGAAGGAAACTAACAGCATCTCTTTCTCTCTCCAGTCAAACTGCTGAGTGTTCCCCTGTTGCGCTTCTTGTAAGAGAAAAATGACCTATTTTCAATTACACACAAAGTAGTAGTGAAAATAAACCAAACTGCCGGCTGCAGTTCATCAGATATTATAGAAACCCCATCACCTGCAGAAAATGTGATACCACATATGTGGGACAGATCATAACTGAGTGCCAGAGGCTCAACAGGCACAAATTAACAGTCAGAACCAGTAAGGAGATATATATACACACTTTTCTCATTGAGTTTTAGCCAGCAATCGCTGAACTGTATTGCAAAGCAGCCAAACTACTGAGCCGATGTAGTTTAAATGAAACCTAGAACAAATTCAGTATTTTCCAAACTGGATATTAGATTCTGAGAGGATCTGGATTCCTTTAATTCTCCCTTTTAAGGGTCGGATCCAACTCTCATTAAAGTCAATGGAAAGGCTCCCCCTCACTTCAGTGAGAACTGGATCAGGCCCCAAAAGAACAAACCAAGCGTCCTGACCATTCTCTGTGATAGGCATGCAGCTGTGTGGTCCTGCCATTTGTTTTCATTTAAGAGATCCCGTTGTTTTTCACAACAGTAGGGTGTGCTAACTCAGGTGGCCTGGCCTGCAGGCTGTTTTTGCTGGTGCCACTCAAGCAGCTGCACACATGATTGCTTGGCTAGAAATCTCCACAGTTCTCTGAGGCCCACTCATTTCCCTCCTTTGTCTGGCCATCCAAGTGAGTGTTGAGGATACTGATACTGATCTGCAGGGATCCGTTCTGGTTGGGTCCCATTCTGTTCAATATTTTCATCTGTGATTTAGATAATGGCCTAGAGAGTACACTGATAAAGTGCTTTGGAGGATAGGATTAACATTCAAAATGATCAGGATAAACTGGAGAAATGGTCTGAAGTAAACAGGATGAAATTCA
Organism: Gopherus flavomarginatus; assembly: GCF_025201925.1. Taxonomy (NCBI): domain Eukaryota; kingdom Metazoa; phylum Chordata; order Testudines; family Testudinidae; genus Gopherus; species Gopherus flavomarginatus. Next base: position 108,521,506 of record NC_066623.1, on the reverse strand, counting down.
ATAAGGACAAATGAAAAGTACTCCACTTAGGAAGGAACAAATCAATTGCACACACATAAAATGGGGAATGGCTGCCTAGGAAGGAGCACCGCGGAAAGGGATCCCTGCTGACAGCCACTGTGGCTCTGCTGTGGTCTCTCTTCTCATAACCCGACCCTTCAGGCAGGTTACAATGTACCCTTTTGGGGTAACAGAAGTCCAGCAAATAAAAATCCCAAAGTCCTTACAATAAAGTCTTCTGCCCTAACTTGTGCCCCCATAGTCTTCACATCCTTCTCTCAGGGCTCTCAGTCATTGTTGTCTCCTACTCTGGGCCTCATGCTATCTCACCAATGGCCTCTCACTGCACTGAGCTCCAGTCCAGGGACTCTAAGATGTCTCCCTATTCAGCCTCTCTCAGGTCTTCTCCCTCACAACCTCTCTAGGTTCACTCTTCTTTCAGGGCTAGGACTTGCAGGGCTCTCCCCTGGAATACCTTAACAAACACCCAAACCATAAAATATAAACATAAACTTGCTTCTTCCTTCCTTGGGCTTTACTTTAGTCCCTCTCAACTTTTCCCTGCTCTATTCACCAACTGAATACCTCCCAGGGATCTCCCTCTGAGGGTCCAGTTCCTCCCCTTTGGTCAGGGCTTCCCACCAGAGCCTGTCCCATTCTGATGCCAGTCGCGTGTCCCCCAGCCTCCTGCCAGACTTCTCTGTTCAGAACAATAACTCTCCTTCTGTGCTTCCTGCTTGACCCTGCCAGTCTCTTGACTCTCTAGTTCCCGAAAATGATTGCAGGGTTCTTTTTGCTTCTCCTTACAACCCTATTCTGCTTCAAACTTCCTCTGTTTAAAGGAACCACCCAAGTATTTTCCCAGTTGGAATGCATCATTGATTAAGCCTGGCCCATCTTCCAGGTGCAGCCAGGTACCATAACTGGCCGCTCAGGCCCCCATTAACCCTTTCTGTATGGTGCCTAATACAATGGCTTCTTAATTTAACACTGGGTCTTCTAGACACTGTTAAGTGCTGCTGTAAAAGCTACAGCGAGGAAGCCATTTGGAGCATACAACACATATTACTGATCCTCCAAACCCAGGAATTATGCTACATATTTTTGAGCACCATCTACTGGTTTCTTACCTACTAACATACAAGAGTGCTCTGTGTCTGTATGTAACAGGTGCTACCACATTATCAATAAATAAAAATCTGTTGGTCAGGAGGAACTATACCAACCATCTGGACTGGTATAAAAAGTTTATGAGAGAAATGTTAAATATTCCTGTGATTTAGCCAACAGTGCTCCATGTCTCTGACTACACTAGTTCTATGCACAAAAATCACATAAAACCACTGTTTTTGCTGACCTTTGTGACCCATATTTTTAAATGTTTATTCGTATTCACTTTTTAAGGGAGAGAAATACATGTAATTTGCACTTTGGAATAAGTTGGAGGTGTCCATGAGCTGCATGCAATTTCATGGATGGCAGAATACCAATTTTACTTAAATGACAGAGCCCCCTAATGTGTCATATTTAAATGACCTACAAATAAGAGATATGAAGGCATAAGAAGGAGCAAAAAATGAACCTAAATATTTTAAACCCAGTGCAATTCAATGATATTTTAGTGTGTATTTCACTGTTTGCACCAGACTCACTCTCTGAAGTAGAAATCTTTTGCATTATGCCTCTTCAGAGTGGGCATTTCCATCAGAAGCAATGCAACGTTCTCGTGGATATATACAGCATGCCCAATCCCTTAGGGTGAAATTCATGAAACCTCTACAAAGCCCAGTAAGTTAGTTTTGTGCAGAGGGACTACTCAATTTATCAGAGCTCCCTCCTATCTCCAGCCTCTAACCTGCAGTAAGGCTGTGACTTGAGCTAGTCAGACCCTGGAATTCCAGTTCTGTAGAAAATTCAGAAACATTGTGTTTCAACCACATCCAGCGCGCAGGACCGTCCAGCCTGGCTCCTGAGCTCCCGGCTGAGGAGGCTAGCCCCTGGCCCCTCCCCTGCTGGCCCTCCTTCCCCGCAGCCACGCCGCTGCGTGGGCAGCACTCTGGGCGGCGGGGCAGTGCACTCCTGCCGAGTAGAGCGGCAGAGTGTCTAGCTCTGGCCAGGTCGCACGGTTACCGGACATGCTGCTCTGAGCAGGATGGTAAGGGGGCCAGGCCCAGGGGGTTGGAAAAGGGGCGGGGGGTCCCTGGGTGCAGTCAGGGGACAGAGAGCTGGGGGGGGAGTGGATAAGGGGCAGGGAGCAGGGGGTGGTTGGATGGGGCAGAGATTCAGGGGGGCTGTCGGGATGGGGAATGGGAGGGTTGGATAAGCGTGGGAGTCCCAGAGGGCCTGTCGGGGTGGGGGTGTGGATAGGGGTCAGGGCAGTCAGGGGACTGGGAGCAGGGGGGTTGGATGGGCTAGGAGTTCTGAGGGGGACAGTCGGGCGGGAAGTGGGAGGGGGCAGATAGGGAGTGGGGACTAGGCTGTTTGGGGAGGCATAGCCTTCCCTACCCAGCCCTCCATACAGTTTTGCAACTCCAATGTGGCCCTTGGGCCAAAAAGTTTGACCATTCCTGCTCTATAACAGTGGTCCCCAACCTTTTTCCCGTGGCGGCAGACGAGCATCTGCCAAAATGCCGCCGACAAGCAGTGTCATCCAGAGGCATCGCCGCCGAAATGCTGCCGAATTTCGGCAGCATTTCGGCAAATGCTCATCCACTGGCCAGTACATGGGTGCACTTAGATGCCCCGGTGGGCACCATGGCGCCCATGGGCACTGCATTGGGGACCTCTGCTCTATAACAATACTAACCATTTCTTATAGCACCTTACATGTTCAAAGTACTGTACAGATATGAACAAGTTAAGCCTTACAACATCCCATAAACTAAACGGGTAATTATCGAAAATCTGAGGCAGGTACTAGAACATGTTCTTCAAGACCACACTGTAAGTGGGTGGCGGAGGCAGAATTAGAACTCAAGCCTCCTGCAGACTACACTGCCTCCATACTGGCATCTTCTACTTTAGGGGTAACATCTGTGCTTGGCAAGAGAACATGCTCATTACCACAGTTAGCTAAATTCCTTGCATCTCAATCCCATTTCTCTGTATGACTTTTCCTTACTTAAATTTTAAAAGATCAATATGCATCAGCTTGGCTCCTGTTGCTAAATTTCTTTAATTCTTGTTCTTGCACATATCTATGATTTAGAGTAATAATTGTGCCTGATATTGGTATTTCCATTCTCCACGCCATCCCACCTTCTTAAAAAAAAAGCCTATGATTCTACCCAAAGATTTAGTAATTTTACAAACCACACTACAGCAACATTTATCAGATGCATTAATATCCAATACCTGCCTCAGATACATAGGACACATCACATAAGCTCACTATCTCATGGACTAGATCCCATTGAATTGTCAAACAAAATACATTGTTTGGACAGAATAGTTAGTTACATATAAATGAGGTTCTTCTAGGGTATTGTGTCTTCAGAGTGACACCATGGGGAAAGCACATGGCTTGGTGCAGGGCTGGCCTTACCATGAGGCGAACTGAGGTGGCCGCCTCAGGTGCCAGATGGGTGGGGGGACACTACTAGGACGCAGAGTGTAGAAAATTGTGTCTGCTGCTGGTGCATATGTATTCTCTCTGCTCTAGATGCACAGAGATGGTGGAGTGCAGTGCTGGAGGAAGGAGGGCACAAGAGACATAACAGGCAAGCAGGAGAAAAGGTGAGAGGGAATAACAGAAAGCAGCAGGAGCTGCAGGGAGAGAGAGGAGGAGGAGCCTCTTATGTACCTCTCTAGCACCCCCAGGAGCCTGGACTGATTAACACCAGCTTCTCAGGGAGCTCCCTGTTTCCTTCTGCTTCTCTGAAGCCACTGGAGGAGAACAGGCAGTCAGCTGAAGTAGTAGGAGCCAATTAGGCCTTAAGACACTGATATCTTCCCCCACTCAGACCCTGCTACTAGCCTGCTTATTTGTCCCCTTCTACAGAGTTTTGAGAGCCACAACAGCTGGCACAGAGCAGCAGTCATGAGTGAAAGAAGGAAACGCCCCTCTGGGGCGGCATTCAGAAAAAGAAAGCAAGCAAAGGAAGCTTTTCTATCTAAGCAGGAAGGAACTCTCCTGAGATACATGGACACAAATGTTCACGGTGAGCCTTTCCACCCCAGAGAGGATGTGATCTTCCAGTTAGTCAGAATACAGGTGACCTGGCAGCTACCACAGCATCCATAGCTCCACCTCAAATGAATGTAACCATGCACATTCCTGAAGAAAAGTGTAGATCAGAGAAGAGTGTGGTGGAGGGGCAAGAAACAGCTGCTGCTGAATTTAGTTCCTTAAGTCTAGATGATCCAGGATTCTGGACCCACTTGAGCAGTAGCCTGAGGGTCTTCCTTGTACTGCATGGGCCACAGCAAGTGAAAACCTTCATGTTCCCCAAAGGCAGTGAAAATAGAAGTTTCCATCCAACACATTACTGGCATGAAATCCCCAATAGTGACAAAGTGGAAAGGCCATGGCTTATGTACTCAAAAACCCAGAATGCTGCATACTGTTTTTGTTGCAGATTCTTCCAGATTAATGTTCCAGCCACATTGAGTTCTACAGGAACAAAGGACTGGAAAAATCTGGCTAGAAATCTGGCATGCCATGAGAAGGCAGCAAATCACCAGACAGCATTCCATAGGTGGAAAGAGCTTCAGATGTGACTAAGGTTAAAGGCCACCATAGATGATCAGCATCCATAGAAGATTCCATCAGAGTCTCTTTACTGGCAAAATATTCTGAAAAGGCTCATTGCCATTGTGAGAATGCTTGCTACCCAAAACCTAGCACTGAATGCCACTTCAGATCAGCTGTATGTGCCAAACAATGGAAACTTCCTTAAAATTGTGGAGCTGATAGCTGAGTTTGATGCTGTACTCCAGGAGCATCTAAGAAGAATCACCACCCAAGAAATGTACACACACCACTACCTTGGAAAAACAATTCAAAATGAGATCATACAGTTACCGGCAACAAAAGTCAAACAGAAGATTGTGGCAGATCTGAAGTCAGCAAGATATTACTCTGTTATTCTGGACTGCACAGCTGACATCAGTCATACAGAACAAATTACTTTAATGGTGTGTTTTGTAACAACAACAGAACCTAGTGCAGTGGTCCCCAACCTTTTTCGTCTGGCGGGTGCCGGACAACGAGCCACCGAGGACCATGGCTGGTGGACGAGCATTCAGCAAAATGCCGCCGAGAAGCGGCAATGTCAATAGGTATTGCCGCCGAAAGGCCACCAACAAGCATCATCATCCAGAGGCATCACCGCCGAAATGCCACTGAAAAACATGATGGGAAAGTCGAGTGGAGGTGATAAATCCTATCAAATACCAAATTGGGAAGATAGATGATGCTATAGTTGCCATTATGGAGGAGAATGCTATGACAAGAACTGTTTGTGGGAGAACAATGGCAGAGGGAAATGGAATCACCAGAAACAAATAACTTCAAATTTCTGTGTGGCTTAGTGTTGTGGCATGACATTCTGTTTGAAATAAATGTAAGCAAGAGACTCCAAGGTGTTGACCTTGATATATTTGAAGCAATGGAACAACTGGACAAAGCAAAGTCATACCTACAGTCTTACCAGTCAGATGAGGGATTTCAAAACATTCTGAAGAATGTACAGAAGTTGGCAGTGGAACTTCATTCTGAAGCTATTTTCCCACCCATTCAAGAATACAAGAGTCATCGAAGAGGAAGACATTTTGATTACGAGGCATGAGATAATCCCATAAGAGACCCCAAACAACAATTCAAAGTTGAATTCTTTAACCAGGTGCTAGATTGTGCAATACAGTCAGTTGAACGTTTTATGCAGCTCAAGGAACACAGCAGTATATTTGGGATGTTGTATGATATTCCAAAAATCCTCACTCTACCTGAAGAAGACCTACACCAGCAATGCAGGGCACTAGAGACAGTGTTGACACATGATGACATGCGTGATATTGATGTGAGTGATTTAGGTGATGAACTGAAAGCCCTTTCAAGATATATTTCAGTAGGATCAACTTCAAAGGCTGTTCCGGAATATATGTGCACAAATAAGATGACCAACCTCTTTCCAAATGCTTTTGTTGCATACGTCTAACACTTCCTGTAATATTTGTACTGGAGAACGCAGCTTCTCCAAGCTGAAGTTAATAAAAACACATCTACGCCCCACAATGACACAGGAGAGGCTGGCCGGCCTTGCAACCACCTCAATAGAACATGAGCTGGCCCAGACTGTGGACCTTCAGGAAGCAGTTCAAATCTTTGCAACCAAGAACGCATGAAAAGCACCACTGATTATTCAAACAGATACAAATGCCAGTGTTTACTACGCAGACAAGAAAAGTTACATTTGCTGTTCAGGCGTTTAGAAGTTAAGTATTAATTAAAATTTTTGAACAAGGCATTTTAAGTTGTTAGTTCTCTTTTATTGGGGTAGGTAGCGGAGCAGTACTATGAGAGGAGCAGAATAGGAAGAAGTCAGAATTGAGACCTTTCAAAGTTTTGGCCCAAGCAAGGGGGCATCATTTGAGCTCCCCTCCTCAGGTGCCAATATGTTGTGGGCTGGTCCTGGCTTGGTGTCACAATCTCAGAACAATGTAGGCAAAATGATGAATGTTAGGTCACATGCATAACCACCCTCTTATGGAACAGAGCATCCGGGGTAAAAAAAGAGGTGTGGCCCACCACACATCTCAGGGCAGGTCTACACTTAAAACACTGCATCGGCACAGCTGCACTGCAGAGCTTAATGAATACACTCCTACACTGATGGGAGAGCTTCTCACCTTGGTGCAGTTAATTCACCTCCCCAAAAGGCAGTAGCTATGTCAATGGGAGACACGGCACTGTCTACAGGGGGGGTTGGGTCGGTATAATTACATTGCTCAGGGGTGTGGATTTTTCACACTCCTGAGTATCGCAGTTATACTGATATAGGTCTGTAGTGTAGACCTGGCCTCAGTTTCTTTCTACCTCCCTTGGCAGTGGGTCTTGTGGAAAAAACAGATCATCCTCCTCTTATGACTCAGTTTTCATTTCTTAAGATAAGAACTCAAGGATGTGGTCTAAAGAATAATGCCTATTGAACAATGATTTTTACACAATGTTTTCCCAAAATGAGAATCAGATCTTGACCATGCTTCCTGCTGCTAAGACTCGGCTCTCACCCACTCACACAACCGTCGAGCTACAGAGACTAATGTCACGTAAAATGATTAAAAGAACTCTAACAGCTGCAACTAGACTGTCACCTGAAGAAGCCACAGAAGCTGTTTTTTGACCTTGAAAGTGAACAGTCAAGAACATAAAATTCAAAATTAATAAAGACAGTCAGACCTGACTAATCCATTTGTCTTAGTTGGATGACTTAAAACCAGTTTTTTATGCATGCACAAATGACTCAGTGGAAGAATGTGGCATCTGCAAGTTCGTAGGCAAAAGCTATGCTTAGAAGTGTGCTCAGGGCCAGGTTAGAACACCCACTAAAGATCGTACTTTATCTGACTCAAACATGGCGTGCAAAGCCTTACCCTGTCTTAACTGAGGAACTTCCACAGCAATACTTGTTTATCCTTTGTAACTCAAATGAAAATGGGGCTTCATCGACTGGCTCAGGATTAGGCAGGTTTGACTGGCATGCAGTCATGAGTCTGTGCTTCATGTTTGTATCCAAATACAAACAGGCTTCAGACTGAGGTGGGATTTCATGACTTTTTGGAAACATTTAATATGGGACGTTGTCTACCAAGCCTCAGTTAATCTTGTGAGTCTGAGCTTGATTTATTTATTTTTTAAAGAGTTGGCATGATGTTTAGAAGAGAGTTAATTATTCACAAGCAGCCAAACAGCCTTTCAGCCTTAGAAAACCTTTACACTTAGAAATGGGAAGTGGTTGAATCCTGTCCCATGTTAAATTGTAGTAAGTGCAACACAGATATCTGTGGGTCTGACTGTAATTTCACATCATAGTAAATCAGTGGTAACTCCACTGCACACTGATGCAAAACTGGTGTGACATCGGAATCAGGCCCTTAATATTTGTCATATAGATGTCACTTTTCTATACCTGTGCCAAATACTATAGATGTGTGAGTTGATAAGAAATAAAGATGTATGTGCTCAAGAATATTTTGTATATTTCCAAAATATAATATAAATTAATATATTTTCAGAAGAAACAGCACAAAAAATAGATATTGCAGGTGCGAAGGTTAGAACCTGCTTACACAGTCCACATTCTCAATTAATTATCACATACTGACTACTCAACCAAGCAGACCACATATAAGATGTGTTCCTCTCTCTCCTCCAAAAATTGCTCAGACAGATTCAAAAGAACACTGAGCCACAAAACTAGTATTAATATCAAGCATTTCAGTATCAATTATGTAGATCAAGGATGTTTTTTGATGGAACTTGGTTATGAGTTTGACAGGTATTTAGGGTACAAGTTAAATGAGAGACATCTGTGAGCTGCACAGCACAGGTGTTTACTGACTGACAGCAAGGCAGAACACTGCAATTGGCAAAAAACCTTTACAATGACATAAAAAAGAAAAACGAGCATTAGGGACTTTGTTAGGATAAAAATAGGTTTTTAAAAATCCTTACGTGTGTTCTGAATCCCACCTTCCCTATGTCTTAAACTAGACATTTAAAATAGAAAATCCAGTTTACTTCAAGGTGTGGACAAGAAACTCAATGTGCTGGAAAATGGGTGGTTTCAAATAGGGGGTATATAGCTGGAGCAAAGGGCAATGAACATGGTCTTAGGCCTTGTCTACACTACAAAGTTGCAGCGCTGGTGAGGGGGTTACAGCGCTGCAACTTAGGATGTGTACACACCTGCAGGGCATTACCAGCGCTGCAACTCCCTGTTTGCAGCGCTGGCCGTACACCCGGTTGTGCCTCGGGTGTAGAGGATCCAGCGCTGGATCACCAGCGCTGGTCATCAGGTGTAGACACTCACCAACGTTTTTGTTGACCTCCGTGGAATAAGCAGGTATCCCCGCGGTGTGCTCTGGCGTTCCCTGACCCCCCCTCCAAGCAGGTCTCCTTCCCCGCGGTTTGCTCTGGCGTTCCCTGACCCCCCCTCCAAGCAGGTCTCCTTCCCCGCGGTGTGCTCTGGCGTTCTCCGACCCCCCCTCCAAGCAGGTCTCCTTCCCCGCGGTTTGCTCTGGCGTTCCCTGACCCCCCCTCCAAGCAGGTCTCCTTCCCCGCGGTGTGCTCTGGCGTTCCCCGACCCCCCCTCCAAGCAGGTATCCAGCCCCGCGGTGTGCTCTGGCGTTCCCCGACCCCCCCTCCAAGCAGGTCTCCTTCCCCGCGGTTTGCTCTGGCGTTCCCCGACCCCCACTCCAAGCAGGTATCCAGCCCTGCGGTGTGCTCTGGCGTTCCCCGACCCCCCCTCCAAGCAGGTATCCAGCCCCGCGATGTGCTCTGGCGTTCCCCGACCCCCCCTCCAAGCAGGTCTCCTTCCCTGCGGTGTGCTCTGGAGTTCCCCGACCCCCCCTCCAAGCAGGTCTCCTTCCCCGCGGTGTGCTCTGGCGTTCCCTGACCCCCCCTCCAAGCAGGTATCCAGCCCCGCGGTTTGCTCTGGCGTTCCCCGACCCCCCCTCCAAGCAGGTCTCCTTCCCCGCGGTTTGCTCTGGCATTCCCCGACCCCCCTCTCCAAGCAGGTCTCCTTCCCCGCGGTGTGCAACAGCGCTGCAGCGTGGCCGCATCTAACACCACTTGCAGCGCTGGTTGCTGTAAGTGTGGCCACTCTGCAGCGCTGGCCCTATACAGCTGTACTAATACAGCTGTAACAACCAGCACTGCAAAATTGTAGATGTAGACATACCCTTAGCAGCTGCATTGATGTTACAAGATCATAAGTGAGAGGGGAGATAGTTCTCATAATAGTGAATGGGGAAGTGCTGTCCGTCACGCTATCTTCAGGGTGGGGGACTCCCCGGCTCCCACTGGCATGGCCCTGCAGCTCCTACGTGCAGGTGCCTGGGGGCTCCGCATGCTGCCTGTGTCTGAAAGCCCCCACAGCTCCCATTGGCTGCCGTTCCCAGCCAATGGGAGCTGCACAGCCAGCGCTTGTGGTGGGAGCAGTACATGGAGCTCCCTGGCCCCTCCACCACCTAGGAGCTGCAGGGACATGTGGAGCCAGATAGGGACCCCCTGCCAACCCCGCCATCCCTCCCCGCCAGAACAGCAGGGGTCCTGGGCCATCTGCTGCTCTCCTTCCCCCCAAAGCACCAGTGGGGGTCCCGGACCATGTGCCACTGCCCGACCACTCCCCCCAGCACCCATGGCCCTCCCAGACTGGCCCCCTAGAGCACCCATGGCACCCCTGGACTGCCCCCCCCAGATAACCTGCAGCCCCCTGCCCAAGTTTTACTTAGGGGTATATAGTGAAAGTCATGGACAGGTCACGGGCCATGAATTTTTGTTTACTGCCTGTGACCTGTCCATGACTTTTACTAAAAATACCCATGACTAAAATGTAGCCTTAACCATGATCAGTGAATGCTTTTTAAACACAAAATTCTCCTCTCCAGTTCTCACCACAGACTCTTAGCATTAGCCTCCACAGTAGCACATCCAGGAGAAAGAAAAGGTATTTCTGTAGGTGACAAAGCTAAGAGTCTGCAGTGAAGAGAGGAATTTTAAGATAGCAAAATAAAAGATTTCTAAACTTTTAGATGTGGAAAAGTATCCATTCTCTCCGGGGCTTTTCTGAATGAACCCTGGAAATGTCCAGGGTCAAAATCCAGAGACTGATCACAGAAAAACACAAAAAGGGACAAGGAGCCAGGATAACTCTCCCTTGCAACAAGTACTACTCCAGAGCCACTACCATCCTATCTTCCAAATGGTTCCATAAAAGAGGATTGGTGCACTCTTCCAGTGGCCAAAACCCACCAGCTACACCCACAACAAAATGCTTAATTGCATATTAAGCAGTGTATCCTGGATGCCGAATTTTTTTAAGTCAGCCTCCCAACCAGCTACAAGGCAACCTTCTCCTCCCATGACCTTCCTACACACTATCTACAGGTGCAGCTAGAATATTGGTTGCAACTATGTATCACTATTTATCGTGCCCAGGTACTGCTAGCCAATCACCACAAGCAACACATACAGACTGAAGTTTATCACCTTGTAAAATAATTAGCCTCTTAGTTACCGGACTCAAACACTATAAAGCACACATCTGATACGCCACCACAAATATCTACATGTACTGATCTTATTCTGAATATCCTTTTCTATTTAAGAAATTCTGCTAGTTTCCTCACTTGCAAAAGCTTGGATGTCCTCCAGATATGAGCCTTGTTCTTCATCACACAAGCTTTGAGAGATTTTGTCAGTCAGATGGTTGAATAGTTCACAGCCGCTATAATTGTAACTATACCATTTTTGGCTGTTAATCATTTGTGTATTGATGGAATCTCTTCTTATACTTACATATGCACTCTCTTTAGGAGGCAGGAAGTTTCACTAAAACATCATTAGCGCAATTAATATATTTCATTACCTTTATTCAGCTTCAATTGTTCAAAATGAATGCAAAAGCAGAAGGACTTCAGTAGCTAAGGGAAGAAATAACGTCAACTCGAATACAAAATGTCTTCATTATTCCAGAATTTGATTTCCAGCACAGAAGTAACATGTATTTGCCAGGATAATGGCAGAAAAGAGAAACAATAGGAAGCCTTTGTTATTTTAAATAGTTAAGTTGTTACACAATATGATGGACTTCTGTTGTGCCTTAATGGATAGTAGCACAATCAATAAATGGCTGTAACAATTTTGTTCTGCTTCACCTACTGTAATTGAAAAGTAACTCAAGCAGAACTTTGGAGTGGTTTGTGATGTATATTTTTTCTTTTGGTGTTTTTTTGATTAAGATAAAGATTATGTTTTAGTGGTCCGAGTAGGTGTAATTGTTATTATAAACACATTTCAACAAGATGTCCTACCCAGGAGAATAATTTTGCAAGGCGACTGCAGAATCAATGAAGTCAAGGGGAAAAATATGGAACAGAATGGCTAGAACAAGTGTCACTGGTAGAGAGAGGAAGTAGCAAGAAACGATCTGTTGACATCTGCTGGCTGAAGGAGCAGTTCTAATGTGGATGCAGCTATGCTGGCAAAGTTGTATTTTGCACTGTTATAGCAACCCTCCTCTCCCTTCCATCCCAAGCAAAACAAGCTATGGCAATAAAAGCAATATAGCTGTATCTATGTGAAAGACTAACTGGCAGAGCTATATCAATCAGGGATCACACCTCTTCACATACTGACCAACACAGCTATGCTAGCAGAAATCTCTAGCATAGACATGGCCTGAATCTTGGCCTGCCAGTACTGGCCAAGGTGTTTTCTCTACTGATTCTTTCTGAATAACATCTCTAAGATCCTTTCATGCAGCTAAAACTCTCATCCAATGTCTCATTACCTCTCATCTTGATTCCTGCATCATCCTTATCTCTGGCCTTTACAAATGCAATTTTGCCCCAACTGTATCCATTCAGAAAGCTGTGGTGGCATTCCTAGATAATTTTCCTAGCTTACTGCTTTGACTATTGCTTTTTCCATCCCTCCACTGGCTACCCCTTTTCTGTTGCATCAAATATAAACTGCTTATATTCACTTTCAAGGCTGTTCACGGCCTACCTCCACCCTCCCTATCATCTCTCATTTGCTATTGAGATGTCAATTCTCAGCTCTGATTGGCCCATGGTACCAACTAGCCTTGCACACCTGTTTATTTCAAACAAGCACTCTGTATTTTCTTCCATCCTTCCCTTCATTCTTGGAAGGAACTCCACATAAACAGCTGCAAAACTAACTCATTATCCTCCTTCAAAACACTCCTGAAAACTCTCCTTTTCTGTGAGGCCTATAAAAATCTTGACAGCAGGTAGGCTGCTGGTGTGCTGAGACCACTGTCTATCATGCTGACCAACACTGTCCCATTGTTTCCTTGTACTCTCCCATCTGTCTTTATTCATCTCTTGTCTCTTGTAATATTTAGATTGTGAACTCTTTGGAGCAGGGACAATCTTTTTGTTCTGTGTTTGCATAGCACCTTGCACAATGGGGCCCAGGTCCATGACTAAGATTCCTGCACACTACAATAGTACAAATAAACAACAGCAATAACAGCAGAATGGATCTTTCACCCTCTGAGTCTGACTATTTTATAGAGATAAGGGCAAGAAGGAGAAGGACCTTCATAGGGCAGGTCTACCCTTAAGCACTGCTGCAGCGTTTTAAGTGAAGATACTCCAATGCTGACAGGAGACTTTCTCCTTTCAGCATAGTTAATCCACTGCCCTGAGAAGCGGTAGCTATGCTGACGAGAGAAGCTCTCTCATCAAAATAGCACTGTCTACACGGGGGGCTAGGTCAGTATAACTATGTCACTCAGCGGTGTGGATTTCTCACACCCCGAGCAATGCAGTTATACTGATATAGGTCTGCAGTGTACACATGGCCTTAATAGTTGTCTAACTGCTTACACTTGTGGGTTGTTAAGAGACAATGCCGGCGTGAGTAACTTTAATGTGTCCCTCCCCCTCATTGGGGAGCACCAAAACCAAGGTGGGTCAGACAGAGTACCAGACTGAGAGTCCCAGAGACACAGGAGGACCTGGGCTGTCTAGGAGAATGTAAACTGGTTCTGTTCTATTCCTGTAACTGAAGAGGAAAGCATATCTAATTTAGCTCGTAGTGACACATAAGATTATATGAGACTAGATATTCATGTAGGCTGTTTGTTGTCTTAAAATCCCCTTGTCTTTAATGCTTTGTCCCAACTGCTGAATAAAAACACTTTGTTTTAAGAAAACTGTTGGTCACCCTCATTGTCACAGGTTCCCAAAGAGAAAGAATACAGGTGCTCAAACCTAGTTAGATCAGCAGGATGATCAGCAGTTGGTATACATGAGGCAGTGTGTCTGAATCCTAGTTTAAGAATAGAACAAGGTAAGCACCCTGGCGGGCCGGGCCAGTTTCTTTACCGGCCACGTTGGCCGGTTCAGCTGATCGCGGCTCCCACTGGCCGTGGTTTGCCATCCCATGGCAATGGGGTGGCGGGAAGCCGTGGCCAGCACATCCCTTGCCTGCGCCGCTTCCTGCCACCCCCATTGGCCTGGGACAGAGAGCCGTGGCCAGCGGGAGCCGCGATCGGCTGAACCTGCCAACATGGCAGGTAAACAAACTGGACAGGCCTGGCATGGTGCTTACCCTGGCAAGCTGCGTGCCAGAGGTTGCCGACCCCCGGAACAGAAGAATTGTGAGATTCCACCCCAGGACGGGTAAGGGCCAGAGGCTAAACACCTGAGGGTGTGCTCTCAGAGAGACCAGAAACAGGACAGAGATGCAGCTAACCCTGTAACTGTGGCAGGACTAATGAGAGGAGTTGACCATTTTGAAAGAGGGGATTTTGTGGCCTCAGTATGTCTGACAACAATGGGAGATGGCCACCATTTTAAAAGCAGGCAATTCTTCCCGAGTTTCTCTGAAGGCAAAGATTTTAAGCACCAGCCTGTGCTGACAGATCAACTTTCAATTATGAAATGTAACAGCAAAAAATGACCATTAATCCTAAACATTTCCTTTTAAAAAAATAACTACCTACACTTAAAGGAGTGCAAAGGGGGAAACAGACCAGACAGAACAAACAGATCCCCCGCTCCGTGCCCAGCTCTGCACTCCCATGGTTCCCGGCCAATGGGAGCTGGGAGGGGGCAGTGCCTGCGGCCAAGAGCAGCGCATGCTATGGGACCTCCTGCCCCCGCCCTCCCAGGAGGAGCTGGACCTGCTGGCCACTTCCTGGGCGCTGCACTGTGCCAGGACAGACAGGCCGCCTGCCTTAGCCCTGCTGCGCCGCTGTCTGGGAGCCACCCGAAGTAAGCCCATGCCCCAACCCCGAACCCTAACCCCCTACCCCAGCCCTGAGCCCCCACAAACCTGGAACCCTCACCTGCACCCCAAAACCCTCATCCCCAGCCCAGAGCCTGCAGCCCCAGCCCAGAGCCCGTACCCCCTCCTGCAACCAAATCCTAGCCCTGAGCCCCCTCAAACCCAGAGCCCCCTCCTGCGCCCCACAGCCTGCACTCCCAGCCCAGAGTCCTCACGTCCTCTGCGCCTCAAAACCCTGCCCCAGCCTAGAACTGCCTCGCGCACCCTGAACCCCTCATCCCCAGCCCCACCCCAGAGCCCTCACCCCCTCCTGCACCCCAACCCCCTGCCTCAACCCACAGCCCCCTCCCACATTCTGAATCCCTTGGCCCCTCCCCCAAGCCTGTAGCCCCCTCCTACACCCCAAACCCCTCATTCCTAGTCCCACCCCAGAGCCTGCACCCCCAGCTGGAGCCCTCACCCATTCCTGCACCCCAACTCCCTGCCCCAGCCCAGAGCCCTCTCCCACACCCTAAACCCCAAATTTCTGGCCCCACCCCAGAGCCTGCACCCCCATTTAGAGTTCTCATCCTCTGCCAACCCCAACCGCCTTCCCTAGCCCAGTGAAAGTGAGTGAGGGTGGGGGAGAGTGAGCCACCAAGGGAAGGGAAATGTAGTGACCGGGGGGCGGGGCCTCGGGGTCGGGGGACAGGGTGGGGCCTCAGGGAAGGGGTGGGGCTAGGGTGTTCGGTTTTGTGCCAATAGAAAGTTGACAACCCTAGTGTCATATATTAACAAGTATGCCTTAAGCATCACTACATAACAGAATCTGTCTCATGTTTTAATTTGTTAATACAGCTTCCAGATACGTCCCTATATTAAGACTGACAGCAGGAATCTCTGAGGGGAAAAAAAGAGTAAGTGTTACTCAGTGAACCCATAAATACCACACAGCTTCCTTGATTTATACAACATATTAGAAAAAAAGGGAGGAAAATGATTGGTTGCATTGCAAACTACACATAACTAATGTATAACCTCCTAAGCTGAAGAGTGGTAGCCAGTGATAAAACATTGAGGCAATATTTTAATAAACCTTGACATTAAGAAACAAATTATAACAATTTTGTCAGCTGAATACACTACAGCCTTAGATTTAAGTTCCAAAGTGGACAGAGAGAGCTGTTTGCTGTCATATTTAATTGTCAAATAACTAGTTTTATTTTTTATGTAGCTAGGATTTATTCCAGAGGAATGTTTTAAATCACCAAATAATTTCTATTTAAAAAATAAGCAGTACTCAGGGGAAAATAATCCACTTTAAAAACTTCCAGTTTAAACTCCGCTGTTTGGCATTTCAGTATGTAGTATTTGCATTTTCTAGGTTCACCCAACGCTCACACACCTCTAATGAGGGCCAAGAGAATAGATCACAGCAAGTAACTTACTCAACAAATGTAGCTTCAATTTTTGCTCTTCGAATGTCTGCAAGCAGATTGCAATTTCCTCAAAACTGTTCATTATTCAAATTTACTGTATATATTTTTCCTCCCTCTGGGTATTTCTCTATGGATTGATCATGAGCAGTTTGCCATAATATTCTGTATTCAAAATTCCAGCTGCTTTCATTAGCTGTGACTAATCACATAAGTCAGGTGGTATTGTTTCTGCTCCCTGAAAGCAAAAGCAAAACTCTTTTACGCCACAGTTCAGCAAAGCAGTTAAGCATGCACTAAAAGTTAAGCACATAAATGTTTTGTAGAATAGGATTGGGATTATTCACTTCCTTAAAGTTAAGCACATGTTGGAACACTTTCTTGACTGGGGCGGAAAGAAAACCTTACAGAGTTTTGTTTGCTCACTTTGAATTTCCACAACCCTGCCTCCCATTCCATCCACCACAATCTTTTAAGAAATGTTCCAAGATTTCTGGGGCTCTAGCTAAGAACATGACTTATCTGCATGGAATCTATGAACCAACCAGACACATTTTCATGAATTGCTTAGTTCCGATGGCCTTCCCAGTTCTGGAGTTACTTCAGATAGTTCACTTTCCTAATTATATAACCAAGCAAGGGATATACTGTTATTAACATTGCTTTTTTGTACGGAGAAAACTACAACCAATACCAGAATCTTATGTCCAGTTTTGGTTTCCAAGAAAGACTCTACAGATGGAACCATTGCCATGGGGGAGCAATTTTAAGGCCTACCTTCAATGACCACAACCATATTGCTCCATCAAACGAAAAGAAAATTGGTAACCAAAGTACTTAAAGTAGCAATTTAATGTGCAATGTATTGTCAATTTTTAATACTGTGGTTTGAAGATAATAGATTATAGGTTCTGTTAAAATGTCCAGAAGTTCAGATGATTAGCGAGACACTCATCCAAATATACAAACTAACCCAAAACTTTGAACCTCCAAATTTAAGCTGAATCTGGTGAGAAGTGTGTCTGGTAGAACCATTTTATTTTGAGATCTCCATTACTTCCTGCTTGTGGTCATGTCAGAGTCTCCCTGAGTATAACTGCTCTTATTTTGGGTGGGATGTTATTTTCGAATGGCCACTTTTGGTCCTGGCCAGGAATAAGACAACCAGAGTTGTACAAAATGAATATATAAATATAAAGAAGTTAACCTCACTATTTCAGACATAATAAAATATGGGGTTTGGTTTCCATTTCGGGCAAAGGTTCAGGGGGCACTTGTTTGTTATTTTATCCAAAAAGATTTGCCCGTCCCTGCTGAAGTGTCCATGTACTATCCAGTTTCCCAGTGGCCTCTTTTCCTTTACCACTACAGTCATTGTATGTTCTTTCTTCAACACAGTTAGACACAGAACAAAGAAGAGGTGATATATGATCAGCAGGAAATACTAACAAGCTCCTCAGTGCTCTGAAAAGTCAGATGGAAATTATTTTTGTTATAATGGATAGCAGCAGGCCTCTAAGAGGCTGCAGGACAGTTCATTTGGTAAAGTTTAACACCTTTGTGTTGTGAGAGTTCACACATTTCCTCCTGTGCATCTGCACCAAGGGATCAGTGTGTTCCTAGCTGCTAGAGGTGCGAAGCTATCTCCTATCCTGTGGCAAAAACATTTCCAATTGCTCAACAGCAAGTAATAGTTCAGTAGCGAGAAAAAACATTTAGAAATCGGGTTTAACAACAGTGCAGGCCTAGTGTGATTTTATGGATGTTCTTGACCTTGAGTTGTCTTTGGGAGTGCCTTCCAAAGTTCACAGCATTCACTTTCCAGAGATGTTCAGACATACTAAGGATTGCTTTATAGGAAAGCCTCCTTTAAACTCATCACTGAGAATGCCATCTATTGCAAGATCATAGTAAGGCAGCAGGGAAGTGATATCAGGGACATATCCCAGAGTAGGATCTATCAAAACAAAGGACAATTTACATAAATATCTATTCACATGGAGTAAACTAATCTCTGATGTTAGGTAAAATTGATATTTGGGTCATGAATAAGGTTCCACATTCAATGTCCTATATTACAGTTAAATTATTTACTGGGGATCCCATTGATCCGTACAGGTGGAGCAGATAACCCAGGATTAGGAAGGTGATGGCTCATGAATCTGGTGACAGCAACTAAATGGTGTGGAGACTTGGAGAGGTCTGATTGGAAGACTATTTCCCATACAGAAGTCCTGTGACCCTGACAGGCAGATTTAAGAATTTTGTGGGTGAAGGGGCTATGTGCATCATCTTTTGTGAAAGATACAGTAAGTGGTATTTCGGTCACTGTTGTTAACCTATACTTTAGAGACTCAGATGGTATAATCGCTGGTGGATACAATTAAAAAAGGAATCTAGTCACACATGTGGCATGCACGTGTGTGTAAACCCTGCTATGGAACGTGCTTCTCATTTTCTGGACTGCCATGCTCAGAGCTGATATGACCCGACACACAATGTGTATAACAATGCAAGGTTCAGAAGTGTGATTTATACTACAGATCCAGAGTTAAATGAGCCCCAGTTTCCAAACACATCACTAAATTAGAACAAGTGAACAAAAAAGTATGATTTGAAAACACTTTTAAAGATTAGTCCATTAGTGAATGACAAGGAAATAACATCTCCATTGCCTTTATGAATAATAGCAGATACAGTACCTAGAAATGTAGTAACCAGCATGTCTCTAAAAGGGTCAGAGTTCTCAGCTTGCTGGTGAAGCTTTTAGTTCTGTCAGGAAGTATTTAGAAAACTTCAGGTTAATCATTTCAAATTTGTTTAGGTCCTTTAAGTTATCTTTACAATAATTAGGGAAATAAAAAGAAGAAGAGCATGTTCATTTTTTTTTCTTTCAAACCACTAAATTCAACAAAGTTCATATGCCAGAATTCATTGGAAGAGCTGGAAGTGTACAGTAGTGCTCTGTGATATTTAGCAGATTGTATTACACAAAGTGCAGTAATGTGAAATGTAGATTCTGATTACATTGTCAACTCTAATTCAAGCACTTGCTATAATCCCAATTTCAAGAACTGAAGAAAACAGGTATAAAACTTACACTTACATAGTACCTTGCCTCCCACACAGGGCCGGCTCAAGGTTTTTTGCTGCCCCAAGCTCAGGTGGCGCTGGGGCTCGCAGGCGGTGCTGGAAGCAGAGGGAGTGATGTCCCCTTCTCCCAGTGCCTGCAGAGGCTTTACCCCCTCCCCTGCCCGGCCGTGCAGAAAAGCCCTGATATAAGGGGTGGCACAAGGCAGCGCAGCAGCCAGTGCACAGATGAGGCAGCGCAGCCCCAGCTCCCCAGCAGGACTCGCCCTCTCCTCCCCAGGTAGCGGCTGGGCCCTGGCAGCTCAGCATCCCAGAGCTGAGGCTTCCCCTTCCTGTTGCGGCCAGGGGCACGGCGCCCTCTCCCGATTTAAGTGGCGCTGCTCCGATAGCACAACTGCCCCCCCCCCCCCCAAAAAGGATGGCCGGAATACCACCCCTGGAAATGTGCCGCCCCAAGCACGTGCTTGGTTTGCTGGTGCCTAGAGCCGGTTCTGCTCCAACTATACAGAGGGATCACTTCACCCACCACTGAAATACAGCACCTGTTTAACTGCATAGGGCAATACTACACAACCTTTTATGACAGAAAGCAGCAGCAGACTGCGTGCAGTGGCACCTGAATGAGAACAGCCAAAATGCAGTTACTTCAAATGGAATCTGCGAAAGTTGCTGTGCACAATTATTACATTATGGCTCCTCAAATCCAGTTTCCTACTCTACAAGTTACTTGCATTGGCGGAGGGTGGTGTCACAGATAAACACATTTTGTTTTGTTTCATTTACCATTGAACTCTGCCTCTTCCTCTTTTACCACCTCTCCTCCCGCCCAGTTCCTACACATTAATTAACAGTTTTATTGCTAATGTATTTGCAGCAGTTTTTAAAAAATGTAAATGTTGCTTTAAAAAAAAAGACTAAAAACCAATAGCACAGTAGGTTTTATATTGTGACACCCCAGCATCCAAAATGTAGTTTGGTGAAACTTTGGCAGCTAGAGGTCAGACTTCTTTAACTGTGCATCTGCAAAGAAAGGCTAATAAATATATTCAGATCTGAAAGGCCACAAAATATGCAAGTCTGGAGCAGTAAATTTTTTATGCTTATCAGCTGCAGAAAGACATCCATATAATAGACTTCACAGGCCAAATTTATGATTCTGCAAATGTTCTCTTCATTTAAATCAGCATCTCAGTATCTTGATATCTGCAAATCACCCCAAAATCCTGATGGGCTGAAATGCTAAATGCCACAATGGACGATCTAATGTTCATTCTTCTCTGTAAACAGGGAGGAGGATCTATCATAATGACACTGAGGCCTTTTGAGGAGCCTAAGGTCTCGCAATTATGCATATGAAGCTGAGTGTTTAAGTCCAGTAATGGGGTTTAGTGATGGATGGATCATCTCTTCTTGTACTTCTAAGATGCTTGTGATAGCTGAATTGTCCCCAAGTGGCACCCATAAATTCTGGCCTTTCAGAAAAGCCCACATGTTGCGTAGGTATCACCCAAAGCCCTCATTAGTTAGACTGTGACCTTTGCTGTGTGACTATCAGGCAGAAGCCTAGCAAAGGCCTGTGTTCGATTAGCACTGCAATTTGTTCATTATCTTCTGACAGGAATTTGCAAGTGTCAAAGAAGATTGTGTTATGAAAAGGTCAAGAGCTGAACTGTAAGAGTTGGGGGAAGGGCATCTGTACTGAAAATTCAGCCCCAGCACTAATAAACACCACCATTAAACAGCATCTAATTTGCTCCCAAGTACCAGGAACCAGGAGCAGGTAAAATCAAAGTTTGGGGTAATTTATCTTCACAGGAGTAAAATTACTTCAGGATAAAAACTGGTTTTCTGCTTTTTTACTTAAAATTATGGAAATTGTTTCTGACAGCAAATTGCTCCTAATTAATTTACGGGCTCTGCTGGGAAAAAGCACTGTACTGTTGATTTCTACATTCTGCAGACTTAATTATAAAAACAAAATTTTCTTAAACTATTAACTTCTGTGCTGCCAGAATTAGAGTGATAGGAACAGCAAGGGGGACTGGGAGTGCACTGTGACTATTCTCAGCATGTAGCATGCTCACAGAAAGATTATTTTCCATATCATCTTAGCCGCTTACTGGTGTTCTAGATTCTTAAGACTGTTTTTGTTTTTAACTTTGGACAACAGCTATGCTAAGGCAATCACTAAAAACATAAAATTTTCCCATACCTCCATGTAACTGTAAGGTATTCTCCGGAATTGTTTCACAATTGCCTAGGAATAACCAAGAGTTGTGGATGACTACACGGTGGTTTTTTTCTCCTTGGCTATCAGGCTACTTCTCCCTGCCTGAGTAAGTCAAGGAGGACACAATCCAGAGTTTGTGGTATCGTGAAAGCAACTATGGTGATACATTTATGGGGTGACAAACTCTGGAAGGGGAAACAGTGATTGTACTGCAAACTCAAACTCGGTGGTGCTTCTCAAAGACATGGAAGTGTGGGATGTCCCTGAGTCAGGCCTGCTTTACAGAGAAATAGATCCAAAGTTAAAGGCTCCAGTCAATGGCGATGCTAGCCCACTGGGGGTCCGAAACAGGAATATTTTTTGCTCCCCCCACACAATACCTAATAAAAAGCAAATAAGGGGCTCCCTTGAACTGCTCAGGCCTCTAAGCAATTGCTTAGTCTGCTTATGCCTAGCACCGGCTTTGGCTCCTGTCAAAAATAGCGGTGGTAGACTGGAGCAGCTGGTACGAATGTATCAGACTTTTCCTCAAAGATGTATGTCAAGGAGGACCTAAGGAAGGGCACATATAATGCATCAGTACTTGGTTATTGCCTAGTTATCTCCTTGGGAAAAGACAGGAATCAGATCCTTAGGGATGAGGTTTAGAAATGGCTAATTATGAGGAAACAAACTGGGTCTTGGAGGGATTTTTGTTTTAAAATAAGGAGAGTCAGGTAGGGAGTGGCTGAGGATCTGATCTAGATCACTAGTATCTGGGGGTGGGAGAATGGATACAAATAGCTACATGAAGGTCAAATAAAGATTTGTATTCCTTTTTGGAGGAAAACTGACCATTTCAGGATCTTTTGAGGTTCACCCACTTACCTTTGCTAATCATTCAAAGTCACAAGTGAAGGGATCAGCAACTGGGAGGAGGTGAGGGCTGTCTGATTTTTTTTCACTCTTTGTAAGGTTGAGAATATCCCCTCTGATGTTTTCAGTCCAGGCAGGCAGTCTCAAGATGAGTCTCAAATCCAGATTTTCCATATGGCAGTAGAGATGTAAAGCCAGCTGTAGCCATTCCCCACACTTATTTTCTCAACACAGAGTCCATTCAATTACACTTTCTATTAGAATTCAAAAGTTGTAGTTATCTGTTTGGCAGCCAATGATAAAACCTTCAATGGTGCACACATTGGGCAAAATGTCACAAGACCTACTGTACAAGGAGAGAAAATTTGACCCACTTTTGTAAAATCACAAGGGTCAGTGTCTTACATTAAATCCAGTGAGAAAAACTGGCACATGATCCATGATATTTAATTCTGAGTCAGATTTGCTCAGCTGCTATCATTTTCTAAGCTGTCCCTGCTGAATGATACCCATCACTTCTTGCATGAAAGAAAGCAGCAAATCACAGAAAAATCTAGAAAAGATTGTTCTAATATTTTTATATCACTCTTTTGCTGACAGCTCTGACATTTAAGAGAGGAGAAAGGCTGGTGAATTAGGCTTCATAGCACACTGTGTTACCAAGAGTAAAATAGCAACACAGGCACACAGAGAATGCTGTCAGTATTATTAAAGAGAGATCAAATGTACTCATAGCCTTATTGTAGCCGAAAAGTAGGGAATGCAGAAACAAGGATGTTGATGCAATCGTAGCAAACATTAATTCATGTTCTCAGAGAAATAACTTTGTTACAGTGGAGAGAACATATCAGTGAATAAATAGCAAACAAACTTTGGACAAAATCTGTAGTTATTTAAAAACAACTACAAGATTTAGAAACCCAGGAAAATAACAGTTAATGTTGCATTTAAAAGAATCGTGGGCATTTTAAAGTATAAAAATGCAGAATTGAGATACCCATACCACCTTAACTCTGCTCTAATGATGCCCTGAGAAAGAACACAATAGTGTTTTTTTTAAAGAACAAATATTACCAATCAGTATATTCAGAGTTAAGGTTATAGTGAAAAGTACTACAAAGGTCTTAAAATAAGTAATGCACAAGTTAGGCATCTGCAGTGTCCATAAAAATATAGAAGTAATATTTCTAGTCACTGAGACTAAGGAACTGTAGAGATTTTTATTTTTGATAGTAATTTTTGTTTAAAAAATGCCAACCAGTGATCAAATCCTGCTTGTTAGATGTGCAAACGTTTAACGTGTGTCTAAATTTGAATTTTAAATCAAAGTGTGTAACGATTGTGAAGATGCATTTAAACTTTGATGTTCATTCATCACCTGTACACAAACAACCAAACACTACAGAATCAGGCTAGGTGTCTGATAGTTGTAACTCACACTAACACTCAGCTGTGGCTGAAATATTACCTTAGCTACTGTTGCTACCATAAGAAAAACAGCCCAAACTGATCTCAATATTCCATACAAAAGATTCTGCAGACTCATCAGGGTTTAATTAGAGCTCCACTGAATCTGTGTTTTTTTTTAAATGAAAAAGTTAATAATTGCAGTGCATAAAATGCCAATGATATAGAATTTTTTAGAGATTTCAGTGAACTTCCAAATGATACCCACATACTGATAAGGTAAAATTACAGTGCATGTGGATAAAATGTGGGACTGAATAACAGATTCACTAACAATCAAATCAAAGCCAGCTCTTAAGAGAGCTACTGTACTGTATTATAAGACTAAGGAAACTAAAAAATATGTTACACTCCACAGGAGACTACTCCTCAAACTGGGACAAACTCATTCCTGGTGTAACTGCACTGAAGCCAATGGAGTTACACTAGGAATGAATTTGGTCCAATAGCATTAAACTAATTAATGTGCTAATGGGGCAATGCTGAGAAAAACAGTCAACACAAAGCAAAAATTGCTAAGTCTGGACTACTGCCATGTGCTTGATATGGGACTGACCCTGAAGGACACCTGGCAGCTTCAACTGGTACAGAATGTGGCTGCCTACCACATAGGATAGTAGACAGACAAAATCATATTGCATCTGTTCTCTGGTGCGGACTGCCAGTTTGAATCCACGTGCAATCTGAAGTGCTAGTTATCAGTTATAATGAAGTCTTAATTGGTCCAGGAACCCAGTGTTGTCCAAGACAGCCAATTACAATGGCCCTGATTCATCTCTGACATTTACACAGGTGTAACTCTGTTGACTTGAGTGGAGTTATCTCTGATCTAAGCCAGAATGAGTTGGGTGATATCAGCCACATTATCTCCTTCAGGGCCGGCTCCAGGCACCAGCTTAGCAAGCAGGTGCTTGGGGCAACCACTCCAGAGAGGGATGGCACGGCCAGCTATTCGGCGGCAATTCGGTGGAGGGTCTCTCACTGCCAGTCGGAATGAAGGACCTCCTGCTGAATTGCCGCAGATAGCAATCGCAGCTTTTTTTTTTTTTTTTTTTCCTGGCTGCTTGGGGCGGCAAAATCCCTGGAGCCGGCCCTGATCTCCTTCCACAGCTATTGCAACTGACAAGGACCCTGCAACAGTTAGTGTCCACAGCTGATGTTACCAAGGCTGGAGGAAGTGCTCCTCAGTAGAAGGCGCTCCTGACAGCAGTTCATCAGAGCCTGGATTTCCCCTCACTTAGGCTGTATTACAAAAAGCCTCTCTGACCTGGCTTTTCTATCAAAGTGGTCATTGGATCTCCCAGGGATCTCCCCGGAATCTCACTTGAAAATCTGACTTCCATTTGATCAACTCCGCCCCGTCCACACCCCGGCTTTAGAAAGTGTCTCATTCAAAAATTGAAGGCTACTCAGTCTGTGCTCCCAGTTCTGGATAAATGCTGTCCTTTTAACGTAATGTTGTAAATAGCACTCAGATGCCACAGTGAGGAGCACCTTAACTGTAACACTAACAATGTCATGGACAAGATGGCGCAGTGACAGCAAGAAAAATAAAACTGCACAGATGGGTTACATCAAGGAAACAGTGTTATCTAGTGGTTAGGGCACAGAACAGCTGTCAGGATTTCTACATTTTATTCCCGGCTCTGACACTGACTCACTGCGGGACCCTAAATGATTTACTTATCTCTGCGCTTTAGTTTCTTCATCTGCAAAGTAGGTGCAATTGGCAAATACCATTAGCTCCCTGATACAGCGTGAGGCTTAACTGATTTGTTTATAAAAGACTTTGACATCTTCAAGTGAAAGGCGCCATAAGTGCGAAGTATTAATAATAGTAATACTAGTATTATGTATTAATAACTAGTCACACAATGAAACGCTTCCAACAGCCAGAGTGTCAAATGTAAAAACAGCAAGTTATCCTATAAACTAAAGTGAGACCACTTCTCCATTAGCCTTCACATTCCCTGAACTCTTCCTCTCTGTGCTGTTTGTTTGCCCCATGAAGGGGCAGGTATCCCTGCTGACCAATCATCTCTTGCTGGATTTAGAAGGCTGAATCCCCTGCAATCCAGGCAGTATATGTATGCCTGTATAAAAGAGATTTTTTACCCCTGACTACTGGATGGAGTACAAGGTACCCTATCATATAGCAATGATGACTGAAGCCAGTGCATATCCTGGGTAGTTAATTAATAAGTATAATTAATGGTCTGAAGCAAAGCTTCGAGCCACAAAATCCTCCAAGCTGGTCAATAATCTTCCAAGAATGCCCTGGGGCCTTGTTATTTGTTAATCAAATAAACAGTTACAGTGACCAGTTTTGGAGAAAAGGTCCAGTAACAGAAATGCATTGCCTATAGCCCACAGCGAACACACGGGGCAAAATCCAGCCCTGTTGTAAGCCTGCAGAGGTCAGTGGAGCCAGGCATGATTACACCAGCTCAAATTTGCCCATAGTGAAGGAAAACTGCATCCCTATTTTTTAAAGTGGTGTATTCAGTTGCTGTGCTTAGGAGAAACAAAATGGCTAATTCATAAACATCAGTGTAAGCTGTTTATGTAACTGATATGCATCAAAGAGAAGTACTAACAGGGCATCTGTTGATCAGACAGACCACGCTCTCTTCAAATGCAGGCCTCGTTCAGTTGGATTTCTCACTCGCATATGGGTGAGAAGATACCATAACCATAGGACAAGGCAGTTAATCTCAGTGAAGCAAAGTAGAGCGAGGCAAAATGCACAATCTCTGCCAGAAAGCTTTAGACACAGACCTCAAATGCCTCTGCTAGAGAACAGGAGACAGCTTTGCATCTGGCTAGTGCAGCTGCCAAAGCCACCCCAAGAGTGCTACAGAAAATCATAGAGAAGGAATGCCAAGGGCAGCACAAACATCTCTGCCAGCATAAAGAAACGATGCCAAGTGAGTGTCACAACTGCACACTCCTACCTCTGAAATGGCGTGGCTGTTTAATAAAGTAAAATTTGTACGAAGGGAAGGCTTGCCTTCACACAACTAATACACATTTCCAGACTACAGAAAAGAGAATAAGTGACCACAACACTGTTGTCTGCACCTACAATGGACCCAGAGATAGCGTAGCGCTAAAGCTGCCAGCATCACTAAATGAAATCTACAGTGGTGCCAGCTAGGGTCTAGCACTAAGGAAATATTGCATAGCTTGGCATCCCTATGACTGCCATTCAAACAGGTGGAGAGAAGTATCATTAGAGACCGTAATGTCTGGTGGTCTCAGAGCCAAAGAATCATTGCGCTGATATGATACTGCCAGAAATTGCAGAAAAAAGGGAAAGCAAAAAATGGACAAGAAAAATATATCGGAAGGACAGAACAGGTTGTGCGGGGGGGGGAGAAGTGGCACTATATGTGAAAGAAAATGTAGATTCAAATGAAGTAAAAATCTTAAGCGAATCCACATGTTCCATAGAATCGCTATGGATAGAAATTTCATGCTCTAATAAAAATATAACATTAGGGATCTATTATTGACCACCTGACCAGGACAGTAATAGTGATGATGAAATGCTAAGGGAAATTAGAGAGGCTATCAAAATTAAGAACCCAATAATAGTGGGAGATTTCAATTATCCCCATATTGAGTGGGAACATTTCACTTCAGGACAAAATGCAGAGATAAAATTTCTCAATACTTTAAGTGACTGCTTCATGGAGCAGCTGGTACGGGAACCCACAAGGGGAGAGGCAACTCTAGATTTAATCCTGAGTGGAGCGCAGGAGCTGGTCCAAGAGGTAACTATAGCAGGACCACTTGGAAATAGTGACCATAATACAACAGCATTCAACATCCCTGTGGGGGGAAGAACACCTCAACAGTCCAACACTGTGGAATTTAATTTCAAAAGAGGGAACTATACAAAAATGAGGGGGTTAGTTAAACAAAATTTAAAAGGCCCTTTTTAAAGACACCATAATAGAGGCCCAACTTCAATGTATACCCCAAATTAAGAAACGCAGTAAACGACCTAAAAAAGAGCCACCGTGGCTTAACAACCATGTAAAAGAAGCAGTGAGAGATAAAAAGACTTCCTTTAAAAAGTGGAAGTCAAATCCTAGTGAGGCAAATAGAAAGGAGCACAAACACTGCCAGTTTAAGTGCAAGAGTGTAATAAGAAAAGCCAAAGAGGAGTTTGAAGAACGGCTAGCCAAAAACTCCAAAGGTAATAACAAAATGTTTTTTAAGTACATCAGAAGCAGGAAGCCTGCTAAACAACCAGTGGGGCCCCTTGACGATCGAGATACAAAAGGAGCACTTAAAGATGGTAAAGTCATTGCGGAGAAACTAAATGGATTCTTTGCTTCAGTCTTCACGACTGAGGATGTTAGGGAGATTCCCAAACCTGAGCCGGCTTTTGTAGGTGACAAATCTGAGGAACTATCACAGGTTGAAGTGCCACTAGAGGAGGTTTTGGAATTAATTGATAAACTCAACATTAACAAGTCGCCAGGACTAGATGGCATTCACCCAAGAGTTCTGAAAGAACTCAAATGTGAAGTTGCGGAACTATTAACTAAGGTTTGTAACCTGTCCTTTAAATCGGCTTTGGTACCCAATGACTGGAAGATAGCTAATGTAATGCCAATATTTAAAAAGGGCTCTAGAGGTGATCCCAGCAATTACAGACCAGTAAGTCTAACATCGGTACCGGGCAAATTAGTTGAAACAATAGTTAAGAATAAAATTGTCAGACACATAGAAAAACATAAACTGTTGAGCAATAGCCAACACGGTTTCTGTAAAGGGAAGTCGTGTCTTAGTAATCTATTAGAGTTCTTTGAAGGAGTCAACAAACATGTGGACAAGGGGGATCCAGTGGACGTAGTGTACTTAGATTTCCAGAAAGCCTTTGACAAGGTCCCTCACCAAAGGCTCTTACGTAAATTAAGCTGTCATGGGATAAAAGGGAAGGTCCTTTCATGGATTGAGAACTGGTTAAAAGACAGGGAACAAAGGGTAGGAATTAATGGTAAATTCTCAGAATGGAGAGGGGTAACTAGTGGTGTTCCCCAAGGGTCAGTCCTAGGAGCAATTCTATTCAATTTATTCATAAATGATCTGGAGAAAGGGGTAAACAGTGAGGTGGCAAAGTTTGCAGATGATACTAAACTACTCAAGATAGTTAAGACCAAAGCAGATTGTGAAGAACTTCAAAAAGATCTCACAAAACTAAGTGATTGGGCAGCAAAATGGCAAATGAAATTTAATATGGATAAATGTAAAGTAATGCACATTGGAAAAAATAACCCCAACTATACATACAATATGATGGGGGCTAATTTAGCTACAACGAGTCAGGAAAAAGATCTTGGCGTCATCGTGGATAGTTCTCTGAAGATGTCCACACAGTGCACAGAGGCAGTCAAAAAAGCAAACAGGATATTAGGAATCATTAAAAAGGGGATAGAGAATAAGACTGAGAATATATTATTGCCCTTATATAAATCCATGGTATGCCCACATCTCGAATACTGTGTACAGATGTGGTCTCCTCACCTCAAAAAAGATATTCTAGCACTAGAAAAGGTTCAGAAAAGGGCAATTAAAATGATTAGGGGTTTGGAGAGGGTCCCATATGAGAAAGATTAAAGAGGCTAGGCCTCTTCAGCTTGGAAAAGAGGAGACTAAGGGGGGATATGATAGAGGTATATAAAATCAAGAGTGATGTGGAGAAAGTGGATAAGGAAAAGTTATTTACTTATTCCCATAATACAAGAACTAGGGGTCACCAAATGAAATTAATAGGCAGCAGGTTTAAAACAAATAAAAGGAAGTTCTTCTTCACACAGTGCACAGTCAACTTGTGGAACTCCTTACCTGAGGAGGTTGTGAAGGCTGGGACTATAACAATGTTTAAAAGGGAACTGGATAAATTCATGGTGGCTAAGTCCATAAATGGCTATTAGCCAGGAAGGGTAAAGAATGGTGTCCCTAGCCTCTGTTCATCAGAGGATGGAGATGGATGGCAGGAGAGAGTTCACTTGATCATTGCCTGTTAGCTTCACTCCCTCTGGGGCACCTGGTATTGGCCACTGTCGGTAGACAGATACTGGACTAGATGGACCTTTGGTCTGACCCGGTATGGCCGTTCTTATGTTCTTATGTTAAAAGCCATAAGCCAGGACACTAAGCATACCAGACAGATCAGAGGAGACTGGTTCCTATCAACAGCTATATTTTAAAATAATGTTACACTTCCCACTTGAAGGTAAGTTGTTTACTTCTAAAAGCACAAAACACATTGTATTAGGATAGCCCCTTTGGAGAATGCTGAGCATGTTAACATGGCAGTTTATTGAAGACATGCAGTCAGTGCTGGTAGACAATTTTGTTTTATATCTGTTTGCAAAATCCAGATC
The DNA here is from genome assembly GCF_025201925.1 of Gopherus flavomarginatus. Classification (NCBI taxonomy): domain Eukaryota; kingdom Metazoa; phylum Chordata; order Testudines; family Testudinidae; genus Gopherus; species Gopherus flavomarginatus. The sequence continues at coordinate 108,491,062 of NC_066623.1, read as the reverse complement.
ATTCCTCTCTCCAAACCCTGATAAAACAGATTCCCCAAGACGCCTTTAAAAAAAAAAAGATCTTTATTAACAATCCCGTGCTTATGGAACAACCCTACAATAGTCTTGGTTTTGGGAGGAAAAGAAATAAAATTCAACAAGGAAACAGACTTCAGTTGTAAGGGAGGACTACACAAAAATGAGGAGGTTAGTTAAACAGAAATTAAAAGGTACAGCATCAAAAATAAAATCCCTGCAAGCTGCATGGAAACTTTTTAAAGACACCATAATAGAGGCTCAACTTAAATGTATACCTCAAATTAAAAACATAGTAAGAAAATCAAAAAATGACCGCTGTGGCTAAACAACAAAGTAAAAGAAGCAGTGAGAGGCAAAAAGGCATCCTTTAAAAAGTGGAAATTAAATCCTAGTGAGGAAAATAGAAAGGAGCATAAACTTTGGCAAATGAAGTGCAAAAATATAATTAGGAAGGCCAAAAAAGAATTTGAAGAACAGCCAGCCAAAGACTCAAATAGTAATAGGAATTTTTTTTTAAGTACATCAGAAGCAGGATGCCTGCTAAAGAGCCAGAAGGGCCACTGGACGATTGAGATGCTAAAGGAGCACTCAAGGACAGTAAAGCCATTGTGGAGAAACTAAATGAATTCTTTGCATCAGTCTTCAAGGCTGAGGATGTGAGGGAGATTCCCACACCTGAGTCATTCTTTTTAGGTGACAAATCTGAGGAACTGTCACAGATTGAGGTGCCATTAGAGGAGGTTTTGAAACAAATTGATAAAATAAACAGTAATAAATCACCAGGTCCAGATGATATTCAACCAAGCGTTCTGAAGGAACTCATATGTGAAATTGGAGAACTACTAACTGTAGTCAGTAACCTATCATTTAAATCAGCTTCTGTACCAAATGACTGGAGGATAGCTAATGTGATGCCAATGTTTAAAAAAGGCTCCAGAGGTGACCCCGGCAATTACAGGCCAGTAAGCCTAACTTCAGTACCAGGCAAGCTGGTTGAAACTATAGAAAAGAACAAAACTGTCAGACACATAGATGAACATAATTTGTTGGGGAAGAGTCAGCATGTTTTTTGTAAAGGGAAATCATGCCTCACCAATGTACTAGAATTTTTTGATGGGATCAACAAGCATATGGACAAGGGGGATCCAGTGGATATAGTGTACGTAGATTTTCAGAAAGCCTTAGACAAGGTCCCTCACCAACGTCTCTTAAGCAAAGTAAGCTGTTACGGGATAGGAGGGAAGGTCTTCTCATGGACTGGTACCTGGTTAAAATATACAAAACAAAGGGTAGGAATAAATGGACAGTTTTCAGAATGGAGAGAGGTAAATAGTGGTGTGCCCCAGGGGTCTGTACTGGGCCCAGTCCTGTTCAGTATACTCATAAATGGTCTGGGAACAGGGGTAAACACTGAGGTTGCAAAATTTGCAAATGATACAGAACTACTCAAGATAGTTGAGTCCCAAGCTTACTGTGAAGGGCTACAAAACTGCATGACTGGGCAACAAAATGGCAGATGAAATTCAGTGTTGATAAATGAAAAGTAATGCACATTGGAAAACATGATCCCAACCATACATATAAAATGATGGGGTCTAAATTAGCTGTTACCACTCAAGAAAGAAATCTTGGAGTCACTGTGGATAGTTCTCTGAAAACATCCACTCGGTGTGCAGTGGCAGTCAAAAAAGGGAACAGAATGTTGGGAGTCATTAAGAAAGGGACAGATAATAAGACAGAAAATATCATATTGCCTCTATAAATCCATGGTATGCCCACACCTTGAATACTGCGTGCAGATGTAGTTGCCACATCTCAAAAAAGATATATTGGATTTGGAAAAGGTTCAGAAAAGGGCAACAAAAATGATTAGAGGTATGGAATGGCTTCCATATGAGGAGCGATTAATAAGAGTGGGACTTTTCAGCTTGGAAAAGAGACTAATAAGGGGGGATATTGGAGAGGTCTATAAAATCATGACCGGTGTGGAGAAAGTAAATAGGGAAGTGTTATTTACTCCTTCTCATAACACAAGAGCTAGGGGTCACCAAATGAATTTAATAGGCAGCAGGTTTAAAACAAACAAAAAGAAGTATTTTTTCACACAACGCACAGTCAACCTGTGGAACTCCTTTCCAGAGGATGTTGTGAAGACTAAGACTATAACAGAGTTAAAAAAAAAAACTAGATAACGGTCCATCAATGGCTATTAGCCAGAGTGGACAGGGATGCTGTCCTCAGCATCTGTTTGTCAGAAGCTGGGAATGGGCAACAGAGGATGGATCACTTGATGATTACCTGTTCTGTTCATTCCCTCTGGGGCACCTGGCATTGGCCACTATCAGAAGACAGCATATTGGGTTAGATGGATTTTTGGTCTGACGCAATATGGCTGTTCTTATGTAAGCTTGCCAGGGTTTATTTAAAACAGAGCAGTAAGGGAGGACTGGATGACTCAAGGGATTGGCAATGAGCTCAGGGCCCTTTTCCCTTCTCTGAGCCATTTGACTGTTGCCCAGGTTAGTAGTGAGTGAAAGCCATTACCATCTGATGCCTGTTTGCTGGCTTAATGGTTTAGCAAATGCATTTGTGGCTTCTGTCCCAGTCCTAGCAGTCACAATTGACACTAATTAACACTCTTGTTGGGGGGAGGGTAGAGGGGAGAGGAAAGGCTGAATAGACATAGTGATTGAATTGCCCTCTTGTTCTTTTAGCTTGTTCCCCTTTGTGAGAGCTGAGGCACACTGGCAGGTCACTGTGATGAAGCTTGCACTGCCAAAGCCTGCACTGTACCTACTCTGTCTATAAATATAAACCCTCAGAGCTGAAAAGCTGTTATCTCCCAGGATCACTGAAAAACTACAAGACACAATATATACTCAGACCTGAGAAAAGACATTTCCTAGTTATGAATAATTGCCTGACAATGTCCTGTTCTCATTAAGACAGAAAAAAAAATATTAAGATTACAGTTTGAGAGGTATGGCTTATTTAAAGCAAATTACACTTTTGGCATCTGGGAGCACCGTTCCTCAAGTACTGGATTGAAAATGTTAGGTCACCCTGGCAAATCTTAGAAGTCTGGCACCAGGTGAAAAGACATGCTGTGGTGGGACAGGGGAAAGTTACTGAGAGGTTTTACATACCTGTTTTCTGTTTTGTGTATAATGGAAGACGGTCTTAGCATTACATGCTAAAGCTGGTATTTGTTGTGTGATGGAGTCTTAACCTTAGTCATAAATTCATAGTTTCCATGGCCAGATGGGACCATTGTGATCACGTAGTCTGATCTCCTGTATAACATAGGTCAGAGAACTTCCCCAAAATAATTTCTAAAACAGATCTTTGACAAAAAACATCCAGTCTTGTCTAGCTTGTACTTCCAGCCAATGGATCATGTTATACCTTTCTCTGCTAGATTGAAGAGATGTCTAACTGGCAGCTGGTATCAAGCAGAGTGCCCCAATGGTCAGTTTTGTTCAATATCTTTATTAATGATATGGAGGATAGTGTGGATTGCACCCTCAGCAAGTTTGCAGATGACACTAAACTGGGAGGATTGGTAGATATGCTGGAGGGTAGGGATAGGACACAGAGGGACCTAGACAAATTAGAGGATTGGGCCACAAGAAATCTGATGAGGTTCAACAAGGACAAGTGCACTGCACTTAGGACAGAAGAATCCCATGCACTGCTACAGACTAGGGACCGAATGGCTAGGCAGCAGTTCTGCAGAAAAAGACCTAGGAGTTACAGTGGACGAGAAGCTGGATATGAGTCAACAGTGTGCCTTTGTTGCCAAGAAGGCTAAAGGCATTTTGGGCTGTTTAAGTAGGCGCATTACCAGCAGATCAAGGGATGTGTTCATTCCCCTCTATTCGGCATTGGTGAGGCCTCATCTGGAGTACTGTGTCCAGTTTTGGGCCCCACACTACAAGAAGGATGTAGAAAAATTGGAAAGAGTCCAGCGGAGGGCAACAAAAATGATTAGGGGGCTGGAGCACATGACTTATGAGGAGAGGGGGAGGGAACGGGGATTATTCAGTCTGCAGAAGAGAAGAATGAGGGGGGATTTGATAGCTGCTTTCAACTACCTGAAAGCGGGTTCCAAAGAGGAAGGATCTAAACTCTTCTCAGTGGTACCAGATGACAGAACAAGGAGCAATGGTCTCAAGTTGCAGTGGGGGAGGTCTAGGTTGGATATTAGGAAAAACTTTTTCAATAGGAGGGTGGTGAAACACTGGAATGGGTTACCTAGGGAGGTGGTCGAATCTCCTTCCTTTTAAGGTCAGGCTTGACAAATCCCTGACTGGGATGATTTAGTTGGGAACTGGTCCTGCTTTGAGCAGGGGGTTGGACTAGATGACCTCCTGCAGTCCCTTCCAACCCTGATACTCTATTATTCTATGATTCCCATCATCAAGTATTTGTTCAACATGTAGGTACTTATAGACTGGAATCAAATCACTCCTTAACTGTCTCTTTGGTAAATTAAATAGATGGAGCTCTTTTGAGTCTATCACTGTAAGGCATATATTCCAATCTTTGAATCGTTCTTGTGGCTCTTCTCTGAAGACTCTCCAATTTATCAACACCCTTCTTGAACTGTGGACACCACAACTAGACACAGTATTCCAGCAGCGGTTGCATCAGTGCCAAACACAGAGGTAAAATAACCTTTCTATTCCTACTTGAGATTCCACTGTTCATGCTTTCAAGGCCCACATAAGCCCTTTTGGCCACAGTGTTGCACTGGGAGCTCATGTTCAGCTGATTATCTACCCCTCTAACCCCTCCACACATCTTTTTCAGAATCACTGCTTCCCAGAATAGAGTCACCCACCCCATAAGAATGGCCTCCATGTTTTGTTCCTAGACATATACATTTACAATTAGTTGTATGAAAGCACATTTTGTTTGCTTGAAGTGATCCAGATCATTGTATCAGTGATCTGTCCACTTTATTATTTACCACTCTCCCAATTTTTGTGTAATCTGCAAACTTTATCAATGATGATTTTATGTTTTCTTCCAGGTCATTGAAAAAGAGTTTAAATAGCGTTGGGCCAAGAACCAGTCCCTGCAGAACCCCATTAGAAACATGCCCATTTAATGATGATTCCCCATTTACAATTACATTTTGAGATCTATCAGTTAACCAGCTTTTAATCATTCAATTTTATATTAGTCTAGCTTTTTAGACATCAAAATATCATGCGGTACCAGGTCAAACACCTTAAAGAAGTCTATGTATATTACATCAGTACTATTGCCTTTATCAACTGAATTTATAATCTCAGAAAAAAATCAAGTTAGTCTGACGGAATCGATGTCCCATAAGCCCATGTTATTGGCATTAATTGTATTACCTGTCTTTAATTATTTATTAATTGAGTCCTTTAACAGCCACTCCATTATCTTGCTCAGGATTGATGTCATACACTGATAGGCCTATAATTATCCATGTCATTCTGTTTTAACCTTTTTAAATATTAGTATGACATTTGCTTTCTTCCAGTCTTTGGAAACCTCCCCAGAGTTCCAAGACTTATTGAAAATCAACATTATCAGTCCAGCAAACTCCTCAGACAGCTCTTTTAAACGTCTTGAATGCAAGTTATCCAGACCTGCTAATTTTAAAATGTCCAATTTTAAAATTAGTAGCTTCTGTTTAACATCCTACTGACATACTAGTGGAATGGAAAGTGTTATCATATGATATGAATACATTGTATGTTTTCCCCCAAATGCAAATATGTATGCCAATTAAGGGTAATCATGGAGTGTAATTTGTATGCAAAGAAATGTTACTTAGGCCATGTCTACATCTAAAATTTTGCAGCGCTGGTTGTTACAGCTGTATTAGTACAGCTGTATAGGGCCAGCGCTGCAGAGTGGCCACACTTACAGCAACCAGCGCTGCAAGTGGTGTTAGATGTGGCCACACTGCAGCGCTGTTGGGCGGCTTCAAGGGGGGTTCGGGGAACGCGAGAGCAAACCGGGAAAGGAGACCAGCTTCGCCGCGGTTTGCTCTCGCGTTCCCCGAACCACCCTGCAAACCGCAGGGAAGGAGACCTGCTTGTTCGGGGAACGCGAGAGCAAACCGCGGCGAAGCTGCTCTCCTTTCCCGGTTTGCTCTCGCGTTCCCCGAACCACCCTGCAGACCGCAGGGAAGGAGACCTGCTTGCTCGGGGGTTCGGGGAACGAGAGAGCAACCCGGGAAAGGAGACCAGCTTCGCCGCGGTTTGCTCTCGCGTTCCCGGAACCACCCAGCAAACCTCAGGGAAGGAGACCTGCTTGCTCGGGGGTTCGGGGAACGAGAGAGCAAACCGGGAAAGGAGACCAGCTTCGCCGCGGTTTGCTCTCGCGTTCCCCGAACCACCCTGCAAACCGCAGGGAAGGAGACCTGCTTGCTCGGGGTTCGGGGAACGCGAGAGCAAGCCGGGGAAGGAGACCAGCTTGATTACCAGAGGCTTCCTCAGGTATGCTGGGATACCTGCTTATTCCACGGAGGTCAAGAAAAGCGCTGGTAAGTGTCTATACTTGATTACCAGCGCTGGATCACCAGCGCTGGATCCTCTACACCCGAGACAAAACGGGAGTACGGCCAGCGCTGCAAACAGGGAGTTGTAGCGCTGGTGGTGCCCTGCAGATGTGTACACCTCCTAAGTTGCAGCGCTGTAACTCCCTCACCAGCGCTGCAACTTTCTGATGTAGACAAGCCCTTAGTGTTAACAAATGTGAAATAACACAAAACAAGCCTCACAGGTAGAGTAGCATTATCAGAGTGCATAGTCCTTTATTTAACTTTACTCTTTTCTGGGCTGCTATCAAACAGCCCCACTCTTCATGGATAGCTTGGGGAACAAAATTAAACACATTGATAAATAATGAAGCAAGAGGGCGTTTTTTATTTGTATCAAATGCCACTTGGTGACAAATATTTTCACTATTCTCCTCCATCTGTGGAGTGTATCTAAAAATATTCTATACACTGTAGAGGAAAAAGTTTGAGAAGAGCCAAGAAAAGTTGTTTCAGAATGAGAAATGTCTCTAAAATATTCAGTGTGGAAAAAGAGAAAAGTCTATACCACACAATGTGAAGGTAATTCACCAAATACTTGCTAAAACAAGATTCATCAACTATAGAGTGACTCTAAAATGTAAGTATTGTCCAGCAGGGGAACAGCGCCTAAATAACGTACTATCTAGTCTCCAACAGCAGTCATTGCCAGTTGTTTCATAAGAAAGTCAATGCAGTTAACTATATACAGTGCTACACTGTCTTGGGAAGATTTCTTCCTGACCCAACTGCTGATTATGCCCTGAAGCATGGGGTTTGATGATAACTCTTCATATCTAGTGTAAACGCAGGTGTTTTAATTCAAATGAAGTAATGGCAAACAAAGGTTTGAAACGCACACACTTGCTCTAACAGTTAAAGGTGCTTCAGTTTGCTTCTAGATAGAAAACAATGCATCACCACCTACTGTTACAAGATTTAGTCCGTGCTGCATGAGCAAAGTACCTGATTTTACAAGTGATGTGTGTTCCACATCTATCAGCTGGTTCAAGTATTAGATGACTTCCCCGCTGTGTTGTAGCGTAGTAACATGAGAACCCTAAAAGGATCAGGATGGTTTGCATTACTCTCTGAAACAGTTTGCCTATCTTTGATTACCAATTGGCTTTTAAAGGACTCTGTTGAAATATACTTTAAGATGCAACAGCATGGGATTTTGGGACATGGTTGACATATTTTAAACAACTGATGTACTAAAAATTCTTTTGATGTGTTAGAAATTTGATAGCCTTGACACAGCTTTGTGGTTCAAGGACGGTAGTCTAATCACGTGGTGACTTAGACAAGAACCTGTATATATTATTTTAAAGCTTAAAAATAGGGAATGTTTAAATACACACCCATCCAAAAGAAGATGCATTATGTACCAGTACAGCTCTTTCCGGTGCTTTTTAATTGTGAGCTTTTTTTTTTTAACTAAATTAAATTACTTTAAAATCAATTTAGTCTGAGAGCACTTTAGTGCATGGACTTAAATATTAATTTGATTGAAAATCTTCCATGACTAATCAGTTTATAAAACGTAGCTTTTTGTCTTACTTGCCTTTTGTATCAAAAGCAGAATGTGTCCACATGTCATTGTTTTTCCACAGTCCAGTGCTTCTATGTGTCTTCCAAGTAAATGCTATCAGTTGTTTTAGTTATAAGGGGACAAAAGAAACAAGCATTCCAGGACTTGTCAGTTTTTGCTGCACTCAGATCGTCCAAAGGGAGTGTGAGAAGCAAGGTGTGAGTGTGTATAGACAAGGCCTCAAGGTTCCCTCTTTTTCTTCTCTTTTTTTCCTAGATCTAATTTCTTTTTTTGTTCTTTGTCTTCCCCCCCACTAATTGAGGACCTTTTCATTCTTCTTCCTGACGGTCATCTCCACCCCATTCCCACACTGACACACCTGTTTGGGAGGAGGTTTCCTGGCATGATGAGTGGCATTACTGGGATCATTTTCATCGACAGTGCTGTAGTTTATCATCACCATCAGGCAGTGCCTGGATGTCAGTAATGAAGGGGTTAAAGTAGGATACTTTATGGGCAGTAGCTGTATTAGGGGATTGGTTAGTGCATAGAGCCTTTCATCACTAGCAGCACATCAGTCCAGGTCAGTCTGTAAGCAACGTGTTACCATCTGACAGCAGCACTGTCAATGGATAGGTTTCCATATCACAAGAGTACCAGCACAACTACTGTGCTGACGATACTAATTGGCAGCCTCAACAGAGAGTCTAAGGAGTGAATGGGACCTGGACACTGAACACCTCTCTCCTCCTTGAAGTTAAGGCATGCTGGTGAAGTAGTCGGGGGGAGCTTGCACTGTACTGCACCTATGCCCTGAAATTCTTTATTTATATAGTCTCCAGGTTTATCAAATCCAGCAACTTTAACCAGCACTGAAATTCACTGTAAGAAGCATTTTCACCAGTTCAAAAGGTTCCATGCAGGGAGTGACCTGTAGGCGGAACAGGTTTGCACCATACTCAGATATTTTCCCAATCCCCTATTGTAGTGGCTCTTGTGACAAAGGAGAGAAAAGACTCAGGGTTAAGAACACAAAGAGGATTCTTTATTCAGGCCACATGCAGACCCTGTAATTCCCTGGCTCTCTAGTTCCAAGACTGGGGAACACAGTATGTGCTATAGTATTAACACACCACCAATACTGGCCTGGATTCAGTAATCATGGAATGAATTGCTGGCACTTGTTATTTATCCAGCCTCATCAAGGCACTGACTTTGCCTCTATTTAACTTATTTCACAAGTGATAAGAAAAAAAAAGTATTTTATAAATGAATCTCGTTGGAAAAGGCAGTGACATTCAGTACCTTATTTAATTGTCTTGACTCTGAAAGTGAAATTCTATTACCACCAGCTAAGCCTGGATATGAACTCCTAAGAAATGCTACTATTTGTCAAGTTAGCTGAATGAGAGCACTATCCTTCCAGGGAATTTCAAATCATTCATGCTACAGGAGGTAACTGCCACTACTAATAATGGTTTTGTTTGTAATTTGTTTTATATTTCCTCAAAATGTCACTTTTCTCATCAAGCAAGCCTAGAGGCACTCCAGCCAGACAATATAAAACTATTAAATGCTTTTGCCCTGTTAGAGAGACAGACAAACCTCAAACTATCCCAGATTTTTTATTTTTTTTTAAACAAAACACTTCTGAAAATGGGAAAGTAAAATTCAACTGCATATACGGTAAGTTAATTTTTCATCAAAGGCTGCATGTTATTGGCCTACAGCTATGGGCTCCCTTATCTGTAATATGTATTTAACTTTTGTCTAAGAGATGTTCTCCAAAGTGGTGGGCCCAAAATGAGACCTTCCAACTCTGTTTTGAAAGTTGGGTGTGCACATTATGGAATCCCCATATGATGCAACTGCTACAATGAACAAGACAAAGAATTCTGAATTTTATCCGTGTCATCACCCTGACCATATAAACAACCAAGTGGTCAAAGAGGGCAGCAAAACAGAAACATTAGATTTGCTGTTCTGATCAGAATCTCCGTCTATCCAGTTGGATAACCTGTCCTGAGCAATGGCTGAAAACATTAAGGGACAGAAAAAAAACAATTACCTTGATTCTCCCCCTTTGCATCTGCACCCTCAGAGTATGGATCGTCCCACTTCCATGCAGACACATCAGTGTGACTGTACTTGTGCAGTTATATTATGCTTTCCCCGTTGTGTCGCTCTGTTGTCCATGCCTTGTTGGCCAGACACAGAATAAAGTATCTTGGCTATTTTACATAGTATAACCGGTCATACAGAAAGGACACTAAAGCCCTGTAGTGCCAAGTGTTTAATAGCTCAGTTCCCAGCTCTGTTGCTACTATGGTGAAGATACAATGAAAGGTCACATATTGTTCTATAACACTCTTTGATTTATGGCTACCACTCACTGGTTTTTAATTACAACAAACTTCATGAGACTAACAACTGTTTTTATTGCAACCACACCCTTTTATAACTCCCTCAAACACTCCCCTCTCTTGGCTGGTATGTAAACAAAAGGTGACTCTCACCATGAAACTATCTATCCTCTTATACTCTGCTCATCACCATGGCAGTTGAGCACCATTCAGAGGTTCATAGTGAAACAAAGCAGGAAACTGTTTACATAATTGAATCTAAACCCAGTCAAGCACTGATTTCATCCCTTCATGTTAAGCAAATTCAGATCAGTTTACCCAGCCCTAGAGAGTATCAGTTCAGAAGCTCATGCTACATCCAATGCAGTTAATATTGCAGCATTGTGTGTTAAAGTCCAAACCCATGCAGTACAATGGTCCTTTAGCTGTTTCCCTGGGATTCTGGTCTTGGTTATAAGGAGTATGCAGAATCCCCTTTAATAGGTTCCTTCCTATAAGCATGTCCTTGTTTGTAACTCACCAAGCTCTTATTTTGCAGGTGTAAGGGGCATGAAAGTACATGTCTGACTACATGCAGATCTCCCAGTGATGACAATAAGGGTTTTAGTGTGGCTCTCTATCAGGACACTATATTTTTCTTCCTAATTCATAAACTACAGAGGTGAATGCATAGCTCCAAGAAGGGTCAGAGTCAGTCAAACAAAGCTGTTTCAGTTATGCAAAATAGAAGTCATTTATGATAACAGAAAAAAAGAGAGTAATTTTAGCTGTAAACCAGCAGTAAATCCCAATATGATGATTAACCTCTGATTAAACAACTATTCACTATTCAATAAACAGAATACATTCTAATAAGGCACAATGGGTGGGCAAAAGACTTTCTGTAAGGCCCTTGATGTTCAGAACATTCTCTTTTTTAACATTAGTTTTGTCCCTTAACATTTCATTTAAGTATTAACATTAATAATGCTAATGCCTAGCACTTGCATAGAGCTTTTTAAGGTTGGAAGTTCATTGCAAACATTAATCCTTATTACTCTCATGGGAGGTGAATATTACTATCCCCATTATACAGATAGAGAAACTGAGACACAGAGGATAAAGTAGATACTACCATCTTGACATCTAGCCAATAAAAACAAGCGTTAAAAGTAGTCTTAGTTTCTAAATCTGCCTCCAAGTTCTCTTGCCAGTTTTGTGGTTGTATAATATATATATATATTTTAAAAATGTGTTTCCTTCCCTTGTTACTCTCTGAAGACCCATACAAAACAATACAGGAAATTGATGGATGTCATTGCAGGATCAGGGACTAACAGACCAAACTGCATATATGCAAAGCGTTGTCAAATGCACAGAATAAACAAGCAAAAAATAGAAAACTTTCTTCTGTTGAGATACAGTAACGTTAGGTGTGATCTATAGCTATAGAAGTTAGAAATACATTCAGACAAAGGTGTATTTTTTAAGTTGATGATGTTCCTTTAGGTGATTTTGCCAAGATCATGAAAGGAATCAGAGTCAAGCCAGGGTCAGAACTCAGGAGCATCTAGCTTCCAGTACCATGTTCACACAAGGTGGGTAGCCATGGGTTGGCCTTAGCATCAAGGCCCACTCCCCAAGCACCAGCTCTGCTCTGGCCCCAGTGCTTGCCCTGCTCCACCCACCCGCCCCATGCTCCAGCCAGGGAGCGGGGTCCAGAGCTTGCCCCACTTCACTCACTGGGTGATCCAGCCAGGGAGTGCGGTGGAGGCACAGAGGCTTACCCTGCTCCACCCAGCGGGCCCACTGGGGAGCAGGATTGGGGGCTTATCCCACTCCCTTCACCCACCCAGCGCTCCAGCCTGGGAGTGGGGTCAGGGGGTTGCGGATGGGCAAGCCCCCTTGCCCTGTCCCTACTCCCTGGCTAGAGCACCAGGTGGGGGGAGCGGGGAAGCCCCAATGTCCTGACCACACTCCTTGGCCAGCATGTCCACCCCACCCCCTCAAGGATGGCTGGAGAGGGTTGGGGGGAAGTGGTCAAATCCCTCCTACCTCCCCTCTCCTGCCCCGTCGTTGCCCTCCCCCGCCCACCCACCCGAAGTCGGGCCCACCCAAGTGTCCCATCCTGGCTATGCCACTCGTTCACGCGCTCCCTTTCTCTCATAATTAGGGACGAGCTATACCAAAATGTGGCTTTAAGAAGGCATTCAGCCAAATTCTGGTCAAAATCCTGTTCAGCTTGGGCCAAATCGTTTTTAAAACATGTATTCCCTTCCCTATCAAATTGCTAATGTGGCACCAATCCCTCCCTGCAATACCTGGGTAAGGAACTGACTCAGCAGCTTCTTTTCCCTTCCACATGATGGCCACTGTGATTCATGGTTTAGGAAATTCTGTTCCCTTCCCGTTGTTCAAGAGGAAAATTAATTCTTTACAGAATAAATCCATAAAAAATGTGAATAACAACTCAATTATTCATAGATTCATAGTGTTTAAGGCCAGAAGGGACCATTTGATCATATAATCCAGCCTCCTGGATATCATAGGCCATTAAATTTCTCCCAACTATCCCTGTATTGAGCCCAATAACTTGTGTGTGACTGAAGCTTAGTTTGTGTTTGGCTAACGAACATCTTCCAAAAAGACGTCCAGGAATCCACCACTTCCCTTGGCAGTTTGCTCCAATGGCTCATCACCCTCACTGTTAAAAATGTGCCTTATTTCCAATTTGAAATTGTCTGGCTTCAGCTCCCACCCATTGGTTCTTGTTATGCCTTTTTCTGCTAGATTGAAGAGCCGTTTAGTACCCAGTATTTTCTCCCCGTGAAGGTACTTGTATGCTATAATCAAGTCATTTCTCAATCTTCTTTCTGATAAACTAAACAGATTGAGCTCTAAATCTCTCACTGTCAGGCATTTCCTCAAGCCCTCAACTCATTTTTGTGGCTCTTTTTTGCCCCCTCTCCAGTTTTTCAACACTCCGCTCGAACTGTAAACCTCAGAACTGAACACAGTCTCCCAGTATCAGTCTCATTAATGCCATATGCAGAGGTGAAATCACCTCTCTATTCTTACTCACCAATCCCTTATTTATACATTCAAGGATCGTATTAGCTCAGGGGTTCTCAGACTTTTGTACTGGTGACCCCTTTCACACAGCAAGCCTCTGAATGCGACCCCCCCTTATACATTAAAAACCCTTTTAATATATATTTAACACCATTATAAATACTGGAGGCAAAATGGGGTTTGAGGTAGAGGCTGACAGCTTGCAACCCCCCATGTAATAACCTTGCAACTCCCTGAGGGGTCCCAGCCCCCAGTTTGAGAACCCCTGTGTTAGCCCTTTCTGCCACAACATCATATTGGAGCTCATGTTGAGTTGCTTTTCAATGATGACCCCTAGATCCTTTGCAGAGTCCCTCCTTTCCAAGATAGAGTCTTCCATTCTGTACGCGTGGCCTGAATTCCTTTTTCCTAGATGTATACCGCTGCATTTTGCCATATTAAAATTAATTTGGTTTGAACGGGCCTAGTTTACCAAGCAATGGCTAAGAGAAAAAGAAGTCGGTTTTTATGATAGTTTACAAGGAAATACAAGGATGTATTCTCTTGAAAGGGTCTGAAAAAATGAAGTTACAAGGCCACATTATGAAGTCATTAGGAAGGCGAATGAATCTGCCCTCAGGTGAAGACATACAACTCCTCCTTGCTTTCAGTGGGAATGCAAATGCAGAATGCAGCCTTCAGTGCCTGTCCTGGAATGATGCCCTCTCATTGCCTATCTCACAGTGACCAGCGTTCCAGTGAATATTACTAAAAAGCCCCTGTGCTTTATCTATGGGTGCACTGTAGGGATCGGATTCTTGTTTAGTGAAGGCCAATAGGACTTGGGCTCCTATGTTCCTTGGGTGCTTTTGAAAAATGCTACCCTTAGCAGTACCCATTTTCTAGGAGTCTAAGACTTCCCAGACACCTCCCTACCCAGTCTGAAAATCCTATTAGAGTAGTCACGACAACACACAGAAATCAGAGGTGTCCATTCCTCAGTGCTCAGGGGTCTTTGCAAGCCTAGGAAACCCAGTGAAAAATCACGTGTGTGCCCACCTCTAACACTGGTGCTCCATTATGTGCGCTATGGCCTTTTAGACATCCAAGGGTACGTCTACATTGCAATAAAACACCCACGGAGGGCCCAGGTCAGTTGGTTCAGGCTGGGGTGCTATAAAATTATAGCATAAACATTTGGGCGTGGGCTGGAGCTTGGGCTATGGGATCCTTCCCTCTCATGGCATCCTGAGCCCCCACAGAACAATCCCCGCAAGCCCAAGTCCACTGACGTGGGTCTGCCACGGGTATTTCATTGCAATAGAGACATATCCTAAAAGGCTCTGGAAATTCTGGCCAAAGTATTTCATTTTAAAAGGTAAATGAGTCGTACTATGACCGATATTGTCAATACCCCAGGAAATCACCTGAACTGCACTTGTATGCCTGTCTGACTCTGGGCTCTGTGTTTGACTGTATCAAACACATTTCCCCAGTGACTGATCTTTGGTACAACCAGTGTGGACAGAATGCTTGCTTCCTAGAACTGATGAAATTATGTACTAACCAGCTGGTCTAGGTGCTTGCAAGTATAAAGAAAGGAGCATAACTAGTGTGCAAGAGAAATATGCTCTAGAGCAGCGGTTCTCAAACCGTGGGTCAGGACCCCAAAGTTTTAATGGGGTTACCAGGGCTGGCATTAGACTGGCTGGGGCCTGGGGCTGAGGCTAAAGGCCGAGCCCCACCGCCCGGGGCCAAAGCCAAAGTGTGAGGCCCACCACCCGGGACTGAGGCTTTGGCTTCAGCCTGGGGCAGCAGGGCTCAGGTTACAGGCCTCACACCCGGGGATGAAGGCTTGGGGCTTCAGCTTTGGCACCCCCCCCTCCCTGGGGGAGGGGGCGCCTTGGGCAGGATCATGCGTCAGTCCCTCCACCTGGGGTCAGGTAATAATTTTTGTGGTCAGAAGGGGGTTGCAATGCAATGAAGTTTGAGAACGCTTGCTCTAGAGTTAGCCAGATATTGATCCGCGGACCACATTAAGCTGGCTAAAGCAACATGATGGTACCATTTAAGGAGCTTTGGAGAAACAGACTGCAGAATTCCAGAGTCATTCTACATTGTTTTCTTTGTAAAACTTAAAATCACACTGATTAGTGCTAACATTAGGTCTAGTTTCTCCACTTCTATGTATACAGTTCTATATATGGCTCTTCAGTTGTTGGATTTAATTTAGCTAATAAGGAAAGAAATTAAATAAACATTGTGCAAAATCTTAATCCCTATCATCTCCTTTGCTGTTCAAAATGCTAAAATCCCTAATAATTAAGTGATAAAGTATGCAAGTATTTGAACAAAGATATAATTAAAGCAAATGGGAGGCATTTCTGTTTTCATAGTTGGTCATTTGTCTAATTGCTGACTTACCTTGATCATTAGAGTCCCACACATTAAATGGTTGCCACAACATGACTGGTGTCAAGGAGCCATTCACTCAAACTACCGTGTACAAAAACAAACAACAAATTTGGTCCACATATTCAGAAAGGCACATTAGTGCAATAGGATCTCTGAAGTTAAAAGTTATCTGCTTCCCCTGGCCTGGATGAATGCAGTAACCTTTCCTTCCTGCTAGATTTTTACAAAATCTGCTCATCTTTTTTTTTAGCCAGCCTTCAAAATCTTCATTCTGAAATGTAACTTTTAAAGCACTTAACATAAAACCAGCCTTTCCATTCACCAGTAACGGTAGCTTCTGATAAATTGGAAGTTACAAGAATGATGTTCCCTCTCCCACTACCCTCGATGATTTAATTATAAAAGCCATTTTAGAAGAATCACATTATGTATCAAACACCATGCGGACAGACAGTCTGCAGACTCTTTTATTCCAGTCACTGGAATGTCTCAACCTTTGTGCTGAGGGACTGTCTTCTCCTGGGATAAGAGGGTAATTTATCATCCACATAATGATGCTTTTTTTGTTTTGTTTTGTTTTGTTTCAGCCAGCTGCCTCCTTAGGAAGAAGTGGACAGTTGAGGAGGTTAATATAGAACACTGTCTAAATACCTTTTCAGCCTAATTAGCAATTAATATTTAAACCAGGTATGCAAACTGAATTACAACCCAAAAAGTAAATAAAAGTTCTTGATAGATCAAGCAAAAACCAGAATGCGACAACACTTAATCCTTCATCCATGTGTGCAAAAAGGAGTCTATTCTGCCAGAAATAAAAGATGGAAAGGCATCTAGCATCTCTAACTCCTTGATGATAAATACTGGTGCCAATGTGCAAGAGTGAAATGAAGCTATTATATGGAAAGGCTCCGTTTTTACAAAAGAGAATGAATTCCATATTTTATAAAAGAATCTATTGAAAATTATGGCTCTCAGCAGAATTGAGTCAAGTTGAAATCAATGGCAGCAATATTAGAGAGAGGGAAGGGACCCTATTTTTATATTTAATGTGTGCAAAGTGTGAGAGAGTAAACTCCAAGGTAAATGAGCTCTGCGGACCTTATTATGTCTCTCATTGTATGTGAGGCTTTGCTTTTATGCAATGGACATAAAAATGGTTGTTGCTCGGTATTTCAGGATAAGCTGTTTTAAAAAACCAATGCATTTAAATAAAGCATGATTTCAGTAACTCCACTAATGCATTTCGCCATCACTGTGCTCACTCCTTAAATTCTAATTCACCCCCCAACCTCTATTTTCAAACAGTATTACCTTTTCCGTCAAAGCTACAGGCTTCTTTAATCTTGAGACACACACTGCATTCTTAATCCTTGACTCAAACCAGTAGGAGCAGCGGCAGAAGCAGCCAAAGCAAGGATTGCGGCACTGAGGGGCAGATGGTAAAATAAGATCCATTCAGGACCACCTCTCCTGCCCAGCACACCCAAACCCAGAACTGTGCAGGGGAGACCCACTTTGCATACTCTGAGGGGCACCAGAACTCAAGATGTTCCTTCCCTGCTCTGCCCCCCCCCCCCATGCAGTCTTAAGGAAAAACTATAGGGAAGTACAAGTCTGAGGCCTGGTCTACACAACAAGCTTTTATCAGCATAGTCCTTTTATCACACGTCCTTTCAACATAGCTAGACCAGCAAAATCCGGAGTGTAGGCATAACTATGGCAACAGAAGAGGGCTTCTGTTAGGGTTACCACCTGGCCGGTATCTGACTGACTGGCTGTTTGTTTTTTTTAATAGATTTTCCAGTTTCCCGAAAAATAATTGAATCAGCCAGTTTTTTTACATGGGTCTAAAGATTTGAATTATTATCAAAATACACTGGGATATCTAAAGTTTAAAGTTTCTATGTCTAGCTAAAGATCCTGCAGTGTTCCCATTTCCACAGTTTAAGCAATAACACACTGACACTGTTGAAAATACAGCAGCTGTCTGCCCACCGACACACATACGCACCATGCATGTGTGAGAGAGTTTCAGTCATGCAAGAGTGAGGAGACAGGTGATGTTATCAATGTTATCTATATGTGTTATCTCTCTAGATACTATATAGGGCTGTTGGGGTGGGGTTGTGGAATTACCCTGTGGTTGGGGTTTTGGTGGGCTTGCCTTGGGGGGATGGGTGCCAGGTTTTTTGCATTTCAAAGGTGGTAACCCTAGCTTTTGTTGGTGTAGCTAATCTCATTGAGGGAGATTGGTGTTCCTCCATCCACAGAACTCATCCTTCTGTCAGTATATACTGTGTCTGTCATAACAGTTTTTCCCAGATTTGGACCGTAGCGTCCAAAATATGGGTGTTAGCATGAAAACCTCCAAGCTTAGTTACCAGCGTGGACCTGGTAAAGCTGCCACCAGCCAGGGATTTATACAGTGCCTAGCTCACTGTGGTCTCCCCAAAACCTTCCCTGGGGGACCCCAAGACTCAGATTCCTTGAGTCTCACAGCAAAGGGGAATAAACCATTTCCCTTCCCCCTCCTCCCCTCCAGGTGTTCCCTCCCTGGGTTCCTGGAGAGATGTACAGAAGCAAGCTCCGTGAATCTAAACAGAGGGACTCCACCCTCCCTGTTTCCAGTCCTGGAAACACAAGTACCGAGAGAGCTAATCTCCCTCTCCCCCCTCACCCAGAGGGTATGCAAAGTCAGGCTTAGTAAATCTAACACAAAGAGATTTTCCCCCTGACTTCTTCCTCCCACCAATTCCCTGGTGAGCTGCAGACTCAATTCCCTGGAGTCTCCACTAAAGAAAAACTCCAACAGGTCTTAAAAAGAAAGCTTTATAAAAAGAAAGAAAAATACATTAAAAATAGTCTCTGTATAAGGTGAAAATATACAGGGTCAATTGCTTAAAAGAAAAATGAATAAACAGCCTTATCCAAAAAGAATACAATTCAAAACACTCCAGCAACTACACACATGTAAATACCAAAAAACAATATAAACCTATTGTCTTACTATCTTTGTACTTACAACTCGGAAACAGAAGATTAGAAAGCCAGGAGATAGAAAGATCACTCTCAGAGCCGAGAGGGCACAGACACAAGACAAAGAACAAAGAACTCACACCTAAAACTTCCCTCCACCCAAATTTGAAAAAGTCTTGTTTCCTGATTGGTCCTCTGGTCAGGTGTTTCAGGTTACTCCTTTCCAGGTGAAAGAGACATTAACCCTTAGCTATCTGTTTATGACAGTGTCTACACTAGAGGATTCTGCCATATAGCTATACAAGTGTAGCTGTGTCAGCAGACCCCATGTAATGTAGACAAGACCAGAGATTCCAGGCAATAGGAGTGGAAACAGCCAAAGTAGAGAACTTTCTTCAATTTTGTCTGGATTTCCTCTGCCCTGTGCATTTTGGCTGTTTACTCCAAACCTCTCCCTACTTTTCCCTCAGTCTCTTTACCTCAGATTTGCTGCACACCTGTCCCTCTTTTCCCCAGCCCTGATCTCCTCACCCCTCTTCCCTCAACTTATATTTCCATTTAGCTGATCCCCTCCTAATTAAATACATCCTCCAAACTAACTAACATGGTACAAACAGGATGTTTGCTGCCCTCACATTGGTCACTCTGCTTCTGTGTTCTACTCCTTCCCCGCACTCCGTGCCTCTCTGGACTATTTAGCTTGCAAGTGCTTTGGGGCAGGGACTTTCTGGTATTCTGCATTTGCAGAGTGACTGTCATAATGGAACCCCATTCCTGGTTGCTCCTTAGGCACTGCTTAATGAACATTATAAATAATAACAATAATCATAATAATTAAAATGCTAGTTTGTGCCAAAGTTTGTAGGCCAGATTAGCCAATACACTTCAAACAGAAGCAATTATTTTGTTTCCTTACTAGTTTGAACTTAAAAGGGAAAAAACAGACTATTTTTAAAGCTGCACTAGGCAAAACAGCTCTTGCGGGAAGTAAATAATAAATATACCACATGCTATGGTAATGTCCGTGGGATAAGGTAGGGGGTTGCTATAAAACACAATGTTCTAACTTACTACAGATGTTGCAAATAGAATTTACAGCCTTCTCGGCATGCTTATCTCTCCCCATCAGTTTCTGAATACTGAATCACCTTCAAACACGGGCCATTTTAAGGCATTTATTTATTTCTTTATTTTTAAAAGAAGCTACAATATTTTCTTCCATGCTAGTCTGTAATGTTAAATAGATGCAAGACCTGTATTTACAAATCACATGCAATTGCATTTTGCCACATGGAAATTACATGCAAATGCATTCTAAATGAGTTTGTTTATCATTCTTGAATTCTAATCCAGAGGTCTTACTTTTTAAATTCAGTTTATACTCTGACATGTATACAAATGAGTTTGACTCTGGAAAATAACTTAATAAACTCAGGGTTAGCTATGCAATTAGAGGAGGCATCTGGGAACCATAAAACCTGGAAAACAACATTTACATCTTTTGTACATCCAAAGTTCCATTTTTTTCCTCCCTTAAATTCATCATTTAAAAATGTTGCAGCTATTTCTGTGGGAGGACAAATAAGAATTCATTGTACAGCCAGTCACTGCTCTCTCCAGTGAGCAATCCATGGGGTAGGGCTGGAGCAAATGTACAAAACACAAGATTTCATTTAAAAGAAACGCAAAGAAACTGAAAAATAACTGAATTAACATTGATCATGACTTTTCAACAGCATTTCTTATTATTACAACCTGGCAAACCCTCCTGTGGGCAGTAAAGCTTTCTCATGTATTATTAGCCCTCTGCAGAAAGCTAAGAAAAAAGACACAAATCTGTTTTCTCAAAGGACAGAAGGGCATTTAGTTATAAGAGAAAGTAGGGCCATATTCCACTGTTGGGTTAAAGGTGAAGAAAACAGAACTATAACACACAAGCTTAAGAGATTAACACACCAGCAGTTCATTCTTGAGCACCACAGTATTGATTAGGAGTCACCTGTTTTCTGGTTGTAGTACTTTTTGGGGGGACCATGTTATCATATATTGTAGTATTTTATAACATCCAAATTTCCACTATGTGCGAACACACACATACAAATGTCCCTGCCCTAAAAAGTGTATAGACTAAATTTTAGAGGTGACACCAAAGTGTCAATGAACACACTACCAGACCCTAAATAAAATATACTGGAGCATAACAAAGAGTAGGGAAGGAAGGGGGTGAGGAAGGATGAGGGGCTCATCCATATGATCATGTGCTTACTCACTATAGGTGTGTGCATATGGATGGTGAGCATGTTACATTTTTGGGGAGGTTTATGGGTTTGTTTTTGTAACGTTTTGTTTTTAAGGTTTCAGATACTGTGGGTCTAATCTTCATCCCCAAAGCAGATTTAGAACTGTCCTAATTGACCAGAAGAGAATTCTTCTTGACAGAGCACTCTGCCACCTTCTCACATAGCTCCCAGCATTAGGGGGTTTGTGAAGAGGTAGTAAAGACATGAGGGTAGCCTGGGGGAGCTGCTGCAGCCAAGCATAATTTAGAGCAGCCGTGGGGACCTTTTCTCAGATGGTATTTTGACCTTTCCCCTCCCCCGACCTTTCTACTCTGTCAACATTGACCATCCGGACACTCGTCTGCGTCCTTTTCCCACTCTGCCATCCTGTGGTCCCAGACATAATTTACAAAGTCACCATTCTCTCCTCAGTCAGATCCCCCCTAAAAAATGCATGTGTTAACTGATGCCTTCAAGTGAGTTCAAAACAATAATAAAGTCTCTAAGTTATCCTCTCCAGTGCCCTTCTCTGACTGCGTGTTTCAGCACCAAATGTTTTCAGTGCCAAAGAGGAACTCACTGGTGATTTGATCTTTTCAGGAACCAAATCTGATAAAATAAAAATTCTTTGCACAGTGATAGCCCCCACTCCCACTGGGAAGCTTTAAAAACTTTTGCCAATCTCTAACAGTTAGTGTTTGTCTTCGTCCTGCTATATCTTTGGGGAGATCAGCTTGGCTGGGGATTAAGAGGAGATGGTTTTGCAGAAATAAAAATTTGAATTAACTAGTTTTGAATTTTTCCTTCGATGTTGTCTATTATTGCTTGTGTTGTCCAGTTAAATGGTAAACTCCCCAGGATAAGGATGGTGTCATACTATGCATTTGTACACCGCCTAGCACAATACCCCTTCCCTCCAGCAGTGGAATGGGACCTCTGGGTGGTACTGTAATATAAAGGTTATATAATAATCCTACTTTCTCTGTGTTTGTCTTTCGGTTCGTAAGCTATTTGAGGCAGGGACTCTCATTTTCATTGACTCTTGTTCTGATCAGATGACAGATAAGAATTATAAAAAACCCCATACTTCTAAGTGACCGAGATTGTGTTCCCATGGAAATGCCCTTACTACTTAAAAAATAAACAACCGGGGACAGAGCTTTCCATTCGCCTTTACTATATATATATATATATAAAAAACCAAGAAGGGTTTCTACTGAGATTGTTTTCCATGCGATATCAACCTATTTATAAAGAAAAGGAGCGCAATATGACTCACCGAAATTACTGTGTGAAAACATATTCAATATAAAAAGCTTTGTCATCTGGGATACTTGTTACTTCTAAGAGCTCTGATCAAAGATAAAAACCAAGACAACTTCTTATAATCAATTATGCCCTGTTAGTCCACGGTGTATGTGTAATTGATAAAAATAAAATGAAGTACGTAACATGGATTTACACGCAGAAATGAAATATGGACATGGGTGTAATGCTAAACATTGGACTGATATCTTAAATATACAGGAATCCCTTGACTTAGACAATCCCTGACTATGCATTAGCTCCTTGGTATTATTACAGCACCCCTCAGTCTGTTCTAACTTTTGCCTGAGGAGTAACCCGACACACAACTGGCCAAGGATCATGGCATGTTTACAGTTGTGCTATGGACTCCTTGGCTGCAGCTAATGAACTAGCCAAGGTTTCATTTTTTCATGGGCAGAAACCACTGGGGAGTATTTATCAATGAACTAACTAAATAAAAAACCTTTTCCACAAAGTTCACTGCACAAAACACAAAACAAAACAAATCCCTCATAACCTACAAATCTGACTTGTCTTAAAGGAGAGACTAAAAGTAAGTTTACACATTCTCCATGCAGAGCTGATGTTTAACCCAAACTTTTCCGTTTGAGGTTCCTTTGTACATACCAAGAAAACAAGTTCTGAAGATCATTATACACTAGCCACCAAATTCAGGAGAGAAGTGTGAGATTCAGATTTCTGGCACAGATGAAACAAAAACAAATCAAGTATCAAACTTTCAGATCTTCTCTCTGTCTTTGTTCACATTTTTGGAGGACAATCAAATCAAGCACCACATACCAGAATATTGTTCCCTTTGTCACCTGGTTGTCTCTGAAATATGCAACTTTAATAGATTTCTAACATCGGAATTAATTTCCTTATTGTTCTATCCTTTGGCCACAGGTCCAATATATTTTGCTCAGACGAGCCCCAAAGAGTTCACAGCACCTTAATGAACAGATCAATTATTGTTCTGAAAAGAAGATACTGTCTCTTTAAAGGTTATTTGAAGGTTGATTGCTATCTTATTCCTTATCTCCAGCAAATCTATTCAGCCTTATGAATGAATTTGACCTTTTTATCATTACTGGGGAAAAATAACAGAACAAAAGTTAATTTAGAGCTCCATAATACAACACTTTTTCCCAGAGAAATGAAGGGCATTCAAATCGATACCTGCACAATAACAGTCTGATGAATGTTTGCACCCAATTTTCTCATTTTGCTAACTTGAGATTGGGAATTTTGAATAGTTTTCAGAGACCATATTCTTTATGTGCTGTGAAGTATGTGGTATTGTGTCCAAACAATGCTAGAGGATAATCATTATAGGAGTATCACTGGGCCTGAAAAGGTCAGTTAGTTAGAAATGTCAGCTTTCAATGTAACTGTACCGGACCCTCGTACACAAGGATCCAATTAAAGGGACATGCCAAGGTGCATGGAAACATCACGGAGACCCATAATAATAATAAGGCATTGTGAAAAAGCTTGATGTTCTTCTTCAAAAATAATGGAGTTAGCCTTCAAAATGCCCTCTCTGTGGTCTTAGTTAATCTAGATGAAACACCACTTATCCTACAGATATACAAAAGAGTCAGGTTTCTTATGCAAGAAATAAAACCAACAACAAAAACAGACTTACCAAAGCTAAATATTTAGCAAACAAACACTTAAAAAAATCTCATTTTGTTATTTAATCTAAAATTATCTGTCATTTCAGTTGGAAACAGGATTTTACATGTTGGTAATTTGGGGTTTATATAGATATATATGTACATCGGTAGATACACAGGAAAGTCATTATAAGGGTAAATTCACCTCCATCAGAACAAGGCCAAAGTGAGTGGGCTGTTGTGTGCGGGACAGAGATGATGGAAAGTGACCTCAATCCACAGGCAGAATGTGACACTTCTGCAGCCACCAAGTCAGCATGTAGGTATGGATATGGGTTGGGTGAGGATTAGGGTTATGAAGCCACTGAGCCTCATAAGTATGTATGGCTAGAATGTGGGTATGCAGCAATGTCACTCTTCTTTGCTACACCTTTGTCTTTTGAAAATGAGAAATTCTTACTTTTGAGCATATATTCCACTTCTAATCCTCATTGTATAAAAAGCCACGTTGCCTGATTGGCCCTTGGAGCTGCTGGGAAGGGGCAGGGATGAAACCAATGTTTTCTTACCACTTTTTGCTACCACATAATGTCTCTAAAACGCCATTAAGATTAGAACAAACTCCTTCCTAATTCTTTAGCGCTCAGATGTGATTGATAATTTTGTAACTGGCTGCTGGCTGAGGCTCCAATTTCTTTACTTGATGTGTAGATGATATCAATTTATTTAGAGTAATATCAAACCAAACCTTTGGAGTCTGTTCTCCCATTTGCCCTTAACATATTCAGGATCCATTTTAAACCTTTGTGGGTGTAAAGGTGATTAAACTAGGGTGACCAGATAGCAAGTGTGAAAAATCGGGACAGGCGGTGGAGAGTAATAGGAGCCTATATAAGAAAAAGCCCCAAATATTGGGACTGTCCCTATAAAATAGGGACATCTGGTCACCCTAAACCCATAACATCTTAGTCATGTAACATGAGGAATAGCTTAGCTCCCCAGACCTCACTGAATGTTCCTTTCAGATGAATCAGTTATTATTAGAAAGACCGAAAGGGTTTTTTCCCCACTAAAACAAAACAGCATATGAAGCTTTCACCAACACAAACATGAACTGTAATTATGTTAGGCTGCTTGAAAACTCAGCCAGTATCCCTTGACATGTACTTTGATCAAAATCAATGTAGTATTAATTAGCATGGACTATCAAGAATAGTTAGTGCATGGGTTTCAACAGTGAACAACGTTCTGTCACATTTTATTACCCTGTATCATTTTTACTAATAGGTGTATTATAGCTTCATGACTTCAAGTTCATATTATTTTCATGCTTCAATTAGAAAGAAGTAGATTGTCAGAATATTCAGGAAGGTAGTGGAAATGTCTTGCAGGGGGCGTTCAGTAGTTGAGCTTATTCTTAAATAACTTTCAAAATCATATTTTAAAGCTTTTTTTCTCTTCCTCTAATTTTACTAGAGAGTCTCATAAGCAATGGTGCATGGAAATGCAACACTTAATCAGCAAAAAAGTACAGTAAATCCCACATATCACTTTGTTCATGGAAGGAAAGTAGAAATATATTTTTCTCACCAGAGGAAATTAATTAGGCAACAGTCCTATATCTATGATTTAAAGTGGTAAAATATGTATGGAGGAAACGAAAGCCACCTTACAAGAATTCAGTATATCACAAATTAATGAAATTGAGACATTTTTAAAGCACAGCACAGGAGATATTACAGGGGAAGGAATATTTTAAATGATAGGGTTTAGCTCCATAAAGTTCAGTCTGGTAAATATTTTTTAAAATCAAGCCGTCTTTCTTTCCTACAAGTACAAAACTTTACTAGTAAGGACATGCTCAGAAACCACTACAGTTTTAGGATCAGGTCCTGTAGCCCTTAACTTTATATATAACTTTATATTAAAATTTATATATTTTTTTACTCTGGTATAGGGTGTAAACTCCTAATGTGCTCTGAGAAAAATCTAAGTAAATCATGGCTAATGAACTAAGGATTTAGCTCTTACTTTATTTTTCTCTTAAAATGGAAATGAAAGAGACTTAAAACATTCTATATTCGCCGTTGTAGACAAGCTGGGCACTGAGGGACATTCAATTACCCCATGTTTTCTAAATGTATTCAATTTACTGCTGCCAAATGGAGTGAGTTTTATATACATCTGGGAAACGTACACCTCCAGTGCCGATGAATGTCTCCTGACAGTGCACTGATTTCAAGAAAAGTTTATTTTAAATTTGCAGTCGAGAGGGTGGTAGGAAAGGATCAAGCCCCGAAGAAGGCTGAATCAAAGGGAATTTCAAAGGAATATTTGTGTTGGAGGTTCCTGGGCAATCTAACATCTTAGCCAATTTTAAAGCCAGTGGGTTCAATCACACTTCCATTTACACTATCAATAATTTAACAAAAATGCAGTGGGAGTTGAACTCACCTTCCTGAATGATACTGTAACATAGCGAGTATTCACAAAACCACGGACAGCCAGCTAGAAACGAAGGGTAGATCCTTCAGCTGGTGTAAATCAGCTTATCTTCATTGTGAAGTTAGGCTAATTTATGCCAGTGGAAGCACTGGCCCTAAAGTTTGAGTCTACCAAAAATTGTTCAGGGAGTGCTTCAGATGAAATGCAGAGGTAAAGCTAAGTAAATCTAAAGGAAATAAATATACACTGGTGAAACTTCACCTCTTTAAGCCCCTCCTCTCACAAAAGTTTATGTTATTTCAACTTGGACTCACTCTAGACACACACCCATTTATGAATGCTTAACTTCTTTCCCCTCACCACTTTACACGTCATGTCTGAATTTGACTCACTGAATCGCATGGAGTTTTACAGAGTCTAAGATGGTGTAACTCACAGGCCAAGGGGCAGAAGAAAGGAGTGTAGCAATATTTACTAATTTAACTTACTCTTTCTTTGAGCCACTCAACATATAAGGAAGTGCAACTTGAATTCCTTTAAATACTGATAAGTAAGTGTCAGTCACACCAAGGAGATCCGGCACCCAACGAAGCCTACACCACCTGTAGAACAGCTTCTTCTGCTTTTCAGCATCCGATGGAACATTTCCTGAACCACTTCTGTAGAGACTTTGAAATGTGATCCACAGCCGTATACATACATGTCTCAGACAATATTTAATTTCTGTACATGTACAGTACCAATTTTTCAATCCCAACTTTTCCTCCATCACTACTTTTCCAGAATACACTCAGTCCATGTTAGGGACAAATGAGTATTCATTCTGACTTACAAATCTACTTTTAAGTCAAAACTAAGGTTTTCATCACTATTAGAGCCTTAAAAAAAATACGTTGTCTGCAGAACAGTTTCTCTGTCATAGCCAGGAAAGTCACAGGAGATGGTTGGTCTGTCAAGGACTCAGCAATATAGTTTCACCACACCTGCTTGTCCTAGTCTACAGCAACACTATACACTTTGCTTATTGTGTGCAGGCCGTCTGGAGCACTGTGAGTGCAAGACAGACAATGTCTGGGCAGCACCACAATGTGGGTTCAAAATAACTGCAGATTAAGGTGATACTAACAATAAAAGACGGACAACACTTAAGACAACACTTAAGCTCTGTTGAATCATTTTACAACAGTGACCTTTTTGAATGGTACATCTGTCATGACATAAAATTAAGATTCCTGGGACAGCTCTTGGATTATTATCTGAATTTTTAGTCACTGAGGTCTTGAGAACCCATTTGTAACTCACATGCCAAGGGGCAAAAGAAAGGAGTGTAGCAACAACATTTACTAATTTAACTTACTCTTTCTTTTAGTTACCTAATACGAAGGAGGTGCAGCTTAAATTCCCTTAAATACTGATATGCGAATATCAATGACATGATGTTATCTTGCAGCCATGCCCATCAATAGCCTTCTCTACTTTAGGAAAACTATCAGTTGTTGATATTTGTTGCCACCAGTGGGTGCAGTTGATCCAACTCTGAATATGGTTTGATTGCAAGTGCAGACCAGAATGAAAGGGTTCAGTATCTTTTCAAAATGAGTGGGAATGCACAGAGGGTCTTGAAAACAAATACAGTTACAGCCAGCAGGGTTCTTCAACACCTAAGTGACTAAAAACTCAGGTAACAGGTAGGTGTGTGTGTGTGTGTGTGTGTGTGTGTGTGTGAGAGAGAGAGAGAATGTTACCTCACGTTGTATGCAGTGTTGTTGTAGCCACGTCGGTCCCAGGATATTAGAAGGATACGGCAGATGAGGTAATACCTTATACTGGACCAATTTCTGCTGATGAGAAACTTTCTAGAGAGCACGTCTTCAGATCTGAGAAATGTACTCAGGATGTCACCACTAAATACAAGGTGGAACAGATTACAAAACGATCACTCTGTATCTGACCTCTCAGTCCTCATCCTCAAAGGAAACCTGCACAACACTTCCAAAAGATGAGCCATAATTCTTAACTTTGCTAGATATTAAGAATCGTGGACTGAATAGAGATACTGGATTTATGGCTTATCACAACAATCTATAACCCAACTAAGTCGTCCCTCCCACCCCCAGCTTTCTTTCTCCCTTTCCCCCTTCTGGCTGGAGAGGTGTTAACGGGCTACTTCAACTTGAATGATTCCTTGAAATATGTGTCTGAATACATTTCCTAGACTTGAAGAACAGCTCTCTGTAGCTCAAAAGCTTCTCTCTCACCAACAGAAGTTGGTCCAATAAAAGATATTACCTCACCTACCTTGTCTCTCTAATGTTATCTCATGACAGGTGTGCAGTTTACAAAGGCCACCATGGTTTCTGAAGTGGTACTGAATTCACTTTGTCCTGCTTTGTACCTGTAGTTAGACGATGCCAGAAATGCATCATTGCTGACAGATATTGTCAAGCTATAGGGGATTTTCCTATTGTAGACAAAACTAGGAGAGTGACATCCACTGTACACAGGGCTGGCTCCAGGCACCAGCGCAGCAAGTAGGTGCTTGGGGCAGCCAACGAAGAGGGGCGACACGTCCAGCGGAGAATAAAGCGGTGGTGGTAGAGCTCCTGCCGAAGTGCCGTCGATAGCGGCCTTTTTTTTTTTTTTTTGGTTTTTTTGCCACTTGGGGCGGCAAAAACACTGGAGCTGGCCCTGACTGTACAGGAGGCTACCTGCCTTTACACAGGACGGAAAACTTAAAGAATTTTCAGAGAAATGGCAGTTGAAAACAAACTGTTCAGCCCCTAAATCAGATCACCCAAAGTACTCAGTCATAAGCTGTATCATGTCTCTGTAAAAACAGTCCATTGCTAACAAATCATAAAGACAGTCCTCCAAAATGAAAATATAAAAAGTAACAATATCTAAACATAAATAATTCCCAAGGCTAAGATTATGAAACCTGTATGACCTGAAGTTAGACTTCTAAACCTATATTTACATTGGGATTTTTCACAGGATCCTAAAAAGAGCTGAATGCCTAACTCCCTTAAACTCTTTAGAAAATCCAAATGTTAAGACTCCTAAATAAGTTTGGCCTGAGGATGCTCAGCCCTTTTGAAAATGAGTTCAAGCTTATTAAGCAGCCAAACTCTGGCTATCAACACACAAAAATAAAAAAAATGCACATCTTGAAAAATGTCTGGCAAGGAAGTCTTTTTTTTGGAACACAGCATGTCTACCTACATAATCAGTGGAAACTGTCTTAGTATGTGCCTATGCTGATTCTTCTAACTAATTGCTATGTTGTTGTGCAGAACTGAAAGATCTGAAGTGCTAGATACTTACTGTAATCACATCTATGCACAAACTCAACTTAATCAACTCTTTTATTGCTCCAGTGAACATTACATCAGTCATCACAGTAAAGAAGGTATCATAAATACAATTTGAACAAATGTCTCACATTTAAGTGATTTTTTTCCCCCTCAACCCTCCTTTTCTCCTATAAAAAAGGCTGTAGACTTCAGTAACTTTAACCAAAATCTGAGTGTTTATTCTGATTATGACCTTCAGGGATTTTTTTTTTCTTTTCTTTTTTTCTTTAGAAACAGAGGACATTGAAGATACAAAATATGGGAAAATGTGTCATATTTGCCCTTGAATTTGTAGTCAGAGTGGTGACAATGGCTCTTTCTCACTGTATTGTTGCTTTTATCAGCAAGTGCCCTAAGCATATATTAACATAATTGCAAACTGTATGAAAAATGAACATGCAAAAATGTGATGCAATTGCCAGTAGCCTCAAACATCTGTCCCAACAAAGTGTTTCTTCTTCTCCTTTTTTAATGATTTCTATTTGAACAAGGTTAGTGAAGGAGAAGTCATGTCACAGATATCTACATTTACAGTGTTGGACGAATTATTGATGCAAAATTGTTATCCAACCAAAATGTGTCGCATTTTGCCTACTGTCCCATTACACCTGCTCACTTTGCTAACATATTCCCTGTTAACGCCAGACAAAAAGATAAAGATGCATTTAGAGCTGAGAGACAGAAAAATGCTGGTTACCAAAGCTAGTACCAACTCTGTGTAGTGTTTCTCTGTTGCTGGTGGACAGTAGACCTCTAGGAGAGCTAATGAAAAGAAATTGAGCCAGTCTTACTGAAGACACTGAACAAGAGTTTAGATCAAAGAGAAATCTCAGTCATCTGGCCTGCATTTCAATCCCAACAGTGCCACCTTTGAAAAACACCCTGCGAGAGATATGAAACTACTTTCATGACTAGTGATCAGAAATTCAACCCATAACACATTTGGGGAATTTTCCTTTGCAGACAAGTAACAAAAGTCATGATTGAGAAGACTGTTTCGAAAGTGTTTTATTTTTACCTAGATATTTCCGAACTTATTTACTTTAAGGTTCTTCAGAACTGCATATTCTCTCTCCACGAGTGCACGCTGAAAGCCACTGACTCTTTACACTCCTGAAAGGTATTTAGCACTGAAGAGAGTAAAACTTACATTTCTGTGATACTTCAACATACATTGTGAATTCTAGGGCATCTACCCTGCAGACATACCACTAACTGTAACCCCAGGAGGCTTAAAGAAATATCAGCACTCAAATTCATAGAGTAAAGGTCTGAAGAGGCAGCTCTGCGAATGGATAACTACCCGGGGCTTTGCCAAGCACAATATAGCTGTCACTTGTTATTATGTTAAAGCTTTTCTGGGGAACAGTGTTTTTCATTTTGCATGCCAGAGTCAGGGGAAAAAAAACACATTTAGACAACCGTCTCTTTAAGAAAAGATAAAAGCTGAGCCTCGTAGCTTACTCACCAGGGTTGGTTATAGTCAGCAGGTCAAGTTGCCGTTGTTGCTGAAAAGCAAATTATAAAAGGAATTGTTAAAGGGGGACTAATTTCAGTGGGTCATCTTAGACATGCAAAGAAAGTGTTCTGACATTTACACTGGAATAAATTACAAGTTACACGGCTCAGAACAACTATTTTGGATGGGAGCCATATGTACCTTCTGACTAAGGAAAGAAATCTAGTCAGTCCCTTCAGGGCAGCTTTATTTACATTTCTGAATTGGGTTTTTGGATAAAAGTCCAAATGTGTGCGTCCATGTGTATTTTGAACTAGCTGCTTCAAATGTAAGGGATCATTGAATTCATAGAGAAGGAGCAAGGCTATTAGCCAGGATGGGTAAGGAATGGTGTCCCTAGCCTCTGTTTGTCAGAGGGTGGAGATAGATGGCAGGAGAGAGAGATCACTTGATCATTACTTGTTAGGTTCACTCCCTCTGGCATTGGCCACTGTCGGTAGACAGGATACTGGGCTAGATGGACCTTTGGTCTGACCCAGTACGGCTGTTCTTATGTTCTCACAGGTGGATTTTATTATTGTCTATTTTTTCCTTGCACTTTCTAATAGTTGTCATTCCTCTAAAACTCTCTATGGCCAACACTTGTGTGTCTAGCTGGCATCCCAGTATATACTGTCCAGTTTAATTTCTCTCTCCTAATCTCCTCAATAATGTCTGTGTTACTTTCATTTATTGTCAGGGCTATTGATCCTTTTCTAATCTAATTCACATCATTACACTCTCTCTATTCTTCGGGTGACAGGTGAAAGTCCTTGAGGAGGAAACTATGTGTCAGTGATCCCACAGTGGTTATTCTTCTCTAGAAAGTCTTACTGATTAAAGACCTTCCCCTTCACAGTGCCCAAACCTGCAGTCTCTATGCAGGCAAAACACTACTGACTGAAGTCAATGGGCACATAACTGCTGTTCGCCTTCACTGAACTTCCTTGAGTCGTATGCCCGTTTATACCAATGGACAACTGAGTGCACTGGATGCTTTGTCTGTACAGGACTCTGGGATCGAGTCCACAGTTGGCATGAGTGTCAGGCTGTAGCATCAGAGCTGTAATCTTCTGTATCATTCTCTTTATGTTGTGTGTTTATGGCCTACTTATGTGTTTTAACTCTTTTGTATAGTGTAAAAGCTGTTGTTAGGTACAGTTTCACTTGTATTCCCAGTACTGACAATTCTGAATATACATTCCCATATATGCAGGAGAAATATGACTTATCTTGGTCACTTTATTATAAACACCAAGGACGAGATTGTGCCCTATCCTTAAACTGACGTGCCAGGATAGTGGTGGGAGTGGTGAAAGAACCTTTCCCTGACTTACGTAACCTCCTAAATCTCAGGCATAGTTGTACGCTACTCTCCAGGGACTACAGGGTCTGCATTTGCCATATCTTTTGTGGGCATACAGGAAGCATCATAGTAAAGCTACTGTATCTGAAGGTGTGTAGCAATGGGTTCACTTCTCCCATGCAAGGCTGTGCCTAAATGGCTCAATCGATCCCTAAGTGTATATGAAGAAAGTACTCTGATTGTGAGTTATACTTGATATAGGCCTAAACCCTGAGCTGTATTTCTATGGAGCTACAATTTGCCACTAGCAAATTGTTTTAGCAGCCACATGGCCAACAGCATTGCTTATGCTTGTTTAATGCAATTTGAACTCAACATGTATAGTAAATAGCCAAGTTAGAAAAGGAATGGTCAGCCAAATACAAAAATGAGGGGAAAAGGGCAAATATGGTGCCCATCTATAAAAAGGGAAATATGGACAACCTGGGGAATTACAGACCAGTCAGCTTAATTTCTGTACCCGGAAAGATAATGGACAAAATAATTAAGCAATGAATTTGCAAACATCTAGAAGATAATAAGGTGATAAGTAACAGTCCGCATGGATTTGTCAAAAACAAATCGTGTCAAACTAACCTGATAGCTTTCTTTGACAGGGTAACAAGCCTTGTGGACAGGGGGGAAGCAATAGACATGGTATATCTTGATTTTAGTAACACTTTTGATACTGTCCCACATGACCGTCTCATAAATAAACTAGGGAAATGCAGCCTAGATGAAGCTACTATAAGGAGGGTGCAAAACTGGTTGGAAAACCATTCCCAGAGCGTAATTATCAGTGGTTCAGTCATGCTGGAAGGGTATAATGAGTGGGGTCCCACAGAGATCAGTTCTGGGTCTGGTTCTGTTCAATGTCTTCATCAATGATTTAGATAATGGTACAGAGAGTACACTTAGAAAGTTTGTGGATTATACCACACTGGGAGGGGTTGCAAGTGATCTGGAGGATAGGATTAAAATTCAAAATGATCTGGACAAACTGGAGAAATGGTCTGAAATAAATAGGATGAAATTCAGTAAGGACAAATGCAAAGTACTCCACTTAGGAAGGAACGGTCAGTTGCACACATACAAAATGGGAAATGACTGCCTAGGAAGGAGTGCTGCAGAAAGGGATCTGGGGGTCATAGTGTACCACAAGCTAAATATGAGTCAGCATTGTAACACTGTTGCAAAAAAAGTGAACATCATTCTGGGATACAGTAGCAGGAGTGTTGTAAGCAAGACACGAGAAGTAATTCTTCCACGCTGCTCCGCTCTGATTAGGCCTCAACTGGAGTATTTTGACCAGTTCTGGTCACTATATTTCAGGAAGGACGTGAACAAATTGGAGAGAGTCCAGAGAAGAGCAACAAAAATGATTAAAGGTCTAGAAAACATGACCTATGAGGGAAGATTGAAAAAACTGGTTTTGTTCAGTCTGGAACAGAGAAGACTCAGAGGGAACATGATAACAGTTTTCAAGTATGTAAAAGGTTGTTACGAGGAGAAGGAAGAAAAAAAAATTTCTTAACCTCTCAGGACAGGACAAGAAGCAATGGTCTTAAATTGCAAAAAGGGAGGTTTAGGTTGGACATTAGAAAAAACTTCCTAACTGTCAGGGTGGTTAAGCACTGGGATAAATTGCCCAGGGAGGCTGCAGAATCTCCATCATTGGAGATATTTAAGAGCAGGCTGGACAAATACCTGTCAGGAATGGTCTAGATAATGAGTCCTGCCATGAGTGCAGGGGACTGGACTAGATGACCTCTCAAGGTCCCTTCCGGTTCTATGATTCTATAACCATCTGTAAAAACAGCCATACTGGAAAAAAAGTTGGCAATAGAAGAAGGTCAGGTTATACAAAGCACAATGAAGGCAAACTGCAGGGCATTTAAGTGTTTGTATAGCATTTAGCACAACTTGGGCCTTGCTTCTTATCTGAGCCCCTTGGCAACATAGGCAAATAATAAAATACACAAAAGAATAACAATTTGTTATTGCAAGAAAACAGTATCTTATGGGGTAGGTTCAATAAAGTGAAAAATAATCATAGGCCAGAACCTCAGCTGATGAAATTTGTTATAGCTCCATCTGAACATTGGCTGAGGACTGGTCCAGAATGCAACAAAATTAAGCCCCGATCTTGCAAACATTTGTATATGTGCTTATTTTTAAGCATGGGTAGTCCCATTGACTTCCAGTGAACCAGTGGGATAATGCGCTGACATTTCACTTCTAGGAACTAACTGCTTCAAAAGATTTGAGATTCAGCAGCCAGACTCTTGGCTAAGGACTACATGCAGCAGCCCTAGAGTTGCTGCCTGTGCTAATATAGGGACGCTGAATGGGCTCTCTCTGCCCTCTCCACACAGGGCCTCTAGGTGGGATAGCCAGAATTTGCTCTAAAGTGAAAGTTTGCATATATAGCTAATCTTCATATATATATACCCAAGCAGGGCCAGCTCCAGGCACCAGCATTACAAGTTCGTGCGTGGGGCGTCAGTCTTCAAGGGGTGGCAGTCCCTGTTGTTTTGCCCTGAGCAGCACACCGATTTGCCCCCTTGGATGGCGGGGGCAGTCCGTGTGCCCTTAGAGCAACACGTGCATTTCCGCGGTGGCAGCAATTTGGCAGCAGCTTCTATATTTAGCTGTCTGCGGCGGTTTCAGCTAAACATAGAAGCTGCCGCCAAATTGCCGCTGTCACGGAAACATGCCTGCTGCCCTAAGAGCACACGGACTGCCCCCGCCGTCCGCGGCGGCAATTCGGTGTGCTGCTTGGGGCAGCAAAAACTGTGGAGCCGGTCCTGTACCCAAGGAAAGGAGATGTGTTCCTAAACTGTGCTTGTAGAACATACAGAAAATCATCCCCTGCAGATGCAAGCATGGCTCCAAACTTTTGCTGTGTTTCCAGATTTCCGAGGCCAGGCCCTCTGCAACTCCACCCTCCCGTGGTCCAGCTTGATGTTATCAAACTAGTAACCCAAAAGAAAAAGTTACTATTTTTAATGTTTAATATTTTCAATTAATGATTTAATTTATAAATAATTCTGAAAGCAACTAAATTAACAAGGGATTTTCCAAATTTCTCAAAGATTAATTCAGTAATCATGTCAGAATCATCGCAGCTGTGGGGCCAGGCTCACTCCCCTCTAGCGCTGAGATGTGCAAATTGCACCTCCTTGCACCAGCCAGGGCCCAGGGACTGGAGGAATTCCCTTCCCCACACCCCTGCTGCCAGTAGTTCTGCACTTGGAGGGCATCTGTTAGATTCTTTATCAGCCTGATAAGAGACCCTCAGAGGTTGTACTGAGTCAGCACATCCTTCACTGGCCTAACCTTGCCTGTCCCGAAAGAACACAACCCACTATTTTGACCATGCTGGCCCCAGGGCAAAGGGGAGGTTGTGGCCAATTTGAAACACAACAGCTTCCCATATTGTGGACTTTTCTATCTTTGGTCTGTTCAGAGGCACAGACCCTGCAGGGCATCTGGCCCTGAATTCTATCAATTAATCACATTAACTTGCATAAAATTAACATAAATCATTAATAAACGCAATAAACATTGATAAAGAGTAATAAATCATATTTAAACACATGGAAGGCAAATCGTTAATAAATTAAGCATTAACTCATTTAACAAACGTTAATCTATGAGGCATCAAGAATAAATGCTACTTCAGAGAATGAGTTGAAAAGACCTGGTTTGTGATCCAGTCTAATCCCTTGAAAAGTACAGAATGGTCCCTGCTGCACAGACATAAGTGATTATTTCTAACCATTTGGATATATCCAGCTATAGAGCTTCCATTACTAAACTTGGAAGACCATTACTAAGCTTGGAAGACTGTTACATTTCTTGGTAATTGTAGCGAGGCGGTGTGGCTCCCCTCCCCCTCAGGGAGGGTCGAGCCCTGTCAGTCATCCATGGGGGCGGGGCCGCTGGGCGGAAGTCCCGCCCCTCAGAGGGTCAGGCGGCGACCCGGAAGAATAAAAGCCGGGCCCCAGCCTTCAGTTGCGGCTCGGCCACCGGCAGGAGCAGACGTGCCCGCTGACGCTCGTGACTGGGAGGCTGCCTGAGCCAGAGGCAGGGATCAGGAGCTGCCAGAGCTGCCTCGGCCCTACGACGACGAGGAGCCGCCAGAACTGCCTCGCCCCTACTACGGCCCCGAGGAGCCCCCAGACCAGGCTTGGCCCACATTCCCCGAAACCTTACCGGACCTGCCGCCCAGCCCGGATTGGGAGGAACCCAATGGTTGGTCCTGGACGTCCCCGCAACAGAGGCCCCGGACCAGGTAGGAGTAGAGGGGGAATTAGGAAGTAGCCCGGGGGCAGCTGACTTCAGTCAGGCTGCGGAGCTACCTTTGCCCATGTCAGTGTGTTGCGGTCAGGACCCCACTGACCACTGTTAGCAGTGACAGCCGCTACCAGGGCCCCTTTTGACTCTGCCACTGCTCTGCCCTGTTCCAAAGGGCCAGAGCTGCTTGTTACTGTGTTTGGTGCCCCGCCCGAACCAAGGGCTGGGCCCCTTTTGACTTTGCCACTGCTCTGACCTGCCGAAAGGCCAGAGCGGATTGTAATTGCAGGGAAGACAGTGAGGCCGATGTGGCTCCCCTCCCCCTCAGGGAGGGTCGAGCCCCGGCGGAACCCATCTACAGTAATGTAGAGTCTACATCTTCCGCCAGACCGTTTCCTAACTTTTCTTCTAGTAACTCACTTTCTGAGCAATTTCTTTTCTTCGCTCACACTGATGCCTTTTTACATGTTTACAGTTTCATTTAATTTGCACCTCAATTAAATTGGGAAATTTCAAAGAAATAATTTTTGTGTAAATTCACAAATTACTTTAAATTTAGATCATCTGCAAGTTGTTCTCAAATTGTCCAAC
Organism: Gopherus flavomarginatus; assembly: GCF_025201925.1. Classification (NCBI taxonomy): domain Eukaryota; kingdom Metazoa; phylum Chordata; order Testudines; family Testudinidae; genus Gopherus; species Gopherus flavomarginatus. The sequence continues at coordinate 108,453,430 of NC_066623.1, read as the reverse complement.
CTCATATACAGGTGTGAAATGCACTATGCAAGCTTTGACTCTCTTATCTTCAGATTAGCAAAAAGAAACCAGATGTAAAGATGTCCCATGAGATAGACTGAATTGCTTCTTTAGCAATTGAGAATTTTCTTTATATATAGAAATGAATCTAATTGTATCCAATTCCAAATGGATCTAGATTTCACTGGCCAGAACCTTAGTGGTGCCAAGGTACACTTAGCACACTGAAGAGCATGAAAGAGAAAGGTAATTCAAAGCCACCTTTTCACTCCTGCCATCCTGGGCCAGCCATGAGCCAAAAGGCCCCATGACTCTTCCCCCTTCTTGCTCAGAACACCATCTCCCTGTCCCTGCCATCCAACATGACCATTAAGCTGGAGATGCAGGTGACATAGAGGCAGATGCACTAGCTCTCTACTGTCTGAGATTCTCTAGTTTTCCAGCTGTTTGTAAGGCTCCCTGCCCATAGGAGACATCTCTGGGTAGAGCAGAGGTCTAGAATGAACCCACTTCTCTCATTGCCATCTAATGCGCAGAGTCTGGAGCTAAGGGCAGCACAGGCTTTAAAAGCAGTACAGTAGGTGGCGATGCTGAGTCTGATTTCCCTAATAACCACTATTGCCTGCCTGAGCATTCTGTACACATAATGCCTCCCTCCAACAAGGATCAGGTACTACAACAGGGCAAACTATGGCCCACGGGCCATATCCAGCCTGTGGGATCGTCCTGTCTGGCCCCTGAGCTCCTGGCCCGGAAGGCTAGCCCCGGCCCCTCCCCTGCTGTTCCCCCTCCCCTGCAGCCTCAGCTCACTCACTCCTTGGCCGATGTAATGCTCTGGGTGGTGGGGCTGTGAGCTTCTGGGGCAGCACAGCTGCAAAGCCAGCCTGACTTGGTGCTCTGTGCTGCACGGTGGTGGGGGCATCGGCGTCGGCGTGGCCTGGCTCCAGCCACCGGTGCTCCAGGCAGTGTAGTAAAGAGGCAGGGAGATGGGAGGGTTGGATAGAGGGCAGGGGAGTTCGCAGTGGTGGTCAGGGGGTGTGGGAGTGGATAACGGTCGGGGGGAAACAGGCAGTTGAATGGGGGCAGAGGTCCCAGGGGGCAGTCAGGAAGGAGGAAGGGTTGGATGGGGCAATGGGGCAGTCAGGGGCAGGGGTTCCAGGGCAGTCATGGGACAGGGAGAAGGGGTGGTTGGATGGGGTAGGGGTCCCGAGGGCAGCATCAGGAATGAGAGGAGGGGTTGGATGGGGCAGCGGGGGTCCGGAGGCTGTCAGGGGACAGGGAGCCGGGGTGTATGGATGGATCAAAGGTCCGGGGGAGCATCAGGGAAGGGGGGGGGTTGGATGGGGCAGGAGTCCCAGAAAGGGAAGATAGGAGGTGGGGGCCAGGCCACAACCCCCTCCCCTAACCGGCCCTCCATACAATTTATGAAACCCAATGCGGACCTTAGGCCAAAAAGTTTGCCTGCCCCTGCACTATAGCCACTAGCTCCTATGCCCATACTCCACCAGCTCTCAAAGCAACAATTTAGGAGTTATATCTCCCTAAATATATTTCACCTCACTCAGACTCTCCTACTGACCTCTTCCATCTGATTTTTATGTGACCTGAACAGGAGTCTTTCTTGATTATCTTCAATTTACTATACTTGAGAAAGTGTAAACTGAAATCAAGTGCATTCTTTCATTATTTCAGAGGCTTTGCAGAACCATGCTATTTTTGCTCCATCCTGGAACTTTTTGTGAAGAAAGGGCCTGATTCGGCCAACAGAGTGCGCGCTCAGCTTGGTACACGTGAATCGTCCCATCTAAATGGCCAGCATGTCTATTCACCTGCAAGAAGTGCTTAAGTGTTTGCAGGATTGGGGCCTAAAATTTCGACATTCTTTTCTTACTCTAATGAGCGGACAAGTTAGTGTGTTTGTAAATTGTTGCAGGGTATAATATCATAAAGCCAAAAGTTTTAACTAATCAAAAAGATCAAATTCAGGACAAAAACCCCAGACAGTCTGAGAGGTACTCTTTGGAAAGCACACAAGATACTCATAGGGACCATCACACACCTCATTATCTTCCGCTCCATGTGCAAGGTGCACTTCTTCAACCTGCCTTCTCTAACATCTACACATAGAACAAAACTCTACATAACTAAAACACTCCACTACACACACAGTTCTTGCACAGGGGAGAGGATAAGAGAGAACAAGCAAACCATACATGGCAAATGATAATCTTGTTGCTAAACATGCTACGGGAGGGCACTCAGCTATTATGGTGATAAGGGGGGTATAAGAACCTACAAAGAATAGAATGGACAGACTGAGCTATATTTAATACAAGTCTTGGAGCGGCATCTCTGTTACATTTGTATACAGCAGCGAAGAGTCCTGTGGCACCTTATAGACTAACAGACGTATTGGAGCATGAGCTTTCGTGGGTGAATACCCACTTCGTCGGATGCTCATGCTCCAATACATCTGTTAGTCTATAAGGTGCTACAGGACACTTTGCTGCTTTTACAGATCCAGACTAACATGGCTACCCCTCTGATATTTGTATACAGTACTTTGTAAAACCAACTTTTAGATGCTACAAAACTGTGACATGTACCGAGAAGGTGGAAAGATAAACATATTAGATATGTTATATTTTTAAATGATATGACACTGAAGGAAGACCAGTATCGATGGTCATGTAGTCTTCTCCTGAGCTACTTTTGTTCCCCCAGAAACAGGGATACCAAATCGTACACTGTCAACTAGAAGAAGAGTGAGGTAGAAGTGTTTGTATCTCGATGCCGCCAAACATAGAATCCAGCACTGTACTAAGAGGGTGGAAATGTCATAAGTACAACTGGTCAGAAAATGAAAACCAAAAAACCCCAAAGAACCCTCCCCCCAAAATCAAACAACAGTGGAACGTGACATTTTGAAGTTGTTTCTATTTCATATGGTGTGAAGCAGACCCACTTGGAGGATTTTTAGATTTTTTAGTGAAAAATTTTTCATCAAAATGCCTGTTGAAATTGTTGACATTTTCTTGTTTTCTTGTTTTCTGTGAACTACAACAAACTTATAATCATTTTGATAATATTTTGATGTTTTAAATTTAAATATTAAAAAAAGAAATGAAACAAATTGTTAAAAAAATAATTTGAAAGGCAATTTTTTATTAAAAATACTTTTATTAAAAAAAATGCCACCCAGCTCTAGTTACGAGGTTTAACTATAAGAACTGCTGGGAATATATAGGGTAACTTGCAAAAGCTGTTGGACAGTCCAGTTGAAAGAGGGTTCAGGGAACATCAATGTTTTGAAGAGCTCTTAAATAAAGGAAAGCTATGCCCAAAGATGAAGACTACCAGGAAAAAATATTACACTGACTGTTTCCATCTTCTTGCAATAAAATTCTGTCCAGTTTCTCATGTGAGGTCTTCTCTATTTGTATATTCCTTCAATTCAAAGTGCAGAATTTGGACTTAAAGAGTGACCAAAAAAATGTACTAATTCAAATCCTTTTAAACTGTATAAACTGACCATTTTAGGGTGTTTTTTTTTTTTTAAAAAAATCACATTATGATGCCAAACAATGATCTTTTCTTTCCATTCTGAAATCACAGGCTTTTGTTCATACAATGAAGTAAGAGCTCACACTTTCTGCTTCCTCTATTATTAGCTACTAATATTTCATTGTATCATGATAAAATGAACCAGTCATCTTGTTGACACTTGACTGGGATCTTGGTAAATTGCATCTGCTGTAGCCTACTATCTGGAATCAATTATTGATAATATAGGTGTGTGGGAACATATATAAAGTGGTTTGGATATGTTATCACTCACATTAAGAGCTATAATGAGCATCTGAAACCATTTTAACAGTGACCTCTGTAGATATTTGATCTTTGCAATATTTGGTAATTCGATTCTGGTTTAGAATCAAAACCAAGTCCACATGATAAAAGACGGCACTGAACCATTAAACTACTTTAGTTATCTTTCCATTTCAACTTAATATCTGACACCTGTGTATTTTTTTCACTAAAGTGTTGGTCTTAGAGCACTTTTCTTATTTTCTAGAACCTTTGCCAAACAATTGACTAGAATAATTTTTTTCCTGGAAAGTATTTTCCTCAAGAACACAGCAATTAGGCATCTATATATTTATTAACAGGCTCCTCCTTGCTTCTTGGGATCCTGCCATGTTCCAAATCTATTAAAAAAGAATGGAAATTTTATTGCAAACTGATGGTAAATGGAAAGAGCCTCTAAGTTTTCTGCACACATCTCTTTGGCATTTAGCCATATCAGGGTTTCTAAAGGGACTAATAATAAATGCAGATGAGAAAAGCAAAATTGTGATGTGCTGCCAACACTGTTATTAGGACCCCACTACAAGAAGCTCTTTGCTAATGCACAGCTTTCTGCCATGAGTGGCGTGTTGAAAGCTGATTTAAAGAGCTGCACAAAGGAAGCCATTTGCAGCGCACACAAGAAGTTTCATTGGTCCTACAAAACTTAAGAACCAGGCTACATGTTCTCAAGTGCCATCTCCCAGCACCTTTTCTATTAACTATTTACATATATAGCGACAGAGCATTCTCAATAAAATGGGTCATGTGAGAGTTTTCATTGACACACTAGCAATAACAACAATTATAACACAGATCTCTCTAACCACAAGAGAGAACCATACAGCAGGCAAAGAAATGTGAACAAGTGGCTATATCCTGCACCTTACAAATGCAGGCCGAGTGCTGTGCCAAGCAGAGCCATGGCAGACCATCCATATCCATCCTGATCAGATGCAGGAGCAGGGCTTGTAGTACTGAGGGACTAAATGGCATATTAATCAACTTCATAGAATACACCAACAATGGGAAGTGCACGAGCAAGTGCAGAGAAAAAATACATTGAAGGAAAGAGGGGACTTTCCATTCACTGTAATGGGAACTATGGCAGGCCCTGAGAGAGGTTTATACTCATAGAAGTTAGTGAAAGAAAATGTTCCATACGTTGTATCATCCAGCCTATCTCCTGCCAGTGTAGGAGTGTTCCTTATAGCATATTTTCTAGTGTTAAGTCCAGAGTCATTTTAAATATCTCAAGTGACGGGGCTTCTAAAACTCCCCTAAGAGATCATTCCACAGCTTAATACATCTCACTGTCAGGAAGATTTTCCTGGTGTTCAATTAACATTTTCCCCTACTTTTCATTCAGCTCATTACTTACTCCCAATTCTAGCCCTGTGTACCACCCTAAATACAGTTAGTTTTTAGCTAAATAAGCCTTCCCTCTCACTGGTGTTTACATCTATGCATCCCCAATCTCCAGTCATCTCTGAGCCAGTCTGTAAATATGTAGCTTTTTAAATCTTTTGTTGGAGGCCAATCTGTCCCTGCCCCTGATTTTTTGTTGCTCTCTCTTGAACTCCTTCCCGTATGTCAGATAAGAAATGGTTTAAACGTGTTACTAACAAGCGTTAACATTCCGTATACTTATTTGCTTTAAAAGTGCTCACACTCAGGCAAGTCCTTAAAGATACGCTGATGCCTTTTGAAAAATTAATCAAAAGTGTTCTCTTAACATAATTCTGTTTATATACATTACAAATATGTTCTACAGGTCACTTCCCAAACATGTGTTATTAATTACCATTTGTATTACAATCATGCCCAGAGGCAGAGTAATTTACGTGATTAGGCAGAGAGGCAGGGATTCCTTAGTCCTAGTCCCAACTCTGCCACTGATTTGTGTAGCCTTGGGCAGGTCACCTAATTTTTGATATGCTCAATTTCTCCATCTGTAAAATAGATCACAGTTGTACAATCCCACAGGCACGTTGTGAAGATTTCTTCATATTAGCCCTGTGTTTTGAAGATGAAACATGCTATATAAGGTAAGTGCCTATTATTAAGCAAGCACGTGTGTCAATAAAAACTTGTTTCCTAAAAGTTTACCTACTCCTGCAGGATATTCGGCACCAAAGTCATAATGGGGGTAGCCAAACCTGCTCACTGCACTGAACCCAATCTGGCAGGCTTGACTCACTAGGGTTCACAATGTCATATGGTCTATCTGGTACATACAAACATGAAAATCTGGAGCAAACCCACCCAAAACTGTCTAAACCTGCCCTCCATCCAGAATGTTCTTACATAGGTTGGGGTTGGCAGCAGCCTACCTGGCGTCCCATGGAAGACTGATGAATAAGGATTGGACCATCCAAAAACAGACAGCTGTGCCTTCTCCCCAGAAAGGCTAAAGGTCTAAATGGAGTAAGGGGATGCCTATCTAGGCCCCCAATGGGCCAACACTTATGTACACACTTAAATTAAGCATGTGTAGTCCCACTGAAGTCAGTGGAGTTTCTCATGTTTTTATAATAAAGCAGCTGCTTGAATGTTTGTGATTGGCGCCCTGGTCTTCTCAGATTTTCTTTAAAAAATTTAAGAGGTTTGTTTTGGTAACCAAACCATGCAGGTTTTCATGGTTTGGGGTTTTATTATGTAAATTACATAGCCATGGTCATAATCCTGTGTTTGTAACATTAATTACTCGAATGCCTATAGAGATTATTGTAATGCCACAAACAGAGGATTTTGTCTTCAAGTGAGAAATAAGCAGCAGGAGCTAACAAACGCTCTCTCTGAATTTTTATTTATTTTGAAGAAACAGGAAACAGGAAAAAAACAATCAAAACCACACATAGTGCTATTAACAAAGAGAAAAGAATCTATACACGATGGGGATCATTTCTTGGTTTATTTCAAAGCCGTTCCTTAATTGGGAGTCTGTCTAACATTAACTATTACTAAATAAAAGGAAAGGCATTGAGACAGGAAAAAGTATAGATTAGCGAAAGCAATTATGAACACTGAGAGTCCACCATTTGTCGGGGGAGGTCGTCAACGCTATTCAATGAACGTTTAATTAGAAACAGCATATCTACCTATAAGAGTAATAGGATATTGACCAGCTAGCAGTTGTTTTTATAAGTTGTTATAGATAAAAAGAAAAAAAGGGGCTTTTTCTTTTCTTTTTTAATATATACAATTTAAAAACTCAAGAAGGAAATACATACGGGTTAAGACAGTGTTCTGTACTTCCTCTAGGCACACAACTCACAGCATGAGAGTAATGGTGGCTCAGATTGGAAGGAATTGCCTGATTACTAGATGTTTTTTCCATGCTTGTCATTTCAGCTGTGATTTTTATTTATCATGCCTGTGGCCGTTCAACACACAACACATGGGCCTCTTTCACCTGCACTTTGGATCCTAAATTATTAATTTTACTTTCTAAAGCTATAGTTTCTTGTTCCAAGGAGATCTAAGTTTGTAATTCCTGTCTGATTTATTTAGTGCCTTCAGGCAATGTATCGAGATCCAGCTTTTGGTTTGGAATCCAATTGGAAAATCTGGAAAAGGCCAATTTCAGCTTCTGGTGTAGCCCTTTCTCTCCCCAAACCACTGCTATCTTTTGGCAGGAGAACCCAGAGGGAACTTCTCCCAGGCCCTTCTCCTACCACCATATATAAGGACATAGGGGTGCCAGATCTGGCTGATGCTCCCCACCTTCAGTCTAACTGAGGTTTTCCAGTAGGTGGTAGATAACCCAACCACTACACAGGTCTGAGGCAGCAGAGAATAGCCCAGCCTTTTCCCTGCTGCTAATATCATCCTCTGCTGCTACAAATCCAAGAAGCTACTGCACACTTGCAGTTAGTTGTTATTGTGAGGTTTCTATCAGTGCTGGTCAAAAAGTTAATCTTGAAAATAAAATCCACAGAAAATATTCTTTCTTTATTTTTGTAACTGAAATTTTTCATGGACAATGTTTCTTTCAAAATTTCCAGAATTTTTTTTGTTTAAAAATCAGAAAATGCCCACCAAAAATATAAATTAAAAATCATTTATTTAGACAACGTTAATGAAAAATATTATTTTATGACCAGCTTCAATTTCCACCATTTTGTATCAGCTTCTGGCTGCAAATTCCTATCAGGACCACTGAAAATCAAAGCCCTGAATTATAACTTTGATAACATTCAGTTCTTGGCACATCTGAGTCCAACCAATGAAACAGATTTAGCCAGACAATGCTTAGAGCACACACCTGAACTCATAAGAAACACAGATCCTGTTCTTACATATGAAACAGTATAGCAATAAAAATAATAGAACGAAAAATACTGATAAAATATGCAGCACAAAAGCAGAAATATTCAAGAGTAAAAATGTGGGCAAAAATGTGGATGCTGCAGCTCCACCCACAATTCAGACCTATGCCCATAAACCCTGAGTAGTTGGATATTTCTGCTAGATTGTTCATCTGAGAAAAGTTGGCAATGTAAATGCTGTAAACTGGAGATGATGAATGATCTAAATAGTCTATTATGTCTCTAATGTCTATTTTTCTTCCATAATTCATTATAATTGTCATCATTAGGATCCAGAATCAACACTGAGATTAATGGGGCAGTTCATACTACTCATATTTATAAATCCAGTGTGTCTAAAGATTCAGAAAGATAACACTTGATGTGTTCTTTTTCAGCAAGTTATCTTTGTAACGGGAAAGACTGCAATTTGTTTGTTTGTTGTCTTTTTGTTTTTAAATGAAAGCTTAAATTTTGCAGAAACCAAAGCAGCACCACATAAACGCTCGTAAGACAAACCATAGATGTCCCAAAATATCAACCAAACAAGCCCCAAGACGCTAGTGTGAAGCATGAAGCATTACGTATATGTTAGATGAGGAAACTTACCTCTCTAACACTCTCTAAGTGTTGAGACTGGGAAAAGAGCTCTGATCTCCAGCCTCTAAAAGCATCTCACCATACTATCTTACACTCTTCTGTATTTCCCCTAAATTCTCAAGGCCTTTCACTCCAATCAGATTATCCAAAGAAGGGAAACATTCCTCCATTCCAAACTTCTTCAAAGTACTACACATTGTGTTCATATACAAGTTTCCTATCTACTCAAATTATTGGATAGTGAATCAATAGACTGAAAGGCAACTGCTCCCAACAGACTGTTGAAAGAAAGAAAAGAAAGAAAATATTCCTTTCTTGGCAGCAAGGGGTCAGCCAGTTCAATCTCTCCAGGCCCTGCTGTAAAAGGTAACAATTCAGCCAGTTATTTGGGATACCTCTAGGGGGAGACTGTTATACAGTGTTCCCACATTTTAAATTGGGAAAATAATTTATCTAAGAATCTTTCCCTACATAATTTTGTCACTATATTTATTCACTGTGTGTAAAGCTCCTGATTTACTGTATATTAGCCAAGACAATGTGATCAAAATAATTGTGAAAAGTTAAATTTGAATCCAGTATGCCTGGGCAAATATACAAAGGTATCTTCCGCTACTATGGTTTCATTTAATTTCAAGCTTCACGTTTTGTTCTGCTTTCCTTTTACAGTTTATGGCAGTAGGTTAGTCTTCCTACTACTCAAGAAAAGTGAATTTTTGAAAACCAAGACTGCTGTTTGTTAAATTCATTTTAAATGGTTCCAAATGTCACCCTTGCAAAAAGCTACGTATTTAGTTACCATGAGTACAAGCATGGTCTGGAGAAATCATACGAAAATACTGAGTCTGGGTTATCCCAAAGCAAAAGGGATGAACAACCAATCTTATTTCTCTTAATAGCACCTAATTCCTTTGATTTAAATAATTTTGAAGCAATTAACTATTAATTTTCTATTTCCTAAGCCCAAATTATTAATTTTAAAAGTCACTGTATTAGAATTTTACAGAATCATAGCAACTGCTCCTGCTCCCATTGAAATCAATGCAAAACTCCCAGTGACTTCAGTAGTGCAGGATCAGGTATTTAGGACTTGTCTTCATGACCATTTAGTCTGCGGCAAGCTGGGGCATGAATCTACCCCACCCTGCCCTGCAGTGGACTAACTGTCCACGTGGGCCCTGGCAACACACATTAACCCTTGCTTAATGCACTTTAACCTAGTAATCTTTGAAATGGGACTAGATCAAATCACATTAACTGTTAATGCGTTTCAACAGGGACAGGTTAGTGTGGGGTAGATTCACACACCAGCTTGCTCCAAAATATTTGGTTGTGTAGACAAGCCCTTAGTGCTTACTACTTATTGATTGATCAGTTCATCCTCACAACTCCATGCGAGGTGGTTCTGTGTTTGTTCAGCACATAGGACATTGGGGGTTCTGGTCTATGGCTGGGGATTCTACGCACGACCTCAGTAGAGAGGATAAATAAAAATACAAGACAGGCAATGTTATCCTTATGTTACAGATGCAGGAACAGACACAGATGCTAAGCGACTTGCCTGTAGCCACTCAGAAAGTCCACAGCAGAGCCAGGATTAGAACTCAGGAGCTGCTGGCTCTCCATTTAATCCAACAGTCAGGGCTGTTGCTCATAATAAAAAGCTCTCTTAAAATCTAAGGAAACACTGACAATGATGTTACCTGCTGCCTTGTTAGCAAAAAATATCGGCAGCGTGTTTTGTTCCAGCAGTTAAAGAGGAATGTTTAGGATAAACACTTGTCTGACTGCTTAGGAGGAGAAAAATACAATTATTAGCTTGTAAATAAAGATACAACCTCTCATCAGTTAGGCCAAATAATATCTTCTCTCTCCAGAATGGACCTATAATATGGAATAGCCTTTGGAATTGTACAGCATTTTTCAATAATGATATCAATGTCAAAAGGATAAGACATTTTTTAAAGTGCTATAAATCACAGAATCGGCTCTCTTCTCCTCCCCTCCCCCACCCCAGCATGCTCAAAATTGGTATTGCTGCCATACCTTCAGGCTGGCTCAGTGGTTTTTAAATATGCCAATCTCTCATCTCCAATATTGTGCCAACAGCAAAATAACTCTTCATATAGCTTGAGAAACAATTCCGGACCAAAGTCAATCCTCTGACATGCACAGAGGGCTCACACTGAATGCACCGCTAATATAACGTATGACAATCCAAGGGAAATGCTTGGCCATAATCCTTAGACAATAGCTCTGTTTCTGAAGCCACTCTATGTGCACACTTCCTGTATGAACAGGGCCCTTGTCCTTCTTCGCTGATCTTTGGCTAGATCACAGGCTCTTGAACAAACTCTTCTGTCTCTGAGATATTTCAAATGGAAAAAGTTTGTGGAGTGGGCTTTATTTGTTTTGTGGGGATATGGGGGTGGAGAGAGGGCAAATGGCAGCTGGTCTTCACATTTAAAACTCTACAGTACTATTGCTATGATTATTTATAGTGCAGTTGCCCCAGCTCACCTGTAACTGGGGTTCAGTCCTTTGAGGCAGGGTCCCTCTGAGGACTACGTCTCCCATAATTCCCTTGTGTTAAACAGCCAAAGCCCAGTAGCAGGCCGGTTGGTGATGCCTGCTCTCACAGAAGACAACATGCTCCACTGCATCATGAAAATCGTTTAGGCGAACAACTGGAAAAAGCTAATCTCCAACTCAGCTAGGATCTCAGAGTGAAGTAAGTTTCATAAAATATAGCTGACTCATCTAATGTCAAAAAACTAATTTCATTCGCAGATCACATGAACAGACCATGTCTATGATTAATTTTTTTTCCAAGGAAGAAGAGAGTTTCCAACTCAAAACATTACAGATTTACACAACAGTCACAATCAGTGGACAAGGCAGTAAAGTCATCTCCACGAAACAACTCTGCTGGCTCCCTTTCCTAGTGCGCTAAGAGGTGTGCCATATTTCCCCCACAGGTATAACCCCTCAACCTGGAAGCAGAAAGGTCCTAGACAGAGGATAATGCCATCTAGAAATATCTTTTAGAGGGAAACTATGTTGGATATTGCCCTTCAGTGCATCCTACTGCTCTTTCAGAGCTCAATCCTCCTGACGGGCTGAGTTTCCTCGATTTCTATAGGCTGCAAGAGATTTGAAGATGGACAGCATCTCACAAAATCAGACCTTGGGAGGCCAAAGGCACAGATCTAATTGTGTTTGTGTGACAAATGTCTACTCAGTCTAGAAGTAAATAGGTAAACATGAACCTATCGCTAATAATATGATTTCATAATTTCAGACCAGCCATATATCTGGGTAACTTAAAATTAGGCTGAATTTACCCAAGAAATTGTGTCATACTTTGAAAATTCAACTTTAAAAAAATAGTTCTAAATTAAACCTTTTCCATTGCTGATTTTATGTTCTTTGTTTACTGGGAGAAAACCAGGTGGTCTTCAAATCCTCATTGACTATTAGCATTTATAAATTCATTCTTGGGATACCAGCAGCACCAGAGGCAGCTCCAGGCACCAGCATGCCAAGCACATGCCTGGGGCGGCAAGCCACGGAGGGCGCTCTGCCTGCAGAGGGTCCACTGCTCTCGTGGATTCAACAGACCTCCCGCAGGTGTGCCGCCGAAACCGCGGGACTGGGGACCTCCCGCAGGCAAGCTGCCGAAGGCAGCCTGCCTGCCGTGCTTGGGGCGGCAAAATACCTAGAGCCGCCTCTGAGCAGCACCAAAGATTACAGATGTTGTGAAAGCATTTTGTTTCCCCAAAGAGTGCACATTTTGTATGTAGTAAAACAGCTCTGGTGTGTCAAGAGTGACTCATGAAGAAATATCAGTCCATCATTTCAAACCAATTTCACAGTTGCAGGAAAGGTGAACAAAGTTTCTATACGTCAATAGGCGAGGAAGATTTATCCTCATTCTGTTCATGAATTCCATTGTGTCAGACAGCTATAGTTGGAGATTTTTTTTAAAGGCCATCACAAATGTAAATGTTTCAATTTAAAGAGGTAAAATTAAGTGTCAGACTCCTTTCTGTTCCCACTGAGTTTAAATTGTTCTTTTGGGCACTGAAGAAAGAGACAAAATTTCCTTATGAAATGTGGTTCCAGTACAGTCCTGCAGGTTAAGAATTGAGGGTGCTGGCATGATGGGTCAATGCATTAATATAGCAGATCTTTTCATCTCAGAGTCATAAGCTTCTCTAAGGAGGAGAGATGTAAGAATCAGTCAGTTTGTGCTTCACAGATTACGGAATAGGTGAGAGTACTCTAAAAAGGCAAGTTTCTGTATGCATCCAATGTGTACCTGTGTTCAGTTAAAAATTTCATAAAATGAGAACTGGAACCATTTTGCTTTCTAAAATAAACGGAGGATTATGGTGTGGACAATGCACTTGGGCTGGGAGTTCCAATAGAACTTAAGGGAGTTGGGTGTCCAAATCCCATTGAATGTCAGTCTGGGAGACAGACAACAATCTATACACATTTCCACTGCTGATTATTGTTGAAAGACTCTGTGGAAGAGAGGTGGTTTCAGAGGGGGGCTTGAATGAACTGGAGAAGGCAGTCTGGCAGACAAGGAGGTGGAGGGAGTTTTGTGCATATGGGGCATCACAGAAGAAAGCATGAAGTGCAGAACTGGAGCTCAATAAAAAAGGTGTGATTATGAGGGCAGCTTTGCAGGAACCTATATAGAAATGAGACAAAGTTGTAGGGAACTTTTCTTTTGTAATTCATAAAGAGATGTGAAGGAAGAACCATGAAGTTCAATCCTATGCCCTACACAACAAACCTATACTCAAATAATGGTAATGTTATGTTTTAAGCCAGACAAATCTCATTTTTGCTGGTGCTGGTTTTTCCAGTCGGGGTGTTTGAAATTGGGGAGAGTCTCTAATTTTTTGTATCGGGGAATGTTGCAGTGTTGCCATTGTGTTAACTCTGAATTATGTATGAGTTTATAAATATGGAATTGTTCCCCGGCTTATGACAGGCACAATCACATCATATAAAATTGAGATGTGGGGAAATCTAAACAAAGCCAGTAAGTTGTGAACTGAGCCTAAAACATCTGCTGTGGTGCTTAGGAATTGCAGCACATATGGTATATAGGAGCATCCAATATTTGAAGGCATGCTACCTATGTAGAGACTCTATAAAATGTCAGAATCACCAGTTTTTGGATGTTTCAGTCTTAGCTCTGAATTTCCTTATTTTAATACATCAAGTTATTTTAGGGATGATCTTTCACTTTTTTTGTTTGCTTGTTTATTTTAGGGTATACTGAAAAAAAAGAGAAAGACAGGGACCACTGACACCCTCTGGAGCTCAATAATACTTACAATCTGATGGTATATCCACAGATTGGCAGAGATGGCAGAGTTAGGTGAGTTCTGTGCACTACTGTTATTTAGAGGCAGAGCTAACTCACACTTTCTATTATAAGATTCTGTTTTCAGTTACATATAACTTTTCCAGACATTAGCCATTTGGTCTGAAATTTCCCATGGCAGGTGTCTGCCTCATGTGTTTTTTTGTTTGTTTGTTTGTTTGTTTTTTAAGTTTCAGCTAAAACAATTCAGCCATTTCCAAACAATGTTAAGGAAGATACGTTGCTTTGCCCATGTTAAGAAGACGCTTACAGTCAATTCACTGAGAAGCTCTAGTGCTTTCATGCTTTAGAGCACTAGTTCTCAACCTTTTCAGACTACTGTACCCCTTTCGGGAGTCTGATTTGTCTTGCACACTTCCAAGTTTCACCTCACTTAAAAACGACTAGCTTACAAAATCAGACAAAAATACTAATGTGTCACAGCCCCACACTAAAGCCCCACACTACAAGAAGGATGGGGAAAAATTGGAAAGCGTCCAGCAGAGGACAACAAAAATGATTAGGAGGCTGGAGCACATGACTTACAAAGAGAGGCTGAGGGAACTGGGATTGTTTAGTCTGTAGAAGAGAAGAATGAGGGGGGATTTGATAGCTGCTTTCAACTACCTGAAAGGGGGTTCCAAAGAGGATGGATCTAGATTGTTCTCAGTGGTACCAGATGACAGAACAAGGAGCAATGGTCTCAAGTTGCAGTGGTGGAGGTTTAGGTTGGATATTAGGAAAAACTTTTTCACTAGGAGGGTGGTGAAGCACTGGAATGGGTTACCTAGGGAGGTGGTGGAATCGCCTTCCTTAGAGGTTTTTAAGGTCAGGCTTGACAAAGCCCTGGCTGGGATGATTTAGTTGGGAATTGGTCCTGCTTTGAGCAGGGGGTTGGACTAGATACCTCCTGAGGTCCCTTCCAACCCTGATATTCTATGATTCTATGATTACTGAAAAATTGCTGACTTTCTCATTTTTACCTTATAATTATAAAATAAATCAACTGGAATATAAATCTTGTACTTACTTTTCAGTGTATAGTATATAGAGCAGTTTAAACAAGTCATTGGCTGTATGAAATTTTAGTTTGTACCGACTTCGCTAGTGATTTTTATGTAACCTGTCGTAAAGCTAGGCAAACGTCTAGATGAGCTGATATACTCCCTGGAAGACCTCTTGTCATGATATAATTCCCCACTCTGAACCTTAGCGTCCAAAAGATGGGGTACCAACATGAATTCTTCTAAGCTCAATTACCAGCTTAGTACTTGTAGCGCTGCCACCAACCAGGAATTACAGTGCCTGGTACACTCTGGTCCCCCCAAAACCTTGCCCGGGGACCCACAAGACCCAGTCCCTCTGGATCTTAACACAAGGAAAGTAAACCCTTTCCCTCACTGTTGCCTCTCCCAGGCTTCCCCTCCCTGGGTTACCCTGGAAGATCACTGTGATTCAAACTCCTTGAAACTAAAACAGAGAGAAATTAGCCTCTCTCTCGCCCTTCCCTCCTTTCTCCCCACCAATTCCCTGGTGAATCCAGACCCAGTCCCCTGGGGTCTCACCAGAATAAAAAAACAATCAGGTTCTTAAACAAGAAAAGCTTTTTAATTAAAGAAGGAAAAAAACAGTAAAAATTATCTTTGTAAATTTAAAAAAATGGAATAGGTACAGGGTCTTTCAGCTATAGACACTGGGAACACCCTCCCAGCCTAAGTATACAAGTACAAATTAAAATCTTTTCAGCAAAATACCAATTTGAACTCCTTTCAGCCAAATACACATTTGAACTTCTTCCAGCCAAATACACATTTGCAAATAAAGAAAACAACCATAAGCCTAAGTCGCTTTATCTACCTAGTACTCACTATTCTGAATCTATAAGAGCCTGTATCGGAGAGATTGGAGAGAAACCTGGTTGCAAGTCTGGTCCCTCTGAGCCCCCAGAGTGAACAACCACCAAAAACTAACAGCACACACAAAAACTTCCCTCCCTCAAGATTTGAAAGTATCCTGTCCTCTGATTGGTCCTCTGGTCAAGTGACAGCCAGGCTCACTGTTCTTGTTAACCCTTTCCAGGCAAAAGAGATATGAAGCACTTTTGTTCTATTAAGTCTTACTTATCTGTTTATGACACCTCTGCATACCCCCACGGGGACACCTATCTCTGATTGAGAACCACTGCTTTTGAAGTGTGGCTGGGGGACTGGGAGTTTCTCTGCTGTCAGGGATGTACCTCTTGCTGTTCCTCTGAAAATCCACCCAAATGCATCCAAGTTATAAATCTCCAAAATATATATCAGAACAACATCAGAGCTCTCTGTCCAGAAGAGTGCAGTGCTAGGAACAGCTAAGATACTGCGCAGAACCCTCAAACTCCCAGGCCTCTGGTAGAGGACCCGAGTTTGAGGAAGACACATACCACCCATAGGGGTGAGGGGGGGAAAAATATATATATATATATATGTGTCAGTTTGCACATGCTGAGCTGAGCCTTGTCTGAATTTGGTGTTAGGGGCTTTCTCGTCACCCTCTCCTCTGGTTCATATCACACAGACAGAAAGCAGAAAACCAGAAGTCCGAGAAGTCCGAGGTGAAGGCAATCTCATGTTTATTTGTGTTAGTTTCTAACAAGTGTATCCACAGCTCTGACACTGCAGAGCCTTGTTTCCCAGGGTTCCGTTCTCCCAGCTCCTTAGCAGGCACAACTATACCTGAAATGCACACCCTTGGTCTCACCCCTTACAACTTATGGTCATGTTCCATTTTGGGGGGTTGTGAGACCGGGGTCTTCGTCTCACCTGTTTTGTATCCCATGTGAGTGGAAAGGAGTGAGGTTGTGTGTTGGCCAAGGCCAGGCATTTGACTTTTTAGTGTTTTATACCATCCCCCCAATCTCCCCTGGCCCCTCCCAACTGGTCCCTCTATGGGAGACCAGGCAGAAGGAGGAGGAAGTAGCCAGAGTGGAATGCAGAGGGGTGAGAAGCAGAGGGACAGGGAATGGAGGTTGCAAGGGGTAGAGTGTGGGGTGGATCAGAGGTGGATAGAACAGGGAGTGGTGTGGAACAGGAGCAGAAGAGGAAGGATGGGAGGTGCATAGGAGGAGATGGCAACAGGGACACAAGATGGGGAGGGGCATGTGGATAGGAACAGAGGCTCTCAAAGACAACATATGGGGCAGGGCAAGAATTCAGAACATGGAATGGAATCCCAACTTTCAACATACCTCTGCTGTCAGCAAATGGCTGTGAAATCCACTTGTACAGTGTGTGTCTCAACACCTTCCAGTAGTTTGGCCCACATAGAGGATAACCACCTAGTAACAGAGGTACCGTTTTTCTGAGTTGCTGGGGTGTGCTCCCGCACCTGGCTCTGCCTCAGGCCCTGCCCCTGTCAATAACCTAGTCCCAGATTTGGACCTTAGCATCCAAAATATGGGAGTTAGCATGAAAAACCTCCAAGCTTAGTTACCAGCTTGGACCTGCTACTGCTGCCACCACCCAAAATATTAGAGTGTTTTGGGGCACTCTGGTCCCCACAAAAACCTTCCCTGGGGACCCCAAGACCCAAATCCCTTGAGTCTCACAACAAAGGGAAATACCTCTTTTCCCTTCCCCCCTCCAGGTGCTCCTGGAGAGATACACAGGAGCAGCCTCCGTGAATCTAAGCAGAGGGAGTCCACCCTCTCTAATTCCAGTTCTGGAAACAAAAGCACTTCCCTCTTCACCCAGAGCGAATGCAAAGTCAGGCTAGTAAATCTAACACACACACATTTCCCTCTGACTTCTTCCTCCCACCAATTCCCTGGTGAGTACAGACTCAATTTCCCTGAAATTCCTCACTAAAGAAAAACTCCAACAGGTCTTAAAAGAAAGCTTTATATAAAAAAGAAAGAAAAATACATACAAATGGTCTCTCTGTATTAAGGTGACAAATACAGGGTCAATTGCTTAAAAGGAATATTGAATAAACAGCCTTATTCAAAAAGAATACAATTCAAAGCACTCCAGCAACTATAGATATGTAAATACAAAACAACAAACCATTTTGTACTCCCAACTTGGAAACAGAAGATTAGAAAGCAGGAAATAGAAAAATCCTCCTCATAGCTGAGAGAGATTCAGGCAGAAGACAAAGAACCCAGACACAAACTTCCCTCCACCCAGAGTTGAAAAAAATCCTGTTTCCTGATTGGTCCTCTGGTCAGGTGCTTCAGGTTACTTTTTTTTCAGGTGAAAGAGACATTAACCCTTAGCTATCTGTTTATGACACGCCCCCCAAATTGCAGACAGTGGGGAAGCTCACTGGTGGCGATTTCCTTCTAGAACTTTAAAATAAACAGATTACTACAACACATGCACCTTTATATATACCACTAAGTATATAACTAACAGACTTTTACATTTTAAGAACAGTTTTTAACTACTAGATTCTGGGAAACTCTCATGGGAGAGTGCATCAGCTACTTTGTTAGAAGCTCCTGAGATGTGCTGAATTTCAAAATCAAAATCTTGGAGAGCTAAACTCCAACGAAGAAGTTTCTTGTTGTTCCCCTTAGCAGTATGAAGCCACTTTAGTGCAGCATGGTCAGTTTGTAGCTGGAACCGCCGTCCCCAAACTTATGGGCGTAGCTTTTCCAGGGCGTACACAATGGCGTAGCATTTCTTTTCACTGACTGACCAGTGAGTTTCCCTCTCAGACAGTTTCTTGCTGAGAAACACGACAGGATGGAGGTTGTGATCTGTTGCTTCCTGCATGAGCACTGCTCCTATACCACGCTCAGATGCATCCGTGGTTACTAGGAATGGCTTGTCAAAGTCCGGGGCCCTGAGCACAGGGTCAGACATGAGCGTTGCCTTAAGTTGGGGAAAGGCCTTTTGACACTCATCAGTCCACTTAACTGCATTTGGCTGGGTCTTTTTGGTCAGGTCGGTCAGTGGGGCAGCGATTTGGCTGTAGTGTGGTACAAATCGCCTGTAGTACCCGGCCAAGCCTAAGAAGGATTGGACCTGTTTCTTTGACCTTGGGACAGGCCACTTTTGGATAGCATCCACCTTGGCCTGTAGGGGGTTTATGGTTCCTCGACCCACCTGGTGCCCCAGGTAAGTCACTCTGTTTTGGCCTATTTGACACTTTTTGGCCTTAACAGTTAGTCCGGCCTGCCTGATGCACTCAAAGACCTTTTCCAGGTATAGTAGGTGTTCAGGCCAGGAGTCTGAAAAAATGGCCACATCATCGAGGTAGGCAACTGCATATTCTTCCAGTCCTGCTAGTAGACCATCTACCAGCCTCTGGAAGGTGGCGGGTGCATTTCAAATGCTGAAAGGAAGGACATTAAATTCATACACCCCCGCATGGGTGACGAATGCTGACCTCTCCTTGGCAGGTTCATCTAGCAGTACTTGCCAGTACCCCTTGGTTAAGTCTATTGTAGAGATGAACTGGGCCCGTCCCAACTTTTCCAATAGCTCATCGGTGCGTGGCATTGGATAGTTGTCCGGACGAGTTACCGCATTTAGCTTATGGTAGTCCACGCAAAAGCGTATTTCCCCATCTGGTTTGGGTACCAGAACCACTGGAGATGCCCATGCACTGGTAGATGAGCGGATTATACCCATCTGTAGCATGTTCTGGATCTCCCATTTTATAGCAGCTTGGGCATGAGGAGACACCCGGTAGGGTGGGGTTCTAATGGGGTGAGCATTACCTGTGTCAATGGAGTGGTATGCCCGTTCAGTCCGTCCTGGGGTGGCTGAGAACAATGGGGTGAAGCTAGTGCACAGCTCCTTGATTTGTCGCCGCTGCAGACGTTCCAGGGTGGTTGAGAGGTTCACCTCTTCCATGCCACCGTCTTTTTTCCCGTCGTAGTAGACACCGTCAGGCCACTCAGCATCATCTCCCTGGACTGTAAACTGACAAACCTGTAAGTCTCTGGAATAGAAAGGCTTGAGAGAATTAACGTGGTAAACTCTGGGCTTTAGTGAGGAATTGGGAAATGCTATGAGGTAGTTCACAGTTCCCAGACGCTCTTGGACCGTGAATGGCCCTTCCCATGATGCTTCCATCTTATGGGCCTGTTGTGCCTTCAAGACCATAACCTGGTCTCCTACCTTGAAGGAACGTTCTCTGGTATGTTTGTCATACCAGGCCTTTTGCTCTTCCTGAGCATCCTTTAGGTTTTTTCTAGCAAGGGCTAAAGAGTGTCGGAGGGTGCTTTGTAGGTTGCTTACAAAGTCCAGAATGTTAGTTCCTGGAGAAGGCGTAAACCCCTCCCATTGCTGCTTCACCAACTGTAATGGCCCCTTAACCTCGTGACCATACACAAGTTCAAACGGTGAAAACCCTAAACTGGGATGTGGTACAGCCCTGTAGGCAAACAGCAAGTGCTGCAACACTAGGTCCCAATTATTGGAGTATTCGTTGACGAATTTACGTATCATGGCCCCCAAAGTTCCATTAAACCTTTCCACCAGGCCATTGGTTTGATGGTGGTACGGAGTGGCAACCAAGTGATTCACCCCATGAGTTTCCCACAGTTTTTCCATGGTCCCTGCCAGGAAATTAGATCCTGAATCTGTAAGGATGTCGGAGGGCCAACCTACCCTGGCAAAGATGTCTGTTAGGGCCAGGCACACAGTGTTAGCCCTGGTGTTGCCTAGAGCTACTGCTTCCGGCCATTGGGTAGCAAAATCCACTAAAGTCAGTACGTAGTGCTTTCCTCTGGGTGTCTTTTTTGGAAAAGGACCCAGAATATCCACAGCTACTCGCTGAAATGGGACCTCAATTATGAGGAGTGGCTGGAGAGGGGCCTTGACCTGGTCTTGGGGTTTTCCCACTCTTTGGCATACCTCACAAGACCGGACATACTTGGCAACGTCCTTGCCCATCCCCTCCCAGTGGAAGGACTTCCCCAACCGGTCCTTGGTTCGGTTCACCCCAGCATGGCCACTGGGATGATCATGGGCTAAGCTTAAGAGCTTCCCCTGGTACTTAGTTGGAACCACCAACTGTTTTTGCGGCTGCCATTCTCCCCGGTGTCCACCAGAAAGAATCTCCTTGTATAATGGTCCTTGGTCTATAACAAACCGGGATCGATTAGAAGAGCTGAGAGGCAGTGGGGTGCTCTGTGCCGCCGCTCAAGCTTTCTGAAGGCTGTCATCCGCTTCCTGCTCAGCTTGGAACTGTTCCCTTGAGGCTGGGGTCACCAGTTCTTCCTCAGACTGTGGACTTGGGCTTGGTCCCTCTGGAAGCGATGTAGGTGATGGGGTTGTTTCCGTTGCCGGTGAACCGCTCTCCGCTGGTGCACCTGAGGGTATTTCAGGCTCGGGCTGAGCCTTTTGGGTATGGCTGTCTGTTGCTTCTGCCAGTTCTGGCTCGCTGGCGCCCTCTGGCGTTGAGTTTGAAGATGTAGTTGCACTTGCTGGTGCTGGTTGCTGTTCCAGTTCCGGGCCTGGGACTGGAGGTGCTGTGGCTGTTTCAGTGGTTGGCATGGAATCCGGGTCCACTACCTCTGTCTGGGTCTCTGGTAACACAGACAGGGCGTCTGTGGACGGCTCAGGAACAGGAATGGGTCTGGAAGCTTGCCTGGTTTGCCTGTTGGGGTGCCCTCCGGTGTTTATCTTCTGAACTGCAGGCTCTGTTGCCTCCTGGGGTCTGCCTAGCAACAGTGCCTTTTTCCCTGTCTTCCTAGCTAATTTTTTCAATGTAGAGTAAACCAGAAAAACCACTTTATTTGCATGAGTATAGTGCTGGTATGTGCCTCCTAATGGGAGTGCTATTGTCACAAAAGACCCTTAACAGCCCCTTAATGGTTTGTTGCTTAATATGCAAGCCACAACTGCCAGAGAGAGCAGAAAAAATTTTTTTCTCTGGTTCCCTTTTAAAACCAAACTGTTTCTCTCTGCTAAAAAGCCCCTAGCAGAGAAAAGAAAAATATAATATTCCTACTGGCTTCTGGATTCTATCTTTCCCACGACGCTGCACACCATGTCAATAACCTAGTCCCAGATTTGGACCTTAACGTCCAAAATTTGGGGGTTAGCATGAAAAACGTCCAAACTTAGTTACCAGCTTGGACCTGGTACTGCTGCCACCACCCAAAAAATTAGAGTGTTTTGGGGCACTCTGATCCCCAAAAAAACCTTCCCTGGGGACCCTAAGACCCAAATCCCTTGAGTCTCACAACAAAGGGAAATACCTCTTTTCCCTTCCCCCCTCCAGATGCTCCTGGAGTGATACACAGGAGCACCTCCGTGAATCTAAGCAGAGGGAGTCCACCCTCTCTAATTCCAGTTCTGGAAACAAAAGCACTTCCCTCTTCACCCAGAGCGAATGCAAAGTCAGGCTAGTAAATCTAACACACACACATTTCCCTCTGACTTCTTCCTCCCACCAATTCCCTGGTGAGTACAGACTCAATTTCCCTGAAGTTCCTCACTAAAGAAAAACTCCAACAGGTCTTAAAAGAAAGCTTTATATAAAAAAGAAAGAAAAATACATACAAATGGTCTCTCTGTATTAAGGTGACAAATACAGGGTCAATTGCTTAAAAGAATATTGAATAAACAGCCTTATTCAAAAAGAATACAATTCAAAGCACTCCAGCAACTATAGACATGTAAATACAAAACAACAAACCATTTTGTACTCCCAACTTGGAAACAGAAGATTAGAAAGCAGGAAATAGAAAAATCCTCCTCATAGCTGAGAGAGATTCAGGCAGAAGACAAAGAACCCAGACACAAACTTCCCTCCACCCAGAGTTGAAAAAAATCCTGTTTCCTGATTGGTCCTCTGGTCAGGTGCTTCAGGTTACTTTTTTTTCAGGTGAAAGAGACATTAACCCTTAGCTATCTGTTTATGACAGCCCCTGCTTCACCCCTTCCTCCAAACCCCACCCTGCCCCACCTCTTCCCACCCCCATTCTGCCCCCTAGCCCAAGTGCACCCTGCCCTTGCTCCTCCCCCCACCAGCACCTCTGGATGGCAGGAGGCACTGGGGAGAGGGGAGGAGCTGATTGGAGGGACTGCCGATGAGTGCTCAGCAACCACTATTTTTTTTCTGTGGGTGCTCTGGCCCCAGAGACCCCACAAAGTTGGTGCCTATGATCTACTGCTGCCAGTTACTGTGCTAGTTCAAGAGACAGAGGCAGTGGTATCCTGCCTATGTATGTATTGCATGCCATGCATGCCCAGCTGGATGGGTGTTGTCCAACTGGCAACTCACAAGCCACATCCAGCCCATGGGACAATTCTGTTCAGCACCCATGTAGGACATTGTTTTGTAGGACAAAATGGTGTCCACCGCACATTATGACCTTGCATTCACCATACCTTGAGAGGACACACCACATGACTATTTTGGACCGCCTAATGAATGCAAGTGAGTTGTTGCACACCTTACTAAATCTGCCAGAGCATGCCACTGGGTAGAGGTCTCTGCTGTGGATTAAAGTTCCAAACCCTACTGATGACACAAGTTGGGAGTCAATATGTTTCCGCTTGATGGAATTTCTGTGTTTGTTTTTTTTTTTTTAAATAGGAAATTACATTTAAAAAGTCTGTGTTAATAGACCATTAAGGTTGCAAATTCAGTCATTCAAAAGTTAGCAAACACCACACTTAATGTTGCCTTTGCGACTTTATTTCAGACCCTTTGTGCATGTGCATTATGACAATCTTTAATTATATGATCACAAATTAGTTTTTTCCAGAGGACCCCTATCTCATTCAGTGTATGGACAAGTGCTCTGAGAATGAAGCAGGGTTGTGTAGTTAATGAGGCTGTTATCTGTAAGACCCTTGACTCATTTGTTGCAGAAATTGGGAAGTAGGTAGTGAAGAAGTGAGAGAATAGCAGGAAGAAATGGCTGTCTCCAGGGTAAGGACATTGAATGACATCCTGGAGAATTGGATTCCATCCCTATCTCTGCCACAGAGTTCCTATGTAACGCTGGACACGTCACTTAAATCAACATTTTCAGTTTACTGCTAATTGTGTGTTCCTCTTTTCTAAGTGCCCAAAATGAGATACATGGGGCCAGATGTATGGAAGTGAGGGCTCACTACTGCAAAAGAAATCAATTGAACATATAAAGTGCTATACAAAGGAGAATTTCTCTGTAAAATGAGAAAAGAAGATGGAGAGAGGGGACACAATAACAGTCTTCAAATATGTTAAAGGCTGTAATAAAGGTGACAGTTATCAATTGTTCTCCATATTCACTGAAGGTAGGACAAGAATGGGCCTAATCTGAAGCAAGGGAGATTTATGTTTGATATTAGGAAAAGCTTCCTAACTATAAATATAGTTAAATACTGGAATAAGCTTCCAAGGGAGGTTGTGGAATTCCTGTTTTTGTAATATTTTAATAACAGATTACATGAACACCTGTTAGAGATGCCGTAAGTATACTTGGTCCTGCCTCAGTGCAGGGGATTGGACTATATGACTGCTTGAGGTCCCTTCCAGCCCTACATTTCTATAATTCTATGATCGACAAGTCTCAAACTGCGTACCCCAATTTGACATTATTCTCTCTGTAACTCAGTTTCGTAGCTGTAAAATGAGGTTACCATTATCTAAGCCTTAAGGCCCTGAAGCCTTATTGCAATGTAAGCTATGAATGTATACTAAAAGGAAGGTGCAGGCGTGTTCCTGATATATAATGTTGCATGTACACATAACATGTCAAGATGGATCTTAATAGATTGGTGGAGATGCTTCTCTTAAACCTCTTTTGTACAGATACTGGTCTCATGAGGTCAAGTTCTTGTGTGAGTTTAGCCAGTGCTTCCTGGTTTTGGCTGATCAGAAACACCATATTATCATAATTGCTCATAAATATACACCCTAGCAGATGATGTAGATGTTACACATAAAAGACAAAATGCTGGGAAGCATATTTGAGCCATGGAGAAGCACAGACACTCACAGGTAAATTTGACCAGAGTTGTGAACAATACTGGTGTCAGAAACCATGATGGGGATGGTCATGAATAGTGATTGGAGCTGTTGTAGTTGGGCCTGTTAGTCAGACCTATGGCAGGAGCCCAGAGCAGAGTTGGAACAATGCCAGAGTAAGAGTAATGTTGGAGCAATACTAGGAACAGGGGTGGAGCAAGACCAAGGAAATATGGAATACTGGATGTTTCTTCATGGTATGGGGCAGCTGGAGCTTGAAGACAATTGAGTTAATCTGTTGAATGATCCAGAATGGGCCAAAGTAATGTTGGTTTAGTTTCCTTGAGGGTCGAGAAGTATCCAAGTGTTGAGCCGAAAGCCAGACCCTGCCTCCAATTGCTATGGGAAGATGGTCCTGTCGATGAAGGTCAGCATATCATTGTAGTCCTCCTTGACTGAATTTAAGTGTGATTTTAATTCTTCTTGAATGTTTTGGAGGTATTGAAATCAAATCACAGCCACAGGGACATAGGATGTCAGCCCTACACATGGATGAAATCGGGAGTGGTGGGTTGATCTGTGATCTGAGTTATTAAAAACAAAGTCAGTGAAAGGTGAAAGTCAGAACCAGTCATCTTGATGGTAGTTTATGAAGCAGCGGATATATTGTTTTAGAATTTGGTTTACCATGCTGACTCTCTGTCTACCTGGGGGTG
Source organism: Gopherus flavomarginatus (assembly GCF_025201925.1). Taxonomy (NCBI): domain Eukaryota; kingdom Metazoa; phylum Chordata; order Testudines; family Testudinidae; genus Gopherus; species Gopherus flavomarginatus. The sequence continues at coordinate 108,427,670 of NC_066623.1, read as the reverse complement.
GTATCTGGAGGACATGCATCAAATGACTTCCAGGAGCTTGAACAATTCTCTTTCAAAAGTGGGAGACAAGTTGTGGCCCATGATCAAATGTAATGTCAGCTGGTAACCTATGGAGCTTGAAGATGTAGTCAAAAAATAATTGCACTGTCGCTTCTGCAGTGGGGATCGTCTGACAAATATACCATTTTGTTGAGGAAGTCAATGATGACCAGCATAGCAGTGCAGCCCTGAGAAATATCAAGTGATGAAGTCCATTGAGATAGATGCCCAGGATAGGAGTGAGGTTGGAAGTAGGATCAGAGCACTTAGAGTTTGGTATGAGCGGTCTTTGTCCGGCCACATGCCTCAGAGGAAGCAATGTAAGAGATCAGCTTTCCAGTATCTGAAGTGGCCTGCCAGTGGGGAATCATGGCATAACTGGAGTAGGCTACATGGGGTGGTCCACTGGGGACATAAATGTGATGCTTGAACCAGAGTACCTCAGTTTTGACCAAGAAGTTTGGGTCAGACTTCGCTAATATCCATATTCACATAAATGGATTGTTGGGCAGTGAGGACTTTACAAAGGCCAAAAGCTTGGTCTTGGCCAGCACATTTACAAAATGGCAAGGCTTCAAAACAGTGGCAGATTCAGAAGATTTATTCCCCTTAACTAGGTACTTCCCTTGCAGGATAACACATCAGGTTTCCCAATTAGGGTTCTGAGCTGGTAGGTGAGAGTGAATCTAGAAAAGAAGAGGGACCAATATATCTGATGTTGGTTGAGGGATGTAGCCGTTTGGAGATGTTCCAGATTTTTATGATCAGTGAACTCCTGGACTGGAAAGCGTGCACCTTCTAACTGGCACCACTCCTGAAATACAGCCTTGATGGCCACTAACTCCTTATCATAGATTTTGTCATTTTGCTCTTTGGGTGTCAATTTCCTAGAATAGAAGGCATAAGGATGGAGGTCATTTGAGGTCCCATATTGCTGAAATAACACTGCATAATCGGAGGCATCTATTTCGATGAAAAAGAGTTTCAATGGAGCTAGGTTCTCTAGGATGGGGGCAATAGTAAACGCTTTCTTCAGCTGATCAAAGCACAGTTGGGTAACTGGCAAACCCTAGGAAGCACTGGATATCACGGATGTGCTTAGTTGCTGCTCAAGTCAAAATCACAGAGACTTTTTTGAGATCCATACTTATTCCACTGGGAGAGATGGTATAACCCAAGAAGTCCACGGAAGTATAACCCGATTCACATTTCTCAGGCTTCTCATATGGACCATTTGCTCGAAGACATTCAAGAATTAACCGGACATGCTGTTATGCAAGGTTTGGTTCTCTGAAAAAATAAGGTAATCAAGGTAGATTACAACAAACTCGAACAGAACATCCCTGAAGTTATCCTTGGTGCTGAAACATGGTGGGGGCATTACAGAGACCATAAGGCATGACAAGATACTCAAAATATCCATAACAAGGAAAAAAGGCTGTTTTCCATTCATCATCCTTTCGGATGCAGATCAGGTTATAGATACCATGTAGGTTAAGTTTAGTGAAAATTTAAGATGAGTTATTCCAGCCAATGCACAAGACAGGAGCTGGACTGGTGACTTTCAGGGCAGGTATATAAGACTCTCAGGACAAACAGCAGCTCAGTCTGCTCAATGTCACTTCATGGATTGGAACTCTTCCCTTTCTGAAAGTGGTAACAGATTCCACAAGCCTCAGCCTCCTCCAGTCCTGTTCCTAGTGCTGCTCCAGCTCTGCTGTTACTCTGGCCTCATTCCAGCCCTGCTCTGGACTTCTGATTCCAGCTCTGTCCCCTGGCTCCAACCACTAGGCTGGACTGCCAAAGCTCTGACCACTAGGCATGACCATCTTCATCACTGTTTCTGACAGTTTATACTCACAGATGAACAAGAAAACCCTGACAACTTGGAATGAAGGTGTTTCTCTGGCATTCTTACATTAGAAAGGACAGCAGAGGCTTTCACCTGCATGCAAATAATAAATTTTAAGAATAATAATAATGGAAGTATCACAGCACTTGACATCTGAAGAGTTTTCCTCATGGAAGTTGCAGAACACTTACAGACTTCTTCAGATGTCAAGTGCTGTGCTGTTTCCATTATTATTGTTATCATTTATTATTTGCATGCAGGTGAAAGCCTCTGCTGTCCTTTTAATGTAAGAATGCCATGGAAATGCTTTCATTCCAAACTTTCAGGGTTTTCTCATGATCATCTAGTCTGACCTCCTGCACATTTCAGGCCACAGAACCTCACTGGCCCACTGCTGTAGAAGGCCCATAACCTCTGGCTGAGTTACTGAAATCTTGATTTAAAGACTTCAAGTTATAGAGAATCGACCCTTTACTCTAGTTCAAACCAGCAAATGACCCATGCCCCACACTGCAGAGGAAAGCAAAAAAAAATGCAGTCTGACCTGGGAGAACATTCCTTCCTGACTCGCAATCTGGCGATCCTATTCGGAAGCCCACCCACTGCTAAAGGACCTCCCCCCAGCCTAAGGGAAGGATCCACAGGACCTGGAAGCCAAGTGATTCCGGGGGACAAATAATGAGATTACAGGCACAGGAGTGAGTTCAAAGGGTCGAACGAAGGGAATCTGGTGATCAATTAGACGTTGAACATGTGGGTGAGACCCACCAACCGGACACCTGGGAAAGAATTCTCTGTATTAACTCGAAGCCCATCTAGTGTCCTATCTCTGGCCATTGGAGATATTTGCTAATAGCAGTCATGGATGGGCCACTGTAGGATTCTCATCCTACCATCCCTTCCATAAACTTATCAAGCCCAATCTTAAAACATTCACTAGCTGACCTGTTAATGTATAATACCTGCTGTCTCCTCCAGCACTGTGAGTGCAATCCAGCTCTACTGAAGCCAATGGGGGCTGGATGTGGTCCTAGGAGAGCATGATTCCTAACATATTTGTCCAAGCCCCTCCAGAGGACAGTCTGACAGTGTAGTGGGAGACACTGTGCAAGTTATTAGTAACAAGGTAGGCATTAACGTACAATCTTAATCTCCACAAACCTGGAAAGACACTCCTCACCCTTTCCAAACGTGCTTCTCTCCATCCCCATCAGCATCCCAGTTCCTCTAGGAAGCTTCCAGGATAGTTGGTGAAAGGGACCTGCATATCAGAAATCTACAGGATTTTGGTACTTTCTGCAGAAGCAGAAAATAGCACAGGGCCCAAAATAAAGTATGTGCAAAAGCATTAGGGTGCAAAAGTATGTGATATGAACAAGTTTATTACACATCCAAAAAGAGTAGCATAGTCCGATTTAGCAGGATCATTATTTCTGGCACTGAGTTTTAATGAAACCATATCATGTACTTTGATAATATCAGCCGAGTTAATAACTCAGAGAATGAAATGCTTATATTATTTCCTTGTGATCTGAGGTCAGTGTGTCCCCTAAGAGGGCAACGTATTGCAATATTCCTGGCTCACTTCTTTGAAAGATAAACTTTCATTTTGGAACTGAAAGGCCATTAATGTTCTGTCATAAATATTGTAATGGCAGCGCACCCTTTGTTAAACTCAGGTATTTCTTTTGTGGAGAATCATTAGTTAGGAACAACATGGATGAGAATATATATCTCTGTTACGGCACCCTCTTTTGGCAGCATAAAGGTGTTAAAGCTTCTAATAAAGCTGATCACAAAGGTTTTTGCTTTTAAAGGTCTAAATAAATACAAATTTCAAAGAAATACAAGAGAGGCTTGTTGCAATTGTTTTAAACAAACATACATAGATTGAGAATTTGAACTCATACTGGGAAGGCCCATCTGCACATAAATCTCCTTCTGGCTGCATATGACAGCCACCCTTTTGGTTGATACAACATGGATTGAATCAGAGACCTCAAGGCAGAAGCTATTACAGTTTGAGCTAAGGAGCCCCACTTCTGTCTGCAATTGAGCACAGAGGGGGACCTGTGACACACTCAGTAGTGGGTTATGTAAGCAGAATAGATGCAAGAGAAACATCTCCACTACTCCAAAACTTATTGTCAATAAGGCTTAGAACAATGGGAAAGTTCTAGAGCACTGGAAAAAAGCTAATGCACCAATTTTTTAAAAGGGCAGATGGGACAACCTGGGTAATTATAGGCCTGTTAGCCTGACATCAGTCCTGGGAAAGATGATACAGGGACTGACACAAGACTTAATTAATAAAGAATTAAAGAAGGATAATGTAATTAATGGAAAATAGATAGCTAGATAACTTTTTTTTTATGGTTGATAAAGGTAATAGCGTTGACATAATAGACTTCTGCATGGTATTTGACTGGGTACCGCATAACGTTTTGATTAAAAAATTAGCATGAGATAAAATTAACATGACACACATAAAATGGATTAAAAGCTGGCTAATGGATAGGTTTCAAAATGTAACTGTAAACAGGAAATCGTCCTTAAGCAGTATGTTTCTAATGCAGTCCCCCAGAAGAACTGGACCTACATTATTTAACGTTTTTATCAATGAGCTGGAAAAATAAAATCATCACTGATAAAGTTTGCAGATGACACAGAAAATGGGAGAGTGGTGAATGAAATGAAATAATGAAAAGGACTTGTCTCTGATTCAGCACAATTTAGATCATCTGGTAAACTGTGTTCAAACAAGCAATGTTTTATAATATGGGTAACTGCAAATGTATACAACTAGAATAAACGATTGTTGTCCACACTTCCAGTACGGGGAATCCTCTCCTGGGAAGCAGTGACTCTGGAAGAGATTTGGGGGTCATGGAAGATAATCAGCTGAACATGAGCTCCCAGTGTCACACTATGGCCTAAAGAGTGAATATGATCCTGGGATACATAAACAGGGGAATCTTGAGTATGAGTAGAGAGGTTATTTTACATCTGTATCTGGGACTGGTGTGACCACTGCTGGAATAGTGTGGCCAGTTTTGGTGCCCACAATTCAAGAAGGATGTTGATAAAGTGGAGACGGTTCAAGGAAGAGCTATGACAATGATTAAAGGATCAGAAAAAAATGCCTTATTGTGATAGACTCAAATCTGTTTAGCTTACCAAACAGAAGGTTAAGAGGTGAATTGATTACAGTCTATAGGTGTCTACATGGGGAACAAATATTTAATAATGGGCTCTTAAATCTAGCAGAGGAAGATGTAACATGATCCAATGGCTGGAAGTTGAAGGTAGACAAATTCAGACTAGGGGTAAAGTGTACATTTCTAACGGTAAGGGTAATTACCTATTGGAACAATTTACCAAGGGTTGTGTGGATTCTCCATCACTGGCAATTTTTAACTCAAGATTGGGTATTTTTTCTAAAGAACATAGGCTAGGAATTATTTTTGGGGAAGTTCTGTGGCGTGGGCTATACAGGAGGTCAGATTAAATTATTACAATGGTCCCTTCTGACCTTGCAATCTATGAATCCTTGGTACTATTCTCTCTGTCTCTGAACTCTGTGGAGGTCTCATGATCCCCATGGAGAAGAGTGGGCTGAGAGTCGGATGCAGTGTATCTGTCCTTTGGGGAATCTGATGAAGAAAGTATACAGAATTCCCAGATAACCCCCTTTACATGAAGGTAGATTTTCAAACAGCTAAGTACCAATGTGCTGATCTCCACTGGAAGTCTGGTCTCTTGAGGGTAGATCTACACAGCAAAAAATAATCCCATGGCAGCGAGTCTCAGAGCTGGGTCAACTGACTAGGGCTTGCACTGTGGAGCTAAAAATAGCAGCGTAGACATTTGGGCTCAGGCTGGAGTCTGGGATCTGAAACCTAGAGATGGTGGAGGGTCTCAGAGCCCAGGTTCCAGCCTGAGCCCCAAAATCTACACTGCTATTCTTAGCCTCATAGAGCGAGCCCTAGTCACTTGACCCAGGCTTTGAGACTTGTTGCCAAAAATTTTTTTTGCTGGGTAGACATACCCTTAGTACCTAAGTGGGAGAGCTCTTTTGAAAATGTCACCCTTAATCTCTCTGTGACTCAATCCCCCACCTGTCAAATGGGGAATTTGTCATAACACTTCCGTTCTCCCACACTTTTTCTGTCTCTTTTGAATAGGTTTGTTCCACACAGTGCAACAAGTTGCAGGATGGTGACCTCAGATTTTAAGTTCTTTGCAGTGGGGACTGTCTCTTATTATGTATATGTATAGCACCTCTCGGCACTACTGCAATGTAAATAGTGAGGCGGAGAAAGTTTCTGTTTATCTGAACATATGGCCAACCAATATATTCTGAACTGACCATGCACTCCAGACAAACCACACACTGACCAATGGAGGAAGGCAGAGTCTGGAGCAAAGGTTTTTGTTTTTAAATATGTTTGTGGAAACAATACCTGCAACACCCATTCAGTCTGCAATATAAACCCAAGTAATATCATCCCCGGTAAAGACTGAAATCCTTCATTTTCATACCAGGCCACCAGCCTTTCCCTCACACCCAATTGCAGCAGTGATGGAAGACAATGATTCACTTTTATTTTGAATTTCCTGCCTTTTGTCACAGTGTTAATATCGAAATGCCAAGCTTTGTATCTATATAAAACATACAGTTCAAGCCTTCAGCAGACATGCAGATTAGCCTTATCCAGGAGCAATACCTCATATCCATTTATCCCAGGACAATTGGTCATGTGAATTAGAAGTCATTACCAAGGGCTACAAAACCCTTTAGTGAAAGCTCATTGATGGGCTAAACATGTCTAAAGTGCTTTGAGTCTTAGAGAGGGGGGAGATATGATCACATTAGGAAGTAAATTCTGGCATAGAAAATTAGGTTGCAGTAATCTGTATTCATTCCCAAAGAGTTATACTACTGTATGCTGCCACACTGATATATAACAGAGGACATTTAAAATGCCAAGCCATAAAAAGTGTATTTTCTTCATTACATTTTCTTCAAATACATTGATCTTCAATTTTGCACTAAAAAGTTTGATTCACATTACTTTCCAGTAAGAAACTGCCAGATTCAATTGTAGAATGAAGAATTCTCATTTAATTGCAATTTGTAAGCAGAGGATTTAGTGTATTGTTGCCTGAAAAATGGAACTGTCTAAATTATTTTCCCTGAAACTAACATCTTCCGTAAATAAGAGCAGCATATAATAGCTAGGCTTAATTAAAGAAAAATGACACCTACTGTTACAGGAATAAAGGAAATGTGTTAAAGACAAGGAGGGAAAAAAGGTATTTCACTGTAGTGTGCTGGAGCACAAAAAAAGGCATGTTTTAGTTCTTTAGCAAGTTTTTGTTCGTTGAACTGAAAAAATGCTCCATGTTTTAAAAGTGGCAAACTTCATCCAATTACCTCTCTATCAGGCAGCAAAATTGCTGTATAAATTCAGAAACCCTCATGGGACTCTTTTATAAGGATGGTACACAGTTAACTTTCCGATCTTTTAAGGTCTCCATACACGATGCAAGCAATGGTCAAGCAAGCTTCTACTCCTCCTTCAAGTCCCTCCTCATGTCTCCCGTCTGCTTTCTGAGCCTCATCTGTACTCCCTCTCCTGTACTTGTCTATTTCATTTCTCAGTATTAAACAAAACTAAAGATTAAATAAAACCACAATTATGAACACTCAAAAACTTCAGGATGATAACAGAAAACTACACATTTTATTTTCTCAGCCTTTTGTACCATTCTGTCTTTATAGAATATTTCTCCCTTCCCTCTTGATATTTTGTTTCTTCCCCTGGCAACCACATAGTCAGCAATGGCATGATGATAAACTAGTTATAAGCCCTGTGGGGTGGGGATTGCGTAGTGTTACTTATCTGTCAATAGCAATGCTAGATTAATAAATACGCAGTGATAGCTATGGGAGATGAACTCTTCCCTCTTTGCCATATCACGGTAAGAGCAGCACAATTCGTAAAATGCTGACAGAAATGCAGGTTCAGCTCAAATCTCATAGGAATGTGTGTTGGAAATGGTGTGCTGGCTGGAATTAGGTACTGCTTTGGGATCATGCTATTAAAACAGCATAACATATTACTGTCCACCCTTGTGAAGATTGGGTTTGTACAACAAGGACCAGCTGAGAAAGAGCTCAACAAGGTCAATACTAGAAGCTCTTGCCTTAAAATTGTTCCACTTTATATTCAGGGCATGCCAAAATATGAGCAGACTTATGCCCCGATTCTATACTATTTTGCTGGCTGTGTTGTCATTAACTCCTTCCTGTGCAAATTAAATGCTAAGTGAGTGTACACTGCTCCTGATTTGGTAGTTTTACACTCTCTTTTGCAAAGTTGTAAATAACTACACAGGGGGGAAGGGAGTGGAGAACCAGACCCTCTGACATCAAAGAGTAACTTGGCACATAAAGAGAGAAGTTAATCCAGGATGTTATAGACCAAGGGTAGGCAATCTATGGCACGGATGCTGAAGGTGGCACGTGAGCTGATTTTCAGTGGCACTCACACTGCTTGGGTCCTGGCCACTAGCCCGGGGGGCTCTGCATTTTAATTTAATTTAAAATGAAGCTTCTTAAACATTTAAAAAACTTTATTTACTTTACATACGACAATAGTTTAGTTATATATTGTAGACTTATAGAAAGAGACCTTCTAAAAACATTAAAATGTATTACTGGCACGTGAAACCTTAAATCAGAGTGAATAAATGAAGACTCGGCATAACACTTCTGAAAGGTTGCCGACCCCTGTTATAGACCTTTATGGAAGGCCTTGTAAGCAAGTATATATTATGGTGATGAGCAGTGATATATGTCTAGACAGACGTGTCTTACCATGGACTCTATGTTTAAACTTAATTTGTCAAAGAATCAGCCAGTGTCCATTCTGACAGGACTAGGCTGCCTCTCATGCAGCCACCATTAAATGCTACTAGTACCACATCATCTGTGGTGGACCAAACACCCCTGTCAGTAAGAAAAAATGGGCTAAATGGTCTAGAAAAAATACACTTAGCAACATTAGGCTCCTGCCGAGGGATGGCCACACCAAGCTAACAGGTTTTTAAAGTTGTCAAGTCCTTTCTACGCAGTGTTTAGGAACATTTAAGTTATAATGTTTTAAAACAAGCGTCCTTTCCTAGTTTAGACATGGCCTCTCCCATAGACTCCTAGCCCCTGAAAAGCAACCTATTCCATGCAGCCCAGGATAGAACTATTTCTTGCCACATCTACCTTACTGGGTGAAACACCAATGGAAGATAAAGTTTATGGTTTATGTTTAATGTGCTGTACAGATGCCACCAAGGTAAGTTTGCACTGCAAAGAGTTTCTGCTGTTCAAGATATACAACAGCCTAGATTTTCTTGAACAAAGTTAACAGTCTTCATTTCTTCAGCCTTCATTGTAGTGGCAGCTACAATGCAATAACCTTTCTTACATTTCATTCCACATCCAAATAATCTGATGATCTTCAAATTACTTTTATGTTTCAAGGAGCAGCTCCTGTGTATGAGCTCTGCTTTTCCACCCCCACAGTTCCAGACACTGCATAACTGTTGTGTTCATGTTTTCATGCACGCAATGTTCTGCATTTGGCTGCAGGCACAATAAAGATCTCTTCAGTTTTAAAAAATGACACCAAAAAGTAAAAGACTGTATTATTAACTTCACAGTTATCAGTGTGTCAAGGAGACAGAAAAAATGAAGAGGGGAGAGATGAATGAAAAGCTGCTTCTGACAAATATGCTAGTAATTTCCTCAACCCAGGACCTTCACACACGAGTTATTTATTTACATGGTCAAACATATCTATTTATCTGTGTGTTCATATGTATCTACATATTATTTTCCCTCAATAATTTATTTAATCAAATATTGACTTTTCAGTAATCCTCCATCAGAGGCAACATCCGTTCTATATTTTACGTAACACTGTGGGTATATTAAAACTGCATCACGTGTTGGAGGGAAAAGGGAAATGAGATCCACCTCTGTGACCATGTCCCCCTCTTTTAAAGTCCCTCAGAGGGCTCTCTGTACATTTGAGAGGGACAGACCAGGGGTGGGCTGGGAATACACCCAACATTGCCCTACATCCACTTTTCCCGCCACCCTCACCCCTACTCCCAGCCCTTACTCAGTAATGTTAATACTGCTTTGGATTGTATTATATTTTTGTTGCCTCATTTAATGGAGGGTCTTTTTGCCATAAAAATGACATTCACAACATTGACACTCCCAACCAAACCAACAAATGAGGATATTAATCAAGCCTAAAAAATCAGAAACCAAATCCCTTTCCCTAGCAGAGATTTTACTCTGAAAAGGGAGAAGTGCCAAAGTCTCCATGAAGTCCATGTGGGACTTTCTTATTGCTACTGATTTTACATGGAAGGCGCTGAGATGCTGTGGTGATGGGCTGCAGTATAAAACCCTGTGATTGACAGATAAGTCATGGGGACAGCTGCTATCTGTAGAATTCTCTGACCCATGCTAGCAGGAAGTGCTGGAACCAGTATAGAAGCCTCCATATAGATGGTCTGACCTCCCATTGATTATTTAGATCCATGCACACCACAGTGGATCCATGCAGCTTGGGGGCCATTCTGGAGACCTGTTCCATGGGGGCACACTGCCCCTTCCCAGATGGAGAAAACTGCAAGCAGATAGTAGTGGAGGATTCCCCCATCTTAGACCCCCCTAGTAAGCAATGGAGTTCTCTGTCCTTCACTTACCCTGCTGCAGTACAGTATTTGCAACACCTAATACAGTATTTAAGTGCAGAGAACGTGCTTAGTACTGAAGAAGACAAAGACTCTCTCTAATCCAAGCAAAACAGGATGAAGTCCCACAGGAAGGACTGAATATAGGGTATAATATTCAGCTGTAGTCCCACTTTTCCAAAATGTTAGGATGGAGATCATATCTGACTGATGTGTCAGGGTCTGTGGGATTCTCAAAAAGAAGTGAATGTGGGGTAGTGCATTGGGCTTGAAAAGTCATTCCATGCATAGGGAAGCTGGAGATTTGGACTAATGATGCCAACCTTGATGCCACCTGTCATAAACAGATAGTTAAGGGTTAATAGAACAGGAGTATTTCATGTCTCTTTTGCCTGTAAAGGGTTAACAAGTTCAGTAAGCCTGGCTGTCACTTGACCAGAGGACCAATCAGGGGACAGGATACTTTCAAATCTTGAGGGAGGGAAGTTTGTGTGTGTGCTGTTAGTTTTTGGTTGTTGTTCTCTCTGGGTTCTGAGGGTGACCAGATGTGCAACCAGGTTTCTCTCCAATCTCTCTGATACAGTCTCTTATATGTCCGGAATAGTAAGTACTAGGTAGATAAAGCAAGTTAGACTTATGTTTGTTCTCTTTATTTGCAAATGTGTATTTGGCTGGAAGGAGTTCAAATTTGTATTTTGCTAAAAGGATTTTAATTTGCACTAGTATACTTAGGCTGGGAGGGTATTCCCAGTGTCTATAGCTGAAAGACCCTGTAACATATTCCATCTTAAATTTACAAAGATAATTTTTACTGTTTTTTCTTTCTTTAATTAAAAGCTTTTCTTGTTTAAGAACCTGATTGTTTTTTTATTCTGGTGAGACCCCAGGGGACTGGGTCTGGATCCACCAGGAAATTGGTGGGGAGAAAGGAGGGAAGGGGGAGAGAAAGGTTAATTTCTCTCTGTGTTAGGATTACTTTCTCTCTCAGGGAGAGTCTGGGAGGGGGAGAGAGAAGGAGGGGGGAAGGTGGATTTTCCTCTCTGTTTTAAGATTCAAGGAGTTTGAATCACAGTGATCTTCCAGGGTAATCCAGGGAGGGGAAGCCTGGGAGAGGCAACGGTGAGGGAAAGGGTTTACTTTCCTTGTGTTAAGATCCAGAGGGTTTGGGTCTTGGGGGTCCCCGGGCAAGGTTTTGGGGGGACCAGAGTGTACCAGGCACTGGAATTCCTGGTTGGTGGCAGCGCTGCAAGTACTAAGCTGGTAATTGAGTTTAGAGGAATTCATGCTGGTACCCCATCTTTTGGACGCTAAGGTTCAGAGTGGGGAATTATACCATGACACCACCTTTGCTTCTTTCTCTCTCTCCCAGGAGATTATGACCTATATGTATCAACAACTTCCTAAATTTAGGATGACCCATATGCATGAGTGATTTCCCAATCCCAATGCAGTGCACTCCCGTCCCAAAGTCCCACTCGCATCCACCCATGTCAGTCAAATTCAAACAAAACAATTGCCTACGTTAATACTTTCCTGTGAGCCTCCCAGTGCAACTCATCATACCTTTTGTTTGTCTTTTAAACAGCAAGCTAAGAACAAAAACACCTGGCCAGAAGTTTGACACTACATAGGCACTGCAGGGAAGGTAAAAGACAGCATTTCAACCTTACCTCTGAATTTCCTTGCTTTTATGGGTTTAGGACAGATCTTTCATGTTATTTCAGCTTTTTTTGTGCGTGTGAGATTTCATATATTTAATGAAGCTATCTGCCAGGCCCGACGCTGATAGAGCCTGAGCAGATAAAAACAGCATAGACCGTCTGATGTTGTGTCCTTCAGATACCAAGATGTGTTTATGGATTTGTCAGAGTAACTTTGAAGCAGAGTATGAAGAAATAGGATTTGACAGTTTTCTTCTACTTCTGTAGTACGTCTTATTTGGTTGTGGAAGATGCTATTGAATTTTGGTAAAAGATCAGGAATGTGAATTTCTTCAGCAATGAAAGAGAATGTCATTCATTTTTTCCCCTTTCCCCCTCAAACCAAAAGATACTAGAGAGCACTGTTAGTTCAGGGATGTCACAAACATTTGTGCAGTTCTGAGGAAAAACAAAGACACCCCTCCCCCGTTTCAAAGCAACTCTCTACTTGTTCAAACAATGAGCTCCTCTATATGTTTCTCTCTTTTCTGTTCAATAGTTGGTTGTCTTGTTTTGTTTTTCTCTTTGAACATGTCGCATGTTTTCAGGTCGGAATAGTTTTTAAAGCATTTTATAAAATTGCCCTAAAATGTAAGGAAGTCAAAACAATGTGCTCCTTATGACTCCGAATCCCATTCTGGACCTTAAGGTGGCTCACAGCAATCTAACCATAGCAACAGCAAGGTCAATGGAGCAAACCTTGATGTCTGACACTGCCTTGGGGAGAAGAGCTTCTGAATCACTGGATGCCACTTGATGGATTTAAATGAAGAAGGCTCAAGTTTAAGAGTCACCTGAGATACTGAGGAGGTCAAGGGTGACCAGACACAATCTGAAGAAACAACTGATTATTACTTAAAAAGCATAAAAACCAAAGGATCTATTTTTCAGAGGTGCTGGGCACCCAGAACTCCAAGAGCAGTCCATGGGTTTTTCAGCTGTTCAGGACCTCTGCAAAGGCAGGCCCCCTATTCTAATGAAGAATGACACTGTACCTCACAGGGGCGTTGTGCTGATTACAGTTGGTAGAACACTATGAAGATAAGTACTAAGCATCATTTATTACAGAGCTCTCTACCTCAAAAGGATATGCTCAGTCAAGATGCCTCTGAGAGGACTGATTTAAAGTCAAATGATATTAAGCACCAATAGCCACTGTTTAACAGTGTGAAGGTGTAAGGGATACCATTCCTCTGTAGTCAGAGGTCTGCAGCTAGTTGGTCGATAAGCCCTGCCCACTGCACCTGAGTAAGAGTTGGAATTTAATTAGCTGATCCTTATAAAAGAGGGAAGAAAGAAATGGAGGAGAGGACTGCAGCACTTCAGAAAACTGAGGGGAGAAGGGCTGTGCACCCAATGGAACTACGGCAGAGAGGAATTGCTCCAGAAAACACATGGACAGAAGGGAGACTGTGTGGAGTCTTCTGTTGCTGAGGCTCTGAGGTAAGAGGCGGGAAATTTTGGTTACTGAAGTTACTAGCATGAGGGACAGATGTGGGAAAGGGACTATTCAGCCTATACGGACTTTGAGGGAAGAGTCTTCAAGATCTTGGTTTGTTTGTTAAGGCTGGAAACTGCTTCCCTGGATTCCTTGAGAGAGCTCAGACAGAATTAAGCCAGGGAATGAGCTGACTTAGAAAGAGCACAGCCTGATCCAGGAGGAGGAGGGCGCTATAAGATAGGCCCCAATCCTTTTATAAACAGCAACAGCAGTTCTACTTTATGGTGACACTTTCTAGTGATTTGTATGTCTCATGTTGGCTCTGATTTTTCTCTGACAGTTTTCTCTCTTTCCTCAGAAGTGTTATATGAGGAAATAGTGTATAAAATGCTTAAAAATAAAATTAAAGGATATTTCTAAATGAAAAGTTGTTCTGAGTAAAAAATATTTGAAACGTTTCATTTAAAAGAAGTAAAAACAAAACATTTGGGGTTTTGGGATCCTCCCTCCACCACCAACAAAAGAATTTGGTGAAATCAACACAAATTCACAAAATGTTTAGTTGTCACCAAATCTGCATTTTTTTTGGCCAGAAAAAAGGTTTGCCTGAAAAAGTCACCCTTTATTTGACACAGATCTGCAGCTCCCTGGACAGCAGCATTATTATAAAAAGGGAATCTTCTGTTATGAGAATTTCACTTAATCAGGACAGAAAAGACCTCCATGGAGGCATCAGTTAAGAGGATTTTACTGTGATAGTACCAAACTGTTCTATGTCTTTGGGCTCAGATTCTTCCCTTATTTGGCAAGTTTTCAATGTGACTCACACCTGTGTATTGGAGAGCAGATTTTGGCCATTGATGTGTGAGAAGTACATTTATTTACGATTGCATGGTGTTGGCAGAGTCACATATACTTCCATACAGAATTACGTAGGTAAATAATCTGGAGTGATAGTCACTCATTATGAATGTACAAAATCCCTGATTGTCTAATACACAACTTAGTTAACATGACAGTTGAATCTGTGTGGGACAGTGAAGCATTTAAAGTCCTGAAAATGCTGGCTTGCAGTTCCTCATAATAGATATTTTTATTTAAATTTTTTTAACAATGCAGCAAAAGCAGAGCCTTGATTTAATGACAATATGTCTCATTGTTTTCTTTCATTATAGAAGGATCCTATCCTCTCTAAGTAGTGTGCATTATAGTAGTCTAGATTCAAGGTGACAAAGGCCTGGATTGATGAGGCCAGGTCCATATTTGAGAGGAAGGAGCCCAGACTTTTGCTTAGTCAAATCTGGAGGATGGCACAGTCTTGTAGTTAAGGCACTGGACTGGGGCTCAGGAGATTAATTATCAGCTCTGTCGTGGACTTCTTGTGTAATCTTCTGCAAGTTGCAAACTTAGTTCCTCATCTGTAGAAATGTACGTCATATTGATGTTGTGAAGATCTATCTATCTTAGGTATTTATGTGGGCCCCATTATAAATTCATGAGCTCCAATATGATGGTAATGGTTAATAAATGGCCAATATTATTTAAGTGTCTCAGAGTAAAGATGAGTCCAAAACAACTCACTGCTTTGTGATTTTAAAGGAAGGCGACCTTTGATCAGTGGTTGTAGATATCAACATTTTTGTGAGATTTCATTCCTTCTCGGTTACTAGAAACTGCATATTTTGTTGCCATTCAAATCACATCTCTCAAAAGATTATATATGAGCAGATTTGAAAAGCAAGGGGAAACGGGAGTATATCATATTGCAGCATAAATTAATATTGCAGAGACTACAGCCTATCAACCCAAGACAATATGGATTCTGTCATACTGGGAGTCTACAGTGTCTATAGAGTGTTTGATATCAGACTTTATTTTTAAATCAGAAAATGAGTTTTATCAACACTGGTCTAAAGTAACCTTAGGCATTGTTAACATAGCTAAAGGGAGAAGAAGTTTGGATAATATAATTGCTTTTGAATCCTCCAAGCAGAAATTGCATTAGATCCCAAATACACAAGAATATATTACGATCATGCCATTTTTAAAATAGTCACTTGAAGGGCTTGAACAATTTAGGCAGAAAATGTAAAAAATCTATTTTTAAACGACTTGTCAGAAAATAGACTTTACTCATGTTAACGGCTGTAGGCCAGATCCTCAGCCAAGGTAAATGGCTTAGAGATTAGCAGCCTAGCACATGGAGTATATTTGTGTCTTAGGTCATAGTTTAGTAGTAATTTCAGAACAAAATAATAAAAACGGAGCCACAAAACTATTAACTGTGCAGTAGTGTTGATATCTGAATGACAACACTTCAAAGGCGATGCATGTGATTTTTGCATTGTGTCCTCACTCTGTTATACCTAGTTTATTATGTAGCAGGCAAGCAGTACATATTCAGGTGCTAAAAGACCTGTGCAGGGGAACTATGCTGTCACTTGGTGCTTTCATTGTAAAAAGTTCCTGCTGCTGTAAAAAAAAAAAAAAAAAAAAAGCCCTATCCTGCATAGTCCATGGCTTCATATGTTTTTGACATAGTGCCAACCCTGTTTAGTAATGAGCATATTTCAAAAGATACAACAGGGAGAAACTGAGAATTTAAAAAAAAAGGAGATTTCATGTACTTAAGTCACACTGCACAAATGTGAATAACATGGAAAGTAAACAAGATGAATTAGAAATCATACTAAATACATAATATAACCATGTTAAACCTTCTGGGGAAGATAAGTCTAACAACTGGAATGCCAGTGAACATTAATGGGTATAATCTATATAGAAAAGATAGAAAGGAAAAAATAAGGTTGAAGGTTGAATACACGCTGTTTATTCTCTGAAACACAATTAAGTTATTTGAGAAGAGAAATCTGAAGAACACATCTAAGGAAATGCATATGGAGAAGACACCTAAACTGAAGAAGGGACAGGCAGATCTCTTAATACACTCTCTACCTCACATCCTTCTGGGGCATTATATTTCTTTTAATTATGTAAGAAAGACACTCATTCTTTCCTGACAGTCTGGAGTTGAACAGCTTCCAGAGATGAAGAAAGGTGAAAACGCTATTAGGATATGGGAGTGCTAGATGTGAGTGGGGTCTGGCAGATTTACATAGGTATATTAATAGCCAATGTGTAGGAAAGTGCCTAATTTAAGAGTTGATGGGGATTATGATAATTGTTTCCATCTAATCATTGGCATGGACGATATCTCTCTGAGACGAAGTCTCTTTGAGGAATGAAAGGACTGAAGTAACTATGTTGGTCTTGAACATTGGTTTGTTCTGCGAAATAATTTGTTCTTAAAGAGATTTCTTCATATCTGTGAAAAAACCTTGGACATCTATGCTGAATTTGCAGGATAATAACTGATAGTAACCTCAGATTTACTCCTAAAAAGGAGAAACACCTTGGGTGGGATTCACAAGGAGGATTTAGGTGTTCTGCCATCTAGCGGAAATTCACAGCTCTGATTCAGTTGCCCAGGCTCCCAACACAATGCATAGGGAGAGTTAGCCTTCTAAGAGTGGGATCCACAAAAGCCAACACACCAGGCAAGGAGTCACTTAAGACAGCCAATGGGAAAAGTTGAGGACTGGAGTGTATTTATGTCCCACCCCTCAAAGGGTGTTAGGCATCTAAATCTGGGAGTCACTCTCACTCTCACTTTTTCTCTGCTCCCAGAATATGCCATAGCCCAGTGATCAGAGCACTCTCCTGGGAGGTGGGAGATCCAAGTTCAAATTGCTGCTCAACATCTGGCAGAGGGGAGATTTGAACCACCTTTGGCCATTCTGTGTAGATTTAGACATGCTCTGAACATGTCTACTGGATCCAGCCCCAAAGGCCAGGGAGTCAAGGAAATGCCTAGTTTGTGAATTCCGCTCTGGCCCAGGCATAAGTTAAGCAGCAAATTGCTAGGCAGAGTTAGGATTTAGGAAGCTATATGCATGTCCAGCTACCAATATTTAGTCATCTTGGGGACTTTAGCAGCAAAAACTTTGGTGCTTATGGGGTTAGGCAGCAGCTAAGCAAGTGTTTTGTGAATGCCACTGGGACCTAAAGGTTGGACTTAGGCACCTA
Source organism: Gopherus flavomarginatus (assembly GCF_025201925.1). Lineage (NCBI taxonomy): Eukaryota > Metazoa > Chordata > Testudines > Testudinidae > Gopherus > Gopherus flavomarginatus. The sequence continues at coordinate 108,409,780 of NC_066623.1, read as the reverse complement.
AAGTGGCATCTAGGCTAAGTCTCCCTTGTGAATTCATGTCAGCAACTGGGCCATGCGCATTGTGGCCTAATGATTGGAGCAAGAGTCCAGCCTACCAGTTAGAGCTGGATCCAGATGGAGCAGGTCCAGGAGCATAGCCAAGGGTGGAGAGTCAGAAATCAGGAAGCTGGGGGCTGGAACAAGGCTAGAGATAGCAGAGGCAGGGACAAGAGCACGTGCAGCTGCAGGCTAGGAATGCGTTGAGAAGCTGCTGGATTGCTGCTGTTACTGAGATTAAGTATCAGCCTGTGAACTACTGCAATCAATCATGTGACTCAGTCAATCAGACAGCTTCTCTCCGGACCAGCTGCACTTACTAGGTTGCCTGGAGACTGGCTCAGCTACAGGTTGGCCCCTGACAGCACATCTCCCCACTTCCAGGGCACCTCCTAGGGGCTGTCAGACCTAGTTTCAGGGGATATTTTTGAGGGAAGGTACATACAAGTTCTGGAGCATGGACATTTTCTACCAGCTCCCACAATTACTATTCAGGTCCATAGTCCTCACAATCCACCAGATAACAGAGTTTGCCTCCTCAAACTTGCTTGGAGTCCAGGATTTCCTGGACATCTACATGAGGTGGTGATGGGGTGGAGCAATCGGAAAACAATCCTCCACATAAAGTTTAAGAAGGGACACATGGAAGACTTGGTGGATCATCAAGGATTCCAGCAAGAATTCATGTTGCAGGATCTTAAATGGGCCTAGATACAGGTGTTCCAATCTGAGTTAGGGATGAGTGGATCTGAAGTGTTTGGAGGACAGCGAAACCTTATCTCCTGCAGTGTGGCTTGGCATTTTTGGTCAGCATGTCCTTGGCGACTTTCAGGTGTTCAGTAAGCTCTTGATGGACCCAGTGAAAGTGGGCCACTAGATCTGCTGCAGTGGGGACTTGGGAGTCTGTAGGTGCAGTCGAATGAAGGTGAGGGTGGAAACTGTACTTTGTACAGAATGGACTACATTGGACAGATCCATGAGTGGCGTTGTTGTATGTGAACTCTGCATGTAAACAACCCAGTCTTCTTGACGACCATTGAGAAAGCAATGGGGATAATGTTTGAGGACCTGGTTCACCCATTCTGTCAGCCTGATGGTCTGTGGATGACAGGCCAATGAGGTTAGTAGTTCCATTCCTAAGAGTTTGTAGAGTTTGCACCAAAAACAGGAAGTAAATTGTAGAGCTAGATCTGAAATTATTCCACTCGACAGCCCATGGAGCTGAAAACATGATCTAAAAAAAGGCACGCCATTGCTGGGTGGTTGGGAGGGAGCAAACGGAAATGAAGTGTGCCATCTTAATGAGGAGATTGATGTGACAAGGATGATGGTGCAGCCTTCTGAGCAAGGTAGCTTGATGATGAAATCCAAGGATATCAAGGATCAGGGCCAAGATGGGGTAGACAAAGGCTGGAGAAGATCAAGTGGTTAGGCATGTGGGCACTTGCTCCAACAACAGATCACATTACCTAACGTAGTTCTTAACATTGTTCTCCATAACACTAGGTAATGGAATGGTCATGGGGGCCAGCAACCGATATATTGTGACCCCTCTTTAACAACTCAAGTCTGAGTTGGTGTTCTGGGATCTTAAGGCACCTTCCATGATAAAGTAGACCATCCTTCAAAGAAAATCCCAGCCTGGGCAGAATGCTAAAAGCATTTAATGTCTGACAGAGCTTGGACATTTTAGGAAAGCAGTGACCAGCTGAGAGACATCAAGTCCTTGTTTCTTGTCCCTCAGATAAAATTTGAAGGGCCTAAAACAATAGTCAAGGGAGCTGCGACTGACTTAGCAAATTCATCCTTGCAGGACAGGGCATCTGCTTTTTGATTCCAGGATCCAGGGCAGTAAATGATGATGAAGTCCAACCTGGTAAAGTAAAGTGATTAGTGGATATGTCTCTGGTTAAGGTTATGAGCAATTTGGATATATTTTGGAGTTTTGTGATTTGTAAGAACCTGGACCGGAACCTAAGCTCTCTCTATGAGGTGTCCCTGTTTGTCAAATACTGCCTTTATCACAAGTAATTGTTTGTCCCAAATACCATAATTCTTCTCAGCCAGGGTTGGTTTTCATGAATAGAAGGTGCCAGGGGTAGAGTTGATGATGAGGGCCAGTGCATTGTGACAGAGCAGCTCTGACAGCAAAATTCAAAGCAACTGCCCCTATGGTGTAGGGCTTGGCAGGATCTGGGTGTACAAGAATGGTAGCTTATGTAAAAGATTTCCTTAGTTGATCAAACATGAACTGTTTCTCTGGAGACTAGACAAAGTGGACTCCCTTTTGGGAAATGCAGTTATCAGGGCTACTAGGTGAGAGAATCTTTTGCCTGTAGAAATTGGCAAGAAATATCTGTATATCTCTTACATCATTTGGGGTGTTCCACCCAAAGATGACAGATACCTTTCATGGGTCCACCGCTAGTCATTCAGGGAAAATGATAAACCTGAGGAACCTGACTGTGTCTTTGTCAAACTCACATTTCTCCAGTTTGGCATAACAATGGCTTTGATAGAGTCTGTTGAGAACACAGAGTACATGTTCCTTGTGCAGTGCCTGTTTTTTGGAAAAAACAAGAATATTGTCTAAATAAATAACCACAAACTGGTCCAATATGTCCTGGAAGATATTAGTGATGAAGTGATGAAATGTTGCTGGTATGTTACACAATCCTAAAGGCATAACTAAATATTCAAAATGTCTGTATTGGGTGCAGAACACCATCCTCCAATCATCACCTTCCCTAATTCTGACTACACTGTAGACCCCATGGAGGTCCAACTTAATAAAAGTCTTGACTGACTGGAGCTTCTCAAAAAGTTCGTTAAGTGGCAAGGGTAGCAATTTCAGACCATCTCTTTGTTCAGAGCTTGACAGTTGCCACAGGGATATAGGGAGCCATACTTCTTCTTAGCTATGGGCTAGCTAAGAAGCCACTGAATTGTGGCTGCTACCAAGTTTAAGTATCCTTCAACTAATCAGGTGGTGCAGTCAGACAGTTTCTGTCATGACCAACTGCACTCAGATTGCCAGGAGATTGGATCTGCTGCAGGTCTGGCGCCGATGATCCCACCCTTTGTTTGTTTTGTTTGTTTAAAAAAAGAGGATGTTTCTCAAATGGGTCAGGTATTGATGAAAGAGAAACTACTGGTACTTTATGTAGGTAGATGATATTTTAAGGAGTAAAGCAATTCCCGAATTTTTACTTAAATGAGGTTTATAGGCTTCCAATATTTAGATTACTGGAATTTTTACAGACAGTCTCTCTCAAACAATAAAAATTAAGGAAAAATTTCTCTTTGTGTCCAGGTTTTAAAAATGGAAGGCTTGGAGTTCCAGGTCACCATGAGACATCAGAGCATCATATTCTCTTAGATTCGTAAGTGTATTTGAAAAATAAAGAGTAGATTCAGTTGGCGAAGGAGATGGAGACTTGGAGTCATGATAGCTTTAGACAGTGTGTCAATAATATCGGCTATAGCTGAAAGGCATGTAATCAGTACTATATCTCTCAATGTAATCCTATATTCCCTGTGGTGCTCTTCTCCCAAACCGGTTGATTAGGGATTAGACTATGACAGCAAGATTGGGACGGAAGTTTTATTAAACAGTTGCTAGAGAGGGCGGCTTTGAGCTACCTCCTGTTATTTTGAAAGATATGATGTCAATAAATCTAGTCCTGAGTAATGGTAACAACAAACTCAGTGTTAGTATTGGTCTTGGCCTGTTTACTTGTCCTGAGAGAAAGATGAATGATAGTTGTTTCCCACATGAGAATCATAAATAGCACTGGTATTCGAAAATGAATTCAGTGCTTATGGGGCATCAGTGCCAGTGAAAGCATCTGTTGGAAACTTGCCAGTGAGTGTTCGCTTGCCTGTGAAAACCACTGGGTTTTCTTTTCTCACATCAGTCCTTTTACTAAAGATGCTTTTGGAGCTGGTGTCCACATCAATAACAACACAGTGAGAGAAATAGTGTCTGTAATTGATGGGAAAGATTCTCACTGTGCTTCTGTCTTTAGATTCACTTCTGAGACTCTTGGTGAAATAATAAAAAAGGAATTTCTATATTTTGCAGCAATTTCATAGAAGTAGCAGAAAGAATTGAAAGGATATATCATATTAAGATTGGAGAAAGGAACAGTATTTCACCAAATAGTCCAGGCCAAGCCTCTTAGTAGATCAGTTTAGTTAAGGGCAGACGCATGGTCTAGTAGCTGTTTGTCCAAACGGAAACAAAATAAACATCAGTTGTAATTCACACTTCTAGTTATCTGGATGCAAGTCTATGTGTGGACACTACTAATGTGAGTGTTCCCACAGATTTATATCCAAATAACTACAGGTGTGAATTACAACAAACTTAGTTTGTTTCCAGTTACTATGTAGACAACACCTACATCTGTTTGAAGTATTTGTGGTTATGTTTCACTTTTTCATGCCTTTTTAATTCTTTAGGACCCATTTTATGACACCAAACTAAAACAAGATCTACGGTTAAATGTTCAGATGTGCCTAAGTGACTTAGGAGTCTAAGTACCACTTTAAAGGGCTTCTAAAATGCCTAAATCACTTAAGCACTTTTGAAAAAGATAGCACCAGTCTGAGAGTACGTCCAGACTACCTGCCATATTGGCGGGAAGCGATCAATTTATTGGGGATTGATATATCACATCTCGTCTAGACGCGATATATCAATCCACGAACGTGCTCCCTGTCGATTCCGGAACTCCAGCAGAGCAAGCGGCAGTAGTGGAGTCGATGAGGGAGCCACGGCCATCGATCCCACACCGTGAGGACGGGAGGTAAGTCAGAATAAGATACAATGACTTCAGCTACAGTATTTCCGTAACTGAAGTTGCGTATCTTATATTGACACCCCTCCCACCCCAGTGTAGACCAGGCCTTATGAACATCCAGGAATTGAAATACTGTTAACATATTAAAAGACTAGAACATGTTATTCCCAGCTCCTTGAGGGAAAAACCAAAAAGCCTATGAAAATAAACATAAATAAAATCTGGAAATATCCAGGTTCATGGAGAACCAAAGTATACAAGCCTTGTTCAGAAGCTTAAAGCCTCAAAGTGAGCCAGGAATGGTAGCACTTAGGAAAAGAGGGAAGCCACATTTCTCAGTAACATGACAAGCTATTGAGCCACAGACAGCCATCAATGAAGATTCTCTTCCACCACTGTACTGTCAATGTCTCATATTTGACCTGCAATACCTCTTCTATTCCAGCCTGGGCTCTCACCTGAGTAGATCTCTCTAATGGAATCCTCAGTAATTGCGCCAAGCTGCATGGTGGTTTTCTGATGACTACAACCGATCACCGGGGGGAAAAGTGTGTACTGTCAAACTCATTCTCACTTGTGACCTGGTGCAACTCTGCACTAGGGCCTCCAAAAGTGACAGGCTACCAATGTACATAAATCCTACAGTTCTGCTGTGGACTCCAAAGCATCTCCATTTTTATTTTATAGTGAAAAATGCAGCCCAAACTTAGATTTTATTCTGACTATCTGAACTGAACCAGACTGAAAGTTTCTGGGCTTTCCAAAATCTATGACAGGATATCCAGTCAGAAGGCATTTGGTGCCAAATTTCCTACTGACTTAATACAACTGGTTTGGTGGAGTTGCACCAACAGATAATTTTGCCATTGATCTTGGAGTCCATTTCTCAAGCCTGTGCATTTCTAAGCAACCACAGATCACACTATTGAGGGCACACAGAGTAAAGAAAATAAGAAGCATTTTTTTCATCTGTGCTGGTGTGCCAGCAAAAAATAAATAGCACCTTCAGCTTTGCACCATCTGCAGCACCTGTAATTGCACAGTCCAGGTTCCAAGGGACCCTGAAGGATGAAACTGTTTCTGCTTTAGGTTTTTAGATCTTATAAAACCTCCATATAATGTGATGTAATGGAGGTTTTATAAGATCTTTCCAAGATTTTACTGTCTCTCAGTATATGTACAATTCATTCCACCAGCTTTAATCCAAATACTGTTTCTAATACACGCTGCCTATCTTTTTCATACCATTTGTTAGAGATCAAAAAAGATTTTTTTTTCCTGTATTTTTTTTTCTCCTCACTGTTCCCTTTTTTTGCCTGCTGGCAATAATTATAAGTTGTGCAGGCCACAAAAAAGCAGATATGAAATAGACTGAATATTATTAGAGATACTGTCATAGGATTGAGTCCCAAACCAGTGTCTGACTAATACATATTTGCCTTCCTTTGACACATACACACTGTCACTATTTCCGATAAAATAAGAAAAAAAAAGGGAGTGGGGAAATTATAGCTATTTGGTAATAATTTAAGGGTTTAATTTATTTCCTTACAATGCAATAATGTACATACATCAATACAATTGTTTTTTATCATTCTAGTTTTAATGCATTATAGTTTCATTCTTTGATTCATGACAAAGAAAGCTTTGTACCCTGGATTCAGCCACTAATTTATACTGGTTTCTTTATGTTATATCATTCATATTAACCTCACACTAACCCCTTTTAATTGTCCTTTTCTCTCTCTGCTGTTGGCTACTGTGGAGGAAACTCAATTTTTTGGCATTCTGGACTACCTTTTGTTCTGGTCCCAGGCCAAGGCTATCTAGCCAGAGACTAACTGACGTAGACTTCAGAGGAACTAAACTGATTTACACTAGTTGAGGATCTGGTACATAGTTTCTAAGGCACACTTCAACTTCAGCTAGCATTCTGCTGGGATAATGTACAGAGTTTAAAATTTCCATGCAGCAAAAAGGTGTTGCTGAAGATCTATACTGAATTTTACCACCAAGTTTAACTATGCCAAGTAGTCTTGGAAGACTAACACAGTAAATCACCCTATTTATCTGCATTACAAGTAAAAAGTTCACTGATCATTACAAATAACACTTCTGATCTCCAGTAATTCTGAGTTGAATCATAAAACCTTATTAAATGCCTTTCGTTGACTCTGTAGTTTCTACAAGATGTAAAAACATAGGGATCTATATTCATCCTTGGTGAAACTCCATTGATTCAGCAGAGTTAAAGAGAAATAAATCTGGTACAAGAGTTAGAATGACCATAGATTATAAATCCATTGATGCAAGCATTTAGCCATTGATGATCTCATCAAACTCAACATTTGCTAAGATTAGACTGTTTGCAATATTCTGATAGCTAGGTGTCAAAAGGCTACTCTGAATAGGTATGCAGATTATTCACAGGAAGAGATTTTGCTTTATTTCTGTCTGATCCAGAAACTGGATGTGTTCCAAGTATGGGATAATATTTTAATAGTACTTTGCTCTTCTATAGCATATTTTACTGAATTTTCTGAAAGTACTTTACAAACCTTACAGCTCACAAATGTCCTGTGAAGTAAGTGGAGATAAGATAAAACATAAGCTACTTGTTTTCACTTTTAAGGCCCTTAATACCTGTCACCCCTTACCCATCATATCTCATTCAGTGTCTAGAGGTTGATTCCCACCTCCAATCACCCAATAACGTCAGCCTCCATTGCTCACTGGTTAAATTTTCAACAAGTATCTTCCTGCTTTCTCCCATGTAGCAGCCCCTCATATTTGGGAGAAGCTTCCTGTAAACATCCACAAAACTAACTTATTATCCTCCTTCAAAAATCTCCTTTGCCATGCTGCCTACAATAATACTTGAGAACAGTTAGGCTGTTGGTGTGCCTATCCTGCTAACCAACATTGTCCCATTGTTTCCTTGTACTGCCTCATCTGACTGTCTGCATCCATCTGTTGTCTCTTGCGTTATGCTGAGATTGTAAATTCTTTTGGGGGCAGGGACTGTGATTTTCTTGTATGTATAGCACCTAGCACATTGAGGTCCTTATCACAGAATCATAGAACTGGAAGGGACCTCAAGAGGTCATCTAGTCCAGTCCCCTGCACTCATGGAAGGACTAAGTATTATCTAGACCATCCCTGACAGGTGTTTGTCTAACTCACTCTTAAAAATCTCCAGTGACAGAGATTCCACAACCTCCTTAGGCAATGTATTCCAGTGCTTAACCACCCTGACAGTTAGGAAATTTTTCCTAATGTCCAACCTAAACTTCCCTTGCTGCAATTTAAGCTCATTGCCTCTTGTCCTATCCTCAGAGATTAAAGAGAACATTTTTCTCCCTCCCCCTAATAACAACCTTTTATGTACTTGAAAACTGTTATCATGTCCCCTCTCAGCCTTCTCTTCTCCAGATTAACAAACCCAATTTTTTCAATATTCCCTCATAGGTCATATTTTCTAGACCTTTAATCATTTTTGTTGTTCTTCTCTAGACTTTCTTTAATTTGTCCACATCCTTCCTGAAATGTGGTGCCCAGAACTGGACACAATATTCCAGTTGAGGTCTAATCAGCGCAGAGTAGACTGGAAGAATTACTTCTTGTGTCTTGCTTACAAAACTCTTCCTAATACAACCCAGAATGATGTTTTCTTTTTTTGAAACAGCGTTACACATTTGACTCATACTTAGCTTGTGATCCATTATGATCCCCAGATCCCTTTCCGTAGTACTCCTTCCTAGGCAGTCATTTCCCATTTTGTATGTGTGCAAATGATTGATCCTTCCTAAGTGGAGTACTTTGCATTTGTCCTTATTGAAATTCATCCTATTTACTTCAGACCATTTCTCCAGTTTGTCCAGATCATTTTGAATTTTAATTGTATCCTCCAAAGCACTTGCAACCCCCTCCCAGCTTGGTATTGTCTGCAAACTTCATAAGTGTACTGTCTACGACATTATCTAAATCATTGCTAAGATATTGAACAGAACTGCATGCAGAACCAATCCCTGTGGGACCCACTTGTTATGCCCTTCCAGCATGACTGTGAACCACTGATAACTACTCTCTGGGAATGATTATGCACCCACTTTGTAGTAGTTTCATCTAGGTTGCATTTCCCTAGCTTGTTTATGAGAAGGTCATGCAAGACAGTATCAAAAGCCTTACTAAAGTCAAGATATACCACATCTACCACTTCCTCCCTATCCACAATGCTTGTCCATTATCTTTCCAGTTGGTGAATAGAGCCCTTCTATTTGCCATTCTTCATAATAAAAGAATAAGAGGAAGTTCAATGAAATGGAAAGGCAAAACATTTAAAATTGATAAAAGAAATGCTTCTTATGTCATGTATAGCCAACCTATGGAACTCACTGCCAGAAGATATCACTGTAAAAGAGCTTAGCAGGATTCAAAAAGGATTAAACATTTATATTGATAATGAGAAAATGAACATTTACCTTGGACAAGATGTTCATCGGAAGATTTTTACCCTAGCAACACTCGGTGGGTCATCTGGGCACCCCCTGGAGTGGCGCTGCTATGGCGCTGGATATATAACCCTGCCGACCCAACCTCCCCTCAATTCCTTCTTGCCGGCTACTCCGACAGTGGGGAAGGAGGGCGGGTTTGGAATGGATATGAGCAACACATCTCGAAGAACAACAGTTACAAAGGTGAGTAACTGTCTTTTCTTCTTCGAGTGCTTGCTCATATCGATTCCAATTAGGTGATTCCCAAGCCTTACCTAAGCGGGGGGTCGGAGTGAGATGTTGCAGAATGCAAAACTGCTGAGCCAAAGGCTGCATCATCTCTGGACTGTTGAACCAGAGCATAATGTGAAGCAAAGATGTGGACCGAAGACCAGGTAGCTGCGCGACATATCTCCTGGATAGCTACACAAGCTAGGAAGGCGGCAGATGAAGCCTGAGCCCTGGTAGAATGTGCAGTGATGTGGTTTGGGGAAATATGGGCCAAATCATAACAAGTGAGGATGCACGCCATCACCCAAGATGAGATCCTCTGAGAGGAAACAGGTAGGCCTTTCATTTGGTCTGCTACCGCGACAAAGATTTGGGACGTTTTACGAAAGGGTCTTGTCCGCTCAATATAAAATGCAAGCGCTCTACGGACGTCCAGGGAGTGCAATTGTTGCTCCCGTCACGTTGAGTGTGGCTTCGGGAAGAAGACTGGCAGAAAGATGTCCTGGTTAACATGAAATGCCAAAACCACCTTAGGGAGGAATGCTGGGTGTGGTCGCAACTGCACCTTGTCCCTGTGGAACACAGTGTGCGGCGATGCACCGTAAGAGCCGTAAGCTCGGAGACTCATCTGGCCGATGCAATGGCTATGAGGAAAGCTGTCTTCGAAGACAGAGTAGCGAGCAGGTTGCTAACGGCTCGAATGGGGGAGACATAAATCTGGTTAAAACCAGGTTGAGGTCCCAGGTCGGGGCTGGGCGGCATACTTGGGGGTATAAGCTCTCTAAGCCCTCAAGGAACCTCGAAACAATAGGGTATGAGAACACGGAACGGCCACCTTCCCCAGGGTGGAAGGTAGAGACGGCTGCCAAGTGTACCCTCAGTGATGATACTGCTAGGTCCTGCTGTTTGAGAGACCAGAGGTAGTCCAAAATAGAGGGAATCGGGACCTCAGTGGGAGTAAGATTATGCGTTTCGCACCAGCAGGAGAAACGCTTCCACTTGGCCAGATACGTTGACCGGGTGGAAGGTTTCCTGCTACCCAGGAGAACTTGTCGTACTGATGCACAGCAACGTAACTCTGACTGGTTTAGCCACGCAGCAGCCACGCCGTGAGGTGAAGGGCCCGCAGGTCTGGGTGGCGAAGTCTGCCGTGGTCCTGAGTTATGAGCTCTGGGTGGAGTGGCAAGGTAACTGGGTTGGCTATCGACAGTTTGAGCAACGTGGTGTACCAGTGCTGCCTGGGCCACACTGGAGTGATCATGATTAGGTGCGTTCTGTCCCTGCGGAGTTTTAGCAGGACCTTGTGAACCAGCGGAAACAGTGGGAAGGCATAAAGCAGCGGGCTTTTCCACGGCATCAGGAAAGCGTCCGAGATCGATCCCGGGGAGAGACCTTGGAAGGAGCAGAACATCTGGCATTTCCTGTTCGCACAGGAAGCGAACAGGTCTATGTGGGGAAATCCCCACTTCTGGAAAACAGAATGAATAACGTCCAGGCGGATCAACCACTCGTGAGACAGGAAGGACCTGCTGAGTCGATCCGCCAGAGTGTTCAGAACCCCTGGGAGAAAGGACGCTACCAGGTCTATCGAGTGGGCTATGCAAAAGTCCCAGAGTTGGATGGCCTCCTGACAAAGGGGGGAGGATCGTGTCCCTCCCTGCTTGTTTATGTAGTACATGGCTGTTGTGTTGTCTGTAAACACTGAGACACAACGGCCTTGTAAATGTTGCTGGAATGCCTGGCACGCCAGGCGGACTGCTCTCAGTTCTCAGACATTTATGTGTAATGCCAGCTTCTGAGATGACCGGAGGCCTTGAGTACGAAGGTATCCGAGATGAGCACCCCAGCTGAGAGATGACGCGTCTGTTGTCAGGGACATTGAGGGTTGGGGCGGATGAAACGGCAGCCCTATATACACCAGGGAGGGAGTCAGCCACCAGTCTAGGGAGCCTAGAGTGCTTGGGGGAATGATGACTATTGTGTCTATTGGGTCCCTGCCCAGGCGGTATACCGAATTGAGCCAAGCTTGGAGAGGACGGAGGCAGAGCCTGGCGTATTTGGTCACGAACGTGCAGGCAGCCATGTGACTCAGGAGACCGAGACAAGTGCGAGCCGAGGTCGTCGGGAAATTCTGTAGACCTCGGATGATTGTTGCCATCGCCTGAAACAGCGGCTGTGGTAAGCAGGCCCTGGCTAGATTGGAGTCCAGGATAGCTCCTATGAAGTCTAACCTCTGCATGGGAACCAGAGTGGATTTTTCTATATTGATCATCAGGCGTAGACGTGCGAATAGGTCCTTGACGAGGCCCACATGCTGGGTGACTTGTGTCTCGGAGGCCCCTCGGATGAGCCAATCGTCCAGATACGGAAAAACGTGTATCCGACGTCGGCGGAGATAGGCGGCGGCTACACCCATACACTTTGTAAATACCCTTGGGGCTGTAGAAAGGCCAAACGGCAGGACCGTAAACTGGAAGTGCTGATGGTTGGCTGCAAAGCAGAGGTACCTCCTGTGCAGAGGAAAAATGGCGATGTGAAAGTACGCGTCCTTCATGTGGAGGGTGGCATACCAGTCTCCAGGATCCAAGGACGGAATAATGGTCCCCAGGGATACCATGCGGAACTTCAACTTTATCATAAACTGGTTGAGTCCTCGCAGGTCTAGAATAGGTCAGAAACCTCACTTCAACTTGGGGATTAGGAAATAACGGGAGTAAAACTCCTTGCCCCTTTCGTCCTTTGGTACCTCCTCTATAGCTCCCATGGCGAGGAGCGTCTGCACCTCTTGCAAGAGGAATTGCTCGTGAGAGGGGTCCCTGAAGAGGGATGGGATTGGAGGGTGGGAGGGCGGGGTTGAAATAAATTGGAGGTGGTACCCATACTCCACCGTGCGTAGGACCCAGTGATCTGAGTTTAACTGGGACCATGCCAGGTGGAAGTAGGAGAGATGGTTGGAGAAGGGAGGAGAAGGATCCTGGCCTGTAACTGGTACGCCGCCTTCGGGCGCACCTTCAAAAGTTCGTCTTTGGTCCCGCTGGTGGTTACAAGGGACCTTGATTTTGGCCCCCTTGGGGTCCTGACTGTCATCTACGACCACCTCGGCCGCGCCGCCTGCCAATGTCTTGCCTTTGTCTAGGCGCAGAGTAAGGGCGTTGAGGCTGGGGACGGAAAGGCCTGCGTTGGGTCACCGGCGTACGCCTGCCGAGAGAGCACATTATGATCCTGTTGTCCTTTAGGCTTTGCAGCCTGGGGTCAGTCTTTTCTGAGAAGAGACCTTTACCATCAAATGGTAAGTCCTGAATGCTATACTGGAGCTCCGGGGGGAGGCTTGAAACCTGAAGCCATGAAATGCGCCTCATGGCAACACCCGAGGCCAGAGTCCTGGCTGCTGAGTCGGCTGCATCCAAAAAGCCTGGAGGGAAGTTCTGGCCACCTTTTTCCCTTCCTCCAAGAGGGCAGCGAACTCTTGGCGGGAGTCTTGAGGGAGTAGCTCTGTAAACTTACCCACCGCCGCCCAGGTGTTATAATTATAGCGGCTAAGCAGGGCTTGCTGATTTGCCACCCGGAGCTGTAGGGCACCTGCCGAGTACACTTTGCGGCCGAGTAAGTCCATTCGCCTAGCCTCCTTCAATTTCGGGGCTGGCGCCTGCTGGCCATGGCATTCCCTCTCATTAACAGATTGGACGACTAATGAGCAGGGAGGAGGATGGACATACAAGTACTCGTACCCTTTAGAGGGCACCATGTATTTACGCTCGACTCCCCTGGCTGCAGGAGGGATAGAGGCTGGAGACTGCCATATAGTATCGGCATTGGCCTGGATGGTCCGAATAAATGGTAGGGCCACTCTGGTGGAGGCATCCGCCTACAGAATGTCCACTACCGGGTCCTCTACCTCTGGGACCTCCTCCACCTGGAGGTTCATATTGAGTGCTACCCTCCTCAGGAGGTCCTGATGGGTTCTCAGGACGACTGGAGGAGGGCCCGAGGAGGATGTTCCTGCCACCGCCTCATCTGGAGAAGAAGAAGAGGAGATGACGGGGACAAGCGGGTCCTGTGTGGCCTCTTGCTCTTGGGCGACCTTCTGCTCCAGTGGAACATGGGAGTCCGGTGGGTGAACCGGGGCTTCCTCCGTAGCAGTCCGAGGAGGGGGACGGCTAACTGTCGCCACTGGCACTCGGTGCTCTGATGGGACAGAGCGGGACGGAACTACTGGTATGCCTTGGGCTGGTGGTACGCCCAAGGTGTTCAGAATGACCACTGATGGGGGCCTTGGTCCTGGGCCTGGGCCTCTTGGAAGACTCTGGTGGGCACATCAGAATCGCAGTCCTGTGCATAAGAGCTGTCCGCGTGGGACGACACTGATGTGTGTCTGGATGGCCATGGAGGGGCTGAAAAGCCCTGGGCAGAGTCTCTGTCTCTAGTGGATCTTGCTCTACTTGGCACCAGGGACCGGTACAAGGAGGCATACTGGTACTGGGAACGAGATCGGGACCTGTGACTGGAGCGGTGCCGGGAGTTCGACTGAGATCTCGAGGCTCGACGTCGGGAGCGGCTATGCGAGTCACGGTGCCTGGAGCGGTGCCGGGAGCTGGAGTGGTGCTGAGAGTAGTGGGCCGGCGAATGGGATACCGAACGGTGCTGCGAGTGCGACCGGTTCCGAGGAGGAGAACGGTGCTGGGACTGCAAGCAGCACCGGGAGTGGGAGTGCCGCCGAATGTCTGCAGGATCGTGATCGTGAACGGTGCCGCTCTGCTGTGCTGACAGAGGATGGTCGTATCAAGGCAGGCTTGCTGACAGACTGTATTACCCGCACTGGCGGTGCCGGGGGTTGAGGCAGCGTCGACTCTGTCATGGCAATCAGATCCCTCGCCATTGAGAATGTCTCCGGCGTGGATGGAATAGTGAGCTCAACCATGGCTCACGCCGGGGAGCTGACAGGCACCGGACTCGATGGCCCTTGTGGGACCGGAATCGACGGTGCCGACGTCGTCGGTGCTGCGGCAGGTGTCAGTGCTGGGTGATCTGACTTAGACGAGCTCTCTGGCTGCGGTGCAGGTGGCATGGAAGCAGCAAGAGTCTTAGGCTTTCTCGACCTCGGGGAGAGGGAGCGGTGCCGAGTTGACTTCGGTGCTGGCGACGGCCGGTGCCAAGAGGCCTTGGCAGTACCGGCGCGGTCCGGTGCCGAGGAGGCACTTCTGCCCGCCGATTGTCCAGCACTTGGTGCCAAAGGCGGAGGAGTAAGAGCCGCCTCCATGAGGAGCTGTTTTAGCCGAAAAGTCCCGCTCCTTTTTTGTTCTCAGCTTAAAGGCCTTGCAAATGCGACACTTGTTTGCCAGTTGAGATTCCCCGAGCCACTTAAGACAGGAGTCATGTGGATCTCCTGTTGGCATCAGCTTGTGACAGGCCGAGCACGGTTTGAAACCTGGTGAACCGGGCATGGGCCCCGGCACCAGGTGCGGGGAAGGGGCTAATCCCCGAACCCCTCTTAACTATAACACTAACTATGAATGATAAGAATTAACTATAACTATATAACTTTAAGCTATATACCCAAAAAGTAACTAGAGAACTACGAGTAGCTAGGGAGGTGGAGGTCAGTAAAACTGCACTCCACAGTTCCAACGACCGACACGGGCAGTAAGAAGGAACTGAGGGGCGCTTGGGTCGGCAGGGATATATATCCGGTGTCATAGCGGCGCCACTCCAAGGGGCGCCCAGCTGACCCACCGAGTGTTGCTAAGGTAAAAATCTTCCGACGAATGTGTACGCGGTGCACACACACTTAATTGGAATCGATATGAGCAAGCAGTCGAAGAAGAACTAATGATATATTGTATATGAATCCCATCCAAGAAAGCAGGCAACACTTTTCTCTCTCAAAATCTTGCCCTAAATATATCAATATTTACTTTGTTTGCAACCAAATTATTGTAGAACTCTAAATACTTTTTAATTGTCACCTCTGAAGCTTGCTACGATCTGTCTGGCATCTATGTGATTAGATTCATTCAATATGCTCAAGGTAAATTTGAGATGTTAATATTCATGCCCCTTTTAAAGAAAACTTCACGTATTTTGGAGGGAAAGGAAAGATACTTTTTTGTGTAGTTGAATTCAGAAATTATGTGGTATGCATATTGAGTTTTACTGCTTAATACAGACTTGTTTTTCCTATAGACATGAGGATGCAAGCTACTTCTGCCTTTCACACATGAGGAAGCCACCAGGATAACGTGGGTATGAGAAGCATGCACATCGCAGAAAACACCACCACAATTGACACTTTTTCTGGCAGACTTAGCAGTGAGGTGAACGACTAGTGGAAATGCCCCTTTCCAGGGTAAGATAACAGGGCAGTGTAGCCCTGACTACCTGTGCTATACCTGGTTAGTGGATAAATAAAAGAATTTAGCCAATAGTACTCTCAATTGTGTATTTTTCCTTAGCACAAAATTCTCTCTCTCTCTTCCTTAATTGGACTCAGGTGTCTCTAGTTAACCTGAGGTAACCTCTTCAGTTTATAGGGAAAAGGGCCTTCACCACTCTAGGGTTCATATATCTGCTTTCTACCCCTTTCTTATAACTGTCAAGTCTGACTTTGTCTCATCAAGTATGCATTATATGCATTGTGAATCAGTGTTAAGACCCATAGGAGAATTATTGATGCTCATATAAGTAATTTTTGAAAAGAAATCAAGGCTTTGCAGAACAATACTGAATCTTCCCAGTGTAGGCACATGTGTAAAAGTTTTACTCATGCGCTTCTTCATATTAACATAGTGAGTTTATCTCTGAGTACCAAACTCCTTTCTCTCTTAAAAAAGACACTAAATACGCATAAAAGCAACATACTGTGAATAAACAGCTTATCTTGGGGGAGAAAGATAAAATTCACAATACTAAAAATGGGGAAAACCTCTTCACTGTTGAATTTACCATTTATAGATTAATCTGTCCATTGTGCCTCCATGAAAAACTTTCCTGGCATTCAGACTCAGAAAAACAAAATCTACATTTAAATGAACGTAAAAGTGTACTACAGCAGAGCCTGTCAGCCTGTTTTATACCTCATTGCTATAATGTAATGTTATTGATGCAACCTAGATTATGTCTGAGAAATGAGATTGTGCAAATTCTCTCTCATACATCAACCAATGTGGCACAAAATATTAGACAACAACATTATGTAGGTCTAAAAAACTATTCTATGACCTTAAAGTTCCCTAAAAGGCTTCAAATTGGCATAGACTAAGCATCTGCCAAGGGTATGTTTTCAAAGGGAATAGCTGTTGCTTGTTTATGGCTTAAACATTATACTGTGCCAGTAATAAAATACCACTGATGCATGCAAATGGAAAATTGTGCTGCTTTTCTGTGGTAAAAAGGTTAATTCCTTTGGAAGAAACCAAGTCCCTGGGTAAAGCAGCATACCTCAGCCCCCTGACTAACACAGAAATTTCAGTACAGTTTTATTGTGTACAAGGGCTAGGAAAATCTAATAATATCCTGCTATTTTCCCTAAGATTCAGCAGGTAAAAGCTCTGATTGAATTTCATCTTGATTTCATTAAATATTCATAAAGGCCAATTAGAAGGGCAGCTAAGTAGGCCACAAGGCCCCCTTCCATCATTCTGTCAAAGGCAGTCCATCAGACAGCCCTGTTTGCATTAGGGCCCGGTAGTCAATATCTTCATTCAATCTTTATGGACTATCCCCCTCAATCACTGTTCCCTCCCAGTGTATGTTTTTTTACGGACAGACAAGGGAGAAAAAAAAATCTAATAATTCTGAAGGCAGGATGCTTACTCTGTAGAAAGCAAAATGCAAATGAGAAAAAACATCTTCAATCAAATGTTGGAATGAAAATCTTTTCTTTAATGAGCAATGACATTGGTAGAGCACTGATTACATTGAAGAAAAACTGTTTAAAATTCATAATCAATCAAGCAAGTTTATTTTAACCTTTCATGACTAAACCGCTGGGTTACAGTTTAATTTATTGATGGTGCTTATCTCTCCCTCCAACCACTAATTTTAAAATTACAACTCATACAGAATATGCTGAGTTGAGCCACAAAAACATATACTGATGTTTATATTCAAAGAAACCTATTAGCTGTGCCTGTTTCCCTTTAAAGATTGAATGCCCCCTCTATACATGCTGTTTTATATATAAGCAGATGAAAATGCATTAAATCCTTTGGTGTCTTGCTGGACTGAAGTATTAAGGCACTTTCCCATTTTCCCTGTTTGTCAGATAGGGCTGTGCAAATGCTTCTTATTTGGATGAGCAACAGACTTAATGTAGCACATCATCATTCCACACACACAAAATTTGCATTTCACATACAGTACAAACCAAAAAACAGTGATGGAGTTGAGCGGGATTCCTCTTCTCTAAACCTCTTTTAGGTGAGAGAGGCCATAAAAACAGCTTTTCTTGTGGTATTTTTTGCTTCCATTCCTGGCTAAAGTGCAGTACAGAACAACAATGAAAAATGATTGGTTTGTATTTTATTTGAACCAGTTGCCCCTACTTACAATGAATCTACTGTTGCAGATCACAGAAAAATGCGTCCTTGGTTTATTTTTAATGTGCTTTATCCTCCCACCCTCTAGGTCCCAAGAGTGATGATGTAATTCTTCAAACTAACCAAACCCAAGAAAATGGAAGTTTCATCATTATGTGTTTAAAAGGATGCATGTATACATTACAGAAGCCTGATTAAAAGCCCACTGAGGTCAAAGGAAGTCTTTCTACTGACTTCAGTAGGCACTCAGTCAGACTCTTGCATGTTACTGCACAATACATTTGTAAACAGGGTCTTCTCCCTTCCTGATATTAGGTATGAACCTAATACAGCAAGTAGGTCACATAGCCTCTTTCAATCTAGTGATAGATACTATTATTATTAAACGTTCACTTGAGCAAGCTTCACTGATTTGCAATTAACATTTTCCTTTAAAAATCCGCCAAAACCTAAAAGTCCACTTCTTTAACAAATAAAATTAAAAAAGGATGAATAGCACTGAAAGGCAACCATATCCCCTTGCTAGATGGCCTCATCCAAAGTGACCTCATGATCTCAAAGGGACACTGTCAAAATAAATATATTTTTGAAGAGTCCGTTCCTGATTTATTGGTAACACCTTCAATAATTAAAACTTAGGCTTTAAGTATTCTTGGTCTCCGTTTATATTATTCATTTCACTCAGCTTGGACAAGTTTAAACTCATAAGTACTCAGATACTTGTATTGCACCCCCTTTTTGTAGTACCTTAGAACCTCACTGTATATGACGCGACAAAGAGTCCTGTGGCACCTTACCGACTAACAGAAGTATTGGAGCATTGCTTTCTACAGATCCAGACTAACACGGCTACCCCTCTGATACTGTATATGATGTATTTATCCTCACAATGTCCCTGTGACTGGGGAAGTGCTATTATCCCCATTTTACAGATATGTAGACTGTAAGCTCTTTGGAACAAGAACTCTTTCTTTTTGGTCTGTGTTTATACAGATCCTATCACAGTTGGGTCCTGGTGCATAACTGGGGCTCCTAGGTGCTACCACAATACAAATAATAATAAATAATAAAATAATAATAATAATAATAAATTAATTAATTACAGATGGAATTGACTACCAGGGAGACTAAGAGTATGTCTAAACTGCAGTCGGGAGGTGTGATTCCCAGTATGGGTAGACAGACTTGCACTAGCTAAGCTCAAGCTATTACGCTAAAAATAGCAGTATGGATGTTGTTGCACATGTGGTGGGCTGGGCTAGCTGCCCAAGCTCAGACTTCAGGGGCCAGGCAGGGTTTGGACTCAAGCAGCTAGTCTAAGCTGCTGCCAGTGCCAAAATGTTCACCCTGCTTAGGTCCAACAGGAAGCCTGTGACATAATAGGGAATTTAACCAGCATCTCCTGAGTCCCAGGCTATTCTAAACACTGGCCCATTTTTCCACTCAAGGAAGTTTCACCTGCTGCTCATGCAGTAGCATGATGCTACAGGAGGAGATTTTCAAAGTCACGGTGGGAGCTGGCATTGAAGTTCCATTTACTTTCAGTGGGAGTTGGACACCTAACTGCCCTTCATGCCCTTGAAATCTTTCCCCACTGTATTTCGGTTTCCAGTGCTACAGGGGAGGTTTAACCATCCTCTCCCTGCCATTCTAGACCCACTTCTTACACCAAAATAATCATCAGTATATTTTTGTTTGTAACCTCTGAGAACATTTCCATTCATATCTCAAACCCCATCCCAGATGATGGTGGTGGTGATGGTGTTTTAAATTACAGCTGCAGGGTCAACTTCACACCTACTTTAAAGTCTCTTCATGCATACAGAGCAGTGTCAAGAAGCACTGGGTGGTGGAAGGAGCTGACTTAGGCTAAATATATTTTAGGATATTCTTTGAGGAATCATTTTAAGAGAAGGAGAAAACTGAATTCCTTGACATGTTTATAAATGTTTTAAAATAGATCAGAGATTTCTTCTGGCCATAGTTGAAGAGAAACGCCCCCAAAAATGATTGAAATGATTTCACCTGTACGGTTAAGAGCAAAGGCTATATTATAAAGGTTATTTTATGGGAGTCTGCTTAGAGTGGGCTTTTGAACGGCTTGTGCTTCTTCCCCCAAGAAACAGATAAACTGATACTAAAATTGGAACAGGACTTAGGAGAGGAAATAAAGAGGACTGGAAGAAAATGTGTAACTCAGTTAAAATGGTCTCCAAATGTATTAGACACTCATTCAATTTAATTATGTACTGAGGACATATCTAACTCCTTTAAGACTAAATAAAATGAGAAAACCTTCCCTTTGCCTGAAATGCAACATGTATAGCTGCTTTTTGCATACGATCTGGTCCGGATATAAAACACTGTGTTTGATTATGTGAAGGGTCTCTGCACCTTGAAGTCTTTAAACGATGATTTGGGGACTTCAGTGGCTAAGACACAGGTTTGATACAGGAGTGGGTGGGTGAGATTCTGTGGCCTGCATTGTGCAGGTCAGACTAGATGATCATAATGGTCCCTTCTGACCTTGAAATCTATGAAATCTATGAATATGGTCTAGTGGTTATTGAAGGAGACTAAGAGTTAAGACTTGGAGTCTATTCCCAGATCAATTACATCATTTGTTAACCCCAGGCATGTCAGATCTCTCTTGGCCAGATTCTCAAAAACATAGGCCTGGTGATGCTGAGCATTGCCACACCTAACTTTTAGGCACCTAGAAAATCACTGGGATTCACAAAGTCTGGTGTTATCATCCAGGCTCCCTAAGCAATGAATGGGGAGAGACAGACACCTCAGAATGCGATTCACAAAAGCCAGAATAGTTGGCTCCTGACCTGAGCTGGCTGATGGGAGATGCCAAGGTGAGGGGTGCGTCCTAAGCCTCCTCCCTCTCAGGGAGTTCGATGCTGATGTCCAAGCTGTAGGGAGGCTTGTCCCTCTTGGCATTCTTATCTGCAAACCCTTCTTGGTGTGAGGGACCCATGCCACTTTTGCAAGAAGCTTGGGGGAGGAGGAGCCCTCATAATGTTTAGCCCAGTGGTCAGAGTACTCATCAGGGACATGGAGACCCCCAGTTCAAGTCGTCCCTCCGCCTGAGGGGAGAGAAGGAATATGAACAGGTCTCTGCCACCTGTCAGGTGAGTTCCCTAGTCACTGAGCTATGGGATATTCTGATGTGGGGCTCCCTCAGCCTCTGTTACTGAAGCTGTTCCACTGTGAACAAATAACAAAAGAATCGATGGGCCACAAAGTGAGCACAAATGCTTGAGTAACTCTGTAGCCTGGTTGTTAGAGCACTCCTGTGGCAGACCCAGGATCCAGTCCCCCTTTTCCAATGACTTTTTAAAATTATTCATCCAAAGTGGAACAGATCTGCACATGCCTGCCAGAGCAGGCCCTGCAGGTGAGTTAGGTGAAAGAACCACCTATCATTTTCCTGATCTGTGAACAACTCTGGGGTTTAGGCACCTGGATGCTTGGTGTGGGGACTGCAGTATGCATGCACAGAGGCAGAAACATAGTCACTTAGGGAATGTTTACTGAAAAAATTTAGGCACCAAATAGAGTTGACAATTTTCTATTTGCAGAAAACTGAGCACCCTTGCACCGCCACTCCCCAAGGCCATGCCCTGCCCCTTCTCTGAGACCACGGTCCTGCTGACTCCTTTCCCCCTCCCTCCATCGCTCGCTCTCCCCTACCCTTGCTCACTTGCTCATTTTCACCAGCCTGGGGCAGGATGTTGGGGTGGAGAGGGGGTGAGGGCTCCGACTGGGGATGCAGGCTCTGGGGTGGGGCCAGAAATGATGACCTCAGGGTTGGGAGTGGGATGGGGTTGGAGGTTGGGGTGTTGGAGGGAGTACAGGCTCAGGGCGAGGGTACGGGTTTTGGACTGGGCCAAGAAATGAGGAGTTCAAGATGTGGAAGGAGCTCTGGGTTGGGGCTGGGGGTTGAGGTATGAGAGGGGGTCAGGGCTCTTGCTGGGGATGCAGGCTCTGGGCTGGGGCCAGGGATGAGGGGTTTGGGTTGCAAGAGGGGGGGCTATGGGCTGGGGCTGAGGGTTATGGGCTGGGGCTGAGAAGGTGGCTCAGGGTGTGGGAGGGGTGCGAGGTGAGGGCTCTGGGAGGGAGTTTGGGTACGGGAGGAGGCACAGGGCTGGGGCAGGGAGTTGGGGCATAGGAGGGGGTTCAGGGTGCAGGCTTCGGGTGGTGCTTACCTCAGGAAGCTTGCAGGAAGCTGCTGGCATCTCCCTCTGGCTCCTAGGTGTAGGAGCAGCCAGGTGGCTCCATGCTGCCCCTGTGTGCAGGGGCCACCCCCGCAGCACCCACTGGCAGCGGTTCTCAGCCAATGGGAGCTGCGGAGGCAGCACTCAGGCAGCACGTGGAGCCCCATGGCTACTCTTGCACCTAGGAACCAGAGGGAGATGGCAGCAGCTTCCTGTGAACCACGCAGACCTGGGCAGACACCCTGCCTGCCCCGCTGTGGTTGGCCAACTGGACTTTTAATGGCCTGGTCAGCACCGAGGTCCCTTTTTGATCAGGCATTCTAAATGAGCACCAAATGAGTTTAGAGGCTTACAAGGTTTGGTGGAAAGTGAGAGGGCGTTTTGTGAACTCGGGGCATAATTCTGGCAGTAGGCGCCTAAATCCTTTATGAATCTAGCCTGCTGTGGCTCAGTTCACCCATCAATACAATGGATTTTAACTATTTATTTTTTACTATTTACTTTTGGGAAGCTTAATTCATTAATGTTTGTGAGACTCTTTGAGATGCTTGAATGACAAGTGTTGTTGGACTGATCCAATGTCCACTGAAGCCAATAGGAGTATTTCCAGTAATTACTACAAGTTTTGGCTCACGCCCTACAAGAGCTAACTGTTATTATGGAATATCAGCTTTAATAGTGAGCTGCCTCATAATACATGTTTCGTAAAGCATGCTCTTGTTATGTCTTACAGATAAACAGTGCTGGATGAATGTTTAAGCACATACAAGAAAAGCCTGAATGAACTTGATTTTACTTTGGGAGGAAGCATTGTGTTACCCTAACAATCCCATTTAGTCAAGTATAAAGGGAAACAGGACTTTACTGAGAGAGATTCATATAGAATAACTTTTGTTCCTACCACGTAGTCACTGACTGTTAGATGGAAGGGGACAGGAGGAACAGTTTATAGATTTTGGTTTCTGAGATGTGGTATGTGTGAGGAGGCATCAGGGGACATTTCTTATTTTGTTTTGTTTTTTAGTCAAGAGAGAAATTTTCTTTCCATAGGTGCGCATGCTCTCAGCTTTTTTTTTTCCCGGATACACACAAATTATTTCCATTAAGTGTCCCACGTATACCAAGAGAGAAATAGAAATGTTTCACTTTATCCTTCAAAAGCAAATGTAATCATGTTCCCTTGCTGATCTGTGTTTGGAAATTACCATTCTAATCCAATAGTTTAATTTTATTATAACTTTCAGTCTAACAGACCACACATGCACAGAATGTGCAATCAAAAACAAAGGGCCAAGGCCCTCTTGCCTAACTAACAGAAACAGTCCCACTCATTTCAATGGGATTGCATGCAAGACTTGGGTTTCAGAATCAACTATAGGGTTTTTGTTTTGTTTTTTGGTGGGGGATATTAGTTTGCTCTGATCTACACCGTGTTTGCAAAACAATGTAGTGGTTAAAATAGGATTTCATTTAATTCCAACACTATTTTATTTGGGAGCATGAATATTTATGATAGCATATGCTGAGGTACAAAGATTTAACTAGATCTAGGTAAGGAAACACATGGCAAAGTTCGCACTTATGCAGCAATGTCGTGAATGGTTTACACAGTATATAGCTTAATATATTTTGACCAAAATGTTCCATGTGATCTTTTGCATTCTTCATACACTGATTTTACCATCATTATTCACAGTGAACAATATCTTACAGTTTCCAAAGGGACTACGCACAGAACAAAGTACTGCTCAGAATGACTTGGATTATCAAAATTAGTCTCATCTTTAGTCTTCACTGCTTTCACTATGTCACTGTCTTCTACTTCACTTGTAGAACTTAGCAAGATTACATGCAGTCTTAACCGGGCACTAATGCTGATGTACTCCATGCCTGCTGAGTGTGGTGCTCTGTCCTCCTCTAGAGGCACCTAAACCATTTAGAGATTAGTAAGTCTGCTACAGCCTTATGTAAGAGCCGTGTGGCTTTTAGTTCATGCAGTAGCGACTCAAACACTAAGCTCCAAAGGTCCCTGGTTTGATCCCGCCCACTGATGACAGAGACCCAAGGCAACGCCACAATTCTGCAGTGATATGCTTTGGGTAGACTCCTACATTTGCATAAGGTCCCAGTAATGCCAATGTTTTTAATGTTACTGCCAAGTTACAAATCTTTAAAAAGAGGATGCTGTCAGTTTCACTATAGTAGGAGTTGCAGGTGCAACTATAAACCAGAACAAGGTGATATTAATTGAAATTGATATATACAAGGTTTTCCATTTGAAACTGTCCTTCTTCAATGACTTAGTCATATGTCTGTATATAAGATTCACCATCCTAGTGAACCCCTCATGGCAAAATCTGGCATTGCAGTCTCTCCGCTGCACTTTCCTCCTCAGGGCTCTTTTGAGTACTGACTTGGTTCTCCAGCCAGGTCACATGTATGTTCTCACCCCTTCTAGGGTAACAGAGTCCCTTAAACCAAGACCACAAGCAGCACCAACACAAAAGAAGCTTCAGCTCCACTGGTCTGAGCCTTCAGCCCTGCTTCCTTGCAGGCAGGCCCTTGTCTTATTGGTTCTTGGGCTCCACTCAAGCTGACAATCCAAGCCGTTTCTACCTCCTACCAACAGCCTCTAACAGGCCGTAGCCTTCAGAGAGTTCCTAGTCCAAGACACAGGAGTAGCCTGTCTGCTTCCCTTCACCAGCAGCCCTCAATTCCTGGTGTTAGGCTTTCTTCCTCTCATAAGTCCAACACCCCACAGGTGTGGCAGGGCAGGGCTCATTGAACAGGGTTGGCTGGCCCTTACAGGGTCAGGCTGCCCTGTTACAATATGCATCAAAAGGTACTGGAAAATCATATGATTATTTTTTAGCTTCCTAAACAAAGCCTATCTGATATTTGTTGACCTTTCTTATAGTAGACTAAATAAATAAATGCCCCTTAGTAAAAAAGAGCAGCTGTGGTATGGTACCAAATTCAGAGGATGAAAAAACAAAGCAAACCTTCAAAGAGTTTTCTTAAAAAGTTGTAAGATTGCATTTTAATGTGTCCGATCAAAATAAAAAATATTGGAAAACAATGTATTAATATTACAATTTACAAAAAAGTGGCATGCCACATAATTAATGCCATGCTACTAACAACTTGTCACTAAATCCACTAATTTAATATCTATTATTCTCCAATCCCTTGCAAAACCAAGAGAGAAATGTTTGTAAAATGAACTCATCCCAGTCAAGCTACATGGGAATAAAATAAAGTGTTTTGACCTTACTTGTTCCCCAGTGCAGTTCTCTTTTCTTTCAGAGACGTAGCTAATCCCATAAAAATGCAGCGTTTCAATTATTTAAATTTCCAAAGTGTATTTCAGTTAGGTAAGCAAGCACCTTATTTAATACTCTGATTTAATATATTGCTAATCTGATACACATTTAAAGCCATCGCACTGTAGCATTACTGAGTCAAATGTGAACAATTTGCTTTTCGTTCTTGGCTGAGTGTCATTTAGGCTGTGTCTATTCTAGGAGCTAGGACGTGAGTCCCAGCTCACAGAGACATCGAGCTACCATGAGTAGCATGGGCAGGGGCACAGGTTAGTGTGCCGATGGGGTTCAGGTGGCTTTGTACTTAGCATGGCCACTGCTGCCATTGCCCATGCTACCATGGCTATCCTACAGTTTATACTCATATGAGCTTGCATCAAGCTAGCAGGAGTACGTCTATCTGAGCTGGGAATCACACACCCCTAGCTCACAATGGAGATGTCGCCCTAGACAGAATATCTTTCTGTCAACTCATTAAAATAATATCTAACTGGCCAAGTTTCTGAAATACAAGATTCAGTCAATATAAAAGTTGCAGAATAAATTGATGACCCAAACTAGACTTTTCCCAAGTAAGTGATCACTAATCATCAACAGCGTAATAAAAATGATTCAGGCACTTAGCAGAAGTTGCACTGGTGATTTAGAGATGATAGGATCACTATTTTCCAAGAGGAAATCCACACAGAAGCCACCAATGCAGTTACTATAATACTATAATAATCTGCTTTTTATAATGGGGAAAAAACACAGCCTTGCTATGTAAGTAAAATAACACACTAGAAATAGAGCCAAACCGAAACAATACCTCTTCTCACCCATACATACCAACCCTTATTGTTCACCTCATTCCCCCAAAGCTTGAGTAAACAGATGAGCCTTACAGTATGCCTCCCAATGTCAACAACACTAAGCTACTTCAGAACAAGGAGAGGAGCGATTTCCAAAGTGAAGGGTCCCTGCTGCTGACTGTCCTGCCATCAGCTGCCTCTTTTAAATTGAGTAGGCCAGTTCAAAGGCCTCTGCCAATCCCAGCTATGGCAGTAGGACACAGATGGCAACATGGTATCTCAAGTAAGCAAATTTCCATCCACTTAGAGATTTATAGCTCACCTAGAAACTATCAGACAGCCAGTTCAGAGCACAGAGCGTTGTTGTGTGCTCTCAGAGAGCGACATCATGTGTAAGTGGTCTGCTGCTTTCTGCACCAATTTCAGTTCCTGATGTATTTAATTTAAAACATAGCCCCATGCAAAGTTCACTGCAGGGTGGTAGGTCCCCCTGTAAACCAAAGTGCCCTGTGAAGATGAAGCCAGAAAGAAGGGTATCTAAGGACTATCCCCACCAAATGTGTGGTAGTGATACAAGAAGGCTTTCAGTTTAACCATCCCTAGATAGTCTTATACATATTCCAGTTGTCTCCAAGTGACAAACTGGGACTAGGTTTTTTTTATCATGAACCCTAATGACTCCAGAAGTCTGCCGGTGACATAGACTGAGTCACACACCTATTCTGTGGTGGTGTTTTTCAGCAACCAATCACTCAGGCAAGGGAATTCATGCACTCTTGAGACTCAGCATGTAGGACACAAATGCTATCATGGCAACAGCACTATCCTAAAAAGGCAATATATAAAATGAGTATTGTTCTTCTATTATGAAACTATGATACATGTGGTTATCCGTATGTCCCTGTCAACAGTGGCAAGTTCAAAGCAAGTGGGCAGTCTCTTTCCCATAGAAGAGGCAAGTTAGATCCCAGGGAGACTATTCTGAAATGTTCTTTGATGTGATAAGGGTCACGCCTCAGAGATCCAAGATGCACCTGATGCCTCCTGAGCTTCTGGGTATCAGGAAGTATGGAATAAAACCCCTTTTCTTACTGATCTTTTTTGCCAAGGGCTGAGGCGAGACATGCAAGTGCATTCGGTGGGGGTGGATTACTGGATTTCCTTTAGAGTCTCATCCAACGATATATATCAGAGGGGTAGCCGTGTTAGTCTGTATCCACAAAGACAACGAGGAGTCCAGTGGCACTTTAAAGACTAATACATTTATTTGAGCATAAAAATACCACTTCTTTTAGCCACAAAATCTTATGCCCAAATAAATGTGTTAGCCTTTAAGATGCCATCGGCCTCCTCGTTGTTTTTATCCAGACATATAGAAAATTCTCATGGGAGTGGATCTGGAAGGTTTGGTGGAAACTAGATTTCATAAGTCCTATTGAACAGTGCTGAGATCTCATGTGACCAAGGGCCATCTGCAATAAAGTACCTGAAGTGTCCCTGTGAAAGGGAACCTCTGAAAGGCTGCTGGAAATCATAGGCAGCCTGTGAAAAAGCTTCCTGCTTCTGGAGCTCAGAGAAAGGAAGCACAGGACCCTTTGGCTTCTGCTGATGTTGCTGAGGCTGAGCACCTTGAGAAGGAGTATACTAAGTACCTTGAGATCCTGACACTGACAGAAAGGCTGGCTTCCAAACAGATGGTTTTCCCCCAGTTCTCTATCCCCCATGGTCGCAAGGTATTTATGGAGGAGCAAGATACTGACCTCTCTCACCTGGACCACTGAAAAACAGGCAGACCAACAACAACAGAAGGAAATTTAGCAGGACAGCCAGAAAAGCTGGGAGATCAAGAAAATATTCCCAGGACACTGAGAGAGGTTATGGGCCTATTACAGGGGTGAGTGGGTGAGGCTGTGTGGCCTTGAGGTGCTGGAGGTCAGACTAGATGATCATGACAGTTCCTTCTGTCCTTAAAGAGTATGAGTCCATAAGAAAAGTGAGGTGAAGCAGAACCAGAGGAATGGCAGTAAATAACCACAATTCCAGCATGCTTCTTGTCTGGCCAGTCCTGGCTAGAAAGTGGGAGTAGCTGAGGGAGTGACTGTTGGTGGTGAGTGACTAGTGAGGCAGGGGGCGGGGTCCTCACACTGAGGCCACGTCCAGACTAGGAATTAAAATCGATTTTAGATACGCAACTTCAGCTACGAGAATAACGTAGCTGAAGTCGAATTTCTAAAATCGAGGTACTCACCAGTCTGGACGGCGCGGCATCGATGTCCGCGGCTCTCCGCGTCGATTCCGGAACTCCGTTCGGATTGATGGAGTTCCGGAATCGATGTAAGCGCGCTCGGGGATCGATACACCGCGTCCAGACTAGACGCGATATATCGATCCCCGAGCAATCGATTTTAACCCGCCGATGCCGCGGGTTAGTCTGGACGAGGGCTGAGTTTCTCTGAATCACTGTTCAGTAAGTGCTGGTTACACTACCACTACCTCTGAAGGCCAAAAAGCTTTGATTTAAGGGAATTCCTCTCTGCTTTGTGCAGGGAGCACGAGACACTCCAGCATTGAATCTTTAATGTCAATATAAATGGTTAATATTTTTTGGTCTAAGCTGCCTACATTATCTTCTAACTGGGGCTACTGATGCCTCCAGTATAAATGTCTAGTTCAGAAAGTCTGAATTTTAGCCATAAAAGGAACAGGGATAATAACACCTGGTTAGCCACAATGTGGTGAACAATGGCAGGCGTGCCAGGTTTTTATTATCGTGGTGAGATTCCATGCCTACACTGAGCCAAGTTACCTGTCAGCTATGAAAAAGACAGCTTCATCCATGTTTGTCAAAATGCTGACCTTTTCAAGAAATAATGGAGCTATATCCTGTTATCACTCTGCATGTGGAACTCCTGTTGAGGTCAATGGGAGTTTGGCATAACAAATTATAGCAGTCCTTGGTCCAAAATGTTTACTGCTGCAAACTGGCTATTGGGAAAGCATCCAACCTTAAACATCAGTTCTCATTAATTACACCGCAGATTCCATTTCTAAAAACTTTCTATCATCTACTGAGCAAATTAAATACTAAGGACCAGATCCTCAGCTGGTGTAAATCACCCCAGCTCCTTTGAAGTCAATGGAGTGAACTAAATGAAGTCAAGTCACAGAACTCAATGGAACAATGCCAACTGACATCAACTGAGGAGCTGACAATGAATAAAGTTCTTCTCTCTGATCTACTTTGCAGATTCCCTATCTGTAGAGGCCAATCTCTGCTGTGTATCCTGCACTTCCTCATATGTGGAAGGTCAAAAGATGAAGTTGGTGGAAATGCTCTGTGAATAATATACAACAGGAAGCCAGTGTGAATAAGAAATCTATATTATGGACTGCAGTGGAGGATTTTGCCCTACTGTAATAAATAACTTGATTTTCTGAATTCCCTGAAGGCTTGTTTTTTTAAACATTATGAATTTTTTAGTACATTAAATATTATAGTTTTGTATCTTACAAGCCTCTACTTGAAAAGTCATGATTCTCATAGAAGAGAAAATTAATTTTGTAATTTATCTACCCATTGTGCTGAACTGTATAGTTCTCTACGTTACAGTGCACTGGGCTTGGCTGCTGAATTAATCCCGATTCAGAAGGAAGAGAACTCATTATTGAATCACTAGCCTTCAAAAGCCAAATGTTATTTTGAGGTCTCTTATGCAAGTACGCCCCAATCCAACCCTGCTTAGTTTTGAAAGAATTACTGCCATAGCAGCATGGTGACAGGAACACTCATTAAGGAATTTACAGAAGATTGAATAATATTACCATGGGCCCTCTTTAGATCCATGTATTTCATGACAGCCTGAAGGAAATGACCTGTAGCAGGACAGGAAATCAGTCTATTTCAGAGAAAAGAACAGTGAACAATCAACTATATGGATTGTTACAAAGAAACCTGAAAACCTGGCTGATGGGGATAACAGATATTGAGGAATAATATGTCCTGAAAGACGGTCTAAAGGATCCTGTCACCAAGTACCAAGTGGCCAAACATCTCCACTTGGTTCATGTTTCAACATTGACTTTCTGACCTCCACTGCCATCTACAAAGAAAAATGAGAGAACCTGTGGAACTAAAATGCTAATATATCAGGGATGGTGTGTACATGTGAGGAGTAGGTGGGCACATCTGACAGTGACAGGATGCAAAGTGACAGCTAAGGATACACATCCACAAATTCTGACCCTTTCGACTCATGAGATTCTTGAATTAAGTGCTTGAGGATTTCAGCAGGATGTTCTTGCTGCCAAGTGAAGACTGAGGGAATAATTATGCTGTTTTAAGTTCAGTCCCAGAGAAGAAAGACTTCTATACACAGAAAGTTACAATATCTATTTATCTTTATTTTTAAACCTTAGAAATTGTTGGAGTTGGCTGTCTCTTGCCCCAAATGATGGCAATCATATCATTTTGGTTTGGGTATTTTTGTTTTTGTTTTTAGGATTTTCTTACAGTTATAATGGTTGTAAGACCCATATTCTTTTAGTTTTACAGAGTCAAACTACCTGATCCAAAGGCTTTAAAAGCCAATGGAACTCTTACAACTGACTTTTTAATAGGCTTTGGATCAGGCCCCAGTTTCCCTGAGCACAAAACCCTTCCAGCTCAAGCAATCAACATTCATTTTTCCACACTGTACCTCTTTAGATATCCTTTTAATTTCTTCCCACTTTCCCCCTGCTGTTGAAAACCTGGCTGATTTGTTTTAGAAAGCTGTGCATAAAGAAGAAAAAAAACAGACTATTGTGATACTATTGAACTCACACATAAGACATGAATGACCATTGTCAATGATTATATCTCATTTCCTAGAAATTATCTAGGATCTGCAAATGGGGATTTCCTACCTCCCCTTACAGGATTATTTTATACTGATTTATTACTGCCAGTTCATTTCA
Organism: Gopherus flavomarginatus; assembly: GCF_025201925.1. NCBI lineage: Eukaryota > Metazoa > Chordata > Testudines > Testudinidae > Gopherus > Gopherus flavomarginatus. The sequence continues at coordinate 108,378,385 of NC_066623.1, read as the reverse complement.
TTCTGGTCTTTATAAAATATTATCCTAAATAGCCTATTAGCTTTAAGGTCAAAATCTTTGTCTATTTTCTAAATCTGTTCTCTATTCTGTCCCCTCCCCCGTCACTTTCCTTTCATTACCCTTTCCTATCAATTATCTCATCCCTGCCTGCTGCCCATCTGAGTAAGCCAGCAGGACCCCCTCAGTGTCCGCCAGCTTGTCTCATTCAGCTAGCTCTCAGGTTGCTGCTGATTGCCGTCTTTATTCATTACCAAAACACTTGCTACTTGGTGCTTGGACCCTGGCAACAAAACTCTAAATCCTGCCAGCAAGAACGTAATTACTAGTACACCACAAACAGAGAATGGTGTCTGCTGTGAGTTGTTAGAAGGAGCAATGAGATAGACCTGGGCTATTTTCATGTAACTGTAGCTGACTACTTATTTGCCAGTTAGTATGTACTAATGATTGGTCTTATTCATTTTTAACAAGCTTCATCGGCTGCAAAATATGTTTCTAAACAAAACCCCAAATCTGTCAAGGGTAGCAGCACTTTTAACAATTGATAGGCATGGAACATGAGATAAGAAAGGCTTTACATGACCTTTTATCTACAGATTTATGAAGGTCTGAACCATTGGCACAATTTTAATGTGGCAGGGATTCTTAAAACCAAGGTACAAAAAACCCCACCCTTCTCTGATGCAGTATATGCTACCTATATGACCAGAGTTCTTTCCCCTTAACTGTGTACTGAACCAAAGTAGATACAAGACAGTCTGTACCCAGAGCTGCCCAGAGGATTCAGGGGGCCTCGGGCAAAGCAATTTTGAGGGCCCCTTCCATAAAAAAAAGTTGCAATACTATAGAATACTATATTATCTTGGGGGCCCCTGTGGGGCCTGGAGTAAATTGCCCCACTTGCCCCCATCTCTGGTCGACCCTGTCTGTACCATGTAGTAGTCTAAGGTCCCCTGAAGTGGTGACCTGCATTATTGAAGGATCTGAGCATTCCTTTCAAAAGATCTCTAAAGTAGATTATTCTTCCTTTTCTTTGTTTTCATGCAGACTCAGAAACAGCCCTTCACTGCTCTGTGTTTACAGCCTTTCCCTTAAAATCTGTTTTAAAAATTTCACCTCTTTCTCCATTAACTGTGGATCATCTGAACAATCAAACTCAAACGGTCTCATGCTCTCTAGAAAACACTTTATCAGAGTGAGATATTTCTGATATCACCCCAAAAGTCCCATGTTTCTTTCGCATCTGCTCTTGAAATCCTAAATCTTCAAAGTACTCAAGAACTAGGCAAATGTCTCAATGTCCTCTATTCTCTAACAGATTTGGAAGTTAAATTCAAAAGGGTTCATTTCCCCATCAATGGGGAGGATTTATCCTATTACATATCATTGTGATTGATGGGAGTTAGTCCAGTAAATTCCCAACATATCAATGGGGAAACAGACCCAGCTTTTTTAACCAAAAAAACAAAAACAAAAACCCCTCCCAACTGATCAAAGCAATGCAGATTTGTGTTGAGAATAAACATAGTGAGAAAACGGTATATTAGTAGTGAGATAATCAGTTTGTTGAAATGCAGCCAAACGGATCACTTAAAAAAGAAAAAAAATCTTTTATACTGTAGAGCTAAAAAGACCTCGCCCCTGGAATTGTTTGCAGTACTTTGCTTAAGGTTTAATTCTATTGATTACACATTCCATTTTCCAAAGTGCCATTTGCCTGAAGGAGCAGGTGGTGTTTGCTATTTCCATTTAACTGATATATTAGCCATGTGGTGCACTGCATCAGTGGGCAGTATTAATCAATTTACAGCAAGATGACAGAAAGAATCACTCCTAGCAAAATAGTACGGGGGAAAAAAGGACAAAGGCAAGAAAATAATGACCACTAATGGGGAACTTGAAAACAATGAGAATCTGTGCTTTCGAATGCCTCGCTCCCAAAGGGCATCCACCCTTCCATAGCAAATGGAATGGGAAAGGTCTCAGACAGGAACAACCAGTGTTTAAAGAAGACAAACATCACTATGTTTAGCGCATTTCTTTCTATAAGCACTTTCCTGGAGTTAGGCTTTATATGGTTCATGCAAAGATGTCAACTACTTGCTGAGAAACTTCCCACGATGCACACCTCCTTCAGATGGATGTCAAGTAAACATTCACCATGAAACACAGTTTTCAAATGAAGAGATTGTCAATGAAAGTTAAGTCATATTTCTGGTGTCAAACTGTGACATGGTTAAGAAACATGAAATACATTCTCCTGTGAGGAAAGAAAAGTGAGGCACATGCAGTGAAAACAAGGAGCCACTTGTGTGAAAAAGTCTGTTGTGAAGTATAGTCAGTTGAACCTATTTGCAGCACCTAAAAAGGAAACTCTCAGCATTGGCATCTCCTTAGGCATTGGGGGTGACTAATTCAAAAGACCTGTGTTGCCTAGAAGACCTGAAGAAACTGTACAATGCAAGAGTTGGTGGCATGGCTTTTTTTTTTTTTGAAGTACATTAAGGTTCTACATGTGATAAGTACTTCTTGCTATCCTATGTAGTATATGATTGTATCAATAGAATATATGAAAGCAGTAGTTGGATTTATAGGAATATATGTTTATTAGGATAGTAGAATAATTAAACCTCAAATCAGCTGGCTTCATATTGCTTAGATGTACTTTTTTCTTCTTCTTCCCAACCCTTTTCAGGAAGTTATATTTTATTGTGTTAAGAGAGACAAAGAGAGTGAAATAATCTCTCTCAACAACAGAAGTAGGTCCAATAAAAGATATTACCTTGCCCACTTTGTCTCGCTAATATCCTGGGACCAACACAGCTACAACTACACTACATACATTATTCTGCTTTGCAGTTTTGTATTAAAAATGCAAAATTGCAAATTAAGTATGTAACAGTAGCAATACTAATTGCTTAAGGATAAACAAAGCATGACAAAGCACTATCCAGACTCTCAAATCCAGCAACCACATGGGACAAACAGGAATGACTAAGCAGTAGCTGTTTTGAGTAGTCACAAGTAGTATTTTTAATATAAATGTTCCGGACAATGATTCAGGGGTCTGCTGGAAGCCTAGGAAGCTAGGTCTGACCAGTAACTTAGAGATGGTGTGGAGATATGACCAGCAACTTAGCCTACAGGTACTCTCGCACCTCTAGATCATGTGGAAAATAGTAGAACGAAGACTTGCTTGCATTCTGGCAGGTCAGATGCACTTTTCATGTGGGATGAACAAGAGAGAATGTTCTATGGAATCAGCCATGAGACAGAAGCAGGCAACAGTGAGAGGACAAAGAGAACCTGAAATGCAACCTAATTCAGTAGCGAGTGAACCCATGAAAAAGGATAGCCTCCACTTAGCAAAACTGCCAAGTTTCATTCAGCTCTAGGAACTATACCTTACTTCCCTCTGTAGGAACATTCTTCTCTAGAAAGCTGGAGACTTCTCTCTTTGAGTATGTGTGTATTTTGGTTGTTTAATGTTATCTTGCTTTAGCGCTGCATAGTGCTCTGGAGCACTGAAACTGTGCTTTATAAATTAAAAACTAACAATAAAGCACTGTTAGAGGAACCTGTCTAAACGATGTAATATTAGCATGAATCAGATCTTTAATGAGAACCAGGGAAACATGCTAAAATGGAATATGATGTTGCATAATTCAATATGCTAAAGTTATAACAGCTCTCAGTAGCAGCATGTCATAAAATGAATTTGGCAAACTTTTCAATTAGATACCACTTCCTGCATCTAATAAACATGCTAATAGCCTCTTCTTGCATTTTTTTTTTAAATGTGCTTGTTGACAGAAAGCATATAAATGTCTGTTCAAATTTATTATGTATAAATGAGGGTGATAAGGATGTGGAAAACCCAAGAACACTACATTAAAACACTGAGTGAAATTGTATATGGGATAATCCAAGGATCAGGAAGTTACAGAGAAATTGCTTCTTTATCCTTGAGTGTTACCTAGCAGAGCTGGTCGGGAATTTTCCAAAAACATTTTTTTGTTAGAAAATGCCAATTCCTCAAAACCAAAATGGTGAGCGAAAAACAGATGATTTTCCTGAATTGCCTGATTCAAACAACTTTTGAAAAAAAATCAAAAAGAAAAGTTTCACTTTTTCAATTAAAAACAACTTTTCATTTTGAAATTTTAGTTAATTTATACTTTTTTTAAAAGGAAATAAAAAAGGTCCAAGTGGACACAAAATATTTTGAAATTATTGAAACAAAATGTTTAGACCCAATCTGATTCCCCCACCCCCCAGATGATTAGTTTGTGAAAAATTTTGAGATTGAATTTTTGTCCTGATTTGGGACAGAAAAAAATCTGAAAACTTAAACTCCTGTGAGATAAGAAAACCATTTCCCACCCATCTCCCATACTTAGTAGTAACACCACATAAAACTGCAGCAAGGGAGGTTTAGGCTGGACATTAGGAAAAAGTTCCTAACTGTCAGGGTGGTTAAACACTGGAATAAATTGCCTAGGGAGGTTGCGGAATCTCCATCTCTGGAGATATTTAAGAGTAGGTTAGATAAGTGTCTATCAGGGATGGTCTAGACAGTATTTGGTCCTGCCATGAGGGCAGGGGACTGGACTCGATGACCGCTGGAGGTCCTTCCAGCCCTAGAAACTATGAATCTATGAGGAAACTATTTCTACAAACAACCACAGGATCATAGCGATCAGCCCTGCAATCCATTTTACTCAATAGCCTGTCTGCATCAGTGATGAGCTCTAGATATTTCAGAGAAATTTGCAAAATCTTATATTAAACAGATGAGGGAAAATTTCCCATTTAAGTTTTTTCATAATCCCTAATAATCCGAAATTGGTTTAAACACTGAGGCATAAGATTTGATATCTCTTCTAAAATTTGTTTACATTAACTATTATAAATCTACATGCTCTCATTATCCATGTAAGTGTCAAATCTCTTTTGAAATCTATCTATGCTTTAGCCTTAATGACCTCTGATAGCTCTGAGTTTCACAGTTTAATTATGAATTATGTGTACAAGTATTTTGATCAAATATTAATAAGTATTCCAGCAAATTTAGGGACAGTAACTCCTACAGATTTCCTTTCTAAAGAGATTTATGAATATTTGTTTTCTGTGACTTACAGCAAAAAAAAAAAGATGTCCTGATGCCCAGTGCATTGTCTGATCCAGCAAATGTACCTTGCTCACTTATTTTTGCAGACAGAACTCCAAAGATATGAGATGGCACTTAGTTCTGAAGGTGTCATGTGTATTCTATCACCAGTTAGTTTGCCTGTTTGCATTTCCACTCATCAAAATGTATGGTATGTAAACTAAGGCCTTAATTTGTATTTGAGATTCCAATTAATTTAGAAAGAATACTTGATGCTCAGACATTACAATGATTTCAGCATTATAAAGAAATACATATGTATTTTTCAATCTCATGGTATTACATGCCCACCAGCTGTGATGCAGGGTTCACCTTTCAATTTGATTTTGTTCCATCTTCTTCTCTTTTTTTTCCTGGTTAGAAATAAACTCTCTGGGTCAAATTGTGACTTCTCAAGGACAGTGTGGAGACAAAGCAAGGGGGACCTTTCTGCATTTGTGAAGGCGACAGCCAGAATAATGTTGCTAATCCTTCCTGAGTGAAAGGAGATATGGGTTAGTGAGCCACAGGTGCTCTCCATCTCAAAGGAATTGTGGCAGGAGGGTGGGGACAAGGCCAGGTCATTGTCTCCCCTTTCACATGCAATAGCATTCAGGGGTGGAAGTGGAGGAGCACACATTGCACCCTTTTAGAGCTGGAGATGTTGCCACTCATGGCTGCGTTCACAGAGGTATTCACTCTGCAGGAAGAATCCCTCTGGCAGCTGATGCTTGGCCATTACATCTCTATACATTCCTTCCCTCCCCACTCCAAGTGCAGTGTGGTGATTGCAGCCAAAGAGCTAATCCTATATCTGTCACTTAAACAAGACCGTGGGCCAGATTCTGCCCTCCCTCCACTGCATTCTTGCAATCCCACTTAAAGTCAATCAGTGCAATTATGAATATGTATGCAGGTGCAGAACAAACGCAACATTAAACAGCACTCTTATGGTGTAAGAAACTCTTCCTCCCCCTCTGAAAATGCACATTGCTTTATGAGACTTGTGGGAACTACAGACCAACTACACAGAACTAGAAAAGGATGAATTCTAATTAAGAGATAATGTCAGTGGAACAGAACTTTGTCATAGGATAATGATCTCCTGCTGTTAGATAAATGTGGAAGCAAAACTTAGGCAGTTTTTGAAAATAAACAGTGAGGTGATGCCAAGATGTTTACATTCAAGGAGAGAAACATTTATCCTATAGCAATATTTCTGTTCCAAGGTATTCATCTTGTGTGTGCGAGAGGAGAGGGGGGCGTTGTTTATTTTTACAAAATGCTTATTAACTAAAAGCCTTGATCCTGCAGCCCTGATGGATGAATGATTTTATACCCAATACTGTAGAACTGGATCCTCAATCTCTATCTAAATAATGTTGTTTTGAAAATGTCTCATAACAGCATATGAATGGCCATACTGGGGCAGACTAGCGGTCGATCTAGCCCAGTATCCTGTTTTCTGACGGTGGCCAGTGCCAGATGCTTCAGAGGGAATGAACAGAACAGGGCAATTTCAAGTGATCCATCCTTTGCAGTCCAGACCCAGCTTCTGGCAGTGAGAGATTTAGGGACATCCAGAGCATGGATGACGTCTCTGACCATCTTGGCTAATAGCCGTTGATGGGCCTATCCTCCATGTAATCAATCAATAAGGCTTACACAGCAATTAGCATTTTCCCCACTTGTTAGTATCAGGGCCGATCTCGGGGGGGGGGAGCACAAGTGGGGCAATTTGCCCCAGCCTCGGGCCCTGCAGGGGCTCCCACAAGAATATAGTATTCTATAGTATTGCAACTTTCGTTTATGGAAGGGGCCCCTGAAATTGCTTTGCCCCAGGCCCCCTGAATCCTCTAGGCAGCCCTTGTTAGTATTAAAATTGCCAGCTATAATGGTCCAAATTGTCTGCTGGAAAAATTCCATTCAGTCAGTGGAGTTAGATCAGATTACAATTTGGCCCAGTGTGTTTGCATTCATGATATACACTCACTGGGCCAGATTCTGATTACTGCGCACATGGAGTAGCTGAGCAGATGTCAATGAAGTTATACTGTTATAAAACTGATGTGAGATCAGAATATTGCCTACTTTATCAATGCTTGCAGTCTTAATTTCACATATGCATTTGTTTAATTTACTGTTCCTGTGTTATGCTTTTTGCAGTTCACATTTTCAAAATCCAGTGATATTTAAACACCAGAAGGAAAAAGACTCAGAAGCACATGGCACCTAGCAGTGAATTCATTTGGTATATGTGCGTTAGGTGATAAAAAAATTACTAGTGTTCTCTTCTTCCTAGGCAAATGTAACTCCCATTAAAATCAGTGAGAGTTACAGATGTGCAGGGAGAAAATATTATCTCTTTTTGAGCAAGTATAAAACCGATATAAGTGAGATCAGGACATTAAATTTCCTAGCTCTGGTTAATCTGTGTTGCAATATTGACATATTATTTTTCATCCCCTCTTTTGAGGGGGAAGTTTGGTTTTCATTTAGTTGTGTAACAGTCGCATCCAGTAATGTATATGGTTATGGCAAATTTGTATGTCCCATGTTGTCAGATATCTTTTGGTAATCCAGGGAAAGAAAAAGCTAACAAATACCCACAGACTCAGGTCAGGAGGACAGGTCCTCGAGTTGTTGAGGGAACGGTGGGCACTGGTAAAACTCCCCCTATCTGACGCCAGGCTTTTCTGCTGGCACCAGCAAGGTGGTGGGACGAAATATTTGAAGAGTGTTGTCATTATTCCAAGCAGGTAGAACTGGATCAGACACGCCAATTATAATATAGGCTAGTCTCATATGACAGAACCTACTGCAAAAAGATTCACATTTGAAAAAGAAAATACTCTTGCAGCTTTTGCCCCTTACAATTTATAGCCAGATTCTGTCCCAACTTATGTCCGGTGCAACTCCATTGACTTCACTAGATAGGTACATTCTCATCTGATTTGGATTAAATTAAACCAGAAGAGACAATAATATAAAGAGACCATTGCATAACACTATACGTTTCCTCATTGTTTATTCTATTATTTTCCCAAAATGGTATCTAGCCACCAGACATAATATTCTAGAGACTTCAAACTTTTTTTTGTATGCGTGTATAAAATAAAATCTGTTAAAAGGGGCAAGGGGAGCAATTTCTAGTGGCACTTTGCAATGACTGATTAATGCATTTTGAATATTTTCTGTGTAAATTTGCTCTGCCTGAATCTTTCTCTTTAGATATTGCTATTTAGTAAAAGACTAATCAACCTGTCAACATTTTGTTTATTCTTAAATAGCATAATTTTATTATGATTATCATTACTGTGTCACTTTATTATTTGCCATCTAAAGGATTCGAGGAGTGTTGTCTGCCTGCATGGTCTGCCTGTTTGACATTCAGGGTGTCTGCCCCCTCTTCCATTGCTAGGACAAGGTTATACAAAGTCTGAAGCCCTGCTAAAACAGGTTCCTTTGGAAGTTGAAACTCTGGCAGACTTTGTACACAGCAAGGCATCCGTGACATCTTAGCATCTGCCAGCTCCATTCTTGCTTGATTAGCTCTTGGTTACCTCAGTGATAATGTCTGGAGGCACTGATTAATGTACAATAATGGTACATCTCACAGAAAAGATAAGCTTATAGAAGATCAATTAAATAGTGGCAATTTCACAGGCTACAAGCTAGAAGAATGGTACTTGCAGCCTTTTCTTGGAGCTATTTTTTTAATCTGTTTCTTCTGCCTGCTCTAGAATTTTCATGTAAAACAGTCACTATCACAGAAAAAAAAAAGAAATATCGTGAAAATGAAAGGTGACAGTACCCATTAAAATTACAAGGGAAAATGAATATGAATAATGGCCCCTGAACATTCCTTCAGCTGTCAAAAGGCTACAAATTCTGCTTTGATGATACGACAAGACGTTTTTTTCAAATGCATACTTGCCATAAATGGTACACAGGAGAAAGCCATTGTTTTATGCAATTACACTGTTGCCTGGGCAACCGTGTACAAAAGTTAATGTAAGTACGGGTTTAAAGATGAAGCATCTCTTAAATTGGAATAAAAATCATTTAATAGTATTGATGATCCACAGGAAAAAGACTGACCCTAATGTAACTATAAAAAGACCTCTTCTTGAGCAGGAGATTATAAATTCAAGGTTAACTTTCTCCTACAATTTTTAGCTACACATATTTTAATGTGACTTTATTCTAAAAGCTAAGATCTTCAGGTATTATTTTTTAAATAAATGTAAAAATGAAATCTCTAGGTATATGAATATTATCTTCACATGAAGAAGTTTTTATGGAGATTCATAACGTAAGTAGCAATGATTTCAAGGGATGACTACTGTTCTAAAGACATTTTAAACAGCCAACAAATTATTTTTTTCAGAAAGAAGTAGCACAGGAGGATACTTTGTGATAAAAAGGAAGTCTATTTGGATGCTTTATTCTTTCAACAGGTACATTTAATAGAGTTTTACTGTATTACATTTTGTTGGTGAACCAGTTTTATTACTATATTTATTATGACTACACTTCTTCCTATAATCATGCTGGATTTGAGAGTAGAAATATTCTCTGGCATATCTAGTGGAATGTTTCTTGGAGAGAAGGTTGGCCAAAAAGTGTAGTTGAATGTGGAATTCAAACATGTCATGATATATGCTCTTTGTGGTATTTCACATCACTGGGGCATTCTCTACCAGTTAGGAGAAACCTCTAGGAATTACAGATAATAAATCCAGCATAAAGAGCAGCATAAATCCAATTTACCTATGCAGATGTTCCTGAGTTTAACATGTATTTCCTTTTACAACACATATTCTGCAAAGGACTGTGCAAACAAATGACATTATATGTGTCTAATAAAAGCCACTGCATACTGGACCTCTAATGCTGGTGGAAAAGAAATGAAATCTCTCCCTAGGATAAGCGGAATGATGATTAAAACCAACTTCAATACTCTCCCCTCATTTCCCTCTAAACATGTGAATTACAGTTTGAAAAGAACAATAAATGATACTGTTGCCCCTTGACACTAGAACCTTCAGGAAGATGTTCTTCAGAAACTAGGAAGAACAAAACCATAAGAAAACATATTCTAAGGAACAATACTGTACTATCAGGGACATTGAGTAGCTGACCTAAGAGGTCTTTTTCATCTCTTATTTCTTTGACTCTCTGAGAAATGGGACACGTGTGTAACGAAGTCCTATACATCCCTGGCTCACATGGACACCAAGGAACTGAAATATATAATACAGCAATATGATTTTCCCAAAATTGGCCAAAATAACTGTATTTTGTAGAAAAATATGTAGGGAGAAAAGGCTGAACTAGAGATTCATGCCTCCTGTTGAAACTGTGTGAATACAGCTGGGCCTGATTTCCACAAGTGCAGAGCGCTCAAAACTCCAGCTGAAGTCAATAAGGGCTGTGAGCACTCAACACTTCTAAAGGTCAAGCCCATAGGGAATTGGTGAAGAACAAATGGGGTGAAACATGTATGAGATAAACTCCCTGTCAAAACTTGTACAGATGCCACCTTTTTCCCTTTTAAATCCTCCCTTAAAACCTCCCTTTGCCTCTGCCTGATGGCTACAAATCTCTCCAGCCAGGCACTGATTAAGCAAGAGGCAGGCAGGGATTTCTGCTTTTATGCTAAACTATGTTTGCTTTAGAATTATCTCAACCTCCCAACTCCATCTCCACTCCTGTTTATTTCATCCACCTGTTGTACCAGTCTGACACCTTGACCATAAGCTTTCTGGGGCAAGCAGTGTCATTTTTGTTACTTGTTTGCACAGTGACTAACACAATGGGGCCTTGATCCTTGATTAAAGTTTGCTATAAAATAAGTCCAAACAGATAATTGCTTACACAGATCAAAATTGTTTGGTGGCAGCTAAAACAAGCCTAGTTTTTCTTAAATCTTTGGGGCCATCTGTTAGTTTTGGTAATTTAGACTTTAGGGTGGGATCCACAAAGATACTTAGGAGTCTAAATCTCAGGTTTAGGTGCCTAAATTCCGGTTTCAGCTCTACAGCAATTGACAAAACTGTGCGAAAGCAAAAGTTCCTTATATTCCAGCCTCAGGGCATGCACACTGCTGCTGCCTCACTCTAGGTGTGGCTTTGTCTACACCGGACTTTTGTCTGTACAACTTTTGTCATTTGGAGGTGTGAAAAAAACACACACCCCCGAACGACAAGTTTTACCGATGAAAATCACTGGTGTGAACAGCGCTTTGCCAGTGGGAGACGTCTCTCCTGCGAACAAAGAGTGGCTACACTGCGCACCTTTTAGCAGCACAGCTGTGTCACTAAAAGGTGCATAACGTAGATATAGCCTCTTTCCTGCCTAAGCCCCAGAGTGATTCACAAACCAGGAGAAAATAGGCTTTCAGCCCACATAAGTCACATGTGGGGCCCAGTTGGGAAGGTGTGTTCAGAGGCTGTTCCTGGTGTGGGTCCCATTCAAAATCTGGCTGAGGAGCTGGTGGTGGTACCCGCCTTATAACTTTCAGGCCAGAAGTGAGAGCACTTGCCTGGAATGTGGGAGATCCAGGTTTATTGCCTCCTCTCTGCCAAACAGGGCGAAAGGATTTGAACAGGAGTCTCACCCTCTCAGGAGAGGTGCTTTAGCTACTGTGGGAGACCCACTATTCTGATGTGGGCCTCCCTCAGTCTGTTCGTATGAAGCTGTTCCATTGTGGATAAACAATGAAAGAGTGATTGGAGCCATGGCACTGGACCTGGGGTCTCCCACCTCCCAGATGGATGCCCTAACAAGAGGACTATAAAGTCATTCTCTCTCTCTTTCTCTCTGGCCTAATGGTTATTTAAGTATATATCCACAATGGAACAGTCACTGCACCAGGGAAATACTGCAGCTTTTCAAACACATATAGATACTGAAGCTTCCTGGTACAGTTTCGCAAAAATGCCTAAGAATTATGTCCCGTGGCTACCAGGTAGATAGCTTTTCTTATATAAGACATGTGAGACCATTTCATTCCAGCCCTAAAGCGATGGTCATACATACAGTAGAAGCTGGAAATCTTTGAAGGCCTTTCAATCTACAGGTCTCTTCTCTGGAGAGCATAAGGTATTCTAGAAGCACCATAGATCATGGCTTTCTCTACAAGAAAAACTGGAGGAGAACGGGAGAATTTTCCAGGATTCTAGACCTCTCCAAGAGTTAGAGGTTCATCAGGTGACTGGAATTTATCTCACCCCACCCCAAGGAGAGGCACACCCACACAAGGCTGCCAAGTCCTGCATCAGACAGGACAGAGCTGCTTGAGGCAGTCAAGCTGTGATGGGGATGGAATGGAACCATCTGAACTACAGATAGCATACAGCCATTATGCTGTATATCTAGCCATGCTGCAAGCAGCACAGAGATGCTTCAAGTTCCCAAGCTCTGTTTAGGACATTCAGCACCTCTCCTTCATCTACACTAGTCCTCCATACTTGGAAGCAGCAAGAAAGGAGATTAATTCACACAAACACAGAAAAAGGGGAGCTTTATGTGGGGGCCAGTTGAGCAATGAGCTTTGCTCCTTTCTGCCAGCATGATCTTCTATGAGCTATGAGGAAGAAGAGTAAGTCTGCCTCAAATGCAATTTTCATCCCTCGATGTAAGGACTATCAGCTCCCAGCTATGGAACATGCCAGCTAAATATATCAGAGGAAGCAGAGTGCAGTGCTTGGTGGTAAGACACTGACTAGCAGATTCAGTTTCAATTAACGTTTGAGTTTCAACTAACAACTCCGAAAGATACCAACAGTGTGGGGGAAAAATAATATGTGAGACAACAATATTCAAAGTAGACAAACGACAGAGAAATAATGTGCAGGCTGTTTGAGTTTTAAACAGACGCATGCAACACAAAATTGGTTTCCTTTTTATTATTTTAGTAGACAGAAACTGATGGGGAAAATATATAATTATATAAAATGATTCAGCTCCTTAAGAAAACATCAGGAAAATTTGAAAAGTTAAGTTGCCTTTGTTTTTTGTTTTTGCTTTTTATAACTGATACTGCAGCAACAGCCAGGGGGAGCTGCTCTACTGGTCAGAGGTTAAAGGCACTGACAGAAGGTCTAGGCACTTCTCCATTCACTCATCAGAGGCAAAATCTGACACCTGCTAATTAGAGGGGCTGAGTTAGCTTCCCTAGAATTCTAAAGCAATGGGATTTCCCACCAGTCATGAGCTGAGTTCATGGATGCAAGAGTGGGGATCTATTACAACTGGTATTTTTGGTACAAATGAGCGACACTTCAGATCTATTTTCCCTGGGGTGTTGGAGAAGGGGGGACAGATGGCTGGATAATTTATACCATTTGGCCTGCAGTTACATTAAAAAAAAGAAAGAAAGAGTGAGACAGAGACAGACGTGAGCTATATATTTTGGGGCAGAATATAGCGAATTTAAACATAAATCTATCCAAGCAATGCCACGAGTAGGTGTTACAAAATATTATAATGATGATTTCAGAGAGCTGGGACTGCGTGAAATCTTTGAGACAGAATAAGAATGAACAATCCTAACACTCTGCATTTATTGCACAAATATCCCCATCTGAAGATCTCAAAATGCTCCCATTACCATTAATCCATACTAACAGATGATAATACTTTTCACTTTTCCAGTCCCTTCCATTTTAGGATCTTAAAATGCTCTAGTATTAGTGAATTTATTCTCTCAGCAGCCCCAGAGAAGGAAACAAACAATTTGAGGTTTGGCCAGTATTCTCAGCAGCGGTCAGATTCTGGAGGTTTCAAATGAGACACTAATGTAGTTTTCAGAATTGCTAAGCACCTGTGATTTCAGTAGTAGACAATGGGAGCAGCGAGTGCTTGGTATTTCCAAAAATTGGGCTCAAAATGTCTTAAAATTAGACAACAAAAACTGGAAGTACCCAAAATTAAAGGCCACTTTGAAAATTTTGATCCCACTCACTTGCTCCAACTCATACAGTGAAGTCAGTGGTGGAGCAGACCTCGGTCCCTTGCTCTAACCACTAACTAACCCTCTCTCCTCTAATGGTATCCCTATAATAGTGAACATTAAGAAGGTCTCTGGAAAAGCCAGTGTAATGCAGTCAGACAGAGGAGTGAGAGATGCACAAAATCTAAAGCTGTAAATATTCAAGAGCCACCAGGCAAATAGTACAAAGTTGAATATTTAAGGTCGGCAGAGAGTAACTTTCGTTCAAAGGGGAAGGCCAACCTCAAAGCCCCATTATGGGGACTGAGTGTGTTTGTGTTCATCATATGTATAAATACAGTCAGGTCTGCCAGCCAAGTTTGTGGAACGTTTACAGTAGCTCTTATTAGATCCTGTCTGTATCGTTTCAACCTTTCTGGAGCTCTGCCAGTGTTTGTACAGTAAACATTCTCATTTACCAAAAGGAAAAAAAAATTAAAAAGTGAAGCATGACAGGATTTAATGTTTAGGCCCCACACAGGCAGCAGTGCAGCAATGGTTACCTAGCAACCAGCAGGAAGTGTGTCAGAATGAGAGGGACTCTACTTTATGCAGCTCAGGCCTTACGGGAGCAGCTAATATTACAGGGAGTTTTTTTCTCTTGACCAGGCAGATTGGCATGAAGTTCTGGCTGCAACAGCCAACTGAAGGCTTTTTCTTTTTTAAAGCTGGAATGGTAGAAAAAAGTGTTATGTTCTGAGATTGCACCGTGACTGCTATAAAATCTCAGCACTGTTTGATCAATTCAAATCCTGTTCTGTTTATGCAGAAAACCCTAATGCAACTTGGTGTGCGTCGGTAAAGAGGGTCAGAAACAGGAATCCTTAAGAATGATGAAAAACTTTAGAAGTGTTTGAAAATAGACGCTGAATATGTTGTTTTCACAATTCATACACCAGAAGAAAGACAGACACCTAGCTTTGTTCATTAGATATTGGGTGCTGGTGCACAAAAGATCTAAGGGCCAGATTTAGATCGCTCATTCAACTGTGTACATTCAGAGAAACTCCACTGATTTGAGTGGAGTAGCTCTCAATTTACAATGTTGGAATGGAGATCGGAATTAGGTTTTAAATATCAGTCATTTTTTACAGATCTAAAAAAAATCCAAAAGAAAAACAATACATGAGTTGGTGAGCACCTTAGATACATCTCCAGCACTGGAGGTTGTTATTCAGTGGACTTTTAATTTGTTTTCACAGCGCTTTGAACAAATTGAATTTGTTAATTAAAGCGGTAAAATGAAATGCTGAACATTATTGACTAGATGCTAATTACATTAGGAGAGATATCGGGGGAGGGAGGGGTCCTTGTTTTCAATAGCCAGCACAAATCATATTAAGAGAGACAAGCGATCGGTCTGAGACCAAACTCTGCAGGGAAAAAGCTGTTTACATGTTGTGATCTAATGTTTATCATTCATGATCTTCAATTGACAATACCAAAGGAAACACGATTACTGCAGCTCACTACTGTACCACTTTTCAAATTTATCCCTGGTTTCTAACATCCGCTTAGCAGAGGTCACCACCCAATTAAATGCAATGATGCACACTGCACTAATTGGGAAGGACATTATTTTAAAGCTGTCTTTGTGAAAATGTGGAGATTCACATTCCATTTCTGAAAAACCTTCCAGTCCCTCGCACTCTGGCTTTAGGACTATAAAATGTAACACCAGTGAGTCAGGCCAGAAAAGTTCATTTATTGTCTTCTTCCTCTCGTCGTATGAAACTGGAAAGTGTTAGCAACCCCTTTTCATCATTAGTCTTATCCAGGGGAAAGACGAGTCAGCCAGTTTAATGTACTTCGAAACCCTTACACTGTCAACACCAGTTATACAAATTCTGCCACTGGAATCTAAGGCCTGGCCTACACTGGGAGAAGGGGAGGGGAGATCAATCCTGAATAACGTAGCTGAAGTCGACGTACTTAGATTTACTTACCGTGGTGTCTTCACTGCAGTAAGTCGATGGCTGACGCTCTCCCATCGACTACGCTTGTGCCTCTCGCCCTGGTGGAGTACTGGAGTCGACGGGAGAGCGCTTGGCGGTCGATTTATCATGTCTAGACTAGAGGAAGAAGGGGCCGTTTTTAGATAGTCACTTTTCTTTCTCTTCATCATAAACTTATCATGTTCTATTTTTGAGCACCGACAGGATGATCAGTGCTGTACAGAACCAAAGGAGATTGGGGACAGGAACTTGGAGTTTGCAATCTAAGAGGAATTAAGACTCTGCTGCCCATAAATGCATTGTAAACAACACACAACATTCCATTAAACTAAAAAGAAACAAAGAGCAGTTGTAATACAGAGAATTACTTTTGAAGCTCATTCAGAGGGGGGGAATACATGCCTTTCCTACTCAGGATCCCCAGCCAACAGGTGGAAATAAAATGATAAAGGCTGATAAATGCAAATGAAATAAATCAAAGCAACAATTTCAGTGTCTAAGAAATAGGAAGCACGCTCGAAAAATTAAACAACCATCAGTAACACCACAATCAGCTGTAAAAGAATATATTACAACCTGCATCAGTTTAAGCACCAAGAACAACACAGCCCCAAACGTACAAAGTGATAAATTAAAGGTTTTCAGCTCCCTGGCTTGTTGAAAGTACCTTAATAGGGACTGTAGTGAAAACAAACAAATACTCTTTCAGTGAGTTGAAAAGAGCACATGCTTTGTCATCCTTTCTAATCTCTATAAAGTGACTGGTCTAAACAGCATATTTGTTTTTATAGTCTTTTGGTGAGTTGAGCACCTAGGTGCACAGCCAGGTTACACTGCTCACACTGCTAAGGCAAACATTTCCTCATGTGAGTAACCTTATGCATGCAAGTAGTCTCATTGAACTCACATGCATAAGTGCTTGGAGGTTTGATGCTTCACATACAATAGCCACTTGTAATCATCATAAGTACACAGAATAATTTTTAAAAATGTATTTTGAGTTGTAAAAATAATCATTTGGAGACTGATGCTGCCACCCTCACCCCTGTAGTAATGCCATTCCATTATTTGATTCAATGTTGGTCCAAAATCGATCTGGAACACCAATGCAATAACAGCTAAACGTTCCTTTTACAAGTACCCTTTCATCATTATTTTCCACATCAGCTTTTATGCCAGAGATTGACCCCAAATCCACAAATATATATAGCGACAGGAAGGAAATATGTACCTAAAAATAAGCCTATCTAATTATCTCTCTCTGAGGTAAATGTATCCTCCCATACAGCCTCCCCTCTGCTTGATCTTATCCCTTGCTGTGATTTATCTAATTTAGACTGTCCATAAGACAAAGATTTGTGGTTTTTAGTTGTCTCCTACACACCAAAGGCATTTTGCTCAGTCATTTGGGAAAGGGATGGGGATAGGTGTTGGATGGGGTTGTTTATTGGCATGGGCAAACTATAAATTAGGAGTACCTAATTATAGAATCATAGAATCGTAGGACTGGCAGGGACCTTGAGAGGTCATCTAGTCCAGTCCCCTGCACTCATGGAAAGACTAAGTATTATCTAGACCATCCCTGACAAGTGTTTGTCTATCCCACGCTTAAAAATCTCCAGTGATAGAGATTCCACAGCCTCCTTAGGCAATGTATTCCAGTGCTTAACCACCCTGACAGTTAGGAAAATTTTCCTAATGTCCAACCTAAACTTCCCTTGCCACAATTTAAGCTCATTGCTCCTTGTCCCATCCTCAGAGATTAAAGAGAACATTTTTCTCCCTCCTCCTTTTAACATCTTTTATGTGCTTGAAAATTGTTGTGTCCCCTCTCAGTCTTCTCCAGACTAAACAAACCCAGTTTTTCCAATATTCCCTCATAGGCTATGTTTTCAAAACCTTTAATCATTTTTGTTGCTCTTCTCTGGACTTTCCCCAATTAGTCCACATCTTTCTTGAAATATAGTGGCCAGAACTGGACACAATACTCCAGTGGAGACCTAATCAGCATGGAGTAGAGCAGAAGAATTACATCTTGTGTCTTGCTTACAACACTCCTGCTAATACACCCCAGAATTATGGTTGGCTTCTTGCAACGGTGTTACACTGTTGACTCATATTTAGCTTGTGATCCACTATGACCCCCAAATCCCTTTCTGTAGTACTCCTTCCTAGGCAGTCATTTCCCATTTTGTACGTGTGCAACTGATTGATCCTTCCTAAATGGAGTACTTTGCATTTGTCCTTATTGGATGTCATCCTATTTACTTCAGACCATTTCTCCAGTTTGTCCAGATCATTTGGAATTTTAATTGTATCCTCCAAAGCACTTGCGACCACTCCCAGCTTGGTATCATCTGCAAACTTCATAAGTGTACTGTCTATGACATTTTCTAAATCATTGATAAGATACTGAACAGAACCAGACCCAGAACTGATCTCTGCAGGACCCCACTTGATATATCCTTCCAGCATGATTGTGAATCACTGATAACTACTCTCTGGGAACAGTTTTCCAAACATTTATGCACCCACCATATCGTAACTCCATCTAGGTTGTATTTCCCTAGGTTGTTTATGAGAAGGTCATGTCAGAAAGTATCAAAAGCCTTACTAAAGTCAAGATATATCAAATCTACCACTTCCCCCATCTACAAGGCTTGTTACCCTGCCGAAGAGAGCTATTGGGTTAGTTTGACATGATCTGTTCTTGACAAATCCATGTTGACTGTTACTTATCATCTTATTATCTTCTAGGTTTTTGCAAACTGATTGATTAATTATTTGCTGCATTATCTTTCCAGGTACTTAAATTAAGCTGACTGGTCTGTAATTCCCCTGGTTGTCTTTATTTCCCTTTTTATCAATTGGCACTATATTTGCCCTTTTCCAGTCCTCTGGAATCTCTCCCATCCTCCATGACTTTTTGAAGATAATCGCTAAAGGCTCAGATATCTCCTCAGTCAGCTCCTTGAGTATTCTAGGATGTATTTCATTAGCTCGTGATGACCTGAAGACATCTAACTTGTCTATGTAATTTTTAACTTGTTCTTTACCTATTTTAGCCTCTGTTCCTATCTCATTTTCACTGGCATTCACTACGTTCATTCAATCACTATTAATCATTTTGGTGAAATTATAATTATATGGAGAGAAGCAGTCACGTGGTTTACTCTGATTATTTTATTACTGTGCATTTTAAGCGTTGGAAAGGGCAGCCCTGGTTTAGCATTGGTGCTTCTAGTGTACACATATTCATCTTACCCAAAACTACCTTGTCTGAAAACCCTTGTTATTTCAAATTGGGTTATGATAACCAAGATTCATCATTGAACATTTACAATAACAAATCCTTAACCTCATTTTTCTAGTTAAATATCACACTTCCCATTCCTGTCTGGTAAATGTGATTCTGCTTATGTGTAACTAACTACATTAATATCCTGCCATCCGTAGTGGTTCTTCTGTAACGACACTGACCTGCTTCTGCTCTGTTGGTAGCTTTACTCTTCACGATTGCATAAAGCAGTGTTTTAGAATCTACCTTACCATAACAGATTATACACAACAGTTGGTACTATGCATTGGCCTGCTCCCTTTGAAGTCACTGATTTAAATGGGCACAGAACCATACCCTAAATTAACATTATCGACCTACAGCAAAATGATAGAACAGCATAGAACATTTGGAAATGGAAAAGGCTGTATCCATGGAATCATCTCCAATCCCTCAAAGACAGAAAATAAGGGTAGTATTTAAGTTAATAATGCAAGTTATTTGCAGTTCCAAATGTTATATAAACTTTGCAAATGACAAAGTGATGCTTAAACTAGATTTAATGATCAAGGTCAAGGTAATGTAACAAATGAAGAATTAATAAACTATAGTATAATGCAGATAAGGAAAGGTTATTACAAATAATGCTTTTCCAGTGTGCGCACACACATACAAAATGCAGGACTGTGGCTTAATGAAACAATTTAGCCCTATGTTTGGTTGAAAGAAATAATAAATTCACCACAGCTAGTAAGTGACATTCAGAAGGATTGGACATCTGCTTTGGAACCTGCTTGATATAGTGAGAATACAGTTTAATGCTGGCATACAAGCAAGTCTAAGTGTACAGGACCTAATTAAAGGAGATGTGCTTTGAAAACAGACCTTAAAGTAATGGTTAACTTCTCTGTAAGAGATCTTGATAGTAGATTAGAAAGAATGTAGAACATAAGTCTAAGACTGTGATAAGATAATGCCATTGTCTGGCAGCCAACACTGGTAAAAGTACGTTTATGTTCAAAGCAACCTTATAAAAACTAAAGCTGTAGTAGCTCTTGAAAGGCCATGAAGATGATCCTGCTCGTGAGAGCTGGGTATTTATTTTTCAATTCCTAACTGTGAGCTTATTTGACAAGCTCTCAGCATATTTTTAGGAGTGAAAACCCAATGAAGCAGGAATATCAAATATAAACTCACTCCACCTGACACTCAGCTCAAATATAAACCTCACTCCACTCAGTATCCTTCCCACAATGATCCGCACAAGTATGAACCTGAGTAGATGATCTATAAAACATAGACTAAGATAGTTTGGGTAAATCCCATTAGGTACAGTGGAGTTACTCCTGATTTATAATTAATGTATCCATTTAGGGTTTCTTATTGACACCTCCCAAACATTTTTTTAAAAAGACAATGGTTTAAATGAACTTCTCGTGACTGAGCCAGTCTCTGTCAGACTGCATCTCCTGCCAGCATTGTCTAGTTTTCTTCCTATTTCTGTCACAGGTTGTTCAAAAATGATGGTGATCTGTGAGGTGGCAGAGGACACTTTATTGGTGTAGATACTCTAGCACTGGTCAGGAATGGTTGTAGCATTTCACTAAGTCTTCTACTTCTTGGCCAGGTGGAGTTGTCTCCAGTGCTATGAACGTCCTTTGCTGAGAGGGAAAGGGAGCTAGATGGAATATCACGGCCTCAGTTTCACAGTTTGAAAGCTGATGGAGGCCTTGACAACATAACTTCCTTACGGTCCTGAGGCTGCTCTGCGCCTGCCTCTGTGGCTGCTGCCCCCTGCTTGGCAGGAGGGAGAGAGAAAGTGACAGAAGCTTGCATCTGCCCTATATAATCGGAACACTTAATAGAAACATTTATAGCTTTTGATGTAGAATTAAAATGTAGTGACTACAGTTTTTATTGGATTGTTTGCAAACTGTGTCAGAATGAAAGAGTGAAAATATTCACATATCTAATTTGATAGATAAGGAGCCAAGAAGAGCACAAAAAGGAAATGATAAATTCAAAGAAAATACTTTTGGAGAGGAGCTAGAGGTGGAGAAGAAGAGTTGACCAGCTCGAATGGGTTAAGAGAAGAGCCACAAGAATGACTAACAGACTGGAAAGTATGCCTTGTGTTGATGGACACAAGGAGTCATTTGGAACCGTGACTTTTTAAGCCACACTTTATACATTTCTTTTAAGTGAACAGTCCTGGAGTTCATTGTTGAAATCTCACCTTCAATAAATGAATGATGCTAGATTTAACCATGATGGGTGAAACTGTGGTACATATTTCTCAATGGCACCAAATGCAGCACAAACTCGGTCTAGTGCTGGGCACAGGACAGGTGCTTCTCTACACTCTGCTGTGTGGTAAAGAGTAATGTTCCATACAGGATCTTTATACAGGATGGCAGGAGGGATGTGTGGGCAACCTATTGGAGTGAAAGACATGAATCCCTATTCACAGTATGGGATCCATTGGCCCAAAAGACTGACTGGGTGGATGACCTGTGTGCTGCCTATGGATGAAAGTAATTCCATCCTCCTCGCACCTGTATAAGTCTTCTGCATAAAGCCTGAGTAGGGTTACCAACTTTCTGATTGGGCTCTCGCTGGGGGTGTGTGCTCTGGGGTGGGGCCGAAGATAAGCGGCTTGGGGTGCAGGAAGGGGCTCCAGGCTAGGGGGTGGGACCAAGGGGTATGGAATGTGGCAGGGGGCTCCAGGCTGGGGCATGGGGTTGGGGTGTGGGGGAGTGTGTGGGCTCTGAGAGGGAGTTTGGGTTCCCAAATCAATGGGAGTTGCAGAGCCGGCACTCGGGGCAGGGGTAATGCACGGAGCTCCCTGGCTGCCCCTGCACCTAGGGTTCACAGAGACATGCCTGGTGCTTTCAGGAGCTGTGTGGAGCCAGGCCCCACAGTGCCGCTGACAGCCTTTTAATGACCAGTCAGCAGTGCTGATCAGAGTCACCAGGGTCCCTTTTCGACCAGGCATTCCGGTCGAAAACCGGACACCTGGCAACCCTAAGCCTGAGCACAGCCAGCAAGAGTGGGTTGTGAATTTCACTCAAAGGAAGTACAGTACAATTTGTTGCTTGTTTTTGTTTTTTTTTTTTTTTTTTTTCTGGTGTAAATAGGTCTTAGATGAAGATAATAGAGCTATCTTTTACAAACAATTTAAGATTTGGTAAATATCGTGATGTATCCATTTCTCTCTCTGACTTTTCTTGGGCCTGAATAGCTTAATTTATGTTTTGATTTTAACAAGAGAAAATAATTGACTCAGAGATAGTTACCCATCTTCATGCTTCTCACAGAAAATCATCATTATTTGAAACCTCCAAATGGCAGGAAGTTATTGCATAGTCGGGATCAAGCTGTGCCATTAGAGCATGGGGGGAAGGGGAGAAAAGAGAGTACAGCTGCAGATACCAAGCCTCTGCAGCTGACTACCTTTGTCAAGCAGTTTGAAGGGGCTGTGAATAGAGCTGTGTGAATAATCACTGTTTCAGTTTGCTGGCAGATCTATACATACATATATATGTATATATATATATATGTATCTCCTTTCAGATTGACCCAAAACTAACTTTTTTTTGTTTTCTTAAAAATAAAAACAAAAAACCTGATGAAAAATCATTTTGGGTCTACCAAAACAATTTGTTTCCATTTGGGGCATTTTTAACCACTTTTTAAATAAAAGAAAAGGAAATTAGGAAACAGAAGTCTAGATTAGCAAGAGAAGTTAGGCATGAGTCACAAAATAAAAGAGGAGGTGGTGCCCCCTCTCCCTTATGCCCTATGGCCCAGCGGTTAGTACAATCACACAGGATCTGGGACACCTACGTCCAAGTCCCTCCTCTGCCTGATGTGGAACATGGCTCTGAACCCAGGAGACTGCCCTCACCATAAAGTTATAAGGTGTTCTGGGGTGGGTCTTGCCTGCTGAAGCTGTTCCACTTTGCATGAAAAGCTTAAATATTCATTACAGCCTATTAGTTAGGGCACTCACCTGGGTTGCAGTCACTGATCTAATAAGTCTTTTAAGTATTTCATGCACAGTGGAACAGATTCAACAGGAGAGCCCCACAGTCTAATGGTTAGAGCACTCTCCTGCGATACCGAGGCCTAGTTTCAAATCTCTGTTCCACATGAGGCAGTGGAGGGACTTGAACATGAATCCCAGAGGAGTGTTCCAAACATTGGCCTATAAGGCATAAGGGGACCAGCACCACCTCCTCCTCCTCCATTTTGTGAATGGCACTGAAGTCCCCTTCTGAATCTGTTTCCTCCCTCACGCATTTATTCTCTTTTTTCCCCCAGCTAAAACTATGTGGCACCTTTGATACAAATTCGTGAATAGTTTCAGGCCAAAGGAAACTGCATTTTTCAGCAAAAAAACTCTACAGAAAATCTCATGCAACTCTAGTTTTGAAGCCAGCGCCTTGCTGCTTCTGAAATAGCTAGCATCCCAGAGATTGCTTGTAAGGAGTAGCCCTGCACCCAAATGTTCAGGTACTGCCATTGTACCAGGCTTCTGCTGGGAGGGGATGACCACAGTACCATTCCCCATTTTGGCATCTCTGTGAGGGCTAAGATCAATCTGTGTTTTGTACTGTGAAGCAGCAGCATTAACTTCAAGAGCAGGGGCTCTGCAAGTGGTGATAAAAAGTGAGTAGCACCCATCCTACCATCCCAAATGTGTCATAACTGTTTGATCCCCAACTTGTAATAATTCCTGAGAGTGGTCTAAGGATGTGAAGATGCTGACTGCATCTCCTCCAAAAAAGGTTAGGCCACAACAAAAGGCAACAAACTCAAATGCGAAATATGACTGAAAAAGTCTGAACCTTAAGTGCCTGAACAGCATAATGAATGTAGCAACTGCAACAATTTGCTTCCTCTGAGACCTTCAGGAAAATGCACTTGATGGTCTGTCACTGAGTTCCTTCAGTTATCAATGAAGTATAGCCCACTTCACTGATAACTGAAGAGTTTACCATGACTGATGGGGCTCCTCACAGTAGAATCAGAATCAAATCAGAATGGAGAAAAGGTGATCCCCAGGTTTAGGGGCAGTCAAATTTACAGCACAAGGAAGCTACTTGGATTAAACCTAGCAAATATATACATTTAATACAGCTACCTACACAGAACAAAAACAAAAGTCCATTTCTATTAACCCCAAAACCAGGATTGTAAGGTTAAAGCTCTGTTCTTAATTATTTTTCTGCAAGTTCAGCATGATATGTGCGCCCACCCCAATTCTAGGGATATCCTACAATACAGCAGATGACACTATAAACTCACCGTTCAATAGGCTGGGCTAGCGCCTGTAATAACTGTGGCATCTTCTGATACATAGAACACCACTGAATCACTAATGTGCAGCCCATTGCATCACAACTGGGTAATTTAAAGGGGGAGACTGAACTTTGAATTTCTTTGCTTTGCCATTCACTTGCTATGGGGTCTAAAATGCCTTCAGAGCTGATATTATGTCAGTGCATTCATTACAGTTTAGCTGAGGTCTGTGTATTGTTCTTAATATATATTCAGAGTAAACTCTAATAGCACCTTTGGAGCTGTTACACTGTATGCTGTAAATGGTTATTAACAATAGTGTTCATTCAATTGCATGTAATGGATTCATAATAGCAAAAGTATAGTGAAAATCTTATACTGTATTATGAAAAGTAGTTACTATGTAAAAGCAGCTTTTTAATCCTCAATACTCTAACTTTTTAAATTATTTTTTAAATATCAGTAGGTCCTGGTTCAGTAGCTTGTAAAATTATACAAACCAAAGCAGCCTTTAAGTCAAAGGAGCACAAAGTGTGTGTGCAAAGCTGGAGAATTTCCATGGGCCTGAGCATTCCCACAGATCTTCACATGCTGGGGAAGTGGAGCCCTCTGTGCTCAGATCTCCCCCAGGCCACTGGGACTGGGGGAGACAGTCTTCTCCATGGCACACTCCCCTCTCTGATCCCCTTCTTGGGACTCTGCATGGAGTGTCTTTTACAAGCTGTGGTCCACACATGGGGAGTGATGGGCCAGGCGAGTGTCAGAGGGGAAGTGACAAGCGTGAACATTTATATCGCTTTCCTCTCCAAACCCCCAAAATAGGTAATATATTCCCAGGCTGTATTACCTTTTGCATGGCACTCCTCACACTGGTTAATACCTCTTAAAAGCTGGGTCCAGAGGCAGCCACCTGTACAGAATTAACTGGCAGCACAGCTTTCTTGGAGTTTTGCTGCACAGGAGGCAGCATGAAGCTAGAGCCTCAGGACCTCTGTATAAATCTGGGAGGCCAAACCCTCACCCTTCATGAGCACTCTTCCATTCCGGGACAAACCCTGACCCCAAGATGGGAGAATTTGGGGGAGACTTCACGAGGGGAAAACCTGCAGTTTGCCAGCCCTAGGGTGCCCTCCCCACAGTGTTGCTGTGGGAGGTGATGATTCTTTTCCCCGTCGCCATATTTCTTTCATTCCATATTTTAAAAAATGTAAATGTATCCAGTGTAGCACACAGTGAGGCCCCTCCACTGCTGGTGTCCAAGTCCAGCCCCTTCTGGAGCTGAACACATGGAATAACCCTCACTGACCCTAACAGATGCTCCCTGATCAACAATTCAGAGCAAGGTATGGGGGAAGGAGGAACACTACTCAGGCCTTGCTAACAGGGTAACAGGAAAACATTCCCCCTTCTCTCACTCACTCTCTCTCTCTCTCTCTCTCACACACACCTTTTTGTTTATTTATTTATTTTAATAAGTTAAAAAAATCTTGGGGGCCTAAGAGGATCTAAATCCAAAGTTAAGAAAGTGTCAGCAATGGAAATGCTCACTGATCCAAGTGAATACTGACCAGCTGTTGCCACTGTAATGAAGCAGTCAGGGTTTCTGGAGCTGTAGTCCTATATTTATCTGTATGTATATTTGTATTGAGGAGGGTGCATTTATCGTGGCCTTTAATCAATGACTCAGGGAGATATTTATGGGGCCAAAATAATATGAGATCCAGGCTTCTCACAGCACTTCAGGTGCTGGATGGCAATACCATGAGCATGCCAGAGCTGTCGTTATTGTAGAAATGGATCCCTGAGACACTCAGAAATTCCATGGAAAATTTAAACATTGATACAACTTCAACTTCAGTTGGGATTCTGTGAATACCACCAGTTTAGCATCTAGTCCGTTCTCTGCATAACCCAAATGCAGTGCCCTTGTTTCCAGGACAAAAATCTACAGATGCTTGAGATATCAGGCATCCAAAATGTCGCCAACAAAACAAGTTTTCACCGCAAATCTGTGCAGATTGTCTTATAAAGTGTGGGGTGTCTAACTGTTTTGCCAGTAAAGTCACCAGGAGAGAAATATATTTTAAAAGGACTGGTTTGCTAAGCCAGTTTCAGAAGCTAAGCCAGGCATACAATAAAATCCATCCTCAGTTGTTTACCACAGATGAATAATCCACTTGAATAGCTGAGTTCTTTATGGTCGGTAGTGAAGAACAAATGTTGGTCTCTATTTTATTACTTTTTATTTTTTATTGGGTTGTTCAAAGATGCTGTAATCACAGTGACATAAACCATGCTCTAATTTACCTGTATTTTATGAGTGTCGTTTTTGTGTTTACACTAAAGGTCAATGCTTTATGTTTCCCTGACAATGGTGTTCAGTAAAACATTACAAGTTTCTAAATTTTGGAAAAACATAAATCCTAGAAAATTGTAGCGCAAGCGCATTTATTTTGGTCTGCATGCTACAGAACTATTTCCACGTATTTGATGTGTGTGTAACTGCTTAATGCAATTAGCTGAATGCTAATGGTGCATATTTTATATCATTGTAAATTAAAAGCTAGTATGTTAACCCACAGATCCCATCTTTTCAAGGTGAGAACTTGCTTCTTACAAATGAATTATTAGAGCTACAACAGAATAGCAGCTCTGCATCTTGTATCTTTCCTAACAATATTTTTATGTCACTTTTAAAATATACCATGCTTTTCTTCTCTCGCTATAAATAACTGAAGATATACATTTCCAGTTCATAGTAAAATAAGCCTTCAACTAAATGTCACAGAGCACAAACAATTGTTCTTTCAAATCTGATTGACAATGTTTACTTCTATATTATAACTATCAAAATCCTTTTGTTCGTAGGAATGAAATGCAAAGCCTAATATATCCAGAGGTTCACCACTATTAGCAGCAGATAAAACCAGCTTTGCTTCAGATAGCAGCTGATTAAAAAATGGTGTTAAAGTGCAATTAGCAAAATTGTACCCAAGCACAAAAGCTATTGTACTGCAGAAATATTTAAAAACATCGTGGAGGGGAAAAAGATTTAAAAGAAAAATCCCAATGTCAGAATGAATTCTCTGATCTGTGGGGTACATTAATCTATACTGAAAACAAAGTCATTTCTTCTGGCTACATAGTTTGTATTTATGTTTAACTATGTTCTGAGTGGTGCCAATTATCAATGTGTTAGTCACAGACTTGATTATCTCCCTGATTTTAGAGAGTCCTGTCCCATTGATAAGAATCTCTGGTATACAGTCTGTATCACACAATGCTGTTCCATCGCCTGATATTGAGTTAAAAAGACCATAAATCCTGCTTGGCAACCTGGTCTGCTGGAATAATGGAGAGTGCTTGGCAGCAGTGGCTGAGCTGTAATTCAAGCTCATCTCCTCAGACAACTGGAGAGGGACACACATGGCCGCAGAACTCATTTCAGAGTCTGAAAGCCATTAAACATCTTTTGCTGGCTTCCACACGAAGGAGTGTGGTGCCAGAACCTCAGTGCCAAGGGACACCCAAAGGGAAGGCATATGGTCTGCTTTTACTTGTGCTGAAGAGTTCATTCTTGTTATTTAAAGAAATTCTTTCTTTACAAACAACCTGCTTGTTTTAGAGGAGAGATATTGATTTATAATTAAAATTAATGCACACTGTGGAGTAGATTATAGTTTACAGGCACAGCCTCCGCAGAAAGGATGTGATGGGGGAAGGAGGAGGGGGAATATGCAGCAGTACCTAGCAGGGATTCCAGCTGATTTTATCCAAATTCCTCCTGGAAGCTCCCAGGGAGCAGCTTGGAAGGGTTAAGTATGTGCTCCCCATCCAGGAACAGCTAGCTCAACTGGCCAGTGTGAAGGGTGGTCAGGCCAATAGCCATGGCTGGGACCTCACTAATTTTGGGGTGGGTAGTACAACCTGTGGTGCTAGGCAAACACAGGGATTGTGCTCTCTGGCAGGGACAAGAGCTGTGAAAAGGCAATCTGCACCCAGTCCTATCTCTCCCTTGTATGATCTACTCCTGTATCAACAGTCCCATTTTTGAACAGATAATTGAAGTCCACAAAACACTTGATTATAGTTCATATATGCTGTTTGTAGCCACACTGATTTCTAGAGCAGCAGTGCAATGTGCTATAAACAGGACGCAAACCTAGCATTGATTCAATGTGGTGGGTAAAGCGAGAACTTCCAGTAAGCACTGTTCTCACACACTGTGGGAAGGGAGATGGGTTTTAGCTGCTGTCTGATTCACAGATTGGCCTAGGCATCAATAGCAGACATAGCCAAGCAGCAGAAGTTGGGGGACAGAAACAGTAGATACTAAGAAGCAGATAAAATCAGAGGAAAGAAATTGCAGAGGTGGTAGAATGCTTTGCAGCTTCTCGACAAACGTATTTATTGAGCGCAAATTAGTGGAGATGGCACAGTGTCAGTGGACTAAGGCTCTAGTCTTTTAGATCCCGTACTCCTTATGACTCACTCAAAATCTTGGCACCATTGGTTAAATCAATACTTCATCCTTGACTCAAGCAGTGGGTTTTGACAATTTCACTGTGCTGGCGTTTCTCCTGGAACGAAAGATGAGGAAAAAAACAACCAAGGTCCACAAAATCCTCAGTGGTTTCCATAGAAGAAACACACTGAAGAATCAGCTACCTGCTTGCTGATATCAATATCAGGAAAGCCAGCAGCTCATAGGCTCTGCTCTCAGTGGTAGGTGACACTGAAGTCAGTAATGAATGTGGAAAAATAAGGACAATTCAACAAGCCAAAGGTACATTTGGAGCAAAAATGGAAAATAATTCTGTTCTCTGTTGTGACATGTGAGTTCATTTTTAAATAGGTGCATTTACAGTTTTATAAGGATCTCAGAGGTTTTTTGTGACCCAGCTCCAAATAGGATGACACTGAAATGAAAAAAAGGAACACTGTTCTCTATTTAGGCATGAGCTTTGTGATCAAATGACTGTATAACTGCAAACTACAGTGTCATAAAGTTAAAAGCTTGCTCAGGTACCAGAGAGCAGGCACAACTCAACCTGCCAGAGTAAACATTCACAAATGAAGGGCTAATTAATCCATTAAAACACAGGCTACAACAAAGGCATGAAACAGTACATAGAAACATCATTTGTATAACTCATCTCAGGGTCTATAATTATACCTAGGCTCACTTTGTATGGCTACTCTTTCGGAAGCCCGCAGTGTCTTTCATCTTACATAAAGGACCAACTCTTTAGCCAACTCACCTACCAGAAAGTGACCTTCTGTAACGTGCCCCCGTTACGAACTGTGTACTGCACCATACTGTACATTTATAATAATCTGACTACGTGAAACATCAGACATGTTGTTCAAATGGCATCCTGCATTCTCCACTTATATGTAATCAGACAGAAGAGATGTACACATCCTCCGCAACTGCACTCCTGCCAATACATTGCATGACAAAGCAGCATGCAAAGCTATTCATGCTAAAAGTGGAGAAGAATCCAGTCAAGTTTCCCACACACCCCTTACAGGAATTGCTGTTAATTCAAACATTATTCGTAACATGAAGGTAAAGAAGAAGCTTTTAAAATCCACATAAAAATGGGAAAGACCATTTGTCCCTTGAGACTATGGCAGCATTGTCACTTTCCCCCTTGGTCAGCCCAGAGCTGAGCTGCTCCTTTTTGAATATATTAGCCCCATGTCCGGCAGAGGCAAGGGGGCATAGCTTCCTGCATCCACAGCATCTCCTTAACCCTCATCTTACCAGTGAGGGGCTGATACGCCAACATTGCCAATCCTGTATGTTTATGGCATATGTTTTACAACCAAAATAGAAATTTGGGCCAGAATTTTTAAGGAGCCTAAGTGAGTTCAATGAAATGCAATGGGAGTTGGGCATGTAATTCTGTGAAAATCCCACCCTCGGTATATTAAATGGCAGATGTAGAGAGAGATTTTCAAGGGCACAAATGAGAGTTAGGCACCCAACTCACCTTGGCTTTTAATTGGAATTAGTCTCAAATTTCCATTTATACCTTTGAAAATTTCCATGCTAGGTCCAATCCTGCAAAGATTTACACATATTTAGGTTTAAGTACATGAATGATCCCATTGCCTGCATTGAGATTACTGATGCATGCAAAGTTAACCCACACACCTCCTGGGTGTGGTGTTCTGTCCCATCTAATGGCACCGAGACCACTTAGAAAGAGAGATAAAATGAGTCTGCCCTACAGTCTTAGCTAACAGCCAGCTGACTTTTAGCTCATGCTGTAAAAGCTCATACACTAAGCTCCAGAGGTCCCCAGTTTGGAGGGTCATCCACCCACCGATGACCAGGATCTGTCAGCATTACAAGTGGGGTCTCGTCTGGGATTTCAACTGGGAAGTCTCTGAAGCTTGGGATGTGCTTCCTCAGTTAGGGGAAGTATGTAACCCACACACGTCCGGGGTGTGTTGTTCTGTCCCATCTACTGGCACCAAGACCACTTAGAGAGAGTTAAACGAGTCTGCTCTACAGCCTTAGCTAACAGCTTATAGCTCATGCTATAAAGGCTCATGCACTAAGCTGCAGAGGTCCCCCATTTGATCCTACCTGCTGACAACCAGGGTCTGTCGGCGTTACACATGCATCAGTTTTTGCAGGCTAAGAGTCTTAATCAGAAAAAGGCCATGAAGAAGGATGGTTAGGTTGTTAGCCTAGGATTTGGGAGATCTGGATTCAAGTCCCTACTATGGCATAGACCTCCTGTGTGACCTTAGGTGAATTGCTTGGAAAACTGAAACACAGAGAGGTTACCTGTACAATAGGAAAATAGTACTTCCCTACCTCACAGGGGTGTTTTACAGATAAATGTCTGAAAGATTTTAAGGTGCTTGGATAATATGGTAATGGGGGCCATAGATGTACCTAGGATAAATAAAAAGAGGAATAAAAAAATCTGCATATGTCCAAAATGGCTGAGATTTTTAACTGTTCAATCCTAACGTTTAGTGAAAATAACCTTTTTATTTTTTGCATTTCTCTCTTTTTTTTTTTTGAGACAGAAATAGCCTATATTTAATCATGTTAGTGTGACACACTGCCAAAGTGTGAATCATGTTCTCCAGTAATTGGATGACAGCCTACAACTGCTACCGGCTAATGAAGTTACTTCTTTAGCTCAAGCAAAAGGAGTCTAATTTCAGCGCTGAAGATCAAGCATTCAAACTCCATTGAAAACACAAGGTAAAGAGGTTGTTACATTAGCATTTAATGTATCCCAATTATATTTTCAAGTTTACACTCCAATGAAGTGAGAGGTGGGATATTTGCATTATGGTGCCTGTTGTCATAAACAGATAGTCTCTTTTACCTATAAAGGGTTAACAAACAGGGAACCAAAAACACCTGACCAGAGGACCAATCAGGAAACAAGATACTTTCAAATCTCAGTGGAGGGAAGCCTTTGTTTGTGTTTTTTGGGTTTTGCTTTGTTCTCTCTGGGTCCTGAAAGAGACTAGACGTGCAACCAGGTTTCTTGCCAATCTCCCTGCTACAGTCTCTTATATATTCGGAATAGTGAGTATTAAGTAGGAAAGGCAGTTATAATCTTTTGATTGTTTTCTGTATTTGCAAATGTGTAGTTTGCTGGAAGTATTTTAAATTGTATTTTGCTGGGGGGAGGCTTCTTTCTAGTGTCTATAAGCTGAAAGACCCTGTAACTTTTACCATCTAAATTACAGAGACAACTTTTACTTTTTTTCTTTCTTTTTATTAAAAGTTTTGCTTTTTAAGACCTGTTTGATTTATTCCCCTTGTTGAGGCTCAAGGGAATTGAGTCTGTACTTACAGGGAATTGGTGAGAGAAGAGGGGGGAAACAAACCTGATTTCTCTGTGTTGTGATTCAAGGAGTTGAATCACAGTGATCTCCTACTGTACCCAGGGTGGGAAAGATCTGGGAGGAAGAAAGGAGAAAGGGAGGAAATGGTTTATTCCCCTTTGTTGTAAGACTCAAGGAATTTGGGTCTTGGGGTCCCCAGGGAAGGTTTTTGGGGGGACCAGAGTGCCCCAAAACACTATAATTTTTTGGGTGGTGGCAGCTTATCAGATCTAAGCTGGTAATTAAGCTTAGAGGAATTCATGCTGGTACCCCAACTTTTGGACTCTAAAGTTCAGATTGGGGATAGAATACCATGACTCCTGTGTCTTCATAATGGAAAATATAGAAACCTTAAAAAATGAAAAACTGGAATGTGCAGATTATTGCAGCAAAAAGTGTGCAATCCAGACATTTTTCCTGGATGTTCAGAGAGAGGCTTTGATATGTCTGTATTAATGAGCCATTTACTGTCTCCCTCATGAAAAGCCTGAAAGCAGCCATACAAAGCCCAGCAACAGCCTGAAAGCAGTCACTGCCTTGTCCAAGAACGCTGCTCAGCATAGCCAGGAAGAAAATACAGTGATGTAACCAAGTGGGTGTGTCTTCATAAGGCTCCGCTAAAATCTTCCCTGATGCTCTCTGAACTAACATTTTAATTGCTTCAGATGTTTTTATTTGGAGGAAACAAAATACCAACCAAGCTAGAACACTAATCTTCAGCAGGAAACTATGTTTCAAGTTTAAAGCTCACTATTTTTGCTATCGTTGTGTCTAAAAAATAAACTAACCACTGGTTTTGAAAAACAATAATTAAAAATGCATTTTTCCCTACTGTCCCATAATTACAAACAGTTGAAAGGATTTTGCTTAAAGAAAGGGATTAGCACTTTCTGGAAAAGACCATATGGAATGTGTCAGTCCTAAATTTCCAGGAATTACAGTGGCAATTGTTTGACACTTTAGGCTACAATTCAGTGGAGTCTCCCTCTATGGAGGAAGAATGCCTAATTGCTCGCTTAATTTTAATTACGTGTTTAAGTCCGACTGAAGTCAATGAGATTTAACTTCTGAATAGGGAAGGATTTATAGCATGTGCTTATTAGATAAGGCTCCCATTCAATAAAGCATTTAAGTACATGCTTTAACACACACTGACACAGACTAATGTGACTGCTAAATCGTAATTGTTAGCCTACGCATGTGGACACACACACACAAAGTCTAGAAGTTTATTCTTCATTAAATAAGCTCTGCAGAGCTAAATAAGTACAATAAGCAGAAAAGGTTTTCCTGTAAAATTCTAGGTTAGTAGCCAAGGGTCAACTTTCTAATACTCTTGTTTCTTTTATCCTTATCAAGAGTAAATCATGGCCACATTATTTATCTGCCTGGGAGCTACAAAAACTAGCAGCTCACTCCCTCTGTTCTGTCACTCCTGATCCTAACCTCCTAGCTGGCAAAAAGAGCGCCTGTTTAGTGCTATCAAATGCAAAGAATAAATATGCTGAAAGACAAAAAGAAACATATTGAGCCACCAGACCATAGCAGCCTGAGATCACTTTTATTTTTTTCCTCTTGTTTTGCTCTGTTTTTCCCTACTGTCTTATCTGGAAGTCATTGGATAGAAGCCATCTTGCAATCAACATGGTTTACTACTAAACTGTTCAAAACAGGAAAGAAAATATCAGGCATGAGTTTCTTTTGAAATATACTAGCAACCGATTTATTCTGCACAGTAGCCCTTAATAACTGCCACATTAACTACAGTGTAATTTTAATTCACCTAAACATAGTTTCATAGATTTATCAAGAAGAATTAAGCTGAAGATGTAACTATATCAAGGGTTCCCTCAGCATTTGGAAGAATATATGCAAAGATCCATCACATTCCTAATCATTGTTTTATTTATACCAGTCAATCTTGCTCCTACATGTGTCCACAGCATCATGGCCACAATAGCTCTGTAGAACTATTGGCTGTGGATTGCTTTTGTTAATCTTCAGAAAGATCCCTACCAATCAGTGTCTGCATAGCAATCAAAATACAGGACTTTTCCCCTTCTCCATTTTTAAGAGTACCCTATTCCAATAATCCCCCTCATCTTCTATAGAGGGTTACTGAAATTAAGAGAGTTAGACCCTTGCACAGTAAGGCAGTGACTCCCAAACTTTTTACTAGTTTGTTATTTTTTCACAACCCACCCAGCTTCTCCTCTACACCAGGCTCACAACCAATAGTGTTTCCCAGCTCACCATTTGAGAAATGCTGAAGCAAGCTACTGAAGTATGTGTTCCCTGATATCAACAGGACTGATCCTGGGATAAGAGTCAGCCACATACATTTGTACATTGCTGAACTGGGACCAGGGGTGGTACTATGCATAAGCAGACTAAGCAATTGTTTAGGGTTCCAAGGAGATCACTGGGCTAGGGCTACCTATTCAGTGTTACCCCCAAAACACCATACATCTTATTTAATTTAGATGTTTATTATGGGTACGTCCAGACTACTCGCTGATCAATCTATCGGGGATCAATATATTGTGTCTTGTCTAGACGCAATATATCGATCCCTGAACGCGTTCCTGTCGACTCTGGAACTCCACCAGAGCGAGCGGTGGATGCAGAGTCAACGGGGGAGCCGCGGCCGTCGATCCCGACCCATGGGAATGGGAGGCACATCGAAATAAGATACGTCAACTTCAGCTACGCTATTCCCGTAGCTGAAGATCCATATCTTACATTGACCCTCACCCCCAGTGTTGACCAGGCCTAAGTGTATTAGTGTGTGGTGTGTTGGTATATTTTTTGGTTTGTGGATGTAATACAATTCATATTTTTAGGGGATGGGTGAGAGGCAAGCCTCCCCCCCACCAAATATTCCTGTTTAGGGCTCCCAGTGGGCTAGCACTGCTTCTCACTGGGGCCATGGAGAGGGCCAAGATTTACAGAGTGGTGATTAAGGATGTGTGTGTGGCCCTCACGTAAGCCAAATATCATCCCTGGAGTGAGCCCCTCTGCTTTCATAAGTAATAGATTAGACCAGTGGTTCTTCACCTTTACTGCAGCCGGCACCCCTTTGGTTTTCAAAAATATGTTCTTGCACCCCTCATCAAAAATTGTTGAAGTAGGTCAGTTCTTTAAACTTAGATATAGCATCACTATAGAATGAAAAAATAGAATTATAGATTTATTTTAATTTCGCAGTTAAAATTTAACACAGTAATTGCTAAAAAATGTATAATGTTAATAAATACGTAGGTTTGATGAAACAAAGTAGTTGTACTTACATGCCTGTGCTTAATTTGTATTTTCAATGATTTACCTTCTAAAAAAATCTGGCATGTCTCGCACCCCCAGAAAGGGCATCTCGCACCCCCAGGGGGTGCATGCACCCCAGGTTAAGAACCACTTGATTAGACCATCCCAAAGATCAGTCAGGCTGCTGTAATGCTGGCACAGAGAGCAGTAAAGAGCTTCTGCACCCTTCACTGCTGCATACTCCTGGGGCAGGATATAGCTCTTCATTTTATATACTTTTTTGCTTAAAAATAAAACCTTAGAAAAGCAGGCAATTATATCCTAATTCAACCGTCATTGAAGATACAGACACCCAGACAGCACAGCTTTCTCACTTCCCCAGGACCGATCCAGTGATGTCGGTTAGTATCTTAATAATCAACAAAATGCAGAACCTTAAAAAATTCACTGTACTTAGCAATTAGTATTGATGAACCAAAAGTAAGTTGCCAGCAGTTTTTAGCACTTAATATTACAGTGCACGAATAAATGGATTCAATCTAAATGTCTAAGGACAACTAGAAGAGCAGAGAATTTAAATAATAAACTAAATGTTATCAGTTGTTGCCATACATTTTAGATTATGGATGTGTCATTTTCTTGTATTGTTGCAAATGCTGTGAAAATGGAGCATTAGAACTACATATTATATTCCATTCGTGAAGCAGTAAAATTCTCCACTGTGATCTTCACTGCAGGACTTTCTTACATTTTCCATACTTATTCCAAATACAGAATCTCCATTGATGTCAACAGAAATTCTCTATGTGAACAGTATATAACAGGACCTGCGTTGGGGACAGGAAAAGAAAAAAATACCCTATATTTCAGCGTGATTTCACTGGGTTTTCACTGGCAGACATTTTTGTATTAATTTAGTTTGTTTTAATTATATCTTATGTTGTCATTGTTAGGGTCCTTATTGACAAAGATGCTCATTATGGCTATGTGAAACAGTTAATGAAACCTAAAACCATACAAAATTTGAGAGAAACCTAGTAAGCCTCATTTTGAGAAGACCATTCTAAACCCTAAAAGGTGTGCCATACTTAAAGGTTCTTAATCCCAAGGTCAAACCCCAAAACAGGAATCTGTTAAAGGCCAGCTTCGCTTGTTGAGTCTATGCTACAAAGCATGAGATGATCGAGAGGGATTTCCAGGCTGTAGTAATGACCTTCAGGTGAAAGATCCCATTTAAACATAATACACTTGGGGCCTGTGCAATGAGTAAAGAACCTAAGTAGTGAGGGTGGGAAGACCAGGCAACTGTAAAATGAAGGTATTTTGTACATTATACAGTAGTCCCTGCTTGTTAATTATCTGCTAAATAAAAAAATGCAACTACCCCGCTCTTTTAAAAATTGAAATATAAAAATGTAATGAATAATTGGTGACACCCCCTCCAAGTTCCAGGGGAAAGTGAAATAAACTTCAGGTTTTTTTCTCCCAATATGTCTTTGGGGAAAAAAATTCATCCTCTCATATTTGTCAGTTTAAACCTATTCATGTGAGCAAATAGATTAACACTGGGGACCACCCAAGCAGTGGTCCCGGGGGCAGCGGGAGCAGCCGCAGCTCGGTGGCTCCCAGCGGCAGCCCCCACAGGAATCTCCCCTGCAACTGGTGCCACGGGGTATTTATGGTATAAGTCATGGACAGGTCATAGACCATGATTTTTTGTTTCTTGCCTGTGACCTGTCCATGACTTCTACTAAAAATACACATGAATAAATCATACCCTTACCTATAATACTGTTGGTATCCAAATAATTCCACTACTTTTCGTCACTGTTGTTGTTGTTCTTGAATCCCAGTAAGGTGGATTCCTCTCAGTGCTTCTTGGAAAGGAGAATGCCAACATGGACCAAATTTTGCCTTTGGATGCATGCACAAGAGTCCCACCGATGGCAACAGGAGCAACCTACCAATAACTGAGGGGGGAAGTTTAACCTTATTGACTATCTCAAACCCCATAAAAGCCAGGAAATTCAGCATTAAAGGCTCAAAATCTGTTGTTGACTTACCCTGATTTATCTTGATTGTATATGTTTCCAATTAGTGAGTAAGCTGATATACACATGTGATATGGGAGCTGAAGTAATTAAACAATAGGATAGCATATAGTAACCTTATCACTGATTTTTTTGCTTATGTTGGATCCCGAAAATTACCTATTTTTTGTAGCTTTCCTACTGAAGTATTTCTAAAAAGTACTTTTTTCCAGTCTATTGCTCCATAACAAACTGACAACATGATAGTTCACATTACTTCAATACCGATCAGAATCCATACAAACAGTTATTGAGATTCTTCCTGCAGATCTACCAATGTGATATATGTCATCATGTGCCAGCAACGCCCCTCTGCCATGTACATTGGCCAAACTGGACAGTCTCTACGCAAAAGAATAAATAGACACAAATCAGATGCCAAGAATTCTAACATTCAAAAACGAGTCGGAGAACACATCAAGCTCCCTGGACACTCAATTACAGACCTAAAAGTCACAATTCTTGACCAAAAACTTCAAAAACAGACTCCAGCAAGAAACTGCAGAATTGGAATTAATTTGCAAACTGGACACCATTAAATTAGGCTTGAATAAAGACTGGGAGTGGATGGGTCATTACACAAACT
The DNA here is from genome assembly GCF_025201925.1 of Gopherus flavomarginatus. Taxonomy (NCBI): domain Eukaryota; kingdom Metazoa; phylum Chordata; order Testudines; family Testudinidae; genus Gopherus; species Gopherus flavomarginatus. The sequence goes on along the minus strand of NC_066623.1, from coordinate 108,339,896 downwards.
AAAAACTATTTCCGTGCACTAATTTTCCCCCTACTGTTACTCACATCTTCTTGTCAATTGTTTGAAATGGACCATCCTGATTATCACTACACACGTTTTTTTCTCCTGCTAATAATAGCTTAGTCTCATTAGAGTTGGTATGGCAACCCTCATTTTTTCATGGTGTGTGTGTGTGTGTGTGTGTGTGTTCCTACTGTATTTTCCACTGCATGCAGGGCTGGCTCCAGGCACCAGTGCAGCAAGCAGGTGCTTGGGGCGGACAACGCAAAGGGGCAGCATGTCTGGGTCTTCGGCAGCAATTCGGCGGTGAGTACAGCAGTACAGCAGCTGCCAAAAAGCCACCAATCGTGGCTTTTTAAAAAAAATGTTCACCACTTGGGGCAGCAAAAATGCTGGAGCTGGCCCTGACTGCATGCATCTGATGAAGTGGCTGTTAGCCCACAAAAGCTTATGCCCAAATATATTTTTTAGTCTCTAAGGTGCCACAAGTACTCCTCATTCTTTTTAAGGAGATCATTTACTGAGATTGGCTATCTTAAAAGAAAAGAATTTACAGTTTTATTTTCTTTATGCTGCTAGCTCATCAAAAAACAAAACAATAATAAAAAAAATCCCTAACGTCTTTGGTGCAATTTATCAGAAGGAGTTTTATAGAAATTTTTTTTTCAGTTTATAATGGGAATAGTAAGTGAGGCCGGGTTAGGGCTTTTAGAATTAGGTGATTTCTGTGGAAGCCAGCTAGAAAAAGTAGAGATGTTATCATTAGTCTTCGATGAATCCCTAATATTTAAACACTTCTTTCTCAATAACTTGTGTTTTCTCACCCCGTCACAGCTTAGAAAAGTTTTCCAAAGACTGCAACTGCCATGCGTCATTTATTTCAGCTTGACTCAATTAAGGCACAATTACTAGAAAAGCACTCATTTTAAGTTATTTACATCTGCAACACAACGATGGGGGAATCTGGAATTCTGTGATAACCTTAGAATATTTTTAAGGGTTTGCAATAGAAAAGTGAAGCATTAGTTAAGCAGGATAGTACATTATCCATTAAATTAAGGAGAACAGAAAAATAATAAACACCTTTATATTGAATTTGCCCCAAATTTCTATTTCTGCTTCTGTGTACGTTAAAGCTTTTTTTCTTTATTATTACTAATGAGAACTTGCACCTGTATATGATAACATTTATATTTAAGGTCTTAAACCACTTTACTCACAAGGGGCTCAGCCTTCTGAGGTGGTGGCACTCTGGCCCAAATCTCATTGACTTCAATATGACTATACGCATGCTTAAAACTAAACATGTGCTTACATCCTTTGTGAAATTGGAGCCAGAATGCTCAGCACCTGGCAGGATCGGGCCCAATGGACCCATTTCAGCTGCTGCTAAGTCCATGGGATTTTTGTCACTGACTTCAACAAGACTGGGCCCCATGTCTACAAGTTACCTTCCCTGAACATTAATAAAAAAGGAAAATGCATACTTCTAGAGTGAGACAGTCACATCGTTAGAGAGAAATGAGCTCTGATGTACTTCCGTCAAAGTTTGGAAGAGAGAGAAAATTAGAACTGAACATAAATCCCTACGTTAACATTCCAGTACAGCATACAATGTAATTAACTATTACCTCATCACACCTCTGTCTCAAGGCTTCCTTAGCTTTCTGACTCTGCACCCTCAACAATTGTTTGTGACCATGTCTCTGAAATGCAGTTCACTCTGATAAATGACAAAAACCAGCACACCTTCCAACTTATTTATCATCCACACATTATTTACTAAGTTTGAGTTAGTTACATACACAATTCCACTGTGGACACTGAAGTGGACCCCCCCATAAGTGGGGTCAACGAGGGCTTCATTTGATGGAAAGGGGTTGCACAGGTGCAATTAAGATTGTGATTTGGCTTAAAGCATCTTCATAACTGGAAGGTGGAAAGAATCCAGTTTGGCTTTCAGAGCGTGGGTTGAGGTTGACATCTTTTCACTTGTAAATTGGGTATGACTGAATGGGAAGCAATGGGCCAAAAAAAAGATGGAACCCCACAATGTCATGTTTACAGAGGCACTTTTAACAGCAGAACCACACTGCTGCAAGTCCTCATTCAGCTGCCTTTTGCTAGCCACTCAGAACATTTTTCTTTGTGTTCTAGGGATGAGATCTCTCACTAATTATTATTATTTTTATTGTCGTAGTGCCTTGGAGCCCACTGTATGTATCAAAACACACACACACACACACGCACATAGTCCCCGCTCCAAAGAGTTTACAGTCGCTCTCTTCCTCTTCGTTAGAGCCAAGCTAGGGTGATCAGATGTCCCTATTTTATAGGGACAGTCCTGATACTTGGGGCTTTTTCTTTTATAGGCTTCTATTACCCCCCACCCCCGTCCCGATTTTTCACACTTGCTGTCTGGTCACCCTAATCCAAGCTGCCCCTTTCCTATCTTTTCATAGTATCCCCTCCTTCCTCTGATTCATGCCCTCATCATTCATTTTCCAGGCCTTTTCTTAGCCACTGCCACCAATACTACTCAGCCCCACATTCAAACTGATTGAGTTAATTACTGAGCCTGACTGACAGAGGAAGAATAAGCTTGTTCTCAAACCACAATTTCCCAGCTAGACTTTAAGGGATGACATAAAGTGAAAAATGCTCCTCCAAAGTTTAGGTTCCATCAGGAATTTTCAAACCACTGGTCCAAATCCATGGAGGAAGAAAAGGGCTGTAATTGACCTGTCATGTCTGAGACGGTTTGAAGCACCTCAGAATGTGTTTTTACTGCTCTTATATATTATTACTTGTAAATGCAGCATGATCCAGTAGATAGAAAATGGGGCTCAGAGCAGTCCTGAGTTTCATATCAAACTCTACCACTGCCTTGCTGTGTGGCCATGGACAAGTTATTTAACCTTGCTAGACCTCATTTACTCCTATAAAACTGGGATAATTATATTACCGTCTGAATAATGCATTGAGAGCTATGGATCAGAATAGCCATTTAAGGGCTAAGCACTATTTATTACAATTATTATAACTAAAAAATTTGCAATGGATCTGCAAATGAAACAATATCTAATTATTTCTTTATATTACCCAGCCAAGATAAACTGAGCTTACTTTTGTCAAATTGGAATTAATAACTTACTCTCCTTTGCTTATTTTTTTTCTCTTTGTTAACCTTATAACTTTAGCCTCCTACACCAAGAAAATTGGCAGTAATGGAGCAAAATATCTATTTCCAGGAGGATGTGTACAACATGTTTATAAAAGCTACTGAAAGATAAAATATGCAAAAAGTTTAATGCAGGAAGTTAGAAGGCTGTGTACTTGCAGTCCCAGTGTATCACAGGCTGAAATTTATAACAGGCACTGCAAATGATAACACTAAATTTTGAAAGTTGATATAAATAATTTGCAAGCAATCTGCTGTTCTCAGTCTGAGAGTGGAGATTTTGTGGTGCAAAGGATTAATGTAAAACCCATTCATGATGGACAGGGGTTGAATCAAACTGCCAATAGCAACAAGTTCATTCAGTAGTTTGTGAGTGAACGGCAACTGATGTGGCTCCTAGAAGGAGTGGAGGCAGAAACAGGTGGAATGAAACAATGGGGAGCCACCTCTTCCCAACTACTTGTGCCTTGGAGAGCCAAAAATCTAAGAGCCAGGAGAGTTATGACTTGTCTTGGACTAGAAAAATGAGAACCAAGGGTCAGAATTGCGCACTTACAGTATCTGTAAAGAATTCTTTGTTCTCTTTTTGATTTAAGAAGTTCTTGAACGAAAAAGCTTCAAAGATTTCTGGGCTCAGCCATACCCACAGTCAGCTTTTAGAAGAGCAAGGTAGTTGCATTTATTTATTTATTTTGCCCACAATTAACAAAACAGACTACTATAAAATGTACAGAACAGCTTCATTTTACAGTTGCCTGGTCCTCCCACCCTTGCTACCTAGGTTCTTCACTCATTGCACAGGACCCAAGTGTACTATGTATAAATGGGATCTATTGGCCTGAAGGTCATCACATCCTGGAAATCCCTCTTGACCATCTCATGCTTTGTGGCATGGACCCAACATGTGAAGCTGGCCTTTAATGATTCCTGTCTTGGTATTTGACTTTGGGATTAAGAACCTTTAACTATGTCTCACCTTTTAAAATTTAGAATGATCTTATGATTTAGAAGACCTCTTGAGGTCCCTTCCAGTCCTATCATTCTATGATTCTATTTATATCCAAGTAAAATTACTGTTATGCTCAGAGCTTCTGAAAAGTTATTGTTTGAGAGCATAGTCTGAATTCCTCCACTGGTCCTAATTACATCCGGAGCAGAACATGGCTCTTCAGCAAGATAAGATATGCTGAGGAAACCATTAAAGCCATATAAGAAATATTACATTTTGATATATTACATTATTTGTGCAAATTAAGAAAAATTAAATAATTTCACTATTTTTACAGAAATGTTGTCAACAGGGTGGGAAGTAACGACAGCTTGGCTTTCTTTGTGAATGATTAATTAAAAGAAAAAGTTAATCAAGATAAACTTCTGCACCTGCCTAACATAGGACTGAAAAGTTTATCATGTCTAAATATGTTTCTCATACATTTACTGCAAATTAGTTTTTGAAAGTGAATTTCAAGGTCTAGCGATTCCGAGGTTCACTAACTCAGTTTTCATTAAGTTTTCACAAATGATCTACTGTAGCATTATTCTTCTATAGTGGTGCAGATTTAAGGCCCACTATGAAAAGCAATTATACTGTCAGAAAAGTGTATTTTGACTCATTAAAAAATTGAAAGGTTTCAGAAAACTATTTATTCTGGTGCTCAGTGGGAGTGTATGTTGACAGTGCTCTGGAAAAAAGCATTTTTCTGCTGCATATCTCTCACCTTCTTCTAATCAGACCTTTATGCTGAGCACTTGCGAAAGCATCACTTGGTAAATATTCACAAATAATTTAAAGTCAACAAACACAGGCTACTTTCTGATTCCAACCCAGAAATGGTCAGTTTTATTTATTTTGCTGGTTTCATTACATAGTTTGAATCAAGTTATAGCAAGGATGTACATGGATTGGTTAAAAGTACAGTGACTTCATTGTATTATATATTAAAGATGTTTAAAGGAAGGTCAGCTATTAAGCAGTCTGATGAGTAGCATGACTCATGTCAAGACATACTTTCGGTCTAAAATTGTGTGGGCCACTTGTTTTAACTGTACTCCATTAACTCTTTTCTATTACCTCATTATCTACCATGCTGTAGCACAATACTCTAATTATGTTTGAAATCCATTTCAGCAGTAAATGTTCATCTAAAATATCTATGACTCAGAGAATTACCATAATTTCATCTTCTGTAGTAAGGTCTTAAAGTATCTCAAAATATGAGCAAATGATCTACACATTTCTCCCAACACTGACCAACCAAATCTTGGGGACAGGCATGTAGGAGACTATATGGCTACTTGTCAGCTGACTTCCTCCTCAGCACAAGAGGGTGGAACAGGGGTAAAAAGGGGCTGATAATGGATGGAGTCTTGACTGGCGCCCTACTCCTTGTTACATAATGGCCAGAGCAGCAGCTCATGGGGGAAGTATGGGAAGTATTGTGACTCAGTGGGGTCTCTCTCCTTGAGTGGTGCAGCTTTCATCAAAAATTCCTTTGACTTTTTTTTGGATTTTCATCCAAAAACTGGCAACTGAAAGCCTAACTTCTTTCCCTAATTTGTGAAAATAATGTAATACATTAAAATGTAATCTTTTCACAAAAATTTCCATTTAGTCAAAAAGCCATTTTCCGCTGGAAAAAAGTTTAGATGGAATTTTTTTCAACCAGCTATAGCCCTCACACAATCCCTTCATCAGGGCTGTGTCTACAGTCACAGTCTAGCCCACCATTTATTATACATATTATTGCAACTAGGCAATTACAACAGCACTGTACTTTTCCCATTTTATTTCATAGCAGTGACATAATTTTGTTCATCAGTCACACCTAACATACAGAATGGAGTGAAATTCTGCCAGAACATTAAGGTGGCATGTATGGTATGCATTGGCTCCATCAGGTATTGTTCTAAATGGTGGTGTGTTAGTTTTTTCTTATTATTGACTTCCTTAATTATATTGACCTTGCAGGTTACAGAGTGCTAATATGCAGGCTATAAAATTCATTACATACATTAGAACCTTTAATCTGAAGAGGTTTAAAGAAGCAACAGAACAAGCTGTTAAATATACAAAAGTTTGACTTGCAAAAGTTTTTGGTGTTGAACAAAAAATGTCAGTAGGATCCAATTCTTTGGTAGCTGTTGGTAATTGTTTATTTTCTCTATTTAACTACTAAGGGCCTGATCCTGCACGATGTATGTGAGTACATTGATACGGCTTACCATAACTCTGCCCCTCCAGGCTCATGGTACATTTGTCCACTTTCGTTGTAGATATAAATCATTTCCCACTGTAACCTGCCATAGCCATTTTTTCAAGGGCTGTGGCAAATATCATTTAAAGGCAGCATCATAAACTAAGTATTTTTTTCAGCCTCTAAAGAAAATAATTCACTCACTTTGTGTCTTCCTGCCTCTGAATCCTGCTTCTTTAAATGACTTAATGGCAAGAACTAGCAAAAATGATCTTTTATCTTATGTCAGCGAGTCAAGCGAAGCTATGGTGTCAGTCACCTTGGAGCAGGCTGGCAGAAATACGATGCACTAAATTCTGCCACTGTTTTTTTTTTCTTTTTGATACCTACATTATTCAAAAAAAGAGTTCAAGTATCTTTCAGGGCAGGTACATTTTCTGATTGTCCCACTAAAAAGAAGACTGAGTAGTGAAGAGAAATAGAGAGAGGGTTTAATTCTACCTGATCTGAAATAGCAGCATGGTGGAAACACATCATCACCGTGTAGGAGAAACCCAGGTTTATAAATGATCCTATATCTTTGTCCCTGCTACTGACATTTTTTCCAGTTATTTTCCACTTACTCTTTCTTACTCTTCTGGAGGCTACTGAAATATTAGTAGTGTCTTTAAAAACATTTTTTACTTGTTCATGCTATAATAAATCCAGAGCCCTGCATACATGAGCTGGACCCTCAAAAGCAACCAGTAGGGTCATATTCTTTATTTGAAAATAGAAAATGTTTTTATCTTTGGATAGTGCATATTTTAATACATATAATTGCTGGTAAATAGAGACATGTTAGATTACATGTTCCATCCTCACATGGCGAGTCCCTTACAGCATTTTCCCCATCTCCAGTTGAATTAGAAATAATCGCTAATGGCTCAGAGATCTCTTCAGCCAGTTCCTTAGGTAGTCTATGACGGATTTCATCTGGGCCTGCCAATTTGAAGACATCTAACTTGTCTAAGTAATTCTTAACTTGTTCTTTCCTTATTTTAGCCTCAGATCCTACTTCATTTATGTGCTGATGTTCAATTCGTGAGCCATCAAATCACTGCTAACCTTTTCGGTAAAAACAAACAAGAAAGGCACTTAACTCTTTGTCTATTGCTGAGTTTCCTGCTATTGTCTTGCCCTTCTCACCGAGTAATGGGTCTACTTTGTTATTGGTCTTCCTCTTGCTTCTAATGTATTTGTAAAATGTTGTATTGTTATCATTTATGTCCCTAGCTAGTTTAATCTTGTTTTGTGCCTCGGCCTTTCTAATTTTGTCCCTACTTTCTTGTGTTTTGTTTTTTATATATAATCATCCTTCGTAATTTGACCTAGTTTCCACTTTTTACATGACTCTTTTTTGTGTGTCAGGTAGTTGATGATCTCCTGGTTAAGCCAGTGTGGTCTCTTACCATACGTTCACATTAGCGGAATTTGGAAGACTATATAATGACATCTGTGATGATGAACTGCTGTTATGTATGCTCTACTGCCAAACTCAAGATATCAAAAATTCATGACTCAGACCCCCCCCCAAAATCATAGGGTGTTTTTTTTTAAAAAAAATAGTTATACACCTCTACCTCGATATAACGCTGTCCTCGGGAGCCAAAAAAATCTTACCGTGTTATAGGTGAAACCACGCTATATCGAACCTGCTTTGATCCACCGGAGTGGGCAGCCCCACCTCCCCGGGAGCACGGATTTACCGCATTATATCCGAATTCATGTTATATCGGGTAGTGTTATATCAGGGTAGCAGTGTATCGTGCTTTTTCTGTCTGATTGGTTGCTCTGCCCCAGCAGGTGGGCAAGTGGGGCGGGCAGCCAATGAGAGTGGGTTTCCCCCAGACAAGGCTCAAATTCACTAGACAGCTAGAGCATCTCATTTGATTTGAGAGATGGGCTCCAGGTGCAATCGAAATTTCATCACTCATGGAAAAAACCACAAGAGTTGGCAATCCTGGGATGGGAACTCCCAAGTTCAACATGTATTCCAGTAGGAAGTGATTGTGATCTGCTCCTATCTGGTGGAAGTACTTCCCTTTTTAGGGGACTGCATCAGTTTTGTATTTATTATGAGGTCATACTAGTAAAATTTTGTGAATGCTTATGAATGTGAGAGACTGTTAGCACTACCTGAAGCAAAGGAAAGCAAGCAGAAGCTGTAAATTTTCATGGGATAGATGGCATACTTCTATGTCTAAGGCAGTGGACTGGAAATCTAAAGAGCTAGATTCTATCCCCGGCAATCCCACTGAAGTGCTGTGTGACTGAGGTCAAGTTTCTTCACCTCTCTATTTCCCCGTCTCCTTTTTCTGTCTTGTTTATTTAGTTTGTAAGCTCTTCAGGACGGGGGTCTGTCTCTCACTATGCGTTTGTACATTGCCTAGCACAACGGGGCTGTAATCTTGATCTGAGCAACTAAGTATCACTGTCATATTACTACTACTAATTCATAACAATAATTTTCTATGAAGTTCTTATACACTGCCCAACACCAGCCTGGAAATGTCATTCTATTTGCAGAGTGGGTGAGATATCTTTTACTGGACCAACTTCTGTTGGTGAGAGAGACAAGCTTTCTAGCTGAAGGAGAGCTCTGTGTAAGCTCGAAAGTGTGTCTCTCGCACCAACAGATGTTGATCCAGTCAAAGATATTACCACACCCACATTGTCCCTCTGATATCCTGGGACTGACATGGCTACAACAACACAGCATATTCCATTTGCTTGACTGAGCTTTTCTGTTTAGTCCTGTTTTTGAAAGGGTTAAATTGATTCCCTGGCTAAAGTGACCGATTTGCTGGCAGTGAATTCACGCAAAGCTAGGGCTGCTGAACTTCAACAGCTGACACTGGCTTCTGCAGGTGTATCATCACAGATGGTTACATGTCATTACTGCCACAGAAGTGCTACTGAATTCATTACAGTTTGCCAGGTTATGCAGAATACTGTATACACAATATGCTAGAGAATTTAAAGAGCTCTGGATGCGGTATAGTCTGGATTGTCCTCAGTACAAATGGTATCAGGTATGACATGACTAACAAATAGGTGAACCTAAGGGCACCTATTTAATCTCTATCAATGTCACTCTTTGTTCTACAGATTTTTGGAGACAATCGTCATATGTAAGCAATTATCAGCTTGTATTTTAAAGAGGCTCATGACTTCTGCAGGGTCAGGAATGGAGCTTTGTGATGCTGCCCTGGATTGTCACCATATCTTCCACAGGTTTTGTCCTAAAGGAGTGGGTTTTCTGCTCATTTCCTACCCTGCTCAGCAAACATCAGATGGCTTGATGTTTGTACAGTCAGCAGATACCTCCTCACTGGTTTCAGTTTCTATCCTCATGACTTATTTTAAGGGAGGAATCCTTGATATAGAAATTGCACTCAAGTTAATAACCAATTTAATTTTTTTCCATGATCCTACTGCTGCCAAATGGATTTTGCTCAGAAGTATTTTAAAACTACAATTCTACTAATGTACCTACTTGATAAATTGCCCATCATGTGTAAGAAAACCAAACAAAGTTATAATAACCTGGATTTCAGAGACTAAAAGTATAAGCAATGGCTCAATTTGCAGTTCATTTTACTTCTACTCAGAGATGTATATGAATTAAAATGGAACACAGACCAAGGGCAAAGGAATATCAAGACAGTCACTCTGTTACTTAATGGTAGTATTAGAATTGGCCACTGACAAATGTGGGCCTCTGGAGGTTAAAGCCTGGTCATTACGCATTTTCCTTTCAGTAATGGGAAAAAATGTATATATGTACACAGAAGCATTGAGGTATTATTTTTCCAAAAGGTTGCAAAGAATAAGTAACTACAGGAGAAGAATTATCCTCTCTTTGGTAACCTGTCTAAAATACAGAAATTGCATCGTACAGTAAAATTGATACTATGCCAACTGGTATGTGTGGGAGTTAATCAGACTGTTGTATGGCTGATCATTAATTTAGCAATAAAAGCCAAGTAACCTCCAAAAGATGTCTGCTTCTGCTCTCTCGGTAACATTCTGAAGGCTATGTGCAGAGTTTTTACTGGTCTGTGCCTTATATCATTCAGCAAGGACCTTTCCATTTACCAGCAGCAGAACACTTTTTCACTGGGGGCTGGAAATCCCACAGAAACAAATTTCTAAGGAGGAAACACGTATAAAGGTATTGGACTTGGAAGGGGCTTTAGCTCCAGACACCCAACCATTTTCCTTAGTCCCTGAAGGAAAGATGTTGATGGCTCCATAAAGAGGCCTATCCAGTTTCCCTCAACCAGAAAGATGATGACTGTGCTAAGCTGGGGTGAGCCTCCAGGCTGAGGGTTAAAGTGGGAGAAAATAAGGGTCCGTTAGAGGTGTGCAGACAGTGTTAACAAATAAAACCTCAAACAGGCAAAGAAAAGAGATACATGCACAGAACAGGGCAATTTTAAAATAACTATGGATTTTGGTTAGACTGGTCTTGGAGAGAAAGAAACAATGTGTGTGCTCTTTAAGCCCCTGAGCCTGCTCAGATCAAATCAATGCCAAAACCTCCCATTACCTTCAATGGAAAAAGAACCAGACTCTACACCAGTCACAATGCAGTAGATCAACACTGACAGACGCAGCGACTGCCCCACTGTGAAGGGAGACGGCCCCATCCCACTGAGAGCAAGATGAGCAAGTGTTCCTGTACTCCGGTAGTGACAATTAGGCACCCCTGCAGGGCATGCTCTAATGGAGGAGGAGAGCTTAAAAAGGTGAAACTGGCTATAGAGCAGGGGGAGGGGAAGTTTCCTCAAGAGGAGTGGCTGTTGGGGAGCCCAGTAGCCACTAGTTAGGGGAGCCTAGCTCAAGTCAGTGACTGGCCTTCCCTTTCCGCCTTTTGTTTAGGGCAGACAGACGCTGATGCCCCGAGAGGGGCTCTGGGCTTCTGCTCTCCATCAGTGCCATGCAGCTGGACTGGAGGAGCAGTGCCAGGGATTGGAGGTAATTGGGTTCAGAAAGGACCCTGGGAGAGAGCTTAACTCCCACGGTGAACTTTCCCAGGAGTGGGTGTTACACAGGGGAACTGTGGATGAGAGAGGTAAAGAGACAATGGCAAGCCCAGGCTGATTGCTGGCTGACTACACCCACCAGCATCCAAATCACTTCACTGTAAATTATTTGATATCACAGAACTGAAGTAATTGTAATAGAACAATGTCCAAGGATCAATGTCTTCTGCTCTTAAAAATAAACATCTTGGAAGCTATTTTCCATAAATGTCACAATTTGCTTTCATATTTATGTGACAGCAGCAGGAGACCATTATCCTGTGACAATAAATGTTTAATACCATTGGCATAATGCTGAATTAAAATTGATCCTTTTTACCATTGATTTGTTTGTGTGCCAAGCATACCCTGAAGCAAAACATTTGTGTTAGTTTTTGGGAAAACAGTGGGGAATAAATCCTTCATTATTTAATTTATGACCAAATCCAAATTTGAACTCAGGCCTCAAAGGCAAAAACAAACATATACTCCAAATGAATGTATGGCATTTCTATTTCCAGCAGCATATTCTTTTAGCTAGTTCCTTTCAAAAATGGTTATATTGATTAAAATTTAATATCTTTGTTCTCAAATCTTTGACTTGTTCTTGCATATCTTCATTCTGAGTAATTTCTGTTGTAGGACTACATCATGGTTGCACACACAGTATATAACAACAAGAAAGCATGAAATACAGTATATGTCCTTATATGGCATGTGCCTGATGCACAGTAAGAAACAGGTACAGGATACCTGTATAAATAATACATATCATGAAGGAAGGGCTGGAAACCTGCCCCTAATTCATACTGTTGGCAAAAGACAAAACTGGTTAGGTGATTTCCCAAGAGCCTGACTGAAATTACAGTCTTGAAGACGAGGAGCTTGAAGTCGGTGTAGGAATATGGAGGAATAATCTGTCCCACACATTAGGTATCATCTTGATCTCTGATTGTCAGAGACTGGCTTAAGCCCTGAAGCGTGAGGTTTAATATTCCTTCCCAATTTTTTGTTTTTTCCATAAGAAAAGAGTTAAAAGTAACATATACAAAGAGGTGTTCGATAAATTACATGCAAATTCTAATAGACCCACAGGATTTAATAATAGTACTTTGCAAAGGTACAACTGCCAAACATGACTGATATTCATGACCACACAAGCAGTTATTTTACACGTAGAGTCTTACTTTAACCTCAGTGATGGAAATATATAGTTCCCTGCCATACAATTACAGACCTCTGACTAATCAATAGTAAGAGAATACTGGAAAATAGTAGGCACAAATGTTGGGTTTCTTAATCTTTTTTTTTTAGTGATTTATTTGAGTGGGAGAGGGAAGATGTGATAGATAGGGAAGGCAAAAGTCATTTGTTTATATTATAGTCATGCAATGCCAAGGTAGGTCCTTGGTCTTTGTTATCCCATTTCTTTCTCTCAATAAACAGAAAACACACTGAGGTAAATTTATTTGTTTATTAGCAATGTAATAGGTTGGTTTGAAAGGTACTCTAAACCCACCATTCTTCTTTTAAAATATCAACTGGCAATAAAATGCATGTACCTTTGCCCTTATAGCAAAATTATTTGTCTCCTAAATTACCTACACTATTTTTTCCAGACAAAGAATGGAATCAGGCAATAAAAAATTGTATGTATAATTGGTCAAAGTTTGAAGGTATTTATGGTATTATTATATCTAAATCTGTCATTCCTCTGTTAGTGTAAAAACAAACGCACACTAAAGAAGAAAACAGATAAGGCCTATTTCAGTAGGACTATATATTATTCACTATTGACAGTCTCTCCCTTCTGAGTTTGTTTTCAAAAGCATATTTGAACAGCGTGCTTAGCAAATTTTAATTTTAAGCGACGTTGCCATTTTCTGACTCCAGTTAGACTTACTATTCCTAATAATTTCGAGCCCATCTGTACCTTGTCCTATGTACCTGTGCTGGAGATTAACAGGCATGAGGACATCCCCTGCTCCCAGACTGCTTTACCTGCAAGACTTTCCTGCATCACCACTCTGTGCACCAAGATGAGAACAAACTCAGTGGGATCCCTAATTGTTGCTCAGCCGCCCGCTCATAGTTGGATGGGGAGTGGGAAAGTGGGCATACCTGAGCTCTGGAGGTGCAGGTCTGCTGGTCAAGTCAATAACCCCCCTGGGATGTTCCTGCAGCAGCAAAGATACATTCCACCCATTCCTCAGGGTGAGGAATAAAATCTTAGTCTTGCCCAAAGTGTTGAGAAGATTCTTGGAAATGAGAGGGGGAGCAGAAGCAAATGAGAACAAAGAGGTAGAGAGAGGTGAGATTATGAGAAGCTCTGCAGGTGATAAAACAAGAAGTTTGATTTGGATGGGGTAAAAAACAAGAAGCCAGTGAAGGAACTGAAGGAGGGGGCAATGGCATGGTCTCAGCAGGACGACGGGAAGATGATTACAGCAGCAGCATTGTGGAAGGAGTTCATGTTGACACATTTCAGAACATTTGGTCAAAAGCCAAGAACCGGCATAGACCAGGAACTTGTCTGTGTTCTCCCACTCCCACTGTGTCTTATCCATCTCTGTGCTGCAATGCCAAGAAAAGCAGAGTGCCACACAGTCAGATTTTGAGCTGGTGGTACATCCATAAGGGAAGCTGTTCTTACTGATGCCAGCTTGGACTCCTCTCCCTTCACACTGACTAATGTAGTGGAAATGCTGCTCCACCTCTGTGACTCTCATGCTAGGCCAGAATTCAGCTTTGGCAGCAAACACTGAAGAAAAGACGTCTTGGCTAACATTAGCAAAAACAAGTTTCCTGGAGAGACATCATTAGCCCTTTGAATTAGTAGTAGATGTAGAAAATCTTCCAACAGCTTTCTCTCCCACTCCCACACCCCCACACATGGAACAGAGAAAATTCTTCTGTATATTTTTACTGGCTTGCCAACCTGCTAAGTCTTCTTTTCCATAAGATGAACAACACAGAGTATGTCACATTCTTCCAGCTCTTTCCTTCACTGGGGTTGGACAACCTGCATTTCTGATGAGAAAGCCATCAAATAAAGTCGATCTGATGTTAAAGCACATTGTCATATGGGAAAACTAATCAAAAATGGTTTCCATTTTAAACAAAAGGAGAGTGTGCCACTAACTTTAAATGACTTCTTATGTAATTTAAGCCCTTATGACTTCTTATGTAATTTAAAATAGTACTGTAAATTTTGCAGTAATGCATGTGTAAACTGGGCTGTCAAAAGGGGTTGGATTAAGCAGAGCTGCAAGATGAATTGTTCCTTCTAAGAGACTACTCGTGCTCATTGAGTCAATTACCCTTTCTAACCAGTCTTGAGGGCAGGGCAATCTTACCAGCATGAAGGAACTGTCTGCATAGACATGGTTAGCTTCTTCTACAGCACTGTGTTCCTTGCTGTGCCTCAACAAAGATCCTATGGATGCCCCTCCACAGGGCCAAAGATCTGTGGCAATGGTGAAGGACCAGAGTCATGAGTGGGCCATGCATTGTCCTTCCATGCTGAAGAGCTGGCAGACAGTTAATGTAGAATGGGAGCTCATTAACTCATCTTTGGACACCTTGTACTGGGGAAAATCCCCTGAGGCAGTGATAGCTGAGGGAAGTCCAAGACCATTAATCCAGGATAGTCCCCCTGTTAGGGAGCTGGTTAGAGCTACCAGGGGCCCTGGAGTTGAATATAGAGGCACAGAGCTTCCATGCAGTATCCAATGGATACTGGCAAATCCACGATGTCTGTGGACAAAATCAATGTCATTCTGTAGGGCCCTATCTTCTCGCTCTATCTGCAATGGAATGATTCAGGAACATTCCACAAAGGGGACTGACAACATATTTCATCCCCAGGCTCCATATATCCTATGAGGCCTTACTTTATAGTCAAGATTATTTGAATTAATTTTCAGAGAAATCTTTGGAAAGACATTGTATCAAATACTTTAATAAAATCCAGATCTAATTCATCTCCTGTTTTCCTTTTATCCACTATTAAAACAGCTTCAGGTAGACAAAAACCTATACAACCTTACTCAGTGAACCCATTAAATATATGGTGTTGGACTGTCCCCATGCCACTTCTGTTGCGTTTGTTTATTTTGTTTCTGGTTATACGTACTGATTGAATTCTTCGCTGATTTATATTGCATGAACTCCCGGGTTGCTCAAGCTGTCAATCAGCACAGGGCTGCCCGGGGGGGGGGGAGGCAAGTGGGGCAATTTGCCCCAAGCCCCGGGCTCCGCAGGGACCCAGAAGAGAACGGGTGAGGCTCCCGCCCCAGCCCCTGCCTTGGCCCCGGCCCGATCCCGCCTCCGCCCCTCCCCTGGAGCCTCAGCACATCCAGGAGCAACTCTGAACAGCGGTGCAGCGTGGCTCTGACAGGGCCTGAGCTCCTCCCCACTCAGAGCCGTGTGGTAAGGGGGCAGGGCTTGGAGCTCAGGCCCCGCTGGAGCTCGCAGTCCCGCCCCCTTACCACACGGCTCTGAATAGAGAGGGGCTCAGGCCCTGCCAGAGCCACGCTGCACCGCTGTTCAGGGACACTCCCGGATACAACGTGCTGAGGCTCCGGGTGAGTGGGGAGCTGGGGATAAGAGGCTGGGGCTGCGGGGGTTGGATAAGGGGCAGGGAGTCCCGAGGACAGTCAGGGGACAGGGAAGGGACAGAGGTTGGGGGTGGTGGTCAGGGAATGGGGGGTTTGGATTGTAGGCGTTCCGGGAGTCTGTCAGGACTCTGCGGTGGAGTGGATAGGGGTTGCGGCAGTCACGGGACAGGGAGCAGGGGTGGGGTTCCGGGGTGGTGGTGGTGAGGGGACGAGGAGCAGGATGGGTCAGGGATTCGGAGGGGGGCAGGCAGTCGGGGGGCAGGAAGTGAGTGGGAGTCAGATAGGGGGCAGGGCCAGGCTGTTTGGGAGGCACAGCCTTCCCTACCCTAAAGCTCATTCAGCAGTTTGAGGCTTGCAGAAGAGACAAGCTGTTAGATTTTCCATTAGGACAGTCCAACTTGTTCACCTTAGCCTCCAATGATAGAACAAGAAGCAATGGGCTTAAACTGCAGCAAGGGAGATTTAGGTTGGACATTAGGAAAAAGTTCCTAACTGTCAGGGTAGTTAAACACTGGAATAGATTGCCTAGGGAGGTTGTGGAATCTCCATCTCTGGAGATATTTAAGAGTAGGTTAGATAAATGTCTATCAGGGATGGTCTAGACAGTATTTGGTCCTGCCATGAGGGCAGGGGACTGGACTCGATGCCTCTCGAGGTCCCTTCCAGTCCTAGAGTCTATGAGTCTATGAGTCTAGGGCTACCATCCCTTTCACTTCTCAAATGCCAAATTATTGTCTATATTTAATTTCAGTGCCATAGGGAGATTCATGTCAGGGGAGGGTAGCTTCATTTAAAATTAGCCACTGGGGGAGGGATCACATGAGAAGAGCAATATCCTACACCACCTACCTCCTTCCCAACCCTACCAAGGGAGACCCTCACCCTGCATTCCCAGAGGCTTCAAAGTGGTTAATTCAGTGGTTCTCAAACTTTTGTCCTGGTGACACCTTTCACATAGCAAACCTCTGAGTGTGACCACCCCCTTATAAATTGAAAACACTTTTTTATATATTTAATACTATTATAAATGCTGGAGGCAAAGAGGGGTTTGAGGTGGAGGCTGACAGCTTGCGACCCCCAGTAATAACCTTGTGACCCCCAGTTTGAGAACCCCTGGGTTAATTTAATTTTAGCACCCTGTGTCCATTCACATGCATGTGCTATTTGGAGCATGCCAGTTTTCACAACATAGGCTCATCCCAGATTTTGGAACAAGCTCAAATGCTTAATTCGTGGAGTATGTACATAAGCTATACTAAAGAGAAACCTACAGTAAACGTCTCCAGTTTGTGAGGGACCCCATGGAGCCAGTCTCTAGGAAACAGATAAATGCATGGAGGTTAAGTCCATTAATGGCTATTAGCCAGGATGGGTAACAAATGGTGTCCCTAGCCTCTGTTTGTCAGAGGGTGGAGATGGATGACAGGGGAGAGATCACTTGATCATAACCTGTTAGGTTCACTCGCCCTGGGGCACTTGGCATTGGCCATTGTCGGTAGACAAGATACTGGGCTGGATGGACCTTTGGTTTGACCCAGTATAGCTGTTCTTATGTTCTAAGCTAAATGAACCCAAAGTTATGGAGACAGATATGAATCAAGGAAGCCAGCAGAGTATCAGAAACCTGGAAAAATCTCTGACTGGATGGGCTCAGGCGTTTGGTCACAAGCTGAGGTGGTTCAAAAGTTTTGGATTTTTTGTAAGCAATATTTTTTATTGTTTCTTTAAACAATCAAAAACAGCAAGCAGCAAATATTTGGCCACACACTTTTGAAACCCCAAACCATATTCAGGTTTTGGCAGACTAATTTCAGCTTTTCAATTAAAAAAAACACAACAAATTTTGAAGGAAAGCAGACATTGCCTGTGATTTTTTTCTACTTTTTAAAAACCCTTAGTTTTCGATCCAAAAAAAGTTTTGATGGAAAATTTGTCCAACCCTTTTAATGAGCTTTAGTGCCTTTTAGCACTAGCTGATTCTGAGAACCAGTGATACCTTGTAAAGAAGTTTTCTCAAAACTGGGTTTGTGCCGAGATGCGGAAGGTTTATTTTTCCCAGGGCTGCCCATGGGGGGGAGCAAGTGGGGCAATTTGCCTGGGCCTCGCAGGGGCCCCCACAAGAATATAGTATTGCAATTTTTTTTATGGAAGGGGACCCTGAAATTGCTTTGCCCCAGGCCCCCTGAATCCTCTGTGCGGCCCTAAATCAGCACAGAATTTGGCCATGTCTGCATCAGTCCCATTATCAGATTCTTACATGTGATGCCATTTAAGCACAATAGCAGGAGTTTGTGAGAGTCAGTATGGAGCACAAGGTACGAACACTTGCAGTTGCCTGTAAGCACATTTAAAAATAAACCAATTAAAAGTTTCTGTTTAAAATGTCTTCTGAACTTCTAGCACCAGCCAAAATGTGGTGCCACTGAATTTAAAAAGCAAGGTCTGTCAGTACCTTCAAATGAATCAGAGTACTGCACTTAGGAGTCCTTGTAAAATGAAATTCATCATTTAAAGTTTACTTTTTCTTCCCCTGTCCAGCCACAAAAAACCTATGAAATTAAAAACAGTTAAAGTGGATAACAGATACAGGAATGAAAAAACTTCCTATAAACTAATAGTTGACCTGAGCTATCTGTCCTTAAATGTGGGTGCTCACGGCTCTGTTTCAAACCTGTTCAATATTGGGTAGGCTTTTACTGGGACATATGAGGCTGCTGCAAGTTTTTACCAAGTTATAAAATTTTCAGCATCACAATAAATTGTGAGACAAGGAGGAGGGAGATGCAATTTAACAAGGACCCCATAACTTTTCATTGAAGGAATGGTCAGTCATGGGACAAGGCAGTAAGAGTGAGAGGTATAGTGAACATCATCAATATCTTATCCTCTTCTTTCTGGGTTGTCCTTGGAGTTTGGTCCATAATTTACTTACCCAAGGGAAATTTAGCACAAGTGCTGCATTTTTTCCTTTCATGCTGATGATGGACTAAAATAGCCCCAGGAAAAAAAAAATCGGTGGAGATTATTTATACAGCACAGCATGTATTATTTTTACCTTCAGAGGATCACATTTTGGTAGTAATACTAACTGCGCCCACGCACGCACACACACAGACACACACAAGGCCAGTGTGATCAATGGTAGGGGTCAGTAATCCCATTTCAGAAGCAGTCCTACTTCAAAGTGAAATGAAACAGGATAAAGTCTAAAGTAATAGAATATGACAGAGCCAGATTCACTGCCCCATCCTCCAACTATGAAAAGAAATACATTTCTACATGAGGAAATCCTAGCTGGCAAGTCAGATCTAGTCACACAATAAACAAGACCACACATAAGTAATGGATGATTCCCATGTTTAGAATTTGCCTGTTTCAATTCACTTTAATAGGTTCTTGGAAGTTCTGACTTTTTGTTGAACTAAAATCTGAAGGATTAATCTTCAGGTTTCTCTGTAAAAAAATAATGCATCTCATTAGTTCAGTATTAATCAAATAATGTATTCTCTCTTTATATACTTTGTAAAAGCAGCAATATTGCAACCACTATGTGTATTGTACATTCGTTAACTCAGTGAATAATCTATAAGCAAGCACAGTACCTTTAGAATTGCAATTGTGAATATATGTTATTGGTGATTGCTAGAGGACGTCTTTGATCTGTGGAAAATCACAGACTTCTCTGGAGATGATGAGCAGGCCAGCTGCCATTTATTTTGGCTAAATGGAAG
Source organism: Gopherus flavomarginatus (assembly GCF_025201925.1). NCBI lineage: Eukaryota > Metazoa > Chordata > Testudines > Testudinidae > Gopherus > Gopherus flavomarginatus. The sequence continues at coordinate 108,320,102 of NC_066623.1, read as the reverse complement.
AATAATTAAGCTCCTTAATGGGAATCAGATAGCTAAAATAATTGAAGCCACCACCCAAAAGAACTGGCCAAGAACAAGGCCTGGCCAGAGACTGAGCCATCCAAGCCAAGGAGTTTCTCTGGGACTGATTGCAAATGCAGGGGCTGGGGCATTCATTAGCTGGACCTGCGTGTGTCTATGCGTTGGAAACAAAAGTAGCAATTAAACCAGGGGAAGGTGAGAGAAGCAGCTGGTAGTGTGGTCCTAAGAAGAAGCTGAGAAAGAGCGTCTTTTGGGCAGAGTGCTTGCAGAAAAGGCAGGGTTGGAAGTAGTCAGCAAAGAAACCACCTCCTTCTGTTTGTTCCTGAAGTATTCAGGGAAACAGGACTTTGTTCTTTGGAAATAAAGAGGATTGCAGCAGAGAAATACCTGACTCCACCATCACACTCTCCTCCTAAAAGAAACAATCCGTAAAGCCCCACATGTTGGCTAACTAGTGGGACCAAAAGGGGCAACACTGTTATACTTTTAGCAGGAGGATTCTATGGGTTAGTGGATAAATATTTAAACCACTCGACTGGACTCAGAGAATGCGGACTCCTTGCTCTGCCACATATGTTCTGTGCTCCTGCACCTGATTCCAAGTCCACTTGGTCTGTAGAAAGACTTCTTTGGCTTCACTGAGCTTTTCAATCAGGCCCCCTAATCTCTCTGTGCCTCAGTTCCCTATCTGTAATCCTTCCCTAATTCACTAATTGTGAAGATAAATTCAGGAACAATTTGACACAATAGGATACTATGGTGATGGGACCCATGTAAGTATCCAGAGAGACAGATTCTGATTGGAGCTTTTGGGTGCTACTGTAATACAAATGTTTAATAATAATGATGATAAAAGTGAAAAATGTATAGCAGTGGCTAGAGAGAAGCAGAGTGAAGGGACAAACTGCATTCTTCTAATTCTTGACCTTCATCTTTCTTGCTTTTCCAGTTCTGGGTCTCTCCTAAAGTCAGAATACTAGCTGGGCCAATCTGTGGGATAATTTTGTGATAGAGAAATACCGACAAACTGGAATAAGACAAACCAGCACATTTTCTTTGGTGACTGAAACAGAATTTGACCCTAGCTATCCAATGATCCAAAGTTAATGCACTAAAGTCTGAAGGACTAAAAAGGCTAATGCATTAAAGACTGAAGCATTACCTATTGCCGCTTCATAAGCTACTTTCTGTTATTGGCACACCAGCCAACAATCCCAGGGAAAATAATGGAACAGTTGATATGGGATTCAATTGATAACGGACCAAAGGATAGGAATATAATTAATGCCAGTCAACATGGTTTTCATGGAAAACAGGTCTTGTCAAACAAACCCGATTTCATTCTTTTATGAGATTAAAAGCTTGGTTGATAAGGTAATTGCATAGATGTAATTGACTTTTGCAAGGTGTGACTATTTGGGGAAATTAATCTATACAGAACCTATGAATTCTAGTTTGATTTTTATGAACTGCCTGTATTCTTGTATCTTATATCTGTCTTGTATTGTATACTGCATCCTGTTCCTTGTACTATGGAGCATGGGAATGGTGCCTACAAAGCTTTGAAAGCAACAGTTGTTAAGGGCTATCAACTAGTGAATGGACCTGACCCAGGCAGAAGAATGGGATTGCTGAAAGGGGGGAGGGAGAGAGAGCCAGTTTTTTCCAGTTTCCTTGATGGTGGCTAGGGTCTTGGGCAGTAGAATTTTCTCAGTAGCAGAACAGGAGAACCAGTTGTTAGGGGTAAGATTTATAAATTAGAAGCACTCACACAACAAGAGAGAGGAAGTATAGAGCAGGGGCCGGGAACAACACGGATATGCTTTTGTACTTCCAAGTCATCTATGAAAATGTTGACTACTGTCCAGCATAGTAGCAATCACTGCTGAACACCACAAGAAACACTCCCCAGCGAATAAATAACTTCATGGGGAGAGAATCCTGGATACTAAAGAGCTCTAATCTAGTGGAGAAAGGCATAATGAGAACATGTCAAGGCATATCAGATGCAAGCTAAAGCCAGGCAAATTCAAATCAGAAATTAGGCACAATTTATTTTGACAGTGACCATTGGCACAAACTACCAAGGGAAACTCTGGATTCTCCAAGTCTTGATATCTTCAGACCAAAAATGGATGCCTTTCTGAAAGATATGCCTTTGTCATAGGGGTAACTGGGTGAAATTTATAATTCAGGAGATCAGACACGATATAATTGCCCCTTCTGGCCTTAAATGTTATGAACATATGGAGTCTAGAAATAAATTTGTATGGAGGCTGAATTTGTTCTCCTGTAAGCAGGACAGTCTCTACATCTAAAGGTTGATATAATTAGTATGGCTCCAAAGAGAAGGTTTCATTCTGCCTGCACTGCACATGCTCTTCTCTTATACAGAATGCTTATTTTCCAGTAAAATTTATCCCTTAACCTTCCTGGACTCAAACATACATATTCCCTTCAAAACAACAGAAAATTAAAAGAACAATTTTCTTAACTTTTTAAAGCTGTGCAACATAAAACAGAACATTACAAGTTCTAACAACCTTAGCTTCACCTAAAAAAGCTATGATTTCCCTCTTTGGAATTTCAAGGAAGTCTACGATTTAATCTGTTATTTATTCTGTTAAAATTCTGGCTGTTTTAAGAGCAAAAGGATTAATGGTTTCAAATTTCAGTGTGTTGACCTTTATTCTACATTAAAATGCTTTTTTTTTAGCATTCTACTATGGAACCAGTAAGCCTTTCTCTAATGAAAACTGTAAGGGATAGAAAGTTTAACTCCCACATGCCTGCAAAGCACGTTATTTTCTGATAAGAGGAGTTTGAGATATTTTCTCCAAAAATATTAACATTTTGCATACATCACTGTCACGTCAACATCTGGATGCTGTTCAAATAAAGTGTTAAGCTATATAGGTTTAAAGAAATCCAATAGTCATACTTTTCCACCAGTTTATCAATATTACAGTTGATACTGGAGATCTATGTATTGTGGGCCAAATTTCATCTGGATTTTACACTGTAGAAACCCTCCTATGGCACCTTGGAGAGCTCATCAGAGTGGAGGTTGTAGCTATGGAAACCACTCCTTCATTAGAGTGGTTGTAGGGGCCAGCAAAACGTAATAGTGGAAGGGTAGGGGACGTGGCAGATTCAGAACATCCCCTTAGCAACCTCCATGGAAGTCCTGACTGCAAACTGAAGCTGCCTTCCACTTGTTGAAAATGTTGAGGGAGGATAGTGGTCACAAGGTGAACACTAAGTGGGGCACTGGGGAGCAGACATGAGATGGCATCGTTAGGAGCTGCCTGGATCCCAAGTTACTTCCTTGACTGGTTGATATTCTAAGAGGTAGTGAAAATTGTTAAAGCACAGTTTAAAAAAGGACACAATAGTTACCTCTGTAATAAGATTACTGGACAGAAATCACCCGCTTCCAAGGATAACCATGATACTACATATATAAAGACCAGGAGGAAAAGGAAGCAGGATTTCACACACTAGGATACACAGATTACTGATGGGACAGCAAAATAAAGCAGGAGAAGAGATGGGAATGATCAATTAGAGGTGATACTGAGTGTATAGGGAATGCATAATAAATACTTTGGATGACACAGCAGAGACAGTTTGAATAGAAGTTAAGGACAATAAAGAGAGTTCGGTGATTGCTGGAAGATGTTACAGACCTTCAGGGCAGTTACAGAAAGCCGATCAGGACACATCTTTACAGATAAAAAGGGGTCTGTAAGAAAGCCAGAACTTTGATCACAGCGGATTTTAATTACTCAGATATTGATTAAAACAACAACTATGCAAAAAGCTAAGTAGGGGAACATTTTTCTAGAGGCAGATTTCAATTCTTACAGGGTTAGCTGAACAGGCTGCATAGTTAATGGTAATTCAGGATCTAATCAGTACAAAGATGCCACATATTATAAATTAAATAAGATTGAAGTTAAGGCACATCTAAGATTTTGTGATAGTATCAGTAGATAGGAAACGCTTGTGAGACTCATGAAAGTGCTCAATTTTTCCTATTATTAAAGCAAAGTTGAAAGGAATGTGAAATTCCCTTTAGAAATTTCATCCATGTATAATTATTTTTCTCTTGTTTTTAATTTTAAGCAATCATAGGAAAGACTAATAGAAATTCACTGGGTTAAGGCTAAACAAAATAAAATCTCTTGAGATCAGAATGGTTAAATAAAGGCATTGGACCAGGGTTTTCATCTCAATTCCACTAGTATAAATTTTGGTCTTGCTCCCACTGAAGTCAACAAGATTTTTGCAACTGAATTCAATATTAGCAGGATTGGGCTCTAACTGCTTAGGCTTCAATATGTTTAAGTATTGTCCTGAATAAGGATGGACGTAAGTGCCTGCTTAAGTACTTCCCTAAACTTGGCTTTTTGAATTTAAGAGAATAACTGTTGATTTGCATCAGTCTAAATGGGATCAAAATCTGGCACAAAAATTGTGCAAGTAATGAACTAAGTGCTTTCAAAACATACAGTACTTAGTTCAGTAGATGACTGGGTGGTTGATACATTTACCTTTAAGTAAATTAATAGGTTGATTGAATGATCTTATAAAACACTAAACAGTAATGAAACATCTGAAACTTCACAAGACTGGGTATTTCCTGCAGCATGTACTGGGAATACTGTAACCACAGTCTCTCTTGTGGCAATTTGGCAGTATTGCTTCTGATCTGTCTATCTATCTATCTATCTATATAGCTATACATCTTATAGGTCTTTATATGACTCCCAACACCAGGGGTGCTGGAACAATTTTTATGGTAGGGGTGCTCTGATGGAAACCATAGCAACCAGGCATTTGGTGTTTGTTGTTACTACTGCAAGCCAGAGAGTGCAGCAGCAGCACCCCCACATTCCTAGTTGAAGCCCCACTGCCCAGCACTGTACTATGTGGGTATTTCTACCAGAAAGTGCACAGACAAAAAATTATACACCTCTACGTCGATATAACGCTGTCCTTGCGAGCCAAAAAATCTTTCCGTGTTATATGTGAAACCGTGTTATATTGAACTTGGTTTCACCTATAATGCAGAATTGCTTTGATCCACTGGAGTGCGCAGCCCTGCCCTCCCTCCCCCCCCCCCCCCCCGAGCACTGCTTTACCACATTATATCTAAATTCATGTTATATTGGCTGGTGCTATATCGAGGTAGCGGTGTACATTTTAAAGTTATTCAAACTTTGTCAGCCTTCAGAGTTTCTGGTTCAGTTGGGTTGGAGTGTTGGATAATAGCCTGGGTTGAGTCATATATAAAATGATACAGTCATTTCCAGTGAATATCAACTTGCTTAGAATGTGTCAGGTATCAAGAATACTCTTCATCTTTCATATATGTTCACAACAGACAAATGGAAATAATAACATTGGGCCACTAAAAATTATAATGTGGAACATAAAAATTAGGGGCAGGAAGTGGCACAAATATATATATTAACAGACATATTTTCTCTTTCCAGCAAAGGACAAAAATATCACAGCAGTATACATTATATCTTTTTGTGGTACTCTAAAATATACAAGAAAATGGATTATCAGTCGATTTGAGACTCTGGGTATGCAAAATACTGTATTGGGTCATTCAAATAACATACACATGCAATGTTTTTGTACAATGAGGATAGGAATTTGTAAAAAGTCTATACTGCTATTATTGACAGTTCTAGGACAGTGGGTCGGATTTCCAATGGTACAAAACATAGCACTATTATTCAGAAAACAGCCAAGAGACATAGACAGCAGTTAGTATGTAAAATATTAGGAATAATTTTTAATCAAAAGCATAATTTTGAGACAGCTAAAGGATGGTCTTACCATCTTGGCATTCTCCTAAAATATTTAGATGTATTCCATATTGGTCAAGCAAAACAAAATTTGATCTTATACATTTAGATTCCTAAAAATATTTTGACGAGGCTTTCTGCACAAAAGATTCATAGATTCATAGACTCTAGGACTGGAAGGGACCTCGAGAGGTCATCGAGTCTAGTTCCCTGCCCTCATGGCAGGACTAAATACTGTCTAGACCATCCCTGATAGACATTTATCTAACCTACTCTTAAATATCTCCAGAGATGGAGATTCCACAACCTCCCTAGGCAATGTATTCCAGTGTTTAACTACCCTGACAGTTAGGAACTTTTTCCTAATGTCCAACCTAAATCTCCCTTGCTGCAGTTTAAGCCCATTGCTTCTTGTTCTATCATTGGAGGCTAAGGTGAACAAGTTTTCTCCCTCCTCCTGATGACACTCTTTTAGATACCTGAAAACTGCTATCATGTCCCCTCTCAGTCTACTCTTTTCCAAACTAAATAAACCCAATTCTTTCAGCCTTCCTTCATAGGTCATGTTCTCAAGACCTTTAATCATTCTTGTTGCTCTTCTCTGGACCCTCTCCAATTTCTCCACATCTTTCTTGAAATGCGGTGCCCAGAACTGGACACAATACTCCAGTTGAGGCCTAACCAGCGCAGAGTAGAGTGGAAGAATGACTTCTCGTGTCTTGTTTACAACACACCTGTTAATGCATCCCAGAATCACGTTTGCTTTCTTTGCAACAGTATCACACTGTTGACTCATATTTAGCTTGTGGTCCACTATGACTCTTAGATCTCTTTCTGCCATACTCCTTCCTAGACAGTCTCTTCCCATTCTGTATGTGTGAAACTGATTGTTCCTTCCTAAGTGGAGCACTTTGCATTTGTCTTTATTGAACTTCATCCGGTTTACCTCAGAACATTTCTCCAATTTGTCCAGATCATTTTGAATTTTGACCCTGTCCTCTAAAGCAGTTGCAATCCCTCCCAGTTTGGTATCGTCTGCAAACTTAATAAGCGTACTTTCTATGCCAACATCTAAGTCGTTGATGAAGATATTGAACAGAGCCGGTCCCAAAACAGACCCCTGTGGAACCCCACTTGTTATACCTTTCCAGCAGGATTGGGAGCCATTAATAACTACTCTCTGAGTACAGTTATCCAGCCAGTTATGCACCTACCTTATAGTAGCCCCATCTAAATTGTATTTGCCTAGTTTATCGATAAGGATATCATGCGAGACCGTATCAAATGCCTTACTAAAGTCTAGGTATACCACATCCACCACTTCTCCCTTATCCACAAGACTTGTTATCTTATCAAAGAAAGCTATCAGATTGGTTTGACATGATTTGTTCTTTACAAATCCATGCTGGCTATTCCCTATCACCTTACCACCTTCCAAGTGTTTGCAGATGATTTCTTTAATTACTTGCTCCATTATCTTCCCTGGCATAGAAGTTAAACTAACTGGTCTGTAGTTTCCTGGGTTGTTTTTATTTCCCTTTTTATAGATGGGCACTATATTTGCCCTTTTCCAGTCTTCTGGAATCTCCCCCGTCTCCCATGACTTTCCAAAGATAATAGCTAGAGGCTCAGATACCTCCTCTATTAACTTCTTGAGTATTCTAGGATGCATTTCATCAGGCCCTGGTGACTTGCAGGTATCTAACTTTTCTAAGTGATTTTTAACTTGCCCTTTTTTTATTTTATCTTCTAAACCTACCCCCTTCCCATAAGCATTCACTATGTTAGACATTCCTTCAGACTTCTCAGTGAAGACCGAAACAAAGAAGTCATTAAGCATCTCTGCCATTTCCAAGTTTCCTATTACTGTTTCTCTCTCCTCACTGAGCAGTGGGCCTACCCTGTCCTTGGTCTCCCTCTTGTTTCTAATGTATTGATAAAAAGTCTTCTTATTTCCCTTTATTCCCATAGCTAGCTTGAACTCATTTTGTGCCTTTGCCTTTCTAATCTTGCCCCTGCATTCCTGTGTTATTTGCCTATATTCATCCTTTGTAATCTGGTCTAGTTTCCATTTTTTATATGACTCCTTTTTATTTTGCAGATCATGCAAGATCTCGTGGTTAAGCCAAGGTGATCTTTTGCCACATTTTCTATCTTTCCTACCCATCGGAATAGCTTGCTTTTGGGCCCTTAATAGTGTCCCTTTGAAAAACTGCCAACTCTCCTCAGTTGTTTTTCCCCTCAGTCTTCATTCCCATGGGACCTTACCTATCAGCTCTCTGAGCTTACCAAAATCGGCCTTCCTGAAATCCATGGTCTCTATTTTGCTGTACTCCCTTCTACCCTTCCTTACAATTGCAAACTCTATGATTTCACGATCACTTTCATCTAAGCTTCCTTCTACTTTTAAATTCTCAGAGAGTTCCTCCCTATTTGTTAAAATCAAGTCTAGAACAGCTTCCCCCCAATAGCTTTCTCAGCCTTCTGAAATAAAAAGTTGTCTGCAACGCAGTCCAGGAACTTATTGGATAGTCTGTGCCCCGCAGTGTTATTTTCCCAACATATATCTGGATAGTTGAAGTTCCCCATCAGCACCAAATCTTGGGCTTTGGATGATTTTGTTAGTTGTTTAAAAAAAGCCTCATCCACCTCTTCCACCTGGTTAGGTGGCCTGTAGTAGACTCCTAGCACGACATCACCCTTGTTTTTTACCCCTTTTATCCTAACCCAGAGACTCTCAACACTTCCGTCTCCTATGTCCATCTCCACCTCAGTCCAAGTGTGTACATTTTTAATATATAAGGCAACACCTCCTCCCTTTTTCCCCTGTCTATCCTTCCTGAGCAAACTATACCCATCCACACCAACATTCCAATCATGTGTATTATCCCAGATTACTGACCCAGAAGTATATGCACATTGGAGAGCATGTTAGACAAGAGTATTTGTTAAAGTAGATTATTGAACGGAAAAATGGCTCAGAATTGAGAAACTTCCCTAGCTGAAGGTCATCAATGGCTTACCATAAGGGAGAGTTTTGAGACATCACATTTTCATAAAATGTGGGAATCATTTGGAGGAGAACTGAAAGTATAACATACCTAAATTTATTCATTACAAAGAAATTGGCCATAGGGCAAATAAGGAAAAGCTGCATCAAGTATAGAGGGACTTGGATCTTTTAGGTGACTGGAGAGGTAAATGGAAAATATAATTTACTGACTTATAGACAAACATTAAAAAAGACTGTGTGCAATAGCAAAAGCTTTAAAGGAGAAAGAGCCATTATGTAGCTGAGTGAATAATAGTAATAGTTTGGAATTCCACAGAATCTTTCATCCCAGGACTTAAAATCACTCTGCTAATATTAATTAATTAAATATCACAATGACCTCCTAGGAGTTAAATATCCCATTTTACATACTGGAGAAGTGTTTTGCTAAAAGTCACAAAGCAAGTAAGAGCTGCAAATACAGTTCAGAACTCCTGACTCCCAGGAGCCTAACTGCATGCTCTAACCATTCGATAATGCTTTTTCCCTGAATGAAGAATAACTTCCAGGAACACAGCAGACCAGGCTGAAGTAGGTAAGCTGAATTTATCTCCTGCCCCATGGGTAGTTGGAAAAGAAATGGGGGGGGGGCTTAAATAAATAAAAGCTAGCTATAAAAAGAGGCCTCTTGAAACCTTAAATTCAAACGTAAGAATAATTAAAGAGACATGAAAGGAGATCACAAAATAGAGAAAGCAAGGACTGGATGGACTCCGCAGAAAGCATGATGCACAGTTTTTTCAACCCAAAATGCAAGACAAGGCATGCTTACAGTGAATAAAAGCAATGAGCTGTGGCAGTAATAAAAGTGCTTTTAAAGAAATACCTGTCTTGCGTATGGTGTTGAAAATTTAAATTTCTCCTTTTGTGGTTGTTTTAAATTAATATTTAAAAAAAATCACAAACCCTAAAAAACCATGGAAGATTAATTAAAAAAAAATCAAACAGGTGCAAAAATGAGGTCACCTGCTGTAAGCATGAAAGTTTAAAGCAAAAATTGAATTACACTGTGGTTAATTGAACAACCCTCCTGAAAGAGACAGAGAAGGAATCAATTAGACCAAAAATAAATTAAATAAATACGAAAGGAAAGAAAAACAAAAAAAATATTCAGCAGAGAAACAAAGACCTTAACGCTGTTCCATCTCTAAGATATCAGCACGCTCTCTGGGCCTGACTCCTCTCTCACTTACATTGCTCCTAGACCAGTGCAGCTCCACTGACTTCAACTGAATTGCTCTCAATTTACATTGGTATAAATGATAGGAGAATGAGGCTCTCTGCTCTTCATTCCTTCTTCCACTCTCATTGCCTTCCCATCAAAGGCCTGTGCTGCCCAGAGCTGTGACTGCTGCTGTTCCAAGCCGTCATATCTGCTTCTGTCCATCAGTAATCGCTGTGGTACAGCAGGAAGTGGTTTGTGGCATTATTTATAGGTGGACACTGGTGGACCATGGCTCCCAGGGTTTTATACACATTATCTCCCTACCAGTGGGTGCCACCTACCACAGCAATTACCAGTGGATCCTTCTAGTATGCTAAAGGACCTACAAATAGCTGCCAAGCTATTCACTCTCATTTTACCTAATTTTTTCATTAACAGAATTTTTCTCACATACAAACATTCCCGAACAGTAGGTTAAAACATCATTTGTATCCCTATGTTGTATCCCGTTTCCCACTTAACCCAAATTTTGTGCCGCATAGTCTAGAAATCTAGTTTGAACTTGTCTCTAGTTTCTGTGAGCAGCAGGCCGGACTGACGAACTTAATAAATCCAATAGTATTCAGTCACTACATTAACTAGACAGGGCAAAGTTCCTTAACAGCTCTGTCCCCATTATTTCAGTGAGCGTATAGATATATTAACTTACACAGACACACATTTACAAACATACATTCACAAAGTACACTGATGGAAATCCAGGGAGACTCTGCTAATGCAACTGAGATATTCTAGATTAATACCAGTGTGAATAAGGGGAAAAAATGGTCCAGAATTTGCCCATATTTGTCAGAAAGCACATGGAAGACAAGCAGCCTGTCAACACACTTTTGAAAACTGCTGCCGTTCATGTATAACCTTTGATGGGACTTGCTATAGCCTTGGCAAAGGTTACATTCAGCTGAACTTTTTGACTCCTTTCTGGTCATTCCTCCAAACACAGAGTAGCAATGCTATCTAAAACAGAGCAATGTATATTTAGCCTGCAGTGTTATATAACCTGTCTGATAACAAATGCAAGATACAAAGTAAAGTCATGTAACCCAGTAGAAACATTTCATATAGGAGGTTGATTTCCCTTGGGAACTGAAACATCAAGAAACTGAACCAGTTAAATATAACCTTTTTAAAGGGCAACAGAATTCAAAGGTAATCAAGGATTTTTCCCCTCAGAAGGGCATTTATAATTATATTCTACTTTTATTTATAACAAGCCTTTTAATGTTGGTACTACAAAAGAACGCTACAGAAAGCAGGCTTGCTTTCTATAACAGGATTCCATCTCCATGTGTTTTTTATATGCAAAACATTCTTGACACAAACTGTACACTGATTGAGGTATATTCCTTTTTAGAACTAGGGGGTATATTTTCAAAGTAGTTCATGAGGATTTAGCCATGTGTCTCTTATGAATGTTGTGGGAGTCGACATAAGAACAGCCATACTGGGTCAGACCAACCATAGAAAGTTGCCCTAGCAGCTCCACAGCAAAGTGGAGAAATATAAAGGATTACTTGTTCTTCAAATTAATGAAAAGGCATTTTATTCAAACACTTCCAAGCAGGCAGACTTCCACTGTGGACGACAGTGCAAGCCAGACATGATGGGGGCAGCTATTTTTACCCACAATGGGTGATCTGTTGAGACATTAAGAAACTAATATTAGAAGACACCCTTGTCAAAATGCTATAGGTTCTTAATCACAGCTTTAGGATTTCTGACAGGATGTTTTGATAAAATAAATCTATTTTAAAATACTGTAATGAAATACTAACCAGTTTCTGTAGGGTTTTAAGATGTTCTGTAAGGAGTTTCAGATCAAAGACTCAGTTAATGTAACCTCCATGCATTAAATATTTAGTACTTATTCAGTCACTTGAGCACTCAGGCATCTTGACATTGCAAAGGAGGGAAATTGAGTTTAAGTCAGCTTTCCACTGTGGGATATTTTCACTTTTTTATGTTAAAGATACAGACATGCATTTTTAATACAAAGGGGTCTATTCTCTCACTGCTGAGTATGTGCCCTGCCCATTAAGAGAGTTCTTTATGCACCTGCATGGATGGGAAAATAAACCCCTTAATGTGTCATTTCAGTGGAAATTTTATCATGCTGTGATCAACATCATTACTGAAGCTGCTCATGCAGTCAGTGAGCCCCCTGGTGAACTACACCAAATACACACATTTCCATCCTAGATATGCGCTAGGCCTCCATAAACATTGCATGGAATGCAGAAACTAGACAAAGCAAGGAACATTTAGGCACAAAAGTTTGCTTGGATATTTGGGGTCTTCACATGCCCCCCCCCCCACCGCCTGGGAATCTCTTTGTTTAGTGTCCCTCTTTCCCAATAGCAGCCCTCTTTTCCAAGCCCTTACTCTTTTGACATCCCCCAATGGCCCCATTCATCCTTCCAGCACCCCCATGGAATGCCATAATGTGGGAAATAACATGTGGAATGACATAAGCCTAAGTTTCGGGGACCATATTAAAGTTGGATGGAGACTCCCAAAAGTATTTGAATCTGAACCTACCCAAAACTTGGGTGAAGTCTGTATAAATCCTTTGCACAGATCCACACGTACAATTAAACAGCACCCATCTAAACAACATGGCATAGGCCTTTGCTTTAATTACCCTCTTTTAGTAACTATTAAGGCAGGAATGCCCATGGAACTAGAGCTGCTTAGAAACCAATTTACTGGTGCATAAGGAATTTGCAGAAACGTATGCTGCAATGATGACCCAATGCTAAAAAATCCTCCTCCAAGCACAATCATGGAGTGTGCTAAATTCTAGACAAAAGAGCTCTTCTGACTCATTACTAGGGTTGTCAATTTGGGTTGGACATACTTCTGGAGGTTGCACCACATGACAATCTTTAATTCCTGGAGACTCCAGGACAATCCTGGAGGGTTGGGAACCCTAATAATTAGCCAGATAATAAATCCATATTGCCTCCTTTCAACCCCACAAATGTCTCCTGCGTTGAGGAACTTTCCTCCCACCACCAATGAAACCAAGCCAATCCATGACTGTCTCTCACGCCTCATCATCAGTACACTTATAAAGGAGACTTACATTGTATCCACCTTGTCAGAATAGGGACCAGTCTCACAGATGGTGGTAAAAAAAAGCACTAAAAGAATTTCATATCAGCATCTGAGATCCATAGTCTGGCCTCACCGGGTATATAGCTCAACGGAGAATGCCTGGCTTCTCTAGGAGACACTTTGAAATAAGTTGTAAACAGGCCCGACTTCAAGAAACCACTTCACTAATGTCTGCCGGGCTGTAAGCCTCTCCCTTCTTGGAGCAGATTGTCAAGAAGGTGGTAAGAATCTGACTCCAGCAACACCTAACCTGTGCAGATATGTTGGACCCCTTCCAGTCTAGCTTCAGGCAGAATGTGGAACCGAAACAGCTAATTGCACTGTTGGATGACTTCCTCTGGTGATGGATAGGGATGAGACAATAATATTACCCACCATCTTTAACATTGTTGTTCATGGGGTGTTGTTGACTCACCTGAGTACCCTGGCAAGAGTCAATGGAATTGGGCTAAACTGGTCTCTTCATTCCTTCCAACAGGTTCACAAACTGTTGCTCCTGTTCAAATACCTTAACATACAGAGTCCCTTCAAGGCTCAAACTGCTTATATTTCACATCTTGTGCAACCCATTGAGTATATGGGAAAACTTGGGCTGGAACAAAATATCAAGCTGTGCGTCTTCAGCATATCTTTCATCCACTACAGACATCATTTTCCCATAGATAACATTGTGATTGAAGATGACTGGAGCCCATATGTAGATCATGTGGCTAAAGCAAATTCCAGCAAAGACAGAAGTAACACTACTTAGAAGCAGTAAACACTCTGAGGAGGTGGTAAGCACCACGACCTCATCACCCATTTGCTGCAAATGCCTTAGAACATAAGAACATAAGAACGGCCGTACTGGGTCAGACCAAAGGTCCATCTAGCCCAGTATCTGTCTACCGACAGTGGCCAATGCCAGGTGCCCCAGAGGGAGTGAAGCTAACAGGCAATGATCAAGTGATCTCTCTCCTGCCATCCATCTCCATCCTCTGATGAAAAGAGGCCAGGGACACCATTCTTTACCCTACCTGGCTAATAGCCATTTATGGACTTAGCCACCATGAATTTATCCAGTTCCCTTCTGGCAGTTAAGACAGTCCGAAGCTTGTGGATCATGCTGACAACCGAAGAATCAAATAGCAATCACTAAAAACATCTTGTAAAAGAACAGGAGTACTTGTGGCACCTTAGAGACTAACAAATTTATTTGAGCATAAGCTTTCGTGGGCTACAGCCTACTTCATCAGATGCATAGACTGAAACATACAGCAAGAAGATATTTATACTTACAGAGAACATGAAAATGTGGAAGTAGCCATACCAACTGTAAGAGGCCAATCAACTGAGATGAGCTATTATCAGCAGGAGAAAAAAAACTTTTGAAGTGATAATTGAGATGACCCACAGAAGGTGTGAGGATACTTAACATGGGGAAATAGATTCAATTAGTGTAATGGCCCAACCATTCCCAGTCTCTGTTCAAACCTAAGTTAATTGTATTTAATTTGCATATTAATTCAAATTCAGCAATCTCTCTTTGGAGTCTGTTTCTGAAGTTTTTTTGTTGTAAAATTGCCACCTTCAAGTCTGTCACTGAGTGATATATGCTATCATATGCCAGCAATGCCCCTCTTCCATATACATCGGCCAAACTGGACACAAAAGAATAAATGGACACAAATCTGAGGTCAGGAATTATAACATTCAAAAACCAGTGGGAGAACATGTCAACCTCTCTAACCATTCAGTGACAGACTGGAAGCTGGCAATAAATTTGTTAGTCTCTAAGGTGCTACAAGTACTCCTGTTCTTTCTGCGGATACAGACTAACACGGCTACTACTCTAAAAACATCTTGCATGCGTCTGATGAACTGGGTATTCACCCATGAAAGCTTATGCTCCAATACTTCTGTTAGTCTATAAGATGCCACAGGACTCTTTGTTACTTTTTACAGATCCAGACTAACAGAGGCTACCCCTCTGATACTAAAAATATCTTGTGTTTCCTGAAAACAAGATGATCTCATCTCTTCCTCTGAAAAACCCTGTCACAGAACTTCATGTGTTCATCACCTCCATGCAGGGCTATAGAATTCTCTCTTCCTTCACCTACAGCAGAAATTCACAAGAAAAGCACAGCTGGGACACAACACAGCAGCCTATCTCTTAAGTGAAGCAAGCTGTGGAAGACATATTACACCAAGCTCTACAACCTGCACTGGCTCTCCACACACACCCAGATCCAATTGAAGATTTTGTTGTTGAATTACAAAGCCCTGAATGGACATGCTGATATTATCTAAAAAGCCACTTGTCTTTCCTCAACGTCAGACACCCCTGTCCAGCACACTACCCTTCTTGAACCTTGATACAGACTCAAGCAACCCTTCTAAACAGCAGTCCCAACACTTTAGAAGGAACATCTTCTCAAGGAAGATTTGGAAGAGTCTTGCCCTCCCCAGGGCCCTTTCATGCTATAAGAGCCAGCTCTTTGCCATAACATTCCTCAGGGAACTGGAAGAGACTTTTCACTGATGACTACAAAAAACTTGATAATGGCTAGGCTGGTAGTGTGCAGAGACCACTGCCTATCATTCCTGACCAATATATGTCATTGTCTTTGGAGAAAAAGCAAAGTGTTTTTACCCCGCAGCTCTTCCAAAGCAAGAACATTTATTTTTAGGGTAAAAGCATTATGGAGAAAACATAAATAAAAACAAACCTACACTCATGCTAAAAGCTTAGCAATGGTCACTCTCAACTCCAACATAGGGCTCTTTTAAGTATCAGTCTTTCAAATGCCTCAGCTGAGTTTGCTTTCTTGGTTACCAGTTCATGCCAGGTTTCAGATCAAGAACAAGACCCCTTTGGGGCAGTCTACCCCTTTATTAATACTGTGTGGGCCTTTAACTCTGGCCTCCTGTAACAGGTAATCATCAGTCAATGGCCCTGTTCTCCAGGCAAAGCTTCAAAAGGCTGGGTTTTTTGTATAACTGGTTTTGGGGAATTTGCATTAATCACACCTGGTGATTACAGATTCAACTGAAAACTCATCCATGGTTTGCTAACAAGCTGGTTCTACAATTATAAAGATACAAGTTTTTACTCATCAAGTTAAGTATATCTTAGTACAGAGAATAATAAGCAGATCTGAGGACAGATTCAGTTCTCCACATAAACATAGTCCAGAAATGATCTCTTTTACCTGCAAGGAACATTAGAAACATTTTTCAACGATCAGTCAGAGGAACTACTAATAGGATGAGATGGCCCAGAGTAAACAGATAGTATGCTACCTGAGACAGGTCAGTTGTGTTTTGTGATTTCTAAGGCAGAAGAAAAATAGCATTTCTTGGCCTCAGAAACAGCTTTTCTGTACATCCACATACATTCCCTACACAATAGGGGATTTGATTCCAGGAACCTCCTCAGCCATCTTCTCTCCAATATAAGGCTCAGAAGTTTCAGTATCTGGAGCTCATCAATAAACAGTCATGGCACAAGAGACAGTGAGAATGTGGTAAGTGACCAGACAAAGGAGAACCCTCACTAATAGATGGTAATAGCTATCAGCTAACTGTCAGACATCCTAGTTGGAAGGGGACATTAGATATGTCTCAGCATGTGTGAGGAAATAGGTCTCAAAGGCTATGGTGAAATACCCATATCAACACCATAGCCAGGTTATAATATAAGCCCTACATTGAAAAGCATGAGGTGACAGTCAGACTGTCTCATAGAGTCTGACCTGAACATCTAAACTATCCAAACCAGATTCAATATGGCCAACCGTGTGAGAACAATCCTCAACCCTCTGGCTAAAAACCAAGGAGTTCATCTCTTCCATGAAGCCAATAACAAGGAATATTTGACCAACATCAAGTAATGCTCCATTTTTATGTGTGCTGCTCTGTTGCTACACACAACATTCCCTACATTTCATACACCCTCTCCCACAAAACAATGACTGTTTTTCATGTTGGTTTACTTTCACTTATACATATACTCTGTAAATAAACCATTCATATTAATTACGGTTAGAAATTCAAAAAACTTTAAAAAATCACCCACGTGAACTAGCTATTGCCTCAAAATCCCATTGTTAGTGGTGACATTACCAATTTCAACCCTATGGCTACATCTTCCTTCATTATGTCACAGAATCCCTTATAAACTACCATCTCTGCCATTTTCCAGTGGGATTTCCAGCACCACTCTTGCTGCAATTATTACCTTTGAGATTTCAAAATATTCACATTCTGGATTCATTTCAATTCTTGTTCCTGGCAGACAGCTTGATGTGCCTCTCTGCCAACATGGCTCCTGCTTTATTAGCAGAGTACTTCCATCCTCTGTTTCAGCCTTCAGACATTAATGTCTAAAATGCCCCTAAATCAGTCACCTCTGATGTTCCTGTACATTTCCCATTAGACCTAATAACTTATTGCTCACTCTTCAAATGCAGGATGAGGGGTGAGGGGAAGAGACTTGAGCTCTTAAATTATAGGAACTACGCAAAAAAGAATATTTCATTTCTAAATATTTTCTTAAACACTATGGGCCAGATTTTCAAATGCTCAGTAACACAACGGGGACCAGATTTTCCAAAGAGCTCAATTTCCTTTCAGTGTGTAACTAGGAGCTAAACTATGAGTGCTGAGTCCTTTTGAAGATTCTGGCCTATATCTTCCTCCTACAGTCAGCTCACTGACATTATGAACTGAAATATTATATCAGAAAATACTAGCTGGCTCATTCAAAAAAGAAGGCAAATAGGCTGCACTGGCTGCAATAGTAAAATATTAGGAATGGGAATAAGGAGTTGGGGTTGAAAGACTCCAATCCTGCAATGAGACTCCATGCATACACCTGGGTCCACCCGTACGGAAAAGATCATAGGCTCAGGCTCAAAGTCTCAGTCACAGACTTACTGAGTGACCCAACTGCTTTGTGCATCAGTTTCTCTCTCTGGAAAATGGGGACAACGATATTACCTACATCAAAAGAGTGTTATGAGACTTAACTGATATTTATACAGCAATCAGACTGTCAGATGAAAGTTCTACATGTTTGGGGGGGGGAGTTAATTATAAAATTGAGGGGGGTGCACTGGAAAACTGTGCAGCTTACATCAATGAGAACAAGACTCATTAATGTTTTAATTCTATC
This sequence comes from Gopherus flavomarginatus, assembly GCF_025201925.1. Classification (NCBI taxonomy): domain Eukaryota; kingdom Metazoa; phylum Chordata; order Testudines; family Testudinidae; genus Gopherus; species Gopherus flavomarginatus. The sequence goes on along the minus strand of NC_066623.1, from coordinate 108,301,704 downwards.
CATTTCAGCTGAAAAATCCTTAACTGCGTGCAAATGTTACTTAATGAAATAAAAAAACTGATTTAAACAGCCATGATGTATATTAATGCATTATTATAATCCACTTTAATTCAGGAAGTCAAAAAGAAAAGGAATTCATGTAATATTAAAAATGTACTACATAAAAACGTAAATAAATTCTATTGAATTCTCAGCAACTAATACTCTGCTTTAAACGTAACTAAACAAAGAACCATGTACCTACCACATTAGGATGCAATGAATAGGAAACACAAATCATTTTAAAAATAGGAACAACTTGTTTATGAAAATTATTTTGCTTTTGTACATATTTATGAAAACAGGAGACTTAATAACAAGGATTAACATTATGTTATGTTCTCCTACAAGTTACACACTTTTAGATTATTTAAAAAAACCGGACAATAAATACTTTCTCTATGAAATTGTTTTCACAAGTCTAAGGTATTCTAGTGCAAACTTTTGACTTTGGGCCTAGGGCTGCTTTTTTCTTTGAAAATGTCAAATTGTAACCAAAACCTTTTCAATCTATGTTCACTTTTCTCAGGTTGTTCTCTGTTGCCACAGTATGGTGCTGAACTGCTGTTTGAAAACATGAAAGGGGGATGAAGCTCTTTCCATGAGGTCATATGACTGATTTTCCATTTAAGACCTATTTTAAGTAGCCTCTCCTAAACAAGCATTTAAATGACACATTACATTTTTTAATTTTTTTCAGTTAAGTAGCTATTATCACTTGTAAACAAGTACCACTTGTAAACTCAGATGTTTATTATATGCTGTTATATTTAAAAAATCCAAAAGTAATGTTTTGCTTTCAATATTTAGACCCAATATTAGACCCTTGTACAATATTTTGTATTTTCAGGAGACTGACTTGATCTGAATCAGTCTTTTCTAGTTAACTACTATGATGTTGAAATATAAAATACATTTCACTAGAACTGCTTTTTTAGAAATACTGACATCAGCCATGTGTGTGCCAAATGATGTCCCTCTCCATTCAAATCTCTACTTAAGACACATTTATTTCACTAAGGCTTTCAGCGACAAAGCAGAAAAGCAAATTTCTAAAAGTGCTCACACCTTCCAGAATGGGCCTCAATCCAGATATGTCTGAACTGTATTGCCTGCATCTCATTTAGACTGTAAGCAAGCTGTGTTCCCTTGTATGTTTGCACTGCATCGAGAAACACGGAGCATTCAGTAAATAATACTGCGAGAAATTCTGAAGTTCTCACTCACCCATATCCTGAGCTAATCTAACCCTTCATGCACACAGATAAGTGTCAGAATCCATCCTCTGATAGGATTTTCTTCTTCTCCCAGATCCTGCATACGGATCTCTACCGATATGGCATTGCCTGTGCAGAGACTCACTAACCCCAAAGACTTCCCCACAGAAAGGTGATAAGGGCACCACAGCAGGGAACCTCCCCTTTAAAAGTAAAATTTGCTGTTCTAGTTCTATATCACTAAGCTATATCTGATGACACTGTTCTGTTTCTCTTTCCACTCACCAAGAATCTGCGGAAAGTCCAAAGGAATGAGTATACAGCCAATAATGCAGAATTAGAGGGAAACAAAAGTCAATTTTACCAAATCGTTAAGTTTATAAGTGATTTAACTACTGTGAATCTACCTATTTCCCTCCCTCCACCCCCAACACACACACTTTACATATATTATAATCCTAAGATATATCTGGTTACAATATTTGAGCCATTGTAAAAATAATAATTTTATATATACACATACATCCCTACGAGGGTTTTATTTCTCAGCACTAATCAGTCCGCACTAAATGAAGGCTGAACAATTATTGATGTGTTAGAGAACTGTCATAACTATAAAGGGAAGGGAACAGCCCTCCTGTGTACAATACTATAAAATCCCTCATGGCCAGAGACACCAAAATCCTTTTACCTGTAAAGGGTTAAGAAGCTCAGGAAACCTGGCTGACACCTGACCTAAAGGACCAATAAGGGGACAAGATACTTTCAAATCTTGGTGGGGGGAAGTCTTTTGTTTGTGCTCTTTGTTTTGGGAGTTGTTCGCTCTTGGGACTAAGAGGGACCAGACATCAATCCAGGCTGTCCAAACCTTTCTGAACCAGTCTCTCATATTTCAAACTTGTAAGTAACAGCCAGGCAAGGTGTGTTAGTCTTATTTTTGTTTTCTCAACTTGTAAATGTTCCTTTTTGCTGAGAGGATTTTATCTCTGTTTGCTGTAACTTTGAACCTATGGCTAGAGGGGGGTCCTCTGGGCTATATGAATCTGATTATCCTGTAAAGTATTTTTCATCCTGATTTTACAGAGATGATTTTTACCTTTCTTTCTTTAATTAAAAGCTTTCTTTTTCAGAACCTGATTGATTTTTCCTTGTTTTAAGATCCAAGGGGATTGGATCTGGACTCACTAGGAATTGGCGGAGGAAAGGAGGGGGGATGGTTAAATTCTCCTTGTATTAAGATCCAAGGGGTTGGATCGGTGTTCACCAGGAACTTGGTGAAAAAGCCTCTCAAGGCTACCCAGGGAGGGGAAGATTTTGGGGGGAAAGAGGTATTCCAGACATGGAGGAATCTGGATGGTGGCAGCAAACCCAGATCTAAGCTGGTAGTTAAGTTTAGAAGTGTTTATGCAGGTCCCCACATCTGTACCCTAAAGTTCAGAGTGGGAGAGGAACCTTGACAAGAACAAAATTCATTTTTAGTCATGCACTTAGTAAAGCATGTAAAAATTGGACCCTACCCTGATGCCATCATTTTAGTACCTTCAGTTTAAGTTTTCACCGCTTGTAATTTTGAAGAAAAATACTCTCCTTTATTCTCTACTATGGACAAGGATTCCCACATAACTCTAACATTCTCTTGGAAGAAAAGCTGTCCAAGGATATGGAATTCTCATCTCCCTGTTTATTAATGCAAGATTGGTAGCCAATAAGGTAACACCAATGTATGCCTTGCTTAAAGGTGAGGTTCCTGGCTTTGCATACATCCCTGAGAACTGGTTGGATGATGCTTCAGGACTCATTTCAGTGAAGTTGGTTCTGGCTGGATACACAGTGTAGAAAAAACAAAGAAAGATTGGCATAGCGGGGATGTACTACAGTCAGTAGAATACAGTGGGTACGTTTACACTGCAAATAACTAAAAAACAAAATACCCCGCAGCAGCAAGTCTCACAGCCCAGGTCAGTTGACTTGGGGTTGCATTACAGACTAAAAATAGAAGTATGGCCATTCATGCTGGAGCTTGGGCTCTGAGACCCAGTGAGTTTCTCATAATGTCCACTCTGCTATTTTTAAGCCCATAGAATGAGCCCCAGGAGAAAACCCTGGAAGGTTGTTCAACTCATAGCTGAACAAACTCTGGATCCAGTATTCAAATGGTAGTGGATGTGGGGAAACTTGAAATCAAATATTGTTATGGACTTACCATTACTTCCTTAAAATTTTAAGTTGGGTCTCACCTCTTCTAACAAGATGAGAGACTTATTTTGATGATATGCCCTCAGAAGCGGCTGGAACCAGAGCAGGTCTGTTAGGAAGAATATTGTTGCTCTGAATGACCACTCTATCAGGGGTTTGGTGGAATATTATAAAACTCTTTCAGCCTCAAAACTGGTCTCAAGCCATCCTCTTTGTTGGCTTCTGCTTCATAAGCCTAAGGCCACCTTGGTTCATAGAAGACCTGTGCCAGCTGAAGCAAGAGGGAAGATGACTTGAGCATATGGGGAAGAAATCTTAGCTCAAATCTGATTCATATGAGAAGGAATTTTAAAATATAATTATAGCATGGTTATTAGGGAGGCGAATAAATGGTTCTTCCCTTCCACCACAACATCCATAAAATGTCTACCAGTGAATCTCTTTATGGTGTTGCACAGTTAGATTAAACAAAGTTGCTTCTACTTGGTTGCAGATTTGATTTACTTCCACACTGTAAGGAGTAAATTTGGTTAGAAACAGCTGATGCCATGAGCCATCAACGCTCTACCCGCCACTTCCTCTCTTCTATAGCAGTAAGTCTGTAGCTCAGCTGACTTGTGTTAACCTCAGTTATGGCAATATCCCATGGGAAGAAACAAATTTTTAGGCCTGGTCTACACTGCAAAGTTAGGTTGACTTGTGTCTTCACATAAATTTGTCTCCCACCGATGAAAATGCCTTTCTACACTGATTTAGTAACCGCATCCCACCCCCCGAGCGGCATAGAGTCATTGTTGATGTAATTAGGTTGACGCATTGTCAGTGTAGATAATGCGTTGCTTACACTGACTGTTACTAGTTTTCAGGAGCCATCCCACAAAGCCCCGCACTGACAATACAAGCACTCCTGGTGAGGATGCGTACCGCTGACACAAGGAACCAAGTGTGCACACACAAGAGACTTAATAACTGTGGTGGCTGTATGCCAACATAAGGTAGGTTGACATAATTTTGTAGTGTAGACATGGCTTTGGATAGGCAATACTGTGGCCATTTAGGCTTCATAGAACAAAACTAACATCTTAAAAGCAACCGAGAATCCAACACATAGTTCAGACAGCCGAAATCCATTTTCTTTCAAAGCACTTTGCAATGCCTAACTTTCCTCCTTGGCCTGCAGGGTGTTGGGAGATGGGTTTGTTGGGGACTCTGGTGGCAGTTTGGTAGGTGGGGTTTGTTACATTTTTGCTATACTCACGGTGCCCCAGTGTGGTGCTATCAGTTGGCAATTGCCAGAATTTCTCTGTGTTGAGCCCGCAAGGTGCTGAGTACTCTGGCTCTGATCTATCAAAGCACTTCAGTACATGCTTTACTTTTAGCAGATGAGTAGTACCACTGATATTCATGGGACCGTTCACATGCTTAAAAGTTAAGCATGTGCTCAAGCGCTTTGCTGGATCAGGTCCAGCGTGCCCAGCACCTTGCAGGATCCAGCTCTTTATATATGAACTCTGCGGATAAGAGCTTGTCAAAGGTACCCAGAGGATCAGATAAGTGTTCTTTTATGTAGTGAGTACAAAGCTGAATAAGTGAATAACCTCCCTCTGTGTGCAGTATATCGAATCCTCTGGTACGAGCAGACTTTAAATCTTTTAGACAAGCCTTCAATCCCAAACCACAGCCTTGCAGCTAAAGTATGCCAGGATCACCATCTTTTGGGTCAGTAATCAGAGATTACAAAATAAAATAAAAAATATAGCTTTGCACTAAGCTTTATACAGTCACCATCCAAGAGAACCAAACATAAACCAATTCAAACATGGCCAAAATCCCAGCAGAGTCAAAGCAGTAAAGTGCTATGGGCAAATGGAGCTAATCGCTCCAGACAGCCTTACAGGGCCCCTCCCCCGCCTTTGCAAGTATGGTCAACAGCTCTGTCAACGGAGTAATTATTGTTTAATGCTCTGTTACAAAAGATGGAAAACAAAGCTTCTGGAAATGAAAGTGAAAGCAGTATCTATTCAATCTAGGATATTGCACCGGTTTGCTGGTGTTACACATTCCTTAAAAATCTCATTCTGTTCTTATGTCCTTGAGTGCAGTTACGTAAATATTAAGTGACAGAAAGATGTAGTTAACAATCTTCACACTAATGTAGATATGGCATCACAGACTGGTTATTTTAATAGGATTATATGAAAATGGCTTGTATAGGTTGACAGTAAACAACATAGCACACAGTTCATTTATCACTATTCCCTGCAGCAGGTTTTCCTTCTATAAAATGGATCATAACAATCTGCAGCTGATTCTGTTTTCTTATCCCAACAGAGTCATTAAGCTCAAAGTTCCTTTCTTCTGAAGTTCCAACCGTCTTTCTATTTTTAAATGTATTTTGGATGGACAAGAGTTGATGTCACAAGCGAGCTGCAAAGCTGACTGAAGATTTTAATTCTTTTTTCTGATTTATGATCTGTTCCTCTAAGAATGGCGTATACTCTTGGAGTGAGTTTCCTATATAAACCAATGCTATTTCTAGCACTTAGGAACTGAGAGCTTACGTATGTGAATGACACAGGCGAGATTCATTACAAAGCAATGTTTAGAGTTATGTTTACATTTTTCATAAAACTAGATGTTGCTGGTGACCTAAAGCCCTTTCTTTTTATCATGATTATGCAATTTCTGCATTACGAAATCTTTATAACTGTGTCTATCAGAACCACAAAAGGCAGACTGCAATGGCAATACAGTTTGCCATACAACAAAAGATTCTCTGACCTTAGTTTGTGAGCATTTCAGTTTGTACATCTGGAAAGAGCATAGCACATTGTGGGCGCTGCCACAAAGAACAAACTTTTAAGCATCCAGTACCAAGTTTTATTATTTGTAACCATTAGATTAGAACATTGCACTGACAGGTGATCATTTTGATGGTAATAAGAATGGACCATAATGTGCCATAAATTTTAAAGCAGAACTCACTAATTCAAATTGGGATGCAAAGGTCCCGGAACAAAGGGTGCTGGAGCAACCCCTGGCTTGAAATGGTTTCCATTATATACAGGGTTTACAGTTTGGTTCAATGGCTCTCAGCACCCCCACTATGAAAATTGTTCCCACATCCCTGTTGGGAAGTCTTACTAAAAAACTGATGACATAATATGGCTCAATATTGTTTTCCTCTGGTAACACACAGAAACACCTGGAAATCTACTAAACTAAAAATATATATTTACAGTATAACTCCATTAAAGAAAAGGAAGAAAATATTATTTCTGATATTTGTTATTTTCAGGTCCAACTCTGCTCATGCTGATATCCAATCTGGCAGAGAAATAGCTATAGCAGAGTTTAAAGTTGGCATTTGGTTTTGGAATGGTGTTTATATTATCAATGCTAGGGAAATAGCAGCAGTAGCTGCTATTTATGTGTGAGTAAACACATATACAGATGAATAAAGTGAATGTGCCTCTAACACATATGTAGGAACACCCCTACTTCCTAGAAAAATTAGTAAGTTAGGTTTACTTTCCATTACTGTTGTTTCTGTGGATGTTGTCACACTGAGTAAACTGTCACAAATTGCATTTAGATGACATTTTAATCTAGTTGCAGTTAGATCCATTGGAAACTACAAAATCTGACACCAATATCATTTAAAAAGTATGGTGCATCATCACACAGAGACCTGTATCTTCCATTTTTTCAAAGGAGTATAGCTTTATTATACATGACTGTTATTGCATAACCTAACACTGAACACAGAAATGGAAAATTTAACCTTTGAAAAATTGACTATTTTCTTTGTTTCATGCCTTAAACCAGTCATAACTGATCAGTCAAAATGAGTGAGGGAATATCCATACAACTCATTAGCTATTTTCACTGGTGTACCCAGCCATTTGTACAGTGAACAAAGGAAATTTGATCAGCAAGCCAGCAATGTAACATCTAGTAAGTAGTTTCACAAGTCCAAGGCCTGATTCTGATCTCATTTACACTGGTGTAAATCAGAAGTAACTCCAGTGAAACAGAGACCAACACCAAATCAGTGTGGGATCAGAATCAAGCTCCCAGCATCCGCGTTCTGGTCTATTTTAGTCTGCATCGCATGTCTCTTTTAAGAGGTGGTGGCTCACTTACACAGCTCCACATCAGACATATTGCCTTCTTGTTTTAAAATATGTATGTTTAATATTTAATTTAACACAATTCCATATTCCAGTCTCTGTGTTCTGAGCAAGTTCCTTTGAGGCTTGCGGTTTATATGTGCAGTCACAATGCACCTCAAGTATAATTTGGAAGCACTACTGCCTAATGGGGTGAGAGGAAGTGTCTGTGTCCAATTAATCTTGGCTCTCTTTTGAGTGAATAATGAAAATACTGCCAAGTGAGTGGTGATTTGTAAAGTGGACCATACGAGCTGCGCCAAGCTGACTGAGCTCATTTAATTTAGAGTGAGTGATCAGTGCAATGGTTGGTGGGGGTCTGAGTATACTGAAAAGCCAAGGGTCTTGCACTATATACAGATAATTTAGATTACCAACTTTGAACATTATCCACTTTAAAACTGGCCACTGTGAAATATTATGTATGACTAGACATACTGGAGCTATATGAACATCATACAGTATATCTATACATTTATATAGTTTGTGTGTGTTTATATTTTCAAACACATATAGCAATCATCTTTCACTATTGTGTTGTTCAATGTTGTATAATCCAGTATGACAAAAACTTACTATACAATATAAATAAAGGCACAATCTAAAAAAAAAAATTCAACTTTTACATGTGTTATCTGTTTGGACAGTACGTATACAGTCTAAAGTTATCTGAAGCCAGTGATATCGGAATGAAAACAGCAAGATAAATGGTATCGAGGACACCATGTTACCAAGCTTGTAGTACAGACTATTTTCAAGATCATGTGGCACTTCTAGAATGTTTGATAGCTCTCTGAAGTAAAGCACATAAACATTAAAGGTCAGAACAGAACCACTAAGTTATCCATTCACGTTAGCAATAGGAATTGTTGCCTTTTGGCTCTGTTCCTTTTTGCCATTCTGTGATCTAATGACAGTTAAATGTCCCATATTGATGTTTCACTTTCAAGTTTCATAGAATTGTTGAAAGTATTTAATGTGTTAAGTGAGGCAGAGTATCTTTTCATAGAGGAAAATATGAAATTAGATTACTTTGAAAACACTAAATGCAGTGAAATGAGTGGCTCAAAAAGTCTTTAGAAACAATAACCTAAATATGGCTTCTTGAGACTTGAATTTCACTATTATCCTACAGAAAAGATCCATGGTGAAATTCTGTTCTGTCCCTCTTAAAGGCACAGTACAGAATTCATAGACTAGGGGAGCTAACTAAGGTAGCTCCAAAACACCTTTGTGCCCTCCCAGTCTAAGGCTGGACAGACCCCCCCCACCGCCACCAACAGAAAGCAGACAACCTTGGAGACCTGTCTAAATTACAGCAGCCTCCCTAAGCAGCCCCATGGGCCACAGGGCTGCTCAGAAGCTCAGCAGTCTTACTGCAACCAACCCCCGAGTAACCAGCACTTTTAGGGCCCCTTTATGACACATAAAAGGGGCAGAATGGGGTTGAGGATCTCACCCTTGATTTCTAAAACCATCCCGTGTGTCATTTGATCCTCTCAAGTATAGTCAACTTCTGTTTTCATGCAGCAGGGTACAGAGCCCCCCTCCCCCCCAATCCTGTTTTAAAGTCAAACGCTAAGCAACAAAACACTACATTAAATATTTACAGAAATTATCTATTCAAGCCCTGCAAAACCATTAAGTATCCAAGCTGCTCTAGGATGTTCTTATGTGGAGAAAAGCCAGAGATCCGTTACGATTGCAATGTTTTGTACAAAGATAACATCGTAAGCTGGATTCCAAAGCTTTTTATACAGATCGTCATGGTGAGCTGCAAAATGTTATTATATCAAGTTCTGGAAAACAAACTATGTGTGTTCATTTAGATATAAAATCTGGAGCTACACACAGATAAATTCCATGCCATATTTTGAATGGCACGTTTAATTTTCTGAAATATGAAAAATAATATTTAGTGGCGACAGGTAATGCAGTGTTAACTAGACTTAAAGACTACATCTGTCTGTCAAAATGCAGATAAAAGACAAATGCCTCATATCTCAATGTTTTAATCAGTCAGTCGTGGTTTTGATGAACATGCAAATGTGACCGTTTTATTCTCTATTTTCACATAGAGTGAAAGTTAACAAAAACCAGTTTTACGTTACAATTAATGACAGTTGTGTCCTCTGATATTAATAATTAAACCCCACAAAATCAAAATGATTAAGTTTCCTACTCCCAACTCCCTTTGGATTTTGTGTTTTCCTTTTAACTATTTTCACCTTCCCCATGTAATTGTTGGGCCTCCTAATTGGGGTGATTAGTATCAGCCAGGGATGTGTACTGGGCTTCTCTTAACAAAGAATTTGCTTCACCAATAAAAAGATTTTAAATGGTGGGCCTCTTTGTTAATTCTTTTCTTAATTTCCTATTTTATTTCATTTTTATATAAATTTGGTGCTAGTAAAGGGAACCAGACAGGCCTAGTGAATGAAGTCCTCTATTTATCCCAGTGTTTCTAAGTCTCACAATTTTGTTATGAATCTCATGATATTTTGTAGATTTTTTCTATAAAACTCCATCTGCTGGAGATTGCATAAGAATTTCAGCTCTCATAAAAAACAAAAAGACAGAAAAAAGAAAAAAAGTTTCTAGCCTTTATGATTGTGGAGAAAAGCTTGTGAAGTAAGTGCACCCTAAAGGCTCAGAAACCAAGGCAAATAAAAAAGAACCAATGTTTATGATTTTTAAAAACACTCATGATTTTTAAGCCAATCTTATTATTTTGGGGCCTGATGGCTTGTCTACAGATTAGATGCAGGGAGTTTGATTTAGCGGGTCTGGTGAAGACATGCTAAATCGATGGCAGAGCATTCTCCCATCAGTTTGTGTCCTCCACCTCCCCGAGAAGCGTAAAGGATGTTGATGGGAGACACTCTTCTGTCGACACAGTGTGGTGTAGCCACTGTGATAAGTGGATCTAACTACGTCAACTTTAGTTATGTTATTCATGTAACTGAAGTTGCATAAGTTAGATTGATTTACTGTGGTAGTGTAGACCACCCCTGAGTCAGGATTCTGGAATGTCTGGGTTTGGCAATACTTTCATTCACAGAAAAGTTACATCAAAGTGAGTAGAAGTTCAAGCTTTTCCCACAATGCTCAGATTCAAGCCTGACCAGGAGGGACCATCTCTTGGGGAGAAAGAATAGGCTTAGTCTCCAGCCTCATTTTATTCTTTGATAAGAAGTGTGTCAGTTAGAACCAACTGTGGTGGCATTTTATTTTTGAGGTGGACATTAGAAGTGGGACTAAGACAGCTAAACCCATTTTACATGAGCCACCAAAATATTCAACCATTTTTAGGGGTAAGCTATCTACCCACTTTTCTTTTTGCGTATGGTAGTAAAGGCTATAACCCCATTCTGAAGAAATCTCACAGAAATACAAGACAGGATGCTAAGTATCAAATTTCCCCTGTAAAGCTGTTTCAGTTTTCCCATTTAATATCTTTGGAGGTGAACTGGTCCTACATGGTAAGCTTAGTGTTGCACTACATGTTGCAGAAGAGATATTTTATATGAAATTAAATTACCATTTGTCTATATTTCACCATGCAACTAAGCTGCCTCATGTGTCACTGATAGCAGTAAAACAAATATGTGCATATGTACTTTAGCAGAGATGATGAATTATACTGTGTAAGTATTTAAGGGCAGACATCCATAATGAAGCATGCTAGTTGGCAAACATGCTTATTACTTACCACACTGAGTCCCAGCAATTCTCTGTAAAAGTAGTCCATGTTCCTCCTTTGTAAGTTGTCGAGATAGTGTCGGAGCCGAGTATATGTGTACGGATAGCAGTAGGCAAATTGGTAAATGTCATCCTCCCGGTCAAAGCAGAAAGCAAATGACATGACATAGTTCTTTCTGTGGTCTGGGCAGCGATAGTAATATACATTTTTAGGTGGCAGCCTTTGCCTAAAAAACAAAACACATACAAATGTGTGGACATAAGAATCTTGATAAATTCAAACCTTACAATAAAACTAACTGAAATTCATATTCTTGGTAGAACTAATTAAGTGAAGCAACTGTGAGCCTCAATGGCTCAGAGGTTGGTAACTGGATGGCAAACCTTGCAAGGACATTATTGGAATACATTCTAGATGGACCATATGGAATGAGTCTGTGCCTGGAGGCGTCTCTTTTCAGGTCGGGGTTAGGCATATTTTATGCAACAGTGTCTTGACAAGACATACATTGAACTTAGGGAAGTTTCTGTATTGCAATCCAGTTTAATGGTGAGGAGATATATAGAAACATAGCACAAGCATCAGGAAAAATCAGTTCTTGAGAACCAAAAAACTCTTGTTTAATGAGGTTGTAGAATGACCCCAGAAATTCTCTTCTGAAACAGCCACCTGGTCCTGATTTAGAAAGAGAGAGGGATGGGAGTTTAGTCTAGAATTACTGTATCCTTTGGAAATCCCAGGCTAAATGCATATGGAACCCAGTTACTATGGTCTTGGGCATATTAAACATGCAAATACAATATAATGACTCACTATAGTGGAAGCGCTTACATGACTATGTCAATGCCTGTATCAATTTAAGAGATGATGAATGCCAATATCTAGTCTTGTCAGATGTCTTTCATAACCATCCAAATTCAATATGATTCTCTTATTTCACATTTGTGTTGTGAAGTACTTCAGAGATATGAGCAAAGACCCTTTATATGGACAGATGCTGCTCAATGTCTCTCTTCACACCCTCTCTGCGTGTTGCATACAGGTTTTCTGCCTGCATCTAGACAGTCAGATTCTCTAGTTATACCATGTTCCTGTAATTTAATGCAACTAATTTACCACGCATGTTTGGCAACAGCACACTGTAGTCCTGCAGACTCCAACTAATTCAATTATATAGTATTATAAACAGGTCTCATCTAATGATCATAGCTGATCTCAGCTAAACCAGGATCATGGTGAGGGAAAACATAATATGATTTACAGACGTAGCAACAGTAATGTGTCCTTTCTGAGAAGCTAGACTACTGCAGAGCATCAATTTTGGCCTTTCATTGCTAATAAGAAATGGAGAACAAAACTCTCTCATTGTGCACATGCTTGCCAATTGACAGCCATTAAGGAGTATGATCAGCAAAACTCAGAAGCTACAAAGAGAACAAAAAAGGAATTGAGATGCTGTTGGATAAATACAATAGACAGTGATGCAGTTATTTAGAGTTGAAATACAAATTATTTGCCTCTCTTATTACTGTGGTTCTTGAACACAGATGGTTTTGAATGTTTCCTTCAGTATTTGTGGTTTTCTAAGACTTTTACTTACTGCTGACAATTTATCCTAACAAAGTGGAAATGATTTTTAAGGCCACATATGTGAAGGACACAAAAATACTTTTCTATTTTTTTTAGAAGTACCGTTAGGGGAAAAATTGTCACCAGCCGTCTGCATAAAGTACCTTCATCTAATAGGTTCATCGAGTATCTTAACATATTTCTATCACTCACTCTTACTCTGGAGTGCTATAGGACATCCCTCATTTGCTCTCAAATCAAACAGATGATGTGGCAGTGGGTAAATGTATTCTAGCTCCCAGTTCTCAAACCGTAATGCAAGTTTAAACGGTATGTTGCTGAGTTGTTGAACTTTATTTGTTTCCAAATTAGCAGAGGGGGAAATAACAAAGGGCAGGCCTTACTTTATGCAATAATAACTGCATGTAAAATGTGACCGATGGGGAAATTCAGAATTCCAGAAAGGGTAATGCTAATTGAAATTCATCTGCTGATAGTTAATGTTTAAATGATGAACGGTTCAATAATTTTGTACTTTGAAGCAAGTTAAAGATAACTTTTGTTAATGTATGAAATACACTTTTGATATTTCATTCCCTTTCTCCTTCATTATAGAAGCTAAGCATCTGTTTTATTATCCACTTTGACACACCGTTTTATGGCTGCATTTGGCTATTATGGCTAATCTCGATGTCTAGGACATCTGGTATTGACATTTCCCTATCTGGTGTCTGACACAGCAGTAGAAACCATCCTCAATTCCTAGGTTTAAATTCACCCTCTCAGGGCAGAAATGGTTTAAATTAAGAGTTTGGGCACTATCTTCCAAAAATAATTATAATAGTACTCCTGTCACTGCTAATCTATTCTTATCTCTCCCACCACTTTGTCACTGCTAATCTATTTGTGAGTCATATGGAGAAAGAGAGTCAGTGTTTAGATACCAACAACACATCTTTACATACAGGAGCCTAATCAGATTCAGATCTTATCTTGGAATTTAAAAAGAAAAGAAAAAAAGATAGAAAGAAAAAGAAAAGAGACACAGTGCTAGATATCACCAACTGAGTTTTTGATAATGAAAAGACATTGCTCAGTTCTTGAATTAACCTTTGTCTCCTAGACACACTATTGTTTACTCTTTCCCTATTTTGTTCTATGCCTTCTGGAAAAGGACACCCACACACTGTGGCAGCAGCTGCTCCTATTAATTTAAAGCTATTACAAAAATTAAAATTAAACCCAATTACTCTGGCTGGTTTATAGTCAGGGAACGGCTTAGTCTGATTGTTTCCTCTGGTTATGGACAAAAACAATATTCCTACCTACAGGCAGCTGCCAGTGGAATACTAATGCATCCAGGGCCTGGCAGGGACAGATTCAGAATGCAGAGTTTAACTGCATTTCTGAGTAGAGAAAAATATCTTATCACGGATCTGCAGAAATGCACCGACTTCCTATACTGTAGGTCACAATGCAGTCATTTCATGGCTAGCACTAGGACAGCAAAGTTATGGAGGAACCTTGATACTTTTATTTGTCATTCTGCATTTCCAAGCAGTGAACACCCATAAATGTGCCCTGCTAATTGATACACAAGTGCCTGAATCTCATCACTTCACAATGGTTATTTATAGGAAAACCCCATGAATTCCAAGCACAGCTGCAGCACGTAACATCTTCCAGGCAACTTATTTTCAGTTTGTTTTTAGAAATGTATTACAGAAACATGGTTTAATATTTTACCAGTTTTGAAACAAATTTGGGATGCCAAGTTTGCAAGTTACATGCCAAAATCATCCAGGTAATAGTGGAGTACAGACAGAAAGCTTTCCACTCCACTTCTGGCTCTCCTCATAATCCTAGGAGAAGTGCTGCAGCTAGAGAAGGGCATTCCAAGGCAATGCTCAAGGGTCCAAGTTTTTGAGTGCATTCACTTCCTTCCCTAGCAAACCACTACATCTAATCGTTGTACTCATTTGCTACTCTAGGTAAGGATGGGGTGTGATTGACACATTGTTCCCCAGAATACACACACATATCAACACTGTGTTTATAGAGTACAATATGATGAAATTTTCAAAACCATCATGGGGATTGGGTGGCAAAAATCCCATTGACTTCAGTGCGGGCCAGGAATTCACCCCATCTCTTATGATGGGAAGCAAGTATCTAAATTCTGTGTTTATGTAGCATCCAGCAGTGACTCCAGGTACCAGTGCTTCAAGCACGTGCCTGGGGCGGCAAGCCTCAGGGGGTGCCCTGTTGGTCCCTGCGAGGGCGACAGTCAGGCAGCCTTTGGCGTCTTGCCTGCAGAAGGTCTGCCGGTCCCGCGGATTCGGCAGCAATTCAGCGGCGGGTATGCCGAAACAGCGGGACTGGCGGACCTCCCACAGGCATGCCGCCGAATCTGCGGGACTGGGGTCCTCCCACAGGTGCGCCGCCGAAGGCAGCCTGCCTGCTGTGCTTGGGGTGGCAAAAAAGCTAGAGCCGCCCTGGTAGCATCCAGAGCAAATGGGCTCCTGGTCCATGGTGGGGTTCATAGGTGCAATCACAATGCAAACACTAAATAATAATAATAACTTTTGAGTTTTTCCTAACATGGGAGTAAATCTGGAAGTCTTTACCCAGAAAAAACTCCCAATGGCTTTAAAGAGCAACCTAAACTGTATTTGGCCCATTTTTAATATGGCACTCAGACACAAATTAAACAATTACCACCATCTTCAGGATTGGCCAAATGTATCACCATCAGTAGACAGCAAAGAAATGATGATGATCTTTGGAGGAAAAACAAAAAGTGATAGGTGCTGTAAGAGACTAATGGATGGAAAATAATAAGTGATATTACTTGTAGAGAAGCGATTAAATGAGTATGCTTGCAAAGTAATGTTAGCAATGGTGACAAACTGATCATTTTCAGCTGCCATCAGTTTGCAGCAATAGAGATGTAAGTTTACTAAATCACTGAACTACAGGTTCTTTTAGGCCATTGCAAGAGATGGGCCTGAATCAAAACCTTAAATCATAGAATCATAGAATATCAGGGTTGGAAGGGACCTCAGGAGGTCATCTAGTCCAACCCCCTGCTCAAAGCAGAACCAACCGCAACTAAATAATCCCAGCCAGTGCTTTGTCAAGCCTGACCTTAAAAACCTCTAAGGAAGGAGATTCCACCATCTCCCTAGGTAACCCATTCCAGTGCTTCACCACTCTCTGAGTGAAAAAGTTTTTCCTAATATCCAACCTAAACCTCCCCCACTGCAACTTGAGACCATTACTCCTTGTTCTGTCATCTGTTACCACTTAGAACAGTCTAGATTAGATTCATCCTCTTTGGAACCCCCTTTTGGGTAGTTGAAAGCAGCTATCAAATCCCCCCTCATTCTTCTCTTCTGCAGACTAAACAATCCAGTTCCCTCAGCCTCTTCTCATAAGTCATGTGCTCCAGCCCCCTAATCATTTTTGTTGCCCTCCGCTGGACTCTTTCCAATTTTTCCACATCCTTCTTGTAGTGAGGGGCCCAAAACTGGACACAGTATTCCAGATGAGGCCTCACCAATGCCGAATAGAGGGGAATGATCACGTCCCTCGATCTGCTCGCAATGCCCCTACTTATACAGCCCAAAATGCTGTTAGCCTTCTTGGCAACAAGGGCACACTGCTGACTCATATCCAGCTTCTCGTCCACTGTAAAGCCAAATACCTATAAACTTTTGTGGTGTTTGAAGTCCAAACCCAAATCCAGACCTTAATTTTGCAAATGACTTCAGCCTTTCAATGGACCAATCCCAAACTCCAGATCTGAGCATCCCTCAAATTTTAGACAACCAAATCTAAATCTGACAGCTTGACTCCAATCTATTAATTAAAGAGTTCAACAATGTTGGATAAAATATGAGCAATTTAGTCGTCCACTAAAAACTTTTCTTGCCTTTTGTGAGTCAGCCCTTTCAAATGGAGGTACTTACGGTTCCATTTTTCTTTTAGTCTGAAGCATTATTTTTCTCTTCACATATTACTGTTGTCAACTAGAGCTGCCATCTTCAAAATTCCAAACTTAAGGTGACAGCATAAATTCCTAGGATTTTCATTGCACAGGACTCTACACTTGATTCATGGAGCAATAGTGGGTGTTACAAGTGGAGTTAAGTGCTCTTTGCAGAAAGCAGAATCTGTTTTGGCACAGCTGACTCAGGCAGTTTCAGACACTGAGAAATAACAGTCTTGCTTTTGTACTTGCTAACATTAATTAGAATGGCCACTAAATAGATTCCTCATCTTTTACAACCCAGCTGTGCAACTCAAGGTCTTCTACCTCTACAAGTATCTGGTTTCTTCTCACTGAGTAGGAAGATCAAAGTTGCATGTACATCAATGGGTTTCTTAAGATTGGAAAGTCTACAGTCTCAGTATATCACAAAGCACACAGCTTCCAAGGGTTAATGCATTAATTGAAAGAATTAAATGAACTCTATGAGGAGTGCTTGGTAATTGAAATAATTAAATGAACTTTGCAAAGATTGCTTGTTAATGGTTTGTATTCTTTACAACTTCAAGGGAAAGAGCGAAAAGGAATATTTTTTTTCAGATTTATTACAATATACAGTGAACAGAGAAAAGATTAATTTGATTTTTGGAGGATTCCTTCATTTAAAATGCTTGTAATCAATCTGGAAAACTGTCAATATTTCACTGGTATAATGAAACCTTTTGGCAGGGCAGGCTTCTTACAAGGCCCAGTCCTGCTCCATTTAAGTCAGTGGCAGGAGGACTGGTCCCCTAGACAAACACCACCATAAAAAGGGCAGGAAACACATTCCAGGATAAATTTACGTACTTTAGAAAGCTTGAGAGCTTAATACTGGGGTCAGATTTTCTAAAGTGGTCACCTAAATTGTACCCACAAACTCTGTGCATGCAATTATCTACTTTGCACTGCAAACGTGCATGGGCACATTTTTTCAGAAAAACTGTAGGAAGCCACTTTGGAAAAATCATCCCTTCAACTCAGAAAAATTCACTGGTGAGGGGAATCAGTGGAAAATGACAATAAGGACCCTCTGTTGTTCTGTGTTTGTACAGCACCTACCTCAATGGAATCCTTGTCTATGACCAGCGCTTCTAGGCACTATGGAAATACAAATAATGTAACTACTCTAAGTCCAGTCAGAGGGGTCTGGTTGGAAACATCACTGATGAGAAGGATGTGAAATGCTAAGGAAAGAGCCTGCAATGAAGCAGTGTGGAGTACTCTCTAACAGCAGATCAGGATTAGGAGATGTAACACAGAATTAATCACTTGCTACTTAATATTGCTGGCAAAAATGCAAACAAAAAAAATTACTCCATATGTTGTTACCTCTCTGTATTCTTAATCTCTTCTGCTGCTACATCTAGCCACCATTCACCAAGATAAATGTAACGAGTTTTGTATGTGCTAGCTAGCTACAGACAGATGCTTGGATGAGAGAAACACCCAGCTCAGCAGTCTTTGTACAGGCAAAAAAAAAAATGGTTACTCGCCTTCTCATAACTATTGTTCTTCAAGATGCGTTGTTCATGTCCATTCCAACCAGGTGTGTGGGCACCACGTTCATGGTAGCCAGAAGATTTTTCCCATAGTAGCATCCATCAGGTCAGTCTGGGCGCCCCCGGGAGTTTTGCCTTCATGGCACTCAATATAGAGCTCTGCCGACCTGCCACGCCCTCAGGTCCTTCTTGCTGGTTACTCTGACAGAGAGGTAGGAGGGTGGGTATTGGAATGGACATGAACAACGCATCTCAAATAGCAATGGTTACGAGAAGGCGAGTAACCATTTTTTCTTCTTCGAGTGATTGTTCATGTCAATGCCAATCAGGTGACTCACAAGCCCAAGTTCAGGAGGTGGGGTCAGAGTCTTCCACTGATTGGGGTACTGCTCATCTGAAGGCTGCATCGTCTCTGGCCTGCTGGGTAATCGCATAGCGCATAGCGAAAGTATGGATAGGGGACCACGTTGCCACTCTGCAGATTTCCTGAGTGGGGCCCTGCACCAGGAACGCTGTTGATAAAGCCTGCGCCCTGGTGGAGTGCACAGTAATTGGAGATGCAGGAACCCCGGACAGGTTATAGCACTCATGAATACAGGACGCGATACATGATGAAATGCATTGTGATGACACAAGCAGTCCTTTCATTCTGTCTGCCACTAACACAAATAACTGGATCAATTTTCTGAATTGTTTCATTCCCTCGATGTAAAAGGCTAGTGCCCTGTGGACATCCAGAGAGTGGAGTCTCTGCTCCCTGCCAGTGAAATACCAGGGTAGACTACCAGGAGAAAGATGTCCTGGTTGATGTGAAACTGCGACACAACCTTCAGGAAGAAAGCAAGATGAGGCCGGAGTTGAATCTTGTCCTTATAGAACACGGTGTAGGGAGGCTCTGATGTTAGGACCCTGAGCTCAGACACCCTCCTGGCCGAGGTTATCGCTACCAGGAACGCCACCTTGTAAGAGAGGCAGAGCAGGAAGCACGTCACCAATGGTTCAAAGCGGGGAGTGTCCCATGAGCCTTGAAAGGAGCAGGTTGAGGTCCCAGGCAGGGACAGGCTGATGGACGTTAGGGTATAGCCTGTCGAGCCCTTTTAAGAATCGGCTGACCATGGGGTTAGCAAACACAGAGCAGCCCTCCGTGCCCAGGTGGAAGGCTATGATGGCATCTAAGTCAACTCTTATTGATGACAACAAAAGCTCCTGCTGCTTCAGATGGAGGAAATAGTCCAGAATAAGCAGCACTGAGGCTAGCATAGGGGACAAATGGTACTGCACCAAACAGACTGAAAATCTCTTCCACTTGGCAAAGTATGTGGCTCTCATAGAGAGTCTTCTGCTGCCAAGGAGGACCTGTCTAACTTGCTGAATCCAGTGAGGGGATGATGGCAGCCAACGAGACCATGCGGAACCTGAGTTTCTTCACAAACTTGTTGAGATCTCGTAGGTCCAAGATAGGCCTGAGGCAGCCTTTGACTTTTGGTATTAGGAAATACTGGGAATAAAAGTCCTCACACCTGTGCTCCTGAGGAACCTTCTCCACTGTCCCTAGCGATAGGAGCGACTGTACCTCCTAGATAAAGAGCTGCTCATGAGAAGGGTCCCTGAAAAGGGACGGAGAAAGAGGATGGAAGGGCACAGAATTGGATGGAGTTTCCCCTCTCTGCTGTGAGGAGCATCCAGCAGTCTGAAGTGATATGGGACTATGCATGGTAGAAAGGGGACAGTCGGGAGGAAAAGTAAGGTGAGGTAGATCCAGTTTTTGTTCTGGTGTGCCATCCTCGACTGCACCTTCAAAAAGCTGGTTTGGGGCCAGAAGGTGGTTTGGGTTGGCCAGAGTTCTGGCCTAAGGAGGAGTATTGTTTTTTCTGTCACTCCTGTTTCTCCTCTGAGAACTGTCCTGGCAGTTCTGCTGATAGAACCTCAGAGGAGGTTGCGGCCCAAAGTCCAGAGGGTGGCTCATGAAACTTTCAGGCTATGCAGCCTCTTATCTGTCTTTTCAGAGAAAAGAGACACACCCTCAAATGGGAGGTCCTGAATGGTCTGTTGGACCTCATAAGGGAGCCTCAAGACTTGGAACCAGGAGCCCCTTCTCATGGCCACCCCAGTAGCCATGACCCTAGTGGCAGCATCAGCACTGTCCAATGTGGCCTGGAGGGAAGCCCTTGAGACTAGCTTCCTCTCCTTCACCAAGGCCGAGAACGCAGCTATGGAGTCTGAAGGGAGGAGCTTTGTAAATTTGGCCATTGCCGCACAGTGTTATAAGAGTACCTGCTGGTTCAAAATATGGATCTGCAGACCCCCTGTAGAATAGATTATAGAATATCAGGGTTGGAAGGGACCTCAGGAGGTATCTAGTCCAACCCCCTGCTCAAAGCAGGACCAATCCCTAACTAAACCCTCAAATGGCTCCTCAAGGATTGAATTCAGGACCCTGGGTTTAGCAGACCAATGCTCAAACCACTGAGCTATCCCTCCCCCATCTTTCTTCTGACAAGGTTGAGTCACTTAGACTCCCTGTTTTTAGGGGCGGGCCCCTAGAAACCCTGCCACTCATGCTTATTAGCAGCATCCACGACAAGAGAGTTGGGAGGTGGGTGGGAATACAACTGTTCATACCCCTTGGATTGCACAAAATAACGCCTCCTGTTGTGTTTGGCAGTGGGTGGCAAGGAAGCTGAGGTCTGCCACAGGGTCTTGGTGGTATCCACAATAGTCTTAATAAGTGGCAAGGCAATATGAGAAGGACCTGAGGGGGTGAGGAAATCCACCATGGGATCAGCTTCCTTGACCACCTCCTCAGCCTTAATGCCCAGGCCCTGAGCAGCCCTTTGCAACAACTTTTGTAGCACCCAGTTGTCCTCAAGCGCCGGGGCTATGGCTGTGCCTGCTAGTGCCTCATCCAGAGATGATAAGGAGGAAGCCCTTATAAGCAATGGCTGCTCCCCGCCATCAGCTCCCAAGGGGTCCCGCGACTCTTGGAGGTCTCAGGGGAATGTAGGTGCCAATGGAATGCCCATTAGCACTGAGGCTGTCATCGCCGAACTCGGCATTGGTACAGGAACCGGAGACACTGATGGTGCTGCCGGTGGAGCCGGTGCCAAACCAGCTGGCTGAGCTGAAGATGATGGCGGGGCTGATGTCTGCACCACTGTTGGTACTGAGGTCATTGGTGCCGAAAATGCTGTCAGGACTGGAGCGGGAGTTAGTGCCGAGATCGCTGTCGGTGCCGAGGTCGAAAGAGTCGCTGGTGCTGACGCTGGTGCTGCAGTCGATGGTGTTGGCATGCGGGCAGGTGCCAAGGCACGCTGCGCGGTTGATGGTGGGACAAATGTGGCTAAGGCCACCAAAGTTGCTGTGGAGCAATATCCTTGGATCCCTCCCTGGCTCTGGTGAAAGGCCCAGTGTCCAGAATGGCCAGTATGGTGGATTCTGCCACTGCGCTGGCTGTGCCTGGAGCTCTCTCGCCTTGCCCTCGATCTTCGACTCCTACTCCTCTGAGAGCGGCAGGAGTCAGACTCTGACTCCAAGGTCTCCGAGACTGAAGACCACAGAGGTGCCAAGCTTCAATGCATGGAGCATCAAGAGCTTGGGAAGCAACTAGGCTCTCTGTCTGAGTGGGCCAGTGCCGAAGGATGTGGAGGGGCGAATGCCTAGACATCATTGCTGGCTTCCCTCTTGACTGCACCTGGGGGTTGGGTGAGACCGCCAGCGCAGGGGATTCCTTCCTCCTAGGGGGCAATAATGGTGCCACAAGGTGCAGAAGATCTCGAGCAGCTTCAAAAGCTTCTGGCGTCAAAGGAAGTGGCAGCTTCTGGCCCGTAGCGACCAGTGAATGTGCGGGGCCTGGACACAATAGAGTCCACGCAGCCCTAATGGGGGATCTCGAGCTGTGGCCCTCCTGGGGTCTCACTCATTTAGATTTAGCTGGAGGTGATTGACTGTCTAGCTTCTTTTTCTTCTGAGGCAGTGGTGAGTGCTCTCTGCTGGGCCTCGGGAGATGCCATGCCTGTGCCAAACGTCCTGAAATGAGTCCTTTCTCGGCACCGAACTCAATGATAGTACCGAGGCACTCCGTGTCACCGAGGAAGTGTTAGGAGCCAGATCCCCTGAGCCTGGGTCCGAATGGGGGCATAGAGCTGCCTCCAGGAGGATCACTTTAAGCTGCTGCTCCATTTCTGTAAGAGTTCTAGGGCGGAACTTGCGGCAGATCTTACAGAGCTCCTTTCAGTGACCCTCCCCTAGGCACCGTCAGCATGAGGAGTATGGATCACTCTGTGGCATGTGCTTCGTGCTGGCCACACAGTTTTCAAATCTCAGAGACAGCGCCGGGGACTCAAATGGTGGGGGTAAGACCCCAACAACTCTAATTACTAACTAAAACTACTAAGACAAACTAACTACATACAAAGAACTGGAGTTGAACACGCTTGCTAAAGCAAGGACTACGGGAAGTTCCAGCCTACCGTCACTGGCGGTAAGAAGGAACTGAGGGGGTGGCAGGCGACAGGGCTCTATATTGAGTACCATGAAGGTGCAACTCCAGGGGGAGCCCAGACCGACCCGACGGATGCTGCTAGGAGAAAAAAAACTTCCGGCTATAGTGCACGTGTGCACTCGCACACACCTGACTGGAATCAACAAGAACTCAAAGAAGAACCCGACTTTGCTACAGACTTCAGTGGTAGTTTTGACTGCACAGGACTGTAGGATCAGTGCCAAAGAGGAGATATCAATTTCTCCTAATCTTTACTTCACAATGGATTTTGTGGTACAATCAGAGCCGCTGTTCTCATTTTACTTCTGACTGTGAGCAACTATTAGATTTTCTATCCTTATTCACTCCTGAAAAAGATACGGTTTGAACTGGAGTTAGGTGAGAACTGGCCATGATGCAGACAGTTTGTGTCAAACCTGCATCATGTTGCTTACATTCTCTAAACCTCAGCACAGCATTTTTGTCTTTTGTCTTTTTCATAGCTTGTTTACTGATCCTCAGTGTCAGTGTGTCAGGCGGGGTCCAGGCTTGGCATAGCCTGCCATAGGTCTCGTCTTGCAAAGATGCTACAGCAAATATCTTAGGATAGTTGTCAGACATGAATGGCATTCCAAAATCCCTTACCACCAGCATGTGCAATAACCCTTTCCACTGGACAGGCAGCAGGTTTAATTTATCTTCTCCATCTCAAACATTTCCATTCCACTGTAACCAAACCTATATACCTTCCTCCATCTTTGTTTGTCCTGGCCCTTGCGGTAGTGGCTTCCCTCCATAGCTACAGTAGCAATAAGTCTCCAGTACTATACTTATTTTATAAAAACTCTGTCTAAAACTGCAGAAATAATGAATGGTGCTGACTTTTGTGGTTGTTGAAGTATGCTTTGTCTACTGACCATGAGGGTTCCAGACAGTTATTCCTAGTTAATCTACCTCTAGGTAATCATTGAAAAAAAAAAAGGTTTTCAGAATATGCCAATGTGGTTCTGAGCTTTGTATCTACAGTTGGGGTTCTCAATCTGGGGATCACGAACAGGTGTCAGAGGGGTAGGTCACAACCATCTTAGCAATATGGGATGGGTAGGTGGGAGGGGACCAGTGGGGGAAAAGGGGGTTGCCATATAGAAATTGTTGAGAGTCATGGACAGAGGCATCACACCATGGATCAGGGAGGACCATCTTACTCAGTCTGCAGCACGGTTACCGTTCTGAAGACTGTGACACCAAGAAGATATAAACAAACTAGAGGCAATTCAAAGAGCAATAAATATAATGAAGACTTATTTGAGAAAAAGTAAAAGAACTAAATACAGTATGAGAAGCTTGTCACACAAAATGTCTAAGGGCTAAATCTGCCTCTGACTCATCTGTGCATGAAAAGCTGAAAGCCACTAATTTCTCTGCATGTTGTTCTCTCCACACCTAACTTTTTAGCCATGCAGAAGTTGGAGCCATGCCCAAGAACCCTGCCATTAAAAAGCAAGGCTCCCCTGACATCTGCCAGAAAACTGGATGATCAGAAGACAGCTAAGAGGTGCCAATAGGAAAGAAAGAGTAAACATCCAATCAGAAGAGGAAGGTGTTTTAGCAATTGGACCTGGGAACAAGGGAAGCTGACATGTGGAAGCTGAAGCAGGGAGGTGGCAGATCAGAAGGCTGAGAGAGGCAAACAGGAGAGATCTATTTTAGGGTGCATGGGATTGGGACACAGCCAGCATGCAGAAAGGAACACAACAGAGGACCTTGAATGCCTTTCCCACTTCTAACTTCTATGGCTCTGATTGAGAATAATACTGAAAATTTGAACTGGACAAATTCCATGGGTGTTTAGATTACTATGGGAGAGAGGGGAAAATGTAATTAAAATTGTCATCAGTTCTGAGAATACACACACACACACGGGAACAAGCTGCTATGTAAGATGTTCCTATTCAGAACCGGAATATACTCAGTCCAGTTAACTTTCATTGGGACATCTGACTCTGAGAATGCCCAATATATTTCAATCTATCCCATGACATCTCTTCACTAACAATTTACTATTATCTTGGTAACATTTTACACACACCCAATCCTTCCCCCATATACACACCAGTTTCTTCCTTTATTTCCCCTTGTGCCTCAGAATAACCTGACACAACTTATCAGCAGAGGAAGGCTGATTATGCTTCTGTGCTGGCTGGAGGATGTCTTGCCAGGGTGAGGTGGAACATATGGAGCACCCTACCTCTGCAGTGTATCAAGTGCAAGCAGGCCTGGGAATGAGGGACCAACCCAAACCCCAAACTCCAGTCCCTATACTACAGTGCCAGTAGACCATTGGATCAGCTCTAATAGACTCTTAGCCTCAATTACCTAATTAGCCTTTTCCTCACTTTCCCTATCTCCCTTTCCCATCTGTTCATCTATTCCCACACCCCTTTCTTCCGCAAGAATAATTTTTTAAAATCCATGTGAACTTCATTTAGGTTATTCTCAGATGACTTCTCTTTCATGCAAGAATAATTTATAAGTCTCACAAGAGCTCAGAGTTGCAGCAGGATTTTGGTAATGTCTGAATGCTATATTTATGTTAGATACTGATGAGTTCACACACACACAAATACTACCATAGTGAAGATTTCTAACGTATCACATTAATTTGGTACGAGATTCAGCTAACTACTGGAGAAACAAGGACGACAGTGGATCTGAGGATGTTTTTTCCAGTCCTTTCTTGGTTTAGACTGAGGAATCCAAGGGTAATTTGGATCGCAAGGCTGGTTTTCACCTTATTGTTATTGCTGATAAGTATCAAAATATTTTTGAAATTAGAAAATATAAATGCACAGCAAGATATAGGAATACAAGAACTGCCATAATGGATCAGACCCGAGGTCCAACTAGTCCAGTATCCTGTCTCTCACGGTAGCCAGTACCAGAAGCTTCAGAAGATTTAGAATCCTGCAGTAGACCCCCCACATTAGGACTTATCCTGGTCTCTTCAGCATGAAGTTCAACATGCCTTTCAAAACGTTTGTCATCATTAATTAACAATGCTAGATATAATTTTAGCATTATTCTTGATCTCATTCCTTATGCATCCAAACCTCTTAGCTTTTTTCACCACAGTGACATATATTGTCACTGAATTGTTTACAATGATGCCAGATTCTTCTCTTGAAGAATTTACTTTACTTTAAAACCCTATAAGGTGTATGAATAGTTTAAATATTTCCCTCCAGTGTGCATACTTTGTATTTATCGACATCGAACATTACCATTGCGTTGTCCATTTGTGCAGCTTGTTTAAGTGTCGAAGTTCCTCACAGTCTTGTTCGGTCCTGAATAATCTAAATAATTGTGTGTCATTTTCTACCTTACTACTCATCTCCTTCTCTACATCATTAATAGATATATTAAACATTTGACCTAGTACAGAACCTTGAGGCACCTAGTTATTAACCTTTTACCATAATGAAAATCGACCATTTAATCCTGCTGGTCTGTAATTTCCCAGAGCACCCTTAGAACCTATTTGAAATATAGATACAACATCTGGTACCCTCCAATTCTCTGAAACAGTTGCTGTTTTTAAAGACAAAGTGCATATTTTTTGTTAGCACTTAGCCACTTCATACCTAAGTTCCTTCAGAACTCTTGGATGTATGTCATCTGGGCCTCATGACTTACTGCTTTTTAATTAATCAATTACCTCTTCTGACCTCTCAGTCTCTGATAGTACCTCATCTTTATTTACAGAAAAAAGCAGGTCCAGAGTAGGTATCTCCCCAGCATCCTCTGTGGTGAAGAATGATGCAAAGAAATTATGTAGCTTCTCAGCAACGTCTTCCTCTCCCTTGATTGCTCTCTTTATCCCCTGGTGATCCAGCAGACCCACCAATTCTTTCATAAGCCTCCTGCTTCTCCTATACTTAAGAAATCTCTTGGGTGGTTTTTTTTTTTTTAAATACATTTAGCTATTTGCTCCTCAAAATCCATTTTTGGCCCTTCTGATTTCCATTGCCTGGTGAAATTTATGTTTCTGTGTATTGGCTTCAGTAGAATCAGCTTTCCAAATTTTGAAGGATTTCCTTTTGATTTGAATACCCTCAGAAATTTTTTCAGTTACCCATACTGGTTGGCTCTTTGACTTGTGTTAGGGGCCTTCCCTTCATCTCTTCCCCTGCTTCTTTTCATGGAGACAGAAAGCAGAAGACCCAAAGTCCAAAGTGCAAGCAATGCAATATTTATTGGGGTTAGTTTCAAACAAACATATCTATAGCTCTGATGTCGCAGAGCCTTTTCCCCAGTGTCTCAGTTTCCTTAGTAGGCATAATTATATCTGTAGTGTATGCCCTTGGTCTCACCCTTGCAATTTATGGTCATGTTCCCTTTTTGGAGGGTCTTGAGTCTGGGGGCTAGGGTACCACCTCTTTTGTATCTCCTGGGAGGGGTAAGGAGTGAGGTTGTACTTCAGTCAGGGACAGGCATTTCTTTGGCCTTTTACTGTTTCTTATGCCTCCCCCAAACTCCTTCTCCCTCCCGACTGGTTGCTTGACCTTGGCTCGAGATAGGAGGCAAGGCAGTCTTCAAGTGTGCACTCATATATTACACTTCCACTATACCTAGCAAAACTTTTAGCTCTATTCCTTATCTTTTCTCATTGTAGTAAAAGCCCCATCTGGTTGTGGGAAATGCAACACACAGTGTCTTTGTTCACACATATTAATAAGGATGTAAAAGAGTATCAAAAAATCAAGCCCAAAATCCTATCTCAGGCTAACAAACAGGCCTATATTCTAACACCCTGCAGATTCTCTTTTTGTTCAGTGACACACATGCCTTCTGAGGCACTATTATTATTATTTATTTATTTTAGTTTTCACCAAAACCAACACTAAAGATTTTACTTTCTTTATTTGTTAACTTTAGAGTTTTTTGACTAAACTTTAATTTACTGAAATCTTCCTTTCTAAGGTTGAATGTCACTGTGTCATTTTTAGGATATTAATTATTTGCTCTCACACTTCTCTTCCCTCTCTCTCCCCCTCCCAGTTTCTGTAGGACTGGGATCTTACCATTTCTTGTTGTTTTAGCTACGGCACCCATTAAAAGCCTTCTACATGCACAAGAGCATGACAGCTCCAAATACTTAGTGACAATTCAAACGTGCATAATTGAAATGAGAAGGCCACATACATTGTTACTTCTGTAGCCCCGGAGCATTGCAGATACCAGTGGCAATTTGCATTCCTCCATTCCTGCCCCCCGCCCAAGCTTCCGGTACGCTACCCTCCCAATTTCAGAGACTGTCTGCAACATCCGCACCCCCTCCCTCACATTACAGCTATGTGCCCCCATGTTCCCCTTCCTCCATACTCTTGTCCCCCATTCTCTCTTCCATGCCAGGGGTTCTGTGTGCCCCCTCATCGCTCCCCTGACAGTTCTACTGGGGCTCTTAGGGTACGTCCACACTGCAAAACAAAACCCACCACAGCAAGTCTCAGAGCCCCGGTCAACTGACTTGGGATCATGCTGCAGGGTTAAAAATAGCAGTGTGGACACTTGGGCTCAGGCTGGAAGGAGGAGGGTCTCAGAATCCAGCCTCCAGCTCTGGCTGCTGCAGGCTCTCTTTTTTGTGTGTGTGTCTAGAGCTACCCTTATCATCACTTCTAAGCCCTCATTTAGGGCTTTTCCACACAGAGGTTTCCTGTGAGTTCTTCCAGCCACAGGGCTGAGAGAGAGAGAGAGAGAGAGAGAGAGAGAGAGAGACACTCCCTTTCTCAACCCCTCCCTTCTAAGCATCATTCTCTTTATATGGATCTACCAGCGTGTTTTTAGCTCAGCTGCTCCATTACTAATTAGCTAAATGGCACCATTGGAGCATCTGATTGCTCCCAGGTGTAGCCCACAGGGTTGTCATGAGCCCAAAATGTCCTGTAGGGCCACTGGCCCTATGACACATGGGCTCAAAAGTTATCTCACTACATATAGATTCACATACAAAGAAATGCCATTGAATTAAGAGTATAAGGCCTTGCTCTGCTTGGTCAAAAAGGTGTGAAAAAGAATTAAAAGCCCCAAACCCATCTCCTCAAAAAAGTGCTAAGTAAACAAACAGACCTTTCAATATACCCAGAATGTCAACCAATGTAGACTCTGTCAGATCAAGAAAGCAGGGCCAGCTCTGGCTTTTTTGCTGCCCCAAGCAAAAAAATCCAAAAAACCCTGCGGGGCGGCCGGAGCCAGGGTGCAAACTTTTGGCTAGTGGGACTCCCTGCGTTGCAGACGTGCCCCGGGCAGTGGAGTGCATGCCTTGGCTAGCAGTGGGGAGGGGGAGGGAGCGGGGGGGAGAGAGAGAAGGGGGACGGCAAGGGCTTCCTTCAGCCAGGGCGCTCACCACTCGGCCTCTCCCAGGAGGGCTCCGCACCATTCCGGTCGGCGGGGAGGGAAGGACATGGGTTGCTGGGCTTCCTGCAGACCTGGCACCAGCTGGAGCAGACAGAGCGCACAGCCCGCTCCCAGCAGGACACTCCCCTCCTCCACGCCACCGCCCCCTACAGGGCAGCCAGAGTGGCAAACAAAAAAAAACAAAGCAAAAAATTCCTAGGATCGGATGGAATGCCGCCCCTTAGAATCTGCTGCCCCAAGCATGAGCTTGCTCTGCTGGTGCCTGGAGCCGGCCCTGCAAGAAAGGAAACAATATCAGAGTCAATCCACTGAGCACCCCGCTCCCAGGTCCAAGATGTTCACATCAAGACACAGCTCTCCCAGCTGAGTTCAGCCATGCGGGTTAAGCACGAAGACAGCCACCAGACTTTCTCTGTCACCAGACTGCGATATTAATGAGGAACTTGAAAACTTTTTCCTAGGTCTTGATGCTCTGCAAGTCTCTTCACAATGCCCTTTCTGGCAGCTGGAGACGGTTCAGAAATAACCTTAGCAGGCTTGCTTCCCAAGATAATAAGGAATGAATGCACTGCAGAGGGGGTGCCCTCAGTCTTTAGGGGAAATAAAAAACAATTTTCTCCTTTTCTCTTTTCCAACATCCCTAGTTGCTGACCCATGAAGTAGTATTGATCTAAGAAGAGATGAAGTATCCTGCCCTCTTAACACTTGTTATTTACAACACACATGGATGCATGTTGGCTGAGGGAGAGTCAGAGAGAAGAGGGACCCAGGCATCCAAAAGCAATAACACTCCTGGGATTCCTTACCCAAAACACAAAGCTAAAAACTAAGGGTACGTCTTCACTACCAGCCGTATCGGCGGGTAGCAATTGATTTCTCAGGGATCGATATATCGCGTCTCATCTAGACGCGATATATTGATCCCCGAACGCACTCCTGTCGACTCCGGAACTCCACCATCCCAAACGGCGGTAGCGGAGTCAACATGAGGAGCCACAGACGTCGATCCCGCACTGTGAGGATGGTAGGTAACTCAATCTAAGATACTTCAACTTCCGCTACGCTATTCATGTAGCTGAAGTTGCATATCTTAGATCAATCCCCCCTCCCCAGTGTAGATCAGCCCTAAGATGCTGCAATGGTGTGTTGCTGGAGAGAGGGGGACATGAAAAATGGTATGTGTAGCACTAATCTTGTTTTTTCAAGCTGCATGTGTGTTATCAACCAGGCCTCTTCCATTTTTCACAATAGTGCTAACATCATTTTTCTTGATAGCCATTTTAAAATATATATATTCATTTTAGTAGGGAAAAAATGTTTTTTTCCTATCTGACAATATAACAGCAGTGGAGAAACTGCATGTTGACTGTATATATAAAATACAGCCTGGTCCACAGTGTATTTTCTTTCTTAGCATGCACGACAGTCTCTGTCTCCTCGCATAGTTATCAAACATAGCATGAGAAGGAAGGAAATGGAAGCTACAATTCACTGCCGTTCTGTAAAAAGTTTTTTTTTTTTTTGTATTTTCTTGCCATTCGGAACGACACTCAACCCTTTCTTACCACTAAAGATATGACATGACTAAACTCTAGATATTTCTCCTCCTCTTTACATTCTTGTGTAAATGCAGAGATAGACAGTGTGTAGCAAATCACTGGCATGTAAAGGGGTGGAAAGGATGCACGGAGCCTACTGCTTCCATCCTTGTGCAGCAGAAAGGCACATGCTGGTCCGCAGTAGCTCTGGAAACCCTGTTCAAAGTAAAGGAATACAGCTCTGCCACTTTAGTGCCTGCTAACTTCAGTGCCTGTGATGACACATGAGGTAGAACATGGGCACATAATGTCTATTATATTCCATCAAAGAGTTTGCACAGCCTCTAGTCAAACTCCTGCCCTAAAACCCAATTCAAGGCAGAAGCTTATCCACAGTCTAGCTCTTAGTATATTAAACTCCACTGCAACATGGTTGCTATATCCTCCACACTTTGTTCCCCAGTGCCTCAGTTTTCCGTTTCTAGCAATCAATAGCCACATAACTAGTGTTTTAAATTACATCGCCCCTCTGGGGTCTGGTTTATTAACATAAACTTACAGTCCAACTCAAGAAAAGTTTTCCAATGCGCTCCCCGGGGCTTAATGGTCCTGTTAATAGTGATAGCCCTTTGGGCCCTGCCCCGGGGCTTCACAATCCTCTTCCCCCGAGTGCAGGGAGAATGCTTGTCACCATCAGTCTGGGACAGGAACACAGACCACACTTTGGAGTCCTGCTGCCCTGGAAGTGTCCTACTCTGTCTTCCATACTAAATCCTCATAGGCTCCCTTCCCAGGCCATCCCCTTAGCTACTGTGGAGGGCCATGGCCTCACAGGTCTTATTAAAGCTCAGTAGAAGTGAGTCGAGGCAACAGGTTGTCTTAAATATCTCACCAGCAGGCCTGGCTCTTGGTCACATCAGTTATGTGACATCTGTCAAGAACTACCAGTGCCTCCAGACGTTTCCCAGAACTTCCAGTTTCAAAGGGCAGTGGCCCTGTAACAGGCATGTGCTGTTAGAGACACTGTACTTCTTGTATTCAGATAACCAAATGCTATTTTTATTACAGTGCTTTCTAGCACCCAATCCTGCCAGCTGCTGAACACCAATGGGAATTATGGGAGCAAATCACAATCTGCAGCATTGGGCCCCTTGTACTCAATCATCTCAGAAGCATGGCAGCAATAAATCTCTCCCCCCAATGTCGCTACTGCCACCTTTATCTATCATATTCAAGTGCTGATTGGACAATATATCCAATGTTGCCAACTCTATTTTTTCCTTGAGTCTTGTAATATTTGCTGTTTTTATTAATCTCCAGCTGTTGGAATCAAGAGATTGCATGTGAATCTCAGCTTTTTTTTTTTTTTCACAGTAAGTTTCTAGCCTTTTTGGTTGCAGAGGAAAGCCTGAATATTCAAAAGGATTGTATCCTTAAGGTTCAGAAATGAGAAGGCAAAGAAAAAAACTTAAAATATTTTTTTAAATGTCTTGATTTTTAAGCAACTTTCCAAATTTTTGAGAGGGGCCATTACTTGTGATTTTTGAAGACTTGGGTTGGCAATAGCATGTATTATAGCCTGAATTTACATATGGTTGCATGTATAAACTGCATTCCTCTAGGGAGAAATCTGTAACAGTTTGTGTGAATAATGCTAGGCAAAAATAAAGTATATTGTAAAAGAATGGTCTGAACTTTTAATAAAAAACGCAAATAGTCGTCTAGGCACAAATTGTGAGGCTCAATGGAGGCCATTTTAAAAATCAGTTTTAGTATTTGCACTTGTGATCTGCTGAGCTATTTAAACACATGTTGAAATAGTTTCAGGATCCGGCCTGTAATCCTCTATCCATGACATCACAATTGATTGCTGGGGAAATTACGATGTCATTAGCAGATTATGATTTCAGATAGGGAAAAAGCAGGCAGAGGAGACAAACTCCTCGAAAAGATTCTTATGACAATGTCTGTAATGATAAAAAAGGGGAGGAAATATAGACTAGATATATTTGCACAGGTTTTTTAAAAAAAAATTCAGGGTTTTCCATAAATCATAGGACTGGAAGGGACCTTGAGAGGTCATCTAGTCCAGTCCCTTGCACTCATGGCAGGACTATATTAAATAATAATAAAGCATTAGGCATTCTAAGAAACAATTCAAATATGTGACACATCTAGAAGGCTTCAATGAAATCGTATTAAAATTATATTCTACATACGCTTTAATTGAAGGTCCTGAGCATTCACAGTTTCTTTTAATTCTTTTCCAGTTTTCCAACTCAAAAACTAGAACGCAATAGGACTGTACATCTATCTATCTATGTTAAGGTTTTATACTGTTTCCTATCACGATAGTATCTGCATAGCTTCCACATAAAGTCAACAGCATAAGTGAGGTTGCTGGGGAATGCATGGAGTCTTGCACACTTCTCCTTGATGGAAAAACTTTGCTTGGGGTAGGATTTTTCATTTTTATTTTTAACACCTGCCATAGGAAATCATACTCCACTCCTATTTACAAAGTATAGCCCAAATCAGCAAACTCCCATTCACGTGTGTAAATTTTGCAGGATTGGGCCCCAAGTTAGAAATCATGAAACTATATTGAGGCGAAGCTGAAGTTTTTAAAAGAGAAATGTCTAAAAATCCTCTCAACAGGGATTGTGGGAAAGATTCATATATGTTTATGTTTAAATAAATAAAAAGGCAGATGCAATTAAGAGAAAGCAACATATGGGATGGAAAAAAACTATAAGCAAATTGTCTAGAAAACGCTGTAATACTACTATGCACTTCTTGAAGAATGACAGGACATTTGTCAATATACTTATAGAAAATGTTTGGAAAAATACTCGATGTATAATTTATACAGCTATCAAGTTAAATACACAAGTGTCTAAAATGTGGGTTGTAATAACTTAAATATTTAAAAGCTTTCAGCAATGTTCCGAGTTTCACATTTGTTGCTGTTTCAGGTTTCACTATGCAGCAAACATTCCCCTCCTAGTCTCTTAAGACTGGGAAGAATTTACTGATATACACTGGGTTAACTACTTAGGGTGAGATTTCAACAACTTCAACTCTGTGATACAAAGTTACTGTTCCTGTGTTATCATAGTAAAAAGAGGAGGTAACAGACACACACACACACACAAATTGAGATTCCAGCCACACAAAGGAAACAATTTTAACGAACAGAATATACAACCAAAAGCATCATGGGAAAAGCCACATCACTCATTAGCTACAGCATTGTATCTGCACTATTAGAGGTCTAGTCTGTTTTATGTAGGTTAGAAGTCATGAGCCATTTCCAATGCAAGAGCATTAAAAATGTGTTTTGAATTCTGAAATTTTACATCAAGATAAAATTTAGCAAAGTTGATCACATAAGGTTATAGTGTGATTTAAACTCTGGTTCCGCATACAATTATGCATATGCTTATCTTTAACATGTGAGTAGTCCCACTGATTTAAATACGATTACTCACGTGAATTAAAATAAAGCACATGCATAAATGTTTGCAGGATTAGGAGCTAGGGGAGAGGGAGAAAGGCAGAGGGGTATTGGAAACCAATACTATCAGATGTCATTCCCAGTTCTGCTGATGGCTACGTGAATTCAATGGCAAAAAAAGAAAGTCATTTAAATCCTTTTAAAAATCAATAGAAAACTTTCCCCCCAATTATTTGATTTTTAATTACATACTACTCCAAAACACAAAAGAAAATTAAATTTAAAAAACAAAAAGGATCTCTTATTTCAATATATTGTTCATAACTTTTAAAAGATTCTTCTTATTTTAATAATCTCGCCAACTTGAAAATGAAATATTGATTTCTCTCTCACTTGCACATTTTTATTTTTCTAGGGGTCTTCATGAATTTTGAAATGCTGCCATTGAGGTTTTCCTGATTTTTATTTTAATGAAAGAGAGCTTTGAAGCACTACATCCCCACATCTAAATCAAGCTTTGCACAAGTGGACTACTGCATTCAGTGGACCTCAGTGTAGGAAAAACTATGTGCTAAGGCAGAGCTCTTTACGGGATTGGACTCCTAATTTGTAAAAAAACCACTACATTAAACTTATTTACGTAGACTCAGACAGAAGTAAAAACTAAATAGATATAACTTTAGTTCTACTAATATTTTCAAACAGAGTTAAACAAAGATTACTGAGTAAAAGTCATCACAATAACCCTATATTTTCATTGTACATACCATCATACAGTGTTCCAAGTCTCTCTCTGGGAATTTATCTCACAGAAGGAAAATTGAACTTGATGCTCATTAAACTTAAGGTACCAGCTAGTTAAGCCATTTAGTGCAGACCCAAGGCAGGTTCTATGCCTTGTTCTGCTAACGCACCATAATGAGGCCTTCCAATATTCCTGCTAGTAGTAACAGTCCACCACACTGGATTCTTTTGTCATGAGCAGAGACTGCCTATTGTGCTGTATTCTGTGGCAATTATATGAGGTGGACAAGTGAATTCAAGGGATTTGGGTAAAAGGCCAATCTCATTTTCATAAGTGAAGTAAACTGAATCGAAACACAATCTCAATAAGTGACAGATCAGTCCATTCACTTTTGTTGGTTTAAACCAGCCCCTAATGTTAATTTATTTATTAGAATACAGTACAGTTTCTAAATGTCAATGAACAGTTACTTCACATGAAGCTGAGACAAAAACTGTCTTTTAAAATGACTCATTTCATTTAACAAGGATTAACTTCAAAATAGATAATGTCAACTAGACGCAAAAACACCCAGAATTGAAAAATTTAGCTTGAAATATATATATTGATATAGAAATGAAATGATCTCAGCCAGAAGCAAAGATGCTGCATGTCAGTGACTCACTTGTTTCAATTAGCTGTGCTACAAATGGCTGAGAGGATCTGATTAGTAGATGAACTAGAATGCTATTTCTCAACACCCATACAGACTATTCTAAGTATCAAGAAAATGCTGACCAGCTGAGGATCAGTAGGAGCCAGAGCCCCAGGAATTGCCTAAACAGGGAAAAATATGCAAGAGTGTGCATGCAAAAATCACACAGTGATTTTTTGCCAGCAACAGATATAGACATTACAAGCCTCAAAGTGCAGACTCAGATAGGGGTTTGGACATGCCAAAGCATTGAAGGTTTGGCACAGACTGAACAGTGATCACACAAATCCCTCCACTCTGACTACTGTCCTTCAATGCCCCTACATATATACCTACACAAACCAGACAGAATCTCTCTCCGTCTCTGATATTAAATGCAATCAGTATTTACCTATGCGGTAAGAGGGGTGAGGGAGAAGGAAAGAAGAAACACAAGTAGATTCAAGGGAGAGATCTGGAGAAGACAGATTTGATGACAGCATATGGATCTAAAGTTGAGGCATTTGTGAGCAGATCAGATCATAGGGATTCATGTTAGCCAGAGTACAGGAGTGAAAAGACAATATAATATCAGTTATTCAAAGGCACTTTCTGGTAACTTGGCAATAACATATTTATCACAGTTAGAGGGTAAACTACACATTGGACCCTTCACAGTCTTTCCTGAGTGCAGCCTATCAAGTGACTGGCCCAGCAAATTCACTTCTCATATTTCCTCAGCAGATCTAACTGGTTTATCCTCTGCAAAAGACTTCCCTCCGGGAGCTGTGACTAGTAGCTAACTGCAGTGACTCTCAACAGCATCTTCAAAACAAAGTTATTTATTGACCCATAGCACCATATCATTCAGAGAAAAAGATTAAAACCAACAAAAGGCCTACATGCAAATGTCTTACCTAAAGTGTAGCCTTTCCCTCAAAATTTAGGCAGTCCCAACTCATCCAGGGTATCCCTACTTCTGGGGATAAAAGTTCCATCTGCTTTCCTGCAAACCTTTCTCTTCTGTGTCTCGCCTGAGCTTCAGGGAGAATGCTCTTATCCTATGCCAAGTTCTTGGTTTCATTTCCCCCACTTGGATCCCCCCACAACTCATGCAGAAGTGGGCAAGGAGTGATGTTATCTATCAGCCTATTCATCAGAGCATGATCAGGGTGAGGAAGTAAAACTTTAAAGGAATCAGCACATGTATTGTTTATTAAGTACCTGTGATTGGGTTATCTGAACCTATTGACTTAAGTTCCTGCAAAAAACCTAGTTATTCTTTAGCAAGCAACAAAATAGTCGTGCAAAACAGCCCTGCCACAGGGTTTAAAAGAGAACTAGATAAATTCATGGAGGCTAAGTCCATTAATGGCTATTAGCCATGATAGGTAAGGAATGGTGTCCGTCCCTAGCCTCTGTTTGTCAGAGGGTGGAGATGGATGGCAGGAGAGAGATCACTTGATCATTGCCTGTTAGGTTCATTCCCTCTGGGGCACCTGGCATCGGCCACTGTCGGCAGACAGGATACTGGGCTGTATGGACCTTTTGTCTGATCCAGTATGGTCATTCTTATGTTCTTATGAGTGCAGGGGACTGGACAAGACGACCTCTCAAGGTCTCTTCCAGGCCTATGATTCTATGATATTCTATGATAAAATAACCAAACCAATTTTCTGAAAAATAACAGACATCTCCCACATTTGTCACAAGATCTTTCACTGATAACCCTAGTGGCATTAGGATTTTGAGTTTATTAACCATAGCTACAGTTATTACCTTGGAAACTAGAAATACACTCAAGTGATCATTTAAATATTTTTTTGTACAATCTCTGAGAATGATGTTGCCTACATTAATACATCTCATAAGTCTTTTAAGAATGGTTTCAGGCATGCAAAAAATAAGAAAAGTTCAGAAATTTATTTTGATTTCCTGCAATATGCTACCCAACAGTTTTCTGTTGTGTTATATGACCTTTCTGCCTAGCTAGTGTTTAGCTATTGATTTTAATTACTCAGTTTAATTTACTGCATGCCAACACAAAGCTGTTTACTCCTACTTGCCAAAATGTTGTTGTAGCCTCCCAGAGGAAGGCAAAATGAGAAAACTGTATATGTGTTACAGTTACATGCTATTCATTATAAAGACTTTAATGGATTCACTTCATATAAATGTCACTGCTCTTGCATGTAGCCACCAAACACACCAAAATAACATATAGGAATGAAAATGCTACACCAGCCAGGAGAGAAGTAGAATATAAAAAGCCTTAATTTATGAAAGGCTATGACTTGAAACAGCTTAGATTTTCTTCTTTACCATTCTTCTTCAAATAAGTAGGAGAGTTAAGACAAATGTGTTCCGTTCTGAATAAAAAATCATGGAGAGAAAAAAATGAGTTTTAGAACTACATAGTTCTTAGAGCTGCAGTTAAGGGAATTGCATCTCTCCCCCAACAGTCCTTGGGACAAGAAGGATTGCATCAAAACATGTGGAGAGATGGGACTCTCCCGCCAACCCTCCTCTGTTCTTTTCTCCACCCCAACAGTCAGACCAATAGCCAGGATGCTAATACCTGGCCCATTGCTGTTCTGTGTGATCTCAGCCAAGCGAATATTTACACTACAAGCAAGGATGTGATTGTAGCACAGGTTGGCATATCATGCTATCTTCAATCTAGCAGGTAACAATGGTAGTGTAGATGCAGTGGACACAAATTCCATCTCTGGAGATAGCACAGTCTAATGGTTAAGGTAGAGTAATGAACCTAGGGAAGAGGCTGTACAGAACATATGAGTACAAAAACCCACCCTTGAAGACCTAAACATAATGTTACTATAGAGTAAGACAGCTTCTTACAAGGACCAAAAGGTTGTGTGTATTGTCTGTATGCGGGGAGGACAACATCCTAGTGACAGCCAAGACTATTGTGTATGTTGGGGGGAAGGAAGTGACCCTAACTTGCTCCACAACAGAGAGTGAAAGAGAATACATGATGCCATGCTGTGGCATAAAGATTTTTTCAGCATGGGTGAGAGGGATGTATTACTCATTTGTGTTTATAAAGCGTCTGCTCTCTCCATGGTGTCTAGGCACTAGGGTATCTGTTAGTTTTTGTCTATGAATTCCATATAAACAAGCAAGCAAACAACAGGATCATCTACTGGTGGTGTCGTGTTGTATAAGTCTTAGCCATTTTTGCAATGTTCTTCTTGGAGAGTTAAAAGATGTTTTTTGACCAACTTGGATATCAAGATGATTATTTTTAAGAGTTTGCAAATCCTCTACTTAAGCATATCTTGTTTGCTGTGTGATCATTACCCTCCATCAGTACCTTTCAGGGCTGTCTTTTGAATTACCAATAGCTTCTTTAGATTGGAAACCATTATATTTGCATGTTGTTTTATCATTTTTCCATCATGGTTTTAATGTTTACCATAGTGTCCTTCCCAAACCAGAGATATTAACCTTTGAATCTCAGTGTAACAGAAGATTTATTTTAAATATTTTTACTGGATCATTTAAGCAGATCTGTATAAAACTCAGTGGGTTTCCTTCACAAGAAGTTCATGTAAAATATTTTATTTCATTTCAGTCTTCATGGGGTTCTTTGTTTCCAAGTTGAGCCTTGAGTTTCAGGTTTAAACAAACCCAAATTCTCAAAGCAATACTTGGTCAGAACTATCATGATTCATGTGGAGAACCTGAAGATTTCACATGACCTTGATGCAAAGGCATAAATTGAATTAGGTTTCCTCAAAACTCATCCCGGGGTTTGCTCAATAGTGCAGCCATGTTTGTTTGAAGCATTCGGAAACCTGATCTGAGTTTCAAGTAGGTAAAGCAACTGGCAACTTTCCAGAGGTTTCAAGCTTTTACACAACATTTTGCACAGCTCTACTACTAAGGTCAACGACAAATTTGCAGTGCTGGGTGAAGGACTTGGGCCAGAAAATTTAGAAAATATTAAACGAACAATACAGTATATTATAAACAATGTTGAACGAGAGTCACAATAGAGGAGGCTCATTAATAGTTCTGAAAAGTAGTTTACATAGACAACGAATATCAAAAATGGATCAAAAATAATCCCACTTGCAACACCTTATTCTCAAATTCTCCAGGTGGCAGTGTGCATAAATTATACATATTAAGTTAACATTTAATATTACAAAATATAATAGTGCTACAAGGTCCAAATCTGCAAATGTTTACTACCAGATGTAGGGCTTGCTACCATCATTACTCCCACTGACCCATAGGATACAACTCATAGTAGCAAATCTGAGGAATTGCTCGTGATAATAAATAGTATGCCTAGTAATAAGATTTGGCAATCTTGAGCACATTCGTATCTGCACCAATGAGAAAACATCAAGTTTCACTATGAAAATTATTGCAGATTTTGTAAAATCCACTAGTTTTATTTTGTTTATTGTTTGTTTTTACAATAAGCATGTGCTCCATGAAGATATAATGAGGAACTGGAACTTCATTTTCTATAGCACTCACTAGCCTATGTAACTTACAGAGATATTGGGCCTATTCTTAATTTGTTCACACACGTGTAAAAAAGGAGTTACTCCACCAAAGTTAATGGAGTTACATGAGCCTTAAATGGGTGTTAAGTGGGCTCATATTGAGGCCCAATAAGTATTAAAGATACTGTAGGAAATTAGTCATACTTACTAAACAACCATGGTGCAGGGCAGATCTTACTTTTTGCAGATCTTTTATTATTAATTAGTACACAATCACCAAGCCTACTCTATTATGTGCTTTCTGTAGTTTAGCCCCAGGATCAGCCTGTCAGGTGACAGCTCTGACTAACAACCATTTTTTCAGCCCTATTGATGAAGGTAGTGCAATACCAAAAAGATAATCCCCAAACAATTATAATATTATTAATAACCAATGTTATAATAACGCAATAGATAATAAGGTGAGTCCCAGCAGTCCTTTGTCAGGGTCAGATTTGCATTTTAGCTTATTTTGTTTTCAGTCCTAGAAGTGGTACCTATTGGGGAAATTTGCTAGAGTATTTTTGTTTACCATCTGATTATATATAAGAATGCCACTGATGCATTTTCTGAAATGTAAGAGAGCAAACACTTGCTTTTGGAGTATGAAACCTGAGACATCTGAACACGGAATTTCCTTCTGCCCAAGAAAATCAGCAAGACACAATATCTCTAGTGCAACAAGGTCACTTCTAATAATCCTCAAGCATTTGTGAGACTCTCCTATACAACTGAGTTCACTCACTTCTCCCCTTCAGCTGAGTATGGAGTTCCTAGAGTATCAGGACAGAAAGGAAGAGAGCTGGGGACCTGGGGTATGTCTACACTGCACACTTCTTTAGGTGGTGTGTTGTGTACAGACCTATGTAGTTCCCTTCACCTGCATATAAATAGCAGTGTAGCTAGTGAGGCTCAGTTTCAGCGAGTAAAGACACACCTCAAGAGTGCAGGTATGAATGCAAGTACATGGCATGGGCAAGTAGAGAGCCATGTAGGATACCCTTGAGTGTGTCTTTACATCCCCAGGCCATGCCAAGGGAGGACTCCAGCCGCACGGAAAGACTCCGCCAGCTGCCTGGTATTGGAGTATTTCCCCATAACAGTGAAACACTCCAGCAGTAGGGAAAGGCTTTTTTTTGATAGGGGGTTTCTCCACTGCCTCCGTCTGCCAGAGTCTTTCCTCCCCACAGTGAAAGACTCTAGCAGCATGGAGCATCTGAAGCCTTTCCCAGCTCCTGGAGTCTTTCACAGACATGTGGCTACAGGCTGCAGTGTAGATGCAGCTGATTTTTCACTGCAGCATGTACCTACACATACACTCCACTCCACCAGCACTGCTGTGGAGTATAGACATAGCGGACACACTTTGCAGTACTGTATCAATCCAGCCAGAGAGCAGAAAACTGATACACAATACCTCAGATAGGTGCATATGCACCAAACAGCTAGCGTGACTGGGGGTCCTGGGGAGAAGAAGGGAGATCAACCATGTGATTTAATTTTTAAAGGCTGAAAAATAATGTATTCAAAGCAGAAAAACAACTTTCCTATGATGAGATTTCTGAGCGTGTTTGGGACAGCTGATTCTGGTGAGGAGGCAACATGGCCCAGTAGATGGTACACTAGACTGGGACCAGGGAGACCTCGGTCCTATTTCCAACTCTGCCAGGGTCCTTCTGGGTTGGCTTTTGAGATGTAATTTCACTTCTCTGTGTCAGTTTCCTCCCTTTAAATAGGGATAACAATACTACAACCTTTGTAAGGTGCTTTGAGGCAGGTTATTATTTTCATGCACTATAATTAAAGCCGTAAGTTTGTCAGACATAATTTCTGTGACAAACACAACTGTAGAGTTTTTTCCATAAGAAGTCATGGTCTTTTTCAAATACTCCTGCCCATTTCTGAAGACTCTTACATTAGTTGTTACACATGTTGGACCTGATCCAACGCCCACTGAAGTCAGTGGAAAGGTGCACTGGATCAATTCCATACAGCTTTTTGGGTGGTAATTTTGGAGTTTCTAATGATAAATACACTAATGTGCCATGCCACTGACATTTTTCCAGTATTATTTTCCTATATTATAACTTCCCTCGTTATTTGCCATGATAAACCATCCTTTACCTGTAACTATCTTGGTGACCTTTATAACTTCTGAGCCCAGAATTTTTACATGCATGCTGGGCCACAATTTCTCTCACAATAATCCCAATTCTCCCGTCTTGTTACTCTGATTGCCCCTAGTGCATCACTAGCTAATCCTCTCAAGAAATTACCTAGCGGCCCCTGTATTGGAGGTTCAAAGGTCACTCCCAAACTGAGATCGCCCAAATGACAACACATGGTGAGTAATATGTATGAACAAAATAATTTTAATGGCATTTAATGTTCTTTGGTGCTCATAAAATTACACTTTGTTACCTTATAGCAGGTAAACTTTATACTGTATTAGTAGATATTTTGCCAGAAATCTTGAATTTAAGATTTATATTCCTGGTTGTACGGCATTTAAAAATATATTGGACTTTTCCGTTTATTTATTCCTCTTCCCTTCCTCCCACATACTAATACCATAGGTACTTAGAAATGGTATCACTTTTCTTATATGAAAGTAGGCTTCCTGCCAATTTCTTGAATTTAAATCTCTAGCCTGACCTTCTGGTCTTCTTTAGTATTTAATATTTAGCTGATATGGATTTGTTATTTAAAATGGAATGCATTTTACTAGATACAGATTTTTAGGGCACCGGTATCAGAAGTGCAATTACATACAGTATATTGCTTAACTTGATTTAAACAGCTACACTTC
Source organism: Gopherus flavomarginatus (assembly GCF_025201925.1). Taxonomy (NCBI): domain Eukaryota; kingdom Metazoa; phylum Chordata; order Testudines; family Testudinidae; genus Gopherus; species Gopherus flavomarginatus. Next base: position 108,258,637 of record NC_066623.1, on the reverse strand, counting down.
TCTGACAGCATAGAGCTGCTTTTAAAAACCTTTAGGAAATCAAAACAAAAATGATACAAAGCAATAACTATAGCTATGGAGCATTGTCAGCCTCTCCCCCCTCAAAAAAAAGATCAAAGACTTTTAAAATATCCAATATCTTATGTATATTTACTCCAAACACATAGGAAACTGCAGAGCAGAATATTCTGTTAAAAGACCAAAAAAAAACGTGTTTTGAGGTTCTTGATGCAATTTCTGTCTGCATAAAAACAATGTATTCTCCACTACGAAACATTTAAAATACATTATGTTCATTCTGGTTTTGAAAAGAAAAAAATGGTCATTTAATTTATAATATCCTAATTCAGAATAAGACACATATGTAAATGGAAGTATTATCATCATCACACATCAAGTGTGTGTGTATATATATAAGCAAGTGAATAAAACTGACACTTTTTTACTTCATGTCTAAATAGTAACCACACTGTTTCCTGTTTTTGCTAAATTGTCTTAAAAACTAAATGTTTTCTCAATATATAGACTCTACAGTTAGGAGCTGTTTTACAAAGATCTCTCTTGAGATTATTTGACTTTGAGGTCTGATTTGAGGACTTTTAAAGCTATGAAGACAGCTTTAGTTAAAATAAAAAAGAAAGCTTATCTTTAAAAGAATGTATCTATGAGAATATTTTAAATCAGGTTTCCTTTACACAGTTGTTCTTTCATTTATATTCATCAATTTGCTTTTTTTAATATGCTGTAACTATCTTACTGTTCAAAATACCTTGCATTACATAATTTTGGGAAGGAAGGTAGGAAGGAAAGGAAAAGGTTCTTTATAATAAATTACGAAGGTGAAAGTACACACTTATGTTACTTTTTCCATTGCAATATCATAGCTTTGCTAATGGCAGCCTGCTGTGCAATAAAAAAACCCTGTTTAATTAGAGTGCAGTTGTTGCTTTATTGTAGCATTACTGCTAAGTGCACTGAGATGCTTCCCATAGGCAGGTGCAGGTGGTTTGTACAGCTCATTTAGCCTGGGTGAGTAATGTCAGTTCGGGAGGAGAGAGAGGCTTGTGTCTTCAAACTTTCAATCTGCCTCCATTATCCGTGATCAAGGTGGAACCACAGGGGAGTGGAATTACTGGCAGGTCTAGGACAAGTGAAGAGGCAGTGAATCTATAAGACGTATTAATCATCTTTCCCTTCTCTTCACTGGCGCCAGTCTGTGCCTCCGACTCCCTGGCGCCAGGCAAATGGATTCTCTGTCCCCACAGGTACAAGCTAGTGCCTTTCAGGGGCAAGTAATCAGAATAATAATTACTGACACTGCTGAGATCAGCCCTAACCAATCCAGAAGGGACAAGAAAAGTATTATGGGAGGTATGTATTTTCTGGACTTTCATGTTAGTATTTATAGCATTATTCTTCAGACTTTCAACAATTTAATTAAAGATTTTAGAATATCATTCTAAATCTATGCTATTGAATAGAGTAATAGCATCATTAACATAATATAAATATTTAATCTTCACAGTTTTGCCTTAAAAATTATTTGTATCAATTGCTGAGGTGTGACTATAAGAAAGTGCATATTACATCACTTATGTTATAGCTACTCTTAAAACTCTCTTGATGGTGCACAACAATGGTTCTCAATCTTACTGGACTATTGAACCCCTTTCAGCAGTTTTATTTGTCAGGTGTACCCTAAGTTTCACCTCACTTCAAAACTACTGGCTTACAAAATCAGACACAAAAAAGTGGCACAGCACACTGTTACTGAAAAGTTGCTTTCCCTCCTCATTTTTACCATATAATTATAAAATAAATCGATTGGCATATAAATATTGTACTTATATTTCAGTGTGATACTTGAGCCCATTTTTCATTTGTGAGCCTTGTCTGAAGCCAGAGCCCTGGATAGCAGGGCTGAAGCCCCATGTAATGTGGCTTCACAGGGCTCCCTGTGGTGTGAGACCCTGGACAGCTGCTCTGCTTGCCACCCCCTAATGCCAGCTCTGCACTTGCAACCCCCCCTGAGAATTGCAAGCCCTAGGTTCAGAAGTACTGATCTATATGAGTTGAGTACCTCCTAGAAAACCTCTGTGCACCCCCGGGATATGCATATCCCTGGTTGAGAATCACTGCTATAAACACAATACTTGCATTTCTAGCTTACAGAACACAGCACACTACTTTGATATGGCCTTTCCTGACTGCATAGTTATTAGACAGATATAACATATAATGGATACACACTATAGACATATATATTAGCACTCACACAAGAATACAAAAATATGTATATACAAATATGACATATATACATATAAATAGGTGTGGCTATTGATTTAAATGTTATATCAAGTATCTTTAAGGATATTACATTCTAAGTTCTATTAACATTTAGCAGTTATACAGCTCTTTTCCTTCTCAAAGCAATATACACACATTAATTAATCTAATTAATGAAAATAGAATAGATTATGAGCTCTAATGAAAAGATTTTCAATCCAGTAATAGTATCGATATTATTTAAGGCATTTCTCCAGGGAAAAATACAATATGATATATTTTACATTATAGTACAACATATTTTACATCACATTATATTGTATACCATAGCATAAAATATTTAATTTTTTTTTGGCATTGAATAGAGTCAATTTAGCATCTGACTATCAGTAGTACTCAACTCATTGTAGGATTAATTCAGTAAAATGTCAAATTACTTGCCAGAACTGCATGACAAAATTGGTGGATTAACATATACTGATTGATGCACCATTCATGTAAACACAAATCTTGACTGCAAGAGAGTTATCATAAAGTCTCTGACCTTGAGTTCAGCTCGGAGTTCGCCACACACCTGCAGTCATCTAAACAATAATAATGCTAATGTATGTGTATGCCATTTTGTGTTAAGTGCCAAAAGAAGAAAAAGAAACACATTCAAAGCAGAGCATGTGCTCATTTATTTTTAAATCATCAATTTCAAAGTTTACCTACACACAGTACAAAGCAGTGGCATACATTGAAAATGCAAAATCAAATCAAATCATTGCTTTCTTTGTGATCAGCTGCAGTGACTAGCAGCAAAGTCAGCCAATCAGAGTTCTCTATTGATTTTTCCACTGGTTCTAAGTGACTTTGGACAGTGATCAATGATTTAAAAGAGAAATATTAAATCTTATAGGGAGAAATGCACATCAGATTAAAAAGCAGCAATTAAAGTGAAAGTTTCTCAAAAAGATAAAAGAGAAGGAACTATATATTTAATAATTTCCAGACTGAATACAAATGACCAGTGTAAGAGGAAAATCAAGCCTATTTTTTCTTTGTTTTTCTGGAAAAAAAATAGGAATACAATTTTCTTTCATATGTTTTAAATCTATTTATGGGTTTGACAGAATAAATAAATATTACTGTACACTTAATAATTGTTCTGAAAATCCTAAATAGATGTAAGACTGCATTGGGACACAATTCTTAAAACTTTGGAACAAAAAGATATTTCTAAAAGATAGACTATTACTATCAGGTCATTGTAACACACATTTATGTATTGTGATTTTTCCTGTCTATGTAAATTGATGATGCATTTTGCGCTATAGCTGGTATTAAGAAACTGATCTTTAAATTTTATCAATTCATTTTTTCAGCACAGACATGTAGAATGGAGAACCTTAATATAAGAAAAACAGCGTATTCAGATATCAGCTAGCGTGACAATGCCTAATCCTGAGTAACATGCCCAAGAGCCAAGGGAACACTATTTCTCTCCGTTGTTCCAAACAACAGATGCTGTCAATTAACTTTAAGCAGCGTCCAAGAAAACCCTTTTGTTACATTTTGCAGTATTATGCAGAAAGTGTCACCTCTGGAAATGAGGGAACAAGCTGTTTTTCATTATCATTCAATTGTCCCAATCAATCTGACAATTACAAAGAGAAAAAGTCTTAATCACTAGACACATGCTAGTTGCTGCTAGTTTTACCAGCTGCAAATAAATAAATAAATAAAATCCAAAACTTAAGAAAAGTCCCACTTAAAGATGCCATAACCGAAAAAAGCACCCACAGTGGGGATAAGAGAGAATTAAACATACAATGTTATGGTAGGCATGGGAATAACCATTGGAATGAACTGGTAATTAAATCAGCTTACACTGTTGGTGCAGTGTGATTTTTATTTCCATAGCATTTGCTGTATATAAAGAAACAGCCATCAGCATCTTACTAATTTAAGTATGGGAAAAGTTGTTCGTTAAAGTGGTGACTGGAGATTTGCTGTATAAAGTACTGTCTATGTGTAAAATACAAGATTTTACTGAGAACTGGTTAGAGAACGTGCATAAATACAGATGTCCGGATTCACTCATTCTGCTTGCAAATCTCAAGATGCAGAAAGGCAGCAGAGTCAGCCAAGGAGAGTCCAGGGCCCCACATTTCTGCGCTCAGGCTGGAGCGCACACTGGACAACCCTGTGGGGTGGGAGGGTGCTCCAGCCCAAGCCTGGAAATCTACATGGCAATGAAACAGCCCCACAGCCTGAGTCCTGCGAGCCAGAATCGGCTGACACGGGCCAGCCACGCATTTTTCTTTGTTGCGTAGATATACCCTGTAAAGTCCCCCTGCTTCCCTATATCCTGGTCACCTGCAGAGTGAAAATACCGCTGTTTGATCCTTTCATTGCCACCAAGAGCCTGAAGGATTTGGCCCACAGGGAATTTCTACAGAGGGAATTACCAGCTGCCTTGTTCAGCTGCATTAAAAACAGCTACCTGTTTCCTACCAGTGCTCAGCACAGAGAAGCAGGCAGCAGTATTCTGGAATGGACTGACATATAGTCCACCACAATGAAACATCTGTCAGGTGTGAGTGACATGCATTAGAATAGATTTTCCAGTAAATGATATGCCAGATACTTGACATTGAAAGTATATGTCTGATGTAAGTCTTTCACTCTATGCCAGTTACATTTTGTTATCTCCCCTCAAATAGCTACCGTCCTCTTTGCCACCAAAATGTAGCAAAACGACTAAGAATTTTCACCACCACATTGCTGTAGAAGTATATTCTCAGCAACAGGACAGTCAAGAGAAGATTCATACAAAAGGAAGTATGCAGGGGCTACTAGCAGTGGCAACATCGCCATATATTTCTCTTTTTAGCCATTCACGTAGGAAAATAAAATGTGTTTATCTACTCCCCTTCCCCCCACCCCACTTTAGCAAGTAAGATCTGAGCAGGGTACATGTCTCCCTGTAATTTTGTACAGCATCTAGCAAAAAGTAAGAAGCTCTCATATGGAGTTATGGGCTCTGTTGCATTTCAAATAAATAATAGGTTTTTGTCTGATCATGCAGCTGGGGGCAGGGTTAGATCTTTGTCACACAAACCAAGGATTAACTCTTCCTCCTTGGGAAATCTCCAGACAGGATTCTTCCATCGCTACAACACACTTGAAATAAGATCAATGCACAGAAGGAATAGACAATGCCAAGTAATAAAATTATCCACGTATTTAAAAAAAAATCTTTAAGACTTAGACAAGGAACAGCTAAGTGCATCAAAAGAGTGGAACATCACACAAAAAGGGGGTGAAGTGGCCAAATTAGCCATGCTGTTCAAGAAAAAGGAAACTGTCAGGTGCAAGGTTCACTAATCCTCATATTAGGATTTTAGCAGCGAAGAAGGTCTGAGGACAGATCATTTTATGAATACACACAAGAATTTTAAAATGGAAGGATACAGCGTTTCAGAGCCAGGAAGAGCAGTCTGAGAAGATGGAGCTGGAGCTAGCACAGAAGGTAGTCAGTCTGTGTCCTCTTAACAATCTGCCTTTTAATAGGATTGTTTTCACAGGTCCGAACACTTTACTTCCCCTCCACATGATAAGTCCGTGGATCCAAGAACTCAAGGTTCTGACCTCGAAGACCTGGAGTCCACAAAGCTTGAATGGGGAACAATTGCTCTGAGAGAGAACAAATGAGGCTAGATGAGGTTGATAACTGATCCAAGTCTCCATTCCAATACCTGTAATGAAGTAGAGGATAGGCCCAGGACAGCGCATTGATCCAAAAGCCTAACTGAGTACATGGCTGCCCAGGATATGAAGAGGCCTTTTATTCTTGGGCTCCTTAGAATCTGAGGAAGCTGTTGGTGCGAGGACATGATTGTATCAGATACTCTTCTCAGGAGGAGGTAACTTCATACCTGACTTGCTCATTCTTTGAGTTCTTCTTCCTTCTGTTTCATCTGAGGGCCTACATATTTTTTTAAAACTTGATCACAGATAGCCTCAGGATTCTCTGAGGAAAATGGAGAACCCTCCTATGACCTTTTATGAGTCAAGAGCGGCAAGTGGCTCATATCTGACTTTGGATCTGGTGAAAGCTCCTCTCCCCGCTCAGAAGATTCCTTGAACCTGGGATCCAAAGTCTCAAAATTAGACAAGATTTCAATGTAGATGACTAAAAGCCACTGACTATGAAGTCTCAAGGGGCAGGGACTGCCTTTTTGTCTTGTGTGTATACACTGCCAAAGAAATACAACAATGTAAATTAATTGACACTATTACTACTACTATTAGTACTACTACTACTATTATTATTATTAAAATAAAATAATAATAATAATTAATAATGGCATAAAGAAAACAAGCAAAGACTGTTCCATGACCATGAAGCTGGAAAATGACAGGAGTTGGAGGTCTTGACTCTTTTATATTCAGGTATTAAACATGTGGATCTACAGGTGATCTGCAGTCTCACTAACAGATTTTACTGTTATCATTACCTTTGTGGCTTGTGTGAGAAGACACACACTTTCTAGAGAGGGGATGTACAAAGGCAATTTCTTGGTTTAAGAGGAGTCATGGAGGATGAGGAGAGTCTGCTGAAGGTGTATGCAGATCTGTTCTACTGTTCTCAATTTTAGTCAGCATCCTTTCTTGGATATCTGTAGCTAATATAATCGCAAGGGGTCTGATTGTTAGAGTACTATGACTCATGATCCTTTGGATTGCTTGGAAGAAGAGAGGGATCCGATATATGTCTGCTATTGCTTTATCAAGATGTTCACCGAATAGTGTGCCTCCTGAAAGTTCAGAGTTTAGCAATGGCTCTTTAGCCTGAAGATCAATAGTGTAGTGAGGGCCAGATTTAGAGGCAGGCAACTCCGTCGGACACCTGGGGTACTGAGTTCGGGATGCTGTTTTTGTTGTTCGTGACAAAAGGGAAAATAGAATGTTTGAAGTAAAATGTTACAAGTACTCCATATGTGGATTCATTTTCCACTAACTTCCTAGAATGTTCTGGACCCTTGTAGAATCTCATGGAACCTTCCAGAATTTCTGAGAACTACATTTTCCTGGAACTTCCCAGAATGTTGTCTGCTATTCATTGTGAGTATATAAGGGGTGGGGTATTGCCAGTCAGTCAGTGAGATATAAGAATGAAGTGAAGTGTGAGGCCAGCTGTGGTATTTTAAACCTTATTTTATTGTGCATTTGTGAAAGTGCATTTGGGTTTTAAGACTTGAAGAGTATAAGTAGCAACTAATGAAGGACACATTTAATGAGATGCCAGAGATATCTATCAAACCCCTATCTATGTAACAATATAAAAGAAACACTGTTACTTTTGCCATGCTTAACATGTAATGTTTGATGACTTTCTAAAACTGCGGAACACAGACTTTTTCTCTCCCTCATACTGACTGTTTTTCCCCATAAAATATGTCCCTGGTGATGGCTTCAGGAGCTCAGTATAGAAAGTGAAAAGCTCAATTGCAATCTAGTTTTCAACAAAGGGCAAATTTGATGGGAAAATATCTGAAAACAGAACAACATAGACCAGCTTTAGGCAGTAGCGATCGTTCTAGTGCAGAAGAAATTGAGGAGTGAAATGTAAATGGTGGAAGTCCTATTACTAAGCAATTAGCAGATTTACCTGAAGATAAGGATGGAAATGTGAGGAAAGCTATGGAGAATCTACCAGTTTGCCTGGCGGCACAAAGGAGAATGATAATAAAGAAGAATGTGGCTCACATGAAAAGGAGAGTGATGACGAAGAAAAATCTGGTTTACGTGAAAAGGAGAGAAATGATAAAGAAGAATCAGCTTCACATGATGACAGAAACAGCAGTGAGAAAAATTGCACACCACAGTTTAGTACATCAGATCCTGCTTTATGGCTGGCAATCCTAAACTCTGCTGATATTGATCATACAATTTTGAACAGGCCATGCAAAATTGAGAATATGACATTTCCAATAAATGAGTAAAAGCGTCACTTCTCAAAGTCACACTACGAAAGGGTGCTTGAGAATGGTGAGAAACTGAATTGGTGTTGGCTGGTTTACTCGAAATCAACTGACAGTATTATGTTTGTTGTTTTTGTTGCAAAATATTTGACAAAAATGCAAAATCATTGCTTGCACTTTCCGGGCACAATTCTTGGCATAGATTAGCTAATGCTATGAAGCAGCATGAAAAGTCACCTGGCCATTTTATGGCCTACTTCAAACGGATGGAGGTCGAGTCCAGGCTCAACCGAATAAATGCATAGATGCAGAAAACCAGCACATTATTAATGTAGAAACCCAGCATTAGCAGAACGTGCTCAAGCATCTGATCTCAATTACCTTCTTCCTTGCAAAGAATGATTTGACTTCCAGGGCTTGTCAGATAAGTTGTTCACTGAACATAACAGTAATTTCCTCAATTTGGTAGAGCACCTTGGGAAATACGATGATCTCATGCAGTAACACCTACATCAAGTAGTTTGTAAAGAAGCTATGGACTATTATTGCAGCAAAACAATTTGCTTGATAACATACTGATGAGACTCAGCAAAGTGAAGCACTCTGATGTAATAATGGACTGAAGATGTTGAACAAAACCAGCCCCAAAATCAACCTCTGGGGCACTCCGCTTGATACCAGCTGCCAACTAGACATCGAGCCATTGATCAGTACCCATTGAGTCTGACGATCTAACCAGCTTTCTATCCATCTTATAGTTCATTCATCCAATCCAAAATTTTTTTAACTTGCTGGCAAGAATACTGTGGGAGATTGTATCAAAGGTTTTGCTAAAGTCAATATATATCACGTCCACCACTTTTCCCATAGCCACAGAGCCAGTTATCTCATCATAGAAGGCAATCAGGTTTGTCAGGCATGACATGCCCTTGGTGAATCCATGTTGACTATCTTTGATCACCTTCCTCTCCTCCAAGTGCTTCAAAATGGATTCCTTGGCGACCTGCCCCCTGATTTTTCCAAGGACTGAGGTGATGCTGACCAGTCTGTAGTTCCCCGGATTCTCCTTCTTCCCTTTTTAAAAAATGGGCACTATATTTGCCTTTTTCCAATCACCCAGGACCGCCCACAATCACCACAAGTTTCCAAAGATAGCGGCCAAGGCCTGTGCAATCACATCAGCCAACTCCTTCAGCACTCTCGGATGCATTAGATCCGGCCCCATGACTTGTGCCTATCCAGCTTTCCTAAATAGTTCTTAACCTGCTATTTCACCACTGAGGGCTGCTCACCTTCCATGCTGTGCTGCCCAGTGCAGCAGTCTGGGAGCTGACATTGTCTGTGAAGACTAAGGCCTGGTCTACACTAGGGGGGAGCGTAAATTGACCTAAGATACGCAACTCCAGCTACGAGACTAGCGTAGCTGAAGTAGATGTATTTAGGTTGACTTACCCCGCATCCTCATGACTGCAGCCGCTCCCCCGTCGACTCCGCTTCCACCTCTCACCACGGTGGAGTACAGGAGTCGACGGCAGAGCAATTGGGGATTGATTTATCATGCCTACATGAGACACGATAAATCAATCCACGATAGATTGAGCACTACCTGCCGATCCAGCAGATAGTGTAGACGTACCCTAAGGCAAAAAAAAGCATTGAGTACTTCAGCTTTTTCCACATAATCTGTCAGTAGGTTGCCTCCCCCATTCAGTTAGGGGCCCACATTTTCCCTGACCTTCTTCTTGTTGCTAACATACCTGAAGAAACCCTTCTTGTTACCCTTCACATCCCCTGCTAGCTGCAACTCCAGTTGTGCCTTGGCCTTTCTGATTACACCCCTGCACACTCGAGCAATATCTTTATACTCCTCCCTAATCATCTGTCCAAGTTTCCACTTCTTGTAAGGTTTCTTTTTGTGTTTAAGCTCACCGAAGATCTCTCTGTTAAGCCAAGCTAGCCACCTGCCATATTTGCTATTCTTTCTGCACATCATGATGGTTTGTTCCTGCAGCCTCAATAAGGCTTCATTAAAATACAACCAGCTGTCCTGGACTCCTTTTCCCCTCATATTAGCCTCTGAGGGGATCCTGCCCATCATTTCCCTGAGGGAGTCAAAATCTGCTTTTCTGAAGTCCAGGATCCGTATTCTGCTTTCTTCCTTTTGTCAGGATCCTGAACTCGACAATCTACTTCCCCTACAAATTCTTCTCCATTTGTAAGCATCAGGTCAAGAGGAGCATTGCCCCTAGTTGGTTCCTCCAGCACTTGCACCAGGAAGTCATCTCTAGTAGTCTCCAAAAACTTCCTGGATTGTCTGTGTACTTCTGTATTGCTCTCCCAGCAGATGTCAGGGTGGTTGAAGTTCCCCTTGAGAACCAAGACCTGTGATTTGGAAACTTTTGTTAGTTGTCTGAAGAAAGCCTCATCTACCTGATCCTCCTGATCTGGTGGTCTATAGCAGATGCGCACCACAACATCACACTTGTTGCTCTCGCCTTTAAACTTAACCCATAGACTCTCAACAGTCTTTTCTCCAGTTTCATATTGGAGCTCTGAGCAATCATACTGTTCCCTTACATACAGTGCAACCTCTCCACCTTATTTCCCCCCCTGTCCTTCCTGAACAGTTTATACCCATCCATGACAGTGCTCCAGTCATCTCCCTGTCCTTCCTGAACAGTTTATACCCATCCATGACAGTGCTCCAGTCATCTGAATTACCCCACCAAGTCTCTGTTATTCCAGTCACATCATAGTTCCTTGACTGTGCCGGGACTTGCAATTCTTCCTGCTTGTTTCCCAGGCTTCTTGTGTTCATGTACAGGCACTGAAGATAACTACCCGATTGCCCTACTTTCTCAGTATGAATCAAGAGGCCTGTTGCACCCTCCTTCTTGTGTTTCCTCCCGGTATCCCACTTCCACACTTACCTCTGGGCTTAGGTCACCATCCCCCCGTGTGAACCTAGTTTAACACTCTCCTCACTAGGTTAGCAAGCCTGCCTGCAAAGATACTCTTCCCTCACTTCGGTAGGTGGATTCCATCTCTTCCTAGCAATCCTTCTTCCTGGAACAATATCCCATGATCGAACAATCCAAAACCTGCTCTCCGATACCACCTGAACAACCATGCATTTATCTCTACAATTCAAAGGTCCCTACGCTAGGCCTTTTCCTTCAACAGGGAGGATGGACACGAACACGACTTGTGCCTCAAAGTCCTTTATCCTTCTTCCAAGAGCCATGTAGTCTGTAGTGACATAATCAAGGTCATTCTTGGCAGTATCATTGGTGCCCACATGGAGAAGTAGGAAGGGGTAGTGGTCCAAGGGCCAGTTCAGTCTTGGCAAACACTCCATCACATCCTGAATTCTAGCTCCAGGTAAGCAGCACACTTCTCGAGTTCTGGAGAAGTCTTCTGGAGTACAGATTTCATCTTTGTATCCTGAGAATAAAGATTAACTTGACATGGAAATCCATCCAGGCTAGGAGTGCCCAAAGATTTGCCATGACTTCATAAGTCGTTCTCTGTGAGAGACACCACTCTTTTTTGTATGTTCCTTAGATAAAGCTCCCTTTTGACTTGTGTAACATTTCTTTCAGTATGATGAGTATTGATGCATCCAGATTAGGGAGTAAATCAGCAACTAGATTCCTGAAATGAGTAAGCTTCTGGACTTTACTTTCACCAATTTGGGAATTCCCATTTATTTCATTATGTCTTTTCAGCTGAGTGCTATCTTGGAAGAAGCAAACAATATCTTCTTCTTGTCTTGAACTCTTTTGGCTTTGCTGGCCTCTTAGATGTCCTATGGACTGTTGTTATAGCCATCTTGATCCCAAAATATTAGAGAGACAAGATGGGTGAGGTAATATCTTTCACTGGATGAACTTCTGTTAGTAAGGGAGACAAGCTTTCGAGCTTCAGGTCAAGAAGAGTTTTCTGTAAGCTTGAAAGCTTGTCTCTTTTACTAATAGAAGTTGGTCCAATGTAAAATATTACCTCACCCATCTTGTCTCTCTTAGATGGTCACTTTAAAACTATAGAATATCAGGATATCTAAGGTATTTATTACAAGTGTGATCACATAGAACTCAGTTGAGAAGATCCTATTTTGGATGTCCATAACTGATCCCTATGTCTCAGAGTCAAGAGTTTGCCATTCACTCTTTTAAAAGGAAGTGCTAGAAAACGAACGAAGTATTGTTCTTGTTTTTTCATGCATCTTGATTTGATTTCTTCTTATGTTTGTCATTAGAATCAGAAAATGACGAGATAAGAAATGGGGATATTTTCTGCTCTTTGTTTCCTTTTCAGAAGTAAATTGAATGAGTCATCATTGTAATAAAATTCCTTTGGACAAGATAGGGAGATGAGGACTCAGCGTCAGAGGCAGAGCTAGCGTATTTTATCTTCATAGAGGGAGAAAAGAGGAGTTGCCCTTTCTTCGAATTACATTTACTATGGACATGTTCTTGATCAGTTCATCAATATTCTCTCTATTTTAACCTTTGTTTTGATGTTGTTCTTCTCTTGAACATTATCACATACTTGATTCACTCTCCCTCCATCTTCTTTCTGCTTTTAGTGAAAGGACTTACAAGGTGAAGTGCAGCTAGGAGTTATCTCCATGCCTGCTTATCAAGTATGCAGGGCCGGCTCCAGGGATTTTGCTGCCCCAAGCAGCCAAAAAAAAAAAGAAGCCAAGATCCCAGGGAGGGATAAAGTCATTTTAAGTATTTGTATGCATGCCTGTGGAGAAGGTTGAGGTAAAAAAGGTTGCGAAACGGGAGTGTGTTTATTCCATTTTCACCCGAGTTTCTTCCAGAAGTAGTAGAGGTGACTGCAGGCTGCCTGGGCTTCTTTGACCCAAGAGGCTGAGACAGCAACTGACATCTGAAGGAAGGCAATCTCAGAGAAACCCTTCTAACATCAGTTAGTTTATGGTTAGCTACCCCCACTGTATTGGCTTAGCATGCACCTCACATGTGTGCTAGCCTGAGATGGGAAAAAGAGCATGAGCGTCATTCCAGAGAAAACTAAATTTTCCCTCTGTCAGGATCTAGATGACCGGGGGAGGGCATCACTCTGGGAATATAAATGCAAGAGGTTGAGGAGAAGAAGCTTTATTTCCTAGCCTTATACTGCTTCTTGGCTTCTGCCACAATTTCACTGCTGTCACTGAGGAAGAGATGCTGCTATAATACCTCAGAGGAGGTATTAAAGAACTTCCAGAAACCAATTAAAATGTAGTCCAAATGCTTAGGGAAAATTTTCTGTAAATACATATGGAGAGTGCCAATTTTTTTTGAGAAGATGCTGTTTTAAAAAGCATAGTAGGAGGAGGGCTGGAAAACAGCCACATTGCTGCTTGGAGTCAGAACAATATGATGGTTTTTCTGAGGAGGAAGTATGAAGACTCAGTCAGTGCACAATGGGTAAGAGATTTGTCCCCATACTTCGTGAATACAAGAAATGCGGGATTAGAGACTTTAGCTGTCAGAGAACAGAAAGTTTTTCTTCATGACAGAGGAAGGATGATCAGGTGGTGGTTAGGATGTTTGCATGGGCATTAGGAAACCTAAACTCAATTTCCAGTTTGGGGAAGAAAAAGAAACTATTTTGAACATTCACCCACTCACTCGCCCAGTGGTTCTCAACCAGGGGTACATGTCCCCCTGGGAGTATGCAGAAGTCTTCCAGGGAGTACAATAACTCATCTAGATATTTGCCTAGTTTTACAATAGGCTACATAAAAAGCTCTAGTGAAGTTAATACAAACTAAAATTTCATACAATGACTTATTTGTACTGCTCTATATATTAAACAATGAAATGTAAGTACAATATTTGTATTCCAATTGATTTATTTTATAATTATATGGTAAAAATGAGAGTCAGAAATTTGTCAGTAATAGTGTGCTGTGACACTTGTATTTTCGTGTCTGATTTTGTAAGAAAGTAGTTTGAAGTGAGGTGAAACTTGGGGTGCACAAGACAAATCAGACCCCTGAAAGGGGGGCACAGTAGTCTGGAAAGGTTGAGAGACACTGCTTTAGCCAATCACTCCCAAAGCATTTCAATTTCATACAAGAAGGGCTATGCTCCAGTGGTTTCACCAAAGTAACTTCAGGGTTCTCCCTTCTATCTTGAGACTCTCCAACAGAATTCTTACCTTACACGTTGGTTAGTTATGAAACTGGACTTACCATTGGTGGAGATGAAATAAGGCTTAGCTGTGAGATACTGCCTACCCTTTTTCTGTAACTATTGGCACTAATAAGAGTACTAATGAGAACCCTCAGAGCCAGTAGTAATAAAACTGATTGCTTTTGTTAATGATAATACATGGGCTGATTGTTGATTTATTAGTAATGATAGGTTCCTGTAACAGTAAGAAGTTGTTACAGCAGAGATCTGTTCCAGACTAACAATATTATAACACACAGTTTTAAGTCCATTTATGATGATCATCTGGACTGGTTTTTTACTGTTTCGATATCAGGGCTTTGTGCTACTGTGGGAGAAAAAGGTCCTTATGGAACAGCACACGTTAGTATATAGAATACATGTCTGCAATAAGGAGGTTAAAAAAGAAAACAAAATAAAGCACACACAACATACCCTTAACTAATTCAGATCTCTGTGTGATAACAAGGCAAGACAGATGGCAAAGATCAGATGCAAGTTGTTATGGCTTTTTTACTTTATATCAAGTATTTCCTTTCCAAAATTAAATCAGTACTTTTTATTCTTAATAACAAAGTGTAATGTATTGTATTTTATGCTATTATAGGACTGTGTAAATGTCTATTTTGCTGCATATTTTCATATGCAAATGGGACAAATTAAATTATCTCAAACAGGAACAGAAATTCTAGAATAGTATTTTTAATATAAATCATTATCCCCTCAAGTCATATTATAGATAGAGCACTGCTTCTGTATTTATATTTTTTCATTAAAAATAAAATGATTAATTTCACAAGTTAATTTACTTTCCCCATCACAACACCAGAATGGAATTTAATATCTGTAAGCACTAGAATATTTAAAGACACATTTACTGAAAGAAGCTTATTGTTTTAGGTACATTTTCTTGATAAATGCATGCTGCTGCTATACTACTGCAATATTTTTAATGGATGTTACTGGACAAATTGTGCCTCATTGCTTGGGTTTTGCCAAGCCTAACAGACGTCCCATGTGATGGCTCAGGAATTTAATGCACATCTCTATGGTGAACATCTTGCCTACTTTGAAAATCTGAATGATGTACTCCACAACTCTTGGTCACACAGTTTAAAAAGGCCCTAAAACTGTACAATCAATGTCCCTTCAATATACATAGGGTGCATCTAGGTAGTGCTGTGCCATTGTTGTATGCAAGGTATGCATTACATGCCCCAGGAACACCTGTGGCGTTTCCTCTGTCCTCGAATGTGCAAACAAAATGGAGTCCTCTGCACAACATGACCCTGCACGCACAGTACATGTGAGGTCAGGCTGTGCGGAGGACTCCATTTTGCATGCAAGCGTATAATTGCATGTTTGGCTAAATATGTCACAGCACACCACTATGTCTAAGGCAGTTAAGGATAGATGAAGACTAATCACAAGATTTCTCCCATATACTTCTCTGTGTTGGGTGAGATAATGGCCATATAGGAGTCTTTGCACTTCTCATGTAAATTGGAGGTGGGCTCTGTAATGACTCCAAACATGCCAATATGGAGGAGAGCATTGTGGGGCTGGTGGAGGAGCCATTTGATACATAAGGGGCATTGATAGAGAGCAACCACTACGACAGCCCACGGGGAAGGGGTGGATTCTATGCCCACAACCCTAAAAGGATAGAAGCATAAAGCCTGATACACATTGTCTGAATGTACAATTCAGGAATTAAAGGCTGTATGTCTGATTCCCAGTTGCACAAGGCCCCTTTAGACTGCACTGACAGTACACCCTGGCCAACAGAGTAGTGTAAATCGCCCTATATGTCTCAAATTAAGACGATCCTCCTTTTTCCATGTGCTGACTCATTTTTCATTTATATGTGGTGATCTTGCTATTATAGTAATATGATTTTAATGAGGTTTAAAATGATTATTTCTGCTGATGAATGCTAGTGAGTCCTAATGGTAGATTCCTAAGTCAGAGATGGAAAGGATCTTCTATATTAAACAATCTTCGGTCACTTGCAGGAGTCTTCCCATTGTTTAAGAATACAATTTATCCTTTTTATCTACAGAAATAAGATTTCTATATTTTAGATTTCCCCCCCACACACACTTCACAAAGCTAACATCAGGCAATGTTGGGGCAGGAATTAGGCATGCATCTTCTTGGAATAATTCTTGAATGGTTCAACAAAGGAAAACACACAGCAGAGGAATTATCCCACCAGCCAGATGATAATTTATGAGTTTAGTGACTGAGCTACTTGTAGGTTAATCAGCTCTTCAACCAATACCATCAATGAAGGTGTGATGAACACCTTATTCAGATTAATAACTACACAAATCCAGCTATTGTGAAGCTATCTGGAACTCCTTGGACAGTAAACAGATATTAATATGTAGTATGCATTATGTTCCAAAAATTATCACACTGCCTCCTGGGTCATCTTCACATCCCCAAAAGACTTGCACTTGTGAATAACAATAATGTGATTGGTAGATATTGTTTCCCCTTCTTCCAACACCAGTGAGCTGTTCTGACAGCACCATCATCACCCCTCCACCAAGAAGGAACAAATGTCTGGGGCCTTGCATGTCTACATCCCAGTGGAAGAAAAATCAGTATGACAGAGTCTGGGTTTATTCTTATTTTATTTGCATATATATACACACCAGTCTTGAAACATGATTGTTAAACAGCATGCAGGAAAATCTCTCTCTCAGGAATCTTAGGCCAACACCAAAGCCTGGCTCCCAGAGAGCAACTCTGCTCCCAAGAAATTACTCTAGTCAGACATCAATGCAGAAAAGAAACTTTTCTGCTGCTCACACAGCTCTCTCCAAAAACCACTATCTCTGCATAGGACCTTGTATAACACAAACGCTAACATCACAGTATTTCTTTCCAAGATAGAGCATTTGCTTGCATGCTAAGAAAAAGAACTTGACAGACTGTAATAGCGCCTTCAGATGATGCCAGCCGTAATAATGTGATTGGAGTAAAACTGTAGTTTTTGTCCATGTCCTCAAACAGGTATTCTCCTCCTTCCCCTCCCAACCCTCAGAATTTATCTCAATTCCTCTTTATTGATGGTGTTCTACAGAATTGAAAAAGGTGTCCCAATACAGGGTAAAATACTGACCCTATTGAAATCAATGGCAAAATTCTTACTGACTTCATTAGGGAAAGAATTTCACCTATACTCTACTCTAATTTATGCCAATTACCCCGGTGAGGGGGGAGTGACTGAAAATTGCTGGAGGACAGAAATACTCCGGCCACACCCCTTCTTGGGCAAAGAACTATCCCAATTTGGGAATATGAGACAGGGGTTTCACAGCACTGCTACAACTCTACAACCCTCCAGATTTCTTTAATGCTGATTTGCCCTGCTTAAGCAGGGCAAGGCAGATCCAGATACAGCTGTATAGAAAACAGAATTTTCATCCCACAAGAAATATCACCATTTTGAAATGACTTTGTTACCAATTGGAACAAAAAGTTCAAATATTGAAAAATGTTGCAGAACAAAAAAATTCCAGAGTTTCAAATTGGAAATGTCAAAATAAAAAATGTTGATATTGTCCATCAACACAATTCATCATGTTCAAGTGACATTTTTAATTGTAAATCAACATTTCAAAATGAAAAATGTTTCACTTCAAAATGTTGACTTGAAGTTTTTTCATTTCAGTTCACCTCATCAGCAAATCAAAACAGGTAAACAAAATCAACATTTTCTCGACAGAAGCTTTTATTTCAACTAAACCATATCTTTTGATGGGAAAAATTTTCATGCAAAAAAAATTCAACCAGCTCTACAGCCAACATAGGTAACTAAGAAAGAATGCAAAAGTAAATGTGTAGGTGTGATCACCATATAAAGGATCCAGGCTTGAAAGGTGCTAAACTTCCTCAATTCCCACTGACTTCAAAGAGAGTTGAGAGCAACTCAGCATTTTGCATGATCAAGTGTATTTCAATATACCTAGTGAATCGCAGCTTTAAGCTTAGATGATGGATTTCCACATTTAATGAATAATTGGAAAAACACTTCCTCCACCCCCAATGCATTTCCTACAAATCAGATTATCAAGGGATCATTATATATGTGACTATACAATGGTTGAAATTTAAAAAAATCCCAAAGACATTAGAATTTCCTAAACTACAATAACTGCAATGTTTTAGATACCATCTTAACATTTTACGCCTATCAGTATATTTAGAAAAGTATTTTTCTTTTTTAAAAATTAACGAGTTAGTTAAAAAGTTACCCCCCAAAAATTTATAGTAACCAAATGCATAAAAGAAAAAGAGTAATTTAATTAATACAAAATGAAATGCATCATATAACAAATACAGAACAATGTATATGATTATAGCTGATATATATTATTATAAGAGTATCTTATCTTTGTTTCACTAAACATTCTCACTCAGATAATAAATCATTTATTGCAGGAGAGAGTTCCTCAAATTAAATTTATCTCACATAGTGCAAGTAAATTAAAAAAAAGACAGCCAAAATCTGCCTATATGTTTCTTGACTACCTGATGTGTTATCTTGTGTCCTGAAAATAATGAAAAGGGGGCATTTTTAAAATAAATAAATAGCCCTTCTTTCAAATGAGCAAATATTTCAGAGGGATAATGTATGACAAACTATATCCGAATAATTATAAAAGGGATTTGGAGAAAATAACCGTTCATAGTTTATGCTAAAGAGCAATTCAATGTCATAGCATGACTACAAATAACCTTTTACTCATTCATTTTCTTCCGTCTACAAAGATTTTGGTTGTTTGTATGAAAAAGAAGAGGATGCTGTTAGTCTCTGTTAATAGAGTGAAATACTGGAAAGGAGCATGCAGCTGGAGTACACAAGCTGGACTCTTGGCCACAACAGATGTGGAGTGGAGGGATGGAATCCTCAGACCTAAGCTGCACTAGCATCTATTGCAAAGTTGGCCATAGCAGCAGGATATTGGCAGGATTAGCATCTACAGGCCACTACTCCTTTATTCATGTCTTTATCTTTGAGAAGTCATGGAAGATGGGAGAGGTTCCAGAAGACTGGAAAAGGGAAAATCTAGTGCCAATCTATACAAAGGGAAATAAGGACAACCCAGGGAGACACAGACCAGTCCGCTTAACTTCTGTACCCAGAAAGACAATGGAGCAAATAATTAAGCAATCAATTTGCAAACACCTAGAAGATAATAAGGTGATAAGTAACAGTCAGCAGGGCTTTGTCAAAAACAAATCCTGTCAAACCAACCTAATAGATTTCTTTGACAGAGTAACAAGCCTTGTAGGTGGGGGGAAGTGGTAGATGTGGTATATCTTGACTTTAGTAAAGCTTTTGAGACTGTCTCACATGACCTTTTCATAAACAAACCAGGGAAATGCAACCTAGATGGAGCTACTATAAGGTGGGTGCAAAACTGGTTGGAAAACCATTCCCAGAGCGTAGTTATCAGTGGTTCACAGTCATGCTGAAAGGGTATAACAAATGGGGTCCCACAGGGATCAGTTCTAGGTCCGGTTTTGTACAATCTCGTCATCAATGATTTAGATAATGGCAAGAGAGTACACTTATAAAGTCTGCAGATGATTCCAAGTTGGAAGGGGTTGCAAGAGCTTTGGATTTAGGATTAAAATTCAAAATGATTTGGACAAACTGAAGAAATGATCTGAAGCAAATAGGATGAAATTCAATAAGGACAAATGCAAAATACTCCACTTAGGAAGGAACAACCAGTTGCACACATACAAAATGGGAAATGACTGCCTAGGAAAGAGTACTGTGGAATGGGATCTGGGGGGTCATAGTGGACCACAAGCTAAATATGAGTCAACAGTATAACACTGTTGCAAAAAATGTGAACATCCTTCTGGGATGTATTATCAGGAGTGTTGTAAGCAAGACATGAGAAATAATTCTTCCGCTCCACTCTGTGCTGATTAGGCTTCAACTGGAGTATTGTGTCCAGTTTTGGGTGCCACATTTCAGGAAAGATGTGGACAAATTGGAGAAAGTCCAGAGATGAGCAACAAAAATGATTAAAGGTCTAGAAAACATGACCTATGAGGAAAGATTGAAAACATTGGGTTTGTTTCGTCTGGAAAAGAGAAAACTGAGAGGGGACATGATAAGTTTTCCAGTATGTAAAAGGTTGTTACAAGGAGGAGGAAGAAAAATTGTTCTTGTTAACTTCCGAGGATAGGACAAGAAGCAATGGGCTTAAATTGCAGCAAGGGAGCTTTAGGTTGGACATTAGTAGAAACTTCCTGTCAGGGGTTAAGCACTGGAATGAATTGCCTAGGGAGGTGGTGGAATCTCCATCATTGGAGATTTTTAAGAGCAGATCAGACAAACACCTGTCAGGGATGGTCTAAATAATACTTAGTCCCATAGGAGCCAACTTCTTGTGTGCTTCGGGGCTGGAGCACCTCTGGGGAAAAATTAACAGGTGATCCGCACCCACTGGAAGCCAAGCTCCCCCTTCCTCACCTCTTTCTCCACCCCCGAGCGTGCCGTGTCCCCGTTCCTCCCCGTCTGTCCCCGTCCTCCCTGCATTTCCCACCTAACCACCACCTAACAGCTATTTGGCGGTGCTTAGGACTTTCTGGGAGGGAGGGGGAAGAGCAGGGACGCGGCACACTCAGGGAAGGAGGAGGAGAAGAGGCGGGACAGGGGTGGGGACTTTAGGAAAGGGGTGGAATGGGGGCAAGGTGAGTGTGGTGCCAGGGTGGGAAGAGGTGGGGCAGGGGTAGGGCTGGGGGGGTGTCAAGCACCCACTGGGCAGAGGGGAATTCAGCGCCTATGCTTAGTCCTGCCATGAGTGCAAGGGATTGGACTAGATGACCTCTCGAGGTCCCTTCCAGTTCTACGATTCTATGTCTCTATGGTTAAACTTTAGTGGGTCTATGTAGTTCACTGAGCCACAAGTCAAGATATTTCATCCCTTTTTGTACACCCACAGAGTGGAACAACATGTAGCTAAGCTCCATGGCATACACAGGGTTGCAGAACTATCCATATTTCCCTTTATCATCTCACTGGTTAAGTTACACTGAGGGCCTTTCCAAGACTCCAGGGGTGAAATTCCAGCCACACTGAAATCAAAGAGAATCTTACCATCAGTGCCAAGCTTTAACCCCAAGCTCTTAGCCATAGTATGAGTTCAGGTTAGAGAGGAAAAGTATGTTAATGAACAACAGGGGCCCATTAATGTACAGCCGAGGACACAAAAATTCCCTGAATTTGTTAGCAATCTGCATAGACCGCACATGTTTTTGGGGACATGAAGAGCACAATCCTGTGAGATGCTGAGTACTCTCAGCACAACACTTCAACTCTTCACAGAATCAGGATCTGCAATTAGCTTCAAGGATTGGTCAATGTAAGTCCCCTATTTTCATTTGCACTAACACTTTATTCTTCAGAACATAATTCTATTTCTTTTAAAGTGCAGTTTGGCAAATCATTGACCCCAGTTGTCCGTCCAAAATGCGCTATGAAAATTCAGCCTGTAAGTATCAATAGAAGAAGATTTAGGCAAGTGCATGTAATTGCAGTCAAAATCCAAATAAAAGCATGGATTGTTCATTGAATGAATCATCATGCGTTCATGGCCAGAATTTGCATGAATCTTATAGGTGCATAATGGGTTAGGAAATGTGTAGCTAGTTAACTGGGCCAAATATTGCATGGTGTGAATCACAGGAAAGAAGATTGTGACGTTATGCAAAATAATACAACTAATAAGAGTCTGAGAAATCATTATAATCAAGCGCAGAAGTAGAGGGAAACGACAGCAGGGTGCCCTTTCACCCCATCCCACCACCAGCCACATACACAGGCAACAGGAAAAAACCCAATGATGATGTAAAGGACGGCAGTATGTAGACAAGCCTTTGATGTACTGATGTAAAAGCACACAACACTCAGGCAAATTTGCAGGAAAGCTCTCTCTTGAAACTAGTTTATGCTTAAAAGTGGAGCTCAGATGCTTATCAAATGGTAAGAATCAGTAGATATGATTAAGGCTGCGAGTTTGTCACGAATTCTGTGACTCTCCGTGACCTTCATGACTTCTGCAGCAGCCAGCGTGCCTTGCTCAGGGTCAGCTCAGGCATCCCCTGCACCAGTCCCACCAGCTACAGCTGGGGCAGTCTCAGGCCACAATGTCTCCCCGCCCGCAGCAGCAGGGTTTGGGTGTGGGAGGGGGCAGGGGGTTGAGACACCAGATGGGGTGAAGCAGGCTCTGGGAGGCACTTACCTATGGAGCTCCCCAGAAATAGCAACATTTCCCTCACTCAGCTGCTAGGCGGAGACGTGGCCAGGCATCTTTGCACACTGCCTCCGCCCAGAGTGATACCGGAAAATTTCTTAGGTACTTTTCCACTGTAGGAGGATGGGGATCAAACAAAGGATTTCCGCTTTAGGTAAATCCTTTTAAACGCTGGGGAGAGGGTTATTTTGACTCTCCTCCATTGTCTGCCCAGGAAGGAAGACTGCTATTAATACCTGGAGGGAAAGGCAGGGTTGAATCCAGGCTGAGACAGAGGTCTAGTCAGTACAGAGAAATAACTGGAAATCTAAGATATAGAAACTTTGCATCTAGCCCAAAAGAACATTGAGGGTGAGAAATTACATTTTGTAACCTGCTTCTTGAATGTATTAATTCTAGTTTGTGTGTTTTGTTTTATTTGCTCAGTAATCTGCTTTGTTCTGTTTGCTATCCCTTATAATCACTTAAAATTTACCTTTTGTAATTAATAAACTTATTTCTTGTTCATTTCAAAACCCAATTTGTGCAATTCATATGGGTGGGGAGGGAGAAAAGGGGAAGAAGGCTGTGCATATCTTTCTCCACATTGAGGGAGAGGGTACATTTTTATGAGCTTGCACTGTGAGTACTGTGTAAACCCCTGAGCTGATTCTTCCCACATAGTGCTGATTTCTGTCTGTGTCTACAGCTGATGTGGCCTTACCCGTGTGTGTGAGCGCTAGAGAAGGCTTGAGGGCATGGCACAGCAAAGGCAGGGTGAGGAAGCCCAGGCTGGTGGAACCTCAGCACATCAGGTGGTATCTCGGATGGGGGATCCAATCAGTCACAGTCTGCTTTACTTTTTTTAAATTACAAATTTAATTAAGACTTGTGCTTATCCACTGCATGGTATAAAGCCAAAACACATATAAAGTCACTTCATAAATTCTCTTAACCCAAGGAGCAGATGGTTGGAAAAGCAAGTCCTTATTAGCCTGTTAAAACCCAGTATCTAGCCATTCCCATTGTTTAGACTCTTGACTTTGTTCCCTACTGCATACTCTTCAGTGCTCTATGCAGTCAAATTTGAATGTGCTCAAACGATGGGGCTTCCACTACTTCCCTTGGGAGACTACTTCACACACTAATATTGCATATCACTGCTAGGGAGTTTTTCAGTATTTGTTTTTTGAGCAGCTTAAATTTCAACAACTTAATTTTGTTCATTATACTCCCAGTTATACTGTGGGATTCAAAATCAGTCACAAAAGATGGGAGAATGGAAAGGAGGGACAGCAGTCACCAGGAAAGGGGACATGGGGAAGGCAGGAAGGAGAAAAGAAATAGCTGTTAGAGGTCCAGTGAAGCAGTGGGCTTAATGACTGGACCATAAGGAAAGTTCCTGCCCTCTTCCCCCACTCCGCCCCCATTTTTAAATGCCGAATTCAGGTGTACCTTTTATATCCTTAAATACCAAAATAATCTCTTCCCCAATCTACGTACAGTTTGTTCTAATTTGAAAGCTGAGTAAAGCTCCAACAAAATGACCAAGAATCCTATTCTACCAATCAAATGGTTTGCAAAATTATTTTTTTAAAAGAGTGATTGCACATGGCAGCAACTGTCAGACAAGTTAAAATTCCAAAGGACAGTTTCCCGACATCTATCATTGGATTAAAAACAGCTCGGCAAAACCTTCAGTGAAGTAGATAATATTCCATCATAGAATCGATAAAACTGAGTATTGGCAGCACAGCACTGGCAGTTCCAGCTAAACTGATTTATAATTTGTAAGAAGAAATATTGTATAGAAAAAATAAAATGGAGCAAAAGACAGAAGCCTCTGGAAAGCCACATCACCTAAGAAGAATCAGTGAGGCAAATCTCTCACTGTTTGTTTACTTTTGACAACCCCTCAAAACCCCACCATCATGACCTCATAGTTTGCATAGATGGAATGTAATGCACAATGGTTTAAGCAGACGAAGGGGCAGTCCAGAGCAGTAGTGAAGTGTGCATGGATGGTTAGGTCAGTCAGTATCAGGGGCAATCCAGGGCAACGGTTAGAGTTCTCACAGGGGTCAGTAGCCAGAAGGTCGAATCCAAGGGAGGTGAGGTCAGGTGAGACAGCTAGGCAAGGCAGCAGTGCAACAAGGTAGGGTCAGGCAAAGCAGCAAGGCAAGGCAGTCTTGGCAGCAACCAGCAGGCAATGGACTGTTACTCCGCGTCCTGTTGGGGCCTTTACATAATGCAGGTATCCAGTAAGTGTGCTACCTGTCCATCCAATCAGGGCCCTGGGGTATGATTGCTGTGGGTCTTTAGGCCTTTAGAACTAAGGCTGTTGGTCAGAAGCAGTAATTCAGTGCACCATCATGGTATAGCAGCTAAAGATATTACCTGAGGACAAGGAGGACCTGTGCCAAATATGGGGGTCCTGACATGGAGTCTGCCATCTGCAAAACCTCTTATGCTGGTGCAGCATACTCCCTTAACTGTACTTGGCCAGCTGTGCTGGCTGGTACAGAGAGATTGGTGGTGGGGCCATTGTCCTTCCCTTCCCTGTCCCCTCTGAGATACCGTGTGTCCTAGAAGTGCTAGGAGGGAGCAGTCTCTAGGCTGAGAAGACTGCAAGGACTGTAATTTTAATAGATTAATAGATTTTAAGGCCAGAAGGGAATATTAGCATCATCTGGTCTGACCTGCACAACACAAGGGCATAGAACCTCATCTACTCACTTATGCATAAGGCCCATAATATGTGTTTGATCTATAGCTTATTTTTTAGGAAGATATCCAGTCTTGATTTAAGACTTCAAGTGATAGAGATCCCATGATCTCCCCCAGTGAGTTTATCAGCAATGAGAATACATTTTCTTCCAGATCATTGATAAAGATATTGGAAAGCATCTGGACCACACACAGATCCCTGTAGGACCCCACTACAACTACCACAATCGAATGATAATTCACCAATTACAATTACTTTCTGAGATCTATGACTTAACCAGTTTTAGTCTATCTGATACACGGGCTACACTGATTTCGTGTAGTGCTAGTTTAAGAAGCAGGGGTTTAAAGCAGAATGACAGGTAGGACTAAGTCAAATGCCTTACTGAAGATTAAGTTTAGCGTATCAAACTTTATCAATCAAACCTGTAATCTCAAACTGAGAAATAACAAAGAAAAATAGAAGAAACTGAAGGAATTTCTAGCCAATTGAGCATTGTACTAGTATTTATAAACGACTTAGAAAAAATGTTGATGTACAAAATCCTTCTTCTTCAGCTCTATCTCCATCTAAGAGCATAAAGCTGGCTGTCAATAAAAGCAAGCTCTATGGGGAAGCAATCAAAAAACTTCACAAACATTAAATACAATACCATAAGGTACTTTACCAGAAATACCATAGCATAAGGCACCATAAATATCAGAATATATTGTGTGTCAAACTGAGTTAACAAATATGCTTCACGAACACTCACCAGGGAACAGGGACAAACAGTCTCGCTCCACCTAATTCTTAGAGGAGAAAACATTCTATAAATACACCTACAAATGAATGCAATAGATCAACTTTTTCTCAACAATTTTGCTCAGACTGGTCATTTATGATGTCTGACTTGGCTTCCAAATAGTTTGTGTACTGTAAGTTATATTTAGAACAGTGTAAACTGTTTTACTTGAACAGAACACTTACTTAAAATCAGCCTGAGTTCAAGGTTGAACCCTGTCTGGAATAGTAGTGGTCAGTTCAAACACTTTCCATGCTCACAAATCTACTGAAAGTGTACTTTCAGTCTGAGCCTGGTATGCTCGGATAAGTTACATGGGAAACATTGTATGATGGAGCTACATGACATTTCTCCCACGTTTCTATCCTATTTGATGAGAAGCAACAGCCACATTCAGGACACTATATTTTCATTTGGTTCCTCAGAGAAGACGGCATTTTAGTTGTGACTTCTCAGATCTAGCTGGAAAAGCTGCCATGGGGAAATTTCTCCTACTGCCACTCCACCTATGCCTATCTGACAAGCAGGCAGTGAAATAGCACCTAAAAACATTTGTCGTTCGCAGTTACTAGGGAACTGTGTTATGTTACATTTTGTCCACATCATTATATTCTGATTTTAGATTATTTTTAGATCAGGATTTTGTTTGTTTGTTTTAGCTGTGTATTTTTAGCAGATGCTTATACACCTCTCCAATTAGTCTCCCAACTTTTGGGAACTCTCTCAGTAGCATTTAATATTTTGTCTCTCAAAAGTTAAAAACATTTTACATGGGAAAATTTGTATCCCTAAGATCAGAATTCTGTTCTTCCATCAGTGTTGGACACAGGATGGCCCCATAGCTTCAGAATGAGATTTCAACCATGGAAGAAACAAGATAATCAAATGTAAATCTTATTTGAAACTGCAGATGCAAATAAATTGGATTGCACAGGGACCGATATTAAACAAAATCTGGAAAGGATCTTACAGCCCTACTCACAGTTCTTCCTTATCTATTTTCTATGGGTGAAATCTTAACCCTCCTAAGCAGCCAGGACCAAATCAGTGAAACGTCTTCAAAACCCTCTGCATCATGGAGTTCTGCTTCCCAGAAGCTCCCTACACCTAGCCACAAAAGGTAGAATGGATCCATTTATGATTGCAGATCCTCAATCCATTCTCCTCTGCAGAGAGAAACTGCACCAATGTGGCATCCTGCTTCAGTCCTGATCCACACTATGGCCTTTAAGGAAGGATTCCTTCCCTTTCCCAATGCAGTGTCCAACATATAGTCCAGTCACTGAGGCTGCATGTCTGTGTACAGGCTTTGTCCTTCTATAAACTGGATTCACATTGGAGTATATTTAGTAACATAGAAGTCAATCTGCCATGCTGATTTTTCAGAATACTCCTAAAAACAACTGCCTTTAGGAAACTCATGTCAAACAGATATGGAGATTCCAAAACCTCCTGCTAATATCCTCATTAAACAATTGTACGTGAATATTTAACAGCAATGGTAAAATTTCTGTTGGATTTTTAGGATTCCTTTCAAAGCAGGCATTATTTTGTTTCTTTAATATTGGTGGTTCCCTGACAGCCTACATAAATACTCCAAAGGATACAAAGGATTTAAAAGTAACTTTCAGGCATTGATTTAAAATGGAACAATAGTGGAAAAACATCAACTTGTATGTGGAAGGTTTGAATCATCTGACATATATTTTCTCGCATTTGCAAGCAGTTTGAATACACAATAGCTTCCATAAGCTTTTTGGTGAAAGCACTACTGTCTTCTACAGATTACTAACAGTCTAACAAGGCTACTTCTACCTCTGATTACATGAACAATGTCTTTATACCGCCTTAAAGTGGTATTTGCGAATTAGAAAAATGTGTCAAATTTTAAAGTCACAAGGCTTGTTCAGTGATGCAGAACTCTACTTCTTATTGAATCACTGCTACCAATTTTCAGGAGTAGTCCCTGATACAGGTAGGCTGAGGATGGTCTTTAACGTATGCTGTGGTGCTGTGTGGAGTGGCTCACGACCATGAGCGACAACCTCAGGGCAGACTGTCAAGAAGCAAGACAGAGACCCCAAACTGGTTGAATGTTCTATCATTAGATTTTTACCAACCCAGCCATAAGCGTGAACTCCTAAAACTCTATAACGATATTGCCATAGAGTCATAGCCAGTGACTTGGGCATTCCAGCCTATCTTGCCACCAAAGCAAGCTGGACTGTGTGATAAATGGTTGTTATACAACAAAGATCACAAAAAAAATCAGGTTACTCTCAGTCCCAAAGGACCAATCACTTACCCCAGGTCAATTTGTACCTTAGGTCTCATGACAAAGACAACACTTGTAGACCATTCTATAGTAAACTAAGTACTGAATTAATGAAGAAAAGAAATGAGAGTTATTAAAAGGTTGAAGCAGGTAAGCATATATACACAAATAAGTTATAGTCTATGGCTCCAAAAGGTGACATAGGTGTAGTAATCTG
This sequence comes from Gopherus flavomarginatus, assembly GCF_025201925.1. Taxonomy (NCBI): domain Eukaryota; kingdom Metazoa; phylum Chordata; order Testudines; family Testudinidae; genus Gopherus; species Gopherus flavomarginatus. Next base: position 108,229,917 of record NC_066623.1, on the reverse strand, counting down.
TCAGCTCTGAATGTCTTTCAGGGCTAACCCAGGTTCTGGAGCTGGAGGTGCAGATTTTGGGGTGGGGTTGGGGATGAAGGGTTTGGTGTGCAGGAGGGTGCTCCAGGCTGGGACCGAGGGGTTTGGAGGGTGGGAGGGAGATTAGGGCTAGGGTAGGGAGTTGGGGCATTGGAGGCAGTCAGAGGTGCAGGCTCTGGGCAGCACTTACCTCAGGCAGCTCCCAGAAGCAGCAGCATGTCCCCTCTCCATTTCCTATGCAGATGCATGGCCAGGCAGCTCTGCACACTGCTCTGTCTGCAGGCGCTGCCCCCGCAGCTCCGATTGGCTGTGTTTACCAGCCACTGGGAGTTGCGCTTGGGGTGGGTGCAGCGTGTGGAGCCCCCTGGCTGCCCCTATGCATAGGAGCCAGAGGAGGAACCAGCTGTTGCTTCCAGGAGAAGCGTGGAGTCACGGCAGGTAGGGAGCCTGTCTTAGCCCTGCTGCTCCACCAACCAGACTTCTAAAGGCCCAGTCCGTGACACTGACCAGAGCCACCAGTGTCCCTTTTCGACTAGGCGTTCTGATAAAAAAACGGACACCTGGCAACCCTACTGTGTCACCACATCTTGCCATTGGGGGTCCTCAAAGCCCAGTAGCTTGACATTCCATGTGCGGCAAGTGTAAAACATGCCTCCAAGATGATCTCCTCACAACATATCATGGAAAGGTGCCCAAGAGCTGAGCAATGCAGCTGTACTTCCTGTGGGCCAATGGAGCAGAAAAGAGGACCAATGCAGATTGCTAACCTACATGGACTGTCCTCCCTATCCCCTGTTACTTCTCCTCTCTCACCTTGCCCTGCTTGTCCCTTTCCCCACCTCCTCTAGCTTCCTCTTCCCCATCCCCTCCCTCCATGCCCTGGCTCCTTGTACTCCCTCCTCTACTTCCCTAGTCCCTCTCTCATTGTTGTCTCATCTCCTACCACCAGTATTCCTCCCCTTCAACATCTTCAGCCCCTTTCCCCACCCTGACACCTTCTATAAGCTCAGTTCCTGCATACATGAACATGGAATATGAAATTTGTACAGAAGAATCATTTGCTGAACTGGATTGTTTGTTGTGCTCTTTGGTGCAGAAATTTACAATTTGTGGGAGCAGTTTTCTCCCTTCAGTTACATGTTCATTTTATATGGGGAAGGGAAACAATGTTTGGCTGTAAACCAAAAGAGAGGGGGCATGTGACCCTGGGAAAATAATTCCCACAACAGAGTGTCTCACTCAGGGCACCAACCTGCATTATCAGCATTCTGGTGTTCAGTCTGGCAAACTGAAAAAATTACAAATGAGGGGATAAGACACAGCCCAACCTAGACATATCAGAAGAAATGTCATGTTTGTGGTGCATCCTCCCTTTCTGTCTCCTTAGAATGTGGTGTTTTTTTTCTTTGAGATACAGGGAAATACAGGAAGAATGTAATTTAAATAGTGAGTATGGGTGGAGCTCCCAGCTGGATGGTATATCTTCCCAGCCTGGCCTCTCCAGAACTTATGATTGGTTTAGTGTTGTTTATAGTGTTCAGTAGTTGACAGTTACTGATTTTTCATGGAGATTTACTTTTCAGCAGTGGATGGGGAGACATCACATACCATAGAGTGGGCCTGTGATGCCCAGACCATACACTAAAGACAGCAAGTCATGCTTGGTAATAGGTCAAGTTGTTATGCATATGGGATGGGTTTTTGTGTTTTTGCTTTAACTTGTCCCTCCCATTCTCCGATATCCCCTTTCATCCCACTCTTCCCACTTCACTCCAGACCAGCATCATTCAGCAAAATCACATCCTACACAACTAGGATATGCATCAAGCTTCTGCAGGTGGCTGCAGCTAAAGCTGATGCCTCCCACTAAGACTGTTGCACCTACCCTATTCCCTCCAAGTCTGGCAAGTGGAAAGCATCTGGCATGGTCATTCAAAATCTGTGGAATAAGTGTTTGAGGCATTTAATCCATAGACTCTCCCCACCCGCACTCCATGGGATTCTGTGTGAGGAGTAGAATGGGAAGTATAGAGCGAATAACACAAACATTCCATCACCCTTGTTTGTACCAAAAATAATTCATAACGCATTCAAAAGGGCCTGAATCCCAATTTTTTTTCCTGGACTCTAAAGGGACTCAATGCTCCAATTAAAAGAAAAAAACAAATATACTCATTATTAAAGAGAGCAAAAAGGCAGATGCAATGCTTTTGCAGGAGATATGCTTGATCACAAATAAGGGCTGCTAAATTAGATGTGACTGGTAAGGAAAAGCAGCATGTTGATCTTACAGATCCAGAGGGGTAGCCATATTCTTCCACAAAACACTGATAGTGACAGTTTGAGTCAATTGCAGATGATCAGGGCAGATTTTTAATTCATAAGGTCACCTATTACAGGGATGACTGACCAGAGGCATCAGTTAGTGGTCAGGCCAGGACATAGCTGGCTCTCCTTTCTTGGCACCCGCTATTGACAGCTGTTCCAGCCTTGCAGTGGTCTGCCCCTTTTGTGACTCAGATCTCCCACCAGGCCACAAACTGCATCCACTCTTTTTGAGGCTATACAAAGAGTCCCACAAAGGACAGCCCCATTGTCAAAGCAAGGGGTTCCAGGCATCACTGGGCCAAGGTCTCAGATTAAATGATCTCAAGGTTATAGGGTCTTCCCAGTCCAGATTTCCCTGTATCCAGGGGACACTTTCTGCCTTCAGCACCACCCAGAGGTTGAAAGGGGAATCTGGCCCATCCTTTTTAGTGGGTTCCAATCCAGAGCCCTGTGTTGGGCAGCAAGTTCTGCACCCCTACAACATGCTGACCTGCTGCTTCCTACCAGTCTCCTTATACAAAAGGGCAAAAGCAAAGACAACTAAACAAAATACATCAAAGGCCAAATTCCAGACCTGGCAAATGTCCAACATTTCCTTCCCTTAGCAGGTCGGGTAGATTCCCAATAATGAGGGGGGCCCAGGCAGCTGGACACCTACAGTGCTCCCTCTGAGGAGCTGAATGTAGTTCTGCTCATCTCCAGTGGCGGACTGCTACTGAGTTGTTCTGCTCCCCTTTTGAGCTCCTCCTTCAGCCCATGCATGCTTTACAGCTGTAGCAGAGTGGTGCTCAGGGCAGAAGTACGTCTTTAACCCCTTTCCAGTGTGGGGGGTTTTATACCACATCACGACACCATAAATGGATCTGAAATAATCATTGCCAATATGTATGGACCTAACTCTGATGATCCTGAAACCCTTTTAGCACACCTGTTTGAGGAGCCTCAGACTCCTTTCAGAGGTATCCTGATCAGACAGACCTCAATGTACTGTATGCTGGCTTTGAAGGGCTGCAAGTCCCATGAAGCAGTGGTGGGTGCCCTCTGGGACTGGACTGAGCTTCTTGGATTAGAGACTGTGGCAGGCGGTCAGCAGCAACCATTTTGCAGGCAGGGAGCTGGAACAGATTGCTGCTGCTTCCCTTTGCGTCTGGGCTGAGAAGCAACAGCGACAGAGCTCTGTTGAGGTGCTGCGGTTGAAGACACAACCACAGTTAAGACAACATTACAGCTGACAACTTGTTAGAGCTGAGCCCTAGCTCATGGACTCCTTCTCCACAGCTAGGAACTGAGAGCAGAAGCGGGAGACTGGTAGTTGTGCAGCAGATCTGCATTTGGCTTACAAACAATCGAGAAAAGAGTGAGTTGGCTCTGGGCTATTGCTCTGCAATACAACCACCATTCCTGCCAGCTAGTACTGTGCAGCCTAAGCTGGTCACAATACAAAATTGCCTCACTCGTTTCACCTGGACTGCCTTTGCCAGACTTACAAAGTGCTGGCCTGAACTCCTGCTCACCCAGAACACCAAAGCAAGAGAGGGCTCAGGACTATAAGGGTAAGGGAGAGTGTGCACTCAGTGATGGGGTGGATCCTTGTATAATGCCAAGAGCGTTGATTAGGTCTACCATGAAATTTGCTGTTGAAAGCCACAGCCATTAGCTGAGCAATTGCAGCACCACCTATTGATCTGTTATAGATATAACCATCTATATGAATCTCTTGTATTTTCTATTGTATGTTATTAGGATAATTTTTAAATACAATTGTGGAGGTTTTATTTTGGGTGTTTATTGCCTGCTTAAGACCTATTATTTATCTTTTGGTTCCTGGAGGCAACCGAGGTACAACCCCGGCACATGAGTCCTATTGAATATAGATTTCTTTTTAATCGCCAGAGACTTGGTTAATTCCGTAATTGGCTCCTCCATTGATATGATTGCTGTCTCTGATTATGCCCCTGTAACTCGTCCAATAGCAACAAATCTGCCTAAGGAACAGCCATGTAGATGGTGATTTACTTATTCATTTTTACGAAATCCCGTTTCAAATGTTTTATTGAGAAAGAAATTAGCCTGAAGACAAATGAACGCTCAACACCATCTAGCAGGCTATTGTGGAAAATGCTCAAGGCTTATTTGAGGGGTGGAATCATCAGTTTTGCATCTGCCAAGAAGAGGGAAGGTGGAAAAAATCTGATGGCCCTTGAAAGAAAAGCGAAAGAGCTTCATTTGTCTGACACAGCCCCATATGCATATTTGATGTGATCCCTGATCAGTTGTAAATATGAACTCAACAAGCTGCACTCGGCGCTGGCTGAATTTGCCCTAATTTGACTCAGGCAGCATTTCTGGGAATTGGGTGGAAAAGTTGGCAATTTGCTAGCATACTGCTGAAGACAAAAGGCCTCTCCCTGTAAAAATCACAGCCATCAGTGATAAACATGGTGAATTATGTACATGTAAAGAGTTTCCATCTCTATCCAGATCTGTATAAATTAGACACAACCCCTTTTGCATCAGTTATTCAAAAAATTGTACATTACTTCAAATTACTGCTGTTCAGTGTGAAAACCGTGAGCCTCCTTAACAGAGGCTGAGTTAATCGTGGGGCTCAAGAATACAGAAATGGGGAAAGCACCCAGGCCGGATGGTTTCCCTCCCAAATTCTATAGACAGTTTCGTGAACTCCTGTCTGACAAGATGCTTGAAATGTTTAATGTATCACTTCTAAAGGGAACCCTTCCGCCTACACTGAGGGAAACCATACTAGTACTTATTCCTAAACCAGGAAGAGATACCACACTATGTTCCAATTATATATGCCAATTTCACTTAACAGTGAGGTCAAAGTACTGGCAAAAGTTCTGGCAATGAGACTGGAGAAAGTTTTGGGCTCTGTCCCACATCCAAATCAAGCCGAGTTTGTCAGAGGCCATCATGGCTCTGAACCTTCGACAACACTGACATTATACCAGTGAAATATGATGACCCTAAACCACCAGCCATTTTAGCCTCAGATGAAGAAAAGGCTTTTGATAGTGGGCACTGGAGATATGTTTTATACTGTACAAAAAATGTATTTGGATCTGTGTTCAGTTTCAGAATCTAATTGTTACATTCTTACCAAAGCTCTCGCATGATAACCAACAACGTGATAACCAGCAGCATGACCAGAGATAACGTCAGCCTTTTCAGGGGCACTAGGCAAGGATGCCCATTGTGCTCATTACGTTTTGATTTGGCTCTTGAGCCCATAGGCATAACTCTGTGGGCTCATCTAGATAGCCAGGGCATACAGTTCGACTGCCTGGGGTGTACATTGATGTAATATACAGATGATTCCCCTTTTTTGTATAGCCAAGCCAGAAACCACAATTCCCTCTTATCATTAATTCAAAAATTTGAATCAATATCTGGTTACAAAATAAACTGGGAAAAAAGTGGAACTATTGGAAATCTCCCAGTTTTCAAGTACTGGGCTTTCTTTCAACGGAATTTCCATAGGCAAATTGATGCAATTAAGTACCTAGGTACAAATGTACCAAGAAACATTAAACTAGTGAAGATAAATTTAGATCCTGTACTCTCTCTCAAAGAACCAGTGGCACAAATAGGTGGCATCTTCTCTCCCTGAACCTGTTGGAAAGGGTTAACACAATAAAAATGAAAATTCTGCCTAAGTTCCTTTGATTCTGTCTTATTTTAGAAAATGTAATAGGATTATTAGAGCCTTCCTGTGGGGCTCTGGCCAATGCCCATAACTATCATTTAAAACTCCATCTCCCTATAGGAAAGGGATGATTTGGGCTCCCAGATGTACAAAATTACCATTATGTTTGTATGCAGTCACAGATGTCAAACTGGTTCCAGCATGTTAGCACCCATTGCTGTTAGTGCTGCTGCTCTTGGAGAGCTGGCATTAGCTGCATTAGCAGAGAGTGCAGCATGTTGATTCGGCAGACCTCGATGTTACTCATAAAGAAAGACCTTGGGCTCGGTTCAATGGCAAAGGTGCTTGGCCAGGTTTATTACTGACAAAGCACGATACTAGTGCCCTGGCTCAGTGGTTACAAATATGCTAACACATGTCTGCCCACAACAAGGTAGCAGCTTAATCAACATAACATAATGTTGTTTCCTAGACTGGCACAAAGATGCCTCTCTTATAATTTTTCCTTTTATACACTGACACAAACAAGTTCCCTATTACACTCCAGATGTTATTAGTTACCACACTTACACCTTGTACCTGCTAGTTTGAACAAAACATGTTCAACCATTATCCTGTCATCCCCTTTTTATCTTTATGAGGGGTTGGTGTGTTTTTGTACCATCTCTTAGGAATTTTTCAAGTAACTGCATAAACAACTGTGAACGTAAGAACATAAGGACAGCCATATTGGAACAGACCAAAGGTCCATCTAGCCCAGTATCTTGTCTTCTGACAGTGGCCAATGCCAGGTGCCCCAGAGGGAATGAACAGAACAGGTAATCATCAAGTGATCCATCCCGTCACCCATTCCCAGCTTCTGGCAGAGGCTAGGGACACCATCCCTGCCCGCTCTGGCTAATAGCCATTAATGGATCTATCCTCTATGAATTTACATAGTTCTTTTTTGAACCCTGTTATAGCGCTGACCTTCACAACATCCTCTGGCAAGGAGTTCCATAGGTTGACTGTGCACTGTGTGAAAAAATACTTCCTTTTGTTTGTTTTAAATCTGCTGCCTATTAATTTCATTTGGTGATGCCAAGTTCTTGTATTACGAGAAGGAGTAAATAACACTTCCTTATTTACTTTCTCCACACCAGTCATCATTTTATGTCAAGTATGTGTGTCTCTGTACCATCCTCTCAGGTCAGGAATGTGCTTACTTGGTTAGCTGACACCCAGTATTACTAGTTTAACAAGGCCTACCTTAATTCATAGCCTTTGGTTCATACCATTAGCCATGTCTAGGGCTCTAGCAAGGCCTACACCCAAGTGAGTGGAAATTGAATGTGTATTAATGCATCTGATTCTCCCTGTGAGTCTCCTTGGTTGCTCTTTTCATCCAACAGAGAATAACAAGGTGACTACAGTGGTAGCTGTGCAAAGGGTCTGTTCTGTTCTAGCAAATCTCATCCTCACCATCATACAAAAGCACCTATTTTGGGCAACCCAGACTTGCAAAATTGGAAACAAACCTGTGATTTGGAAGAACTAGCTAAGCAGAGGTATCATATAGATTTCCCAACCAGTCAGTGATGTCCCTTTTCTAATGCTAAAACAATGTTCTGACCTTCCTCTCTCAGCGGAGTGCAGTACTTACAATTAAAACACTTGCTATTATATCAGTTAGGTCAAGATGCTCTAGGATTGCCAAAGGCTCCAACATTACTAGGAACCACAGAAATGCTTCATAAACTCCCCAGGCCCATCTGTCCTATGTATAACTGATTAATGAAGAGGGACATTTTTAGTCTTGAGTTTTTTGTGAAAGCATTGGAAGGGGATTTATCAACACCCTTAAAATAACCCCAGTGGCAGCACATATAATGTTAAAAATCCTTCTGAGGATCTCAGGCTATGCTTGATACAACAAAATATTGTGTTCAAAAATGTACTGGGCACTGCAGAAGTTGCCCAAGATAAAGGCCTTATCCTTTGACATTTGTTGGTGCTGTAACAAAGAAAAAGGAACCCCGGTCCATACGCATATGCAATGGGACTGTCCAACTGCCAGGCAGCTGTGGATAAAGGTGAGCAAGAGTTAAAACAGTGCTTTGCTTGAGGACCTCATCTGAACATCATATCCTAGGTTATTTACCGGCTCAGATGGGTTTAACTCCAGCTTTGGTTCTTGAGAGCTGCAATGATCATCAAGTGCATCATTTTACAAAAATGGAAGAGCTCAGACTACAGCTGTAGTCTTTTGGATCTGTCTGAATTAGCAGACAAAGAAAGACAGACAATCATCGCCATAGAGAACAATTATATGAATTCAAATATATTTGGACCCTGTTTCTAGATACATTTGAATAAAAAATGTGGAGATGGCTTAGAGAATGCCAGACCTCCATTCCACCTAACTCCTCCACTTTTTCCAGCCCCTTTGGTCTCCTCCTTTCCTCCCCTCCCTATGCATGCATATTTTCTCCTATTTTATTTCCTTTACACTATTATTTCCTTGACCCTAACATGTCATAGCTATGTTGTATTGTCTAGTTTTGTATTGTCTGGTCTTGTAGTTTTGTCATGTTCTAAAATTGTATAACTGCATAATTCTATTGGAGAGCCCATGAAACATGTAGTATATGGAAACATAAAAGATCTAAGACTTTTTTTTGTACTTTTCACTGCCTGTTTCTTTATTAAATCAATAAAAATTAATCACAAAAAAGAACAATACAGTCTTTGTTTTTCAGATTTTGTGTCCTTGATTAAATCCTGAAGAAGAAAGTGATTGTGGAGTATCAGCATATTTCTTTGTTAAACCTAAAGTGACATTCTGAATATATCCATATGCTTTACTTCTGCCTGGCTAGACATTGGGATCAGCATTATCTATAACTAGCATAACCTTGACCACTGCCATGCACAGGCAACCGGGAATTGAATTCCACAATTCTTTCCTCAAGTTGTCTGCCAGTTTCTCCATATTTAGCTGTGTTTAGAATGTTAATCAGACAACTTAATCCTTACAAATAAGTTATTGCTTTCAAAACAGTAAATTTTCAGTGGGAAAAACAGAAACATAAATCTTTCAGAAGAAGTCAGCATAATTGCAAACAATGAAACTCAGAAATTTAAGATTTAACAACTGATGCCAGATTAATGAAGTTCAGTCATAACCCACAACCATCTCACTGGAGATGCAAAACAAAGGATTCCATGCTGGTCAGTTGCAGGATCAGATAGGCACTGGATCTGAAGGAAGGTAGATTCCTGCCCTCTATATATCACCACTACGGGACAATAATATTCAGTAGCAAGAGGAAGATCTCCATTATCTATTCACCTCTGAAGAAAACAGACAGCTAAGGAACACTACAAAGAAAGGACTAAGCACAGTTTTGCAGTAGCAGATGTAAACAAGAACTCTTTCCTACACATTCCTTGGGTCAAAAAGAAAACTGTTGCAATAATTTTAACCTCAACATGAAATAAATGATTCAGAAGACTCCCAACTGCAAACATGGGCTTTATTGTATTTTTTAAAGTGCCATAGTTACAAATGGTGCTTTATAGAACCAATACACATGGATACCCTGCCCAGAAGAGCTTACAATATAAGTCAAGATGAGAAAACCAGAAGAGATAAATACCACAATATATATAGGAAACAGCTAGACTCATACACCAGTCTCCCAGATGACCACATAGTCTTATTGTCCTTCATCTTACCCTATACCTCTTCCCCTTAGCCTGTAATTCTTTTCTTCTTTTATTATAGCTATAAGCTATAATCCTGGCCCCACTGGAGTCAGTGGGAGTTTTGCCACTGACTTCAATGGACTCAAAATTTAACTCATAATTTATAAGCAACCCTTAAGGAAATAAGGCCTTTGCTATACAACTTCCACTAACAGCAATAGGACATGCAGGACTAACACTTTGCATATCAAGTTGAAAATATGCTATCACTGATATTTTTTAAAAGATGCCAAGAGGGAGATCTGGATATTGGAGTAAACTTAGATTGTCACTTAGCAGTTCTCTGAAGTCAAGGTTAAGGTTGGGTGTATTGTATTATCCAGATACTGAAAACCTAGAATTGAGACCAGTCTTGTAGGCATGGGCAGAAAATGTTCCCCACTGCTAGATTAAACCGAGCACTACCTCCTAAGGAGAGGAGAAAAGGAGACAACAATGACGACAAGGTTAACAGATGAACTACAACACAACCATTTGAAGACACTTCGGTTGTACTTTTGTCTGAACTGGCGAACCTTCCATTTTTATTTCTTTACAATTAATGTGATATTTGGAATGGTTAAACTAACTAGCAGTTAATGATGTAGGTATATTTTCTGGCTATGTTTTCACTGTAAAAAGAGGCATGTTTTCACATCAAGATAGCTAATTCAAGATCGCTACCTTGATGTTAATCCTAGTGGAGACAAGGCACAGGAAGGTTTTCCCTCAATGTAGTCAAGGTCAGCCCGATATGCCACACTTGGCCTTTACTTTGACTAGCTACATCAAGGTAAAAACTCCAATGCCTTTTCTCCACTAGGATTTTACATCAAATAGCTATCCTGAGTAATCCAGTATATCAAGTTAGCTGTTTCAATGTAAAACCACACCTTTTGCCACGCAGTACAGACAAAACCTCCCATTTATCTTGATCTCCAAAAACGTTCTGTTTGGATGTTCAGATATAGTCGGATTTGTGACTATGTAAAGATGACGCATTCTTACACAACATTGTCTGGGTCTTTGTATCATGCATGTTTAACTTACTGACAAAGAGAAGATTTTGCTAATGTTTCCACTGCCCGGCCTGCACAGCTTTAGTGGCACAAACTGGATCCTATTTTGCCTCCTGCATCATCAGCAAAATTGTCAGCTGAATTTTGATTGCATAATCTTTGCTACTAGTGATAACGTAAGAGGCAAAGAATATATTGCTTGCTTTTCAGTATCAGGTGGAATCAGCAGAATCTGCCAGTAACAATCTGTACTTCCCAGCTGTTTCCTTTGCCTACTTATTCTATTTTGCACTGATGATAAAGAAATACAAATGTGCAAAAGAAGAGAACAGACACTCAAGCACACCAAATGCTGCCCCACTACCTAAAAGTTCATGCTCTGTACTGTTATTTACATTTAAAAAAAGAAAAAGGAGCAGATCCCCAGCTGCTATAGCTTGTCATAGCTGCGCAGTAGAGATATGACAAGTTATATCAGCTGAGGATCTGTCCAAAGGAATTTGTTATACTGTTGGGTTTTTTAAATCAACATACCACTGTGGCAAAAGAAACACACCAACTCGCACAGATTATAATATATTGAAAACAAACAAAGTTATTTGATAGAAAATCAGAGGAAAACAATTCATGATTAATCCTGATGCACCATATGTCCTGCAACACCTGGGCACAACAGGGTGCCCTTTTCATTATCCTTTAATGTGCTCCTTTGTGTCTAACTACTGGAGGACACATGGTGCATCAGGATTCTAGTGTTTTCAGTCACAATTCTAATGTCCTTTTAACGCATTGGTGTGCATATAAATGTAGATATTGGTTTTCTCACGTAGAAGAGCCCTAATTGTACACTGTGTATCATGCTCTTACATATTGACACTCAATAGTTTCAAGGAAAACTCTGACAAAGGGTAAAATATACTAGATTCTCATTGCCCAAGTGTATACTTGAGAAAAAAACAGAAATAATCACCTGCAAAATGACACGTTAACAGAAACAAGAATTTCACTTTCAACTTTTAATAGGCTGAAACTACACAGAGAAAACAAAAGAATTATATCAACTCTGCTTTGTCTATATTAATGCTACCAGATTATGTCACAAAGCAGCTTTGTGAATTATTGCCACATGCTACTGTGTGGACAATAACATTTTTTATCTCAGATTAAAAAAATAAATAAGCTAATGGTAGTTTCAATTTTTTCTGCAAGTGACTGTTTAGATAGGAACCAATGAATTAAAATTCCATTTTAATAAGCATAATGTACTGGAGACAGCTACCAGATCTTTTGAAAAAACATGGTGTTATACAGGTTTCAGTCTTTCTGATGAGCATGGTATCCCTCACTTCAAAAATTTCAGTGTCTAGACAAAGGATGACATCCTTTAAAGTGCCTTTGGAAATTAACACAATGATTCAATGCACCACAGACTCAGATGGTGGGGATATGCCTGATGTACACACAGTCAGGACAATTAAGTTACATTAATCACATTTTGAGTCAATTACATTTCCAGAGAGATTTGGGATTTGTCTTATGAAGGAAGAAGGTTCACTTTGTGGACCAGTTACGATAAAGAAATTCTCAAGTATCTCCTGTGATGATCAGGGGTTTAAATCAGATCAGAGACAGCCAATATTCAGCCCACTGAGTTCTACAATTTAATACTTCTACGGTTAATAGAAGGCTGCAGCCCATAGACTACAAATGCCAATATGCAGACAGATCAGATCCACATGGAACATTGCATTCTGGGACATGTAGTCTTCAAATACTACGCATCCATATTAAAGATTAAGGCAATTGCAGCATGTGGTTTCTGAGAAGCTGGTGATGGGGCTCTATAAAGAGCCATGTTTGGCTCCCCTGAGTAAAATGCTACCTTTCATATCTCTAACCGCATCTCATATTGATATCTCTCTTTAATGTGCAACCAAATATGAAAGTGAGTGTTTTCATTACTGTGAAACCAATATTTGCAAACCATCACTCTGTTCACTCTGCTTCTGTGTTACATCCCTTTCCTATACCCTTTGTCAGTCTTGCCTGTTTAGACTGTAAGCTCTTCAGAGCCGGGACTGTCTACTGCTCCATGTTTGTATAGTGCCGAACACAATGGGGTGCCGATCTTGGCGAGTCGCTAGGCATTATCATAGTAAACATTTGAAATAATAATTAGCAATGAGAAGGAAACTTCAGTCTCTGAGATACATCCATTCTTCCCTCCTGTAGATTAAATGTTTCTATTTCTAACCCTTTGTCAGTGATTGAATTCTGTTACAGGGGAACTTGTCCTTTCTACCACTTTCCCCTGTGTATTACTGTCATTCAGAATGAAGGAACAGAGGCTACCAAAGCAGGAGGATATTAAGGTAATGGGGATTATGTGGGTAAATTCCATACATTCTGACTGGAAACTAGAACGCTATTATAGTTTCATATTTTTAATGATTCTGGTTGGTTGAAACAATGTCTGCTGAATTACAGCGATTTGATACAATTGTCTGCTGAAGTCCACAGAACAAAACAACATTCTCATATGGCACAGTATTTCCAGCCTACAAAATGGTTAATTGCAAACAAACAAGTAAAGGTTTATACTTATTTGAAAAAAAGTACTAGAAAGTGGAGTAAACCATGTTCATGCAACAGCTGCCTATAATAATGTTCAAGGGACAGGAAACTTATTGAGCTTGTGAAATATTGCTGGAAGCTGAAAGAGCACCACAATTTCAGTAACCTTTCCATCGGCTGACCAATATTTCACAGCCACTGCTTTACAAAAGTAAGAGGTACAGGAAGCTCAGTTTTCATACTTATGTGACTTAGACTGCCCAAAGATCTTATTTCGATTAAATCATCATATAGGTGAGTACACTACAATGTCAGCCTGAAAGTCCAAATCCATTACTTCAATGTCCTACTAAAGCTTCCAAGTTTGTAAAATTGTACCTACTATAAACTCACCCCTGCTGCAATAAAAATGTTATTTAAAGTAGACTGGGAAAGAGTCAGCTATACTGTGGTCTGTTCGGAAATATATAAAAAACTCAACAGATGAAGAAACACAACTCTGGGTCCAAGTCTCCTTAATAAAAAGAAAGGATTACACTTATCTAAACAGTGGGAAATTGAGTCAGATTTCTTCAGCTGAGAATGAGCAGCAAAACCAAAATATAAAGGAAAACTTTAATCATGCTCAGCCTCTTGTTTAATTTTATCTATAGCTGATGCATATAAAAAGTTTGGTTAAAAAACACAGCCATCAACAGGTCATAAAATGATTCCAAATAATGATGTTTGACTAGACCAACAGGAATGAAGTATTAGTTCCTCACTGAATCCCAGTGTTTAAAAATAAACAGGGTTTTAAATTTTGCAGATCTTCTTGAATTATTTCAGTGAAAGATGAGGGCCTCAGAAAAAATAATAATAAGCATGTATTTATTAAAATGCACCTAAATAGTTACATCTACATACACTCATCAGATATACACAAGGACCATTTTTCAAAGCATTTCTGATAATCAAATGTCATGTTAGCAAGGGACCTGTACTACCAAGCAATGAAAAATTTTCACTAGGTTGCCAGCTTGAATTCAAGCCAGTTTAGTAATGACCCAAAATGGTTACAGCCATTGATATTTATTTGTTGGTCTCAGTTCAACCCCCATCTGACAATTCTCCCTAACAAAAAACCGATCATCACAAGTGTCTGTGTTGTTGGAAGATTCTGCAGAGAGGGCAAGTATGGAATGGATGTGGGCAGTGTACCTGAATGTCCTCTTGCCATTACAGATTCATAGATTTCAAGGCCAGAAGGGACCACTGTGAACATCTAGTCTGACATCCTGTACAGAACAGGCCATAAAACTTCCCTCTACCAAAAATCCCTAGAGCAGATCTTTTAGAAAAAACATCTAATTTTAATTTAATAATTGCCAGTGATGAGTCCACCATGACCCCTAGTAAATTGGTCCAATCCTCAGTTAAAATGTTATGCCTTATTCCCAGTCTGAATCTGACCAGCTTCAACTTCCAGCCCTTGGATCATGCTGTACCTTTCTCTGCTAACTCCTTAGAAATGATTTTTCCAGGTTAGCAAGAAAGCAGAGGTGCTAGGGCATCGTTCGCAAAGCTTCCATTTTTGTACCTTTTCTGCAAATAAAGAGGATTTCAAACTGTCAGTTCAGTTCCTTCCACCACCTCTAAACTGAATCTTTTTTAAAAAAGAAAGAAAATAAGATGAATAGAATAGTGACTTCTCTGAAGAGAGCAAGGAGACAGAGCATGTTAAACTATCCAAAATTTCATCATTAGTAGTGATACTAAAGAGATTTCGAAGTATGTGTCTCCTAAACAGGCCTCCAAAACACTCTTTTCTACCAGTTTCATAGCTCCTGATTTCTGAAATAGATGTCTGGTGAAAGTTTACAGGTCTAAAACTTTGGCCAGAAAGAGTGCCTTTTTGCTCAAGTAATATACCTGACTTACTGAGCCACAACTAAAAAACCTTAGCTAATCAAACACCTGATGGCTCACATCTGTGTAGGCAGAAATAAACAGAGTGATATTTAGGAATCAGGATACTCTCAGCTGTCAGCCTATTTCATGGAGCCAGGAGTTTGGACTAGCTGTTAGCATCACCAAATCCTGGCTTTTGGCATTGGAGAGTTAAATTAGCTACTATGGCTGCAAGTCTGGGTTATGGGCTTTTTGTTTGTGTTTGTTCTGGATTTTGTTTGTTTTTAACTGTTCAAGATGGTAAGAAAAAAAACAAAAATAAATTCCCGCATGGTTAATTTTAGTCCAGTTGCTGCATGATAGAGTTATCAAAGAATATCTAGGATATATATTACATTTCACTTCAAAAGGATTTCAGCAATCCCTAAACTTCCAATGGTATCTTTCTGACAACCTAATTGCTTTGTAGTGGTAGCTAAATTAAACCAAATCATCATCAATGAAAACTCTCTACGAGATTCAACACGTGATCTGTTAAAAGTGCAGTAACCAATCTTGTAAAAAAATCACAGGTACATAAATTAGGAATTCTAGTTTTCACCTGATAGGTGTATTTAATTTTATTGTTTTTCTTTGGCTATGTTAGGGCCTATAACTTCCTAGAAAAATTGAGTTTCATGTGTTTATTTGAATTGTAGATACAAAAATTAGAGCAGAAATAATTTTTCATTAGGAAAGAAACACACAAAAGGTTCTTAAAACATACTGATTTTTTAAAAGCGTATAACTTAGTTTTGATTTAGTGTGCAAAACTGAAACTCAAAATGAAAACTAGAACACAGGACCACAAAACACATTTCCAAAATATCAAACTACTCCCTAATCTAAGGCCCAAATCCTGCAAACACAATAGGAGAGTTAATCATGCGTGTGGCCCTATTGATTCCAATGGAATTACTCACTGTAGTGAAGTTAAGAACATGTTTATATGTTTCCAGGATCGGGGTCCAAGTGTCCTCCTTTTCCTGACATGACTCATGTACCATTAACTGCAGACGACACATTTTACTGTCGTCTACTAGTTATGAGATTTCATTACATCCTTTCCAAAGAAGACCTGGCCTCTGTCAGACAGATGGTCAGTGCCTCCAAATGGGATTATTGCAATGCAACATACCCTTTGCTTCCAGGTATCATCAAAAGCTACAACTGATGCAGACAAAGCTTTCAGCAACACACATTTCCAAAAGCACGTCATGCTTGTATGTTGCTCATTACATAAGTTGCCAATTAACAACAAATCAAGTTTAACAGCTCAGCTCAAGGCCCTCAATGAACTAGGCCCAGGATAACTAAAAGGTTGACTCACCCTCTGCGACATCTTGCCCTCAACTGCTACATTCATAAAGAATAAAGCAATTGTCTACACCTAGCTTGTGTGTGCAGAAGACAGGGCTTTCTTATCAGCTGAGCCAAGACCAGGTATCTCATTGCTGTGCACAGGAAGACCAACCTAAAAGCTCCTCTTTCTGTACGGCATGATGGGACTAGAATGCTGGCCTGTGGAGTTTAGGATAGCTGACGTGCCCACTTTGCCACCAGGAAGCCATGCAAATACTGTGGAATACTTTGCAAATACTGCAGGAAGAACTGTCCAAAGCAGACATGCCAAACCTGCAAGAAAAAAAAAAAAACCCACAAAAATTGGGCTCGTTTTTGTCTTAATTAGCTTGTGGGTTGCCTGTTGGCCAGTTTGTGGCTTGTAGCTTGTTTGGCTTGTAGCTTGTTGCTTCTTTTTTTTTTTATCAGTTCCCAGCAAGCAGGGCCAAGGGGCAAGCAGGGCCAAGGTGGAGAGAGAGTCAGGGGTGTACAGCGGGACCCCCACAGTCCCAGACTGCATGCCAGGGGAATCTAGTCACCTACAGTGTTGGAGTTCTTGGGTGTCGCTTGTTTTAGCCTTATTTTGATATGGAGTTAGCTTGATTTTTGGCTTATTGTGAAAGTCGGGGTGCTTATTTACCACATAAAAGTTAGCAGCTATGGTCCAAAGGGTCCAGAGCAACAGCACCCTGTGGCCTTCTGATTAGCCCACACTCACTATTTAACACCAAATAATGCCCCAGTTATCTGGACAAGTTCTCTGGACAAGCATGCAGATTTCTGGCTTGCTGTGGCTGCAGACCTCACCTTGCTTTCTGATCTCCCATCTGTGATGCCAGCCTGACTCTGACTCTGACTTGTGGCTGTTGATTCTGGCTCTGACAATTACTCTTACCCCTTTTCACTGACTACTGCCTTGTGGCTGTCCTTGACTTGTGCACACCAGCCCATCTATGACCATTAGGCAAGACTGCCTATGCCCCAATCTCTTACGCTTGCATGTGCAAATGCAAAACTCCATTATCTGAGCTTACTTTATGATAAAAGCATCTCTGTGGGCCAGGGAAGATGCTGGAGAAGACACACACATGCACTGTATTTTCCATGGACTGGGAATCATGTTAAGGTTATTTTGATCATGAATGTCACTTCACAGGCTTTTTTGCTGTGGAAAGAATTCAGATACCTGGTAATGCAAGTGATATAAAAACCTGGACAGGATAGACTAATTTATAAGAAAAAAACCCACCCATGACTCCAGCAGAAATCCTGACACTCTTCTTTACTTAAGTTTAACGAGATACTGTGAAACAGTGCATTCCACCCGGAGAACAAAACCCTGAATTCTGCAGTGAAAATTTTGCCAGTACTGTGTATTTTCCATTATGCTGAATGACTGTGGGTGCCATTAAAATGTCAACATTATTTGACTTTACCAAGTTGTAAATAGTATTCGCTCTACTTATTATGGCAAAAAGCACAAATGCTGTGGTAAAATTCAGTATTGAAAATGTCGCCTCCTTATATATTGAAATGTCACCCACTGTAACAAGGAAAATCAATAAGACAGATAAAGCTGTAATATGAGTCAGCTACATAAGATTAATGACAAAGCTTCAGTGCTGCAGGCATTTTCAAACTTGGTTGCATAAGGTTAGATACATAAAACCGCTTTAAAGCACCTAAATAAGCAGCTTGATTTTCAGAAGTGCTGAAGACTGACTCCAATGGAGGCTGTGGGTACCTCTCTCTCAAAATAAAACCATTTATTTGTATGTAAGTACATAACTTTAGAAAGCCACTTTGAAATTTTTAACCTCTGCTTTCAAGTAGGAAATGGATAGTAATATCATGCAATTTGGACAGCACTAAACAAGTCAATAGAAGAGAAACCACAGACATAACACTATGTGTATTGAGAAGTGTGTGTGTGTGGGGGGGTCACTTTTATATGTCCAGGACATAAAACAAATTTGCAGTGTCATTATCTACACGTATCCATTTTTAATCAATAGAAGAGACTTTGGCGTGCCACACCAAAAGCTATGTATAATCATCTTTGCTTTGCAAAAGCAGCAAATAAAACCCTTCCCAGAGATGTGGACATGATTATCATCATCAAAAGGAGGATTAGAATTTTGATGATTTTGAAGCACAGTCAAATACGTTTGTCAAACTGAGCGGGATAAAATTAAGAAGGAAAAAACAGTTTATTTTCAATTTCCGAAGAAGGTAATTCAAAGGATGGAAGGAAAATAGAATACAAACCATAAAAAGGTAGCTGGCAGCACTCTTCCATTGTGCATGTCTGTCTGCCAACAGATATAATATGGTCATGCAATTTGCTGAGAACCTCTGTGTGACATAGGACTCTTTGCAAAAGACCCCCTATTCTTTGCAAATCTCTCTTATCTCAGACCTGAGAAACTCACTACTTCAAACACATTTCACAGGGTTTTTATCCATAAGGAGTAATACATAAGGTATCTACAGGAAGCTCGTATATTGTTAAGATTTGTAATCATTGTGAGATGCATGTAGGGGTAATATGTAAGAAACAATGTATTTATATTGAAAGCATGTTTTATGGACTTGGGGTAGAAATTAGTTACCAGGAGGTAATGTGTCTCAGTGATGAAAAGCAAGAGGGAGTTGTAGCCCTCCCTAATCAACCTGCAGGGTAATACAAGGTTCTACTTCGTTCCCTTGCCACATCCAGAACAGTTAATGTAAACCATCACAGACAATTGCAAAGGATCAAAACTACTTGGAGGTGAAAAGGAACATTATAGCAAGCAAGATATTGTCCTAGTTATGAATAAAGACAAAAAACTGTTCCAGTATAAGAGAGTGTAGGGAAAGGCACTCTGTATCCATTCTCTGAGGAAATGCCTTAAGAAGCAGGGGGCTTTCATAAACATTTAGATCCTGGTTCTCATGAAACCAGCCAGCTCTGCAAGGGACTGAACTTGGCGTGCAGGAAGTCTACACTGTTATATAAGAAAGCTAACTATTGATAAGTGTAGACCCAAGTTCACATTTTATGATTTTGTTTTGTGTTATCGGTTATTTCCACTTCTCTCTCTCGTGTATAGTGAAATCTTTATTCTTAAACCTTTTGTTTTATTAAAAGTGCTCATGAGAGTTATGTGGATTACAGGAGTGGGGGTTTATGATAAAATTGGTAAACTAGTGTACACTGCACTTTTGGGTGCAGAGGATCTTGAATTTTTTGTGAAAAGTCAGTGTCAGGGGCTCGATCCCACAGGGGAATGGTTCATATGGACTCAGGCATTGTGGTGCACCTATTGGGTTCCATAGCTCAGTGTTTAAGAGTCTGAGAAGCTGGTGGTGTTAGAGAGCTGACATCCAGTTACTACAAAGAAATAATCCCTCTAGCTGGTGGCAGGAGTTAACAGGTGACTCTCAGTCCTAGGTGCCCAAGAATCATCACACTCTGCAATATTTAGCCATGGTTTCAGTTAGGAGAAAATGACACTCTGAATACCTTTTGTCAGTGGATATCTGAATTTCAACTTTACTTAGCTGTTTTATCTAGGTGACAGCTACCTAATGAAACAGCATTTTAAAAGCATAAAGTGAAAAGTCCATACTGGATGTTATTAGTGCATCATTTCTTTCATGTGACTGATAGAAAGCAATAACTGCTAAATGACATCAATCAAATGTAATGATTTGTTATTGGTTCTGTCACTTGCATTTAAGTGTTAGTCTCTCTCCCAGTGTTCTGCTATTCACAACTGGGGACCACATAACCTCAGAATGACAGACACTGGCTATCTTTGAACTGTCATTATCTGAAGTCATATTTATAGAGTATAGCTCATAAAATACCTTTTTCTCACTCATCAACATTTCCAGTGCCATGTCAGTGCTGGACAGGATATTGTACAAAGGATTCTGACTAGTTAAATTGGTTGGGGAGATGTCAAAGTCATCTTGTGGAAATCAAATGGATGTATTTATCTGCAGACAAAATAACTGAACATATATTTATTGTTGTTTTGATTCAGGCTTTTTAGATTTTTTTCGGGAATCGAATGAACAAAGCGCATTTATCCTAGACAGCAATGCATACACTAAAAGCAATATTATCAGTATACTACAATAGCAAAAATATTTAAAATTAAATCCAGATGTTACATGATAAAAATATACATGTGCAAAAAGAATGCTATCATACTAATCTCTAGGTTATAAAGCACCCACAGTATAACTTTATATTTAATAAAAGAGATACTATAAAAGTTAAATGCTTTTTCAAAATATCTTCAGGATTTAGTAATTGGAAGGCTCCCACAGCACTTTTTGTATTTCATGCTGAGATGCACAGAGAGTTGTTCATATTTAATTGAAAATGTGTTAATGTTACGATTTCAAAGGGATCCAGAGTAATGGGAGTTTTCCTGAAAATTCAAACCCTGGCTTTCAATGCTTCCTGTAGTGCAGGAGAAAGAGCTCACTTTCATGGAATAAATTGCAGAAAGGGACCTAAAGAGGACAATGTCTTCATTCTTCAGTGAAACTGGTGGGAAGTAAAGTGGGATATAATTAATATTTTTCCTTCATTTTTAAAAACTTTTAAAGATTAATGCTCTCATCCTGCTGCATTTCACTGCACACTTGATCAAAAGAGAAGATTACTCACCCTGTGCAATAACTGAGGTTCTTCAAGATGTATGTCCCTGTGGGTGCTCCACTGTAGGTGCAGCAGTACCCCCTGTGCCTGGGATTGGAGATCTTCATCAGCAGTGCCCATTGGACCACACATGCACATCCCCCTCACCTCACACCGTGAGCAGGATGTATCTAAAATGCTGTGCAGTCCGACCGCCCCACAGTTCCTTCTCTGCTGCAGAGCTTATGTTTGAGCTCTGAAGCAGAAGGGAGGAGGGCATGCTGCGGTGCACCCACAGGGACACACATCTCAAAGAACCTCAGTTACTGCACAGGGTGCATAATCTTCTCTTCTTCGAGTGACGACCCTGTGGATGACAGAAAGCAGTGCCCCAGTTGGAAAGCTGGGGCTTCAGAGCAGCATTTACTGCAGATGATAGGACAGTATGTCTTAGGAGATTATTTGTAGTATGAGTAATGGAGTACTGATGGGGAAGAATGTCCACTGATGCCCATGTGGCCACTTTGCAAATGTCAGTAATTGGAACATTATTGAGAAAAGCAATGGAGGTGAAGAGTGAGTGGGTGGAAGGTGCTCTAATTCCAGGACGAGGTTGTCAATTGTGTAGGTGGTAGAACAGCTGTATACACTGAAAGATTCACTTGGAAAGGCACTGCTTAGAGATGGCTGCACACCTGGCTCTTTCAGCCATTGAAAGGAATAAGCATAGCAATTTTTGAAAAGGTTTAGTTCTGTCCAGATAGAAAGCTAATGCTCATCTGATGTCCAGGATGTGCAGGGCTGCCTCTTGTTGGTTTCTGTGAGGGACTGTTTCTATGGTTCCCAGTTGCAGAAGATGATTTATTTCTTCTTGTAGAATGAGAAGGGTCCTGAAAGAGGACAGGAAGGGATGGTGTCAAGGTGGGATAGATAGGAAAGGGATGGAGTATCCTTCTGTGATGATCTCTAGGACTCACTGCATGGGCGGTGGGTATAATAGGCCAGGGGAGGCTCCTGGTGCTGCTGCAGGACCCCTAGTTGCAGGGTTTTGGGGGAAAGCTTTTGCTTTATTATGCCCTATGCATTCATGGGTTCACCAGTAATCTCCCTAGACTCCAGAGAGATTATTGATGAACCCATGAAGCTGAGTAGTAAATACCACCTCCTCAGCCACCCTGGAACCTGCATGGGCATATCAAAAGCTTCTTCTGGATGAGATGCTTTGCCCCAGGGTGACTTGGGGTCTGGGGAGGGGAGGTGTGGCATGTTTGCTACTGGCTCGAGGCACATCCAGGCAGGTGGAGGGGGGCACACTTGGGCCTCTGGTCACCCCAGGGCTCCCTCGCCAAGGGGGGGTGCTTGGGGTTCTGGCTGCAGAGGGGAGGGCAGGGGGTCTCAAGGCTCCACCTGCTGCCCATGACCCACTGGTCTGAGGTAATTAGCCTACATGATGGAAAAAACAAAGAGAATAGGTCCCCAAACTGGTGGGATATCAAAGATGGTTGGTAGGGCTGGAATAGAGAGAGGCTTCTTAGGGCCTCAACCACACTTTCAAAATTATTGTTTGGCTGCAGATGCATGAAAGGTAGCCCCTTGAGGAGTTGCCTCTCTGCATTTGGTAGGCGGCTTCTGTAGCCAGCATCATAGCACCACTGGGAAGTGTATTGTGGTGGTCGGGATCACAGGAAAACATAGGGAGAGATAGCTCAGTGGTTTGAGCATTGACCTGCTAAACCCAGGGTTGTGAGTTCAATCCTTGAGGGGGCCATTCAGGGAACTGGGGTAAAAATCTGTTTGGGGATTGGTCCTGCTTTGAGCAGGGGTTTGGACTAGATGACCTTCTGAGGTCCCTTCCAACCCTAATCTTCTATGATTTCCCTGGGTGCCTCTTTGGCGCTGCTGTGTAAATACTGAGAGAGTAGAGTAGCAGCTTGGCAGACTTTAAGGGAGTATAGTGATTCATCTGTATACTCCACAAATAATTTGGGGCAGTCAAAGGGACTGTGGTTTGTACCTCAAGGCCAGAGAGGTGCAGCCATGATGCCCATCTCATGACTATGGCTGTTGCGATGCAGTGGGCAACAGCATCTGCAGTCTAAAGGGGCTTGTAAGGCTGTACAGTCCAAGAGGTGTCCCTCAGATATGAGCACCTGGAGTTGTTCTTTATTATCCTTAGGAAGGTCTTGGCAGAGTTTCTGTATTTTAGAATAGTTGAGGGGTAGTATTTGGCCATAAGAGCCTCATAATTAAATATGCAAAATTGGAGCGTGGTGAGAAAATAAATCCAATCATTTTCAGTTTCTCTCTCAGACAGTGAAAATACTCTGGGTGGCCGTCTGTTGCCAGCAAGGCAACCTGGCAAGAGACGCTCCTCTTAAACCTGGGAGATCCAGGCATAAAGGTGAGAGGAAAAGCTTCCCGGTTGGGAAGGGTGGGAAGTGGGAAAAGGAAAACCTAAGCTACAAAGTAACGAGCAGGGTAAAGTGAAAACAATTATTTTTGAAGATAGAGGAAAGAAAAAGAAAGTACTAAACTACACTAAAACTGACAGGTGAGGCATTATCTAAGCAGGCAAAGGGAGAAATGGGCTCTGATGTGGATTCCATCCCAGACCAAAAGGCAGTAGAAAAGGAACTAGGGGACGGTCAGACCACACAGTGCTATATATACATCCTGCTCACAGCGCAGGATGGCAGAGGTGGGCATGTACGGTCCAGTGGGCACTGCTGATGAAGATCTCCATTTCCAGGCACAGGGGGGGCCACTGCACCTACGTGGAGCACCCTAGGGGACATCACTCGAAGAAAAAAGCATTGATTTCACTAAATTTTAGATCCTAATAATTAGATCAAGACCATTTACAAATACTTAGCAATGCCATTCTCCTTTGAAATCCTAAAGAAGAGTAACATTTTTTTCCCTCTATGTTTTACAATTCTTGCCTGTGGCAGAATTGCACATACCTTTAAGGCTAAAATTCTTCCCCTTTCCTTAATAGACCATTTTAGGAAGCATGGTTTATTCCTGTAACCAGAAAAGAAGGATATCTGTCATAAACAGATGGTTAAGGGTTAATAGAACAGGAGTACTTCATGTCTCTTTTGACTGTAAGGGGTTAACAAGTTCATTGAGCCTGGCTGTCACCTGACCAGAGGAGCAATCAGGGGACAGGATACTTTCAGATCTTGAGGGAGGGAAGTTTGTGTGTGTGCTGTTAGTGTTTGGTTGTTGTTCTCTCTGGGGGCTCAGAGGGACCAGATGTGCAATCAGGTTTCTCTCCAATCTCCCTGATACAGGTTCTTATAGATTCAAAATAGTAAGTACCAGGTGATAAGGCGAGTTAGGCTTATGTTTGTTTTCTTTATTTGCAAATGTGTATTTGACTGGGAGGAGTTCTAATGTGTATTTTGCTGAAAGGATTTTAATTTGTACTTGTATACTTATGCTGGGAGGGTGTTCCCACTGTCTATAGCTGAAAGACCCTGTAACATATTCCATCTTAAATTTAAAAAGATAATTTTTACTGTTTTTCTTTCTTTAATTAAAAGCTTTTCTTGTTTAAGAACCTGATTGTTTTTTTATTCTGGTGAGACCCCAGGGGACTGGGTCTGGATCCACCAGGAAATTGGTGGGGAGAAAGGAGGGAAGGGAGAGAGAAAGGTTAATTTCTCTCTGTTTTAGGATTACTTTCTCTCTCAGGGAGAGTCTGGGAGGGGGATTGAGAAGGAGGGGGGAAGGTGGATTTTCCTCTCTGTTTTAAGATTCAAGGAGTTTGAATCACAGTGATCTTCCAGGGTAACGCAGGGAGGGGACATCTGGGAGAGGCAATGGTGAGGGAAAGAGTTTACTTTCCTTGTGTTAAGATCCAGAAGGTCTGGGTCTTGGGGGTCCCCGGGCAAGGTTTTGGGGGGACCAGAGTGTACCAGGCGCTGAAATTCCTGGTTGGTGGCAGCGCTACAAGTACTAAGCTGGTAATTGAGCTTAGAGGAATTCATGCTGGTACCCCATCTTTTGGATGCTAAGGTTCAGAGTGGGGAATTATACCATGACAATATCATACAACATCACTGCAAGGAAGCATACATTTCATCTAGGACTTCACTAAATATGCATATATGTAATGGGAATACAAACAAAGGCCCTGATTCTGCAAAGGAATCCACCCACATAGATGCTTACACCTGTACATAATCCCACTGTGACCATGGTAAGAGAATTCCTGTGTAGAATCAGTATCAAAGCTCCCAACATTGATCACTGACTCCTATTTAAGTATAGCTGATGATTACACCACAGGAAATCCATTATAGATAATCATACTTTACGGTGTCTAGCTATTATTCACTCAATATTTTTTTAAGTTTAAAGTTTGGCTAAGTCTGAGATAACCTTATTCATAGAAGATTATACTTACCAATATATACTTAAGCAATAAAATTGGTCCTCCAATTGTCTGAAACACTAATAGGTCTGTTCCCTAAGCCAATCAGAATGCCTTAGATCAATAATACTACTGGGAGCAATTGACACTCAACAGCACCACCATCCATAAATTAAATGATTACATCTGTGCCATTTATTCTTTATAATGTAAACAAAGTTATGGTAATGGAACATTGTTGCAGGATCAATGTCCCCTGTGTAGAAAATAAATTCCTCAACACTTATGCAACAGCAGGAGATCAGTATTGTACACCAACATTTTACTCCATTCTCTCCTAATTACAGCCATGTCAGTTAGCGATGCTATGGTGAAGAATTGCCGAGCTTCCTTTATAACACATTTCCCTACCTTTAATGCTTTACTGGAGGCAGGTGCTGTTTTATCAGAGCACAGAATGGCAATGAAACATTCGTCTGAGGTGAAATTCACCCAGGATGCAGAGTGCCAGCAGAGGACACCCCATACCTCTTAAGCCAAACGTAGGTGCTGCATGGTGAACAGCAAGGGAGAGGTCATAAGGTTACACATAAGTAGTATTCACACCTTCTGCATGTCACAGGAAAGGATTCCACAACTGCAACATTCACGTTTTCCCCAAAGAACAAAAAGATAGTAGTCATTTAATCTAGGAGATGTAAAAACAAATAAATCCAAAACCTCTCTTTTGATACACTATGTTAATTTTATCTCTTCCCTCTGCTTGATCTTAAAAAAAAAGTCAAATAGGTTCAATTTCCATACATCATAGTGGATTGTAAAAATGATCTGATCTATGAAATGTCTAAAATTGGTGACGTGATATATTCCTTCCTAATTTCAGATTCATGTTCAGTATATTTTGTAATTTCACAGATCTAATGGTCTCTCTGACATGTGAACAGCCATAAGGACATTTAAGCATATAAATTAGATATCAGTAAATTTTCATATCAAAAGAGCTTCCTATGTGTTAATACTTGATCAAAGTAGATATCTTACATCATACTGTTACAATTATTACATATATTAAGCAAAACTCCCAAGTGTAGATAAAATATGTTCTCTTTTACATAATCAATAGAATCAGAATAGATCAACCAGTCCTATACATTCTTAGTTCTCTTCCAGGAAATCAATGGCAGTTCCTCAAATAAACAAATTGTTCATCCAGGTGTCATGCTCCAGAAAAGGAGGTCAAGTTCAATCAGACTAAAGGAAGTGAAACAAAATATTTTGATTACATTCAGGATACCAAACCTGACACTGCAAGAGTGGCAGCATGACACCTTGGGAGAATAATGTTGAGCTATAAAAAAGATATTAGTGAAGGTGGTTAACATTGTTAAGTTTGTGTCACACTGTAACAAGGCCCAGGCTTTGGTGTGTGCTACAGAAACTCTCTAGCAGTTCTTTATAGGGCATGTCCCAGCACACCTGTTACGGCCCTTGGACATTTTAAAACCAGGACCAGTAGTTGTAGGGCATATAACTAGGAACACACATGTGACCTCCAGGAAGCCAGATATAAGACTTCTTGCTTTCTAAGCAAGGGCAGCAAACAGGCAGTCAGGGAAGTCCTGGAAGGGCTAAATAGTGGGGGAAGGAAGTCCTACACCGCCCAGCTAGCAGAAAGCAAGGAAGTCTCAGTTGCTAAGCTCCTCATATTACCATGAGCCTTCTGCATCTTCTGATACTTAATAACATGTAAAAATTCACCCTGAAGAAGAGAGATTTAGAACTTAACTCGAGCACTGGGGCTTTATTTGGACTGTCCCAGAGCATGAATCTGTCCACCTGCTTGTATGCACTCCCTTTCTGGCTCACACACACTCACGAATGTTTTGCAATTACAGCATCTCCTAAAGTAGGGCTGACTTTGCAGTGACATGACCAATGAGACCTTCTCAAAAATTCATCATCTAACAGAAGTGAAGGCACTTTGACACACTAGGATATAAACGAAGAGGAGGCACCCAAGTGAGGAGTTGGGACTGAATCACTGAAAGAAGGGAAACAAGTGGTTTATGTATCCACATCACAGAAGTGTATGCACTTGTGTTTGATTGTTGGAACTTCCATCAATGGATGTATGGGAGAAAAATTACAACAGAGTCAAACCACAACTCTTAAGGGACAATCAAGGAAAAGGTCTGCTGCAGAAACACCAAGGTTGCACAGAAAGATATTGCACCTGAAGCAATATAATACTGTATTTAAACGCAAACCAGGAATGGATACACCAGTTGCTAGCTTTAATCATATTATTTCTGGCAGGGGTTTAGCCACGTCCAGTTTATCTGTGACACAAAGAAGTTGACTGAATTAAGGGTTGCAACAAGCCTATTCCCCCACTTATTATTTATTAGTATTACCATAGTACCTGGAGCTCCTGTCATGGAGCAGAACCCCATTGTGCTAAATGCTACACAAATACTGAACAAAAAGACAGTGTCTGCCCCAAGGAGCTTAACCACAGTGCTGGAGATTTTCATTCTTAGTTGTCCAAAAGAAAAACATTTGTGTCTGCCACAAGTGAGAGTTCTGGACATTCCATTATGAACTAACAGTTATGAATAATCCCGTCTTTAAAAGATTAAACACATGACGCTCACTGATATTTGATATGATTTAAGAACATAAGAATGGCCATACTGGGTCAGACCAATGGTCCATCTAGCCCAATATCCTGTCTTCCGACAGTGGCCAGTGCCAAATGCTTCAGAAGGAATGAAACAAACATAGAGTAAAGGCAGGTCACCAGGAGGTGACATACCTCAGAAATGTTCCTCTCAGGCAGGAGGTAACAGACACCTATCTCCCTGTTTGGCCGTTTGGGTATTGTGTATTGTATACCTCACATAGAAGGCCTATTTGCACACCCAGACAAAGAATGGGACTGGTATATCTCGGCAGGGGGGAAGAATTACTCTGGATCCTTCTCTAAGGATGCAAGCTGCCAGTGGGCTTGTCTTGTGAAAGAAGGGTCACAGCCAGCCTGGCTGTAAAGCGCTGCATGGATTTGGGGTGAGCAATACTCTACAAGGCAAGAGAATATCGGGTGAATTAAATCTAGGCTCTAGAATGTCTTATAATTGTATTTTATATGTGACCATTTGTTTCCAACACTACTACTTGCTATTACTTAAATCTCTATGCTTTGTTAAATACATGTAAGCTTGATTTCACTATAAACATATCTCTGCCGCGTGGTAAGCTCCGTGGTGATCTGATGCGGAACTAGTAAGCTGGGGTGCACTGCTTCTTTGAAAGCAGTGAATCTGTGAATACTGCAATTTTCCAGTGGACCAGGGCAGGACATTCCGAAGAGACACTCAGAAAGCTCAAGAGCTGGGCTATGCCAATTGCTAACCTGTAAAGTAACAGCAGGGTCTGTGAGGCCTAGAGGGGAGCACTTGAATTGCATGTGGAGTAGGGGAGCTGACCCATAGCGGGCACAGACAAGGCTTCCTCATGCTAAGGTCGGGTGGTAGCAAGGGGCCTCACAACCCTGGGTACATCTGGGAAGCGTCAGACACTCAGATTTAATAAAGCACTTAAGCACACATTTAACATTAAACAAATGCTTAAATCTCGTTGGAATGAATGGGATTTAAATATGCTTTATGTAAAGTATGTGATTAAGTGTTTTGCTGATATGGGGCCTGCATGTACAAATAAAGAGAGATTTTAGTGTCCAGTTACTTACAGAAAAGCTTGTCAAACTCTGAGGAGCCTACAGTCCCTCATGCTATCCCATCTCACCCATGCCCAAAGGTGACATCAATTTTTTACATTAGATAATGAAAACTATCTGTTTCCCATGGATGATTAAAGTGGTTAGTTTGAGCTGGAGAGACAGAGAAACATTTAAACTTTCTGCAATTGGTAAACAAAGGCATTTTTCACTTCTCTCTAGTGATTGGCCCACAGAGGATGAAAGTCCTAATGCTGCTACAGAGTCTCATTTAGTTTAAGTGCAAGGGGTCCATATTTCTGGAGCTGAAGGTAATGGGTCCTATTCTTGCATGTGTTGCCTACCACGGGAAGAGATCAAGGAATGGGATGCTGTGTGGATGCATCACATTGAGTTCAACATTACTCTAATGCTGGAAGTTTCAGTACAGATATCATTCAGCTGTAATGGTAACACTCCAACTCTGTATCCTATATTCAAACTATTCCACTTCTTTGGTCTTGTTACAATTATTCTCTATTGTGGCTGAAACCATTAAGCATACACACATTTTAATCCTAGACTGAAGATATAATAATCATATCATGCCACTTGGAGTGAACATACTTCAAGATGACTGACAAGGGGCCACCACTCATAACAGTTTTGAATTGGTAAGAATCTGCTGTAACCCAACACTGTCACAACATAATTGTGAGTGTAATGGGTACCCAAAATAAACAGGAACACAAAAACCTCATCTGCAAATGGGTAAAATCTGTGTTTGAGGCAGTCTTAAACAGAGCACCATTGTGCAGTATATTTTAGCAGACACTAAGGAATTAGGTGCAATACCCATTACTGTGATGAAAATGTACCTTGAAAATACAGGTCATATACTAAAGCAGATTCTGTCCCTCTCTTTCAGACTGATACAGCCCTTTCCAGAGCTCCCTCTCTGTGTTTCATCCCTCCTGGCAGCCTTACTGTTGACAAGAGTTTTACAGTTGTTAATAATAACAACACTACTTAACCATAATGTTAACAACAATGATGAATTCTGGCCTCAGCACTCTCTTCCCCTGTTATTCTGCTGCCACTATAGTGTTCCATAATTGGCCTGTCTGCAGGGGGTCCCACTGCTTCCCTGGCAAATGATTTCCCTAGAAAGTCTTGTTTTTTGTTAATAGTTCCTGACATATAACTCCCACTGCTCCAAGGTTCTTATTTCCCATTCTTATTAGGAATTGAAAAATAAATATTCCTGCCTGCTAACAAACTAAAGAACATTTCAAATACAGGTCACAAATTCAAAGCAGTCAATCCATCTCCCTTCTGGGCTCCTTCTATCCCGTCCAGAGTCCCCCTGCTGGCAGCCCCCTCAAACATTTCCCTTGACCCTACTATTTTGAAAGCAGCTGTGGCTGCCAGCATCCCTCTTATCTTCAAACTAATCTAGGCCCAAAGGGGATGACAAATCTCAGAAGTTAACCTCTTCCTTCGATCAGCCCCATATAAGTTTAAACTTGAAAAAGAAGAGTACACATCAAGTGTAAGCATCTGTATTGCCAGGAATACCATTGACTTCAACACGAGCAGTGAATCTGGCCCTCTGATTCTATGAAGCATATATCCATACTCTTCACATTCAGGAATTCCACTCTGAAGATTAACTTTTTGCAAAAGTCATTTTTATAGCATATTATTTTTATTCCTGTCAACTATTAAGAGGTTCCCAAATTCTAGTCACTCTTAAAAGGAACATTTAACATTTTCCTAACTGGATAGGTATTTATATTGCCTCTATCACATAGCATCTGACCATCATTAGTGAATTTATCCTTACAACATCTCTGATGTAGGGAAGTGTCACCCCCATTTTATAGATGGAGACTGTAGGAAATTACTCAATGGCAAAAGAAAATCAGGGTCAGAACTGGGAACTGAGGAATTGAGCCTCCCTGAGTTCCAGTCCATTGTTTATTAGTCATAAGTTTTATATAAGCATTTTTTTCACCACAGAGCCTACATTTTGATTCAAATTTGACCTCACAATATGTCTATGGTCTACAAAATTACATACAGGCATTAAAAACAACCATATTATTTGCAGTAAGGGCCAAATACATTCAGACTGTAAACACAAAGCTAGCCTGGATTCATTACTTAATTGATCGTTTTCATCAGTCTTTTCATTTTAAGTCTCTAAGTCTATACAGTAGAATTTGAACAAAACCTGCACATCAAGTGCAGTAAACAGCATGACCATTAGTTCAGTTTGCTTTCCTGCATCAATATACTAAAATGGTATTTCCCAGCTGATTGATGCATTCCTTTTTCATCACTGCCAGTTGGGATTAAATTATTTGCAACCATTGCCTGTAGCTGCAGGATATAATCTAAAGGTGGTAGCTTATTAGCTAACTTATTGTTTTGTTTCCACACTTATTCTTTGCTTCAGCTGCAAAAGAAATGGCATATTTTTAATAAAAGGAGCAAATCTGAAGTTTCATTCGGAGACAAGAGGGTGTAAATCACCTCCTGCTAAAAGCTGTGTGTGCGCATGCATGGTTATATTGTCTACATTTCCGGAGACAAAAATATGCCTACCTTGCCTTTGAAACAAGATATGCTAATCTAACATGCTCCTTTCCCCTTTGACTGGATTGACTCACTCTCCAGTCTCCAGCTCATTTAAGTGAACACTGCAATAAATAAGATCTTTTAGAGCAAAGTCTACTTGCTTTCACAACTGCAGTATTTCAAAATATGAAATATATGTGGTATAATGGACATGAGAACACATGGTATAACGGACAAATTAACAATGCAGCCTGGACACAGTATCGCTACAGCAAATGAACAAACATACGAATTAACCAGAAATACTATTATATATTTCAAGGGACGTACATTTGTTACAGCAGATATTATGTACATCTAAATGGAAATTAGATTCAGTTAACACAGTTATAGTGTTTAAAGACAAATGCTTAACACATGGATGTATGAATCAATGAAAAATTATGTAAAGCGCTTTGTCTGTCACTGCCATTATCTGCACGTAACCAATAATAGAAGCAGGCAAAATTCCAGCAATCATAATTCAGTCTCTCTAGTTTGGTTCATACATATGCACAGCAACGGAACTGGACAGCACATGCACTATACACAGCGCACAGACAGAACAACATACAACAGGTCCCTACCAGATATAAATACACAAAGAGCATTTACAGAACAGGTCTCCATCATCCTGTCCCCGTCCTGTCTCTTGCCCACCTCTGGCTCCTCGCCTACCCAGTCCCAGTCTTCACTCCACAGGCTTCCCATTCTAGTCCCTGTCCCAGTCTCTTCCTCTGGATGTGCTCCCTGAGTCCCAATCACTCACATACTCCCAGTCTCTCCCCCTCTCAACACCCAATCCCACCCTCCTTGCTCAGCCAGGCTGTTTCCCTCACTTCCAGTTCCTAGTCAGATCTGTCTCGCCCATCACTACCCACTGGCTCACGGTCCCAGTCTTACTCCTTGAGCTCCTTCCCAGCTCCTTGATCTAGTCTCTTCCTTCCCTAGCTCCTGATCCCAGTCTCCTCCTCCTATAGCTTCTTGTCCAATATCAATGTTCTCCCCACAGCCCAGCTGGGTCCCAATCTCCCCATCTCCCCATCTGCCCAGAAGCCAGTCCCAGTCCACCATCCTTTCATTCTCCCATCCCCGTCTCCAGGGCCGGTGCAAGGAAGTTTCGCGCCCTAGTTGAAACTTCCACCTTGCACCCCGCACCCAGCTAACCCCGCCTCTCCCATAGCAGCTAACTCAGCTCCCCATCTGGGGAGCCCCCCCGCAGCAGTTACCCCTCCACCGTGACAGCTAACCCCTCTCCCCCTCAACCCCCAACGGCAACTAACCCCACCCAGGGAGACTCCCCTTGTCCCCCCATGGCAGCTAACCCTACCTGGGGAGACTTCCCCCCTCACCCCCCCTGCCACGGCAGCTAACCCTGCCTGGGGAGACCTCCCCTCGCGGAAGCTAACCCTGCCTGGGTAGCCTGCCCCAGCTCATCTCGGCTCCACCTCCTCCACTGAGCACACCTGCGCTGCCCTAATTCTTCTCCCTGCCCAGGCTTGTGGTGCTGATTGGAGACTTAGAGCTGGGCCGTGTGCTCAGCGGAGGAGGCAGAGTGGAGGTAAGCTGGGGCAGGGAGCTGTTCTCCTGTGCACACCCCCGCCCGTTACTGTGGGCAGCCCCCCCCGCTCGCCCCCCCACCCAGCTCACCTCCACTCCACCTCCTCGCCTGAGGGGACTTTTAGGTGCCCCCAACCACTAGGCACCCTAGGCGGCTGCCTAGTTTGCGTAAATGGTTGCACCGGCCCTGCCTGTCTCACTAGGCTTCTTGCCCCAATCTACTCCTTTCACTCTCTTCAGGTCCAACGTTTCTCCCCTCTGCATTCTAATCTGATGGCTTCCTCCTCCATGTTACCAGGGAGTCAGCAAGGTGTGGGGGAACATGTGGGGGCGGTGTCACTGAGAGCACAGGAGAGACAGGATCGCCACTCTCACTTCCTCTGCTTGGATTGATCCTGACCCACTACAGCGGGGAGCAGCCATTAAAGGGAAACTCCAGCTTTGCCGCTGTAGCCCTGGGCTGGACAGAGCATGCTCAGTTGCTCTATGGGCATACTGCATGCACTGTCTGGTCAGTATTAAGAGTGATAAACAGGGCCCTACCAAATTCGCTGTTAATTTTCATAAATTTCACAGTCGCAGCATTTTAAAAGTCTTGAATTTCACAGTTTCAGATATTTAAATCCTAAATTTCACGATGTTGTAACAAAACATTAATATGCATCTAAAAATGGCAAAACATAAACATGTAAAGCCCTTAAGACTTGGTGTTTCTCAAAATGGGGGTCCCGATGCAAAAGGGGTAACAAATCTATTGTAGGGGGATCATGATATTGCCACTCTTCCTTCTGCGCTGCCTTCAAAGCTAGCTGGCCGGAAAGCAGTGACTGCTGGCTGGATGCCCAGCTCTGAAGGCAGCACTGCCGCCAGCAGCCCAGAAGTAAGGGTGGCAATACTGTGACCACCCTACAATAACCTAGTGATCCCTTTTAGGGTCGGGTCCCCCAGTTTGAGAAACACTGTGTACTTCTGTATACTTTTACCCTATGTATAGAGTAAAAGTACGCACCAAAAAAAACCAATCAGATTTCATGGGGAGACCAGATTTCACAGTCCATGACGCCCTTTTCCTGGCAGTGAATTTGGTAAGGCCCTAGTAATGAAGGTATAAAACATTCTTGGACATTCTGTGGGGATGCCACATGCGCAGTCCAGTTACATGTAGGAGCTGTAAGGGGATGAAGCACAGTCAGTCACTCTGTAGGGATGGCGCATTCACAGTCTCAGTGCTTGGTGAGTACGCAATCTACAGAAGTCTCTACTGAGCGTGTGTGAATTGTGATTATCCAAAGGCACATAACTTGGCCAAAAATGAGTGGATTTTCACAGAAACATCAAAAGACACATCCCTGACACATAGGCTACTCCCCAATCCAATTTCAAATCCCTGTTCCAACGCATGGGGACACTAGAGCTGTTCAAAAGAAACGTTGCCAGAATTTAAAATGGGCAAAACATTTTTCACTAGCCTCATTCTCGGAAACAGCTGAGCCATTTTGGCTGACAATTCCAAAACAATTCAGCCTGAGGTGGACACTAGATATGTAAAATTTCAGCCCAAGATTAAAGTCTCACAAAATTATAAGCTACTGAAAATTCGGTCATGTAGTGGGACATGTCAGGCAACCTTAATAGGCAGTACTACAACCCTACTTATAATTCATGCATTGTATAACATATAAACACATGCATATAGAAAGTAGTACTACATATAGAAATGAACAGTTTCCTATTGAATTGGACATAGTGTATATCTAATAGCATTTTAGAATCGAAGATTTAATATTAGTCTATAGTAGCTTGTACAATATGAAGACAACAAAAATGACAACTTCCTTTCTCCCTTCTGGGCTTCCCAGTGCACCCTGGGTTTTTTGTGCCTGCCTTCTAGATCCCATGCTCTTTGGGGCAGGGACTCGTACTTTGTTATTTATTTGTACAGTGTCTTTGCACAATGGGGCCGTGGCCTCTAAGGGAATGTCTACACTGCGGCTGGAAACATGCCTCCCCACCCAGATAGACAGTTCACAGTAGCTTGAGCCAAGCTAGTGAGCTTAGAAAAAATAAATAAATAAAAAAAGCAGCATAGCTGTTGCAGTGGGTGGCAGATTGGCATAGCCATCCCAGCTCAAACCCATGGACTCAGATGGGTCCAAGCTCAGGTGGCTAGTCCAAGCCGCCACCACTGGTGCCGCAACATCCACACTACCAGTTTTAACTCGTTAGCTTGAGCTGAGCCAGCACAAAACTGTCTGCCTGAGCTGGGAGGCATGCTCCCAGCTGCAGTGTAGACACACCCTGCTACTGAATGGAAATAACTAACAACTGAAGTGTGTCAGACACACTGTTGGCACTTAAATAATAACTAGTAACAGTTATATCTAAAAGTTATTTAATATAAAACACTTACATTAATACTTAAGTGTTGTCTGGTGCTGCTGGTACTGGACATTGTCACAGACAGGAAAGTGGACTAAATGGGCCACTAGTGTGACCCAGTCTGGTAGTTTCTATGTTTACTATTTCTCACAGAGTGGTGTTGTTTATAATAAATATAAGCATGAACATTCTTAATATTTTTGCAGTGTTGCCATCTTTCATAACATTATTATGAGCCTCACAATGTTTGGTGTGTTTTTAAACACACTACCTCCTCAATTCCTGTGAGTACATAAGAATCTCAGCTCTCCTTTTTAAAGAAGTAAGTTTCCAGGCCTCCTGGCTCTTAATATCATCCTGAAAATGTTAACTTCTAAGGGATCATCAACCAGAAGGCCACTAAAATAACCTAAAAAGGATTGTTTTAAAAACTCCACTTTGGGGCCCATATTCATGATTTTTGAACATCTGTGTTTGGCAATACTGGATTTGTCTACTCTTGTGGTGACTACTGTATCTACTAATGAGTATAGCTCATTGATACTGACCATCAATAATGGGATCAGTGAAAACTGAAGTCAGTTAATTGAACATTTCAGTTAAGATACTGCTAATAGTCCAGGTACTATGAACTCAATATATTCATGTGTTTCAGGCAACAGATCAGAATCTGATCTCAGTTACACCCTTGTAAGTCTAGTAACTTCACTGAAGAAGACTGAATTAATTTGGATTTACACCTGTGTAAATGAGTTTAGCATCTGGTTATATGTGTGTTTTCATTCATAATCTGATTCTAGAATTGACCACCATTATCTGAAGCAAATACAAATGAGTTCTCTTTTTACAACACTAAGGTATAGTTGCATGCAAATGAACAAGATGATTAGATAGCAAAGATAAAAAAATGCAATGTAGTGACACTTGCAAATGATACAGTACGTATTACATTGTGTCAACTTACTTTCAGATAAGTATGTTATAATTTGGTGTGTCATTCTGATTGTTTCTTTATTTGAGCCTTCAGCCAATGTCAAAACAACTTTTGCAATGTTAGGTGACACCAGCAACTGAATCTCAGCCTCACTTGAAACTAGGCAGAAATACCTGGCAAAAACCTTGATGTAAAGTTCCCCCCCGTTATACTGACATTGTATGAATAAGACACAAGAGACTGTCAAAGAATGATGCATCTGTTCTTTCAAGTTGTGTGTTACAGCTTCATAACTCACTCATGACTTTCTATGTCTCAGATACAGAAGCTAATAATTGAGGGATAAAAAACATCAGAAGCAATTAAACCAAATGGTAAAGTAAATC
The DNA here is from genome assembly GCF_025201925.1 of Gopherus flavomarginatus. Classification (NCBI taxonomy): domain Eukaryota; kingdom Metazoa; phylum Chordata; order Testudines; family Testudinidae; genus Gopherus; species Gopherus flavomarginatus. The sequence goes on along the minus strand of NC_066623.1, from coordinate 108,192,699 downwards.
TTAATACTAACATTACTGTTTCATGAATAAGCTCTACAAAGTAGCTTTGATCTCCTACAAAAGTACTTTAAAAATTGTAATTCAGGTGAGTTACTACTCTCTTCTGTGGCTAATTTTCACCTGCAGTCATAGCAAAGTACCTGAATTAAAGGCCATCACTTGCTTAGGTGTTACATACCTACAAAATACAACACTTTCATACTGCACAACTCCCTGGCTCCAAGGGCTTTTACTGTATGTAGCCATTCTCACTGATTGTTATCCCACTGCTGCTGTGGTACTTTCACACATTTATCTTTATGGGCCTACTGTAAATGAGTCAGAAGAACATGAAACAGCATAAGAAAAGGAAAGACCACTTGGCCCAACAGGCTCGCTCCAGATATATCAACTCACTTTCTGAGTAGTTATCTTGACATACACACTAACAAAACAGACTGAACAAAATGAAGTCTCATTTTGAACCGATGTCCCAGTTGCTGTAGAACTGAATAGATGGAAGATGAAACAACAGAAAATGCGTCAAGTTTGAGGCAGGTTGCTTCATACAGTGGGGTTCCTGTCACTGTTGGCTTTTGGCTAAAAGGGACTGTCCTTAGTAGAAACTTTAAAGGAGAGTTAAGGAAATCCATAATGTAATACAATGGGCTAAATTCAGCTCTCATTTGATGAGCGTAATTCCAGAGGAACTACACTTATTTAAGTGGGACTGTTTTGGATTTACACTCTTGTTAATCAGAGCAGAATATGACTGAACATGTTACTTTACAGCATCATTAAAACATTGTACTGTATCATAAAAACAATTCTCAGCTGACTGCAGTGCATACACATAAATACCAGCAACTCATTCTATAGAGTATGATATATTTTTCTTTCAATATCTGCATATAAAGTATGATGGCATGTTGGAAAAGAAAGGATAGAAATGCAAAATCCAGGAGGGAAAGGATTCACCATGAAGAAAATGGGATGCTCAGGTAATAGCATTTTATTAATTTACTGCAGAGGGTTAGAAACTATAGATGGGGAGATTTGGAGATGAGAAGTGACTCTCTAACTGACTCTAACTAAGGAGTCAGTTAGAGTCAAACAGATGCTATTTCAGAGGATCTGGAGAGCGAGAATGATGGGACAGATACAAGTCTGATATAAAAGGAGCATCCGGATCCAGTTGGACAGAAAGAGTTAAGACTGGAGATGAAGGAGAGCAGTTCTACAGAGGATCATGGAAACTAAGAGAAACTATGCACTCTAGAATGGACAGATAATTAGTTTCCAGTGGCATGAAACACAGTAGTATTCTAGTGCTTTGCAATGGTAACTGGTTTCATACACACTGCATATTAGATTCAACAGCATGAAAAGATTCCTTGACATTTATGTTAACTCATTGTATATTAAAATAAGATAAATCATTTTTATCGAATTCTTGTTTTTTCTTGAATGTCTCAACTGTGATAATATATTTCAATTATTTTATGAACCCACAAACCATAGCCTAGGGCAGGGGTAGGCAACCTATGGCACGGGTGCCAAAGGCAGCAAGCGAGCTGATTTTCAGTGGCACTCACATTGCCCTGGTCCTGGCCACTGGTCCAGGGGACTCTGCATTTTAATTTAATTTTAAATGAAACTTCTTTAATGTTTTAAAAACCTTATTTACTTTACATACAACAATAGTTCAGTTATATATCATAGACTTATAGAAAGAGACCTTCTAAAAACGTTCAAATGTATGACTAGCATGCAAAATCTTAAATTAGAGTGAATAAATGAAGACCCAGCACACCACTTCTGAAAGGTTGCCAACCCCTGGCCTAGGGGAACATGACAAAAGCAAGAAATATTAATTTAAACTACCATATTGCACCATTCCAATCCATTATTCGAAAAACTTTCAATGTGATGAGTCATAGACAAGTGCCTAACCATAGACAAGTGCCTAACCAAAAAGATGCATCGTGCACTGTGGTCTGACTTTGGCAGAACCCCAGAAGGTATGAGCTCCATAATAGTAAGGAATGCTCCACTGAAAGTTCCTTCCCTCCTCAGGAGTGCACATCCTGCTAACAGAAGCACCTCCTCCTCCTCATCACTACCATAAGTATACATGAAGAGACAGGTGACCTCTAATGTAGCTATATCCCAAAACACAGAGACCCAGATTTTTATCCTGGCTGCCTACAATTGGGCATTTAAAGCCATGACCTTTTTCCCCTGAAGTAGCTAATACTCAACAGCAACCATTAATTTTAATGGAAGCTGTGGGTGCTCAACAGCTCCAAATATTGGGCCATTTGCTTCAGTGTCTAAATATGGATTTAAAAGCCTAATTTTAGGTACACAAAGTTGAAAATTATGGGCAATGGCTATAAAAATGGTAACCAATCTTTTGAATTTCACAAAGGGGGTGATGTGTTCCTGTGAACCCACTCTGTCATGCAAGGGCCACCGCAGTATGCAGGAGCTGAAGGTTCAGAGTTATCTTCCAATGGTAGACTCAGTCCAATTAGGGTGTGAAAAGCTTATCATCAGTGATCACTTGGTTCAGTCTTTCTCTCAACTTATTCCAGGGAGCAACAATCCTGACATTTTAGAAGTTACCAGCATCTATTTAATTACTTGGAAAATGGTTATTCTCAGCATAATGACCACTCTAACTGAAATTCCCAAGGTAACTGGATTTTTTCTATATTCCAAAAGAATTAGGGGATCAAGGATTGACATGCTGTTGGAAATGAAGGATACATAGATATAGCACAAGTCAAAAGGATATCATCAGGCTTACAAAAAGTGCATACAGTTCTAATGTTTCCTAATAATTAATCAGTCAGAAAAAATATCACAGCAATTATTATACATGCATGATTGATGCAGGCTTTTCCAGATTTTTAAATTAAATGACAGTTTCATGGCAATTCCAGAATGTGGCTAGTCTCTTTTCCATCAAATTAATCTCCAAAATAAATAATGGACTGAGGGTAAAAAACACAACCAAATCAGTTCCTTAAATAGATAATGCAAGACACAGGAATTATTCAGGCTTTTAATGAGACTTAAACCAGAAAAGGAACAACAACAATCCAAAGGCAAAACCTCAGCAATTAGGAAACTTTTTATCTTGCATTCATTTAATTTAGAAATATTTGCATCCCTAGAGTCTACGGGCAAAATATTCTTTGCATAGCAGGGGTTCAAAGATTGCCTAACAATCAATATTTGGGAAGAACTACATGAGAAATTTCCCATGTGATTTAACACTAACTCTGAATCCCCAAGGTCTATAGTTACTGACATTGCTGCAAATGTAGTGCAAGCAATGAAAAATGGAGGCTGTGTGAATTTTGCTTTCCCCACTGCCTTTACCAAAATCATAACTCACTCTTGCATATACTATAATTTAACCTGTGGAGATCCCAGAGGGCAATGTATAAATATTGTGTAAAAATTTAACCCAATCACTGAAGACCTCTCATATGTTTTGCAGATCATCAAAAGTCTTCTGGAAGGCCACTTAAATCAGGAGAGCTCTGCTAAATAGGGATTTACTTGCTTTATAAACTAAAGTTTTCATACCAGGCAAATCACCATGATATCTTGGAACTATATCTGAACCAGTAGCTAATAAAAGAAAGCCGAAAAAGTCAAATTTATGCATCTTTCTGGCAAACCTTAATCTTTACTCTTAAGGTAACATAAGACACTTTATAAAAATACACTACCACTGGTTATATGAAATTGAAATGGGCAGGTGGTAAAATTACCCATTGTAGGAAACTATTCATAGATACAAAAGACATCTTCTTTCTCACACAAAAGCCTTCAGCTAAAAATCTGGCACACATTCAGATCAGATATCCACTACTCAAAATCGTTAGCAGGTATTAGCTGCCACATTACATTAGCCCCTCATCATACTATCTTGCATCATGCCAGCATATAATGTGATTTAATGCAACATGGCATGACATATATGATGTGACATGATGTGACGTGACAGCTACCAGTTAAAGGGAAACACACCTGTTTTCAGATCAGATGCCCATTATCAATTAAACTGCTCTGGTGATTGTCAGCCATTATATGTCAAAACCAAACAAAACTAACCTGCATGTGTTCTCTATGCTATTGAACTGATGAGCATGGGAATCTGCCTGCTACCCAAATTATCCGTGGGTAATTTGACAGATCTGTAATACAAGGTCTGTGTATCACTTCCATGTCATATTTGCTCAGTACTACTGAAATCATGCTTTTTCCATTTTTCTTCTTCATCCATCATAATTAAAATCACCTAAAATGTTGATTACCAAGCTGCACCTTCATTTTTGTTATTATCAGCTGCGGTGCCTGGCGTATGAAAGGAAAGAGACACAGAATACGTTTCTTTAGCTGCAGTGAACATAAAGTGCAGAGAGCATCACAAATATGCTATTGCCATTAAACTGACCAGATACTAACTTTTCCTATTAGTTCCACACTGTAAGAGTAAGCATATAACAGGACTATTTTTTGTACTCATTTCTGCACACTATTCGCCTCCCCCTGCGCCCACTGAAAAAGACATTAAATGCTTGAATCTTAAAATTAAAAACGATTTGCATAGGTGTAAGGAGATTGTCATAAATCTACTGTAGGCAACAGGCTGTGTAATATATGCACAGTTCCAAAGCAAAGAGCCTGTGGACAAGCATAAGCGCATATGTGTGGAAGTGAAATTCAAACACACTGTAGTACAGATATTTTACCCTGGATAAGGAATGTAAATGATCCCTTATGCAAAATAGTGTGTAGGACACAATTCTCCATGACTCTGCACGTTGGTCACTTACCAATGGGCAAAACAAGTGTAATATACTATCAAATCAGGATGATCACACGACTACACAACGTGTAAGGCAAAAGAGAAAAAGGTCCATTGTGTTTTGGAGCCTTTGTGCAGAGGTGCTACTCTACAAATCACAGTTATAGGGCCTCCTGCAAGTGATGTACCTGCAGTTGCTGCTCAGTTGACTGTTTCTGATGATCCCACTGCTTAACCAAAAAAAAAAAAAAAAAAAAGACTAAACCCTGCTGCCTCCAGATTTTCTGATGCAAAATCTGAACTTCAAGGCTGATGGCATCTTGAAGGTCACACACACTGAAGCTTCACATGCCAAAAAGGAAGGAAGCCTAATTTTAACCCACAGGAAACATAAGATACCACATTGCACCTGTGCTCTGCAATACTACAAGGGTGTTTGAAAAAAAAAAAAAAGAAGAAGAATTTCCAGCTAAATCCACAATGAGACTTAGGTGTTCAATGCTGAAGCAAGGCCAAGCCTAACTTTTTGGTGCCTAGCCATAGAGCGGAATTCACAAATACTGGGTTAGGTGCTTAGACGCCCTATACAATGCATGGGGAGAGACAGGTATCTGAGAATGTGATTCACGAAAGCCAGCACTTTAGGTGGGGAATCATTTCATCTAGCCAATAGTAGATGTCAAAGAGAGGTGTGGGTCCTCAGTTCTACTCCTCTTTGGGAGTTAGGTGTCTAAGTGTGGGCCAGAGGGAGGAATTGGAATCCACAGCTGGGAACCTTTCCCTGAGTCATGTGCTGGTTGAGAGGTAGGGAAGAAAAAGAGGAGGCCAACGCCTGAATAATCTTTAGCCCACGCTGCCCTGGGTACATACATATTTTTATCTCAAGCTAGCATGGGTGGTTGGGGTGTACTGGCAGAGCTTTGGGATGCAGGAAGCATGGAATACAAGGAATTGGGGTGTGCTTGCAGAGCTGGGGGTGCTGGGAGGTTGCAGTGCACTGGCAGAGCTGGGGGCTTCCATGCCTCCCTCAACTGAGCACCCAACCTCTTTCATCTCCCCAACTATCCACCTCGTCCCCATAACCTCCCACCACTCCCCCTATTTTTCCACTCCTCTGCAGTCCTCCCAAGGAGCATTCATATCTCTGTTATTCCCCCCAAACACTGATTATATTCCCCCCAAAATGAAATTGCCATCCATGACTCACAAACTGTAGCAACCTCCAGAAACTCCTTTACCCTCAGGCTACGGGGGGTAGGGTGGTTGTGATTAATTTATCCTTGGACATGATAATTGAAGGGTGAGTTCACAGCTATCAACAGGTCTGTGATTCATCCTGTACTTCTCAGTTTAACAGTACAAGGCAGCAGAAGGAAACTATGTTTTTGGGAGCACTAATAACTGGAGAACCCCTCAGACAATGGATACAGTTTTGGAACATTACTCCACGCCCCCCTCATTAGGCAACCAAACTGCAAGCAATCTGAATAGCCATTTGGGTTTAGAGCATCTACAGGAGTTGAGTTTAAAGCATATAAAACAGCAAGAACGGATACTCCCCAGCCGTTTGTCTGTGTTGCTGCATGTCCAGTGTAAAATATGTACATTTTCTTAAACATTGTTCTCAATTTGGGTCCCCCATAGATTTAGTGGGTGCTGTGAACTACCTTGGGTAAAACTTGACAGATTGGGACCATTTTGACCCACAACTCATCAATATTTTGATCTCTAGCTCTGCGAGGGAAAAACAACAAAAAAAACCAGCTAGGAATATATTTTTTTTAAATAGCTATTTTTTCCAGGGCTAATATCTCTGGAACCCTAAACTCAACTGACTCCAAATTTGGTCATTAACCTTGCCCTGCACCCTCCTGATGTACTGCAAATTTCAAGAGATGCAACTGAGCATGTCAATTTTAGAGGACTCGTAAAGTCAACCTTTCAACAGCTGTCATGACACAACTGTAACAGAACTCCTATGTCACTATAATTATTTATTCAAAGTGAACAGCCTCAACAGGAGAGAGATACACATTAAAATATCCCCACATCCAGTAGTTAAAGAGGCACTTGCCTGAAAGGTGGGAAACCCCTGTTCAAATCTCTTCTCATCAGGCAGAAGGAGCAACTGAACCAAGATGTCCTATATTCTAGGTGACTGCCCTGACCTTTAGGCTACAACTGTAGGAAGGAAGCCTCCTCCGCCCCAGATGGTATATGGGGAGCTAGGTGTGCTTTGAGAATGTCCACTGGATTAGGCCCTGCAGGTGAGATAGGTGGCACAATGCCTAGTTTTATCTGCTTTGAAGATCCCATTGAGGTTCAGGCATGAGATAGGTGCTGGCCATCAGGACTGAGGCTGCAGTGTGCATGTCCAAGGGCAGAAACTCAGCACTATGGGAACTTTAACAGTGGAAATGGAGGTGCCAATGGACGTTAGGTGCCTGCAGAGTTAGCAGGTATTTTGAGGATCTTGGTGGTGCTTCAATTTTGCATTTAAGTGCCTAAAGCGGAAGTTAGGCGCCAAAGTCCTCTTGGGGATCTGGGCCTTCATGATTATAGATAGCAGAAGTGGACACAATTGTCTAAAACAGTGTATTACAAACAACCAGACCCAGAACAACAGGCCAGTTCCTCTCTGTGTACTTATGAGGCAACTTCCAAATTTCACTTGGCCAATGGAATGAGAGAAAAATCATTATTGTGCTGCTGAAAACTGAAAACAGTTATGGATTTAAGATAGGTGAAATATTTGTAACATTTTTCCATAATAATTTCTGTGCTTGTGAAACTCCCATGAAATTAGATAATTTTATTAAATTAATATATGAAATTTCATGCATTTTTTTCCTCTGAATATTTGTGAGAACTCAAAACACTTACGAATTTGGAACCAGGACAAAAAGGCGGTATAGTCTCTTCCCCCATCCCCTGCAAAATACTATAATATCTAGTGGAGGGGTTATCATGTTAACAATGAGTGTCTTATAGATAAAACTGCTCCCATTCATGATCACACTGACCATCTCTCCTCCTACTCACAATCACAACACCGCTGTGGCAATTGCATCAATTATTTATATGGAAAAGGAATATTAGGATTTAAAAGATGCAACAGCTAAAATTTTAGACTATCCTACAAGTACTTGCCCAACAAAACACACTGAATATGTACATATGTACAGACATATATGCCTTTAGATGTACACTGTGCACTGCACATTATTAAGGACACAATGTGGAATACATAATAAATAATACTTTATCTATTCATTAATCAATGGGATACTTTTAAGATTAAGTTAAGCCTCCTCTAAAGCAAAAAGTGGGCATAAATCTGCATGACCCAAGAAGGACACACTTCACTTTTTCTAACCTATTAGAAGGTCTGCTTAAACTATTCTAACACAACTGTGAGTTTCCACACACTATAGTAATTATTATATATGAAAAACATCCCCAAAATACATTGTAATTGTATGGGTGAGGCAGGCAGGAGAATATCAAAATGGAACCATTATGAGGCAATGCTCCTATTTTGTGCCATTTAAAGGCACTGTTTTGATAAGATCATAGTGACAGCATTTGCACCACCAAAGAGAGTTTCCAGTCCAACCCATATTTTCAGAGGTTCATTTCAGGGACAGAAGATTATATTTTGGGTTTAAATTTGTCATTCAAAGTCTCAGCCAAATTATTAAAAAACAATAACAAGTAGGGCATAATTCTCATTCACTAACTTCAGATGAACTTTAAATGTTCAGAACCCTTTTCCCTCCCTATGTGAAAACAAGCAGATGATCACTGCACTGCATCAACCACCTTTTGAGGGAATGTTATCCAAACTGGGCCTGATGCATCCTGCTGGCACAGGATGCATCCCTTTGTGCTCGGTGGCACAGCTATACCATGAAGGTTATTCACTCCTGGGGTAAGGCACCATCTGTCCACAGCAGGGGTTCCATCAATGGAAGCTCGCTTTAAAGCACAGCTGGGATCCATAGGAGATGAGCTAATGGACACTGCCCAGGATATACACTGCAACCCACCTTCCAAGCTTTTGGTGTGCATTATGCCACTGAGGGCCTGCAACTAGAGGATATACTTCAAATTCTCCAAATACATAAATCTACATCTTTACCATTGTTGTTTTTGTACACCAGTAAAGAAGTCCATCTCAATAGCTCTGTATCAGTAAAATTTGCGTGTGTGTGTGTGTGTGTGTGTGTGTGTGTGTGTGTGTGTGTGTGTGTGTGTGAGAGAGAGAGAGAGAGAGAATGAATGTGTTAACTGGGAAACATAATATTTTGTTGAAAGCCACAAATAAATGTTTCCCAGCCTACCAGAGCATAGTAGAAGCACTCCAGAAGTCAAAGGGTTTTATAACTTATGTTGCCAGAAAGTCTTCATCTTCAAGGGCCTGTATCTGCTCTTCCTAAAATTAGTGCAAAAATCTAACTGGCTTGAATGGGAACAAGATATAGTCTGAGGCCTTATTCCAGGGACTTTCTGAAGGAAGTAGTAGAGAGCATTACCCTCATTTTTGTTTTGATAGAAAGAAAAATTATTCCTGTATTTTTGATTTAAAAAATATTTTGCAGTTTGTGATGGGGCTAGGAAAAAAACACTAAATGGGAAGTTTATTCCATTGATGTATATTCCTCAGAAACATCTGGAACATCTAACTCCCAGAGGATACTAGTGTTGCTTGGCCACTGTTCTGATCCCAGATCTCAATTTCCATGTTAAAAAGATGTACAGCATTATCTTTACTCTTAACATTACACTCACCTGTTAATATTTGTAAAGCAGTTTGAAGAGGTTATGTGTTACTTAAATCATTATGATGTCCCCCATCCTGCAAGTAGATGTGCTACTGAGGATTTATGCACCCATTCAAAGAACCGCTGAAGTCAATTTGCAGAATGGGGACCTATTAATGTACAGCTAACACTTGAGGATTTCCAGAGTCACGGCCAAATTTGGGGCTGAATGCCCTCAATTCCAAATGACTTTAGTGGTAATTGTGTGTGTTCAGAATTATAGGCCCAGATCCTCAAAGCCACTTAGACACTTAATGCCCACTGAAATTGAGGATCCCAGTAAGGATCTGGGCCTCAGTGTCCATAGAGGTCAATGGGAATTTTGGTGCCACAAACTATGCAGGAGTAGATCCTAATTATTTTGTATTATTTTTAATAAAGTGCCATTCATGTGCATAGCAGTTTGCAGACAAGTAGAAAGACAGGGCTCCTGCCCTAAGGAGCTTACAGTTCAAGGTCCCAATCCTTGTTCCGTGTGGCTGGCCCTCTGGACTGCAAGCATGTGCAAAAGTTTTCCATGCTGAAGAATTTACAGGACCCAAAGGCCAGGTCCAGGTTGGAGCACTGATTCAAAATAAGTTGTATGTGCTCACCATGGCAACGAAAGGAGAAAGTGAAAAAAAGGAAACAGGGGAAGGGAAAACTGCTTTTGGGACAAAACTAATGCAATTTATTTTGTTCCTGTGTCATGTTTTTCACTGTTGTTTTATTTCCATACGTTCACATAAAAGAGGGGAGCAGGCAACACCATCGGTGAGACTGACGATGGAAAGTTAGCCAACTGAAATGAGATTTGAGGTTGACTTGAAGGAAGATATAGAGGACATGTGGGTTGCACAGGAAGAGGAAAGCAAGGCCAAGTTTAAGAGACAATATGTAAAAAGGTGCAGAGTCTACATTCATCAATCTAACATTGCGAATCTTCATCTGAGAAATAAGGGAAATAATTGACAGTTGTTTGTTGTATTCCTCTCCTAAAGCCTTTCTTGCCATCAAGTCCATAACTGGTACAAAGGAGAATACTGTATATCTTTATAAGAATAGCTACTGCACAGAATACATTATCCACTCAAGCAAAGTATTTCCATATGGCTAGAAAAACCCATTTTGGTAAAAGGACCAATTACAATCCAGACACATGCAAATATTACTGGGCTTCTCTGTAAGGCACATTATTTACATTGGAGATTTACTATTGTTTTCTGTTTTGTTGACATGAAATAATCTTTCATTTCCTTCTCTGTCCAAAGTAGTCCAGGCATCTTTTGCTCAATAAATAATTCAAAGATATATAAATATTTTAAGAACAATAAGCAGTATATTTTGGACCAGTAGAAGAGGAGTGAAATTAGTAATTTCTAGTGGAGATTTTGATCACAATAGCATAATTATTTTTCAGTTTTCATTATCCTACAGTGAACCAAATCTCTCTTTACTTTCAAACACTGTTTAGTTTCAGCTGCAAGAGTAATTTTTATGAAAAAGCAAAAGCATTCAACTATGAATTTTCAATGCTTTCAAAATTCACATACTAAATTCACATACAGGAAATTTTTAATCATCTTGTAACAATTTTTTTGTCCTGCATACATCTTTTTAAAAATACAGTATAATCATCTTTTTCATAAATATTGTGCTTATGAGTTAGCAGAGGTAACCTTGTTGAACACCTGAATATAATGAACTAATAAGTAATATTCTGTCAATACATTCGTTTTTACATTGTGGGTTGAAGAGAAATGGAAGGAAAATACTTTTTTTTTAATTCAAAGTTGTTTCACTACATCTAGACTGAACTACAGTCAAAACTACCAGAAATTGTAAAAGCTGAAGTAAGAATACACTATTAGCAAATGGATGATAATCTGTATTATACATCTTATAATTAATAAAACGTTAGTAACTAAATTGTAAAGAAAACAGAATTGTTGACAACATACAATATTCTCCTATTTAAGTATTAAAAGAGAATTACAGATATAATATTAAGGGGCAGTAGAGTATCAGTTAATATGCATATTTTTATTTAAAATGTTAGGGTAAAGAATTGTTTTTTATCTTACTGGGACCAATTTTCCTCAAAATTTTAGCTAATCTAATACAGTCGGTAAACCATTTTGTTCCTCTCCCTTCTGTCACAAACTGAGCAACAGTGATGAGTCAAGTATCAGAGGGGTAGCCATGTTAGTCTGGATCTGTAAAAGCAGCAAAGAGTCCTGTGGCACCTTATAGACTATTGGAGCATGAGCTTCCGTGGGTGAATACCCACTTCGTTGAATGCATGTCATTCCCTATCATCATATTTACAGGAAATGTGGGGGAGGGGCTACGTTCCTGACATAGTTTTCTAGGATCAGAATAGTAGCCTTTCAAAGCTGGAATACCTTAAAAGGTATGAAGAGGATTTCCTACACAATGGTATTTCCTGTAGCATTTTGCTGTGAATTGGGGGTCTGTTCTGTTTTTCAAGACACGTGTGAAAATATCTAATAAGAACTTTTCACACGTATCCTCTCCATGAGGGAGAACTCCTACCGCTCCTAGTGGTTGACATTGTACATTTACAGTCCTCCGGAAAAAGTGTACTTGTACATTTTGTTTCCCCAACCTAACTGTGCAATGGTCAGTATTGCCCTGTAGTTAGAGTCACACAATTTTTATGGTTTCCGATCCACAATGCAAGTCTCCAGAATGGCCACTAAGACGGTTGGAAGGGCTGCCAGGAGTCTTACATTAAATTGCTATACACACTGATTCTCCCTTCCTGCAAAAAGAGTGTAGTACCCGATCTGCATCTTTCACATTTGTGATGGTGGATCTCTAAAGAGGACTTGGTTGATGGGTATGTCATAGGAACCTGAACGGAACAGCCATCTGAGAAAGGTCAATGTAGAGCCCATATGCAGTAGTGATTTAAGACACAGTTGATCTGTAGCTGATTTCAAAACATGCAGTACAAAAGGCATAGGAGGAGGATATCAAGTAATATATTGTTTTGGCACATGACACTGTAACTCTTATATGTGAGTCAACCTATATATACATCCAAAAGGAAAATTCCAGGTGCAGTCCTTCAACAAGGCTTTGGCCCTCCAGTTGTCTATAGTGGTAAGGATTTGAATAGGCCAATATGGGTAGTAATGACTTTGAAATTTACAACCAGTTTTTCTTACAACTCCATGACATTTTTAGTGTATACATTGGATTGTGGGTATTTTCTGTTGCAAAATACAGAGTGCGATCATCAGCTGTTTAAGAGTTCTCTTTAACCATCTTTATCTTGTATGCAAACGAGTTATTTAGGCTAGAAGATTTTTTTTAGTTACTTGTATGTTACAGAACAGGAAACATGCCCCCCATTCTGTGAACAAAAATTGGTGAGATCACCACCCTCCCAGTACTAGTTATGTATTACAATAAATATGGAATCCTTTAGAAATGGGATTTGGAGTCAAAGGGTAGTTTTTGTCCAGTGATAAAGGGACTAGAGGGTGAGGAGGGAATATACTTTGTATGAAACATACTTTGAGGAAATGCACTCTCTCAAAGTCTCTGGTTTTATAAAAAGGGAACACACTTTCGGTAACATATTTTTAGCATTCTGCTGATATCTTGTTTCCTTGATTCCTTTCTCATATTCTGCCTCTCCGCCTCTGCTTGTCACTTGCCCACAGCCTGCAGAAACTGAGAGTTATGCAATGGAAATGCCACAGACTCTAAATGCCTGTGGCACTTCAACAGCCAGCCCTGTAATCTTGATAAGGATCAAGGGTGGAATGGACATAAAATTGCTTAAGGACTGCAGAAGAAGATGGAAGCATTCCCATGGAAAGGACAGGAAAAATAACTCCATTGGTCATCAAACTTTCAAACCCATCTGAGATAAATCTGATACATTTGCTTACTTCACAACATAAGCTAGTTGCAGTAATGCCAATACCTTTTACAATCTATTTCTGCAATCGTGCAGACAGGAGATTGTAAGCCAGTGTGCAGACTCACCAGTTGGGGGAAGGTAAAATAAAGTCCCAAATACATGTCTCCTCACAGGCCTTGTTTTATTTTCAAAAAAACACAAATTCAAGCCCAGAACAAATCAACTCAAACTACTGGGTAATATCCACACATGGTCTTTCCAATTACAGGCAACTGGGAAAAAAAAATCCTTTCCCTCTCACAGCCTCCTTTACATTCCCTTTGCCTTTATAGCTCCACCCAGGTCAATCTAGGCAGGAACCTGGTAACCTTTTGCTCCCTGCACTGTTTTACATCTTATCAGAGAAATCTTTGCTGAATTCCCAGATCATCATGAATCTCCTTCTTCTTAAGATTTATACATCTTTTGCCTTGGCATTTTGTGATGGAAACCACATTTTAAGTGAGCTGTATCACAACCAGACTGGCCACCAAGTTTAAAGGTACACCTATTACAGGAGAAGATTTGGAAAGGTTACCAAGGGCTACCAAGGGATAGAAATTATCAGTATAGCTATAGGTTTTGTTTAGCTTACTTTATGAAGAAAAAAATAACATAACAAGACACCCTAATTGACTGCATCTCATGGACTTAAAAGTGACAGAGCAATTTAGCCTTTAAAGAACTACATAAAATATTTTATCACATCTCTGCCTCAGTAACTTTAATAAACTACACAGCCTTCAGGGACCAAGCTCCTTATAAATTAACTGCCTTCAACTTGCTGCACAAGGGTCTTTATCTCTTGTCAGCTTAATTATGTGTTTAATTTTATTTTTAACGTTTTTTAAAAATGACCCACACCAAGAGAAGCCTTGATTGTTTAATTAAACAAATGAATATGGTTATATCTAGCATGATCAAAGCACTAATTTGTCATACTAATGTTCTATACAGAGCTGATAGTTCCATTGTAGTGCTAATACACCAGTCTAGTCTAAAGTTTATCTGCCCACCTTTCCAGCAATAATTTAGTGTTTTAACTTTGTTCCACAGCCCTCTTAGAACTAATTGGCTGCAGATTCTCCCCAGTGCCTGAAGAGCTGCTATACTCTAAGAAGTTATTAAGCAATTACAAATGTATTATTGCATATGTATACACCCGTGCATGTTCTAAGCATATGCTATACAACCCAAAAAGGGAAGTCAGGCTAAGATGAATGTTTCTTCTTTACAGAATGTGATTGTAGAAGACTTTTCCTTTAGGCAACAAAAGCTCCAGTAGAAATCTGGTCAGGAGTCTAACTAATTATAGGTGAACTTCAGAAGGAGTGGAAGTTCAGTTTGGTTCGGTAAGTGTAAAAAATGCTGGACATTTACCCAACCTCATTCAAACTACAGAATAAGGTATTTAAGACTCCCTTCTCCTCCATTTCACCTTCTTGAATATTCTAACAGGTCATCAAGTCCCTCTTGTGTCCTCAGGCATACATCTTCACGTCCTACATACAGACTGCCATGACTGATCCCTTTCTGCTGGTCTGCCACCCTCTGATGTAGATACCTTTCCTCTCTTTCCCCACGGCCTTTGCCATGATTTTTGAAGATCTTATTGCTGAGACCAACAGCATCTCTCTAGGACCACAGCTGCCACTAAAATCAAATTTTGTGCACTCTGAAGCTAAGTACCTCTGAGAGCATTGTACTACCCACAATTGCAAACAAAATTAGCAGACGCCAGAAAGTGGTTGCCATACTTGCCAAACCATGCTACAGGACATCCAAAAAGTAAGGACTGTTGGGAAGGGGCTGGTGCAAGTGCTTACATTTGGAATCAGAGAAAGGAAAGAAAAGAAGCAGGTTTTCACTAAATCTAATCTAACCTTTGTGATCAGCTAGGCAAATGGTCTAATCTTTGGTCTAGGATTGTTTTTATTCTGAACCAGTTTAACTGTTCCACCGGGATTCTTTGGCTCTCCGGTAGTCATATTAGCTCATTTCCATTACTTATTTTTTTAAGGGGAAAAATTGTTTCTTGGCTCATATTAAACTAGATTGTCTTCAGCTATCCTGTTTAAAACCTGGTTCACAATCTTTAAAGAACCAAATGTAGCTGGTTTCAAAACAGCAAGGGCAGGCACAAAGAAGTTACATGAGGATGATATCAAGTCACATTGCTTTGGCATGTAGATCATAGAAAACACACAAATTGAGAAAAAATTGTGTAATGGGGATTTCAACAGAGGAGTACACACTGGTTCACATGCAGCAAAAACGCACACGAAGGGCCGGCTCTAGGCACCAGTGTTCCAAGCATGTGCTTGGGGCGGCTTTTTTCAAGGGGCGGCATTTCAGCCCTTTGAGGGCGGCTCTTTTCAAGGGGTGGCACTTTGGCTTTTTTTTTTTTTTTTGCTTCGGGCGGCAAAAAACCTGGAGCCGGCCCTGCACATATGGAATACGGATCTGAAACCTAATTCTTCAGAGATCTGTAGAAGCCAAAGGTGTGTAATTTGGAATGCGCATTGTAAGAAATATGTTGATTAGCAGATAGGAAGAATGGCTGGTGACACGCTTGGAATTACTGAATGCTGGTCTCTGTACAGTAACAGTGTATGCTCAGTAAGCTCAGAGAGTGGTGGATGCAAGTGAGAAAAGTCCACATCAAAAGTCAAAGCTGAGGCGAAAGAACTACTGTATGTGTGGAAAGACTGTGGTGCAAGAAAAATAACTTTCAGGTAAGCTGTAAGAGGTAAAAACTGGAAAGTACAATTGCAAGGTCTTGTAGAATTTATGGCTCATTTAGTTAATATGTCTGTCTGTCTGACTGATAGTTTCACTGTGGTAGTAATACAATAGTCTAAAGTACAGTTCAATTGCTCATCTTTCTAGAAATAATGTAAAATTTTCACTGTTTTAAAGCACTCTGAGACCAACAATAAATGGCTGCCTGTTCTCCCCAAGCACATTGCAGAGGTCAGACTTTCTAATAAGTTATTAGCCAATGACTAATCTGCTATATGCATCCATGAATATCATAAGAATACAGTTAGCACACTGTATTTAAAAAGACACTCATTCTTAATGGAAAAGTTTGAAGAACATTCTAGTTATAGACAATTCTCTTCATACAGCCTAGATTTTAGTATTTCCCTTTCCATGTGCTTTATATCTACGTACTTTTGCACGGAAGTAAGGTCTTTGTTTTTAGGGGTTTCATCTGTTGATGATGCTTAATCTTCATTCAATACCATAATGTTTTACTTGTTATATCACGTAGAAATTAATTATATTGGCAAAAAAGCATGATGGCATTAGGAAGAGAACAAGTAACAAGAGCATGTCAACCCTTAAAGACAATATCTTGTTTTTATGTATGACATACAAATAGATGATCTCCTGAGGTCCCTTCCAACCCTGATATTCTATGATTCTATGAAAGCCAGAACCACCGCTGGCATCAATAGATTAAAAAGGAGTTACACCAATTTACCCTAATTGAGGAGCTAGCTGGATTATAGGCACTAAAGCCCTGCTGCTTATAACTTTGTCAAGTTTTAACTGGGCTGAAATTTTGCATGCCAAGTGTGTGCTTCAGGCCGAATTTTTTTTGGAAAACCTCAGCCAAAACGATTCAGTTGATTCAGAGAATGAGACTAGGGAAAAATAGGTTTTTACTCATGTTAAATTCTGGTGACCTTTTCTCTGGGAAGCTCTAGTGCCCCGTATTTTGGAAAAGGGATTTGAAATTTGGCAGAGTGGGGCCTTTGTGCCTTTTGTCATCCCTGTGAAAATCTGCCCAAATTTGGCCGGGCTACAAGCCTTTGAAAAACTCACTGCTTGTGCAACATGTGCAGCAGAGACTTGCTAGAGCTTCTCAGCATAAGTCCCTGAAGATTCCATCTGCACTGAGCATATTCCAATCCAGGGCTGAGCAGAACTTTCCTTGCAGTTGCAGTTCCAGCTGCTCCAGGCTATCCTAAGTCCTGGTCTGATCACTGGAAACTGAGAAAAGGGAGACTGTCTCGCTTGTTCTTGCAACATAGAAACCAGGGCCAGCTCCAGGCACCAGCCTAGCAAGCAGGTGCTTGGGGTGGCCAACGGAGAGAGGTGGCACGTCCAGCTCTTCAGCGATGGGCCCCTCACTCCCTCTCAGAGGGAAGGACCAGCCGCCGAATTGCCGCCGAAGACTGAAGTGGTGGTGGTAGAGTTGATCGTGGCTTTTTTTTTTTTCTGCTTGGGGTGGCAAAAACCCTGGAGCCGGCCCTGATAGAAACCACCCCCACTGAGGACCAAGCAGTGTGGAGAAGGAAGTCATCTGAATTGACAGCAGAGTGGACAAGAGCCAGATAAGAATGGGTGAGGTGAGCAGACAAGGAAAAGGGGTTTAGGGAAGAGGGAAACTGGGACTGGCTGGACAAGGAGACAGATGAGGAACCAGGGGGGCAGGGAGAAGGAGGTTTGGAGGAGGGGCGATAGATCTGACAAAGAGATGGTGTTCTGTAGGAGAACTAGGACTGGCTGGGCAAAAAGATTGGACTTGCAACTGAAGTCAATGGGAGCTCTACTTGGAACATATAAAGTGCTATATAATACTACATACTCTGAAAAATAAGGTTCTTGGCATCTGAAATTGGGCACCCAAAATTAGTGGAAACTTTTTACCTTAGTCTCTCCGTGCCTCTGTTGCCCCGCTACAAAATGTGGACAATAACATCCACTTTCCTAACAGGGGGGTTGTGAAACTAGATTAACTAACACTTGTGAAGCACTCAGATACTACAGTGATGAGGCCTGTAGAAAAGCCAGTGAGGAAAGCAATAATCTTGTCCGAAGAGTAGGATTTAAATAGTGAATAGAAGAGATAAGGCCTGGGGACCCACACTGAACACTGAAAAGAAAACAAAATATTCAATAGCTCCTCACTAAGTGCGTACCATCCATTTTGTGCACTGAATGATTCAGGGGTCCCATGGAAAAAATAGTTTGTGATCATGTAATTAAAGACCATATCATAACAAATATGCACAAGGGAAGCAAATAAGGTTGCACAAGCAACCTTAATTCTGGCATTTCCTAACTTTTGAGTTTTTGACTTTGACACATAAGCAAATACATATATATGGTTATTAAATTAAATGTGTATTTCCACTTAAATATGCAAGTCCGTAGGGAACAAGTGATCTTAATGTACTACAGTTGGTAGAAATTGAAATTACCAACATACATTAACTGTTCATAAATGGGAGGTGCTAGATCCTTAATCCACCTCTTAAACAGATTATTGTATCAATTAAAGGGGATACATACCATAATAAATTTTCAGAAATTAAGAGTTCTGTATAAATAAGGTCTTCACTACAGACTTAATTTAACACAGTACCAGTCAAATACTCATTTCATGCTTTATATTCTTTCATTCTCTGGAAGCTTGGGAAACTGCACACTTTAGGTGAATCCCAACATTTTAAATAGGTCAGAGCTGACAACTATTTGTACTTTCAGTGGTAAATTATTAGAGTCACACTGGGAACTAGATTAGTCTTTATTTTAGGAAAGCTTGCTAAGGTATTTCACTTCTGTATGAAAGCTACAACATTCAATAGATTAGTGCTCTATTATGTAATGCAATCTTTGCTCTTACTGGCACAAATCCATTCTTGGTGTCATTAGCCAGGGTGAATACTGAATTATTCCACGTACTAGTAACAAGTTAAAAAAATACTCTTTTTATAGGTAGGAAACTATTTCCTTAATAATCATATTGTATTCAGAGATACCAAAGGTTTTACAAACTGATTTGACCTATCTAAATAGTATTCTTTGCTGTTGATGGCCTGCTCTGTTATGATGACCTATGCAGGCCACTGTGTTTACAAGCAAATTAACTTGGGTTTCCCACCTTTCATGTCGCTATCCATTTATCTAGGCTAGCTACCTGTACACATTTCTAAAGCACCTACAGTGTCACCATTCACGTTCATCACAGGCCATGTGCCTGACATTTATGACAGGAAGAAAACTAGTCTACTCATAGATGAGGTCTTATAGAAGGGTTTTATTATGAGGGAGAAATATGGTACTTAAAGTAAAGGAAATGTTCCTGGTGGTTTGACAGGGTCAGGTCAGATTTTGCAAAGACGTAAAATTATGCACCAGCCACCATTCTATAATATATACTCTGGTAAGGGAAACAGAAATGAAAGGCTGTTCCAGACTATAAAAATCTTCATCTGTGGTGATTCTAGGTGGTAAACTGCAAACCTGAAATTCTTTCAGCTCCCATCACTATTAAGTGGTGGTTGTCACTTTAACTGAAAAATGCAGGTTTTGTGACTTTACAAATCCATTCATGGCTATATCATCTGATTTGAAACTTACATCTACAACAGATATAGCACAAATGCTGTTACTGCTGGTGAGGCCAAGAGGCTGGAAATGACCTGAGGCTGCAGGCCTAGTTGGTATTTTATTTCATGATCATGTCAATGGTTATTTTCTTTTACTTCATCATTTTTTGTTCACTGCCAACTATTTTAATTTGCAAATGCAGTTTTACAATGCTCTGTAACCATACCCGGCAATGTTACACAGCTGAAAGTTCTTTCTGAAAGTATCTTTATATGTTTCTATGTCCACTGCATATCTGTTTCCCACCAGCTGTTTCTTTGCAGGATAATTCATTATAGGATGATTTTCAGCCATTTGTAGAACATGACTTCCTTATGTAAGTATACTTGGAACAAGTGCACTATACTGCCCACTTGGCTCCTGGCTGGCTCAGCCCAAAAATATATGATGCAAAAGCAGAGATTAATCTCCCCAACAAGATGCTGGCCAACCCCTTTTCAGAGGTTTTTACAACACCCACCACCACGAGCCCTTGTACATTTACACAGGACGGCTGGCCAAAATATGACCCATTATAAGTCAAACACAACTTTTCTGTCCCTGTGTTTGTTCCTTGTATTGGTTGTTCTCTTTTCTGTCTCTTCTCCCAAGGGAATGAGAGTAGAAAAGAACCTCATTAATGTAGAATATACTGGATATCAGGTAGTGGTCAGTAAAGTCAGATCTAGCTATAAATACTATACTTATTTATTAATTCTACCTTGAATGATCCGGATGTGCTAACTACTTATGCTAAACAATCTGTTCCACCTCGCATTTTGCTGTGGGAGTTCCTTTCTCAGTCCTCAAAAAGAGCTCTGTATGGCATGAAAGCTTGTCTCACCAACAGAAGTTGGACCAATACAAGATATCATCCCACCCACCTTGTTTCTCTAATAAGTATTGTGAGAAATTTGTCAAATACTTTGAATGTGAGCATATACTAGTAGGACATTATGCTTGTTGCAGTTGATCCAGTTATTCACGCTACATAATTTTTCTTCAAATTAATCATTTTATCTTCATTTTCACCTTATTCTGTAGATGATCAAATACTGTTTAATTAAAAAATAACTTCCTCCCCATCAAATATTGAATAAATTGTTTGTGGATAAATGTTTTCAGTCAACCAGCTATGGCAATAATGAAAAGACCAAGTTCATGTTGCTAACAGTATTACTAAACCCCACCAGAATAGGGTACATGCAGACACTGCAAGTGAGTGTAAGTAAGTGCTGTAAGTATAACAAAGTACTGTTAAAATTTGGACTTTGCTAAAACTCTTATGTGATCTCTCAGTTGTATTAGGATCTCATCTGCTCCCTCAATTGCATCTTATTAAATCAATTTCAAAGAAAGATATAAGGATCTGACTAAAGCTCAGCACCACAGCTCAGCTGGTAGCAGAACACATATCCAATGAGGTTAAAGAGTAACATCAGTCAAAGAGAACTGGAATTATTGCAGAATCTCCACATTCATGTGGTAGTTTCTGCCCCAATTCAGGATGTCAACGGATCCCCTATTTGGTGCTGTTTTTCCATATAAAACATAGGCCCATATGCCGCATGATATGCAGCCACACAAGTTAGAACTCTAATTAAGGCTGGCTGTGCCAAGATAAAATATTGGTGGAAAACTTCCCAGAAACACCTATCTGGAAGTCAGCAGCACTACTTTTTGCAGTAGCTATGGGTAGCTCTCTGAGTTTGCAGTAGCTCTCTGAGTCGGCATGGTGCAAGTGATCCAGCATAGTAGAGCCTTGCTGTGCTGCTGGAGATGGTCTTTCCAGCAAAGCCTAAACTCAGGTTCTGACCATTTTTGACCATTACAAACCCTGTAACACTTTTTCTAAGACTATAGATGATTATCTCAGTGTCCTGGCCACATTCCAATTTCAGTTATTATTTACTGCCCTTTTAACCTCCCTCCCTGAAGTTTTACATGGATACTATATTCTTCTTCACTTCCCAGAGCTGGCTCGATTTCTATACTGGACATATATATTCCATTCACGACACTATGATAGAAATGCCAAAGTGATGTTTGCTCAAGCAGACTTAACTCTGCCCTCTTATGCACATCCATCACAATTCAATCTTTAATTACATAGTCTCTTTTCCATCCCCCCTCCATGAGATCCCAACTCATTCACCTTAGATAGAGCACAGGAAGTAAGGCAGTCGTTCAATATTTATTTTTATCCTCTTTGATCAATATGCCACTCCATCTCTCATCCCCTGAGTATCATTCAGACACTTTACCCAATAAGACCAATGTGTTCTGATTAAGCTATTTGCAACTTACATTAAGATTCCAAATTCTAATCTAGATTTAAAGAAGAGCAAGAACTTCTTTATTCTTTGTGTATGATCTCTAAAGGATGCTATCAGTGCACAAAAACAATCACAAAGAATGATAATAACTAGAGCTGATGAGATTTTTTTTCCAGTTTCTACTAAAAATTTCAAAATTGTTTTCATTTTGCCAAGTTTGAAATATTCCCAACTTCATTTTTTCCAAATTTTATCATAAACATTATTGAAAGTGTTACAGACAATTTTCAGTTAATGAAAATGGGTAACCATTTTTATACCCTTTTTATTAAAAGTTTGATTAAAACTGCCACGAAAAATTGTAAAAAATGAGAAGTGAACAATCTGAAATCTTTCATTTTGGAAAAAAGGCTGGTTTTCAACTGAAACAACAACAAAAAGCCCTCTGCTAAATAATTTGGACCAGCTCTAGTAACCCATTCTTAAAACAGTGATTTTGCAGTCTGTCATTCAAAGAAACTAATGCACTGAACTGTACTAAAACCAGTTGCCCATGTCAGGGCAGCATTTGAGCTGAATTGTACATGGCAAAGGATAACTTCCTAGGATTTCTCTTGTCAAACAGTTGGAAAGAGTAGAAGGAGAACAGTATAACAGTATCCAGGTTGGGTAGTACAAATATGCACTGACATTTGGAAAAGCCACCCAACAGTGCCTTTACAATAGAGACAAGTAGTATAACCTACTTTTAAATCCTCTAATCAGTTGGAGCTGTCAAGTGGCACCATGTACTCCACTGATGTGAAACCCTCAAGAATGTCCAACAGTTGGGTGCTGTCAACAATGTCCCTGAAATCTGAAGTCCTTAAGCAAGGAAGCCTAATAGAATATGTATGAAAATCATGCAAAGTATTATTAAGTGTGTGGCAAATCACAGGATTGGAATATCTTCAAAGCTCAGCAGTATGTGCCAGTCTGCTCACTGATTAATTTTCAGAAACAATACAGAGGGAAGTCTGACTCTAGACAGGATAGGGAGTGATGTGCCTTATGGTGAGAGGCATTTTCATAAATGACTCTTCACAGACATTAGATGGTTCCCAAAGGGAATTCCTCTCTAATGATTTTTAAATGTTCAGGAATCAAGGCACCTAGAATTCATGGACAGCAAGATACTGCTCCCCTTCATATCAGACAGCCTAAGGACAAAGAAACTATGAAAGATTGGCAGTAGTAACAAAACCAAGAATTATTAGACTATAGCAGTGTTGTCTCAATCATTGAGCTTCTTCAGGTCTAGGAAAGGTACTCAGAGCGTCACAACTAAATACAAGTAGAACAGATTGTTTAGCATAAGTAGTTAACACATATGGTAAGAGAACATTCAAAGTGAAGTGGCCTGTTAACACCTTCAGAGTCACAGAACAAAAAAAAGGTGGGGCAGTGGGTTACAGATTGTTGTAATATGCCACAAATCAAGTGTCTTTATTTAGCAAAGTTATGAATTTAAGCTCCCACGCTCGTCTTTTGAAGGGGTTGTGCAGGTTTCCCTTGAGGATGAGGACTGAAAGGTCAGTTATGGAGTGATCCTTTGTGAAATGTGTTTGGCCACAGATGATATGGTGTTTTTGCCTTATTTTTCTGTGTGAATTTATTCATGAGCATAGTGACTATTACCACAAAGTCCCCATAAAATAAGGTATTTGAAATAATCCTTGACATCCTTATAAACAAACATACTAATTCCCCTCCCCCCCAATATTGGTACTTCAGGTAACACTAGTGTCACACCACTAATGTAACTATAGAACAGGTTATTTGCACTGCTATTGCTTGATACTTTATAGTATTGCACAGGTCATTGAAGGCAGTGGACACTTTGTCTACCTTGTGTGACAAAGTTCCTCCTCTACCTTGGTGGGTCCTGCGCTTATTGGCAGATTTGCTCACCTCAGTGATCTTCCCCACAGTCTGGATCAACGACTCCTGTGTCTGACCAGGAGTTGGGAGGTTTGGGGGGAACCCAGGCCCACCCTCTACTCCGGGTTTCAGCCCAGGGCCCTATGGATTTGCAGCTGTCTATAGTGCCTCATGTAACAGCTGTGTGACAGCTACACCTCCCTGGGCTACTTCCCCAAGGCCTCCTCCAAACACCTTCTTTATTCTCACCACAGGATCTACTTCCTGGTCTCTGATAATGCTTGTACTCCTTAGTCCTCCAGCAGCATACCCTCTCACTCTCAGCTCCTTGTGTCTCTTGCTCCTCACACGCACTTCCTCGCCTCTGGCCCCTCCCAATCTGACTGGAGAGAGCTCCTTTTAAAACCCAGGTGCCCTGATTAGAACACCTGCAGCCAATCAAGGCAGGCTAATCCTCCATAGGGCCCTGGGCTGGAACCCGGAGTAGAGGGTGGGCCCGGGTTCCCCCCAAACCTCCCAACTCCTGATCAGACACAGGAGGAGTTGATCCAGACTGTGGGGGAGATCACTGAGGTAAGCAAATCTGCCAATAAGTGCAGGACCCACCAAGGTAGAGGAGGAACTTTGTCACAACTGGTGTTAGGCGTGGGATCTTGGTGTGCACAGCGCAGCAGAAGAAGAAGGGTGATTTAAAAAAAAAAAAGGGTGGAGGGTTTATTTCTTTTCACCACAATGGAAGCATTGCACTACTACTTGCTCAGGTGCAGATTTGTCCTCGTGACCAACCATGCCCCTCTCCAATGGATGCAGCGGAACAAGGAGAAGAACACAAGGGTGACCAGGTGGTTCTTATCCCTCCAACCTTTCCAGTTCCGTGTGCAACATAGAGCAGGGAGCCGTCACGGCAATGCTGATGGCTTGTCATGTGTGCACTGTCTGGCTTCCCAAGCTGCCCAACCCCTTGGTGTTGAGCAGGGGGGAGGGATATGTGATAGACCCAGACCAGTGGGGTGCAGGAGTCTGGTAGAGGGCAAATATACTGGTCACTGAGTGAGTAGTTTTCTGTTCCCTGAGTGACCAGAGCAGGGTCTGCACTAGAGTAGTCAGGAACTTGCTAGAACCAATTAAGGCAGACAGGCTGATTAGCCTGCCTTGATTGGCTGCAAGTGTTCTAATCAGCCTGTCTGCTTTAATTGGTTCTAGCAAGTTCCTGACTACTCTAGTGCAGACCCTGCTCTGGTCACTCAGGGAACAGAAAACTACTCACCCAGTGACCAGTATATTTGCCCTCTACCAGACTCCTGCACTCCACTGGCCTGGGTCTGTCACACTTGTTGGAAGTCAGACATAGTACGACCTATTCCTGTTGTTGTAAATTGCCTACAAGAACGGCTGTGTGTCTATTTTGCCTACCTATTTTTAGATGTCACTGGCTTTGGCTGCTTTAAGTTACATTCACTCTGACAACGCATAGCATAGCCTCATGTCATGGGAGAGAAAGAGAGAGAACTAGGTTGTGTCAACAAGTTCAGTGTCTCAGAATGCTGTAGAAAGGAGTTTAATGCTGCATCCAGTGGAGCTTTCCACTGAGGGTATGGCTACATTTGGAATTTCAAAGCGCTGCCGGGGCAGCGCTTTGAAGTGTGAGTGTAGTCGGAGCGGCAGCGCTGGGAGAGAGCTCTCCCAGCGCTGCATGTAAACCACATCCTTTACGGGTGTAGCGTGCAGCGCTGTCCTCATGGTGTCAAACTGGTCTGTGGTGGACATTAGTTTATGTCATCAAATCTGCAAAGTGCTGCTCAGGAGACTTTCAGAATAGTAGAGTTGGCTGGGCAATCCTGTCCTAGAGGCTGAGAAGATTTAAATTGATAATGGTGCCAGTATGTTGTTTGCTGCTCAGAAAATAATTTAGTTTCCTCCCCTCCATCACAGAATCCATAGTTTCACTGGTGAATTCAGACCCAGTCCTCTGGGGTCTCACCAGAAAAAAAAAAACAATCAGGTTCTTAAACAAGAAAAGCTTTTAATTAAAGGAAGAAAAAACAGTAACAATTATCTTTGTAAATTTAAAATGGAACAGGTACAGGGTCTTTCAGCTATAGACACTGGGAACACCCTCCCAGCCTAAGTATACAAGTACAAATTAAAATCCTTTCAGCCAAATACAAATTTGAACTCCTCCCAGCCAAATACACATTTGCAAATAAAGAAAACAAACATAAGCCTAACTGGCCTTATCACCTAGTACTTACTATTTTGAATCTATAAGAACCTGTATCAGGGAGATTGGAGAGAAACCTGGTTGCACGTCTGGTCCCTCTGAGCCCCCAGAGAGAACAACAACCAAACACTAACAGCACACACAAAAATTTCCCTCCCTCAAGATTTGAAAGCATCCTGTCCCCTGATTGGTCCTCTGGTCAGGTGACAGCCAGGCTCATTGATCTTGTTAACCCTTTACAGGCAAAAGAGATATGAAGTACTTCTGTTTTATTAACTCTTACTTATCTGTTTATGACAGAGGCCCTCAAAAGAACTGTCAGAAATGGCATTACTCCAAGTAAAGACTAGGATTTCACCTATTGAAGTGTATTCTACCTGCATAATGGTCAAGTTCAAAGGATGGTATAAACAGCAATGTTTTACAAGCATAGCTTATTCCATTACTTGTTTTATACTGAAGTGAATGTTAAATGAAAAGTCTAATGGACTAGTGAAGGATGAATCTCAAGTAAGTTTTAATATTCAGAGAAATACCCCAAATAAGCCTGCTTTCTGAGACTACATGAACACTCTGGCTGGCCATCTAACAAGAACTGGCTTTCTCTGGAGCTTACTTAAAGCGCTTTGAGGTGCCTGGATCTTGGATCCTCAAAAGAGAGAAAGAATTCCACTACATCTTGCTTTTAGGAGGATGGAAATGTCTTAAGCAAAGCCTTTCCCATGATATCTTGGCACTATTTTAGAAATGTTTTACATGTCTATAGTTCTATTTTAGAATTGTCTTAAATAAACCAAACAACACTTCAAAACAAGATAATTTGTGACATATGTTCTTCGTGATTATGCCTGAGATGTAACTAAAACAATCTTAACACATTAAAAACAAAGTTTCTGATAATGCTTTTTCCCATTATGTCTCAGGTTTTATACTTTACTTGCTTAGGGAAAAAAAGAGATAATCAGCTCTTTAAAAAGTTCTTTCGGTACAAGTTGTTCCATCAAGTCACAGTATCAGACTCCTATAACCATGAAGCACTCAGGCCCAGATTTTTAAATGTATATAGGAATTGATCCACTCAGGATTGCAAGGCCTAAAGCCCAGATTGTTA
Organism: Gopherus flavomarginatus; assembly: GCF_025201925.1. Lineage (NCBI taxonomy): Eukaryota > Metazoa > Chordata > Testudines > Testudinidae > Gopherus > Gopherus flavomarginatus. The sequence goes on along the minus strand of NC_066623.1, from coordinate 108,165,238 downwards.
AAGGTATTTAGGTGTTGCTGTTCTGAACGTTGCAATATCTAACTGATTTAGGAGCCTACATCCCATTTTCAAAAAGGATGTAGGCACTTATGAGCCAAAATTCCATTGACAGTCAATGGGATTTAGGCTCCTAAATACCTAAATTCCTTTCTGGATGTGAGATTTAGGCTCCTAAGTCCAGTAGGTGTTGCAATGCTGAACACAGCAATGACTAAATAGCTTTAAAAATCTTTGCTAAGTCCCATTTTCAAAAGTGATGTAGGTACTTAGGCCCAGATCCTCAAATGTAGTTAGGCACCCAACTCCCTTCAAAATCAATAGGAGTTAAGGCCCATATCTTCAAAGATATTTAGGCACCTACGTCTCATTGTCTTTCTATGACATTTAAGCTTTCACATGCCTAAGTCTCTTTTGGAAATGGGACTTAGCCTTCTAAGTCACTTGGGCCCAGAGTCTCAAAGGTGATTAGGCACCTAACTTTTGAGGTTCAGGACCATAGGGCTTGCAATTATGACTGGAGCATTGCCTAAAACCTTTACAAATCTGGGACTCACAAACCTAAACAGGTGCAAGGCTTATGTCTGGATGTCTAGACCTACAAATGATGCTGAAGCACAAATCCTTTTCTTTCCTTTTGCATTTTGGATTTGCATTTGCAGACCATTCCCAGAGAATATTTATCAGTGGTTCACAGTCAAGCTGGAAGGGCATATCAAGTGGGGACCCACAGGGATCAGTTCTGGGTCTGGTTTTGTACAATCTCTTCATCAATGATTTAGATAAAGATACAGAAAGTACACTTATAAAATTTGCAGATGAATGCAAGATGCAAGTGCTTTGGAGAATAGGATTAACATTCAAAATGATCTGGACAAACTGGAGAAATGGTCTGAAATAAATAGGATAATATTCAATATGGACAAATGCAAAGTACTCCACTTAGGAAGGAACAATCAGTTGCACACATACAAATTGGGAAATAGCTGCCTAGAAAGGAGTACGACAGAAAAGGATCTGGGAGTCATAGTGGATCACAAACTAAATATGAGTCAACAGTGTAACGCTGTTGCAAAAAAAGCAAATGTCATTCTGAGATGTATAATCTGGAGTGTTATAAGCAAGACACAAGAAGTAATTCTTCTTCTCTACTCTACGCTGATTAGGCCACAATTAGTATTCTGTCCAGTTCTGAGCATCACATTTCAGGAAAGATGTGGACAAATGTGAGAAAGTCCAGAGAAGAGCAACAAAAATTATTAAAGGTCTAGAAAACATGACCTGTGAGGGAAGATTGAAAAAATTGGTTTTGTTCAGTCTGGAGAAGAAAAGACTGAGAGGGGACATGATAACAGTCTTCAAGTACATAAAAGGTTGCTACAAGAAGGAGGGAGAAAAATTATTCTCCTTACCCACTGAGGATAGGACAAGAAGCAATGGGCTTAAATTGCAGCAAGGCAGTTTCGGTTAATTATTAGGAAAAACATCCTAATTGGAATAAATTGGCCAGGGATGTTGTGGAATCTCTATCATTGGAGATTTTTAAGAGCAGGTTAGACAAACACCTGTCAGGGATGATCTAGATAATACTTAGTCCTGCCATGAGTGCAGGGGACTGGACTAGATGACCTCGTGAGGTCCGTTCAAATCTTATGATTCTATGATTCTCTGGCTTAATACTAGGAGAATTATCTTCTGGCCTTGTAAATTAACATCTCTATGCCAGTGTTTCCCAAACTTGGGATGCTGCTTGTGTAGGGAAAGCCCCTGGTGGGCCAGGCCAGTTTGTTTACCTGCCATGTCCGCAGGCCTAATTTATAATTTATAAGGGGGGTCGCACTCAAAGGCTTGCTATGTGAAAAGGGTCACCAGTACAAAAGTTTGAGAACCACTGGTCTAGAACCTATTTGGAGTCCTCATTGTCACACAAGTTCAAGATTTTTACACGGCCAGTGTTTTATAAAGGCCATCCGATCTTTTCATTCCATGCCAGTAGGACTCTTTAGAATTCAGATTTGTCATTAGCCTGACAGTTTTCTATTCTGCAACCATTCTTGCCTAATAACTACTCCACTTAACATATCTTCATCTGCTTCAGTACCTTCACCTCATTGTTACCAACCACTGACGAAGGCCATCACTCATTTTTCCCTGCTGTTCTTTTATAGGATATTCTTAACATTTTGCTTTTTGAAATATTGTACTAGCTGCAGTTGTCCAGTGCTCACATGTGGTCTTAATCAACAATCTCAGTAAGCTGCAATGCTTCATCCGGTTTGGTGGGGATAATATTTGAAGCTTAATGCAATGGATCTGTAGCTTTAAGAAAGCTGTCCAGGCTAACCTTAGTTTTGCTTTTCAGCATGACTTCTAATTTGATCAAACCCTGTAAGTATCTAGTGTGTAACAGATGGTGTGTGTTTGGGAAAGTTTAAAAGGGAGCATAATATACTCCCTTTGGCGGGAGACTCTGAAATGCATCTGTTCTCTCTGCAGTTAGGCTCTCCTCTCGCTCTACTGCAGGCAGGCAATGTGAAAGCTTCCACACATAACATTCACTGCATGCTGCCTGAATTGTATCATTCATGTTACTTTCAAGTCCTAGGTCTCTTTTGAGCAGAATGCTAATCAGAGAGGCAATTTTTTTAATCAGACAAACATCCACAGGATTAGATCTTCAAAAATCATTTCACTTGTGACCTCAGGTAGAATTCAAACACAGAACTCCAGAGAAAGGGCTCTAGAGCATGTTTCTTGGTTATTAATTACCTGCCTATGAAACAAAGAACTATTTTCACCTTATGTTATTAAAACATAATAAAATCTAGTACAGATTTTGTTTGCTTAGCATAACTCATACAAAAATATCTTCAAGACTTGAATGAGGTTATCACAGTATAATGGAGCTCAGAATTTGGTCCAACAGCTGCCAACACAAGTAAATAACCACCAATATATGGTGGAGGATAACATTTGATTCTAAAGTGTAGCGGGGAGAACTGGAGAGAGGTATAATGACCAAAGCAAACTTCAGTGGACTCACTAACAAATAGCACTACCAATATTTCATACCAATTACTTTAAATCTATCTAGGAAAAAATGCTAATGAATCACAACTGAGTATTTCTGACTATTCATAACTGGAGATCACTAACCAGATGTACTTCTCTGCATAGACATTGGCTCTGTGAAATAGTATAGAGATAAGGAGTAGCTGTGATAACAGGGTCATATCTGACTGACAATTTGTCCAGGGACCAGAAAAATACATGTCAGTGCATTAGAGAGTTCAGCCCATCTGCAGGAAATCCAGTAAACCAGATGCCCGGTAACAGGAATTATGCCCTTTCTACTTAAGGCCAACTCTTCTTCCCAGAAAAAAGAAATCACAAGAGAGTGGTTAGAGCAGGTGACATGAATCCAGGACTCTGCTCTATTCCTAGCTTTTCCAATGCTTGACTATTGTACCTAGAGGAATCCACAGAACATCTCTGAAGGTATGTCTACACTAGAGCTAGGAGCATGATTCCCAACATGAGCAGACAGACACACACTAAAAATAGCATTGTCACTGAGGCTACCATGTGGCACACTTTGGACTCGCTATTGGAGTATGAATACAAAGGGTCCGGGTAGGTTTGTACTCAGGCAGCTACAACCCAGGCTGCCCCCTGTGCTACCCTTAGTTAAACTGTCATTTTCAGTGTGTTAGCTTGTTTTTATTTGCCCATCCTGGGAAGCATACCTCCAGCTGCAGTACAGACTCAGACTGAGACTCATTAACCCATCCATGACTCAGCTAAATGCTGAAACATTTGGTATGAAATATGAATATGAATTAAGCCACTTCTAATATTGGTAATGATAATACTTAACTGATGGAGGGGTTCTGAGGCTTAAAGGGTAGTTCTACCCTAAAAAATGACTCTGTAAAATGCATCGTGAGGTTCCATATTCATTGTTCTATCTTTGGTCTCTGTACCATATTGTCTAGCAGTCCATAAAGTTACCTTGAAATCTGACAATCAAGCTGGATTCTTTCCACCTCCTGCATCATTACCAATAACAGAGGATCTGCAGGACAAATTAGGCCCTTTGCAACACCTGCACAATGAAATGGCAGCTTGGTTGTAGAACCCCAAAATACTATTTTTACAGAATCACTTTTTAGGGTACAAATGCACTTTAACTGCTCAAGGTGCTTGGTAAAATGCTTTGGGATCGTCATATTAAAGGCACAAAACATGATAAATGCTAGATTTATATTATACTACTCGGAGATCAATATAAGTGAACATACAATCATATCTTTTATTGGACCAACTTCTGTTTTTGAAAAAGATAAGCTCACAGAGCTCTTCCTCAGGTCCGCAAAAGGTAATCACAGTGTCACAGCTAACTACAAGGTGGAACAGATTGTTAAGCATAAGGAATTAACACATGCCAGCATGAAACCATTCAAAATGAAGTAGGCAATTAGCACCTCTGCAGTCATGCTGCAAAGGAGAGTTAGGTTATGTCTACACTGGCAATGAACGACAAAACTTTTGTCTTTCAAAAGTGTTAGCACCTCTCCCCCCCAAAAAGACAAAAGTTTTACAGCGACAAAAGCCAGCGTGAACAGCATGTTATTGGCAGGACAACACAAACACCCCTCAATGGGGCTGGAATTTTTTTGACAGCAGGAGAGCCAACAAACAGTGGCTACACTGCATGACTTTTAGCGGCACGGCTGTAGTGGCACAGCCATGTTGCTAAAAGCTGTGTAGTGTAGACATAGCCTAAGTGGGCTACAAATTGTTGTAATGAGACATACAACCAGTGTCTTTATTGAGCCCATGATTTTTGGTGTCTAGCAGAGTTATGAAAAGCTCTCAGACTCATTTTCTAAAAGTTTGGTGTAGGCTTCCTTTGAGGATATACACAAAATCAGGGAAAGAAGGAGAATACCGTATTTCTTAATTTAGTTACCACAGCTTCTGATAAATGTAATTACCCTCCCCTGCAGCTTACAAAGTAAAGGTGTAGTTATAATATGTCAGTATCTTCTAAACAAAGATTTACAGCATATTCATTCTCCTTCAGAGAAAACTGTTGCCTACTGTAGAAAAAAAATATTTCATACCAAATGTTTAAGCATTTTATATATTCAGTTTCTAAATGCATTCTACAGTAATTAAAAACTAGTGAGCCCTTCTGGAAAAGGGAATTCTGGAATAGATCCTACAAACACTTGTCTCATTAGGCACAGATACTTTTTTTTTAATTTAACTTCATTATTTTAAGGCAGATGATGTTTTTTCCCCCTTCATCTTCCCCAAAAGGGCTGTAGGATTCATAGGAATATACTAAGTAAGTCTGCCCCTTAAAAGACTATTCCAATTGTCAAATTACAGATAATGGGTATTTTGGGGTAATGGGGTAAAATGTCAAGGTATTTTTCCCCACTTTCAACTTTGGCGTCCAAAAGTGGGGACCTGCATGTACCCTTCTAAGCTTAATTTCTAGCTTAGATCTGATAGCGCTGCCACCAGCCAAAATATAGTGTTTGGCACACTTCCTGTTCCCCCAAAACCTTCCCTGGGGAACCCAAGACCCAAACCCCTTGGGTCTTAAAACAAGGAGAAATAAACCATCCCTCCTTTCCCCCTCTCAGACTCTCCTCTCCCTGGGTTACCCTGAGAGGCTACACTGATCCAAACTCCTTGGATCTTAAAACAGAGAGGAATTAACCTTCCCCCCCTCCTTTCCCCCCACCAATCCCTGGTGAGTTCAGACCTAATCCCCTTGGGTCTTAAACAAGGGAAAAAATCAACCAGGTTCTTAAAAAAGAAAGCTTTTAATTAAAGAAAGAAAAAGTAAAAATTATCTCTGTAAAATCAGGATGGAAAATGTTTACAGGGTATTCAGCTCATATAGACTAGAGGGACTTCCCCCCCCAGCCTGAGATTCAAAGTTACAGCAAACAGAGGTAAAAATCCTTCCAGCAAAATACACATTCAAAAGTTAAGAAAACAAACATAAGATTAATCTGCCTTTTCTAGCTAGTACTTACTATTTTGAACCTGAGAGATTGTTTCAGAAAGACTGGAGAAAGACCTGGGTGCACGTCTGGTCCCTCTTAGCCCCAAGAGCAAACAACGAACAAAACAAAAAGCACAAACAAAGACTTCCCTCCACCAAGATTTGAAAGTATCTTGTCCCCCCATTGGTCCTCTGGTCAGGTGTCAGCCAGGTTTACTGAGCTTCTTAACCCTTTACAGGTAAAAGAGACATTAACCCTTAACCATCTGTTTATGACAGGGTAGAAGAAGCAAAGCTTCCTCATGGAATCAAAGTACTAGGATGTTCTTCCTGTCCTACTCCTAAGACTTGTCTTCACTTCTACATTTTACTAGGTTTGGACACTGTTGTGAAGAATCAGTGTTGCTGGATTGATGCTGTCCATGACCTTGAGGTCAGTGTAGACCAGGACAAACTGTGTTCAGCATTATTATTTAACATGTTTATTACTCAGGGTTGCTCTTCACCAAGATCAGGGCACCATTGCACTCAGCACTGCGCAAAGAAAGAGTAGTAGACAGTCCTTCCCTGCCAGCTAATTATGATTAAACACAGGAATCATATGCAGGTTTATGTCAAACTGCAATCTACAATCAAGAAGACATAACTGCTAAAACTCCATGATTAATCATGGTCATCATGTCAGATAACTTGATTCTTCACAGGTGTGTTCAAATAAAGTAACAGTTTTTAGCACAGACCAGTCCCTAGACTCAGAGCAGTTATCTTCTCCTCGTTTTGGATCACAGCATGACAAAAAAATATACAGAATGCATGTGTGTCATTCAATATGGGATTACCATAAACTAGTCAGAGTGTCACTAAACTTGAGCCAGTTTCTGGCAATGTAACAATGGGAACTTCATAACTTGTCACATAAAGCAGGTTGTGTTAGCACAGAGTTCTCCTCTGGCAAATAAGCAAGGGCCCAATCATTCAGTCCACACTCAGGAAAAACTTCCACTGAATTCAATGAAAGTTTTGCCTGAGTAAGGATTTCTGGCCTGGGTCCTGTCTAAACTTATAACACAAAACAGGAGGACCATAGTATGACTATTTTAACAATGAAACATACTGTCAATTTGAACACATTTGAGTATGTGCGCAACCTTATGCCCAGTCTTGCTTCCCTGACTCACATGGATAGTCCAACTGACGTCAATGAGATTATTCACATGAGTCACGACTGCAGGATCTGGTTACTTGTTTATAAAGACAAAATTGTGATACTGCCTATGTTTGCATTTAAAGTTGAAAGTGAGCAGGAGCCGTATTCCCTGACTAAACACCATATGCAACTCTTATCCTATATAGATCTGATCTGGTATCACATTGATTAGATTCACAAAGCATCTCACCGTCATTGAAAAATAATGATGAACTTTTGCATAAAATAAGGTAAAAATAAACATCAGTGTTTCATAATAAAACCCCAAGTTTAAGTTAATGTAGTTCTTTCCTCTGTTTCACCACAACCACTTTCAGACATTTATTGTTTCCCTTCTACACAGGAATACTAATGAATCTGTGAGAGACTCAATCATCTAATCCAGGTGTTTAAAATAGAGTACATTATCTGTTGGAGAAAGGCTACTTCCCCATCACCACTAGCAGAGCAGAATGGCAGTCACATTCTATTTACAGGTCAGATTTTTATCAATAACTTTCAGTGATGTGACTGACACTCAACATTACTTGTGAATTATAACTAAAATCCTAGGTAGCCAGTTTCAAAATCTAATGCTCAAGAAATATATTTGAAGCCATAGTTTTACCAGTAATGGTGCAAATTATATCATCTATAACCATTAAGCAAGAGGTTTCTTTCAAACAACTGTAATATATAGATTAATTTTGTGTGTATTTATCTTTAGATATATAGCTGTAATAGCAAGCCATACATGAAGTTTATTAATCTTTACTACTCTTCTCTGTCCTAAGAGCTATATAGATTTTACCTATATCAATATCTGGCTCAGCTGCAAAATACGGTAACATTTTTAAAAAATCAAGCCACTTCTTAAATTGTGCAGTTTTCCTAATAAATGGACAGCTCTTCCAACTCCATTTGGGGAGTGACTCTTCTTATAAATGGTTAAGAAAGAAGAGAAGAAAGTAGAAAGATGAGTATTCCTTGCAGAGTTTATTATTATCTAATATCCCAGTTTCCACTGAGAGAAGGTGTTTAAAAATGCCAGTAATAGTGTAAATGATGGACTCATGTAGACTTTAAGAGACAAAGGGCCAGACTGAGACCTGTGTAAGCAGGTTTGAAGAATAATGGAATTCCATTCACTAGCACAAGATATGAATTTGGGCAATTAAATTTGTTATTCCTATTGTTGCCATACTACTAATTTAAATGGCTTTCCTTTTTGACACATATATAGCAGTGCATCATAGCCAACGAGGGTTGGGTTTTGTTTTTTTTTTACGATTTTCCTTATGAAGGCATGTAAGTTCTTTGTATGTCATAAGAAAAGCCCTGCATTAAAACACCCTTTTATATCCGGGTCATTAATTATTTTATATGCTGGAGGTTAGTGATTCTACACATCAATTCCACTTAACATAAAGATCCTTTTTACTATACCTGTGTGTAACAGCAAATGGATAAAGTTAATAGGGATTCGGAATTAAAATAGGAGCACCGTAAGGGACCCCAGATTTGACCATTAACCACCGGTCAGGTGGTAATGTGTCAGAATATTTAATTTGAATCAGAATCATTCAAATGAGCACTAAAAGAGCTCCAATTATGTATTCTCCCAGAACAAAAACAAAATGGTGGCACGAAAAACTATTGGCTCAAAAGGCTTCTAGAAATTTTCTTCTCCACAGGGATGCTTTTTGCTTTTTGAAATTTATTTTAATTTTAAGGAGAGTCTGAAGACTTGGGAAGAGATGAAATGGTAAGGACCACACATACGTTCTTTTCCATTCCTTTTAAATACATGTGTTAATGCCCACACACATCTAGCACATAATTGTTGGCAGTCATGCTTTTTGGCTGGCACAGCTCTTAGTGGCTGAATGTTCCTGTGCTGTTAAAATGAAAGGGTATGATTGCCTGAGAGAGAGAAGATAGGGGGTGGGAAAAGTTCATATTGACATACTGCACTTTTCCAGTTAAATATCACCATGCCCCTGCAGAATGATTTACATTGGGATTTTGTCCCCACCTCCACCAAAGGACTTGGACAGCTTGTTGGGCACTGTTTCCTAAGCAGTGAGGCTAGCAGACTGAGGATGGGGCTGGGATCCAGGAACTATCACATTCTAATCCTAGCTCTCACACGGAGCTGCTGTATAGCCTATTAACATCTCTTTGGCTTATATTTTTAAAACTGGAATTGTTGCCTCACTTTAGGTCCTAGAAGTCTCTAGTTCGGCACCCAGAAATTAAAGCATGCAAAGCTACAGGCCACTTCTAAAGATCTAGTAGGTCTTAACAACCTCTCTGTACTTCAGTTTTCCCATTAAAGTCTTATGTCTTCTAGTTATTCAAGCAATAGCTCCAGCCTGGTCAGCAATAGTGTCTATTCCAAATTACACTGTCAATATGCATCAGCCCTGATCTGGAAAGGCCACCTCAAGAAGTGATAGGGGAGTTCATTCTCTTTACCCTTTGTGACGAACTTCCTCCTCTACTTTGGTGGGTCCTGCGCTTATTGGCAGATTTGCTCACCTCAGTGATCTTCCCCACAGTCTGGATCAATGACTCCTGTGTCTGATCAGGAGTTGGGAGGTTTGGGGGGAATCTGGGCCCGCCCTCTACTCCGGGTTCCAGCCCAGGGCCCTGTGGATTGCAGCTGTCTATAGTGCCTCCTGTAACAGCTGCATGACAGCTACAACTCCCTGGGCTACTTCCCCAAGGCCTCCTCCAAACACCTTCTTTATCCTCACCACAGGACCTTCCTCCTGGTGTCTGATAACGCTTGTACTCCGTAGTCCTCCAGCAGCATATCCTCTCACTCTCAGCTCCTTGTGCCTCTTGCTCCCAGCTCCTCACACGCACTTCCTCCCCTCTGGCTCCCCCCCCCCCCGCCTGACTGGAGTGAGCTCCTTTTTAAACCCAGGTACCCTGATTAGCCTGCCTTGATTAGCTGCAGGTAATCGAATCAGGCTGTCTGCCTTAATTGGTTCTAGCAGGTTCCTGATTACTCTAGTGCAGCCCCTGCTCTGGTCACTCAGGGAACAGAAAACTACTCACCAAGTGACCAGTATATTTGCCCTCTACCAGACTCCTGTACCCCACTGGTTTGGGTCTGTCACATATCCCTTCCCCTTGCTCAACACCAAGGGGTTGGGCAGCTTGGGAAGCCAGACAGTGCACACGTGACAAGCCATTGGCATTGCCGTGACGGCTCCCTGCTCTATGTTGCACACGGAACTGGAAAGGTTGGAGGGATAAGAACCACCTGGTCACCCTTGTGTTATTCTCCTTGTTCTGCTGCATCCATTGAAGAGGGGCATTGTCGGGTCACGAGGACAAATCTGCGCGTGAGCAAGTAGTAGAGCAATGCTTCCATGGCCCATTTTACGGCGAGGCACTCTCTCTCCACCACTGCATATTTTTGTTCCCTCGGAAGGAGTTTCCTACTGAGGTAGAGAATTGGGTGTTCCTCCTCCCCGACCATCTGTGATAGAACAGCCCCCAACCCTACTTCCGATGCATCTGTCTGCAGGATAAATTCCTTGGTGAAATCAGGGGCTATCAGTACAGGGTTACTGCAGAGGACAGTCCATAGGTCTGTGAATGCTTCCTCTGCTGCGTCAGACCATCTCACCAGATCAGGTCCACGGGCTTTCACTAGGTCTGTCAGGGGGCTTGCCCTTGTGGCAAAATGGGGGATAAATTGTCGGTAATACTCCACTACACCTAGGAATGCCCAGACTTGTTTCTTGTGACGCGGTCGGGGCCAATTTTGGATGGCCTCCAACTTGTTCACTTGGGATTTTACCAGACCTTTTCCCACAATGTAGCCAAGATATTTGGCCTCTGTAAACCCTACAGTGCACTTGGCAAGGTTTGCTGTAAGGCCAGCTCGCCTAAAGGTATCAAGGACTGCCTCCACCTTCTCTAGGTGGGTTTCCCAGTCTGTGGTATGAATGACCACATCGTCCAAGTAGGCAGCAGCATAACTGTTATGCGGGCATAATAGCTTGTCCATGAGGCACTGGAAAGTAGCTGGAGCCCCATGTAGTCCAAAAGGGAGGACAGTATATTGAAAAAGATCCTCTGTTGTAGAGAACGCAGTCTTTTCCTTTGTGTCTTCTGCAAGGGGAATCTGCCAGTACCCCTTTGTCAAGTCTAGAGTAGTCAAATACTGGGCATTCCCCAGACGGTCCACTAGCTCATCTATGCGAGGTATGGGGTATGCGTCAAACTGGGATACTTCATTTACTCACCGGAAGTCGTTGCAAAACCTTGTGGTGCCATCAGGTTTGGGCACCAGCACGATTGGGCTGGACCACTGACTGTGGGATTCTTCGACAATCCCCAACTCCAGCATTTTTTTTACTTTTGCTTTTATTTCCTCCCTTTTGGCCGTTGGCACCCAATAGGGCTTCACTGTTATTCTGGCCCCAGGGTTCGTGACGATGTGGTGATATGTCTCGGTTGTTCGACCCAGTTTTGTCGGGAACACATCTTGGTTCCGGAAGATCATCTCAGACACCTCATTCTTCTGGTCTGGTGTTAAATCGGGAGATACTCTCACCTGTTTGGAAGGCTTGTTTTCCTGGGTTAGGTCTTTTTGGACAGTTATGCATGCCTCTTGTGCATGCAAGGGTTTCAGAAGGTTGATGTGATAAATCTGTTCTTATTTTCGGCGTCCTGGCTGTCACACCTTGTAGGTTACTTCTCCCACGGGTTCAACCACCTCACAGGGCCCCTGCCATTGGGCCAGAAGCTTGCTTTCTGCCGTGGGTACCAACACGATCACCCGATCCCCTGGTTGGAACTGTCGGACTTTTGCCTGACAATTGTAATAGGTTCTCTGGGCCTCCTGGGCCTTTTCCAAATGTTCCCGTACAATAGGGGTGACACGGGCTATCTGGTCTCGCATCTGTATTATATGTTCTATTATATTTCTCCCCTCACTGGGTTCCTCTTCCCAGATCTCTTTGGCGATGTCTAGTATGCCACAGGGGTGACGTCTGTATAATAACTCGAAGGGGGAAAACCCAGTTGAGGCCTGAGGTACCTCCTGGATAGCGAACATAAGGTAGGGTAGTAGGGCGTCCCAATCCTTCCCGTCCCAACTTACCACCTTCCTTATCATAGCGTTGAGGGTTCGGTTAAACCTTTCTACCAATCCATCAGTCTGCGGATGGTAGACTGAAGTTCTCAGGGTATGTATATGGAGCAGCGTACAGAGATCCTTCATTAGTTTTGACATAAATGGGGTTCCTTGGTCTGTTAATATCTCCTTTGGTAGCCCCACTCAGGCAAAGATCCCCACCATCTCTTTGGCTATTGTTTTAGAGGCTGTGTTCTGCAGGGGGATGGTTTCTGGGTAGCGAGTAGCATAGTTCAAAACAAGAAGTATATATTGGTGGCCTCGAGCTGTCTTCTCCAGGAGTCCCACTAGGTCCATGGCTATTCGCTCAAAGGGGACCTCTATGATGGGAAGGGGTACTAAAGGTGCCCTCAGGTGGGGACAGGGACTGTGCAGCTGACACTCCGGGCAGGACGCATAGTACCTCCGCACTTCTTCATGTACTCTGGGCCAGAAGAACCATTGTAGGACTCATACCAGGGTCTTCTCTACTCCCAAATGCCCCCCAAAAAGATGACTATGAGCAAGACTTAATATAGCGTTCTGGTGTTTTTGGGGTACTAGGATCTGCTGTATCTTCTGCCCCTGTACTAGTGCAACCCGGTATAAGAGATTCTTCTTCATTATGAAGTAGGGTCCTGGTCCCTGGGTTTTCCCTTCCATGGGGACCCCACCTATTTCAGTCACCTCCTTCCTAATGTTGTCGTACCTTGGGGCCCAGTCTCTGTTGCCTCTACTGGTTCAGAAGCATTAGGGTGAGGGTCAGACTTGGGTGCTTCTCCCTCCTGGGTGGCCTCCTTTTCAGCTGCTTGGGTCCACCTACCTACGAGAGCAACCTGCTGGCTTTGAGTCAGTATTCGGGTTCCCAAGGCTTTAGCTGCCCTCCTTTCCCTTTTTGACTTTCTACCTTGTCTGGGAATGGAAAATAAATCAGGGATATTTCAGAGAAAACTGGAGGTTGACAGTCTACTATGGAGGCCTCACTAACTTCAGGGTTCCCCTTTTCCTCCAATCCTTCTACTGGGAGTAAGTTTCCAAACCGTGGGAAGTCCCTCCCTATGAGCACCGGGTGTGGGAGTTTAGGGACTACACCTGCTGCTACCTCAGTAGTGTTCCCCTGAATTTCGAGTTTTACTGGGATGGTGGGGTAATAATCAACTGTCCCACGGACACATGTTATTCCGGTACGCTTAGCCCGCAGCAGCTGACTACACTTCACAAGCTTCCCCAAGACAAGTGTGATAGCACTCCCCAAATCAACCAGTGCCGTTGTCTCTACCCCATTTAGCTTTACTGGTCTGGTATACATATGTGGGGTTAGTGAGACCCCCACAAGGTGGATTAGGGAGCATAGGTCTGCCCAGTTCCCCAGGTTACACTGCATAGGCTCCTCAGCATTGGGACAATGTGCAGCTATATGCCCCCATTCCCCGCAGGCATAACATCTGTATGGAGCCCTAGGCATTCCCCAGTCTCTTGGTTTGGGCAGTCTAACATCTCAATCCTCTTCTCTCTCAGTGCTCTGACTCTTTGTGGCTTCTGGTGAGCCTTGAGCCCCTCTCTTTTTCCACCTGGGCTCTCCTGGTGGCCCCGTCACTCGAGCTCTAGGGCTTAGTGTTGCTAGTTTAACCCGGGGTGCTTCTTCCTTAACTGGTCAGGTCAGCTCCCTTGCTGTCCTTCGCCTTTCTACCAGTGCAACAACCTCATCACAGGTGGAGGGTTCATTCTGGCTTACCCAGGCACGAAGGTCTGGCGGTTGTCCCCTCATGTATCGGTCGATGATCAGAACCTCTAGTATCTCTTCTGGACTCAGGGACTCGGTTCGCAACCATTTTCATGCAAGATGGATGAGGTTGTACAATTGGGATCGCGGGGTTTTGTTTTCCTGGTACCTCCACTCATGATACCTCTGGGCCCACACTGCAATCGTTACCCCAGATCTGGCCAGGATCTCTGCTTTCAGCTGGGGGTAGTCTGCTGCAGCCTCTTCAGGCAGATCATAGTAAACCTTCTGGGCCTCCCCACACAGGAATGGGGCAGAGATGCCAGACCACTGATCTCAAGGCCAGGCCTCCTGTAGGGCTGTCCTCTCAAAGGCCAGAAGGTATGCCTCTACATCATCCTCCCGCGTCATTTTCTGCAGCCAATGGCTGGCCCATATGATCTGTGTCCTATCATGGCCGCGGTTCAGCTCTGTAAGGGTCTTTACCTGGTTTACCAGTTCTCTCAACATAGCTCGGTCTTGAAGAGCCTGGTCTATCAGCAGGCAATTAGTCTCTTGCTGCACTCGCACTGCCTCCTGTTGGGCAGCTGCCTGGACACGGGTAGCCTCCTGCTGGTCTGCTGTAGCTTGTATCAATGCCCATACTAAGTCATCCATTGTGGTAAAAAAAAAACAAAAAAAACCCTCTCTATCTTTTTTTTTAAATCACCCTCCTTCTTCTGCCGCGCTGTGCACACCAGATCCCACCCCTGACACCAGTTGTGACAAAGTTCTTCCTCTACCTTGGTGGGTCCTGCGCTTATTGGCAGATTTGCTCACCTCAGTGATCTTCCCCACAGTCTGGATCAACGACTCCTGTGTCTGATCAGGAGTTGGGAGGTTTGGGGGGAACCTGGGCCCACCCTCTACTCTGGGTTCCAGCCCAGGGCCGTGTGGATTGCAGCTGTCTATAGTGCCTCCTGTAACAGCTGCATGACAGCTACAACTCCCTGGGCTACTTCCCCATGGCCTCCTCCAAACACCTTCTTTATCCTCACCACAGGACCTTCCTCCTGGTGTCTCATAATGCTTGTACTCCGTAGTCCTCCAGCAGCACAGCCTCTCACTCTCAGCTCCTTGTGCCTCTTGCTCCCAGCTCCTCACACGCACTTCCTCCCCGCCTGACTGGAGTGAGCTCCTTTTTAAACCCAGGTGCCCTGATTAGCCTTCCTTGATTGGCTGCAGGTGTCCTAATCAGCCTGTCTGCCTTAATTGGTTCTAGCAAGTTCCTGATTACTCTAGTGCAGCTCCTGTTCTGGTCACTCAGGGAACAGAAAACTACTCACCCAGTGACCAGTATATTTACCCTCTACTAGACTCCCGTACCCCACTGGTTTGGGTATGTCACATCTTCTAATCCCAGGTTTTGCTGTTGAGACTGCCAGAAAGTGTATAATTGCAATAGTGGTTTCTTTGAGGTGGATACCATCTGTTCATTATCAAGCAGCCATCAGATAATGCCATCAGTCAATTCAGACCAGGGCCAAATTTGAGCAAGTGAAAGGCTCTGTATCTCTTCCCCATCACTTGAAATATCTATTTGTCCTTGCTCACACTTGTTCCAAATTTGTATAAAAGTTCAGAGATTAAAAAAACAGACTAAAATTGAATGCAAAAAACAAGCAATACTTATTTCACAGCCTGTACTGTAGTAGCAAGTATGCTTCATGCCTGATTCAACGGCAGAGACAAGAAGTAAAGCTGCAAAGTAGGCAATAAGCATCCTGGGTGTGCTATTATTTCAAATACAAGTGATTTCTGTGAAGTGTCAAACCCAATTTCATGTCTGACCATCACTTGCCTCTCTCGGCCCAGACTCATGCGCTTTCATTGAAGTGGAACCCTTAAGACAGGCCAACACTTGTAGTTTGTCAAAGATGTTTCTGAATTCAGAATCCCTCAGGCTAGAGACCCCTGTATTTCAGACAAATTACACATTTCACAGCCATGATCCATCACTTTATAAGCTCAGAAAAAACAGCTTTAATAACCAAAGTGACTCCAGAATTAGATATAACGGCAGACAATTTGATACCCACTGTGTTTTTTGCCTTCTTCTATAAGATGGTTCATTAGACTCATCACTGGTAGATGGCACAGAAGTAATGTCAGTTTCACTGTATTTTACTCAAATACACTCTGGGAAATCAAACTAGGACTAATGGGTTAATTTGTTCCCTATTGAATGAGTAGACTGGCTCTTTCCACAGACTGCTGATTGGTTTAATGCAGTCTTCGAGATTCAAATGTCCTTTGCAAAGTCACCAGAAAGAAGTGACTGAGGTGCAACTACTACCTAATTATGCAAAATTATTCTTATTTGAGAGATAATAAGTTATATTTTACAAACTACATAGTTTATTGAAGAAATGGCTTCTGCATGTACACTAAAATGTCTGGGTTTTTCTACCCTTGTGCAGCCTCACTGTCTTTATTTCTCTTCACTTACATACCTGAGTGAAAAGTTAGACTAAGCAGTGTATTGACGTGGAAATAGCTCTAGGGCTGGTGCATACATCACAGCATCAAACACACACAAGCACTTGGAAGCACACCTTGACTTTCAGTCCAGGAAGAAGATTCTTATGAGAAATTTGCTGAGAGCTTCCTTACTAAATATATGAAAAGAAAAGACTCCTCACAGTCAAAGCAAGTCAATGGAAAATGGCATTCTAAAATACATGGCAGATCCATCGATGGACCAACCCCACATCAACCCCAAGGCATTTCTCAACATCTAGAATTATCACGGTGCTATTGAAATCATTTTGTCTGTGCCAGGAGGCAAAGTCAAATTAGAGAACTGATGTGCATAGAAAAACGTAACACTCCCATTAGAATACCAAAGTTTGTTCACATAGGGCAGTTTTGAAACCACTTGTGAATGGGCAGTTTCTACTTCACCCTGCACAACAACATACACTCTGGTTAGTGTACAATTTCACACTTTCCTGGGGTTTGCCTTAAACTGGTTAACCTAAACAAAACAAAAATATCCTTGAACAAAATTTTCTCCCCCACTTGACTTTATTCTTAGGGTTTCTCTCAGCAGATCCCTTCAGGACTCATCTGTTCTGATGATTCAGCAGAAATGACATTGCCCCTTGATGCAATCTTACCACCTGACATGATGAGTCAGCAGAAATAACTCTGCCTCTGTATGGGGCTTCCTAGAACCTGACACCTTGTCACAACAACCCAGCTTCAGACATCAGGGTCTTCTGATGAGGCTGTTCAGAAAGAGCAATAGAAAAGGAGCACAAATGCTATTTTACTGCAGAGAACAGATGAAAATAAGAAGTTATACCAAATGAAACACTAAGAAAGGACAATTAATGATGTATTTTCAAAACAAGCTGTTAGGAATTAAGTATATCGGATAAATAGCTGGAATTCTATATCAGTGATGTGTGGTCCACAACAACTTAAGTTTAATTGTTTTTTAAAAGCGCTACTGAAATATTTTTGTTTCTACAAAGCAAAATTTCCATATTGTTTACCTATGTCTCCTAGAGTTCATTAATGAGAATACAAGGGCTACTGATATATTTATGAAATATACTAATAGTTTGTATTGCTACATATTAATTACTTGTGAAGTACAATTAACTAGCTTATATGTGACTGGAGTAAATCAGCAGAAACTTCATTCATGTCAATAGAGATATATTGGTACAAAACTGATATCAGAAGAGTCAGGCTCATTGTGTCACATCTAATATATGTCATATATCAAAGCACCTGATAACGGAGAAAGAATCATTATTTGACTAACATGTATTTCTGTTGTCAGGGAAAAGCAAATCCCCCCCTTTTGTCTTAGGCCCTAGGCCTCTGAGCAAAAATAATTTAGAGCCTTAGCTTAGCTTGTTTTTCTGTACAAAGGACATGCTGAGGCAGAAAGATGTGGTCAGGGCCCCAAAAAGAGGAACTGGAATTGGATAAAGGGGAACCAGGAGATCTGTTAAGTTACAACAGCTGAGCCTGCTGTCGGGACTACAGAAAAGGTGTTAGAACGGTCAAACCGCAGACTTGACTGGCAAAGACAATAACAGGAAAAGCGATAGATGGAAAATTAATTGGTCAGCTTGCTTGTTATTAACATTATATTCCAAATAAAGCAAATAACATGTGTAACCAGCGTGCTACGTTTTGCGGTTTTAACCGTTATAATGATAAAATTTGTAGTAAGCAGAGCAGCTTACCTCTTGCATGGGGTCATGCTGTCTCTCCCTGCATATATGCTTGTATAAAATAAAGGAGCCTCAGGCTGTCTGATCTAAAATCAACCATGTGGTCAATTTTCCACAACACTGTGTAATGGTAGTTTTAGGACACATGTTCAAAATTGTGGTTTTTTTCCTGTTTCTAAAATCACAGCAAAATGCTGGACAAGCCAGAAATGCTTGGTTTTACTTAGTTCTACCTAATGTTTTGGCTACTCATTACTGACAGACAATACATGAACAAAGACCATAAAGTAGTATTTTAAAAGGAGCTGGCTTCTTTTTTCTTGTACACATCATTTTAAAGTTACACCTTAAATCTCCTTTCTCAGCTGGGGTGGGGAGCAGGAGAGCGTGTTTGAACTTGGGAATTAAATGTTAATATTTTAAAAAGCAAATCCTTGTTCCCTGGCCTAGCAGTTGATACTTTTATTCTTGAGGAATGCTATGCACATCGGGTAATGAACTGAATAACTTACAAGAAGTATCACCATGTATGTTATTACATAGCTGGGGAGCTCAGGGTAGCAAATCTGTTTCATGACACTTCTGGAAATTCCCTCCAGCAAACCCTAATACCACGGTCCGCTGACTGTGAACCCCCTAGGTTAGGGCCAGTCATAAATGTGCACAACCTTAATCTGATGTCGACTCTATCCTAGCTACAACACTACAAAGTGGGTGAACCATGGAAGAACTATGTACTGCCAAAAAGAGGTATTTTGGCAAAGAAAGAGCTGAGAAAACATTGCATCACTTGTGAGCAACTGCAAATAACCAAACTCAAAGCAATGCTGGTCAGGTTCCAAGAGAGCCAAACCTGTGCCCCGACAGATGGCTTAGGATGAAGTACTAAAAGGAGTAAATGATCTCATCGCTCTAATTAACTGAAATAAGTAAAACATCCCTGATAAATCATTAGGCCAAATTCTGCCCTTACTTAAGTCTACAGCTCACATTAGAGTTAATGAGATTTACACACATGTATCAGAGGTTAGAATTTGGTAAATTGATTAGAGGCTCCATGTGTTAGTAAATTGTCTGGGATTCAAAAGATCTCCATTTATCAAGATCCAAACTGTACAATCTGGAGGGAAATAAAAGTTGATAAGGAGAATAAGAAAACCCCTCCCCCACTCCTCACCCCTGCAAATAAATACCACTGATTCTTTTGCTCCTACCTTCTAGTCGGGTTTGACAAGATATATTTGTTTTTCAGTTAATATTCATAAAAGGTGTGAATAAGATGCAGAACTTTAGTACAAAGCAAATCCAAACAAAAGAAATACTCAAATTAAAGCTCTTTCATTTTTCAAGACACAGTAGCCTTTTTTAAGCTTTATTAGAAAATTATCATGCCAGCTGTCTCTTTTCCCTGACTGTTATTCACACAATATGCCTCTCTCTTGTTTCTTTTCAGCTTTGTACATGTATAATAATGAGTTTTCTAGAATGGAAAACCCAGTGGAATATTAAAATTGCAAAGAGCAGCTCTTCGAGTTAATTTCACCAAAGTGCATCACAACACAATACAATGTTGTAAGAATGAATATCTAATAGGAATTCATTCATGGAAAAATTAATTAAAGAAAATGTTACTGCTAATATAGGCTTTTTATATATGTACTGTTATGTATTGGCAATAATAAAAGTTAAACATTTATGAAAGTAAAGCATTCATGACATACATGCTGGGCTATGTTACGAACAATATACCAATTTGAACATGATGTAAAACTCATAGCAAGCACTGACTATGGATTTGGTTGAGAGATGTACAGAATTATGGTTTTGTTGAAACAGAAAATACAGTAGAAATAATGTTTTGTAAATGGAACGTTACCTAATATTTTACATGTGACAATGTAAAATGTCAGTCTGCCATGTCATAACTGAGACTACTAGCCTGTGACTTATGGGTATCTCTCGTTTGCTGAAGGTACAGTTCAGTGGCTCCTTTTTCTGCAGTTTTATTTTTCTGCATAGCTCAATGATAATCTTATACTCTTGGGTATTTTTTCTTGTAGAGGCCAAAATTTGCAGATTTGGATGCTTAAAAGGTAGGTTCCTGAAACCGTGTTTAGACATCTCACCAAAAATGGCCTTATTGTCAGGAGTAGAGAG
Organism: Gopherus flavomarginatus; assembly: GCF_025201925.1. NCBI lineage: Eukaryota > Metazoa > Chordata > Testudines > Testudinidae > Gopherus > Gopherus flavomarginatus. The sequence continues at coordinate 108,144,781 of NC_066623.1, read as the reverse complement.
TTCTCACAGCTCCTGTTAACATGGCAACGATCATGGAATTTAATAGTACCTGGGAATCCAAATGCTTAGGTACTTAACATTCGATTCCATAATTGGAAATTTCAGCCGTATGCAGAAGAATATGGAATATACAAATAGGGTGATCTAACAGCAAGGTGATGGGGAAGAGGGAATATTATAGGGAAAGATTAATAAACCATGTGCTACCAAGTTGATTTTTTTATAATTTTTCTTTCAGTAAAGAAATCTGTAAAATAGAGTTCAAAACATCTGATAGAGAAAATTAGAAATAATGGCTAGATCTTTTTCAAGAATATATTAGAGACAGTTGTTCATTTGAATGCCAGCATTATCTATATTTGTGAGACATGCAAGTGATCTGAAAAGACCTACTGTGTATAATGTTATATATTTAAATACAAGTTTTACTAATCTGTATTTTAGTACTTTGAGGCCTTTTGCAACTTTTACTTTTATTTCTAAGGCCTACAGAGATGTTCTTTATTCTATTGTCTAAACATGAAAATTACTGGTCCCCTAGGATGAATGATTTGTGCTCTGGGTTGACTTTTTATCAATCATGTTAATTTGAAAATAAGCTATTGGTTTGTCTTTTTATTCATTATAGTCAAAAGTGGGTTGTGTTAGCCCAATCCCATTTGCCCTTAATTAACAACCATTGAATCCCCATATTAATTAGCAGAGCTGTTAGATATTTTACATCACTCCTCACTATACCAGATAATTAAAAGTCCCATTAATAAAACTATGGTACTCATAATTTGTATAAACCTATCATGAAACAATAAAACTGATTACATTTCAGACGCTCTCCGACTTACACAAGCGATCCGTTCCGGAATGCCTTGCGTAACTCAAATTTTGCGTAAGTTGGAAATGTATCTCTGACCATTACACACACACACACACACACACACACACACATACACACAACCCTCCTATTTCTAGCTTACAGAACTTTTTCTGTAAGCTTGGATTTGCATATGTCGGGTTTACGTAACTCGGGGAGCATCTGTCTAGCTTTTTACATGCCTGTTTATTGATGTGATATTGCTTTAATCTGAGAGAATTTGCAGCCTTGTAAAGGTTAAAGAGAGCAATTGTAAATGTCAGCTAGGACTTCATTGGTTGCTATCCTATAGAATCATTGCCCCAAAGCAACCTGGACATGCCTCATCCCCAGCCAACCAGCATCAGCCACTTATGCATTTGCCACATGTGGGTATCTTGGAGTCTTTTGCTGGGGGATCCACAGACCTGAAAATGAATGAAGCCCAAATCCTTTAAAACTTTGGCACAGCCTTTTATGTGGAATACCTAGGGTGACCATCTTTGCTGGATGGAAATAAGAGAAAACCACACAAAAAATAAGGGACAATACTTTATTTTAAGAGACATTTTAGCGAAACACCATTTCTCTTAGCATATCACGTATTTTCTCTCAAGTGTACATTTCTACTGCCCTCAAATATATAATGCAACTAAGTACCATTTTAAACATTAAATTGAAGCACATCAGTTTTAAGGGACAAGTGATCACCCTAAGGGACAAATCAATGAAATAAGGGATGGTCCCTTAAAATAAAGTACACATGGTCACCTTAGAAAAACAACAAGGTGTCCGGTGGCACCTTAAAGACTAACATATTTATTTGGGTATAAGCTTTCGTGGGTAAAAAACCAACTTCTTCAGAGTGAAAATTACAGATGCAGGCATAAATATACTAATATGGTCACCCTAGGAATACCAATAGATTTTAGTTAATAATTATCTTAAAGTTGGACTAGCGTAAAATTGTCAAACATTCCCATTTAACAATCGCCACTACATAGTAAAGTTTACATATAGTGGACTTAATCCTGTTTGCCTTCCTCCTGCAAGGTATCCCATTGAGCTGAAAATGTGAAGTCAACGGGGATACTTACAGGAATAGGGTGAGCAGGATTAGACCCACTTTCAAACCCCTCTCTCAGGTTGAAAAGAATCTGATAGATTTGCAGTTTGTAGGAGAGTCGGTGGCATCTGCAGAAGGATAGACAAGTACATTACAAACATGTTTTTTGGAGTGGTGCCTTGAGATTGAGTCTCAAATTCAGTCTCAGATATTTGCTTCTAAATTTATCCCTAAACAACATTTATCCCATGATGCATCCATGACCTTCCAGGGAACGTTTCTTAACTTGAGCCTTAAAAAGCCTTCGGTCATGGATTGCAAGGATCCCAAAGATCTATGAATCTTGCTACTTTGGGAATCAATTATGTCAAATATCATCACAATTCAGTGTGAATAGTCAGTATTCAACAGGGCAAAAAATGTCTTACTTCCTATCCTGTCCTGATATCCTCTAGTCATTGCACAGTGGATCACAGTCAAGATCCTGGTGAACATTTCTGATAAGAGTGTTTCAAACTATGAGTGGGTAAAACACATACCCTAATGACCAGAGATTTTGAACTCCTCTGAATTAATTTTGCCAATCAGTACCCACATGTTGAATGCAAAGGCAAAGTTTTGACTTAAAAAACAAAAAGGAGGAGGAAAGCGGATCATCTCTCAGGTAAACCAAAAGCTTCATTTTTCACCCTTTAGGAATTCCTCTTTCTCTGGGGAAGAAAGTATTCAAAAACAAATGTGTAAAAAAAAAAAGTTGATTTTTTTCCCCCTCCCCAAAAATGTCTGTTGCGTCTTTCTAGCTGTCACCAAAATGTCTCCAAGGACCGTTAATGTTAAAAATAGTGTCCTCTGATGTGTAAAGACATCTATGTTCAAACAAGTAAGCCATTACTTCTTTGGTTTAACTCAAAATGCAATGACATTTCATGCCAGCTCTGGAAAAAAAATATTGAATGACATTCAAGAAATCATTACAGCTTCCACACCAAAGAAATTCAGTTAAGTTTCAAGTTTAAAGTTAAATCTAATTCTATAACCCTGTTTAATTAAGTAATCTTCAGCTCTTTTCACTTAGGATTTGTTATTCCCTCCTGCATTCCTACAAGGACTGGTTAGATTTGCTGAGTTACATTTTTAATCACAGTTCTTTGTGCCTCTGTCGTGTACTCTCAGGCAAAAACGACCTGCGATAAAAGGCCTACTAGCTCTCATCTGTGGTAAGAGGTTAAAAAATTAGGAAAAAAAACAGATGAAATGTATGACAACTGTGACATTCCCTCAGGAAACGTCATAAGGTAGGGGAATCTTTCAATATTATGAACTAAAGGTTTGGGCTGTCATTTACGTGGTAACTGCTGATATTCTGCAGTTATGACTTTTGAGCAAATGAAACTCTGTGTGGGTGAGAACTGTATTTAAGTAGAGTGGCTTTGAATTTATAAAATGCAGACAAGATGTTCTACTGCAATTTAACAATTTAGTAGGAATCTTCAATTGCAAACAAACTGGGAAGTATAATTTCAAAGATACCTCAAAGCCAACCTATCAATATACAGGTGAAAGCAGAGAAAAGAATCTCTCTTACTAACAACTGCTCTTCCCCACTCATTCTTTCAACTAAATGTGTACTCATGTCGCATAAAGTATCATTCAGGCCTGTGCTAATGTAATTCAGATACAATAAGAAATCATACCTACTTAAAGCATCAGTATCTTTGGAATTATATATGGAATGATTTTTTTAAATATAGGCTTGAGCTTTGCCTTTTAAAATAAGCAAGATACATTTGCACTATATGTTCCCCTTGCAGTTTATTGTTCTTATGTTTAAAATTTAGGATGATGAGTCATATATACTCTTTGGCTCATCTGAAAGACAATACAGCATTTACCTATGTCATATAATCCTCTGATGTTGAATAAAGTTTGCAGTCCTGAGATATTTTGGTGCTTTTTATGGTCCATTTTCTATTATTGTGTAGAGGAAACTCACTGTCAAGAAACTTAACAGCAAGGAGTAGCACCTAAAGGTAAGGTTTTTTACAAGGGTCCATTGTGAAGAACCTATTTTTAGTTGCTTACAACATTCTCAAACTTTTATTGTTCAGGATGCAATTCTGCACACTTGGTCTTAGCCTAAGAACACATTTTGAATTTTTTAAACCAAAAATGGTTCAGCTACTTGAGTATGTGAAGAGTGAAAAATCACAGTTCTGCCATTATTAATTAAAAAAAAGAGTATTTCTAACAGTTTTATTGCCTCAGTGGTAGGAGTTTAAAGAAGTTTGGCAGTTCCAGAATCCCTAATTCACAAAAGTGCATTTCAATTTAGTGAAAATCCATTTAAATTTGGGTAAGTTATAAGGTCACCTATGTCCTGGTTACAGCTACGTGATAATAGCTTTGGGTTTTTTATTATTATTTTTTATTATTGGTTAGTAATAGGAGGATTAATTTTACTAAATAGTAAAATAGTATCTTACAAATGTAAGGTACTGTTCAACATGAATAAAGGGTAATAGTATCTGGCCCTTATTGTGCAGGTACATGTAGAAAATGATCTGTGATGTGTGCACTATGCAGAATGACAGGGGAGGAACGCCCTACCTTATCTTATGCAATATCTAAAGGTGACTATATAAACTTTAGACAACTTCACCACTACTGTGATCAGGTGCATTTTCATTGAAATCAGTGCACTCATGGCTACATATATTAATGGTGAATCTGACTCTATCTACATCAACACTTCATTTGTAATTAAAATTCTGCCACTTCAGATGTAAAAATATGCCTTGCATTCTGCACAGACACTACACGACAACATTTTTTGAAGGGGAAATGAAGATGATAAGTAATTGAAACTCTACAAGAAATTTTACAAAGAATGTGATTAGCTGAGTTGGTATGTAGCCAGGACAATACAGCTAAATAACTCTTACTCCTGAGAAAAGTACCATGAGATATTTAAGTAAAAATAGTTGCACTCACTACCTAATTACCCAACAAATATACAATGCAAGACACTGGTGAAAGTCTATGTCAACTATACAAGGAAGTAAATAGTTACAGTTATGTTCCCGCTTGTATGCAACAGTCAAACCTCTATTTAATAAAATAAATAAATAAATAAATAAATAAACCAAAACCACACTTCCTTTGTCTAAAAGATTTGATGAAACCTGTAGTAAGTCTTTGAAGACAGGATGTAACTAATCTTTCCTGTCTCCTAAGAATCATTTCAGATTGATAGGCCTTAAATTCCATGAATGGAATCCACTCAGTATTTCAGTTTGAATCAAGATGAACCGAAGTCTATCCCTGATAGTGCCATTATTTAATCTACTTGCAGACTAAAGACATCCGTGCATTGACTGATCTATCAGAAGGCTCAGCAAAATTCTTTTTGTTGAATTCTGAATAAAAACAGGAAAATCTATGGAAAGACTATCTCTGTTAAATATACATCTTTTTCCTCCACTACATATCTAGATTGTCCTAAAAGACGGTTACTCACCTTTGTAACTGTTGTTCTTTGAGATGTGTTGCTCATATCCATTCCAGTTAGGTGTGCGCGCCGCGCATGCATGTTCGTCAGAAGATTTTTACCCTAGCAACTCCGGTGGGCCGGCAGGTCGCCCCCTAGAGTGGCGCCGGCATGGCGCCTGATATATACCGCTGTTGGCCCGCCCGCTCCTCAGTTCCTTCTTGCCAGCTACTCCGACAGTGGGGAAGGAGGGCGGGTGTGGAATGGATATAAGCAACATATCTCGAAGAACAACAGTTGCAAAGGTGAGTAACCGTCTTTTCTTCTTCGAGTGATTGCTCATATCCATTCCAGTTAGGTGAATCCCAAGCCTTACCTAGGCGGTGGGGTCGGAGTGAGAAGTCGCGGCGTGGAGCACTGCGGAGCAGAAGGCCACGTCATCTCTGGACTGCTGGACCAGGGCATAATGGGAAGCGAAAGTATGAACGGAGGATCAGGTTGTTGCCCTACAGATCTCCTGGATGGGGACGTTGGCGAGGAAAGCTGTCGATGAGGCTAGAGCCCTGGTAGAGTGCGCAGTCACGTGCCCCGGAGGGGTATGAGCGAAGTCATAACAGGCTCGGATACAGGACGTTACCCACGAGGAGATTCTTTGAGAGGAAATGGGTAACATTTTGACACGTTCCACTACCGCCACAAAGAGTTGGGGGGATTTGTGGAACGGTTTGGTTCTCTCTATATAAAAGACGAGCACCCAACGGACATCCAGTGAGTGAAGCTGTTGCTCCCTGCAGGACGAGTGGGGTTTCGGGAAAAAGACAGGGAGAAAGATCTCCTGGTTGACGTGAAAGGCCGAGACCACCTTGGGGAGAAAGGTTGGGTGTGGTCTCAGCTGCACCTTGTCCCTGTGGAACACAGTATATGCGGGATCTACCGTGAGTGCCCGGAGCTCCAACACCCATCTGGCTGAGGTGACGGCCACCAGGAAGGCAGTCTTCCAGGAGAGCTAGAGCAGGGAGCAAGTCGCTAATTGCTCATACGGAGGGGACATGAGCCGGTTTAGAACTAGGTTCAGGTCCCAGGTAGGGGTAGGGCGTAGAACTTGGGGGTAGAGACGCTCCAAGCCTTTAAGGAATCTAGTCACAATAGGGTGAGAACACCGAGCGGCCATCCCTTCTCGGGTGAAAGGTGGAGATGGCCGCCAGGTGAACCCGGAGAGATGATATCGCCAGGCCCTGTTGCTTGAGAGACCAGATGTAGCCTAGGATATTGGCAATGGAGATCTCGGTGGGAAGAAAACCCCGTTCCGTGCACCAACAGGTGAAGCGCTTCCATTTGGCTGAATACGTCGCTCTAGTGGAAGGCTTCCTGCTGCCCAGGAGCACTTGCCGCACTGGGGTAAAGCAGCGGAGTTCAGACCGGGTCAGCCACTCAGGAGCCACGCCGTGAGGTGCAGTGATTGCAGGTCTGGGTGACATAGCCTGACGTGGTCCTGGGTGATCAGGTCCAGGTGAAGAGGCAGGGGGACAGGGTCGGCCTGAGACAGGTCCAGCAACATGGAGTACCAATGTTGCCTGGGCCATGCTGGAGCTATCAAGATCAAGCGGGCCCTGTCCCTGCGCACCTTCAAAAGGACCTTGTGGACAAGCGGGAACGGAGGGAATGCGTAGAACAGATGCGTCGTCCATGGAATAAGGAAGGCGTCCGCTACCGAACCGGGTTCCCGGCCCTGAAAGGAGCAGAACATCTGGCACTTCCTGTTCCCTCAAGACGCGAAGAGGTCCATCCGGGGACATCCCCACCTCTGGAAGAGCGAAAGGGCGACATCCGGGCGAAGGGACCACTTGTGGGAAAGGAAGGATCTGCTCAGATGATCCACCAGCGTGTTCCGAACCCCGGGGAGGAAGGATGCGATGAGGTGAATGGAGTGGGCTATGCAGAAGTCCCAGAGTCTCACGGTCTCCTGACACAGGGCAGAAGACCTCGTGCCGCCCTGCTTGTTGATATAATACATGGTCGTTGTGTTGTCAGTGAATACCGAGACACAGCGACCCTGAAGTTGATGATGGAATGTTTGGCAAGCAAGGCGGACTGCCCTCAATTCCTGTACGTTGATGTGGAGGGCCAGTTCGTGGGGTGACCACCGGCCTTGGCTCCGCAGGGTTCCGAGATGGGCCCCCCAACCTAGGTCTGAGGCATCCGTTGTCAGGGACACCGAGGGCTGGGGTGGATGGAACGGTAGCCCCACGCACACCACAGACTGGTCCAGCCACCACTGCAGGGAATCTAATATGTCCTGAGGGACGGTAACTATCGCGTCCAGAAGGTGCCTGGTCGGACGGTACTGACTGATGAGCCAGGACTGGAAGGGCCTCATGCGAAGCCGTGCATACCCCGTGACAAACGTGCAGGCCGCCATGTGGCCCAATAGAGTCAGGCACGTGCGTATGGAGGTCAAGGGTGCTGCCTGCAGTCGTCGTATGATGGCCGTCAAGGTCTGGAACCTTGGTAGAGGAAGAACGGCTCTGGCCAGAGTAGAGTCCAGAAGGGCTCCTATAAACTCTATCCACTGAGTGGGGATCAGCGTTGACTTTTCTATATTGAGGATTAGACCCAAGCTCGCGAAAAGACTGCTGACCATGCGGACATGGCTGAGGACTTGAGTCTCTGATGATCCCAGTATCAGCCAGTCGTCGAGGTACGGAAATACATGTATACGACTGCGACAAAGGTGGGCGACGACTACAGCCATACATTTGGTGAACACCCTCGGGGCTGTGGAGAGGCCGAACGGGAGGACCGCGAATTGATAGTGGCAGCGGTTGACCACGAACCGAAGGAACCATCTGTGTGGCGGGAAGATGGCTATATGAAAGTATGCGTCTTGCATGTCGAGGGCGACGTACCAGTCTCCAGGATCCAAGGATGGGATAATGGTCCCCAAGGATACCATACGGAACTTCAACTGCACCACATACCTGTTGACCTCCCGCAGGTCGAGGATAGGCCTGAGGCCTCCCTTGGCTTTGAGGATCAGAAAGTAACGGGTATAAAACCCTTTGCCCCGCTCGGCTTCTGGAACCTCCTCTATGGCTCCTTTGTCGAGGAGCATTCGCACCTCCTGAAGGAGGAGTTGCTCATGAGAGGGGTCCTGAAGAGGGACGAGGGAGGGGGGCGGGACGGAGGGTGTGAAACAAACTGCAGATGGTATCCAGCTTGCAATGTGCGTAAGACCCATTGGTCAGATGTTAGTCGGGACCACGCCGAGAGGAAAAATGAAAGATGGTTGGAAAAGGGAGGGGATGGATCCGGGAGGGAAACTGGTGCAGCGCCCTCAGGCGCACCTTCAAAATGAAGGTTTCGGGCCAGAGGGAGCCTTGGAGGAGCTCTGGTTTTGCCCTCCTTGGTTGCCCGATTGTCTACGCTGGCTGTTCCTACTTCGACGTCTGGCGAAGTCCTGCCTCTGGCGGGGTTGGAGGTAGGGCCGGCGTTGTTGTTGAGGCCGGAAGGGTCTGCGCTGGGTGACTGGTGTGTGCATCCCCAGGGAGCGCATAATGACCCTATTGTCTTTAAGGCTTTGTAGCCTGGGGTCCGTCTTGTCCGAGAACAGGCCCTGGCCTTCAAAAGGGAGATCCTGTATGGTGTACTGGAGTTCCGGAGGAAGGCCAGAGACCTGTAGCCAGGAAATTCAGCGCATGGTAACGCCAGAACCTAGAGTCCTGGCGGCCGAATCTGCGGCGTCCAAAGGTGCTTGCAGGGAAGTTCTTGCTACTTTCTTGCCCTTGTCAAGGATCGCCGCGAATTCCTGACGCGCATTTTGCGGAAGCAACTCCTTGAATTTGTCCGCTGCCACCCAGGTGTTGTAAGTGTAGCGGCTAAGGAGAGCTTGTTGATTGGACACCCGAAGCTGGAGGGCGCCCACAGAATAGACCTTTCGGCCGAGCAGGTCCATGCGCCTCGCTTCCTTAGACTTTGGTGCCGGGGCCTGTTGGCCGTGACGCTCCCTCTCGTTCACAGATTGTACGACGAGGGAGCATGGAGGCGGGTGACCGTAGAGATACTCATACCCTTTTGAGGGCACCATGTATTTGCATTCCACGCCGTGAGCTGCGGGGGGAACGGACGCCGGTGACTGCCAGATGGTAGTGGCATTGGCCTGAATGGTCCAGATAAAGGGAAGGGCGACTCAAGTGGGTGCATCTGCAGATAATATGCTCACGACCGGATCCTCAATTTCAGAGACCTCCTCAGCCTGTAAGTTCATGTTTTGCGCCACGTGCCTGGGGAGGTCCTGATGCGCCCTGAGGTCGAGCGGAGGAGGGCTGGTGGAGGTTGTTCCAGCCACTGCCTCATCCGGGGAGGATGATGAGGAGACACCTGGCAGGAGTGGATCTGCAGGAGGCTCCGTCTGGAGCAGTGTCTCCGGCTCTGGAGGGAGATCAGGATCCCGGTGGTGAGATAACCCCTCCTCTGCAGGGGAAGGGGGAGGACGAGACAATGTGGCCTCCGGAGCCCTGTGTTCAGATGACGTTGAATGCGGGGGAACCTGCTGAGGCCCTTGGGCTTGATGATATGCCCAGGGAGTCCAGAAGCCCCACTGCTGCAGTTCATGCTCCTGAGGGGGGGGATCATGGAAGAGAGCAGCAGGCCTGTCAGCGTCCATAGCGTACGCGCTGTCTGTTTGAGAAGAGACAGATGGCTGTCGGGACGGTCAGGGCGGAGCCGAACGGGACTGATATGGGTCCCTCGGTCTAGATGGTGGAGACCTCCTCGGTGCCGGAGACCGGTGCCACGAGTCATATCGGTGCGGGGATCGAGACCGGGACCTGCCACCAGCGCGGTGCCGGGAGGTTGACCGGGATGTAGAACGCTAACGATGGGAGCGGCTTCTCGAATCTCGGCGCCGGTAGCAGTGGCTAGAGCCAGAGCGATGCTGAGAGTATCGGGACCGTCGTGAAGAGGACCGGTGCCGCGAGTACGACTGGTACCGCCGCGGAGAGCAGTGCCGGGACTGGGAGCGGCGCCCTGATCAAGATCGTCCACGGTGCCGGGACCGTGATGGGGATCGGTGCCGGCTCAGTGAAAACCGGAGGCACTGGGGGTTGAGGCAGCGTAGGCTCAGTCAATGCGATCAGGTCCCGAGCCGAAGCAAATGTCTCCGGCGTCGAGGGGACCATTAGCTCAACCCCAGATCTTATGGGGGAGCTGTGAGGGACTGGACTTGAAGGACCTCCTGGGCCCGGAGTCGATGGAATCCCTGTCATCGGTGCCGCGGCAGCAGTTGGTGTGGGTGCTTCGTTCGAGTCTGCTTGGCTGGAGTGGCAGACGTCGAAGGCCTTGCGTCGGGGGCCGGAGCCGGGGAGGGCCGGTGCCAGGGCGTTTTCCCGGTGCCGCAGCAGGTCCGGTGCCGAAGCGGAGCCGGCGCTCGGCGTTGAGGCTGGAGGGTTAAGCGCTGCTTCCATTAGGAGGGTCTTTAAGCGCTGATCCCTCTCCTTCTTTGTTCTTGGCTCAAATGCCTTACAAATGCGGCACTTTTCGGAGATATGCGATTCCCCAAGGCACTTCAAGCAGGCGTCGTGGGGATCGCTCGTTGGCATTGGCTTCTTGCAGGCCGTGCACTGTTTGAACCCTGGCGAACTGGGCATGAGCCCGGCGCCGGGCGCGGGGGAGGGCTAGAGCCCAAGCCCGCTAACGATATACAACAAGTAATACACTATCGACTAATATTATAAACTCTAACTACAACTATAACTATATACAACTAGTAGAACAACGAGACAATGGAGAGCTAGGGACGTGGAGGACAGCTATGCCACGCTCCACAGTTCCAACGACCGACACGGCGGTAAGAAGGAACTGAGAAGCGGGAGGGCCGGCAGGGGTATATATCAGGCGCCATGCCAGCGCCACTCTAGGGGGCGACCTGCCGGCCCACCGGAGTAGCTAGGGTAAAAATCTTCTGACGAACGTGCACGCACGGCACGCACACCTAACTGGAATGGATATGAGCAATCACTAGAAGAAGAACTGAAGTTCTGAAAACGAAAAGGGGTTGTTTTTCTGTGGTTTTGTATTGCTAAATCTGCTGGGATAAAGAAGAGCAGAGAATAATGTCCCCTGCTGTGTTAAAGCAATAAACACGGCAAAGGAATTAAAACAATAATTGAAAAACATAGAGAGCTATAATGAGTTTTTATTAGAGCAGCAATGAACTGTATGTTACTAAGGTTGCAAATTGCAGCAAAGACTCTCAGACCTTACATGCTTGCTGTCATTCACCCTGTCAGCTCATACTTCATTATGACCCTGTATGCTCCCATTAGACTAGGGGGGTCTTTAAAAATACAAAAAACAGATAAAAACAATTGCAGCTGGCAGCCTAGAAAATTTAAACTGTGCTAAGTAGGTGAGCTACCTATGATATTGGAATACAAAGAATCAGAACACTTCCATACAGAGTCCTTGTGAATAAAAATCTGCGTTGGGTGTATGTTTTGCACATCCATTTAAATCAAACACAGAAAGGAACTGTTGAGCAACCCTAAAGGGACATTAAATGCTGCCAACTGGTAACTTTCCCTGATTCTGCAATCAGCTCCATGTGGGACAGACCCCCTCTTCACCATGGAAGGAGGTTGTAGGTTCAAGGCCTTTTAGCCATGTGTAACTTGTATATTGTTTCTATTTCTCACCAATCTGCTGAATATCTGACATTTCACAAATAGTATAAAAGTGCAAGAGTGTGTGTGTGTAGACAGATAGATAGATAGAAAGAAAGAAAGGTCCTGCGACACCTCACTCAGCTGGTGGAAGACAGCTCCCTCATTCTGCATTAATTTCAATGCAGTTTTTAAAGTATCTGTCCCTATGAAGAAAGATTGTGCTCTATGTTTCAAAGAGACATTTAAAATCCCACATTTTGACAGCAGGAAGAGGGTGGAATTCCTCTCCATCCAAAGATTTGGCTAGCCTTGTGATAAATCTCCAAAGAAACTTAATTTTAATCTGTGGAAGGCTTTTGCTCTACATGCAGTCACCAATGTAACCAGCATTAAGCCTAAAGCACGGCACCCAAAACGAAAACGGCTTGTACACATAGGGATTAAATGTAATTTTAATAGCCACACAGAATAAAGGAATGAGCACTTCCCTGAACATTTTTTTAAAATTACTCATGTCTAAAAATATCAGCTCTGTCTATGAAGAGCCCTGAAAAATTGGAGACTTCACCTTCATGCCCCAACATCTGCCTATGCAGCTATCTTCCCTTACTGTACTACCAGCTGCACATCAGAGCTATAATGAAGTGGGTAGCTAGCATAGCAGGGTATGCACTGGCGGATATGGCAAGCAATAGTAATATCAGCAACATCACTATTGCACAATGATTCTGAACATACTGGAGTCCTCAGCAATGAGCTTCAACAATAACATCATCACTTTGTCAATTCCTTCTTGGTCTTTTTTAAGTATCAGCATTCATTTTCATTTGGAAGCTCAAAAGCCCAGTGCTATTTTTCCTGTCCTGACTCTAGAATAAATACTAAGGAAGATACAAGTGTTCCAGCATTTGATGTACAGTACATTCTTTGGAAAGAAAAGCCTCATTGGATTATATCACAGTGGTTTATGTGCGATGGGCTCAGAATGTTCTCTCCGAAATTTTATAGTCTCATTTTGATAAACTAAGACCATCTTTTTTTGGAGGCAAAAGAGACTGGGAGTCCTTGTGAGATTAAATTAGGCACTGATTGTTTCATGCAAACTTTGAGTGTAATATTCATTATTTTTGTTTCCTAGTTGTAAGCCTCAGCTTCTCCTTTTTTAATACTCTTAACAAATCTTCACAGAAAGTCAAACAAGACAATTCTACCTGGTTTATCAGAATTACATAATATACCCAATAATGGAAGCTATAGCACTAAAATAAGGTGAATGTATAAGTCCTCTACATGTCATCTCACTGCCTATTACATTTTCATCTCAGAGCCAGCTCCATTTTGAGTGTTGCAGTGAAGATCTAATAAAGACATTTAATGATATGATCTAAAGAAACAAATTTTGCGTTTTTACTTTTGCTGTGTGCACACTTAAAAGAGTAGGAATACATTAATATTCACTTTACTTTCCCCTGTGAAAATGTAGCTGCAGAATTGAAAATTTTCCTGGCAATTCTGTGCCCCTTGAATTTCCATTTTATGTAAAATTTGGACAAAACAGCCACCTTTTGTCATCTATTAACACCCTTCCAATATTTAAACTTGGAACTTCAGAACTGTCTTTTAACTGGATTGGGTCCTTTTTTTCATTAAGACTTTTCCAGAATCATTGCTGGAAAAGGAGGCACATTATTTGAGGGTAAAAATCAAGACACAATCACTAGTGTGGAAAGCTTTATGCAGACCATCTACCACAGGTTGAATTTCATCTTATGTCACTTGCAGTTCCATTCTGTCTTGTAATGGAAGAATATCCCTACTGGAATAAGTTCATGTAGGTCTAATTTCTGCAGGCAGACTGCAATAGCTTTTAAAATTTCTTGCAACTTTAAGGTGCAAGAGAAGAATACTATTAAAGTAAGTGCAAATGTGTTATTAATAAACTGGCTGAAAACCTCCCTCTATGTATCATAAGCTCTTGTATTCCCATGAGGGCTTATTAGATCCACATAAGATGTTTTAGAAAATTTTCACCACCTAACTACTTTAAGCTGCATTAATCATTTTAAATTCCAACCAAATCATAAGCAAAAAATCTGCTCCTGTCTAATGAATAATAATACTTTCCCTTCCTAGCTAAATTTCTTGGGCTGAAGTTTTACAAACATTTAATGAGAGATATGCACAGAAAATCCATTAAACAAATAAAAGATCGTGTGTGTGTGTACACATTTCCTGAGCAATATGTGACGTGGAAATCCATCATCTCTACCGCTTAGCATTTTCTTTTAAATTATCAGGTTTTTAAAAATATATTTCAAAAGGAGACTGATATGTCTCTTTTATAGTTTTGCTTTTTTTTACATCCCATTATTTGTAATATCATAAAAAATTAAAAATGAAATTTGTGTCCTTGCAAATCATCCCTAACCTTTCCTAGTCAGCCATCAGACTGAGATATAGCATAGATGACACTTATTAACAACCCTGTCCTACTCATGGTCTATGGGCCAAACATCCTTATTATTCTCCTGGATCTCTCCACAACATGTGCTACACAGTGTTTTAGAATCATGAAATGCACCTGTTCTGCCTCACAGATTTATCAGGGGTAAACAGCAGTCTATTTTGGTGATTCCAATCCTCTCTCTTGGACCAAGCTCATAGGTCTCTGATTAGAAATTGCAACACTTCCTTCAGAAATATCACCTACAGATACCTGCAAGCAATAATACTGGACACACAAATAGCAACAGCTGCACAAACAGCTTGGTCCACCCTTCCGGACCAGAATACAATGCCCCATCCAACAAATTAAAGCTATCTATGTCAGGAGTCAGATTAATGGAAGGGTGAAAGAAAGATTTCTCAGCAGTTAACCAAGCACTCTGGAATTCCCCCTTCCCAAGATCTGATGATCACTCACTAACCTCACCAGCTGGGATAGTCAAAGAAGCCTAAGGTAGTTAAGTACCCAAATCTAACTGGAATATAATGGTAGTTTGGTGCCTAACTCCCTTCAGATCCTTTGAAAATTCCAGCCACCATCTTCAGGATGAAAGGTAACTTCAACTATATAGTTTTTCGATATACTTTGTATATCAGCATGAATGACTTTAGTGCAAATCATCTATGTAATAAGCCAACTAAAGTCAAAGGAATCACACTAATGATGTACTTGGCCTGATGTCTCTTAAATAATTTGTTTCAGAGCCAAAAAATTATCCTTTAATTCTACAATATTTTTATTTTTATTGTTTTATTTATGTATAGTAATTTCTTTGTGATGGAGTGCTAAGTTTAAAATCAAATGGACAGAAACTGCACTTGGAATCTGCATATGGAGAAGGCTCTAAATGTGCAGAACTCCCCTTTACTACCTAGGAATGGAAGCCAGCTGCCTCAGCAGCTTGGGCACCCTGGACAGCACAGAGGTTCTCTTCAGGTCTAGAGACGAGGAGAAGTCTTGCCATGCATAGAGAGTAGGTGAGTTACCCACTGTTCCCTCAGAAAAACCAGGGGAAAAAATAATACTGTCAAAAACTGTATTAAGGTTTCATCAGAGTTACCTCTGCATGAGGGAACTGTCTTTGAAAAGGAGTGATGGGGCAGGTGCTAGTGGCAAAGTTTCTGATACTGTAGCTTCAGTGGAGTAAGGAAACAGAAGCAGAGCTCCTGGAACCATCATGGAGGTCCGGGATTTCCTGGTGGAGGACCTTATAACTTTGGAAGATTCCAGGGATCTGCACCGATCTTAAGCAGCGGGGTTTATGGGTTGGACTCCCAGATTCTTTTACTAGGAAATGGAGGGAATATTGGAAGAATTCAGAAGAAACTCCATGAGGGGAATCATGTGGAGCTTCTCAGCCCTTCCACCCGTCTTTCTATGTAGGGGTACAGTATGGTGCACAGGTGTATTTAGACATGGGAAGAATTGCTCCATCAGATTATAACAATTGTAAGAGAGGTCATATTTTGAACTCAAAATTCTTAATAGCATTAGGGATAAGCAAAGCTCAAAAAGTTTGTGGTTCAGGATTTGACAAGCCACTAAAAATTCATGCTTATCTGAACCTTCTGAAGTGCTAACTCTTCTCTCCCCAAACCCCAAAATTATATGTCTCATTCCACATAAATCCCTTTTTACTGATCCTCCCTTACCTGGCTGTAGGTTTAATGGAATGGAAAACCAGCTGTCTACTTCCTCCTACTTCAGCTTTGGTCTCTTCTTTAGAGGGCAAACTAGGTAGTATGCTCTCCTTACTTCAGGGGCCAGCCAGCCTTTTCCTACTCATAATTCCCTTTCTTTTTGCACTGTCTGACCCTCTTCCCTTTTGGCAATCTTCACTCAGCCTGCTCACTTAATGCATCTTTATAAAGTAAATCAGTGTCTCCCTTCTCACATCTGACCCTGCCATGCTTCATCAACAGGATCTAGTCACACTATTTGCCCTTTAAACTTTTATATACTTGGGGCTTAGTAGATAGTTGGGCTAATCTGATATGTACAAATCACTGATCTGAGACTGAAAAAGAAACATAGAAACATTTCAGAACTTTAAAAAAGGTTTAGTTCAAACTTCAGACAAGGATTCAGGCAAGGGTTGGAAAAGTTTCTTATTTTATTCAAAATAGTCCAGCAATCCTTGGCAAGTGTGTCTAATCTTGCACTTATTGGAGACAGAGGAATATGTGCCATTGACATTAATGGATGTACAATACAATCAAAAGTCTGTGACATAAAAGGTTTTCAAAAGCTACACATAAGTGGGAATGGTAATTCTGGAAAACTTTCTGTAGACAAAGGTATGTTTCTCCACTCTTTTACACCAGTTTAACGCTGGTATGACTAATGATGTCACTGGAGACCTGCTGCTATAAAACTGGCATAACTAAATGGTGAATCAGGCCTTGGAACTTCCTTTCAATTTTTTTTTTAGTGTTAGGTTCTTAAAATTAACTTATGAGGGAAAATCATTGTATGATCTGTTTTCGTTTCCATAAAAATGTCACGTTCCTACTCTGCAAAACTTTACAACCTTTATAGTAATAAATATTGCAAAATGATCAGCCTATTTGCTTTTTTATCTTTCCTGGGATATTCACAGAATATGAGAGAGGTACAGCTGGAACCAAGCAAGCTTTCCAGCATCACAACTTCTGACTGGAACCTTCTCATACTTCTGTTGCAAAAATGGTTTTCAACGGTTGAATTCCATTTTTAAAATCCTACCCTTAAGAATATAACCTATACTGATAAGGATTAAGGCATTCATCTTCATTTGTAGTGAGCACCACAACTCAGTTCATCAGTCCACTTTGCTTTGCCACTTGTGAATCATGTCAGCAGCCCAAACCTGTGAAAACAAACACTGCTACTCTGCTCTTCATCTGTGCCTATCTCCCTCCTTCCTCTCTCTGTTTATATGTACATTTATTGTCTTTTTCTTTTTCTAAAAGGCACAAACAACCTGCCAGAAATATTCAAGCATATGCAAAATGCTAACTAGACAGACAAAAATAATCTTTGTTCTTTTCTCCATGTGCTCTGTGGGAGTTTTGTCTTGTTTATATGATTGATCAGTTTGCATTTTACATCAGCAAAATCATTTTTCAAAATACATACATTAAGTATAAAGGCAGAAGAGAAATATTTGAGCCAGACCTTAGTTTGGCCAATAGAGGGGTAATGTAGAGTAGAGGATGAATTGCGATGTTTAACAGATTGTAAAACATCCCACAAAGTAACACCAGACTGCTTTTTGTAAACACCATTTTTCACTATCATCTATATTGCTAGGTTATGTGTTAAAATAAATTCCCCAGGACAAATTGCAAGATTTCTAATACCAATTCTTCCTCTTGTGACCAGTGTTGTTTAGTTTACGTTTTCTTGGGCTTGGATGATACATGAAATATCAAAAAATTGGCAGAATAAACTAAAAGCTGTAATTAATACATCTAGGTGCCCCCAGAAAAGGTCACGTTTCTTTTGATCATTCTTTGGTATACTAGAATGAGAGAGGTATACCAGCACTTCCCATGTATTCTTCTTTCTCATTTTCCCAGTCTCCATGTGACTTTAGAAAGATATCTTCCATATATTCTTCCAATATAATTACCTGAGTAAAGTCATGCTCTCTTTTGTTAGCACTGAAGGTGAAAGAGGAAGGCATGTGGTGCATTTCTTTGTTAGAAACTAATCTCTTGGCAGTCTTTAAAATTGTTAACTAATTGTTAGTGACTGTTTTTTGTAGGCTTCTCTTTACTTTGTTCTTCTTTTGATGCTGTAAACTCTACATCCTGCATTTCTTGTACACCAAGAACTTCTACAAAAGCGAGTGGGAATTTTGGGTGTGTAAGGAATGCTGAATACACAATATGACTATTGAATATTCCTAACCTGTAACCATTCTTTTCTGGACCACTCTACCACAAATCAACTGCACAAAATATGTGTTTCCTCTCTAACAATCTGCTTTCTCATAGCCTCAGCACTTATTACACACACACACAGTAATTTAATGAGTCTACTTTGTTTTGATTATGGCAAAATTAATTCTTTGGTGAAATTTCACAAAATTCAGGGATGCAAAATTGTGTGAATCAAAACTGCAGAAAGTTTCACTAACGTGTTAACATTTTCTGCACATTTGCAAAGCTTAAGCGCACATCATTCTCAGTGTAACATTTAGCTCTTGTGATAATTCATGCACTCTTAACAAATAACAGTCACCGCTGCATAGTCCTTTGCTGCTACAGGGCGGGAAGAGAATCTTTCATTCCTAAAACATCTATGATTCTACAAGCTGGATCCTCAGCTGGTTTAAACTAGTATAGTTCCACTGAAGACAATCTTTAAAATGTATTAAAATTAAAACAAATTTGATAAAAAAAAGTGGTGCATAGCAACAATGCAGTACACTGCTTCCGCTATGGTACTTATGCTTTAAACAGCATTTGCTGCCTTTGCTGAATGGAACTCTCAGTCTTTTCTCACCAAGAATTCTTTTCAGAAGTCTCTATAAGTAACTCTCAGTACCAATAGTAATCGACACAGTAGGAGTCACTGTCTTTAATGTTCACATTTTTTTTTCTGAATCAGGCAACTGCTTATAACTGCTGTTTATCTAAAAGTTTAAAAGGGGAACCTAAAAATCTTTGTCAGCACTTAGCCTACTCTACCCTCTGATTCTGAGTGACCTTCGATATGTCACTTGACCTGTGAGTGCCTCAATCAATCCAGTGGGGAAGGCAGAATAAAGGAAGAATCCCTTTGAAAGCCAGATGTTGCATCAGTGCTGAGTTTTCCTGGATAAATACATTTAAAATTAAAAGAAAGCTAGAAATCTACTATGACCTTTTAGAACACTTAATGTTAAGGGCCTTTGTGACTGAGACCAAGCGTCTATCTGGAACTGCAAATGCAATTTTAAAAAAAGGGAAAACCAGATAGCACTGTCTCATGCACAGATGCAGAGTTTGGGGTTGTGTTTTTGTTTATGCCTCATTCCTTGTCCCAAATGTTCTTTTACATAATTTCCACTAACAACAATTTATTTAGCAGCTTTCATCCTGAAGGACCTCAAATCATTAAAAAAATACAACTAACATACAAATTTCACACAGCGGGCCAAAATCTGTATTTTGCTGATGTCACTGTATGATGTAAGTGACATGTTGGGTGTACATAGGTTAAAAGATGGGTTAACAAGGTTTGGAGAGAAGTGTGAAACTTTCACCAATAGGGAATTCAGGCTGTGTACAAGACTAGTGTACCTTACATGATGAGGTCCCCTAATTTATTTTACACCCTCATGTGAATTCAGCAACTCCCACCCTCTCAGCATGTATGTCTATGCATAGTGTTGATGGGCTCTGGACCACAGTGGTGGGAAGCGAGATAGTGCACTCTGTGGCTCAAATCATTGGCAATCGCAGGTCCACCAGGGGCCACCCATGTGGGTTGAATCTTCCCCCATGATGAGCAGGGAGGTATAGTCCAGATGGGACATACATTGATTCAGCACCTCCCTTGAGCAGACTTTGCAGTGGGGTTCCTATTAATTCCTGACTGGACTTCAAAAATGCTTTCCCATTGGGGACCCTCAAAGGAAGGTTTATGGGGTTACCATCACCTCCTCTTCTTGAGGTTGTTTCCCCCATTCTGTTGCAGCTCCTTCTTTGGAAGTGCCCACAGTGGCTCATCAGACCTCTTTTGTTCATTTGCTATGGTGACAATTCCACCACCACTCACAATCATTTTCTGACCAAATTACACCCACATTCACCACTATTAGTGTGACCTTTGAATTTGGTCCAGATGCTTCTATAGGCATTGCACCTTCAAAGTATTCTGTTCACTATCCCATCAACCACGGCTGAAATGCCTTTCAGCCAAAATGCAACACTGTTTAACAGGCCACAGCAACACCATACCATCATTCCAAAATCTTCCAGAGCCCACTATCGTTCTGCCCAGAACATGGGAAGAAAAGGAAGTGAGAAGGAAGTGAAAGGTTACCAGTTTCCATAGCAAAAATAAAATTCTAAGGGCTTTAGCAACTTTATGTGGTTTTAGCTGTTTTGTTTCTGTTTTTAAATCCTTGCAAATTAACTTCTACTTTATGCCAGCATAATATTGTACCTTCTTCTTATAGTTTGGCTTTGTATGGGGAAATAAGGGCAGCTAAACAGACACCATGAAAAGCAATCAATGAAGGACCTATATCTTCTGAGATAAGAATTTCAAGAAGAACATGAGGGAGGAGTTGTTTTGTTCCCCAAGACACACAATCACTTAGGGACAATCCTTGTTCTTCTTCCTCTATGGCTGTGAATCTTCTCAGATTCAATGGACTGGCTGCTGTTCCACTTCATGAAAAGAATAGGGTTGGCAAGCCCGTGGAGGAACAGTGTACAGCTCCAGAGGGATTCCCAATGAATTGTGAATGGAACAGGAGGGAGTTCAGAGAGACTAAGGCCTGTGGACTCACTACGGCATAGCCCACTGGCCTTTACCCACCCCTTTCTCCAGGGGGGTGGGTGTGCAGAAGCTTTGGAAACTACCATGAGCTCAGGCCTTGGATAAGGATTCCTTATCCCAGCACACAGCCCAGTCACTTGTCAACAAAACGAATGTCACCTTCTGCAATTCTTCAGAAAAGTGAGTGATTTCTATAACTGTCCATGGGCCAAAGAGAATATTCATCACAACGTCACTGTTCACATTGCTCTAGCTAAGGGTCTAGATGCACCTTTCTATTATACAAAAATATTTTCAAGTCTTTATCACTTGCTAGTTTAAAAAAATTGCTCCAGGCTGCAACTTCTCATAAAAACATCTGACCCAAACCCAAATATTTTAAAACCAAATTTAAAAACAAAACTCTTGGAGTCAGTTTTCCCATTGATATACCTGGCAGTCTCCCTACCCAGTTAAGAACAGATCGCCAATCTCCTGCCTCCTATAAGGCCATCTTTTCCCTCTAAACTATCCAAATAGCAATGAGACTGAAGAGAAAAGCATGAGGAAGGATGATACCTGATACCATGAGGTTGAGAGGTAAGAACACAACAGATAAGGTTCTAAAGGATCTATGTAGGTCTTCCTTAATTCAAACAATGTCCTTCTATGTATAGAGCATGACAGAGCTCTCACCATAGCTCTGGATTTCTTAGATTATGGACAGAAAGCAGGGACTGTTCTTTTGAGTATTTGATAATCTCCTAGAGCACACAGTGGGTGCTACTAGAAATGAATCAATAAAATAATTATTAATATATATATAGTTTGTTAGTGCAGAATAGCTATTGCACTTTAAATTCACACCCGAGATTATTCCACACTAACTTCCCATGAGGACAAGCCTTTATACTGACAAGCCCTTACAACTTCACACCCCACACACTCAGGAATCTTTGCTGACTGAGCAAATAACAGGAGTGAATTATTGTTTCTCTATAGTTACAGTAAATTGCATCCCTAATGGATTCTAAAAGCCGACTGGACTTGTCACTTGTACCTCTAGGGTAGCAAAGAACTCAATATTCCCTTGTAACCTCCCGTAATTCTTTCCACCCAAGATAAAAAAATTCTTAGTTCTACCCATGATTCTATGTTCCCCAATGGTGATGCTAAATTTCCATGCTGGAACTGTTTCCTTAAGGATACCACACTGTCCTAACCTCCTTCCTACAATCCTAATTTATTAGTAAGTTAACAGCTTCTCCTACAGATTCCCCTTAACACCTCCTTTCGGCAAAATAGATTCTTTGTTATGTCTCTGACAGACTGTTTTCTTTATTTTCTGTTTCTGATTCCTATGTTGCCATGGTACTGTGTTAAATATCAGATATCAGCTCTACAA
The DNA here is from genome assembly GCF_025201925.1 of Gopherus flavomarginatus. Taxonomy (NCBI): domain Eukaryota; kingdom Metazoa; phylum Chordata; order Testudines; family Testudinidae; genus Gopherus; species Gopherus flavomarginatus. The sequence goes on along the minus strand of NC_066623.1, from coordinate 108,122,349 downwards.
TGGTACCACTAAGTGAGGAATACTGTGCGGCAGAACATAAAGAGTAGGCAGTGTTTCTTCTTCTGTACCATTTCCTTGCTAAAATGGAAAGTGCTCTGCCTCAGTAGTTGTTGCATGATATTTTCCTGTAGAGGTACTTCCGGCTCATGGAAAATCTTGCTTTCAAATAAAAATTTTCAGGTATGTTTGTAGATCATGATCCTTAAAGTCAATGGGAGTTTTGCATAAATACAGACTGCCAAATCTGGCTGCATACATTTTCAGTAGATATTTTCCTTCCTACACTCTTCGTTACTAAAAATATTTGCCTGAAAGCATGTCTTTTTCCAAAGCATTTATTTCCCACCTGAAGTCAATCCATAGCCTGGGACATGATCATTTCCACAGGGATCTAATATTGATTTCAAATAACTTCCAGTATGAACCCGTTCGCATTTAGGGAGAGGCAACAGTGCAGATTTTAATCTATGGGTCTGAACACACCCCCATACTATGGTCACAGAGCAAAATGAAGATTAGAAAACATGTATTCTCTGGCTCCAGTTTAGACGAAGCTGAAATGTTGCAAGAACAATTACTTTTGTGAGATTTTGGTAGAAGATGGTAGAGATCTCAGAAGACCAACAGATTTTGCAAAATTTCCATCATGCTAGACTGTATCTAAATCAGGCCTGAACTCAGCCCAGCTCTACTTACAAACTGAGTACTTCTGTATTAGGGAATAAACCAAACACATGATCTCTTAAACAAAAATGATGTTTCTATGCAAATATTCTTAGGGCTGTTCTACACTATCGTGACAAATTAATCTAACTTACGCAACTTCAGTTACATGAATAATATAACTGAAGTCAACATAGTTAGATCCACTTGCTGCAGTGGCTACACTGCACTGTGTCAACAGGAGAGCGTCTCCCATCGACTTCCCTTACACTTCTTGAGGAGATGCAGTACTCAAATCAATGGGAGGGGACTCTCCCATCGATTTAGCATGTCTTCACCAGACCCAGTAAATCGCCACTCAGTGCATGGGTAAGTTTAGACCATCTACCGGTAAGTGTAGACATACCCTTAGTATAAAGAATATAAGAGACAAAGAAGTTACTTAAGAATTATTTGTAAATACTCTTTCAGTTGTTCCACAAAATATTAGCAGTAGCGTGCGTGCGCGCGCGCGCACACACACACACACACACACAGAGGAGAGGGAGAGAGATGTCTTATAGGTTACCACTGAGCAAGGCAGTGTTCCTTACTTGTGCATTTCCTGAATTAGCTCTAGGTATCAGAGTAAGGATCCCAAAGCATTCACCTTTAAATGCACAACCCTATCTAGGGCATCATATTCCGAAATAGGCGTCTGAGCACAACTTGGAAACAGTAGTGATCATTCCAGCACTGAAAAAAAAAAGAAAAAGAAAAAACAGCATCTCCTTATAATTCTTTACAGCTGTGGTGAAACTGCCTCCAATTCACTTTTCCACTAGCTAAAGTGATTCACCAAGCAGCAGTTACATTGTTTATAGCACTTTTACTGAAAACTGAGCACCAGAATTGGGCAAATAGTTCTGACTGGGCTGTTCTTAGAAATTATTCACAGACTTTCTGCTGACATAATTACAATGAACCTTTAAATTTAAACAGTTTGTAAACATTGCTTATCAATAGGGTAGGCTGTTGGACTAACTGTATTCTTGTCAGCAGGTTTCAAAGTACTGCAGCTATCCAACGGGTTTATACAAAAAAATAGCCAGGAGGTGCAGGGACTTAGAGCAGTAAATCAGGGTTTAACTGTTGTTAATGGTGATTTTGTTGTATGATGCAATCTTTGTTTAGTACTTTGAGTGAAACATGTATATTTTTAATTATATAAGTCAGCTCTGCATCCATCCAAAGAAAAAAATTCTGAGTTTTAACCTAGTATTTCTTTAGCAGTGGGATCCCACATGATTGACAATGCAATTACCAGTGCAAAGTTCCTGATATGCCAAGCAACGTTTAAAATAGAATTTCAGTATTTTTGATGTACAGGAATTGTAGGTTTTGTAACTAACTTTTTTCTGTGGCTTAAAGCATCTATACAGATTAAAGAAAAATTCTGTTAACCCCCATGTCTTTGGGGAGGCAGAAGTCACTATAAATAAGAAAAACATTTTCCAACCTTGTCGCAATGTCTTGTCGAATGAATGTTTTCCAATGCTTTCAGAATGCATTCTTAGTTCTGTAAATCTGCATGAATGTAAAAGATCTTTTTCTTTTGGAATAACATTAACCATTCTCTTTCAAAGGATAATGTCATAGCTGGTAGGCCTACACTTGGATATTCAGTACCAACTGTGTTGACAGTTGTGGACATGTGACAGTAGTGTACAAATTGCTCCCTTCTTCCCCCTACCACTACATTCCCTATTTAAACCTGTAAACTATTGACATTTACAAGATTCTAGCTCTCTCTATATATATCTTGTGCTCACCTGTGATCCTAGGAAAATGCACTGCCTGGGGTTTATTGTAAGGTGACCTACTTGACTGTTTTAGTTTCACGTGTCTTGGGACCTACCCCAATTTATCCATTGTAATGATACACCCCTACCCCGATATAATGCGACCAGATCTAACATAAATTCAGATATAACGCAGTAAAGCAGTGCTCCGGGAAGGAGGGAAGGGCACTGCGCACTCTGGAAGATCAAAGCAAGTTCGATATCATGCGGTTTCACCTATAACATGGTAAGATTTTTTGGCTTCCAAGGACAGCGTTATATCAGGGTAGAGGTGTATGTTGTGTCTGTCTGTAAACTCTCCCTGTATCTCTCTCTTGGTACTTGCATCGTGGGTTCCTTGATGTAAGTATTTTCCCTTCTCTTCTGCATGGAAACCACCTAAAGCATTGTGGGCATTACCAAAACCAATAAATAAATGTCTAATCTTGTAGCCCTTGTTTTAGGGAATAAATAGATGTTTAGGGATTAGAAGTAATTTTTACAGTTAGTAAAATGTTGGCCAAAGCACTGAATGGGATCTGGATTGAATTCTAAATGCTATTTTAATCTAACATAGTCAATGGCCTGGTCTACACTACGCGTTTATACCGAATTTAGCAGCGTTAAACCAATTTAATCCTGCACCCGTCCACACTACGAAGCCCTTCATATCAATATAAAGGGCTCTTAAAACCGATTTCTGTACACTTCCCCGACGAGGGGAGTAGCACTCAAATCAGTATTGCCATGTCGGATTAGGGTTAGGCTTGGTCTACACTACGCGTTTAAACCGATTTTAGCAGCGTTAAACCGATTTAACGCTGTACCCGTCCACACTACGAGGCCCTTTATATTGATATAAAAGGCTCTTTAAATTGGTTTCTGTACTCCTCCCCGACGAGAGGAGTAGCGCTAAAATTGGTATTACCATATCAGATTAGGGTTAGTGTGGCCACAAATCGACGGTATTGGCCTCTGGGCGGTATCCCACAGTGCACCACTGTGACCGCTCTAGACAGCAATCCCAACTCGGATGCAGTGGCCAAGTAAACAGGGAAAGCCCCGCGAAATTTTGATTTTGATTTCCTGTTTGCCCAGCGTGGAGCTCTGATCAGCACGGGTGGCAATGCAGTCCCAAATCCAAAAAGAGCTCCAGCATGGACCGTACCGGAGATACTGAATCTGATCACTGTATGGGGAAACAAATCTGTTCTATCAAAGCTCCGTTACAGAAGATGAAATGCCAAAGCATTTGAAAAAAAAAATCTCCAGGCTACACAGTGCTGCGTGACAAGCGTAATGGGAAGCCAGAGACTCAAATGGATGCTTATGGAGGGAAGGAGGGGGTACTGAGGACTCCAGCTATCCCACAGTCCCCAGCAGTCTCTGAAAAGTATTTGCATTCTTGGCTGAGCTCCCAATGCCTGTAGGTTCAAACACATTGTCCGGCGTGGTTCAGGGAATAGCTCGTCAATTTACTCCCCCCACCCACCCACGTGAAAGAAAAGGGAAAGAAATCGTTTCTTGACTTCTTTCAATGTCACCCTATGTCTACTGAATGCTGCTGGTAGACACGATGCTGCAGCATTGAAGAGCAGTATCCGCTCCGCTCCTCTCCCCTCCCCGGTGGCAGACGGTGCAGTAGGACTGGTAACCATCCTTCTTATCAACCCATGAGTGCTCCTGGCTGGCTTCAGGTGAGGCTGGCCGGGGGTGGCTGGGTGAAAATAGGAATGATTCTCGGTCATTCCCAGTAGATGGTACAGAACGGCTGGTAACCGTCTTCATCATAGCCACTGGGGGCTGAGCTCCATCAGACCCCTCCCTTTCCTGTGTAAAGAAAAGATTCTGTCCTGCCTGGACTATCAAAGCAGCGGCATGCTAGGCTCCTCTCCCCCGCACCACTTAAAGTCCTGCCTGGACTGTCATAGCACGGGGAGGCTGCCTCCCCCTCATTTTATCTCACTAACAAGTCACTGTTTCTTATTCCTGCATTCTTTATAACTTCATGACACAAATGAGGGGGACACTGCCATGGTAGCCCAGGAAGGTTGGGGGAGCAGGGAAGCAACAGGTGGGGTTGTTGCAGGGACACCCCCCATGAATGGCATGTAGCTCATCATTTCTGCGGGATCTGACACGAAGCAGCTGTGCTCTCTGATACACTGGTTCTCTAGTACACTTGCCCCATATTCTAGGCAGGACTGAGTCTATTTTTAGAAACCATAAAGGAGAGATTGACTTGGGGAGTCATTCCCAGTTTTGCTTTTGCGCCCCCGGCCGATCTCAGCCAGGGGCACCCATGATAGCAGCAGACAGCACAGAAGGACAGATAACCATCATCTCATTGCCAAATTACACTGACAGCAGATGGTACAGAACAACTGGTAAACATCTCTGCTAACATGCAAAAGCAAATGAATGCTGCTGTGTAGTGCTGGAGTATCGCCTCTGTCCGCGGCATCCAGTACACATACGGTGACTGTAAAAAAAAAAGCTGAACGGGCTCCATGGTTGCCGTGCTATGGCGTCTGCCAGGGCAATCCAGGGAAAATGGGCGTGAAATGATTGTCTGCCGTTGCTTTCCCGGAGGAAGGAATGACTGATGACATTTACCCAGAACCACCCGCAACAATGATTTTTGCCCCATCAGCCACTGGGCTCTCAACCCAGAATTCTAAGGGGCAGGGGAGACTGCGGGAACTATGGGATAGCTACGGAATGGCTACCCACAGTGCAACGCTCCAGAAATCGACGCTAGCCTCGGACCATGGACGCACACTGCCGAATTAATGTGCTTAGTGTGGCCGCGTGCACTCGACTTTATACAATGTTTTATAAAACCGGTTTATGTAAAATCGGAATTATCCCGTAGTGTAGACGTACCCTTAGTGTGGCCGCAATTTGACGGTATTGGCCTCTGGGAGCTATCCCACAGTGCACCATTTTGACCACTCTGGACAGCAATCTGGAGTTAGATGCACTGGCCAGGTAGACAGGAAAACCCCTGCAAACTTTTGAATTTCATTTCCTGTTCGCCCAGCGTGGAAAGATCATCAGCACAGGTGACCACACAGAGCTCATCGGGTAACAATGCAGTCTCCTGAGAATCGAAAAAGAGCTCCAGCATGGACTGCACGTGAGGTACTGGATCTGATTGCTGTATGGGGAGAGGATTCCGTGCTAACAGAACTCCATTCCAAAAGACGAAATGAAAAAACATTTGAAAAAATTTCCAAGGCTATGATGCAGAGAGGCCACACCAGGGACTCAGTGCAGTGCCGTGTGAAAGTTAAGGAGCTCAGACAAGCCTACCAGAAAACCAAAGAAGCAAATGGAAAGTCCGAGGCAGGGCCGAAAACATGCCGCTTCTACGCTGAGCTGCATGCAATTCTAGGAGGGGTCCACCACCACTACCCCACCCCGTCCATGGATTCTGAGGTGGGGGAGGTAATTGCAGCCATGGCTGAGGATTCTGCGGACGGGGAAGAAGAGGAGGAGGAAGAGGAGGACGAGCTTGCAGAGAGCACACAGCACTCCGTTCTCCCCAACAGCCAGGAGCTTTTTCTCACCCTGATGGAATTACCCTCCCAAGCAACTATCCTACACAATGAAGCCATGGAAGGGACCTCTGGTGAGTGTACCTTGTAAATATAAGCATTTTAAAAGTAAGCCTTTTTAATGATTAATTTGCCCTGAGGACTTGGGATGCATTCGCGGCCAGTACAGTTACTGGAAAAGTCTGTTAACATGTCTGGGGATGGAGCGGAAATCCTCCAGGGATCTCTCCATGAACCTCTCCTGGAGGTACTCCAAAAGCCTTTGCAGAAGGTTTCTGGGCAGCGCTGCTTTATTCCATCCTCCATGGTAGGACACTTGACCACACCATGCATGTAGCACTAATCTGGGATCATTGCATGACAAAGACTAGCTGTGTATGGTCCCAGTGTTTGCTGGCATTCAAGTAACATCCGTTCTTTATCTCGCTGTGTTATCCTCAGGAGAGTGATATCGTTCATGGTAACCTGGTTGAAATTCAGGAATTTAAGTAAGGGGACAGAGATGGCCATTCCTACTGGGCTGTTTGCCTGTGGCTTAAAAGAAATCCTTCCCTGCAGGTAGCCAAGCAGGGGAAAGGGGGGGGTGATTGGCGCTGAGCTTTTCCGCGTTTGGCTAGCAGCGATCTTCCCTGCTACCAGCCACTCGGTTGCAGGGAGGAGGAAAGGGAGGTGTTTAGCAGTGATCTTCCATGATACCAGCCACGGGGTGGTTTCTGCTCCTGCATGTTAACAGGAAAGAAGCAGCACTCAACGGGCTTTGCTTGCTATTTGGGAAAGGAGGGCGCTGGATAGATGAAGCCTGCAGACGACGAAAGACAATGGCTTACCATGGCCGTATGCAAGCCGAATTCTGCTGCCTAGATCTGCATCTGTGATCTGTAACACCAAAGCTGCAGGCACTCAATATTAAGATGCAAAATGCAACCTTGTAGTGAAAACACATGTGCTATGTAAGGTGAATAGTGTTGTTCACCGTGAAAGAGTATGATCATTGTTCTCTAAAATGTATCTTTTTTAATACTTCTCTCCCTTTTTTCCCTCTCTCATGCAGCTGCAAATTTTTCAAGCCTTCCTACTCCGTCCCAAAGGCTATCTCAGATAAGGTGGTGGAAAAAAAAGACGGGAGAAGAAATGTTTTTGGAAATCATGGAAGTGACCCGCAATGAAAGAGCTCATCTGAATGAGTGGAAGGACGTGGTAGTAAAGTACAGGAAAGATGCCAGTGACTGTGAGGACAGGAGGGACCAACGTGAGGACAGGAGGGAAGAATGTGAGAACAGGAGAGACCCTCGAGATGAGAGGAGAGATGCTCGAGATGAGAGGTGGCGGCAGGAAGATCAGCGGTGGCGGGATGGAACTCTGGGGCTGTTGCGTGATCAAACTGACATGCTCCAGCGTATGGTGGAGCTTCAGGAATGGCAGCAGGATCACAGAGTGCCGCGGTAGCCCCTGTATAACCACCTTCCCCCCTTACCATGTTCCTTAGCCTCCTCATCTGCCAGACGAGTAAGAACTCGTGGGGGTAGGCTCCGTGCACCCGCCCACTCCACCCCAGTGGACAGCCCAAGCAAAAGGCTCTCATTATTATAAAAATTTTTTAGTGGCCTTTTCCTTCCCTACTATCCTCCTCCCAAACCCCACCCGGGCTACCCTGCCAGTTCTCTCCCAATTTTTATAATTAAGTAATAAAGAATACATGATTTTTAAATGAGAGTGACTTTATTTCCTTAGAAAGCAAGCTGTGATCGAAGGGGGGCGGTGGCTTACAGGGAATGAGTTAATCAAGGGGTGGGGGTTCATCAAACAAACACAACAGTCACACTGTACCCTGGCCAGTGATGAAACTGGTTTTCAAAGCTTCTCTAATGCTCACCGCTTCCTGATATGCTCTTCTAATCGCCCTGATGTCTGGCTGTGCGTAATCAGTGGCCAGGTGATTTGCCTCAGCCTCCCACCCCGCCATAAAGGTCTCCCCCTTACTCTCACAGAGATTGTGGAGCACACAGCAAGCAGCAATAACAATGGGGACATTGGTTTGGCGGAGGTCTGAGCGAGTCATTAATGTGCGCCAGCGTGCCTTTAAATGGCCAAATGCACATTCTACCAACATTCTGCACTTGCTCAGTCTATAGTTGAACAGCTCCTGACTACTGTCCAGGCTGCCTGTGTATGACTTCATGAGCCATGGCGTCAAGGGGTAGGCTGGGTCCCCCAGGACAACGGCAGGCATTTCAACATCCCCAACTGTTATTTTCTGGTCTGGGAAGTAATTCCCTTGCTGCAGCTGTTTAAACAGAGTAGTGTTCCTGAGGATGCAAGCGTCATGAATCCTTCCTGGCCATCCCACATGGATGTTGGTGAAACGTCCCTTGTGATCCACCAGTGCTTGCAACACCATGGAAAAGTACCCCTTGCGGTTTATGCAGTGGGTGCCCTGGTGCTTCAGTGCCAAGAAAGGGATAAGGGTTCCATCTATCGCCCCATCACAGTTAGGGAATCCCACTGGAACAAAGCCATCCACTATGACCTGCACATTTCCCAGAGTCACAACCTTTCGTAGCAGCAGCTTAGTGATTGCTTTGGCTACTTGCATCACAGCAGCCCCCACAGTAGATTTGCCCACTCCAAATTGATTCCCAACTGACTGGTAGCTGTCTGGTGTTGCAAGCTTCCAGAGGGCTATTGCCACTCGCTTCTCAACTGTGAGGGTTGCTCTGATCTTGGTATTCTGGCACTTCAGGGCAGGGGAAAGCAAGTCACAAAGTTCCATGAAAGTGCCCTTACGCATGCAACAGTTTCGCAACCACTGGGAATCGTCCCACACCTGCAACGCTATGCGGTCCCACCAGTCTGTGCTTGTTTCCAGGGCCCAAAATTGGCGTTCAATGGCTAGAACCTGTCCCATTACCAGCAGGATCTCCAAAGCGCAGGGGCCCACAGTTTGACAGAATTCTATGTCCATGTCTTCATCACTCGTCACTGCTCTGCCGTAGCCGCCGCCTCCTCACCTGGCTTTGCAGGTCCTGGTTCAGCATTGACTGCATGAGAATGCATGAGGTGTTTAAAACGTCCATGATTGCTGTCTTGAGCTCAGCAGGGTCCATGCTTGCCGTGGAATGGCATCTGCACAGTTCACCCAGGAAAAAAGGCGCGAAACAGTTAGCTGCTGCTGCTTTCACGGAGGGAGGGGTGAGGATGTACCCAGAAGCACCAGCGGCAATGTTTTTTGCCCCATCAGGCACTGGGATCTCAACCCAGCATTCCAATGGGTGGAGGAGACTGAGGGAACTATGGGATAGCTACGCGATAGCTACCCACAGTGCAATGCTCAGGAAATCGACGCTAGCCTCGGTACATGGACACACACCGCCGAATTAATGGTGCTTAGTGTGGCTGCGTGCACTCGACTTTACACAATCTGTTTTACAAAACTGGTTTATGTAAAATCGGAATAATCCCATAGTGTAGACATACCCAATGAGTTCTTGAAACATAACCCAATTCAACATGCAGTCTCATCCCATGTCCAAACTTTTTAAGGTTCACTCATTAATACTAATCACCTTCAACATCTACAGATAAAGGGGGTCTTAATCCAGCAAAGCACTTAAGCACTATGTAACTTTAAGCGCATGACCAGTTCTGCTGAAGTCAATTCAACAACTCAGGTGATTCAAGTTATGCATGTACTTAAATGTTTTGCTAGACTGGGGCTATAACAGAATCAAAATCTGCCCTTATTTATTTCTATGAAACAACAACTCATTGCATATGGGCTTCACACACATAACAGAATAAAAATTAAAAATAAGAGATGTCATCTAGTCTATCCCATTTACAGAATAGGATTCCTCCCCACATAATAGTTTGCAGTGTTTTGTCTAATCCAGTTTTAAACAATCTATGTAATTAAGTTTCCAGCATTCACTTGGCAAGACTATTCAATCTAACAGAACTCAGGCAGAATTTTTTCTTCAGGTATTTATATTATGCAAGAAAATCCACTGTGGAATTACTGGGACTGTCACAGATGAAATGGTTTGTTTATGTATTATTCCAAAGGAACAGGCAGATTGACGAAGTCCTTAATGTTAGTGAACTCTCTCCACATGCCTCAGCTGTAGGTAATGTTAGTCCTTCTTTGCATTTCTCACTTAGCTAAATTAAATTCTAGTTACACTCTATTTAAAATCACATATTGAAGACTATGTTCCTGTTTTGATCCAGGATTTTGGAGTAGACTCCACTGCCACAGACACAAGTGTGTCCCATGAGAGAGACAGCTAAACTCACAATAGGCCAGTGCTCTGATTGGGCTCCTTATTTCCCTTAGGAAAGCTGGGGCTGTATTTCTGTTTGCTTCTTTGTTTGTTGGTTTATTTAATTTCTCCTTCTCTCAGCTCACCCCTCTCCTACACTACTATTCTGTCTTTCCCTTCTTCTCCTCCCTCTTGCTTGAAGAGGTGAGTTTTACACTTTGCTTTTAGGGCAGTGAGATCTGCATTTGTCTAATCCTCTACAGTACTAAGTTCCAAACTACAGGCCCTGATGAAAAGAAGTCCCCTTTTCTGCTCTCATCAGCTTCAGTCTTGATGTCAAGAGATTGATAGTTGCTGAGAACAGAGCTGTTGCGAGTAAGGGAAGTCATCCCTGTGAATAAAGGTGCTCACTGTGTTATCTTGGGCCATGTTGCATGGGCAGCCATTCAGACTAACACCAAATACCAGGGGTTTGTTCTTTAAGACTAACATTGGAGTCAACAGAGTGAATGGAGCACTAAGTGAGAGGCTCCCCGCAGCTGGTGTTGCTGAGGTGGTGAACTGCTACGTTCTGGACCAACTGAAGCTTTTATAATGTTGGAGTGTTCAGTGAGCTGCAATAGTGAAGCCAGGAGGTCACACTGGCATGTCACTGTGACCAGGTCTGTGTTTGATCAGATGCAGTGCAGTCTTCTGCCTAGTCTCAGAGCAGAGATACTGATGGGGGCACGGAAGGGGATTCTGTGTATTAGTCTCTCTGCTGCAAGGCATCCAGGAGGACTGACTAATCTGGATTGATTTAACAATCTGACAATCTCCTTGGATGGAGGACAAGATGATAATGGATGTTAGCTCCTCAAAGAGTTTTATTCTACCCACAACTTCACCTCTGTCTTGCCTGGTTCAGCTTCAAATAGCTGCCTTTCCTGAATCTGTGGTGGTATAGAGTTAATTATGATCTGTGTATTACTGGTGTTTGAGACCACAGGCCTCTATTCAGGAAAGCATTTAAACTTGTGCTTTACTTTGACTTCAGTAAAACTACTCAAATGCTTAAGATTAAGCACTTACTTTAGTGTTTTGCAGGACTAAGACCATAGCATCTCATAATTTACTGCAGTGGCTTTTGTTGTCTCAGTTTAAATGGTGTAAATCTTTAGTAGCCCCACTGAAACAAATTATTCAGCACATGAGTAATACTGGCTCAGAAGCTGGCTTCAAAAACTTAATTAGCTTAATATTGAGGGAAATTCGATTTTGTTTCAGTAAAACAATCTGTATACAAACAAATTAGCAATATTTCTTCTGTGCCACTGAGGGTCTATGGACATCAAAGAATAGAAAGTAACCACTCCATAAGAAAAAAAGCCCGCACTGTGGGATGAGTTTTGTTTTAAAATACACATGCATCTTTCCATATCAAGTTTCTGAGAAAAGTAGGATTAGATGAAAGAAGGAGATCAAAGAACGAAAAAAACCAAAGGCTATTTAAGAACAAGCAAACAAAAAACTGTACTTACTAAGCCAAGGGGGCCAGATCCTGAGCTGGTGCAAATGGCCCTGCTTCATTGAAATCAATGGAGCTGCACTGACCTATACCAGTTGAGGATCTCACTTGAAATATTTATAAGTTGTAAGCCATATTGCTCCAAAATTTATCTAATTCAATATTAAAAAGTCATTCAAAATGGGGAAATATAATTGGTTACTGTGCTTGGATGTCTCTAGACTGAGGAGTAAGGGTCCCTTTTATAAACACTTGCTATTAAGTGCAAGGTTTACTACCCTGAATAGCCCCCTTAACTACTAGCATGCACAGGAGCCGGTTTTTAAATGGTTCCATAAACATTAGCCGCGTAACTTTTATCCTGGGGAGTGAAAAAGAAGGTTGGTTGGAAACTAATTTCAGACTAAAAAACTTTTTTTTTTTTCAAATTTTCTGCCGTTCAAAGTAATACAGATAGATGAATGTTCCTTTGTCTGAAATGAATGGCACACTCTACAAATTATTTTCCAGGTCATTTCACTAGGTATTTTGTAGATATTGCGTTTCATTCCCTGACAACTGACCCAAAATTTTGCAGTCTGGATTACTTGGGAAATGTGTGTACTTCTTCGGATGCCCTTGGGTAAAAAAAATGTCATTTTCCTATCTTGCATGTATCTCATGCCAGGGAAGATATCTTTTTCTTTCCCTTGTAATGGCATTTTGGCCTTATTACGTATTAGGATCAGAAGCAACACATCCATAGCCTTATACATTAGAAAATGTTTAATAAGAATGAGCTTGAACAAATTTTTATTATAATGAAAGGATTAAGGTGCATGATTGCCTTAATATTTAGGAAAAATTAAACAAAATTGCTTTTTATCTACTGCAAACTGTGTTAAATATTTAATATTCTACATTATAGTAGTACCACTCCCACTGAGAGCATGACAACTATTTTAGTTATAAACTTTGATTTCAGTGGTTTAAAGAGGTACAACTTTTCAGAGAAACTCAACAGATAGTATAGACTTGAAGGCGAAGGCACGGCCAGCTGAGACAACCAATAAACCTCTGTCCGCAGAAGGCCCTGTCAAGGGGCTTGCAAGCAGTGAGTCTAGAAGAGAATGGTGCAAAATGGCCCTTATTAGGCACTGCAGCTGAATGATTTCAAAGAGAGCTCTGAGTCCAGTTACTCTGGAGATCAAGGATGAACTATCTGGGGGAAGGAGAGTTAGAATCATAGAAGATTAGGGTTGGAAGAGACCTCAGAAGATCATGTAGTCCAACTCCCTGCTCAAAGCAGGACTAGCACCAAATAAATCATCCCAGCCAGGGCTTTGTCAAACCAGGCCTTCAAAACCTCTAAGAATGGAGATTCCATCCTCCCTAGGTAACCCTTTTCAGTGCTTCACCACCTTAGTGAAATAGTGTTTCCTAATATCCAACCTAGACTTTCCCCACTGCAATTTGAGATCATTGCTCCTTGTTCTCTCATCTGCCACCACTGAGAACAGCTGAGCTCCATCCTCTTTGGAATCCTCTTCAGGTAGTTGAAGGCTGCTATCAAATCCCCCCTCAGTCTTCTCCTCTGAAGACTAAACAAGCCCAGTTCCCTCAGCCTCTCCTCGTAAGTCATGTGCCGCAGCCCCCTAATCATTTCCGCTGCCCTCCACTGGACTCTCTCCAATTTGTCCACATCCTTTCTGTAATAGGGGGCCCAAAACTGGATGAAATACTCCAGATGTGGCCTCATCAGTACTGGATAGAGGGGAATAATCACTTCCCTAGGTCTGCTGGCAATACTCCTACTAATACAGCCCAATGTGCTGTTAGCCTTCTTGGCACCAAGGGCACTGCTGCCTCATATCCAGCTTCTCTCCACTGTAATCCCGAGGTCCTTTTCTGTAGAACTGCTGCTGAACCAATTGATCCCCAGCCTGTAGCGGTGCATGGAATTCTTCCGTCCTAAGTGCAGGACTCTATACTTGTCCTTGTTGAACCTCATCCGATTTCTTTTGGCCCAATCTTCCAATTTGTCTAGGACCCTATTCCTCTCCTCCACTGTATCTACCTCTCCTCCCATCTTAGTGTCATCTGTGAACTTGCTGAGGGTGCAATCCATCCCATCATCCAGATCATTAATAAAGATGTTGAACAAAACCAGCCCCAGAACTGATGCCTGGGGCATTCTGCTTGATACCAGCTGCCAGCTAGAAATTGAGCTGTTGATCACTACCCATTGAGCCCAACAATACAGCCAGCTTTCTATTCACCTTATAGTTGGTTGGTTCTGTTTTGTTTTGTCAGCATCAGACTAGGATCTGTCTCAACCTTTAGAGCTCTCCCCAACAACAGAGTGAGTATATACCTGTGATGGTGCAAACCATTTTGACAGTGTTGTACAGTAACTCCTTGCTTAACATTGTTATTCTGTTCCTGAAAAATGCGACTTTAAGCGAGACAATGTTAATTGAATCAAATTTCCCCCTAAGAATTAATGTAAATAGGGTGGGTTAGGTTCCAGGGAATTTTTTTTCACCAGACAAAAGACCAAAAGACTATTTTTATATTATATACACACACACACACACACACACACACACACACACACACACACACACACACACACACACACACACACACACACACACACACACAGTGTAAGTTTTAAACAAACAATTTAATACTGTAGACAGCAATGATGATTGTGAAGCTTGGTTGAGATGGTGAAGTCAGAGGGTGGAAGAGGGTGGGATATTTCCTTGGGAATGCCTCGCTGCTAAATGATGAACAAGCACTTGGCTGAGCCCTCAAGGGTTAACACATTGTTGTTAATGTAGCCTCACACTCTACAAGGCAGCACAAATGGAGGGAGAGGAGACAGCATGGCAGACAGAGACACACCCTGTGTGTGTGTGTGTGCGAGAGAGAGATGCACATTGCCCCTTTAAGTACACTGATCCCACTCTGAGTACATTGCCTTTTTAAGTAGATCAGAAAGTTGAGACAGCAGCTGCTGCTAGCAAGCTCCCTCTATCCTGAGCCCTGCCCTGGAGATGGGGTAAGCAGGGGGCAGGATTGGGGGAAGGGGGTCACCTTGATATTAGACCCTCTCTCCCCACCACACACACAGCAAGCAGGAGGCTCCTGGGAGCAGCTCCAAGGCAGAGAGCAGGAGCAGCACAGGGCAATGGAGGGAGGGACAGCTGAACTGCCGGCAACTGATAGCCTGCTGGGTGGCTGCTGCACAGGGAACTTAGGGGAGCAGGGAGCTGATAGGGGGGCTGCCAGTCCACCCTGGTTCCAAGCTCCCACCAGCCAGCCGCAACGGGCTGCTCTTCCTGCAAGCAGTGGACAAAGCAGGTGACTGCCAAACAACATTATAAGGGAGCACTGGGCAACTTTAAACGAACATGTTCTCTACTTGATCAGCAATGTAATAACTGGGACAACTTTAAGTGAAGAGTTACTGTATTACATCACTTCGTTTCTTTGGATTGTTTACTTATGAGGCTAATTGTTTTAATAATAAAACTTTTAGAATTACCAAAGGTCTTCCCTGAGTGTGCGTGTTGTTGTCACTGCACTGTCTCATGGGTCTCCCATAGTAGTAATTCTGATAAAATTGAACCTGATCCTTGGACAAGAACCTACAAAATTTCAGAGTGTTACCTGGGGATTCTAAATGAAGAAACTAATAATTAACAATCAATAAATGGGGTAGTCACTTGTACTTTGTATTTTTTTCTAAGTTTCTATAAAATTAAATGTAAAAAAAACAAAACCCCAAAAAACCCTAACCAACCAACCAAACCCTAAAAACATGTTGCAGCTGCTTAGGACTGGGCTATTCCTAGGGAGTAGGATCTCGCTGGACATCACGTAACATGGGTCACAATATCTACCTAACCAGTTTTGAATATTTCAGTCTTAACTCTAAATTTTTTGGCTCTCCTTAGTAATGAAAGGCAGCATGATTTAGTGGATTGAGTAGCAGATAGGAGCCAGGAATTTCTGAGTTCTAATATCAGTTCTGAAACTGACTCCCTCAGTGACCCTAAATTGGGCACCATGCCTCAGTTTCCTCATCTGTAAATATTTGTCCAAAGGGATGAGAGTCAGAGCAGAAGATCGCTAATGTGGCATCTGCCTTGATAGGATTGGTCCACGATTGAAACTAGACATCTAACGACACTGAAGGAAATCTGAGCCACTCCAAGTGAAGAAGGGCTTTGTCTCTTGCGGTTAGTGAAACCAGTGATGAGGATGTGAGCCTGAAGTGCCTGATGCCTCTTCACAAAGATGGTAGATAGCCAAAACTGTATATTCGGAATGGCTCGTAATCAGTAAAAAAAAAAAACAACCCAAACACTCAATTTATTACAGAGGTCCAGTCATTTAAGTGCCTCTCTTCTCCCAATCAGTCTTACTTCCATCTTGCCCACGTTGAGCTTGAGACAGTTATTTTTCCATCTATGTACCCCTCTGAGACACCTGCCAGATGTCTGACTGGATAGTATTTTCAGTGTCTCTCTGTTGGAGCACTATTGTGTAACCAGAGTTTGGCATGACAGCATGCACCATCAGTAAGGTTTTTGTTGCTGATGTTATTTTTCCTTATAGAAATTACCACTTTATTCCCTGGTATTATGACCTTCATTCTCATATACTGTTTGTTGTACTTTCTGTGCTGCATCAATTTGCTTAATGAGATGCAATTAGTTTCTTTACACTGTGTAGCTCTATATGCTAAATTCTTCTAACAGCTATCAATAAAATCTACAGTGTCTGCAGTATCCAGCAGTTTTCAAGATGATATCTTCTGTGGCACATATCTTGCATTTGGGGAGAAGGAGAGTGGACAGAAAAAAGGATATTGGAATGACAACTTCACAAGACTCATGAAAAGGTGAACTCATGATAGAACAATTTGGTGGTAGTCATCTGTAGCACCAAAGGCTGGATCTAAAGAAGGAGAAAACAGAATTCAGACAACACTGACGATGCAGTGCCCCCTTCTGGAATCTAGAAATTCTGCCTCTGGCCCAAGCATCCATATTTAAATGCTGCCACAAAAATCCCAAAGATAACAGACACCTCCATTTCTCACAGTGGTTCAGTTTTGTATCTTGCACAAGATGACTAATGGACTGATCTACCATTTTGAAAATACAGCTGTTCATTATGAAAGTTAGTTGGGAGGGATCCATGACAGCTTTCCAGAAAGTGGAGATAGCAAAATACCAGCACTGCTCTCTTCCTCTTGAGATCTGAGTTTCCTTTGCCACTAGTAATAAAAATACAGCTCTATATTTTAACCACTTTTTTGACCTAAGGCTGAGTTACCTGGGTATAATGCAGTATTAGGGCCTTAGATTATAAAACTGAAGTGTGAGAGCAGAACACACAAGTTACCATTCCTTGAATACCAATTACAGAAATAGATGCTTAAAGCAATAGTTCCTATTGAGACATAAGTGGATTTCAGAAATTTCTCATGCATGTGATTCATGCTACAAGACAGGTTGTGTCAATGCTATTTGTGAGAACTATATATGCTCACTGTATGTCGCATATGAAATATCTCAGCTTCACTTATCAAGAGATTTTCTAAGCCTTAATCCACATTTTCTGTAAGCTAAAGAGAAAATGTCTTTGTTAACTGGGGCTTTGCTTAGTAAAGTCATAATGTCCCTTTCTTCTTAGCTGGTTTAGTAGAAGATGCTCCCAGAGGATGTATACATTTACCCCACATTTGTAAAGGTCTAAGATTCTGAAAGGGGACCCTATTAACAGGTGTTACTGGCACCCACAACATTTGTACCCACTTTTGGAAGCCAAAAAGGAAAAATGCTGAAGCAAATTGGAATATTAAGCCACTACGTTCCTGGCTTCTGTCTGCAATATATTTATTTGGAGAATAAACATTTTCCAAGTACAAATTACACCTGTAAACAGGGAGCCTGGGCATTTAAAAAATCTGGTCTCTGTAGACTTAATCTTCACCACTGACACACACACACATATACAGCCACATTTTGCTTATACCATGTTGATGGGTTGGTACTTGGCAGAGAGGGGTTTTCTTTGTTTGAGGTTTTATTTAAACTCTCAGCATTTGAAAAGAATCCATTCCATGGCAGTACTGCGAGTGTAAATCGCTATATTCTGTTGTACAACAGGATAACAGTCAGTTAAGAACTAAAACATAGCTTCCCATTCCTGATCACAGGAAAGTTCTCTCCTACTTTATACAGAAGACATCCGTTTCTTTCTCCTGAGAGTGTGGATGAAAAACATGCAGTCAGCATGTGTCAAAGTATTATTTCCCCACTCTGAACCTTAGCGTCCAAAAGATGGGGTACTGCATGAACCCTTCTAAGCTTAATTACTAGCTTAGAAATGACAGAGCTGCCACCACCCAAAAATATAGTGTTTTGGGACACTTTCTGGCCCCCAAACCCTTCCCTGGGGACCCCCAGACCCAAACCCCTTGGATCTCAAAACAAAGAGAAATAAATCATTCCCTTCCTCTCCTCCTCCCAGATTCTCCCCTCCCTGGGTTACACTGGAAGATCACTGTGATTCAAACTCCTTGAATCTTAAAACAGAGAGGAAATTCACCTTCCCCCCCTTCTCTCCCCCTCCCAGACTCTCCCTGAGAGAGAGACAGTGATCCTAACACAGAGAGAAATCAGGCTTTTCCTCCCCCCTTCTCTCCTTTCTCCCCACCAATTCCCTGGTGAGACCAGACCCTGTCTCCCTGGGGTCTCACACAAGAATAAAAAAACAATCAGGTTCTTAAAAAGAAAACTTTTAATAAAAAAAAGATAAAAAGTAAAAATTGTCTCTGTAAAATCAAGATGGAAAATGTTACAGGGTCTTTCAGCTTATAGACACTAGAGAGAATCCTCCCCCCAGCACAAATACAAGTTGCAGCAAACAGAGATACAATCCTTCCAGCAAAATATACATTTGCAAATAAAGAAAACAATCAAAAGACTAAACTGCCTTTCTAACTGGTACTTACTAAATTGAACAGAAGAGGCTGTTTCAGAAAATTGGAGAGTCTGTATACATGTCTGGTCCTTCTCAGAACCCAGAGAGAACAAAGAAAAAACCCCAAAAAGCACAGACAAAGGCTTCCCTCCACCGAGATTTGAAAGTATCTTGTCTCCTGATTGGTCCTCTGGTCAGGTGTTCCAGGTTTACTGAGCTACTTAACCCTTTACAGGTAAAAGAGATATTAACCCTTAACCATCTGTTTATGACAGCATGTCATTTATTTTCCCCTGTAATTTTAGTATCAAGAGGCCTCAGAAACAGAGCTTATCCAAGCATTTCACTCTGAGACACTATTTTCTCTCCATTTCCCCCCCTTCCTCTAGTCACACACCAAACCGCTTAGTCTAATAATTTAGGACCAATGTGGGAAAAGAAGGAAATAAGCTAATGTGGGCAATATCTTCCTTCGCCCCCAAGAGAACATTTCATTCTTGTTGTTTTTAAAACTTGTCCAGTACTCAAGATACACGCCGGTGAATGCTAAATATATGGACAAATCTACAGTACATATTTAGTTTTCATTATCCTGGGGAACTCCCTTCTGCCAATGAATATCAACCACAAAACACAAACACTCAGTCATGACTCCTGTTATACAGTCCTCTTGTTTGCATGAAGTGATCAGACACGTTAGCTACAGAACAGCAGTCTGGAAAGTAGCTGGTAACAGTAGGTAAATTTCACAATTATGGGAGCAATATAAATGCCCAAATACATGAACAGATGAGAGAGAAAATGAAGGTGCAATGGCACTGATGAGATCACAGGGCTGTAATATGCCTTTTAAATGCTGATTTGTACTTTACACTCAGAATGTGGCTTCTTTAAAGGCAGCTGATAAACCAATGATCCCATGTAGTCTGCTGCAAATAACGTAGGAGCCAAGATTGACTGATGCAGACAATTAATACTGCTAGGAAAACAGCAATACGCCAGAGAAATATTATAATTTGAAAGCTGAAGTTACAATTACATTTGCATAAACTATGCACCCTTTAGTTTGCCTCAACTTTTCCCTCATGCCCAAGTCCCAACTAAGGGATTTAGGCCATAATTGTCCCAGAACGGAACATCTCTCCTCCAAGTGACTATTCTTCTATTGCCCTTGACATGACGGACAATCAAGCCCAGGTTTTAGAGTATGTAAACTTTGCACAATGTAAACTTCTCAATTTACAGACCATGTAACGGCTACCATGATTTGTGCTATTTGCCTGAATCCGCATAATTACACTAAAAGGTATTTATTTTTACTCACAAGCTTATATACGCTGGACAGCTACCAATTCAACTGCATATCCATTTCTGTAACATCTATCTACAGTAGACTGAGACTTTATTTCCCCCATCATTTAATCAGGAGTACACAGAATTTTCTCTCTTTATAATCACCCATCCATCGAAAGTGTCCAAATTACAACCCTGAACCTCAACACCCAGACTTCTCCCACTGAAAAATTTATTGGACTTTCCATGATTGTGCCTGTGACACTCTGGTCCCTGGGGAACATGGCATAACCCTCCAGCTCTTCTTCCTCCTCCCCTTATAGAGGTGCTCAGATGAAAGGTTATAAAGTAGCTGACTGGGAGACAGAGTGGGAAAAATGCCTCGGGGAGTGTAGGCTTCCACATCCAGTGTAATAAAACAGCTTGAACCCCAATTTGTTTCTTTTTCTGCTTATGTGGACTTATTTTGATTTCCCGTTATAAACATTATTCCTTAAAGATTTAACTGGCAGCAACTAAGTCAGCTTTTATTTTCCTGCTGAATAATTCTACCAGCTAACATGGTCCTAAGAAACCAAACATTTGAAAAAAGAGCTAGATACCGTATGCTATCAGTTTTCATCACATTCATTCTATCACTGTGCCAGCACCCTTTGTGCTCTTGATAAAATGATGACCAGCCCCTAAAGTTATAAGAGACCAAAGTGCTATGCTGATGCATTAATAAGGAACTACATGGAACCTTATATAT
Organism: Gopherus flavomarginatus; assembly: GCF_025201925.1. NCBI lineage: Eukaryota > Metazoa > Chordata > Testudines > Testudinidae > Gopherus > Gopherus flavomarginatus. The sequence continues at coordinate 108,101,512 of NC_066623.1, read as the reverse complement.
GGTTTGTGTTTCATTAACTGAATTAAGTTTATAACCTTCCATTAGTATAGCAGATGAGAAAAGGGTAATATTTTTCTCTTTTCCTTATCAAAACTAAATTGTTATATCAATTGTAGTCTTGCAGGTATGAGCTACTGGTGTTTCCTTACTGTAAATTGAGAAAATATTAAAGATTTTTATCAAATATTAAAAGTCATCTTAAATTATTTTCATTTTGATATTCCCAAATTTATTAATATTGAGGATCACTTCAGGTTTAATTTTTTTTTAAGCTTCAACCACAAATGATGCGTCTTTAAAACATACCAAAAGGATTTCATGTATAGCTAATATTCCATTTTGCAAAATACGTAATAGAATCATACTATTGTGACGGCATATGACAAAAGATCAGATACTGACATTTTTAAATAAAAAGGTAATCTGCACTTTAGTAAAAATAAAATTTGAATTTTTCCTGTTATCACTACAATAAGTTTCTACATTGATTAGGAATTATTAACTTCATCATTGGATGTCACTTCTCTGGGCTTCCAGCTCTCCAGTATTATTTCCTGCTAAACTTTGTTTAAAAATATTTTTCACCTATAGAAATGAAAAATCTTTTTTTTACTATCTCAGTTAACAATAATATAGAAGAACTCGCTTTTTCTATGTGAAGAACCAGATTCAAATGCTGAAATCTCTGCTACATCTTTACTTCCTGAATACTTATATTTTGTTATATTTTATTTGTCTACATCTTTCTTATTATTATTATGCCAAGATTCACTAAATTACAGTCTTCAGAGGCAGATCATGGCTAAAAAAAGCTGTGTGGTTTACTTACAAAATGATCTTTATGCTGCTCATTTTTATAGAATTTTCTAACTGGATTTGATATACTTTAAAAAAAATGTCTTGAATGCGATATATTTGAGCGCTGAATTTTTGTTTTTTTAAAAGAATCCACCTGTGTAATAATTGCAAAAGTGCTATTTATTTAATAAAAGTACATGAAAAGAGATGCCATTACTTACCAGTAATTGTGGTTAGTCTCCTCTTTTCTTGTAATATGACAGATTGAGGGACAGAATTATGGTGCCACCTACTAGGAAGCAAGGAGTCAATGAGTTCTGAATCTATGTTCTAATTATATGCCTCAGCCACACCCCTTTCCTAGAGGTATTTCCAGAGCCATTGAGAACAGAGCTGTACATCAGAAAGTAAACAGTAAACAGGAGGCAAAAAAGGAAGGAAAAATGGCAGAAGAAATACACCTGAAGGACTTAATTGAAGTGGGCTAGCTATGAGGTCAAGTCCAGAACCTCCTGAACTTTGTGGTAGCAGAGAAGCTGTAGAACTAGGTAAGGTGTGAAGCAGTGCTGCAAGCTGAGGCTGGTGCTGACATCAGGCAGGCAGGCAGGCAACCTGCCATCGTTGCCAGCAGCAGGGGAGCCTCTTCCCTCTTTGGAGGGGAAACAGAGACTGGGCCTTCCGAGTATCACCTTGAAAAATGGGATCACAGCAATCAACGGAATGGTCGGCCCTGGCTGATAGGACCTCTGAGGAGGGTTGTGCTTGGCCACAGAGGTATGAGCTCTGCCTTCCACACTCTCTGAAACAGCCCTCTGGCTTCTTTCTTCTGATCTCACCTTTTTTGTTTCCTTTCTTTTCTTTTGTCTCCTCTTTCTTCTTTCATGTTCTTCCAAGACAGCAAGAGAGAAAGAGAGGAGAGTGTGAGCTGGAGAACTAAGGTGAAGCCTTCATGCTTCTCAGGTGAGGAGGCAAACAAAACTGGAAGGTGGGAGTCTGGGTGAGGCTTAAATAATCAGGGACAGGCCCTTCAAAAAAATCTATGTCTCTTCCCTGCCCTGGTAGTGGCATCAAAATGCTGTCTGTCTCCTATTCCACTGTTATAGGTTGGGGGGGAAGAAAGCTGTAGGACAAACATTTTCATGTAATGGAGTAAAGGGTCGATTCCCCCCATGTCTGTGAATTATTTGGCACAGGAAAGTGGGGGGAGCTTTCAGGGAACCAGTTATGCCTCCCTCATTCTGTAGGCTGGGTTGCACCTAGTGGAGGCTTCATGTTCTAACTTACCCCAGTGGCATACGGGCCATATGCCAGCAAATAATCAGCAATTCCTAACAGGCCATGTGCCAACACATACTCAGTAGAGATCATCTCCCACACACGACATCCCTCCCCCAGTGTGACTCCTAAATTGATGGCTGCAGGTGGCAGGTGCAGGAACCAGCCCTGACACCGTTTTGCTAGTTGAGAGCCCAACTCTTCCAAGTAAGGGAACTCCAGCTGGTCAGTTATGGCCAGAATCTAGCTCTGTTGTGCCACTTGAGCAAAGCAAAGGAGCTAGATCAGAATGAGTATCTGGTCCAAAGAAATAGTGCATACAAACACTAGGAGAACTCCTGTTAGTTTTCATTTTCTCTGTGGTTCTTTGTTGAATGATGGGGCATTGGATGGGGAAGGCCAGGGCTCTGTGGTGGCACTAAGCAATCTCAGTCTCAGGTGCTTGGCTAGTTGGTTTGCTCATGTGCTCTAGGTCTTACCGATTGCCATATGTGGTGTTTGGAAGGAATTTTCCCCTAGGTCAGATTGGCAATGACCTTGGCGGTGTTCATCTTCCTCTGGAGCATGAGGGTGCGGTCATGTGCCAAGGTTATCTGATAACATCTCCCATTAATCATTTCCCTGCCTCAGGCACTGGAGCACCTCCATCCCTCTTATTCTCTGCCTGTGGCATGTGATAGTATAGTCTCCGTGGGCTGTAATACTTTGGTCTAATTTTGGTTGTTGGGCTTAGTGTGCAGATGCTGGTGTCCTGTGATATACAAGCGGTCCCTTGTGGCCTTAAACTCTGATTCTATGCCCCATGCAAAAATCTCACAGTATTATATATTTGTATATATGCCAAGCCAGAATTTGGATAATTGCAGTTAAAATAGCAAAAACTTTCTCCCAACTTCTAAAGACTCCAAGAGGCATGAAAGGGCATTCTCTTTACACTGTCATGTTTCATTCTTAATTGCCAAATATAGTATGATACAATGCAAATGTTAATACATAGACACACATACTCCTTGGGTAAAAATCAGTCCCCGTATATATTTTGGCTTAGTATCTGTTCCAATTGCTCAACCCCAAGAGATAAAATTATAGGTACCAGACAGTTTGTACAGATATTGTACAGTTATAGCTTCATGTTTTCTGCATCTGACCATTTCCATGGCACATAATGACCATCTCATTATCCATCTCTATTCTGTTATATTATAGTTTATTATAAAAGAGACTGAATTATTGTCTTAGCATTGAACACTGTATTACAAAGACACTCCCATCTGATGGCCAGATCATTCTTCTTTTTTTTTGATAATACACAACATGGTTGATGCCCAGTCTCTTTCTTTACTCTTTCTCTACTCACTAAACAGTATTATTTTCACAGAAAATGAATGAAAAAAACTGGGATTAATGACTGAATCAAGCACTAAAAATAACTGAAAATTCCAGAAGTTTAGGTGGTTCCCACAATGTTATCTGTGACGTATTGCACAGCCTATGCTTTTACGATATATATTGATAATTATACCATAACATAGTTTAAAAAAATGTTAAAAAGAACTTTAAAGTAGCAATGCTAAGTCATTAAGAAGTAAGGAAAAGCCAGAGCCAAAGGTTGGTCATGCAATGGTCATGCAATGCTGTGCCTGATATGTTCACATTATAGCCTTCAATTATATGATCATACATTATATTTCTATAGGACACCAGCTTTGTTAAAGATAAAATTTAACCCTCGTCAGAGGGTCAGTACAAGCCCTTAAAATAGGGGTGTTTAATTTCTGAAAGACATTCTGAAGACCATTGAAGCATTTTTAGATATCACACTTCCTGAGTAGATTTTTTTGGTTCTTTTTTGTATCTTATGTTAACAGTCTGGTTTTCAAGTTGGTTTCTCAGTAGCACTTTGTTTTGTCTGTATAAGACTCTTACTATTAAGTTTTTATGGCTGGTTAATGCCATTCTGAACTAAGGTGATTTTCATTCAGCTTCTCTCCATTAGTTCAAAGTACAAAAATCACGATGAACAGCTGCTATGTCCTCTTGTTTAGCTGCAGTTTGACTCTGATATGAGTTCACTGTTGTCCATGTTTATCTAATTTATAGATCTTGTTTTTAGATAGAAGTCCCAATTTTACATGTTTAAATCCACACAAGTTAGGGGCCCAGCCCTACAAACATTTTTAATGCAAATAGTCCCATCATAGCCCATTACAAGAGTAAGGAGGACTAATTGTGTAAAGAAGAAACTGCAGCACATGCCATTTACCTAATTCTTCTCCCATAGAACTCAATGGTATTAGGGTGACCGGACAGCAAGTGTGAAAAATCGGGACAGGTGGTGGGGGGTAATAGGAGCTTCTATAAGGAAAAGACCCCAACATTGGGACTGTCCCTGTAAAATTGGGACATCTGGTCACCCCAAACTCCACCAGAGAGGTCCTTTGGGGCCATCTGCCTGTCCCAAGTCAGGATAAAGGAGGAGGGTTGGGTGTGGGACTAGCAACTCCACCTCGTAAAAAATCAACCTGCTACAGAAATGCCAACAATAGAGACAACAGAGACTTTTACCCTGGAAAAAGAACGGTCTTCAACTCGAAGATGCATGACGCTGGGTGGTAAAAGCCGTGAGGAAGCCACTAAGCCGATTACCTTTCTTGCAACCAGGAGGGTTACCATAGGCACATGGAACGTGAGGACCATGTACGAGTCAGGAAAGACGGCGCAGGTTGCAGCAGAGATGAGGAGCAACAACCTGACCCTATTAGGCATTAGCGAGACAAGATGGACGCAAGCGGGACAGAGATGACTCTTGACAGGAGAGCTGTTGCTGTATTCAGGACATGAAGAGAGCGACGCACCCCACACACAGGGAGTAGGTTTCATGTTGTCCAAGCAGGCACAGAGAGCATTGATTGGTTGGGAGGCACATGGTCCCAGGATCATCACAGCATCCTTCAGAACTAAAATGAAGAGGATTAAGATGAATGTTGTTCAGTGCTACGCTCCAACTAATGACAGCGAAGAGGAGGACAAAGATTATTTTTACAACAGACTCCAGAAAATATTAGAGATTCTCCCATACAAAGACATCATCATCCTTATGGGAGACTTTAATGCCAAAATTGGACCTGACAACACAGGATACGAACAAGCCATGGGGACCCACGCTCTGGGAGAGATGAGTGAGAATGGAGAGAGATTTGTGGATCTGTGTGCACTTAACAACCTGGTCATAGGAGGTAGCATCTTTCCTCACAAGCGGATCCACAAGAGTACCTGGGTATCACCAGCAGGCATGACAGAAAATCAGATCGATCGTGTCTGCATTAGCAAGAAGTTCAGAAGATCCTTGCAGGACGTTAGAGTTAGAAGAGGAGCAGACGCGGCGTGGTGGCCAGATTGAAGCTGAAGCCGAAAAAGAACTGGATAGACACGTCAGACAGAAGAGTGAAGTACAACGTCAGCCTTCTGAAGGACCCTAAGACCAAGGAAGATTTTGGACTGATGCTGAAGAATAAGTTTTCAGTATTACAGGATCGGTCTGAGGAAGAGGAAGACAGTGTACTAAACAGATGGCAGAAAGTGAGAGAGACACTTAGGTCAGTATGCCAGAAAGTGCTTGGAATTAAGAAACACCAGCAGAAAGAGTGGATCACAGCAGAGACCTTGATCAAGATAGAAGACAGAAAGAAGAAGAAGGCAGCAGTCAGTAACAGCAAGACTAGAGCAGCAAAGGCCAAAGCTCAAAAAGAGTATGCTGAAACCCATAGAGCAGTGAAGAGGAAGATCAGGAAGGACAAGAGAGAGTATGTGGATGAACTGGCAGCAGAAGCGGAGCAGGCAGCATACAGCGGTAATATGAAACAGCTGTATGATACTACCAAGCGACTGTCTGGAAAGTTCAGCAAGCCAGAACGTCCCGTTAAAGACAAGCAGGGAAAGTCTATAACAGGAATAGAACAACAGATGAACAGATGGGCGGAGCACTTTGAAGAACTCCTGAACAGACCAGCACCACCAAATCCACCAGATATCAACCCAGCCAACGAGGACCTCCCAATTAATTGTGATAAACCAACCAGAGATGAGATCAGAAAAGCCATCACCATGATGAACAATAGGAAGGCGGCTGGACCTGATGACATCCCAGCAGAGGCCCTGAAAGCAGACCTGGATGCTTCAGTGGAAATGCTGTACCCCTCTTTGAGAAGATATGGGAAGAAGAAGTGATTCTGGTAGACTGGAAAGAGGGATATCTCATCAAAATCCTCAAGAAAGGAGATCTTAGCAACTGTGCCAATTATAGAGGAATCACACTCCTGTCGGTGCCAGGGAAGGTCTTCAACCGAGTCCTCTTAGAGAGAATGAAGGATGCCGTCGATCCACAACTATGAGATGAACAGGCAGGTTTCCGGCAGAATAGATCATGCACAGACCAGATAGCAATGCTTCGCATCATAGTCGAGCAGTCTATGGAGTGGAACTCCTTGTTGTACATCAACTTTGCTGATTATGAGAAAGCGTTCGATAGTGTGGATCGAGAGACCCTCTGGAAGCTCCTTCGGCACTACGGCATCCCAGCAAAGGTGGTCAACCTGATCAAGAACTCATATGACGGTATACACTGTAGAGTGATCCATGGAGGGCAGCTTACTAACAGCTTCCAGGTGCAAATTGGAGTCAGGCAAGGATGCTTGTTGTCACTACTTCTCTTTCTCCTCATCATCGATTGGATTATGAAGACATCCACTTACGAGCGTAGGAACGGAATCCAGTGGACGCTGTGGACCCAGCTTGATGACCTGGACTTTGCTGACGACCTTGCGCTCCTTTCGCACAGTAAACAGCAGATGCAAGAGAAGACCAACGTAGTGGCAGCCACGTCATCACAGGTTGGCCTCAACATTCACAAGGACAAGACCAAGATCCTTAGGATTAACTCCATCAGCAATGACCCAGTCACACTGAATGGAAGCCCCTGGAAGAAGTGCAGTCCTTCACCTACCTAGGTAGCATCATTGACCAGCAGGGTGGCACAGATGCAGACATCAAAGTAAGGATTGGTAAGGCAAGAGCAGCCTTCTTACAGCTCAAGAACATCTGGAGCTCCAGAGAGCTGTCTTTGGCAATAAAAATTCAACTGTTCAACTCCAATGTGAAATCAGTCCTACTGTAGGGAGCTGAAACCTGGAGGACAACCAAAACAACCATCAGGAAGATCCAGACCTTCATTAATAGCTGTCTCAGAAGGATTCTCCAGATCCGCTGGCCAGACACCATCAGTAACATCCATCTCTTGGAGAGGACCTGTCAACTCCCAGCAGAGGAAGAAATCAGAAGGAGAAGGTGGGGTTGGATAGGACATACACTATGTAAACAGCCAACTAACATCACCAGATAGGCACTGCGGTGGAACCCCCAAAGCAAGCGGAAAAGAGGCCGTCCAAGAAACACCTGGTGACGCGACCTTCAGGCTGATAGCAAAAAAATGGGCTATACCTGGAACCAGCTAGAGCGAATGGCCCAGGATAGAGGACTCTGGAGATCTGTGGTTGGCGGCCCATACCCCGATTGGGGTGACGGGCATGAGTGAGTGAGTGAGTGAGTGGTCACCCCAGGTACAACTCCCACTGACTTCAGCCCAAAGCTGAGTGCTTTTGAAAATCCCCACCCTAGATTTTAATTAGATCATAGAAACACTATTTTCAGGTAATTATTCCTTGTTAAGCTTTTGAATTTCTTATCAGCTCAGTAGTGAATTAGCTATTTATAGATGTCCAAAAAATCACTGAATAGGAAAAGCAGCATTTATTTCTGATGTGCTTTGATGAATAAATTAGTACAGAGAATAACTTTTTATGAGTATAACCTAGGGGATCATAGAGTGCCCTCAGTCAATGCATGGAACTCATGCTGGCAGAATGTATGGCAAACAGAGTTATTATAGCATACAGCTTTTAGTGTTTTACATAGAAATACTATAACCAAACATTATATCCTTACATAAGCCCTATATTGTTTTCCCTAAACAGTTATTGCTTAGAATAAATCTTTAGGATGGGATGTTCAGAAGCACTCTGTGTTGGCCTAAATCTGCTCCCTCTGAAATCAATGATAAAACTGTCAGAACTTTGGATAAGGGTTGTGTCTATTTCTGTGTTTCCAGAGTATATAGCATGATCAGTCTTGATCCTCACTTGGGCTCTGTCATAATATAATACATTGATTTATGGAAGGTCAGATGCATAATTATATTATAATATTAGTAGTATATTATATACACATATAGCCAGTTTCTTTAATGATAATTTTAGTGGTCACCTAGAAGCTTTCAGTATAAATATTTCTTCCTTCTGATTCTCTTTAGACCACAGAATTTAATTCCCTTCTAATTTATTAATTTTCCTCAGCTAATTTTGTACATCTTCAATTTTCAGTAAAGTATCCATTCAGCAAGTGTTTAATTTTTAATTCCTTGCCTGAAAGTATCCACATTTGTCAAAGGTACAACAAACAAGTTAATTTTCTGAACGCAATACATACCTGGTTTAAGCAGGATTTGATTTATTAATTTTTCACTTATTTCTGCAAAAGGTGACATTACCAAACAGATTGCATCCCACTCTTAATAATCTAAGACACAGCCACTTTTTTTTAATAAGAACCACATAAACACTACTTTTCAGAAACAGAAGTGCTTGGTTCTCAAAGCCATTTTTATGATAGTTTATAATATCCTCTCAAACGCATGCCAAATTCTAAAAGATCAAAACCACCATCTCTTCATTCTAAACAGATATCTTGGTGCTAAAAATAAACTCCTATTGCTTACTGTATAATGCCGAATTAATAAAAAAGATATAAATGCAGCTCTGTTTAATCCATGAACTTTGTAAAAAACGTTGATAGTTGCCTGTGACCCTTATCCAGGGGATGTTTGTCCTATCAACCTTTTTTTCCTTGTTTCTAGACTAAAATGTTACAGATTGATTCTCAGTGTGCTTTATTGCCAGATCCCTCAGAAAACAGAGGCAAGCAAACATTGCATCAAAAAACCCCAACAAAACCAAAACCATAAAAAGCGCACAGACAGAAGCTTCCTGTTAGTAGTAAAAGTTCTAAAATATTCCAAAGGAGCAAGTCAGTTAATGATAAAGGCTGTTAATCTCCTTTACCTAAATTCAGATGGTGCTATCACTAAGCCTAGCCATTGTACATTTTATATACTGTACATTTTATAGATTAGTTTTGGTACTGTATTTCTCATCTGTTTCTCCACAGATGACTGTCTGTTTCACAAACGGCTTATCTCATTGCTAAGTATATGTAAGTACATGCTAAAAAAGCTGCTGCTAAAAATGACTAAGTATATACCGCAGCATGGTAGACAGGTAGACGTGGTAGTTGTAGCATTGTACTGTGTACACACACACACACACACACACACAGACACATATGTTAAGGAAATTTCACAAGAATAAACAAGCTTTAAAAATTCAGATTCTTTCATAACAGTTTTGCCCTCTTCTGATGAATGGAACATACAGGAGTACCATTCATAAAATATACACTGCTTTCTCTGCATGTGTCAAAATGCCTCATGAGGACAATAACATTTACAGGGATACATACAGATTACTCTTCTCTAAAATACGCATATACATGGCTTCTGCAGCATTTCTCTTTTCCAGTAACCCTCTGAGTGCAGGAAACTCAAATGTTATAGTAAGAAACATGGCAGTCTGCTTGACTAGGAAGCCAACTATCCATTTAAAACCCATCATGCTGAATGAGATAAAAGAAGAAAATTAGTGACACTATTGCCACAAAGACGTTTGAAAGCTGACATTAAAAATAGAAACATTTAAACCTAGACATAAATTTTCTCTTTGTGTGGTGATGGTTCCATAATATTTTGCCAGGTATCACTGCTTACAAACAAATATGTGCTCAGATACTGCATCACAAGTGAAGAACAGCCTTTAAGCTTGTAGTTCATGCACTCAAGAACCAGGCTGTTTATCATCCTTTATACCTTAATTATGAGGACTTTACCTAGCACTTTCTGGCAGGGGTGAAAGTAACTTAAAGGACCTACCGGTAAGCCAGAGTCCTGAGTGGGGCGTGGCCTCGACTGGAAGAGGTGTGGCCTCAACTGGAAGAGGTGGGTCCTTTCAAGATTTAAAGACCCTGGGGCTCTGACTGTGGCTGGGAGCCTCAGGTCCTTTAAATCACCCCAAAGCTACCAGCTGCAGAGGCAGCTGGGAGCCCTGGGGCTCTGGCCACCGCAGAGCTCCAGGCCCTTTAAATCACCGTGGGAGCCCTGCCACCTCTACCATGAGGTGGCAGGGCTTGGGCTAGGGCTGGGGTAGCGACAGTAGGGCTCTGGCTGCTCTGAGGAGCCCCAGGCCCTATAAATCACCGCCAGAGCCCAGCTGCCAGGGACCCAGGGCTCCAGCAGGGATTTAAAGGGCCCAGTGCTCCTGCCACTGCAGGGAGCCCAGGGCCCTTTAAATCACCTCCAGAGCCCTGCCGCCACTTGGGTAGTGGCAGCAGGGCTCGGGCAGGGATTTAAAGGGCCCCGTGCTCCTGCGTACTGGCTCTTCCTGGTACACCATACCGTACCGGCTTACTTTCACCTCTGTTCTCTGGTCATTTAAAATTCAGAACAAAATATAGTGGCTGTTTGAAGACTTAAACAGGTGTCAACCAGATATTTGCCAGTTACAGCTACTATTCTACTGGGAGGAGTTGCTATTCTATAAATACTAATTAGAATTTTGCATGTGATCCTGCTGAAATACCTAAGGTGATGAGTGGCCAGTTATTAGTTTTAAAAGATTAGTGCAATTTGAAATACTAATGTCCCCAACGAGACAATGATACACTGAATAATCAAGACTTATAGCTATTCCCAGCCAAAGGCAATATTTTCTCATTTCATCATTTAGAAAATCTGCTGTCTTCCGAACAAGTCACTTTTCTATTTTACTTTGAGAAAGTGGTAAAACTTTCTGGAGTCAATGTAATGATACAAGTATACTCAGTGAGTAAGTGTAATTTCATCGCTGCACCTAAAGTTTACTAATAGCTTCCAAAGGCAGAGATTATAGTGTGAAATCACAAGTAAAAAACAAACAAAAAAAAAAACCTAGTGAAAAAAAGTGATCTTACAGCAGGAGATGGATCTTTAAAAAAAAAAAAGCTCACACATAAAGAAAAACAACTTCCCACTAATCTTCACGTAGGGTCTATATAATTGCAATAGTAATTGCCAGAAAAAGCCATGACACTAATATCTTACTTCAACATTTATAAATTAACAAATCACTTTGAGCAACCTTATTTGACAAGTTACTTTGTATCCCATTGGCTTGAATTACAATCTTGAGTTTCATCATGTTCAATTTGCCATGAAATGTGACTGATGCAACCTGATGTGATATGACGCTGAGTTTCCTCACATAAGCAGTGATTCAATGCAATGAGATTTGACTGATGTAACTGACAGACATACAATTTAATATTAACATATTGTGTGGAAGAAAAACCACCAGAAACTAACATACTTGGATTTATTCTCCAAATGTTTTATGTTCTAAACATTCAGTCCTGGGTATGCATAATTTGAGGACTGGACTCTGAAGTTGTCAGCGAAAACGATGTTTTCATCTGTATCTACTCTACTTTTCCCATTTTTAAAAAAAAAGTCTTCTCCTCCAGGATAGCGGCTTTTTCTTATTCTTCAGCACACCGCTGCCTCTTTTAAATGGAGAGACAAGATGGGTGAGGTAATACCTTTTCTTGGACCAACTTCTGTTGGTGAAAGACAAGCTTTTGGGCTACACAGAGCTCCTTAGTAGGAATGTCTGACCTTACTTCAACAGAGAAGTATGTGTCAACACCAAAACATCTGTGTCACAGTGAGTGCTCTTTTTACATCAGTAATGCTTAACTGAACCTTGATGCTGACTCCATTTAAAGATCTTCAAGACTCATCAAAAATGTTGACTTATGTTTGACATTCTCCTTCTAGAGCTCTTGGCACTGACTGGATGCAACATTAAGCTTCTAGTTTAAAACCAGTGGGAAACACTTCCCCCTCCCTCCCAAATTAGCCCATAACTTCAGTTCTTAAAGGTGAGTTATATGCATGCATCTCTTGAACATGTCTTCTATTGTCTCAAAACCATAACCTGCCTGTATAAAAGAAGGAAACACAAGTAACTACGTTTGTGATTCCTTGTTCTTCTGTTAATGATTTGTGACCAAGTGAATTTGGGGAGAATTTCAGTACGGAGCATGCAACTGCACTGGAATCCGCCCAGGCAGTCGTAATGAAAATGAAATAATATATACCCAGTATAGTGTACTTTGTAGGTACAATAGTGAACTCAGTGTTAGCAAATAGCTAGAGGTTTGCTTCTACAAGTTTGATTTCTTTTACCTTGATTTTAAGAAATCTACACTGTATCACAGTTTTTTCTAACCTTTTCTGTCTAATACAGTCATCTGCATCATGTCTGTTAAAATGCTGACTTTGAAAACAGTTTAAATCATGTCTACTTCCACCAACGTTACAGTCTATGGTGATGAATCCTGCACCATGATCCTTTGCAGAGTCCCAATGACCCAACACCTCCTACTAGCCTCAGAATAATTATACCAGGCAACAAACAGCACAGAATAAATAGGACTGGAAATTATCCCATTCATATTAAAGAACCAGAGCTACCCAAAAGCTGTGTTAGCAACTGTAAGTACTAGTACAACCGGCTCCAACAAAATGAAAACATGGAAAATAATTTTTACAGGTTTCACAAGAATACCATGGAAACTGGTATAGAAATGTCTGTAAAAATGTCTCAAATAATTTGAAAGGAAGACACTCAGCTATAAGAAAGAACTTATTGTATATTGAAGACTGAAGGGTGCATTTCCTCCCTTGGTGTGCACACAACTCCCATTAACATTAAAATATAGTAAATCATACTGAGAGGAGAGGAGACCCCAATATCATTAAAGAGCCTGAATTGCTGTGCTTCTTATGATACAGCATGGCCAGAGGGCAGCAGAGAGGGTTAGAAGGGAGCCTTATTCCCTGTAAGGGGAAGAAAGTTTGCTATAGATTAACTAGAGCACCTGATGCCAATTAGAGCACCTGAAGCCAATTAAAGCACCTGCAGTCAGTCACATGATAAAACCCCCTGCTTCAATCAGACAGTGTGGGAGTAGTAGCAGAAAGGATTGGTGTTGGAGCAGAGAAGAGTTTGGAGGAGTTGGGGCAGAAAGAATTGGTGTTGAAGCAGAGGACAGTTTGGAGAAGTGCTGTGGTGAGCTAAGAAGTCCAAGACCCTAGGTAAAGGGGCACCTGGCTTGTGCAGAGGGAGGGCAGGAAGCCCCCCACAAGCTGAAGGGCAGGAGAAGGAAGTGGGCCAGGGGAAGGAACCGTCAGTTCAAGTGGTTCATCACTATCCTCAGGGCCCCTGGGCTGGGACCTGGAGTACAGGGCAGGCCCAGGTCCCTCCCTCTCCACTCCCCTCCTCTAGGACACTAGTGGAGCAATTAATATTCCAATTTAGGGGCAAGAAATGGCACCCTGAACCAGCCTCCAAAGAAGAGAAAGTGCGAGACCCATCATAATAGTGCTGGCAATTTGCCACATTCTTCAAAGTACAATAGCATGTTTTCAAACACAGACTATTAGAAAACAAATTATTTCTTTTTAATAGAATTATATTTTTAAAGTAAAAATATATTTCATTGCTAAAGTTGTTTTATGTATTGTAAATAGCTCCAAAAATTAGAGCTAGGATTTCTGAAACAGGATTACTGGGAAGCGACAGAGCTGCAGGAGAAAGCCACATAGCGCCTGCTGCCTGGCTCCAGGCAGTGCTATTCATCCCTCACTTTCATGAGAGCAAATACACCCCCAAAAATATAAAACACAAAAATAAATAAATCACTGGGAAAATGCAGGAGAGACAGGTTTTCAGAAATAATGAAGGATTCTATATGTTTTTAGAAATGTTTACATTGTTTTTTTAAAGAGATTTACATTTTAATTTGAAATCAAAATAAGGAATAATGTATGTAGTAAAGCAACAGTTGATTTCAGGCTGAAATTAACACACACAAAATAATTAGTTTAAAACAGTAGACTTGGTTAGGAAAGAGAAATTTTGAAAGATGATGAAAATCTCTTAAATTTGCTCTGGACCTGACCCAAAATAAGACCCTTTTGGGATACAATAATAAACAGAATTAAGATGATTGTAGATGCAGTAGCTATACACCAAATGATTGTTATTAAATATGTATTGCAGTAGCACCCATCCAGGATTGACCACATCCTGCTAGGTGCTGCTCAAATACAAGGTACAATAGGTTTCCCTTGTCCAGATGAGCTTACAGTCTAATTTAAGGCAAAATTGTCATCTCGGGTGATTAAAATGAAAACATTTCTATAAGAATGTGTCTTATGGCAACAAAAACGGAACATTATGGAGGCAGAAATCTTTTAACAGTTGACATATTTAAGAATGGTAAATGTATAAAAGTCAGATGACTTGCACATGCAGATCACTCAAACATTTATTTTGAATTAACCAGTTAGGAATAATGACTGTAAAATGTTCTCACTTTGCTGAATTATTACGGCTAAAGCCAACATAATGTCGATCCATGTTTCAGAGCATAGGCCACCTCACGCCAGGTCAAGAACTGTTTGTCAGAGCTTAGATTCTTTGTGTAGGCTTCCTCACTGTAGATTCTGGAGGGGCCTCTTAGTTAGACACTAAAGATGAAATCCTATCCCCACTGAAGTCAATGGGAGTTTTGCTACTGACTTCAGGGTAGCAGCATTTCACTCAGCCACGCTTCTTTGGCAGTAAGATGTCATCAACAGTATATAAAGGCATTGTGCCTGTCCAGGACATAGCAGGCAGAATACCCGATGGAGGAACATATGGAGTGTGATCACCACAACACACTTCAACAGGCTGTAACATGCATTGCCCTCCGCCCCTTCCCCCCTGTCCCAGTTCCATGCTTAGACTGCCAGACACCGCAGAAGGAGGTGGGGGCATTGACTTTCCACGCTGTAGGGCATCCAGCACTGCCTGTAGCACTACACGCTGCCACCATTTTGTTCTCACAGACTCAGTATGGCAAGTTTCTGAATGACCCCAGCACATGTGACTGGGGAGAGTAAGAGCTCTGCACAACTTAATATACTTCGGAAGGGGATGCCAGAATCTGGTTTTGAATGATTAAGTAAATTACTCTTCACTTATGGCCTAATTCTGCAATCCAAACTAGGCAAATCTCCTAGCTACTTCTTGGAAGTTTTGTGGACTCTAGGACAGGCTCACTAAGTCTGCATATTAGTAGTAGATATTTTTATTACGTCATCAAACAAAAGTTCTACATCATATATATGATAATATTTGTGTGCGTGCATTTTTATGTTGTCTATATTGCATTGTATGCCATGAAGTCATTTCACCTCCTGGTGTCTTAGTCAATCCATTTGAAATATGGCATTAGTTGAAAAGCATTACTTCACGGATACTCAGTGCTGCACCTAAACTAAGGTAAGTGCTAAACAAAAAGATTCTTCTGCTATTAGCAAAATTTTAGAATGATAATTTACCATTTTGGTCTGCTTGTGGATTTCACCATTGGAGTCATTCCATCACGATAGAGACTCTTTGTTTTACTGAAGTTGACAATGTTGAAAATTACCCTCTGAAAAACAAGAGAAGAAAAACCTCAGTTATAGTAGTTATAAACTAAAATCTGTTCTGTACAAACTCTCATTTTCTATCTGTACAAAAACATAAAGTAACTACATACATGCCTAAATGATGTTTCATAGAGGAAATTCAACACAGACAAGTGCAAAGTACTTCACTTAGAAAGAAAAGAAATCAAATGCACAGCTATAAAATGGGGAATAACTGGCTACATGGCAGTACTGCTGAAAAGGATCTGGGTGTCATAGTGGATCACAAGTTCAATATGAGATGTGATGCAGTTGTGAAAAAAGGCTATATCATTTCAGGACATATTAACTTTCTGGAGTCAAGATAAGGTACAGTATACTCAGTGGTGAGCTGGAGCCAGTTCACACTGGTTCACAAGAACTGGTTGTTAAATTTAGAAGCTGGTGCAGAACTGGTTGCTAAAAGGGTGGCCCAGCTTCCCCAGGGGGCAATTTAAAGGGTCTGGGGTTCCCAGAAGGGGCTAGAGCCCCAGGCCCTTTAAATTGCCACCAGAGCCCCACTGCTGGAGCCCTGGGGTAGGGCTGCGGGGCTCTGGGTGCTATTTAAAAAGTCCGGGGCTCCTGCTGCTTCTACCACCCCAGCCCTTTAAATAGCCCCTGGAGCCCCGGGCTGCTGCTGCTACCCCAGTGGGAGATGGGATGAGGAGAAACCTGCGGGTTCTGAGGGGGGCAGGACATGGGTTGGGGTTACAGGCATGTGGAGCTTGTACTGTACTCACCGTGTGGTTCCCTACCGGGTCTTCAGCGGCACTTCGGCGGCGGCTGGGGGTGGAGGGGGGTCTTCACTCACTATAGGTGAAGGACCTGCCACCAAAATGCTGCCGAAAACCTGGAGCGAATGAAGACACACACACACACGCACACACCGCCAAAGTGCTGCCGAGGACCTGGAAGGGAACAGGTTATTAGGATTTTGGGAGCTCATTACTGAGTACATTCAGGGAGCTAATTGTCCTGTTCTAGCTGAGGCCTCATTAGTTCTGAGTGGAGTACTGTGTCCAATTGTGGGTGCCAAACTAAGAATGATGTGGACAATCTGGAGAGATTCCAGAGGAGAGCAACAACAATGATAAAAGGTTTAGAAAACCTGACCTATGAGAAAAGGTTAAAAAACTAGATATGTTTAGTCTCGAGAAAAGACTATTGAGGAGGACCTGATAGTTTAAACTATGTTAATAGCAACTATAAAGAGGATAGTGATCAACTGTTCTCCATGTCCACTGAAGGTAGGATAACAAGAAATGGGCTTAATCTCAGGCAAGGGAGGTTTAGGGGAAACTTTCTAACTATAAGGGTAGTTAAGGAATAGGATTCCAAGGGAGGTTGTGGAATCTCCATCATTGGAGGTTTTTAAAAACAGGTTGGACAAACACCTGTCAGGGATGATCTAGGTTTACTTGATCCTGCCAAGTTTAGTCCAAGAGGAGTTATTAGCTCTGTTTTGGTGAAGGTACCACCACCAGACTTGGGTAAGACCGAAAATATATGTATGCCAGTTAAGGAGCCAGTAACCTAACCATATGAAAGGATGGGTTACTGGTCAAAGCCAAAAACAAAAATCAAAGCCATGTTTGCAGCAGGAAGTTCTGGAGCTGCTTGGTGGCAGGATTTAAGGGATGGAAGGGTGCAACTCATGGAAACATCTTGCCTGACTGCTATACATGAAAAAAAAACAAACCTTTTCTGGGTGAGTCATTCCCATGGTATGTTCATTGGAGCCTCACATACCATGGGAATGACTAAACTTTGGGCTAGCGTAACTCCCCTGTGCTAAGGAGA
Source organism: Gopherus flavomarginatus (assembly GCF_025201925.1). NCBI lineage: Eukaryota > Metazoa > Chordata > Testudines > Testudinidae > Gopherus > Gopherus flavomarginatus. Next base: position 108,083,877 of record NC_066623.1, on the reverse strand, counting down.
GGAACGCCTCTCTTTGAGATGCATGAATTACTGCAGCTGGTTGAGGTGGAGGTTGGTACAAAGATTACTCATCAAGCCACAAAGCTGAGTGTCTGAGTACGATATATTCTGCTCATTGAGCTGCTTTTTTATGGGTCATCGTATGAGCTCATTTTCATAATTTGCTGACTAAGCTATGTGCTTAATTTGTTAATTTTTATATTTTCCATTTCCAGTATTTGGGTTGACTCTTTATTGGATGTAATGTCCATCTTGTGAAAGTTCTATTTATTCCTTATCTCTTACACTTAGAGTGCACAGCACCATTCTTTCACAGGTGTGTTCAACCCTTTATAAGTACTTGGTTAATTCTGTACTGTAAGTACAAGCATTTCATTTTATTTGTTGGAGGCTTTTTTATTTGTTATATAGCTCTGCTTAATTTGTAAAAGCAAATTAAGTTGCAACAAATCGGGATATTAGGCTGGATGTTTACACAGAGTAAGTGAAACAAACAGGTTCGCCAAACCAATTGCTTTATACTTTGGAAACAATCATGCCACTGTTGGAAAAAGAAAAGTTGCTAATTTTGTTATGTACTAACTGACTCATAGCAGACAGCTGGTAGAGAATGTTCTTATTCCAACCAAGCTGATTTTGTATAATGAGTTGAGCAAATGTACACAACTGGATAAGTGATGTATATAAAAACAGTAATATGCAGTTCATTTAACCAAACAGTACAGAGTATAAAATTTCAACCACTAATGTTCACGGTACCATTAGCAGTTAACAATGTGTTCAGTCTTTTCAGTATGGCACAGAGTTAGACTGGCAGGACCTAAAATTCAGCCACTACAGAACTGAACTTTATCAAAGTATGACACTGAATTAATAAAGTACAAAAATCAGAAGCACTGAAACATGCAGCTAATCAGTCAAGTATTAAAGCAGTCTATGCAGCTGTCAGTGAAGTGTGTAAAAAAAAAAAAAAAAAAAAAAAAAAAAAAAAGCAACAACGTACACCCTTTAACTAAAAAAATATGCAGCTTGCTCAATAAGCTATGCAAACATCTTTTGAAATGAAGTACTGTAATAAAAGTTAGTGATACAGTAAGCAAACATTTGCCAAACAAGTAAAATAGGCTGCTGGTGTGATTTTGTCCTTACTGATGTTCTTTATTAATAAATCATAAAGAGAAACAAGACTAGGTATACACTGTTCACATAGAAAATAGCAATTCAAACCACCTTGTCATTACTCTGCATGATTTTTATTACTTTTGAGGGGTAGTAATGGGTGACATTGCATGATTAATGCAATTTCAATACTCAACTTGTTTAGGAGCATAAACAAAAATACTGATAGTCATAGAGGATGCTTAAAAAGAGACCTGCAACTGATAGAGGAGACACACACTGTGGTCTCTCTCTCTCTGTCTCAGATGTGTCTGTTCTTTGTTGTTCTCTCTCTTACTGTTAGAAAGGATGTGAGAATTTGGGGCGGGGGAGGGGGAGTGGAACTGCAGTGGGAGCTGTTTCAGGGGATTGCTAAGTCTGAAGCGGTGGCCTGCCTAGGGAATCTCAAATCTCCTCAAAGAAATGGAGAGGAAAAGGAACAGACTTACTTTCTTGCTTACTATGTTAGTGCCAAATAGTCAAGTGATGGTGGCTTGTTTGCTGAGCCTAAAGTGGACATAAAACACTAAGAAAACAAGATGAGTAACTGTCTGCCCTATCCTCAGGATTAAATATGCTACACAAGTGCACCAGCTCCTCTCCAAGTAAAGGCCTTTTAAAACATATTTCTACTTTGTTAGGGGAGGTGTGATTAGGGAAAAATACCAAGACAAAAGCTGGGAAAAACCTGAGCTAATTTTATTTTACATTTTACCTGAGTGCCAGCGCCTTGAAAAGGGTCATATGCCTTCTTAAGGCTTATTATATCAGTTACCCTGAAAGCCATTGTTTGTAGTATTTTGCATCAAGGGTCATGTTGGCAATTTACCTGTCCCCCATTCCATGGGGGACTAGGGAAGGATAGTACCTCTGTTGGAGAAACACATCACGCTCCTTTGGGAGTAGTTCATCCGCTTTGGTTCCCACCTACACCCAGCTCCCTCCTGTGGCTCCAAGTAACTGCTTGCATGCGACAGCAGCCACGCCCCGGGAAACCACTTCGATGAGCGGCCAAATCCGGTGAGGGTAGCCGATTGGGTCTTTTGCCCTCGGCGAGACAGGGAAACTGTCTTTCTCTAGCATGCGACGACTGTTCTTTGCTTGTGTTCTCAGCTATGCAACAAAGGACTTGGATCAGGGGATATACATCCGCTACCGACTTGATGGCTCCCTCCTTGATCTTTGAAGACTCAGTGCTAAGAATAAGACACTGGAGAGACTTCTCGTCAAGGGACTTCTTGCAGATGACTGCATCTTGATGGCTCATAGACAAGACGACTTTCAGGTCATCATTGATAGATTTTCTGAAGCATCTCAGCTCTTTGGCTTCACCATCAGTCTCAGGAAGACAGAGGTCTTGTTCCAACCAGCACCTCTTTAAAATGCCCCAGTGCCAGCTATCTTCATCTAAGGCACACAGTTGAAGAATGTGGATCAGTTCAAGTACGTGGGCAGTACCATCTCAAGTGACAGTTCCCTCGATAAGGAAATCTCCTTCAGAGTTAGTAAAGCCAGCCAGGCCCTTCGCCGACTTAGAACAAAAGTTCTTAACCAATACAACATCCATCTCTCTACCAAATTGAAGATCTACAGTACAATGTTTCTAACATCTCTCCTGTAGGGATCTGAGACATGAATTCTTTAGAGGTCACGTTAGACAGCTTGAGCAATTTCACATGTGCTCACTCTGCTCAATAATGAGCATTCACTGGCAGGATAAAGTCACCAATATTAAGGTCCTTGAAAAAGCAAACACAACCAGCATTGAGGAAATGTTATTGAGAGCACAACTTAGGTGGACTGGATATGTCATCTAAATGGAAGAGTACCATCTCCCAAAACAGATTTGCATGGGGAGCTGAGTCAGGGCCAAAGAAAGAGGGGTCATCCGTATAAGCACTTCAAAGATAATATGAAGAGCAGTCTCCCATGGGCTGGCATCAATCCTGAAAAACTTGAGCAAATGGATCAGGACAGGAGTCCCTGGTGCTCTCCGACAAGCTCAGCATGTGACAAGTTTGAGCGGGATCAATGAAATTATCTCCAGGCTGCACGTGAAAGGCGCCACAGAGCTGCATCATCAAACACCATAGATACACACTTCCTATGCCCTCAGTGCAGCCAACTCTGTGCATCAAGATTTGGACTGCAGAGTCATATGTGTAAACATGTATGAGAACTGCGACAATATCGTCATCATCATCTGTGATGGACTACCAATAATCCATTTCCAGGCTCTATCGCCTCCCCGTGGCTCCCAGTCTCAGTCTCCATGGCCAGCCAGCGCCACTCAGTTTCTCACTTCCACTACTCCAGTCCCAGTCTCACCAGACACCTTGTCCCAATCTACTTCTTCACCCCTCCCCCTATTTTACTTCTGTCCCTCTGCAGTCTAATCAGAGGGCTGTCTTCTCCATGTTGCCTGGGGTTCAACAGGGGGATCACTAGGAGCACTGGAGATGGGCTCCCTACTCTCATTTCCAGTGACTAGCCTCAGCCCAACTTCCAGAGCAGTCAGGAGCGGTCATTAACAGGAAAGTCTGGCTTTACCCCTGAAGTCAGCTGCTCTGTGGAGAGAGCTCCTGTGTAATCTGATCAGCATTAGGAGACATGGTGCTACTTTTCAAAGACTTATAACTTGGCTAGATTTTCCTGAGGCAAAAGGCAAATTGATGACACTTAAGGCCACCCCTCAACCAAATTTCAGGTGTCTGTTCCAAAGCATGTGAACTCTGGAGTTGTCCAAAGAAAGGGGAGACAGATTTTTTAGCACAGAGGTTAGAGAAAAACACACTATTTTGCCTCTCTCTAAAATGGCTGAATTGTTTTGGCTGAAATTTTCCAAATAAGTTCAGCCTAAGGCAGACAATTGATGTGAAAAATTTCAGCCCAAACAGTTAAGTGTTCACAAAGTTATAAGCAACAGAAAATAGGATCTTACAATGGGTAGTGTTGGGCAACCTTAATAATAAGTGGTGCAAGCAGCCCCACCTATAATGCCATTTTTTAAATAAAATATGCAATAGTGCAATTGCTAACAGTATGGTCCAACCTTCATTATGAACCAGTTAGGCATCCAGGAACTAAGGGTATGTCTACAGTGCAATGTAAGCCTGTGCTTGAGCCTGGGCTCAAGCCTAATACCCCTTGCATCTACACTGCAATTGTGCTGACCCAGGGTTCAGACCCAGAGTCCCAAGACCCAGCAGAGCAGGAGAGTCTATGCTCGAGTTAAGCCAAGACCCAGGGTCCAAGCCCTATTGTTTTGCAGTGTAGATGCCATTCCGCCTGACTCAGGTCCCAGTAGTCAGCCGGAAGTATCCCACTATTCCATGGGACAACTTCCTTAGTCCTCTCTGTCCTAACCATCCACTTATTGAAAATGGCAGCAACTCAGTTAACTCATTGTCTTCTGAGCACCAATCTGTAAACACACTGTCAGAGAGACCCTGGGTTCGCAATGGAGAGCAAACTGATCAAGGCTTTCGCAAAGCAAGTTGCTTCAAAATCTCCTGTAGCATACAGAGTGGGCAGTAAAGTTTTCTCAGTGCCACAGAGTCCTAGGGATAAAGTGGCCATATTTTGGAGGGGAAGAGGGCACACTAGGGACTCTGGGATATGGTTACTTTGACCTGGATCTGCACACTGCAGCATGGATGCCAATGCCCTAAGTTGGAGCATGGGTTAGAAAAGTTGTAACGTAGGGTTTACAATCTAGATGCTCAAAATCAGAGTTCCCTAACATGGTTGAGCTGACTTGAGTCCCACCAACCCTGGGCTTACATTGCAGTGTAGCCATACCCTAAATGATACAAAATCCAGCAGAAATACTTCAGCTCTTCAACTATCCAAGATACAGGATTTGGGCACTGTGCAATGGCACTAAGTAGGGATCTTTTAGATGAGATTTTAAAACCTGACATCTTGCATTCTGCATGGACATTAAATATCCCATAGTATTTTGGTAACAGTGGGGATTTGCCCAGTGCTTTAGACCAAATTTCTCTCTGCTGCTACCACTGTTGTGTAGCCCGCTGTCCACTAGCTGGTTGCCAGTGTTGTCAACTATCATGAATCTTACAATATTTGGTGCTTTTATTGAAGGTTCCAGCTCCTGAAGTTATGGGACTACACAAGACTCAGATTTTTTTAAAGAAAAAAACAAATTGCCAACCCTCACAGTGGTAGAGAAATACTGAAAAATGTGACCTAAGTGTACCTTAAAGGCTAAAAACAAAAAGAAAAAAGCAAATAAAAATTTTTTAAAAATGTTATGGTTCTTATACAATCTCATGACTTTTGATGCCTGACTCATAACTTTTGAATGCATGTAGTTGGCAATACGATATTGCTGCCTCCCCACCAAACAACGGTTCTGTATGTATTTCAAAGGTCTGGGGATCCTTCAGGATAAAAGGTGTTATATAAAAGTAGATGCTTATAAAAGATAGCGGAGGAACCCAACAGTGCAGAGCCAGTAACTAATAGCTGAAGTTGCCAGCGGTGACTGAAAACAAAAAGTACACTAAGCATTGTAAAAATTTCCTAACAAAGACTTCTCAAGGTTTTTTTATTGACCTTTTAAAATTTAATACCTTTAACATTTTTAAATAACCAACATATTTTTTCTTCCTGTATAGGAAACATGTCTCCTTTCAAGTTTAAAACTTTATGGCTTTTAGTCCTTTTCCTCCCACCCCAATTAGTTAACAAATATTTAAAATCTCTGTGCTGTCATAAGAAAATAAATTCTCACCTACTGAGGGATGATGTTAAGAATCATACAGAGCCCTAGCAGATTTGTTAATCAGCTGCACCTGTGGTCTGTTAACTGGAAATTGTCAAGTCTTTGCACAGGTACTAAAGTCTTACAAAGATAATGAAAAGAAAGGTTTACAGATTGTGAATTATAGGATTTTCTCCCTCTGGAGCTCTCATTAAAACACTTAAAGAGGAGAGAAGGTAAATTTTAGCACATCACATATACCAGCATTAAAATAAGACAGATTTTTAATGAAATAAATGCTGTTGGATATACAGTTTTTCAATACCAAATATAAAATGAGCAAATTTATTATTGCAGCAAAGTACTTGATACGATGTTCTTGGCGTGAGAAACTATGACTAGTAGATGAAGAAAGAGTTATCACTCAATATTTGTGTCTTTCAATAAATGGGGCATAATTACTTTAGAAATATAAAATGTTCTTCAGAATTAATTGCCAGTTGCATAATGTTCCCTGGCTACCTGGTCTTTCTGATAAGGTTTCTGCTAGTCTCAAAACTAATGCAGTTATGCACGCGCACACACACAGGGGTTTCAGGATCCATGCAGGGCACAGCCATCCATTCACAGACACAATGCTGTTCATAATGTGTGCAGAAGGGATTGCATTGATGAGATCAACCTTATCTCACACACATTTTATTGGACTGGAATCCTATGGAGAAGGACATCTCAGACCCACCCCTTCTTGACCAAAAAGTGCACAGACTGTGATATATAGCCACAGTGGGATTCTGAGTGATCAGAGGATGTATGCTATAGAACTGGTGCTCCCATATTCAAGCCCCTGCACTCCAGATACACTAAATCTGGCTCCCCTGCATGGTCTATCAGACCCAAAATATAGTGAAGAAATAAGTAGGGCTGGTCAAATTTTTTTCATCAAAAAACCTATTCTTTAACAGACCATTGGCTTTTGATGGAAAAAAACTTTCACAAAAAAACCAACACACCTTTCCACAGAAAATTTTGTCTTTTCATAAAAATTGAACACCCCAAAACCAAAAGTTTTGGTTTCAACTGAAAACCAAATAAATACATTTGGAAATGCTGCTTGGTGCCTATTGAGAGTTGCAGTTCTCTTCTGGACTGAGTTTCCCAAGGGGACTACATCTCCTATGACACATGGTGAGGGGCTCATGTTTTGCACTAAGGTGGCTCAAGAAGAGTCAAGGAGCATGGTGCATGATGGGATATGTAGTCCACTCCAAATATTCAAGTTTAAAAGGACTGACATGTAATACTGACATTCTCAAAAGAAAGGAATGAAGGATAATAGCCATCAGTTGCACTAAGTGTTAGAGAGTAGGAAAAAAGACAGTCAGATGCAGTCATTTTGCTCTGTGCTAAAAAAAAATTACAGAAGACAACAGTCTGTACCCAAAGGATCTCAGACTCATAATGAGATTTGAGGAAGGCACAGACAAAAAGGGTAAGATCCATATGACCTGAAGGCACAAGGAGTAGGACAGGAGATATTCCAAGCATAATAGTTGTCTTAGAAGAAGATGTGAAGCCAAGAGTGAGAGAAGGATAAATAAAATAGCACTGTTAAGAAAAAAGGCTTGGGAGAAGCATTGCCAGTGTTTGCAGTGTATTTTGGATTTTTGCAGTTGATGTATATAATAATTTAGGGTTATAATTTTCCGTCCTAGAATTTCATGCATATCATTGGAATCTGTAAGGGCACAGTAAGAGGTTATAGTGTGTAAGAAACTGAGAGGTGAGCAAATGAGGGAAAGTCCCAAAAATATAATAAGCAAATTGCCAGCCTCTTTATTTCAATGTTTCCTGATATGCTGAGAAAATGAAGTCATTTTAACATGCACAACCAACGCTTTTTGATCATAAAGGGCTTGGTGATCTTGACAGTGTTGCAGTAATCGTAGCTTTACAAAGATAAAAAGCTCTAACAATTTCTTCAGTAACTAGATACAGATAGATTTTCCATCAGTGTTATCCATGATTGCCTTTGATTTCTACCTATTTGTTTTTGCTTCAAACCTTTATAAGGAAAAGCAAACTCTAGTTTCACACCTTGGATCCCTCTGCAACACAGAGCTGAAGAGTAGTGATGGAGAGCAGGATCTTATTCCACACTCAGTTCCTTTGGTAGTGGTGGCCACATCCTGAAACAGAATAAACACTCCCAGTTGCTCTACAGCACTGGTACTCTTTTTCTTAGTATCAGTAAATATTTATAAAGAATTGGAAATTGGGCCCCATTGTACTAGGCACTGTGCAAAACACAGAAGAAGAAGGGAAAAAAAAGACAACCCTCTCCTTAGGAGCTTACAACCTTCCTTTCCAGGAGCAGATCAAATATTTCTACAAGTTCTTTTCATCATCTGAGGAACACAGGTAGCATGTGTACTTTTATTCTCTGCAGTGGACACATAATCTATGCTATTGTGACTTTTAAGATAAATTACACTGGTCTACAATTTTTGAGAAGTCGTCTGCTTCAGAGATAAAATGTGATATTTATTATGTATTTTGATGTATTGAATTCAAATATGACAATTAAAACAACTGGTTACTGTTTCTAAGATATTTAAGTTTTTACATTTTATGTCTATGTATATTGTGTAGATAGTAGAGTTTTAATCATAAATTGTAAATCTAGGTCTTTTCATGTGTTTATGGTTGCTTTACATGATGATATTTCACCTGTCCTGTTTATGTAACACTTTAAACATCAGCAAAAGGGTTATATAAATAAAATTGATTATGAAACAAAAGGCAAAAAACTATAGTGTACATAGTTTAGTCCTATTCAGTGTCTACTCGGCGCTTCTTGGCTTGTCTCTTGTATTCATTAAATGGAGCATCTCTTGTCACTGTCCAGCAATAGTCTTCAAGCACTGATGGGCTCCATTTGCCCTGACAGCCTGCCAGGAGATTCCACTGCTGTAGTCTGGAGCCCAACAGCTCTGCCTTACTCTTGGGTAGTTCCAAATCCCTGACAAGGTCATTCAGTTCACCTTGTGTTATGAGGTGTGGTTCAGTGGAGGAGGATGGGAGAAAATGTGGGTCCTGTGACACTGATGGTTCAGGACCAGAAGTTTCATCCTCTTCCTCTTCCTTGTCTGACTCAAGTGAGAATGATTCTGGTGCATCAGGAACCGGCAGTCCTTCTCCTTGAGGTACTGGGCGTATAGCTGATGGAATGTTTGGATAATGCACAGTCCACTTTTTCTTCTTTGACACACCTTTCCCAACTGGAGGCACCATGCAGAAGTAACAATTGCTGGTATGATCTGTTGGCTCTCTCCAAATCATTGGCACTGCAAAAGGCATAGACTTCCTTTTCCTGTTCAACCACTGGCGAAGATTTGTTGCACAAGTGTTGCAGCATATGTGTGAGGCCCACCTCTTGTCCTGATCTCCAATTTTGCAGCCAAAATAAAGGTGATAGGCTTTCTTAACCAGAGTGGTTATACTGCGCTTTTGTGATGCAAAAGTCACTTCACCACAATCATAGCAGAAGTTATCTGCACTCTTCACACAAGTACGAGGCATCTGCTCACTTTGGCTAAACAGAAATGTGTCCCTTTGCAAAATCAAACACTGACAAATAAGAGAGCACGACACTGTCTGATTTCTAAAGCTGATATAGGGCAATTTGTTCAGCAGAGTGATGTAAGCTTTGTTATGATTGCATCATCCATGACTTCTAGGAATAACATGATGCAATTCATATCATGTATGATGCACTACCAGCTTCAGATTGCATCATTCATTGTTTTGCCTCAAAAGCAAGTACTGTCCAAACCCAGTCATAGATTTATTCATAGATCCAGTCAAAGATGTATTTTAGTCATTTCTGGTTTAAACTGAGATCCTTTCCCTTTATAACTCACTTATCCTCCGCCATTCCCAAGTCAAGGGTCGTATATACTGACCCAATAGCATATCTTGAAAACTAGAGCCAATCAACAATTTGAAGCATCGTTTTCATTCTCAGTGACCCAGAATTAGTAAAGCTGGACTACATTTATTTCAGAAGCATTTTGGCTGTAGAGCAGTGTTATGCCAGTGGATTACCCTGACAGGCTGCAGGTTGCCCACCACTGGTCTAGATAATACTTAGTCCTGCCATGAGTGCAGGGGACTGAACTAGATGACCTCTTAAGGTCCCTGCCAGTCCCATGATTCCATATTAGATTTATAGACTCATAGACTCTAGGACTGGACGGGACCTTGAGAGGACATCGAGTCCAGTCCCCTGCCCTCATGGCAGGACCAAATACTGTCTAGACCATCCCTGATAGACATTTATCTAATCTACTCTTAAATATCTCCAGAGATGGAGATTCCACAACTTCCCTAGGCAATCTATTCCAGTGTTTAACTACCCTGACAGTTAGGAACTTTTTCCTAATGTCCAACCTAAATCTCCCTTGCTGCAGTTTAAGCAATTTACACAAGTAGAACAGCATCTAAACCTTCCGATGATCATTATGAAACAGTAACACTAGGGCTACAAGAGATGCTTACATTGAGGTTTCTAGGAAGTTCAAAGACAGTTTCCTTATTAAGGGATGGAGTTCTCTACAGAACTCGTGACATCCACCCTTGTCAAGGTACCCCTTGTCTGGACATAACAAATTCTTTCTTCACACTGTTCATCACAGCTCTTCTCTACACATGATTTTTTCATGTCTGATTTACTGAAAGGATGATACCAACAGAAAACAATAAAAGCCAAAAGGATCTAACTCACAAGACAGAATAATATTTTGTTCACATTTGTAATTATATTACCCTAACTAAAGACTGTATTACGTTATATTTTACAAGAATATTGACAACTGTAAAACCTATCAAAATATAAACATCAATTAAGATAAGGTTGAATTATACACATAAGGAACATTTTCTTTATTGAACAGTTTTCAAAGTTTGTTATTTCAAAAGAGTATTCTAGATATAATGCAAATAAAATGCAAATATTGTTTCCTTAACAGCAGTAAATTACCAGAAAAATTCGAAGATGTTTAGCTACAGTATATGAAAACTTCTAAAGATAGCTGGGGAGATTTAATCCACATATTCCTTATTCAAAAAGTGCTGGTTTACATAAAGAAAATCTTTTTAATACAAACATACAACAATTTTGAATGACTGTACTTATTTACATCTGTTGAAGGACCTGAACTAGCATTTGAAACTACAGTAGTTTATTTCTCTGTGAAATGTAAATGTGAGAAATACTTTTGGAATGTTCTTTTAAAAATTGATAGCATATTATTTTACAGAATTACAGTAAATGTGGATCTAAAATGAGAGTTGTCAGACATAGCTCTCTCTTGTATAAAATCCCTGAGAAAAATTGAAAGCCGTGGCTAAAGCAACTAAATGTTATATGACCAAAAATATTTTAGAAATATGGGTAGGATATTTTAATTAACTGTATTTTAATTTAATAGGAAATCATATCTAACTAAAGTGTTCATGGCTTTTGTCATAAGAGTCTTAGTTGGGTTTATACTGGAACTATGAGAAAATAGTTTTGGCAAATATAAGGACTCAGAAACTTGACAATTTGTGTAACAAATTATTTGACTTGAACTAAGGTGGTCCTATGTCAGCATTCCTATCTAAATGTACAGAAATTTAGAAGGCTTGCTAGAAAACTCAGATAAGTTATTTTCTTGCCATTTTATAATTTTCACATATACAAATAAAGGATTAGCAGAGTTAACTCTGGTCTAAGGGCAAGGAAGCTATTATCTCAAGGAACTGGCATTACATATTTATTCTCTGAATTAAGCCTAATTATGGCTTCTGATTTTCAGCTTTAACTGATTAGAGAGAGAGAGAGAGAGAGAGAGAGAGAGAGACCCACCCTATAAAACATTAGGAAAACACCATAAAAAGTTACTTGTATCTAAGATCTTGCCTACATGGAGCAATAATACTGACTGCTAATGTGTTGCATATTAATTGGTCCATGTAGACACTGCTGGTGTGCACCAATGGTTCCCTACTGTGCTTTAATATAGTGGTGTTTGAAACTGTACTACATTAAAGTGCACTAGGGAACATTACAAAGAGATTACTCATTACCGTATATAAAATTGCAAAGAGTAATGTATATAATATATGTTGTTCATTACAGTATATGAAAAGAGAGTCCTGAAAAACATTTTTTCCAGCATCTGGGAATTTCTGAGTTTTATGTAAAGATACACCGTGAAAAATTAAATGAATAAACCTGAAAAACAGAAGCCCTAATCATAAACATGGAATCCTGATGTCTGTTAAAAGTGAGCTCAAATGGCTATTTCAGCACCAAAGTGTATCATGGCAAAATGTCACTGTATTATACATAAACTTCCAAAGGAAATATACTGTTGAATACACGGAGAGGTCCTAAGAAAAAGCCACAGCAATTCTGTTCTCTCTGCTTCTTTCACCCCTGGGACGACCTTTCACAATAAGAATTGTCAGTGCCTTATTTATAATGGCAGATCTCAGGTCTGATTCTGGCAGCTTTTGATCACTTGATGGCCCAAAAGCTTTCATATACAGAAGAATCTGCTGCTTCTTTGGCATCCTGCAGTGTGTTTAAACCTCAAAAGCAACTTTTAGTCCCAGAAGTGAATTACTGAAGCAGTGTAAACAAAACACAAACGTCACAAAATGATGAATATCTCAAACAAAATATCTTTGTCAGATGGATGACAACTTCACATTGCCTGAAAGGCATCTGTAAGCAACTGTAGATTGTAAATAAAATTCTGATTTACAAACTAAAGGTAAAAAAAAATTAAATTTTAATACACTTTTCTTGGAAATGCATGAAAAACATACATAAATAATATTTTTGCATATGTTCAAAGTTCCCTGAAGGTAGCCTCCTACACAGGTGCAGATTTCTGGGTCACACTAGTCTATATAACAATGTAAATACAAGGTAATTACAGAATTGTCTTCAAAGAAGCCTTGTTATTCACTTTATTGATGTCATGTAAACAAATAAGCTTTGATGAATGTGACAATGACAGTTGTCTGTCAGCAGAAATTCTTTCTAGGATGGATTATACTGATTAGGTAAGAACTCTATACAGATGCAATATACAATTAACTTTCTTAGAACTGAAATTTAGAGCAAGTCAGCTTTTCCCCCCATCTTCTGAAAAGATGCATGGTCAAGAGGAAAATCATGCTTCCCCCCTCAATCCCCCCCTCAAAAAACGAAAGTAGTAGCAGTACTGTGCATAAGAGATTTTAGCACAGAGAGTCAGTAACATTGGTTTGCCACAGTCAGATTTTCAATTTTTACAAATCCCTGGAGCTGTTTTAAGGTTACTATGGATGCCACAAAGCACTGGATCTATGCCTCAGTATAACAGATATCATTTATTGTTTTTGCAAAGAACCTAAATAAAAACAGAATATTACAGACTGATTGGATTGGTAATGCAACCTTTTAATACTGTCTATGACTACATTAATATACAAAAAATTGCTACAGCACCATCATTAGGGAAGGTTTCAGAGTAGCAGCCGTGTTAGTCTGTATCCGCAAAAAGAACAGGTGTACTTGTGGCACCTTAGAGACTAACAAATTTATTTGAGCATAAGCTTTCATGGGCTACAACCCACTTCATCGGATGCATGCAGTGGAAAATACAGTACGAAGATTTTACACACACACACACACACACGGAGAACATGAAACAATGGGTGTAGGGTGACCAGACAGCAAGTGTGAAAAATCAGGATGGGGGTGGAGGGTAATAGGAGCCTATATAAGAAAAAGACCCAAAAAATCAAGACTGTTCCTATAAAATCGGGACATCTAGTCACCCTAAATGGGTGTTACTATACACACTCTAACGAGAGTGATCAGTTAAGGTGAGCTATTACCAGCAGGAGAGTTTTTTTCTCTCCTGCTGGTAACAGCTCACCTTAACTGATCATTCTCCTTACAGTGTGTATGGTAACACCCATTGCTTCATGTTCTGTGCGTGCGTCTATATCTATATATCTATCTTCCTACTGTATTTTCCACTGCATGCATCCGATGAAGTAGGCTGTACCCTACGAAAGCTTATGCTCAAATAAATTTGTTAGTCTCTAAGGTGCCACAAGTACTCCTGTTCTTTTTATTATCAGGGAAGTAAGAGATCTGGAAATGCCTGCTTCTTGTGAATTTACTACGGAGTTAAATAAGCAATGTAACTGAATATAAAGTACTATATTTTCAGTACATCCTTTAATCAAATAAATATGCCCATCAGAAATGTGATAAGTTTGGACAAAATCCAAAGAGATCTGAGTATACAGCTGAGTATTAATGGATTTACGAGCCTTTTATTCAAAATCTTTAGACACATGCATGTATGGTACAAGGCTCCTTTCTGACTAAATCTATACCGCTATATTGAAAAATAAAATTTGCTAAACTTTTCATTTAATTGATCAGTGACAGTGTACTTTATTCATATGTATAACGTGCATATGCATTATGGACTTACCTGCATCCTGGTTCTTTACAGATCTAAGATGCTTTATATATTGCAAAATATTAATCCGCATCCTTACCTATACTCTTTCCTGAAGTTTATGTTCTTAATGACAATAAAAATGTATAACCATTTTAGAAGTAAATTTAGTCATTGAAATATGAATGGGAAGTGAAACTAAGCAATATTTATTGCCAAATAAATTTCTGATTATCATTATTAAGGAACATTTCCAGTCTTTTTCATTTAAATAACTGGAAAACAATCCCCTTTTCTATATTGAATGCTATTTAAATTAGAACTACTCAACAATTTGCATCATTTTGCTACAAATATTTGTAACCATTCTAAAACAGAGGGAAGCTAAAGTGTTAGAAGAAATGATATTCACAAAACTGGAGAAAGACTACAAATTCAAAGGGCTCAATTCACTCCCAGGTTCCACAGAGAGAGAGGTTCTGCAATGCCTCAACAATGCGACCTTGAGGGTGAAGCAGAGCTAACCACAGAACAGCTGCAAAAGTGAAGAGAGATGGCATAGCCCAATCACCAGAAGCATCTGCTGTTCTAGCAGGTCCTTACTAAGTCCTAATGTTGCCAGGGTCAACAGTGCAAACACTTCCTACCCTTGATACCTCTGATTGCTGCCCCCACTAGCACAGGAGGGTGCTAACTTCACCACCACAACCCTCACTGGCCCTGCACAAGCAGAAGTGAATCCAATCCAAATACCTGATGATCAAAGAGTTAATGTATTAAGAGGACATACAGAAACAATGGAATTGCAGCATTTAGTTATGCTCATAGAAATCATATTTAAGAAAAATGCAAATATTTGGAAGCCAGGGAGCTATTTTAAAGATCTGCTAAGAGTATTCACACCAGGAGATGGTTTCAAACATCAGTGGTTTTGAAAACAGAAAACAGAATCATCAGCCACTTCAAGCAGGTCTTGCTGTGACACTAGAAAGTCAATTCACTCAGTTTAGCAGCACTCAATTCTCAACATTTTGTTCTGGGTTTCTGTCAAGTTATTCTAGGCTGTGAAATTGTCAGGAATGATGGATGACTATCAGCCTTCTGCTATCTTCTTGCCTTCTCCTTAGAGATTTGCGGTTGCTGACTGCAAAGCAAATTCCTTTTATTTTATTTTTTTTTAGTTTCTTTCTTTTTTTGCACAATATGCCAAATGAACAACAGTAATTATGAGAGAGCCTACACTACAATTATTTTAGCACTTAACTTTGTATTGACAACTGTTAGAGAGAGCTCTCTAGATTGATTAGCAATGATATAGCTTCCTGTCTTTATAGTGTAGCTTCAATAATTTCTTTACATGTAATTTTTACAGAAACACTGGTTTTTGATTCCTTACTGTTTTAAAACCATAATATGCATTTATGTGGAAAACTTCTAATATTTAAATAAAATAATAGCCTATTCTAATTGTACCAGTGTTTCAAACTGTATAGTCCTTGTCATACAATCAAAACCAAACAAAAGAGAATAATTTAGGGATATTAAACAGGATTTCATTAAGGAAGGGGCAGAAGTTTTGTTATTGTTCCAGTCCAAACTTCGTATTCCCCTCCCACATAAATCTTGTTTGTCACATCAAATTCAGCCCTGGTGTATATTGAGGCAAGTCCATTGAAAGTGGCATTAAATCTGTTTACTCATTGATTGAATGTGATCTCAAATCTGCCAAGCATTTACTACAGTGCTTATAAGGAGACAGTTCTGGTCCAGAGGAGGAAAGCGACTTGAGGAAAAATGCCAAGTTAGAGCTGAATTAATAACTTGATTCTTTGGTTCAGAGACTGAACCAAAAAAACCCAAATACAATTGTTTTGGGTCAATCTAACATGGAAATTTTGGTTTTTTTTTTCATCAAAATGAAAAACTGAAAATTTTGTCTTGGATGGAATAAAAATGTGGTGTTCATCTGAAAAAAGTTTTTGTTTTTTGGCATTTTGTTTTCAGCGGTATTTTAACATTTTTGTTTTATTTAAACAAATGTAGCTACATTTCTAAATAAAAAGATCAAAATATTTCATTTCTAAAAGGCCTAAAGGAAGCATTTTGGACTACTGGTTTTTTTTCAGCTGAAACTGTTTGCCAAATTCAACCCAAATTCACAAATATTTTGGTTGATCTGAAACTACATTTTTCAGTGAAACTATTTGTCCAATAAATTTCGCCCAGTTCTACTTGTGATGGCATAAATTGGGATATTCTTCAGGCACACAGCAATTATGGCTCAGTCAAGTTTTCCAATTGTGTTCAAAATAACTGCAAAATTCAACATTAACAAGTCAATAGCAATATCAATAAGCCAATTAATTTGCATTGCTCTCATTCACATTTGCAACCTTTTCAATCATACCTTCTCATGTCAGGATAAAGGGTGCCAAGTGGTTAAGAAAGGATAAGATCTTGAAACAGTAAGCCTCACTAATTAGAGAGCATCTTGATAAAATAACCCCAGAAGGAAAGTATTATTACTTCAGCAACCGTTACCACCATATTCTTCCGTAGATGCCCCTCTGTGATCAGCTTTTGGTCCTTTTTATGTTTGGTCAGTATATGCAGTTTATAAGTAGCTAAAACATGAACATACAGTATGCTGATGAAAATGACCATTTTGCTACTGTCTTGATCTTCTCTTTGTTAACTATATGGTTTCCTCTGGATTGCTCATGAATAATCACTTCACATTCCACATGGAAAAATAATGGTTTCTTTTCTCTAGGAAAAAAATGTATCCTGGTAGTAATCTCAAAATCCATTTGGTGACTTTACTTAAAGTTGTCTCGCTCAGATTCCTTGGAATCCTGAGGACTTTCAGCACACATCAGTATTTACATGAAAAATAAGGTTTCTACTGTACTGAAGTTCTGATTAAGAATTGGATGTTGTCTCAAATACGTGCTAGTGGTACAATTAAGAATTCATGTTTGTATTTCATCTAGACCAGGGGTCGGCAACCTTTCAGAAGTGGTGTGCCGAGTCTTCATTTATTCACTTTTAATTCAAAGTTTCGCGTGCTGGTAATACATTTTAATGTTTTTAGAAGGTCTCTCTATATGTCTATATTATATAACTAAACTATTGTTGTATGTAAATTAAACAACGTTTTAAAAATGTTTAAGAAGCTTAAATTAAATTAAAATGCAGATCTTATCAGTTTAGTGCAGTGGTTCTTCATGTGGGGTGCACGCACCCCCTGGGGGTGCGAGACATCCTTTCTGGGAGTGCGAGACATGCAAGATTTTTTTAGAAGGTAAATCATCGAAAACACAAATTAAGCACAGGCACATAAGTACAACTACTTTGTTTCATCAAACCTATGTATTTATTATTATACATGTTTTAACGATTACTGTAATATACAAACAAAGTTTTAAGTTTTCAAGTTTTTAAGCTAAAAATTACACTACAATTAATAAGGGCTGCATAGTGCTGGGACCAGGCCAGGAACAGAGCCCTGGGCTGGCCGCCCATACCCCAGGCGGCAGGAGGGCTAAGCAGGGCCGGAGGCCCAGATCCCGGCTGGCAGGCGGCCGGGCAGCTGGAACCCCAGACCAGCAGTGAGGTCAGTGGGGCCAGTGCCTAGTATCCCAGGCTGGCAGCAGGCTAAGCGGGGCTGATAGCTGGGACCCCGGCTGGCAAGGGGCCGGCAGCTGGAACCCCAGACTGGCAGTGGACTAAGCGGCTCAGTCCGCTGCTGGTCTGGGGTTCCATCTGCCGGCTCCTGCCAGCCGGGGTCCAGGCTGCTGACCTCGCTTAGCCTGCTGCCGGCCAGGGGTTTCATTCACCTAGGTTGGCAGCGGGCTGAGCAGGGCCAGCGGCTGAGACCCCGGCTGGCAGGGGGCCGGCAGTCAAAAGTCCAGACCATCAGTGGGCTGAGTGGGGCCAGTGGACAGAACCCCAGAGCAGTGGTGGGCTGAGCAGCTCAGCCCACTTCCAGTCTGAGGTTCTGTCCACCGGCTCCTGCCAACCTGGGTCCTGGTTGCCAGCCCTGCTCAGCCTGCTGCCAGCTGGGGGTTCCATTCACCCAGGCCAGCAGCAGGCTGAGTGGGACCAGCGGCTGGGACCCCAATGGCAACAGGTTGCCAATCCCTGATCTAGACTACTGTGATACAAATTCATCACATCTTTTTCATACTACTTTACAAACTTAAATCTTCACAACTCATGAGCAAGGAAAAAAACAGTTTAATTTTTGTGAACTTTTATGCATAAAAGATTACCTCGTGCAGGCAGAAAGGAAGAATATCTTGCAGCTGAGGGCAAAATTTGCTCTTAAAGTCTCTAGGGCACTGATTCAGCAACCCTTACAGTAAATAATACTTACACACATAAGCAGTCCCATTGGCCTCAGTGCGACTACTTGCTTGAAAATGTGCTACTTAACATGGACACAGGTTGAAGAACTCGGGCCTAAATTTGCCACCAAATTACTCAAAAGACATATGTTCTTTCAAACAACTCACGCAAAGTCAAATCAAACACTAAGAGTAAATTATTTAGTCCAGAGATTTGTAATACATGAAGAAATGCAATATTTTACTCTTGGGGCATCTAATTTTTGAAACAATATCATTATAACTAATACATAGATTATAGAATAGATTGTAATGATTTAAGGAACCACTGTGATGATCTACTGTGGCCTCCTGTATAACACAGGCCATAGAACTTAACTGGATTAATTCCTGTTTGAATGTAAATTAATTCCTTCGTGTGTTTTAAAAGGCAGTTCATATATTTCTGCAGTAGAAGTTAATGTAAACACCTAATCAGGGTGGATTAAAATAATTATTTTTTATTTAAATTTGAAATTATGACAACCTATCTACAGTAACCTAAGCTTATTATGATCTAATGAAATCAATTAAATAAATAAAAATATACACTGTAGCAATTAATCTTCCTCAAATTTTAATGAGTTGAAAGCTGGTGCTGTTATCATTATATACACCTCTACCTTGATATAACTCTGTCCTCGGGATCCAAAAAGTCTTACCGTGTTATATCGAACTTGCTTTGATCCACTGGAGTGCGCAGCTCCCCTCCCACCCCCAGAGCGCTGCTTTACTGCATTATATCTGAATTCATGTTATATCGGGTCATGTTATATCGGGGGAGAGGTGTATACAGAGAATCAGGGAGAAAACATTTCTGAATTTGCAGGTCAACTCAAACTTTATAAATGTGTCAGAATGTCGGGTACTGCATTAAATATATATATTATTTTCAGTTTTTACAATGGAGAATGTTGGTATTTACATTTTTTTCAAATGTAAATATTTTCAGTTTCTGTTGTGCAAAAGTGTTTGCCTTAACTTTTGGTTCCAGTTCTGCTAGTAAATTCTGAGAGAATTTTTTCTTCATTTGATGTAGTTTATTCAAGGTTCAGAAGCTGATTGGGAGTTAACATCAGAAAAGCTTGGTTTCCTCTTCCAATCTACTTGGAGGGAAAGGATGAGTTCTACTGACTGAAAATTTGGGGGATGTGGCACCCTGATTTTAATGGGAGTTGGGCAGAGAACCTGTTTGGCTATTGTTGAAAATCTATAGGACGTCTATCTGCATCTTGAGAGACCTTTGAAAAAAATCTGACCCCTGCTGACCAGAAACAATCTGTCAATTCACTAACTAGTTAATAATTCATTTGTATAATAAATCAGTTACTGTAACTCCTCACTCATCCCAGTTGACCTTGTTTCGTTGTTACACTGCTGATCAATTAGGGAACATGCTCATTTAAAGTTGTGCAGTGTTCCCTTCTAACGTCCTTTGGCAGCCTCCTGCTTTGTCCACTGCTTGCAGGAAGAGCAGCCCGTTGCAGGTAGCTGGTGGGGCCTTGGAACCAGGGTGCACCGGCAGCCCCCCTATCAGCTCCCCACTCCCCTAAGTTCCCTGTGCTGCAGCCGCCCAGCAGACTATCAATTGCCGGGCAGTTCCGCTGTCCCTCCCACTACTGCCATGTGCTGCTCCTGCCCTCTGCCTTCGAGCTCCTCCCAGGAACCTCCTGCTTGGTGTGTGGGGGGAGAAGGAGGAGCTAATGTCAGGGTGTCCTCTTCCCCCCTGCTCCTACTCCCTGCTTACCCCTTCTCCATATAGAGCAGGAAGAGAGCTTGGGGCAGCAGCTGCTGTCTCAACTTCCTGATCCACTTAAAAAGACAGTGCACTTGAGTGGGTCAGCTTACTTAAAGGGGCAGTGTGCATCTCTCTCTCTCCCATGCACACAAGGTGTGTGTCTGTCTCTGTCTGCTATGCTGTCTCCCCTTGCCTCCATTCCCACTGCCTTGTAGAGTGTGAGAGGCTACATCAACAACAACGTGTTAACTCTTGAGGACTCAGCCGAGTGCTAGCTCATCATTTAGCAGCAAGGTATTCCCTGGGAAATATCCCATCCCCTAACTTCACCACCTCAACCAAGCTTCACAATCATCATAGCTGTGAACAGTATTAAAATGTTTAAAACATATATTGTGTGTGTATATATAATACAGTTTTTTGGTCCGGTGAATATTTTTTTCCTGGCACCTAAACAGCCTATTTACATTAATTTTTATGAGGAAATTGGATTTGCTTAACATCATTTCACTTAAAGTCGCATTTTTCAGTAACATAACTACAACATTAAGTGAGGAGTTACTGTAGTTTTAAATGTAAATGTTTGGATATGAAAAAAAGTTTATGTAGCCAAAATATTGAAGGTAGTTTGATTTAATACAAGTAAATTTAAAAAACACCATTATTGTACTTTAAACTGAATTCCAATTTCCATTCAAATGCAACATGACATGAATGCCAATTAAAAAGTGTCTTATAAACCAGAAATGCATCATTCACCTTTTTCAAATATAACAAAAAGTAAAAATTAAGACTCTAAATAAAAAGCTATAATTGCTTAAATAAATGTGTATGGATATAGAGTATCCTCTTGATTACCAAAAAGGACAATCAATTTTAGTGTGAAGGCTATATTTGATTGCAAATCAACATTGTAATGGTTACACTAATGAGAATGAAGATTTCTTTAGAAAAATAACCAAAAAGTACAAATGCAAAATGACATTAAAATCAAAGACTGAAATCAAGGTTTCCTGTTTGCTGACTTCAATCACGATTAAAATTGATGATTTAAATCAATCTACCTGCTCCTAATAAATGTCCTGAACATCCTTTAAAATGTCTTTAGCAAGGATGTGGCATATAGCAGCTGAATGTCAGAAAGAGCAGTAACAGACATAACACAGTCTTCTAATGAGAGTAAAATGTGATTTACACAATGATCTCATTACCTAGAAATAAACAAACCTCTTCTTCCTTTATCTTTTAGACTTAGTTTATCCCTGTTTGCTTTATCTCCATTTAGGGTACCTGAAAAAAGAGTTTTGACTGCATGAAGTGTTGCCTGATAGAGCTGAAGGAAGAAGAGATCCAAGGACTGGAGATGCAGGTGGAAACTCTGGTTGAGTTTAGAAGGGTGTTCAAGCAGATGATGGAGCAAAGACATAAGGAGGCCAAAGAGAAAAGCTCAGACTTGCAGATGGAAGCAGGACCAAGAACTAAAGAACTCTGAGGGGAGACTGCTGGGTGAGGAAAGTGGATGGTGGAAGCATGTGACTAAGTGAACCAGGCAGAGGAAAAGACGGGCTAGTGAAGGAGCAACAGAGCTCAGGAACAGGTTTGCAGAGTTGGAAAACAAAGAAGGGGCACAGCAGGTGGTCGCTGAAGGTGAGAAGGCAAGGAAGAAGAGAAGAGCAGCTAGCCCTATAAGGATAGGGGAAGAGTCAATGGAGATAACACCAAACATGAGCCCCAAGAGGATATGGGATGGGTTGCAGAGGATTGCAAGGGTGAATAGGAATCGAGAGGACTTGCAGCCAGAGGGAACAGGGGATAGACCAGAGAATCACACTGTCACCAGGAAAAGGCAGGTCTACGTGACTGGGGACTCCTTACTGAGAAGAATAGACAGGCCTGTAACCAGAGCTCATCCAGAGAACAGAAGAGTGTGCTGTCTGCCGGGTGCTAAGATACAGGATGTGGACCTGAGGCTGAAAAGGATCCTAATGGGAACGGGAAAGAATCCGCTGATTGTCCTTCATGTGAGAACGAATGATATGGCTAGATTCTCGCTGGAACATATCAAGGGAGACTATACCAGGCTGAGGAAGACTCTTAAGGAAATCGAGGCTCCGGTGATCTTCAGTGGGATTCTGCCTGTTCCTAGAAAAGGGCAACAAAAGTGTGACAAGATTATGGTGATCAACAGATGGCTCATGCAGTGGTGCTATAAGGAGGGCTGTGGGATGTATGGCCACTGGGAGGCATTCATGGACAGAGGACTGTTCTCTCGGGATGGACTTTACCTGAGTAGGGAGGGAAATAAACTTCTAGGATGGAGGCTGGCCCAACTGATTAAGAAAGCTTTAAACTAGGAATTGGGGGGAGATGGTTGGGAGATGTCCAAGTAATGTCCAGGCTGGATTTTAAGATTGAGAGGGAAGAAAACAAAGCAAGAAACGATACTGTTGTGGGTAGGAGAATGGACATATAGAGGAAGGGTACTGTAGATACAATTCTAATAGGTGATACTGACAGTAGAATGTCCGGGCCTAAATCGGTAAAGAATGTGAGTGAAGCCAAATAGCAAGAATGAAGATGTTTTTACACCAATGCAAGAAGCCTAGGTAACAAAATAGAGGAACTAGAGTTACTGGTACAGGAAGTGAAATCGGATATTATAGGAATAACAGAAACGTGGTGGAATAGTAATCATGACTGGAGTACAGGTATTGAAGGGTATGTGCTGTTTAGGAAAGACAGAAATAAAGGCAAAAGTGGTGGAGTAGTGTTGTATATCAATGATGAGGTAGACTGTAAAGAAATAAGAAGGGATGGAATGGATAAGACAGAGTCTGTCTGGGCAAAAATCACATTGGGGAAGAAAGCTACTAGAGCCTCCCCTGAGATAGTGCTTGAGGTGTGCTACAGACCGCCGGGATCTGATTTGGATATGGATAGAGACCTCTTTAATGTTTTTAATGAAGTAAATACTAATGGGAATTGTATGATCATGGGAGACTTTAACTTCCCAGATATAGACTGGAGGGCAAGTGCTAGTAATAATAATAGGGCTCAGATTTTCCTAGATGGGATAGCTGATGGATTCCTTCACCAACAAGTTGCTGAACCAACAAGAAGGGATGCCGTTTTAGATTTGGTTTTGGTGAGTAGTGAGGACCTCATAGAAGAAATGGTTGTAGGGGACAACCTTGGTTTGAGTGATCATGAGCTATTCAGTTTAAACTAAATGGAAAGAAACAAAAATAGATCTGTGACTAGGGTCTTTGATTTCAAAAGGGCTAACTTAAAAAAATTAAGGAAATTAGTTAGGGAAGTGGATTGGACTGAAGAACTTGGGGATCTAAAAGGTGGAGGAAGCCTGGAATTACTTTAAGCAAAGTT
Organism: Gopherus flavomarginatus; assembly: GCF_025201925.1. NCBI lineage: Eukaryota > Metazoa > Chordata > Testudines > Testudinidae > Gopherus > Gopherus flavomarginatus. The sequence continues at coordinate 108,059,967 of NC_066623.1, read as the reverse complement.
GCAGAAACTATCAGAAGCCTGCATCCCAAGAAAGGGGAAAAAATTCATAGGCAGGAGTTGTAGACCAATCTGGATGAGCAAGCATCTCAGAGAGGTGATTAAGAAAAAGCAGAAAGCCTACAAGGAGTGGAAGATGGGAGTGATCAGCAAAGAAAACTACCTTATTGAGGTCAGAACATGTAGGGATAAAGTTAGAAAGGCCAAAAGCCATGTAGAATTGGACCTTGCAAAGGCAATTAAAACCAATAGTAAAAGGTTCCATAGCCTTATAAATAAGAAGAAAACAAAGGAAGAAGAAGTGGGATTGCTAAACACGGAGGATGGAGTGGATACTTCGCCTCAGTCTTTAATGAGGCTAATGAGGAGCTTAGGGATAATGGTAGGATGACAAATAGAAATGAGGATATGGAGGCTGATTGCCATATTTGGGTTCAGGCAGATTGGCAGAAGCCCTGAGGTTTTTCGCCTTCCTCTGCAGCGTTGGGCATGGGTCCCTTGCTGGAAGATTCTCTGCACCATGAAGTCTTTACACCATGATTTGAGGATTTCAATGGCTCAGACACAGGTTTGATACAGGAGTGATATTCTGTGGCCTGCATTGTGCAGGAGATCAGACTATATGATCATAATGGTCCCTTCTGACGTTAAAGTCTATGATTCTATGATTAATGAGAGTAAAATGTGATTTACACAATGATCTCATTACCTAGAAATAAACAAACCGCTTCCTGCTTTATCTTTTAGACTTAGTTTATCCCTGTTTGTTTTATCTCCATTTAGGTTTCAACTTTAATCAGAATCTTTTGTATCCAAGTACTGTAGCAGATACAGAGTATGTCTGCAATACTTGCATGCTAGTAGCAGTTTACCCAGAAATTTCCCTTTTGCTGCCAATTGAAAGGTACTGCATAAAATCATAGAATAAAGATAAGGATTTCCATATCATCCATCAAGAGAATCATTTGCTCATGAGGGAAAAAAGTTACAATATCTAATCAAGTATTAATTTATACTTTGTGCATTCATAACCTGTCGTATACCACTGGTAATACTGTTTGTATGTGTCTAACTTCACAGTCACCCTGTGCTCCTTTCTAGTACAATAAAGGCTCATCCTCATACCTGTGATATTACAGAATCTGACAACTGTGCTGTCTTAAATATGCATAGAAATGGAGAAAAATTGATCTTGTGTGCATGCCCGTCTATAGTATATGGAAAATGTGCACGGAAGCGGGAGAGAAAAAGAAACAGACAATATTCTTGTTGATGCATAGAATGGACACCATTAAAAATGAACTAATATGCTGGCATAACATTGAGTTTATTGTGGTATTTCCTGTGTTATGACTATATATCACAATAAGGTATTTACACTGTATCAGAGTGAATGTTCTCTCTGTAACATAGTCTAGGGATCTGAAGACTCTTTCGGGGAAAGAACAACAAACAGATGATTGTGGGGCCTTCCAGGCAGCACAGGACACCCCATAACCACACTGCCCAAGAAGTCTATTGTTACTAGAAAGTTACTGAATGGCAGGTATATCCAAATCCACTTCTCAGACCTTTTGGCAACAGTGTCCTTCATGTCACAAGCAGATCTCATGGCTCACAACTGATGCTCAGTTTTTCAACATTACAGATGTAACTGCAATGCTCTTCCAAACTCTGCATATTTATATGCTTTTAGAGTGTGTAAAAACGCAACATCAACGTTCCCCAACGAAGCCACATGAAATAAGCAGAAACAATCAATCATTCTCCTTCTCCAGACCTGGAGGACACCTCCTGACCCCCTCCACTGCAATGCTAAAAACTGTGAGGATTCTTTCTACCATCTTTGAGCCCCGCCCTACCAAACCTTCTGTGACCCTACACCTGCTCCCACCTGGATGTTTCCATGTTTGATACTCCGGGCTAGAGTCCTACAGCATCAACTGGAGTTTGGATGTAGGTGCTGGAGACACCTCGCTGTCATGCAGCAGAGGGAGCACAGAGAAGAGTCCTTATTTCCTTTCCATGCTGTGTGTCACATGAAGATGGCCTAAAGCAACTTCTATCCTTTAGTCAACCTGGGTTATAAGCTCTGACTGATCTGACTGTAATCTCGGCGTGATGTGGGGTGCGGACCAGGACACAGGGTCAGGTTCCAGCTCCTAACACAACCAGGAAAGGAACAGAGCAGGAGACTCTGAAAGGTGGAATTCTGTAAGCAGGAGCTCTCGCTTCTGCATGTTGGCAGAGGCTTCAATCTGTTTCCAGTACTCTGCCTCAAAGAGCAGCTACTATTGGACCACTGAGAGCACGGGAAGTCAGAAATCTGGGAAATCAGGACCATGCCACTCTCACTGCATCCAGCAGTGTGCCCTAAGTCTCTTTGGCTGCAGACCCCATCTGAGATCTACAAGTACAGCCAGGAGCTAAGATCAAGGAACCCACGATTAACATTGCCCTGACTGGACCAAAGGCTTACATTTACTGTAAGTTTTTCTTGATCCTATTTGATACATACAAGATAGAAATCAATATTTTCTCTCACATGTTCCCATTATAAAGCAGGAAACATAAAACATTTTGGTTTGAAAGACAGACAAAAAAAGATAGTGGATGCCTTTAAATAAGATGATCTCTTCTTTTCCCCATCCACAACAACTTATTTTTCCATAACCAAAGGAGAACATTTTCTATGTTAATAAATAGTGTCACAGTTAGTTATAAACTCTTAGGGTTTATTCTGTTCTTTTGCAATGGTCTACTACATTTAATTTGTTATTGTTCACTGCCATTTTTCAAATGCACAATGCCAGAGACATGTTGACACATGTTCATAAAAAACAAACAAGGAGTGACAACTAGAATAATAGGACGGCTAGAATATTAGAATATGGATGACAAAGCTGTATTAGTAGAAGTGCAACCTGTGTTTAGTCTTAATTCCTGGAAATCCTAGTGGATCTGAAAGTATTTAATCCTACCACAGGTGGTTGGACACAGACACATATTCAGAGTCTGCGTGCAGCAGACTGTATTCCACATAGAGTGTTCATTCATTAGTCATATGCCCTAGAAATCACAACTTTCCCCCTGTACAAGAGTTCACTGGGGCTCGACCCTCTCAGGGGTGGAGGGGAGCCACGCCGGTTCACTACACATCGATGGGTCTGGGGAAATAGTCCAGCCAGGGGTCTCCCTCGGTAGCCCTTGTGGTAGTCGGCGGCACTGTGGTTACGTCTGGCCCCGGCTCCGGCAGGGCAACAACCGCTGGGTCAGGAGGCTCAGGCCCTCCGGCAGGGCTGAGCTGTAACAACAGTTTAAGCCCACCTTAACCCTCCTACAATGGGGGTGGATGGTAAAGTCCAAGCCATGGGTTGGGTGGGGGACCTAGATGGAAAATGAAGTGGGGCTGGTGGAAGCCCTGGGTAATGATTTTAATAAATATGGATTTGCCTGCACTGTACACGTTATTTGCTGGTTTCGTCCCAGACATCTATCTAATAAAGTTGCGGCCTGATTAAAATCCATATCAAGTGTCTCCTGTCCTTCTTTTGGTATAACCAGACACTGGGACTGTAGTCAACAGTCTTTAAGCTGGTGTCCTCTGAATACAGATCAGATGGAGTGACGGCATTTTACCTGCAATCTCTCAAGAAGATTTGCTGAAAATAATCAAATCTGAGTGCACATTATAAGGCAATAAGCTAATTCTAGTCTAAAGATATGATTAACAGTTAGTGTTTCAGCCTGTTACTTCTATCTATAATGTTTGAGGCCTGTTCAAATCTTTGATGTTAATTAGAAAGTCGGAAATTAAAAGAAACTTGGTTAAAAAGGAAATTCAGACAATTTAAGAAACATCAAGCAACTCCTGTGCAAGCCAGTATAACAATGTTTATCTCACAGCACACAATACCATTGCTAGATTACTGCTCCATTCCCAGACTAAAGCAGGGGAAAATGTGAGTTTTCTTAGTGTATCCAAATTACAGAGAAACACGAGCTAAATAAATTTGTTCTTTACCAATCCACTGTGAAAATTCAGTATTCAATATGTCTCAAAATTTCCCACGTCTTATACACAGTGCGTGGACAAGTAGTTACATAGTAGGATGCAAGATAAAACCATCTGTAATTGCTTCCAAAATAAGACAGGATGAATCTTTAAATTTTTTTAAAAATAGAATTCTCCTCTGTCCACATCAGAACATGGTGCTATATAAGTTTAAATGATTGCACACTATTTTCTATTTCTGAAATTTCTGTTGGGGATTCAAGCTTTTGAGGTTATTCAGAGAAGTAGAGATTGTATTACTCTTACCTGAGCCCTCCTGTTCTTCTGAATATATGTTTTGGTAAAATTCAGCTAACGCTTTAGAAATTTTTCATCACCTTCATGAATTTTAAAAGTTGTGTGCTTAATTTTTTAAAGACCATCGTAGATGTCTTCCTTACCTAGTAGGATGGGAGTCTGTTGGCTTGTAAACAAACTCATGTAAACAATTTTTGTTTGTTTCTCATTACTGAGTTGTTCACTTTTATTATTTAGTATGGTACAGAATGGTCTATATGTTAAAGTATATATAAATATTCTTAATCTCCTGTTTGCTTGTGTTGTTTTTCCAATTCAGTTTGAACTTTTTCAAGATCTTTTGGTTTCTGTTCCCTTCCCTTTTTTTCTGTCTGGATGCATAGTTAGAGTACAAAACATTTTGGGACACTGGAAGAATCCCTTAGCACTGCTTACAAAGTACATCCTGCACTTCCTAATCTAGCAGCATTTCATGTTTCTGCGTTTTAATTTGGCACATTTAAAGGAGGTGAAGAATAGGTTTGTTATTTACTCATGAAATGACTAAGAGAATACAACAGCTGTATAAAATATAAAATCTTTATAAAGCTCACATAACAAGATATAGGAAGTCGTCGGCAATGTTACCAAAATTTCCTGCCAGCAGGAGCTGCTTAATAAAGATACTATGGCAGCAAAGACTTGCTTGAGTTCATGATACACAACTAAGACTGTTGGGACTGGCAATTGTTAGAGCAGCAGACCCCTGGGTTTTTCTCTTGAATGTCACTAATATGCTTTGAGAGTCACAATTTCTGCGCCTCACCTCCTCATCTGTAAAACAGGGACAATACATACCTGTCTCCCAGGGGTGTTGTGAGGTTTAGCTAGTTAATATTTCTGAAGTACAGAGAATGTTGAAAGAGTCTATGTAACTGCAATTATTGTATTACTAATAAAGCATAAGACTGGGAAATAAGTCAGGAAGAGACAAGATCGATTATTGTGGCTAAAGCACAGGAATTCTGAGTACTATTCTCTGAGAATGTTTACAGGGTACATTAGTGCACACCAGATGGGTTATGAACCCTAGTACGCACCAGCATGCTGTGCACTAACTGTCCATGTAGACTACTGGCAGATGAAAACGTTTCCTAGTGAACACTGATGTAATCCCACACTACGTCAACATACACTAAGGACCTTTTAGTGGGCACCAGCAGGATCCACATGGACAGTTAGTGTGCAACATGGTGGTAATCATTAGAATCTACACCCCAGCTGGTGCACACTAATGCACTGGGTAGCCAAACCCTCAACTACTGTCATCTTGTTTGAGGCAGACAGTCACCATGTACCTCAGTTTCCCCATCTGTAAAATGCATAAAATAATACTACCTACTTCACAAGTGGATGACTTTATTAATGTAGGTAACACATTATGAGATGCTTGGATGGATGGTGCTGGAAAAATTCAAAGCATTCAGCAAAATCCTAGCCCACTGAAGTCAATAGGAGTTTTGCCATTGACTTCAATATGGCCAAGATTTCATCCTTAGTTTCAGAGCCACATGAAAAAGATGTTGCTTAGACCCAACAAACTCAGAGGCATCTTTCAACCCTGCAATAAATAGGCTATTAGAGCAGCAACAAGTGTGTTTCCCACCCCAGAGTGGCCTAGAAGAACCTCACCAAGAGGAGACTTCTCTCCACTCCCACCACAGCCACAAGAGAAGAAAATCTCCAGTGAATGTGAGCTGAACGTTAGAAATGTGTATGCAAGAACATTTCAAACAGAAGTCTGAAAGGACTTTTAGTGGGTCCATATTTTTGCAGAGTCTATTTCCAACAACACCCACTTCTTTCTCCTCCCTGGGGGAGCAAGTCCTATGACTCAAGAGTGAGGGGGAGGGGGAAATAAAACAAAAAAAGAAAAACAAAATCCAGCAATCCTACCCTACATGTGATGCAGAAGAAAAATAGTTCACGTTAAAAAGCCCGACATATATTTTTAAAGCTTGCTCACATAGGCTTAAAGGATAATCAGCTTTGCCAGTAAATAAGCAAGTAAACAACAGAAGAGGGCAAGATAAGGAAAGGACCAACACAAGGCATGCCTTGGAAAATGATAGCCTATAATTAAGAAATAAAAAGTAGCAGGAGGCTTCTCTGTCTTAGTCGCAGATGTGTCTACATGAGTTATATGCGATAAACAATATCAAAACAAACCAAATAAAAACATTCTTCGAGTTTATGTAGTTGTGAGTTTGTACTTTTCTTCAGTTATACAGTGATAATTAAGAGGAGACATTTGAAACGCCCACTTCAAAAACTGAACATACTTAATACAGGGTAGAATAACACAGAACTTAGTAAAGATGTCAGCTCCATCTAAAATCATAATTACTGTGTACAACTTGCTCCTGAGGGGTTTTCCCAGTTTAAATAATTGCATTACTTCAAGTTCCTTTTATTAAAAAAAAATTAAAGATAGGCATAACATGTAATTTTGCCAACAAAAATAGTGTTTTCCTTATTTCCAGATTTTATATTTCCCTGACAATATGCTGCAGACTGCAGGGAAAACAATAGCACGCTGCTAGTAAACACTAAAGCTTTGAACCCAAATTATATGCAATTTAAACAGCTGTTCAAACAGCATTGACACTAGTAAACTTCTGAAGTACCTGATGGTACAAGTTTCATTTATGTGATCCTAAGACAGTATAATGGAGTTAGTGTGAAAAGTACTAAGTTACTATCTGACCCTATAATAGCAACTTGGACGAGAAACTTGGAAGTTACCTAGCATAATTGCTGTACCTTATCTGTCTTGGTTATATTTCATTGTGTATTATTTACATACAATTGAGATTCAACTTGAGAAAAACACAAACTGACATATTAGTTAAAAATAACCTGAAACTGATACTATGCCGAGAAACCTGGGAAGTGATAATGTTGAGAAAAATTTAAGGGTGATACTGTACAGCAGATTACACATGTGTTTGGGGTATGATATGGCAGCCAAAAAATGGCAATGCAATTTTGAGGTACTAGTGCCTTCTCTTTATGAACCTGTTGTCCCCCAGCCTGGAATCCTGCATTATTTCTGACCATCATGTTATCTGAAATTGCGGTGGTGGGGTGGGGGATGTTCTGAATGACGGAAACAATCATATCTCCCCTCAGCCTTCATTTGGTTAGGCTAAACAAGCCAAACTCCGAGTCTCTTCTCATAAAGAAGGTTGTCCATTCCTTGGATCATCCTACTAGCCCTTTTCTGCATCTGTTCCAAAAGTTAATGTTAGATTCCTAGATTCTAAGGCCAGAAGGCACCACTGTGATCATCTAATCCAGTGGTTCTCAACCCGTGAAAGGCTTGAGGTGCAATGAGCACACAGCGGAGGCCCATGTAACATCCTCTGGGCCATACAGGTAGTATATAGAATGATTGTGTGGATGTGACCCACATAACACAGAGAGCTGCATATGCAGCCCACAATGGTAAATAAGTTGAGAACCACTGATCTAGACTGACTTCTTGCACAACTCAAGTCACAGAATGAATTGCCCTCATTATTTAATTTCTCTTTATTTCTAGTGTCAACTTGTGTGGCTTCAGTTTCCAATCATTATGCCTTTTTCTGCTGAATTCAAGAGCTGCCAACTGTCAGAAATCTCTTCCCTGCATAGGTACTTGTAGATAGTCGGTATGAGTAGTGCTTAGCACAAGGAGGCCCTGATCCCTGACTGGGGCTCCTAGGCACAGACACAATAAGTAATAATATCAAAGTGTGTAAAATATGGTATTTACAGCCATCATATGTGTTGAAAACAGTGGCCCGCTTCAACCTATTTCTTTGGCTGGTTTGGGGGTTTTCTTAAAAAGCAGGTAACAAAACAAACATAAGAGTCTGAGTTCCATCAAAAAGGGTTTTGTTCTATTAGTAGCATCCGGTCTCATGTTTTAAAAGCATGTATGTAAATGTACAGAAGTACATCATCTCTAGAATTATGTGCAGAATATTTCTCCTTGCACTAAATTTCAGAATTCAGGACTGTTCTAAAGAGAGAAATATATATATATATTGAGGCACTACTGGATAAGAGAGAGACTTATTGTGTCAGTGCCTAGGAGCCCCAGTCAGGGATCAGGGCCTCCTTGTGCTAAGCACTACTCATACCTACTATCTACAAGTACCTATGCAGGGAAGAGATTTCTGACAGTTGGCAGCTCTTGAATTCAGCAGAAAAAGGCATAATGATTGGAAACTGAAGCCACACAAATTGACACTTAGGTTGTTCACAGAATACCAGCTTTTATCAAAAGCTATAGAAGCAACCTGAGTCTTTTCAGCTTCTTCCCATACCGTAAATTCTGGCACCGTTATAAAATATGAAGAAAAGAGCAAGTGCCTGATTTTGCTTCACATGTTACATGTCCAATAGTGCCTATATATATATATATATATATATATATATATTTTAAATGGAGCAGAGTTTACCAAAGGCTAGGAAAGCAACTGCGAACACATTTTTCCTTATTTAAAAGTGGAGTGAAAAAACAGGAAAAGATCAGACTAAACTGCAAACCCCGTGCAACCCAAAATTGTCCACATTCTACTCCAAGCTTAACTAACCCAACATTCTGGATATTGGAGCTTAAACTGATGGCTACAATTGTATCTCCAAGTAATTTGCTTTATTACCATGATGCTGTTTAGCCTGTCCCTCACTTTCTTCCGAACATGATGTGACTTGGCAATCTAAAGATGAAAGTCATGGTTAAATTTCAATAGGTGGGCACAAATCAAAGCACAGGGCCTTAATGCCCCTAAACTTAGAAGGATTCAGCATTTCTTACTTACATAAAGGTTGGCTCCAATCTCAAAAACCAGGCAGAACCAAAAAGCAATACTCCAAACCCCAAACTTTGAGAGAGTTAACATCTGATTTCGAACTCATCTCTACAAATTTCATAAATAAACTCTCGCAAAAAAGTTTAGTCCAAAAAGCTACACAGATTTGAAAACTATTCTCTACCCCACTAAGATATCACAAAAAGCAGGATCAACTGCAAAGTGTCTATTTTCTCATACATTTTCCATGGACACTAAACAACCTCCAGATATACTGTACATACAAGAAACCTCATTTGTTAATTGAGTGCTCAAATTATTTTCCAAAAGATCAGATTCTCTTCTCCCAAGAGCCATGATTTCCAGTGTTCACTCCCTGCCCCCCCCATCCGCTCCCAAATGCAGCTTTTTTCTTCTTTTGCCAAGCTTCTTGTGAATCACTGCCTGATTCAGAAATAAGAGGTGACTGATAGAGAAAGAAGTAGTTCATCATTTGTTTTCTGCTTTTTTCCAAAGAAGAATGAGTATATTACATAGTTCGCAGTTGGGGAAAGCTCTTCATATCATATGTTATATTTTCAATAAGATGTGCCTTCATCCAGAAAATAACCCCTGTGGTCTCTAGACCAGCTGCCTACTCTGTAAGGAAATTAAAAACAATAGAAATAAGTGAAAAGGGATGGAGAGGAATGAGTCATTTTGCAATCACCTCTATGCACTAACATACCAAGAGGCAGTGCTTTAGAAAAGGAGCCCAAGTATTGTTTGGCAGAAATTATTTAAAAAGAAAAAGAATGAAAACTTTCCTTTTTTATCATGATTTTCTTTTCCCTTTCCATGTCCAGTTTTACTGTGGTTCACCACTTTATTACTTTAGTTTTATATTTATTATATAACCTGATTACACAAAATAACTATGATAATATTACTATTAACTAGGATATTAGAATAACCTTCAAAAGACTAATTCTTGTATAAGACAACCTTATAGATAGCCCTGACATCTACTCACTTGAATCACTTTTCTCCATTGGTTTGACAGTAAAGATGCAGCTATAGATTTAGGCTGGTTAATTATCAAGGGTGGCTCTTAAGCAGAGAGTGTATGACATTCTTTATATATGCACACATATCCACACACACACATAAATGACAAGCTAGCCTCATTGTAATGTAAAATTTGGGAAATCAAGTCAATGAAAGTTAAGTTAAGGCCCAGACTGCAACTGGCACTTGTGCAGGGCCCAGGAATAGGGGTTAAAGAACAAAGAAGCTCCTCTTTGATTGTTATTGGCCCTTCTCTTTGGGCATCCACACTCCCTGAGTGATCCTATGACCTGTTGCCCCATGCACTGGCCGTCAAATGAGTCAAATACCACAGAGAGAAAATGGCATCATCTAAAAGGCTGGTTCAGCCTTCAAACCCGCCTACACACCAGCACTGGAATGTCCTGAGTCCCAGTGACTTACGTGGTGCAGGTGTAGAGGACCTGCTCACAGGGAGCCTATTGTGGGATTGGGGCTTAGGTACTTGAAGGTAACACAGAGAAACACAGAAGCAGAAAAATAAAGCCAAGCAGTAGCCTGGACCTAGATCTGCAGGGGTTTTGTCAGGTTGGGTAGCGGAGCAGAACAAGGTACTGCACTGGTGACGATGGCTGAACTAGCTCTCAATGTTTCTTTCAGAAACAGGGCATTCATATCTAACCACATAGCCTTCAGTTGGACAATTGTGCTTTGCGGGCTTGATAGAAGGAGCCACAGGAACTGAGTCCTGCCATGACTAGGGTAGCGGCTTCTTGGAACCCTTCAGTCACTTGAAGCCACTGGTAACCCAGGCGTGGAGACTGGTCTCTCAAACCTAGGATCTGAGTTCTGACTGGGTCTAGAGGGTCTAGTTCCTTTAGGAGCAGGAGATGCAAGCAAATCTCCCTATCCTTTCATGTTCTGGGAGTAAAGGTTCAGCAAGTTGGACACTGAGAAGGCAAGTGTCCTTCTCAGAGACACCTGAGGCACCAAATGTGGTCGCCAGATGCCAGGACGACAGCCAGGCAGGAAGCACTCTTCTTGAAGCCTGGCTTCTCCTGTTTCTTGAGTTTCCTCCAGAACGAGGAGAAATCCCAATTCACTAACTATATAAAAATAAGCTAACACTATTTCAAAGTACAAAGAGACTGACTCGGAAGGGACTGGAGTGGTTCACATCTGTCCAGCTACTTGGTTGGAAGCAAGTGAGATCGTGAAGGTGCTCCGCCCCCATAGCCTCACCCTCAGTACCTCGTGAACACTGAGGAGAAGGGCAGGGACGCACACCAGCTGACACTTCTAGAAGAAGTTTTTACAGTAAGGCACCACAAGATGGCACGCTGCTTATAAGTGAGAATGTTAGGAGCCACTCGAAGTGGAACAGGACTTTGATACAATCCTGTTTATTTACAAATATAGAAGACTGCATCTTCTATTTCTCTTCCTAACTGGAGGAACTTATAAGACTGAATTGTTTGACTAGCTGCTTGGGTCAAAAGGGGTAACTGGTGCTATTTTGATAAGACTAGGTTTTGGCCCCATGATTACATCTATACTTTAACCTGAAACAAATCAAATAATCATTTAAGTACTTTTGTTACAGAAATATATTGTTATATACTAACATCTGGAAGTTGTTTTCATTTTATGTCATCAGCTCCAGGCTTGATGAATAACAATGAGGATGAAATTAAGAGCCACCTCAAATATTGGTGAGAAAAATGCAGAGCAACGGTTAGAGTTTGATTTAATAAGATGGAGCCAAACTCTACCCTGTTACCTCAGTAACAATCAAAAGCAACTCCTATAAAGTTACTAGGAGTTACATGAATATTCCTGAAGACAAAAGTCTTGTCCACAAATCCTTGTGGAGTAGATAAAGGTTATAAAGTTTTATAACTATGATACTTGCTTGGAACATAGCACATTTTATCTAGAAAAGGCTGTTAAGGAACTACAGGATTTGCAGTTGTTGGAAGGTACTTGTCAAATGGGAAGTAGGAGAGTAGACAGAACTGAAGAAAGGTAGCCTGATGTCACTGGTAACCTTATAACAGCAAGGCTTGAAACAGAGTGCACTGTACATAAAACAAAAATACTGCTACATTTTATGACAGGTATATGTTTTTCTAAGAGCTTCTGGAACTCCACAGGAGGACACTATTCTTCACCTTATTTAAGAAAACATGCACATACACCCGCACACACACACAGGCTGTCTTCTGATTTCCCTAATACAGAGCACATATAGCAAGAAAAACAGTTTCATTCAGCTCACTGACTTCCCATAAATTTTAGGGCTTGTCTGCGCAACTCCAGAGTCTGTGCTACAGGGGTGCGATTTGTAGAGAGCACCAGTGTGTTGCACTCTAACTCTGCTGTGTGGACCGGTCCATGTGGGCGAGTTAGAATGCAACACACTGGTGTGCTCTACCAATCACAGCCTTGTAGCCCAGACTCCAGCGCATCAATCCAGCGAAACCTTGTGTATAGGTGTGGAACAACTTGCTGCATTTAAAAGGCATGAAGAGGCTGGTGGAAGCTGGTTTCATGCCCAGTACAATTCCCTCATGCCTGAAGAGTGGGAATCTGCCAGCTGGAGAGTAGGTACCCCATCCTGGCAAGTCAAAGAAAAGAAAACGTAAATAAGTCAAAGGGTGAATGTAATTAATTACCAATATGGTTTATCTTTATCTATTTCTATTTTAATATCTTTTGCTGAATGTGGCCTGTGCTAAATGGCAGGGTACTGGATTAGGCCCATCATATGAAATGAGTTTGATATTCCTGACTTAGAACCATACTAAACAGATGGCATAGAAACACATTACAAGCTGCAGCAAGTAACGACTGCACTGAATGCTGAACAGGATAAGATGCAGTTTAAGAAAAAATGCAGTCTTTCCTTTTTATATTTGTTTGTCAGGGTTTGTAAAAAATAAAAATAAATAATAATAATAATAATAAAAAGGAATATGTCACTAAATTGAGTATTTTCCATGCTGGATTTGTTCATGGTGGAGCCATCCAAGTTTATAATAAATCCCGATCCAGCAAACTGTTGAGAGTCCTCCAGTCTTTTTAACTTTAATTGGAGGGAATGGCACTCAGTATCCTTCTGGATGTGCGCAGCCCCTATCTAGATCAGGTTCCGAGCGAACAGAAATGTTTTGCTATCTTTATCATTTCATTCTAAGTTTTGCCTGTAGTCTCAAATTTGTAATGTTAAGGTCTAATTAAACTTGAAGTCTTCACTGCAGTTATATGTATAGTACATAATTTCCAAAAAATAAAAGTTGTTTTTCCATCGGACTGTGTTCCTCATTTCTACCAAAAGTCTGTATTTCTCCATTTTCGTCTTGCATTTGTCAGTTTTCTAGAAACGACAAAGAAGAAAACCCATGTTGTCATAAAATACCATCCCACTTTAATTTGTGCAAAATGCTTATAGTTGCAAGATGCTTGCATTATTATAGAAAGTCTACAAAGGAATGGAAACAAGTTTTAAAAGAATCACATTAAAAAAAACTTGTTATCTATTCTGTCAGGGGATAAAAAAAGAAAAGAGCAACAAGAAGCCTGAGATTGAAGAGAGCCTTTGTTACCATAGCTACTGGGCAGGTGTGTCATTTTCAACTATAAGCACACATTTGATAAGAGGCTTCTGACTGCAAATGCACCTGAATAAAATAAAAAGAGGAGTTTCAGAAAAAGAAAAGGAGATAGAGAGACTGAGCTGTTTCACACCTCCAGCTTATCTCATAGTTGATGTGTTATCAAGTCTTTGAAATTTTCATCTAAACAAAGGAAGAGCAGGTTTTTAGAATTTACTGGTTTGTGATCTCTCAAATCTGTTCACCCCTCACTTCACTACCTTCTTCTAGATTTTAATACCAAATACTGATGATAGATGGCAGTTCTAAACGTCTGAAAGTCTTTCAAACCTCTCTGACTTCATATACACAAGCTGAGAAATATTAATTTTCCCATGAAGAACTGCAAGAAAAATATTGGGAAGAAAATGCTCTGAAGTTGGTAAATAGCTGAAGGAAACAAATGCTGTTTAAAAAAAAAAGACTATTTAAAATGTAATTTCTACAGATTTTTACATTAATGATACTTCTGATCAACCAAGCAGAAGCAGCATACTAGACTAAAATGATGCCAAACTTTACTGTATTAAGAAAGTTCCATCACATGACTATGAACCATGAGCACAAGAGAAAGCAAAATGTCACTGTAAAAGCCAAAGATAGCAGTCACGCCTACTTTGGATATTTATGCTGCTGTTCGCAGAAGGATGGTTAGATTCATTTCTAAAAATGTCATCACCATTCATTCACTGAAAGCTGGTGGTAGTCTGTGTCTCAGAATCAAGCACATACATGTCAGAGAGGTGAAGTAGTAAACAATGGGTCAAACAAATTCCTGGCTGCACTATAACTGGGGGGCCTGATTCTCCTCAGAGTAAAGTTAAATGGGTGTAAGTGAACAGACTCTTGCAATATTTTGCCACTTTGGTTTTCTATTCCAATTGCAATATAGAAGTGAAGAGGCACATGAAAATGAAACGTGATTTTACAACAGTTAACTGACTTTATTCTGACTTCAAAAAAGAAGTTTGATTTCAATTAGGGGCAATGATTTTATCTGAAATGTGTTACTCAAGTGCTGATCACCACCTCCTTTTTACAGCCTCTTTCATGTGCATGACATCCAACACCATGAAAAGTTCCTCTGAGACTGAAACTTGGGTTGTAGCTTTATTAAGAAGACAGAAAGCCCTGGAAGTGTCAAGCCATTGAACTTGCCTGACCAATGCCATGCAGCAGAGTAGTAGTAGTAAAAGAGATGATCTCAGAGAAGGGAAAAAGACTAGCCACTGAAAGGAAATGGACTGTCATTTTTAGCTTAGATGTCTAAGTGTCTGTGAATAGTGACAACATAATGCGTCTGCACTGTCCTTTTGAGGGTATCCCCACACTCATTCAGAACCTTCTTCCAACATTATATGCAGGAATATCTCTCTCAAGACTGGTAACCAGGAATAGCTTATCTCTGGTCTACACTACAAAGATACCTCTGAGTGACAGTTATACTGACCTAACCCCCAGTTTAGAAATCACTATGTTGACGGGAGGGCTTCTCCTATTGACACAGCTACTACCTCCTGGGATGTAAGTAGCATCTTCAGTACATGCTGCAGTGCCGCTGCAGCACTGTAAGTGTAGACAAGCCCGTAGTTTCAGAAACACAAACTATACTTCAAAGTAAATATGTGAAAGTGGACTGCTATGTTATGCCACTGCAAGTATGCCCAATTTTGGCCATACTCTTGCACTGAGAAAAGGAAAAACGGTTACTCACCTTCTCAGAACTTGTTCTTTGAGATGTGTTGTT
The DNA here is from genome assembly GCF_025201925.1 of Gopherus flavomarginatus. NCBI lineage: Eukaryota > Metazoa > Chordata > Testudines > Testudinidae > Gopherus > Gopherus flavomarginatus. The sequence continues at coordinate 108,044,391 of NC_066623.1, read as the reverse complement.
CATGTCCATTCCAACGAGGTGTGTGCGCACCGCGTGCATGCCAGCCAGAAGATTTTTCCCTTAGCAGTGTCCGTAGGGTCGGCCTGGGCACCCCCTGGAGTCTTCATGGCACCCAATATAGGGCCCTGCCGACCCTCTACCCCCTCAGTTTCTTCTTGCCGGCTACTCTGACAGGAGGGTGGGTATTGGAATGGACATGAACAATATGTCTCAAAGAACAATAGTTACGAGAAGGTGACTAACCGTTTTTTTCTTCTTCGAGTGATTGTTCATGTCCATTCCAACCAGGTGACTCACAAGCCAAAGTTCAGGAGGTGGGGTCGGATCATCCACTGATTGGAGCACAGCTCGTCCAAATTTCGCATCGTCTCTAGCCTATTGTGTGATCACACACTGCATCGTAAACATGTGTACTGAGGACCACATTGCTGCTCTGCAGATGTCCTGGGTGGTAACCTGTGCCAGAAATGCAGCTGAGGAGGCCTGAGCCCTTGTGGAGTGAGCGGTGATTGGCGGGGTGGTCACCTTCGCCAGGTCATAACACTCCCAAATGCAGGATGTGATCCACTATGAGATGCATTGGGATAAGATTGGGAGGCCCTTCATTCTGTCTGCTGCTGCTACGAAAAGCTGGACAGACTTCTGGAACGGTTTAGTCCTCTCTCTATAGAAGGCCAGCGCCCTATGTACATCCAATGAGTGAAGCATATGTTCCCTATCGCAGGAGTGTGGCTTGGGGTAAAACACTGGGAGGAAGATATCTTGGCTCATGTGGACCTGGGAGACAACTTTAGGGATAAAGGCCAGATGAGGCCTGAGTTGGACCTTATCCTTATGAAAAACTGTGTAAGGGGGCTCAGATGTGAGGGCCCTGAGGTCCGACACTCTCCTAGCTGAAGTTATCGCCATGAATAACGCCACCTTGTAAGAGAGAGAGAGTAGGGAGCACATTGCCAGCGGCTCAGATGGAGGGCCCGTATGCCGGGCAAGGACCAGGTTAAGGTCCCAAGCTGGGACAGGCTGATGCACTTGTGGGAAGAGTCTGTCGAGGCCTTTGAGGAAACAGTTGACAGTAGGGTTTGCGAAGACTGAGAAGCCATTTGCGCCCAGATGGAAGGCTGAAATAGCAGCCAAGTGGACCCTTACTGACGACAAGGACAGGTCCTGTTGTTAAAGGTGAAGGAGGTAGTCCAGTATGAATGGTATCGGGTTGAGCGTTGGTGACTGACTGCGTTGCTCCGACCAGAGAGAGAGCCTCTTCCATTTGGCAAGGAGTGTTGCCCTCACAGAGGGCTTCCTACTGCCAAGTACAACTTGCCTGACTTGATCCGAGCAGGTCATTTCCACAGTATTTAGCCATGGAGCATCCAGGCAGTGAGGTGGAGCAATTCTAGGTTCAAGTGCCAGAGACGGCCATGGTCCTGCGTGATCAGGTCCAAGATCACCATGGATGTTTCCAGGAGCAATGTAAACTAGTGCTGGCGTGGCCCTGCCAGAGCTATCAGTATGACCTGCTCCCAGTCCCTGCAGATCTTGAGGGGCACTTTGTGGACCAGCAGTGTCGGTGGGAACACGTAAAGCAGGCAGTCCCCCCCACAGGAGAAGGAAGGCATCCGCAGTGGATCCCGGGGCTGTGATTCATGAAGGAGCAGAACAGTTGACATTTCCTGTTGTTGCATGTGGCAAACACGTCTACCTGGGGAGAACCCCAGAGACGGAAAATTCAGCTTGCTACGTCCGACCACAGGGACCACTTGTGGCAGTGAAAAGTTTGACTGAGACTGTCTGCGAACTTGTTCTGTACTCTGGGGACGAATGAAGCCTGCAGGTGTATCAAGTGTTCAACGCAGAAGTCCCACAGCGCGAGGGCTTCCTGGCACAGGGGAGAGGAGCGTGCACCCCCGGTTGTTGATATAAAACATCGCTGTGGTGGTATCCGTAAGGACTGAAACACACCTGCCAGCTATATGGCTTCTGAAAACCTGGCATGCCAGGCACACCACTCTCAGCTCTCTGACATTGATATGCAGAGCGAAGTCCACCTGAGCCTAGAGGCTATGGGTCCTAAGGTCCCCAAATGAGCTTCCCGGCCCAGATATGAGGCATCTGTCACTAATGAAAGAGATGGCTGAGGGTTAGTGAAGGGCACTCCAGGCACAAACCGCCTGTGGGTTGAGCCACCACAGGAGGGAGTCCAGCACAGGAGGCAGGACAGGGTTACAATGCCGTCCAAAGCATCCGGGCTGGCCGATAAACCGATGCCAGCCATGACAGGAGTGGGCGAAGTCTGAGTCTGGCATGCTGTAGTATGTAGGTGCACGCTGCCATGTGTCCCAGCAGTTTCAGGCAGTTCTTTGCTGTGGTTGTGTGGAACTGCCTGAGGCCCTGAATAATGTCCCTTAGCAAGTGAATCCTGGCTTCCGGGAGGTACGCTCTGGCTTGGGTCAAGTTCAGTAATGAACCTATTAATTCTACCCTCTGCACAGGGGACAGAGTGGATTTGGCCTTGTTGAGGATACCTAGCTGGAGGAAGATCCTTCTTATGAAATCAATCTGATCCTCCACCTGGGCTCTGAAGTGGCCTTTGATCAGCCAGTCATTGAGGTATGGGAAAGCCTGTATCTAGCACTTGTGCAGGAACGCAACAATGACAGCCATGCATTTGGTGAAAACTCGAGGGGCTGCTGACAGGCCGAAAGGGAGGATGGAAAACTGATAGTGGCCGTTGCTCACCACAAACCTGAGGTAACATCTGTGTTGTGGAACTATTGCTACGTAGAAATACGACACTGCTAAAGCCCTTGCTACAGCAGCGAGCAATGTTCCAGCTAGCCATCACCAGCGATAAGAAGGAACTGAGGGAGTAGAGGGTCGGCAAGGCACTATATTGGGTGCCATGAAGGCGCGACTCCAGGGGGTGCCCAGGCCGACCCAACAGACGCTGCTAAGGGAAAAATCTTCCGGCTGCCTTGCACGCGGTGCACATACATCTGGTTGGAATCGACATGAACAATCACTTGAAGAACTTTGGTTCCAGGACCAGCATAGCTGATAAAGGGCAAGCTAAAGAGCCACCATTTGAAACATTCTTATTTCAGCTTTCCTCTAATTTCTCACTGCTCCATTACTAATGCTCTGAAGATGCTCAGGGTCAGCAACACAATGGATCATTTCTGTATTCAGTCACGTTGCGCTGTATGACCTCAAGGCATCTACTAATTTCAGACTCAAGAGTGCTGGGGACGTGAGACTCTTCATGTGTGCACTAGGCAAACCCACAAAATAGCACACAGTGTTGGAGAAATATTTCCATGTTTCAGCCTACGCTGAGGATGTATTCCAGGCCAAGAGAATGTAACCGTCAGACTCCAGAGATGCCAACAAATCTCACCCTAAGAATTATTCAGATTCGTAAAGCACTTCATCAATCCATACTGCCTGCAGTCAACAGCACAAGCCAACATGAAGCTCTGCAAAGACCTTCCTACTCCACTGTAAAGATCACTCACATTCAGGAAAACTCAGTCCACATTGCTGGCCAGCACAGAAAGGTTGGATCAAACAGCCTACCTTCTGTCTATCAATTCAGAATATTTACACCACTGGAAGTAGTGGGCATTCTGAAGGAGACTATGTCCAAGCCATGTGAATCTGATCCCTGTCCTTCCTCACTGGTATAAGACATGCACAGAATCATAGAATATCAGGGTTGGAAGGGACCTCAGGAGGTCATCTAGTCCAACCCCCTGCTCCAAAGCAGGACCAATCCCCAACTAAATCATCCCAGCCTGGGCTCTGTCAAGCCTGATCTTAAAAACCTCTAAGGACGGAGATTTCACCACTTCCCTAGGTAGCCTATTCCAGTGTTATGGTACCCTCCTAGTGAAAACGTTTTTCCTAATATCCAACCTAAACCTCCCCCACTGCAACATGAAACCATTACATCTTGTTCTGTCATTTGGTACCACTGAGAACAGTCTAGATCCATCCTCTTTGGAACCCCCTTTCAGGTACTTGAAAGCAGCTATCAAATCCCCCCTCATTCTTCTCTTCTGCAGACTAAACTATCCCAGTTCCCTCAGCCTCTCCTCATAAGTCATGTGTTCCATCCCCCTAATCATTTTTGTTGCCCTCCGCTGGACTCTTTCCAGTTTTTCCACATCCTTCTTGTAGTGTGGGGCTGAAAACTGAACACAGTACTCCAGATGAGGCCTCATCAATGTCGAATAGAGGGGAATGATCACATCCCACTATCTGCTGGCAATGCCCCTACTTATACAGCACAAAATGCCGTTAGCCTTCTTGGCAACAAGGGCACACTGTTGACTCATATCCAGCTTCTCGTCCACTGTAACCCCTAGGTCCTTTTCTGCAGAACTGCTGCCTAGCCATTCAGTCCCTAGTCTGCAGCAGTGCATAGGATTCTTCCATCCTAAGTGCAGGACTCTGCACTTGTCCTTGTTGAACCTCATCAGATTTCTTTTGGCCCAGTCCTCTAATTTGTCTAGGTCCCTCTGTATCCTATGCCTATCCTCCAGCGTATCTACCACTCCTCCCAGTTTAGTGTCATCTGCAAACTTGCCGAGAGTGTAGTCCATGCCATCCTCCAGATCATTAATCAAGATATTGAACAAAACTGGCCCCAGGACCAACCCTTGGGGCACTCTGCTTCATACCAGCTGCCAACTAGACATGGAGCCATTGATCATTACCTGTTGAGCCCAACGATCTAGCCAGCTTTCTATCCACCTTATAATCCATTCATCCAGGCCATACTTCTTTAACTTGCCGGCAAGAATACTCTGGGAGATCGTATCTAAAGCTTTGCTGAAGTCAAGGAATAACATGTCCACTGCTTTCCCCTCATCCACAGAGCCAGTTATCTCCTCACAGAAGGCAATTAGGTTAGTCATTACTTGCCCTTGGTGAATCCATGCTGACTGTTCCTGACCACTTTCCTCTCCTCTAAGTGCTTCAGAATTGTTTCCTTGAGGACCTGCTCCATGATATTTCCAGGGACTGAGGTGAAGCTGACTGGCCTGTAGTTCCCCAGATCCTCCTTGTTCCCTTTTTTAAAGATGGGCACTACATAAGCCTTTTTCCAGTCATCTGGGACCTCCCCTGTTCACCATGAGTTTTCAAAGATAATGGCCAATGGTTCTGCAATCACCTCCACCAACTCCTTTAGCACCCTCAGATGCAGCGCATCCGGCCCCATGAACTTGTGCTCATCCAGCTTTTCTAAATAGTCCCGAACCACTTCTTTCTCCACAGAGGGCTGGTCACTTCCCCATGCTGTACTGCCCAGTGCAGAAGTCTGGGAGCTGACCTTGTTCGTGAAGACAGAGGCAAAAAAAGCATTGAATACATTAGCTTTTTCCACATCCTCTGTCACTAGGTTGCCTCCTTCATTCAGTAAGGGGCCAACACTTTCCTTGACTTTCTTCTTGTTGCTAACATACCTGAAGAAACCCTTCTTGTTACTCTTAACATCCCCTTCTAGCTGCAACTCCAAGTGCGATTTGGTCTTCCAGATTTCACTCCTGCATGCCTGAGCAATATTTTTATACTCCTCCCTGGCCATTTGTCCAATCTTCCACTTCTTGTAAGTTTAAGATCAGCAAGGATTTCATTGTTAAGCCAAGCTGGTTGCCTGCCATATTTATTATTCTTTCTACACATCGGGATGGTTTGTTCTCGCAACCTCAATAAGGATTCTTTAAATTACAGCCAGCTCTCCTGGACTCCTTTGCCCCTCACAGTATTCTCCCTGGGGATCCTGCCCATCAGTTCCCTGAGGGAGTCAAAGTCTGCTTTTCTGAACTCCAGGGTCTGTATTCTGCTTCTCTCCTTTCTTCCTTGTGTCAGGATCCTGAACTCGACCACCTCATGGTCACTGCCTCCTAGGTTCCCATGCATTTTTGCATCCCCTACTAATTCTTCCTGGTTTGTGAGCAATAGGTCAAGAGGAGCTCTGCCCCTAGTTGGTTCCTCCAGCACTTGCACCAGGAAATTGTCCCCTACACTTTCCAAAAACTTCCTGGATTGTCTGTGCACCGCTGTATTGCTCTCCCAGCAGATATCAGGTGATTAAAGTCTCCCATGAGAACCAGGGCCTGTGATCTAGCAACTTCTGTTAGTTGCTGGAAGAAGGCCTTGTCCGCCTCATCCCCCTGATCTGGTGGTCTATAGCAGACTATCACCACGACATCACCCTTGTTATTCACACTTCTAAACTTAATCCAGAGACTCTCAGGTTCTTCTACAGTTTCATACTGGAGCTCTGAGGAGTTACACTGCTCTCTTACATACAATGAAACCCCCCTACCTTTTTTGCCCTGCCTGTCCTTCCTGAACAGTTTATATCCATCCATGACAGTACTCGAGTCATGTGAATTATCCCATCAAGTCTCTGTCATTCCAAATACATCATAGTTCCTTGACTGTGCCAGGACTTCCAGTTCTCCCTGCTTGTTTCCCAGGCTTCTTGCATTTGTGTTTAGGCACTTAAGATAACTCGCTGATTGTCCTGCTTTCTCAGTATGAGACAGGAGTCCTCTCTTGCACTCTCCTGCTCGTGCTTCCTCCCCGTATCCCATTTCCCCACTTATCTCAGGGCTTTGGTCTCCTTCCCCCAGTGAACCTAGTTTGAAGCCCTCTTCACTAGGTTAGCAAGCCTGCTTGCAAAGATGCTCTTCCCTCTCTTCGTTAGGTGGAGCCTGTCTCTGCCTGAGCAAGTAGGGCCTCTTGTGAACAAAATAGCCAATGCTTCATACTCAGTGATTGACTCTTCACTTCCTCCTTGAAGCACACAATAGTCCTTCCAACACTGAAGGAACCCACTCTTGATACATCAGATCTAGTTAATTACCACCCAGTGTCAACCCATCCATTGTTGAGCAAGCTCATAGAGAACCTAGTCAAAGGCCACCTACAAACTCATATAACTGAAGCCAACATCCTAGACTTAGCACAATCTGGATGCAGACCAAGACTCAGTACAGACACAGCATTAGTGTCTCTGTTGGATGATGTGTTGTTGTCAGTGAACAGAGGTTGGATACCCTTTCTCATTCTCCTGGACCTCTGTACAGCATTCAGCACATTTGACCATGCGATCCTACTGAGCCACCTGAAGGAGACTGCAGGACACCATGAGAATTAATTGAAAGAGTATGATTTTTTCCTGGAGAGATACACCCAAAGGATGGTTTTGGGAAACTACACATCCACCTCCAGACCTCTCACATCTGGAGTCCTAGGAGGATTAATTCTCTCTAGTCCTATTCAATTTCTTCATGCAGCCACCAGGAACTGGAAAAGTCTCAAACTCAGCTGGCAACAGTACACCACCTCTTTCTTTCTCCAAATATGGTAACACTACTGTCACCAAACCAGCCCGCTGCTTGGCCAATATCAGTTCATGGGTGAACAGCAGCTGGCTGATGCTGAACTTCAGGAAAACAGAGGCATTGCTGGTAGGTAGAGGGGAACACTTTGAGGACTTGGACCACACTGCAGTCTCTTTGATTTAAAGATACACATTAACAATTGTTTAAGTCAGTCTGCAGTTTAGGAATGTTCCTGAATTACTCCCTGATGCTCAGCTCACATACCAGTATCTGTTAGTAATGCTTTCTACCATCTGCAGTTGGCTAGGGGACTCCATTCCATCCTTGCAGATGATGATCTGGCCTCAGTAACACATGGCTTCATGACCTCCTGGTGATACTTCAGCAACGTAATATACCTGGGCATTAAACCATCGGCCCTTAGGAAACTCCAATTAGTACAGAATGCTGCATCTTATCTCCTCAGTAACGAAGGCTACACCATGAGCATATCAAATTTGTCCTCCGATCTCTACAGAGGTTTCCTGTAAAATATCGAGTCAAGTTCTTTGTCTTCAAGCACTCTGTGATGGGGGCCCAGGATATCTAAAAGATTGCTAAAAGCTCCAGAACGGAGGGCCATGAACAACAAGTCTGCTCTCAGGCACAATAGAACCATTCACCGCAAGAGTGAAGCTCATTTGTACAGGAGACAAAGCTTTCCCAGGGGCCAATCTGAGACTGTGGAACAAATTCCCCACAGAATCTAAGAACCATCTCAAACATCACCACACTACTCTATGTGCAGAGAACACTTTTACGTTACCTTTAGCCAAACAAAATACACACACACAAAACACAACCAAAACATAGCACAGCAGACACCGAATAAATTAATTTCTTTTTAAAGTCACAATTTCCCTCTTGCAGGAAGGGAGACTGACAGAATCACACATGATGAATCATAGTAATAAGGGCAATATAACATACAGAACAGGTACAAACTTATTTACAATACAAAATTGCATGGTTTCTAATGTTACTGTCAAATAAAATGGAAGACTGACTTAACCACTAAATCAGTTAAGTAGATGACAGCATATGCGGGTGGCAGAGAATTCTGGCCTCCTTAAATGTAAAAAAAGAGAAAGGATGAGCTATGTATCACATCTTTAGTTTTTGATTGCATTATTGTATGGCTGATTCATTAAAGCTGTTATGGACCAAATCTCAGATTTAGGTCAAAGGAAGAGTAACTAATAACTACTGCAGATGCAAGAAGTCAGTGGTATTATTTTCTTTTTTTTTTTGGAATTTAAATTCTGCATTTAGCACTGGTAATGGTTGAGAGATAATCCCTAGAACCACTTAAGAGAGAGAATTTTGTTACTGTTTGTCCTTATCTGGATAATCAAATAATAAAGGCCAACTGGCTACCAAAGCAGAGCTTCCATGCTAACTTTAAAATACTTTAAATGTAATTTGTTCAGTAAACTGCAGTACATTAAATTTCTATATTAAGTAAATTATAAGGAAGAGTGCACTTTGCAAAATTAAAAAGTGCTCCGTTAACTTATCTATTATTCCTCTGGGAAAGTTTCCAAAATGTGCCTAGTGCAATTAGATAACTTCTTTTATGGACAGTGTATAGCTGGGAAAGAATTCTTGCAGCTCAGCAAATGTATTTCCAATATTATTGAAGCCTCCTTTATATTTTCCAAGGTGAAACTGATGACAAAACACCATTTTTCTAGGTTGTATGGGTAGATTGAAAACTTTGAGATAAACGTAACTATGTAACTCACTATCAGGAGATTGAAATCAAAGAAATATTGATCACTTGCATGCTTTTAAATGAAGTCAACCTATTTAAAAAGTAATCTTTAGAAATGGACTTGGGATGAAAGTAATTGGGACACATGCAATAGCAGATTTCAGTAGATCATAGAATCATAGGACTAGAAGGGACCTATGTCCCCTGCACACATGGCAGGACTAAGTATTATCTAGACCATCCCTGACAGGTGTTTGTCTAACCTGCTCTTTAAAATCTCCAATGATGAAGAGTCTACTACATCCCTAGCCAATTTATTCCAGTATTTAACTATCCTGACAGTCAGGAAGTTTTTTCTAATGTCCAACCTACACTGCCCTTACTGCAATTTAAGCCCTTTGCTTCTTGTCCTATTATCAGAGGTTAAGGAGAACAATTTAGCTCCCTTCTCCTTGTAACAACCTCTTATGTACTTGAAAACTGTTATCATGTCCCTTCAGTCTTCTCTTCTCCAGACTAAACAAATCCAATATTTTTAATCTTCCTTCATAGGTCATGTTTCCCAGACTTTTAATCATTTTTGCTGCTTTTTTTCTGGACTATAGATCCTTACCCTACAGCAACGGACACATTGCCTTCATCAAATACTGGATAAAAATGTGGTTTCAAAGAATTATTTTTACAAAAAGAAAAAAGAGAAGAGATACTTTTTACAAGAGTGTGAAGAGTACCTAGCTTTTATTTGCCCACAAAACCTCTCTCTCTGAGATAATTTGTAACCATCTGGACACTGAACCCTTAAGGGTATGAGTCTCAGATACACCACGACTTTCATCTGTATGCACCAGCTGGCCAATCAGTGTTTTTTTGTTGTTGTTATTGTTTTAAAATCAGTTAATCTCTGCCTATTAAATACCACAGTGATAGGAGCCTTATATTTATGCGATGCCTCCTTTCAAATCTTAGGGGGACAAAATCTGAGGAAAAAGCGATGCAGTGTTAGGAAATTTCTCATTGAGCCAAAGTAACCTTGCTAAAACTGACTGTAAGAACACTACAGTCAAGTCAACATTTCTCACAGGAATGTTATATCTGGCTACTTTACATCAGCTATGAGAAAACACATTGAAACCACACACCTGGAAGCTTATTAAAGCACCAAAAAGATGGTTAACAGGGACCATCATATATTCAGAATTTCAATTCAGGCATGCAGAGGGCTGAGGAGCACTCTGCAGCTCAGAGGAGGTCAGGTAGGATGGATTCTCCAGGGACCAGGAAGATCCTTATTTGCTATGAGGGAAATGGTGCTAGTTGAGAATCAGATCATATCTACTGTAGAGTATCTGGGCTTTTCTGGCAAGTAATGAGACTATTAAAACTTAGGTATCAACTTCCCTCCCAAAGTGTTTTCCCCTCAAAACCTATGAGCCAAGTCACAAGTGAGCAGAATTGCCTGCAAGTGATATTAATTTTAGAAACAAAAATCTCTTAATTAACATTACACGTGGGCCCAGAATACAAAAAAACACCATTGTGTTAATCTCACTGGTTCAGAAAGTTTCAAGATGAGGTCTACTGTTCTGCATGTCAAGGCTTTTGATAGTAGACCTGTGGAAGCAGCCAGGTATTATTGCTCAGAGCTCCAGCTTGAAACTGGAGAAAAGCCTGTGAGAGTCTTTGGGTTAAGCTTAGAGGCGAGAGCAACAAGGGTGATGTCGTGATGGGCACGTGCTATAGACTACCAGATCAGAAGGATGAGGTAGAAGAGGCTTTCATTGGATAACTAACTGAAGATTCCAGATCACAGGCCCTGGTACTAATGGGGGACTTTAATCACCTGACATCTGCTGCGAGAGCAATACAGCAGTGCACAAACAATATAGGAAGTTTTTAGACAGTGTTGGGGATAAATTCCTGGTGCAACTACTGGAGGAAACAACCAGGGCCCATTCTCCTCTTGACCTGCTCCTTACAAACAGGGAAGAATTGGTAGGGGAAGTAGAAGTGGGTGGCAACCTAGGCAGCAGTGACCATCAGATGGTCAAGTTCAGGATCCTCACAAAAGGAAGAAAGGAGAGCAGCAAAACACAGACCCTGGACTTCAAAAAACAGACTCCCTTAGGTAACTGATGGGCAGGATCCCCTGGGAAGCTAATATGTGGTGGCAAGGATTCAAGGAGAGCTGGCTGTATTTTAAAGAAGCCTTACTGAGGCCGCAGGAACAAACCATCAGAAGTGCAGAAAGAATAGCAAGTATGGCAGGCAACCAGCTTCGCTTAACAGTGAAATCTTTGGTGACCTTAAACTCAAAAAGGAAGCTTACAAGAAGTGGAAATTTGGACAGATGACTAGGGAGTAGTATAAAAATATTGCTAGAGCATGCAGCGGTGTAATCAGGAAGGTCAAGGCACAAATGGAGTTGCAGCTAGCAAGGCATGTGAAAGGTAACAAGAAGGCTTTCTGCAGGTATGTCAACAACAAGAAGGTCAGGGAAAGTGTGAGACTCTTACTGAATGGAGAAGGAAACATAGTAACAGATGATGTGGAAAAAGCTGAAGGACGCAATGCTTTTTTTGCCTCAGTCTTCACAGACAAGGTCAGCTCCCAGACTGCTGCACTTGACAACACAGTCTGGGGAGGAGATGAGTAGCCCTCAATGGTGAAAGAACAAGTTAAGGACAATTTAGAAAAGCTGGAGGTGCACAAGTCCATGGGTCCAGATATAATGCATCTGGGGGTGCTGAGAGAGTTGGCTGATGTGATTGCAGAGCCATTGGCTATTATCGTTGAAAATTCATGGCGATTGGGGGAAGTCCCGGACAATTGGAAAAAGGCAAATATAGTGCCCATATTTTAAAAAAGGAAGAAAGAGACGCCAGAGAACTACAGACTGGTCAGCCTCACTTCAGTCCCCAGCAAAATCATGGAGCAGGTCCTCAAGGAATCCATTCTGAAGCACTTGGAGAGGAAGGTGATCAGGAACAGTCAACATGGATTAATCAAGGGCAAGTCATGCCTGACCAACCTGATTGCCTTCTATGATGAGATAACTGGCTCTGTGGATATGGGAAAAGTGGTGGTTGTGATATAGCTTGACTTTAGCAAAGCTTTTGCTACAGTCTCCCACAGTATTCCTGTCAGCAAGTTAAAAAAGTATGGCTTGGATGAATGGACTATAAGGTGGATAGAAAGCTGGCCAGATTGTCGGGCTCAATGGGTAGTGATCAATGGCTCGATGTCTAGCTGGCAATCAGTATTGAACGGAGTGCCCCAGAGGTCATTCCTGCAGCTGGTTTTGTACTATATCATTATCAATGATCTGGAGGATGGGATGAATTGCACCTTCAGCAAGTTCACAGATGACACTAAGCTGCGGGGAGAGGTAGATATGATAGAGGGTAGGGATAGGGTCCAGAGTGACCTAGACAAATTGGAGGATTGGGCCAAAAGAAATCTGACCAAGTTCAACAAGAAGTGCAAAGTCCTGCACTTAGGAAGGAAGAATCCCAAGCACCACTACAGACTGGGGACCGACTGGCTAAGAAGCAGTTCTGCAGAAAAGGACCTGGGGATTACAGTGGATGAGAAGATGGATATGAGTCAGCATTGTGCCCACGTTGCCAAGAAGGCTAATGGCATATTGGGCTGCATTAGTAGGAACATTGCCAGCAGGTTGAGAGAAGTGATTACTCCTCTCTATTCGGCACTGGTGAGGCCACACCTGGACTACTGAGTCCAGTTTTGGAGGAGGTCTAGGTTGGATATTAGGAAAAACTATTTCCCTAGGAGTGTGGTGAAGTACTAGAATGGGTTACCTAGGGAGGTGGCGGAATCTCCATCCTTAGAGGTTTTTAAGGCCCGGTTTGACAAAACCTTGGCTGAGATGATTTAGTTGGTGTTAGTCCTGCTTTAAGCAGGGGATTGGACTAGATGACCTCCTGAGGTCTCTTCCAACCCTAATATTCTATGATTCTATATATGCGCCCTTTTGGACATGCTCATATAAAGGGTATATTGCCACATCAGAAAACCAAGTGTGGTTCTGAGATAATTAAGATTTACATAATTACTTCACTGTACAATGCTTCACAGTAGCACAATTATTCTGAGAATATTGTGCTACCGTGAAAGCTTTTTATTGGCTAATGATTGTAAGGTGTACAGTAAGATGCTTTCTTCACATCTCGTATAATTTTCAGGAATATTTTTTATTTAAACAGAAGAATTGCAACAAGTCTCCTAGAGAGTGAGATATGGTTGCAGTCACTTGGATACTCATCACCTACAAGCACACTTGCACTGTTCTCTCCAAACTGTGTGGGCAGGAAGCAGAAAGGTCTCTTCATGAACCAGCTCTCCCAGGAAATAGCCACAAGGTGGAACTTCACATATTACATGTAGAAAAGCCTAACAGAGAACAAAGAAGCTTTGATACTTTTTTGCTTGGAGACAACTGGAGCCTGGCAGACATTGTCATTCACATTCTCAAGCTCTTTGAGGAGTTAGTTTGAAAGATAAGCTCCAGAGTGCTTGCATATTTGTCATGTACTAGCTGTCAGGACTCTGACAGTCTTATCTCAGCATGCAAGTGCTGGATCAAGGCAACAAGACCATGAAAAAGAAAGGGTCTTTTTGAGCAGTTTAACAGTGTGCAGTCAGGAAAGATACTGTGTAGCATGCATGCTGGATCCCCAGTTCAAGTTCTTCACCTTCAGCTCTGAATTTCACAGAGACAATTCTGGGGTTATCACACATAGGCTGGAGAATATCAGGGAACCCCCCGTCATCTGAGAAGTAATAAAAACCAAAGAGAATGTGTCATCAAACCCATTTGGAACCTTTATGTGTGAAGAGATACTTGGATAAGAGCATGACTGAATCGTAAGCAACTACATATTCTGCCAAATCTTAGTTTGTGCTCTACCTCACTGAGTGTACTATTCCGCACAGAGGAGGCCATGATGAGTGGCAGGATAATCATGCTAGTTCATTGCCACATCTTGCAAACCTGGCTTTGTCTTACGTTGGAGCTCTTCCCAGCAGCATTCTCTTCAACAGGCTCTTGATCTACACTGAAGAGGTTACGTCTGAAAACAGATGCCAGCTCTTGCCAGAAAATGCAGAATAGCTTATCATCTTGAAATGTGATCTGCCCACACTGGATTTTTAATAATGATAGCTATTTGTAATTCTCCATCAGGTTTGCAGAATGCTTGTGTATGCTATTTATAAATCAAATCCACAGAAAGTTTCTGGTTAACTAGTACTGCATAAACTAAAGCACTTCCCAAGTATTCTCCACTGAATTGCTAGCACTTAAAATTAACCACTATTTTTAATACAAACTGCTGTTCTACTTTTAACCAAGAAACACACATTTAGCATACACAGTAAGTAGTGATGTAGAAACTGAATATAACTAAGTTTATTTTTCCACATAAACTCTGAATATTTCCTAAACATTCTGGGATGCATGTTGCAACCTAGATTTGGATTCCAACTACCGGTACATGGAAAGCATGTAGAAGATTGGTTTTTTTTAAATGTGTGATCTCTACAAATTTACTTGCTTCAAAATTTTGATTTAGTAGGCGAGTTATAATGGACTGGTGTGGAAAGCAGGAAAAAATTATTTTTCTACATCATACTACATCTCAGCCTAGATGGATCAGATAGGATAAATAGCTTGAATTTAAGAAGGGACTTGAAGTAAACAGCAATGATTAAATCCATACCCCACCAGATAGGACATCTCAGCTAAGAGCAGCTGAGACAGCATTCCACATGCCCCTCTTTCCACTCGCTTCACCTTCAGAGGCTAGGGACTGCAGCTTCATTCCCTCCTCCTTTTTCCCCCTCTCATTCTCCTTCCCTTGTTCTGCTTGGAGTGTGAGATAGACAGGGGGAGAGGGTGTCATACAGTGCATCTGCATCCAGGGGCTTCTCTTACCCACCATGGAGTTATTAGATGATGGTGGAGGTCCAGGACTGGTGACAGTCTCTTGTACAGGTGTGGAGAGAGGAAGGCAGTGATTCCCAACCAGGGTAGCCCTTACAGGCTTCCTGTTTCAATCCCACCCTTCCACTCAAACTAGTAGCTGCATCTTGTACAGGTGTGGAGAGAGGAAGGCAGTGATTCCCAACCAGGGTAGCCCTTACAGGCTTCCTGTTTCAATCCCACCCTTCCCATTCAAACTAGTAGCTGGATCTCCTATGATACCAGGGACTTGGCTAGTTAATTTTGGGGTCTGGAGGGAATTATTTTTTATGCTTAACCTGGCAAACTGATATGTGGGGTTTTTCCACTTTCCACCCAGAAGATTCCTTTGTTTTGTTTTTTGAGAAGGTGTTAAATTACAATTGTCGCAATGTTAGAAAGTTTCAGGGTGGCTGGCAGGTTAGAAAGATTCCAACTGAGTAGCTAGTGGGTTGCTTGGCAGTGGCCCTGGGCACTACCATGGCATGGTGAGGGGTATGCCTCTATGTCTGGACTCCATCTCTGTCATCTCATGTTTCCTACCCCAGTACAGAACCAGAGAGGGGGTGAGACTCTGCTCTGGTCTACACTAGAGGTGGGGGGGGGGGAATCGATCTAAGTTACACAACTTCAGCTACATAAATAACATAGCTGAAGTCGACATATTTAGATTGACTTACCGTGGTGTCTTCACCATGGTGAGTCGATTGCTGCTGCTCCCCCATCGACTCTGCTTGCACCTCTCACAGCGCTGGAGTACAGAAGTCAACGGGAGAGGGCTCAGGTGTTGATTTATCGCATCTAAGCTAGATGCGATAAATCAATCCCCGCTGGATCGATTGCTGCCCGCCAATCCGGTGGGTAGTGTAGACATACCCTCTGGCTTCCAGTCAGGGTCCCTTGGCAGGCCTGAGGGTGTAAAGGAGACATGACCTTCTCACTCACCCTCAGGTTTACATGAGGGGTCATTGGGGCCAGCTAAACAGCAGCACTGGAAAAAACCTGCTGGGTAGTTGGGGGTGATTTACCCACTTATTTATTGCTACATAAAGTTAAACAAAGAATGTCTGGGTCTCGTTGTTTCTGTGCCCACAGGAAGACACTCCAGAGGGAGTTCTCAGAAAAGAACTGCTTTGCAGACAGTGAGTACTGACTGTGTGGCATTTCCATCCAACAGGGGAACTTTACTCTGATACATGCCAGGTGAATGTTGATCCTTAAATGAAGAGTTGTGTTTTAATGTGCAGTGTTTTGAGACTCAAAAAACAAACAAACAAGACTTTGAATAATTCAGATCATTCATAGCTCTTCTCATTACCAGGCTGAATACTGCCAAGAAAGAGTCAAACAGTCCGCTCTATGATTTCAAAGTAGTAGTCCCCAGGCATGAATTTAAAAGGGGGTTTATTAATACAAACAAATCCTGGCTAATACAAACAAACAGTTAACCAATAACCCAAAGGACCTGGTTCTCATGCTATTTCTCAACAAGCAAGGCCAACACACAGCTCTTTTCTAGGTTTGTGATTAAAACAATTTTTGTCACATTCAGTCCTAGTCTCCAGTCACTTTGCAGTGCTCTGCAGGACATGTTTACTAATATTAAAATGAACACATTTATTCAGAACACCCAGTTCTCTGGAAAAAAAAACCAACATGAAAAATCATGCATTTATAAATACCTCACCACAGCAGAATAGTGGATAGTCAAAAAATTACTATTCATTACATGCACACACACACATACGCAAGGATGTAGCCAGTCTGATGACAATCTGTGGCAGGAACAGGCTCATCTACACCCACTAAGGTAAAAAACCAGATCTCTTGGGGACAAAATCAAATGCAAAGTAAACAGATTCTTGTAGCCATTGTTCCAAAGATATGCTTCCTTTGGCTGAGGTGAATGAGGCTAGGATTTCAATCAGTGTTTAAACATAAATTAGGGGGCTCCCTCCTGCTAATCTTACTGTCTTCTCTGATTCTGTGTCTTGCCGAATCTGTTCCTTGTTTCAATGTTATGCTCAAATAAGTAACAGCCAAAATCTCTCCTTTCGCCTTCCTATTGATTCCTATGCAGAGGCCTCATGTAAATTCCTATGCACAATTTAAGCCCCATTTGAGTGTCAAGTGTGACTCCAGTGGAGTGTTAGGCTATTCACCTGCACACAGATGAATTTTGCCCTTACTGGACAAGCATCTCCAATTGATCCCCCCTCCCATTCACTCTCAGGGCTGGGTTCCACCACATCCCTGGAGTGAAAGCAGACAACTGTTTTGGTAATGCCCTGGCACTCAGAGCATGGGGTCCACTACAACCATCACAAATTAGCAAGAAGTATTCATAGAGCTACAAGTTTGACACTAGGTAATGCTAGCAATTTGTACCTTGATTCCCTTTGGCTCTACAACCTAGTTTTAAACACTCATCAATTTTCTATTGCCCAAAGGGCAAAAATGTCTCTGTTCTAATTAAGACAAGCTATCTAGAACATATTTACATAGAACCTAAGAATTTAGATATTTTAATTAATGGGCTTGATACAGAGAGCTCTAAATTATCAGATTACCACTAGATGCAAATCTGTTTTCTGATTGTCAAATAGAGGAAAGAGCTGTCTGCTTGGAAAAAAAATCATATTAATATAAATGAAAGTGAATTTTTATTTTTAATTTTTTTTTGTGAAAGAGACAAGAGAATTTATGCCATAGCTGAGTAGTAAATGCTCTTTGCTGACTGACTTCTAGATTTAGGAAGAATTTTTGAAGAATTGCCACATGTAATTAAGGGTAATCTTCCTTATTCAGTCCACAAGGACTATCTGAGGATGATGATGTTATACATGGGTTTCTCTCTAGACACCTGCTGAGAAACTGATAGTAAAATTATTTTTTATGAGCCATGTGAAGAATTTCCAGGACAGATTGAGGCCAAGAGTAGGCTGCCAGGATAATTTGGGCTTGCTGTTGCCTCGTCTTTTCCAATATTATGAGAATCATGGGCCAAAGAGAGCAAACACATGAGGAATTTCAGCTATGACTTAGAATAAGGCTCTGCTACAATTATTTCCCAGTCCTGAAAACATGAATGCTCTCTAAATATTGAGATAGAGTATCGTGGAGTCCCCTATTTTTCTAAAATAGATAAGACAGTCATAGGTGAGACATACTTGTGAGTACGTACACTCCTCATCTGAATATCCAAACACGGTGGACTGAATCCAACATGCATAGATGGGAGTGAATCTAGTAAAGACCTCTAGAGATTCCATAAATATTCTAGGGTTTCTTATGACTCCTTACAGTTTTAGAAAGCAACTTGCATGGAAGCATCTATTTTGATCTGTAAGAACCTCCTTTGGATAAACCCTCTGAAAGGCAAAGGAAATGAGTGTTGGTCCCCTCCCTAAACATTGGTGGAAATGGCCCCAGCTGAAAGCATGAAGTTAATTAGTACAATCTAGGATGAGAGACCCAAATGGCATCAAAATTGTTTTAATGTCCTAACTACTACATTAAAATTTTTAAAATAGCACCTAAGATTATTCAGCTAATCCAGCTGCTCATGTGAAATGAATATTTTGACACCTCTATTTTCCAAGACTAGTTATTTAGGGCAAGTCTATACTACAAAGTTAAGTGGACCTAAGTTAGGTTGACGTACAGCCATTGCAGTAATTACTGTGCTTCTTCCATGTCCACATTACGTTCCTCCCCCCCTTCAGCAGTGTGCATCTTCACTAGGAGAGCATCCATCAATTTAACTGTGTGGGGCACTGCCAGCTGGAGCCCCTCCCTACCCTGGGGGGACAGCGTGGAGGGGGGGAAGCTCCAGCTGTGAGTCCGGGGGCAGGGCTGACAGCCAACAGGCAATGTAATTAACGCAGTGTCTACACAGACACTGCATCACCCTAACTACATCATCCTAACCACTATGCCTCTCAGGGTGGTGGAGTTAAGTCGATATAGTGGGTGACTTACATCAGTGGAAGCTACATTTTAGTGTACACACTTACAGAGGTAGGTCATTATAAGCTGCCTTATCTTGATCTAGCTCTGTAGTGTAGATCAAGCCTTAGAACGTAAGCTCCATGGGGCAGGGACTGTCCTTTTGTTACACATTTGTACAGTGCCTAGACCATGTGGTCCTTCCTGGTCTGTGGCTGGGATACGTAGGTACTACCATAATAATACGTAAGTAAATATCATAGCCTGTGATGCAATACTCTTCCAGAAGTTCCCCTGGACACAGTGAAGGCTCTTCACCATTAGGAGATACTGAGGCCACAAAAGAAAATTGGAATACAATTAAATTACTTTTACCCAAATTCCATATGCTATTCAGGTCTGAAATGAATGGAATATATGTTTCCAGATTAAAAATATCTGTGAAGCTTCATACTAGATTGTACAGTGCACCCATGCACATTCCTGTAGAGGGCTGCAACACAGCAGTAGCAATGCACTTAATTAGCCACACTACAGCTCTGATACTTTCCAAAGAGCCCCAAATCAGCACAAGTTACACAGCTCCATCTCCAATTTGACCTATGGTTGCAACTGATTGCACTGTTTTTCATCACTTAACTAATCTCTGCTGCCTTCCAGTGCTCTGACATTCTTCTCTTCCTCACTTCAGGTTTGAGACCAGTACAAGCCACTCATCCCTTCTGGATGGGAAGTGTTAACAGTCATCTCTTCATCACAGTCCAGGATAAAAACCTGAAGCACATGTAGCTCCTATATGCCAGTTGGAGAAGGCATCTCCTTGTTTACTGTGCTCCAAAATGAGGACTAGTGCATGGGTCTTTCCTCGGTGCTTGCTGGTGGGCTGGTTTTCCCCCCTTCTCCTAATGTGTCAGGGTAGTCATCCAGAAGAACAGACAATTCCTCTGTGGCGGTTACTGACACTGAACTATGGCATCAGAGCATGGGATCCCCACATCTGTCATGCCCTCATCACAGGGTTCACTCACCGCTTGCAGTACCTGCTACGGGTCATCCTGGGGATTAGCTCCGCCAGCCTGCGCTCTCTAGTGGTGTCTTCCCCCAGCTTGTCTTCTTCTGCTGCCCCACTCACTCCCAGATCTGCAGCTTCCTATTTGTGGCTTGGCCCTCCAACTGGTCACTAAGGTACTCCCCTTATAAGGGAATCCAAAGTCCTTCCCAAACGCCAACATCCTGGGCCACTACCCAGTAGCTGGTAAAAAAATCCAGGCTCACCCTCTACACTGGATTCAATCCCAGGGACCCTATAACATGCAGCAAAGGCTTATATCTTCATAGGCCTCTCTGCAGTTTCCCTAGGCTTCTTCCCACCTTGCTGGCTTCTCCCTTCTCTAGGTTTGCCAGCCTCCAAATCTCTTCACTCAAGGACTGACTGTAACCTACTTCCTTGCAGCCTTTCCCAGCCCTTGCAATAGCCAGATAGCTGGCTACACAATGATCCTGCCTATTCCTGTACAGCTGAGCATACTCTTAATTAGTAGCCTACTCTCCGGCTCCTCCTCCAGGTGCAGCCAGGCGAGTTAACTGGCCTGCCTGGCCACCTTGACCCCTTTTAACCCAGTGTGGGCAGATGCCCCATCACCTCCATCACCCCCGAGCCAGATGTTAAATATTGTTAGAATGTCTCCACTCTCTGCACTTCTGTATTATAAAGTGCTCATTTTACATCTGGGGCAATTCTAAGCATTGCTTACCTGAGTTTGCGGCAGTTGGAACTAAAGTAACAATAATAAAAATAAAATGAGCCATGTTCTTTTCAAAACAAAAAGTGAGAGGAGAAAACATTTGTAAATGGGAAATGACAAAACATGTAAGGAAAGTGATTAAATCTCAAGTGTCTGAACAGATATTTCAGCCAAAGCACACAAAACAATTATGCTACATGTTTATGATAAGGCACCCATTTGTGAGCAATAGCTGGTACACAAGCTTTTAGTTCATGAAAGGCTTGAGAACACAGTCTTTACAAGGTCTGGTTTGCAGCAGTTGGCAGGTGGCTTATTCCTGTTAATTAACTTGAGTTTTTGGGTTCTGGATCCCAAACCTCCAAGGGAAACCTGCCACCTGATTCTTCATGGCCCTATCAGCCACTCTGACTGTTCCCTCAACCCGCACCCTCACCCTCCAGCTCAGTACAAAGCTCGATGCCTCCTCTGAGTCTTAAGGGGATGATAGAGAGTTACTTCAGGAAAACTCCTGGGAAATGATCACTACCCACTCTCAGAAAGCCATGGGCAGCGGTGGAGGACCAGAAAATGATCCAACTCTGCCCTCCTGAAAAGAGAAACGAGGGAAGAAAAAGGGGATGGGTGGGGGGAGAATGGAAAAAGAAGGGCTCTGTATAGAAAGAGAAAACATGAGACATGAGGCTAGTATAAGGCCAAAGGCCTGAATTAAAGTCAGGCCCTGCTGATATAAAGCACAGTTAGTAAGAGAGTCATATTATGAGCAAAAGTCAGGCCCTGTCACAAAACATGCCTACTTGCAGGTCCAAAGTGCGGAACATGAACTTGACAAGAACATGTTTGGTGTTGAAAAAAGAACAAACACTCCTAAGTGGTAGGCACTGGATACTTGTATAAACACATTCCAGAAGGATTGTGCCAGAACATCCTAGTACCAAGATATGGTATAAACACACTCCCCGAATATAACACAGGGGCACACTGACCCCTCCTGAAGAAAAGGTCAGGACAACAGGGTGAGGGACAGAAATGTTTTGATTGAACCAACATGTACAAGGTAAACCGTAGTAACTAACCATGTCAGAGGAGCAATACGTAACTTGTTTATCAGTGTATAAAGGAGGGGTCACAGATGGGATGTCTTTGCCAGGCCAAGAGGGGAGCTAGGGTTGCCAGGCATCTGGTTTTCAACCAGAATACCCTGTCAAAAAGAAACCCTGGCAGCTCCAATCAGCACCTGCTGACTGGGTAGTTAAAAGTCTGGTTGGTGGCACAGCAGGGCTAAGGCAGGCTCCCTGCCTGCCCTGGCCCCGTGCAGCTCCTGGAAGTGGTCGGCATGTCTCTGTGACCCCTAGGCACAGAGGCGATCAAGGAACCTCTGCCTACTGCTCCCACCCCCAGCACCGACTCCGCAGATCTCATTGGCCAGGAACCGCAGCCAATGCGAGCTTTGGGAACCACAGCCAATGGGAGCTGCAGGAATGGTGCCTGCAGGCATGGGCAGCGCAGTCTGCACAGAGCCACCTGGCTGCACTTCCACCTAGGGGCCAGACATGCAGGCTGCTTCCAGAAGCCATGTGGAGCCAAGTGAGGTGGGGAGCCTGCCTTAGCCACACTGCGCGGCGGACCAGGAGACACCTGAGGTAAATGCTGCCAAGCTGGAGCCCACACCCCGAACCCTCTGCCCCAGGTAGGAACCCCCTCCCGCACCCTAATACCCTCCCAGACCCCACACCCCAACCTGCACCCCAACCCCTGCCCCAGGTTGGAACCCACATGGGCACCCAAACTCCCTCCCAGAGCCTGCATCCCAACCCCCCTGATGCACCTCAACTCCCTGCCCCAACTCTAAGCCTCCTCCTGGAGCCCTCACGCTGCTCCCCCACCCCGCACTTCAACCCCCTACCCCAGCTCTGAGCCCCGTTCCACACCAAACTCCCTCCCGGAGCCCGCACCCTGACCCCCTCCCGCACCCCAAGCCCCTACCCCAGCCCTAAGCCCCTCCTAGAGCCCACACTCTACACCTTCTCCTGCACCCCAACCCCCTGCCCCAGCCCTGAGACCCCTTCTGCACCTCAAACCCCTCATCCTGGCCCAATCCCAGGGTCCACACCCCAGTCAGAGCCCGCACCCCCTCCCACACCACAGTCCCCAGCCCTAAGCCTGCTCCCACACTCCAAACCCTTTCGCTCCAGCCCAGAACCCCCCTCCGGCACCTCAAATTCCTCATCCCCAGCCCCACCCCAGAGCCCGCACTCCCAGATGGAGCCCTCACCCCTTCCTGCACCCCAACCTCCTGCCCCAGCCCAGAGCCCACTCCTGCACCCCAAACTCCTCATTTCTGGCCCCACTCCAGAGTCCACACCCCCAGGTAGAGCCCGGACCCCAACCCCCTGCCCCAGCCCAGTGAAAGTGAGTGAGGGTGGGAGAGAGCAAGCAACGGAGGGAGGGGGGCTGGAGTGAGTGTGGGGCAGGGTCTCAGAGAAGGGTCAGGGTAAAGCAAGGGTGTTCGGTTTTGTGCAATTAGAAAATTGGCAACCCTAAGGGGAGAGGAAAGTCCCGCTGTTCACTGAGCTGGTCCATTGTAATGGGCATACATGTGTTAATGGATCTGTAGACTCTAGGGGATACTAAGACCATATTTTGTTGACAACAAACCTGGCTGAGCACCTTTGCTACTGACCCAGGTCTCTGGTCTCTTTGGGTAGTTCGATCACGGTCTGCTGAGCCAGCTACCTGTGCAGAGCCAGCACAGCACACAGAGAACACACATGCAGCCAACAATTAACAACAGGCTCCAAGACCTAAACCTATGTGTACTACATCAGCCCAACTTGACAAACATTTATGGAGTGATTGACTGTGGGTAAGATTTGAACCCGCCCTAGTGTCTGTAGAGTTTGTGATTTCAGCTGGACAGATGTAGAGAAACTGGAAAGGATCTAGAGGTGAGCAAGAAAGATGATCAACTGGATGGACTGCAAGCCATATGAGCAAAAGCTGAAGGAACTGGCTATGCTTAGTTTGGAAAATAGGAGATTAAGGAAGGACATGACAGCTGTCTTCAAATACTTGAAAAGCTGCCATAAAAAAGATGGAGAAAAGTTGTTCTCTCTTGCCACAGAGGGCAGGACAAGAGGCAGTGGGTTCAAACTACAGCAGAGTAGATTCAGATTAAATCTCATGAGAAACGTCCTAACTGTAAGAACAGTAGGACAATGGAACAGACTGCCTAGGGAGGTTGTGGAAGCTCATTCAGTGGAGGTTTTCAGAAGAAAGTTGGCCAGCCATCTGTCTTGGATATTTAGACACAACAAATCCTGCATCTTGGCAGGGGGCTAGAATAGACTAGATGACCCTTGCGGACCCTTCTAACCCTATGATTCTATGATTTTGCACAGCCCTAATAGCAGAATTTTAATGGCAGTATGTAAATTTACACTTTTGCACCCACTGTAATGCTAAACCATCATACCTCATAACAGAAACAGCAGTCATTACTATAATATGTAGTAGCTGCATGTGCAAGAGATACAGAAGCCATTGAGAAGTTAGCATTTCCCACCTATTACCTCACAGTTATCAAATTATTTCCAGTTCTCAGAAATGCAAAAAAAGAAAACTCTATTGCAATGTCAGACAATGCTGTGTGGTAACTGATGGCAAATGCTGGTGACCCTTGTAGATATGAGGATATTCTTACATGGTAATGGGAAACAAATGCAATATATAGTACTTTAATCATATCAGTGACTTAGAGTTGTTCAGTGCCTTTTATACTAAGCATTGTACAAGGGAATATTTTTTAAACACTACTCCATCATGACTTCAGAAGGTCACATGATTGTTAGTGTTTTGGTGACGTGACTGGGACTTTTTTAGTGCATAGTGTAAGGAAAGAAAAAATGGAGAAAGTTGAAGGATTTTAGTTTGAGTAAAGGCCCATGAGTTGGCAAAAAGCTACAATGTGATCCATGACATAACGCCAAGCTAAATCTGTACTAAATTAAACTGCCTCTAGAGAAGATTGTTCTTATGTGATGGGCACAGTAGAGTGGAACTCAAGAGATCTGATTTCAGTTTCCAGCTCTGCTAAAGACTTCCTATGTGACCCAGCGCAACTCAACTTCTCTAAATCTCAATTTCCCCATCAGTAAAATGGGCATAACACTACTCGTCACAGCCTTTGTATGTGTGGCATACTTGGGCCATAAGCAATCCAGGAGAGGAACTACTAACTCTTAATGTGTATTTGTGCAGTGCCTACCACAATGTGGCCTCAATCTCAGTTGATGTTTCTATATGCTATTGTAATACTAGTACTCATAATAAATGCAGGGATATGTATGACAAAATGGGCAGGAAATGATGAAGGAGTAAAACTTTAATCTAAATACAATTGATATTTGACCCAGAAAGATATTGTTTCACATGTTTTAAATGTCAATACAATTTAGTTAAATTTTGTTAAGCTTTCTGCTTCATACTCTTACAACTGCAACATAAGATTTATATTAGTTGTCGAAACACTAAGTTGAAGTTGTATTTACTTTATTCCTACTATAATTAATTGAGCGTGAACCTTGAGCTATACAGAAATTAAAATGCTGTCTTCTTACCCTTTACCCCCTTGCCAAACTATCTTGTTAAATTATTTTTACAAGTTCTTAAGTAATGACATGGGACAGTAGTTTATGGCATTCATCAGGAAAGAAGAGCCATGCAAGTTATATTATTTGACTGAATAGAAAGATGTACACGGTTGGCAGTAAATCTGCATGATTTCTTCACTGCACCAGTTATAATATGTCAAATTTTGTGCAGTGAAACATCCCTGTGACAAGGACCAATTTAAGAAAGGAAAAACAAAGCTAAGAAACTTTACTGCACAGCTGGATACACAATCAAAGACCAGTCTCTTGTCTTTAGATTTCTAGCGTATTTACTAAAGCATTGCTTCTTTCTCTTTCTTCTTCTAGCTCCAAATCTTAAAGGCAATAGGAATTGCAGAGGTAGAATCTGAAGTTCAGTTTTTATAATTTTATTCTAAAACCACATACTATATATTTTTAAAAGACAGACCTTCAATAAAGTGCTTATAGCAGTTACTGTGAAATATCGCCTATATAAGATAATAAATCTGCCTGTACGTGGAGGCAGTTGCAGAGCTGTACTGTGCTCTCTTCATAGCCATGGTCACACCTGGAGGCTAGTATAATGGCCTAAGCCCCTGTGTGTTCCCCCTCCAGAGGTTTTGGAAAACTAGGTCTTAATTACCTTAAGGATGATGATATCTCTTCTGATCCATTCCCAATGATTTTTCTCCCCGTGCTGGCCTATTTGAGACCAAAGCAGAGAACCCTTTCTCAGCAAGCTAGGTGTAAGAGGACCATTTTTTAGCTGTTTTATCCATGACTTTATGTAGCAGACCTCCACACCACATCTTGGGAAGAAGGATAAAGGAGTTTGAGGCACAAGTCATGTTCTCATCCATCCTCCCTGTTGAAGGAAAAGGCCCAGATAGGGACCATCAAATTGTGGAGGTAATGCGTGGTTGTGCAGGTGTTGTCACAGAGTGGGCTTTGGATTCTTCGGCCATAAGATGTTGTTCCAGCAAGAAGTATTGCTAGGAAGAGATGAGATCCACCTAATGAAGAGAGCAAAGAGCATCTTCGCAGGCAGGCTTGCTAACCTAATGAGGAGGGCTTTAAACTAAGTTCGCCGGGGGATGGAGACCTAAGCCTTGAGGTAAGCGGGATGTGGGGTACAGCGAGGAAACACAAGGATGAGGGTGCAATAGGGGAGGCCTCCTGATTCATACTGAGAAAGTAGGGCAATCAGCTAGTTATCTTAGTTGCCTGTACGTGAACACAAGAAGCCTGGGAAACAAGCAGGAAGAATTGCAGGTCCTGGCACAGACAAGGAACTATGATGTGATTGGAATAATAGAGACTTGGTGGGCTAACTCAAGTGACTGAAGTACTGTCATGGATTGGTATAAATGCTTCAGGAAGGACAGGCAGAGGAGAAAAGGTGGAGCAGTAGCATGGTATACAAGAGAGCAATACAATTACTCAGAGCTCCAGTAGGAAACTAGAGAAAAGCCTGTTGAGCGACTTTGGGTTAAGTTTAGAGGTGAAAGCAAAAAGGGTGATGTCGTGGTAGGCATCTGCTACAGACCACCAGATCAGGAGGATGAGGTATACAAGGCTTTCTTTAGACAACTAACAGAAGTTTCCAGATCACAGGCCCTGGTCCTCATGGGGGAGTTCAATCACCCCAACATCTGCTGGGAGAACAATACAGCAGTGCACATACAATCCAGGAAGTTTTTGGAGAGTGTTGGGGACAACTTCCTGGTGTAAGTGCTGGAGGAACCAACTAGGAGCTGTGGTCCTTTTGACCTGCTTCTCACAAACAGTGAAGAATTGGTAGGGAAAGTAGAAGTGGATGGCAACCTAGGCAGCAGTGACCATCAGATGGTTGAGTTCAGGATCCTCACAAAAGGAAGAAAGGAAAGCAGGAGAATACAAACCCTGGACTTCAGAAAAGCAGACTTTGACTCCCTCAGGGAAATGACAAGCCGGATCCCCTGGGAGACTAATATGAGGAGGAAAGGAGTCCAGGAGAGCTGGCTGTATTTTAAAGAAGCCTTATTGAGACGACAGGAACAAACCATCCCGATGTGCAGAAAGAATAGCAAATATGGGAGGCGACCAGCTTTGCTTAACAGTGATATCTTCGGTGACCTTAAACTCAAAAAGGAAGCTTACAAGAAGTAGAAATTCAGACAGATGACTAGGGAGGAGTATAAAAATATTGCTAGAGCATGCAGCGGCGTAATCAGGGAGGCCAAGGCACAATTGGAGTTGCAGGTAGTAAAGGATGTAAAAGGCAACACGAAGGGTTTCTACAGGTATGTTAGCAACAAGAAGAATGTCAAGAAAAGTGTGGGACCCTTACTGAATGGTGGAGGCAACCTAGTGACAGAGGATGTGGAAAAAGCTGAAGTACTTGATGTTTTTTTTTCCTTCAGTCTTCCCAGACAAGGTCAGCTCCCAGACTGCTGCATTGGGCAGCACAGTACAGGGAGGAGGTGAGCAGCCCTCAGTGGTGAAAGAACAGGTTAAGGATTATTTAGAAAAGCTGGACATACACCAGTCCATGGGACCAGATGCAATGTATCTGAGTGTGCTGAGGGAGTTGGCTGATGTGATTGCAGAGCCATTGGCCATTATCTTTGAAAACTCTTGGCGATCGGGGGAGGTCCTGGACAATTGGAAAAAGGCAAATATAGTGCCAAACTTTTAAAATGGGAAGAAGGAGAATCTGGGGAACTACAGACCAGTCAGCTTCACCTAAGTCCCTTGAAAAATCATGAAGCAGGTACTCAAGGGATCCACTTGAAGCACTTGGAGGAGAGGATGGTGATCAGGAACACTCAACATGGATTCATCAAGGGCAAGTCATGCCTGACCAACCTGACTGCCTTCTATGATGAGATAACTGGCTCTGTGGATATGGGGAAAGCAGTGGATGTGATATACCATAACTTTAGCAAAGCTTTTGATACACTGTCCCACAGTATTCTTCCCAGCAAATTAAAGAAGTATGGATTGGATGAATGGATTATACGGTGTATAGAAAGCTGGCTAGATCAGCAGGCTCAGTAGGTAGTGATCAACAGCTTGATGTCTCTTTGGAAGCCCGTATCAAGCAGAGTGCCCCAGGGGTCGGTCCTAGGGCCGGTTTTGTTCAACATCTCCATTAATGACCTGGATGATGGGATGGATAGCACCTCAGCAAGTTCGCAGATGACACTAAGATGCGGGGATGGGTAGATAAGCTGGAGGGTAGTGATGGGGTCCAGAGTGACCTAGACAAATTGGAGGATTGGGCTAAAAGAAATCTGACCAAGTTCAACACGGAGAAGTGCAGAGTCCTGAACTTAGGATGGAAAGATCCCATACACTGCTACAGGCCAGGGACCGACTGGCTAAGTGGCAGTTCTGCAGAAAAGGACCTCGGGATAACAGTGGATGAGAAGCTGAATATGAGTCAGCAGTGTGCCCTTGCTATCAAGAAGGCTAATGGCATATTGGGCTGCATTAGTAGGAGCATTGCCAGATCAAGGGAAGTGATTATTTCCCTTTATTCGGCACTGGTGAGGCCACATCTGGAGTACTGTGTCCAGTTTTGGGCCCCCAACTACAGAAGGGATGTGGACAAACTGAAGAGAGTCCAGCGGAGGGCAACAAAAATGATTAGGGGGCTGGAGCACATGACATATGAGGAGAGGTTGAGGGAACTGGATGTGTTTGATAGCAGCCTTCAGCCACCTGAAGGGCGGTTCCAAAGAGAATGGAGCTCAGCTGTTCTTAGTAGTAGCAGATGACAGAGCAAGAAGCAATGGTCTCAGGTTGCAGTAGGGGAGGTCTAGGTTGGATATTAGGAAAACCTATTTCATTAGGAGGGTGGTGAAGCACTGGAATAGGTTATGTAAGGAGATGGTGGAATCTCCATCCTTAGAGGTTTTGAAGGCCCAGCTTGAGAAAGCCCTGACTGGGATGATTTAGTTGGTGTTGGTCCTGCTTTGAGAAGGGGGTTGGACTAGATGACCTTCTGAGGTCTCTCTCAACCCTAATCTTCTATGATTCTGTGATCTTCCTTATCTGGGTGAAATTCACTCTTTATACAACAAGTCTCCTACTAGCCCTGTGATGAGGCTCTGTCTTGCCATGCAAGAGAGTTAAGTTCAAGTCCTGGTCACTTCTCCTAGTTCCCCAGCTGACTTGGGCATCACTCTGGCCCTTGAAAATCATATCAAAAGGACCATAGTGATGAGACAAGAACAGACTCTTTCCTGGCTGGCTGCTCAGCCAGGGAGAGGAATAAAGTTAAGGTGATCATGGCCAAATATTGCAATTATGCTCTTCCCTCACTGACATGCACCTTCTTAAGGCCAGGCAGGAGGAGTCATTTATGACAGCTATTGGCTCTCCTCTCCCTAATATTGATAGAGAGAGGTGGAGGCTAATGGCTGATCTCAGGAATGGCCCCGATAATACAAAGCATAGTAAGAAGGCTGTGCATTCAGTCTGGAGCTCCTCCTGGCATTTAAGCAGTTTTTGTTTTTTATTTTTCTAAAAATCCCAGATCATTTGAGGAGAGGCTGCCAAATCCATCCATCAACTCAGCTGCTGAAATATTTGTGTTTCAAAAAAATGTATACAGCATGAGTTCTTCACAACCTGAAGCTGTGGGAATTTTTTATTTTTAAATTATGGTCTTCCTTTGCAGCTCAATATTTCTTCAGAAGAATTAGGCCTCCAAGGGAGCAAGATATGGTACCCATCTGGGGGTTGTGTAGCCTTGCAGACTATGGGATTTTCTGCTGGACGGGGTCTTAAATGCTGGCAGATGGAAATTTTAAGACTTGTACTAGTCATGCCAAAGTTAGATTTATAGTTTTTCTGAGAATCTCATTATTACAGGTTCTACGGCACTATTACAGTGTGCCGAAATGTTCTGCAATGAACTCTGACTTCTCTGAGATAGCATTTTGGGTGTTAAAATAGTTCATAATATAAACTAAAAGTGTAAAGTACAAGCTTTTACTTGGTGAATATAAGCCACAGGTAACAATTATGCTAGTGCTCAATTAGCATAAACATGTTGGCATCATGGCCGTTCTTCAAATCTCAGTAGCATTAAAAAGATGGCTATACAGGTTAAAGTGAACATGAATATAGCCTGCATTGTGAAATATAAACATATGATACAAATGTCACAAGACCTAACAAACAACAGGAAGTTGCAAAGTTAAACTGGAGCTTGTGCATGAAGCAATAGACAGAATATGAGTTTTAAAATAGCCCTTCATGACACATTCCTCTCATCAAAATAATGAGATCTTTTTTCAAAAGAACAATAAGAGGGGGTAAATACAAGTCAGATAAGCAAGTGTAATATTAATTACATTAAGGAAAATCTGTTAATCTTAAAATGGGAGTCTTAAAAACCAGAAAAGAGATTAAATTTCACACCACGTAGTAGTCTGTGCGTGTTGCTATGAGAGCTTCCATTCTGTTTAGTTACAAACAAAAAAGTGAGTAGAATCACAGTAATTGCCTGGTAGCAGCCTTGATGCTGCTAGCACGAAACTCCCACTTATGCATATTCACCTGGCTGTTACTGCAACACTGCAGCTGCTATCCCAACTGGCTCCTTTGTTCCCACCCAACTCTGTTCCTACCCCACACAAAATCCTGAGGAGCTGCAAGTTCCAGAAAGCGCCAGAACTTTTGGGATTAAAACAATACTTACAGTACCACAAGGGGGAGTGCTGGTTCATAGGCCACTATGGCCATCTTTGTTATATCTTTTACTTGTTATTGATTTAGGGGGAGGTGGTCCACCCCACTTCTGAGTGTAACGTTCTGAACCTTGCGAATTTTGCCACAGTAAAATTTGCCACAGAAGCAGTAGCTTCTGGAAGATATCAAAAAAGTTACTGGTGCACGACTGAACAGTCGTGGGATGAATGTCTAAGTGCTGCCAACATTGATGCAAACTAAACTGCTATTTAGCCCTTCTATAAGTGCAGTCCAAATGGAATTTGGCGCACACGGAAATCACTTGAAGCTCTTGTGTATGTGAATGTCATGTGCTCTACAAGAATGCTGGGAGGAACCACAGAAGTGCCGATAAAGTGCAGTTGCTGTCCTCCAAATTCTGCTTCTTTACCTCCCCCCTAGAAGCTATAATGGAAGCATGTTAAATAACGTACAAATAGCCTGCAAATTTCAAATCCAAAGTGCTTATCCATTCCTGCCCTACTTAAAGACAGGTTAGAAAATTCTGCAGTGAACATTAAGTTTGATTCTGAATATGAATTTTAGATTATGCTTGACACAGACAAACCACAGAATTGTTAAACTTTTTTACAGCATTACTCTAGAGGAGTAGGAACCTGGCTAGTTGTGCTCATGATAAGGTGACTGTTAAATAAGCAACACATGAAGGTTTATTGTTTAAGATAATCATTTATGATTAAGATGTTTTTAAAAATCCACCAAGTGAATTAAATAGCTATTTTAAGAATCAGGCACATAAATTCTAAATAAATATCCTATTTGCGGCTTTAAACTAAGCTTTAAATATTGATCTGCAGTTTTGCTACTGTGAGACTAAGGATTAAATAAACAACAATATACAACTAAGTAGTGAGTCTATACAGTTTAACCTCTCTACAAGATTTTGAAGCTGCAAACACTTGCAAGAGCTTCAAATTGGTGAAGAGAAAATTAATATAATTACTCTAGAGCAGTGTTTCCTGAACTTGGGATGCTGCTTGTGTAAGGAAAGCCCCTGGCGGGCTGGGTCGATTTGTTTACCTGTCGCGTCCACAGGTTTGGCCAATCGCAGATTCCACTGGCCACGGTTCGCCGCTCCAGGCCAATGGGAGCTGCGGAAAGCGGTGCAGGCTGATGGACATACACCTCCCATTGACCTGGAGCAGCAAACCGCAGCCAGTGGGAGCCGCGATCAGCCGGACCTGCGGACGCAGCAGGTACACAAATCGGCCCGGCCAGCCAGCAGCTTTCCCTAAACAAGCGGCATCCCAAGTTTGGGAAACACTGCTCTAGAGAATGTTAGAAGTGTGACCAAATTCTCCAATACTCTAAGCAAATAATTTGCCTTTTATTTAGACATTGAGCATAGTTTCAGCCAGACCAATAAACCTGAAATAAATATGATTAGAAATATCTTTACAACTACCACCTAAATAAGACAAAAGCCATACACATTTGGTTAACTTGTCAAGCGAAGAAAAAGAATGCATCAATACTCAGACTGTCAGCAGAAAATACATGTAAATCGCTTTCTCTTTTTGTTTCTTTTACATAATTTTTTGCAGGGTGCTTACTTCTACCATTAAGAAGTGAATATCAAACTTTTCACAATACTACAATCACTGTATCTACAATTTTTCAAGAACAATGATCCAAATTCAGATGCACTCTTCTGGTAGCCATCTGATTTGCAGTTACAACATCTGTTTGCTAAAGCAGTGTGGTTGCACTGGGCGCCAAGGTTTACAGGATATCCTGATCTACCTCTGTGGCAGTAGAAGAGCCAACTGCAGCAGGGGTTGCTGAATTACCATACTCCTGCTGCTCTGCTGCAGCAAAGGGACAAATTGCTTCCTTCCCCGAAATAACTTTCTGGATTGAGGGTTGGATAGTATTTCTAATCTGGCAGCCCCACAAAAGCTGATGATGGGGAAGTAGCCACCCAGCACATCTTGATAATCCAACAGATGAAAAATATCTAGTCAGTGAAGGAAAAGTTCCCTGCATCATGTAAACCAGAAGTCCACTATGTGCAATCTGAGGTACATAGTGAGCCAAACAGAAGCAGTGATGGAGACGATAATAGGAAAATAAGGACAGGTCATAAGAAATCAGGGAAGTTTACACTCAAGGTGAAAAAAAAAAAGCTAAGTTAGCTTCAGAGAGCCAATAGTCAACGGAAACCAAGGTTCCAGTTGTAAAAATTAAATGCTTCATCAGATCGGGATTTAAAACCTCCTACAATAATCCTCTCTCTTGCAATCACTGTAGCAGTGACATATCTGGTACTTACCAATGCTTGTGCAGGAATGGCCAGGGTAATAAGTTTGCCCTTGCAAGGTTAGAAGTTCTGCAATCACAGCTAACTTTAGTGAGATTTCCTGCCAGCTTTCTGATCTGGGAGCATGGACACACAGTACTGCGTTCACACAGCACTAATGATAAGAGACACTTGTGTAAAGGTGACTGACAAAGATATTTCCAGATAATTTTTCATTTACCCACAACTACGCTCTGCTCCGTTTTCATAACTATATTGTTTCCTATTTTATTAAACTCTTTTTAGTAGTATCTTAGGGCCAAAACCAGCATGAAACAGAACAGCAATTTGTCCCTACCATAAATTTTCATTTTTGCGTTTAGATACAAAGACATTCCCTGGTTCCTTCACCAATCTCCCACACATTCTATTCTTAGCACTTTCATTTTCCACTAAGTCTCATTTGCTATAAAAAGCAGGCAGAGTTTCCAAGTAAAACACAGGTCTGCTGAACTAAAGGCAAACATGGTGTAACTTTGTACTGTGTATGTATCTACAATAGAATATCTCTGTCATCATTTATAAAAATCCTTTTCTTTTGATTTTCTTTCCAAGGTCTGTACTTAGCATTTAAATATTCTAATCATCATTTGAGCTATGCTAAGTGAAAAGCCCCGATAGTCTATTGATGCCTACTTATCACGTCTCTGTCTCATTTGTGCACTTTTAAAGCCCCTTTTGAGTTTGTATTCAGGCATTTTTTAAAAAATTAGAGCTATAATTACAGCCTACTAGTAACAATCCATACCAAATAAAAGTTAAAAGAAAACTACCAAGGACTAAATAAAGGAGTGAGTGTTTCGGCCCTAAGCTGGTCAGAAATTGTTATGAATCACCATGATACACAGTGGACATCAGATCTGTGCAGATCATAATGCAAAAGTTAGATTTATTTATCTAATCTATTTAATTCTTAAATGGGACAGGTAGAATAGTGGATACATGTGTTACAGTATGTGCTTCTAGCTTACTGGTCAGGATGGGAATGATCTGAGATACGTTCTTTTCTTTGCTAATCAAATGGCAAACAGTCCTACAGCCTTAACGTGTCCTCCAGGAGTTTTCTTGCCCTGCAGAGTTAATGTCACTGAGTAACATTGGGCTTCTGGTAATAAATAAATAAATAAAATTAAAGATATTACTTTCCGGCAGGCCAGGTGGCATTTTAAAGCTGCAGCTCTGTAATTAGATTTAATGTTGTATGTATAGATGACATGAAAACAAATCTGAACAATATCCTTCTGGTTCTATAACAAAGATAAATGCAGACCAGCAAGCCTCTGGTTGTTTGTTTCTTTTTTAAAGGCTTCAGTAGATAGGGAACCTGAAAAACACAGAACATAAAAAACAGGATTTCTTCCTCTACTGGGCAGAACAGTATGAGGAGGAGGTGAGCAACCCTCAGTCATGAAAGAACAGGTTAAGGACTATTCAGAAAAACTGGACATGCACAAGTCCATGGACCCGGATGCAATGTATCTGAGGATGCTGAGGGAGTTGGCTGATGTGATTGCAGAGCCATTGGCCGTTATCTTTGAAAACTTATGGTGACTGGAGGAGGTCCCGGATGATTGGAAAAAGGTAAACATAGTGCCCATCTTTAAAAAAGAGAAGAAAGAGAATCTGAGGAACTGCAGACTGGTCTGCCTCACCTCAGTCCCTGGAAAAATCATGGAGCAGGTCCTGAAGGAGTCCATTCTGAAGCACTTGGAGGTGAGGAAGGTGATCAGGAACATTCAACATGGATTCATCAAGGGCAAATCATGCCTGATCAACCTGATTGCCTTCTGTGATAAGGTAACTGGCTCTGTGGATATGGGGAAAGTGGTGGATGTGATATATACCTCTACCCCGATATAACGCGACCTGATATAACACAAATTTGGATATAACGTGGTAAAGCAGTGCTCTGGGGAGGCGGAGCTGCGCACTCTGGTGGATCAAAGCAAGTTTGATATAACGCGGTTTCACCTATAACGCAGTAAGATTTTTTGGCTCCCAAGGACAGCATTATAACGGGGCAGAGGTGTATCTTGACTTTAACAAAGGTTTTGATACGGTCTCCCATAATATTCTTGCCAGTAAGTTAAAAAAGTCTGGATTGGATGAATGGACTATAAGGTGGATAGAAAGGCGGATAGATCGTCAGGTAGTGATCAACAGGTAGTGATCAATGGCTTGATGTCTAATTGGCATCCATTTTCAAGCAGAGTGCCCCACGGGTTGGTCCTGGAGCC
Organism: Gopherus flavomarginatus; assembly: GCF_025201925.1. Classification (NCBI taxonomy): domain Eukaryota; kingdom Metazoa; phylum Chordata; order Testudines; family Testudinidae; genus Gopherus; species Gopherus flavomarginatus. The sequence goes on along the minus strand of NC_066623.1, from coordinate 108,008,701 downwards.
AGTTTTGTTCAACATCTTCACTGATGATCTGGATGAGTGACCTAGACAAACTGGAGAATTGAGATAAAAGAAATCTGATGAGGTTCAACAAAGACAAGTGCACAGTCCTGCACTTAGGACGGAAGAATCCCATACACTGCTATAGACTGGGGACCGACTGGCTAAGCGGCAGTTCTGCAGAACAGGACATGAGGATTACAGTGAAGGAGAAGCTGGACAGGAGTCAACAGTGTGCCCTTGTTGCCAAAAAGGCTAACAGCATATTGGGCTGCATTAGTAGGAGCGTTCCCTCTATTCGGCACTGGTGAGGCCCCATCTGGAGTACTGTGTCCAGTTTTCGGGCCCCAAATTGGAGAGAGTTAAATTCAAATCCTGGTCACTTCTTCTAATTCCCCAGCTGGATTGGGCATCACTCTGGCCCAATCCTAATCTTCTACGATTCTATGATCACCAAAGGAACAACACAGAAAACACTATGGGCTGCATCAATCTGTGCAGCTAGGTACTGTGCATCCATCAGCACTGTACTTAATGCCTCTCAAACATTATTAAATTTATTCTCACGCACCCTTACTAAGTAGGGAAATAGTCTCTCTTTTTTACAGGCAAATTTTTTTTCAAGTTCATACAGAAATATGTTGCATAGCCAGGCATCGATAGGTCCCAAGTCCTAGTCTCAATCCAGTCTCTTAACTACAAGGTCATCCTTTCTCCCATTATGGTTTTCTACATATGGAGTAAGGAGTGATACTGCACTGAAGGACACTGCCATGCAAAGTGGTGGATATCTTAAGACAGAACAGGAAATCCTGCAGACTATGGAACTTTTTGGAAGGCCTAGGCATTTGTGCCACTATCCTGGACTCTTCTTTGCCACAGCAGTACAGGTCCTTCAGGACCTAGACTCTCATGATGTCCCTAAGCACTCTGGGGGAACACTGAGGAGGTGACAGCATGGAGGAATAGATCATGTAATATAATGTACAGAAAAAGCCCAGGTTTCCAAGTGAAAGATGGGAAGAACAATTCTTTTGTCACTCCATCCTCTCCAGGCCCAACAGTGTCCCTGGACACAAAAAAGAGCCAGACACATTAGTGAAATCCTGCCCTGTTAAAGTCAATAGGAGTTTAACCATTGACATCAATGTGGGCCAGGATTTCACCCATGAAGTTTGCAAGGTGATGCCTGTCTCTGAACCCCTAATAGATGTGGCCAAAGATGTGATTTTTCATCTGCTTTCATCCACTACATAAAACAACATGATGATATGGCCCTTATGCATTAAATACTGTTAGAAATTTTAAGGTGCCTGCTTTCAGTTTTCACTCAGTTGATATAGCCTATTATTACTAATAATGATTATTGAATTATGTAATAGTTTGCACTTATATAGCTTCCTTCTGAGAATCTGAAAGTGCATTAAAAATGTTTGCTTACCCCAGCTATACCTCTGCAATATAGGAAAGCATTGTTATTTCTATTTTACAGAAGGGGAAACTTGGCAGACTAGGGTAGAAGTATGTTATTTGAGAACTACAGTAAAACACCACCATTACAATAGTACAACCCATGCTTATGCTTTATTACTTGCTCCTTGACATCACTAGCAGAAATCCAGACTAAATTAGACCCCACTGAATTGTAGTCCAGCCATAAGAAATATTTTCTACCAACATACACTTAACCTAACTGGGAAAGTGGGGAGCAAACTAATAAGGACATTAAATTAGGAGTAAATTAATGCAATGTGTGATGCTATCAATGGCAGAAGCTTTCTAGGTATGTTCGGCAGCAGCATGTAGATGAAAAGGAGAAGAAATAGCAGGAGATCAATAAATGGGGAGGGGTTAGGGGAACGAATGTATTGAGTGTTGTCATAAACAGATAGCTAAGGGTTTGGGGGGCGTGTCATAAACAGATAGCTAAGGGTTAATGTCTCTTTCACCTGAAGCACCTGACCAGAGGACCAATCAGGAAACCGGATTTTTTCAACTCTGGGTGGAGGGAATTTAGTCTCTGAGTCTTTTGTCTGCCTGCCTGCTTTCTCTGAGCTTTGGAGAAGTAATTTCTACTTTCTAGTCTTCTGTTTCTAAGTGTAAGGACAAAGAGATCAGATAGTAAGTTCTATGGTTTCTTTTCTTTGGTATTTGCATGAATATAAGTGCTGGAGTGCTTTGATTTGTATTCTTTTTGAATAAGGCTGTTTATTCAATATTCTTTTAAGCAATTGACCCTGTATTGTATCATCTTAATACAGAGAGCCCATTTGTATTTTTCTTTCTTTTTATATAAAGCTTTCTTTTAAGACCTGTTGGAGTTTTTCTTTACTTCAGGGAAATTGAGTCTGTACTCACCAGGGAATTGGTGGGAGGAAGAAATCAAGGGGAGATCTGTGTGTTGGATTGCTAGCCTGACTGTGCATTCCCTCTGGGGAAATAGGAAAGTACTTTTCCCAGAGGGAATGCAAAGTCAGGCTCAGAAGATAAACACCGGAGGGCACCCCAACACAAGAAAACAGGAACCATGACTTCTAAGGCAAAAATTGACGCCGAAGAACAAATCAAAGAAGCTGAACACAGGCGACAACTGGAAATAAAACAAAAAGAGATGGAGATGAAAGAAAGAGAAGAACAGATCAAAGAGGCAGCCTACCAAAGAGAACAGGCAGCCTACCAAAGAGAACAGGCAGCCAAAGAGGCAGCCAAGGAGGCAGCACACAAAAGAAAACTAGAAGAAGAAGAGGTGGCCTACCGAAGGAAACAAGAAGAAGAAGAGTTGGCCCACAGAAGGAAGCAAGAAGAAGAAGAGGCGGCCCACCGCCGAGACATGGAAAAACACCAAAAAGAAATGGAAAAACAACAAAAAGAAATGGAAAAACAACAAAAAGAGAATGAAGAGAAGGAAAAACAGAGAAAACATGAACTGGACTTGGCAAAAGCTGGGCTGCCTGTGCCAGCCAACCCTAACAACCTGGCGCCAAATATTGCTCCACAGCACAGGAAATTTCCCACCTACAAGGCAGGTGATGACACCGAGGCCTTCTTGGAAAATTTTGAAAGAGCCTGTCTTGGGTACAACATCCCCGAAGACCAGTACATGGTAGAATTGAGGTCACAGCTCAGTGGACCTTTAGCAGAGGTGGCAGCTGAAATGCCTAAGCTGCAAATGAATGACTATAAACTTTTTCAAACCAAGGCCAGATACCGAATGGGGATAACCCCAGATCATGCCCGTCGGCGCTTCAGAACCCAAAAGTGGAAACCCGAGGTGTCATTTCCCAAACACGCCTACTACATTGCAAAAAACTATGAGGCCTGGATAACAGGAAACAACATTCAAACCTTGGAAGAACTGAACCTCCTCATACAAATGGAGCAGTTCTTGGATGGTGTTCCTGAAGACATCACACGGTACATACAAGATGGAAACCCCAAAGATATCGCTGAGGCGGGGGAGATTGGAGCCAAATGGATGGAACTGGCAGAAAGCAAGAAAGCTACTGTCAAGGGGAACGATTACCCCAGGGGGCACACAGACCATAAACCCTACAACCGAGGACAGCCAAAGACCCCACATACCACCCAAGTAAAGCCACAGATACCCTACCCTTCAACCTCACCAGTCTCCAGTAACTCACCTCGGCCCAGTGACCCATCAGATGCAAGATGCTTTAAGTGTAATGAACTGGGACATATCAAGGCCAACTGTCCCAAGAACACCATGCGAGTGCAATTCATTACACCACCATCACACCAAAGATCCCCAGGCCCGGATGCCTCTCAAATACCCTTGGAGCGAAGGGAAAATTTGAGAGTGGGCGGAAAGAAGGTTACTGCGTGGAGAGACACGGGGGCACAAGTGTCAGCTATCCACCAATCCTTCGTTGACCCCAAATTCATCAACCCAAAGGCCAAAGTTACAATTTACCCCTTCATGTCACAAGCTGTAGACTTGCCTACAGCTCAACTGCCTGTCCAGTACAAAGGCTGGTCAGCAATGTGGACTTTTGCAGTCTATGACAATTATCCTATCCCCATGTTACTGGGGGAAGACTTGGCCAACCAGGTGAGGCGGGCCAAGAGAGTGGGAATGGTTACACGTAGCCAAACCAGGCAAGCTTCCAGACCCATTCCTGTTCCTGAGCCGTCCACAGACGCCCCGTCTGTGTTACCAGAGACCCAGACAGAGGTAGTGGACCCAGATTCCATGCCAACCACTGAAACAGCCACAGCACCTCCAGTCCCAGGCCCGGAACTGGAACAGCAACCAGCACCAGCCATTGCAACCCCATCTTCAAACTCAACGCCAGAGGGCGCCAGCGAGCCACAACTGGCAGAAGCAACAGACAGCCATACCCAAAAGGCTCAGCCAGAGCCTGAAATACCCTCAGGTGCACCAGCGGAGAGCGGTTCACCAGCAACGGAAACAACCCCATCACCTACATCACTTCCAGAGGGACCAAGCCCAAGTCCACAGTCTGAGGAAAAACTGGTGACCCCAGCCTCAAGGGAACAGTTCCAGACTGAGCAGGAAGCGGATAACAGCCTTCAGAAAGCTTGGGCGGCGGCACGGAGCACCCCACCGCCTCTCAGCTCTTCTAATCGATCCCGGTTTGTTATAGACCAAGGACTTTTATACAAGGAAATTCTTTCTGGTGGACACCGGGAAGAATGGCAGCCGCAAAAATAGTTGGTGGTTCCAAATAAGTACCGGGGGAAGCTCTTAAGCTTAGCCCATGATCATCCCAGTGGCCATGCTGGGGTGAACAGAACCAAGGACCGGTTGGGGAAGTCCTTCCACTGGGAGGGGATGGGCAAGGACGTTGCCAAGTATGTCCGGTCTTGTGAGGTATGCCAAAGAGTGGGAAAGCCTCAAGACCAGGTCAAGGCCCCTCTCCAGCCACTCCCCATAATTGAGGTCCCATTTCAGCGAGTAGCTGTGGATATTCTGGGCCCTTTCCCAAAAAAGACGCCCAGAGGAAAGCAGTACGTACTGACTTTAGTGGACTTTGCTACCCGATGGCCGGAAGCAGTAGCTCTAGGTAACACCCGGGCTAACACTGTGTGCCTGGCCCTAACAGACATCTTTGCCAGGGTAGGTTGGCCCTCCGACATCCTTACAGATTCAGGGTCTAATTTCCTGGCAGGGACCATGGAAAAACTGTGGGAAACTCATGGGGTGAATCACTTGGTTGCCACCCCGTACCACCATCAAACCAATGGCCTGGTGGAAAGGTTCAATGGAACTTTGGGGGCCATGATACGAAAATTCATCAACGAATTCTCCAATAATTGGGACCTAGTGTTGCAGCAGTTGCTGTTTGCCTACAGGACTGTACCACATCCCAGTTTAGGGTTTTCACCATTTGAACTTGTGTATGGTCACGAGGTTAAGGGGCCATTACAGTTGGTGAAGCAGCAATGGGAGGGGTTTACGCCTTCTCCAGAAACTAACATTCTGGACTTTGTAAGCAATCTGCAAAGCACCCTCCGACACTCTTTAGCCCTTGCTAGAGAGAATCTAAAGGATGCTCAGGAAGAGCAAAAGGCCTGGTATGACAGACATGCCAGAGAACGTTCTTTCAAGGTAGGAGACCAGGTTATGGTCTTGAAGGCGCAACAGGCCCATAAGATGGAAGCATCATGGGAAGGGCCATTCACGGTCCAAGAGCGCCTGGGAGCTGTAAACTACCTCATAGCATTTCCCAATTCCTCACTAAAGCCTAAAGTGTACCATGTTAATTCTCTCAAGCCTTTCTATTCCAGAGACTTACAGGTTTGTCAGTTTACAGTCCAGGGAGAGGATGCTGAGTGGCCTGACGGTGTCTACTACGACGGGAAAAAAGACGGTGGTGTGGAAGAGGTGAACCTCTCAACCACCCTGGAACGTCTGCAGCGGCAACAAATCAAGGAGCTGTGCACTAGCTTCGCCCCATTGTTCTCAGCCACCCCAGGACGGACTGAACGGGCATACCACTCCATTGATACAGGTAATGCTCACCCAATCAGAACCCCACCCTACCGAGTGTCTCCTCATGCCCAAGCTGCTATAGAACGGGAGATCCAGAACATGCTACAGATGGGTATAATCCGCCCATCTACCAGTGCATGGGCATCTCCAGTGGTTCTGGTACCCAAACCAGATGGGGAAATACGCTTTTGCGTGGACTACCGTAAGCTAAATGCTGTAACTCGTCCGGACAACTATCCAATGCCACGTACCGATGAGCTATTGGAAAAGTTGGGACGTGCCCAGTTCATCTCTACAATAGACTTAACCAAGGGGTACTGGCAAGTACCGCTAGATGAACCTGCCAAGGAGAGGTCAGCATTCGTCACCCATGCGGGGGTGTATGAATTCAATGTCCTTCCTTTCGGCCTTCGAAATGCACCCGCCACCTTCCAGAGGCTGGTAGATGGTCTACTAGCTGGACTGGGAGAATTTGCAGTTGCCTACCTCGATGATGTGGCCATTTTTTCAGACTCCTGGCCCGAACACCTACTACACCTGGAAAAGGTCTTTGAGCGCATCAGGCAGGCCGGACTAACTGTTAAGGCCAAAAAGTGTCAAATAGGCCAAAACAGAGTGACTTACCTGGGGCACCAGGTGGGTCGAGGAACCATAAACCCCCTACAGGCCAAGGTGGATGCTATCCAAAAGTGGCCTGTCCCAAAGTCAAAGAAGCAGGTCCAATCCTTCTTAGGTTTGGCCGGATACTACAGGCGATTTGTACCACACTACAGCCAAATCGCTGCCCCATTGACCGACCTGACCAAAAAGACCCAGCCAAATGCCGTTCAGTGGACTAATGAGTGTCAAAAGGCCTTTACCCAGCTTAAGGCGATGCTCATGTCTGACCCTGTGCTCAGGGCCCCGGACTTTGACAAGCCATTCCTAGTAACAACAGATGCATCTGAGCGTGGTATAGGAGCAGTGCTCATGCAGGAAGCAACAGATCACAACTTCCATCCTGTCGTGTTTCTCAGCAAGAAACTGTCTGAGAGGGAAAGTCACTGGTCAGTCAGTGAAAAGGAATGCTATGCCATTGTGTACGCCCTGGAAAAGCTACGCCCATATGTTTGGGGACGGCGGTTCCAACTACAAACTGACCATGCTGCACTAAAGTGGCTTCATACTGCCAAGAGGAACAACAAAAACTTCTTCGTTGGAGTTTAGCTCTCCAAGATTTTGATTTTGAAATTCAGCACATCACAGGAGCTTCTAACAAAGTAGCTGATGCACTCTCCCGTGAGAGTTTCCCACAATTCAGTAGTTAAAAAGTGTTCTTAAAATGTAGAAGTCTGTTAGTTATATACTTAGGAGTATATGTAAAGGTGTATGTGTTGTATTAATCTGTTTATTTTAATGTTCTAGAAGGAAATCGCAGCCAGTGAGCTTCCCCACTGTCTGCAATTTGGGGGGCGTGTCATAAACAGATAGCTAAGGGTTTGGGGGGCGTGTCATAAACAGATAGCTAAGGGTTAATGTCTCTTTCACCTGAAGCACCTGACCAGAGGACCAATCAGGAAACCGGATTTTTTCAACTCTGGGTGGAGGGAATTTAGTCTCTGAGTCTTTTGTCTGCCTGCCTGCTTTCTCTGAGCTTTGGAGAAGTAATTTCTACTTTCTAGTCTTCTGTTTCTAAGTGTAAGGACAAAGAGATCAGATAGTAAGTTCTATGGTTTCTTTTCTTTGGTATTTGCATGAATATAAGTGCTGGAGTGCTTTGATTTGTATTCTTTTTGAATAAGGCTGTTTATTCAATATTCTTTTAAGCAATTGACCCTGTATTGTATCATCTTAATACAGAGAGCCCATTTGTATTTTTCTTTCTTTTTATATAAAGCTTTCTTTTAAGACCTGTTGGAGTTTTTCTTTACTTCAGGGAAATTGAGTCTGTACTCACCAGGGAATTGGTGGGAGGAAGAAATCAAGGGGAGATCTGTGTGTTGGATTGCTAGCCTGACTTTGCATTCCCTCTGGGGAAATAGGAAAGTACTTTTTGTTTTCAGGATTGGGAACAGAGAGGGGGAGTCCCTCTGTGTAGTTTCACAGGGCTTGTGTCTGTGTATCTCTTCAGGAGCACCTGGAGGGGGGAAGGGAAAAAGGATTATTTCCCTTTGTTGTGAGACTCAAGGAATTTGGGTCTTGGGGTCCCCAGGGAAGGTTTTTCAGAGGGACCAGAGTGCCCCAAAACACTCTAATTTTTTGGGTGGTGGCAGCAGGTACCAGGTCCAGGCTGGTGGCTAAGCTTGGAGGTTTTCATGCTAACCCCCATATTTTGGACGCTAAGGTCCAAATCTGGGACTAAGGTTATTACAAGTGTGCTATGGGCATGCTCTCTAAATAGATTTACCTTCCAAAGACAGACAAGTGGAATGTTTCCTTTGCAAATACTGTAACCTGCTCACACCTATACAAGTTCCTATCTGGTAGGAAAGATGATTGATTTTAAGAGTTACTACTATTTTCCAGAAGATCCCAAACAGGCTAGTATACTGTAGTGTTTTGTCAATTTGCTACCCAAAGCTTTTCATGATGGTGGTTTGTTTCTAAGAGGCATATTCACCCTCCACTAAGGAAGGCAGAGGTTGCAAACAGTAATTGCTATCTGCATTATATTTCCTTAACCTTTTAGGTGCCACATGTCTCCAAGGCACAAAGGACTAGCTGTCCTCATAGAGACCCAGTTGTGAAGCTGTGGGTTTAGAAGCCCCCTTAGATACCGCATATACAGAGACCTATCATAATTGCATTCTCTTCTGGTCTCTTTACTTTTAGGATCTCAGTTATCAAATGTTTGGCCTTCAAACACAAAAGCTGATTTAGTTGGTTATAATTCTTTCCACTGTAATGTCTAAAAAAAGTAGAAGCATTGTGCAAATAAGCTTTTGCAAAACCTATGGAAACCACTTACATAGTAAAGGTATGATGACAGTGTCCTTTGTCACAGCAATTATACAATGATAAATTTTATCTAAAGGTGAAGCATTTGAGTCTATCCCTAAGAAAAGGAACCTTACCTGAAAACCGCCATTTTTAACATAATGTAAGGGCATGGAAATTATATTTAAAAACAACCGTGAACAATTCTTCCAAACAAGCATCAGTTAAAGAAATCCTTATTAGAAATTCTCCATATAGTATAGCTGAGTTAGCAAGCATGTTAAATTACTTCTCCCAAACCATCCAGATGGTCTATCTAAATCAGGGATGAGGTCACTGGCAATATAATATTAGAATACCTTTTCTGCACTACGCCTGAGCACACGGCTAAAAAACAAGAACACAGGTTTCCCATGATGCTATATTCCTCTAGTCTTGAAGGACAAAACGAGACTTATTTCTGGACATATGAAAGAGGACATGATACACAACAGGCAATAATGAAAATTATGATTCAAGAACAACTATTCGGTGAAAAAATAGGGAACTGAAATACTGTCCTTTCTATGTGTTTCAGCAAAATGCAGTGTCTTTCCTCCTCTCTGCACCCACACCCCCCACAACTATAGCTTCCCTTTCCTATGGAGGGTAAAGTTTCTTTTGGAATTTTTGTAACTGATATTTTTATGAGGATTAGACAATAGTCCCTAACCACCTTTCAAGAGTTTCATTTGAACATTAATGCAATAAGGGAGACATCAAGTAAAGAACCAACACATTAGCCAATCTGATTTTGCATGTGTATTTAACAGAGATTAAAAAAAAAACTCTCTTGTTGTTTTCCCAACAAAATGTCTTATCACCTTAAAATTTTCAAATCTTGTAGTCCCTTAAATGCAAAATGTTAAAAGAAGACACTATCAGAAAAAAATTGCTGCAAAAAATCCTTTTTATAGTTTCATTTCTATTTGCATGGGAAAAGTAAACTTGAAGCAAAGTGACCTTGGTTATAAAAAATAAGAAAGCAATGTCAGAATTGATAGGACCTACCATTAGTATTTCATTCTGACAGGTAGGAAATAGGCATGTCAGCAGTGAATGTTACGGACTGAGCTGTGGCCCTGATCACAGTCAAAGCGGTAAATTTCTTCCTATGAAAGTAATTTCCTTCAAAACAAAAAAGTGCTTAAATAATACAAGTGAACTATCTAGAGATGAGAATAACTTTCTATGGCTGAGCTAAAAGACAAACAAATGAAAATGATATACATAGCTTTTGTGTTGTGTAAAAGCCAGAAAAAACATTATGTGTAAATATGTAATATTATGGTTAAGAATTCAGCTAGCTTTTAACTTCCTAGAAACTTCTTTTCTATAGAGAAAATAAACTAATGGCTATACAATAATCTTAATTATGAACTGAATGTTCAAAACACGCTAAATTGCACAAGCAGCATTTGAATGTATGCTCATTTAACATGCATATTCTGCAATTAAGTGCATAGATAGTCATTTCTGTGTATAAAAACAGGAGTTAGGTAACCAAAGTATGTATTCCCAAGCACTCAATACAAGTTTGAATGTTTGTTTTATAACTACTATCCAAAAATTAATACACAAAACCATTGCATTGGCCATCAGTTAAGACTGGTCTATACATTCTAGGTGAGATTCACATATCTGCTCTGGCCCCTTTATGCCGAGTAAAACAACTGGAGCAGTGTAAAGGGGCACTAAGAGCGGGAGATCTAGCCACAGGAGAATTCCCCCAGCCCAGGGATTGAGGAAGAGAGCCTAGGCTTTCACCTAAGGACCAGCTGGTATGCCAGGGACTGGTTTGGTGACAGGAGGGCATGTCAGGGCAGGACTGCAGTAAGTAACGCTGTAGAGATTTGGCCACTTGTGCCAATATGCAGCTGGAGAGACAGGCTGCCATAACTTAGGCAATCCAGATTCAGGATGGCACAAAAGCCACCTTAGCCCCTGCATCCTCCTGAGTTATGAGTTTTGCATTTGAAAGGTTGCAAAGAATTATCCTGATATTAGTTTATGTCAGCAGTTCTCAAATTGTGGGTCGGGACCCCAGAGTGGGTCATGACCCCATTTTAATGGGGTCACCAGGGCTGGATTTAGATTTTCTGGGACCCAGGGCCAAAGCCAAAGCCCGAGCCCCATCGCTCAGGGCCAAAGGCCAAACCCCAGCACCTGGAGTCAAAGCCCAAGCCTAAGGGCTTCAGCCCTGGGTGGAAGGGCTTAGGTTACAGGTCCCCCGCCTGGGACAGAAGCCCTTGGGCTTCAGTTTTGGCTCATCCGGGCTTTGGAATTACGCCCTGCCCAGGACAGCGGGGCTTCGGTGGGCTCAGGCTTCAGTCTTCCCTCCTGGGGACATGTAATAATTTTTGTTGTCAGAAGGGGGTCATGGTGCAATGAAGTTTGAGAACTCCTGGCCTATGCAATGCAGAATGTATTCCTGGTTTAATTTCCTACTGTATTAGCTACTATAACTGTTAAACATATGGCTGCAGCACCTTCCTGGGCATCAGAACGGCTGTCCACATGAGTTCAATGGGTTTAGGCAGTTTCACTACACTTGGTATCAATTTAATGTGAAATTATATGACAAAACTGCAAATGGCTAAATCTTTGAAAATCATCCATATTTGCTAGTGATACAAGTTTCTTCTGTGTATCACTAATTAGAATCAGTTTCCAGACCTGTACAGCACATTATCTAAGAGATTCCTGTTGATTTTAATTGGAATCACATAACTGAAACTAAGCACAATAGTGAATATCCAGAGTTATACACGAAGTGCTTGAAAGTGATTATTTTTGTTTTATGTTCCCACTGCAAATTTATTCTCTCTCAAATACCCTGAGCATTAATTCTTAGCTATAAATGTTCCTCTTTTAGGCATCAATTTTCCCCCCAATATAATTCACTGGCACTCACCCATTTTATATTAACCTTCATTAATAGAGAAAAATGTTCTTTTTACTGGGAAACTTGAGAGACCTCATATGGTATAGTTAAAAAAATCTGGTGGGTGCAGTCTCAGTAATAAAAATAGTGCTCAAATGGATTAGATCACCACATTTTCTTGGTTAATTTCATGGCCTGACTTTACATTTAATGGCAAATTCTGCCATCAGATTCCCAGGAACACGGCTCTCACTTTGAAACACATGGAATACCTTTATCAATCAGGAATGCACTACAGTACTCATGCAAATTTTGTAATTCACACGTTAAGGGTTCAGTTAAAGTGGTGGGTAGCGAGGATAAGCTGAAGTGTCCTGGGCAGGTATGGTTAATTGAAACAGCAGGCAAGGTTAGATTTAACCTAGAAAATGGGTTAACAAAGGGCAACCTAGAATTATTGGAAGGAAAAGGGATGGGTTATGGTTACACCCTACCCTCAGGCTCTAAGAGGGCAGTTTCCTTGCTGGGTGAGTCCAATCTCTCATCTTGAAAAACGGGCAGCTAGCATGATACAGATCATGCAAGAGGGATCTATGCCTGTGGTCCTGAAATCCGATGACATGAGCACAAAGTGGTTCATAACAAACTGCAAAACTGCCAGGATTTTCATTCTGGGGATGGAAGAGGATATTATATTAGTATAATTATTTCAATTTGCTCATCAAAATAAAGTTGTGGCCTTCCCACTGTCATAGATCAGGGCAACTATACCTGTATTTCCCCTCTTTGGTCCAGCAAGGGCACCTTCTGAAACCTCCAGCTCTCCAGCCACTACCCTTCTTGATAGAGACCCACATCTCTCTCCCTTCTGACCAGGGTATTTCCAGGCTGCACCATTCCCTGCCTTCACTGTATTATTCCTAACACAGAGAGTTTGCTTTCTTTCTCTTCAGAGACTGTTAACACATGTGTTTAGTACAGTTATAAGGTACCACATAGCACTTCTCATGCAAGCCTATTTTATTTTTAAGGTCAAAAAGTCATTACAAAGAAAACATTATAAAACCATAAAGCACCCTAACATGGATTCTGGTGAAAGCCCCCCATCTAAGGGGATTCCTGGTAGTTACACTGTCACCACAGCTTCAGCTCAGAACAAGCACCCAGTGTTACGGGTTCTTTGTAGGCCCAGTCCTTCCAACTCTAGCTTAAGGATCGGGGCCCTCTGTGGACCAGGGGTCCTGTCCATTTGACGGATCAGGAAGAAGACCCTGAGCCAGTTTAATGCCAGGCTATTGATCCAAAAATTTAAAAAAGCCCTGTCTGTTGGTCCCTGGAGAATCCAGTTTGAACTACTATCTTTCCCAGGGAAGTGGCTTCAAAGCGCTGATAACAGGAAGTACATTAGCATTCCCCCACCTACTAGAGAAGGTGCATGTAATGCCACAGTAACAACACACAATTGCATTTTTAATACAATGTATTCACAAGATATTAAGCCTAATTCGATAAGGTTTAGCTTAATTCAGTAAAGTTTCTTAAATCATAAGTTTTGTTCGGAACACTGTCCATCTGTCACATCTATCATTTAGTATTCACTTTTGCGTCGTGTGTTTGTTCAAGCATGTCACTTCAGAGGAACAACAAAATAGACTTCTAACATCATTAACACAATCAATTGTTGTATAGCCATAGGGTATATGCTGATAATTTTAAAGATCTCCATTATAAGCAAGTACCATTGTAGCACCAAACAACAAAACACTATGTTCTGTCACAAGCTTGACTGAATTCTATAACCAGAAGCCTAGATGACTAACTGAGGAAATAGTGATACTGACCTTTATTAATGCAAACCACAGCCCACTTAATTCTACATCCACAAAGGAAATTTGGACTCAGTGTTTCAACATCTAACGTTTACATGCCCTACCATCTAGTGGAATCCATAGCCCCGCATTAAGTGCCCAGGTCCCTATACAATGCATGGGGAGAGTTAGGTGCCTCAGAATGTAATTTACAAAAGCCAGCAAATTGAGTGGGGAGCCACCTAAGCAAGCCAGTAGGAAATGCTGAAGAGAGGGATGAGTCCTAAGGGCCCCCCCCAGGGAACAAAGGCACCTAAATCCAGACTGGAGGGAAGTACCCCCCTCCATTTGGGATTCACAACCATGAACCGACTGCTGGAACCAGGTGCCTAATCCCTGTCTCACAACAAACCAAGAAGGAGGAACCCAGTGTTTAGAGCAGTGACCAAGATGTGGGAGACCTGTGTTCAATTCCTCCTTCTGCCTGAAGTAGAGAAGGGACTTGAACTTGGGTCTCCCATCACCCAGGAAAGTAACATTGCTACTGTTGACCACTCCAATCGCTAGGAATCCCAAAGAACATCTGAATCTGGAGCATGGATAAAATAGGGGAAAAAAATAAAGAATGAAATATTTAAAAATGTTATGGACACTGACTAGCGAAAAGCATGGGATGGGATTCTCAGGTGTGTAAGGGAGTTAGGTGTCCGTTCCCAGCGAGAAAAGTTTCCAATGACTAAATTGTATGTTATGTGTGTAGTATGAACAAATGTGTATTTCACAACACAATACAGTGGCTGGAAGTTTTAAAATGTTCATTTCAAAATGAAACGGAATCACTTACTTTTTGGGTCACAAGACAAATTTTTCAAAATAGTTGCTTACTACAAACACAGATTTACATCACAGGCCATAATGGTTTCTTTCCATTGAAAGACAGGCGTTTTTAACTGTGCCAATAAGCACTAAGGGTGGAATTTCTAAGAAGGTAAGGAAAGAAGGCACCCAAACCTCATTGATTTTCACTTGGAGTTGGGCACTTAACTCCATTAGATGTTTTTGAAAATCCCACCCTAATAGGCTACACTTCCTCTGATGGTCTCACTTTATTCTTATAGTTGCCAAGTATACGAATGGTGCCCTACAAATATGACAATACGTAGAGTATAAGAATACAGCAGAATACTTACGCTAAATCCTTCTACTTTTTACCTTATTTTACTAAAGGAATACACATCTGTCCTATTCACTTACAAAACATGTCTTTTAATTACATACTTTTAGAGCACCCTAATTAAAATTCAGTGCATAAAAGCATGCAAGGGTTGATAACCCATAGAACCCAGCAGACCCTAGTTAACATTCAAATGCATCCTCCATTTGGACAGACAGTAAGACTTTTCCACCTCGTTGGCAGACACTAATGATACTTGCAAATATGACTAATGTCTTCATTGGTGAAAAATTAATGCACCACAATAATTTTTCTGCCTGGGGTTAATGAACATGTCAGATGCTGAAAATGAGTTGTTTGAAAGTAAATTACTATAATCTATATTTAGAAGACACTGCTGTTGGAAAAAAAATCTATGGTGTGTTTGATGTCCTCTGCTAACTTTTTTTCATGATTTAGCTGTTCGCCTAATGAGGCTTTATTCTGTGCTGGTTTCTCTGTTGATACACGAGAATGTTTTCTTTTTCCTAGCGTGGCCATTGTTTCAAGGGGGAAAGGTTAGGTTTGACTCTACTTGCAACAAACAAGCTAACAGTCAAGTATCAGAGGGGTAGCCGTGTTAGTCTGGATCTGTAAAAAGCAACGAAGAGTCCTGTGGCACCTTAAAGCAACAGATGTATTGGAGCATAATTGTCAAGAGAACAAAACCTAACATGCTTAGTAGTCAGGAAGGGGTAGTTTGTTATGTTTGTTAGACATGGGCCCAAACCAAAATACCAGATTCCAACACCCTGGACATTTTCTAGCTCCAGCCCTTCTTTTTTGGGCCTTTGCACAATAATGGATTAGTCTGTCTCTCTCCCTCCCTCACCTCCTGACAGTGATTGGATCCTGAATTCCTTTGGGTGATTAAGGAGATGGAGACTTCAATAGCTATTTGTAACAACTGGGAGGGAGGCAAGAGAGGAGCGATTTCTGGTCACTACAGATCAGTCATTATAAAAGCTGACCAAGCCCCTGGGAGTCTCTGAAACACAAGATGGGGCATTGATAGCTGTCTGAAAGGACTACACTGGGAACTAAAAGTGAGTTTGATACAGGGAGTTTATTCACTGTGGTGGATCCTCTTCTCCTTCAGAAGTGTGGACTAGTTTGCCAAAAGTTATACTCAAAGATTTTCATTGTGGTATATGTTTGCAAATCTTAACTGATCATGTGTTCACTCTTATTTTCTGTTATCCAATTATAAACCTGTGACTAAGTGCAGTGGTCACCATTGGACAGTCAGCCTTTTTTTTTTTTCCACTAATAACCACTCAGTGATATATGTGATACCACAGTTTCCCACTGTATTTAGAAAAGGAAGTAACAGTGGCAAGTCACAAAGTAGAATCTACTGTAAAATGTTTACTAACCACTGTACTTTGATCAAACTGAATCCATATTATGTTATGCATGAGATATTCTTCTCACCTGTTAATTTTTTGCCATTATGAAAGCCCAATAGCCACTGGCACTATTATTCCTATGGAATGCACCTAAGTCTCCACATTGTTAATCTAATGTAAAAAGATGAACTATTAAAAATTCAATATATGTTTTTAAAGCTAATACTGAATGATTTATTAGATGATCATTTGCTTTGTCATGTACTTCATGTTATCAAAACATGAACTGAACATACCAAGCAACCAATAGGGGTAATCTAATTACCCTCTAATCCACAAACAAACAGTCCAATCTAACAGTGCACAGAAGTATGGCTGCATATCTCCATAAGCAACATGCAAACGTGGTGTTCCTCTAAACATATCTTCCGACAGACTGTAGTAAATGCAACTCCATGTTCAGAACAGAAACAATGCTGCTGGAATGTGCAGACAGAGAAAAGCAGGTGCAGCAAGGATGGAGAGATTTTGTCTTGACTCCACATCAAATCCTCCTCTTTTAGTATCTTCCACAATTTGTGGTGGATTTAGAGCAGTGGATCCCAAACTTTCTGTCGAGGCAACCCACCCACTGCATTGTCTTTTTGTGTCAGCCACCATTAAGTATATGCACTGTGTGTGCTGGCACCACAACCCTAATCCCAGGATGGTAGAGAGGGTAGGCCGGTGGGAGGCGAGAGGGAGTGAAGCCCACCCTGCACTCACCCTGCAGTGGTGGTTTCTGCCCTATGAGACTGGGCCCAGCTCTCTGCTCCAAGTGTTGTGACTGGTCCCCAGGGTTACAGTACCACTCAGGTTTGGCTAGGCCGCCCTGTCACCCTGAATAGTGCTGCACTAGACCAGGAGAAGTATATTTTTGCTGAGGCCAGCCCGGGATGTGGCAACCCAAATAGAACCTTCCCGGGACCCACTAGTAGGTTAGGATCCACTGTTTGATTTAAAGAAGTCCAAGTCATGGAGAATTTTCAACATTTCTTGGTAACCTGCTCCAATGGTTAATTACCCTTACTGTTAAGAACTTGCTTCTTATTTCCTGTTTGTACGTTGCTGACTTCAACTTCCAGCTAAAGGATCTTGTAATACTTTTATCACCTAAGGGTCTTCTAGTATCAGATTAATTACCTACACAGGTAGAATGTTACACCACGATAAAGCCGCCTCTTACTGATGTCTTCAGAAAGCTAAATAGAAGAAGCACCTTTACCTTCACATTGTAAATTTGATGTGTCTAGAGCCTGCCTTTGCAGAAGGAGGCAGTTCTGCCTCTCTGGCACGATTCCCTCCCCGCCCCCAACAAATGACAACCCTTCCCTGAGGATCAGGTTCCATGGAGCTGGAAGAGCAGGGAATCAGATGGAGTTTCTTCAGGTTTGGCTTCTCCCAGAGCCATGCAGCCTCAGCCATTTAAATGTTGAGGCTGTCAGAACTTACATTGTTTCCCCCCTCCATTCTGTGAAACTTCTCTTTAGTGGGTTGTGACTGGTCAGGTTACTTCATGGAGGAACCAGAGATGTTGTATACAAGTGCTTTCCTTTTATTTAAATGAGAAATTTAGCAAAATACAAGTACCAAGTGACAATAACCCAATGTAAGAATTTCCTGCCAGCTGTATCACAGAAGAGCACAAAAGGCCTGTGGTACTGCACTCATACCTAAAGCCAGACTTCTGTCTTCTCCAGTGTTTACACTCTCCTATGTAAAGCTCCTCTAGCTGTTCACCTGAACACATTTTGTAGGAGGAGTTTACGAAATTGTCATAATAGGAGACTTTAACTTCCTGGATAGAGTTTAGAGAATAAATGTTACTTATACTGGAAGGGCCAAATTATTCATGGGTGTGATAGATGATAGTGTTCTTCATCAAACTGTCAGTGACCCAACAAGAGGGGATGTGATTTTAGACTAGTTTTTGGTAAATAGTGCGCAGGTCATAGAAGAGCTGGGTGTAGGAAACAACCTTGAATTGAATGATCAAAAGTTGAGCCAGTTTAAATTAAATGGAAGGATAATCAAAACAAGGCCATCAACTATGGTCCTTAATATCAAAAGAGCAAACTTTGGGAAACAAAAGGTGTTAGGCTCCTGACAAAGGGAATTATTTAAGGAAGTCCACTGGACTGAAGAACTCAAGAACTTAAATGTGGAGGAGGCTTGGAATTTCTTCAGATGTACAAAAGCGATCTGAAATTTACTTCCTAAGCAAAGAGACAAAACTTGTAGCGAAAGACACAACACGTAGGTGGAAGATTAACTACCTCAAAAAGGTTATTAGGAGTAAGCAGAGACCCTAGAGAGAATGGGGGAAAAAAAGTTTGATGAGCAAACAAAGCTGCATTGTGGAGGTTAGAGAATGTAGGAATAAAGT
The DNA here is from genome assembly GCF_025201925.1 of Gopherus flavomarginatus. Taxonomy (NCBI): domain Eukaryota; kingdom Metazoa; phylum Chordata; order Testudines; family Testudinidae; genus Gopherus; species Gopherus flavomarginatus. Next base: position 107,990,096 of record NC_066623.1, on the reverse strand, counting down.
GAGAATTGCTAAAAGTCAAGCTGAAATAGCTCTTGCTAAAGAAATTTAAAATAAGAGGTTTTTAGACTTATAGAGAGAATAAGGAAGGCTAAGGTTGGGCCACTATGAGCCTGGATGGGAAGGAGATTAAAGATAATCTAGGTGTGGCACAAATCCTAAAGGAATATTTTGCCTCGGTTTTCAAAAAGGATGATATGGAAAATGTGTGTGAAAACAGTATGACTGCTGGGAATGTGTGTCTAAAAATGGAAATTACCACATCTGAGGTGAAGGAAAAAATTCGAACTTAATGTCCTCAAATCAGAGTGTGGGGGGAGATCAGGTAATTTCCATCCCAGAATACTGAAAGAACTGGCACATGGATGGCTAGTCTGGTAGCAAGGATTTTAAATAAATCTATCTATTCAGGGGTAGTACCATATGACTGGAGAATAGCTAATGTCATACCTATATTTCAGAAAGAGTGGGAAGAAGTGATCTAGGCAGTTACAACCTGTTAGTCTGACCTCAATAGTATGCAAGGCTTTAAAACAAATTGTGAAGGAAGGAATAACTAAATTCATGTAGGTAGAAGGGATGTAAGGCAAAATGGGATTACTGATGGTAGATCATGCCAGACTAACCTGATTTCCTTCTTCGAGAAAATAACAAATGTTATGGTAAGAGAAGTGCAGTAGATCTAATATTCTTGGACTTCAGAAAAGTATTTGACATGGTACCACCATGGGAAATTATTAGTTAAATTAGGGATGATAGGGATCAGTATTTAGATGTCTCTAGGTGGATAAGGAACTTCTGTTGGTGTCATGTGTGTGTGTGTGTCTGTGTGTTTTGTTTGGTATTTTGTTCTCCATCCTCTGAAACATCAGGGATAGCCATGGCTGGAGAGACGACATTGGGTGAGATGAGCAGGACTCTGAGGTGGCACTGAGCATCCTCTATCTCTGGTGCTTAGCTGGCTGGTTCTTGCTCACCTGCTCAGGATCTAAGTGATCACCATATGTGAAGTCGGGAAGGAATTTTATCCTAGGTCTGATTGGCAGTGACCTTGGATGGTTTTTTGCCTTCCTCTGCATCATGTGGGTGCAGCTCACTTCTTGGGATTCACTGAGTATATTTCACTTAATCATTTCCCTGCCACTGTAGGGGCCTCGGGCATTGGTCTGTCTTGATGCCTCCTGTTCTCCGCCTGTGGCATAGAATAGTCTAGTCTCTGTGGGCTGTAATACTTCAGTCTAATTTTGGTTGTTGTGTTTAGTATGCGGGTACAGGGTGGTGCTGTTGGCCTGTGATATACAGAAGGTCAATCTAGATGATCTGGTGGTCCCTTTTGGCCTTAAACTCTGTGAATCTAAAATCTTCTTCATTAAAAATAAATATTTACCTGTGATGCAAAATAATCAGGTAACTCAACCTTGTTCACCTCACTCCCATGAATACACACAATAATTCTTAGCATAATAGTTTTAATTTAACCAATGACAGACAAACACGCAAGGAAATACTACTTCCCATAACACCACAGGCCTATGGCAAAGTTTCAGTCCCTCCTTTCTAGGTATAAAAGCACCAGCCTCTGGGCACACCTTCTTTACAGGGACTCTTACCCTCTCAGACTTGTTGCTCCATGGTGATAACAGCGTTCTTGCTCTCATTAGTCATCCTGGACACACATAATTAACTTCCACAACAGCACAGTAAGCTGCCTTTTTCATCATTAAAGCAGTGTTTGGGGGATCCCAATATATAACTGACCTTTGAATTATTTACTTTTCCTGGAGAGAGCTCCTTAAATAACATATTGGATATTCACATGTGTATATACAAGTACAAGCTTTTTATAAACACTCCTTTTCTCCTAGTATAGCTACTGACTCAAGGTAAAACCTTACATTTCAGGATTACCTCAGTCCAAACTAAAACAAATGATAAAAAAATAAGACCACACATTCTTCTCACACACTGGTTGTAACCTGTTTCTTGTCTTATGGACCTTTATCTAGTCCATGTAGTTATCATAGAATCATAGGACTGGAAAGGACCTGAAGAGGTCATCTATTCCAGTCCCCTGCATTCACGGCAGGACTAAGTATTATCTAGACCATTCCTGACAGGTATTTGTCTAACCTGCTCTTAAAAATCTCCAATGATGGAGATTCCACAACCTCCCTAGGCAATTTATTCCAGTGCTTAACCCATCCTGACAATTAGGAAGCTGTTCCTAATGTCCAACCTAAACCTCCCTGGCTGTAATTTAAGCCCATTGCTTCTTGTCCTATTCTCAGAGGTTAAGAAGAACAATTCTTCTCCCTCCTCCTTGTAACAACCTTTTATGTACTTGAAAAGTGTTATCATGTCCCCTCTCAGTCTTCTCTTTTCCAGACCAAACAAACCCATTTTTTTTCAATCTTCCCTCATAGGTCATGTTTTCTACCCTTAATTATTTTTGTTGCCCTTCTCTGGACTTTCTCCCCTTTGTCCACATCTTTCCTGAAATGTGAGGCCCAGAACTGGACACAATACTCCAGTTGAGGCCTAATCAGCATGGAGTAGAATAGAAGAATTACCTCTTGTGTCTTGCTTACAACACTCCTGTTAATACATCCCAGAATTAGGTTAACTTTTTTTGCAATGGTTACACTGTTGACTCAGATCCCTTTCTGCAGTACTCCTTCCTAGGCAGTCATTTCCCATTTTCTATGGGTGCAACTGATTGTTCCTTCCTAAATGGAGTACTTTGGATTTGTCCTTATTGAATTTCATCCTATTTACTTCAGACCATTTCTCCAGTTTGTCCAGATCATTTGGAATTTTAATCCTCTATTCCAAAGCACTTGCAACCCCTCCTAGCTTGGTATTGTCTGCAAACTTTATAATTGTACTCTCTATGCCATCATCTAAATCATTGATGAAGATACTGAACAGAACCGGACCCAGAACTGATCCCCACTCATTATGCCCTTCCAGCATGACTGTAAACCACTGATAATTACTCTCTTGGAATGGTTTTCCAACCAGTTTTGCACCCACTTATATAGCTCCATCTAGGTTGCATTTCCCTAGTTTGTTTAAGAGATGGTCATACAAGACAGTATCAAAAGCTTTGCTAAAATCAAGATATACCACATCTACTGCTTTCCCCCTATCCACAGGGCTTGTTACCCTGTCAAAGAAAGTTTTAAGGTTGGTTTGACATGACTTGTTTTTGACAAATCCATGCTGATTGTTACTTATCACCTTATTTTCTAGACGTTTGCAAATTGATTTCTTAATTATTTGCTCCATTATCTTTCTGGGTACAGAAGTTAAGCTGACTGGTCTGTAAGTCCCGGGTTGTCCTTCTTTCCCTTTTTATAAATTGGCACCATATTTGCCCTCTCCCATCTTCCATGACTTTTTAAAGATAAATGCCAATGGCTCAGATGTCTCCTCAGTCAGCTCCTTGAGTATTCTAGGATGCATTTCATCAGGCCCTTGTGACTTGAAGACATTTAATTTGGTTAAGTAATTTTTAACTTGTTCTTTCCTATTTTAGCCTCTGAGCCTACCTCATTTTCACTGGCATTCACTATGTTAGATGTCCAATCAGCGCCAGCCATGGATACCATAGTTACAGGAAGACTTTCAATCCCATAATTACTGCCTGGCTAACTAATAAGAGGCTCCAATGCTTCACAGTTCATGGCCACAATTAGGGGAGCCCCTGAAAGCAAGGATCATTTAGGAGCAGTGCTTTGTACGGACCAAACAACCAATGGTGCTGCTACCTATCCTCCAAGAATTGAAGCTTAGATGAATACAAGTGTACACTCACAAGGGAGAGATGAGTGGAAAAACTGAGTTGGAAGTTTTGTCCCCTGCATGGCTTATTCTTGTGAATGGAAGAACGAGTCTCTATGTTTTTCTAATAGAGCCCCTGGCTATATTACCTAACCACAGCTGCCCTCCTCTATGGGAAAGCCCCTTAAAGGGGGGTTTGGGAGGCAGCTACGTCCAAGGGAGGCCCTGAGTAATTTCCCTTGGATATACTCAGGGAGGAGAGAGAGGATGAAGGGATACAAGAACAGGTGGAAAGGACTAGGGCTTCAGCACAGATGCCATTGGCTCTTGTAGATCTGCATAAATTGGGGGCAGACTTAAAGCTTGTTCTGTGGAGATGATGCATAACCACCCCTGAACAGAACAATATGGGGAAAACTTCAAGAGGAAACCCATATTGAGTTTTCTTCTCCCTTAGCACTTTCCCTTAGATTTTAGCATAGAGGGGACAATCTGACCTAGCAATATTAAGTCACATTCCACTCCTGGAGTTAGTCTTGTTGTACACAGTTGAAACTGAGAGCAGAATATGTTCTGCTGAATGCTGAAGGAAAAAATATTATATTAAATAATTAACACATTAATTACATCATAGGAAGAGTGCTAGAATGTAGGTCTCATGGGCTTTTAAAATAATAACCCTTCAGATGAAAATGTATGTTTGCTATTGCCCTTTGTTTTCAACTCTATACCACAACTTTTTGAACAATGATAGCTTCCCTTTGTTTCTTATTTTCTACAGTACTCTGAGTTAGGATAGCAAACACAAAAGAACTTTACTATTCTTAAATAAGCTGTCTACACACTAAAATTCTGTCATTCAATTTTGACAGATCAAGTAATAATTTTATCTGCCATGGGAGAGTATAAACTGTACCAGTACAGGAATCACAGTGGGTGTATAAGCTGTAACCATCATAAATGACACTTTTTATTCCCTTTGAAAATCCTCCTGATTTATTACATTTACTTAGAGACTGTCACAGCTTATTTTTACTAGACACTTTTTTTAAAACATTCCATCAAGTGAGTTCCTATGTGATGCAGAGCAAACTGATAGAAAACGGTGACACTCTCACCCAAGCTGTCATTATTCAAAATGATTTCTTCTGCTCAGGTTGTTTTCATTTAGTAAAATAATTTGATTTTTCTATGTCTGCCCACATTCTATTCACAGGAGGCAAGAGAAGCTCAAAACAATGTCTCCTGCATTTAATATGCAAGGAGAATGCTTAATAGAATCATTTGCAGGATAATTAAAAGCCTGCTGATACATCTTATGAAAGTGTGAAACAAAGTACAAAATGAATAGAACCAAATGGTAATTTCTTATTTCTGTAGAATAAGTGCTAAACCAAAGAGGTTATAATTGCTGTTTTACGTAGGGAAAACAGTTAGGAATGTTTTAGATATTTTCTTCACTAAAACTAATGCCGACTGTTTTCATACAGAAATTAGTTGAGTATCACAGATAAAAATGCCACAATATATTGCTACTAAGTTTGGCTGTGTTTTTAAGAGAAAAATTCCAGAAATTGAAATACAACTGAAGAATGGTCCAAGTTAGTCAATTTTTAAGCAAGTTTCATAAAATGGCACATGCAGCTTTCTATCAAAATTGTGATTTTTTTCCCCCTTATGGGGCTTTTTCTAATAAAGCAAGAATCCTCTGTGTAATTCATTCATCTGGCATCAACACAAAGCCTGACACTGTATAACTAGTAAATGGCTGTACTGTCTTCCCCTCCTCCACCACTACCATCATTCAATAGACTATATCACTTCAAATTATTGCTCCAAAGGTAATTTTCTGAAATATTCTCCTTTTGATGCAGATGCATAACTCCCATACTGTAACCACCTGCTGTGCAAGCTATCCTGATTCTCATCTTCTTTCTTAAAGCAACTAACTCCTTATCTGTCTTTTTATTACCAGAAATTAGTTCCTAATTACAGTGGTTGTAATTTGCGAACAACTGCTGTCTCAAGCATTGACCCATTTTAGTGAATTATAAGCAAGGTAGGTGCAGTAGATTCCTTTATTCCCCAAATGGTAAACAAAGCAAAACATTATACATAGAAGTGGGACAATGGTGTCAAACTTTATCTACTACTTAGACATTATCGCCGTTATAACATTTCCTTGACCTACTAGAGACGATACTGTTCACTCCCCAAATAACTGCTGTCAGGGATTAGATAGAAAGATTGAAGCTAGATAACAACATGAAAAACTTCCTAACTATAAGGGTAGTTAAGCTCTGGAATAAGCCTCCATGCAAGCTTTCAGAATACCTATCACTGGAGATTTTGTCCCATGGATAAACCTGTCAGGAATGGTCTAGATTTACTTGGCCCTGTCTCAGACCAGGGGCTGGACTTGATGACCTCTCAAGGTCCCGTCCAGCCCTACATTTCTATGAGTCTATATAATTAAATGAAAGACTAAATTAATGCTAAGATTCTATGAACCCCACAAAGGGAAATATATTCAGAGCTAAGTTTCTTACTCTGGGACTGATTCTCTTCTAATACCAGTTTTACATCAATGTTACTCTGTTTAGTTCAGTGGGGGTACTCCTGATGGATATGAGTTCAAAGGAGAACAGAATCAGACATCAGGCCTTTCGTGGCCCCTTTTTAGTGTGTAAGCATTGCTGGGATCTCCACTCACTGATGAATAAATTGTGCCCTGATTCATATCTTGTACAACACTCCCATTGTGACTTAGGTGGGGTTGAATAGGTTGTAAATCAGGAAAGAATTTGCCTTTGCATGATCTTACATATCATACTGTTTATGTAGCTATATCAACACACACAAGTGTTATATGTCATCATCACAGACTCATTGTCCCAAATCTGGCATCTATTTGCCACTTGCGCAACCCCATTGAAACCAGTGGGATTCAACAGGGTTTAAATCAAATAAGCATTTAACTTGGCCTATCCAGGGGTGAAAGTAATTTAAGGGACTTACCAGTAGCAGGGCTCCAGCAGCGGGGCTCTGGCAGCGATTTAGAAGGCCAGGGGCTCTGGCAGCTGCCAGGAGCCCAGGGCCCTTTTAAACTGGCCATCTGGGGAAGTTGCCCCCTGACGGTATGGTTGGCTGTGTACTGGCTCTTGCCGGTACGCTCTACTTGACCGTAACGACTTACTTTCACCTCTGGGCCTATCCATGATGTCAGCTAGAATTCCTGCTCGCACCAAAAATCAGCTGGTTATTATGCTGTAGTACAAGCATGGACTACATGGTCATCTTTTCATTTCCATGCTAAGTGTCATTTATCTTCTAGATCTTTCTTGACAGATCTTTCCTGCCACCCTTACTTTCACTAGTAACATGTCATTATGCAAGTAGTTCCAATGTGAGTAAGGATGGCCGGAGCAAGCCCTTAAGACTACATTGTGTCTGTTAAGCAGAGCCAAGAGTAAATATCAGAGCCACAGATGTGCCGGCTGTTACACTGGTGTGCCCAGGGATTGAGCCCACTACTACATCCTGTTGTGAGGTGCTGCCTGCTCTCCCATGTTTGCTAGTGATGTTCTACTGACCCAAGGTAAGGGTGGGGGCATGAAAACAAGGCCATAGCTCTGCAATTTGGGATGCCATATGGCCCCAAGGTATATTGAGAGAGCACTCTGCAGTCCTCTAAGTGAAAAGGCTTGGGAGGCTTGGGTCATTCCCACACTGTTTACCCCATGACAGGCCCAGACAGCATCCAGTCCTTACTGATATCATCATGGCTTTTAGAGAACTCCAAGCAACTACTGGAATTCAGCTACTACAGAATGAGAATGATCAATTTTAATGCTTTCCTCACCTCCCAACATGATAAGCTTTGGGACTATGAATACAACATTTCCACTTGGAGGGTCTGACACACACTAACTGCCAGCTGTTGTTTTCTGCCCGACAGTGAGTACAGCTACCCAATAGGATCACACTGTTGCATCACTTGTCTTGCACTATCTTGTGTTAACATGATGCTTCATGGAGAACATAAGGTCTGTTTCCTCCTACGTTTTGAAGACTCACAAAGCACATGCTTGGATTTCCTTATTAAAACATGAACTTTTTGTATTAAACATAGAAAAAGTTCCCTTGGATAAGAGAGATGAAAAACAGCAGCCTAACTACATTGCATGCCAGCACTCTGACCAGAAGTTCAAGTTTTTCTTCTTTACCCTTCTGCTTCCACTCCAGGCTAATTTATTATACACCAAACACACTGTTAGCGCAATACAATTAATTAATTAAACACAGTCACAAACTAGAACATTAATTGTAACAATGTATTATATTTACTGCAGCTTGTGTCTTCTAGCTAATGAGAACACAGCAACTTACATAGACTCCAATTTATCTATATGCATGCACTTGGAAATAACTAACCCTTTTGTTATTAGATCAAACATGCTATGCAAAGCACATAGCTATTACTTCTGTGGGAGAATAGGAAGAAATTCAACCAGTCATCAAGGAACCAACCCTAATTTCTTGCTAAGTAGCTTGGCAAATCCTTGTTTCAGCTAAGATTATACAGGTAAAACACTAACCTTCTTGTTTTCCCTCTTTTAATGTTAAATATATAGTATGTGTGTATTTTAAGCTCTCTCGCTATTCTATAGCAATATCTATTGACTGCTTTTCCACTTCCAGATATGAGGAACTGCAGCTATTTTGTTTGTGCCAGGAACCGAGACCAAAGGCGAAGGAGAATGAACAAACATGAGAAGGTGCAATGCCCAGCAGATCTATAGGCACAGTACAAGCTGTTATCCTCAGCATAACTGAGCGGATCTCTTGAAGAGATTAATAACACTTACTTACCTATTGCACAGGTATGTTCTGAGGATTAATAAGTAAATGTCTATGCAGCACTTTGAAACTGTAGCATGCTATCGGTAGGGAACAATTAACGATTAAGGCCCTAAAATACATCCTCAAAATGCAACCCTGGGAAAATTACTAATGAAGCTTTTCATAATGAATCTCAAACATAAGCTTGGACTGTGAGTGAAAAGGTGTTCCAGAAAATCCATGTTTAAAGAAGAAATATTGTCTGCAGGGTTGGTCCCAGGTATCTCGAAAGCTTCTCTCTCACCAACAGAAGCTGGTCCAACAAAAAAGATAATATTGACATTTTGGGGTCACAGTGCATTTTAACACACACCCGCAAATAGATTAAGCCATATGATAATACACACATTGAATTATGATACTGGAGTATACAAGTGGTAAAGATTAAGAGCTTTGTTAGTTATACTTCAATAGTTTATAATTATGGATAGTGAATGAGTTTAGATGAGATAGGCTGAGGCCTTGGCACAAGCATTATCTTGTTGGCATGAGTGTGATTTCACCAGTCCTTCTTCTCTTACATAGACTTGCTTAAATAATGGTACTGCTGATAGGACACAGGTACATGTTGCATGTGAAGATCTGATGTAAAAGGGAAAGTTAATTAGTATACTAAATACACAAATCTGTAATGACAAAAGTACCCTTTCACTCAGGACCGGCGCTAGGGGTTTGAGAGCCCTAGGCGCATGGCCATTTCGCTGCCCCGCGCGCTGGTCCCCTGGCTCCGCAGTCCTGCCTGCGGACGGTTGGCTGCTCCCGTGGCTCCGGCGGAGCTGCCGCAGTCATGCCTGCGGGAAGTCCACTGCAGCCACGCGAGCAGCCGACCGTCTGCAGGCATGACTGTGGCAGCTCCACCGGAGCCGCGGACCAGCGGACCCTCCGCAGGCACCACTGCTGCAGCTCCACCGGAGCCGCCTGCCGCCCCCTCCGGCAAAATGCCGCCCCCTAACAACGCTGGCACCCTAGGAGATTGCCTAAGCCGCCTAAATGCAAGCGCCGGCCCTGCTTTCACTGGAAAAATCCAGGAGCAGGTTGACATGAAAACATATGACATGAAAATTGTATAAACAGCCAAAATTGTGTAAATTGAAGTTTGTGCATGTATGTTGTATGGGTTATATAAAACAAATATTCAGTGCTGATTGAAGAAAACCTAATGAATATGTAATGAGAAAATGTGTAAGAATCCAAATGAGAGGGGGGCCCAAATCAGAGAAATACCAGACCACGAATTGAAGGATCAGGACTAAAGGACCAGACCAGGGTTCAGAGGCAGCAATAACCGTCATGAAGTACAGGAGAGCTTCCTGGTATCTTACAGTTGGGTAACTTGGGCCTCTACCTATTCCTTTTTGTCTGATTATCATCTGGCATAAACATAGGTTCATACATCATTATTGTCACTTATACAGTACAAAGTTGTATAAAAAAAACAAAAAATGATTAAGCCTAAATTGGTTACACTTGTGACTCAGTTTCCCATCTTAGACCATATATAGCATTAGAGTGTAAGTATTATTGTAGCTCCCACATCCTATCCAAAGTCTCTTAGGCACACACACACACATTTTCTACCCTTTCTCACCAAAACAACCGATAAGCTGATGGGCAACACACGGTTAGAAAAGACAACCTCATGGAAATTAGTGTTGAGCGGGGGGATACAAAAAAAAATCTCTATTGATCTAGCTACCTTTACTCAAGGAGGTGGCGCTCCTCCATCAAAGGAAGAGCCCCTTCTGTCACTGTTGGAAGTGACTACACCACAGGATTGTGTTGTAATAGCTACTGCACCATAAGCTACAGACCCAGTAGCGTAGACATGACATGGCCCAATTTGGAAGTGAACTGAAACTCAGTTAAGAATTTGATTCAGTTTAAACTAATCCATTTTAAATTCACACCTTTAGTTAATTCAGATTAAGTTTCCTGAGTTTTCCCATGCAAACGGGGAGATGGAGGCAGAGACCTTATCACTGCATTAAATTGTGTACAGATTAGGGCAAATGCAAACCAAGCATGTAAATATTTAGCTTTTATATTTAACATTTTTCAAAAGGACAGCACCAGAGAGGACATTGCTATGTTTTTATTTAATAGATTTTAAATGATTCCTATTAGTACGCTTATTTGTATTCTGTGTAGCTATATTGCATTTTGACGTTTTTATGGCTAATTTGCCAGTTGTTCTGTTTCTATAGGGTTTTCTTCTGTTTATCAGAGAGGGGATTTGTAATAACTGAATATTCACTATTCAGTTTTCTTCACAGCAGTTTTCAGAGTACAAATATTTTAAAGACGAGCAGATGCATGTACATATCAGATCCAGTCTGGGGACTCTCCCTATCTCTAATTGGCCCACTTTAAACTACTGAGACTTTCATTTAGTGTAAGCTTTCTTCACATGCTACAGAGTCCCTTTTTCATAATGAGTGTTGTGAATGTAGGCCCTTATGTGGCATCTCTCACTGACTTAGGTACGCCGCACATTTTTCTAGCATCTAGCCAAATATCCCACAAAGTGCTTTACAAAGTTTATAACCAACTGCATACTTACAGAAAGGGATCGCCTCACCACTCAGTGAAATGCAGCCATCTTTGAGACGGAACAAAGTGTGCAACACTGTATTGCTGTAATTCTCATGGTTTTATTTCAAGTCTCTTGATATTTGATGTTTTTTCTTAAAAATCCAGCTCTTGGAGTCATGTGATAACTTGAGACTCAGCTTCACTTTTTAGAAATTAAAGGCCAGATTTCTAAAGGAATTTTGGATCTTAAAGATGCAGCTAGGCACTGAGTGGGATTGTCACAGGAGCCTAATTCCCACTTAAGTCAATGTGAGTTAGGTATCTAGGTGCCTTTCAAAATACCAGTAGGTGCCCATCACGCTCATTAGATATTTAAATACCTCTAATAATCTGGCCTACCTCCCACTGATTTCCACCAAAATTAGGGGCTTAAAAACCTTAGATGATCTAGCTCAAAGTCCCTAGCTCTTGTGATTGCAGAGAAACCATGAAACCACAAGGCTCAAAAAACAGAAAGCAAATTAAAAAAAAGAGCACATTATTTTAAAAATCATAATTTCTAAGCCAATTTCATGATTTGCGGGGGGTGGAGGCTGATTCATGATTTTTAAATGCTTAGGGTTGACAATACTGCAATAGTTCACAAGAAACAACAGGACTACTGATATAATATTTCTTGCATATTTATACTTTTTAAAAACACACAATTCAACTCAAAACCATTGTGCACATAGCAATATGTGATTATACAAACTAGATATCACTGTCCTGTGCTTCCTACCCCTATTCTATCTTTTTTCTTGTGACACTCACTTTGACAATCTTCTCTTAAATTAAAATGTGAACTAAAGAGAAGCACTAGCCCTTGAAATATGTCTGTACAGCACCTAGCAAAACAGGGCCTATTTCTGATTTGTATTACAGTAGGGACTGGAGGCACCAATGCTTCCACTAAAATGAAACAGTTTACTTGAAACTAGAGCAAACTTCAAAATAGGTAGAAAATAATTACAGAATTACTAATATAACAGGAGTCAATCTTAGCTGAATGAGGGATAAATCCAATCTTGTCATCAAGGTACTGGGATGAATTTTGAATTCAATTACATCTGTGCAAAGAACAACTCCACTGAAGTATGTGGAGTGGTACTGGGGTAACAAAAACAAAATTTGGGCCCTTTGACTATTTCCCTCATTTGTGTTCCCTTTTGTCTCAGCATCTGATATGAAGCTTATACTTTTCCTTGCTCTAGTATTCAGCTTCTCTTCCATCTATTTTGTATTAAGGGATTTCAGCAGACACTCTGTCCTGTAAAATTATTAGTTGTATTGCAATAGCACTTAAGAGCCCCAGCAATGGACCAGTCCCAGAGTGTTTCAGTGCCTTCTACTGGGCTTGAGTCACATTTCTTCGCATCCAAGACTTCGTGAGGATCTTCTCAAAGACTAGTGGAATAGTGTCTCCTTATCTAACTCTAAGCTCAAATCTGATCTCTTTACTCCCCTTGTCAAGCATGAATGTCATTGTACTAGTCATACAGACATGTTTCAGGATTTAATTATGGGTCTTCTCTACTATTTCTTGTTCCAATGCTCCCACAACAAGAATACCTGATACAGTGGAGTTGTGACAGAAACTGACAAAAGCCAGAAAATTCAAAAGTTGAGGCTGACACTTTATACTTAACTTATGCTGTTGTGAAAAAGAAATATACAACACGATGAGTTAATGACAGAATGTCAGCCTTTGTCAGATTCAATAAGCACCTTAGCATTGTTATCTAAAAGAAGGTATTTTATATTTAATTTCAAAATCGAGAGACTGGAATGGTAAACTTAAAAAAGAATGCAGAAGAGAAAATGAAGTGTGCTTTGAAATATTCCTTGGCTAAATATAAATAAGCATGCTAGAAGCAGTTCTAATATAGCTCTAGAGTCCAAAAGGAGGAGAATGGCCACTGCTGCTAGAAGCTCTCCAGGCCCCAGAAGTATGTGATGGGGATGGGTATAATCCCAGCCCCATGCATTGGTTGCCAGAGGCAGAGCAGTGCCACCAGGAGAGCTTTCTAAAAACTGTAGAACACATGTAGTAAGTGCCACAGGAAATGCATTTTCCCTTGTACTCCAGGAAGGTTTATGCCTGATCCTAACCTTTACTGGAAAATGCTTTTAGAGGGTCCCCAAAACAGCCAGGTTCCCATCTCTTCACTTCCTGGAATGTCAGTCTAAAAAGACCCTATAACGTGATAACAGTTTATAAATAAACAATAAATAATTATGACAGGATAAGGGTTACTTGTAGAGTAGGGTACTACTCAGTGAGGAAGAGTGGTAGGATTGGGACCCAAGTGAACTGCCCAAAGAAGCCAGTTGGTGAGCTAGGAAGAGAATCCAGATCTCCCAAAACCCAGTGCTGTATCCATAAGACTATCCTTCCTCTTGGCTATGTCTAAAAGATCATAACAGCTTCATGTGTTAAAATACAAAACCATTTACTCAGTCTGTAAACATTGTTTTCTTCACAGGAAGAAGGCCACATTAGTTAAATATATTACTAATGCTAACACATCATTAAATGGAGTTTTAACAGATAGAAGAGAACTTTCATCAAAGCACCATACTAAATAAAACATTATTATAAGTTTGAATTTTTTTCTAGATATTCTAAATTAAATTTTTCTCTGAGAAACAAAAATTGTAATAAGGCTCTGTTCATTAAACTGTTATGCTCCATTTATTGTGGTATTTGGTAAACTTTATTCATAAAGAGTATACAATTTATATCAATCAGGCACAGCTGGAAGTTTTTGCTAAGAGAAGGCACAATACTAGTATAGCAGAGATGTTGTAGGGAGTCATGATTCTGCTGCAAAATAAAGTATGTGAAACTTCCCATTAGTCTGTCATGATCTTAACAGAAATTAAAGGCAGTTATGCAAAAGCTATTCCATTTTATCTGTGCTCATGGTTTATGTGGGTCTATTTGCTCTTGCGCTCCTCAACAAGTATGACAGGGAGCATTTTCCCATCTGTCCTGGATTAAAAGCACCTAAGCAGAGTCAATATGGGTTGATGCTCGGTTTGAACTTCAAAAGATTCAGTCATGCAGTTCAGCATCCAAAATTCCGGGTGCACATCCCAAGCTGATCAGAACCTCAGGGTCTGTAAAATGGACTGGAAAATTCACCTGAAATTCAGTTCAGTTCATTCAATTACAGGCACCTCATTGCAGTAAGACTGACCAATTACCTTATTTTGCATTATTAATCTGGCTATATCTTCAGCATCTCAAATGTAGTAACATTGTTGAATATGTATTCTGACCTGACAAATTTATTCCTGTGATCTTACATTAAATATATGTTACTGCAGTTGACCCATGAGTTATACTGACATTCTGGAATAGTGTTACTACTGGTTACACCTTAGATATGATAGGAGATGCTCTTCTTGATTTTTTCAAAGTCACCAAAATATACAAACTACACACACATTTAAATAGCAAAATTAAAATTTGCATTTTGAATAGATCGCAGATAGATGAATATTTTCAGCACATATGAAACATACATAATTTCTTGAAGAGATTCCAAAGGGTTCGATCCTGAGTAGTGCTGAGCATTCTCCATTTCTACTGACTTCAAACAATGTCTCAAAGCATACTCAGTACTTTGCAGGACCGCACTCTTCCTTATTAACATTTAATAAAGGTCTCTGTGCTTTAATACAATCACTCCTTCATTTTCAAGTTGTTTGTGTGTGAGAAAGAGACAAACAAAATACAAACCTGTAAGTTTTCAGAAACTTAGTTTAGGAACACTCAAAGCATACTCTGTGGCGTTTAAAGCACTTGCACAATATATAGTGCTGTTTTCAGCCATGAAACAATCAGCAAGATATTACAGAGTGGTGCTTCCTAAAGAAAATGAGTTAGTGAAAAATATTGCTGTCCTATGTTAAGAGACCGTCATAGGAAATGTTAACACTACATATCAGCCCCTAACAGAAAATGTGTACTATTGTTTAATATACTTGTTTTCTTGTTCTTAAGAGTATACAGAAGATGAAAAACCTTACTCTGCTTTTACTTTACAAATGCATTTTATATTCCAGAACAATTTGTCATTTCATACCACAGTTTGTATAAATTAAAAGCAGCAGGATTACAATTTTGGTTTCATGCTGTATTACAATGCAGATGATCATACGATACCACCATGCAGCTACTTGTTTTAGTACACAATTGAAAAAATCCTATTGTATAACCTCAGTATTTATTTCTCAACAGATTTAAGGCATCAGTCATCAGATTTTTACCAAGGGAATGGGGAGGTTGTGTGTGCATGTCTCCATCCCATTGAAGGCAGTGAGCATTGCTCATGTACATCTGTGGACAGAATTTGGCCCACAGAATTTACTTCATTTTCTGACAAAATGAGGATTAGGGTGCAGTGTTCTCCTCCTCCCTTCTTCCTCCCTCTCCCCTCCCCACGAAGGTAGAATTGAGGAAGCATCACAAGATTTCCTTTAAAATATATTTATACACCACTGAGCAGAGTACTCAAAAGCAATTCTGTGCCTCCATATATTTCAGCACTTCAGCCATATATTCACAGTGGAATTAGGTGCTTGGGAACTAATTAAAGAACTTAAATATTCTAACCGTTTCCACTAGCTAGCACTCTTATACTTGTGATACAAAATAGTCATCAGTGGTGTCAGTTTGGCTCACATTCCTCACTAACAATTGCTAGGGCCACAAACAAAATAATCAGATTGTGTTTATCATTTTAGAAATTTGATCACACTAACACTTACATGAAGATTTCTGTTTCCCCATTTTGAAGATAGGGTTAATATATTGGGTAATTCTAGTGACAAGACTGAAACATATTAGAGAGGCTGTCAGTCTCCCACTGCAAGCTTTTATACCATAACTGATCCCCTCCCGGACCCGGCAAATGAAAATTCAGGGTGGTTTGTGTTGTGTAACGTTTGGGACTATGCTGGTCACAGAGGAGGTCACAGGTTGATAGTCCTAAATTATTCAGCCTAGTCTCCCCTTGATTAATGGGAAGTTTAGGGAAGAATATTGATAAATGAATCATTTGATCTAAATGGAAGTCCTAATTTCTCCTCTTTTCCTCTCAAAGCACTCACTCCTTTCCAACTACAAACTGATAAGGGAGCATCAACAAGATGCCACCCGCCCCACTTTCAGGTGCAATGAGCTAACAAATTCTCATATCTCATTCAACCCCATTTTCAAACCTTTACAAGTTTGCTAGAAAGTGACCATTTATACAGGGGTTTGTATTTGCATAAAACATAAATTTAATATTTGTGCAAATGCTGTTAAATTTCTAGCTTGAAATTCACACCCACACCAGACTGATAGGAAAGTCTAGGAAATGTATGAACAGGAATGGCAGTTATTTATCCAGGAATGGTTTATACCGCTCTAGTATTTACCCATTTAACAGGCTTTTCTAGTATACTTAAGAGCCAAGTCCTGCCTTCAGACACACACATAACTCTCACTGATGTCACTGAACACAATGATAGTTATGTGCATGTATCTGAAAACAGAATTTAACCTTTTCATATAGCATTGGAGTTGCAAAGTAAATTGATACAAGTATATGAACTGAATATTGACCTAGTATTGTACTACCTCTTATTGAAATACATCATTATTGTTTCCTTTTACGCCTACTGTAACACTAAAGCTAATATATGTGTAACCCTACGGGGTAGGGCTTGCTCGCTTCATCTCTAGCACACTTAGTTTGCTAGGTCGACTGCAGGCTGTGTTAGTAGCAGCAGAACTTGCTTCTGGAACAGCCTAAGGGTCAACATTGTTGATGGACTGTATGGGCTGCTTCATTTTCCTGGACAGTTTTTCTTTGACTCATACCTGGCTCTGAGCATTTTGCTTCTGTGTTATGTATTACTTCCTGCATAAAATATAAATGAGTTGTGTTCAGGAGTTTTAAGGGTAAAAGACTATATACAGCTTCACTCAGTCATATGTTTGGGGGGAGGGAGGGAGAAGAGAAAGCAAGAAAGACCGCTTCCCTTTGACTTATCCAATGTTTAGTGAATTTGTGAAGTCTTTATGAATAAGTAGTAAAGTTTGCACACTATCTTTAAAGATAGTATTGTAGTAAATGTATCAAGGAAAACAGTAAAACCTTTGTTTTGTGTGTTTTATTTAAAAAGGTAAGCTTGTTTGCAGGACATTGTGGGATAGATTTTCAACAGCCAAGACCCACATCCCCATATTTTGGATGTACTTTATGCTCCTACCTCAGGTAGCCAGAGGTATAAAATAGGGATACAGTTTTGCAGATACAAATTTTGGCTGAAAAAGGAGGCCACATGTCTGAAAAAAATGTCCTTATCTTTAGTCAGATGCATTTACTACCCTCCACCATTAACATAGCTACAAATAAATTCACAGTCATATACTCAATTTATATGCCCTTATGTTTTGTCATGTCCCTCTAGCTTACCAGCAACCTCAGCTACAACACATGGGTGTCATAAAATCATCCCTGGGATAAGAAGCCATATTTTAGGCAGTCAGATATGTACTGTGTTTACACTACTTGGCACAGTTTGCTAAGTTTCCTTGTATTACTCTTACCTTCTAGCTGACCTCCAATCTATTGACTACTATGATTTTGCTAGTGGCCTGGATTCTCTACTACCCTTTAATTGCTTTTCGGAGTATCCATCTTCAGTTCCAATGTCATCCATGCTCAGCAAGTTTACTTTCCCCACAGTTGCCTTGCCAATCTTTAGTCAGCCTTGAATGTCCACTTTGTTATGTTAGCCTTTCACAACCTCCTCTACAAACATTCTACACACCATGTAAGATCCAAACTCATCCCCTTCCTGAGGTTTGACTTAACTGAGAAAGAAATCAACAATAATACAAAGAAGCTTATACCTCCTCTCTCGTCTTGACTGGTCCTAGCATTATTCCCTAAGGAGTGCTCAACACACACCCTAGATCTTCTCACCCAAAGAGAGCCAACCACTCCTCCCTCCCTTACATCCAGATGGGATAATGAGTTGCCTACCTCATTCAATCAGGAGAAACCATTTACAAGCTTTCTCAGCAGGATCAATTTCTGATAACAGGACGGGGTGTTTCAGGCAAACGTTTTACTGTTTTACTCCACTTCTCCTACAATAACAAGTTATCTGTGCTTTCCTGCCATATTGCCCTTTACACTTTTCTCTGTGGAGCTGCTTGCCTTTCTTCCTTCACACCCACTTTTACTGATTTTGCTTGTGACGAATACAAGAAATTGGCCAACTAATGACGGTTTGGTAGAAAGGCAATCAAGGGTAGCCAATATTACTTATACAACGAAAAACTGATTTGGAACCATGAAATTGTGCATGTAACTAGTGTATTTAGCCACATGGTCTTATTACCATTAACCTCATCCTTTCAGCCCCCTTCCCTATGTTGTTTGCATCTTATTTTACATTATTAGTTGTAAACTCTTCAGGGCAAAGATGAGATCTGCCTGTGTTTTTGTGCACAACTGGTCCAATCCTAAGTGGGGCCTTTCATGGTACAGCTGTACAAATAAAATATCATTATCATATTAAATATACTTTTTCAGTATTATCTTTCCTATTATCAGTGTGTGACTAAATACAGTTTCTTCTTTTCCAGTCATTCTCTTCTGCTCCATCACTAAATAAAGTAGGCTAATTTCATATTTGACCGAGATTTGCTCACATGGCTATGAACTGCCATGTTACAAACACTGGATTGTAGCATCTCAGAATAAAATCAGGCCAGCAGGTATACAGGAGAGAACTTTCATTTACACTTCAATAAATTGCTAACCAACATGAGGGAAGAGAAATGCAGAAGACACCCAAATGTTAAATAGTATTTTGGTAAAACATTTTTAATGTACCAAAGAATATTATTGGCTCTTTGAATAGATAAGGGAAATGTCAACCACTTGTTTCACAAAAGGGTCTTTATGTGATTGTGCAAATTCACAGTCTGATGTCAAATGTAAAGAATTCAAGGCCAGAGACGTAACCAATCAGATCTTAGAACAATGAAAAAGTTAGGAAAAAAAGACAGCAACTTTAAGACAAGGAAGAAGTGATCATGACAAGAAGAAACAAGGAGACTGAAGGTAGATAGGCAAAAGGATTTAGTTGGTATGATAAATATACAGAGACAAAAGGTGTAGTATCTTTTCAGAACAGCACCTGGCTTCTGAAACAAAACAAGAAAGAAATGATGGAAAATAAAGTCATGAAAATAAATGAATACAAAACACTAAAAAGGAATAAGCAAGTGAAGCTGTTTTAGATGGGAAGTGGGTCTAGAAAAAACATCTAGCTGCATAAATGTAATATAGGGAACAAAGAATAAAAACAGCTCAAGAACAGCACAGAATTTACTGTCAGCATTGCTAACAAGCATCACAGGGCTGATGAAAGGTAACAGCTGCAGCCTTCTGGATGAGGCAAAAAATAATAATCTACCTACCAAAACATTTGGTCACCCTGCAGTATTCACTAGCCACTATGACTGGAGACATGTTGAGAGATTAAATATTCTGGTAGATAGAAATATTCAGAGAAAATGAGAATACGATTTAGCAGAGAACAACTGAGTGACCAATGCCATATGGTAATAGCAGTTAAATCCATAGTCATACGCATGAAAACAGAGAACATTCTTCATACAGAAGTCTTCAGCATTTTGTAGAAGGAAGAGAAGTGTTATATTCTGCCTGCAGCATGCTCCATTAAAAGAGAACTGAAGTGATGGGAGCGTATAATTATTTACTCAATGTTTTGACATATATGCATTTTTGAACTTAACAGAATTTTTTAAAATACCTGTAAGTGCTTTGATCTCTCCATTCAGTGGAACAAATCCTGCCCCAACTCCTGAAGAGGATCCTAGACACAGCAGACCTAGTGCTCTGAACAAAGAAATCCTGGGTCACCAAATTTGGGGACTAATTTATCCAGTTTGTTTCTGAATTAAAGTTTGTACAGGGACTGCATGTTTGAGATGGATTTATTTCATCCTTAAGTCATACCTTCCTGATATTAAACGGCATAATTGTACAGAGATGTTTTAATGGAGCAACCAGAGGCAGAATTAGGTACCCACCCAAATATCTCCAGTTTAAAAAAATAAAAAAAAAATAAAGTGCCAATCTCTCACTGTACATACCCCCTGCTGAACCCCCAAACTCCTGTAATTATGTACAGCTTGGACACTCCATGGACAGCTGCTCATTTGAAAATGCAGTTACCTAGTTAGCCCATGGAAATATCCCATCTGAACAAACAATGCACCTTCTTTGGACATGTTTCTTGCTTTGGCATAGGAATATTTTTCAATCCTCTCACCATTACGGTTGCCTTCCTAGTTGCAATCACTTCAGATTGAAAACTAAATAGCTGTCTTGGGCACTGGGGAATTCTACAGGGGAAAGGGAAAATGTATCTTCCTTTAAAATACGGGGTGCAGTCATGCTGAGGAGGTTATTTTAGCCTTCATTCCGGAGTAGGCTCTCTGGCTCTAATGTTCTCTCTTTTCATGGGAGTTGGATTTTAGGATAAATATAATGGTAGATGGTCTGATCTGGCCCCACCCATTAGTCCCCTCCTGTCTTGCTCCCAAGCACTTCATGAATACAGTCATGCACAGAGACCTTGCAGAATTGAACTTCCCATCATGAAGGTACTGAGCATCTTCAGGGACAGCCTCCATGCTCAGAGGATTCAGCATAGACATGGAAGTGGGGATAAAATTTATGCAAATGAAGCCATATTTATATTTCTTCCCTGAAAAGTGATTAGCAGTGATTTCATAGAGTTCCTCCCATGTGCTCCTTTCCTTTACATCCTGACATCTCACATCTTGTTTTATCCAGAGCAGACACACCCCAAAAAATAAACCCAACCAACCACCACCTCTCTTCATTTACTTGCATTTGACTTCCAGAGAGCAATTAAATATCAGTTAGAGCCCCAACATTTTGGAAATTTTTGTCCTATGTGAAGGTCACAAACAGGATACAAAAGCTTTGAAAGCTAGTATTTTGGGATGGATTAAACTGGCCATTAAAGAAGTATCTCCAGAAGAAATTCTAGTCCATTCAACCATATCTGTGGCACTCAGAAGGACAGAGAAATAAAGTGCCTTATAAAATTTGCTGGCTTGACACTAGGCTTCCTATCATTCTTTCAGCAAACATTAGAAAATGAGGAGACGAGAACCTGATGGAGTCTGAGATTTTGCGAACCACTCACTGTGTTTTGAGTTCACAAATTTTGCAAAACTTTTTCAAGTTTGCAGTTTTTTGGGGGAGGGACCTGTAATTCACATGTACTTGTTTTCAAGGGTGATTCCATTTTTAAAAACATTTTTTTTACTGAAGAGAAGCCTGTACTGTGCAATAGGGATAAAAGAACACCAGCCAAAAGGAAGGCTGGTAGAAGTCAGTTTCTTCAACTATCTAGAACCAACTCTGTGTAATCTAATGTAACCTAATTTTTCCATCACCTAGCAACTTAGATTTTAATGTTACTCTATATCTGACTGATTTTTCAATAGTTTCTAACAGGATTCATTTTTTTTTCAATCTTAATGTGCCTTGTAAGACTCAAATTGCTGCCTGAACATACAATGCAATGGCAGTAAAACAGCTCTGTTCACTCAAGTCAATCTCTTCCACAGCACCAGCTTGAACAGACAGGCCTGGTGCAAGGCAGTTCCAGCCGTAGGCAGTTCCCCTCAATCCTTCTCTCCTTCCCTTATAGAGTGGCTCCACTACTGAGCTCCATCTGCATCCTCCCCCTACATGAGGAGAAATGGCTGTTAAGTCTACCTAACTGGACAAGATCACAACCTCTCAGAAGGTAAAATGTGTGGAGCTGATTATAAAATGTGGTTTAAGTTCAGGGTCCTCAAATCCATCTACCCACCCACCCCCATCCTTTTTATACGAATTTTGGGCAAATTCGGATATGTTGTTTCAGTAGCAAAATTCCATGAATCTCAAAGGGAGCAAGAGCAGGTCCTTTCTATTTTGACATATATTCCAATATTCTACTTAAAAGTTAGCATATTCATTCACTTATCTATTACTCTGAACATTAGTGAATCACGCCTATCGTACCGCTATTTATATTTTCCTCTAAGAAACATAAATATAATTGAAAGACTTTAGCAGAAATTTCTCTTTTAATCAAAAAGAATAACAAAAGAGTACATGGAGGTAATTTCCTGGTATGAAGATGTTAGCCTAAATGTTTTGATTGCATTATGTCAATTTCATAAAATGGAATTTCTAGATTATAAAAGCATCTTGAGCAGATTACAAAATGCTTGAGTGCTGGATATCAGTAATTCAATAAAGTCAATAGGAAGCTGACATTATACTTTTTCCATCTCATCTATGATTTATTCAAAAGTTCTACCTAGATTTTATATTTCTATGATTTTGTGTATTATTTGTATAAGCAACACTTGCAGATTATGAGTTTAACCAACTTCAGACACTGAAACGACATATAGTCTACTTCAAGTTTAACTTTATCAGCTTCCTCCACTATAGTTCTGACCTAGTTGGCCTTAGTTAATAGAACAAACTGTAATTTAAAGTAGGACACATTTAAGATGAAATAAAGAAATTGTATTTCACTTATAACGTTACAGTTGCTTGTCAAAGAAAATTGTTTAAGCAAGTAATTCTGAAAGTAATTTCACCTATTAAGTGCCAGGTTATGCATAAGAGGGGGAGGATGCCCCGTGCTCAGAGGCAAGCCACAATTGCAGTTAGAGCACTGTACTGTATATAAAACAGAATAATACACTACAAACTACAATAACAGTGTAGAGAGGTTAATAAGGTGCAGAGAAAAAGAGGCACATGGTATCAAAATTAGAAGCTTCAATAGACCAAGTCCTGAAGTCCTGACTTAGTCTGTACTCAATCAGAATTCTAGCTGAAGAATATTTAGAACTCATATAGCACATCTGATCCATATAGCTCAAAGTGCTTTACAAAAATAGGCATTGAAGTTAATAGGAAATTTGCCTGGGGAAGAAATGAGTAGCATTTGTCTCAATAAGAAGCAAAAATGTCTAGCATTAAACAGATCTAATACATTATATAGGGAAGCAAAGGTAAAAGCATCACTGTATCCTGTAATACTGCAGCATATAATGTAATACGAACAGTATATTAACATTTTTTCAGGTCAGGATTAGAATTTTTTAAAAGTAAGACATAGTTTCCTAGTATATAGGTTTACTATTGTTTACGTCAGAGATTGTGAATGGGAGGGGAGGTCCACAAGACAATCATAAAATCCCCACGGGCAACCACAGCAATTGCTTAGGTGGAAAAGTAATACTGGGAAAGTATTTAACGTAATTTTTGCTGTCTTTATGAAATTTAGCAGCTGGAAACATTAGTTCACCCAAATCTCAAGACCACTGGCAGTCCACAGATCACAGTTCTGAGAATTTCAGCCAACGATATACCAGAGGTTCCCAAGGAGACTAAAGAAGTTAGGCACCCACCTCCCACTGAAATTCAATGGAAGTTGGACACTTAATTTCCTTAGGTGTCTTTGAAAATCCCAGTCATAAGGTATATCATTGATGATAGTTGTATATTTGCACCTGAGATTATATTATGTATTGTACATTTTTCATATGTCTATTCCTTTTAATATTGTAATTTTCTTCAGGGGATCGCAGGAGTCTCAAGACTCCTGTCTAACAATGCTGGCAGATACACACATTTCAGGATTAATGAAAGCTTGTTTATTGTAGTTCTAATAGTACTTTAAGAAAACTAGTTGTCAAAAAGAAAGAAAACACAAATAAAACCAAACCACACAACCACCACCAAGAGAAAGGTTAGGGACAGCAAGATAAAATTATTCTACATGAATAATTCTCTTTGATACTTTTTATAGTAAGATTTTATTTTACAGAAGTCAGCAAAGAGGAAAACTGCTTTTCATCAGATGATATTAAATTAGGGGTTCCTGAGTGCCAGAGCCATCTTAACTAACTTCATGATAACATATGTATATACCCTCAATTAATACATTGATTGAAAGAGTACTTTTTTACTTGTAACAAGATTAGTTTTCCCATACCTACTAGGACAAGATAACCATTCAACATTACTTGAAGAATTAGACATAATAAGGGCTTGGGAAATGGACTTGACATTTACTAGCTCAAAGTCTAAGCCCACTAGTTAGAGTGAAAAATGCCTGCGCTGGCAGAACCTCAAAATCTACATCCTTTGCAATTTAAAGGAATATGCCTTTTATGATTTGTTCATCATATGGTATATTTATACAATGTGCCAAACAACCGTAGCTTGTGTTTCCTGATTTTCTTTCAGCTTCTTTCCCTTCCTGGCTGCGCTCTTTCCTTCCTATAAAGGAATACCATTTCCTGTATTGATTGTTTGGAGTCTATCGTTTTCTCTTTCTTTCCCTACATTGCATACGTTATTCCTGCCCTTGATTTTGTCTGCTCCTCTTCAATATCCCACTACTCTTATATAATTTATCAATCTCTGTCTCTCCCACATCCTTGCATCCACAGCTTTACCCCCATCCATCTTTTGATGCATAGGCTTTGAAACAATTAGCAGACACCCTGTTAACAAGTAAACTAAACTAAAATTATGAGCCCCATTGTCCAGGGAAAATATGCAGAGAAGCCAAATCACTCTGCCCACCCATGTGTGAATAGTTCTATTACTTCTTTAAATCAGTATCAAGAAGTTAAGCAGGAGGGGCTGGGAAGACTCTGCTTCACTGTAGAAAGAGAACAGATTTAGAGATAAAACTAATTCTCTTTTTCTAATAAGGTCATGTATTCCTTCTTAGAGGAGAGTCAATCCTATGACTTTTTCCATTACATATAAAACCTCCACTTGTTGGGAAAGAAGATGATGCTTGGATTCCTATCAGGATACTGTTCTTGGACTCTATCTGAAGTCCTCATATTTTGTTGCCTTCAGCTAATAAATGAGAAGAGGATGTTGGTGGGAGGTTTCTGCTAATCAGTTCCTCCCACCTTTGGGTGCTACTCTTCAGTGAATAGCTCCACTGCCTACCCCTCCGGGTATTCATGGCTCTTAAGCAGGACTACAGTAAAGAGAGACCTTATCCTTGACAGTTTCACTCCTATCCAGCTCATTTTCACCTGAGGTCCTAGCAAACCTACATTATTCCAAGACATAATCAAAGCCCACAGCAATTCCAATATCTAGCCAAAGACACAGCATCATGCAGACTACTGCATGAGGCAGCCAGTGAGCCTCCAACAAGATCCCAAACCTTCCTGTGAAACCAATACCAGTCTGCACTGAAGATGGGCTGGTGCCTAATTCTAAGGAAAGGGGGACAATTACCCAACTCCCAATCTCACCTTCCCTTCTTTCATTTTAGTGTAACCGCAACTGCCTGATGTGGTAATCCTGAATAACAAACATCAACTAAGTGAACCACAAACCTGTGCATATTCACCAACAGAATGAGCTGCTGACCAGGGAAACCCATACAATTACTTCAAAGCCCAGATATACACAAATGGCTGTAACTGTGACAACCTATAGAATCATAGACTATCAGGGTTGGAAGAGACCTCAGGAGGTCATTTAGTTCAATCCCCTGCTCAAAGCAGGACCAACAACTACTAAATCATCTCAGCCACGGCTTTGTCAAGCCGGACCTTAAAAACCTCTAAGGATGGAGATTCCATCACCTCCCTAGGTAACCCATTCCAGTGTTTCACCACCCTCCCAGTGAAATAGTGTTTCCTAATATCCAACCTAGACCTCCCCCATTGAAATTCGAGACCATTGCTTCTTGTTCTGTCATCTGCCACCACTGAGAACAGCTGAGCTCCATCCTCTTTGGAATCCCCCTTCAGGTAGTTGAAGGCTGCTGTCAAATCCCCTCTCACTCTTCTCTTCTGCAGACTAAACAAGCCCAGTTCCCTCAGCCTCTCCTTTTAAGTCATGTGCCCCAACCCTCCAATCATTTTTGTTGCCCTCCGTTGGACTCTCTCCAATTTGTCCACATCCCTTCTATAGTAGGGGGACCAAAATGGGATGGAATACTCCAGGTGTGGCCTCACCAATGTCGAATAATCACTTCTCTCGATCTGCTGGCAATGCTCCTACTAATACAACCCAATATGCCATTAGTCTTCTTGGCAACGCGAGCACAATGCTGACTCATATCCAGCTTCTTATCCACTGTAATTCCCAGGTCCTTTTCTGCAGAACTGCTATTTAGCCAGTCAGCCCCCAGCCTGTAGCGATGCATGAGATTCTTCCTTCCTAAGTGCAGGACTCTGCACTTGGCCTTGTTGAACCTCATCAAATTTCTTTTGGCCCAATCCTCCAATTTGTCTAGGTCACTCTGGACCCTATCCATACCCTCTATCATATCTACCTCTCCCCGCAGCTTAGTGTCATCTGCGAACTTGCTGAGGGTGCAATTCATCCCATCATCCAAATCATTAATAACGATGTTGAACAAAACCGGCCTCAGGACCAACCCCTGGGGCATTCCACTTGATATTGGCTGCCAACTAGATTTCAAACCATTGATCACTACACATTGAGCCTGACAATCTAGCCAGCTTTCTATCCACCTTATAGTCCATTCAATCAATCCATACTTTTTTAACTTGCTGGCAAGAATACCATGGGAGACCGTATCAAAAGCTTTGCTAAAGTCAAGATATATCACATCCACCGCTTTCCCCATATCCACAAAGCCAATCAGGTTAGTCAGGCATGACTTGACCTTGGTGAATCCATATTGACTGTTCCTGATCACCTTCCTCACCTCCAAGTGCTTCAAAATGGATTCCTTGAGGACCTGCTCCATGATTTTGCTGGGGACTGAAGTGAGGCTGACCGGGTTCTCTTTCTTCCCTTTTTAAAATATGGGCACTATATTTGCCTTTTTCCAATCGTCCAGGACCTCCCCAATTGCCACAGATTTTCAAAGATAATGGCCAATGGCTCTGCAATCACATCAGCCAACTCCCTCAGCACTCTTGGATGCTAACTAACCTAGCCATACTGTCAGTACTACAGGAAAAATGATTTTCCATGCAACAAATAATCTGATGAGAAGTGTGGGGGAAGTCAGGATAGAAAGAGGACTGTGTCTCCTAGGGGCTGCCATTTATGAGCGGAAGAGTCCTACTGTATCCCAGCAAATCCCACCGATTGCTAGTAGCACTGGAACTGCCCACCATTAGCCTCTCTCAACAGGGAAGGCTTCTGTTGCCTGGCAGTTGCCATGACCATCGCCTGCCTTCCACTCCCTGGTGGTGCGTGGGTCCTGTTGTGTAAGTCTACAATCCAGTGCTGGCTATGATGGGCTTGCACTATCGGAAGAGAAGGTAATATTACTCAGTTTTCACACAGTTCTGAAAACGTCAACTAAAGATATTGGTTAACATTAATGGAGAATCTCCCAGGTATAGGTATTAGATGAATGTTTATTGGTCTAGCAAGTGATGGCAGCAAATCTCTCATTAGCTTAAAACTGTAGCTATTGTACAGTAGCTGTGTTTAATTCTGCCACTCTCTTCCTACACTGAGTTATACTAAGTGGTGTATCTTTGCTTCTTTACACACTAATAATTTTCAAATCAACATCTGCATCCCTTTGTCAATTGGCCCTCCTTTATTAGGATCACTGAGCGGATATGAATATTATAATTTCTACTTTAAAAGTATTCTCAGAAATAAAGAATGTGGAGGATCAACATGTCAGCTTGCACACCAGTAAGAGACTATATCACTCATCATTTCTTTTAAGATTCGTGATTCTATTGAGATGCTATGTATTGAAATATCTCACAAACATGGAAAGGATGGTCTCCGGTGACAACAATATGTCAACGATGTCAAAACACTGTCAAATAAAACTGCTATTCTTACTCTTCAGACTTTATCAGCATGTAGTTTCCACTGTTATTTTATAATTGTCAATGTGTTTTCATAGTTCCAGCCTTACATAATTAATAATTTTACACACACTTCCATTCAGATATAACACATGAATGTTTCTGAACATTCAAGAGCTATACTCTTCATAACACAAGGCCATTTTTTCCTCTTTAATATGTATAACTTTTTTTTGTTTATTCGGTGTTAAAATGACATTGTATGAAGACATCAGAATACAGTGTAAAGCTATATGAAATGTTTGCACTGAAATTAAAGACAAAAATTGAATATTATAGCATTAAAGTATGAAATAAAAAGTTGTCCTATTTATGTTGAAAAAAAATTGGGACAAAGTAATCGCAACATTTAGACACAAAAATGGGCTGTCTGAATAAAACTGAAAACGATTAAAATGCACTGGATTATTGGTAAAACATTAGCAAAAATCACTCAAAATGCAATTCCAAACACATCTGTTAAAATTTCTCAATTTTGCATGGGTCCTACTGCTATGGTAATCTCAG
The DNA here is from genome assembly GCF_025201925.1 of Gopherus flavomarginatus. Taxonomy (NCBI): domain Eukaryota; kingdom Metazoa; phylum Chordata; order Testudines; family Testudinidae; genus Gopherus; species Gopherus flavomarginatus. Next base: position 107,961,334 of record NC_066623.1, on the reverse strand, counting down.
AAAACTTTTATTGTATATACAACTCTTAAGGAGGCATGTGAAGTGGTTCACTCCCCCCAGGCGCACCTCCTTGTAACTATGCATGATGTAGCACCTCTCTCCCCAACTGACACCTCTTGCTGATGGTTCCTCTGGTAGTCTGCCCCTTCAATGACTCAGCCCTCCTGCCAGGCCAGTAGCAGTGTCTACCCTTCTCAGAATATACAAGTAGCCCCACAAAGGGCAGCCTCACTGTCAGACAAGGGATTCCACGGCTCATTGAACTAAGGTCCCAGAGTTGTTTCCCTCTGAGTTATAAATTCTTCCTAATCCCTATTCACCTGTATTCAGAGTAGGCTTTTTGCTTTCAGCCCCATTCAGGAGTGGGTAGGGGAAACCTGAGCCCACCCACTCTACCAGATTTCAATCCAGAGCCCTGTGGTGGGCAGCACCATAAAGGTGCTGTGCTGCTGCTCTCCAGGATTGCTTCTTAGCACACTCCTTACACAAAAAGGCAAAGCAAACACATCTACATAAAAATAAATTGAGGATAAATCCCAGATGTTGCAAGTATCTTGCATCCTTTTTAGCTCAGCAGATCAGGTAAGTTCTCAATAGTCAGGGACCCCAGGCAGTTGGATCTCCTATAGCAGAGGTTTCCTCAGAGGAGCTAACACTATAGATCTGTTCACCGCCACTAGCTGCCTGCTACTGAACTACTCTGTGGCTGCTCCTCTTTCAAGCTCCTCCTCCAGGCCATGCATGCTTTGTAGGCATCGCAGAGTGGGGCTGCCTAGGACCAAAGTAGCTCTTTAACCCCTTCCTCTCCAGTGTGGGGTTTGTACACCCTCTCACAAGGCAACATTGTTTAACAGAGACTAGCAGTGAATGAGTATACCTGAGCTCCACTCAATTTTGTGTGACCTTGAGAAAGTTAATAAACATATCTTTGCTTCAGTTACCCCCAGGGGAATAATATCAGTTACCTATATTTGCCAAGCACTCTGATATATTTGGATGAAAGACACTGCATAAGCACAAAATTTTATTATCAGAGCTACGGACATTTTAAAATACAAAAACCTAAATTCTATATGGTTGTCTATTTTTTCCACAACCCTCTAAAGTTCTTATGTTAGTGTCAATTATAAAGAACTAAATTTTAACTTCAAGAAAAGAGTGAATTATACATAATATACAACAGGCAACTGTGAATTATGAAGCTATAATTCAATCAAGGGGTTCTAGTAAATTCATAATCTATGAAAGTGAAGGAAAAATTAGACTGAATTCAAGCACAATATCCAGTATTTTATATAGTATGTTTTATCCTTCCCTCTTTCTCTGACAGAATGAATTTTTTCTGCTCCATTTTGTGACTAATTTAATTCCTTCCTTACTACTTTATATAATAAAACAAAACGATGAGATGCAGTTGCAAACAGTTAGATACTCACAAGCAAAGCAATGAATATTTTCCTAATCAGGGCCCAATTCCAGAGTTACTACATGCACTAAGGACTTGATTTACCAAAACAATTAAACACATACCTAACTTTAAGCATGTGCTTAAATCCCATTGATATCAATCAGCATATAAATCCCCTTGAAGTCTATGTAAGATTTACACGCAGAAAGACAGTAGAATATAAATAGCTGTAGCCTCACTAATCAATAATTGTATTGCAGTTTAAACTGATCTAAAGTACTTAATATAATATAATAATTGGAGATATACCCATCTTCTAGAACTGGAAGGGACCTTAAAAGGTCATTGAGTCCAGCCCCCTGCCTTCACTAGCAGGACCAAGTACTGATTTTTGCCCCAGATCCCTAAGTAGCCCCTCAAGGATTGAACTCACAACCCTGAATTTAGCAGACCAATGCTCAAATCACTGAGCTATCTCTCCCCTACTTAGGTGGTACAGATTTTTCAAAAAGTTTTTCGAGTTTTGAAACTGAACTAGCAGGTAATGATTTTATCCCTGTTTTGATTATACAGTGGCTTTAAATAGCTGTCCGTATTTATAGCATGTTGGAATACACATAGGTTGTCTGATGAAGATCTCTGACAAAGGTGAAGTTTCCTGTATGCCTCCCTGCAATCAGAAATTAAAAAGCCTGGCATTTTCCCTTTAGTCAATGTCTATTTGTTTGTAGTTTGAAGATAACATTAGCCTGAAGTGATATTTTTTAAAATGAGGAAAATACTTTCTGCGTATTCAGACAACAATGGGGCTCAAAACGTGTCTTCTTTGTAACCTGCCTATACAGAACCTGTCTCCATAGTCCTCCTCTCTTCTATTTAATATCACTTTCACATTAGTAGTACCATAATGTCGTGAGATCCTCAATAGCATTAATCTTAGGCCAAAGCCTGAGATTATACACAGGCTCAATCTATTTTGTTGGTGGCTTCAAGGTTGCCAGTGGCAGCCATGCAACAAGTGAGCTGGAGGGCATCCCTCTTATACTTCCTGTCCTGCCCTTCTGTTTCCAGCACAGAGGGTGGGGCTGGCTTCACTCTGTCCACTCTGGGTATGCGGAGCAGTTCCTCCCCATCAGACTTGAAGGGAGACCACTCTGTCTCACTACACCAGAGGTGGGCAAACTATGGTCAGTGGGCCACATCCAGCCCGTGGGACCCTCCTGCCCAGCCCCTGAGCTCCTGCCCCAGGAGGCTCACCCCTGGCCCCTCCCGCACTGTTCTCCCTCCCCTGCAGCCTCAGCTCACCCCACTGCCGGCGCAATGCTCTGAGCGGCAAGCTCCTGCGGCAGTGCAGCTACAGAGCCTGGCCTGACCCAGTGCTCTGTGCTGCGTGGTGGGGTGGCTGACTCCAGCCAGGTGGCGCAGCTGCCTATCCTGCTACTCTGGGTAGTGCGGCTATAGCGCTGCCAGCCACTGGTGCTCAAGGCAGCGCAGTAAGGGGGCAGGGAACGGGGCGGGGTTGGATAGAGGGCAGGAGAATTCAGGGCGGTGGTCAGGGTGCAGGGGTGTGGATAGGGGACAGGGCAGTCAGAGGGCAGGGAACAGGGGGGTTGAATGAGGACAGGGGTCCCGGGAGGGCAGTCAGAAAGGAGAGGGGGGTTGGATGGGGCATTGGGGGGGCAGTCAGTGGCAGGGTTTCCAGGGGCGGTCAGGGGACAGGGATAAGGGGTGGTTGGATGGGGCAGGAGTCCCAGGGGGGCTGTCAGGAGACTGGATGGGGGGTCGGATACAGGGCAGTGGCCGGGGCACGCCTGGCTGTTAGGGGAGGCACAGCCTCCCCTAACCTGCCCTTTATACAATTTTGGAAACCAGATGTGGCCCTCAGGCCAAAAAGTTTGCCTGCCCCTGCACTGCACAGTCCATAAAATTCACTATCATGGGATGTCTTTGTATCAAAGACTGTAGTGGGATTTTAAAAGAGGTCTGGAAAACTGAATCACCAACAGTGACATACACGCTTCTCAACATATTTGTTAATATAGTGTAATCAAATTTCATTCACCAAAGTGTCAGTTGACCACAATCAGAGTCACATGGAATTCCCTTCCTCTATCTCCTCTCCAATATACTATACAACACTGCTTTGTACTGTGGGCTGGGTTTTGTGCATGCTTCTTTTTACTTTCTCTGAAGACCACCACCAGAGCCAGACTAATTAACTTAATGGACCATCGGACAACTCTATTACAACAAAATCTGAAAAACAAGACATTTTCAGAATATGAATCTCTTCAACAGCCATAGACCCATATCCCCTGATGAACTGAGACAGGGCCTTCCCAAACACGAATCTTATAGTGAAAGAACAAACTAGGACCTGAAAGAGACTTTCTGGAAAGAATGAATACAAAGTTAGGTAAGCTACATGGTCTCTTTTATGGAGAGCAAGGTAAAAACCCTGAAAGTTTAATATTTTAGCTACTGAAATTGTGGATACGTGACAAGTAGTAAAGAAACCAGCCAGAAAACAGGCAAAGAGGTGCAAACGGCATTTCAAGATAGAATTCCTAAAATTAAATTCCAGAGGATTAGTGGGATCATTCTGGTCTCTGATTTGGTGGACTGTGTGGAATAGAATATCCCTGCAGATTTGAAAGATGCCCCCAACACACTTGATCCCCATTAGAGGAAAAGCAGGGCCAAAAATTGGAGGTTCAACAAAATAAAAGCAAGTCTATCTGATGAAAGAGTTAAAAGAATGATTTATGGCATTAGCTAAGGCAAAGAGATACTTGACAGTGGATTGAAACTAGATCCTAATCTTCTCTGATTTAAACTCTGATATAGAGCAGAGAGAAAAAATAAACACTTTACCACACTCAGACAAGACTTTGAATGAAAATAGGTTTGCAACAGTTCTGCATCCTGTTTAACTCAAAGTTACTTATCGAGGGGAAAAAATTTGTTTGGATATTACTTCAGCATTTCATTTACAATTTCAGACTTTTACATGGTCAGGAATTTCTGGAGGGCCAAGCCTCTTCAGGAGAGGACTGGTATACCATCTGTTATATGAGAATAATGCTATATTTGATTGACTGATCACAAATTTTAAGTTAATAGCTTGTGGAAAACTCGCTGGCTATGAAAGTGTCATGGCAGAAGATGCAAAGTTTATATGTTGTTAATATTATCATAGCATCAAAAATGGTACTATGTATTTTACAGATATATTAGACACTTCCCTGTCCCTAGGAGTTACAATCTAAACACAGAGAATACACAGAGCGGGGGAAGGAATACAGTATAAACAGAAGGCAATTGAGTTTTATGACTGGCACATGTCTTGTTACCTGTGTCATTTTGCTGTGGGTTTTTTTTAGTTTTTTTACGTTTCAGTGTTGTTAATATATTGCAAGCTACATCAGTTCTTACTTTTTTTCCTCTTTAAATGAGTACTCTGGTCATCCTGTGCTTAAAGAAAGGACCTTGAAGAATATGAATCCTTGCTGCAACTCTCAGATCTAATCCTGCAAATGCAGTCCCAGTACAGACAATAAATAAGTGACTTCTCAGTATAATAAACATTTATTTTTTGATGGTATAGTACAGTGGTCCCCAACCTTTTTGTGGTCGGTAGCACATTCATGTTTTCAGAAGAGTGTGGCGGGCGCCAACAGTATTTCAAGGTTTATTTTGTATTTGTACATTAAATAATATGAAAAACATCATATTTAAAATAACATAATATATTAATCAAGAGAGAAGCCGGAGAGAAGCCGCGAGGACAGAGAACACCAGCGCCTGCAGCTTGCAGCCCCAGAGTTCTCTGTCCCTGGCAGGCACAGGGCCGTGGCTTCCTTCCCCTGCAGGGCACTAGGCAGGTGTACATAAATGCTCTGGAGGGCACCATGGTGCCCACAGGCACCACGTTGGGGACCACTGGTATAGTATAAGAACTTAGATAATGTAGGTGGCTTATATAATTTAAATAGATGTGCAAGTAGGTATCAGCTTTCCAGTGGTGACTGCTGTGCTGACAGTTCCAGACCAACAACATTACAGGCATGAACTTCTCCATTGTTGGGATCTGCAGAGACAATTCTCAATGGAGTATGTGCAATGTCTCATTCAAGTTACCCCTGATGGGAATTTATTTTAATTAAGCTACATACCTGTGTGCTAACACCTGTATATGCTGCTTTTTGTCTTATTTTTTGTATTCTTAATAAAAGAGGACTGAGTAAAAGGTGTTGTTTTATGGCTCCATTGAGCTGCAATACTATGGATATATACATACAATACATATATGTGACCCAGGTAGATCTGTTTGTGGCATATCCCTGATTGTCATGAATATTTCAGAATGGAGATCCCATTTTCCATGGTCCATCCATGGTCCATCCACTCTCTGCTTACCCATAAGCTTCTGAATTTAGTAAAAGATGAGATAAAAGATCTTCTCTACCACAGCTTTGAGATTCCTTGGAAGAGTTTTTAACAGGTCATCCATCCAAACCACAATTGCTCTGGCAAAGCATGCAGAAAACACTACGACTTTGAGAGCGACTCATAAGGCTCTTTAGTGAAGATTCTATTACTTTACACTTTGATTCTTCTGGTAGAAAATATTCCACTGAAGAGATGTCTTCTATTAAGCAAGCTGCTGCCATGTCCACTTTTGTCAAGTTGACACAACCTGTGATTCTTCTCAAATGTGTAAAGTGTCAATGTTTGTCTGTTCATTCTCTGTGATTTAGTAAAATGTTCTCACTCTAACTTTATGATCTCTTTTGGCAGTGTGTTAGAATAAGAAGATATACCTATCTCCTAGAACTGAAAGGGACCTTGAAAGGTCATCAAGTCCAGTCCACTGCCTTCTGTAGCAGGACCAAGTACTGTTTTTTGGCCCAGATCCCCATGTAGCACCCTCAAGGATTGAACTCACAACCCTGGGTTTAGCAGGTCAATGCTCAAACCACTGAGCTATCCCTCCCTTCCTCCCTCCCAAATGTAATGCTTTGCTTCTACTTCAAGTAGTTGAAACATATATTGCTTTCAGTATCCTTTCCTTTCTGTCTGTGTCTGGGATCCTGTAAGTGAAAACCCACAGTTTTCACCACCCATTTCCTGGGGGGTCTTTTTCATTATCTTGCATCAAGAATTCCCCTTCTTTAATGTGTCGGGGGACACTCACCTCTCTTGAGTGCCTCCTAGCAGGTAAGTGTGGTACTGCAATCTTTTCCTGCCCCTGCCCTCATTTGGTAGGTCTTCAGTGGCTCAGTCCTTTGGCTAAGTCACACAGTCAAAATGAGTGAACCCCTTCCAGGGAGCAGAGTTCAACAAACTGTTAGCCCTCACCAGGATCTTCAGCCCCGTCTCTGGACCCTTTAAATCCTACCCTTCACTCTGGCTTCTAAATAAGCTTTGTCTTCTTCTCTGGGCTTAGGCCAGTTTCCAATGGGGGAATGCAGGCCCCAACACAGGAACCTTTTAAGCTGCAGCCACATACTGTTTCCTTTAATCGGTTGCTGCTACATTCCCTGGGAATTTTCTCACCTGGTCTCTTTATCTCCATCCATTACCTTAGGGCTAGAGCTCTCAAGTCCTCTCACTCCTAGGTTTAGCAAATGCAGCCCATCGAGCTCCTTGGGCTAGAGCAGAGCACCCTTGATTGCCCCTTTGGCCTTAGCCAGGAACTGCCCTGCTAACACTCCACAGCTCTGGGTCCTGGTTGGCTATTTCCATGATCCCTCTTTAGTCAGGCCTGGAGGACCCACCTTCACTGCTCCTTCATGGGGTGGGGTGTAGTAGGATCACAGTGCCTCCAGCAAAGGGCCAGGTACATTCTGTCATACTTACTTAAAGAAAATAATTAGGGTTGCCAGATGTCCGGTTTTCAACTGGAACACTCAATCGAAAAGGGACCTTGGCGGCTCCAGTCAGCACCACTGACCAGGCCATTAAAAGTCTGGTCAGTGCAGTGGGGCTACAACAGGCTCCTTACGTGTCCTGGCTCTGCGTGGCTCCTGGAAGCAGCAACATGATCCCTCTTCGGTTCCTAGGTGTAGGGGCAGCTAGTGGGCTCCACACGGGAACCGCAGCCAATAGGAACTGTGGGGGCGGCGCCTGCAGACAGGGCAGCATACAGAGCCGCCTGGCTGCACATCTGCATAGGAGCTGGATGAGGGACATACTGCTGCTTTCGAGAGCTGCTTGAGGTAAATGCCACCCAGAGCCTGACTCCCTGACCCTCTCCCATGCCTCAATCCCCTGCCCCAGCCCTGATGATCTTCTTCCTGCCCTCTGAACCCCTGAGTCCCAGCCTGTAGCCACCTCCTGGACCCCAAATCCCACATCCCTAACCCCACCCCATAGTCCACACTCCTAGCTGGGGCCCTCACCCATCCCACGCACCAATCCCCTGCCCCAGCCCTAATCCCTCTCCCACCCTCGAAACCCTTTGGTCCCAGCCCAGAGCTCCCTCTTGCACCCCAAACCCCTCATCCCCAGTGTCACCCCAGATCCCGCACCCGCAGCCAAAGTCCTCATCCCCCCATGCAGCAACCCCCTACCCCAGCCTCGATCCCCCTCCCACTTTCCAAACCCCTTAGTCCCAGCCTGGAGCACCCTCCTGCACCCCAAACCCCTCAGCCCCACCCCAGATCTCACCCCCCCAGCCAGAGCTCTCACGCCCTCCTGCATCCCAAGCCACTGCCTCAGTCCGAAGCCCCATCCTGAACCCTGAACTCCTCATTTGTGGCCTCATCTCAGAGTCCACACCCCCCATTGGAGCCCTCACCCCCTCCCACACCACAACCCCCTAAGCCAGCCCAATGAAAATGAGCAAGAGAGTGAGGGTGGGGACAGTGAGTTACAGAGGGAGGGGGGATAGAGAGAGTGGGGCACTGGGCCTTGGAGAAGGGGCAAGGAAGGGACTAGGCCTTGGAGGAGGGGAGGGGCAAGGGTGTTTGGTTTTGTGCTAGTAGAAACTTGGTAACCCTAAAAATAACTCTCTGGCTTCTTATTTAGACGTTTCAGTCCATTTCTGTGCTCTTAGGGATTGTCTACACAGGGACATTCAGGAAGTTAATCAAAATTAAAGGCATGAATTTGAAATGGATTAATTAATCTGCATTAAACCACTGTGTGGACACTCTTTCAGAATTAAACTGGTCTTAGTTTGGTGGAATTAAGATTATCTTTAGGCAATGCCTTTATGCCTGCTCTACTGTGGATTCTTACGTGAAGAGTGCAACATATACTTTTAGTTTTAAGAATTGCTAAATAATATGAATTACATAGAATCTCAGTGCTTTGAGCAGTCCAAACAGCCAATAAATTTACCCTTGTTTGTTTATATATATGCCCACACACACACACACAATGTTTACCTACAATCTTTTAAAACTCTTTTTTTTTCATATAAAACAGTCTCTTAAACATAAATTATGGACAAACAGAATAAAATCAACTAGTGTGAATGTCAGCTCCCAAAATCAAAACAAGATGATTGTAACTACTAAAACATTTAACTAGCTGACATCTATGAAGGTTTGCTGCCTGGTTGATCTCTGTAATATTGGTATTAAAAGCTCAAGCATGGTGCAAGAATTAACAAAAACAGGCATTACAAAGATTATTTAAGATCTGTTCTGCTCTTAACTCTCTTGAGCAAAAATATCAGTTATACTACAGTGTATAACTTAAATACATAACTGAATTGAACTGAATCATTTCCATGTGATCAAATGTTGCTTAAAGCACAAACAAGGTTCTACTATCCCTGTATATCCTGAGCTAATGTTTGCATATTATCTATGTTATCAAATCCTACAAGTTTTCCCTCTTTAAATACTGTTCGATGGAGGGATTCTTTTGGTCAGAATTTTTTACATGTTTCTCTAGCTTCCCAGTGGCAGGCCTGTTATGGCAGATGCTCTGGTTTCATTCTTAACACATCCCAGATATTTCCATCTTCCCTTCTGGATTACTTTGCAAAAAAGGACTTGAACTCTAACAGTTATAAATGTATTCCATTTAAAGAGGCATTTGCTTTCAAAGGCATTTCAATGTCCGTCTGTACCTTTGGTAGATTTCCAGTATTCACATCAATATGATACGGTTGAAACAACATTTGAGTTGAATATTCATAGTTTGGTCTTTAAGTTGTAGATTTTCAGTGACCAAATCTTGTTTAAGCTGGTGAATACAAATGCTGCCTTGCCAATTCATGACACTGGCTTGCATGATCCTCCCAAAGTATTCAACTGATTCTTGTATTTCTTTGTTTTCTGACATAATGCTTAAGTTGGGAGTTGTACAGGTTCTCATTAGATTTGTTTTCAAAACTCAATTATTAACCCCATCTTTTTTGCAATGCTGGACAATCTTTTGGCCTTTTCCTCACATGTTGACTAAACTGTTACTTATGTCACCAGCAAAATCTAATTTTTCTAGTGTACCCTTAAGCCATGAGATGCCTGTGTTCCATCCATCTGCACTTTGTCTCATAATGAAGTCAGTGGCAATGCCAAACAGGAGAAGTGAGAGAATGCACACTTGTTTGACACCAGTGCCTACGTTAAACCATTCACTGAAGTCTGTATTTACTTTAACTGTGCAAGCTCCGTCTTGATATAAAGCTTTCTTTCCCAGACCTGACCCTGGATCAGCCCCGGCCTTAACCACAGACAGCATTTCCTTCACCCACATCTTATGCATGGGATCATTTTGGTTCCTGGAAACTCTTTGGACTACCATCTCCTGCTGCTATCAGCTTCTAGTTTTAAGCCAGGAGAGGGAGTAAAAAGTATCTTTAAGGCATCCTTTTAAGAATATAATGAGCCTCATGTGTCGTTAAAGCATGTTACAGTATCCAAGAACCCTCCTGTTTTGAGTATACTGCATATTTTTTCAAAGCAAAATCATTTGAATAATGAAATAGGAAAAATGTTTGGAGCTGAATATTTAGTGTTAAAACTAATGGCAGAATAGCATTCATTCTTAATATAAAAATATACAAACAATAAATAGAAAAACACTGATTATTCTGATAGAATCTTAAATAGTTATTAAGCTTCTGAGCCTTTTAATAAAGAAGCAGATATTTTTGGAACTAAAACAAAGTAACAAAACCCCTTTAACAAATTATCCTTAGGAGTTTATTAGAGTTTTAATCGGTTTCTTGTACTTAAACTCATTTTCCCAGCATGATGTACACGATCTGTGGGAGCTTTTTATAAGAAATTCACACCATGATTACAGCACCAGCTATTTCAAGTGAAAACATTGTGAAATGTTACTATTGTTTGGGCAGTTGGAACTGAAATGATTGAGTGAAGGATAGTGGTTATGCTGCAGGCTAATTACACAGCTAATGTCTTCGCTTTACATATCAATAGATGCTTCCAGAGATGAGCAATAACTGTCGCTCCATTATAAGTCCTATACAATGCACTTAAATTAGCCATTATTTGTGAACACTGTTAAAAATAAGAGCTGGCTAGTACTTAGTAATGTTGCACTTGACATGCTTTTTGTCGTTAGTCTATAGATACTGCATATGGGATACTGAACAGTTTTGACACAGGCAAGGAAAATGTTTTACAAATATTTTGCTTTAACTATATGTTGATGATGATGACAGATAAAATCAGCTGAACTTTTCAATGAAGTATGGAACCAGGAAAGGCCTCCAGAACAATGGGAAAATGATATTATAGTCAAAATACCAAAGAGAGGTACTCTAAGCCTGCGGTTCTCAACCAGGGGTACGTGTACCCCTGAGGTACACAAAGGTCTTCCAGGAGGTACATCAACTCATCTAGATATTTGCCTACTTTTACAACAGGCTACATAAAAAGCACTAGCAAATCAATACAAACTAAAATTTCAGACAATGACTTGTTATACTGTTCCATATACTGTAATACAGCAGTTTGTGTTCATGGGGTCACCAGGGCCAGCGTTGGACTTGCTGGGGTCCAGGGCAGAAAGCCGAATCCTGAACCCTGCTGCATGGGGCTGAAGCCAAAGCCTGAGTTTTTAAGTGAGGTGAAACTTGGGGTATGCAAGACAAATCAGACTTCTGGAATGGTTGAGAATCACTGATCTAAGCAACTGCAATAAGTGGTGAGGTGTTACACTCCTTTCAGTGATCGACAAAGCCTTCTGTAGTATCACCTTAAAAGGAATAAAAGATACAGTTGAGGCAAAGTTAGGGAAAGAAAAGGCTGGATGGATTTTGACCCAGAAGATCACGTGCCAACCAGATTTTCATCCTAACAATAATAATGGAAGAGAGAATCAAATTGCAAAACACGCTCGTCATCAACTTCACAGGTTTTAAGACAGCCTCCATTGCAATTCACTATGGAACATATTAAAGTGCTGTGGTACACAAACAAACATAAACAAGGCTGGTGCCACAAACAGACCCAGACTTAGACTGTGCTTCCACCAACAAACATTATACTTGTCTTGTTTTTCCTTCTGACTAGATGACAAAGAAAACTAATGCCATTAAGCCAACACCAAGTCAGAGACCTAAAGCCCCTTACAGCTGAATACCAAGGAGATCCTCCACCACTCAGACAGACTAAGACCAGAGTTGCTGATGCTGCTTTTGCCAGGCCTACAAGGTCTCGTAAGTAACAGGGTTAAGATACACTTAAGCAGTGTAATGTCAGACCCTCAAACCAGAGAGTGGTGGATGTTCAAGACTGAAAACTACAATGTCCTTCCGATAGGCACTTAGATATTTTGGCGAACCACCTTCAAATACATGAAATCTTCTTGGCCCTGAACTCAGACAACCACGAGGCTCTTCTTGGTTATCTGTGCTGAAGCCTTTATACAGTACTCAGTCAACCTGACCAGATCTTGAGGACTTTAGGTTCTCCAAAGTCAACATTGCTGGATTCTCAGCCTCAGCCAAACCAGATAAGTCCAAGCACCTCTCTCATGCTCACGTCAGGTATGGAACGATGTTGCCAAGCAGTTTTTTGGTTTCTAGCCAATGGTACTTTCTCATCAACACTGGAATCAATCAACTATATGTGACAGGGACCTGTATGCTGTATAAGGCAGACACAGAACCATTATGGCAAGCAGATCTCTAAACTCAGTGCTGAACAAGCAGTACCAGACTTAGACAACTGAGCCTGAAAAGTCACCCTGCCAACAGGATTTTGAAGTGATCTTCCTGCCTTTTGCTGGTCTAAACAGTGTCCATAACGCATAAGGCTCCCTTTTCTCAGTTTTAGAAAATAAGATTATTAACCAATTAGCTAACCAACTACAATGAAAATAGCATCCAAAAGGACGGATAAAAAAGTGAAAAATCAGTGTCTAAAATAGGAAGAGTATGTTTACACTGCAAGTGAAGGTGCACAGGTAGACATTTTGTGCTAGCTATAATCTAGCTAGCTCAGGTAACAATAGCTGTGAAGACACAGTGGTACAGGCTACCAATCCAAGTACAGGCTCTCTGCTGGGCTTGTACTTCAGCAGCTACCTTGTGCTGAAGCTTGTGCCACCATGTCTACACTACTCCTGTTACTTGTGCTGGCTAGAGTAAAGCTAATGTGATACGCCTACCTGTGCTACAATCACATCTTCACTTGCAGTGCAGACTTACCCGTAGTGTGCTCTAAAGTCACTATATCTTTGGCAGTCAGAAGAAACTGAAGGGCAGTTAAGGCCACTTCCAACTTTTATATTCTCAGAAAAAGATGGTTACTCACCTTTGTAACTGTTGTTCTTCGAGATGTGTTGCTCATATCCATTCTAATTAGGTGTGCACGCGCCACATACACAATCGTCGGAAGATTTTTACCCTAGCAACATTAGGTGGGTTGGCTAAGGCGCCCCCTGGAGTGGCTCACTTATGGCGCCTGATATATGCCCCAGCCGACCCAGTGCCCCCTCAGTTCCTTCTTGCCGGCTACTCCGACAGAGGGGAAGGAGGGCGGGTTTGGAATGGATATGAGTAACACATCGCAAAGAACAACAGTTACAAAGGTGAGTAACCATCTTTTCTTCAAGTGCTTGCTCATATCCATTCCAATTAGGTGACTCCCAAGCCTTACCAAGGCGGAGGGGTCAGAGTGAGATGTCACGGAGTGAAGGACCGCTGAACCAAATGCAGCATCACCCCTGGACTGCTGCACTATCGCATAGTGGGCAGGGAAGGTATGCACTGATGACCAAGCCACTGCCCTGCATATCTCCTAAATGGGCACGTGCGCCTGGAAAGCAGAGGATGAAGCCTGAGCCCGCGTGGAGTGGGCAGTGAGGACACCAGCCAAGTTATAGCACACACAGATTCATGATGTGATCCAGGACGGGATGCGCTGGGAGGAGACCGGAAGGCCCTTCATCTGGTCTGCCACAAAACTAACAGCTGTAACATTTTCCTGAAGGGATTCGTTCGCTCGATGTAGAAGGCCAGGGCCCTGCTAACATCTAGGGAGTGAAACTGCTGCTCCCTTCAAGAGGCATGCGGCCTTGGATAGAAGACAGGGAGAAATATGTCCTGGTTGACATGGAAGGCAGACACCACCTTAGGGAGGAAAGCCAGGTGGGGTCGCAGCTGTACCTTATCCTTGTGGAACACCGTATACGGTGGTTCCAATGTGAGTGCCCAGAGGTTAGACACATCTCGCCGAGGTGATAGCTACGAGGAAGGCTGTCTTCCAGGAAAGGTATAGGAGCGAGCAGGTGGCCATCAGCTCGAACAGGGCACCCATGAGTCTGGATAGGACCAGGTTAAGATCCCACATAGGGACCAGTTGTCGAATTCTTGGGAACAGACGCTCCAACCCCTTGAGAAATCTGCTGACCATGGGATTGGAGAAGACTGAGCGTCCGTTTTCGACCGAGTGGAAAGCCAAAATAGGAGGTAGTCCAGGATGACAGGTACTGACGACTGTAGGGGGGTCGTATGATTCTGGGTGCACTAGCAGGAAAAACGCTTCCACTTGGCTAAGTATGTGGACCTGGTAGAGGGCTTCCTGCTACCCAAAAGGATCTGCTGAACCGCGTGAGAATTGCACAGCTCAGACTGATTTAGCCATGCAGCATCCATGCTGTGAGATGGAGAGATTGAAGTTTGGAATGACAGAATAGACTGTGATCCTGAGTGATCAGGTCTGGCCACAGAGGGAGAGGAACTGGGGTGTCCACCGTCAGCTCTATGAGAGTGGTATACCAGGGCTATCTGGGCCATGCCAGGACGACCAGAATCAGACGGGCTCTGTCTCTGCGCAGCTTGATTAGGACCCTGTGGACTAGTGGGAATGGAGGAAAGGTGTATCACAGGTGATCCTTCCATTGCTAAACCCAGGACTGTGAGTTCAATCCTTGAGGGGGCCATTTGGGGATTGGTCCTGCTTTGAACAGGGGGTTGGACTAGATGATCTCCTGAGGTCCCTTCCAACCCTAATAATCTATGATTCTATACTGTGACAGACCCAGACCAGTGGGGTACAGGAGTCTGGTAGAGGGCAAATATACTGGTCACTGGATGAGCAGTTTTCTGTTCCCTGAGTGACCAGAGCAGAGGCTGCATTAGTGTAATCAGGAACCTGCTAGAACTAATCAGCCTGTCTGCCTTAATTGGAACATCTGCAGCCAATCAAGGCAGGCTAATCAGGGCACCTGGATTTAAAAAGGAGCTCACTTCAGTCAGGCAGGGGGAGCCAGAGGAGAGGAAGTATGTGTGAGGAGCTGGGAGCAAGAGGCACAAGGAGCTGAGAGTGAGAGGCTGTGCTGCTGGAGGACTACGGAGTACAAGCATTATCAGACACCAGGAGGAAGGTCCTGTGGTGAGGATAAAGAAGGTGTTTGGAGGAGGCCATGGGGAAGTAGCCCAGGGAGTTGTAGCTGTCATGCAGCTGTTACAGGAGGCACTATAGACAGCTGCAATCCACAGGGCCCTGGGCTGGAACTCAGAGTAGAGGGTGGGCCCAGGTTCCTCCCAACTCCTGATCACAGGAATTGTTGATCCAGACTGTGGGAAAGATCACTGAGATAAGCAAAATCTGCCAATAAGCGCAGGACCCACCAAGGTAGAGGAGGAACTTTATCACAATACATTGAATTAGGAAGGTGTCCAACAAGGAACCCAGAAAGCACCCTTGCAGAGAGCAGAACACCTGGCATTTCCAATTCTCACGAGAGGCGAATAGGTCTATCAGGGGAAAGCCCCACTTCAGGAAGACAGAGTGGATGATGTCCGGGCAAACCGACCACTCGTGAGCCTGCAATGATCTGCTGAGGTGGTCCGCTAAGGTGTTCTGGACCCCTGGGAGAAACAACGCCACCAGATGGATCAAGTGGGCTATGCAGAATTCCCACAGACGAGTGACCTCCTGACACAGGGGGGATGACTAGGCCCCCCCTTGCTTGTTGATGTAAAACATGGCCATAGTGTTGTCTGTGAGGACTGCAATACAACAGCCTTGAATGTGCTCTCAGAATGCTTGACACGCCAGGTGCACTGCTCTGAGTTCCTATACATTGATGTGCAGGGATAACTCTCCTGCCAACCATAGCCCCTGTGTACGGAGGTTCCTGAGATGGGATCCCCATCCCAGGGATGATGCATCCATGACTAGGGACACGGAGGGCTGCGGGGCATGAAATGGTACCCCTTCGCACACTGATCTGGGGTCCAGCCACCAGGCTAGAGAGGCTAATATCCCTGGCGGGATGGAAACCACCGTGCTCAAGCTGTCCCGACCTGGGTGGTATCCTGTTGATAGCCAGGCTTGGGGTGGACGTAGTTGTAGCCTGGCGTGCCTGGTCACAAACGTGCAAGGGGCCATGTGTCCCAGGAGGCACAGGCATGTTTTCACGGTCGAGGTCAGGAAGCTTTGCAGTCTGTGGATGATGTTCACCAGGGATTGGAAGAGTGCTTCCAGCAGAATTGACCAGGCTAGGCCTGAACTAATACTGCTCCTATGAATTCTATCCTCTGGGTTGGTACCAGAGTGGATGTCGCGACATTGAGCAGGAGGCCCAGCCGATTGAACATGTTCATGGTGAGCTGAACATGAGATTGCATCTGACCCCTGGAGTGACCCAGAATAAGCCAGTCATCGAGATATGGGAACACTTGGACCCACTGTCGACGAAGGGAGGACGCCACCACAGCCATGCATTTAGTAAACACCCTGGAGGCCGTGGATAGGCCGAAAGGAAGGATGGTGAATTGAAAGTGCTGTTGATTGACCACAAAGCAAAGAAAGCATCTGTGCACTGGGTAAACAGCAATGTGGAAGTATGCGTCCTTCATGTTGAGGGCGGTGTATCAGTCTCCAGGATCTAGGGAAGGAATAATGGTTCCTAGTGAGACCATACTGAACTTCAACTTTACCATAAATTTGTTGAGTCCGTGTAGGTCCAGGATGGGCTGAAGCCTGCCCTTGGCCTTGGGGATTAGGAAGCCGTGGGAATAAAAGCCCTTGCTCCTTGACTCTCCCGCAACCTCCTCTATCACTCCCAAAGCCAGGAGCGATTGGACCTCCTGTAGAAGGAGGTCCTCATGAGAAAGTCCCTGAAGAGGGACAGGGAAGGGGGGCAGGGGGAAGCAAATTGGAGAGACTATCCCCTTTCCACCGTGTGTAGGACCCAATGGTCCGACGTTATGTAGGACCACACATGGAGGAAATGGGAGAGACGATTTTGGAAAGGTGGGGAAGGATCCTGAATGGAGACGGGTGCTCCGTCCTCAGGTGCACCTTCAAAAGTTCTGCTTAGGTCCTGCTGATGGCTTGGGAAGGCCCTGGCCTTGGCTGGCTTGGTGTCCAATTTGGGGGTGCATATAGAGGTATTCGTAGTCCTTTGAAGGGACAAAGTACTTCCTTTCCATCCCATTGGCTGTAGGTGGAATAGAGGCTGGTGACTCTGATTGTCTTGGCATTGGCATTGGCCTGTATGGTTCGTATGACGGGGAGGGCAACTCTGGATGGTGCCTCCACAGATGGTGGGGGCAGACACACTGGCCTCCGGTACTTGGGGCTCCGAAGGGGCGGAACGGGAAGCCTCTAAAGGAGCCTCCTGGGCCCGATGGTATGCCCAGGGGGTCCAAAAGCACCACTGTGGGGGTTCGTGGCTCGGGTCCTGGCCTTCTTCTAGCCACTGGTCTGTACTGCCCTCATCCTGGTCCTGGGTGTGGTAGCCGCCTTCCGAGCGCAATGATGCAGAGGCGGAGCGAGATGGCCAAGGAGGTGCTGTAGGGGCCGGTGCTGAGTACCCCGGTGCTGTACGGTGCCATGATGCCAGGGACTGGTGCCATGAGGCAGAGCAGTACCGAGATGTCAATCGGTGCCTGCGGTTGTATCGGTACCTGGAGACTGATCTGGATCTCGATGGCAACCTCCGGTGAAATCAGCATTGGGATCGGCTCCGTGTCGAGTGCTGCTCTGACCGGTTCTGGGAGCAGTGCTGGGTGTCCGATCAGTACTGGCCGTAATGCAATTCGGATCTCCACGAGCTGGAGTGGCGTCGCGAGTATGACCGGCGCGGAGACAGAGAACAATGCCAGAACTGTGAGCGACGCCGTGATGGGTGCCGGGAAGAAGATCAGGACCAGGACCGGTGTCGTCGTCCTTCACTCGGCGACGGTGGTCGCATGAGGGACGGCTTTCCCTTCGACAGCACCGTCCGTGCCAGAGGTGCTGCCGGCTGCAGAGAAGTAGGCTCTGTGAGCATGATCAAGTCCCGCACCATTGAAAAGGTTTCCGTGTGGAGAGCAGTCTCAGTTTGACCACGGTTTGCAGCGAGGGGCTTACATGCACTGGACTCGACAGCTCTTGCGGCACTGGAGTCGACAGTGCAGGAGCCGATATTTGTCTTATGCGCTCTGGCAATGGATGTGGCTCCAACTGCGGTGCAGGAAGCGTCGGCGGCTTCCGCACCGACAAACAAGAAGTGGCCAGCACCTGCTTGGGCTGCTTCTTCTTCTGGCTCGGAGATGAGAGACCTGCACCGTGGTGGTGGAGCCACTGGGGAGATCTGTTGTTGTGAGTTTTTGGTAGAGTCCAAACGCGGTGTCAGACCAGTCAGTGCCGCAAGGGCACTCCGCACCAAGGACGACAGTGCCGAGTCTTGGCACGCAGAGGAAGGGACCGGGCTAAGTACTGCCTCCATAAGGAGCTGCGTCAGTCTAAAGTCCCGCTCCTTCCTGGTCCTCAGCTTGAAGGCTTTGCAAATGCGGCACTTGTCTGCTTGGTGGGATTCCCCCAGACACCTTAGACAAGAATCCTGGGGGTCTCCTGTTGGCATCGGCCTCTGGCAAGCCACACAGGGTTTGAAGCCCGGAGACCCAGGCGTGAGCCTGGGTACCGGGATAGGGAAGAAGGGAGAAGACCCCGTCCCCCCGCCCCCTCACTAATTAAACTAAGGCCATGGTTACACTTACAGTTTTGCAGCGCTGGTAGTTACAGCTGTGTTCGTACAGCTGTGTAGGGCCAGCGCTGCAGTGTGGCCACACTGACAGCTACCAGCGCTGCAGTGTGGCCACATTTGCAGCACTTGCAGTGCTGTTGGGAGTGGTGCATTGTGGGCAGCTATCCCACAGAGCACCTCGTCCCATTTTGGCGCTGTGGCTTGTGGGAAGGGGAAGGAAGTGTGCAGGTCTTTCCGCTTCCTGTTCCAACGCCCCGTGGTGCTTTGCTACACATTCCGAGCAGTTTGGCGGCATTGTGAGTCTGCAGTGCGATTTCTGAGATTTCTGTTACAAATGGAGCCTGAGCTGCTGAGGACCTTGTTGATGAATGTTGCCAGCACATCACGCATGGCAGTGGAGCTATTCCTTCAGCTGCAAAGTGACAGTGAGGAGTCAGACGATGATATTGAAACGCCTGACGCTCAAAACACTCAATTGCTTGTGGCAGTAACAGACGTGCTTAGCACAGTGGAACGGCGCCTTTGGGCTCGGGAAACCAGCACTGAGTGGTGGGATCACATCGTCCTGCAAGCCTGGGATGACGAGCAGTGGCTGCAGAACTTTCGGATGAGAAAAGCCACTTTCATGGGACTGTGTGCTGAGCTCGCCCCTACCCTGCCGCGCAGGGACACGAGATTGAGAGCTGCCCTGCCAGTGGAGAAGCGGGTGGCTATTGCAATCTGGAAGCTGGCAACTCCAGACAGCTACCGATCGGTGGCGAACCAGTTTGGAGTGGGAAAGTAGACCGTTGGAATGGTGGTGATGCAAGTTTGCACAGCCATTAATCGCACCCTGCTAAGAAGAACTGTGACTCTGGGGAACGTGCAGGACATTGTGGATGGCTTTGCACAAATGGGTTTCCCTAACTGTGGAGGGGCAATAGATGGGACGCATATTCCTATTCTGTCACCACCCCACCTGGCATCAGAGTACGTTAATCGCAAGGGGTATTTCTCCGTGGTTCTGCAAGCACTTGTGGATCACCGTGGGTGTTTCACTGACATTTACTCAGGATGGCCTGGAAAGGTGCATGATGCACGCATCTTTCGGAACAGTGCCCTGTTCAGAAAGCTGAGGGCCAGGACTTTTTTCCCAGACCGCAAGATCACAGTAGGGGACGTCGAAATGCTTACCCCTTAATGCCTTGGCTCATGAAACCGTATACAGGGAAGCTTGACAGGAGCAAGGAACGGTTCAACTACAGGCTGAGCCGGTGCAGAATGACTGTGGAGTGTGCTTTTGGCCGTTTGAAAGCCCGCTGGAGGTGTCTTTATGGGAAGCTAGATTTGGGGGAAAGCAGCATCTCCGCTGTTATATCCGCGTGCTGTACCCTCCATAATATTTGTGAAGGGAAGGGTGAAAGATTCAGTGAGGAATGGACCTCCGAGGTTCGACGCCTAGAGGATGAATTTGCACAGCCAGAGAGCAGGGCTACTAGAGAGGCCCAGGAAAGGGCTTCAAGGATTAGGGATGCCTTAAGGGAGCAATTTGATGCTGAGAGCCAACAGTAATGTTTGGTGCCTTTGCTGTGCTCCTTTCTACCTTGGGGTACAGTATTTACCACTTCCTACAATAATACAAAGTATTGTAAAAGCCATAAAATCCTTTATTCAAAGTACAGTACATAACAGGCCAGGGGGGTTAGGGTAGTGGACTGTACATTCAGAGGTTTGAATATGTCCTGTTTGGATTACTGTTCAATGTCTGCTGCACTTCAGGATTACTATGCTGCAGAGTACACAGGGTAAGAATTGTAGTTATCAGGGCTGGTAGGTGATCGTACAGGTGTTGGGGGCAGCTGGTGGTAATAAGAAACTGGCTGCTGGAGAAAGGTGTTTTGTGCAAATACTGGGGAACAAGAAAGAGAGCTTTGGGAGGGGTGTGGGCTACCACGGTATAGATCTGCCTGCATGGCTATGAGAGACTCGAAAGAGTCAGTTTGGCGAGCCAGGAGGCTTATCATGTGCTTTGAGGTTTTTTTGGTAGCCAATTCCTTTCTCCTGCTTTGCGTTTGCCTCCACTCATACATTTTCTCTCTCCATTCCTGCGTCTTCCTACTTTTTCTGTTGTAGTGATTCATAACTGCTTTGATCAACTCCTCTTTTGATTTTCGTGGATTTTTTCTCAAGTTCTGCAACCGACGTGAGGCCGGTGATCCGGCTGCATTAGTCAAGGTCACTAAAAAAAACATAGATAGAAACATGTAATACACAGAGGCTACATTGTTTATTATCACACAGTGAAGGAGTTTGTAGACTTTTTGTAGCATCATTCCCACATACCTAACATAACACAGAGAGGCCAGGGAAGTGAAGGCATGGCGAGCAATGGGGTGAGTGTTTCTGCCTCGACTTGATCTGGGAGGGGGAACTGACTGATGGCTCACTGGGGTTTATCTGCACTGCGTACAGGAGGTAGCTGGTGCCCTGCAAAGGGGACAGTAGGGAACATGAAGCTGGCAAGCTGCTGGCGGGGGGGGGGCGGTCTGCGGAACTGCCGGCCTGCTGGTGAGGGGGGGGGGGAACGCACCGCGGTGCTGGCTGCCTGCTGGTGGGGGGGGGGAACACACCACGGGGCTGGCTGCCTGCTGGAAGGGGGTGGGGAGACCGGAGCGCACCGCCGGGCTGGCTGCCTGCTGGAAAGGGGGGGGGGGCAGACCGGAACGCACCGCGGGGCTGGTTACCTGCTGGAAGGGGGAGGGGGACAGACCGGAACGCACCGCGGGGCTGGCTACCTGCTGGAAGGGGGTAGGGAGACCGGAACGCACCGCGGGGCTGGCTACCTGCTGGAAGGGGGTGGGGAGACCGGAACGCACCGCGGGGCTGGCTACGTGCTGGAAGGGGGTGGGGGGAGCCTGGAACGCACCGCGGGGCTGGCTACCTGCTGGAAGGGGGTGGGGAGACCGGAGCGCACCGCGGGGCTGGCTACCTGCTGGAAGGGGGTGGGGAGACCGGAGCGCACCGCGGGGCTGGCTACCTGCTGGAAGGGGGTGGGGAGACCGGAGCGCACCGCGGGGCTGGCTACCTGCTGGAAAGGTGGGGGGGAGCCTGGAGCGCACCGCGGGGCTGGCTACCTACTGGCAGGGGGGGGACCGCGAACCTGGCGCCCTGCACTCAAGTATCCCTAAATTCTCAACAGGGTTTCCTACTGCCAGATATATCACTGCTGCGTGTTAGCTGGGAAGAGAGGGAGGGTCTTCTACAGCAATGTGGATACCGCCCTGGCCCCTATGCAGCTTGCCTGTGTGCAGCCATGGTACCCCCACCCCTCGCTGCACAGTGGATCGGACGAGTTAGCCTGATCGGGTCAAGGACCACGGTGGCTCTCCCTATAAACTTGCGAAAGCACATTGCCCACGCTCTGGCTGCAACTTTTCAAGAGATTACCGAGGCAGATTACAGAGATGTGATAGAGCAAATCAATGGGCTATTCCACGTTTAGGCATGCATGCAGGCAGCCATAACCCAAACCGTCCTCTCCCAAAACATAAAAATATGCTTACCCCGAGCACGATCCTCTGCTTCTTCCTCACCAGCAACTTCCAGCTGCTGCGACTGGCTAGCCTCCTCCTGGCTTGAGAAGAGCTCCTGGCTGCATGCCTCCTGGGACTCCGGGGTGTCTCCCTCCACCCCAGTAACCTCACTCTCGGCTTCCTCTACACCCTCCCCCACTTCTCCCTGCTCTGAACTCTCCATCGTGCTCCTAGGATTGGCAGTGGGGTCACACCCAAGTATGGCATCCAGCTCCTTGTAAAAACGGCAGGTCGTGGGGGCAGCTCCTGAGCGGCGATTTCCCTCACTGGCTTTGCAGTAAGCACTGCGCAGCTACTTAATTTTTACCCTGCACTGCAACGCGTCCCGTTCATGGCCCCTTCTCAGCAAGGACTGTGATATCTGCCCATAGATATCATAATTTCTCCGGCTGGAGCGCAGCTGTGCTTGCACAGCTTCCTCACCCCAAACACTGACGAGGTCCTGCAGCTCGGAACTGTTCCATGCTGGGGCTCGTCTGGAGCATGGAGGCATGGTCGCTGATTGATTGATTGCACTCCACACCTGGCTGAGCAAACAGGAAGGGGATTTTTAAAATTCCCGGGGCATTTAAAGGTGGGGTCAGCTGAGCCCAGGGCAGTGGAGTGTGCAGGATTACCAGAGAGGCTTAAAAGGTATGCTGGGATACCTCCTTATACCCCGGAGATCAATAAAAGCGCTGGGGGGTATCCACACTTGCTGACCAGCGCTGGAATCGCTACACCCGAGGCTCAGGTGTACAGCCAGTGCTGCAACCAGGGAGTTGCAGCGCTGGCCGTGCTTTGCAAGTGTGGCCACATCCTAAGTTGCAGCGCTGTAACCCCCTCACCAGCGTTGCAACTCCCTAGTGTAGCCATGGCCTAATTCTAACTATACTAAGTAATTCACAACTATGAAGAACTATAACCAACTATTAACAACCAATCAGAAACTATTAACAGGTACTAAAGCGAATGCTAGGGAGAATGGAGATCAGCTAAACTGTGCTCCACAGTTCCAAGGACCATCACAGGAGGTAAGAAGGAACTGAGGGAGTGCTGGGTTGGCCGGGGCTTATATCCAGCGCCATTAGGATGCCACTCCAGGGGGCACCTCAGCTGATCCACCGAGTGTTGCTAGGGTAAAAATCTTCCAACAATTGTGCACGCAGTGTGCGCACACCTAATTGGAATCGATATGAGCAAGCACTCGAAGAGGATATGATAAGAAAAGAGGTGGATGGGTGAGTGCCCTGCATAGACACCACTCTCTAAAACAGTCGGGGGCACGGAGGCACAAGCGGGAATATGCAGAGGATGCTTTGAAGAAGGATGATTCACAAACAGGCTATCCATTTGTTAGCATGTATCCACTAAACTATACAGTTTTAGCCATAACAACCCCAAAAAATCTTGATGTCTATCACTTAGGAAACTGAAGCCATACATAGCATAAACTACATAGTCATGTGGAACATGTCAGAAATACTAACATTCATGTTACACCATTATTATAAAAATAATACTTAGCTCTTAAATAGTAATTTTCATCAGTAGCTCTCAAAACGATTTACTGTATTTCTTAATCAGCCAACATCCCAGCAACAGATACACTGGCCCCAATCCTCAGATGCTCCCGAGAAGTGCACAATAAAACTACAAACGGGAGAGGGTACAAAGATGCTGAGAGCTGGACAAGGCCCTATAGTATAATTAGGGCAGCAGGGTGCTATGGTTTACATAACTGACTGCTATTGATCCCTAGGTGCTGTTATGGCAGCTGGGTTTCACTCAGATGCAGTGAAGTCCAGGTCACACCCACATAGGGAGTCCCATAGTGTTAGGAGACTTTGTACCAATTCTTCACCTGTGCAGGATCACCTAGGGCTGGTCTCCACTATGGGGAGATTGACACTGCTGCAATCGATGCAGCAGGGATTGATTTAGCGGGTCTAGTGAAGACCCGCTAAATCGATGGCAGAGCACACTCTGGTCAACCCCAGTACTCCAGCTCTCTGAAAAGGGTAAGGTACGTCGACCAGAGAGCATCTCCCGTCAATGCAGCACAGTGAAGACACCGGGGTAAGTCGGCCTAAGCTACATCGACTTACATTGAGTAGCGTAATGTAGGTCGACTTACACCCCTAATGAAGACAAGATCTCAGTTTTATGGCTCAGCACTTCTCATAGAGAAAGATAAGATCTGAGTGGCACTGAGATGAATGGGGGTCTCTAATGAGGGAAAGCTGCAAGGTATAGGGGAAGATCTCACAGAGCCCGACCTTTCACGCTAGCTGCTATGCCCATTCTTTTGATGTATGTATGGTAGGAGAGAGTTAAGATTAATTAGTCAATGTTTGTACACTGCTTTGAAAATGTACAATGCTATAACAGTGCAAAGTAGTTATTGTTAGGTACTGTGTGTACAAAGAGCTTTGAAAGACAAAAGAATCCTAACTAACCTAACATTTTCATTAAAATAGCTACTTATATCTGATACTCGGAAGATGTTTGCCTTCCTGTCTGCCTCCACATTGGCCTTGGGCAACTACTGGAAATTGGGGAGGGTGATTTTAGAAGAGGGAGAAAATAATATGTCTATTGAGCCACAGGGTGTGGGGAAAAGGAGAGGGAACACTGAAGCACTGTAGTGTGATCCTCAGGCAGAACAGTCCTAGTGTGCTGCCCACCCACTGACTGCACATATCTGTGGGCTAAAACCAAGGCTCAGCCTAGATGTAGCCAACAGAAACTGACATTTCCCACATTCTAAGGTTAGCCCAACATTAATTAAACCATCACAGTGCTGAACTATTATCCTCTTCCCTTACTACACTTATGGATTCTATGTTATTTTTTTAAAACATGAAATTTCCAGTTACAGTCTATTAATAAACCTGAATGTCAGAGCTCCCTAAATATGCATGTCAGAAGTTCTGCACATCATTCTTGTGTAGTGGCTAGAGGAAAGCTCTGGGAGCCAAAATGTTCCTGAGCACTAAAACTGACTGAGCTATGGATACACTGTGAGACCTTGGGCATGTCATTAGACCTCAATCTGCTTCAATCAGCTCAGCTGCAAAATAGCGTTAAGGAAGACTTCACTGAAAACCAAGTGCTGCATATGATCTGTGCTACACTGGATAAGTAACCTACAGACAATATGACTTTTTTAAAGAAGCATTTAATGACTGAGAATTGGTATCCCTGGCAAATTTTAAATGTCAACTTGGAAACCCTACCAATGCAAGCTAATCTTGTATGTATAGGCACTGCCAAATATGCACAATTTAAGTGTCTGCACAAATCCTTATGTATTTCGTTTTGTGATTTTGAGGATTCCTTAGTACTATGATGCTTTCTGTGGTAAATCAGGCCCCAGAAAGAGGTGGAATCCAGTGCAGCCAACAGAAGTCTCCAGATTTCTGTTGGTGCCAAAATGGGAGGTACATATGATCCTTCTTAAGATCTTAATGCAGCTTACATATGTTTTGGAGGAGATTTGAATTTGCCTTTCCTACAAACCCAAAAACAGATTGTGTGGGGATATGGACCACCTGACTGCTCCCAAAGCCATTTTAGGTTAGCAGATGACCAGGTCCTTCCTCACATCAAAATACAGCAAAAGGTAAACAGGAAGCTTGAGCCTGATGGGTAAGGTGTTCCTGCGGGAGGATCATGAAAGCTGTGCCTATTTATTCATCACTCTCCCTTTCCTGAGACATCAATTCTAAATAATTAATAATAAATAATAATCATTCAGTTAGACAAAAATAGTACTGAAGCTATGAGCAGATTTTTAAAGGAGGATGTACGCTTTAAGCTACACTTATGATTTGAAGATACTGTGCTTTTAGTGTAAGTGTTTCCTACAGAAAGAAACACCATATGTTTTTGAATATTTTGCCACATACTAACTGGATCCAGAAAACAGGGCCCTCCTCATCTGGGATCTGACCCTGTCACAAAACTGTACATGCAAGTTCAGAACGGGGAGTTCAGGTGGATGAGGGTTGGATTTAAGGTTTTAGTTTGGAACCATCTCTAACTATTATTATTGCAATTAATATGAATAGGGTAATCTAGAAAAGAAAATACAATGTTCTGCAAGTTTTAAGCAAGAGAGATGGATCACTCTTGCTTAAAGGGGGAGGGATAGCTCAGTGGTTTGAGCATTAGCCTGCTAAACCCAGGGTTGCGAGTTCAATCCTTGAGGGGGGCCACTTAGGGATCTGGGGCAAAAATTGGTCCTGCTAGTGAAGGCAGAGGGCTGGACTCAATGACCTTTCCAGGTCCCTTCCACTTCAAGGAGATTAGTATATCTCCAATTTTTTTTTTATTATATCATATGCCCTTCCCCTTCAAATAAAGTGAAAGTCTGAGTTATGCAGCTCACAAATGATGGCAGAACAGGGGTCTCGGGATTTATGTACATCACAGTATACCGTAGAAGCAAGCATAAATTAACTGCTCAGATACATCACTCTCTTGTCTTCCATTTTATGTCACTTAATCTGGAAAAATGAAAAAGCTGAGATCACTGTGATGTATTAAAGTGAAATTCTGTAGTCACCTAACTACAGAATCTGTCACAGCTACACAAGTTAAAGATAAATTGTCAAGGCCACAGGTGACAGAGAAATGAAGAAATATGCAAATACAACTGAATGGACTAGAACAAGCATTTGTCCCTAGAAAGGTAAAAAGTAATCTATATGAGCAGAGTTAAATGACATACTACATTGTGGGTGAGGTGAGACTTGGATACTTCCATTCAAAAACACCTGAAAATTATTACTGTATTTCTAAAATACTGTTGTTTTTTCAACAGAACATACAAATCCTATTCCAAAATTATATCAGTGTAATAAAGATAAATGAAATTTTATTCCTTAGTTTACCCCCAGTTTAAAGAACTCTGAATATTTAAAGGTGGATGTAGACATGAAGACTAGAGGTATGATAAGAATGTGCACACTATTAAAGCTGACATGAATTTTCTTAGCTAGGGAGGTGGATGAGATAGACAAAAAGTAATAATAGGGTAAGAGAAAGGATGATATGTGCAAGCACTGAGGAAATTTTGATATTTGTATTAGGATTGCTGTAGATTGTCCTATTTGAGGGTGTTCATGGGTCTGGATCCTTGTTTACATTAGAGAATTTTTTATAGATTTGAGAGAATTTCTTTTTCTTGTTTCCCCTTCAATCTTACTTGGGGTATTCTCTTGTTTTATTTGGGAAGAAGGGGTGTCTTGTTTATAGAAATGTCTCTTGTATCCTACCCTAGTGTCCCTTACTCCAGAACTCAACTGTGACACCTATATGAACCTGAAAAGGTTTGTTGCCTGAAAAGGGCAACAAACATTATTAGAGGTATGGGGTGTCTACCGTATGAGGAGAGAGATTTCAGCTTGGAAGAATGATGACTAAAGGAGGCTATGATAGAGGTCTATAAAATCATGACTGGTGTGGAGAAAGTAAATAAGAAAGTGTTATTTACTCCTTCTCATAACACAAGAACTAGGGGTCACCACATTAAATTAATAGGCAGCAGGTTTAAAACAAACAAAAGGAAGTACTTCATCACACATGAGTCAACCTGTGGAACTTGTTAGCAAGGAATGTTGTGAAGACCAAAAGTATAACTGGATTCAAAAAAGAACTAGATGAATTCATGGAGGAATGGTCCATTAGTGACGAATAGCCAGGATAGGCAGGGATGGTGTCCCTATGCTCTGTTTGCCAGAAGCTGGGAATGGGTGACGGGATGGATCACTTGATGATTACCTGTTCTGTTCATTCCCTCTGGGGCACCTGGCATTGGCCACTGTTGCAAGACAGGATTCTTGGCTAGATGAAC
Source organism: Gopherus flavomarginatus (assembly GCF_025201925.1). NCBI lineage: Eukaryota > Metazoa > Chordata > Testudines > Testudinidae > Gopherus > Gopherus flavomarginatus. The sequence goes on along the minus strand of NC_066623.1, from coordinate 107,933,100 downwards.
CTTTGGTCTGACCCAGTATGGCCATTCTTATGTTCTTATATCTTTCATTACCTTCCATGTGATGAGGGTGGACCAACTCCTAAATTTAATATGGGACAGAGAAAAAGTGTGGGATTGTTTTCTGGCATCTTAGACTGTCCAATCCCATGGGGGTGAGGTAGGTGGACAAAGCAGAAGAAACCTCAGAATCTTATTTTTGGTGTGAAAGGCATCCTGAGGTAGGTGCGATGCTGGCAGCCAGATAGCAGCTTATGCCAAGGTCCCCATGTCTCAACTGAACACTGACAAATACATAGCTGGAATCAGTCTGGCTCACCTGTGAGTTAGTATTGTTAAAACAGGTAATCTTTTGATGATTACTTGTTCTGTTCATTCTCTCTGGGGCATCTGACATTGGCCACTGTTGGAAGACAGGATACTGAGCTGGATGGACCTTTTGTCTGACCCAGTATGGCCATTCTTATGTTCTTAGGTATTAGAATTATAAGAATGTGTGTAATGTTTAGATTTTATTGATGGTTACAAGTTGCATTAATTTCACTTTTAACAACTGAATCCCATATTGTTAGGAAATATTTGAGTGTTTGTATTGTGAGCTTCTGTGATTGTGTAAATCACCAGACAAGAAAGAGACATTAATTAGTGTGAAGGTCTGATCTTCAACAGAAAGTGTTAACACCTTTTCCAAAAGGAAAAGTCCATCGATATTAGACAGATAGTTGTGGGATGTGACATCTGGAATTTCCCTACATGCCACCAACAAGAGTACAAAAGACTATTGTTATTAGTTTGTCTTCTTCCTGTGAAGATGTTTCATGCAAGGGACTCCTCCCAACAGCTGAGCTTGGCAGCCAAAAGCATGTGGGAAGAAGAGAATAACAAGAAGGAACTGATTATCTCTGTTGCTTGGACTCTGAGATTCAAGATGTTTCTAGGCATAAGCAAGAGAACCCCAGCTGCTTAGTGCAATGCGATCTACAAACCCCATACTGAGATTAGACAGAGAGGGAAGGATAGTCTCTTCTGTTTACAAGCAAGCACCTTGATCACACCCCCCAGGCAACTGCCAAAACTGCCAATCATGGAGGCAGGCACCCACAGCTGCAACCAATGGAGACAAGACTTGCTGTAAAGGGGAGAACACAGTGAAGGAAAAGGAGGCAGAAAGACCTCAGACAGCAAAAGGTGACAGCCCTGCACACGCTGCATCAAGAAAACAGTCAGGAGACTGAAGGAGACTGCAAGTCCCAGAACTGAAGGACTGATAGACTAAATTGGAGGTGAGGGTCCAGGAACTCACCTGACTGAGAACAAGAAAAGGAGGATCAGTCAGGAGCAGCTGAGACCCCTAGAAAGACCACATCAAGAAGCAGTGACAATGTGGTACCAGAAGTGTGGTTGCATTTAACCATCCCTGCAGAAAAGGGAAGCCTAAAAAAACCAAAATAAAAACAAAACAAAAAAAACTTCCCTCCCTTTTTTTCTATATATATACATGAGATCTAGGAAGGTGAATCAGCTCCTATAATGGTTGACTGACTCAGAAGCACAACAACAGAGACAAATATATGGCAGTACATCAGCAACAGGGCTCTCAACATCCCTTATAATTCAGGAACCCATGCTGACCTGATGTTCCCCAAGATGAAGACAGATAACAGACATGAAATAATTCCTGATAACCTTTGAGAAGACAGCCATGGATTCCCACTGGCCTTCACCCCAGTGAGCAATTCAGCTCACCCCACTGCTTATTGGGGAAGCCCAGGCAGCATACCAGGGACTGGATGACACAGCAGCCCAGGATTGTGAGCAACTGAAGTCCATATTGGACAGACTAGGTTATATTGGACAGAGGAAGAGACCTACCACCACCATTTTCACCACAAGCACTACACTCCCCCAAAGCACAACCACAAGCGATCACGCAAAGGCTTAGGACCTCTGCTGGCACTGGTTAAAGCCAGAGTTTCAAACAGGACCCCAAAAGAGCCACAGTATTGTGAATTCATTGTTTCATTTACTACAGTACTATATATTCATATTTAAACAGTATGAGAGGGGAAATATTTAGGTTTTAAATATTTTAAATATAAAAAAACCCCAACATAACGCGACCCGATACAACACAAATTTGGATATAATGCGGTAAAGCAGTGCTCCGGGGGTGCAGGGCAGCACACTCCGGCGGATGAAAGCAAGTTCAACATAATGTGGTTTCACCTATAACATGGTAAGATTTTTTGGCTCCCGAGGACAGTGTTATATCGGGGTAGAGGTATACCAGGAGTTACAAGGAGCTACAAGAGACACATTAAAGAGCCACTTGAGGCTTAGGTGCCTCAGTCTGAGTATCATCAGCCTAGCAGAAAGATTCAATCAGACACTCAAATGGATGCTCAAGAACTATACTGCCCGCATTACGCGACACTGGAACCAACTAATCCCAGCCTTAATCTTCACCATCAGAGAAATGCTCCAAACCTCAACAGGGTTTTTGCCCTTTGAACTGCTATATGGACAACAACCTAGGGATATATTTGACCTGGTATGGAAAACTTAGGAAAGCCAAGCATCGAGAGCTAAAAACACAGTGCAGTATGTTTTAAAGTTACACAAGAGACTGGAGGCTATCAGGGCATGTGCTAGAGAAAATCTCAAGGAAGCACAGGAACAACTCTGACAGTACAATAAAGGGGCAAGGATGTGCATCTTTCAGCCAAGTGACAGATCCTGTTACTTCTTCCAAGCTCAGAATAAAAATTAATGGCCATGTGGCAAGGCCCTTAAGAGCTGATAAAGAAAGTGGGGACCACGGACTAATTAATCAACTAGGGAAGAAAAAGGAGCAACAAATTTGACATGCCTTTGACAAAGGGGTATTGGCTGATCCCCTTACCACCAGATTCCCAGAAGACAACAGCTTTTTCTACATTGATCAGCCTACTTCATTTAAGACCGTGTCCTTTGGGTCACACAGGGCAGCAGCCACTTTTCAGTGTTTGATGGAACAATTACTCCAACAGCACAGTCAATATGCGGCATACTTGGATGACATAGTTATCTGCAGGAAGAATTGGGACTCCCATTGGGATAAAGTAGCGACTGTTCTCAGATCACTGAGAGAAGCCATGTTAATGGCAAACCCTGCTAAATGTGCAATAGGAAAGGAAGAAGCCTGTTACCTGGGACACACTGTGGAGGAAAAGTCCAGCCCTTGGTGGATAAATGTCATGCCTTACAAGACGTTCAGGACCAAAAGGCAATTGTGTGCCTTCCTAGGCTTAGCTGACTACTACCACTGGTTCATACCCCATTTCACCATCATAGCTAACTGACCTAACTAGTGACGCTGCTCCAAGATGGGTGTTGTGGACACCCACCTATGAAAATGCCTTTCAAAAACTGAAGGCTATGTTCTGCAGACATGCAGTGCTGTATGGCCCAAATTTTGAAAAGGAATTTATACTACAAACAAACTCATCAGAGTCTAGGGGCAACCCTTTCTCAAGAGCTACATGGAGAAGAACAATGATAGTATGTCAGCCAGAAACTCTTCCCCCAGGAGAAAGTATACTCAGTGATAGAAAAAGAGTGCTTGGTTGCCATACGGGCAATAGAGAGCCTGTAGTACTATCTGCTAGGAATGAGTTCACATTAGTTACTGATCATGTCCCCTTGCACTGGCTAAATGTGATGAAAGAGACAAACCTGAGGATCATGAGATGGTACCTGTTGTCTTTCAGATACAGCACCAGGCAGTAATTTTGCATGGCAATGCCAATTTTATGTCCAGGGAAGTATCTTAAGCCAGCCAACACTAGGCCTCAGCCTTGCAGGGAAAGATATATAATTAACCCCATATTGAGCATAGACTGAGGGGGAAGGAGATTCTCTCCTGCTTATAAGCAAGCAGCTTGATCACACCCCCACACAGCTGCAAGAACTGCCAGTCGTGGAGGCAGGCACCCACAGCTGCAACTAATGGAGAAAACAAGATCTGCTGTAAAGAGGAGAGCACAGAGAAGGAAAGGGAGGCAGAAAGGCTTGAGATAGCAAAGTGGCAACAGCCCTGCACCAGGCTGCCCCCAAGAAAACAGCCAGGAGACTGCTAGCCCTAGAACTGAAGGACTGATAGACTTAATTGGAAGTGAGGGTCCAGGAACTGACCTGATTGAGAACAAGCTGGAGAACTGTCATGGAGGGTATAAACTGTTCAGGAAGGACTGGCAGGGGAGGAAAGGTGGAGGAGTTGCACTGTATGTAAGAGAGAGGTATGATTGCACAGAGGTCCAGGATGCAGTACCAAGTTTACCATGGCACTGAGCCCAGAGGTTAGAAGGGGCCCCGGCCAGCCTGATCCCCTGGCTGGCTCAGCTGGCCAGGAAAACTGCCTCTGCCCCCGCCCCTGCCCCTGCTTTGCCCCCACTCTGCCTCTTCCCCAAAGCCCCTGCCCCTGCTCCACCTCAGACCCGTCACTGCTCAGTGGGAATCGCCCCAACCCTGCAGGAGCTGCATGGCGTGGGGGGGAGGAGGAGCACCGACCCCGGCAGGAGATGCGGCGCTGAAGCCCCCAGCTTCCCTAGTGGCAGAAGCTGCAGGGCTGAAGCCCTGACCCCCTCTGTGCGGAGCTCTGAGCCCCTCTCTCTCCTGTTTTCCCTTATGTGGAGCTGGCTCTCATTCTCAGGCTGTGAAGAAATTCAGCCCAAATCTACCAACCTTGGTATGTTCATTTCCCCCATCACGACACAGCCATGAATGGATTTAGCCTAGGAGGCAGGGTCAGCATTAGCCCCACTTGGCAGATGGGATCTAGGGCATCCAGAGGTGAAGTGACTTTCCCAAGGCTAAGCAGGGAGTCTGTGGCAGAGCAGAGAACCAATCCCAGAACACCTGGCCCCCAGTCCTGTGCCTTAACTACTCACTGGCAAAACCAAAAGTCAGCACCTATGATGGTATGGGAAAGAGAAGGGTATAGGGGAAGTGGGGGCCCAGCATGCAGATCCCCTTGGTAACCGCTGGGGCTTACCTGATAAGCAGGCCCATCAAACCCTCACCCTGACAAGCCCCTCCCCTGCATCTGTACCACCCTGATGAGCTCCCCCATACACCTTCCCCACTGAGCCCCAACCACCTACACCTGGACCCCCACTCAAATGAACCCCACCTCCCCTGCACTCAGACCTTTCCCACCCTTGCTGAGCTCCAAACACTTTCACTTGGTCCCTCCTGCAGACTCCCATTGCCCCTGCACTGGCACCTCCCTGTGCATCCAGATCCCCCATTGAGCTGCCTGCACCCAGACTGCCCCCACAGAACCATCTTACCCCCATCTAGATCCCTCCACACTAAGTCCCTCTGCACTTGGATCCTACTGCCAGACTGAGCCTCCCTGCCCACATCTGGTGTGCCTGGTGCAAAAGGAGCAGTGCCCCAGGGTGTTTCTGTGGCAGGCATGGCCCTTGTGCTGTATCTGGGTCCGGTTCAGCCTCACTGCCAAGTCCCTGTCCCACGGGAGTGGGGGAGGCTGCAGGGTATTCTCCCACCTCAGTGGCCTGTGCTCCCTACTGCCATGGCAGAGCTTCCACATTTATTTATTGTAAACAAAATGGCAGAATTTTAAAATTTTAAAATATTATATAGAGAATTTGATGCAGAATTCCCTCAGGAATATGGGGCACTGTACAGCTGTGATGGTGGGACTGCGAAGGGGGTGCTGGACAGTAGGGGATCTTTGGGTGGGGGAGCTGGGCAGGGGGTATGGTGTGCCTGGTGCTGTGCAGTTGCAGTGGGAGGTCAGCAGGAGGGGTCTCTGGGCAGGGGGTGCTGGGCATAGCAGGTCTGGGGGCATTGGGATCTGTGGGGAAAGTCTCTAGGTGAGGGGGTGCTGGGCATAAGGGCAGGGCACTGGGCAGGAGAGCAGTGTAGAAGGGGCACACTGGCACCTTAGGGCTGGGTGGACCCGTGTGTGTCTAGCAGTTGTGGGTTTGTAAACAGTGCCCTTGTGATGGGCTGGGCCACTCCCACTCCGCTGCGCCTCATTGCCCCCAACCGGCCCCTCGCTCTGTGGACCGCCCCCCATCACATGCCCTATTTCCCCAATGGGGGCCCACAAAAAGTTAATCCGGCCCTGCCAGTATGAAACTGGAGAAAAGTCTGTTGAGAGTCTTTGGGTTAATTTTAGAAGCGAGAGCCAGTTTTGTTCAACATCTTTATTAATGATCTGGATGACTGGATTAATTGCACCCTCAGCAAGTTTGCAGATGACACTAAGCCCACGTCCAGACTAACCCGCGGCATCGGCGAGTTAAAATCGATTGCTCGGGGATCGATATATCGCGTCTAGTCTGGACGCGATGTATCGATCCCCGAGCGCGCTTACATCGATTCCGGAACTCCATCAACCCCAACGGAGTTCCGGAATCGACATGGAGAGCCGCGGACATCGATACCGCGCCGTCTGGACGGGTGAGTACCTCGATTTTAGAAATTCGACTTCAGCTACGTTATTCACGTAGCTGAAGTTGCGTATCTAAAATCGATTTTAATACACCTAGTCTGGACGTGGCCTAAGCTGTGGGGAGAGGTAGATACGCTAGAGGTTAGGGATAGAGTCCAGAGTGATCTAGGCAAATTGAAGGATCGGGCCAAAAGAAATCAGAAGTGCAAAGTCCTGCACTTAGGACGGAAGAATCCCATGCACCGCTACAGGCTGGGGACCGACTGGCTAAGCAGCAGTTCTGCAGAAAAGGACCTGGGGATTACAGTGGATGAGAAGCTGGATATGAGTCAGCAGTGTGCCCTTGTTGCCAAGAAGGCTAACAGCATACCGGGCTGCATTAGTAGGAGCATTGCCAGCAGATGGAGGGAAGTGATTATTCCTCTCTATTCGGCACTGGTGAGGCCACATCTGGAGTACTGCATCCAATTTTGGGCCCCCCACTACAGAAAGGATTTGGACAAATTGGAAAAAGTACAGCGGAGGGCATCAAAAATGATAAGGGGGCTGCAGCACATGACTTATGATAAGAGGTTGAGGGAACTGGGCTTATTTAGTCTGTAGAAGAGACAAATGAGAAAGGATTTGATAGCAGCCTTCAACTACCAGAAAGGGGGGTACCAAAGAGGCTGGAGCTAGGCTGTTCTCAGTGGTAACAGATGACAGAACAAGGAGCAATGGTCTGAAGTTGCAGTGGAGGAGGTCTAGGTTGGATATTAGCAAAAACTATTTCAGTAGGAAGGTGGTGAAGCACTGGAATGGGTTACCTAGGGAGGTGGTGGAATCTCCATCCTTAGAGGTTTGTAAGGCCTGGCTTGATGAAGCCATGGCTGGGATGATTTAGCTGCTGTTGGTCCTGCTTTGAGCAGGAGGTTGGACTAGATGACCTCCTGAGGTCTCTTCCAATCCTAATCTTCTATGATTCTAAGCTAAGGATGGTCAGTCATGAGAAGCTGAGACTCCAAGCAAGACCACACCAAGAGACAGTGACACTTAGCCTTGATTAGCACTAAAGGATACATAGAGCCTGCTGATTATAGAAGCTTCTATTACCTTTTGAAACTTAAGATTGTAGCTCATTTGTGTATCTATGTTTACCCATTTTAACACTGTAAATTGTTTCCTTTTCCAGCTTAATAAATCCTTCTTTAGTTTATTATAGGATTGGCTATATGCACTGTCTTTGATGTGAGCCCAAAGGTGTCATTGAGCTGGAGTAACTTGAATATTACTCTTGGTGTAAGGGACCAGCTATCACAAAGGTACACTCATCTGGATGGAGAAATAAACTGAAGAACCAAAGGGGAGTGTTAAGGCTGATATAGTGCCTGAGGAGTTCATACTTGATAACAGATGTCACCAACTAAAGTACAGAATTCACAACGCAATCTGGGGTTTGTTCCCTGGTTCTGAACAGTCTGCCCTGAGGTTGGTACTCATGCTCTTTAGTCATTGCAGATAGCACTACCTATTTTGTTAAACAATGGTTAGTGATTGTTTTTCTTGAAAAACACCTTATTTAGATACTTCTTTGCAAGATTAGGTTCCAGCCCTTATTGACATGGTGTGAAACATCACAGCAATAAAGGATAATAAACAATGGACCTAACCTTGGTATTTGCTAATGGGACAAAAGCAGAGAAATCATTTGAAATAAATATAAAATATCCAAATTATATATATATATATAATTTTCCCTATCTTACGTATGTTGAAGATAGAAGAGACCTACTGGACCCTCTATTACAACCTCCTGAAAAATATATATATGGTGGAACTTGTTTAAAATGAGCACACATATTGGTGTATGTAAATATGGTAGACTAAATTACATGTGTAACCACTGTATGCTGTTATATGCAAAATTAGACTGGCTCAAAATTTGCCCCTTGAAAAATTCTATATGCAGTCTTGATTAGTTACTTGTAAAATCCTCATATGATTTAAAGTTTTTCTTTGACAATAGACATCGTATAAAATCAGGCAATATTAAACTATTTTTTAAAATTACTCTAATTGATTTATAGTGAGTAAAGGTTTCAGAACTTTTCAGTTTAACCTTTTTACTGTTTGATTTACAATGCCTCAATGATTGTATTCCTTATAAGACAGTATATCTTTCTATTACTCTTACAGAGTTTGTGGTACTAAAGTTTTATGAAACAATTGTGTCTTTTTCTGGATTATTTGGATATTGTATTATATGATAAGAGTACTTCAACAAATTGTGTCCCCAAAAGTCTGTACAATATGGACCAGAATTTTAAAGTTAGATGTACACAAAGTTTGGATACATCAGTCATGCATAGTCAGCCTGCAACTGTGCACATTTATTGTCACAAATCTGGGTTAACAGATTCATTCACTTCACTCCTAGTTGACCTCTCCATGCACATTCATTTTTTAATCTTTTTGCTGACTGGAACCAAGTGTACCAACTATGATGGTGACTTTTGTTCTGTGCACATATTTCCATGAGAACTGGATTGAGACAACCAAATGCCTTCACATATGGTAAGCCAAGAAACATCAGACTATACTGATGGTCATTCACTACCTACATGTACCACATTCAATCAAATCAGTAACCTAGATCCCATTACCAATCTATTGAGCCATCCCCACTCCCAGTTGTTTCAACCTACCCTCACGGAGGAAGAAAAAATATTGTTGTAGCATGTCTGATAATAGGAATGATGTTTCGTGGTGCTGAAATGAATTACGTATACAATGATCAAACACCTCAGCTTCGTTTCAGCATTTAATCACCCATGAAAGCTGATTACTACTTCATATACTCCAAACCCATTAACATTATTCCTTAACTATTCTATGGAAAGTGTCTTTCATTTTCATTTTTCAATTGTGTCTTTCACTTTAAGTCTTCTAGCAGGCACTTTGTTGTAATCCTGTTGCACACAAAACTTTTGTTTCTTTAGTGTTAATTTCCTTTACATTATTTTTTACTCATTATATGTGAAAAGAAAAAGAAAAGTAAACTTAGGATGATTAAATTATTATTAATTTCATCTGAATTCTTTGATTCCCTTTCAAAATACACAATTGCAAAGCCTTTTATACAAATCAAGATATTAACATCAGACTGAGGTTATTCTAAAATACATAGTACAACATGTAGTTTCTAGGCTGTGGGTCAAAGGGTCATTGCCACATTTAAAATGAAAATCCTAAGCCAAAATCTGCCCTTTATTAACCCTGGAAACCCCACCACTCATAACAGTAACTAATGACAGAATTTGGATCAACGTATCTGATCTAATATTTATAAGAAAATATTTAAACCTCATCTTAATAAGACAGTAATTTAAAGCAAAAACTTACTTAATTCCTAACTTTCTGATTTTATCTCTTTCAAGACTGCAAAAAAGCCTTCCAGATTCCTTCTAAGCCAGAATAGTATACAGTTAATGCAAGAAAATACAATTATCACTATATTAAATTTCCTTCTATAAAGACAGGTTGCATACATACATGTATGAAGGAGCAAAATGTATATATGACCGGATTGATCTAATCATACCAAACCCTAAGCCTACTGTACTATGTACTGTGTGTGAGTGAAGTTCAGGAGCTGTCTTGGAAAGGACGCTCCACAAACTGCTCTCTATGTAAAAATGTAAGACTGAATTGATTCTTTTATTCACACTTCATTTGCTGTCTGGGACAAATCTTTTAGGCTATCTACTATAAAGAATTTTACTGCAGTAAACTTCTTCCAGAGAACTGAGTGTAGATCACTATCAGCATTCGCACCATGAACTCAAAGCTGAGGCATTTTGTCATATGTTAGCACAGATGGGGATAAAACTTTTCCTAACGCTGACAAAACTTGCCTTGTTTACATGATAGAATACCGCATATATGGAACTGTAGCAGCCTGATCAGTTTTACTATAATAGCCTATAAATATGTTTTTAACTTTTTCAAATTATTTAAATATTGATGACAGTAGAGTATAAGACCCAGACTCGGAGACTTTGGCCTAACTAAGCTTTTTTTAAAAAAAGAAGAGCATAGTTCTTTCTATAAACTGAAGTCTACAGTCTGTATTTGTGTGTGTGTATATATACATACACATATAGATATGTAACAGACTGGGAAACCAAGACACAAAAAGTTAAGTAACTTGCCAAGGTCACAGGATCCTTTGGTGACTGAAAATATAAAAGACAGGAATAGTAACCAGAATTTCAGATACACAAGTCTAAAAATTATAATCATGCTCCTTTTGTCTGCATTATAACACACTCTTTAAAATGCTTCTTTGGCCTAAATGTGCTACAGCATCTGTAACCCTGCACCAAAATTTCTCTGTTTTAGGACAGTGATGTGACCAAGTCTCACACAATGGCTAGCTAGTGAACAATTCCAAAAACTACTGACCAGCCAAAAGGTCAGTTATGTGGGGAAAATTCATGTCTTAGCCAACCACAGTATTTTTTACAGCTCAGGGATGGTGTGTATATAGGGACAAATTCACTAAGGCATCCAGATACCATAAAGATGGGCAGAGTATTGAAACTTACACAAGCCTCACTAAACTAACAGATTGTATAGATAGTTTAAACCAGTGGTTCTCAGCCTGCAGCCCATGTGACATCCTCAGGGACATACAGGAAGTATATATATTGTGTGGATGTGGCCCACATAACACATAGAAAGCTGCATATGCAGCCCACAATGGTAAATAGATTGAGAACCACTAGTTTAAACGTTCCAACATTTTATAAAAAAATACCTCTATAGGTATTCAATATTTCAAATTCTTATAGAATGTAATTTGTGGCATGTGGAGATGAAACCCTTCACAGTTTATGTCTTTATCTATTTTAAATTAGTGTCAGGGGGAGAGGGATCAAAAAGCTCACCACAAGTGATTAGCCATATTGTGCAGATATCAATTAAAACATTTCACATTTTAAATCAAAGCCACTTCTAATTACAAGTGCAAAAAAAGCCATATGATATCCGTGAATTTGTCTGCCAAGTTCCAACATAAAGCACATGTTATTTCTCCTTTCTATAGCAACCCCTTTCCACCCTGTAAGGATCTTTTCCCTCACTGTCAATCTTATAAATTTGAGATTGTGAATTCCTTAATAGGAGAATGATTTCCTTACACATAAGGTAGTGGAACATAAATATACATTCCTTGGACAACTTTTGTAATTTAAATATGAAGTACTGTACAGGAAATGAGAAAAAAAGTTTTCTCCTGGGGAAGATTATTATGCAGTCTTAAGCAATTTCAATCTTATTATTATTATTATTTCAGTCTTAAGCAATAAAAGGAATTTGCATAATCCAAGAGACTCAGACATTCCTCGTTTCAGACATTTACTTGTCCCACCTAAAACTGGTGATATTGTTCAGTGAATGCTACACAGCAGGGGTAAAATGATTGATTATTTATTTATTTACTTATTTATTTAATTTCAGTTATGGACTCATCTTAATAGACGTGTCATCTTTGATGGACACACAAATATTTCTAATTGCTACAACTTGCACCATAGTAATGTCAATTTAAATGGTAAAAATGAACATCAAAAACCTTTTTTCTATGAGTAATTGAATTTATTTGTATCGATGTTATGTGAAATGATTAGTATTTTTATAATATAACTTGCTTGAGGTATTTTTACAGTCAGTTTTTAGACATTTCTAACAACAACTTGTTTCAGAATGCTTCTGAAGTCATATGGCTTATAAAACATAAGTAGCTTGTTGAAGTCATCACTTCATGTTAAAACATGAAGCCACCAAGTGGGCTACTCAATTTTGGATCCCCTATCAACTTGTATTTTTAGTATGCTGGTCTAAAATTGTTATATTTGAGCCAATGTCCACAAGCCTATGCATTTCACAGACTCTACTACACATTTATTAGCTAAACCACCACTGGTGTTACTTAACTGCCCAGATTTAAACAAAAACTTGGGCTCCAAAACTTTGCCCTTTTAATTTGGTGTCAGTCCATTTCCAAGCATTTATGACACTGACCTGGCCTGTATTAAAATTATAACAATTTTTTATGGCCCTTCTTTTCACCATGTGGATATTTAACTGAACTGCCTCTTTTATTTTTTGTATCACTGCCAACATCCTTTGTTTTATAACTAAATACCACTTTTGTTCAAACTGTAGAAAAGTTTCATTAATCCAGTTTTTCGTTTCTTATTTCATTAAGCATATAAAAACAGATTTGTGTCAACAGGGCTCATGGCAGAGGGCTTCCAACTTCCACATTAGTGATGGTTTTCTTTTGTTCTGGGCTGCTGCACAGAAGATTACAATTTCTGCAGCAAATCCCACAGCATCACAGAGTGTGATTAGATTCCTTTGGATGGTTTTCATGTGTAAGTTCAGCTCTAGCTAAGCATTAGTAAACTGGGTCCATTGCTAATTTAGCTTAAGTCTCTGTGCTGATATCTGAATATTCATGAGTATCAGTTTCCTGGTATCTCTTCTTTATTTTGCTTCCTAGTACTTAAATGATCCCTGGCCAGCCTGGATGGATGGATGGTTCCAAGAGCTTGTACCATCCTTTGTTCTGGTGCTAAATTCTTTTTCAACACCATCAGAGTTGATCCACCCATCTGGTAAACAAAAATCTGTGCATCTCCCCACAGGTTAATTTAAGACAGCATTTCTCAAACTGGAGTCTGTGGACCCCTGGGGGTCTGCAAGGGCACTCCATGATATCCACAGGCCTCACTGATCAAGTCCTCCCCCTCCTTCCCTCAATTCTTCCTCCTTTCTCCCAGCACCTCCTGCATGCCAGAGAACAGCTGTTAAGCGGCACGCAGGAGGTGTTGGAAGGGAGGAGGAGGAGTAGAGATGGGGAGTGCTTGGGGGAGGGGACAGAATTATGTCCAGGGCCAACAGCCCTGCTGATCAACACCTCCCCCTCCCTCCCTGTGTCTCCTGCATGCTGAGGAACACCAGAGAACAGCTGTTAAGCGACGTGCAGGGAGGGTGGGGGAGGAGCAGGGATGGGGCGTGCTCAGAGGCGGAAAGAGACGGGGAAGAGAAGGTGCAGAGGTGGAGTGGGGGTGAGGGTGAGGCGCTGGGGAAGGGTAGACTGCAGGTGAAGAAAGGGCTTGAGGGTCTCTGAAAAATGAAATTCAAAATGGGGGTCCTTGGGTTGCTAAAGTTTGAGAACCACTGATTTAGGATATGATGTGAAAATGAGGCAAATAAGCCTATCAGGAAGATTTTCTCTCAGAGAAAATCCCTATCTCTTTGTAGCAGAGTAGTCTTCTTTCTCCCATCTATCCAACCACCATCTTCAGGCACAAGTGTTAACTTTAGGACCAGAGTGTCTTAAAAGGACTGGCTACCACTCAGGGCCAGCTCTAGCCATTTCGGTGCGTCAAGCACGGCGGCACGCTGCGGGGGGCTCTGCCACTCGCCGGTCCCGCGGCTCTGGTGGACCTCCCGCAGGCGTCCCTGCGGAGGGTCCGCTGGTCCTGCAGCTCCGGTGGACCTCCCGCGGGCGTGCCTGTGGATGCCCCACCGGAGCCGCGGGACCAGCGGACCGTCCACAGGGACGCCTGCAGGAGGTCCACCGGAGCCACCTGCCGCCCTCCCGGCAACCAGTAGAGTGCCCCCTGCGGCACACGCTTGGCGCACTGGGGCCTGGAGCTGGCCCTGCTGCCACTCTCTCCTTTCTCTCACACATAGGAAATTAGCAGCAGCTGCAGAGCCGCTGGAGAACAGTCCAAGCCATTGTCAGCACTCATCTCTAAGAACAAATGCCAGGACTAGAGCAGAATCTGACTCTCTCTACTCTACTCTCTGCCAGTAGAGCTCAACAGTGCCAGGTCCTGCCCCGACACCAGGCAGCTGTAACTGTGAGAATTCTGTGTTTTTGTTAAACTCTTTGTTTTTAGGCCACTATCTGGACTTGTCTATCTGTGCCTTGTACTTTTTAACCTGAGAAAACTCATAGCCAAAAGTCCTGAGCCCTTGATTGCAAGGAGCTTGTTTTCTCCACACTAAGCACGAACTAGCTGAGGTGGACCTGGGCAATACTACTTTTGTCCAGCTGCTCTGCAACACAAAGGGAACTCCTCAGACAGATTTGATTACACTCATTGCCCACTGGAGCAGGCTCCTCTGCTAACCTCCATCATAGTCTTAATAAACACACTGGATTTATGGCTTATTACAATAATCCATAACCCACTAAACCCCACTTTATCCTATGACTAAGGCCCTACCAATTTCACAGCCGTGAAAAATGAGTCACGGATCGTGAAATCTGCCCTTTCCCATAAAATCTGATCTCTCCATGCTGCTGGAAGACTGGGGTTCCTAGCTGCTAGTCTGGCCAGGTTGGGGAGGGAAGTTGTTGTCCTTCCTCTGCATGACTATTCTTGGTGGGGAGATCAAACTGACCTTGAGAGGCAGTGCAGAAATGAAGGTGGTACACCCTCATTTCTGCACTGGAGCAGCCCGGGAGCTGGGCTCTCAGCTTCCGCTCCTCCTCTTCCCCCCCCCCGGCTTCCTTGGGGCTCCTGCTGTGGCTTGGGGCATGGAGCTCGGGGCTCTCTCCCCAGCGGCTCCAACTGGGGCTGGGGCTTCTGCTCCCAGCGCTGCAGTGCAGGGCAGCCCAGGCTTGAGGATTCCACCCCTCATGTCTCCAGGCAGGGCTCAGGGCTTCAGCACCTGTGGCTGCAGCCAGGCTCATTGTGCCTCTGCTCGGGCTGAGCTAGTAGAGGCTAGAGCCTCTGGGGCTTCTTCCAGGGCTGGGGCACCCATTTTTCTCAGAGGCCCACAAATTGGCCAAGGGCCCCAACCTTAATCTGCCACTGGCCTGGACCAACAGCTACCTACCTACCCCTAGCACCTACCTACCTCCACCTCTGGGAACCTCCTCTAGTCCAGACCCAATGGCAGCACAGAAGTGAGGGTGGCAATCTTGGGACTCCCTCCCCACAACAACTTTGCAACCCCCCCACCCCCGATCCTATTTTGAGTCAGGACCCCTATGGTTACAACACCATGAAATTTCAGGTATAAAGAAAGGAAATTGTGAAACTGACCAATTTGAAAACCCTCTGGATGTGAAATTGATCAGACTGGACGTGAATTCGGTAGGGCCCTACCTAGACTATGGGAGTGTTAAGGGGCCACCTCCAGAGATACCTCCTCGAGGCCAACATAAGCAAGTGCACTGTCTACGCTGACACTGCGTCGCTCTAACTATGTCACAAAAAGCTCTATGCCACTCCTCGAGGTGGTTTTATTCTGTTGGCGTAGCAGGGGAGTTACATTAGCAGGCGGACCATTGTTGTATGTACACCTCCACTGTTTTGTCAACAAAAGCTGACTTTTGTCAACAAAACTGTGCAGTGTAGACAAGGCCTAAATCAGTTTATGTAAATAAAATATGTGTGAACCAGTCAAATTTAAATGCAACATGTGATATCGGAAACATTATTTCCTCCTTTTTTTGTCCTGTTGTTGTTTATTATTATGTGAAGATACACAATTCTTGGACTATGATTTTTTTTTCTCTCTCAGATACTGGAGACTCACCAGGAAGCACACATTATTAAGTAAAAGCATTAGTCTCTTATAAGGCCATTCTGTAATGTTTTGCTTTGTTCTCAAATAAATAGGAAACCAGAAATTACCAGTAATTTCACTGGGAAGGAAAAGGAAAGTAATTGTGAGAAATATCACACACAGTGCTCTGAATAATTATAGCACACAACTGACTGAGGGTTTTAAAATTAAGGGTACTTATCTTAATTGAACATCTAAAATGTTTTATTTATACAAAGAAAAGGTGTAAAAAAATTAACCGATCCAAAGCACTAACAATGCCACACTTCGTTGTGGAAGATACTCATCTGTGAGTGCCTTTTCTTTCGCCAGTATAGTGGATAGTGTTTTAAAACCAGCAGTATTGTCAAAGCACATTAAAGTTTATATAGACTTTTTCTCTGAAAAGCTCTTTACACTCCGACTCCACAACAGAGCTGTTGTGGTTTTTATTCCTAGTGCAGCCTTAGTTTCTATCTTATCCAACAGCATTAAAATTCTAAACACAGAGACACAATGGCATGATCGTTCCTCCTTCAGATGGGGAAAATGCAGGAACCTCTTCTCCAGCATCGGCTTGATCAACATCATATGATCAGCGCAGATAACTTTAAACCAACTTGCAATTGTCAATAAATTGTATAACAAGGAGATATATATTATTTCTTTTAAGAAAACTGTAAATCTGTTTAGCAAAGATTATTTGTTTTAGACGTTTTCATTCAATGGACGTTATTCAAATAATCAGCTAAGCTCTTAAATATCCAAAACCAACTTAATGCCATATTACAGTCACAACAAATCTAGGGAAATTAATTTTAATTTTGAGTAATGTGAAACAGTGTGAAGGTACATGTCTCTTCAGATGTTAAGTACAGCAAGAATTGTTGTGATTATCTTCCAAATTCAGAAAAATAAAACAATCTTTGGTTCTCTGCTAAGAGCCTTCACCAATTTTTTCTTTGATCCCACATCTCAGTAAGTGAAAACACATATACTGATTGAAATGCACTGGGCATTTCTCTAATTTAGTATTACGTTGGACTTTTTAAAAAAACATGAATGGAGATCAAAATAAAAGAAAGTCAGCAAATTAATACTGGAAATCAAAGAAAAATGACAAAGTTTTAATTTTGGCCCTTAAGTAATATTATCATGTAGAAAAAAATATAGTTTAAACTGAGATATTCTTCATGCAGTCAGAAGAAGATGTAATTCTCATTTTCTCAGATCCTGAAAGGAATACCAAAATCTCTCTTCCTATATTATTTTATTCTGAAGGAAGGGCTAGCTATGCACTTGTTTCACAGTTTTTCCTTCTGGGAGAATCAAACTGCAGAGTATTTTTAAAAATCCACTTCCTCAAACAGGGTGACTATTGGAAATCTAAAAGTTTCTCATGGCCACAAAATTGCCACTAACTCAGTTTTCCTTAACATAAAAAACAGAGTTTTTGTTATCTACTTTTTATATAGCCCAATGTAAAAGGTAACATTTGACCAAAAAGGTGATTAGCCTTTTGAGATTAGCCAATGGATTTTCAGTGTGCACTTATTATATAGTATTTTAACATTTTACCTTCTAGATTTCTGTTTACTGTAAGCTCTTCATAATGTGTACTTACTTGCAATTTGTGTGTAAAGTATCTGCTCTAGAAATTATTTTAGGAAAGTTCTATGGTCTGTGTTATACAGGAGGTCAGACTAGATAATCACAATGGTCCTTTCTGACCTTGGAATCTAAAAATACAACTCTGGCATAAGCAGAGGCGATTCCCACTAATATCAACAGAGGTAGAAACATCTTTTGGTAGGACTGATTTGGCTCATCACTTTTTCCTATGAGTCACTGTGGATCTTTTATTATCTGAAAGCAATGCAAAGAAAACATTTCTGTATATTTCACAGTACTGGAGAATAGGATCAAGCTTTGCTGTAAAAGTAGTATCTCCTCATTTCCACATGAACTTATTCAACAGCAATTAAATAAAAAACAGTATCTATGATTAGGTGTGAGTTGTGTATGCCAAATATTTGATGTGTTTCAGAGTTTGAAACAGTTACTGTTAGATTTGTTTGAGCAAACAAATGAGGATATTGACACTTTTTTGAAAAAGATGCAGACAGTTCTTTTACAGGTAAATGTTCAGTGCTTAGACAGTGAGCTCTTTACTATGTAAAGGCTATGTAAAACACACAGCTCACTCTTTGGTGCTTTATAAATGAATAAACAATAAATAATAATAATACAAAAACAATTTCTGCACACAGGGATATGTTTATCACAAAAGAGAACTTCATCTGCAAAGTATAACAAACTATGGACAGATCTTGGCTCTGGTACAGCTGCTTTTTGTCGCTCTTGTTTTTCATACCTGTAGATTATGTATGGACATGTCTGTTTTGTACCTAAATGTATTAATAAAGAGCAACTGCAGCCTATTTAGGCTTCAGGATTGGTCCTTAAATCCCTAAAATAATTTAGAAAATTAGATCATGTTCTCTTTAGGAGATTTTTTTTTGCTGACTACTTACTGTAGTATTTTACAATGGTTCTTTTATTGTTTCGTATATTCCAAGGACAGAAGGGACCATTGTGATCATCTGGTCTGACCTGTATAACACAGGCCATAGAACATCCTCAAAATAACTCCCAGAATATATCTATTAGAAAACCATCCAATCTTGATTTAAAAAATGTCAGTGATGGAGAATCCACCACAACCTTTGGTACACTGCTCCAGTAGTTCATTACTCTCACTGTTATATTGGTTCTTGTGACAAACTCTGCAATTAGATACCCAGGTCCAGCTTTGGAATAGGAACTGGTACCAATTTTCCCATGTTCTCCTTCACTTTATGACTAGCAGTCAAAACAAAGATTAGAAAATTCACTACTGTCATAAATGCAACTTCTCTTTTGTTAAGAAAATGTCTTTTAGCCCTGGTCAAATAATCTTCTCCATAGGTTCCCAGCTGCAAAGGTTGTGATTCTGTTTGAACCACAGTACCAATCTGGTGGCTAAGAGTCTGGAGAATTGCTGTTCATTGGGAATCTGATTCTCCAAAAAGATACAAACAACCAGAAGGTTAGGAATCATATTATTTCTCCTATCCCTATGATACCAGCAGCAGGAGACATGGCAAAAAGAGGTTGACTTCCAGGCAAGATTCCGTTGGGAGGTATTTAGCATCTGACACCTCTGGTGGTATGCAGAGCCTGTTCCTTGAATAACAGGCCAGTGGTGTACAAATGACCAAAAACTTCAGCTGAAGTTTATCGTTGTAATGTCATTTTTCAGTAGAACTGTATAAATCCCTTCAATTCTCTTTTTCATCTCCTCATTTCTTCTACTAATTCCCTTCCATCATGATAAGAAAGAGGGGTTAGGTGAAAGTTTTCAACCTCCTTACTTCAATGACTGTTGGTCAGCAGGAAAGGGGGGAATAATGGCTGGATTATTTCCAAGAGCTGGCCAGTGGAGAGCACTGATCTTCACTCTGCTGTATCTGCTTATTATCAGGCATAGAAGTCACAGCACTGATTCATACAGTCAGGCAACAGCAGATCTCATGTCCCATTTTAAATTTCTGCAAAATGGAAGTCTTCTTTGGCCTTTGATTTTGTGAGTCCCAAAAGCCAGCTCTGCTAATATGTGCTAAAGGCTCACTAGCTTGGAGCTGTGTGTAACTTTCCTCCATCCAACTAACTAACCTTCTCCTCCTCCAACGACCGTGTTAAAAGATGAGGTATACAATTGTTACTATTTTTATGTCTCATTTTTGGAAAAAAAAACAAAATATGCTTTTGAAATGTACATGAAAGACAGACAATTTAATGCTTGTATGTAAATGTACCACCACAAAAGATTTTACTTAATCAAATTAGCTTAATTTTGTCTTAAAAAGATGTTCAAGAAGTCTAAGTTTTAAAATTTCCGGTGGCTGTAAAAGATCTTAAAATATGTACAGTGCTACATGTGGAAAAACAAAATTATAATCTCTGGTGTAATTATTCACAAAGAGCTGGAGCATAACCTGAGTGTCATCCAGAGGGACAGGTAAAATTCAGTCACAGATGGCTGCACAGTTATAGACATAAAGACCACAACATTTCAAGGAAGAAGAAAAGCTCAGTCGCTGTTGTCACACAACAATGCACAGCTGCCTCCCTAAAATTTATAACAGACCAAATAGCCTCAAAATTGCTCATATAGTTGGGACATCAGATAAAGCACTGATTTTAAGTGGTGTAATTTTGATGGGGGGGCGGGCGGGAAAAGAAACAAACTCCTCTAAGGCTGACATCTTCACAGTGTTCACTGAACATAAAGCATTTAGTAGCCAAGCAGCTGTGAGGTATATTAATAGGAATTATGCATCTAATGCCACAGATTTAGTTAACAATAACTTTCACCTCATTCTGACAAACGAGATTTATTCAGTGTTAGTATGAGCACTCATTATAGCCATGAGACCTGTCCCAGTCATTTTGATAGTAAAAGACTTTGCTCTCAAAAATGTTTAGAAGATAGTACTGATGCCACAAAAATGAAGTGCATGTTATCCTTTCCACATAGGGTGAGAATACAGTGATTTATTTTACTAATAAAAACGTTTGTTCTATTAAAATTAGTCTACTGAGTTTGCAATACTCAAACTATCACAGCATGTGATACTATCAAGTACACAAAAATAAAACACTATAGTTTTCTCAATAATACAACAGAAACCAGGAAATAATTAGTAAGTAGGGTGTTGCTGTGGCTTGTTATTGACAAGATTATTTATTGTATATTTAGTTTATAATTCTGTTTAAACAGTGTGCATTATGATAGCAACCAATAGTAATCCTATAATTTAGGATAAGATGACATTGTATTTAGGAGTTCACAATTTAGCTGTTTTCATTGACATTAGGATGAAACTTGGGAAACAATTTATCAGATGACTTTTTTTTTTTTGTCTAAAATATGGTTTAAGCCACCTCGATACTTTAAATTTTAGAATGGATCATAAAATAGACCAAATGGTTTCAAAAACTTTAAAGTATATGTTACTGATATTTATTCATTTATTCCCATCTAGGATAGCCTCCTCATTAGAGATAAGTCTTCTCTCAGGGAACAGCTGTAACACTTAGCCCAATCTCATGGACTTGTAGTCCTTGAAGTATTTCTTGCATTTTCTCGCAATATAAATCTTAAAAA
This sequence comes from Gopherus flavomarginatus, assembly GCF_025201925.1. Lineage (NCBI taxonomy): Eukaryota > Metazoa > Chordata > Testudines > Testudinidae > Gopherus > Gopherus flavomarginatus. The sequence goes on along the minus strand of NC_066623.1, from coordinate 107,911,816 downwards.
CCTTCTTTGTGGCAGCTATGCCACAGTGCAACAGCTAACTATGCAGTCACCTGCTTCGATTTGCTTCTACTATCACCACAAGTTAATATAGACGGAGGCTGGAGACAAGCCCAGCACAAAGCAGAAATAATTGAGTGCTTTTTCCCTAAATGAAGTGTGAGAGATGACGGAAAAGCAGCAAAGAATCATCAGCCTGAGGCAACACAACTTGTTGACAAGACAGCCGAACAACCTTGATACAGTCGCAGCCCAGATCCTCAGCCTGTAATCACTCTGCAGCCACATGTCAAAAACATTTTGCCATCTTTCTTTAAAACAAGAACAAAAAAACCCATACACATAGTATTTTATAGCTTTCATATTCTGCAGGTGAGATTTATTTCACCAGGCACATAGATAGGAAGTGAGATTTCATTGTGGGAGATAATGGATATCATTTCAAAAGGAGGAATGTCTCAGCATAACTTTACTCCTCCTTAACACTGAATTCCTACTTGGCATTCAAGGTTCTGTTGTGAATATTCTTCTTCTTCTACCAAAAAGAAAAAAAAATGTGCAAGGGAAGTAGAGGGGAAATGGTGAAAATGAAACAAAAGGAATCATTCCCTTACTGGCATCTCTTCCTTATCTAGAGCAGTGGTCTACAAACAGTACTGTATGTAACAGAGGGCTTGTCTACACACAGTTGAGGAATGTGCACAACAGGGGTGTGATTTCTAAATTCCACTAACATGTTGCACATTAATTGACCCATGCAGACTAGTGCACTTTAATGTAGTACTCTTTCAAGCAGCTCTGTGTTAAAGCGTACTAGGGAACCTCTGGTGAGCACTAGCAGGTTCTAAATGGACCGATAATGTGCAACACCTTAGAACGCTTTAAAAAATAACTCCCTCATAGAGTGCATTACCCCACCATGTAGACAAGCCCTGAAACAGTCTTAGTCATTAGTAGCTGATATAAATTGTAGTTATTCATAGATTCTAAGGCCAGATGGGACCATTGTATTCATATAGTTTGACCTCCTGGATAACACAGAGCATAGAACTTCCCAAAAATAAATCCCAGAGCATATCTTTTAGACAATATCCAATCTTGATTTACTATTTGTCAGTGATGGAACATCCACCACAACCTTTAGTAAGTTCTTCCAGTGGTTAATTCCTCTCACTGTCAACAATGTATGCCTAATTTTCCATCTGAATTTGTCTAACTTCAATTTCCAGCCAACCACTGGATCATGATATACTTTTCTCTGCTAGACTGAAGAGCCCAATATTAAATATTTGGTCCCCATATAGGTACTTACAGACTAATCCAGTCACCTCTTTACCTTCTATTTTGTAAGCTAAATAGATTCAGCTCCTTAAGTCTATCACTACAAGACAGGTTTTCTAAATCTTAATTATTTCCATTGCACTTTTCTGAGCCCTCTCCAATTTTTCAACATCCTTCTTAAATTGTGGACACTAGAACTGGACACAGCGGCTGCACCACAGCCAAATACAGAGAGAAATAACCGCTCTACTCCTACTTGAGATTCCCCTGTTTATGCACCACATAAGCCCTTTTGGACACAGGAAGGGTTATAAAATGATGTTACGATATTACAGAAGGATGATAAATTTAAACTGGTATTAAAAAAAAAATATGCAAAACCAACCCTTCATCCAGGGAAACAAAGAAACTTCCTGAAATGAGAAGGTCTGGGAGCCCTTTCAAGTGGCTAAGCAACCTGTGCATCTAAGGCCTGCTGTACACCTAAAACTTTTGCCACCATAGATATGTCAGTTAGAACCATGAGAAAATCACACTCCTAACTACCATAACTAAACCAGAAAAGGCCCTAGTGTAGACATAGTAATACCATCCCCCAGAAAACAAAACAAAACAGCTCTGACCAGTACAGTTATTTTGTTTGGGACAATGATATAAGCTATACTGGCAAAAGCACTCTTTTGGCAGTCTAACCTTCATTTCTACTAGAAGGGATTGATGTTATACCTATAACAGCAAATCCTTTCTAATGCAAGACAAAGGCTTAAATGCTGGGAAACAGACAAACAAACTTTCAGGTATAAAAGCCAAATTCTGTTCTGAACAGCTCAGGTGTCAAGTCAGAGTAGCTGTGTCATCTTCTCTGGAGTTTCTGTGGTTTGACCTTGGTGTAACGGAAAACAGAATCTGGCTTACAGGCCTTTTCATCTTGCTTTATTCAAATTAATTGCAATTGTATATTCTTATTGGGAGACAGGTGTTGCTGGACATTTCTGAAGGAAGGAATTTTGTTTCTGGCATCAGAAGGATCAGAGTTGGGGTTGGCAACAGTCCTGGATTGGGAGTCTCCGGAATTAAAGATTAATCTTTAATTAAAGATTATGTCATGATTAAGTCTCCAAGAATACATTCAACCAAAATTGGCAACCCTAGCCAGAGTGGAGATGGAGGTATGATCCTGAGCACTCTGACACAGTCATGGGCCTGGGGAGCTCAGCTTCCAAAAGGCACTGAAAATCTAGCTGCACTCAATGTTGATGCTGGAAAATGCATAAGGACCAAGAGGAGTGTTAGGCTCTGGCCACTTCACATGAAAAATGACCATTCATGAGTTTAGAAGAGCCAAAATGAAATATGTTAAGCAACTAATACTTAGCACCAACACTGGAAGAGCATTTTAATTAGATACATACAAACTAATTCAGGTAAAAAAAAAAACTAATTTTTCATCCATTCCGTCATTTTTGGTCTGGATCAGTTTGATTTATCAGTATTTCTCCCCCTGATCCATAAAAATCCCTTCTTAGGTGGCTCCCAACTTGATACTGTAGGCACAAGAAAATCCAAATCACTTGGAAGGTCTGGTACCAGTGGCAAAGCCCAGCAGGTCTATCAACTTTTCTGATATAAAAGGAAGCAACTGGAAAATCTATTTCCCGGCAGCATGTGGCTTCCCTGTGCAGTTGTGTCTGAGTGCACAGTGAGTCTCTGATGCTCCAATGCTGGTCAAATCTCACTTGCTCTGGAGTTTGAGGTGAGCTGGTCAAAAAATTTGGAACAAAACTTTTTCAACAAGAAATGCAGATTCAGCAACACCAAAATGTTCTGCAAATTTGTGTCAGTTTCTCTGAATTGTTTCAATTTGGGGGAAAAAAAGCCTAAAAACAAAATTCTGAACAAACTGAAACATTTCATTTTGACATTTTTTAAACAAAACGTTTTGAGTTTGGGGTTCAAAATGATTTTTGATTTCAAAATGTCCTTCACATTTTATTAAACATTCAAAAACAAACTAAAATACTCAAAACTGAACCAGAATATTGCGTTTCAGATCAAACAAAATGTTTTGTTTGACCCCAAATGAATTTTTTAACCTTTTGAGTTGTCAAACATTTTGAAAAATTTCATTTTCAGTTCAACCTGAAAGCACAGTTTTTCAGAATGAACAGCAAACTGAAAAATCCGTTATTCTCACAGCTCTGCTTCTGAGGCACATCATGCACTCGGGGATGCAAATAATATAAAGCTTTAGTGTGGTGGAAAATGTAAATATATTATGAGTAGGAAACAGCAGAGAGGCTGCTGTTATGTTAAATTCAAATAATCATCCAAATGTCTGTAGGCTTAAGGGAACTTTAGCAGACGTCCAGCCTGTCTGAGGTCCACCCATTATTGGCTATTCTAAATAAATAATTACAAGGTACAGTGTGAGAGAGGAAAACAAGAGAAGATTTTGAGGAATCTGAATGGAGTGTAGGAAGATTTGAGATACAGGAGGACAAATATTGCTGCGTATAGGGAATTCCATCATCCTTTGTTCAAGAGAGGCCATGCTAATATTGCTAATCTGGTTTCAGATATTTTTCAAACTCTACGCATTGGCTTATGTATGAAGTTTGATGCACAATCCCCATCATCCTTTGCAGGGAGTGTAAAGATCCCCCATATGCATGGACACATATCATCCTACTCAGCCCCACTGAGTGGTTTAAGTGATTCAGAGGGCTTTTCTTCACCTCTATAAATTTCATCCTATGTAAATATATAAACAAAGTTAAGAGAACCTTCCTATTTCACACTTTGTTAATCCACACACTTTCCAGTCCATACACATAAAAAGTGGTCTCCAATATGTTCTCAGCAAAGATGTAAATGCAGAGTGCTGGAGTGAGCTCTGCTATTGCTGAAACTTCCTCTCTTTTACAAAATGTACTACAGAATATTTTCTAATACACTAAGAATTATCATAAATCATTAAAATGAAAACACACTTCTCAAAGAAATGAACACAGTACATTCTGAAAGGCAGTATCTTTGGGTTTTTTCATTGTGTTTATTCACTTACTTGCTAAATTGCAAAAATTAGTGATCTCTAATAGAAATTCCAGTCATGAGTGCAAATTAGCAATGTTCTTCTGAATAAATGTGTAATAATAAGATGAAAAGTGCTTTAAGGTGAACTGAAAGTTCAAACCATCAGGCTTTTCTTGTGACAGCTGGATGACATCATATTATTAACACCTAATGTAAGGCAGGAAACGGCTTTCCTTACACTTCGTTTTAGGTACTAATGATGTCATTTTAGCAGGGCATCAGCTCAGCTACAGTAAAAGTGAAGACCAGCTTTCTTTTTAAAGTTTGACTATTCTAAGTGCTCTAAAATCTGCATAATTACTCCCATTGTCTTGAAATTTTGTGTACCTCATGCTGGCACACAGGGCCACCCCTTCACCCAAGTCCCCACCCTGCCTCTTTCTGGTTTCCACCCCCTCCCTCGAGCGATGCCAGGAGCCGGTGGGGCGGAGCAGAGCAGGGCAGGCTGGGGCTAGGTCACTCACTGCTGCCGGTGCCAGGTCCCTCGCTACCCCCTCAGGCTGCCCTGGATCTTGCATCTCGAAGCATGGGGCCTCCCAAAGTGCGAGGCCCAGGGCAGTTACCCGGTCAGTCCTATGGACAGGATGGCTCTGTTGGCATAGGATTTGATCAGTGATCCAAATTTGCAGGCCCCTAAATAAAACAGTTTTTCATAAAGTTGCCATGTTTGGCAATTACCACACCGCACTGTAAGTGAGGGGGGATGCGAGTTTTCTCACTTGTCGAGGGAAGAGGTATAACGCTTTATGGGTGGGGTGGTGAGAGAGAGGCTCATTAGTTGTTGCAAAAGTAGAGTGGGCCAGCATGGCGATGCTTACTCATCCCCCAGGGTCCAAAAGGGCTGGGGAGCTGATAAAGGGCAAGCCCAGCAGGAGAAGCCCCTTTTCCTCAGACTAGGTGGAGCAGCACCCACTCTTTCTCCCCTTGGAGGTGGCAAAATATCAGGTTTGATCAGGACCTGCTGTGGACATCATGCTAGCATCATTCTTTCTGGCGGGGATGGGAAGGAATTTTTCCCTCACCACCAGATTGGCCACAGTGGAGTGGAGCTTTTTTTGCCTTCCTCGCAGCGGGTTCAGGGGGGCTTTGTTATGGTGAGTAGGGAAGAGAGTTAAGCTATGATGCTGAAACTCATTATGTAAGTGTGGGGCGGATGTACAATGCACGTACTCCATAGGGAAGGGATATAGTGACCATTTAAATGGCTTTGTAAAAGTTTTAAAAAGGAAGTGTTTGTTAAAGGAGTGGAACAGGGGTGGGGGGCTGTTCGGGGCTCCTATGAATGACAAGGCAGGGAGCCCCCCTTCCTTATAACCTACCTTAACCCTCGTTTTTGGCCAGGGAGGGGGAGTGAATGGGAAGGTCTCAGCCATGGTTGGCTGAGGGACCTGGATAGAAAAGGGGGCGGAGGTGGGCAGGTGGAAGCCTCCACATAGATATTGAAATGAACATGGAGTTACCTACACAGTATACTTTTATCTGCTGGGTAGTGCCAGATAACTAATAACAAAATTTCGGCCTAATTAAAGCCATATAAGTGTCTCCTGTCTTTCTTTTGGTATAGCCAGACAACTTTTTGCACAAAGCTAGAGATTAAACTAGGGCTGAGATCATTGCACCAGGCGCTCAAATGCTTGAGAGTTAATCCAGCGGTGTGCATGCTATCCACTAGCCCTCTAGGTGAAATCAAATTACAACATTATTAGCCAGAGAGTCTGGTTAAATATAAATACATGGAGATATACCTATCTCACTGGAAGGGACTTTGTAAGGTCATCAAGTCCAGTTCCCTGCCTTCACTAGCAGGACCAAGTACTGTCCCTAACAGTTGTGTGTGAGGGTTGTTATGGGGTTTTTTTTGGTGCTCTAGGTCCCTAAATGGCCCCCTCAAGTACTGAACTCACAACCCTAGGTTTAGCAGGCCAATGCTCAAACCACTGAGCTATCCCTCTCCAACTCCAGTTAGGTACAACACAAGCAGTTCTAAGGCTCATGAGCCAAATGGATTATACTGTGCACGTACAAAGACAGAGGCTGAGGGAGTTGAAAACAATCTCAGCTTTATAGGCCTTAAACGGTTCAAGGGAGAATTGTTAGGTCATCAAACCTGTGTGCTACCCAGGCATTGTAAGTTCAAATCCAACTCTTGCCAGAAATCTGAAATAAAAAAGGGTGGCATCTTGCTACAATTTGCCTTGGTCAAAGGGTTTATTATTTTTGGGAAATGTAATCTGTGTACAGTAGAATATTCAGAAGGTGCTCAAATTATTTTTGAAAGGAAACTAAATTACACATGCAAATATTCATTGGGAGGAGAAGTTGATTAGTTGTGGAAGAATAGATGGAAATAAAAGGAGTAGGGTAAATGGGGATGGTTTTTAGGAGAAGGGATGGGATGGTCAGGTGGTGGTGGGATAGTGGAGCCAGGTGGAGTGGGACACTGAGAATGGAACATAAGGGCAAAGTGACAGGGGAACTAGGACAGATTAGGGCTAGGGTTTCCTATCAGCCCCATATTCCCCTCTCATGTATGTACCAGTATCTGGGGGCTGCCTCTTTTTGGAGGGGAAGGGGACTACGAGTCTCTTTCCCTGCCTTTCTGTGTGTACCAGGAATGGGGGAGAGGCTGACTCTAGCCTCTGGAGGATAGTCTGACACCCCCCATCATGATCTCCTCATATGAGTGAGGTTATGGAGGATTTGCCCTTTTGGGAGTACCTGAACCTCTCTCCCTGCTCCTATGAATGGCAGGATCAGGGAGGACTCTGCCCATCTACAGGAACCTAACCCCACCCCAACCCCCCGCATCTGAGATGGGATCAGTTGGTCCTTATTATCCTTTTTCTTCTAGGAGGGTCTGAGCCTTCTCTCTACAACTCCCCGACCCACCACACATGCCAAGATCCATTCCCCTCTGTATGTGAAGCTAACAACATGCATATCAAGAACACAAATTGAGAACACACTATCAACCCTGGGGTAAGGAGTTGAGAACTGGCATACTTGATGTATACCACAGGCTCTCCTTCAGTGGGGAGAGGGGATGAGAATATCTAGTTCACACGTCTCACAGCTATAGTTTCAGTCTGTATTCATCTTCATCAATCAACTGGCAACTTCTAATTGAGATGAATGGGCCACTTCACACCTCTGAGCCTCCTATGCTTTCAGGATTATCCTGTACTGGGGATGTGTATATATAAAGCAGGTGCTGATGACTAATTTCATAAATATTACAGCAGAGCACGAGCTCTGCTGCAGTTAATATTAAGAATGTTTTCCTGTTTAAAAGGTTGATTCTTCTACCTATTGTAAAATCTGCATATGTACCCAAACTTTTTTTCAGTCTACTGCAGGGGGTGAAGGTAGGGTTTGTGAGCCAAACTGAAGGTCATTTGCCCAAGAGTTTCCCAATATACAGTACCCAGGAAAACACCATGTTTTCTTAAAGTTCACCAATTCTACAAACTATTTTTGTGCACACCTGGCCTCTGGAATGCTAATGGCTTACTGGGACAAGAAGGGGAGGGTAAACTGGATATGACGGGGAGGTATATATTTTGTCAAATAGAGGGGGTGTGGGACATACATTTTCATGCATCTCGTTAATACACCAGTTTCTGTCACACGTTCAAAGTTATTGTAACCACCACACAATAAGACTGACAAGTTCTTGGGACATAGACCATGTATGAAATTTCTCTCACCAGCTCTGTTAGCAACCACAAACTCTAAACATTTCAGAGGACAGCCATAACCCACGTTCCACTATAACTAGTGTCCTTGGTCATGTCAATGCTAGAAAAATTTGTCGTGCTAATCACTGTTTAGTCCCCACAGTATGCCTATGACACATATGCATGCAAAAATATTGTGAACAGCCTCTCCCCAAACCAACCCCAAGTAATTGCCCAGAATCACAATTCCTCCAGTAACTCCCCTTCCACTGTCAATAGCGTGTGATGTTGTTACCAGTTAGCCTAGAAGTGCTCAGCTCAGCATGCATGCAGAGCAGCTGGCTGAGACATGCTATGTGACTAGATTAAAAATGGTAGACAAAAAGAAGAAAAAAAATTATGATATAACACAGAAACAGCAATCTAAAATGCCTAACAATCAGATAGTTTTGTTACTATAAATTACATATATGCTAAAGTCAAAGCATTTACTTTTTTACTGTGTTTGTTTCTGCCCGTCTGCTAGATCGCCGCACCTAATGAGCATGCTGCTTTTATCTACCTGAAATCACATTTCATTCTGTCTTCCTATTTAATACATGATAAACAGTCTTAGTCATCCTTTTATAGCAGTAATGCACAGGCCATGAGAGCTGGCAACAATTAAACTGCCTAACCTGCCTGCTGTCAGACCCCAAATACACGTTCATACATCTCGTTAATATACCAATTTATCTTAGTCCCTATTTTCCCTCAATTAATCCTCAATGTCCAAGAACTCTTTCTAAAGCAAGTGCTTGAGCCTTGCAATCAAATTTAAGTGCAGTGCATACTTCCCTTCAGTCCCACAAAAGCTCAAAATGCCTCTGCAGTCCTGTAGTTGGTTCTCTGATATTATCCATGTGAATAGCAATTTCTGCCACATCTGCTGCCATGAGGAGAGTTGCAGATGGGAGCCCAGAGATAAAGAAGGGATACCAGATAGATCCTGTAAAACCACCTGGTTAGCACTTGCAGTGCCAAAAGTCAGCTCAGCCCAATTTCCCATGTTTTAGTTGTTCTCAGCAGGAGGTCTAGCAAAACCTGCTGTCATCTACTGCAGACAGACAATATTAGCAGGGTCTTCAGGGGCTTGGTCAGTATTCTCTCATCTATAACTGACAGGTCTGGTTCTGCTTCTGCCATACTGTAAAGCGGGGGATGACCCCTATTGTAAGGGTTCTGTGGTCCTGCCAAGCAAAGAAGAATAATTCCAGTACAAGGAAATTGACTGGAGTTTCCCAGGAAATTATTAAATCATTTGACTCCTGAATTCTTCTGGACTCTTGAAAGACTCCCAGAAGGCCTTTCAAAATATCTTACTGTTTCAGGGAGCTCCGCAGGGAGCTGTGGGATAGATACCCAGGGGAAATTCTATTGCAGTAGAATTGTACAACGCAAGAAAGGCGGCAGGGGAACACTGTGACTGAAACAGAAATACTTTGTGGACACAATGCAATACTGTGGCTTATTCCAGGAGTATCCCATCATTTAAGATTATCTTCAGTAGACACAGCCCTAATGTTAGTGAATGTGAGTAACCCCGTGAAATGCAAGATTTGGAGCTAGTCTTCAAATCAAGCCATTTTAAGTTAGATTAGGATAATAATGGTCAGAATGTTATTTAAAATAACAGAAATCTGTCATTTTTCACCATCAAAGAGGCTTAATGTATTTTAAAATATATCTGTAAAATATAGATGCTGAGATTACACACTCAAATAAAATAGGAAATTATGTATGCTCCAGCCACTTGCACTTATATAGATAGACACACAACCTAAAGTACTAGGTATATTGTATTTCCAATTTAAAGAAGAAAATTGATCAGATAAGATTACAAGAATATTGAAGAAGCCTTTCACCATCCCTTTTTTATCTTGAATCAATAACAAACATTAAAGGCTTTATTTTCCTCAATAAGAGCAACTTACATCATTTAAAGACATTAAATGTAATGTTAGATATGAGTGACAGGAGAAAAATATGTATCAAGTGAATATCTTAAAATGTAAACTACACCAATATGCTTTCTCCTTATCTCAGGCAACCTATGTTTTATTACAAAATGAACTACTATTGGACAATACTATTAGTTCCTATAAGAACCTATTTTTAAAAAAATACTTGTTAGTTTATGCACCAATTTCTATATGAGAAGCTGGTCACCAGCTTGGTATGTTCATAGTTACTATGACCTACCCCTAATCCCTAGATTTAGTATACTAAACGCTCTCTTCTTGTTCATATTGGTTAAATTCATGCCTGTGCAGAGAGCCAGCACGAGTCCCAACAGAGACAAGGTCCATTAAATAGGGTTTAATCAGACAGAAGCAGTGCATAGGCCTTGTAATACCCCTCCGCATATGGCTGAATTTCACGAGAGAGAGAATACACATGAAGAGCCCACATGAAGTTATATCCTGCAATTCCTACACAGGCAAAACTCCCACTTAAGTGATTAATGTAGTTAATGAGGGTAGGTTTTTGACTACTTTTCACTAAATTTTGAAGAGGTGAAGTAATAATGTCATTTATTTTTAAAATATATATTTTCATGAATGAATCCAATTTGAGCATTCCTAGCAGAACTAGGGATTTCTGAATGGGCCCAAAGGTCCCAGAATAAGCCATTGTCCTCAATGTAATTTTAATTTCTCACAATTTATTATCTGCACATTTTATCTGCATGAGATTCATTCCCTCTTCCAGATCATTAGTAAAGATATGTAATAAGACTAAATGTAACAGCGCTGTCGGTAACAAACCACCAGAATCAAATGCTTTGTCATCTCTCACTACTCTTTGTTTGCAGTCCTTCAAATCAGCTTTTACACCACATAATATTCCTCATATCCACAGGTATGTGAATTTCTTTTGCAGATTTTGTGTTTTAGAAAATTCAGATCTTTCACATTATAAAAAGGCAGAAGTTCAAGCAAAAGATACGAAAAATGCATATACATATATAAAAACACAGCTCTATGCATGTGTGTGAGTCAGCTCTAATGCTACTTGGATTAGAAGTTAAAATGATATCCCTTCTGAAGGTGACTTTTCAGGTGAAGTTAGAGATTTTCTGGAACTTTCTGAAAAGGGAATAGGGGATTAAACCTGTGTCCAGACTCCTAAAAAAACATTCCTTCTTTCAGGAAGAGAGAGTCTAATTCCCAAGGACATTCACGGGTTCTTTCCAAGAACACAATACTAATTTGGTTAGCCTAAGCAGTATTTAATTTCAGTATTTAACTCATTAAGGCACTTTAAAGCACTTTGAGCATGAAAGGTGTTGTGTAAAACACAATAATTCTGTTCTATTCTAACGTATTAAGCAGAAAGACTTGTGAAGTCTAATCTTCATGAGCTAATGTTTTTATTTACATTTCATCTTTATGGGGGAAAGATGAAGGATTAATATTTCTGCCCTGGGAGAGCAATATGCCAGGCTGTAATGAGAACTTAACAATTATACCTTGATAAATTCATAAATATTGTGAATTGTTCCAGTGGGAATATCTGGATTGTGACCCCTGGACACTATAGCAGCATATATGAGATAAACAATTGTGCGTCAGTAATGCAGGGTTGTAAAATGCACAGTTGCAATTTGCAGAATATGTGACATCCAATTGTTCTCTTGGGTAGAGTTGGGGAATTCTCTCCATTCTCTCTTGGCAAAGAGAAATGTAAAGAATATCTAAACAAATACTTTGCTTCAGTCTTTAATGAGGCTAATGAGGAGCTTAGGGATAATGGTAGGATGACAAACAGGAATGAGGATACGGAGGTAGATATTACCACATCTGAGGTAGAAGCCAAACTAGAACAGCTTAATGGGACGAAATCAGGGGGCTCAGACAATCTTCATCCAAGAATATTAAAGGAACTGGCACATGAAATTGCAAGCCCATTAGCAAGAATTTTTAATGAATCAGTAAACTCAGGGATTGTATTGTATGACTGGAGAATTGCTAACATAGTTCTTATCTTTAAGAAAGGGAAAAAACGTGAACCGGGCAACTACAGGCCTGTCAGTTTGACTTCTGTAGTATGCAAGGTCTTGGAAAAAATTCTGAAGGAAAAAGTAGTTAAGGACATTGAGGTCAGTGGTAACTGGGACAAAATACAACATGGCTTTACAAAAGGTTGATCATGCCAAACCAACCTGATCTCCTTCTCTGAGAAGGTAACAGATTTTTCAGACAAAGGAAATGCAGTGGATCTAATTTACCTCAATTTCAGTAAGGCATTTGATACGGTTCCATATGGGGAATTATTAGCTATATTGGAAAAGATGGGGATCAATATGAAAATTGAAAGGTGGATAAGGAACTGCTTAAAGGGGAGACTACAACGGGTTGTACTGAAAGGTGAATTGTCAGGCTGGAGGGAGGTTACTAGTGGAGTTCCTCAGGGATTGGTTTTGGGACCAAATCTTATTTAATCTTTTTATTACTGACATTGGCACAAAAAGTGGGAATGTGCTAATAAACTTTGCGGATGACACAAAGCTGGGAGGTATTGCCAATACAGAGAAGGACCGAGATAGCATACAGAAAGATCTGGATGACCTTGTAAACCAGAGTAATAGTAATAGGATGGAAGAATTTAATAGTGAAAAGTGCAAGGTCATGCATTTAGGGATTAATAACAAGAACTACTGTTATAAATTGGGGAGACATCTGTTGCAAGTAACAGAGGAGGAAGAGGACGTTGGAGTATTGGTTGATCACAGGATGACTATGAGCCGCCAATGTAATAGGGCTGTGAAAAAAGCTAATGCGGTCTTGGGATTCATCAGGCAAGGTATTTCCAGTAGAGATAAGAAGGTGTTAGTACCGTCATACAAGGCACTGGTGAGAACTCATCTGGAATACTGTGTGCAGTTCTGGTCTCTCATGTTTAAGAAAGATGAATTCAAACTGGAACAGGTTCAGAGAAGGGCTACTAGGATGATCCGACGAATAGAAAACCTGTCATATGAAAGGAGACTCAAAGAGCTTGGCTTGTTTAGACTAACCAAAAGAAGGCTGAGGGGAGATATGATTGCTCTCTATAAATATATCAGAGGAATAAATACCAGGGAGGGAGAGGAATTATTTAAGCTCAGTACTAATGTAAAACACAAGAACAAATGGACATAGACTGGTTATCAGGAAGTTTAGCTTGAAATTAGATGAAAGTTTCTAACCATCAGAGGAGTGAAGTTCTGGAACAGCCTTCCAAGGGGAGTAGTGGGGGCAAAAGACATATCTGGCTTCAAGACTAAGCCTGATAAGTTTATGGAGGGGATGGCATAATGGGATAGCCTAATTTTGGCAATTAATTAGTCTTTGACTACCAGCAGTAAATATGCCCAATGGCTTGTGATGGCATGTTAGATGGGGTGGGATCTGAGTTACTACAGAGAATCCTTTCCTGGATGTCTGGCTGGTGAGTCTTGCCCACATGCTCAGGGTTTAGCTGATTGCCATATTTGGGGTTGGGAAAGCATTTTTCTCCAGGGCAGATGGGCAGAAGCCCAAGGGGGTTTTCGCCTTCCTCTGCAGCCTTGGGCACAGGTCACTAGCTGGAAGGTTCTCTGCACTTTGAAGTCTTTAAACCACGATTTGAGGACTTCAATGGCTCAGACATAGGTTTGATACAGGAGTGGGTGGGTGAGATTCTGTGGCCTGCATTGTGCAGGAGGTCAGACTAGATGATCATAATGGTCCCTTCTGACCTTGAAGTCTATGATTCTATGAATTTTAAGCCTGAAGGCAGCCTCAGTGGTTGGTGGAAGAGGCATCTGATGTGAATTACAGAGAAAGGCATGGTATCATCAGAGAATGGTTGGGTGTCATTGTAGTGAGCATAAGGCCTTTGAAGAGAAGGGTGTTTTTCTTGCCTTTCTTACATGCCTGGATTTCATATAGTTTTTCTAGACATAACTTGATAATTTTACCTTTTGTTCTTCATGAACTCAGTGCAAATGTAGCTGGTTTTGACCAGTTATGCTCAGAGTTTAATATTAAAGTGGATTAGAAGAAGTATCCATTGGATAGGTTCCTCGAAAAATATTTTCCCCTCTTCTTCTTGTGTGTAAAGAGCAGGGAGATGGATTGGTATTTGGCAGTCTTTGCTGTCCTAATTTTTCCCCCTTTACTTCTCCATTAATTTGGAGGAAAGGACAATATGATCCAGGAGTCACTGGGAGGCAAATGTACATATCTTCATAACAGCAAATAAAATTATTAAGATTAGGGAGGAAAGGCCAACAATTTTCAGAGAGTTGCATTGAAAAAAAAACCCACTATTTGATTTGAGGAGCTATAGAGTCAAGAACAAAGTGAAGGCAGTAATTATAAATTAAAAAAAAACATACAGTAAATGGAAAAACAGGGAAATAGCAACCAATATAAATAAGAAGTCATGAAGTATAGAAAACTGACAAGTGAAGCTAATGACCCAAAGGAAGAATCTATTGCTCTCAGAGCTAAGGAAAATAGGGAGTTTAAAAAAATAAAATAAAAAGTATATTAGGAAGAAAAGAAATCCTAGCAATGGTATAGTGCTAAAACTAGATGGAAATGGTAAAATTGTTAACAGTGATGCAGAGAAGGCAGAAAGGATCAATAAATATTTCTGTACTGTATTTGGTAAGAAGCAGAATGAGTTACTCATATCGTATGAGAATGATGAAGTACTTTCTAGTCCATTAGCAACAAAAGAGGATGTTAAGCGACATCTGCTAAGGATAAACATTTTTAAATCAGCAAGTGCAGATAACTTTCACTGAAAGAGTGCTAATATGCCAATAGGAAAAAAGGACAAGCAAGACGAACTGGGTAACACTAGGTCGATTGGTCTGATAGTCCTAAGCCAAATAACAGAAAAGCTGATACAGGATTCATTTGAAAAAGTATTAAAAGACAGGAATATACTTAACACCAGTCAACAGAATTTTATGGAAAACAGGTTTTATCAAACAACCCTGGTTTCATTGTTTGAGGATATCACAAGTTTGGCTGATAACGGTAACTGAGTAGTTGTAATATAGTGAGATTTTTCTAAGGTATTTGACTTAGCACCGCACAGCATTCTTATTGAAAAATTAGTACTCTAGAATATCTATAAAGCATATGTTAAATGAATTAAGAATTGGTCATCTGATAGATCTCAAAAAGTAGTTATCAGTTGGAAAGCATCATCAAATGGTGGTATTTCTAGTGGGGTTCCACAGGGATCGGTATTATACCCAAGCCTATTCAACATTTTCATTAACGATCTGGAAAGAAATATAATAATTGCTGATAAAATTTGCAGATGACACAAAGATTGGTAGAGTGGTAAATAATGATGAGCACAAGATAGTCATATAAAGTGATCTGAATCACATTGTATTACCACGCTCTTCTCTCATACTTTTACATTCTGCATGACATGAATTACAGGTAGTTGAGTAATTATGAAAACATCCCTAGATTTCAGAAAGATTATTGTCTGCACACTTATCATATAGTCTTCATTTTGAAAATTTTAAAACTTTTCTATTAACTTTAGACTGTTAGCACGAGACTATGTTAAAAAGCTAAATTACGTGCAGCGATTGACAAATGATGTATAAGCATTTCTACTGTATAAGGTACACCCTTTCCTAAAACAAATGTAATGCAGAGTTGAAAAAGTTTCTCACCTGGGAATAAAGTGTTATCTTGTTGCAGTTCACAAAGTTGTCTTTCCAAATCTATTTTTAAATAAGTTTTTGTACCTCCAGATTTATATTAGCATTACAAGTAAAGATCTAAAACTGAACATTTCTGATGGTTTAGCAGCAAAGTTAATGATATATTGCCACTGAAATTTTTTACTTTCTTTAATGCCTGTGTTTTGTTACACAATAGACAAAATAATTTTTAAAATATCATTATATCCCTAAATACGAGACAGATATATTACATTTCTTTAATTAGGCTAGTTTTCTTTAACAGCTTTTGACTAAATTTTGAAGTGTTGGTAGAAATATTGTGTACATAACTTTCACATTATAGTTTTTATCCTCGTAACAAGCAAATACACAATACAGGATGAGGCAGAGAGCTACACTTTCAAAAACATCAAGGTCACTTAGCGTGAACGAGATTTAGAGTCCAATATGACTGAGGTACTTTAGATAATAGCAGTTGGGCTTGTAAATCACTTAAGCACTTTTGAAAATTTTACCCTTAAGGTTACCCAAAGGGTGTTAATATTCTAACTAATCATATGATCAGACCTAAGAGAGGTCACATTTTACTCCATGTATTTGTCCCCTGAGATTACTGTAAATCACTGTACATAAATGTAAATGTAATGCATAGGTTACAGCTTATACCCAATGCAATTCTGTTTTCTCCATGGTTTAGGCTGCCGTGATCATCCTAGTCAGCTTCCAATGCTAGTTTAAGGTCTTGGTCCTAATTTGCAAAGAAATTAATGGCTCAAGCCTCAGCTACATTAAAGACCACATTTTGAGCTATGAACCACCAAAACAGCTGTACTTCTCTGGGACAATGCAGACCAGAAAGCACAGAAAGAAATGCATGAGTGCTTCTACTCCTAAACACCTACCAACCCAAAAGAAAATAATAATAATCTAAAAAATCAGAAACACCAATCCTACCCAAAGCAGAGTTTTTACCTCAAAAAAGTGCCAGAGACTCCATGAAGTTCTCTAGGAATTTTGCTATTGTTATTGATTTTACATAGAAGGCACTCAGATACAACAGTGATAGGTGGTAGTATAAAACCCTGATTAGATTTACTATAATCATTTTAAAATGTTATAGTGGTCTTTTTTGTTCAGTGCTAAGAGGGCATTTTAGAACCAAACTGAAGCAGATGAACAGAGTGTTCAGTTTCAGCCAGTGACATGACTACTCAAGTTGCTGACTGAAGAGATAGCTGAGCCATTAGTGTTTATCTTCAAAAACTCATGGAAGATGGGTGAGATTCCAGAGGACTGGAAGAAGGCAAATATAGTGCCAATCGATAAAAAGGGGAATAAGGACAACCCGGGGAATTACAGACAAGTCATATTAACTTCAGTACTGAGAAAGATAGTGGAGCAAATAATCAAGCAACCAATTTGCAAACATCTAGAAGATAATAATATGATAAGTAACAGTCAGCATGGATTTGTCAAGAAAAAATCATGTCAAACAAACTAAATAGCTTTCTTTGACAGGGTAATAAGCCTTGTGGATAGGGGGAAGAGGTAGATGTGGTACTTTAGTAAGTCTTTTGATATTGTCTTGCATGACCTTCTCATAAACAACCAAGAAATATAGTCTAGATGGAGCTATTAGAAGGTGGGTGCATAAATGGTTGGAAAACCATTCCCACAAAGTAGTTAACTGTGGTTCACAGTCAAGGTGGAAGGGCATATCAAGTGTGGTCCTGCAGAGATTTGTCCTGGGTCCAGTTCTATTCAATATCTTAATCAATTATTTATATAATGGCATATAGAGTACACTTATAAAGTTTGTGGATGATACCAAACTGGGAGGGGTTGCAAATGCTTTGGAGGATAGGATTAAAATTCAAAATTAACTGGACAAACTGGAGAAATGGTCAGAAGTAAATAGAATAAAATTCAATAAGGACAAGTGAAAAGTACTCCACGTATGAAGGAACAATCAGTTGCACACATACAAAATGGGAAATGACTCTCTAGGAAAGAGGACAGTGGAAAGGTATCTGCGGCTGATAGTGGATCACAAACTAAATATGAGTATAACACTGTTGCAAAAAAAAAAGCAAACATCATTCTGGGATGTATTAGTGGGAGCGTTGTAAGCAAGACACAGGAAGTAATTCTTCCGCTCTACTACGTGCTGGTTAGGTCTCAACTGGAATATTGTGTCCAGTTCTGGGTGCCACATTTCAGAAAAGATGTCAATAAACTGGAGAAAGTCCAGAGGAGAGCAACAAAAATTATTAAAGGTCTAGAAAAACATGACCTAAGAGGAAAGATTGAGAAAATTGGGTTTGTTTAGTCTGGAGAAGAGTGAGAGGGGACGTGATAATAGTATTCAAGTACATAAAAGGTTGCTACAAGGAGGAGGGAGATAAATTATTCTCCTTAACCTCTGATGATAGGACAAGAAATAATGGGCTTAAATTGCAGCAAGGGAGGTTTAGGTTGGATGTTAGGAAAAACTTCCTGTCAGTATAGTTAAGCACTGGAACAAATTGCCTAGAGAGGCTGCGGAATCTGTCACTGGAGGTTTTTAAGAACAGATTAGACAAACACCTGTCACGAATGGTCTAGTTATTACGTAGTTCTGCTTTGAGTGCAGGGGACTCGATTAGATGACCTATTCAGATCCCTTCCAGTCTACATTTCTCTGAGTCTATGTTTCTGCATTTTGATTGATAATAGGCAGAGCTACCACCCCCTTCTATTATTAAGTTTACTTAGCAACACCCTTTGTAAGACCCTAGTTTTTTCACTCAGTGCACAAACCAGACCTGCTCTGCAGATGAATCAGGGTGGTGTAATAAAGGATGCTGTTGTCTGTAGGAACCCTGCTTCATTTGTTGAAGAACTTAGAACTTGTGAAGGTGGCAGGGGGCTGTAGAATGACAAAGGGTGGTCTTGTGGTTAAGGCATTTGAATGCTGCCTCACGAACTGGATTTTGTCTCTGCCATAGAGTTCCTTTGTGATGCTAAGCAAGTCACTTATCCCAACTTTCTCATCGGTGGTCACTAATTGTGTGTTGCTCCTTTTTTTATGGACCTAACTTGAGACCCTGGGGTCTGATTTGCAGAAGTGCTAAGCACTCACAGCCACAACTGAAGTCCATGTCAGCTGTGCAGTGAACATATAAAGTACTACACAAGGCTAAGTCCTCTGAAAAGTCAGGTCAAGGTATCTCAAAACAGGCACTCAAAATGTTTTAACGTAATCTTTTCGTGCCTTAGCTCCTCCTCTGTGAAGTCCAGATAATACCACCCCCTTACCATCACTATAGTATCTGAATGCTTCACAAATGTAGTGATGACTGCCACAGAAAAGTCCATGAGAAAATCAGTAATTCTGTCTTCAGAACAGGGCTTAAATAGTGTGCAGTAAGGCCGGATGCTCCACACTGAACAATGAGAAAACAAAATATTGAATAGCTGCTCACTAAGTGAGCATCATGCACCCTGTACACTAACATAGTATGTACTCACGTAATTATGTATACAAACAAACACTGAATAGGATTTTATAATTACTGAATAGGATGATTATATTTTGCCATTATTCTCTGGCATCTGAGAGAAGCCAAACTAAGTTTCTTTCTTCACACTCCCACTTTGTTGACCTATTTGATCAATAACTATTGCTTTTTCATAACTAGTTTGTTAGTGGTTTTCAGAATATAGCTAAACTTTTAAAAAGTGATGTTAAATGTAGTGTTGTGGAGGTCCATGTTTACTGTCTCGCAATGACATCCATATCTAATTTCTCCAAATTAGAACTAAAATGATACCTTTGCTAACTATCACACAATCTTGCATCTGAAAGACAAGCTTGCATCTGAAAGACAAGCTGAGTTCTTTCTGGTTCTCACATTTTAAACAGTAATAAAAATTCTGTTAAACTTAACCAGTTTGTTGATGATGCACAAGGCAAAATACCATGCCAGTTCCCTCTTCCATTAATGTGGGTGGCTCTGCTGTCCAATTGCAAGTAAAAGCAGTAAAAAATTATTTTTCCTGGACAATACAGTAAGGAGCCACGATTCAGAAACATAGGGAGCAGTTCTGTCAAGTTAGATGGTGACATACTGACATAGTCATTAAGGTTAAACAACGATGTGCAATAGAAAGTAAGTGCTACCTGTGAAATGAGATTTCTAAAATCAGGGAGAAGTTTGTGTCCTTGCAATTTGCTACTAATCAGCTCCCCTTTTCTTATTAACATAATCTTTCAATAGATACATTAATTCATTTGAAGGAAATAGATGGCTTCCAATAGCTCCTTTTCCACTTGATGCCTACAACAACCAAGCAGAAAGTCAGGACTTTTCTTCACTACCGGGGAAATCAATGCTGCTGCAATTGATGCAGCAGGTGTCGATCCACTAAATTGATAGCAGAGTGCTCTCTGGTCGTCTCCAGTACTCCAGCTCCCTGAGAAGAGTAAGGTAAGTTGACTGGAGAGCATCTCCCGTCAATGCAGCACAGTGAACACATTGCATTAAGTCAGTCTAAGTAGCATAACTTAGGCTGACTTACCCCAGTAGTGAACTCATTTTTAACTAAACTGCTAAAGTTGTTGACTGTTGTTCCATTTCACCAATGAACAACTTTGGCTTGTAATTTGGACATGCTTTTCCTACTGGAGGAAGGATGGTCTTGTGGGTAAGGCCCAAAGCTGAGACTCAGGAATTCTGAGTTTAATTCCCAGCTCTGCTACAGACTTCCTGTATGACCCAGGGCAAGTCACTTGCAGTATGGTCCTTTTTTCAAATGTGTTGAGTACCTGCATTTGTCATTGCCTGCACTGGGGGCTAAAGTTTTTCTCTGTGTGCCTCACCCCATTTGTAAAATGGGTCTGGCCAATAAACAGCCACTTTTTTTCCAAAAATACTACGCTGTTATCACAGTTATTCCCTATAAGTAAGATAACGAGGTGGGGGTGGGGGGAATCATAATTTCTCACTGTATGGTAACTATTGATGATTGTTCACTCCTTAATAGCAACAACTATACTTCTGCTTAGCATTTATATATATGATAATGCTTTATATTTTCCAAGGAATGTACAAACATTAACTCATTAAATGTCAAATGATTGTAAGATAATTAAATAACCATATTCCTAATTTACTGATGGGGATAATAAATCACAGTAGTAGAGCCTAAATTAGCAGTCAGAAGTTTCTGGCTTCCACCTTCATGCTTGATCCTTTGGACTAAAATGCCATATAAGTGGTTTAAATTATTACTGGAATTTTCATAAGTCAAATAAGGCAGCATGGTCTACTGATTTGAGCACAGGAGGAAGAGTTAGAAATTCTTGTAAATTTTAAACTTGCTTTGCCAAGGACTTACTGCATGGCCTTCAACAAGTCTTTTCACCTCTCTGGACCAAGTTCTGTGAGGATTTGCACCTCAGAAATCCCATTATTTTCATTGGGATTGCACAAGGGTTAATAAAGGCAGAATTTAGCCCAGTGTGTCTCAGTTTCCCAATTTGTAAAATGACTTACTCTGCATATCTCACAGGATATTTGTGAGGATATAATGCTTGTAAAGAGTTTTGAAGTTGTAAAACATTATTTGAATTAGTAGTTGAACCACAAATTATTAATCTCTATAGTGGTTTTAGCAAAAATATATTTTTTAAAACTGGTGAAACTAACAAGTCAAATCACTCAAGTCAATACTAAAACATCTAAAATTCTCTTTTCTGTCTGTGTTGTAAAACGAAATAGGCATCAGAATAAACTGATAGATGTGAAGAAGAAATTGAGAGCTACATCCCCTAGAGAGCACTGTTCCATTCCTATCTCCCATAGGTACTATTACAGTAAGGAAACTACCACCTGCACTGTAGGAAAGGAAAGATGTACTCATGCTCCCTCACTTTCCACTGGCCTGTTCCTCTCCTTTTCAACCTTTCAGTAAGGAAATATGAATACCATAGGATTTACTATAAGCCTTGCAAATTATGCTTAGCAGACAAAGCATTTAGTTCATTGTTTACTGATGCACAACAAACCTGAACATAAAGAAAATTCACATGCAAACTGAGTACTTTTAAAGCTATCTGAATCAGAGGAAAGGCAATTAATCTTAGGAACCACATAAAAAATGGATAGAGTTTAATGTAATCAAACAAAACAGAAGGCACATTTCTGTATTTTAGATTTGTTGTGTTCCCTCTGTAAGGACCTAACAATAAACAAATTATTTTAAAAGTTACTAGGGTCTTTCAAATTCTCACCAGATGGAAATGTCATAGAAATAATTACAGTATATGTTTATTGTTGGAAGTGTAAGCTACATGAAAAACATAATGAAAACTATATTATTAGTCATGATCTTATTATCAAATAGTTTTATCAATTTTCATTAAGTTTCCATAATCATTTTATTAAACTGAAATGGGAAGTGTGTGTGAGAAAGAGAGGGAGAGAGAATGCATGCTGGGAATAGGGGAAGAGTACATTTAATTTAAATCATCTATGGTTTACTAACCCTTTCATGAGAACATTCAGGGGTACTCTGTATAGGAATAATCTAGAACACCATCCTCAGTTTCCCATATATATTAAACTGCAAAATGAAGCAAAAACTTCATATATTTCACTGTCACTTTCAAAGTTCTAGGCAACTTCTGTTCTTATATTGTTACCATATATTCCCATATTACTACAACTTGTAGTTAAAAAGAAGGTCATGAATTAATGTTCATGAATAAGAATTGTACCTTTTTGTTCTGGATGAGCACTTGCAAGATAAAAATAATCCATTTGTTTTGATTAAAGGAGCTGTAAGATTGTACAATGCTCAAATACTTTTTCTGATGCAGCAAAGACATCTTTATATTCATTGTTTGAGTAATGTTGCCCTTTTTTTTTTCCCCTCAGGACTTCAATTTGGCAGCAGAGGGTAGAGGCTCTAATTGTGAATTTTATTCAAAGACAGATAAGCAACTTTTCTTTCTCTCAATCTTATCATGACATATATCTCAAGAAATCTTGCTCTAAATTATTTTTAATAATGATGGATGGTTTTCATTGCATATCACCTTTTATTCTTTGTCGCCATCTTCAATTTATCCCAGCTATCCCCCATGGTCTCTAGCATAGGCCATGATGCTAAAATAATATTTTTGATCATGTGCCATTGTATCTAAGACATTTGAAATCTACTACTGGTGCTTAGTATTCCTCTACTGTGATCCCCTGGAAATCTATTAAATGTTATTGATGAAAATTCATAAGTGGAGCAGTTCCAACAAGAGACATTGAGAGAGCCTCGCCTCAGACTAGCCATAGCCTGAGGAGATTAGGGCACTCACTTAGGATGTGGGAAACCAGGATTCAAGTCCCTGCTCCAAATCAGGCAGAGCAGGGCTTCAAATTTGGGTCTCTCACTTCCCAGATAAGTGCCCTGAATACCAGGTTATTGGTATTCAGAGGAGGCATGCTCTGTCTCTCTGAGACCAGGTATTCCATCCTGTATCTGAGAAACTTTCCCAACAGTTTAGTCAAATCTGACCCTTTCCCATAAATATATTCACCTCTGATGAATCAGCATTTTCCACCAAAGAGTCATTTAATAAAATTCCTGAACCCCACTAGAGCTGGAATCACCCTGGGGAGGGAGGCAATGTCTCAGGTATATCAGTCCCATACAATTCAGGGCTTTATAGCTCAAGACCCACCCCTGA
Source organism: Gopherus flavomarginatus (assembly GCF_025201925.1). Taxonomy (NCBI): domain Eukaryota; kingdom Metazoa; phylum Chordata; order Testudines; family Testudinidae; genus Gopherus; species Gopherus flavomarginatus. The sequence goes on along the minus strand of NC_066623.1, from coordinate 107,888,316 downwards.
GCTTAAACTGACAGAAAAGGCCCCCAAGGGAACCTTGCTCCCATAGGGGAGGGAAGCCCCAAAGTTCAGGGTGGAAAGGAAAGTCACCCACGGGGATGCTTAAGGATCCTCAGGGTTGTGCTTCAATTTCTCCTTTGATCCTGAGGATCCATGAGATTTATATGCCATGTCTGCTTAGCACTCCATAAGGCCACAAACTACCACCCAAGAGAAGTGCATCCAGCTCCAATTCTACATGAACCTTGTCATTTTTCCCTCCTGTGAGTTTTCCCACGGGTGGGCTGCATGAAAGGACATATTACATTTGGAAGTGCTGCACTCTAGTACATTTTATATTTCCCCTTCCCTAACTTGACTGGTACATAAATTAGACAACTGCTCAAGTTAGTTATGGATATCTAGCAAGGAAACTTTATTTGGATTGTTGGTAAGTACAGTAATTTTTCTCCCATTTTTCTTAGATCTACCATAGATGGATGGTTTCTTTGTAACCATTCATGGAAGAATAATACCAATTCATGGTAAGATTGAGATATACTGTAATATAAGCATGCAATATGGAAATATTCTGAGATTGTAGTTCAAATGTATGTGTAATCTTTAGACATTTTGTCAAGATTGATGAAAATAATTTTGAGATAAAGACATGACTGAAAAGAAGTTTATATATAATAGAAAAGCATTATGGTATTATTTTTTCAAGATATAACCATATTACTTTACGGACAAAAGATCTAAGAAAATTATTGATTCTTCTACATACCACATCTGAACAAGAGCCATTCATAATCAGAAACTGTAGACTTAAGGCAGAATTTATTAAAGGGGATACTCCATAAAGAGGAGAGGATAATAGTTGATAAACTACAGGTAAAAACTGAAGAGAAACAGTCAAATAAAAGAGTCCCATTCCATTACATCATATGAAGGCAGACACTTAAATATTGACAAATTTCATAAGTGCCTGTATACAAATGCAAGAAAACTAAATACTAAGATGGGTTAACATGAGTGCCTGGTATTAAATGAGGATATCAATATAATTGCCATCCCAGAAACTTGATGGGGGATGATAATCAATGGGACACTAATACCAAGTGTGATGTTATTGACATAAACTGGGACCATATAGATCATTGCTGCAACCAAGGTCCTATAGTTGCACCAAATCTTGTACAAAGGAGGTCCAGTAAGGTTTCTATGGAAAGGTTATGATTTGCTGGTTATGATTATGCTATCTGTATGTGTGTATCATTTTTGTAGTTGAAGTTATGAATATTGGCTATGTACTTGTGTCTCAATGTGTTTTGATTCTAAGTAGCCTCAGTGAAGCATTTGATCAGCTTCTTGAGAAGGGACTATTCTCAGTAAGTACTCAATCAAGAAACACTTAACTGACAATGGACTTTGGGAGACACCAATCCACATCTGAGCTTTCCTAGGAATATTCAAACTAACAAGTAAATAATGGTGTCAGCCTGCAAACTGAGTCATGTATGGACATATGACTTGCTCATGTGACTCCCAACTCCATCTTGCTGCTGTAATTTTCCACAGTAAGAACAAAGTGGTGTCCTTCCACGGGCAAAGGATATAAAAGGCCCTGAAAACTCCACCATCAATCCTGCTTCTTGCCTCTGGAGGGACCTTGCTACAAACTGAAGCTCTGAACAAAGGACTGAATGACCCATCCCAGCTGTGGATGTACTCCAGAGACTTGATTTGAACCTGCTGTTTATTCTATCACTGCTACAAGTCGGAACCAAGAACTTTGCCATTACTGTATGTAATTAATTCCATTTAACCAATTTTAGCTCTCATCTATATCTTTTTCCTTTTATGAATAAACTTTTAGATTTTAAATTATAAAGGATTGGTAACAGCGTGATTTGTGAGTAAGATCTGATTTGTATATTGACCTGGGTCTGGGGCTTGGTCCTTTGGGATCAGGAGAACCAGGTGACCCAATAACACTTTTTTATTTCAAATATGGGCAGCAAAACCAATAAATACTTTTATATAAAAAATACAAATGTTTGAAATAAAGAGTTTGTTTCAGAATTGACATCATTATTGCAGGTTTAATACAGACCATTACTGAACCATCAGTTCCTTTTCAAATCTCTCCCTTCTAATCTATTCTGTACTTCTTACTTTGGCAAAACTTCCATTGAATTCAAACTTTGGAGAACAGAATCAAAAAGTCTCAGAAAGCTAACCACAGAGGGACAGACAATTAAGTGTGTGTATATTTTTAGAAACTCAGTTAAGAGGCAGGACTCCTGAGAAACGGTTTGTGCAAACATTACCACAGCATGTCAATGAGCCAGAAAGGCCCTGTCCCCAAGACCCAATCCTCAGAGCTCAGGAAAGAATTCAGTTTTGGGTTCATTTTATTTTATCATTAACACTCAAACCAAAATTGCTTCAGTTTTGCCCACCAACCGGCACAGAAAGCAGCAGCAACTTTTGCCCAGTCTCTCAAGAAACCGTTGCAGATAATAGACCAGCCCCAATTATTTTACTTTTTGTAAATCTAATGAAAAAAACAAGTTCATGCTGTTTTTACTAGTGATATAATTTTTCCCCACACACAGCCAGAAACAAAAGCTGGGGATAAATTAATAAAGTTCTAGATAACACAAAACCCCCTGAATCAAATATTTTTTTCAGCATTGGAAACGTAACATGAATCAAATGCTCAGTTTCTCGGCTTTAAAACAACCTTGACTAAAAGTCAAAATCCCCTACTGGTGCTTCGACAGCTTTCCCATTTTTTAGACTTTAGGAAATACATCACACTGTCAAAGAAAGCATGAGTTGTTAATGCTTATCACATCAGGTGCTCTCTTAAAGGAAAGTTCTGTCTCGTTCCACAGCATCAGAGGTTCCCAAAAGCAAGAGAAGAAGCAGGATTTTGAGGGTCCATTGTGTAAGCTTCAGGGAACTGTGCTTAATAGGGGGTTCCTGTTTGCCTTGTAGAGGTGTTGAGCAGGCACAAAAAGTCAAAAGAGGAGCCGTGGTAAGAGCTGGTTGCATATGTGACTACATTGATTCACTAGCTAATCCTCCCACAACGGGGAACATAACATACACAAGGCTACTACCACACTGTAGATGCAGTAACAATTGATAAACTGACACTTCATGGCCTGGTGATGAAGGATTATATATTTATTCACATAATCCCCCACAGATCTCTTCGGTGCACAGATCAGCTAGTTGGACTGTGTTTAGCAAAAGAATGTGAGTCTTACTATACAATTCAGAGGTCAATGTTGTACTTCCTGTTAAGATGTGAATGATGCACCCTGGTAATTTACCCATTCCAGTATCAACCACCTATTACATTTAAAGTCTTTCTCCTGTTCTTTGTCCCAATCTCAGTGTGTTCATTATTTAGGCATTAATACAGTCTAAGGTAGTAAAGGTCACTTTGGTCTCTCCCACCGGGCTGCTCTGAGCATTTGAGTGTGTAAAGCACAAGATGTAGTAAGTACTGAAGGAAATTCTTGGGCTCAAACACACTCAGAGCTATACACGACATGCATCAACCTCTACTCCTGCATCCACTGAGAAAACAGCATCACCATGTGAAGCATCAAGGCTTCGAGAGCATTACAACTACACAAAAGATAAGAAGGCAAAGAGAAGGTTACTCACCTTGTGCAGTAACTAAGGTTCTTCATGATGTGTCCCCCTGTGGGTGCTCCAATCCAGGTGATGGTGCATCCCTGTGCCTTTGCTTGGAGAGTTTTGCAGCAGTGCTCATATGGGTCACACACGCACAGTGCCTGCCTCGCATGCTGTTAGTGCTTCATCTAGCATGTGCATGACACGGATTCCTCAATTCCTTCTTTACCACAGAGTCTGCTTTAAACTCCAAAGTAGAAGGAACAAGAGTGGTTAGTGGAGCATCCATAGGACACAGATCTCAAAGAACTTCAGTCACTGCACAAGGTGAGTAACCTTCTTTTTTCTTCTTCAAGAGATGTCCCTGTGGATGCTCCACAAGGTGACTGTAGAGCAGTGCTCTTCTAGGATGGTAGGGGCTCTGGAGTTGGTAGAGATGTAAGAGATGCCCTCGTTGCCATTGAGTCGAGCTAAGCACACAAAAATTCTAACTCAGCAGGTTCCATTGTCGATTTCCTTTCATGTATTTGTAGACAGAGACTCTGGAAGCAACCCATCTACTGGTGGCGGAACAGTGACGTTGTTTGGGTAAAGTGAATGGCGTCTGATCAAGTGTGTGACTTCAAGAGACAGTCATCCAGATAAGGAAATATTATTATTCCTTGTTTTCTCAGGGGCACCATTACTATTGTGAGGATTTTTGAGAAAACATGAGGCAGTGGTGACAGGTCGAAAGGTAAAACCTTGTATTGATAGTGGTCTGTGTCCAAAGTAAATCTCTGAAAACGCCTGTGGACAGAGTGTATCGTAACATGAAAATAAGCATCCTGTGGGTCAAGGGCTGAAAATCAGTCCCCCTGCTCCAGTGCTGATGTTATTGATGTTAAGGTGACCATCTTGAACCGCTACTTTCTCAAGAACTTGTTCAGTCACCTGAGATCAAGGATAGGTCACTTCCCCCATTTTAATTTTTGTTACAAAATAGTGGGAGTAAAACTGGTTCCCCCTGTGTTGTGCAGGAACAGTTTCCACTGCCCCTAATTGGAGGAGATGACCTACCTCTTGGCATAACAAATGTTCATGAGAGTGGTCTCTGAAGAGAGATGGGGGGTATGGAGAGTATGGAAAGGAAGGGCATAGTCTGTATGGATGATTTCTAGGGCCCATCTATTCCTCTGATATGGTTGATATTTGTATTATCTCTTTTGTGGCATGTGTATGAATGCCGAGGGACCGGGAAAATGGCCCATGAGTGTGCAGTACCTCATTAGTTTTGGCTGCAAACTATTTTCCTCCGTCAAAGGGGAGATCTTCAACCGTGTTCTGTATCTCCCATGGGAATCCTGAGCAGTTAAACTGCAAGGCTCATTGCAAAACCATAGCTATAGCAGTAGACCTAGGGACCATGTCCGCAACATCTAGTGAGGCCCATAGAGCCGTGTGTGCAATCATTTTTCCTTCAGAGACTAGCGATTTAAATTGTCTCTTTTCCCCTGGAATCTCATTAATAAAATCCATAAACTTGCCATCATTCCTGTGGTTATCTTTGGCAAGTAGTGTCGTGTAATTTGCCACTCTGAACTGAAGCATGGAGGAAGGGTATACTTTGCGGCCGAATAGGTCCAAACTCTTACTATCTTTATCGAAGGAGGTGGATCAAAGGTGTTGTTGTTTGTCACTTTGGTTGGACATTTCCACTACCATCAAGTTGAGCGCTGGGTGTGTGAACAGAAATTCAGATGCCTTCAAGGGAATATAATATAATTTCTGTCCACCCTTTTACAGGTTGCAGGTATGGTGGCTGGAGTTTGCCACACCATCCTGGCATGGTCCACGATACCACCATTGATTGGCAATGCTATCTTGGAGGAGGAAGAGCAATGCTGAGCTCATTGGCTACTCTTTTGAATAAGCCTCAGAAGTGGGTAAAATCATCTGCCGTAGTTGGTGGTGGAGGCATAATAGACTTGTCTGGTGAGGAGGACAAATTGTTGTAGGTTGGTGAGGTATCAGGAGCAGTGTCCTCTTCGTGTTCTGCCATGGGTTCATCCCTTGTCTTGGTCGCTACTGTCTCTGAAGGTGGAGGTGGGGATCTGGTGTCTCCCCTTCATGGGCTGGGTTGCCTGCTGTAGTGCCTTTTGTAAGACTCCCAGGGGTTCCAATATGGCTAGTGACCAGGAAAGGGCCTGGGTGGTGCCATCCATTGGTGATTGTACCATGGTGGCATGTCATGAGCATATGAGGACCATGGTCATAGAGGTCCAGCAGCCGTAGGTGTCCTTATTGGGGAGGAATGGTGAGGGGAGAATACTCCTTCAACTTCCTCAGCTTCATCACTCGAGCTGTGATGCTATCGGAGATAAATGTTGGTGTGGTACCGCAGCCCCAGTGAGACATCGGTGCCTAAAAAAGGGGACTCTGAGATCTAGGAGACCAACAATTCCTTGAGTTGCAGAAAGTGGCATGGTGCCAATAACCTCAGTGCCAAAGGGCAAGGTGTTGATTGCATCAGACAGTGCTGGAGGTACCCGGAGTATTGTATGTGCTGAGCCAGAGTGTGGCCAGCACCGATGAGAATGATTTGGTGGGTGACAGTTTTGTGTTGGTCTGCTCTCTATGTGGTGAAGAGGATGGCCATTTTTTTGTGGATTTTTCGCCATCGGGGATCTTGGCAGTGAGAAGACTGGTGACCTACGCTGGGAAGAGGGTTCCTGCCCCGGGTCAGAGGCTGATCTTAATGTCTACTCCGTCAAGATGAGTTTAAGTCTCAGATCTCTATCCCTGGGTGCCCTAGCCATCAGTTTGTTACAGTGGGCACATTTCTGAGGAATGTGAGCATCCCCCAGGCAACAGACACATTGATTTTGTCCATCTGACACAGGCATCGCCTCTGCACGTCATGCATCTTTTAAATCCTGGTGAATCAGGAATTTTCCTAACCTAATACTAACTATAGTATGGGTTGGAAAAATAAAACTTTTTTTAAAATAGGGGACGTAACTCTAATAACTGAATCTGAACTTATCTAAACTATCCTACCTCACTAATTTATCTAAACTTATCTAGTGGAAACAAAGGTTTTCAACGGGACTGTTGAGCTACACCTCAGGCTAGGGATGGTTGAAAAGGAACTGAGGAGTCCAGGTCACATACATGCTAGATGACGTGCCAATGGTGCGTGAGGTAGGCACAGCTCTTGCACAATCCTTACGGGCACTGCTGCAAAACTCTCCGAGCAAAGGCGCAAGGATGCACCATCACCTGGAATGGAATACTCAGAGGGACATCTCTTGAAGAGGAAACAAAGTTAATGCCTCTCTGTCAGGGTAGTACTGGAAGGCATCATGACTTGTTTTGCCCACCAACAAGGTTCCAAATTCTGTGCTCAGTTATTGTACATTAACAGAAGTCTTCATTTATAACACTCCAGATTTAGGGTCTCAGCATCTACTAAGAGAGTGCTCAGCAACTGCATCTCCTATTGACAACGACATCTTCCTCTCAGGTTCAGACCCCAAATCTGGTTTTAGAATGGTGTAGCTGAGCACTGAATTTAGTCCTGTGCATCTACCTCGTTTTTATGACTATGTTCTCACAACACACACTGTCTTTCATTTAAAAAAAAACAATAAGCAATTGTATAGTTTCCAAGTATCATTAAGATCACAAACTTTAACTCTTTATAATGCATCATTTCTTTAGTTTTGCAAATCAATTCACCCAATGATCATTAGGTATATGGATAGATTAATCCTTTATTGGACCTTTTTAGATTTTTTTTCACAACGCATTAATACATGATTGTTGGTTAGAAAAGACTGAGTTTGTTAACCTTCAGAACATTCAGCAAATTCTATATCTATACAACAAATAAATAAAAATGAATGTTAAACAGCATTCCCCTCAGGCCTTTCCTGAGTAAGCTGTGGTAGTGGAATGAGTTCTATTTTAACTTGATTATTGCCATTTTTTGTGTGTAATGTCAATACTGTAAATGTGCCAGATATTATTGATGGGAACCATATTTTAATAATCAATAAATACACATTCAATTTTTTTGTCTATTTTACATGGAAACAAGAAATAAATGGCTTCTACGGATATCAGATAGCAATTCAATAACAAAAATTGACTATTTTTCATTATTTGGTCTTCTATTTTCAATAGTATTCAGATAAATTATTGCAATTTTCCTCATAGTGCCAATTGTAACTGTTGTGTTTTCTTCTTATGCTATTTCAAGCTCTGTGCTTTTTGTCACACAATAGCACTAAAAAAAACTAACTATATTTTCCTATTATCAGTGCTAGTTCAATTTGATTAATACTACTTGATTTTATCATTAATTTTGATAGAAATGACATTGTAGTAAAAAGTCAGTATACTTTCTGTTCTTAGCTGGCAAACTTTGCATATAATGTAGAAATTCATATCAGTACCAGAAATTGTCAATTTGCCTAAATATGGATATACACGTCAAATATTTATTTTTACTCATTTACATAGCACTTACTACCATGGTAGGTAGGTCTTTAGTAGCTACTTAATCATCTATGATTAGGGACACAATGTAAATGTTTAATGAAGATTTCTGTCATAGCTGCCAATGTTTCCCAAATCTTTTGGGACTGGGAATTTTCTTGTTGACAGCCTAGCCAAAACTTCCATATGAAGTGTTCTTTTCTAAAAAGCAAAAGTAATATACTGTAGCAATTGTTACATTCCAATATATATCAATCTTCATCCACTATCCTATATAAAACTATATCCTAAAATTTAATAAAATATTCTAATACCACAAATCGTGCATCTGTAAATACGTCTTAAACAGCCAGCGTGATACTGGGAAATGCTTAGCTGAAAACCTGTGTAAATAATGCTGTTAATGTTAGTTTTATAATCAATTAACCCAATGATCATTATGTATATGGATGGATTAGTCCTTTATGGGACCACTTTTAATAGTTTTAGTTATTTTTGGACTCTCCATTTGTTTGCACTCTGAAATTGTAAAATACAATTTATTCTGAAACCCATTTTAATTTCTATTAGGCAAACATAATTTTCCTTTGTTTCTAGTGAAGCAGAAGCCAACACACCTCCCTTTCATTAACCTGTGTTTAGCAGCAAAATTATGGATTTAAGAATTAGCATAGCTATAAGAATAGCATTTGTTCATTAGTTGTTTTCTGTAGAGCATCATATTATGTGTACAACACGAACACGCTATTTAAAAAGAAAAATTCATAGAGAATTAATCTACTGCATATCGTTGTAATCTGAGACTGAAATGATGATCAGGGTATGTACTCCATCCCATCAGCTAGTGCAGGATTGTTCCCTTCAATACATTTTCTAATGTTTCAGAAATTTTAAATATCTTGAGTGAGGAGGCTTCCATCTCTTCCTTTGGGAAACTGTTTGACAGTCTGTTGATCTCATTGTCAAAATTTGTTGTCTAAAATTCATTATTTCCTGAGAGTGAAACAAAATTCCCCTTTCCTTTTATCCCATAACTTTTAGTTATATTTTATTGTATCATCTCAAATATTTCCTATCAGGCATTTATATATTTTAAATATTTATAGAAAGCTATCATTTATCTCTTCCCAATTTAGCCATCATTCATCATTTAGGACCCTATCCAGGAAAGCACTTAAGTATGTGCTTAACTTTGAAGTCAATGTGACTACTCATGTCCTTCAATACATGCTTTGCTGGATCAAGGCCTTAGTTCCTTTAATCTTTCCTAGTAAAATCATTCCTTGTATCCCTAATTATCCCTAATAATTTTGATAGCTTTTCTCGATCCCCTCAATATGTCAATCTCTTTCTGATATTGAGTATAGGTGTTGACTCCGTGTTTGCTATAGGGCTGGAGCACTCACAGAAAAAAAATAGTGGGTGTTTAGCACCCACCCACGACCAGCTCCCTTCCTCCCCTCTCAGTGCCTCCCATCCACCAGCAGCCCCGCCAATCATCTACTCCCCCTCCCTTCCCACGTCTTCTGGCCATCACAATGCGCTGTTCCGCGGGGTGCAGGAGGCACTGGGCAGAGGGGGAGGAGCAGGGGTGGGGCATGCTAGGAGGAGGAGGCAGAACTGGGTGGGAAGAGATGTGGTGGGGGTGGAACAGGGCTGGGAAGAGGTGGAGAAGGAATGAGGCTTTGGGGGAAGGGATAGGGGGGCAGGGGCAAGGCCTGGAGGAAGCTTGAGCCTGAGCAGCCCCGGGGCGTGGAGGAAGCTGGCACCTGTGTTGAGAAGTCTACAGCAAAATATAAAGCCCAAAAGTCAGTATTGTAGCCATAGTAAAACACAGTATGTTAATTCATATCAGCTCATGTCCGCCATAGTAAAACACAGTATGTTAATTCATAATCAGCTCATGTCCCTGTCTCAGCCTTCTTCTATCACTCTCACAACTTCCAATAGAAATTATACTTTTAGTGACTTTAATGTACTGTGATGGCACATTGTAGTAAAATTTGTTGCACATTTGTATATAAACCAAAAATACATAAGAGCAATAGGATGGAAAACAGAGGACAAAATAATGCTTAAAGTGACCTTTCTGTGGTGGAAGTCAACAAATTAGATATGAGTTTGCAGTCCAGTATTGTCTAAAAAAGGCAACGTACTATTGTGCTGCACACACAGAGGTTGCACTAGTCCCTCTGTGAGTGCATCTATACTGGGAATAGTGAAACCTGTAGTTCCCCACTTGTGCTATTCTCATCATGGAGCTGTTAAAGTCTGCAGAGCCAAAGCAGAAGCAATGTACGTCTGCTGGGCTGGACTCTCTCACTCCTCCCTCAGGCCAAGTCTCCATCTTCTCCCCAGCGAACACTTTGGACAGTCTGCTCAGTCTCCAACTCCTTCCTCAGCATGGAGAGGGCTCTGCTGGCATAATGGGAAGCTGCCCTGGAGGCAGCTGAGCCCCCATTACATGATGAATGGCTATGATCCCTGTCTGGATCAAAGATGTAGGGGGCAGGATCAGCCCTCTACCATTTGTAACTTTTAGATCAAATTACTTTGCACCATTGTATTCAAAATCATATCTGTGAAAGCCACAAAGTATTAGTTATTCTTAATTTATTATTATCATTATAACACGGTATCATTCAGAATCAAGCATTTCGTGGATAAAAATTAAAGAAGTGGCTGCACAAAGAAGTGGCTAGCTAATAAAGCACAACCGTTAGTAAAATATGAAGCAAATTCATTTATTGGTACCTGAATTTTTTGTAAGAATCAAGCCACAGGAAAAAAGTTTCAAACTATACCATTATGATAAAACAATGCAAAATATATTTTAGATCATGTAATGACAGTGGAAAACTATTTTGCAGAAGGAATCTTATAAATAAAACCATTTAAAGTATGGCAGAAAGGTAGCTATTATAAAATCGAATTCATTTATTCGCTTATGAATACTGTATGTGTGCCTCTACAAAGCTATGCTACTTAATGTGATTCAGTGGCTATGAATATAATTTTCACCTTATTCACAGATCTGACCCTTCTCTGCAACATTAGTTTTCAATAATCAGCACTTTTATGTTTGTTATCTTATAGTAATATTTGGAAAATAAAAGACATGCACTAAATTTGACATCTATTAAGTTTAATCCAGCCCACACCTTGCTTGGAATACTGTCATCTTGAGAACCACCTTTGTAAAACATTCTTCACAAAGGAAGACTCAGTTATAAATCTTTCCTTCTATAAATATTACCAACTTTGCAACAATATGATTAACTATGATTGTTACTAATAAAAGCATTAGGCAGTTCCCTGAATTTCTTCATTTTGGACTGGAGATTAAGGAAATGCCTTTTTAATATCTGCAGAGAACTGATTCACTTCGTACTGAAAAGTATTAGAACACTGAATGAAGTCTTTCTGATCAAACAATACCATAATAGCTTTTGTCTCATGTCAGTTTACGTTAGCCAGCATCAGAGGAGAAAATAAGCAGAGGCTTGCTATTGTGCCTCTTTTAAAAGGGCCTTCCATCTGGTAGGAAGCAGAAGCCATCAGCACTGTAATTAAAATGCAATTACTGTCCCCTGCCGCAATCCCAGGACGATCATTCCATCTGTGTGATGTACAGTGGAAAAAACACAATTTTTTGCACTTTTCTAGCTCCATTAAGTTTATTCTCTTTCTATTAATTAATCTAACAGCACTAAGGGGTCGTTCTTGTTTTGCAAACCACAGTGTCACAAACTGTGCACTCACAAAGACTGAAATCACATGAATTTTTAAAAGTCTGCACCATTCCCGTGACATAAAACCTTAATTACTTCTGACTAAATCTGTAATTAAAATATATCACCACAGCAGATTTACCTGTGTGTGTGGGTGTTGGAGTGCATGCTTCTGTGACTGTCACAAATGAATCACTCTGAGACGGTGTTATAAAAAGGAGATTAGGATGTACGAATGAAAGGACACAGAACAGGGACTTGAAAATGAAAAACTGGCAGCAATCTAGGGAAAAGCTGTACACCACTAAAATAAGGATGAGCTGCTATGTTATTTTATTGCTTTTCTTAAAAATAAAAATGTTTTGTGTATATATGTACAGTTTATTTTAGTCTTGCATTTTAGTATATTGTCATGAACTATAATGATAAATATAATATTAGATAAAACATCATATATTATGTGGTTCTCAACCAGAGGTCCGAGGCCCCCTGGGGAGCTGCAAGCAGGTTTCAGGGGGGCTGCCAAGCTGGGCCAGCATTAGACTCACTGGGGCCCAGGGCAAAAAGCCGAAGCCCTGCCGCATGGGGTTGAAACTCGGGCCCTGAGCCCTGCCACCCAGTCTGAAGCTGAAGCCAATGCCTGAGCAATGTAGAATCATAGAATCACGGACTTTAAGGATCAGAAGGGACCATTATGATCATCTAGTCTGACCTCCTGGACAACACAGGACACTGAATCTCACCCACCCACTCCTGTATCAACCCCCTAATCTATGTTTGAGCTACTGAAGTTCTCAAATTGTGGTTTAAATACTTCAAGGTGCAGAGAATCGTCCAGCATGTGACCCGTACCCCACACTGCAGAGGGAGGTAAAAAAAAAAAACAAAAAACCAGAGCCTCTGCCAATCTGCCCTGGAGAAAAATTCCTTCCCGACCCCAAATATGGCGATCAGCTAAATCCTGAGCATGTGGGCAAGATTCACCAGCCAGAGACCCAGGAAAGAATTCTCTATAGTAATTCAGATCCCACCCAATCTAATATCCCATCACAGGCCATTGGGCATATTTACCACTAACAGTCAACAACCAATTAATTGCCAAAATTAGGCTATCTCATCTTACCATCCCCTGTAGCTTTGTGGGGGCTCCCGTGGCATGACGCCCCAGGCAATTGCCCTGTTGCTACCCCCTAATGCTGTCCCAGGCTTTTATATGCAGAAAACCCATTACTGTGACACAGGAGGGCTGGGGAATTTTTATAGCATGTTGGGGAGGCTCAGAAAGAAAAAGGTTGAGAACCCCTGTTATAAAAGACAGGAGTCCTTAAATATTTTCGTGGCCACTGACATTAAATACAGAGGCTATCTCATGACTCACCTCTCCTCCCATTCAAAATTGGGCAGAGCACCTCTCTCCACTGGCAAGCATATAACATCCTTGTGGCTACTATAGCAACTGCTTACATTGGGAAAAAAATATTAGGTAAATATTTAGGGTAGAATCCTGCCGCTACTGAATTCAATTAGAGTTTTACCTTTCAGACTTGAATGGAGTCAGAATTTCACTCTTAGTGTACTTCTAACTGTCTTTTGATTGAATTTGGTAGATTGATACAAGACGCCAACAATATGGGAGCCATCAGTTATCAGCAGACCACCTGCAAGAGCTATCCAGACTACCAGTGGTTTATGGAGAACCTATGCTGTAAAATGTCACAAAATGCAATACAGGCCATGATCCTGCAAATACTTAACTCATATACTTGACTTTAACCACCCCTGAAGTTCAACCATTAAAGTTAAGAATGTGCATAAATATTTTCACGAATTCAGTAAGGATACAAAATGTCTCCCACAGAGGTAACTGGGAGTTTTGCCATTTACCTCAACAAAGCAGTACTGGGACCACAATATGTGACTGAAGTTTTCAGACTTAAAATAATTTCATTTTTTTACCCAATTAGCTCAGGTTTGTAATACTCCTGGGCAGGCCACATCTATTTATTCAGGCATTGGCAGAAGATGGGGTTTCATAAGAGCTACAGTACTGTGGGGAAGGGAGCCAGAGAGTTGTTAGGAGTTCAGATTTTATTTTGGCTATTGTGGGATTAATTGCTCGTTTTTTATTTTGTAATTCACATTGAAGGGCCAGACAGGTACATTGAAAAAAAAGAATAAAAAATAATAAATATAAAAACAAACAAAATAAGTCCTAAGATTTACTGTTTTATCAGATCACCAAAAGGATAAATTTGTAGAATGTTAAGAGTGACGTGAAAGTTATGTGGATGAAAGGATAAAAATAGCAAATTCTACATTAGGTATCTATGGGAAATGAGTGGAAGGGGCTGGTACCTACATGCAAAGGGGCACACCAAAACAGAAAGCATTTCTATAGGAACAAGGTTATAAAAATGTGCATAAAAATCACGAGTTTCATTATCATGGCTTATGTTTTAAGCAAAACTCATGATATAAATACATTATTTTACTGCATATAGTGTATGTTCATATAATAAAACAATAAACTCTTATGTAAAATGATACCATAAACTCTAATATGCACCTTTCATCTGAAAAAGGCATAAACGAGTGACTGGAGTAGGGTTCTTATCACTGCTCTGATACTGCTCTCTCAGTTAAGCACTTCAGCTTCCCTATCAATAAAATAGAGACAATAATTCATACTTAACTCAAAAGGGTATCGTGAGGATTAATTACTGGGCCCAATCCCAGGTTCCTTTGATATCCAAACCACACAGAAGGAATACAGGAACAGCCCAAGTATTGTGTTCATGTTCAATATTAATATCTGAATGAGAGCCTGTGACGGAGTGTATAAACCCCTCACTGGTCAGCAGGGGCTGAAGGAGCCACTCTGGGCTAAGGAGGCTTAGTCCTTCTGCCCTTGATGAACATGCTCAAGTTAGAGGCAGAGTTTAAAAGCCAGCCAGGCAGCTCAGTCAGGGGTCGGCAAGCCAGGGAGGAGGACGTGCCCTGGGAGCTCCAGGGGAGCACCGGAGCTGATCCCATACTGAGCCAGGGAGTAGAGGAGCCACTGCACCCAGCAAATTAGATTAGAGCTGAAAGCCCAGAAAACAACATTTTCCAGTATGGGGATGGAAGCAGCTGGATAGGGTGCAGACCAAGGTAGGAAGTGACTCAGGGAAGCTGACTTGAGGCTGACACCAGATGCCAACAGGTGAGCAGCCGAATCAGCCTACCAGGGCTCTGGGTCGGAACCTGGTGGAGTGGGAGGGCCTGAGTTTCCTTACCCCACCCTGTACCCCTGTACTGTAGCCACTAGGTGTGGTTGCCACCCCGGGGACTGTAGCTACTAGGCAGGAGACCCATGCTCCTCTCTGATCACAGAGCCAAAAATTGCTACTGAATATTTTCTCTTCAGCTGAACATCAGTTTTATTTGAGATGTTCTTCTGAACATGAATTTTGCTTGATACTTAAATATATTGGGGGTGGGGGAGTCTTCTATCATCTCTAACCTACCAAAAGGCTGTCTCCAATTGCATCTGACCTGCACCAATATCACAGACCCTTTCCACTTGGCCTTTAGACCAGAACATGGCATAAAGACAGCTCTAGTGATGCTGATGGAATATCTCTTCCTAGCCATAGACAATGGGCACCTATCCACATTCACATGACCCAATCTTACCTAGGGCTTGATCCAAAAGTCAGTGTGCACTTTATACAGGATCAAGCCCACACTGCACAGGTGGCATTATTTTGAACCTACACAACCGTTTATGTTTTCCTTTTTGAATGGATTTGTGTTGTTTATATTTTGAGACAATTAGTGAAAGAACAATATTCATTTTGGGTCATAGTTACTGTTGTGCTGAGATTAAATCTGCATTATTTTGAGAAGAATATTGTAATAGTAATATGTAACAATAATGCCATAATATGCATGATGGGATCAGCACACTGTTGTCACTCAGTAATCCTAATTGGCTTTTGAAACAGAGGGAAATTGATATAATAAAAAGATAAACAAAAACCACACAAAAAAATATCCACTGTAATAAAATATATACACTCTCTAGTATACAGAATGTAATAAATGTAGAATTCCATGGAAGTAGATCTAACAACATTACTATCAGTCCTGAATGATCCCCTATAACATAACTTGTAATTTTGCTATGCAAAGATTATGGGAGACCATAAGAGTAACATTACAATCTGTACTGAACAAGAACAGCTTGATGGAATTATATATTTGTACATACTGTAGTTGCTCATTTCTGATTCTAATTAAAAGAAAAATTAGCCATTTGTGGACCCGCTTGTTCATGTGTTCTTGAAAGCACCTCCTCCTAGCCCCACCTGAAAACAAATCTAAACTGGCAATGAAGAACATTATGCTGCCCACAGATGTGGAGACTTCTACAGATGATCACAAAGAATTGTTTTAATTTGTTTTACAGCAGATTAAAGTACTGCAAGATTAAGAGCTGCAACGCTGCCTCCTCCGCTTATTGGCCTATGAGCTCAGCACCATAATACACACAACATGTTCTTATGCAAAGGTAATGAAAGAAGTATTCACCACAGTTTTGATGAACTGTGCACCGGGAGTTGTTTTGGTAAACTAGAGCATGAAGCAACACTAAACTAGTTCTTATATGATACGTTCTGAGCTACTTTTATTTATAGAATGTGGTCTCCCATTTATTTTAGTGTTTTCATATTAAATAAATATTCATGAAAATGCACTCTTCTTGAAATTGGGTCATTTAGACAGTCTATTTCATTAAAAATGCATTTATTTTTCTTACAGGTGCCATCCATTAAGACAGGGAATTGACAGATCAGCCAATGGCATTTGTCAAGTAGATGCTAGTCCTTTTGGAAAGTAAGTGTTCTGTCCTTTACAAACAGCACTTTATAGCAAAATGGCTTCCTCTTATACTCACATCTTTCTTCTCCAGCATTTTTGCTGAGAGTGTCACGATGGGGGCATGGGTGGTCATGCCTAATAGCTAGAGCATGAGTCACTCTAGTGGCTGGAGCCAGAGTCAGGAACCAGAAGTCAAGCTGAAGAGCAAGCAGGGAAGCAGGGCTGGAGCAGGACAGGAACTGGAGCGAGGGCCACTGACCCTGTCCTTGGCGTGGCTCCTATATGCTGTCATGTAGAAGGGGCCCTTAAATCCAGCCCCCATCTCCTGTGTACTGTAACCACACTGGTTCCATTGCACGGGGTGTTAGGAGACAGGAAATGAAAGGTCTGTAAGGTACCATTGGCTGCATACTATTACCTATTTGTATTATGATACCACTACAACCAGAATGGAGGAGATTGTGGTAATCAAGATGGAAGATAAGGGCCTAGATAAGAGTCTTAGCTGTGTGTAGAGAGAGAAAAGGACACATATTACAGATATTATGGAGGAAGAGGTAATAAGATTTGGACATGGCTGATTGTGCAATTCTAGAGAAAGGTCAGAGTCAAAGATGACAGGTTACAGGACTTGATGACTGGAAGGAGGGCGGCAGTGTTAAAAGTGATAGAGAAAAGGTTATAAATGGGAGAATTGAAAAGGAAAGTTTTAGAGTATCTTATGCAGAGTTAAGGACACAGCAAGGTAGGGTACAGATATTCACCCTTTTGCAGAGACAACATAAAGCCTTTGCACCAATAAGTCCCACTTAACCCTTCACAAATCACAGGGGTGAATCTCATCTTTTGTGCATAAAAATAGGTAATTTCAAACTAAGCAAATTTTAAGGGTCAACATTTAAAAATGCTGGTCTTTTATAACAGAACAACTAAATTAATGATAGATTTATGAGTGGTGGTGATTTTTATTATGTCTATTAGATTATGCCTACTTAGATAAACTAGATTTAGAAGCTTTACCTCTATCCCGAGATTTATTGTCAGCATTTGCTACATGAAATTTTTAGGGAAAATAATGTAAGATTTGTCCCAACTTTTATGTATAAAGAGGATTTTTCTTATAGAAAAAAAAACCTGCACTGTAATGGATATATTGTCTAACAATTTGAAGAGTCTTGAAAAAATACATTATTTTAAAGTATGTACACTATTACACTAATAAGTACCTCAGCACTTGTCATAAAAATAGTATAAAATACTATAGAAAAGCATGTTCTTGAGTTAAATTACAGTATTACTTAAGGCAGATAGATTACTTAAAAATCATAAGAGGCTGGTAAAAGTCCATCTTTGAAGACAAAAATTAAGATTTTATTTTCAACAACTCATAGAACAATAAAGCGAGGAGAGACTTCTCAATTAACAAGCTCTGTTCAAATCAGCCTTGCAAAATTCTAATCGCCCTTTTGCCTGGGGCGAGTAATTTTTTTTGACGGGCGAGTAAATTATCATTAGTCTTGTCATTATCATCAATCATCATGGTAAAATGCTGATGAGTAGATTTTGTGCCTGGACTGGTACATTTTCATGGCAATTTTGCAAGGTAGGATTAAATTAAGTGCAAACTGGGGACAAAAAAGTAGTAATACAGACTTTGTATAAAACCCTTCAACTGCATTCAGATAGGTATAACCCACTACATTTTATTGTGTATTCAGAGGTATATCACATACATGTTTGTGACTGTTTTAAATCACCTAAGTGCAATTACTCCACTAGTTTATGTCATGCCTTAACCAAAAAGACCTGGATTTCATTTACATGCATGAAAAGTGCCACCAAATGCCACTGTCCTTACTGCATAACATTGCAAAGCAAAAATCCAATAGATGAGTTAAAAATATTTCTGTGAGAAGAGCTCCACTAATCCATGTTAATGGAGTCGCCTTTCTCCACAGGTGACTGGCAAGCAGATAGACAAATAAGAAGACTGAAGAGTATCCTGCCAGTAAGCGATGCAGTTGCCAAAGCAGAACTGGAGCCAACAGAGTGACTTTGCTAGAATTAAGACACTAAATACAGCTGGTTAAACTCAAATGTAAACAATAACCGATCACTACTGCTAGGCTGACATGCTCACCGGTGCTAATCTCACAGAAACCCATTTTACAACACAAAATTTCCTCTCTTTCAAGTCACTCCAGCTATGACCTCAACTGTTCAACAAGAACTTTTAAAAAAGAGAGATACATACTTATTACAGGCAATGCTGGTAAAACTCATTATTATTAAGATTGCCCAACACTTTCCATTTTACAACTCTGTTTTCAGTTGTTTACAACTTTACCAAATTTCAATCATTGGAGCTGAAATTTTCCATAATGGAAAAGAAAATCAGCCAAAACAGTTCAGCCACATCCAAAAGCGAGGCTACGAAAAAAATACATTGTTTGTCCATGTAAAAAAATTCTGGTGACTTTCTCTTTGAAATACTCTAGCACGCCCATGCTCTGCATCAGGGACTTCAAATATGGCAGTGGGTGGCCTTTGTGTCACAGTAATAAGGACAGATTTTTAAAATCTATTCAGGTGTTGCTGAGTTCAGCCTTGCATCACCTAACTGATTTAGGAGCCTAAATCTCTTTTGCAATTGGAGTCTAAACCCCATTGACTGTTGACGGGATTTAGACCTTTAAGTGCCTCATGATAGTAATAACCCCAAGGGCCATATAGAACCACTACAACTTTGAAAATGCCCGAGGAATCACCTGCTGGTAATTCTCTCTAAAGAATTGGGCACAGTTTAGTTTCCTTTGGATCAAAACCAAGAAGTGCTTTCAGGGTGCTACAATTTTTCAATGTCCTTTAGCTTTAGACCAGTGGTCCCCAAACTGTAAGGTGCTCTCCTCTAGGAGGGCAAGGAGCAGGGCTGGCTCCAGGCACCAGCGGAGGAAGCATGTGTCTGGGGCGGCACATACTAAGGGTCAGTATTCCATCCGTTCTTGAGCAGCTGAGTCCAGGTGGCTTTTTGTTAGTTTGTTTTTGTTTTGCCTGGGGTGGCAAAAAATGGTAGACCCGGCCCTGGCAAGGAGGAACATATGGGGGTGTGTGACCAGCCTTCTCTGCACTTTTTCCAATTCTAATATATCTTTTTTGAGATACAGCAACTAGAACTGCATGCAGTTGTCACATTCTGGGGTGCAATCCAGACCAGTAAGGGATTGTGTCACCGCCTGTCCTGCAACCTTGCGTGCCTCACAATGCTTTGCTATTGTAGTTTCCAACCTGGGCCACTCACAAACAGCATGTCGGCATGCAGGTCATGCCCTGAGTATCTGTGTATAGCTGCAGTCCTGGTCCAGCAACTCTGATGCTAGCACCCTGTGAGCAACACACCAGTCACATTCTAACTTCCACCAGCCTTGATTATTAATAGCAGGTGAAACCAACATACTCCCAGTCCCAAATTTTCCCAAAAACATGGGTTCTGCACAGTGGGTCCAGCCCTCTCCTGGACATTTCGGATATCAAGATCTGTTGACCCTGGTCATTTATTCAACAGTTTGCTACTTTAACTGGTGTCACCAAACAGTTCAGTTTAAACACAGCACTGGATTGGTTTAGATTAAAAATAAAACATCAAAAATTAAGATGTCTATACCAATGCAAGGAGCCTAGGTAACAAAATGGAGAAACTAGAGCTACTAGTGCAGGAAGTGAAACCGGATATTATAGGGATAACAGAAACATGGTGGAATAGTACTCATGACTGGAGTACAGGTATTGAAGGCTATGTGCTGTTTAGGAAAGACAGAAATAAAGGCAAAGGTGGTGGAGTAGTGTTGTATATCAATGATGAGGTAGACAGCAAAGAAATAAGAAGGGATGGAATGGATAAGACAAGAATCTGTCTAGGCAAAAATCACATTGAGAAAGAAAGCTACTAGAGCCTCTCCTGAGATAGTGCTTGGGGTGTGCTACAGACCGCCAGGATCCAATTTGGATATGGATAGAGACCTTTTAATCTTTTTAATGAAGTAAACACTAATGGGAATTATGTGATCATGGGAGACTTTAACTTCCCAGATATAGACTGGAGGACAAGTGCTAGTAATAATAATAGGGCTCAGATTTTCCTGGATGCGATAGCTGATGGATTCCTTCACCAAATAGTTGAAGAATCAAAAAGAGGGGATGCCATTTTAGATTTGGTCTTGGTGAGTAGTGAGGACCTCATAGAAGAAATGGTTGTAGGGGACAACCTTGGTTCGAGTGATCATGACCTAATTCAGTTCAAACTAGATGGAAGGATAAACAAAAATAGATCTGGGACTAGTGTTTTTTATTTCAAAAGGGCTAACTTTAAAGAATTAAGGAAATTAGTTAGGGAAGTGGATTTGACTGAAGAACTTGTGGATCTAAAGGTGGAGGAGGCCTGGAATTGCTTCAAGTCAAAGTTGCAGAAACTATCAGAAACCTGCATCCCAAGAAAGGGGAAAAAATTCATAAGCAGGAGTTGTAGACCAAGCTGGATGAGCAAGCATCTCAGAGAGGTGATTAAGAAAAATCAGAAAGCCTACAAGGAGTGGAAAATGAGAGGGATTAAAAAGGAAAGCTACCTTCTTGAGGTCAGAACATAAAGGGATAACGTGAGAAAGGCCAAAAGCCATGTAGAGTTGGACCTTGCAAAGGGAAATAAAACCAATAGTAAAAGATTCTATAGCCATATAAATAAGAAAACAAAGAAAGAAGAAGTGGGACGGCTAAACACTGAGGATGGAGTGGAGGTTAAGGATAATCTAGGCATGGCCCAATATCTAAACAAATATTTTCCCTCAGTCTTTAATGAGGAGCTTAGGGATAATGGCAGGATGACAAATGGGAATGATGATATGGAGGTAGATATTACCACATCCGAGGTAGAAGCCAAACTCAAACAGCTTAATGGGACTAAATCAGGGGGTCCAAAGGAAATGCAGTTGATCTAATTTATCTCGATTTCAGTAGGGCATTTCATAGGGTGCCATATGGGGAATTATTAGCTAAATTGTAAAAGATGGAGATCAATATGAAAATTGAAAGGTGGATAAGGAACTAGTTAAAGGGGAGACTACAACGGGTCATACTGAAAGGTGAACTGTCAGGCTGGAAGGAGGTTACTAGTGGAGTTCCTCAGGGATCGGTTTTGGGATCAATCTTATTTAATCTTTTTATTACTGACCTTGGCACAAAAAGTGGGAATGTGCTAATAAAGTTTGTGGATGACACAAAGCCGGGAGGTATTGCCAATACAGAGAAGGACCGGGATAGCATACAGGAAAATCTGGATGACCTTGTAAACTGGAATAATAATAATAGGATGAAATTTAATAATGAAAAGTGCAAGGTCATGCATTTAGAGATTAATAACAAGAATTTTCATTATAAATTGGGGACATATCAGTTGGAAGTAACGGAGGAGGAGAAGGACCTCAGAGTATTGGTTGCTCACAGGATGACTATGAGCCGCCAATGTGATATGGCCATTAAAAAAGCTAATGCAGTCTTGGGATGCATCAGGTGAGGTATTTCCAGTAAAGATAAGGAGGTCTTAGTACTGTTATACAAGGCACTGGTGAGACCGCATATGGAATACTTTGTACAGTTCTGGTCTCCCATCTTTAAGAAGGATGAATTCAAACTGGAACAAGTAGAGAAGGGCTACTAGGATGATCCGAGGAAAGGAAAACCTGTCATATGAAAGGAGACTCAAAAAGCTTGGCTTGTTTAGCCTAACCAAAAGAAGACTGAGGAGATATATGATTGCTCCTTATAAATATATCAGGGAGGGAGAGGAATTATTTAAGCTTAGCATCAATGCGGACACAAGAACAAATAGATATAAACTGGACATTAGCAAGTTTAGACTTGAAATTAGATGAAGGTTTCTAACCATTAGAGGAGTGAAGTTCTGGAACAGCCTTCCAAGGGGAGTAGCAGGGGCAAAAGACATATCTGGCTTCAAGACTAAGCTTGATAAGTTTATGGAGGGAATGGTATGATGGGATAGCCTAATTTTGCCAATTAATTGGTCTTTGATTATTAGCAAATAAATATGCCTAATGGTCTGTGATGGGATGTTAGATGGGGTGGGATCTGAGTTACTACAGATAATTCTTTCCTGGTGCTGGCTGGTGAGTCTTGCCCACATGCTCAGGATTTAACTGATTTCCTTCCTGACCCCAAATATGGCATTTTCCTCCAGGGCAGATTGGCAGAGGCCCTGGAGGTTTTTTGCCTTCCTCTGCAGCATGGGGCATGGGTCACTTGCTGGAGGATTCTCTGCACCTTGAGGTCTTTAAACCATGATTTGAGGACTTCAGTAACTCAGATATAGATTAGGGGTTTGTTACAGGAGTGGGTGGGTGAGATTTGTGGCCTGCGTTGTGCAGGAGGTCAGATTAGATGATTGTAGTAAGAGGAGGCCCTGTGATATAAACCTTGGTATCAGAGGCCCGGTATGAGGCCTAAGGCCTGAAGTAAGGTAATGGTCAGACTTTGCTAACATAAAGCAAAGTTAAGCTGTGAGCCAGAGGCAGGCCCTGCTCACAGAAGCCAGCAAGAAAAGGGCTGATGCTGCAAATAGAGACATACCTAAAAAGTACTGAACACCAGATATCAGAACATTCACATACTTGTACACTCCACTCAGATAACAAGGAAGAGGCTGAGCCATCCCAATGACAGGGCCAAAAGGGGAATATGATGGATAGAGTTGTTTTGTTCGAACCAACATGTACAAGGTGAGAGGCGGCACCTTACTATGTAGAGGGGTTGTACCTCACTACGTAGAACGGTTGCACCTCAATATGTCAGGAGTGATGTGTAACTTGTTTGTACCTGTGTATAAGAATGCATCCCTGAGGCAGTGTCTTTGTCCAGCCTAGGGGGCAGTGGAAAGTCCCACCACTGACTGAGCTGAGTCCATTGCCAGGGAGCACATAAGTACTGGCTAGCTGCACCTTAGCAGCATCTTGGACTTCATTTGCCAGGGAGCTGGAGACTGTTTTTCTCTTCGATAACAAACCTCGCCGACATGCCTTCGTACCTTACTAGAGTCTGTGGTCATTGGGGGTTCTCTCGGGGTCTGCTGTGTCAGCTATCTGTGCAGAGCTGGGGCAGCACACAGACGGAACACACGCACGCAGCTGACTGATATCAACACTGAACAGAGCAGAGCACCACACTGGCAGCATCTGACAACAATGATCATAATGGTTCCTCCTGACAACGTCTATGAATTATCAACAAAAGAAGATAGAACTTTATATCATAGACTTGAATTCATTTAAAGTCAGAAATGGTTACAAGCAAATAAAAATGGAAATACGTATCTAAAACTCTAAAACTTAATCTAGCAAGTTTTGGGTCAAGGCTTTGTTTAAGATGGTCTTTTTTACCACAGTCTTCCAGCAAGATGGTGACTGACCCTTTCCCTGGTCAGGATCTTTCCCAGAGGTCAAAAGGTGCTGGTGCCTCTGTCATCTTAGGCCAGGGATTCTCAAACTGGGGGTCAACCTCCACACCAAACCCTGCTTTGCCTCCAGCATTTATAATGGTGTTAAATATGTTAAAAAATGTTTTTAATTTATACAGGGGGGTCGTACTCAGAGTCTTGCTATGTGAAAGGGGTCACTGGTAAAAAAGTTTGAGAGTCACTGTCATAGGCAAGAGAGAGACCTTGAGATTTTCTGCCCCTTTAGTAGTCCAGTGAATCTCTGAAGATTACCCTTCAAATCAAAGTTTATTCAGATAGTGAGGAAGGTGACTTGGACTCCAGTGATAGAGACTCCATGCTTTCTCTCCTCATCTGTGTTTGATGAAATGCAAATTTGCTGTTTCCTGTCATCTCCTCCCCATGCTGTCATCATGGCCCTGTTTATTACTTATACTGAGGTAAAACACTTTCCTTTGTTTAGGACAGAGCTGTTTAACAACCAGCAGTATTCAAGATGTGCCAGTCCCACACTACTACAATCTACTCTGTAACTTCTACAAATTTTATACCCTAGTATTACGATGTCCCATTGATTATCAACATTCCACCAAGATTCCACTGTGACGTTGGCAGACCAGGTCATGCCAGAGTGCATTCAGGTCAATTCCTTTATGTATTAATATAGATCAAAGTAATTTATGAATGCATAAGAGTGTATTTGCTGTTTAAACTTCATGAAAACTAATGGGACGTTACATGCATTATTTTTTTTTTACTTATCTATGTCCTGTTGTAACATAATAGCAAACCATTTACATAAATAACTCAGACATCAAAGAAGCCTTGTGGAATGCTAATGAAGTTTATCAGAAAAAGTGTTAATTCCAAAACAAATGGCCATTGTGTGAGACCGGAAATCAGAGGCTCAAAATGCATTCCTCACTCACTGTCATCAAAGCCCAAGTGTGTAGTGAGACTGTTAGCTTGTCTTCTGTGAGAAGCTATAAGAAAGGATTCAAAAAAGATCCTTCATCTCTGAACTGTTTGGACTCTTACAGGGAAGTATGCCAGATGCAAAGTGGAGATTCCCCAGAGACAATCTGAGTACTTGTCATAAACAGATAGCTAAGGGTTAATGTCTCTTTCACCTGAAAAAAAAGTAACCTGAAGCACCTGACCAGAGGACCAATCAGGAAACAGGATTTTTTCAACTCTGGGTGGAGGGAAGTTGGTGTCTGAGTTCTTTGTCTTCTGTCTGCCTGAATCTCTCTCAGCTATGAGGAGGATTTTTCTATTTCCTGCTTTCTAATCTTATGTTTCCAAGTTGTGAGTACAAAGTTGGGTTTTTGTTTTGTATTTACATGTCTATAGTTGCTGGAGGGCTTTAAATTGTATTCTTTTTGAATAAGGCTGTTTATTCATATTTCTTTTAAGCAATTGACCCTGTATTTGTCACCTTAATACAGAGAGACCATTTGTATGTATTTTCTTTCTTTTTTATATAAAGCTTTCTTTTAAGACCTGTTGGAGTTTTTCTTTAGTGAGGAACTTCAGGGAAATTGAGTCTGTACTCACCAGGGAATTGGTGGGAGGAAGAAGTCAGAGGGAAATCTGTGTGTGTTAGATTTACTAGCCTGACTTTACATTCCCTCTGGGTGAAGAGGGAAGTGCTTTTTGTTCCAGGACTGGAATTAGAGAGGGTGGACTCCCTCTGCTTAGATTCACGGAGGTTGCTTCTATGTATCTTTCCAGGAGCACCTGGGGGGGGGAAGGGAAAAGGATTATTTCCCTTTGTTGTGAGACTCAAGGGATTTAGGTCTTGGGGTCCCCAGGGAAGGTTTTTGAGGGAACCAGAGAGAATTTTTTTTTCTGCTCTCTCTGGCAGTTGTGGCTTGCATATTAAGCAAGAAACCATTAAGGGGCTGTTAAGGGTCTTTTGTGACAATAGCACTCCCATTAGGAGGCAGATACCAGCACTATACTCATGTAAATAAAGTGGGTTTTCTGGTTTACTTTACATTGAAAAAATTAGCTAGGAAGACAGGGAAAAAGGCACTGTTGCTAGGCAGACCCCAGGAGGCAACACAGAACCTGCAGTTCACAAGATAAATACCAGAGGGCACCCCAACACAAGAAAACAGGAACCATGCCTAACAAGACAAAAATGGAGGCCAAAGAACAAATCAAAGACGCCGAGCACAGGCGAGAGATGGAAAAAAACAAACAGAAACTAGAAATAAAACAAAAAGAAATGGAAATGAAAGAAAGAGAAGAACAGATCAAACAGGCAGCCCATAAAAGAGAACAAGAAGCCAAAAATGCAGCCCACCACAGAAAACTAGAAGAAGAAGAGGTGGCCCACAGACGGAAACAAGAAGAAGAAGAGGTGGCCCACAGACAAGAAATGGAAAAACAACAAAAAGAAAGTGAAGAGAAGGAAAAACAGAGAAAACATGAACTGGACTTAGCACAAGCTGCGCTGCATGCGCCAGCCAACCCTAGCAACCCTGTGCCAATGATTGTTCCACAGCACAGGAAATTTCCCACCTACAAGGCAGGTGATGACACTGAGGCCTTCTTGGAAAATTTTGAAAGAGCCTGTCTTGGGTACCGCATCCCTGAAGACCAGTACATGGTAGAATTGAGGCCACAGCTCAGTGGACCTTTAGCAGAGGTGGCAGCTGAAATGCCTAAGGAGAACATGAACGACTATAAACTTTTTCAAACCAAGGCCAGATATAGAATGGGGATAACCCCGGATCATGCTCGTCGGCATTTCAGAACCCAAAAGTGGAAACCAGATGTGTCATTTCCCAAACACGCCTACTACGTTAGGAAAAATTATGAGGCCTGGATATCAGGACACAATGTTAAAACCTTGGAAGAACTGCACCTCCTCATACAAATGGAGCAGTTCTTGGATGGTGTTCCCGAGGACATAACACGGTACATACAAGATGGAAAACCCAAAAATCTCGCTGAGGCGGGGGAGATTGGAGCCAGATGGATGGAAGTGGCAGAAAGCAAGAAAGCTACTGTCAAGGGGAACGAATACCCCAGAGGGCACACCGACCATAAACCCTACAACCGAGGACAGCCAAAGACCCCACATACAACCCAAGTAAAGCCACAGACGCCCTATTCTTCCACCTCACCAGTCTCCAGTAACTCACCTCGGCCCAGTGACCCATCAGATGGAAGATGCTTTAAGTGTAATGAACTGGGACATATCAAGGCCAACTGTCCAAAGAACGCCATCCGAGTGCAGTTCATTACACCACCATCACCCAAAAGATCCCCAGGCCCGGATGCCTCTCAAATACCCTTGGAGCGGAGGGAAAATTTGAGAGTGGGCGGAAAGAAGGTTACTGCGTGGAGAGACACGGGGGCACAAGTGTCAGCTATCCACGAATCCTTCGTAGACCCCAAATTCATCAACCCAAAGGCCCAAGTGACAATTTACCCCTTCATGTCACAAGCTGTAGACTTGCCTACAGCTGAACTGCCTGTCCAGTACAAAGGCTGGTCAGAAATGTGGACTTTTGCAGTTTATGACAACTATTCCATCCCCATGCTACTGGGGGAAGACTTGGCCAACCAGGTGAAGCGGACCAAGATAGTGGGAATGGTTACACGTAGCCAAACCAGGCAAGCTTCCAGACCCATTCCTGTTCCTGAGCCGTCCACAGACGCCCCGTCTGTGTTAGCAGAGACCCAGACAGAGGTAGTGGACCCAGATACCATGCCAACCACTGAAAAAGCCACACCACCTCCAGTCCCAGGCCCGGAACTGGAACAGCAACCAGCACCAGCAAGTGCAACCACATCTTCAAACTCAACGCCAGAGGGCGCCAGCGAGCCAAAACTGACAGAAGCAACAGACAGCCATACCCAAAAGGCTCAGCCCGTGCCTGAAATACCCTCAGGTGCAACAGCGGAGAGCGGTTCACCAGCAACGGAAACCACCCCATCACCTACATCGCTTCCAGAGGGACCAAACCCAAGTCCACAGTCTGAGGAAGAACTGGTGACCCCAGCCTCAAGGGAACAGTTCCAGACTGAGCAGGAAGCAGATGACAGCCTTCAGAAAGCGTGGGCGGCGGCACGGAGCACCCCACCGCCTCTCAGCTCTTCTAATCGATCCCGGTTTGTTATAGACCAAGGACTTTTATACAAGGAGATTCTTTCTGGTGGACACCGGGAAGAATGGCAGCCGCAAAAACATTTGGTGGTTCCAACTAAGTACAGGAGGAAGCTCTTAATCTTAGCCCATGATCATCCCAGTGGCCATGCTGGGGTGAACAGAACCAAGGACCGGTTGGGGAAGTCCTTCCACTGGGAGGGGATGGGCAAGGATGTTGCCAAGTATGTCCGGTCTTGCGAGGTATGCCAACGAGTGGGAAAACCCCAAGACCAGGTCAAGGCCCCTCTCCAGCCACTCCTCATAATTGAGGTCCCATTTCAGTGAGTAGCTGTGGATATTCTGGGTCCTTTCCCAAAAAAGACACCCAGAGGAAAGCAGTACGTACTGACTTTCGTGGACTTTGCTACCCGATGGCCGGAAGCAGTAGCTCTAGGCAACACCAAGGCTAACACTGTGTGCCTGGCCCTAACAGACATCTTTGCCAGGGTAGGTTGGCCCTCCGACATCCTTACAGATTCAGGATCTAATTTCCTGGCAGGGACCATGGAAAAACTGTGGGAAACTCATGGGGTGAATCACTTGGTTGCCATCCCGTACCACCATCAAACCAATGGCCTGGTGGAAAGGTTTAATGGAACTTTGGGGGCCATGATACGTAAATTCGTCAACGAATACTCCAATAATTGGGACCTAGTGTTGCAGCAGTTGCTGTTTGCCTACAGGGCTGTACCACATCCCAGTTTAGGGTTTTCACCGTTTGAACTTGTGTATGGTCACGAGGTTAAGGGACCATTACAGTTGGTGAAGCAGCAATGGGAGGGGTTTACGCCTTCTCCAGAAACTAACATTCTGGACTTTGTAAGCAACCTACAAAGCACCCTCCGACACTCTTTAGCCCTTGCTAGAGAAAACCTAAAGGATGCTCAGGAAGAGCAAAAGGCCTGGTATGACAAACATACCAGAGAACGTTCCTTCAAGGTAGGAGACCAGGTTATGGTCTTGAAGGCGCAACAGGCCCATAAGATGGAAGCATCATGGGAAGGGCCATTCACGGTCCAAGAGCGCCTGGGAACTGTGAACTACCTCATAGCATTTCCCAATTCCTCACGAAAGCCTAGAGTGTACCATGTTAATTCTCTCAAGCCTTTCTATTCCAGAGACTTACAGGTTTGTCAGTTTACAGTCCAGTGAGATGATGCTCAGTGGCCTGACGGTGTCTACTACGAAGGGAAAAAAGACGGTGGCGTGGAGGAGGTGAACCTCTCAACCACCCTGGAACGTCTGCAGCGGCTACAAATCAAGGAGCTGTGCACTAGCTTCGCCCCATTATTCTCAGCCACCCCAGGACGGACTGAACGGGCATACCACTCCATTGACACAGGTAATGCTCACCCCATTAGAACCCCACCCTACCGGGTGTCTCCTCATGCCCAAGCTGCTATAGAACAGGAGATCCAGAACATGCTACAGATGGGTATAATCCGCTCATCTACCAGTGCATGGGCATCTCCAGTGGTTCTGGTACCCAAACCAGATGGGGAAATACGCTTTTGCGTGGACTACCGTAAGCTAAATGCGGTAACTCGTCCGGACAACTATCCAATGCCACGCACCGATGAGCTATTGGAAAAGTTGGGACGGGCCCAGTTCATCTCTACAATAGACTTAACCAAGGGGTACTGGCAAGTACCGCTAGATGAACCTGCCAAGGAGAGGTCAGCATTCGTCACCCATGCGGGGGTGTATGAATTCAATGTCCTTCCTTTCAGGCTTCAAAATGCACCCGCCACCTTCCAGAGGCTGGTAGATGGTCTACTAGCAGGACTGGGAGAATTTGCAGTTGCCTACCTCGATGATGTGGCCATTTTTTCAGACTCCTGGCCCGAACACCTACTACACCTGGAAAAGGTCTTTGAGCGCATCAGGCAGGCTGGACTAACTGTTAAGGCCAAAAAGTGTCAAATAGGCCAAAACAGAGTGACTTACCTGGGGCACCAGGTGGGTCGAGGAACCATAAACCCCCTACAGGCCAAGGTGGATGCTATCCAAAAGTGGCCTGTCCCACAGTCAAAGAAACAGGTCCAATCCTTCTTAGGCTTGGTCGGGTACTACAGGCGATTTGTACCACACTACAGCCAAATCGCTGCCCCACTGACCGACCTAACCAAAAAGACCCAGCCAAATGCAGTTAAGTGGACTGATGAGTGTCAAAAGGCCTTTACCCAGCTTAAGGCGACGCTCATGTCTGACCATGTACTCAGGGCCCCGGACTTTGACAAGCCATTCCTAGTAACCACGGATGCATCTGAGCGTGGTATAGGAGCAGTGCTCATGCAGGAAGCAACAGATCACAACTTCCATCCTGTCGTGTTTCTCAGCAAGAAACTGTCTGAGAGGGAAAGTCACTGGTCAGTCAGTGAAAAGGAATGCTATGCCATTGTGTACGCCCTGGAAAAGCTACGCCCATAAGTGTGGGGACGGCGGTTCCAGCTACAAACTGACCATGCTGCACTAAAGTGGCTTCATACTGCCAAGGGGAACAACAAGAAACTTCTTCGTTGGAGTTTAGCTCTCCAAGATTTTGATTTTGAAATTCAGCACATCTCAGGAGCTTCTAACAAAGTAGCTGATGCACTCTCCCGTGAGAGTTTCCCAGAATCTAGTAGTTAAAAAGTGTTCTTAAAATGTAGAAGTCTGTTAGTTATATACTTAGTGGTATATGTAAAGGTGCATGTGTTGTAGTAATCTGTTTATTTTAAAGTTCTAGAAGGAAATCGCCGCCAGTGAGCTTCCCCACTGTCTGCAATTTGGGAGGCGTGTCATAAACAGATAGCTAAGGGTTAATGTCTCTTTCACCTGAAAAAAAAGTAACCTGAAGCACCTGACCAGAGGACCAATCAGGAAACAGGATTTTTTCAACTCTGGGTGGAGGGAAGTTGGTGTCTGAGTTCTTTGTCTTCTGTCTGCCTGAATCTCTCTCAGCTATGAGGAGGATTTTTCTATTTCCTGCTTTCTAATCTTATGTTTCCAAGTTGTGAGTACAAAGTTGGGTTTTTGTTTTGTATTTACATGTCTATAGTTGCTGGAGTGCTTTGAATTGTATTCTTTTTGAATAAGGCTGTTTATTCATATTTCTTTTAAGCAATTGACCCTGTATTTGTCACCTTAATACAGAGAGACCATTTGTATGTATTTTTCTTTCTTTTTTATATAAAGCTTTCTTTTAAGACCTGTTGGAGTTTTTCTTTAGTGAGGAACTTCAGGGAAATTGAGTCTGTACTCACCAGGGAATTGGTGGGAGGAAGAAGTCAGAGGGAAATCTGTGTGTGTTAGATTTACTAGCCTGACTTTGCATTCCCTCTGGGTGAAGAGGGAAGTGCTTTTTGTTCCAGGACTGGAATTAGAGAGGGTGGACTCCCTCTGCTTAGATTCACGGAGGCTGCTTCTGTGTATCTCTCCAAGAGCACCTGGAGAGGGGGGGAAGGGAAAAGGATTATTTCCCTTTGTTGTGAGACTCAAGGGATTTGGGTCTTGGGGTCCCCAGAGAAGGTTTTTGGGGGGACCAGAGTGCCCCAAAACACTCTAATTTTTTGGGTGGTGGCAGCAGTACCAGGTCCAAGCTGCTAACTAAGCTTGGAGGTTTTCATGCTAACCCCCATATTTTGGACGCTAAGGTCCAAATCTGGGACTAGGTTATTGACAGTACCCTGAAAAGACTTTTGAGAAATTGACAGTTTATTACATAACTGCCACAATTTGAAGTTACAAACTGTGATTCACATGTCTGTACATATATTTTACCTGCTTTAACCTCTCTATAACTCTCTTTTTTTTTCTTAGATGATAAACCTTTACTTAATTTACTATAGAATTAGCTGCCAGTGTTGTCTTTCATGTAAGATCCAGAATAGCACTTGATCTGGGGTACGTGACTGGGAGCTCCTGATATGGTGTGATTTTTGGTTCAAGTAACCTTTTATTACGAAGTCCAGTTTATCTGGGTGGCACAACAGGCTCGAGAGTCTAAGGGCACTGTAACTGTGCCTTTGTGGGTCACAAATGAGAATACCAAATTCAAGACAAACTGCTGAGAAATAGGGCAGATACACCCCAAAACTGAAGGTTATTCTCCCACGAGATATACCAACCCAGCAACATAAGTAGACTTCTGTTTCACCACACTGGCTAACAAGAAGTCGGAACAGCAATTTCCTTAGGTATTCCAGTCCTTGTATCACCAGAAAAAACACTAGACTTAGAGATGAGTGCTTCTTTAAAACCAATTTAATCAAATAAAAGGTTCTTCTGATCCCGATGGACCAGCCACACACTCAGATCAATGTACAACTCAGATCTTAGCCCACCCCCTCAAAAAAAAAAAAAACCACACTATTGCCAACCCTTTAGTATCTAAAATCTAACGGTTTATTTATAAAAAGAAAGAAAGAAAGACAGAACGAAAGAAAGATGAGAGTTAAAATTGGTTAAAGGAATCAAATACATACAACAATTGCAAAGTTCTTGGTTCTGACTTGTAGCAGTGACGGAATAAACTGCTGGCTTAATTTAAGTCCCTGGTTGCTTCCAAATCATTGGAAGGTCCTCAGTCCCTTGGTTAGAATGGTCCAATTAGTATAAATCCATAGTCCAGAGGCTTGAGCAGGAAAGAAGCAAAATGGAGATGTTTCCCGGGCCTTATATAGCTTCTGCCATGTGGAGGGGAATCCATTGTTTTAAACAAAACCTTCAGAACAGCTAGTAGAAAATTACTGGTAAAAGATTGAGTATGGAGTCACATGGGCAAGTCATATGTCCATGCATGACTTTGCTTAGTCATGGCAGGAAATTCTATTAAGTGTAGATAGGTGTCTCCTGTGGTCCATTGTCAGTTAAGTATTCCTTGATGAGCCACTTAATTTGAATAGTCCCTTCAAGATGTGCAGGCTAAATACCTTGTGGGCATTACCCCAGGAGCAAATATTTGAAACCCAGGTTTAGAGCCAATACTCATAGCTTCAAGTACAAAAATTATTCTTGCATACTAATGGCATAATCATATTCAGCAAATCATACCCTTTCCATAGATGCCTTACTTGACAACTTTTATACAAGATTTGTTGCAAATATGAAACAGTGGTTGCACCAATGATATATGTGGTCATATTTTAATCAGATAACATCACAGACACTGTCTGTGACTCTGTGGTAAGACTGGTATAGTAATCCAGGAGTTCCCATTTGTTACTGGCTTGGTGAAATCTATTTCTAGAGCAAACCACCATTTTGAGATGGATGTCCTGCTTTCTGACAGTCTGCCCCGAGGTAGGCTTTCACAGTTGTGAGCCACACCAGACAACGTGACATCCATGATGCCTATTATATCAATATCCTCATTTAATGCCAAGCACTCTAGTTCACCTTAGTACTTAGACTTCCAACATTTGTAGGTAAGCACTTGTACATTTTGACAAAATTCAGTTGGTTGCCTTCATATGTTATATTTAAATGGGACTACTTTACACTTGACTGTTCCTCATTAGCTCCTTCACTTTATCAACTTCTTTCCTATCCTGTTTACTAGGACACAGAGTTCCCCCTTTAATAAATTCATCCCTAAGAGATGTCTCTGTCCAAACCATGTGCTCCTCCACACCTGTCTGCTTTCCCTGAGTCCTTAGTTTAAAAAATCATCTACAACCCTTTTAATTTTACATGCCAGTCTGGTTTCATTTTGGTTTAGGTGGAGCCCACGCTTCCTATATAGGATTCTCCTTTCCCAAAAGTTTCCCCAGTTCCTAATAGACCTAAAAGCCTCCTTCTTACATTATAGACACATCCATGCAATTCTGCCCATCTTCCTGGGCCTGTGGTTGGAACTGGAAGCATTTCAGAGCATGTTACCATGGAGGTCCTGGATGTTAATCTCTTATTTAGCAGCCTAATTGTGACCACCAAGACCGCTCTCCTATCTTTCCTTATGTCACCAGTACCTACACATACCACAACTACTGGCTCCTTCCCAGCACTGCATATAAGTATGTCTAGATGTCTTGCGAGAGCCACAATCTTTGCACCCAGCAGCCAATTTACCATGAGGTTCTCCTTGTCATCACAAACCCAACTTTCTATGTTTCTAACAATGAAATTCCCCCATTGCTATTACTTGGCTCTTCCACGTAACTAGGGTTTAATCTGAAGTAATGGGCTTAATCTGCAGGGTCATTAAGTACTCAAATAGGTTTCCAAGAGAGGTCGTGTGATCCCCCTCATTGGATGTTTTTTAAAAACAGATTGAACAAATGTGTCAGGGAAGATCTAAGTTTACTTGGTCCTTCCTCAACAGGGGGCTGGACTTGATGACATCTCAGAGTCCCTTTCAGCCCTACATTTCTATGATTAGATTAAAAGCTCTTGCTCTCTCTTTCCCTCTTCTGGGGACACTGAACTTCACTTTGTAGGGTGATTAGAATCCTTAATCCACAGCTCTGAGGACAACTTTGGTTAAGTGACGCAAGTCTTATGAATTCAAGTTCCTCAGGGAAAAGTCCTCTGACTCACAGTCCAACTCCAAAGAGGATGGAGAGACAATTTTCCTTTCTTATAAAGTAAAAATCAACCAAAGCGGCAGTATTTCTTACTCCTATCCTACCATACACCATTTGATCACCGGTCATGTGGCCGATACAGTACTATATGTAATGACTATTGTAGTTTAGCACAGTTGCATTAATATTATGTTATCAAATGTCCCAGAGGACTTATCAGTCCTGCTTGATATAAAGTCTAAATATATCAACTGAAATGCATTGTTTTATTTGCATGTTAGTATGAAATTTGGTAGTTTGAATTACAATTTCTGCACTAGACTCCGTGGATACAGCTTGATAACAACATTATGGCCATTTGATTATAATGTCAAAAAACTGCTATGAGTGATGATTAAGGCTAGCAATTACAATGAATCTTCTGGTAAGAGACCCATTTTTATTGAGGTCCCACACTGCTATTATCCTGCACATAAATTGCCAACTCAGGCTACGTCCAGACTACCCGCCGTATCGGCGGGTTAAAATCGATTGCTCGGGGATCGATATATCGCGTCTCATCTAGACGCGATATATCGATCCCCGAGCGCGCTTATATCGATTCCGGAACTCCATCAACCCCAACGGAGTTGCGGAATCAACAGGGAGAGCCGCGAACATCGATCCTGAGCGGTGAAGATGGGTGAGTAATCCGATCTTAGATATTCGACTTCAGCTACGTTATTCATGTAGCTGAAGTTGCGTGTCTAAGATCGATTTCCCCCCGTAGTGTGGACCAGCCCTCAATTTAATCACTCAAATATCCTTTTACAGTGTTCATCCTCCTTCTTCCTTCAAACAACCAACCAAAGAGGTCCACCCTTAAGGAGGTGCAGCATGCAAATCTGTTTTGCATTGAATCAGCTCTGTAAAGTGGTGCCATGGGGCAGTCTTAGATCATTGCCTCAGGTCCTCTCCTCTTTGCCCCCTTTGGGGTGCCTACTGACCCAGCAGATGTTATGCAAGGAGCAGAGCCTGTATGAGGAGAGTGCATGGACTCAACTACACCAACCAGACAAAGCAGGGGAATGCTTCCCTTTTGTACAATCTGGCCCTACATTTTCAGATGAACAGATAGCATTGCTAAAATGAGTGTCAATTATTTTGGGAACAAGCTAACAAGTTTTTTTTTTTGTTTTTTTAAGGCTATGACTAAGCGCTTGGTTATCTGGGGCTAACAAGAGAGCTTTAAATTTAATTAAATTTGGAAGAGTTATAAATGCAAGCCATTAAGAATTGCCATTACTTGTATTGAAATAATTTGAGTTGGTTAAATAAAAATCCATTGGCAGGAGTCAATATACTGATTGTAAATTGTTAAAATCCTGGGATTAGTTTAAGATCATTCTCTACTTAGTGTATTAATCCTGTGATAAACAGGTGGGGGTAACAAATAAAAGCACTTGCAAATGGTTGTTTTGTTGTAAAATAATTTTGTGATTTACTGGTGAACTGACTACTGAAAAACTGTAGGGTGAAAAATATTGTAAACTGCCATATTTATACTAAGTAATTAAACTTATTGTTACCTAAAGTAACCAGTCATTCATCACAATTAAATACTATATGATTTGATTCTTTCAGAGTGTTTCTTTTTTAAACACCTACCAGTGGGATAATCTGTAGGGCGAGGGGAGGAGAGAAAAGAAGGTTCTTGATCAGATGGTTAGTGATTATTCACTCCTAAAAAGTCCCCTTTGTAACTAGGTGCTAATAGCTTTGGTAAAGGTTGGCAGTTAATTGTCCTGTAAAATCACCTGGTGCTCAGACTGGCAACCAATTTTGCCACCTGCAGGAAAAGTTACAATCTCTATAACTATTGTTTGCACTGAAATGATATTGCCTATAGACTTTATGTTTAAGAAAAGGTTCGTTCTTTGCAAGAAACTGGCCATTATTCAGTGCCTGTTATACCAGCTGAAAGGACCAATGTAATTTCATTACTTTCCCTGTAGATTTTCTGTGTCCTTAAAATCCTTCATAAGCATAAGCTTCCACTTTTATTGTTCACACTGAGATCTGGAAATGCACTCATTGTGACGGTTATTCTTGACCCAACCAAAATGGAATCAAACTATGATCTTAAGGCCAAAAGTGACTCACCAGCTATGCCTCCCTCCAGCAAACTAATCCAAATATCTACTAACTTATGATAGCAGAAATCTTTTGTAATGTATAACTATACTCCTATATATTTAAATACTTTTCAGAAGTGCTTAACATAGTACCTGCATCATTCCAGATAGTATGTGGTACTGAATCTATCTTCTTTCTAATTAACTCTCTAGGGACTTCATCATTTGTGCAAACTTTCAGCCACACAGAATTCACAGATAATGAGAGTCAATCTCCTTCATAATAACCTCACTCTGAACTTAGAACTTAACCTTAAAATTATCTCCCTATGTACCAATTTAAAATTAAACATTTCTGCCTGCATAATTGTTTAAAACCTGCAAACATTTACAAGTTTGTATATAAACATACTTACACATACATAAACATCATGTATAAATCATATAATCTACAGATCATGCCAACAATTTTATTTGTATGTTTTCAATATAACATAACATTATGTACTTTTCTATTTTTTCAAACATTGACACTGATGGAAACATTATGTGATTGCAAATAAATGCACTATTACCCCCAAATGGACATGACATTTGTACACCTAGCAATAGCAGACAGAACAAGGTACTGCACAGATCACTAAACAATAAGTATGCTCCAACTCTCCTACTGTTCAGAAAACAAAATAGCAAATGCAATAGTCAGATTCTGCCCCAAGAAATTCCAAAATTAAGTTGTTCAATCGACAGTCAAATATATTAACATAAAAAGCCACTAAATGTGTTAGAAAATAGCATACTAACATGTTGCCAGAGTTTTTCAAAGAAAAAAAATCACAGGCATTGACACTGACAAATTGTAAATTGAGATGCTGAAAAAATGTCTCCATTCCATTCATATGAAACTATGTATTCATATTTAAAACATCCAGGCCAACATTTTCAAAAGTTCTGTAAATTCTCCAGCTCTTCTCCCTCCCAGTATTTTAACTATAATCTTACCAACATCAGCTTTCACAATTTTATCACAAGTCTTACAGTATTTGATTTTTTTCTGAAAGTTCCAGGTCTCAGAACCCAGAAATTGCAGGAAAATCTCAGGTTTCATTCTTTTCTTTAAAACAAGTTGATATCCCTCAGGTTGTGGAGAAAAGTCTAAAATTATAAAGTGTATGTATCCTAAAGGCTTAGAGAGCAAGGAAAAGACCCTGTAGCAGGGTGCTGGTGCAAAGACAGCTAATTAGCCCCTGCTCAGCCAGCCCTAATCAGAGGCAATAGATTGGGGCTGGGGAAAAGCCTGGTGCCTGGCCTTTAGAACTGGCTGCACCTGTGTGCCTGAGGATTCAAGGGCTATGACAGCTGGCTGGCAGCCAGAAGAAGGGGGAATGGTTAGGGGACAGTTAGTCTCCAGGCTGAGGGCAGACTTTGTTTAGGAGAGGAGATTATCAGGCCTGCAAGCTCTGTACATAGCATAACACTGGTGGGGGGGAAGAAAGTTGTGTAAATAAAGCTAGGGGTGCCGCATAACTAGAAGCCTGTCCGAGCTTTATTGGGGCAACCGGTGGGCCCCAGGAAGAGAGGCAGGCAGAGGGCTTGTCACAGGCCTCCAAAATTATTATTCTCAACACAATGTCATGATTTTTGAGATGGCCTGACTCATGAATTTTGAATGTTTGGTGTTGGCAATAATGTAACTTACAGTACAAAAACTACTTTAACAGAACCTCAGTGTTGTCAGGCAAACTCAAAGAACCACAGAAATTTCTGTGGGCTGTCCAGCTGCAGGAAGAGGCATATGGACAGGTCTAGGATAGTAAGAGAAGAGAATGTGCTCCTATATCTCATCTGCATCCTTCCTTCTATATAACTTTGCAGCTGTGTAGCATGCATGGCTGGTTAACAGCGACCTTCTACAGCAAAGCAATGTTTCCCCAGACTTAACTATACAGGAAGCCTCTCCAGAAAGCAGTGGATATTTTCTTACATTTCCAGACCTTAATTAGAACGTATATTTTAAATAGAACAATACATACTCAGTAGAAGATTTTAAAGTTCAATATCTTGGCTCTTTAGAATAGTAATATTTGTTTTCAATACCAAAAGTGGTTAGTCTACAATACCGTATGTTCTAACTGGTAACAGAAACCAAACTGCTTTTAATCTACGGTAGTATTAAAGAAATCTAAAAAACCTAACTTCCCATTTTTATATTTTGTATCATGATAGCTACGTGGATTATTCTTTTTTGTAAATATTTCATAACCAAATTGCTTTTGAAGTGATACTAATCTTCAGATTTGTTTAAGGGGGTATTATTGCCTGAAATTGTGCGTGTTTTTTTTGTGGGTGTTTTTTTTTATGAATAAAAGACATTCTTAGTTAATATTTCGGACCAAACATTCTTAGTTAACAGTATAGACACAACAGATAGTTCAAGTCCTAGTCACCAGACGTCTGCACTGACAGACAACAGCCACCTCACAAACATCTAACTGTTGTAATATCTACATACATGCTAATTTTCTATCACTACAGAAATTTGGCTTTCTATAAATATAGAAGTTTTGTAATTAACAGAACTATTCACTATCTACTTTCATTTTTAACAAACAAGCATGTCACTTTATTTGTTAGAATTTCAAAATCAAATGCTATTATTCAATTGATGACTCAGATCTTATGCATAACAAGCTTTACACTGGAGCTAATTATATGGCTAACATAAACATTCATGAAGATTTGGTTTATAATGGAAACCATAACATGACTGCTACTATAATGGCACTATCATGATGCAATTACAATGCATCACAATAATCTTTGAAGTGTTTTGTAATATTTTTATGCAACATAAAGCTCAACTGTATTGTGTTGTTTCATTTAAATAGAGCAGAAATTTATACTAAGGGTTCATTTCTCTATATGCTTTACATATACATTTACACTTCGCTCCCAGTTTTAAAAAGTACTGAGTTGTCCAACAAATTGAAACATTTTTTCTATTGATTACCTTTCTAATAATATATTTTGTGAAAATGCTAACCCTACTTTTCGTAAGATCCAGCTTCTAAGTCTGTCAGGGCATTAACTCATCAATGTTTTTAAAGAAGCATGGCTATTTGTCTGGCAAGAAAATTACACAGTGGTCAGTGTGTTCAAAAATAGAACAGTTTGGCATAGCTAAAATGAGCAGTAAGTTGCAGGTTTATGGAAACATCACATTTAATGGATGTCATGACTACAAACTATCACCTACTACATTTGTTTCTTAGCCCAAAGTAAAAAATGGTTTAGGTGTGATAAAATCTGGATAGGATACTTAACCATTGTGTTACTCAAGTAAAAACTGGGCAACATAGGTACCAGAGGACAATGAGGTCGATTTCTTCAAAGGGCAAAGATTTTGGTCAACAAACAATAAAAAAGGCACCCACAATTGTGCATGCAATTAATGCAATAGCACACAAACACGAGATGACTGTGTCACTGTTGTACGTTTGCATCTTTAAATCTCTAAGGACTGGCAGAGAAAATACACACTTTGAGTGTGCCCTAATGGAGACTTTACTTTTGTTCTTTCTTGTATTAATTTTAATCTAGAATAAATGTCATTCTGATGGAAAGCATCTTTTTCCCCCTTTGGATATAGCAAACCTAATGTCGGCATTTTGTCTTCCTCTGTTTTTTCTACAATGCTGAGCACTTTTTTATAAGTGCCAACAGTAAACTGTAACAAATAATAACTAAAACAAGCCATTTGTACACTCGCCTGCTTTTTGTGCTCAAATTGCCTTCTGAGATGATTCTTCCATCTGGAATCCAATTCCTGATTTTCTCCACCCTGCTCTCACCCTTTGAACTCTTCCCTGCCCACCCAAAGAAGTGTAAAAGATATATAATGAAAAATAGTCCATCATTTTTATTTAAATCTACACAAAAATCATGGAATTAACAAGAAAGGTGATAAACATCTCCATCCCCATCCTTCCTCTGAATTTCATCTATTTAGAATGCAAGCTCTTTGGTACAGCGACCTTTCCATTAGCTGTGAAGTTCCTAGCATACTTATGGTGCTAAATAAATAATATAATAATTCCAGATATGTGGGTGACTTACAGTATGTGGCAATTGGCACAAAAATGTTCACTGGATCACCTGTTTAGACAGATATAGTTAGTGTGGTAATTGTGCCTTCATTAGGTTGTGTACAGAATTCCCTCAGTATCAAAAGGCATATTCTGATTGGCCAGTAGGGCCTTCCCAATAATCCCTCTGCCACATAACAACTCGCAGTATTACAAACCTGGGACTTCATTATAAAAAATGAAAACACTTGCTTTAGTTCATTATATTAAATGGGAGGAAGTTAACAGGAGAGAAGATACAAATCTTTTAAATATTTTAACTTCCCCTTTATTTTTAAAGGTAAACAAATTCCCATCTTCCTAAACCAGGTCCCTTCTCAGACAGAAATGCAAAACATGCAGCTAGGCATTTGTAGACCAGTTTAAAAAAAGGATCCGTAATCCCAGCTGTCCTTTCAGCAGTGGCATAGGGTGCAGCATCCTGACTACAGGCACAATTTTTATTAGTAAATGTAAAAACAATACACCCATGTTAATGTAATATTAAGGATGCATAGCTGAAACTAGAATGAGTCAGGGAATTAAAATGTTAAGCTTTCATCTGTGATACCATCTCAAACACACTGCACATTCTATATGTTTTATGGCAGATATTTTAGGACATAAGGAGTAATATATTGAGCTATATTTAAAAGAAAAACAGGATTTAATATAATACATATATAATGGCTGCTGTTCCAACCTCAATAACTCTTTTTGCTTTTTTGTGCTTTTACCTGTGCAATCAAAAGAATGCATTGATTGACTAACAGATTTAGAAATATTTTAACTTCTCTTTCTGTTCTTAGATTTATATTCCCTTGGTTTTGATAGTTAATCTATTTAGATTCACTCTGAAAGCCAACTTGGATGAAAGGTTAACACATTGCTAATTCAGAGATACTGGATATTACTTTGAACAGCTTTTATGGAAGATGATATGAATTCAATAAAGCTGAATTAGCATGAAATAAGGTTAATTCAGAGCCTGCATTTTTACCAATTGATTTACAGTTTTCTCTTTTAATGTTTCCTTTTTTAATTCAGGAAAGTAACTGTTTGTTATGCACTTTGCTAAGTTACTTATTTCAGTTTAGCAAAAAGCCCAGAGATGGATCAGCTTCAGACTGGTATATCCAAAGCCCCGTTCCTCCTTCCCCACCTTTATCATTCAGATAAACGGGGGCTCAGAAATGAACTACCACTAAAGTTAGATTTTGCATTTCTAACAAAAATCTCTTTCATGAAGAAAATCAGTATTTGGACTATTTCTCTGTAGTCTGTTGCCATTATCTGGCAAATAACTGGTTCAAGTACAGACAGAAATCAACTATCTAAACTATCTGACCTGTTTTCAGGAACGATAAAAATCCTGTTATGATTTTTTCAGAGAAACCTGAAAAAATAGTCTATTAGAAGATATGTCATAGTGAAATTCTATTATTAAATAGTTAACAAGCACAGACTAGCTTTCCTGTATATGGATACAGATCTTATTTCTCAATAATTGTATACAAGTCAATCTTGTTTCATACAATAAAAATTATAATAGAAACATAAATTTTAATATAATAGGCCATATTTCAACGAATTCAATTTGCATTAGTCCAGCACAGGTAGTTATTTATTACAGTGTATACACACATAATCTTGA
The DNA here is from genome assembly GCF_025201925.1 of Gopherus flavomarginatus. Classification (NCBI taxonomy): domain Eukaryota; kingdom Metazoa; phylum Chordata; order Testudines; family Testudinidae; genus Gopherus; species Gopherus flavomarginatus. Next base: position 107,845,549 of record NC_066623.1, on the reverse strand, counting down.
TGTTTTGAAGGTGACTCAGACTGGCTGAGTAAGTAAGCCAGGGACAGCCAGTGAAAGCATTTACTCAGCATCTAGGGTACATATTACAAGCTCAGCTCTGCATGAAGGGCAATTTGGACCATAAAGAAGCAGCAAACTGAATCAAGGACAAGCATACTTTAATACTTCCAATCTCATGAACTGAGAACAAAATCCCATTTTTAAAGAAAAAATGTAAAGACAAAAAATAACATGGTTCATAAAAATAGTTCAATGCTGAGAATTTAGCATCATCCATAATGAACGTATGTCTATTATTGTATGGGGAATAGCATAAGAGCTTATGTTTTAAAAATTAAGTTCAAGGCAAGTGAATTTATCTTTGAATTTTCTCTCTTTTTTTTATTAAATAGCAATTAGATTTCATGCTACTGCCATTTAAAAAGCTATATAATCTAGTAGTGCTGAGAAAAAGAAAAGAGTCCTGAAAGAAAGAGAATGTGAAGGTGGGGGGATGAAAGGATCGACTGGAGGGACAACAGAGAAAGTGGAGCCCTGAAAGCAAACAGACAGAGAAAAACAAACAGACACAAGAAACAGAGCATGAGAAGACAAATTCTACACTTGGATGGGCAAGCACATCTCTCAGTGAGTTAGGCACAAATAGAACACACCCATCAGAAGACACAATTTTATCCTACAAAGAACCCTACTAAAAGATCTATGAATTAGAAACAGGTTCCTCCAAGGATCTGTATGTCTGGCAGGAGCGTAATTTCAGAAAAATTTGGGGCGGGGAAGAATTATGTCAGCATCCATACATCCGTTTATCCACTAGACTACGGCTGCTCATTGGAGGTTTGCAGACCAGTCCCATCCTGGAGCAGCTGCGTGGGTGCTGGAGTCAGATGGGCCAAAGGTCCATTGCCCCTCACTTTTTAAATGAGTCCCATCCAGAGGAGCCCATTCCCTGCTGGCATGAAGGAGGGGAGGCCAGGCCAAAACTGAGGGACAGCACGACGCTATGTGCTAGATTGCAGTGCCACTCACTGAAATTTGTCCCAGCCAATCTTCTGTTATGATGGAGGAGTGGCCGGGCCAAATTTCTGTGAGTGGCACTGCAACCTGCCAGGGTCCCCCACTTTTGCAGTCCTTCCAGTGCCTTTGGTGAGGACCTGGAGGAGGGCAGGGTTCACCAATGGCCCACCCTGGGCAGGAATCGGGACCCAGCTCCTTCAGCACTAACCTCCAGCAGCTCTGAAAAGTCAGGGGGCGGAGGAAACAAGTAATAATTAGGAACAAAATTCTAAAGGTCTGATGAGAAAAATCTCACGGGCCCTCATTCTTACTAAATACACAGTCACAACATTATGGTTAATTTTTTCAGTATTTAACATTGACATAAAACTGTATTACATTAGCTCTTGAATCAAGTTTGCCAGTTACTAATTTTGTCCCAGTCTCCTTGATCTGCCTTATATTGCTGTTATGCTCTGGTACAATACTGACAGTTCCATTTGTACTGTCTTGGCAGTAAGTCCCATTTAAATCAGTATATATACATGCCCGAATGAAAACTTTATCTTTAGATACCAGCACTTCTGAGAATTTTATACATGGTTTTGTTTCTTATAAGTATAATTTGAATTCAACAATTAGAAAGGACATTTCACAACAAAAGCTGAACTAGGGTACCTTAAAATAATGGCTTCAAATCTAACTGGAGAAAGGTAACTACAATGCTTAGTTATTATTTCCAAGTGCTTTATATGTGCGAGTTACAGTACAAATATTAACTACTTAATTCCTGTGATTTATGTATCATCCCCATTTTACAGACAGGGAAACTGAGCCAGAATGACGTCAACTTAACAGCAAAACTGGAATCAGAACACAGGATTTCCTTTCCTCGAAGCCTCTGCTCATTCCTGCAGAATATGTCTCAGTCCTGCAGGGTGATGAGCATGCCAGCCCTCATCTGGCAAAGCACATTCTTAACTTTCAATTTGAGTTAAGTTCCACTGGCAGTTCCATTGACATCAACAGGACTACGTGTGAGTTTAAAGTTAAGCACATGCTTAACTGCTTTGCTGGATTGGGATCAGAATGCAGACAGCCTTGCAGGAATGAGCCCATACAGGTTGTTGTTCTGGAAATCTTACTCACACGATTAGTCCTCATTCATGCAAGTACTCCCACTGACTTCAATAGGGTTAGAGAGAGTAAAGCCTACACATGAGAATTGTGGATTGTAAAATAATCCCTATGATTATGGTTTGTAAACAGAACTGTGTGAAATTCAGCTAATTTGCTATACATGTGTTTATATTAACTATCTCTGGTTTCTGTCTGCAGGGGGCTGCACCATAGGATGTGCACATATTTCATTGGGAACATTTTGCGCAGCTCTATATACAAGTCATTTGTAATGTAAAATATTTTAATTTCCCCTAGGTAATGAGAAAGTAAAGGAGGTAATCAAGATGTAAATCAAGATCCTGCTGTTCTCCTGCTAATACAAGCTTGCCTTGAGTTTCATACAGTAATTTTGAGTTACTTAAAAAAATAAACAGTGTGCTTAAAATATTTTTTTAAGTTTGGACAGACTCTGCTACTTTATTTATATCACTGGTTTCTACTGCATTTTGTATATCAGTTTCAAGTTAGAAATATTTCATACTAAATAAAATAAAAATATCTAAACCTTAACCATAAGAAAAGATTAAAAAGCATTGGAACAAAAAAGAATCATATTGCTTTTGCAGTTTCCTATGGGAAATCTTTCCTCTTAGGAGACAGTCAAACACAAGAAATCTGCTAAGAATGTGCAGGGAAAAAAGATATTGTCCCCAGTGCTTCAGCATTCACTAAGATGTGTCAAGCTTAAATGAATCATTAAAAAAATGTCTCTTCCCTCGTGGGGAATCAGTTTCTAAAAAAGAACAGTCAAATGAGTACTGTGTATAATATGATACAGAGCTTGGAATTTAGAGTATGACAGAGTTCTTTCCTTGAACATCTATTACAACATGGCACCAGTTATTTTGTCTGGAAAAGAAATAACATTTTCTCCCGTGTTCTGTTCTTTTATATAATATCTTAGCAACCTGGAATTATACTAATTCAGCAATACTGCTTTGGAGTTGATATAGGCCTGAATTGAATCTAAATACCATTGTGCCTTAGTTAGAAAGGTAAGCTACAGTTGCTACACTGGGTCAAAAAGGGAAAGGTTGGGAGGGGGATCAAACATGCTTGAGGAAGATGGCATAAAATGAAAATAGATTAAACTGTATACAGAAATGAGCAAATACAAAAGTGTTATTTAAAGGTAAAATACTTTAAAAAAGAACACAAATGGAAGATTTTTTTGAAGGACAAAGTAGGCAAGGGTTAAAATAAAAAAATTAAAAAACATCAGAAATCAAGTGTTACATCCCTCCCCCTTATTTTCTATTCTATGTCTATATGGTACTCGTTCAGGCCCCAATCCTGCAAAGTCTTATGTTTGTGGTTACATTTATGGATTGTGAGGAGTCCCATGGACTTTGATGACACTATTCACTGAATGTAAAGTTGAGCACATGTGTAAGTCTTTGCAGGACTGGAACTTTAGACTATAAGATCATCACAGTAGGGACCTTGCCTTTATATCAGTCTGTAAAGCACTTAGTACTGGGTGAGAGCTCTGTAACAATAATATTGATAATAGCTTCCAAATTTTTATGGTCAGTTAGATCAGAACAGATAATCAATCTAGAATGTATCCAATACTGCAGATATTTCAGAGCCTAGTTTCCCCTATTTCTTCCCACAAGTTTAGTAAGATGATAACTACAGCATCTTGGCCTTATAAAAGCTTTCAGCATCAGAACTGTTGCCACTCACTTTTTGGGGAAATCTAACCAAACTGAAGATTGCTGCAGATTGTTTATGCTTAAAAAGGCCTCTGTCAGATTTCATAACCAAGTTACTTCATGGTAAGTGAAGGAGAGCCCATAGGCTGTCTTTCAGGCACCTGATTCCAGGATTTCTGCAATGGGTGAGGAAAGAGTGAGGATCTAAAAACACGCATTTTCCTTCCTTCACACCGTGAGCTCAAACCAAGCCACTATGATAGGTCAATGCTCGCTTCTCAGCAGCCTGTGTCCAAAAGATGTCCCCGTAAGAGAGAGTGTCATTGGAAAGACGGCGTTAGACTCCACAGCCTGGATAAATTCTTGGGTAAAAGAGCCAGCATATATCACCTTTTGACTGACATTTGTTATGGGCTCTCCTTTTATATTTAAAGCCAAAGATGTGGCACATACAGGGAATCCTAGAAAGTTTAAACTGGGAGAGGGATTGTTCTACATTTTCCCCTAAGTGATAAACTGTAGCTGAAATGTGCAACCTTAGCCCTTCTGACTCTATTGTGGTCAAAATACCACCTAAATAGAAAATTTCCTATTACCAAAATTTCAAGCAAGGTGAAAAAGAGTCTCTTTGAAGCCAGTAAGTCTGGCTTTTGATTTCTTTCCAGGTAGGCTTGAGGTTGACTATCCTCCATCCTCAGTTCAAGTTTTCCATTTGTTAATTTCTATATTACTTTAGCTAAATTGGCCAGAGTGAGGAAGTCAAGAGGTTTGGGGAGCATTTTAACAACCATACGCATTCAAAGTCTTTTCTGCTCTAATATATTAGCTGGGATGTACCTGTTTTCTCTTCAAGTTACAAACAATCCATCATTCTCAGAAGCAGTCCCACTGTGTCAGCCAGCTTTAGTAAACTTTGTACTATACCCAGTCCTCTTCCCCCAGCACAAGAATCTCTCACCTTTCTGCTATGTATATGAAAAATTTAAATGGCTTCTGATTCTGTGTTATCAATGCAGCCCAAATGAGGGGTGCACACTATGCTTTTTAGTTCCTTCTCGTGTGTCTGCAGCACCCCTTTAAGATGTGTTGGTGCCCATCTTGTATAAGTTGGAACAGTTTCCCTCAAAACAACAGCTATACCAGTCAGGGCATTCAGCTGAGTGTTCTTTTCATAACTCGGAGTTCAGGGTTATGGGAAGCCTCCAGCATGCACTATTTGGGCATTTGAACAGTAGTGGAGACTCCAGCACCTGAAGAAGTTGGAACCATCTAAGGCTGGCCAAGTATTACAGCTCAGGAGAATGGAAAAGGGCAGACATTCAGGTCAAGATGGGTTTCAATCCTTCAGGCCCTTAAGACTTCATTGCATCAAGGAAAACACCAAAGAGCTCACCGATATGAAATATCCCCTGCTTGCTTCTTGGTATAAGTTTCCTGTCATCTGAACCAGAAACCAATGCCCGAAAGCAGGATGAGAGAGAGCCCAAAACAGAGTAAGGGAAAAATAAAAAGAAATACCTTCAGGTAGTCTCTTCACATCATAGATGACAGTTGTATCTTTCTACAGCATATGCATGCAGGACAGACTGGTAACGAATTGTTGTCCTGTGTACCTCAGACATTTGGTACTAGCTTTGTGTTTATGAGTGATTAATCAATGTTCTCCTCGCCATGGCTGGCCCACAGAGAGGATAAGGAGCCTCCTATATCCATTAACTAAGGGAATTCTTCTTCAGCTCAAGTAGTGGATCCTGTTTTTGGAGCTGAAAGAACAACTTAACATTCCTAGATGCCCAAATGTGTATATTTATAATTTATTTAATGACTGTGTCTGTTGTCTGCAGTACATAGATTTGTTGCATCCTATAAATAGCAGGCTTTTTATGGTTGACATTTTTATGACTGGTCTGTAGGAACAAAGTGAAATGGTATTTTCCCAGACTGTTTGCCTCTCATCAAGATACCTTTGTCCATACAGGGGAGTCGCATCTTACATGGAGGTTAGGTTCTGAAGTCAGCGCTATCTAAGCTCATTGAGTGGAATGTCAGGCGGAATAGCCCGCACTACAGGTACAGTATTTAAATTGTTATTTTTCTCTTTTTTGTTTTGTTTTGCCGAGCATGTATAGTTAAAATTGCGTAAGTTAAATGCGCCTATGATGTGACTCCACTGTAATTCACTGTTCCCAACACAATCTGGGTCTGCACTGGGATGAGAGGAAACCGCTCTGAGCAGAGAGATTTTCTTCAAATTGTGCCACTTAGCTGTATGGTAAACTCTGTAGCAACCAACAGACAATGCACCAAGGTTTATGCACACTTTGTATTGCTGAGAAAGTCAAAGTCATGAAATAAAGATTCACTTTCAAGAGGTAAGCCTGTAGTCTTTAATTGCTTCTCTAATAAAGTGGTTCATTGTAAGTATCCAATTTTCAGATGCTACATAGACACAACCAGATGCATACGCAGAAATTTCAATTTGTGTTAAAACATTTTAGAATATTCTCTCTTTTTCCACTCATCAGGATAAAAGCTTCTTCAATCTTCTATTGTATATGTATGCAGTTCGTGTGATGTCAGACTTTAAGGGACAGAAGCAGAGGGACTCCCAGATAGGAAGCCATGGTCCTGTGAAATTGATGTGAATGGCCGTATTGAATAACAATACTGAGACAATAAAATTCAAGCAAGTGGGAGAGTGTTGCAATAGCATCTGCTTGGATGGGTTTTCCATTTTCCATGGTCTTAGTCAAAGCTGTCTTCTGGCTACAGCATTATAGGTGATAGTTCTAGACTATGAAATACAGGAGTCTAATGAAGCATCACAAAAAAGTGATGCTAAAGATGTTTTATAAAAAGTGGATGAGACTGACATCCTTTGAGCTTAACTCTAACTTCAGGTTGTTACACTATGCTAGGATTATTCTGGCAAAACAAGAAGCTGAAACCACAGTTTGTATAGGCTGGAGGCTAACTCTTCATACTTTCTTTTTACTGATGCTTCTATTTTTCTGTCACTTTGCTCACTGTGGGAAGAAATCACCGTCAGTAGGAATTACTGTATCTTTTACTAGGGATGCTCACTGCTGTGTGTGCTTTTGGAATCAAGATTCAATCTGCCTTTAATTCTGAAAAGCCCAATCCTATTTCAAAGGTTCCTTATTAAGATTATCACTCTTAAGATTCTCTTTGAAACATACTTTCCAATACCAGATACAAAAGATATGGATTTCCTTTTCACAACTGTCGAGAAATAACTTTTCTGAAGATCATTTAGCAACTGCTTGAGAAAACTGAAGGCAAACCCTTCTTTCATGACACCAAAGGACCAGAGCGGGAAAGGAAACAATTGTTTATATGTTCAAAATGGAAGCTGTCATATCTGAATTTTAAAGTTCTCATGCAGTAGATAAAGAGCTATTAGAAAAGTCAGAAATTATATTTAAACATTTCCTCTTGCATCTATTTTTGTAACTTAATATTTTTAAGATTTCTTAAAATTTTCATTGGTATTAAATAAACTAGAAAGCAATAAAAGAGGTTCTATGAACATTTACTTGAGAAATAGACAAGTACTCAGTACGGGGGAAAGTATTAAACAGTACAAACTCTTGCTATAGAAGTGAATACACACAGCTGGACTACTTAGCCTTTTTGTGCCTAGAAATGTTACTTACGGTTGTGATGGGAGAAAAGAACACAACTCCTATCTGCAAAGAATGAAAAGTGGGGACACACACTATTAACAGCCTCACTCCTGTAGCTGAGTTTTGATCCTCTACTGCCATTAGCTTCCCCCTTCCAATTTACCTTGTGAATATGAAACTTGTGATTTTAAAGTAAAGGCAAAATCATGCTTTTAGTGTAGGGTCAGTTTTAAGACCCCAAAAAGATCTTCAGAGAGCCCTCTGGCGATAAAACTTCTGAAACAATACCTTAATAGGGCCCTTTACACATTTTGCCTGGAAGTATCATGAATTTTTTGCTGCTGCTTCTCCTTGAGCTCTAAACATCTAGAACTTACCTTCATTCACATATATATCTGTATTAAAGCAGCCTTTATATAGGGAATTAGACCTATCCTGATAAATAGGATATTAAGCATAACATAAGCACACCAATTCTTCAGTATTAGAGCTGTCCAAAATGTTGAAAACCATTTCCTCAGATTTATTAACCTTTCCAGTATACAGATTTGGGACAAAACCACATGAAATTCAACAGCTTTGACTTTAACTTTGAGTTTTCAGATTTGTTCAAATTTGAAGATTAGGGAATGCAAACATGTATAAAACTGAAGAAACTGTTTGCTCAGACTTTAAATAAAACCAACAAGTTCCACAAACTTCTAATCAATACAGGACAGTTAACTCACGTTACATTCAGTAAAACTCTCAGTGTACTTTAGGAGGACCTTTTTGATTCCTGGCTGTCATTCTGAATGAGTAATGCTCACTCTCAATAAAGATTAGTGCTCTGCTCAGTTTCTCCAAAATGTATTACTTTTAAAGTATATCCCATTGATATATACTCCAGCTTTCAAATTTCTGGTCCTGGAGCTTTACAATCTCATCCATCCTGCAGGACAGGAGTGTCTTTTTTACAGGAACTCATTGTTATTCAATGGAATTCACCCTGAGGGCAGGTGGAATTTTAAGATACCAGGACTGTACATTAAGATAAAAACATAAACCTTACTAAAAATAGCACTCAAAAGAAGTTTCCAACATGGGATTTTAGAAAAACAGTTAAGTACCAGAAGTACAAATTTTAGTGCAATACATGTACACAATGTTTATGCAGTCCACAACCTCAAGAGACAGTTCTGACCTGCTTTCAGTTAAATAGGATATGGACAACTTAAATGTAACACACTGGTAGATATATTTGGAAAGATAACAGTTTGTTTCATGCAAACAAAATATCTGTGTTTTACACTATATAGAATGTTAAATGTGCTTTATCTCCGCTAAGCACCACAGCACTACTGCTCAATGTTGCTAGTTTGACCTACATGTTCTCAGCACAAGTTTTAGTATATCATAACTACAGGATAGTACAATCTAGAAAAATAAACCAGCATTATTCCATACTAGCCTAACTTGTCCAATCTATATTGCCATGTGAACAACCCAAATTTACTTCTTGGATTTTACTTCTTGTTCTCTGGGTTGGCAGAGACTAGGAGTTCTGCAGGGATGACAGGATTAATAAACAATGCATCAGAAACTGCAATAATCCATTCAAAATATTTCCAGCTGCCTTTCTATTTACATGACTTCCTTATATCATTACCAATGGCTAGCTATTTCACAATGTGGACTTCTTTTACTCAGAAATGTGGTCAGAATTATTTATTCGTCAAATCCCTTCTTTCTGTTCCCTGAGATTACTGCCATTTGAAAGCAGTGCAAAGAGGGGTTGCCTTTTTTTTTCTGTTATCTATGTTGTGAGAAGTTTCAGAGGGGTAGCTGTGTTAGTCTGTTTCAGCAAAAACAGCAAGGAGTCTTGTGGCACCTTAAAGACTAACAAATTTTTTAGAGCATAAGCTTTCGTGGGCTATGAAAAGATACGAGTTGCCTTACCAAGTGTGAATGTTAACAGAGTAAAAATTACTTTTTGTAGTGCTAACGATGCCAGTTCCATCAGGGTGGATGGCCCTTACTCAACAGTTGATCGGAGATTACTTCTTGTAGTGATCCAGCCATTCCCAGTCTTTATTCAGGCCTAATTTGATGGTGTCAAGTTTGCAAATGAATTCCAGTTCTAAAGTTTCTCATTAAATTCTGTTTTTGAAGTTTTTTTTGTTGAAGAATGGCCACTTTTAAGTCTGAAATTGAGTGCCCAGGGAGCTTTAAATGGCCAGAATTGAGTGCCCAGGGAGGTTAAAATGCTCTCCCACTGATTTTTTAATGTTATAATTCTTGACGTCTGCTTTGTGTCCATATATTCTTTTGCATAGAGACTGTCCAGTTTGGCCAATGTACATGGCAGAGGGGCATTGCTGGCAACTGATGGCATATATCACATTATTGGATGTGCAAGTGAACGAGCCCCTTATGGTGTGGCTGATGTGGCCATCCACCATGATGTAATTGGCATCGTTAGCACTACAAAAAGAAATGTTTACTCTGTTGACATTCACACCTTCTTGTCAACTGTTGGGAATGGGACACATCCACCCTGATTGAATCATTAATCCCCCACTTGGTAAGGCAACTCCTATCTTTTCTTGTGCCGTATATTTATGCCTGCCTAATTTTCACTCCATATATCTAAAGAAGTGGGTCATAGCCCATGAAAGCTTATGCTCTAATAAACTTATTAGTCTTTAAGATGCCACAAAATGTCTCATTGTTTATGTTGTGAGACAGCTGTTCTCCTTCATTAACTATCTGATATTTGTTAACTCATGGAAGTGTAAACTGGTGTAATTTACACCTCCATTTACCCCCTCTTGTAAATATGTTACATTAATTTAGATGCACTTACATTTATTATTATGGATTATTTATTATTTATATTAGCGTAGTGCCTAACCACTCCAGTCTTGAACCAGGACCCCATTGTGCTAGGCACTGTACAAAAAAACTGTCCCTGCTCCAAAGAACTACAATCTAAGTATAATCTAAGGAAGAGTGAGACAATATTGGTCAGCATGATAGATGGCAGTCTCAGCACACCAGCAACCTAACCATTGTCAATTTTTTTCTAAGCACCACAGCAAAGGAGAGCTTTAAGGAGAAATCTGAAAAAGGACAATGTGTTAGTTCTGCATATGTCTCCAGGTAGATTTGTCTAAGCATAAGGGGCAACATGGGAGACAACAGGGAGGTGTTTGTTTGAAAACTTAATGGGTGGGCAATGGAGGCTGAAATCATGGCCTGATAGGGGGAGGAGCTAATCTTTTGATACCAATTCAGAGATGATAGAGAGGGTGAGGACAGGTTGTGAAGGGTTTTGAAAACAAAGACAAGTAGCTGATCCTTGATACCACAGAAAGAAGGGAACCAGTGGAGGGATGCAAAGAAAGGAGTGACACAGTCAATGCAATGGGCTAGGGAAATGATCTTTGCAGCAGCATTTGGAATAGAAATGAGGGTGGCAAGATTACATTTATCAATGGCAGAGAAAAGGATGTTGCAACATCAAGATGCAAGATGATGAGAGCCTGGATGAGAGTTTCACCTATGTGGATGGATAGGAAAGGCCACATGCTGTGCAGAAGAATCTGCAAGACTTTGATATAGCCTGGATGTGAGAACCATATGTACTCATATTCACTCAAATTAATCTCCAATTATCAGTGTGTAATTATCTCTCTCACACATACACACACGTCCTCTGAATTTGTCCCATGGAATCTAAATAAGTGCAAGCAAATTTAAGGGAATCTAAGAATAACTCACACACTGAGGAAGTGTAGAAATATGAACTATCAGAAGGTTAAGTTAAAATAGCAGACCACTTTAAGATAACCTTCCTTTGGCTTCACAAGAATTATACTACCTTACACATTGGTAGTTGGAAATGGGTGCAATGGGGTCCAAATTTAAGGAAATTTTATATAGGGCAAGGGAGTCTGTGAAAGCTAAAGTTACACCAACTTATACCTCATCTTTGAATGTAGCCCAATAGCACTGTCTGGAGTTAACAGTAGTGTAGGGAAGTGCTTTGCAAGCTTCCACACACAGCACTGCAAAGTTGCTTCTCTCCACTCCTGCAATGTATCTGCTCTTCATTACTTGTTCCTTCTTAAGGCATGACAGAGACTGTCAATCATGCCTAATTGTACAGCAAACTTCTAATGCAGACAAAAGTTCTCTAAGAGATATGAAGGGGAGGAGACCACAAAACACTTTTTCACTTAACACCTAAACCAGGGTCTAGACCCAAGTCTCCAGAGATGAAACGCTGGTGTATTAATCCCTTACATTAACTGTCCTGCTACATTAGAAGCGATCATAAGAAATATCACACTTTTGCTTAGGAATAGTATTAGCTGACTCTTATACCTCATATATTAAAGATACACATCACTTGGATTAAAATAGAAAAAGTAATACAATGCTTAAATACAAGCTTCACATGTTCAGACATGTGAATGAATGCTCAGCCTGCATTTCCTTTGCTCTATTAATAAAAACTGCCACTTCAAAGATTAACATTTCATGCCTTTTATCTTTGTTTTTTGTTTTGCCTTTTCATTACGATTTTAAACCAAGTAATGTGCACACAAAGCATGTTCTTCTGGCCAGAAAGAATAGATCACACAAAAATTTAACCATCTTTAATATGAAAAAAACTTTTCTTAAATTTAGTCTTCCATCTTAAATTATTCCTAAATACCATGGCAATAGGTCCACTATTCCTGACTCCTTACTGAACTATACTCTTTGCTACAAGACCATTACATATTAACTAGCACAATCGTATCAAGGGTGAATCTCTGCCCATATTTTAGGTGGTTTAGGGATAAAAAGAAAGTTGAGAACTGAGATATGTCTAGTCTTTTCTCCTCCACAAGAACAGTCATTCATCACTCTTCTTCATACTAAACATTTATGTACCTAAATTTGGCAACTACATCCAATTATTAGTAGTAACTTATACAACTCCCTTTGTAAATACCAATGTTATACAATATTTGACAGCATATATAGGGAGCAGTTCACACACCACTGAAATGTAGCTATCTTTGGGATAGCTGTTGTACCAGCAACACTAAACAATATTTTTAGCAGGTGAAATGAAAAATAATTTATTCAACAAAAACAATAGGAAATGTTAAGGTAGAGAATATCAGCCAAAATGAAATTTAGCCAAGAAAGTTGGCCAACACTTTTGTCTTTGAAGAGTTCCCAGGGACCATTATTGACCACCAGTGATCAGGACCCTGGTTTCATCTTAGCCTTCAAAAGATAGCTGCAGCTCCCCCATCCGGCACTCAAGTACTAATTCAAATGAAAGAGTGCTATCTACTGAATCACCAACATGAATTGAAATATAAAAGGATTCAAACAAAACTGCTTTTGAATTAATAGCCATGTAATTCTAAAGTCCCAATTCACTAAGCAATGATAACTTTAGTGTCATTTGGTAGAAAACAATAATAAAGCAATCTGTAAACATGCTAGTTATGCTAATGGCATTACAATAATGTTTTACTTCTTTCCCCAAATTAGGTCATGTAATCTGAATACTGACCAAAATAAAATGGGGAACCCAAGAGATTTTTTTTTTTATGGTATAAGGCACAGACTCTGGCAAGAAAATTAAAGGCATTCAAGTCTTCAAATATTAGGAGTGAAATATCTATTTTTAGTCTCAAAAGACAGAACTACTATTTAAAGACCGACCAACTATTTCTGCCTTTTTGCACTGGATTGTTTAACGAGACTGCGATGTAGTTAAATATATGTATCATGTTTTCCTTCCCCTTTGCTAATCAAACAGCAACAAAAGATTTTATAAAGGAATTAAAAAGTGCTTAAGGCAATGTCCCTTTAAGTAAATAGACTAAATGTTTTGAGCTGAAAGTTTCTATGAGAATGGAAGACAGCTATAGACAGCTCTTTAATGTAGCAGAAAAAAATGGCACAATAATTAGATCCAATGGTTAAAGCTGAAAAAAGACAAACTCAGACTAGAAATAAAACAAACTGCCTTTCAGTTGAGGGATATCAGCTGACACAGAGGCATGATGGGCCTTTTGACTCATTTTGCTAAGCACTGAAGAGGGTGATCTATGTCTATATTCACCCTGGGTGCAATACTCTTTCCTACCCTTACCTGGTGACTGAATAGAAGAGGTCTTGATTGCTCTGCTGGATTCAATAGTTAAAGAGTTCAATCTCTTCAATGAAGAATGAGCCCAGGAACTTGGAGTAGAGCTACGGCTTACATGAGCACTAGCCAAAAGTGTCTGCTCAGTCTTGGCAGGATCTTTTCTCTCATGCTCTAAATAGGCTCTTGTCGAGTGCAGTAGAAGAAAGAGGATGAGGCAGGCCTCCCTCACTTTCTGTGTCCTCTTGGAGAAAAAGTAACAGATTGAGCACTTGTCAGGGATGTACCCCTCACCAAGATAGAAGAGGCACTAACAATATACATCACTGAGCAGCCTTACATGAGGGGAGAGTTTTAAAATCCAGGGTTTTAAATCTCAGTGATAGTAGCTTCAATCCTGGTTCTGGGTATATCTCTTAATTTATTACAAAAGTGTTGGTTGGTTGGCTGGTTTGTTTGCTTGCTTGCCTGCCAATGGGCATACAACTAATAAACCTATACTATCTACAGTGGCCATATAAACTAACTATTATTAACTTGCCTAAAGAGATCGCACAAAGCACAGAATAAGCGGACACTGCCAGGATTCCATCTCATCCCCACATGCCTTGGCTGACCTTCCACTTGAAGCCTATGTACTAGTGTTTGCAGAATTAGGACCTAAAGGCAAAATCTTTGTACTACTGTTATCAACTGCATTGCACCACCGGACTACAGCAGCAGCAATGTTTATTACATATGAAAAAAGGGGATGGGAAAAACATTTAAAGCTAGAGGGAAAAGAAATAAAAAGGTAACAGGAAAATAACAAAGAGGGAAAAGATGTTCCTTTTGGTAAAAGAACTTATTTAGAAAAGAAAATGTTCAGAACAATAAAAAGGAACTAATAATATATTTGTTCATTTAATGAAAGCAGGTAAATGAAATCTGAAATTGTATTTTAATTAAATAATGTGAAATATTAGTTTCATTAAAAATATATATACACCAACAGCATATAGTTTAATATATGCTAATACATTTAATCTTTCAGCACATTTTTCATCTTACAGTTACATTTCTTTTAATTAATAAATACCCTTTAAATGTCGATACCTGTGTAACATGAGACTAAAATCCAATCTTCATAAATCAATTCATATCTTCATGTAACAAAAGAATTGGCCACACTATTCCTTGTTACAGGAATCCTCCCATATCTATGATTTTGCTCTACTATCCTGTATTCCAACCACCTCTACTCTCAAAGTGAAATGGGAGAAACTCAGACACATGGAGGACAGAATTTTCGTTACCTTTGAAACTGTGGGCCCAATTCTAAAGACTTGGTCAGGCAAACATCCCATGGATGTCAATGAGATTTTGCCAGGGTATGGCTATGAAGGATTAGGGCATGTTAACTCTTTGTTAAAGCAATATAACAAGAACCATTATCATTTACATTTTCAAAAGAAGTGGGCAACTTGTACCCCATAATGCATTAACCACAATTGTGCATGTAAAATATTTTTTTTATTTTTTAAACAAAACAATTCTGCAAACATATCTGCATAACTTTACATGCTGCGAGTAGACCACTGTCTTCAAAATTAAAAATTTACCATAGTTGAAAATCTTTGCAAGATCAGGACCTAAGTAAATATAAGTGCATGTACTTTTGCAGACTTAAGCGATCCCTCACTTTTTGAAAAAAACTGTGTATATAATTTCTAATGCTAACAGAAGAGAGAGAGAGATGCTCCATGATGCATGAAATATTGCTTATATCTATTATATAGGTTGAACTGTTCCAAAACGAATTAATCTTTTAGAAAGTGATGTCCCCATAATACTTTCAAGGTCCCTTTATGAATGGCTTTTCAGACTCCAAGATATCAAGAGTATAACTTCAGCTAGCCAGGGGGCCATCTGATGTTTTACTTCCAGAGTATTCATTCTTCATGTAGCTTTTTTTTAATTTTCAAAGAATTCTAGAAATTGGAGTTGGAACAGACTTTTCAGGTCATCCCTCCATCAAAGGACATTTCCTGCATTATAATTGTGAAGATTTCATTCATGTTAGTTTTAAATGACTCTATCAAAGAATTTTCCATCTCTTTTCCTATGAGAGTATACTTACGCAGTGCAATATAGAGCTGTTGATTTGTATATGTTAAGTTTTTCCAAAGATTGTGTAACCTGTAATACGAAATATATTTACTTCATTATTTCCTATTTGTCCATACTCTTTTTCTATCTTTCCTTAAGACAATTTTTAAAAAAAAAATCTGAAATCAGCAAATTTATAATGATTGCTTTTATCTTCTTGCATATGTATTAATTGAGCTAATTTCTTTTTTCCAATGGCATAAAGCCCCTTAATATTGCAAGACTTAAAATTCTGCTGTTTTAGACAAAACAGACTCTGATCCTACAAAGACTTAGGGCAGGTCTACACTTAAAACACTACATTGGTGCAGGTGCACTGTCGTAGCACTTAAGTGAAGTTGTTCCTAAGGTGACTGGAGAGCTTCCTGTCCTACTGCCTCTACGAGAGGCAGTAGCTAACTCAATGGGAGAAGCTCTCCCACCAACATAGCTCTGTCTCCATCAGGGGTTAGGTTGGTACCAGGCCCGGAGTGCATCATGTTTGCACAACAAACTAGTCAAAGTTTAACAAAAGACTAGTTTTAATTTGTTTAATTTAATTGTAATGTAAATCTCTGACCGCCAGAAGCTGGGACTGGATGACAGGTGATGGATCACTCAATAATTATCCTTGTCTGTTCATTCGCTCTGAAGTATCTGGCACCAGCCACTGTTGGAACACAGGATATTGGGCTAGATGGACCTTTGGCCTGACCCAGTGTGGTCATTCCATATGTTAATTTGTCTTCTGTGTCTAATAACCACCAATATAGAAAAAGTAGAATATTCCTCCTTGATAAAATGACATGCTGCAATAAGAAAATGTATCTGTGCTTACCTAAAAATTGCTTTTCTTCTAAAGACAGTTCACAGATCCAGAAATTAAAAGGTACAGTGCCAAAAGTGAAATCCCTGCAAGCTGCATGGAAACTTTTTAAAGACACCATAATAGAGACTCAACTTAAATGTATATCACAAATTAAAACACATATTAAGAGAACCAAAAAAAGTGCCACCATGGCTAAACAACAAAGCAAAAGAAGCAGCAAGAGGTAAAAAGGCATCCTTTAAAAAGTAGAAGTTAAATCCTAGTGAGGAACACAGAAAAGGCCATAAACCCTGGCAAATGAAGTGTAAAAATATAATTAGGAAGGCCAAAAAAGAATTTGAAGAACAGCCAGCCAAAGACTCAAATAGTAATAGCAAAAAAAAAATTTAAGTACATCAGAAGTAGGAAGCCTGCTAAACAACCAGCAGGGCCACTGGATGATTGAGATGCTAAAGGAGCACTCAAGGATGATAAAGCCATTAAGGAGAAACTAAATGAATACTTTGCATCAGTCTTTACGGCTGAGGATGTGAGGGAGATTCCCAAACCTGAGCCATTCGATTTAGGTGACAAATCTGAGGAACAGTCCCAGATTGAGGTGTCATTAGAGAAAGTACTGGAACAAATTTATAAATTAAACAGTAATAAGTCACCAGGACCAGATGGTACTTACCCAAGAGTTCTGAAGGAACTCATGTGTGAAATTGCAATACTAACTGTGGTTTGTTACCTATCTTTTAAATCAGCTTCTGTAACCAGATGACTAAAGCATAGGTAATGTGACACCAATTTTTTAAAAAGGCTTCAGAGGTGATCCCAGAAATTACAAACCAGTAAGCCTGACTTCAGTATTGGGAAAATTGGTTGAAACTATAGTAAAGAATAGAATTGTCAGACACATAGTTTAACATAATTTGTTGGGGAAGAGTCAACATGGTTTTTGTAAAGGGACATCATGCCTCACCAATCTACTAGAATTCTTTAAAAAATCAACAAGCATGTGCACAAGGGGGATCCAGAGTATATACTTAGATTTTCAGGAAGCCCTTGACAAGATCCCTCACCAAAGGCTCTTACGCAAAGTAAGCTGTCATGGGATAAGAGGGAAGGTCCAGTCATAGATCAGTACCTGGTTAAAAGATAGGAAACAATGGGGAAGAATAAATGGTTAGTTTTCAGAATGGAGAGAGGTAAATAGTGGTATCCCCCAAGTATACGTACTGGGATCAGTGCTATTCAACATATTCATAAATGATCTGGAAAAAAGGGTTAACAGTGAGGTGGTAAAATTTGCAGATGATATGAAACTACTTAACATAGTTAAGTCCACAGCAGACTGTGAAGAACTACGAAAGGATCTCTCAAAACTGGGTGACTGGGCAACAAAATGGCAGAGGAAATTCAGTGTTGATAAATGCAAAGTAATGCACATTGAAAAACATAATTCCAACTATACATATAAAATGATGGGGTCTAAATTAGCTGTTACCACTCAAGAAAGAGATATTAGAGTCACTGTGGATAGTTCTCAGAAAACATCCACTCAATGTGCAGCGGCAGTCAAAAAAGCGAACAGAATGTTGGGAATCATTACAAAAGGGATAAATAAGAAGACAGAAAATATCATACTGTCTCTCTATAAATCCATGGTACACCCACATCTTGAATACTGCCTGCAGATGTGGTCGCCCAATCTCACAAAAGATATATTGGAATTGGAAAAGGTTCAAAAAGGGCAACAAAAATGATTAGGGGTTTAGAACAGCTTCCGTATGAGGAGAGATTAATAAGATTGGAACTTTTCAGGTTGGAAAAGAGATGACCAAGGGGGGATATGATAGAGGTCTATAAAATCATGACTGGTGTGGAGAAAGTAAATAAAGAAGTGTTATTTACTCCTTCTCATAACACAAGAATGAGGCGTCACCAAATGAAATTAACAGGCAGCAGGTTTAAAACAAAGAAAAGGAATTATTTCTTCACACAATGCACAGTCAATCTGTGGAACTAGATAGGTAGGGATGGTTTCCATGGCCTGTTTGCCAGAAGCTGGGAATGGACGACA
The DNA here is from genome assembly GCF_025201925.1 of Gopherus flavomarginatus. Lineage (NCBI taxonomy): Eukaryota > Metazoa > Chordata > Testudines > Testudinidae > Gopherus > Gopherus flavomarginatus. Next base: position 107,826,906 of record NC_066623.1, on the reverse strand, counting down.
GGGGATGGATCAATTGATGATTACCTGTTCTGTTCATTCCCTCTGGGCACCTGGCATTGGCCACTGTCGGAAGACAGGATACTGGCCTAGATGGACCGTTGGTCTGACCCGGGATGGCTGTTCTTTTGTTTATAGTGAGTCTTTACCCCAAGAGGCAGACCAGACCTGTCAGTCACAGGCAGAGAGGGGGCAGACCAAACACCTGAAACGCTGTTTGAGACAGCTCTGCAGTTGCTGCTACAGAACTACTTAATGCAGCATTAAAACTATTAACGAAGAATGCCTACTTCAGATCCCCCTAGTAAAATTAATTACTGCAGAAAATGAATTTTCCACGGCCAAAAAAGACATTTACCAATATATATTTCAGAAGAGTAATATTTTACTCAGGTGGGTCCAATCTGCAGACTCTGTAACCCATAACCACAGCCTGTACATTTTGAGAGCACAGTGAAAACAACCACACTCAAACATAATCACCATAAAAAATAATCAATGATGATTTAATGAGTATTTTCACCCACTAACCATAATTGTATGTATTTTGTAGAGGTGGGAATTAATGGCATTTCATGGTGGTAGAATAAATTAATGTTGTCTGGACTTTAAAGGTCATTGCTGACAAATTTAGGGGTTGCTGCCAAGGATTTTGGTTCCAATTGTGCCATGGATACACATGGTCATGACTACAGGAAATAATCTTGCCTTGGCCCCGAGAGGATTGATAAAATCACCTAATACATCTTTTCTATCTTTGGTTTCTTTTGTTCTAAACAATCTAAAGGTCAGCACGTAAATAATACCTGCAATTTCCACTGACATTTCTACACTCACTCTATTAACAGAGCTTAGGCAAAACCTATCCCATCATTTGGAGCTGCCATTTTTTCCTCCTAGCACACTTTTCACACACTCTTTCCTCTCACACATCAGCCAGCTCTGCCATTTTATCATACCCTCTGGCTGCAAAACATGGATTCGCACAGTAGTGCAGCTGCCATTCAACTCTTTAAAAACCCAGTCTTTGGGACTGAAAGCCTGAGGTCACAGTCAAACCTGGGTCTCGCACAAAGACTGACTACTGTTCTGAATTTGTTATTTTAAAATTAAGAAAATAACAAAGTAATATCCACTGAGAGGTGGATGCTTCTGAAAAGCAGAGAGCTCACTCATAAGGGTTTTTAAGCTTCCACTTAGTGACTTTTTAGCTTTTACCTCCGCCCAGGTTGCAGTATCACTAAACAAAGGGCATATTAATACAAAATGCAATTTGTATTTCTGAAAATAAAGTCAAAATAAAAGACAGGCACTTTAAAGCAAAAGAGATTAATTCAAACTTCAAACTCACTAGATGCAACATATATATCAAGGAGCAATACACACTTATAATATTCTAATTCACATAGAGAAATTTATGTATTTTTATTTTAAAATGAAAAAATATTAAAAATTCAGTGATCAAAAAGGAACTGTTTGAGTAATTATTTATGTGGTACTAAATAAGTTAACTTATAACCAGTTTTACTTGTTTAGAACTGAAATTTTAATTTTCTTTCCACACAATTCATGGGAGAAAAACAAATATTCAACTGTCACATAAAAAGAAGAAATGAAACTTAAAAACAAAAACAATGAAATGAAACACTTATCTAATTTATATCAGTCTGGTCAAAAATGTTCACAGTTTGAATCAGTATAATTTTTGACAATTGTATAGCAAAGCCTAAGAAAATGTATTTAAAAGGAACAATATTTAATACACCTCCACCCCGATATAACGCTGTCCTCGAGAGCCAAAAAATCTTACCGCGTTATAGGTGAAACCGCGTTATATCGAACTTGCTTTGATCTGCCAGAGTGCGCAGCCCCACTTTACCGCATTATATCCAGATTCATGTTATATCAGGTCGCTTTATATCAGGGTAGAGCTTTAATTTCCCCTAAACAAGCATCTCTTACAATGTGATTAGTTTCTTTCTTATATCATACGTTTTTAGTATACTGCTATACAACGGTTTCAAAACTTGTTATTAATATGTATCTTTTACAGTAATAAATTTTTCTTGTCTGTAGAGACAAGTAGGCAGGCAGTACATTATCTGTTATTCCTTTTTTTCATGTAAGAATTTTATTTTCGATGGAGAAACAAAATGTCACAGATACAGAAAACCACTAACATGTTTACTTTCTACTATTTATCTTTTAATGAAAGCAACATTACAGTTTACTTAGCAATGCATGATTGATTGTTAACTGCTAAATCGAAAAGACAGAGAGATTTGTTATCACATCATGTTCAGCATTTTAAGAGTTACTCAAATCATAACATGGGCAATCAAAATGGTATTGCTAGATTGCATTGCACTATTGTATAAATATGGTCATTGTATGGCATGAGGTTTGTTGATACACTGAAGAAGGAAGAATTTTACAGAAAGCTAAGAGTTACCTTTATTAATTCCTCTTGGCAGTAATTGATCTCACTAGATCTGTATAGGGGCATTCCACTCTATCCCATTATTAAGGGTCAGAAACAATCTCTACAGAATCCATCTTTCTTTAGGGGGAAATCTCTGTCCACCATTGAGCTAACATAATGGCTCTCCCTATTCCCCTGACAATTGGGCTGAAGGAGAGAAATGTGGCCCTGGTTGCGGGAGGCACCTCCTTGTGACGGACTGTTCAGTGCAAGTACTCCATAGGAAAGGTATACAGTGACCGGATAAATGGCTTGGAAAAGGACTTAAAAAGAGGTGTTTGTTAAAGGAACGAATGGGGGGCAGTTAGGGACCCCTATGATTGGTATGGCAGGGAGCCAACCCCCCATTCTTATAGCCCACCTTAACCCTCCTACAAGGGCGGGGGGAGGGGGTGAATGGCAAGGTCCTGGCAATGGATTTACTGAAGGAACCTAGATGGGAAAAGAGGGGGAGCTGGTAAAAGCCCCCTGGGTAATTACAGAATAAACATGGAGTTACTTGCACTGTATACTTTTATCTGCCAGGTAGTCCCAGACATCTAATAATAAAGTTGTGGCCTGATTAAACCCATGTCAAATGTCTCCAGTCCTTCTTTTGGTATAGCCAGACAATGGCCCTCCCATGTTCCCTGACAATCAGGAGCTGAAGGAGGATAATGTGACCCTCTGCATTATTGTTGTATGATTTGATTAACTGAATTTCCAGTAAATTCTGACGCATATTTAAATTGTGGCTATTTCTTATAAAAATTGGATTAATTTGGTATTTATGGAACTGAGGGACTACCTGTGGCAGACTACAGTGTCAGCAGGCACAAGGAAATTTTTCTGTTCAGCTCCAGTAAGATACTTCACTCCTGACATATAACTCCTATGCTGATCCAGGCCCAAGCTTTTCTGTAAGAGACTGAACATTTTGAGCTCACTATTTTGTGCATGACAATATGTACATATGCACAAACTTGAATTAACACACACAAGTTACACATTCACAGCAAAAAGATCTCTAATTCCCTGATTTGCATACAGAACTGCTATTTTTTTCCTTTCATAGTTGGGTATCATATTTCTTGTTACCAGTTTTCTGATATCTTGTTTGTTCTGCAAGATTTTTCAGAAATAACTGTCATTCAGTACATTTATTAACTAATTTCAATAACAACCCAGGTGCAAAACATCCAGACCTATAATCTGTATACGCATTATTTTCAAGTATTTCTTTACTTGTTTTTTAATCAATGGTTGTGCTAACAATGTCTTCATCACTCCCTAACTATACCTGTCTCATTTTCTTATCTTTTTGTTAAAAATGTAAAGCAGTTCAGCTACTCACCCATTTTAAAATAATTATGAATTTTATCCCCTTCCTCATTTAATAGGTCTACATTATCCTGGGTTTTTCCTTTTTACCCTTTTTTTTTTAAACCTATTCCCTCCTCCCCTAAACTTATTTTTTCTACACATTTTAAATGATCCATATATTTTTGTTTGGTTCTCTTCCTTTTCTCCATGTCCAGTATAGTGTAATAGGATGTTTCTAAGACCCTGCAGAGAGATGCAGGATTATTCTGCTGTCTATTACTGCTGCCAGGTGGTAGAATCCTGAACAGACATGAAGAGCTCTTTTGCTGACTCACCTTGGCAGGTAGGAGAGTTGCATTCTATTATCTCCAAACCATGAATTAAAAAAGAGTCTGACTATTTCTCAAAGGGCAGAAATAGAGAGATCCTGTAAAAAGCAACCTTAAAACCACCAAACTCAGGCTGAACAAGGGCCTGATATCTATCTGTATACATTTGCGGAGTATTTAGTTTACCACACACTCAACAGTCAAATATAGAAAGTAATGCTTTATTTTATGTAAGGTGACAGATGACAGGCATACCCCTACCCCTTCCTATTATTAAGGAAGTGTATCATAAATTAAAAAAAACAACAAGGAGTCCGGTGGCACCTTAAAGAATAACAGATTTATTTGGGCATAAGCTTTCGTGGGTAAAAAACCTCACTTCTTCAGATGCATGGAGTGAAAGTTTCCATCCATCAAAGAAGTGAGGTTTTTTACCCACGAAAGCTTATGCCCAAATAAATCTGTTGGTTTTTAAGGTGCCACCGCACTCCTTGTTGTTTTGGTGGATACAAACTAACATGGCTACCCCCTGATAAATTTAAAAGACATCACCAGACTTTGTAGAAGGATGTTATTTTTAAAGAAGTGTTGCATGACAGAGATACAGAAGAATTTTGCAAACCATCTGCTAATAGCTGCTAGAAAACATGGCACCAGACCCTTCCAGAGCAATATATGCAAAACCTGCAGGCATATCTCCACTGCTACGATGATCAATATCCCTCACAACACACCTTTCAAGATCCACGAGTCGTACGGATGCCTATCACGACGTGGTGTACCTCATCCAATGCATCAAATGTCCCAACAACAACTCAACCCTCACTCATCCTTGAAGGAAACCTCCACAACACCTTCAAAAGATGAGCCTGAGTACATAAATTCATAATTTTGCTGGACGCTAAAAACAAGGGACTTACAGAGACACTGGTTTCATGACCCATTACAACAACTTGTAACACACCCTGCTGCCTGCTAACCCTCCATTGTCCTACAACTGCAGAAGTGTTAATTGTCCACTTCATGTTAAGTGGCCTTGTCATAAACAGATAGCTAAGGGTTAATGTCTCTTACACCTGGAAAGAGGTAACCTGAAGCACCTGACCAGAGGACCAATCAGGAAACCAGACTTTTTCAGGTCTGGGTGGAGGGAAGTTTGTGTCTGAGTTCTTTGTCTTGTGCCTATCTCCCTCTCGGCTATGGGAAGGATTTCTCTATTTCCTGCTTTCTAATCTTCTGTTTCCCAGTTGTAAGTACAAAAGATCAGATTATCATAACCTAGTCCCAGATTTGGACCTTAGCGTCCAAAATATGGGGGTTAGCATGAAAACCTCCAAGCTTAGTTACCAGCTTGGACCTGGTAAAGCTGCCACCACCCAAAAAATTAGAGTGTTTTGGGGCACTCTGGTCCCCCCAAACCTTCCCTGGGGACCCCAAGACCCAAATCCCTTGAGTCTCATAACAAAGGGAAATAAACCATTTCCCTTCCCTTCTCCCTTCCAGGTATTCCCTCCCTGGGTTCCTGGAGAGATAAACAGAAGCAAACTCCGTGAATCTAAACAGAGGGATTCCACCCTCCCCGTTTCCAGCCTTGGAAAACAGAGGTACCGAGAGCTAATCTCTCTTCCCCCCTCACCCAGAGGGAATGCAAAGTCAGGCTAGTAAATCTAACACACACAGATTTCCCCCTGACTTCTTCCTCCCACCAATTCCCTGGTGAGCACAGACTCAATTCCCTGGAGTTCCCCACTAAAGAAAAACTCCAACAGGTCTTAAAAAGAAAGCTTTATGTAAAAAGAAAGAAAAATACATAAAAATGGTCTCTCTGTATTAAGGTGACAAACACAGGGTCAATTGCTTAAAAGAAATATGAATAAATAGCCTTATTCAAAAAGAATACAATTCAAAGCACTCCAGCAACTACACACATGTAAAATACAAAAAAACATATAAATCACTATCTGATCTTTTGTACTTACAACTGGGAAACAGAAGATTAGAAAGCAGGAAATAGAGAAATCCTTCCCATAGCCGAGAGGGAGATAGGCACAAGACAAAGAACCCAGACACAAACTTCCCTCCACCCAGACCTGACAAAGTCTGGTTTCCTGATTGGTCCTCTGGTCAGGTGCTTCAGGTTACCTCTTTCCAGGTGTAAGAGACATTAACCCTTAGCTATCTGTTTATGACAGGCCTTCTACAACATGTGTGAACCGTTTATGCCAGAGGTTCCCAAACTTTTCTTATTGCATACTCCCTTCCAGATCTACCAGTTGCCTGCATACCCCTACCTGGCACTTTGTGTGTTCTTTTTAACACTACCTGTCTTTCGCCATCTGTCCATATTTCACTGTTAAGTACAGATATAGTTATAATGCGACATATACAACCAAAAAAACCCCCAAGCTCAGTTATATTGGACAGTTTGGGGGCAATTGCACCCATGTTGTACAGTGATTGGAGGCAGAGCCGGCTCCAGGCACCAGCTTACCAAGCAGGTGCTTGGGGCGGCAACTCCAGGGAGGGGTGGCACTTTAAGGTATCCGGCGGCAATTCGGTGGAGGGCCTCAATCCCGCTCAAAGTGAAGGGCCTCCCGCCGAATTGAAGCAGCTCGCGATCGTGGGGGTTTTTTTGTTTTTTTTTTTGGCTGCTTGGGGCAGCAAAACCCCTGGAGCTGGCCCTGATTGGAGGTGAGGGCTCTGTATGTCAATGTCTGTGTGTATCTGTGTTCTTACTGGTACATCTTGAAGTAAATTAACTACCATATTTTACAGAACAAATTCTTACAGAGTTTTAAAGCTTTGTCTGAGTAGCCTATTATGAAAATGCAATAAATAAAATAATAAATAAAATCCACCATTACATAATTTCTCCCACGTGTCCCTCAGAGACGTTTTGCATACCCCCAAGGGTACATATACCACAGCTTGGGACCCCGCCTTATGTTAACAATCTGTCCCACTTTGTACTGAGCCTGTAAACTCTGATTTCCTTCTCCTGACCAGAGGAAGAGCTCTGAGAAGCTCAAAAACTTGCCCCTTCCAAACAGAACTTGGTGCAAAAAAAAAAGACACTATCTCCCTGACCTGGTCTCTCTCATATCCTGGGACCAACACTGCAAATAACCAGACCAATCATAAATGACCTTCATGACAGAACCAGAGTTCTCCTTTTGCAAGTTTATCTGCTGCATTTTCTTTGTTTTCTTTGTATTTGGCTATCTTTTTTCAAAAGGGATAAATCACATTTTCCGCTGATCCCACTTATATTTGGTTTGTATGTTTAAGAGTGAGCACTAAAGACAAGAACAATGAATATGTAAACATTCTTTTATAGCCTGATTTTCAGAGGTGCTGAGCATTCATATGTACCACTGAAGTTAACGGTCTGCAAGTGCTCAATACCTCTTAGTATTAGTACACATGGTGCATATTAAATAAAAATATGATTTTAAAACAATTTAAACTAGAACAAAACACTATTAGAAAATTCTTAACTCAGTTAAAGCCTTAAGTCAAAATAAATCATGTTTAAAACAATTAAGTTAAAAGGATATTTTTTAAAAAAGGATCAAATTTTGAGTGTCCGCACAGGTCTTTGCACTGTTTTAATGAAACTGTTTGGGTTTTTTTTGCACCAATTAAAAGTTAAACCAGTGGACCTTTGACTATAAGCAGCACCTTAAAACTGACTTCAGCTAAGCAGATTGAAAGCAGAAGACATGCAAGCTTCCCTGTACAGCTTTCTAGAGCATCCCAAACCTGACCTACAATATCTCTGTTCAAATCCAGAAGTTCTCTGAAGCACAGATAGTGAAAGTATGTGATGGCCATGTGCGGTGGGCAAATGTATACTGAGAGAAGAACACCACATTTCTTTTCACTTCTGAACTAATATTAATGGGAGGTGCACAGGTCTATCCAGAAGCATCAATGTACCATTAAATTTAGTATAATTTACTTCTTACATTTGTTTATTTTATATAGATATGGACAAATACAAAAAACTCTGGCTTTAGATGAGCAAAATATATGAGTTAAGGGGAGTAGTGGGGGCAAAAGACATATCTGGCTTTAAGACTAAGCTTGATAAGCTTATGGAGGGGATGGTATGATGGGATAGCCTAATTTTGGCAATTAATTTGGCAATTGATCTTTGATTACCAGCAGGTAAGTATCCCCAGTGGTCTGTGATGGGAAGTTAGATGGGATGGGATCTGAGTTACTGCAGAGAATTCTTTCCTGAGTGCTGGCTGGTGAGTCTTGCCCACATGCTCAGGGTTTAACTGATTGCCATATTTGAGGTCGGGAAGGAATTTTCCTACAGGGCAGACTGGTACTGGCCCTGGAGGTTTTTCGCCTTCCTCTGCAGCATGGGGCACGGATCATTTGCTGGAGGATTCTCTGCAGCTTGAGGTCTTCAAACCACAATTTGAGGACTTCAATAACTCAGACATAGGTTAGGGATTTGTTACAGGAGTGGGTGGGTGAGATTCTGAGGCCTGCACTGTGCAGGAGGTCAGATTAGATGATCATAATGGTCCCTTCTGACCTTAAAGTCTATGAGACTATGAGTTATGTAATTGGAGACTGTCCCCAACTGAAGAATTGTCCTATTTTTAGGGACTGGTTAATGGCTATTCCACTTAGGAATTTTTCCCTCTTAGACATATCAGCCAGTCAGAACTTGTATTTAGGAAACCAGAGTAATTTATCCTCTAAATAATTTTTCCTAGTTGGATGGAATAAAACGAAAGACAAAGAAATGGCCAATGATAAAATGCTTTTCATTGTGAGACTTCAGTGTAACTGAAGATTATAAAGGCCAAGAAATTTCCAGTCATGATGAAAGGTTTTTAAAACCTTCTAAGTCTTTTGTTGTGCTTGTGATTACAAATTGAAATGATTGATTTCCCTCTATGACAGTACCTTAAATTGTGTGTCACACAGTCAAAATTTAAAGCTTGATAGGTCCACAGTACAGTTTTAAAAAGTCATTCACAGGAGCTCAAAATTTAATTAAGCAAAACATTAGATCAATTAAGACTAAATGGTAGTGTAAAATATTAAGGTAAAACATGTATTAGTGTGACATTTGCATTTTTATGAAATATAAATTACAAAGAATAAAAAAATGCTTCTAAATTTCAGTAACTCCCTTTAAAAAAATCTTGTTTCCATGGCAATGCTGAGAGTAAGTTTTTACAGGATGTAGATATGGATTTTTTTATTAAAAAAAAACAGTTTAAATGAAAAATAGCAACATCATCTCTTTTCAATTTTCTAATATGGCTGAGAGGCACAGAAAATAAGTTACTAAGATATCAGTGCCAGGAAAAATGCAGAAGATGGACCCCTTGTTATCTTTTGAGCTTGTGGTGTGCTTTTAAATAGGCATATTCACCAAAAAAGCCCTCTCACAAACACCCTAGTAATCAAACAGACAATAGAGTTATTGTCTCTTCCCAGTCTGTAAGCCTAGCACAGCTAGTTCAATTAGGGAAGTTTTTAATCATATCAACTCTCATTAACGAGATCAGTTGAAATTCCACTACAAAGGCTACCTATGATAGAAGCAGCCAAGTGGTATTCCCTTTGCATTCCAGATCTTAGAAAAGTTGCTCAAGTCTCTAAGGAGTAATCAAGGATTGAGGTTTCCAGGCTACAAAAATCCTTTTGTGGCAAAAAAGGCAGAAACCTAACACCCAAATCAATACTGTATTACTCTCTCCACAGGCAAGAGCTGCTGGGTCAGGAAAATCATGAAAAATTCATAGTGGAGGTGGTCAAGTCATCCATAAGATAGAGAAAATAATGCTATATCTAAAAATCCCCTGAGCAATCGAAGACACTTTATAGATTTCACCGTGGATAAATGCTGGTTTGTTTCATCTATGTCCCTAAATACTGTTCCTATCTTATTTCTGACAGTAAATGAGGATGTCTTGATCTATATTTACTGTCTTTCTTATTTACTTTATTAATTTCTCAATCTCCCTACTCTGCCATTGCAGTAGTGACCCCATGGGATAATTCTGAGTCATTGCTTCTAGCAGAACAACAGGATAGCTCATCATGGAGGAGTCTTTAAAGCGCTTCCTATATGTTGATTCCTCAAAAGGGATAGGTATAATTCTGAGGACTAGGAAAAGTTATCAAAAGCCCCACTCCTCTCTATGGTATCACTTCTCCAAACGGATAAAGGAAAAAGCCCTACCTCGCTTATAAACTCTAAATTCTCAAGCATAAAAAAGCAAGGTGCAATCTTAGTTCACAGAACCATAAGGGAAAGAAAATATGTGATGAAAAAACTACACTTGGAAATGGCAAGGAAACAAAGATTTAGGCATGATTAGTAAACCTGCCTTGATGTCTTCTTGCAAGCCTCAGAATCAAATTTGTACCTAACAAAGCAATGGTAAAAAAAGTAAGAAGTGGAACAACAAGGGTAGTCATGCTATATATAGTAGAGAAACTGATAAAAGAACTCTAATAATAGCAGAAGATGATAGAAATCCAACAACAAGCACCATAAGGTGACATTTGAAAATTCTAAAAAAAAAAAAAAAAAAAAAAGCCCAATAAAGGCCTCTGAGAAATCTACAACAGACACCTTTCTTAACAATGCCCAGAAAGCAGAAGTTCTTCAAGCTGGATGAGCTGAGAGAAGGAACATTCATTTTCTTCTCTGGATAGTAGTTAGACATCTCAGATACAAGACATGACATACATGGATAAGGAAAACATACAGATTTAAATCTGCCTTGTTGAAATGAGACAAATAATGTTCCAAAGACTCTAAGCTGTTCTAGGGTGACCAGACAGCAAATGTGAAAATCGGGACAGGGAGTGGGGGGTAATAGGAGCCTATATAAGGAAAAGACCCCAAAATCGGGACTGTCTCTATAAAATCGGGACATCTGGTCACCCTATGTGGCATTAAGAAAATCAGACAAATTAAGATTAAACATATCTGTCAGTACATACCATCCATTTCCTGTCCAGTGCAACACTATACTCAACTATCTCGTCTAGTCTAGTATTTTGTGATTTTAAATATTTTAAGAAAAGGTTATTCAACTATAATGGTAGTTTCTCCAAATATATTGCCTCTGCAGAGTTACACGTGGGACCACATGTCTCAGTACCACAGCTTCTTGGAGGCATTTAGGAAGTGAATGTAATAGCCTTATCCTTACAGAAGATTGGGGATATGATGGTGAGACATAAGTGCCTACATGTAACTCACTCTCTTCACTGAGGTAGTGGCCACTAGAAACATCCAGTGGGTAATATTTTCAAAAGTGCCTAAGTGAATTAGGAGTCTATATACTATTTTCAAAAGTGGTACAGGCACTTAGCATTGATTTTCAATGAAATTCAGGCCTCTAAATGACTAACTCACTTTTGAAAATGGAATTTACAGTCCTAAATCACTTAAGAACTTTGAAAATTTTACCTACTGTCTTAAAATATGGGTATGGTCATAAAAGAGACTATATAAAATTGTTACAATCTGCCCCTTGGATGTAGATAGTAATTTCTGCTTACTTACCTGACAAATCAGAATCTAGTATTTTTTTATTCCTCTTTGAACTGCAGAGTCAACACAGCTCGGAGAAAGCTGGATTCTATTATAGTTTATACATCAACACAATTGTCATATATGTTTCAGTTGCCAAATCTTGACTACTGTTGGTAATGCATGAGCTAAAAATAACCCAAGTTTGACTCAGATCCCTGGGTGAGTTTGAAGGGGTAGCAGTTAGAAAAAAACAAAAACAAATAATTAGCAATGCCAGGTTTGCTGCACTGCTAGGGTTGCCAACTTTCTACTTTCTAAAAACCAGACCCTCCTACACCACCTCTTTTGAGGCCCTGCCCCTGCCCCACCTCTTCCCCCCAATGTCTCATCTCTTCCTCCCAAGGCCTCGCCTTTGTCCCACCTCTTACCCCCAACTCAGCCCCTATTCTTCCTCTTCCCTCAAGGTCCCACTCCCTACTCTCTCATCTGCTCCACAACTCCCCATTACTCACTGCTTTCCCCACTCCCCCTTCCTCCTCACTTGATCCTCTTCCCCTCCATCCTCCCTCGCCCCCAGCTGGGCTCTCTCTGCTCTGGGTCTGGAACAGGAGCGGCAGCCTGATGCTGAGCCTGCTTGCCTGCCTGCAGGTAGGAGGTGGGCCCAGCTGAGCAGGGGCTGGTGAGGATTGATGACCCAGCACCTTCCCCTTCCCACAGTAACTGGGCTTCTGGTGTCCAGTGAGTGCATCTGACAGGACACTGCCAGGTCCCCGTTTTTACCAGACTTTCCAGTCGAAAACCAGACACCTGGCAACCCTGTTGCATTATGTTTCCTTACAGATTACCAGAGGCTTTTTCTGTCTTTAATTTCCATTATACATGTACCATGTTTTTATTTAGTGAGTACTTTTTATGAATTCTGTTTCGCTGGTTATAAAAACATTTATACTCAACTTATTCTAATTATCTAGATTGTAAGCTCTTTGTCACAAGGGACATCTTTTTATTCTATGTTTATACAAAACCTAGCACAATGGGGACTGTGACTCCTAGGCACTACAGTACTAAAATAATACTTAATACAATAATACCTTGATATTTCTCTTTCCTAGGAACTTTGGGTTCTCTCCTACAGGCTTATTAGTAGAGCTGGTTGGAAAATAGAAAAAAATAATTTTCCCCCCTCATTTTTCATCTAAATTTCATTTGCATAAAAAATGTTGTCCAGCTATGTTGTGAATTTTCATTAGTTCTTTTATATCTTTACCAGCCTTCATTATATTGTTACAAAAAAAATATGATCCATCGTTGGGAAGTCTCCAGAGATGTCTCTGAAAAAGGAGGAAAATCTTGAGATTTAAGCTATGCAGGTATTTTAGTTGTCGTGTATGTAGCACATGGAAATTTCTAGTATAACTGGTCATTATCAATTGCTGACACATTTGGTTTATATTTTAATGCAAGGAATCAATCTTCACAGTCAGGCAGTATCAATATTTGTGCCTATTGGTTTTTCAACTATTTTCTAGAGGGAAAAAGTTATTCCTTGCAATATAATAACTGCTTAGCCTTCCTGACAAATCAAATTCTTAATGTATTTTCTATCTACAGTTCTCAATGACTTCCCTAAGGAGTTGGACAGGATGTGGCTATATCTGATTAGGTGTATGAAGTTTTTTGTTTTAACTGAACCCATTATCCTGAAATGCATTATAGGGTCAGACTTAAGTTTGTCATTACATTAAGATACAATATATGACTTCATTTTGGAGGAAATGCCGGTGGACATCATAAAATACTCCACACTTATTTTGATATAATAAAATAATAATGTTTAGCATTTAAATAATGCTTTTTATCATCAAAGTGGATTACAAATATTAACTAAGTAGTCTTCACCAGGCCCCTGTGATCAAGATGCCCAATAACTTGAGCACTTGACCAGCTTGCTTCTTAGATATGAAATTAGTAAAAAGCAATTCTGACATGAATGATGTAGAGTCACATTTGAAGACATATACCATTCTTTATATAACATTAATAACAAATACTGTCCCTGCATTTTAAATATTTCCCACAGTACCTGAAATAGTGTTTGTCACAATGACCCAAGAATATTGGAAATCAGGGAAGCATAAGTACAAATCTTTATTCACTGATGTTCTGTCACTTCTGCCTACAACAATTTGGGTTAAGGCTGTCATGGTATTCTATCCCTAATCAGGACCTTAGAGTCCAAAAGTTGGGGTACCAGCATGAATTCCTCTAAGCTTAATTACCAGCTTAGATCTGATAAGCTGCCACCACCCAAAAATATATAGTGTTTTGGGGCACTCTGGTCCCCCCAAAAACCTTCCCTGGGGACCCCAAGACCCAAATTCCTTGAGTTTTACAACAAAGGGGAATAAATCATTTCCCCCCCTTCTCCTTTCTTCCTCCCAGATCTTTCCCACCCTGGGTACACTAGGGGATCACCGTTGATTCAAACTCCTTGAATCACAACACAGAGAAATCAGGTTTTTCCCCCCTTTCTCTCCCCCTCCCTTCTCTCTCCCTGTCCCTCACCTATTCCCTGGTAAGTACAGACTCAATTCCCTTGAGCCTCAACAAGGGGAAAAAATCAAACAGGTCGTAAAAAGCAAAACTTTTAATAAATAGAAAGAAAAAAAGTAAAAGTTGCCTCTGTAATTTAGATGGTAAAAGTTACAGGGTCTTTCAGCTTATAGACACTAGAGAGAAGCCTCCCCCCAGCAAAAATACAATTTAAAATACTTCCAGCAAAATACACATTTGCAAATACAGAAAACAATCAAAAGACTATAACCACCTTTCCTACGTAATACTCACTATTCTGAATGTATAAGAGACTGTAGCAGGGAGATTGGCAAGAAACCTGGTTGCACGTCTAGTCCCTTTCAGGACCCAGAGAGAACAAAGCAAAACCCAAAAAACACAAACAAAGGCTTCCCTCCACCGAGATTTGAAAGTATCTTGTTTCCTGATTGGTCCTCTGGTCAGGTGTTTTTGGATCCCTGTTTGTTAACCCTTTACAGGTGTGCTACAGACCACCGGGATCTGATTTGGATATGGGTAGAGACCTCTTTAATGTTTTAAATGAAGTAAACACTAATGGGAAATGTGTGATCATGGGAGTCTTTAACTTCCCAGATATAGACTGGAGGACAAGTGCTAGTAATAATAATAGGGCTCAGATTTTTCTGGATGTGATAGCAGATGGATTTCTTCACCAAGTAGATGAAGAACCAACAAGAGGGGATGCCATTTTAGATTTGGTTTTGGTGAGTAGCGAGGACCTCATAGAAGAAATGGTTGTACGGGACAACCCTTGGTTCGAGTGATCATGAGCTAATTCAGTTCAAACTAGATGGAAAGATAAACAAAAATAGATCTGGGACTAGGGTTTTTTACTTCAAAAGGGCTAACTTTAAAGAATTAAAGAAATTAGTTAGGGAAGTGGATTGGACTGAAGAACTTGTGGATCTAAATGCGGAGGAGGCCTGGAATTACTTTAAGTCGCAGATGCAGAAACTATCAGAAGCCTGCATCCCAAGAAAGGGGAAAAAAACCATAGGCAGGAGTTGTAGACCAAGCTGGATGAGCAAGCATCTCAGAGAGGTGATTAAGAAAAAACAGAAAGCCTACAAGGAGTGGAAGAAGGGTGGGATTAGCAAGGAAAGCTACCTTAGTGAGGTCAGAACATGTAGGGATAAAGTGAGAAAGGCTAAAAGCCATGTAGAGTTGGACCTTGCAAAGGGAATTAAAACCAATAGTAAAAGGTTCTATAGCCATATAAATAAGAAGAAAACAAAAAAAGAAGAAGTGGGACCACTAAACACTGAGGATGGAATGGAGGTTAAGGATAACCTAGGCATGGCCCAATATCTAAATAAGTACTTTGTCTCAGTCTTTAATAAGGCTAATGAGGAGCTTAGGGATACTGGAAGGATGACAAACGGGAATGAGGATATGGAGATGGATATTACCACATCTGAGGTAGAAGCCAAAGTTGAACAGCTTAATGGGACAAAATAGGAGGGCCCAGATAATCTTCATCCAAGAATATTAAAGGAACTGGCGCATGAAATTGCAAGCCCATTAGCAAGAATTTTTAATGAATTGGTAAACTCAGGGGTTGTACCGTACGACTGGATAATTGCTAACATAGTTCCTATCTTTAAGAAAGGGAAAAAAGGTGATCTGAGTAACTATAGGCCTGTTAGTTTGACATCTGTAGTATGTAAGGTCTTGGAAAAAATTTTGAAGGAGAAAGTAGTTAAGGACATTGAGGTCAATGGTAATTGGGACAAAGTACAACATGGCTTTACGAAAGGTAGATCATGCCAAACCAACCTGATCTTCTTTGAGAAGGTAACAGATTGTTTAGACAAAGGAAATGCAGATCTAATTTACCTCGATTTCAGTAAGGCATTTGACACTGTTCCACATGGGGAATTATTAGTTAAATTGGAAGAGATGGGGATGAATATGAAAATTGAAAGGTGGATAAGGAACTGGTTAAAGGGGAGACTCCAATGGGTCGTACTGAAGGGTGAACTATCAGGCTGGATATACACTGGGGACACATCAGTTGGAAGTAACAGAGGAGGAGAAGGACCTTGGAGTATTGGTTGATCACAGGATGACTATGAGCCGCCAACGTGATATGGCTTTTAAAAAAGCTAATGCAGTTTTAGGATGCATCAGGCGAGGTATTTCCAGCAAAGATAAGGAGGTGTTAGTACCGTTATATAAGGCACTGGTGAGACCTCATCTGAAATACTGTCTGCAGTTCTGGTCTCCCATGTTCAAGAAGGATGAATTCAAACTGGAACAGGTTCAGAGACGGGCTACTAGGATGATCCGAGGAATGGAAAACCTGCCTTATGAAAGGAGACTCAAAGAGCTTGGCTTGTTTAGCCTAGCCAAAAGAAGGCTGAGGGGGGATATGCTTGCTCTTTATAAATATATCAGAGGGATTAATATTAGAGAGGGAGATGAATTATTTAAGCTTAGTACCAATGTAGACACAAGAACAAATGGGTATAAACTGGACACTAGGAATTTAGACTTGAAATTAGACAAAGGTTTCTAACCATTAGAGGAGTGAAGTTCTGGAACAGTCTTCCAAGGGGAGTAGTGGGGGCAAAGGACATATCTGGCTTTAAGATTAAGCTTGATAAGTTTATGGAAGGGATGGTATGATGGGATAACTTAATTTTGGCAATTGATCTTTGATTATCAGCAGATAAGTATGCCCAGTGGTCTGTGATAGGATGTTGGATGGGATGGGATCTGAGTTACTGCAGAGAATTCTTTCCTGGGTGCTGGCTAGTGAGTCTTGCCCACATGCTCAGGGTTTAGCTGATTGCCATATTTGGGGTCGGGAGGGAATTTTCCTCCGGGGCAGATTGGCAGAGGCTCTGGAGGTTTTTCGCCTTCCTCTGCAGCGTGGGGCCTGGGTCACTTGCTGGTGGATTCTCTGCAGCTTGAGGTCTTCAAACTACAATTTGAAGACTTCAATAACTCGGACATAGGTTAGGGGTTTGTTATAGAAGTGGATGGGTAGGGTTCTGTGGCCTGCTTTGTGCAGGAGGTCAGACTAGATGATCATGTTGGTCCCTTCTGATTCTAAAGTCTATGAGTCTAAAAGAGACATTAACCCTTAACTATCTGTTTATGACAAAGGCATCTATCATATCTGCCATTTTCAAGAAGAGAGTAATTGCTGACAGACCCTGTTGGTGGATTATGGAAGATAAGAGCTGTAGAGCTGTGTGAATTCAGTTCAGTGACTGAACTGAAAAATCAAAGCAAAATAATAATAATAAAAAAAATTCATTTCAGGTCAGCCTGAAGCAAAAATAATTGAATTTTTAAGCAAAGCAAATTTTTCATGTTAAATATGTTTAATTTCTACTGAAGTCAATGGGAGAATGTCTAGCACTTGACAGAAGATACTCTATACCCTGCAAGACTGAGTCTTTGTAATTTGGAACTTGTAATAACAGTGCATTTAGCACCTGTATTCCTGGCAAGGCACACACTAGTGCAGTCACCAGAGAAGGTTATCTAAAAATGCAGAGGTGACATCAACCACAAGGATATTCTAAACTGTTACTGGCATGATGTGGTGTCATTAATTGCTATATACTTGAGCTATCCTCAGTATCCTGGAAAATAATGTGTATCACCAATGTAATGCTGCATGAAATAGACATGTCAACCAATCTTATCAGTTATTATATATGCATACTGTATTATAATGTTCCAGTTTCTCATTTACAGAGTCCACTACAAGTGTATTTATTTTTTTCCCCAATGTGTTCTCCAAGTAGAACAGATTACAGTATAGAATATAGAAACAGCAAGGCAGTGCTTCCTAATGATTAGGACAGGGTGTTGGGAGTTAGTACCCTGAACTCTATTCTTGACTCTGCCAGTGATAAATTGCGTGGTTTTAGACAAGTAACTTTTTCATTCTGTGCCTCAGTTAATCCATCTGTAAATTCCTTCAAACCTCACAGGAGTGTTCTGAGGCTTAATTAATACATCTGTGCTCCTTGTTTGGAATGAGATAGTTAACTGTAAATTTAAGGTGACTGTAACAGGATGGCTTGCCCCTTAATTACTGGAGGGTGGTAGCTAGCCAACCCTGCTTAATAATGAGGCACACCTGGGTTGGATCAGGTAATTCCCTATAAAAGGAAGCAGATGACTGTAATGAAAGGTATCAGAGAGGTAGCCGTGTTACTCTGGATCTGTAAAAGCAGCAAAGACTATACAGACTATAAGGTGCCACAGGACTCTTTGCTGCTTGTAATGAAAGGGGAAATTCAGGAAGCTACGGTAATCTGCAGACAGTGAGGCAAGGTACCTGCAGTGAAGACCTTGAAATCAGGGGAGTTGCCCCAGGCAGGAAGGCCTGGGAAGAGGAAGAGAAACTTTGTGTTGTGTGGATTTAGGAATGGACTTCGTTTTGAGTTTTATTTGCAGCCATTTTATATTAATAAACCCAGTTGCCAAAGAAGGGTATTTTGACCAACAAAAAGCCTGAAGTGAAGTTCTATTTGAACAATCCAAAAAGGGAAAGTGAGGCAGGCTGTCTGTACTGTGACCTGAGGCTATGAGAGGGTGCATGGGAAGTGATTAGCCCACTGCAATTGCCTTGTATCCCAGTTTTACTGAGACAGTCCTAATTTTTCTTGAGACATGTCAGTGTCCTGAGTGACTTTTGAGCCACCTGAAACGTTCAGGTTTTCATTCTATCAATCATGTTTTGTTTTTTATAATTACAAGGTGTTTACTCATGCCATATTATTATACCAAGTAGAATGTGCCCTGTTTACCTAGAACAAACAGTACAATAGAATAACTATTTCACTGTGAAGGGCAGTATGTGGGCAAAGCTATCAAACGTGTTATTTTGCTCAGTGTTTCCTGATACTCTGTGTCTGAGTGAGTTTGTGTCTACACTGAAATTAAACATCTGTGGCTGGCCTGTGTCAGCTGAGGCGGGCTCGCAGGAGTTGGGCTGCAAAACTGCAATGTAGACATTAGGGCTCAAGCTTCCATAATTTTACAACCCCGCAGCCCAAGCCCTACAGTTACTGCAAAAAATCCTCCACTCTGAAAATTATGGATTCATCACTTTTGGGTAAGAAGCAAGTGGTAGTGATACCACTACACCTTGATTTAAAAAAATAAAATAAAATAAAATCTAGTCTCTGGTATGGCTATGTTGCCATGCTATGAAAAGTTGCCACAAAAGGTTTTTGATTATGCAAAAAAAGGTAACTGTGTCAAATAGTAAGTCATCCGTCTATCTGTCCCTCTTACAACATCTTCAACCCTGCCTTTAACAGTTTCTTCAATCTCTTCCTCCATCTCAGTTATTTTGTGCATCTTTATCTTTCTTTCCAACTCATATTACCTCCGCAGTTTCACTTACTCCTTGTTTTTGTCTTTCATCTCACACTACTTGCTTCAGCTTCCTCCTAGCTGTTCCTGTGCTCTCAGACTGGGCCTACCACTGAGGTAGGTTTCTTCAAGCCTAGCAGCTCTCAGCCCCAGTGTAGCGCCTTTCTTTCAGTCTGGGGGATTGAGTCTGCTCTCATGATGGCTGGAATCCAGCCTATGAGCAGGTGTGTTTCTAAGATGTTACAGAAAGACAAGTGCAGTTGGTAAAGTACTGGTAAGTCTTATGAACTCTGCTGTCTCAATCTGAGCCACGCACAGGTCTAAAGCATTAAATTTTCACAATATAGCTACTAACTTGAATTCTGCGTTGACATGAATGTAAGTTAATGACCGGCAATGGAACTTACCTATGACTGAGTGCCTCACCTAGCAGCTTCTTTCTAAAACACTGTTCAGGTCACAGGCTCTCTGTCTTGAGCAGTACAGATACACTTTAAATTATTTGCAAGACTAGCACAGAAGAGCTGCACTATTCTTATTTTAACTTATAAGCATTTATTATTTATTAGCTGTAACAGGGTTGGTTATGTGTGGCTGACAGAATTTTTTTTATATTCTTATAGCCCCAGTTCACTGAAGCATATGCTACCTAGTTGTTTTTCCAGTTATGGCACATGGATATAGAAAGAAAACAATTGCTATAGAAAAATGTTTGGAGAAGAGGAATAATGGTTTTAATAAAAAAAATCAATTTTAACTTCCAAAAAGATAAGGGTAACCCATATTAAAAAATTAACATCTATCTATAGAATGATCTTCAAAAGCAGTAGTCCATATGGAGTATTTTTGATTCAGTGCCCACATATTTAGTACATCTTTTAATAAAATTCTTCCTGGTTTCAGTTGTAAACATTTGACAATTCCAGAAGCAGTACAAGAAATTAGTAATGACAATAGTGGCAACCTTCACTGTGCTGGCATACCAGGCACTCATTTAATATAACATCTCTAATAACATACATGCGCTTACAATACTCTAACTTTATAATAGCATGAAAATATATCTTCCTAGTAAATTGAAAAGGGCTATACACAAAAAGGGATGTATTTTAATGCTGAAAACTTGACACTGCATCACTGCACTTTTCTTCAAAAATTTTCATGCCTTTCTTTGACGTTCTTCGGCTTACACAACAGGGTGCCAAACGTTTATGACATCTTACAATAGAAAAACAATATTGCTTTTAGTTAACAATGTTAGCTATGAATATATATTGACAACATTTTCACTGCAGATTTCCTGCCAATATAATACAAAGCAAATAGCATTCAATATGTGGGTACACTCAGGGGAATTAGAGAGTTTCAAAAACAAATTTATGGGATTAGGTGCTGAATGCTAAATCTAATGAAAATGCAAATTCAGAAGCATCTCCAACACATACATCATGCAAAGAAACATAGTTTGGCAAAATGATAATATTAAGATTGTTTGACAGAAAAAAAATTCTCTCCTCTTGTTTGGCATTTGTAAAGCCAGTTTTACCATAAAAATTAAATATTTTTTTCCAAAATTCTTCCTGCTCTCTTTCTTTTAAGCATTTCTGTCAATATCACAAATGAGGTAAACACACCGTCCCGGATCCACTCACCCCTGACCATTGGGGGAGAATATTCATTCACAGGTATGCATTTACAGTGATTTTTTAAAATTCCATTATTAATTATACACAATCAAAAGTATATCTGTTCCTGGGAGAGAAACAGAAGTTGAGTATTGCTTCCAAATTAATATGTTAATAATTTACTACAGATCGCAGTTTGGTAAATACATAAAAATAACTATATAAGCTTTACTACAGTAAAAGAGCATTGTAGTTGAAATGCCATAACATATCAAAATACACTTACTAATCTGAATGTATATTGACAACACATTAAATGATGTGGAATTAATACAATTTCAGTTTTTTACAAAAATTAACTAAAACAGGTCAACAATAAACACTGTGTTAATCTAGACAAAGCCGTTCAGTCTGTATCTGTCACATCTAATTTGTTAGTTATAAATTCCTAGATAATCTTGATATTTATTACCACTCAACTATAGCAGGTGGTTTGAAATGTATATTTAGCACAGCTTGCAAAAAAATAACACTATCTGGGTCACTTAAAAAAAAAGTGCTTACTTAACATGGACTCATGTAAGCAGGTGCCACTTAAAATATACCTATTAAAGGTGACCTACAAAAGGGAAAAATGAACACTATTTGGGTCCACTTTGTTGTTTGTTTTTTGATATATGATTTTGGTTTCACCTTAATGAGTAGCATTTTTATTTTGTAAAGGATTTAAAATATTTTTTGCAGGATGTATATGGCTTTAGGGTCAAATTCTCAACTCAGGAGGAGTACCACACATGTCTGAGCAGAATTTTCCAAAATTATACAAATATTTCCCCACAAAAAATTATGGTGAGACACAAAAAGAAATTTACAAGCACAAATCTTTGGTATCTGATAAGCCCATTAATTTGCAAGCACATACTTACAACACTTCAGGTACAACATGCATATGTGTATTATATGCATCAATTATGTTATTTTCCAACAGCCAACATGAAAAGCTTATGCTAATGGAGATGGAGTAAGTATAATTCAATTGTTAATATTCACTCTGGCTCTTCCATGAATATGCCTTTCCGCTGACTATCAAAAGATACTTTTCTCAGTGTGCAACTGGAAAAGATTTTCCTAGTAACCTACACTGCATGTGTTGAAAAAAGATAGCAGAAATCAATGTGTCTCTCTTAGAATAATTTAACTAAACATTTACAGTTAGAATTTTCATGTGTATTTACATGTGAGAAATTTCTGGAAAAATATTCTCATGTACATAAAATACCTCTTTATAGGCTAATCTTTACCATAGCTCATCTTAAATACATAAAATAAATGCATTTCTATTCTTGTCATTAACTGTAAGATAAAGAGAGGTAGGATTAATGTATAATAATCATCTACCTATAGGTAGCTATTGCTCACTTATTGTCATTCAATTTGAAAGGTAGCCAGAAAAAAGACTGACAGAAAAAACAATCCCACTAAGGTACTCAGTTATCAGTTTATAGAAGACAAATGTTTTGAGAGAGATTATTTATATTGTTTATTCAAAGATATAAAAGCTTCGGAAACATTACCCTTTCAATGGCAATATAAACCATATTAAACAATGTACACGAGATATAGCAGAAACAAATGCATCTATGTTAAATCTATAAAGTTTCACCCTTATATACACATCCTTTAGCAAAAAGAGTAATAAAATACTAATTTCCACGTTAAAAGATTCTAGTTTTAGGTCCCTGTGTGATATAATCCTTGTTTAGACTAGCATGTTATTTACTAAAAGATGTCCAAACAAGATGATTTGATATTGGAATGTTCCTCTCAGAACAACCAGAGCAATGTAAGGTGAAATAATTGTCAAGTCAATCTCTAACTTATTCTTTATTGCAGAAATAAATTGAACTCTGCTCTAGCTTTTTGACATGTAATTTTGATACTAATGGGTTCAAATCCATTTTTCTTTGCTTTACCTGCTAACAGGAAGCTTTTTGTGTGTCAGAGATCTACCAGTTGCTGGCTAATGCTTCCCTTAAATAAAAAGTCACTGCCTGCAATAGTATCAACACTGTCATCAGTTTACAATAATGAGCTACAGTTCATTGTGGTAGCTCTAGTATGAAAATTAGAAGCTTTTATGTAGCTCCTCAATCTGCAAGAAAATTATAAGGAACATCACCAGCATTGGTGTGACAAGAGACATTTTCTATTTAAGGATTATAGGCCAGATCCTCAGCTGGTGTAAACTGGTATATCTCCACTGCAGTCAATGAAGCTATTTCAGTTAACATCAGTTGAGGATCTCCTGCTATGTATTTAAACTCAGCACTTTTATTCTGAAACTCAACACATGAATCTAGTGCTATTCCTTAACTCCCTGGGGCAGAGGAGGAGGAGGAGGGAAAGGACTCCGTCAGGAATGATATGGTGTTTACCAGGTAAATCATGGTTTTACCACCCCAGGGGAAAATTTGTTGGTTCCAGGTTAAGCCATTTTCTATTTTAAAAACTGTTTCACTAATACACACCACATTACACTTAGTTGTAGTTAAATATTCAGATTGTGGTTACATAAGTCAGTAAATTCATAGATTAATATAGAGTTGTACAAATAAAAAGTAAAACTGCAGTGGACTTAATACTAATATACATGCTTATAATACAGAACATCAGAGGGTCTGTATACATTTTGGTTTGGTATTTTCTCAAGGAAGTAATACATGTAATAGCTCATATTTCAGTTTTTAATATTACATAAACAAGTCAAAAATATTCAATTATATGAAAATGACAATAATGCAGAGTTGTAGGCTTGACCCATTAAGCAATCAGAAGCATACAAAGTTGGAGACTACCAGTCCAGGTCTATGTGACCATGCAGTATTCTGTAGCAGAAAACCAACTTTGATGTAGTGAATAGACCAAGCCTATTCCTGTTTTGAATAAAGGTATCCAAAGTTTGAAAAGATTTGTTCTATGCTTGCTGAACTAGCTGAACACTGATGAATGATTTTCCCACTTTAACCTGGATTTAAGACAGTATTTAAGAGCACCTAAACTAGTTTTTCCCAGTACCTTTGTTTTATACATGATTTCTCAGCTGCTGTTTCATTGGGATGGGGGGAAGGTCTGATCAGTTTTGACTGTAGGAAACGTAACAATGTAATTACCTGTTTCTGAATCTTGGGGTCACTTTCTTAGTCCAGATTCCTCCAGTTTCAATTAATTTTTAAAAAAATCTGACTTTTTAATTTATCTTTCTTCCTTTTAAAGCATTTATAAATGCATAATTTAAAGTTTGATTCCTCTAACATTTTACACATCTAAACATATGTTTATAATTAATATACCCAGGGGCAAAGCATTAGACTAAGGGTTCTCAAACTGGGGGTTGGGACCCCTCAGGGGGTCATGAGGTTATTACTTGGGGGTTCACGAGCTGTCAACCTCCACCCCAAGCCCCGCTTTGCCTCCAGCATTTATAATGGTGTTAAATATATTAAAAAGTGTTTTAATTTATAAGGGTGGGTTGCACTCAGAGACTTGCTGTGTGAAAGCGGTCACCAGGAAAAAAGTTTGAGAGCCACTGCATTAGACTGTGTAAGTGAAGGGTGGGATTTTCAAAACCACTTGGTATCGGCCTAACTTTGACCCCACTGAAGTTAATTGGAGATTTACCATTGACTTCTACAGTAATAGAGTTAAGCCGATGATGAATGCTTTTAAAAAAAAAATCACACCCCAACTATCTAAAAGCAAACAATAAAAATAACACTTTGCATTTTTATAGTGACTTGCAGTTGAGGATCTCAACAGCACATAGAGTTACCACTTAACATTGAAAGGATCCCAGAAATTTCAGGCTTTCAGGTTAGTTATATGGTTGGCAAGCAGCACTACTTGTAGGATGTTCATGACTTCTAAAGTATATTTCATGGCTCTTAGATGTGTGGAATTATACTTCTTACTTACTGTTTGTATTCTAGTAGTACCTATAGGCCTCCATGAGACTCAAGACCCTATTGGAGTAGATACTATACAAATGTAAAGGCAGTCCCTGCCCTTGAGAGTTTTAAGTGTGTAAGAGACAAAGAGTAGAGACAAAGATTATTATCACCATATATACTTGTTCATAAGCCAAATTTTTTTAGTAAAAAAAGGGAAGCAACAGAGAAGGGGGTCGGCTTATGAACAGGTATAGAGAGGGAGAGGTGGGACACAGCTCCTCCCCCAACAGAAGGCGCAAGGAGAGGCAGCACAGCCAGCAGAACCAGAGTCTCTCCATTTCTGGCCATGCTGCTCTCCCCCCAGCCTCCGAAGCAGCTGCAGCTCCGGGGCTGGCAAGCTGCAGCCGTGTGGCTCGGCCCTGCCCCTGAGAGTAGGCTGTGGCCATGCCTCCCAGCTCACTGGAGCACGCTGAGGCCGTGCCGTCCAGCCCAGCCTGCTGGAACATGCTGCAGGCGTGCTGCCCAGTCTGGCCCACTGGAGCAGGCTGCAGCCGCACTGCCCAGCCTGCTGGAGCTACTCCGGCCAGACCACAGACATCCTCCCCTAGCCAGGGCCGGCGCTTCCATTAGGCGACCCTAGGCAGTCGCCTAGGGCGCCAGGATTCAGGGGGCGGCATTTTGTGCGCTCCCCACGGGGCACCCGGGAGCTTCGGTTCTGCTACCGTTGCACTGCCGAAGAAGGACCTTCTGCCAATGTGCCGCAGAAAACAGCGGCAGGCAATTGAGCAGCTCAATGACTGCCGCTGTCGCCTGCGGCATTTTAGCGGAGGGTCCTTCTTCGGTGGCACGATGGGAGTGGAACCAGAAGCTCCCGCGCGTCCTGTGGGGAGCGTACAAAATGCTGCCCCCCAAATTCTGCCTAGGGTGCCAGAAACTCTGGCACTGCTCCTGTCCCTAGCCCTCCCCAGATAAGGTGGGAAGGGATGGGATGGGGAGAGTGGGGGGGGTCCTGGGCTATCGGTGGGGTCATGTGGGGGGTGGTCACAGGGATTACTCCCCTCACTCCCAACTTCTCCCCAAACACATTTCCCCACCAGTTGCTGACCCAGCCCATCAGGGTAAGCAGCTAGCACGCCGGGACACTTTGTTTACTTAGGTTTACCACCGTGCCTGCGGTAGTTCAAGGTAAACAAACCATCTCGGCCCACCGGCGGCTTATCCTGATTGCCCGGGAGCCAAAGTTTGCTGACCCCTGAATTATAGGGTTGGCTTATGAATGGATTATAAAAATTTTCCATTTTTACTTATCTATCTTGGAGGGTCAGCTTATAAACAAACCGGTTTATGATCGAGTATATACGGTAATTTGTATTATCATAGCACTTCGAAGCCATAGTCACGGACCAGGACCTCACTGTGCTCAGCACTGTACAAACAAAGAACTTACAACCTATGAACAAGACAAGTGGCAACAGATGGATACAGATAGATACAGGAGTGTAAGGAAACAATGAGGCATTAATCTCCGCACACCAATAGCCTAACCATTGTCAAGGGTTTTTTGTAGGCATCACAAAAGAGGAAAGTTCTAAGGAGGTCTTTGAAGAACAATAATGAATTTTAAGTTTACAAAATAGACAAAGAAAGGGTGGGGACAAAACTAAGGGCTTATCTACACAGTGCTGGCAAAGCGCACCAAAGGGTGTGATTTGTCAAGCACTCTAATGCTAACATTACTCCTGGGGGAATTCTGTACCACTGCATGCATGCAGAATTCATGTCTGACACAATTTCTTTGCTTCTCCACAGAAAAATGACTTTCTGATCGGGAAGCAAATGGAAGCCACAAGAGTGGCCACACACCCCTCTCCAACAAAGCGGGCATGTCATTTCGGGAACCTGAATCATCCAGCTTAGAGGTAAATCACTGCAGGGGTGGGGCTGGGGATGCCCTGGCTGGTGCTGGGTCAGACCCACTCCCCCGTGCATCCATACCCAGACCCTCCCCACCAAGTCTCATCCCCCAGCACCCGAACCCCCACCATGCCAAGCCTTGCCCCCTGTATCTGGAGCCTCCCTCCACCAAGCCCCATCTCACCACACCTGGTCTTCCCAGCTCCATCTAGGACTGGGAATGCCCCAGTCAGTGGCTCCTACCCTGCACTGGGCTCAGCTGCTAGTCTAGGCTACACAGTCTGATGGGAGAGGAGCGCACTTCCCCTACACGGAGCAGCCGGGGTCAGGGCTGGGTCAGACCCACCCCTCCCAGAAACCTGCCTCAGCTCTGCACCCTCTCCCCATTTCCTGTTCCCTTCGCTCCTCAGCTGCAGTGGGAGGCCTCACTGTAGGGGGAGCTGCTCTCCATTCAGCCCAAACTCCATCCTCGCTGAGCCTCACCCCCTCGCACCCAAGACCCCCCTACCAAGTCCCCCAAACTCCACCCCACTGAGCTCCACCTCTCCACACCCGGTCCTCCACCCCTGCACCCAGACCACCCCCCACTGAGCCCAATCTCTCCACACCCAGATTCCCCCTGCCGAGCCCTACCTCCTACATCTGGAGCTCCCCTGCTGAGCCACACCCCCTTCCACCAAGACCACACCCTGCTGAGCACTCCACACTTGAGGCCCCACCCCTATGCACCTAGAGCCCGCTGCTGAGCCACACCCCCTCCACCCAGACCACCCCCCGCTGAGCCCTCCACACTTGAGCCCCCACTCTGATGAGTCCCACCCCTATGCACCTGGACCACCCTGATGGGCCCTCTGCACCCGGACCCCCACCTGACTGAATCCCAACCAGTTGCACCCAGACCTGCACCCCACCACATCCCACACCTTCAGCACCCAGACCCCCCTGTTGAGCCCTATACCCCCCACAACTAGACACCCCCCTGCTGAGCCCAACCATCTTCACCTGGACACAGAGTCCCACTGCCCCTGCACACAGATGCACAGGCACCTGGAACCTCCACTGAGCCACCCACACCCAGAATGCCACATACAGAATCCTCTCACCCCACACCTGGATCCCACCCCCCACACTAAGCCCTTCCACACTTGGATCCTGCCAAGAATGGAACCTGTTCTGGTGCTTGTGCACCTGACGCAGAGGGGCAGGTCCCCAGGGTGTTTCTGGGGTATGTTGTGCACTGTATCAGGGTCGGGTGCAGTCTCACTGCCAAGTCCATGTCCTGGAGGGAGGGACACTGCAGGGCGGGCAGTCGCGCCCCCCCCCCCGACACCTCAATGCAGCCAGTGGCCTCTGCTCCCCACTACTATGTTGGAACCTCCAAATATATTTATTGACAAATATAATTTGCAGAATTGGTGCAGAATTTTTAATTTTTTGGTGCAGAATTCCCTCGGGAGTATAACATGAACTAGGTACTTTTTAGACAGCATCAGCAGGATCTGATCTGTATGGAACACCATAGTGCACAAAAATATCAGCATATTGTGCACGATGGGTCACTGTGACATCATGATTTTCTAACATGTCGTGACACATGAGTTTGCTCCAAAGTAGTAATAACAACTCTGTATAAATTATGGTATCAGTTACACCAGTGTAAATCTGAAGAAACTCCATTGTAAATCCTGAACAAATCCATTAATCCACTCAAGTAACAGAACAGAATTTAGCCCATTATCTATTATATATATAATAGAAATGTAGGGCTGGAAAGGATCTCAAGAGGTCCTCTAATCCATCCCCCTGCACTGAGGCGGGATTAAACCATTAAACACCTAAAACATCCCTGAGAGATGTTTGTCTGCCCTGTTTTTACAAATCTCCAGCAACAGGGATTCCATAACTGCCCTTTGTAACCTGTTCTGGTGCTTAACTGTCCTTTCACTTAGAAAGCTTTTCCTAATAGTTAACCTAAATCTCCTTTGCTGCAAAGAAAGCTGATTACTTATTGTCCTATCCTTGGTACAATTGATCACTCTTTTCTTATAACAATTTTTTCCATATTTGAAGATTATGTCCAACGTCAGTACTCTTTTCATTAAACATGCTGATTCTTTCAACCTTTATTTGTAGGCCATGTTTTCTAAACCATTCATCATTTTTTGCTGCTCTCTACAATTTATCCACATCTTTCCTAAAGTGTGGTGCCCAAAACTGGAGATAGTATTGCATCTGAGGCCTAATTAACAGGCGTAACTTACTATTCACCTCAATCCAAAGTATGAGCAGTTATTATATATTTGAAAATTTCTGAGCCACACAAACCATAGAAGACCACAGATGCAAACTCTGAAGTAAGCCAATCTGTCAAGAGGAAAAGTTATTGCAAATGTCCATACACAGAAAATAGAGAACTCTTGCAAATGTATTCCTTGCTGCACAATGTCTGATTCACTGAACCATCCATTCCCTCTCTTTAGGGTCATCTTATTTTATCAAGTCTAAGAACAGGGTATGGATTTTTTTAGGAAGAGAAATAATTACATAAGAGTTACCCAACCTCAACTGCCATATTTAAATTGACTGCCCTCCAAATTTTTATGGTGGGATTGGGGATGTTCTGGAGCATTGATACCTCTCTTTTGCTGATCTCCAAAAAGACCTATCATATATGAAGAGTCCAGTAATTAATGAATCCTTTAAAATTCTTCTCTGGTTGAACCAGGGAAGCACCTATCCCTGCATGCAGACACCTATTTGCAGAGCAGCTCAGTAAATCCCTACCCATAAATTCCTAAAATCCCAATTGCTAACTATATGAACCCAGTAGAAAAGGGGTACATTCCCCCTTCAGGATAAGGAGCAACCTATTTAATTGCTAGGACCCTAGGGCACACAGTTTCCATAGTTAAGTAGACTCGGTGAGCCATTTTGGTTTCATCATACCCATAAGTGGCTGCATCTCGGACTCATGGCCTGACAGTGTAACCCCAGTGTTCAGTGTGTGCTACAATACCACATCCACAAAAGCCCACAAAATGTAAATCTACTCCAAGCCAACTAAAAATAGGAATACGGATATTTTTTACTGTAAATTTATCATCTTTTCTTTTCTTGTGTAATTGAGAACGGCCCCAGTAATTGCTCTGCAGAATGCAATGGATGAAATTTATTACTTCAAGATTAAGCTTTTTAGTTACATCTCTAATTGCAGAATATTTCTCATATTCACTATCACACAATATATACAGTTAGTGACAACCAGTATCCAGAATAACTGATGAGACTGAAACCTTCTTCCTCCTTCAGTTCTTCCTTCTTTTTCCCAGCAGAGACACCCTCAACTCATTGCCTCCCATTTCTCCCTCACCACAGGAGAACCCTGTGCTTTCTTCTCTCCCATGCTCCCCTAGTGCAAAAGAATACCCATTCTTTTTTTGCTTTGCTTTCTCTAGTCAGTATACAACCACACCCATAGAGTACTCCCTTTGCGCTTCAAAAAGCATAGAGCCACACCTCGAACCTCCCCTTCCCTTTCCTCTAGTCTTCACATATCACCTTCAGGCACTTCTTCTCTCTCACTAATACCTCATACTCTTACTTAATTTTTCCATGAGAGAAGGTAGGTGAGGTAATATCTTTTATTGGACGAAGCTTTTGAGCTCCACCAAGCTCTTCTTCCGTGGCAGATAGATGGTACAGCAGCAGCAAATAGTGTCTGGCCAAGGTGGGTCTCTTGAGTTATTGGCAAGGGCAGAAGTGGTGAGATCCCTACCATGAGCAAGTGCAGGCAGGACATGTTGCTGGAGGCACCCATGCTATCTGAAGACATATTCAGAATGGTCTAATGGCAAATTATGCCCATCAAGCAGAACAGACCACAGCCCCAGCAGGAAGGTTCTCTCTGCTTCTGTTCCAGTGCACTCAAACAATAGGAGGAGGGAGCAGCAGCCACAGAGAAGCAACAGAGGCACGGTCAACAAATCAGTGGTCTACCACCTGTTGAACACACAAGCCCCTAGTGGCTGAAGGCCACATTACTGTTCTACAGTCGCAATAAACTTATAGACACTCCTTAGTCTCCTTCATTGTACACGGAAGGGCAGGGGTATAACTACAATGGTACAAGTGGTGCAGTCACACCAGAGACCATGAAGTTATGGAGGCCCAACTAGTAGCAGCCACTCTACCTTAGGAACCGTGGTACTGACACTACAGTTTACCTATAGGAAAACAGAGCCTGTTCCTGCTTTTCAGAGCCATCTCTGGGGGGAGTGCTACTGCTCCTGCCCCTGCCGGGGATCCGAGGAGCAGGAAGTGGCCCCCAACCAGGTGTGGAAATGCTCCTGCCCTCCTCATGGTCTCCAAGAAGCAAGAAACAGCCCCCAGCCAGGATGCCAAAGAAGCATTCTCACCCCAGCTCAGCCACTCCCTGCCCCTGGCACGTATAACACAGCAGCTGTGGCTCACGTCCTGAGAGGCTCAGGACTGCTCCTGGCAGCACTGCCAGTGTACTGCTGCCCAGGGCTTCAGCCAGAAAAGGAGAAATCTACCCAGCCCCATGTGGGTGCGCAACCCACACCAGCCACTCTGTGCCTGACCCGCATGGGAGACAGACTTGGCAGGGGAAGAGTTGGGGGCTACACGGGCTGGAAGTACAGGGGAATGGGGTGGGGTGAACAGTGTGTGTGGGCCAAGTAGGGGGTGCCAGCTGGGACATGGAGAAGCTGGGGGTTGCGAAGTCTGGGAGGTGCCCAGGTCCTGTTGTGCTTGAACTGAGTGGCTCCAGGGGAATGGTTGTGAGGATCAGGGGCCATTCCCTAGGGCAGACCATGTCCAGGGCAACAATCAAGATATCTTGGATATCTCCTACAGGGAGGCACTGTGATATGTATTGGTATTTGTGTTGATGGGAGGGGGGTGTTAGAGATCAGCCCTTTCCTGATTCCCATCCGTTACCATTTCCATTTTGCAGAAACAGCCTTCCCCCAGCCCGTGACTCATGACCCCATCGCCACTGCTCCTTCTGTCCCAGGTCCTGGTGAGGGAGTGAGCCCTGTCTAGGCTGATGAGACAGTTATATCCCATGTGTTAGTGGCCGGTAGAACTCCTTTCCACAAGGCATCACCTGGAGTCCAGGCAGGCTGAATAATGGGGAGTCCCACCCCATGACACAGGAACTGCCCTGTCTACGTCAGGTCCCAGTCAGACCAATACCCAGCCTCCAGTCAGTATCAGCTGGTTCAGAGCCAGAGCAAGAACCCATTGGAAAAGGTGCTTCTGTCTTCTACACCAGTTATTGGGTTGTTATAAATATAGGGGCTTATAGCCTTTCAAGGACTTGTTTACAAGAGGAAATTGGCTGGGATGGCTGTTCCACAATAGTTCCCTGTGTGGACACTATTTTGGAATAAAAATAACTTTACATCAGAATTAGTGTGTCCCTTGCAATAGCTATTTCAGCCAATTTCCACCTGTAGAGAAGTCCCTGCACTGTGCACTATTGAATTTCACCCCATTCCTGTCACTCCAGTCTTCAAGGTCATCCAGTTCTTCCTGTATAATATTCCAGTCTTTCTTTGTATTCATGATGCCTCACAACTTTGTATCATCAGAAAATTTCATTAGCACACTCCTACTTTTTATGCCACGGTCATTTACAAAAATATTGAATAAGATAGGTTATTAGTGCTGTTCCTCAAGGATAAGTCTTGGGACCAATCTCCAGTCCAACAGTTCACCTTTATCACAACCCACTGCCTTCTCCCCTGTAGCCAGTTCCTTATCCACTTTACAATTCTTGTACTAATCCCCATCTGAATGTGCTACATGGGCCATGGTTGTGTTAATGTTGCTGCAGAAGCCTTACTCTTTGAAGTTCCTGACTCTCTAATGTTTAATTTTGCAGTGGTAAGGTTGCATTCTCTCTTTAAGATACAAAAGTTTGATACATTTACCAACCAAATGGCTAGAAAACTACAATTTTAGTTAAAATTTTGTATAAATGTACAAAAAGAACTTTTCTATATGTTGATAGCCTGCATATTGTGTTCATATATTTGTGGATAAGATGGATATGTTCTGATTTTCCAAGATGGCAAAAGTAAGCAAAATTTTATATTTCAGATTCAGGATTCCTATTCTTGTACCCTCTGGGACCTTGCTACACCCTTGCAGGAGGGGAAGGTTTTACACATAAGGAAGTCTTTTATACCAGAACATTTAATTAATCCAATCATGTTGTGTGCTTAGAGTTTGAGGCTTCAATAATCTTGATACATCTCTCTCAACTTGTAAAGGCCCAAACATGATGAACAACACTTTGAGTATGGCTACGCTGCAATCATGGAGTGTGACTGCAGCTCATGTAGACATACCTGAACAAGCTTTTAGTCTAGCTATCTTGGGTTTTGGAGCAGTGAAGCCACAGCAGCCTATGCCTCTATCCAGGATGTACAAACCCACATCGAACTCTAGGTTAATTCTCATGCAGCTAGCCTGTACTGAAGTGCATGCTGCCACAGTTTGACTGTCACCAGTATCCAGGCCAGCTAGATTAAAGTTAGCTCAGGTATGTCTACACAAGCTGCAATCTCATCCCATGATTTCAGTGCAGACATAAAAGCCTGAAAATGACACACACACACACACACACACACACACACACACCACACACACACACAATTATTCAGGCAGGAACCTTTAAAAAGATGTGGGACTCATTCTTTTAGTGTAAAAAACACTCTTTCTATAACTTCAGTTCCATGATTCTACATTTCTAACGTAAATAATTTTCAACAATAGAAATGAGGTTACACCAAATCTGTGTGGAACACAAGTAATTTTGGGGCTAAAATAATGGCACTTGAGAGGTATGCCACATGATACAACAAATGAAAAGTTCTTACATGGAAACAAAACTAAGTGTGTCACATCACTGATATCATGATCATCTTAAGCAGCACTGATTTTGTTTATGGCATTTATAATGCATTTTTGACATTCTGAGTGACAGACGCCACCATAATAGAAAATTAAACACACCTGGCTATTTAGTTTCCCTTAAGCAAAAACCAGTGTTAAATTTGAAATATAAAGTATGCTTGAAGTAATTACAAAATAGTGACAACTAAAACGTTCTTGCAGACACCAGGAATAAAGAATATGAATTTAACACTGTCTTGGCAAGAACAAATATTTCATTAGGGCAGCAGTTGTCTCATTTGAAAGACACTAAGAATGAATACTGTCTGTATCTAGTATCCTATCTGTATTCATTACTTTTTAAAGGATGATACATGTCATGGCAGCTTTGGATACTTTCATGGAGATGCACACTATACTGCACTTACCACAGCTTCACATATACCCTCAATCTAGTCTAAGTACAACACGAGTATTGATCCAAAATAAAATTATATGTACTTGAAAGGCTTCCAGCTTGGTAATAGACTCATTTACAAATCTAATTTTATACATGACCAATATAGGCATAAGTTTCTATAATGGCAAAATTACTTTCTTTCAAGACAACAGTGTGTTCAATTGATTTTTCTTTTTAAAAATGTTGAGAGGAACACACAAGTTATATTACATGTCATTACTTTCTTGATTTAATTAAGATTTTATATGACTGTGCCATTAAATAAATAACCAGTTCAGCCACTAGAAGTATCATCCAACCCTATGTAGTTTTGATTTTTAACAAAACTGTTTCAATACCCTATATGGAGATCAGCTGAACTACTTAGGAAAAGTTCACAAATCTCTTTCAAATATAATGATTTTTGTTATATATGGACATGTAATTCAAACCTCCTCCTTAACAAAAGAAATGTACCTATACTACCTTGTGTTAGGATCCCATCAGCTCCCACATGGTAAGCAGTCTTAGGGCTGGGTCTGTATTTCTTTCTTTAAATTTGTAAACATCTATTCCAGGTTCTAGGCATCATAAACATCAAAGCTGACTCTTTTAGACCTATCAGCTGCCTTAGATACTACTGAATATAAGGTACTGTTAAGACAGAAGTGAAAGAAGATGCACAAGTGGCTTGATTCCTGTGTTTCTTGAGAGGTCTCAGATGTTGGTATTGGGTAGTTGCTTACCTGTCTTGAGTGGTCACTTGTGGGGTTCCGCAGGTTGTATTATGTCATATCTTACGTTCAACATACACAAAACCTTTAGGAAAATTAGTGACACAACAGGGTTTGTGATACCTACTATACTCAGGTGGAAGATGTCTATGGAAGTGATACAGAGTGTATTTGACAGTAGTGTTTCAGTAGATAGAGTTCTTCTACCAATCATAATTTATCCACAAATTATCCACCTTAATGTTAGGGGTCAATGAGCTGAGGGAAGTGGTCCCATCTTTCAGATGAGACAAAATGCCCTGGTCCTGAACACATATAGTCACAGAAGATATCATGCACATTGTTTGTAAGATGAGTGTTAATGCCCATGTCACAACCAAATTCCAATTCTAGTAACCACAGTCTGCCTACTTAAACTTCATTTAGCGATTATCTTCGAAAAGTCATGGAAGACGTGAGATTCCAGAGGACTGGAAAAGGGCAAATATAGTGCTAATCTATAAAAAGGGAAATAAGGACAACCTGAGGGATTACAGACCAGCCAGTTTACTTTCAGTACCCAGAAAGATAATGGAGCAAATAATTAAGCAATCAATTTGCAGACACCTAGGAGGTAAGGTGATAAGTAACAGTCAGCATGGATTTGTCAAGAACATATCATGTCAAACCAACTTAATAGCTTTCTTTGATTGGGGTAACAAGCTAAGTTCCCTGTAAGCTGCACAGCAATCTATTTAGCCCCATGCAGGCACTTAGAGAACTCACCCAGGGACCCACTTACCCTGGCTCCAATTCACCCTGTGGCCCAGACCTGCCACAGCCAGATCGGGCCTAGGCATAGCCCCAGGCGCGGCCAGGGCAACGCAGCCCAGGCCAGCCCCAGGCGCGGCCAGGGCAGCGCAGCCCAGGCCAGCCCCAGGCGCGGCCAGGGCAGCGCAGCCCAGGCCAGCCCCAGGCGCGGCCAGGGCAGCGCAGCCCAGGCATCCCTCCCCTGGACTGGACCTACTGGGCCAAGGGAGGGGCACCTATTCTGCAGCCCCAGCCCCAGAGCTCCCACGGTGGAGACAGGCGCCTCTCCCCGCACAGACAAGATTCTGCTGCAGGGAGAGAGCTGTGGGGGGAGTATCACCCCCACCACATAAATTTTGTTATGTGCACCAATATGGAGATGATGTGTCACATATCACCTCCATATCGGTACACATAACGAAATTCTTTCTACACATGGATGGGAAGAATTAGAGGGAATACTGGTAACAAACCTTCTGGAGAGGGAGGAAGCAGTAGATGTTGTATATCTTGACTTTAGTAAAGCTTTTGATAAAGTCTCACATGACCTTCTCATAAACAAACTAGGGAAATACAACCTACATGGAGATATTATAAGCAGGGTGCATAACTGATTGGAAAACCATCCCCAGAGAGTAGTATCAGTTGTTCACAGTCAAGCTAGAAGGGAATATTGAGTGGGTCCCACAGGGATCAGTTCTGGGTCCGGTTCTGTTCAATATCTTCATTGATGATTTAGGTAATGGCATAGAGAGTACACTTATAAAGTTTGTGGATGATACCAAGCTGGGAGGAGTTGCAAGTGCTTTGGTGGATACAATTAACATTCAGAATGATCTGGACAAACTGGAGAAATGGTCTGAACTAAATAGGGTGAAATTCAATAAGGATGAATGCAAAGTACACCTCTTAGGAAGGAACAATGAGCTGCACACATACAAAAATGGGAAATGACTGCCTAGGAAGGAGTACTGCGGAAAGGGGTCTGGGAATCATAATGGATCACAAGCTAAACAAGAGTCAACAGTGTAACACTGTTGCAAAAAAAGCAAACATCATTCTAGGATATATTAGCAGGAGTATTGTAAGCAAGACACAAGAAGTAATTCTTCCACGCTACTCCGTGCTGATTAGGCCTCGACTGGAGTTGTGTCCCGTTCTGGGTACTACATTTCAGGAAAGATGCAGACAAATTGGAGAGAGTCCAGAGAAGAGCAAGAAAAGATGATTAATAGTCTAGAAAACAAGACTTGGGAGGGAAGATTGAAAAAACTGGGTTTGTTTAGTTTGGAGAAGAGAAGACTGAGGGGGGACATGATAACAGTTTTCAAATACATAAAAGGTTATTGCAAGGAGGAGGAAGAAAGAATGTTCTTCTTAACCTGTGAGGATAGGACAAAAAGCAATAGACTTGAATTGCAGCAAGGACAGTTTAGGTTGGCCATTAGGAAAAATTGCCAGGGTGGTTAAGCACTGGAATAAATTGCCCAAGAAGGCTGTGGAATCTCCATTATTGGAGATTTATAAGAGCAGATTAGCCAAACACCTGTAAGGGATGGTCTAGATAATATTTAGTCCTGCCTTGAGTGCAGGGGCTGGACTAGAAGACCCCTCAAGGTCCCTTCCAGTCCTATGATTCTATGATTTCTAGCTGGAAATAGTTGTGTAATGTTGCTGTATTATGTTAAATGCCCGCTATATTCAAATCTAGAGATGGTTGCATTTCGGAGGAACATTAGTGATTCCTGCGGGTAGGTTAGGTTCTTTAGGATGAAAGGTGCTACATAAACATAGCGGTGAAGAGTCACAGAATGGAAGAATCAGCAAAGAATCCTGTGGCACCTTATAGACTAACAGACGTTTTGGAGCATGAGCTTTCGTGGGTGAATACCCACTTCGTTGGATGCATGTAGTGGAAATTTCCAGGGGCAGGTATATATATGCAAGCAAGCTAGAGATAACGAGGTTAGTTCAATCAGGGAGGATGAGGCCCTGTTCTAGCAGTTGAGGTGTGAAAACCAAGGGAGGACAAACTGGTTTTGTAGTTGGCAAGCCATTCACAGTCTCTGTTTAATCCTGAGCTGATGGTGTCAAATTTGCAGATGAACTGAAGCTCAGCAGTTTCTCTTTGAAGACTGGTCCTGAAGTTTTTTTGCTGCAGGATGGCCACCTTAAGATCTGCTATAGTGTGGCCAGGGAGGTTGAAATGTTCTCCTACAGGTTTTTGTATATTGCCATTCCTAATATCTGATTTGTGTCCATTTATCCTTTTCCGTAGAGACTGTCCAGTTTGGCCGATGTACATAGCAGAGGGGCATTGCTGGCATATGATGGCGTATATTACATTGGTGGACGTGCAGGTAAATGAACCGGTGATGGTGTGGCTGATCTGGTTAGGTCCTGTGATGGTGTCACTGGTGTAGATATGTGGGCAGAGTTGGCATCGAGGTTTGTTGCATGGATTGGTTCCTGAGCTAGAGTTACTATGGTGCAGTGTGCTGTTACTGGTGA
This sequence comes from Gopherus flavomarginatus, assembly GCF_025201925.1. Taxonomy (NCBI): domain Eukaryota; kingdom Metazoa; phylum Chordata; order Testudines; family Testudinidae; genus Gopherus; species Gopherus flavomarginatus. The sequence continues at coordinate 107,788,450 of NC_066623.1, read as the reverse complement.
GAATATGTTTCAGGTTGGCAGGTTGTTTGTGGGCGAGGACTGGCCTGCCACCCAAGGTCTGTGAAAGTGTGGGATCATTGTCCATGATGGGTTGTAGATCCCTGATGATGCGTTGGAGGGGTTTTAGCTGGGGACGTATGTGATGGCCCGTGGAGTCCTGTCAGTTTCTTTCTTGGGTTTGTCTTGCAGTAGGAGGCTTCTGGGTACACGTCTGGCTCTGTTGATCTGTTTCCTTATTTCCTCATGCAGGTATTGTAGTTTTGAGAATGCTTGGTGGAGATTTTGTAGGTGTTGGTCTCTGTCTGAGGGGTTAGAGCAGATGCGGTTGTACCTCAGTGCTTGGCTGTAGACAATGGATCGTGCGGTGTGTCCAGGATGGAAGCTGGAGGCATGAAGGTAGGCATCGCGGTCAGTAGGTTTTCGGTATAAGGTGGTGTTAATGTGACCATCACTTATTTGCACCGGGGTATCTAGGAAGTGGACCTCCCATGTAGATTGGTCCAGGCTGAGATTGATGGTGGGGTGGAAACTGTTGAAATCGTGGTGGAATTTTTCCAGAGTCTCCTTCCCATGGGTCCAGATGATGAAGATGTCATCAATGTGGCGTAGGTAGAGAAGGGGCATGAGTGGACGAGAGCTGAGGAAGCGTTGTTCCAGGTCGGCCATAAAAATATTGGAATATTGTGGGGCCATGCGGGTGCCCATAGCAGAGCCACTGATCTGGAGATATATATTGTCATCAAATTTGAAATAGTTGTGTCTGAGGATAAAGGCAGAAAGCTCAGCAGCCAGTTGTGCTGTGGCATCATCAGAGATACTGTTCCTGACAGCTTGTATTCCATCTGTGTGTGGGACGTTTATGAGGCATTACTAACTGGATATTTTAGGGGGGTAACTTCTTGAAAAAGGGGTCTTTAAAATTCTCTATGTAGCTGAGGAGTACTCCTGCTTAGTTCCAGCAATATTGGTTTGACAGAGTGAGTGGTACAGAAATTCATTTTTTTCCTATAGGTAGAACTGACCATGCATCTTTGCTATTCTCAAGGCCCAGGTGAATTGTTTTCATTTGCTTTCCATCTAAATATACAACATAAAATATATGTTTTCTCAGGTTGTTCAATGAGGGACTACTACTTGTGAATATTCTAAAATAAGGAGGAATCAGTTAAGGAGTTCTTCGTATAATGGTACTCTTCCAATCTTCAGTTTGAAGCTATTTTTGTCTTCTGACAGTATGATAACCAAGTAGTCCCAATGTAGTACAAAGGAACTCCAAGAATCCAATTTTACAGATATCAAAGAATTCCGATGTTTAAGATGCATTTTCTTTTTAGCATTAGTGATTTTTCTTCTTGCCAAGGAAAGCCTTAAACTACCCATAAAACTTTGCATGAAATTTAACTATCAATATTTAATTCCCTTTGGCAGTAGATCAATCCAGCATTACTTGATCACTTTGAAACTCACCCATCCTGACGTTACATTTCCATTACTACAAAATTAATTTGCATAAAATCTTCTTTTATGTCTACATCTGTGTTTTACATTACTGATCTTGCAACAGTAATAGTTCTAAGTTTGTATCAAAAAGTTTTCATACACAATTAAGTTCCTTTTTAATTGTTTACTACTTAAAACTGGGGTGGGAAATCAATCATGGTTATGAATTACTGTAAATAGTGAATGTAAGACAATTTGCTGTTTTGTACAATAAGCTATATAGTATACTACATACTGCACACTAGAGATACTAAAACATTTCTAAAAGACAACAAAAATACTATTTTAGAGCCAAGTTTATGAGTGTAATATAAATTTAAAGTTATATTTCTTTATCAGCATAGAGTTTGGTTTTTGTTTTGAAAGGTATTTATTTGAAAGTAAATTTTCTTGTACTATTTACCTAGCTCTTTAATCTGAATCCCACCAATATTCTGCTGTTACCATACATTGTTTATCAGACTGATATTTATACTCCCTAAAGCCACTCTCTGTAATCAAGTTCCTATTTTTAATATATTCAAATATGTTGATGAAACTGCCCAAGATATTGGTTTTGTTGGGATTATTTACCAGTCTATGTGCATATCTCTAATAAACTCTCCAAATTCCATTTTTTTAGCCTCTTAATCCATCAAATGAAGTGCGTGGATAGGCAATGTAGATAGCTCTCCATACCCAGTGTTACTCTGTTAATGTTATATGCTTTTCAAGAAATGTATCATTATTAACAAAAAATGTAAGTCAATGTGACAGATCATAACAAAAGTGGTAGTGAAAAAAATTATTAATTAGTATCAGTCCACTGAAGGGGTAAATAAAATATCCCAGAAAAGACAGGGGCAGTTGCAGGCCCATTCTCTGTATCTTAGGAGAGCCACATGGGAGACGAGTGCAGTTGCATTGTACAAGGGATTATGAGGATCTGGTGTGTCCATGAATAGGCACTTGTGCTAAAATGAGGCACTTGTGCTCCAGCCAGATTTGTAAAGCAGGATGGTGCTAGTCACAGGAAGATTAATAAAATTATGTGCAAATAATTCAGCAATGAATACGTTAAGCCAAACTTTGATATAACTGTATGTTTGATGGAATACACTACATAAAATATATTTCAAGCTGGTTATCAAATACTGTTGGATGAAAAAGATGAAAGAGTTCAAATGTGAAACTTTCAGAATTAAACTCCTTAACAGAAAAGGATACACTATCCAATTTACAAAGCTTGTTAAATATAATGTGCCCTTTCATACACACACACACACTTGCGCACGTACACACACTTAGCAGTCTTTTAAAATGAAGCTCTGGTAGGAATATGAATTTTATAAAGCACTCTGATACTAGTGATTTGAATTACTAATAATGTGAAGAATCTCTTCCTTTGGATGGGAAAGGATAATATAAAAAAGTAAATACAATCAAATTCATACTGACATACAAAGGCGCCAGCTCCCCACCACATCTGAGACAGTAGCAGCCACAGAGAGGCATTTCTGGCTCTCTGATACAGAGCTGACTAGCTCCAGTATAAATTAGAACAGACGGGGTCTCACTCTAATTTACACTGTTGGCACCACTGGCATCAGGGCCCTGACAACAATGAAGGTTTGGGCATACTGCCCTCAAACTACTTTTGATTTGCTTCCTTCTCCCCCTTTCTCTGGAGGTGCAAAGGCAGCTGGTATAGGACAAAAAGCTACACCAGTGGAGAATTCCCACAAAGGGATGTCCTCAGCTGGGAATCTCTGGAAGGTTTAAGAACAGCACAACATGGCTTTGGCAGCCCACAGAATCCAGTCCAAATAATAAAAAATGGTTACTAACCTTTCTATAACTGTTCTTCTTCAAGATGTGTTGGGTTGGTCATGTCCATTCCAATGTAGGTGTGCATGCGCCACATGCATTGCCACTGGAAAGTTTTTCCCTTAGTCGTATCTGTCAGATTGGCTCTGATGCACCCTGAAGTTGTGCCTTCAGGGCATGGTATATAGGAACCTGCAACCCCCTCAGTTCCTTCTTGCCAGCAACTCCAACAGATGGGTGGAAGGGCAGGTTTTGGAATGGACATGAGTAACACATCTTGAAGGACAACAGTTACAGAAAGGTTAGTAACCATTTTTCTTCTTTGAGTACTTACTCATGTCCATTCCAATGTACATGACTCTCTAGCACAAGGGTCGGCAACTTCTCAGAAGTGGCGTGCCGAGTCTTCATTTTTTCACTCTAATTTAAGGTTTCGCATGCCAGTAATACATTTAAAAGTTTTTAGGTCTCTTTCTATAAGTCTATAATATATAACTAAACTACTGTTGTATGTAAAGTAAATAAGGTTTTTAAAAATGTTTAAGAAGCTTCATTTAAAATTAAATTAAAATGCTCCAAGCAAAAAAAAAAATCCTCGGTGCATACACCCTCAGCCATAGCATGCCTGAGTATAAAAGAAAAAAACACTTGGGGTTTCTCGCTCTGCCCAGGAGGGGCTTTGTATTTGGTGTATGGACCCTCAGTGCTAGTAAACCTAGTAATATAGAGGGTGGCTTAGCACCCCTCCCTCCAGCCCAGGGGGGGTGAACATTATAAGCCCCGCTGCCAGCATGGGCAACATGAAATCTCAAGTAATTTAAAAAACCTTAAGAGCAGTACTAACGGATTGTAATAACTACGCGTTCAAAAAACAAAAGGGTACAACTACGGACTCGGAAGTCCTACAGTCATGGGCAATGGCATCAACGATGGGTTCAAGGCTGGACGCACGGGCATTAGGGGGCGTGGAGATGGAAGCCTGGCTGCCCAGCCTGGTGGGGCCCTCGGAGGCTGGTGAACTGGATGCCTGTGCTGCGGGAGAGGCAGCAAAAAGGAACTGAATCCTGTTGCCTTTTTTTCAAAGGGAGATGAGGACCTCTCCCAGTTGGAAAGGGTTCTCACCAAAGTGGAATACAATCCCTGGGGTTCCATGGGGGAGCTTCAGAGAGGCGTGCATACTTGGCAGGATTTACTAGACCTGTATGCCGAGTATAAAAAGCAGAGGAGTAAAAACCTAGGGGCAGCTGTGGGATTAATATAAACTGAGGCGGCCATGTGGTATCAAATGTTTTCGGAACAAAACAAAACAAAAAGTTGGGGAGAAGGGAAGAGATGTGTACCCAACAGCTAGTAAAAATTAAGCAACTAAAAGTGCAGATTAATAACCAGGTGGCAATCCAAGCCTATACCCAACCAAGGTTAATACAGCGGCTGTGGCTGCCACAAAACTCTTAAAAAAAAATCTTCTGCTGGTTTGGCACACCTCAAATTATCGACTCTGACCAAGGGGGGGCTTTTGTACAAAAAGTTCTTAAGTCGCTGCTTGTGGCCTAAATATCAAACAACAAATTCACATCAGTTATCAGCCAAAAAGCAGCGGCACTGTAAAAAGGCAAAGCCAAAATCTTAAAAACGCCCTCCATAAAATGTGCTCAAGCTTGGGAATGGATTGGCCCTGAAAGCTGCCTCCTATTTTGGCAACTTTATGCAATTCTAACCGCCAAGGTACCAAATACACCCCCTACCATCCTTTTCAGTCGTCCGATAATGTGGGGTAATCTGTAAAAATAAAAAAAAAATTTACTCGCCAATTCACCAAACAGTCGGTATATTGCCCAGCAGAGGAAAAAGCTCTGTAAAACTCACAAAGCCATAAAGGCCCCTTTAAATTAAAAAAAGGCCAAACGCAAAAAAATCGTGGTTAAAAGCATCCAAAAATGGCAAACTAGAAACAAGGTATTGTTGCAAAAACTAAAAAAAAGCAGACCACACCCTAAACACTAAGTGGGTGAGTCCGTACTCCATTGTAAACTGCATCTCCTCAGTAGTGTACCAGCTTCAGCTACCTGATAAACTAAAATGGATGCATGCCAATCAGCTCAAAACATATGTTTCTCCCTAGGTTTCTGGTCATGGTGTCGTGGGCCTCGGTCGTGAATCAGACACCTGCCTGGACCATCCAGGTTTCCATCTGCCCATAAAATTATCTAAATAATTAGAATTATAAAAAAAACAAACCTTCGCCTTTGTCACATCAATGAAAGCCATGTACAGGTCCTGATTTTGCTCGCAAGACTTTTCATCGATTTGGTGGGCAATGAAGATCATGTCAGTTGTCCTGCGGGATGGTCTAAAACTGCACTGAGATTCTGGCAATATTTCCTCAGCAAGGAGAAGTAAATGGTTTTAGAGGACACAGGCAAGAATCTTCCCTGCTATAGCTAGCAAGGCAATGCCTCGACAGTTTCCACACTCCGACTTATCTCCTTTCTTAAAGATTGTAACACTGTTAGTGTTTCTCAAGTCTTCCGGAATCTTCTCATTACACTAGATATGAAGAAAAAGTTTGTGGAGCTTCCCTGCCAGTTCTTCACCTCCAAACTTGTAGACTTCAGCTGGTATGCCATCTGGCCCTGCTGCCTTGTTGTTCTTAGTTTGCATAATAGGTTGTGTTACTTCTTCAAGGGTAGGGGGGCAGCAAGAAATTCTCTTTCATGCTGTTGAGGGTATAGATTCAATAGTGGCATCAGAGACAGATGACTCACGGTTCAGGAGTAACTCAAAATGTTCCTTCCGTCTGGCTTTGCTGTCCTTAAAATATGTTGACCCATCTTGGGCTCGGAGTGATGTGGGTCTATGGGATCATGGACCGTAAATGGCCCTTACTGCCTGAAAGAAACTCCTCATGTCATCTTTATCAGCATAAATCTCAATCTCCTTGGCCTTTTCTTGACACCACTTATTTTTGATGTCAAGGATTTTCCTTTGGGCTTCAGCCTTGAGTTGCTTGTATAACTCTTCCTTCTGCTGGTGTGATATGTCATTCTGCCACATGCGATGAGCTTTTCTCTTCTGGTCAAGCAGGGCCTGAATCTCAGCATCATTCTTATCAAACCAATCTTGGTGATGGCGGGTGATTTAGCCAATAGACTCAACACATGCCGAGAGAACGGCAGTCTTTAATCCCTTCCAGAAATTTTCATTATCATCATCAGCTATAGGCATAGCATCAAACTTCTCTTGGTGATACTGCTGAAGTTTCTCCTGAGTCACTATATCTTAAAGGGACTTGATGCTGAATTTCTTTTGTACTGATTTTGCCTGCCTGCGATGCCTTGAGGTGATCTGGAAATTCATGATTGATCTAACAAGGCGATGATCTGTCCAACAGCCATCGGTTCCATGAATGGTCCTCGTGATGAAGACATCCTTCCAATCTCGAGCTCTAACAATAACATAGTCAAGAATGTGCCAATGCCTGGAGTGAAGATGTCTCCAGGTGGTCTTATACATCTCACTTTATCTAAAGAGGGTGTTCGTGATGATCAGGTCATGTTCTAGGTATTTGCTCAAGAGGAGGATGCCATCGGAGTTAGTCTTTCCTACTCCTTCTTTTCTGATAGTGCCATTCCAGAGATCTGACTCCTGCCTGACTCTAGCGTTGAAACTCTGAGAATGATCTTGTCCTGCTTGGGAATGTTGGTCAAGACTCTGCCAAGATCTGTATAGAATTGTTCCTTGATATCCTCAGTAGAATCAAGTGTTGGGGCAAACACACTGATAACAACAGCATCACCTCCTTGGTGATCTAGTGCTTAGTTTAGGATTCGGCGCTTTCACTACCATGGCCCAGGTTCGATTCCTGGTCAGGGAACAGAGCTCTTCAATTTTAAGGCAACTATCATATGGGTCACTCATCAGCATCGGTTTGTGGCATGCCATACACAGTTTGACACCCTAGGACAGAGGCATATCCCAATGGCCAGGGCAGGCTAGCCCTGCAAGGTGAGGAACACTACTAACTACACTACGCTACTTAACTATGTTAACATAATTCTAATAGTAACTATTTACAATTTATTTTACAGAGAAGTCCACTGAGAAGCAACACTTGTGAAACGCAATAAGACAAGCAACGTTTCAGCAACCATCACAGGCAGTAAGAAGGAACTGAGGGGTGTCATAACATTTTTCCCAGATCTGGACCTTAGCGTCCAAAATATGGGTGTTAGCATGAAAACCTCCAAGCTTAGTTACCAGCTTGAACCTGATAACGCTGCCACCAGCCAGGGATTTTTACAGTGCCTAGCTCACTGTAGTCTCCCCAAAACCTTCCCTGGGGGACCCCAAGACTCAGATTCCTTGAGTCTCACAACAAAGGGGAACAGACCATTTCCCTTCCCCCTCCTCTCCTCCAGGTGTTCCCTCCCTGGGTTCCTGGAAAGATATACAGAAGCAAGCTCCGTGAATCTAAACAGAGGGACTCCACCCTCCCTGTTTCCAGTCCTGGAAAACACAAGTACCGAGAGAGCTAATCTCTCTTCCCCCCGTCACCCAGAGGGTATGCAAAGTCAGGCTAGTAAATCTAACACAAAGAGATTTTCCCCCTGACTTCTTCCTCCCACCAATTCCCTGGTGAGCTGCAGACTCAATTCCCTGGAGTCTCCACTAAAGAAAAACTCCCACAGGTCTTAAAAAGAAAGTTTTATATAAAAAAGAAAGAAAAAGGACATAAAAATGGTCTCTCTGTATTAAGGTGACAAATACAGGGTCATTTGCTTAAAATAAAAAAATGAATAAACAGCCTTATCCAAAAAGAATACAATTTAACCATTTCAGCAACTACACACATGTAAATACAAAAGAAAACAATATAAACCTATTATTGTCTTACTATTCTTGTACTTACAACTTGGAAACAGAAGATTAGAAAGCTGGAGATAGAAAAATCACTCTCATAGCCGAGAGGGCATAGACACAAGACAAAGAACAAAGAACTCACACCCAAAACTTCCCTCCACCCAGATTTGAAAAAAAATCTTGTTTTCTGATTGGTCCTCTGGTCAGGTGTTTTAGGTCACTGCTTGTTAACCCTTTTTTAGGTGAAAGAGACATTAACCCTTAGCTATCTGTTTATGACAAGGGGACAGTGGGGTGGCAGGACCCTATATACCATGTCATGAGGGTGCAACTCCAGGGGGTCCCACAGTTGACCCAACAGTTACCACTGAGGGAAAAACTTTCCAAAAGCGGTGCACACAGTGTGCGCACACTTACGTTGGAATGGACATGAGCAAGCACTCGAAGAACCACTGTTTTTTTCCTGCAGATATAACTAATTACACTGCACTCTCCAAGGTCAAGATAATAAATGAATATTGTTAAAAATCAGAGTCATTAATGATTTTTTTAAATTACAAAAAAGATCACAGAAAGGCTAAGGAGCCACCAGTACTAGCTCCCTGCATTCATAACAAATTGATCATGTGCCCACCTATCCTATAAATGGTCCCAGTTTCATATTCTGAAGGATGGTGAGTCAGCTATCTCTCTCTATAAATATACTGTATTTTATAGAGTGACTGAAAGAGAGCACGCTGAGAAGAAATTCTTCCTGATGCAACATTTGGGTCTTGAGCTGACTTTTAAAGAATTAATGGAAAGACTCGCAGTGTCATAAATGAGAGTTGGATTGGACATCTGATCAATTTTAGCCCTGTGTTGGTTAATAAAAGTGACTATAGGCTAGCATCTAATGCCATTTATACCATCAAACACTATTGGCACCTGTCTATTCTTTTCCTTTGGCCCAGTAAGGTGTATTGTATCAGTACCTCTGGGGGTGCATAATTCCAAATACTAATTTCTTACTCTCTGATGAGGAAAAAAGCCCTTCCAGATAATGGTAATTTTATGTCCTGTGTATAAAGATCATCCTATAATCAGGGCCATAATTTGGAGGGACTGTGGTCCTATTTCTGCAGAACAATGTGAACAGAAACTTGCAGGGAAATGCTTTGCAGTTGCCAAGCTATTTTCTTCGGCAGCAGGTTGGTTTGTTTGTTTTTAAATTAGATATGACACTTATGATCATCATAGTAAGGAAAACTTTGGGTACTTACATGAGTTCATGGTATCTGCAGGCCCACTGATATAAGCCAACGAACTTGACACCCACTGACATTTCAAACATACCATTCTGCAATGGGGGAATTTTCATAAATTTTGAACTCTTCCACATCAAGAACAGATATTGATGGAATGATTTCACAGCATTGGCAAACATCTGTGGGTTAATTCTCCTTTCTAATCCCAGTGGAAATACTGCTTTTGAATATGGATTTCTCATAATGGAACAATTGTTCGGAGCAGGGGTAGGCAACCTATGGCACGTGTGCCGAAGGGGGCATCCAAGCTGATTTTCAGTGGCACTCACACTGCCTGGGTCCTTCCCACCGGTCTGGGGACTCTGCATTTTAATTTAATTTTAAATGAAACTTCTTAAACATTTTAAAAACCTTATTTACTTTACATACACCAATAGTTTAGTTATATATTACAGAATATAGAAAGAGACCTTCTAAAAACGTTAAAATGTATTACTGGCACATGAAACCTTAAATCAGAGTAAATAAATGAAGACTTGGCACACCACTTCTGAAAGGTTGCTGACCCCTCGTTCAGAGTATCCACGTGTGCAGCAGTTATTTTGGGGATACATATGTATAATACATCAGAGGGGTAGCCATGTTAGTCTGGATCTGTAAAAAGCAACAAAGAGTCCTATGGCACCTTACAGACTAACAGACATATTGGAGCACAAACTTTCGCAGATAACGAAGTGGGTATTCACCCACGAAAGTTTATGCTCCAATACGTCTGTTAGTCTATAAGGTGCCACAGGATTCTTTGTCGCTATGTGTAATATGTATGGAATGTGACCACAGTTTATTACACCTATCATAACCCTCTTGCTATTACCTTGTACTCCTTCTGTCTGCTTGTTGTATTCAACTGTTATCTGTCATCATATTCTTAGAGATAGTCAAGACAGGGTCCATTGTGCATCACCTAGCATAATGAGAGTCAGTTCTCTGATTGCAGTCTCTGGGTGCTAGCACAATATAAATAATAATATTCAACTGTAAAATCTTCCAATTCACATTTAACAGAATAATTTTTAAATTTATATTTTATAAATTAACCTTCTTTGTTCCAGTTCTCAGGTGGATAAACATTTCCTGCTGATGCTTTCAAAGGGAAGCCATCTTAGAAGTGAGCCTGGATCTGAATCAATACGTACATTACTGGTACATATTTAAAATATAATCTGGGTACTACACTTGATCCAATTTGAGGTTCCATGGAGAGAAAAATTAGTAAAATTATGGATGATGTTATGAATGGCACAGCTGAAATTAATGGGAAACAAACCTGGCCCAGTAAAGAATGTTATCTAGAAATAGTCAGCAGCCTTTGACACTTATAATTACAGAAATTGGAGGCTTTGCCCATGGGACCATGTGTTCCACAGCAAATCTCATTTCCTTCATTCTCTTTCATCGTTATTGTAAGTGCAATCATTGCATGATTATAGTCCTTATGCATAACATATCCATTTCTTTTTGTACTTTCCAATATTGGTGTTAATTGAATTCACTTGAGCAAATGTGTAAAGAAATTCACTGTTCAGATCTTATCACTGATAGAGGACCGCCTGATCGAGGAGTCTGAAACCATACACTGGAGATCGAAAGGTCAAATTCTAGATCATATAGATGTTAGCTGCCTTTGCACATGCCAGTTCTTTATTCGCATAAATATAACCTTTTAACTATTTCTTTTAATTATTCTTGATTAGAAAAAGAATAAAATTAAGATGAGAACATAAAACAAATAATGTACAAAATCAAAGTTGGGGTGAGAAAGAGCTTATTACATAGTCTTCAAGCAAAACAAAATATTGAAATCTCAGAAATATTAACAAGCCAATAAAATATACTTATCATAAAAATATACCAAAAATAATTAAGGCTAGTGGTCTGACTGCCATGAAAGAGATCTGTGTTCAATTTTCTTTCCTAGGGCTGGGAGGAATCAGCCCTGTCACATGGCCATCACACAACATATACATAATGGGAGGAAGGAAGCAACAGTTTTGAAAGAGACCTATGGGTGATAGTAGACAGCAAATTAGACACAAGTTTGCATAGTGATGTAGCAGGAAAATGCAACCATTGCAGTTTTGGGCTGTATATTCTGAGGCATCAAGGAACAGGGAGTCTACAGTCCTCTCTCTAGATAGTGGAAATATCATTATACTTGGAATACTCCATTCAGCTCTGGGCTCCACGTTACCAGAGACATACTGAGGAAGTCCAAAGAAAAGGGATAAAAAATTCAGAGAGCTGGAAGGACGCACTTATGATGAAAAACCAAGGCTGAATATCAGGGAACACCTCTTGTCGGAGAGATCAGAGGCTATGGAATGTCTCTAGACATTAATGGTGGAAACCTCATCATTTGAGACATTTTAAATAGGATTGTACACACACAAAAAAAAATAGAAAATGTACTCCAGGGAACAATCCTACACTGACAGTGAGATGGACTAATAACCTAATAGGTCTCTCTTTTCCATCTTCTGTGATTCCATTCACCATCCTCAGTGTTATGAATGTAGGGGGAGAAGCAGCATACTTGTTAAAACTAAATTATTGTCTGAGGCTAGCACAGAAGAAACAAAACAAAAAAGTGTATAGCACAACTAAAGGTTCCTAATGCTTGTAATGACTGTTGTCTTTGTACCATGGTATCTTATTACTTTAGCTCTCTTTCAAATTGTTTTACCTTTTTAATCACTTGTCCCTGTTGTGTGTCAATGAGCAGTAGTTTGGTGCAACAGGAGAAAAACAGGATTGATGAATTGTGAGAAATAGTCAGATAATGAAAGATTGTGTCTTGTTTTCTCATGGTAGCCTTGAAATGCAATTAATTTCTTTGTGAACATGGACGTCACACAGTTCATGATATCAGACAAGTCTGAAGAGATTTTAATAACAAGCAAACAAAGGGCCAGAAAAAATAATGTCTAGTGAACAGACTTTCAAGTCCAAGTAAACTAAGTGATTCAAATCAAGTATTTAAAGAACCTTAAAATAAAGAAGACCAACCTTAAACAGTCCAGACACTCCATCAGATTTCCTCCCTAACTGGCTGAAACCTGATCAACAATATTTAAATGTGTAGACTTGCTTTCCTCTCACAACTTCTTTGTACTGAATCCATAATAAATGTAATGTCACATAAGAATATTTAATGCTAGGCCTAAACTGAGAATTACTTTTAGACAGAAGTAATGGGATGCTTACTTTCCATAGATTTTTACAAATATATTGTTTAAAAAACTAGTTTGTGTGTTCTATGATACACTGAACCATATGTTCTTTGCTTTTCTCATTTCCTAATAGAACAAAAGAAAATAATCAAAAAGCACAAACCAGGTTATACAGTATGTTTGATGTACCAATTTTTAAACATTCATTTAATATAGCTGGGCTGCAAAGACTAATACTGCTTATGTACCCTAGTACGAAGCCCTAAATAAGGTTCCAGACTAGATTACATTCATGCAGGTCTCATTTTAAAGGAAATTGGAGAGATGAAAAAAAGATTATAGGAAGACACGTTATAAAAACAGACCTCACAAGTCAAACTTAATAGTGAAACTATTCTCTTTCATGTAGACAACTGTGAAAACAAATATCCTGTAAGCTCTCTCTCTATATATATTGTATCTTTCCACCAGATCTCTCTGCCTCCTTGAGACAGATTCTCATTCATCTCATGACTATATAATTTGATCATAGTTGACTAAAGCACAGCAGGGAGAAAGGGCTGATAAAGTATCAGGCTCCAGGAAGTCAGATATACAATTTCATGATTTCTAGTTGTAACAAGGATGGGATAGTGGTGGATATAAAGATATTACCCCAATAAGAATACAAATATCAAGCTTGAGCAAATGTTTTCCTTCTTTGACTAAATAAACTACTTTCCATTAACTGAGAATTACACTGATTATGATAAATTCCTTGAGACAGAATGTCAGGATAAAACACAAAGAATGGCACATGACAAGTGGAATGAAAGCTTAGCTGATTTGTCAATATGAAAGTTTGCATTTTTTTAATTTAAAGCAACTGATAAAGTGAAGATTAAGAAGTTAGTTTTTTGCACCAACACTTTTAATGAAAAATAACGTTTCTAACTTAGAGACCAGCTCCTTTTTCTCTATGGTTCATTCCTGCATAATACTTTTCACTTTCTAAAAGGTGCTAAAACAATATCTATTTGTAACTCTACCTTGATGCCCCAACTGTTTTGACTGCTGGCTTGAGTCCCAATAGTTGAATGGTTATAACTATGTTCATTCTGTTTTGGATTCTTTTTCAAGTTCTGTACAAGCATTGTTTGCTTTGTATATATGTTAACAAAATAATATTGTGCTAGAGTGTTTGGCGGGCCAGGCGGCCTAGTGATTAGTGCACCTGACCTCCAACCCCTTGGCTTGCTATCAGAGAGGGCAGTAACAATGGGTGGCTCCTGTCCCCAGGTCAACAGTGTTTGGGTCTCCCACTATGTCTGGGCCTTTGCCCTTAAGTGGGACATGGTAGGGGAACCCAGGCCTTCCCTCTCTACTGGGCCTAAATTTGCCATCCTGGGCTACTTCCTACATATATGCTCCTTCAGTTTGGGGATATGGCCCCTATAGTTAGGACCCTTCCAAATTCACAGCCGTGAAAAATGTGTCATAGACTGTGACATCAGCCCTCCTCCATGAAATCTAGCTATTGGAGGGGAGAGAGAGAGGCAGGGCTGGGGATGCCCCTGCTGGGGGCGCCTACCATGCACTGAGCTCCAGCTGATAACCTTGTCCTGGATAGGGAGGAACAGGACTTCCTCTTCCCCTGCACAGCTGCTCTTGGGAGGAGATCAGACCCAACTCTGGGTACTTCCCCTGGACGTAGGAAGCTCTGCGACCGCACTGCACAAGTGAGAGTGTCCCTGAAGCGAGGGAGGTACCCAGACGTGGGCCTGATCTTCCCCCCTGCTCCAAGAACAGCCATGCAGGGGAAGAGGGAGTCCTGTCCCTCCCCCCAACCTGGCTGGGACTAGCAGCTAGGAGCCCCTGGCTGGGGTGCTCCCAGCAGCACAGGTGAGATCAGACCCACATCCCTATCTGGGAACTTCTCCCAGCTGCAGAAAGGCAGTGCAGAAGCAAGGATGACCTTCCTGCAACCCCCTTACAACAACTTTTTGACAGCCCCCACATGATCCCCTTTGGGGTCAGGTGCCCCATGGTTACAACACTGTGAAATTTCAAATGTAGACATCTTAAAATGTGAAATTGACCAAAATAACCCATAAATTTGTGGGGCCCTAACTAAATAGTCAATAGCATCACAAACAAAGTCCAAATGAGCAGGGCCCTCCATGACAAGCGGTTTCTCAAACTGAGTGGTGGTTGAAGAAGGCACTGCTTGGGGGCCTTACCCACTATCTTGTCCCCTCTCAGGCTCCACCTTCTGACTGGCTTCCTGGAGAAGGATTCTTCTCTTTTACAGACTGTTCATTACTCCTTGCCCGAGCTCCTGAATTCATTTTAACCTGCTCCTCCAGCTGCAGTGGGCTGGGCAGGCCTATAGGGGCTGAGCTACCTGGGTCCAATATTGCCTTTTAACCGCTGCAGGCCCACTCCGGGGTTTGCATAAACAATCACAAACATATACTAGTTATTACTGTACTGTGGCAATTTTAAATACTCTGGCTAGTGTATTGGTATCTATCTCCAACTTAAGTAGTTGAAAAACAAATGGTGATATCTGCTTTTCTCCATTCAGGATTCAAAAGAAAATCATTTATTGTATGGCATATAGTCACTAACTACCCTGGAAGGATTTATTTTTTGTTTAATTTTAAATAAGAAAATACCTTTTATTCTCCAATAAAGTAATTGTGAACGAATCATACTATTTAACTTGAACTTACCTGTGACTCTTTCACATTTTCAACAGTGAAGTTGAACCAAACTCGAAAGCGTGGGTTACAGGTATCCGGCCTAATGAACAGGTCATACTCAAACTCTGTGATGTGATCCACACGTCCAAGGTTACCTACCAGAGGATTATGAAACGCAGCAGTTTAACAAATGGCTGATAAACCCTAGCCCAACAATGACACAGAATGGAATTTTAAAATGCGTGACTATGACTGGCTAAAACCAGTCACATGATTATAAGGTTAATTAGCATTGTAACACAGCTCAGAACTTTTTTCGAGTAAATGTCTATTACACTCGTGAAGAAAAACAAACAAATAGGCCAAGCACAGTTAAAAAAGTCAATACGGAAAAAAAACCCCACCAATAAGGACTGTTATAATTCATTCCCAATGACTTTTTGTTCTCTCTGACCTTTGATTCTATCTGTGAATGTTGTCCCATCATCCCTTCTGTTACTCAAAATCCCCTCTTCGCTCACATAAATCTCTTTGCCACTCCCACTCCCTGCTTACAGGGATTTCTTTCTTCCAGGTGCTACTAATGTTTAGGAATACCTACTTAAAAACAGTGCCAAAAATTCTATTGCTCCCCCTATGGCTGATTTTCAGGACTTCTCTGTTTTCCTGCAGATGCTCAAGGCCCTCTCTCCTAAAACATGAGGCTATGGGGTTTAGCTTGGGCCCCTCCTGGTTAGTTTTGTGATATAATATTGAAAAATACAGTCAGAAACTACTTTGCTCCCTCTGCACTTTTCTGTATAAAATGAAAGCAAGCAACAAATCAGGCCCTAGTGGAAAAAGGAGTGGAGTTCAGTGCTGGAGAAATTTGGAAAAGTGCTTTTAAATGGTTAAACTGGCTTTTTTCCTTTGAAGTGCTGCAGTGAGTTTCAAAGACAGATGGCTTTTCTGTCCACCTAATTTATACCCTACAAAATGAAAGGCGTTACGTTTTCCCTGCTCACACCCATCTAATCAAATTTTGTATTTAATAAAATAAGCCCACACCTTCGCTCTCAAAGCTGACATAAATGTTAATTATGAAAGTACTGCTATATGTTTGGACCCATTATTTTATTAATTCAGATATAGTTTCAGATATTTGGGGCAAGATTACCAAATCCTTATTCATACAAAGTCGAAACTTCCTCTTCAGGCAGTCTCACTTAAGGCAGTGGGATGACTAGTGGAGTAAAGTGCTGCTTAACGTTAGTAATGGTATTAAAATCTGGCTTATAGTTTGTTTTGGGGGGGGAGGGGGTCATTTGTATTTTGGAAACCAACAGATATTTGAGCTGTGTACTTCACTGATGTATTTATAGGCCCTTCTGCATAATCTTGAGCTGGTTCTGTTGCCAACTTCAATTGCACAATGAACATTTTTTATCTTCCATATCTGGAAACTCTCTCCCTTTGTTGCCTTCCCCAATCCAGACTTTTTACAGCAAAATTATCTTAGCTGAATCTCATTTTACAGACAAGCCTAAATGATAAATCCACAATATAAATATAAAGAGTGTGGAATATATTTTGTAACTATGAGATCTGACAAATACAAATAATGTAATCCACCTGACTTTTGGTTAACTCCCTTCCCCATCCCTTGTCTGCATGCTGTCTTCCCTAGGCCCTGATTCCGCCACTGTTACTCATGTTGAGTAGTACCTTAATGTCACTAGAACTATTCATGGAGTAAGCCACTACTCACTGTTAGTAGAGTTGGCAAAACCAGGGCCCTATACTGTAAACTCTTCAGTACAAGAAGACAAAGCCCTTTCATTTGCCTTAAGTCACAATGCATATTTGTAACTATAGAAATGGTGATAATATTCTGCACTTTTTTCACATTTGTAACTCCTATTAGTATCAATGGTAATGGTTTGGAATGAATGATCTACAGCATGGTTTGGAGAAGAGAATTTCCGCTGCATTGATTTAAAACACAAAAGGTATAGCAGCTAGTAAATTCTGTAGCAGAAATCCAATGATCATAAAAATGGATTGTAGTGTATGATGCAGATCAGGAACACAAGAGATTACTGAGAGAATAAATATTCTATAGAAGTCAAAATATTCAAAGCAAAATTATACCTTGATTTCTGACCTAATGCATATTTCAGTTTCCATTTCAACATCAGATTGCTAATTAGTCTGAACTCAAAGTGCCAGACCCTCAGCCCAGGTGTTTCCATACAACACTCTGACAGAGCAGAGATGCTGTAAAGACCCTGGTATTAAGGAAACCCTTGCTGGTGCAAAATAGATTTGATGGGACCATTACAAACCAATGTAATCTAGAGCAGTGGTTCTCAACTAGGGCCCCCTTGGGGGCCACAAGCAGCTTTCAGGGGGTTCGCCATGCAGGGCTGGCATTAGACTTGTTGGGGCTAATGGCAGAAAACCAAAGTCCCACTGCATGGGGCTGAAGCCTGGTGATCCAAGCCTTGCCACCCAGGGCTGAAGCCGAAGCCTGAGCAAATTCGCTTCGCAGGGTCCCCTGTGACATGGGGCCCTGGGAAACTGCCCTGCTTGCTACATCCTAACGCTGGCCCTGGCTCTTATATGCAGAAAAACAGTAGTTGTGGGCCATGGAGTTTTCATAGCATGTTGGGGGTCCACAGAAAGAAAAAGCTTGAGAACTCTTGATCTAGAGCAATCTATCTACCTATGCATTACTAATTTATACTCCTGGGGGAATTTTACGCTACTGTGCATGCACAGAATGTATATCCCCTGCAGATTTCTTTGCTTCCCTGCAGAAAAATGACTTTCTGATGGGGAAGCAAAGCAAAGCCACAAGAGCAGTCATGTGAGCCTCCCCAGCAGTATATTTCAGGCACCCAGGGCAGCTGGCAGAGAGGTAAATCACTGTGGGGCAGGAGGCAGAACTAGGAAGGACCCAGAAGGTGGCTCCAACCCTGCACCGGATTCAGTTGCTAGTCCCAGCTGGGCTGGGGAGAACACCCTGCCTCAGATTTCTCCCGCAGCTGCAGGAAGCCCTGCAAATTGCCCCTCTTCCCCACCCCCTGATTCCTGCACCCATCGCTCCTCAGCTTCAGGGGGACACATCCCTGTACAGAGAGCTGCTCCCCCATCCACCCAACCTCTGTGCATCCAGAACCCCTCATACCCAGATCATCCCGTCAAGCTTCAGCCTCCTGCACTCAAAACCCTGCCGGTGAGCCCCACTCCCCCTGTACCTGGACAACCCAATGAGCCACCCGCACCCGGATCCTTACCTCACCATAGGAACATACAAATGGCCGTACTGGGTTAGACCAAAGGTCCAGCCTAGTATCCTGTCTGCCGACAGTGGCCAATGCCAGGTGCCCCAGAAGGAGTGAACCTAACAGGTAATGATCAAGTCATCTCTCTCCTGCCATCCATCTCCATCCTCTGACAAACAGAGGCTAGGGACACCATTCCTTATCCATCTTGGCTAATAGCCATTTATGGACTTAACCTCCATGAATTTATCTAGTTATCTTTTAAACCCTGTTATAGTCCTAACCTTCACAACCGCATCAGGTAAGGAGTTCCACAGGTTGACTGTGTGCTGTGTGAAGAACTTCCTTTTATTTGCTTTAAACCTGCTGCCCATTAATTTCATTTGGTGGCCCTTAGTTCTTATATTATGAGAACAAGTAAATAACTTGTCCTTATTCACTTTCTCCACACCACTCATGATTTTATATACTTCTATCATATTCCCCCTTAGTCTCCTCTTTTCCAAGCTGAAAAGTCCTAGCCTCTTTAATTTCTTCTCATATGGGACCCGTTCCAAACCCCTAATCATTTTAGTTGGCCTTCCCTGAACCTTTTCTAATACAGTATATCTTTTCTGAGATGAGAAGACCACATCTGTATGCAGTATTCAAGATGTGGGCGTACCATGGATTTATATAAGGGCAATAAGATATTCTCCCTCTTATTGTCTATCCCCTTTTTAATGATTCCTAACATCCTGTTTGCTTTTTTGGCAAGCACTGGGAGATAGGCGGAGAAGTGGCGACACGGCGCACTCAGGGGAGGAGGCAGAGGTGAGGTGAGATTGGGGGGTAGGGAGGGGAGCTTGGCTGCTGGTGGATGCAGAGCACACACTAATTTTTCCCCATGGCTGTTCCAGCCCTGGAGCACCCATGGAGTCGGCGCCTATGCACTAAACCACAACCACCTTCAACCTGGACTCCCCTGCAGAGTCCCATTACCATTGCACCCAAAACCCCCAACAACCTCTGTGCATCCAGATCCCCTCCACAACCGGATCCACTACTGAGCTGCCTACACCCAGATTGCCCCACACAGAACCTTCTCAACCCACACCTGGATCCCCCCATATTGAGCCCCTCCACACTTGGATCCTGCCTTGCTGAGCCTGCCTGCCCACACCTGGTGCATCTAGCATGGATGGGTAGGGCCCTGGGGTGTTTCTGGGGCCTGTGATGTATCAGGGTGGAATGCAGCCTCACCACTGAGTCTGTGTCCCAGGGGGGTTGGGGGAGCTGCACAGTGATCTCCCATTTCTGTGCAGCCAGTTGCCTGTGCTCCCCAACGCCACATTTATTTGTCAAATAAAATTTGTAGAATTTTAAAATATTTTGCACAAATTTTAATTTTTTTGGTGCAGAATTTTTAATTTTTTGGTGTAGAATGCTTTTAGGAGTAAGTAGTGCACTTGTCAGCATCATATCTAGCTACCACAGATCTCTTAGCAATTTAATCACTTGTTCACTGTATACCTAGGTCTCTTCCAAGATTACTGATTTCCAAATTTCTCGAGATCACTGAATATTTGTGTGGAAGATTATCTTCTCACAGAAGTTTTCACTTTTTTTTTTCTCTCTAGCATAGGTTCCTTTGTATTATTTTTCTGTTCTCACAGGTATCTGCAACTCCTTCCAGTTCAGTATTATTTGTGTATTTCATTAACATGCTATTTCTTCCAGATCATTAAGATGCTAAATAAGGCAGTACCCAACACCAGATACTTTTATTAACCTACTCAACGTGTTCCCCACACGCAGAAGGCTGATGCTTGTAGTCACTGTATCCTTTGCTTACGCTCTATCATCCTGATTTCAACCCACATGACAGTGCCCCTAACCAAAGTGGAAGTTTTTGTTAAAAATAAAAAAAGGTTAGAATTGCACAAGCATAAAAAAATATTTCCACAAATTAAAAGAGAGTTTCTAGCGTTCAGTGGGTGTCACTGAAAAATGCTTCTTGACATCAAAGAGAAAGGACTTGAGCAACTACTACACCAAACTCATAATAAAACTTATTAATGTTACAGTGCTGCCTTCATACTGCTAAAGTCAAGGGATTACATTTTTTATCTCAATGTACAGGAATATATGCCCCAGTACCACAAAAAACAGTGACTGACACTGAAAGGTGTCAAGTATCAGAGGGGTAGCTGTGTTAGTCTGGATCTGTAAAAAGCAACGAAGAGTCCTGTGGAACCTTGTAGAGTAACAGAAGTATTGGAACATGAGCTTTCCTGGATGAATACCCACTTCGTCAGACGCATGTTATATGTCATGCGTCTGATGAAGTGGGTATTCACTCACAAAAGCTTATGCTCTAATACATCTGTTACTCTACAAGGTGCCACAGGACTCTTTGTTGCTTTTTACTGAAAGGTGTAGAAGTATTAAGCAACAATTAAACATTGATTACATAATGAAGATATGATGCTACATATCCATCTTATGGTGAAGAACAGATAGGATTATTTGACATTCAAAATAAGCATCTACTATACTAAAAGGCAGCTTTTTGAATTTATATTCATGTTACTTTTTGAATATATAGGGAAAGTGGGTGGTGTTCCCTTAATTTGGTCTTTGGAGGAAGAAGTTAAAAGTGTAATATGGAGAAAGAAATAGTTTATCTAATTAGTGATTTAAAAAGCAGCTACATATTGAAATTTGTTCTTGTGTCACAAATCCTTGTGCACTGAGATAATAGACTTTTTTTTTTTTTACAATAAACTAGATGAATAAGCTACTTTTTATGCTTTTATGATAGTCAATTAAAGAGAAAGGTGGACAGTGTCAGTTCTGTGTGGTGCCACCATTATGTTTCATACACAAATAAACTGAAGTCAAATAGCTAACTACAACTATTCAGGGACTTTTACCATCTCCATATTTGATTTCTGTGTACATTTCTACTCTCCACTAATTTCTGCCTTCTCCTTATAACAATTTTGCTTAGATAATTTTCTTTTCTTTTTTTAAATCAGGCATTTGAGACCATTCCCAACTCACACAACAAATTCTAAGCAGAAAGCCATACATTGCAACAATATTGACAAGTACTGTACTGCACTAAGGGCTTCCACTTGCCTCCACTGGAATCAATGGGAGCACCACCACTAACTTCCATGAGTGCAGTGTCTGGCCCTAAGCAACTCTAAGATTTTAAAGCTATCACAATATAGTTCCACAGTAATTGTAACTTTTATGAGTTAGCCCTGCAGAACACAGAGGATGTCAATGATGTACATTTTATTTAAAGTATATGTAAGATAAAGAATTGATCTGTGGAATTTAAAAGAAAAACCACAATGAGTAACAAGACTGGTACATGTTTAAACTCAAGCACATTGGTATTCAACTTTTCTACAGTGCAGTTTCTTACACAGTTTTTTTTTATGGCACAGGTGCAATGCTGGATGTGAAGGAAACAGAATTTTATGAAACAATATGAATTAGTTCTCCTATGCACTTTTAAATAACTTGATTTTTGTTTTTATTATGATTTTACTTTTGAGAAGTACTGCAACAGATCTCTCTAATCTTCTAGGATGATGTGAACAGATCAGACTCCCAAATGTCTGTAAAGAAACTCACTTTTTCTTAGCCCTGGAGGTTGTTTTTAAGACAGACATTCTCAGTTCCCATATAGAGTTCTATGCAATATTTACAGCAAACAGAAAAATAGAATATGTAGACTTTCCCTTAATCATTCAATCTTAAGTTGCTAGTCATATTATCTTAGTTCTCTTACACGAGAGTAACATAAAGTGCAATATATGAGTTATTCTAAATGGACCAAAAGTACATTTAAAGTTTCTGGAAAAGTTCACTACATTTATAATAGGCTTAAAATAAAACCAATATTACTATTTTATTTATTATGCAACATACATTTACTCTTCATAAAATATTAAAGAATATTACTTCCTACATCAATAAAAAGCATACAATACAGGAAGAAAGAAAACCTATTTAAGAAAATGCTAGCTAGAGTTACTGAGTATGCCAACAATTCTCATAAAAATGCAAGAAAAGAAAATATAGATATGTTAAGCAATCCTAAAATCTTCTTAAGCCACACATTGTGCTTTCCTACAGAGAATTTTAAGATGAAAAATAGACCTTGAGGGTCTTAGACAAGCCTGAGGCAATATAAAGAAAAAGGTCAAACACTCTGCTAAAAAGGACCGTTATCTTCAGAACAACAACTTATCAGCCAGCTTGCAGCCCTGCTTATTTACAGTTATTGGTCCCAGAGGAAGTGCACTTCAGCACAGGGCACGATTACTTTGTAATGAGTTTGCCAGAAATGGTAAAGGAAACTAATTTGTAACAATGTGCTGTTCTCTGCACATGAACTTTCTCAGACACTTTTTTGTCCAGCAATGAATAACTAACTTCAGCCCTCCTAATAAGCAGTGAAGACAGAAGTGCACTAAAAATGTATGAGTTGCAAGCATGAATGTGTTGAAATATCAGTGATTATCCCTCTCAGCTGTCCATTACAGTACTCATGACGACCACCAGTTCCCCTGTGGTGGCTATACAGAATGCAGGTTTCAGGGGGTAGATTTAGGCATGAAAATTAACATCATTTGGAAGAAAATAGCCTGCACCTGTCACAGATTAGCAACAAAAGGTCAATGCCTCCTTTTACACCTAGGACACTTGCATATTGTATGCCTTGCTTATAGGAGCATAATTTTGGTTTGCTTAATACAGGAAAGTAAGCACCATGGTGAACAGAAGAGGAAAAAGAATTAAACCTTAGCTAAAAGCTATCAATAAATCTGTTGTTCAAGATACATATGAATGGAAGTAGCTCAGGCAATCTCTGTCTCTAAAAGAGGTAGTTTTTCAAAAAGAGAATTATTCAAAGTGCTCCTTCATTTTTGTCAATACACTGCCAGGTTTTGAAATACTATTTTTCATCCACACAATAAAAATCTTGACAAGTGAGCAATAGAAAATCACTAATACACTTGCAGCTGCATTTCAATCTATACAAATTCTTTAAACAAAAACAACCAAGGAACAAATTGGCACAACAGAATAGCATATACATCATTTTCGTTATTTGAACCTGAGATCAGGTACAAGATAGCCAAGCTATACTTTCATAGAACTATATTAAAAAAAAACACAACTGAGGTAATATAAGGAATGTAGATTAGTCTTAACTGAATTCTTCCCTAAAGACCACAAAATACATGGAGATGATAATGTGAAGTAATTTTATTTATGCATTCTAAGGAAGGGGGAAGAACTTCAGGTACAAAGATCTACAAAAACTTTCTTCTGAAAGGAGTGCATCTAAGAATACCAGTTCATAAATTCCTCTTGGTTTTACATAGAATTTGTAAGAGTGAGCTTGATGAGGAAGTGGTCCAATGTAACTTCTACAGATAACTGGATTTATAACTAGACAAAAAATCATGGATAAGTGACCATGTTTAGACGCTCTGACTCACGTAATGTATTGTTACCTGATCCACTGCTCACAATACATATCTGTCAAATTATGAACTATCCCTGAAATTTTCAAGCACGTGTCTTGAATAGAAAGAAATACAAACTGCTACATCTTCATCATAAAAGCACGCACACAATCTTTTGTAATTTTAAGTATACTTTCATTTATACTGTTTATAACAGTAATGCAAATATTAACCTGTGCAGTACAGTGATACCCATACTGCAATTAGACCAATGTTGTGAAAAAATCATCTAAATGCTCTGCAACTGTACAGTATCCTTTGAAAGGCCTGAAGCTTCACCGAGAAAATGGAATAGTACTGCACATGTTTGGCTGTGAACCAAAAATCCAAATTGCCTTAGAAAAATATTTCAGAGACTGTTTTTATCAAACTAATAGAATTATATAATGCAACCAAACTACAGAGGCCAACATTTTCAAAAGCATCCACTACTATTGTATGCTGCACAAACTATTTTCCATCTCCTTTACTAATTCCTTGCTGCTTTTTTTTTAAGGGACTTTGTTATCATAGTGGCATCCTAAAGAGAGAGAAATTAGTTGGTTTAAGTGAACCTTCTTGCAAAACGGGAAGATTTCAGAAAGGAAAGAAGAGAACCTGCTTCATATGCTACATATGCCTGAGAACATGGAGTATTTTAGTATTTAGTGGGGAAGGGCCAGATCTCCTCATTAGTAAGGGTAAGTTGGTAGGTGCAAGTCAATGCTTAATTCATAGAAGCAAAGACATCCTTAGCTGCCTTGGATGGGAATAAGACAGTCTGATAAAGTCTAAATATGAGTGACATCATATGAGAATTCTAGCTTCTTACATTTTGTCTGTACAATATATATCTAAAATTATTAAAATTGTTATTGCCTTTTAACAAAACATGTGGTGAGGAGGGGGTTCTACTCAATGGTGCAAGGGTGTTTCCTGAGTAGGGAAAAATGTGAGACAGCTGGAGCATGCTAATGTTAAAATCTGTGGGCCAAAGTCTCCTCTCATTTTTACCAGTTTTCCACTGGTGTAACAGTACTGATTTTAATGGCATTGCTCCTGATTTATACCAGTGAGAGAAAAATCAGGCTTTCCATAACCTTTTCAGGATAATACTGTCTGGGCCTTATTATTCCTTTAAAAGACACAGCCTCACAAAGGAAAGGCAAGTGTGGCAGCAAAGTGCATTAATTAATGCCAGTTCCTCAGGGCATTCTGCCTGTGTAGCATCTTGGCAAGTAAATGTTTCGGTGGTGCAAGGGGAGCATGTTCGTGATCCTACACCTCCTTTTTGACAAAGAAATGTGCACTACACCACATCAGCTTCCATCTGCCAGCTGCTGTGGAAGAGCCATGGCAATAATTACCTACCTTAAACTCTGCCAGCCCCAGGCTATCCCGAAACTCCCCACTACTGAATACTTCAAAGGCTAAAATGTACTGCTGACTAAAATGTACTGCTCACTAAAATGTCCTCTTTGTCCCACATTACTGATTTTGCTGTCACTCTTTAAATGGTCTTTCTAAACCCCCAAGTTCTCAACTTCAAAGATGTCAGAATGCTGTAGCCACACTACTCTCTTGCTCATGAAAGTTGGCCAATATCTCTGACCTCAGACCTGGTTATGCCCACACTCTCTCATCCTGTTCCTACCATGTTGACCTTTTCCTTTTTTCTTCTTCTTGTCTCTTTGCAAGCTGAGGAAGAGAGGGAGACAGTATTTTAATGGTACTGCTGCATCTGTCTGGAGCTCTCTCCCTACTGCCCTCTGAAACAGCTAAATTATTACTGACATGAAATCTCACTTTATGAATGACTCCCTCTGTAAAGTACTTAGCAACACCGTTTATGAAAGATTCATATTCAACACTTTTTCTTAAAAAAGGGACCAGGAGCAAGATCTCATCCCTGTTTCGTTTCATTTTTGTTTAGATTTAACAAATAATTTAAATCTGGCACATCAAACATTGTGGAAATCATTTCAATAGATTTTGAATTTCAAAAGCTGATTTTAAAAACCCTTGAGAGAATATGTATGATGGTAATGTGTCCTACTGGACAGATCACTGGGCTGGGACTCAGGAAACCTGAGCTCTATTTCTGCGGTGCTACTGGCTTCTTGGGTGACCATAGGCAAATCACTTCATCTCTCTATGCCTCAGTTTCCCCATCCATAAATGAGGATAATGAAATTTGTCTCCTTTGTGCAGCACTCTGAGATCTACTGATGTAAAGCAATATGTGAGAACTGGGCATATATGAATCCTTCCCTGTACTCTCCATGAGAGCAGGAGGATGCTAGCAATCATGCATTATGAAGCTGTTTCAGTATGTGGTTGCTTTATGGGGATCATCAGGCCACTTTCTATAAGTTCTAACTCCCCATTCCTACAAAAAAATATTCTTCAAAAACCTTGGGAAAGAAGCAGTGTCCCTTACCTGGAAACCTCTTCAAAGCTGGAAGATGATGAAGCAACCACCTGATGCCCTCAAAGTCCATTTGGGAGGAAAGCAGAGCACCCAGTCTCAGCCTATAGTAAGGAGAGACCTCAGAAGACATTTAAAAGTAATGCAAGATGAGGTCATAAGATGAGGACTGTTAGGGGTCTGAAGCTGTAGAAATATTCATGATTGATTGTGGCTAGAACTAGAATCTGAACCCACTCTGATTTTGCAGAGATTAAGATTTCTACCTGAATTGGGGCACTACTTGTCACAGAGCTGGGGGAGACAAGGCCCTGCACCACCGGCTTCCTGCGATTCACCATGACTCTCAGCCAACCAGTAAAACAGAAGGTTTATTTAGATAACAGGAACACAGTCCAAGACAGGTCTTGCCGGTACAAACAACAGGACCCCCTCAGTTAGGTCCATCTTGGGGGACCAGGGGAGGCCAGGAGATCTGTCTGGCCTCCCCTCCATTTTCCCAGCCAGCTCCAAACTGCAACTCCCCTTTCCCGGGCCAGGAGGTCACCTGATCTCTTTGTTCTCCAACACCTTCAGTTGGCACCTTTGTAGAGGAGGGGCCCAGGCCATTACTTGCCAGGAGACAGAGTGTCGGTCATTCTCTGTGCAGACAGTATCACAGGAGCCCTCCTGGGCTCTGAAACAATCACACACACTGTTCCCCACACCTAGATACCTAAGAAATGCACAGGGAAAATGGAGGCACCCACACAGTATTCAGAGAAAACATTAAGAACATTCCCACTTCGTCACACTACTCACAGTCCATTGCTATCACCAGCTAATCTGAACCACTAAGCTGAAAAAAAAATATGGCTGTAGACTCTGAATGGAGTGATGAAATTTGCAGTCACTTTGTACTAAAGTCCAAAAAATTGCACCAGATAAGGGAAATTACAAGAAAATAGGGGTGGGGGATTATAAAAGCTGAAAGACTTTAGGTAGAAAACGATTGATTGCAAAAGGAGAGACACAAATGAGTCTCTGCTTGTTTTATTAATAGAGTACAGAAGACAAGAAAGCCATAAGAAATTCCTATAAGCAAGTATTTTAAGTACATTTTCTTACTGAATATGATTATAAAGGATTTTAATAGGCCAGTGGTCTGAGGAGTGCTTAGGATGGATAGTTATTGATTCTTTAAACTACATCCTTTCCCCAGATGGAAGGTGTCCAGTCACTGGTACCTCAGCATATCTGTAGCCATGACTCTAAAGCAGAAAAAAACACTAATATTTTTTATTACTTTTGCTTATATCTTTTGATTTATTATTATTATTAGTTAACATTTGTAATGCAGTACGATTACAGGATCCAGCCAAGATTCGGGTTCCACTGTTTCTGTACAGTGTCCATCGCAGTGTGAGCCAGTCCCTGCCCTGCAGACCTTACAATATAAATAGTATGACAAGTTTCATTGTCTATTAATCCTATAGGCCATCTGTTTATATTACTTCAACCCACCCTGCAACTCTCCAGAGCTAATTCAGAAGACTAAACAATAATGTTCAGAAAGGACACCAAAGTAAGTTTATAATAGTATGTCTCAAACTTAATAAAAATGTAAGGGTAATGTGGCAATTACAGAAAAGATTATTACTTACCTGTAATTCTTTTCTAAAGATTTAAGATGTGTGATGGGACTTAATCCCCATCACCTATAAGGCACGTGCAAGAACCTAATTATTTATACTTCACACAGGAGGTGATCAACTGATTGTCTTCTGGCCAGAGGAGGCAGGACTAGACTGTATAAAGAGATGAGAAGACTCGGTTGAGAGGAAGAGGTTCAGGAGAGAGAAAGTAGGGAGAGTTCCCTCTCCTTGGAAAGGGTCTGGAGAAAGGTCCAGTAGCTTAGAAGTGGCTCTGTCCAGAAAGGAACTAGACTGGAAAAGAGTCCTGTGCTAGGGTCTGTGGGGACCAGAACATAGATAGAAGCCCATGAGGGGCAGAAGGTTAGTTTAAGTGGTATGCAGACTCCCAGCAAGGAAAAGCCTGGGGGGTCAGTACTCTGAAAAGGGGGAAGAACTGAAATCAAGCCACAGGAAAGGCGAAGGACTTATTGTTTAGAATTGATCCCCATGAGGGGACTGAACTGTTGTGCAACTTGGCAGATGAGCTGAGCCTCAGAAGACCCAAGCCTCAGAAGACCCAGCAAGGGAGTACAGTGAAGAGACCAGCTGGGCATGGTCAATGTAGAGGAGAAAGTGGCCATCAAACACTGCACAAGAGGCAAAGTCCCCTGCATTGCTGAGTCCAGACACACGGGAGCACCCTTGAGGTGAAGACACAGATTTACAAGATATGATCTGTACTCCCAACACAGGATTTATCAGGAACTCCAAAAACACAAATTTTGATACCTGCTGTTTCTTCCCCACTGGAGCACGTGATGCATTCTTTTTCTGCTAAGTGGAGGTGTAGTCCTAGTGTCAGTTCCATTTTAGAACAAGTAGTTGTATGAAAAATGGCAATATGTAATCCTTACTCTGCCTGGAAGATAGGTGAGTGTGGACACCTTACCAAATATACTGTTGAAAGGAAAAATTACAGGTAAACATCTTTTCTCCACCTGTATTAGTTGGAAACTAAAAAGCTCAAAGGTCTTTACTGAAAAATCCCTTTGTCAAGATCAAAAATAAGGGAAAGAATGCCAATGGCACATTACAATAAGGAAATGGTGAGCAAGCAACAGCGCTCAAAATCCTTCCATGAGCAAAGCATCAAAATGTTAATATTGCAAACTATGGATATGGCAGGTGTTAGAAGAACTGGTCTCCCAAAAACAAACCCTATAGTGAAATCATAAGAACGGCCATAAGAACTGGGTCAGACCAAAGGTCAATCTAGCCCACTAGCTTGTCTTCCAAAAGTGGCCAATGCCAGGTGCCCCAAAGGGAATGAACAGAACAGGTAATCATTAAGTGATCCATCCCGTCACCCATTCCCAGCTTCTAGCAAACAGAGGGTAGGGACACCATACCTGCCCATCCTGGCTTATAGCCATTTCTTGGACCTATCCTCCATGAACTTATGTAGTTCTTTTTTTGAACCCTGTTATAGTCTTGGCCTTCACAACATCCTCTGGCAAGGAGTTCCACACGTTGACTGTGCAGTGTGCAAAATGCTTCCTTTTGTTTTAAACCTGCTACCTATTCATTTCATTTGGTGGCCCCTAGTTCTTATGTTATGAGGAGTAAATAACACTTCCTTATTTACTTCCTCCACACTAGTCATGATTTTATAGACCTCTATCATATCCCCCCTTATCAGTTTGGAAAAGAGATGACTAAGTCCCAGTCTTATTAATCTCTCCTCAGATGGCAGCCATTCCATACCCCTAATCATTTCTGTTGTCCTTTTCTGAAACTTTTCCAATTCCAATGTATCTTTTTTGAGATGGGGCAACCACATCTGCACACAGTATTCAAAATGTGGGCATACCATGGATTTATATAGAGGCAATATGATATTTTCTGTCTCATTATCTATCCCTTTCTTAATGATTCCCAACATTCTGTTTGCACAGAGGACAGGTTCACACATATGAAGAATCCATACAATAATGCCTTGCTAAGGGACAATGTATAGTTTTGACCTAATCAGTCTGATCCTTCATCATTCTAAGCCAAGAAGGCATAAAAACTATCTCCCTGTAATGCGTGATGCTTCTCAGGGGTATGCAGGGCTCTAAAGTACCTCATTACCACCTGCCCTTAGTGTCAGGAAGCCTTGTCTGTGCCTGCTGTGTGTCCGTTCCCCAACTCCATCAGCCTTTGGCTACACAAGCACTGCCTTTCAGGCTTTCCTCCCTCTTTATAAGTCAATGATAGGCATGCTCCAACTCCTCCAAGCATCACTCTGGGAGTTCCCATCTCACGATTCACTGAACTCACAGACTTCCTAGTTCCTCTGCATCCAAAGGAACAGTATATCCCAGCGTACCAGTTACAGCTTAGACCAGAGGAGAGGAAGTGTGGCTGAAAGGCTGGTTAATGAAGACACCCTCAAGCCACTGGTAAGGGAGCCCTAAGGTAAGGGTGAAGAAGAGAGAAGCGGGAGAGCTGTGGAGAAGTAGCCCAGGGAAATGTAGCAACTCTGGCAGTGAAAGGTTGGCTGTCAACAGCTGCTGCCATTAGGATCCCTGGGCTGGAACCCTGGAGTAGAGGGTGGACCCAGGTTCCCCCCAACATGCCACTAGAGAAACACCTTCTGGGAGGGGAAGTCAGGCCCCTGTCCGGACAGGAGGCTAAACTGTTCTGAAATAAGCCCCTAGGGACAACAGAGACTGTGGGAGTTCTCTCACCAACCTCCTTGCTGGCTTATGATGAAAAGGACTCAGTAGACTGTAATGCTGGCCCTAGAGAGAGAAGGGCTATGCGGAGGGTCGCAGTGAGCCACCAAGGCTAGCATATACTGCCTAGAAGCGCGGGACCCATGGGGATAAGGCCACACAGTATAGATACATAACTTCTTAAATTTTGCTCAGACATACACTTTCACAATGACTAAGATGACCAGCACATTACTAGTTGTTGGTAAAGACTTCACATGCCACCCTTTGACACACCACTATGTAGACATCCGACCCAAGGAACCCTCTATCTACAAAGCACCCTCTGCCAGCTGGCAACAAGAAATCCCTGAATCACAGCAAGTATCATGCCCCAGATATCGATGCATTCAGATATAGCCTCTATGTTAGAGAATGGGACAGGGACAGTCAGGCCTAGTGATTAGAGAAGGATTCAGGCCTACTAGTTGAAGCAGGAGCCAGGAAGCAGAATCAATCCAAGGGTCAGGACAGGAGTCAGGAACCAGTAGCCACGCCAGGAGTCAGAACCAGGACCAGCAATAATAGTCAAGCCAAGGGTCAGAGAAAGGACTGAAAACTAGTAGCCATGGCAAAGGTCAGAGTCAGAATCAAGAACCAGGGTCAGGGTAAGGAAGTTGGAGCCAGTAGCAAGGACTGAGCAGGAGCAAGGCTGGGAAACAAGGCAGAAACAGGACTACATTAAGCAGAGTTACAGCAGGAGAGTAGCAAGTAAAGGAGCAGCAGACACAGAGAGGATTGCACTGTGGAAGTGAACACATTGTGCATCCAGAGAGCAGCTCCTGCTGCTGCTGGGCTAAAAGCCAGCCAGCTGCCCAATAAGGTGGTGTAGTCAGTTAGGTAGCCTGCTGCAGCCCAGTTGCATTTGTTGGGTTGCCAGGAGACTAAATCTGCTGCAGGCCCTGATCCCTGACACTGAAGACCTGGGACTCCAGAGCACAAAATGCCAATTCTCACTAAATGTATTGCACCAAAGATGACGAATAGTCAGTATTCTGAGTTGATACTTAGAAATGCTAAAGTACAATGGATCCTGCATCTTCTGTGAGGCCCCTAAGGACTGCAGATGGGTAGGGCATAGATAGATAAAAGCTCTGAAATATAGTAACCAAAGCATATATACACATGCAGAAATTCCTATTTTAGGCAGCCATAGAGACAAATCAGTAGAGTGTGCTATTGACCAGCTGCCAAGAGTGCCTAAGTACCACAGCCCTAAATCCCTGGTATGGTCTGACCAGCATTTCAGCACTTCTCTAGGAGTCCTTGGTACTGTGAGGAAGATCACCCCAGAAAGGCCTCCCACAAAGAAGTGAGGCAAGAGCTGACACTATAGACACTTGTGCCTAGGATTATGCCTATGCTTTGGTGAGCAGAGCCGTGCTCCATGGAAGCTCAGTGTGCAAGAAAGTGTTCTGTCAGTTCCACAAAGTTCACTGTTCCATAATCCCCAGTTTATGAAGTCAGAGCTGCTACCTGAGGCCCAACCACTGCGGATCACAGAGTTTGAAGGCAAAGCTTTTGGGGGAAAGGATTTTTTTCCTCTTGGGAAATCAAAGTCTCATGGGCACTATGAGAAATAAATAAATAAACAAACTAATAAATATTAAAAAATAACAATCTGTATTCTCAACCAAGGAAGCAACCAGAGGGAGATAAGAGAGCATTTACTAGTACCTTATACAGTGAATGTACTATCTACAGGTATGTAGAGGAGAGGAGGCACATCATTCAAAACTGTAATTTTGGTAGGGCCTGCTGAGTCTTACATTGGAAGCACAGAAAATGAGATGTTCAGCATACCATCATTTAAATTCTATTTACTACCTGTGTCTCTCTCACAAAGATCATTCTTAGGGAAAAATAATTGATGAAAATTTCAGTCAGTGTACAGGCATACATTTAAACTATGTTTTCATAAACCTCTGTAAAGACACCAAGATGGTTCTAAATAACTTTGCTTTTAAAGATAAAAACGCAAGGTAATGGAAGGTGTTTCACAATTTTCTGACTCCAGAATCTTTAGTCAGGAATTCTACAGCTAAGATTTTAGTGAACCTCCGATTAAAAGTCTTCCATCTATTCCTTAAACCAAAAAATTCCTCATTGGATGGTTACATCTCACTTATTGAATTCCCCGCCACTGCAGGGGCCTTGGGCATCTCTGCTGTGGCACACAATAGTTTAGATTCCTGAGTCCTGAAACACTGTGATCTAATTCAGCTTGATGGGCTTTGTGAGGGGTGACTGAGGGTGTTTAGGGGCCTATGATGCACAAGAGGACAGACTACATCATCTATTGGTCCCTTCTGGCCTAAATTCTGAGTCTATGATGGGCAAATGTAAGGATTGACTTTTGATTAACCTGTCAGATCTGGATGATGCCTTTTCAAGGTCAGTCTGATACTCTATCTAGCTTTCTGGCAAGAAAAGTTTTTACCTAAAAGTCACATAATGTATTTTAATTTAATTTTTTATCAATCTGAATTTGGCCCTCCTTATTATCAGTGACTTACCCCTCATAAAATGACAGATTTTGGGGGGTAGAAAATCTATTCTTGTTCAACAGATTAATCCTATTGCTTTTGTTACCAAGTGGTTAAAATTTGTGATATAATTTATGTATAAACTTTCAAGCAGGTCAAGTATATTTCTTGCTATATCTTCATATTGGAATGATGTACAACTTCACAGCTCACCTATGCCTTTCAATAGGTCCTTGCCTGTGTTTCCAAGTCCTAGAATAGTTTTAGAAAATGAGATTTTTTTTTTATTATTCCATTACTATACATTGTTCTGATATTTCCATAGGCAATGGAACTTGCTTGCATTCTTCACTCTTCAATAGTTTCCAGACCCCACCTGCTCCTCCCTATTTTTATTCTTTGTTCCAGCCATCAAGCTGTACAGTAAGTCTTCCTTGATTTCCCTTGTTACCATTACTTATAGAATGTCAATCTTGTTTAGATACTGGTTGTACGGTTGTTTTCTGTATATAATTAGGTAGCACCACAACATTATATTATCCTGGTTTATTTTTATATTATTGAATAAATTTACAACAAGACTCCTTAATTGTACCTACTTGGGCAAACACAGAACCTGGCTATTTGTCCTCAGTAAGAGATTTATTTAATGTTTAAATTCTCTTATTCAATCTTAATGCTATCTGGTTGATGTGATTTTTCAATAAGAATTGATAATTTAAATATTGACATTTTGGATGGCATCAAGATGTTTTTGTTTTCTATTGTGATTAGAAAATTTTATTATATTTAAATGTCTGTCCTAATTTTATTTTGTTTCACCAAATCTAGAAACATTTTTCTTTTATTTCAAAGTATTTCAATGTTTGTAGTAAATTACACATTAAACTTTCTCTGCAAATGTCAAGTAATATTTAAATGTTTTTCTAGCAGATAAGTGATTATTAATATTAATGCAATAAAATCACAGCTCTTTGTCCTTTCTTTGATATTTAAGAAAAAATTAAGAATGTCAAAACAGTTCTGCAAAGAGAGAATTCATTGGTCTACCATCCACTCTCCACTAGCTGAGTGGTAAAAAATTGTGAGACAACGTGTTTATAGCATCAGAAAGGGTTGAAAATGAATTAGTCTATCAATGGTACACTGTGAGTATCACTTCAATGTGCAAATATTCATTTTAATTTAAATCCCCCTTTTTGTCACGCAAATGAAAGACTCTTTGTCACTCTTATAATTAGCCCTTCTTGCACTAAATGAGAATAAAATCTGATCAGAAGTCCATATAGGCAAGGTTATAAATAAAACAGAAAATAATCCATGTACAATTCTGTGAGATGACAAAAATACACAAAGCTCAGAACTGAAGCACAGCAGTCAAGACCCATTCCCAGAAATACTGTAAAATAAAATAAAATATGTTTGACAGGCTAGATTTATTTCCATATTCTGTAGCCCTATATAACACATTTGCTGTTCAGATACAAAAAAGTTAATTCAGCACCAAGGACAATTCAGCAAGAAAAACAGCTGTTAACATAGTACTACTACATTTTGCCAAACAAAAGTAAGATTAATTTCACTTAATTTTCTCACTTCAAATGGTGGCAGTAAAAATCCCATATTATAACTGACAACATTTTATATGCTATAAAATTGAACAAAAATTATAATGAAAGATGAAGTTGCTTAGAAGATGTTTAATTTGTATATATAAAATCAAAGTAAGCTATACATTGTAGCACAACTCAAATATAAATAGAATTTGATTCAGCTTATTTTCATTTTCAGAATGGATGTAAAAAGATACTTTTGAAAGATGTGATAAAATTCTCAATCTTGACCAGCTGTGGTAACAGTGACAGCACATCATTCTACATAAACAGGGAACATCAGCATAGTGACTGGACTCCAAACCATGAATGTGGTATTTCAAGTCAAAGAGTGATGATTTCATGCAAATGTTGGGAAACAGGGCACTCATGATAGTGCACTGCAATCTGAAGCTTGTGATCTGAGCATTCAAGAGGCTGGCTCTGGACAGAGCATGGATGTAGGAAAGGCTGGAGAGTGGTTTGTGGGAATTCAGGCTCTAGACTGTTTTGCATGAGTCCCAACTGGAAGTCAAGACTCCAGCATTCCATTTTTGGTTCTGCCACTGACTGACTCACTGTGTCACTTCCCTTCTTGTGTCTCAGTTTGCCTTGCTGTAAAATTCACATATTTACTCCTACCTCAATGCTTTAAGACTTGAGTAAAATTTGTAAAAGTGTTTTGTGATCTTCAGATGAAAGCAGAAATATTGTTACTGAATCACATCCCAACTCACACATACCACCAAATTAAAAAGAAAAAAATCTTCAAGCTGAAAACAAATCTGAAAATTTAGGCCTGAATTATGGTTTTTATGATGAAAGCACTTGCTCTAGAATAGTTGTAATGTTGATGCTGAGATACACCATTAAACCACAAAGCACTATGTTAAAGTCAAGAACTAATTTTCAATACTTATGAACTAAGAGTCACCTGTTAAATATTTCCACACAACCAAACAGGTAGTTTTACAAAAGGGCAATTTTAGAAGTAACAATTATGCATGTTCATTTTAAGTTGTAAGATAAAAATAGGCATTTTCGTACACAACTAGGAATTCATGCATACAAAAAATGTGCTTCTTACCTTTGGTAACTTTTGCTCTCTGACAGTGTTGCTTCCATAGTCACACAGCTGAAGTCATGTGACTAGCGATGTGGACACAGAACTATTTTAAAAAGGAGTAGCTGCATGTCGCTCAACTCCTATAATCCAACAAATTCAGACTGAACAAACTATACTAACAAAGGGAGCTAATGGGTCGCACTACCTCCAATTACAGTTGGGCTTCTAAGCAGTAGGAACCTGGGAAGGTCAGTGTGGTTCTGGGCAGGAGAACAAGAGTTACTGAAAATGAGTAATCCATTTGTCTCTTTCTCTTTCCAGACGTTACCCTCAGAGCGCCCCACTGTAGAAAACTAGCTAGAAGTGAGCTTCCTGAGGAGTCCTGCTGGTTAAACTGCATCCAGCACCTGTTCTTGGCACACAGACAAGAGAAACGCAATTTGTGAAGGTGTGAACTAAGCTCCACGTATCAGCCCTACAAGTGTCTAAAAAAAGCAAATTACAAATAAATGTCCTAGTAGACCAAGCTCTGACATTCAGACCCAGGGACATCAGTTTGACACACAGCCCTATATCCTTAGACAGCCTTTGAGCTGAGACAGCTTGATCCTTCAGTTTTTTTTTGTCTGAAGACAACAAATAGCCTCTTTGACAGGGCAAGAAGGAAGACCCAGGTCCCTATTGTCAGCCAGGAATGTCAATCCAGCCGCCTGCTAGCTCAGGGGCACCCAAAAGGTGTAAGTTTCAAATGTCAACCTAAAGATGAAGATTTCATCCCAGAACAATGGGAGTACCTGACTGAGTCAGGCACGAGAGCAGATAGCCTTCTCTGATGGGGAGGAGGGCAAATCTTGATGACTAAAGCAGTGGTCCCAATTCAAGCTCCAGAATGAACAGCTTTACAGGATAATGTGAGATCCCCAAACTCAAGACACCATTCCTGGTCCTCAAAAAGTTCAGCCAAAGGGTTCCCCACCTCGTGCAGTGGTGTGGTTGGGATACTTCATCAGCCAGGTCTTCTGTGGCTCAGCCCTCTGGCTAAGTCACACGTAGTCTAAAATGGATGAACCCCTTCCGGGGTAACAAAGTTCCTACAAGGACTATCACTGCACCCTTGTTGGTATCTGCAACCCTGCCTCTGGGCTCAGTTCTCAGGCCCTTCTGGGCTAGCTTTAAGTCTGACTCTGCCCTTTACAGAGCAGTGCCCCCAAGGTTTTCTCCCTGGAGACTCTTTGCCTGTAGTGGTTCTGTGATGTCTCAGCCTGTTATGGTATAATTTCCCAATCTGAACCTTAGAATCCAAAAGATGGGGTACCAGCATGAATTCCTCTAAGCTTAATTACCAGCTTAGATCTGATAGGCTGCCACCACCCAAAAATATAGAGTTTTGGGGCACTCTGGTCCCCCCAAAAACCTTCCCTAGGGACCCCAAGACCCAAATTCCTTGAGTCTCACAACAAAGGGAAATAAACCATTTCCCCTCCCCCTCCTTTCTTCCTCCCACATCTTTCCTGCCCTGGGTACACTAGGAGATCACCGTGATTCAAACTCTTTGAATCACAACACAGAGAAATCAGGTTTTTTCACCCCTTTCTCTCCCTCTCCCAGGCTTTCCCTCCGTGGGCTATCCGGGAGAGATAGACAGATTCAAGCTCCGTGAATCTAAAACACAGAGGAAATTCACCTTTCCTCCCCCTCCTCCTCCTTCCTTTCTTCCACCAATTCCCTGGTGAGTACAGACTCAGTTCCTTTGAGCCTTAACAAGGGGAAAAAATTACTCAGGTCTTTTAAAAAGGAAAGCTTTTAATAAAAGAAAGAAAAAAGTAAGAAATCTCTGTAAAATCAAGATGGAATATTACAGGGTCTTTTAGCTTGTAAACACTAGAAAGAAGTCTCCCCCCAGCACAAATACCAATCAAAATCCGTCCAGCAAAATACACATTTGCAAATACAGAAAACAATCAAAAGACTATAACCGCCTTTTCTACTTAATACTCACTATTCTGAATATATAAGAGACTGTAGCAGGGAGATTGGCAAGAAACCTGATTGCATGTCTGGTCCCTTTCAGGACCCAGAGAGAACAAAGCAAAACCCAAAAAACACAAACAAAGGCTTCCCTCCACTGAGATTTGAAAGTATCTTGATTGGTCCTCTGGTTAGGTGTTTCAGGTTCACTGTTTGTTAACTCTTTACAGGTAAAAGAGACATTAACCCTTAACTATCTGTTTATGACACAGCCCTCCAACCAGGTCACTCCTTAAATTTCAGTTCCCTTCCCCTGTGAAGGGAAGACAAAGTTCAGTGAAGGGTCGGTGCGCTCTAGGGTCTCCAGTCCCATTCCTGGGCCTGTTTAAACTCGCAAGCCTTTTCTTGGGCTTCTAATACAGAGTTTTATCCCCTTTCTTGGGCTTAGACCAATTTTCCAATGGGAGCACCCAGGCCTGCCCACTACTCCAGGTCCCTACCCAGGGACGCTATAGATAGCAGCCACATGCTGCTTTCCTTTAATGGTTACTGCTTCTTTCCCTAGGCTGCTTCTCACTTAGTCCTATCAGTCTTGGATTCTCTGTTCCCTGTCTGAGCAGCATCTCTCCCAGGCCTCTTTACTTGTGGAGTTCAACAGACTTCCAGTTCTTCTTCCCCATTCTGATCCTAGACAGCAACTGACCTGCTCAGACCCTGTAGCTCCTTTTAACCTGCTGAGCTCTGATTGGCCATTTCCCTGCAGCCTATCTAGGCAGGCCTGGAGAACCCACCTTCACTGCTCTTTTACTGAGTGGGGTGTGGTAGGACTACAAGTCCTCCAGCAGGGGGCCTCAAAGGGACACCCCGTCACATAGTCCTACACACAAAAATGAGCAAAAATAAGCATTTTTATCTACAAAGTATATAGAGATTATTGTATTATGTAATTGTTTCTCGTGGCCAATTTCAGCTCATATGTCGCTTTTGAGTCATCAACAGCAGTGACCAATACACACATAGTAGTGCTGCTTCTATTCTGAACTAATTCTTCTCTTTGCATGTATATCAAGTCTTTTAAATGCTAATTTACTTTTGCTAGATGGTGTATTATACTGCACTCTGACAATGAACCTGTGCCATGGCCATTTTACACTAAAATTTAATCTTAACAAAATTCTTTGTTCTCACACGAAAAGCTGTTGTGGGATGAGTGTAAGTCATTTGGCAAATAAACTACATATAAAATTAACCACAAAAATGTAAGGCTTAATTAAAATTACTTGTTTAATTCAAAGTTAATTTTAATTATGAGGTTTAATTTAACCTAGGCACATGCATTTTACAGCATGCTGGTTGTGAGTTACAAAAGAATCTTGGTATATTAAATATATTATGAGCATGCATTAGATTAGGGAACATGGTCTAAGCAGTTACCTCACAAATTGCTGGCATCTTAAAAAAGTACCTAATGATTCTTCTTCTTTTTTTTTAATTTTAACATTCTTGGTTATACCTTTAAAAGCTGTTCTTTCATTTATTGATTTTGAAAGAATATAGTGGTTATTTTAATTTATTAATGTTATGATTTGTCAGTGTTAGTCCCAGCAGTAATGAAATAATGAAGCTATACACCCAGGAGTTTCTGGAGTCTTCAGTGTTACCTTTACAGCTGTTAACCACACTGATGACAGAATATACACTTCATAATTCAGTGATGGATTTTCTGTCCTTCTCCACCTGAGACATGCAAGGGGCTCCCAAGCAGCTGCAGAGGGAGTGTTAGTACCCTTAAGACCCCAATAGCCTCCTAGACTCATGTGATCAAGGGCCTAATATTCCAGGGTAGTTTGGGGAATAGTTTATACTTTAAAAGAAAAAATAACTAATAATACTAGGCAGAAAGGCTATTGGGGATAGCTTACTGCTGGGAAGGGGAGCTACAGCTTATTTCATAAAGAAAATAGTATAAAAATAATAGGCAGCAAGCCAGGTCACTTCTTCTAGGGTAAAGGAAATCCAAAGGAGCACAGGGCATTATGGGTTGAAGATAATTAATATTCTTTTTTTAAAAAAAGAAGTGATTAGGAATCATCAGGTTGATTATACTGTTAAATTTATAGCCCCAATCCTGCAATCTGCTACACCCTAGCACAAGCATCTGCCAATGCAAGAGAACCTGCAAGGTCAGAGCCTATGTAACCATATGGTATCTTTACTGTTACCCTCATTCTCCTTCCCCTTCCTTTTTGTTGTTCATTACAGCCACTTGTATCTCATCTTTAATTAGGCCCTGCACCAGTCCTGCAATTAAATCCACATAGGCAGATCCCTGTGCTTGCACATACCTAATTAAAATCAATGGTGCCCACACACACATAAAAGGGTCCATGCATGTGGCTATGACTGCAAGGACTATAGGCTGACATGGTAAACTCTTCAGAGAAAGGACTATCTCTACCTATTCATTTGCACAGCACCTAGCACAATAGGACTCAATTCTGATTAGGACCTCTGGGTATTACCACTTTAAAAATAACAATATTCATCATTTTCTTGCATCTATTTCTGCAGACTATGTTTATTTTTGTAATAACAGGTCTAAAATGTCAGTAAAAAAATCACATTTTGCAAATAAGTTTTGGTTTGATTGTTTGGGTTTGTGTTGTTGGGATATCTTTCCTTAGGATGTGCAAACCAACTCATAAGGCCACAAATTCAATGTCCACTTTAGATATAGCAATCATTATAGAACTTCAGAAACTCATATTACACTAATCTGTATATATTCTAATCCTCGGTACACCTTATAATTTACACACAAAAATTTATTATTTTTACAAAATATACTACTAAATACTTACCAGTTCATTATGAAACCACATAGATAATTAAGACTAAACTATAATGGTAAAAATAAATGACATCATATTTTGTATTCATATCCTTACTTTTCATATAAATCAGTAATTTGCCATAAGTCTCCCTCTTATTAGTGCCAATTAACCAAAGTCCTATTGCAACTTTCCCCAAAAACATCTTTTATCTCTATGTGTAATTTGAATCAGGCCCAAACCTAGTAGGCTGTAGACAAACCTGTTGTGTTCTCTCTATTCTTCTGTACTCAGCTTACTCTTTGTTGGTCCCTCCCATCATCCTGGTCACCCTGGATAACCTAGCACTGCCACTCCTGTGGTGGGGAGGTATTCCTATCTGGCTGAATATACAGTGCATTCCTAATATTGTGTTAAAGCACAGGGGAATCTAGACTAGTCTTCCTAGACATTCATCTACCATGACAAAATACAATACACACTTTGTTTAATATGATAGAGCCATAAGAGAGCTGAGCTTTAATGTAACAAGTGTAGCTCAGTGGATACGGTATACGACTGGGTGTCAAGGGAAATGGGTTCTAGTCACATCTCTGCAGTGAATTCCCTGAGCACTACTCCTACACTCTTAACTTCTCTGCACCTCAGTTTTGCCAAACTTAAAATGGAAGTGATTACATTGAATGGGCTCCTCTTTGTAAAGCACTTTATGATCTACTGATGAAAATGATTAAGAGTGCTATGTATTATTGTTAACAATGCTAACATTATAAAGTCAGAGCTCTAGGAAAATGTATATTCATCTCATGAGAGGTGCCTAGATATCACAATGATTGGTGCATTAGAGATAGATCAGACAGACCCCTTTCGCTGAACTTGATTGCAGTCACTCTGGATGCTCTGATTTGCATATGTGCTCTGACTGGTTTACATTCATCTAGGAGTCTGTCTTATTGACCTCTGGTTCAACTATAGAAAACTTTCCCACTTTTCTTTTTTAAACATCACTTTTTAAAAAGCTCCAGAGGCGACCCTGGCAATTACAGGCTAGTAAGCCTAACTTCAGTATCAGGAAGGGAAGAGGATATAGCTCAGTGGTTTGAGCATTGGCCTGCTCAGCTGAGGGTTGTAAGCTCAGTCCTTGAGGGGGCCACTGTCATAAACAGATAGCTAAGGGTTAATGTCTCTTTCACCTAAAGCACCTGACCAGAGGACCAATCAGGAAACCGGATTTTTTCAACTTTGGGTGGAGGGAAGTTTGTGTCTGAGTCTTTTGTCTTTTGTCGTCTGCCTGCTTTCTCTGAGCTTTGGAGAAGTAGTTCTACTTTCTAATCTTCTGTTTCTAAGTGTAAGGACAAAGAGATCAGATAGTAAGTTCTATGGTTTCTTTTCTTTGGTATTTGCATGAATATAAGTGCTGGAGTGCTTTGATTTGTATTCTTTTTGAATAAGGCTGTTTATTCAATATTCTTTTAAGCAATTGACCCTGTGTTGTATCATCTTAATACAGAGAAAATATTTGTATGTATTTTTCTTTCTTTTTATATAAAGCTTTCTTTTAAGACCTGTTGGAGTTTTTCTTTACTTCAGGGAAATTGAGTCTGTACTCACCAGGGAATTGGTGGGAGGAAGAAATCAGGGGGGGAGATCTGTGTGTGTTGGATTTGCTAGCCTGATCTTGCATTCCCTCTGGGGAAATAGGAAAGTACTTTTTGTTTCCAGGATTGGGAACAGAGAGGGAAAGTCACTCTGTGTAGTTTCACAGAGCTTGTGTCGGTGTATCTCTCCAGGAGCACCTGGAGGGGGGAAGGGAAAAAGGATTATTTCCCTTTATTGTAAGACTCAAGGGATTTGGGTCTTGGGGTCCCCAGGGAAGGTTTTTCAGGGGGACCAGAGTGCCCCAAAACACTCTAATTTTTTGGGTGGTGGCAGCAGGTACCAGGTCCAAGCTGGTAACTAAGCTTGGAGGTTTTCATGCTAACCCCCATATTTTGGACGCTAAGGTCCAAATCTGGGACTAAGGTTATGATATGGTGTAGCAGCGGTTACGGGATAGACGCCACTTAGGCATCTGGGGCAAAATGAGTACTTGGTCCTACTAGTGAAGGCAGGGGGCTAGACTCAATAACCTTTCAAGGTCCTTTCTAGTTCTAGGAGATAGGGATATCTCCAATTATTATATATTATAGGAAAATTGGTTGAAACTACAGTGAAAAGCAGAATT
This sequence comes from Gopherus flavomarginatus, assembly GCF_025201925.1. NCBI lineage: Eukaryota > Metazoa > Chordata > Testudines > Testudinidae > Gopherus > Gopherus flavomarginatus. The sequence continues at coordinate 107,745,377 of NC_066623.1, read as the reverse complement.
ATCAGATAAACACAATATGTGAGGGAAAAGTCAACACAGCTTTTGTATAGGGAAATCATGCCTCACTAATATATACAAAATGATGGGGTCTAAATTAACTATTACCACTCAAAAACAAATTTTGGAGTAGTTCTCTGAAAACAACTGCTCAATGTGCAGCAGCAATCAAAAAAGCTAACAGAATGTTAGGAAACATTAGGAAAGGGATCAATAATAAGACAGAAAAAATCTTAATATTACTCTATAAATCCAAGGTATGCCCACATCTTGAATACTGTGTGCAGTTCTGGTCGCTCCATCTCAAAAAAGATATATTAGAACTGGAAAAGATACAGAGAAGGATAACAAAGGGGCTGGGGGTCTGGAACAGCTTCCATATGAGGAGAGATTAAAAAGACAGGGACTGTTCATCTTAGATAAGAGATGAGTAAGGGGGTTATAACAGAGGTCCATAAAATCATGAATGGTGTGGAGAAAGTGAATAAGGAAGAGTTATTTACGCCTTAACATTACACAAGAACCAAAGGTCACCCAATGAAATTAATAGGTAGCAGGTTTTAAATTAAGGAAGTACTTCTTTACACAACTCACAGTCAACCTGTGGAACTCGTTGCCAGGAGACATCATGAAGGCCAAAAGTATAACTGGGTTCAGAAAGAATTAGATACATTCATGGAGAATAGGGTAATCAATGGCTATTAGCCAAGATGGTCAGGGAGACAACCCCATGCTCTGGGGGTGGTCTACGCTACCACTTAAGTCAATGTAACTAACGTCACTCAGGCATGTAAAAAAGACACCCCTCTGAGTAACGTAAGTTACATCGACCTAAGTGCTGTCCACACTGGTGCTATGTTGGTGGGAGACACTCAAGGTGGAGTCAAAGTCAAAAGTCAAGACAAGGGTCGAAGCTAGAATCAGAGTGAGGAGTTAAACCAAGTATCAACCTGGACTCAGGGGTATGGCAGAGGTGCCCTCGAGCGAAGCAGGAAAGTAGGAAACAGGAGCAGAGGAAGATGTGGAATAAGGATGACAGGAACCAGGAATAGGCAAGTCAGGGTCCAAAGTGGCAGCCAGCAAAGGATCCACCTAGTTGCTCAAACAATTTCCTTTGCCGCCTCCTGGCTTAAGTAGCGCATACAATCCAATCAGTGGGGCCAGATGTTTCCACAGTCAAGAGCTTTGTGGGCAGAGCTCTTGGTAAGCTGGTGAGCTGCCAGGTGGTAGCCGCGGTCTGGGCACTGCCTGGGGACCTATGCATCCAGGTTCATGACCTGTGGTTCCAGAGGGAGGCTGTGGAGATCTTTAAGATGACAAGAACAAAGGAGTGGGCTTGAAGAGGTAGCTTAAGGAGGGTTCCTAGTAAACGAAGACAGAAAGCCTGTTTTGGAAGCAAAAAGCTAGACTAATAGAAAGCACAAAGTTTGGAGAAGGGAGTAGTAAACCCCAAAGCATCAGGAGGACCACACAGATGGGGAGTAACAAGAAGAAAATACAGATGCAGGTGGAGGCAAGATGACGTAAGGTCCAATAGATGAGGATGAGGAGCTCTAATCTGATGCAATAAGAGAAAAGAAGTCAATGGAGAGATACGAGAAGTATGGAAGAGGACCTTGGTCAGACCTGAAGAGAAAGATGATTTTGGCAGTGGGCATTTCAGACAGAAAGGAAGGACTGGAGGTGAGAAACGGTGAAGACAGACAGGAGAACATTACAATAATCAAGGTAACATAACGAGAGTGTGGAAGAGGGTTTTGCCATGAGGAATGGATGAATTGTGGGGATACTTAAGCAGAAAAACCAACACTACTCAGCAAGAGAACGTGCATGGCCTAGGACTTCTCACACATATGCAATGCGAAACAAGCCCCTAGATTTTATTTTTGCTGTTAGTTTATTTATGTTTCACATGAAAACAGGTGAATGTGAACTAAAATATACTAAATCAATAGCATGCAACATGACTGTTCCATATCCTGTCTGACATGATTTTGTCTACCTAAGATTATATGCTCTTGGGGGCAAAGAAACATATTTTGCTATAGTACATATTTGTAAATGACATATAGTTACAACACTATATAAGAGCTGCTTCATGATAATTAAACTAATAATTGTGAGGAAGGGAAACAAAGAAGGGACAGTAATGGCCTCCATATTATCAGTGAATCATCCCAACACACAAAGCTGAATATAAATTTCTTAAGATAATCATTGAAATGCTGAAACGAAGAAAAATGAGTTCCAGCTATATTATTCTCTGGCTCTGCATCTTTTCATACTGTATTAATGGAAAAGGCTGAAGTGTTTTACACATCAGAATTCTGACATTAAATTACAGCCTTAGCAAAAGGCTATCAAACCATGCATTATTTACAACACAGCACCCTAACAACAATAAATATTAAAATAGAAACAACTTTAAAACAACAAAACAAAATATACCATGCTTCTTACACAATGGAAGCCAAGTTACAGGGCATAACATATAATAGAAAGTAGATGATTCTGCTGGGTGTGATTCAAACTAGTAATCTATCACAGATAGCTAGTATATAATAATACCCCCTTTATATATTATGGTAATTTACTTTCACATTATGTCATTTTAGTAGATTCTCAAGTTCCCTCTAGCTGTTCAGAAAGCACACAGTGATAATATATGGTTCTCAGTTTGTTTTTAGAAATACAAACACTAAATCAAAATTAGGATGGTGAAGTCTGAACCTAGAAGGCAATTAGGCCAGTAAGGGGAATCAATAAATGCAAATATGAAGAGCTATCTGTTTAACCAAAGGAATATTATGTTTCAAAGTTAACAGTTTGTATTCAAATGAATGCTGATCTTATCAAGAAAGATGTTAAATTATTTTTTCCTCAGAATTTGAGACTATATATTGTGTTAATCCTGAAATGGAAAACATTCAGTAGCTTTTGGAGGAGCATTTCTTCCCAAATGTATTTTTCAACAAATAATTTTTCAAAGTGATAGATTATTGTTTGTATTGTAGTGTACGATCCAAGATGATCCTGCAGCAAAGGGCAGGATACAGAGGATCTTAATCTGGTTTTGATATGCATAGAGCAATAGTAGTTGAGAATTTAAAAGCAATTAGGAATAAATAATAATTGAGTTTAACTGAAATGTGAACGTTAAGAGATAGAAATGCTAGCCTACCATGGAACTTCATTCACAATGCTCTATCAGGATATTATGTGGCAATGCCTAAATTGGGCAAGCTATTATTACACAAAAATTATTAAATTAAAATTTGCCCATTTTCAAGTTCACAAAATTTCCATTCACATTTTCCAAAAATTGAGATTTTTTTTGAAAACTCATAGCTGGCTTGCCCACACATGTGTTTCCTAGAAGCTGCATGGTTTCCCTGTTTGTCGGTAAATATTAGTGCTGGTTAAAAATTTCCATCTGAACTGTTTTTCAGTGGAAACTTGGGTTTTTGACTAAACAACATTTTTTATTAATAGGATCTGCTTTTCACAGAGAATTTTGACTTCTCATTGAAAACCCAAAAACACACAACCTAGATGTTTTTGTCCAAAAAACAAAAATTTCAATTTGGAAATGCCAAAGTGGAGTCTCTAAAAAGTTGTAGTTTCGATTCCACTTTTCCCTCTGTTCCAAGGTTCCTTGCTCAACTATACCTTCAATTTTATTTTTTGGTCAAAAGTTTCAGAGAAAGCATTTTCAGAAGAAATTTTATGGGGTTCTATTTTTCACAGAAGATTCTAAATTTTCTAGAAGGGGGGAAATCATTTTTCCAACTAGTCGTGGTAAATATTTCTTTAACTCAGTTCTACAGATAAAGAAACCAAGGTTCAGGATAGTTGAGAAACTTGCCCAAAGTACACTATCAGCAGCAGTACTACGATTGAAACAGAAGTATCTTGACCTTCAGTCCCCTGCCTGACACACTAAAATGACATAGTTTAAGTCAATTAACCTCCCAGGGCCTGATTCTTCACTACCTTGGCATCTTATGCAGTCAATCACCCAGCCAAAATGTGTGCAGTATTACACCACTTTGCATTCACTTCATGAAGGAAAAATGCAACCTCTGCAACCACAGAGGTGGGGGGTCTTTGTCTGGACTGGCAGAAAATAAGGGGCAGTGGCTCCATTAAGGGCCCCTCTTCCCTTGGGGACTAGGGGTTTGCCAGCAGCAGAGAAGGAATCACCCAAGCAGGTGGGTGAGGCTTATGTAAACCATTGGCCCCTGTACACCTTGGGGAGGTTATTTAAACACAGTCTCTCCAGTCTGCGACCCATCTCACACTCAGATTAACAGCTCCCATCCTCCCACGCTGGGATTAGCACAGGACAGGTTTTTTGTTTGTTTGCTTTGTCTGCTGTGGTCATTGAGCTAGTTGCCTTTTTGGGGACTGAGAAGTAATTTTTCCCTCACCATCAGATTGGTCAGGGAGGAGTGGGTTTTTTCATTTTCCCTGCAGCAGCTCAGGGATTCAGTGGGTAGGTCATGAGTTAAGGTTCAAGATGTCACAATTTAGCAAGTCACAGGTGTCCAGTGCAGGTACTCATTCCATGGAGGGTCCGGTTCACTGATAAACTGGAACGGGAAGTAAAGTTAGGAGAAAGCATCCCCTAAAGAAGCTGAGGAATGAGGCTGGGACCCCTAGTGACTGGTAAAGCAATGAGACAACCCCCTTTCTCCAGCCCCTTCACCCTCATATCGACAAAGGGATCCTAACAGTGGTCTGGGGACCAGGAGTAAAAAGGTGGAGGGCTGATAGCAATGATAGAAATGATTAAAGAAGGTATCATGATCTGCACCGTACTAATTATTGCTCGAACGTTCCCAGATGAGTTAAGTTAATAAAGTTACAGCCTAATTAAATCACATCACTTGCATCTTGCCTTTCTTCATGCATGTCTGAGAGAATGACTCTAAGAAGTGCTATGCAGTGGAGAATCAGTCCTTCTGGGTTTATCATCTATAAACCAGGCATAATACTACTGATGGTTATAGACAACAGCTGTTGAAATGCCTGACAGAATACTACTATTTTGCCTGCCAAAATATCCAGCTTTCTCCGAAGTGTAAAAAAAGCTCTTCTAATGGCTCCTATCTCCAGAATATTTACACTATGGACACAAATTCTGAGCACGATCATTCTTTCAGAACATCCTCATTCCCACATACTCCATGTTGGGGATACTTACCAATACGTCCAAGTTGTGTTGCTGGTAGGCGCTAACACTCAGAAGAAATAATTCCAAGGTTTTAATGTGGAGGTGAAGACAAGGAACCATCTTGAGGAAAGAAGGAAGTCAAAGAGAGACATCTCCCAACATGAATATTTCTGAGAAGTCTGGAAACCCCCAGACAGCTGATTTAATTTTGGTTGCCTCTCTGCAAAACAGTAAAGCAATGGTGGGCAACATGCAGCCTGTCAGGGTACTCTGCTGGCAGGCCGCCTGAAGTGTGTTTACATTTGCACAGCCACCCACAGCTCCCAGTGGCTGCAGTTCACTGTTCCTGGCCAATGGGAGCTGCAGGAAGTGGCAGCCAGCATGTCCTTGAGGCCTGCACCACTTCCTGCAGGTCCCATTGGCCGGGAACGGCAAAGCGAAACCACTGCGAGCTGCAGGCGGCCGTGAAAATGTTAACAAACTGTCTGGTGGTCTGCCAGAAGTTTACCCTGACAGGCCTCAGGTTGCCCACCACCACAGTAAAGCCTTTCCAATGTCTGTGTAGAACTGGGTACCCACATGGATGTGACTCCAGGCGGAGGTTAGAGAACTCTTTCCAGGGCTCATAATTAGACACAAGACCCAGAACAAGATTAGGGTTTGGGACACTGCTGACTGCATCTCTTGGAGAGAACTGCCCTAGACAGGCCAGTCAGTGAGATTTAATATGATTCCCTTTTTCCTGAGGGATTTGTTCAAGGTAATTCTTACCTTATCCAGTAATTGCAGAATAGGGCATCTATATCTCTGTAGAGAATTTTTTTTCCAGACACCTGTATCATCAGAACTAGACTCCAATCATTGAGGAGTCTTCTGAGTAGTGACTTTCAATGCCACGTTTCTAATTCCTAAGGAAGCATACCCACAGACCCTGCTAGAATTTTTCCCATCCACTTTTCGTTGTCATAGGTATAACTGACACAGCAGAGGCCAATGTACATCTGTACCTTCACTGACAATGAACTGAGGTCACAATCATGTCCATGTGAACATGCACAGATAAAATAAACACAGCTACATTTATTTCAGTGATTGTACATTCAGATAAAGATATTAGTGATTAGTTCAGGGTCATACATGTGTTCCTTTATACTGGCAATGATATTTCTATTCTTTCTTATTTTTTCCCCTCTCTTTTTTTCCAGGTGGAAAACTTTTGACAGAGCCAGGAGAATGGAAACTGGAAAATTCTTATGAGTGCAAGGAACAAATAAAAATCATTCAATGCATGCTCATAAATGTCTGAACCATCTTTGCTCAAATAGCAAACATGGAAAATTTTCAGCCCAAAATTTGAAAGCTTGATGAAATTGTAAGCAACTGAAAAAGAATATTTGAGGTTAGATCCTTAAAATGGATATGCACAGACACAGTTGCATATAGTTCCTATTCAGGATCTAGACCTCAGAATGGTAATGTTTCTGCAACCTCAACTATATGCATGCCTCTCCTCCCGCCTAACCACCCCATCACATTATAATTCTGTATTAATACTGCTACATTAATTGTTCTCACATTAATATCAGCTCCATAAATCATTAACACAGATTTCCCAGAACTTGAGATATTTGAGTAAGGCCATATCTATTAGCAGGTATCACTTAAGCAGTAAGCACCCAGACTGGTTTTTGTAAAAATGTCTTCCACACTGTATCCTGTTTAGATATATAAAAGGTTAACATTAGTTCCATGTACAATGCTGACCTAGCAAAAAAGAAATTAATTTGGCATTACAGCAGCAACATCAATTTCCCATGTAACTTTAGTAATGCATTTACTGGAAAGAGATTAATATCAATTCCATAAATCATTCACATGCATTTTCCGGAGTTTGAGACATCTGAGTAATGTCATATATGTTAGCTGATATCACTTTGTGCATACTACATCCATTAATCTATGCCTCGGGACATACAGTAGTTGTCATTAAAAATAAAAAACTTTTTAAAAAATCAGTCTTCCTGTTCTTAATTTTTGTGACTTCTAACCTGCAATAGGTTCAAATGTATTTCTACTCTTGATAAGAGTAACACTGATCTGCACTGGCAACCTACATTTTCAGAAAAATGAAACATTTGTTAAATTATTCCCACTGGTAGAAACAACCATTTAATCTCTACATTTGAAGTTCAGCACCAGCAACCCCAAAATCTAAAACAAAGACTATGTCTACACTTATGGCAGCATGTAGAGTACTGCATGTTCCCTCAGCATGGGTACACATAACAATGGAGACAGTAAGACAACGCCAAAACCTTAGGTTATATACCCTACATGGCTCTTTAGACACCCAAGCACTGCCTCCCACATTTACACTGTTATTACTAGCAGTGTAATATCCTGCTACCTCCCCACTGCGGAGTCTTTCCTCACCCCAGGGAAAGCCTCTGGCAGTAGGGAAAGGCTCTGACCACCGCCAGGGAGCTGCTAGAGCCTTTCCCAGTCCTCCCCACCCAACCCCCACCATAAACTTTCACTGCCGTGTGTAGCGACACACCACAGTGTGGACACAGCTTGCTTTTCACTGCTGTGTACAGTTACATGTACCTTACTTGCTGCTGCCAGCCAGTGTAGACAAGGCAAAAGTGTTTAATAAACCAGTATACCTTGATGGTACAAAAGTAAACTGCAAACAGACATCATTCTCAGAAATATACAAAAGAACTTTTACTACATTTTCTGCAGTTTATATGAATATTTTCATAAAAATGAAGGCCCAAAACTGTCATCTCTTAAAATGATTATTCTCAGCTAGCCAATAATACATATAGATGCCACTTACTAAAAGAGAGGAAATCTGGGCTGGGAATTGGTTTCTGCTCCAAAAGGCAGCTTAGAATAGTAATAATGGTGTTTAAAACACAGCTGATGGAGCGTAACTTTAATAGGTATCAGACAGATGGTGGTTTTTCACTTTTTTATAACTATGAATGTGCCTTTGTGATCTTTGCAGTTTTGTTTTATCTCTATCTTAGGACAGGACTCTGCTACTATTGAAATCAATGGGAGTTTTGCCATTCACTGAAATGGGAGCAGAACCTGAAAGCTTAGCGCTTTACAGGCATGAGATCACATTGCAATAGGACGCTAGTTATGAAGGCAATCCCAACTTTTGTCTGCTGTGGATTCAGTATTTCTTTGAGCGGTATGCTAGCATTATATAGCCTTTTGTATGATGTGCCTGTGTCATAACATATTTCCCAGATTTGGACCTTAGCGACCAAAATATGGGTGTTAGCATGAAAACCTCCAAGCTTAGTTACCAGCTTGGACCTGGTAAAGCTGCCACCACCCAAAAAATTAGAGTGTTTTGGGGCACTCTGGTCCCCCCAAAAACCTTCCCTGGGGACCCCAAAGACCCAAATTCCTTGAGTCTTACAACAAAGGGGAATAAACCATTTTCCCCCCCTTCTCCCTTCCAGGTGTTCCCTCCCTGGGTTCCTGGAGAGATACACAGAAGCAAGCTCCGTGAATCTAAACAGAGGGACTCCACCCTCCCCGTTTCCAGTCCTGGAAACACAGTACTTCCCTTTTCACCCAGAGGGTATGCAAAGTCAGGCTTAGTAAATCTAACAAAAAGAGATTTTCCCCCTGACTTCTTCCTCCCACCAATTCCCTGGTGAGTTGCAGACTTAATTCCCTGGAATTCCCACTAAAGAAAAACTCCAACAGGTCTAAAAAAGAAAGCTTTATAAGAAGAAAGAAAAATACATAAAAATGGTCTCTCTGTATTAAGGTGACAAATACAGGGTCAATTGCTTAAAAGAAAAATGAATAAACAGCCTTATCCAAAAAGAATACAATTTAACACATTCCAGCAACTACACCCATGTAAATACAAAAGAAAACAATACAAACCTTATTGTCTTACTATCTTTGTACCTACAACTTGGAAACAGAAGATTAGAAAGCTGGAGATAGAAAAATCACTCTCATAGCCAAGAGGGTCAGACCCAAGACAAAAGACAAAGAACTTGTTGGCCAAACAGGGCCCGTTTCCCCCTGGAGCTTACCTAATTACACCAAGGAGGCACGGAGAACAAGAAGACGGGTACCACACCTTTATTTTCGTTCAGCTGAGCGGGTGTTTCTTCTCGACTAATGCCAGAGAAGAGCACACCTTACATGGGGGACATGAGTCCCTTTTATAATCAGTAACAAACAACTTTAGTAAATGTCATTATACTGACCTATAGATAACAGGTCACACAGAATACATGATTATTTTGGGGAAGGGGATACAAGATACATCTGTTGCGGATACATTTATCATTTTGAAGGGAGTATAAGGTACATACCTTGACCTTTGGTATTACATATCTTTGAGGATACATGAGAAAACAGCTGCATAAACTTTTGTGCCAAGCGGACTAATTAGTAAATAGCTGACATGGTTAAATGAGACTAGATACATGTCTTGTCCTGGATTCCCAGGTTTTGCTTGTTATTCAAATCCCTAGGCCCCTCTTTGGGCTAAAGCCAGGGAAAGAGAGGAAGATACAGGCCTGGGCCTGTTGATTTTTAGGCCTTTTCTATCAAGTTTCCCCCCCTTAAAAACATTTTAAGAGCTTATGGGCTTTGCGCCTCAGTTCCTTCAGGTTTGTACAATATCATCATAAACCTTAACTCCCAATTTGTTTCCCTGGGCTTGAGGTAAGAGAAAGAACAAAGGCCTAATGTATCCTATGTAGCATATTCCCGACCAGTTTGGAGGCAATCTGCGATAAGCATAAGAGCCACAGATCCAATAATGACCTTTTAATGCCCAAGTTCCGTTAGCAAAGGGACCATCCCAGGTCTCAGGGGAATCAGCGGGGCCCGGCTCTTCGTAATAGAGAGCGTTGCCTGATTCTATAGGTCCCCCTAGGAAGTTGTCTACATTTGGGTTACAATAGTTGCATCTCCATGCTCCAGCTCCTGCCTTCCATACACAGTTACAACCAAATCTCGGGTTATTGGTACTAGCCCAAAATTGTCGAAAATGGGTAACTCGGGTTCCATTAAGGTGTTGCCATGCCCATTGGTACCACCGCACCACATGATTTTTGTCAGTGGTGTTGTCTCGCTGGCAGCTTAGGAAGAGGGCATCGAAGTACCCATCTAATCCTACTGCTTTACAGCCATCACCTCTGTGATTCCAGTAGGAACACTTTACCCAGCTATTGTTAGTTAGCTTTACATGGGTAAGGTTCCATCGTCCTTGGTACTTTAAACAGTCATATGGGCGACAGTGGGGATCCCAGCAATCAAAACCCAGTGATAGGGTCCATTCACATTTGCTTTCCCCCATATATCTTCCCCCATGCCTTGTTCGATTAAGGCAAAAGACACCGATTCCAGCAGAATAGAGTCGCCAGGGGCCCTGGTTTTCAGTCCACCTTCCCGTTCCCTTATGTACTATGCTCAAACTACTTAGCCACCACTTAGGCTGTACCGGCTGAGCTACCCAGGGCCACTCATTTAATTCTCCTGGACCGCCACATACCCAGCAATTAGTAAGGTTAAAAGAATCTGCTATTAGTTCCCCTAGTTGCAGAAACCTATTTTCCCAATTATATGCATAAGTAAACATACAGACCAGAAATACAAAGAATGGTTTCATTGTTTCTGTCTTTTAAACAGTCCTTTTAGTCCTTCCAATCCTTGGTACTCCCAGGTAGAGTCTTCGCCTGTGTCTCTCCGGGCTTCCGGAGCCGGAGGGGACAGAGGGCTGATGTCCTCTTCAGCTTGGCTGTTTTCTGAATCAGGGCTCAGGAACCGCTTTACTCGGGAATGATGCGTCCACTTGTCGCTCCCAAGGACCTTAACAGCGGCCTGGCTGATGAGCGATACAGTATACGGACCGTCCCACCGCGGTGTGAGTGGATCACGCTTCCACTTTTTGACAAGGACCTGATCACCGATCTGGAAAGAATGCACCGGTTGTTCCAAGGGAAGGGTCTGGAAAGGCGCCGCGTAGCGATGTAACTGTAACAAAACAGATTGCAGCGCAGAAACCTGTTTCCATAAAGAGTCATTCCCCACTTCCCAGTTTATATCCTCTCGGTATCCCGGGATGAGTACTCGGGGAGGGAACCCAAAGACCAGCTCGAAGGGTGAAAGTTTTAGACCCTTACGTGGGGCCCTCCGAATGCGAGTAAGGGCAAGTGGTAAGGCGTCAGGCCACTTTAGCCCAGACTCTATGCACAGTTTTGTGAGAGTGTCCTTAAGAGTTCTATTCATTCTCTCCACTTGGCCCGAACTTTGTGGTCTCCAGGGCGTGTGCAATTTCCATTGGATCCCAAGGGCTCGTGACACCTGCTGAACCACTTGGGAAATAAAATGACTTCCTCGGTCTGACTCAATCACCTCCGGGAGGTGGAAGCGGGGCAGTATTTCATGTAACAAAGCTTTGGTAACGGCTCGTGCCTGACAATGTCGTGTAGGGTAGCACTCCACCCAGCCAGTTAATTGATCAACAAAGACAAGCAAGTACTTATAACCCCTACAAGGGGGGACTTCAGCAAAGTCCACCTGCCATCTCTGAAAAGGGTAGGCAGCCCAAGGCCGACCTCCCATTGGGGCAGGCGGTCCGCACCCCTTTTGGTTTGTTCGCTGACAAACAGAACAGTTATTGACAATTCTTTGGGCTTCCATATGCGCACCTAATCCCCGAGTAGATCGGGTGATTAAATCAACCATAGCTCCTGATCCCAAATGTCCCTCCTTATGTAGGGATAGGAGAATCTCCTGAAGTACTGGTCTAGGTACAAAAATCTCCCCTCCTGGCAACTTCCACCACCCAGTGGGAGTTAATTGGGCCCCTGCAGCCTGGGCGTGGGACACTTCCTCCGCTGTATAATGAGGAGCAGGGGTTTTGGGTTCTGTATCCTGGACCCAGAGGAGCCATATGGCCCCTTCTCGTGCGGCTTCTTTTGCAGCTTGATCAGCGAATCGATTATATTTTCGCTGTTCAGTTTCGGGGGCCCTCCCATGTGCACGCACGTGTACTACCGCGACCCGGAGAGGAAGCATCAGGGCCTCAAGCAGTGTCTTAATAAGAGCCCCATGGGCTATTCTTTGGCCTGAGGCTGTAATGAAACCCCTTTCTTTCCATAAGGTTCCATGGGCATGCACCACCATGTATGCATAACGACTGTCAGTATATATATTAATAGTCTTTCCAATTCCCCTTCGGAGCGCCTCAATAAGAGCCACCAGTTCCGCCGCCTGGGCAGATAGGTTGGGGCTTAGCTGAAACTTATACACTTCTCCCTCCTTAACTATGACGGCTGCTCCTGTAAATCGCTTCCCGTCCTCTACATAACTAGATCCATCTACATACATTTCAACATCGGGGTTGGGCCAGGGTATATCTGAAAGATCAGAGCGAGGTTTAGTTTCTTGTTGTAAAACTTCAATACAATCATGGGTGGGACTAGCCCCATAACGGACTTGGGGCTTTGGTAGTAAAGTAGCTGGATTGAGGGAACTAACTGTTTTAAAAGTTAGGTTAGGAGCTAACAAAAGTCCTATCTCATATCTGGTATGCCTGCTGGGGTTTAAATGTTTTTCCCCGGCTCCTGTTCCCAATATCTGAGGTATTCCATGGGGTACCACAACCTCAGTATCCCCACCCAGGGTTAGTTTTTCAGCCTCCTGTACAAGGAGAGCGGTCGCAGCTACAGCTCGGAGACAAGCTGGCCAGCCCTTAGCGACGGGGTCCAATACCTTGGAGTAATAACCCACAGGTTGCCAGGCCGGTCCCGACCTCTGGCACAGAACCCCGGACGCCACCCCCCTTCTCTCATGAACGTATAGAGTGAACGGCTTCCGGGGATCCGGGAGAGCCAGTGCGGGAGGCTGAACCAAGGCTTCTTTAAGCTCTTGAAATGCTTTTTCTTTTTCTTTAGTCCACTCCCAGTTAAGCAGACCCTCTTTAGTGAGGGACTCATATAGTGGTTTAGCCTTTCCGCCGTAGTCAGGGATCCAAAGCCGGCAAAAAACCGGTCAGTCCCAAGAAAGCCCTTAGCTCTCTGGGATTCCGGGGTTGAGGGCTTTCAAGTATCGCCTGGATTCTGTCTTTACCCAAGCTACGACGTCCCTGACGAAGCTGATATCCGAGAAAAGTAACCTGTTGTTTGACCAATTGGGCTTTCTCTCTAGAAACCTTATATCCCTGAGCTCCAAGAAAATTGAGGAGCTCTATTGTACATTCCTTACAAGCAGTCTCTGTTTCAGTACTTAGGAGTAAATCATCACAGTACTGAACTATGTTACATGAGAAATGTGCAGCTAGGAACGGAGCCAGGTCTCTTTTTAGTTGGCTGCCAAAAATCTCGGGGGCACAAGTCAGTCCCTGGGGGACAACAGTCCAAAGATACTGAGCCTTGTAATGGGTATCTGGATCTTCCCATTCAAAGGCAAACAGTTTCTGAGACTCCTGATCAAGAGGTATGGAAAAGAAAGCATCTTTTAACTCTATTACAGAGAACCACCCGTGGCTCTTGGGGACTTGGCTTAAAATAGTATGGGGGTTTGGGACAACTGGATAGGGGGCTTCTATCAACTTATTAACCTGCCTCAGGTCCTGGACTAATCGATATTGTCCGTTAGGCTTAGGCACTCCCATTATTGGAGTATTATATGGAGAAGTGCCTTCCCTTAACCACCCACACTGCAAAAACTTTTGAATCAAAGGCTTCAGTCCGATCCGAATGGTTAACTTAAGGGGGTATTGTCGAATTCGGACTGGACGGCTTCCCTCCTTAAGGGAAATGTGTACTGGCAAAGCATTTCGAGCCCGAGCAAAACCTCCCTCCTCAGCCCAGACCTCAGAATTAACCCCTGGCATTTGGTTCTTTTCACTCTCTGGCTGTGCTGGGGAAGGATTTTTAACATTTAACAGGGCCATTTGATAGTTAGAAATTTGGTGTTTAGGGAGCCTAACCTCCAGAGTCCCATTATTGTTGAACGAGATTTCTGCTTGCAGTTTAGTAAGTAGATCTCGTCCTAGCAGCGCAATGGGGCAGGAGGGGCTGCAAACGAATTGGTGGGATATATGGCAGTCTCCTACTTTTACTAGAAGAGGTAGAGATTTTTCCAATTTTATACTTTGTCCTTCTATCCCTTGGACTACAGCACACCCTTGAGCTCTCCCCCGGGGAGCCTCAGCTAGGGGAAGCAAGCTAAGGGCAGCTCCTGTATCGATCAGGGCTTCAACTGGGCGGCCCCCTACCTCAATTATCACCGTGGGATCCAGGCCAGCGGGTTGCGCCGCTAGGAGGGGCCGCTGGGTCCCTCGGCCTCCCTATACAGCCGACTCATCGTGTGCCTCGTTATAGAAAACGGGCACAGGCGGGGTCCTATTCCTGCTTCCCTCCCGTCTGTTATGTCGCTGGGGGCATTCATTCTTCCAGTGTCCCTCTTCCTTACAGATAGCACACTGATTTCGTCCCAAACGGGGGCCTCTTCCCTTCTCCTGTAATCCTGTTCGTCCCTTCGTGTTGCCCCCCCCTTTCCCACTCTCCCCCTTCAGGGCCATTCCACAGTACAGAATTTTATCAAATCATCCTTACATAATGGCATTCCATAATCAGCCTGACGTCTAAACGCCTTCCAATTATTTAGCATACATTCTAAGGGCGTCCCAGCATAAATGCTTTGTCCGGACCCCATTATGCTTGTGTGTAATTAAACCTGGTCACGGGTTCGACCGACCCCCCTTGCGATTAAGATATCCTGGTCACAGGGTTTCCCCTCGCAGGAGTCTCAGGGCGGCTGGAGTCGGTTTAAGTCCTAGACCTGGTTATCACAATTTTGGCCTCCAATACAACATCAATATGAAGAAAAGCAAGACTCCCCCCAAAAACAGAAGCAAGCCCTGAGGCTGTTCTATATCCCAGTAATTATCCAATACAGCCCACGGGCTCGTGAAATTAGTGGTATTATTCATTAATTGCCTGGCTTGCTTAGCATAACCTTCAAGCAACCACAATATCTTCCCACACCGGGGTTACCTATGAGGTCCAATCACACTGCGGGGGCGTTATATCCTTTAAACCCAAGAGGTAAAACGCACTTACCACCCGGAGTGGCCGCGTCCGGCTGTTGGACCTTCCCCTTCTGGCACCGTCTTGTCTCCGTGTCGTTAGGAGTTCTCTTTAGAGAGGACGCAGCCGTCCCGACCGATTACAACGACCCGAGGCCCGAGCGAATCAGTGGCTCGAGGTGGCCACTCCTCGGAATCGCCCTCGGTCGCCGGTCAGCGCCCTCTACAGGGAGAGAAGTCCCGGCGGAGTCGCCAGTTGTTGGCCAAACAGGGCCCGTTTCCCCCTGGAGCTTACCTAATTACACCAAGGAGGCACGGAGAACAAGAAGACGGGTACCACACCTTTATTTTCGTTCAGCTGAGCGGGTGTTTCTTCTCGACTAATGCCAGAGAAGAGCACACCTTACATGGGGGACATGAGTCCCTTTTATAATCAGTAACAAACAACTTTAGTAAACGTCATTATACTGACCTATAGATAACAGGTCACACAGAATACATGATTATTTTGGGGAAGGGGATACAAGATACATCTGTTGCGGATACATTTATCATTTTGAAGGGAGTATAAGGTACATACCTTGACCTTTGGTATTACATATCTTTGAGGATACATGAGAAAACAGCTGCATAAACTTTTGTGCCAAGCGGACTAATTAGTAAATAGCTGACATGGTTAAATGAGACTAGATACATGTCTTGTCCTGGATTCCCAGGTTTTGCTTGTTATTCAAATCCCTAGGCCCCTCTTTGGGCTAAAGCCAGGGAAAGAGAGGAAGATACAGGCCTGGGCCTGTTGATTTTTAGGCCTTTTCTATCAAACTCACACCCAAACTTCCCTCCACCCAGATTTGAAAAAGTCTTGTTTCCTGATTGGTCCTCTGGTCAGCTGTTTCAGGTTACTCCTTTCCAGGTGAAAGAGACATTAACCCTTAGCTATCTGTTTATGACAGCCTGATTTTAGTTTTCAGATTTAAATGTTTGTATAAGTGGAAGACCTTCATTTCAGAAAATATTTTGACAATTGAGACCCACAATAACCGGTAACCACATGTGCTTTACATATTCACTATCCTAAAGAGAGTTATAGGTTGACATCTAAGTTTGAAATAACAGAGGGTCAGATAATTAGAGCCCTGCAAATTCACGGATATCTACGGACCATTTTTGCGGATTTCAGCTCAGATGCAGATACAAATTTTGTAACTGTGCACGGCTCTGCAGCACACACGCACCTGAACAGAGCGGCTGTCACGCAGCCCTCAGGCTCCAGCTCAGCTCTCTGAATCACACAGCAGTGGGTTGCAATATGTGGCAATGGCCCATTGGGCATTCTGGGAGTTGTAGGCTGCAGCTTGCTCGGACAAAGGAGGTAAACTACAATTCCCAGAAGGGAACGAGCCAAGTGCCATTTTGAAAGAGGTGTGGTTGTACTTTAAACTAGCAAGTGGCAAGGCACGTCAATGTAGTTGCAACCATTTACAACAGGTCTGAGTTTCTCCTCAAAAAGTATTTTATATGTTAACTTATTTTTGAACTATAGAAAGGTATTTAAAAATTTAACAAAATTAAGGAAATCTAATGAAGTGGATCACTTGATACAAAGTAGATTATAACTTGTTCCAACTGATTAATATCATTTGCACTTCATCTTCACTGCACTTTTTAATCGACTTGTTAATTCAAAATATATCTGAATATATACATCTGTCCTGTAGAATGAGAAAAGACTCACCCAGTATTTGTCAGTAATTTATATGATAAGGTGGTGGTACACCAATCAATGCGATAAAAATCATATTTACAGTAATTAAAGGTTGAATCTGAAATGTTACAAAACTTTAGTTAATTATGACCTCTTGAACACAGATCACAACGAACAACCTACCCAGTCACAACATTTTTGTTATAAAAGAGAATGGAAGATTTAATGACTCTTGGCAGAGTTCCACATTCTGGTTTAAATTAGAGTAAAAACAGAGAGCAGCTTCATTTTTAATTTCAAGAACCATATTACATTTTTAACACTTGAACAGCATAATAGGAGACTAACATGCACAAATACACATTTTTTAAAAGCTTTTGAAAAGTCCATTTAACATTGTGAATATTTTTGCATCAGACCTGACATACATGTCCCTCTGTGGGACAACTTCATTCTTTCAATTGTCAAAAAAGAACATAAAAGGGAAAAAAAATACTTCACAGCCAATTTTAACAGTTGTACGTGGAAATCAATTTCTGATTTATCCGGGACTGCGGCAGATATACGAGATACAGCTATGTCAAAATAACAGAACAGTCCAGACATGGAGGCCAACATTTCTAAAAGTAGATGCCTAGAGTAAGGCTCCAACATCCATATTTGGTCACCTAAACTAGAGGCCTGTTTTTCAAAAGTTACACAAATAATAATGGGGGATTTCAGCTAAGCCCGGATTAACTGGATACATGCACCCTCCGGATGTGATGCAGAGATAAAGTTTCTAGACACCATAAATGACTGCTTCATGAGTGGCTAGTCCTGGAACCCACAAGGGGAGAGGCAATTCTTAATGTAGTCTTAAATGGAGCACAGGATCTGCTCCAAGAGGTGAATTTAGCTGAAGTGCTCGGTAATAGCGACCATAATATAATTAAATTTAACATCCTTGGGGGGGAGGACCAAAGGATCTCACCACAGTAGCATTTAACTTCAGAAAGGGGAACTATACAAAAAATTAGGAAGCTAGTTAAATGGAAAGTAAAAGATACAGTCACAAAAGTGAAATGCCTGCAAACTGCATGGAAATTTAAGAACACCATAACAGAGGCTCAAGTTAAATGTCAATAGAGGTGGCTTTGGAACAAATTGATGAATTAAACAGTAATTAGTCATCAGGACCAGATCGTATTCACCTCAGAGTTCTGAAGAAACTCAAATATGAAATTGCAGAACTGTGAAATGTAACCCATCATTTAAATCAGTTTGTGTATCATATGACTGGAGAATAGTTAATGTGACACCAATTTTTTAAAAAGTGTCCAGCTGCAATCCTGGCAATTGCAGGCCAGTAAATTTAACTTCAGTATCAGGCAAATTGGTTGAAACTATAGTAAAGAACAGAATTATTAGACACATAGATGAACATGATTTGTTGGGGAAGAGTCAACTCTGCTTTTCTAAAGGACAATCATGCCTCACCAATCTAAGGGAATTCTTTGAGGAGTCAACAGGTATGTGAACAGGGGTGATCCACCAGATATAGTGTGCTTGGACTTTCAAAAATCTTTAACTAGGTCCCTCCATAGACTCTTAAATAAAGTAAGCAATCATGGGATTAGAGGCGAGGTCATCTATTGGATTAGTAACTGGTTAAAAGATAGGAAACTAAGGGTAAGAATAAATGGTCAGTTTTCACAATGGAGAGAGGTAAATACTGCTGTCCCACAAAGAGCTGTACTGGGACCTAAGTTCCCTGTAAGCTGTGTAGCAGCGCAAGCAGCCTATTTAGCATCAGGTAGGCGCTTAGGGAACCTGCCTGGCCAGGACCTGTGGCAGCCGGGGAAGAGGCACCAATTCCCCGGCCCCTACCCAGCCTGGCCCCCAACCTGCCGTGGCTGGGGGAGACGTGCCCCTCCCCTGGCCCCCAACCTTCTGTGGTCAGGGAAGGGGCAGCCCGAACCCAGCCTGGACCTACTACGGCCAGGAGAAGGGAGGCCCAAACCCAACCCTGGCCCGGACCTGCCATGGCTGGGGAATCCCTGCCTTGTCCCCCGGACCCAACTCTGCCCCTCCCCCGGCCCAGACCTACCGTGGGGCCCACCCCCAGGCCTGGAACTGCCCCAGCCAGGGGACAGACACCTATCCTGTGGACCCAGAGCTGGCACAGCGGGGGAGAAGCACCTCTCCCCCCCAGCCCAGGTGCTGCTCTGGGGAATGGAGAGCTGGGGAGAGAGAGAGCTAGGGGGAATCCTCATTCCTTGCTGCAGCCCAAGAGCACCCTCCTGCACCCCAAACCCCTCATCCCTGGCCCCACCCCAGAGCCCGCATCCCCTAGCTCCCCACCCAGCTCTGAGCCCCTCATCCCCAGCCACATCCCAGAGCCCACACCCCCAGCCGGAGCCCTCGCCTGCTCACACACTCCAACTCTCTGCCCAGCCCTGAGCCTCTTATCCCTGGCCCCACCCCAGAGCCCACATCCCCAGCAGGAGCCTTCACACCCCTGCACTCCAACCCTCTGCCATAGCTCTGAGCCCCATCCCACACTCCAAACCCCTCGGCCCCACCCCCATCACATGAATTTTGTTTTGTGCACCAATATGGAGGTGGGGTGTGATACATGTGTGGGAAAAATTAAAGGGAACACTGACTGAAACCAGTGCTATTCAACATACTCATCAATGATCTGGAAAAAGGGATGAACAGGTAGGTGGTAAAATTTGCAGATGATACAAAATAAGTCAAGAGGTTTAAGTCCATAGCAGACTCCAAAGAGTTACAGAAAGTTCTCAAAACTGGGTGACTGAGCAACAAAATGGCAGATGAAATTCAATGCTGATAACTGTAAAGTAATGCACACTGAAAAACAATCCCAATTACACATACAAAATGGTGGGATCTAAATTAGCCCTTACCACTCAAGAAAGAGATTTTGGCATCACAGTGGATAGTTCTCTGAAAACGTCCACGGAATGTGCACCAGCCAAAAACACTAACAGAATGTTAGTAACCATTAGGAAAGAGATAGCTACTAAGACAGTAAATATCATCATGCCACTATATAAATCCAGGGTATGTCCACACCTTGAATACTGTGTGCAGTTCTGGTCACCTCATCTTTAAAAAAACATTAGAATTGGCATAGACACAGAAAAGGGCAACTAAAATTATTAGGGATATGGAACGTCTGTCATATGAAGAGAGATTAAAAAGACTGGGACTTTTCAGCTTGGAAAAGAGACAACTAATGGGGGATATGATAGAGGTCTATAAAATTATGAATGGTGTGGAGAAAGTAAATAAGGAACTGGTTTTTTTATTCCTTCACATAACACACGAACCGTGGGTCATCCAATTAAATTAATAGGCAGCAGGTTTAAAAACAAACAAAAGAAAGTACTGCTTCACACAATGCACAGCCAACTTGTGGAACTCATTGCCAAGAGATGTTGTGATGGCCAAAACTATAGCGGAGTTCAAAACAGAATTAGGTAAGTTCATGGAGGATAGATCCATCAATGGCTATTAGTCCAGATGATCAGCAAGGCAATCCCATGCTTTGGGTGTCTCTAGCCTCTTATTGCCATAAGCTGGGAGTGGACACAGGGGATGATCGCATGATGACTGCCTGTTCTGTTCATTCCCTCTGAAGCACCTGGCATTGGTCAGTATCAGAAGACAGGATACTAGGCTAGCTGGACCATTGGTCTGACCCAGTATGGCTGTTCTTATAAGCACAGCTTCGCATCAGTGCAGCCCATCTACATTAGGGATTTGCACCTCTGTAATTAAATGGACAATCAATGAAATTTTTTTAATGTGGACAAGGACAAACTTTATTAATGAACAGGAAGACAAGTATAAAAAAAATTCTCTAATTTGCTATGGCCTTGTCTACACTAAAGGGAAAAGTCGATCTAAGCTACACAATTTGAGTTTTGTGAGCAGCGTAACTCAAATCAACATAGCTTAGATCTACTTTCCATGGGGTCCATACTACTCCCTTTACTCTTCTCAATCAGGTGGAGTATACGATTCTATGGGAGAGTGACTGGCGGTCGATTTAGCAGGTCTTCACTAGACCCGCTAAATAGACTGCCAATGCATCAATCGCCGCAGCATCAATCTTCCAGTAAGTGTAGACAAGCCCTATATCTACAGAAAAACCACTAGAGGAGCTCTGTTACTCATTAGGATGATAAAAATTACCATACTGAATCCGATCAGTGGTTTAACTGGTCCAGTGCCCTGTCTCTGACAGTGGCCAATGCAGCTTCTTTAGATGAAAGTACAAGAAAACCTGTAGTAGGCAGAATGACCTGCCCCCCAGGGAAAATTTCCTCCTAATCACTACAAGTTGGAGGTTGGCTTATGCCCTGAACAATGATGGTTTATATCTCTGCTAGAACTTTTTTCAAAAAATATTTACTATTAAACCTCTGGATATTCTTGTTATCCATATAAAAGTCTGAACATTTTTAATTCTGCTAACCTATTTGCCTCAATGATACCTTGTGGCAATGGGTTCCATACTCTAATTATGCATTGTGTATAAAATTATTCTCCTTTATTATTTTAATTTTACTGACTGTCCCTTTGACATGTATTATGAGGAAGTGTGATTAGAAGTTTCCACCATTCCTTTAATATACTATTAATCTTTTTGTGTACTTTTATCATGCCCCCTTACTAATCTCTTCACTAAAATGAACAGGGCAGATCTTTTCAATCTTTTTTATATGAGAGTTTTTCCATGCCCCCTAATCATTCTCATCCAAATCAAGCTGAGCTGCTAAGATCTCACACATTGTCCTTAACACAGGGATAGATTTACTCACATTGCAAGGAAACCACAAGGTATGGAACTCAGAAAGTCCAAAATATTTGTTTTTCCTTAATTAAGTTACTATGCAGAATGCATTTGATACTGCAAAGATAGTGAAATAAAGAAATTCCTTTCCAATTTATTTCTACCAAAGATTTCCTACAAAGATTCAGATTGACTAGAAGAGGTGCAAACACTTCTAAAAAACATATTACCAAAGTCCAAACAGGCCATCCTGTCAAAGCACATTGACTAAAATGAATATGATACTAACCATACACAAATTTATTTTCAAGTGTTTATCATAAAAGGCCAGATTTTTAAACTGTCCTGCAGTTTTATCGCCAAAATTATTTGCATCTACAGTTTACCTGCACTCTCATGTAATGGGCACTGCAAAAACAGAAGCCTAGTTAAGGGGGTGGTAGAAAATTTGGTCCCAAATGTCCACAGTTTCTTTGCAAAGTATTTACATTTGCAAATTTAGGTGCCAAAAATTAGGCATCTAAATCCACATTTAAATATCTAAATAAGTTAAATGTTTTCCAAAGTCTCCCCTACAATTCCTGTATCTGTGGGAGACATATAAGAGGACTAACCAGACATTACAATGTAGTTAACAATACCACAGTAACAGAAGATGGTACATACAATCCATTGTAATGGGTTTTTTCCCCTCTTTAATCTGTTATTTTACCAAGGCCAGAAGGTGCTTCTGTGCAGGAATCTCAGCTAGCATTATTCACTTAACCAAGGAATTAGCTGACCAGCTACTGACACCAACTGGTGGTGGGACTGTGGTATTAAACCTTCAGTGGAGTAAAAACAAGATTTTTGAACTGTTAAATGTACTGACTCTAATCTGGAGATGACTAAAGTGAGAAAGTGTATTTCATGATGATAAGAGAGATTCTCAGGCAACTCAAAGAGGATTGCTCTGTATGGAACACTGGATGTCTTAGGAATCACTGCTTATATAATCTGAAGGCATTGGAGAGCACCATAACTATAGTATACTGATGGTCCTTGATAGAGGTAATGAGAGAAACTACATCTGAAAGGGCTAGGAGCATTTCCTGTTCAGATTACACCTCAAAGGCTATGGGGTTCTCTCCTTTCTATACACTATCTTTTGTGTGCAGAGTTGATAAATGCAAGTTTTCTAATCCTAGAAGGAGCACGTCAGCATTGGACCTGAGGTGGGAAAACTATCATTATGGGAATACTCTGTCCACAAAGATTTTCCTGGCTGAGGAGGTAACTTGTTTCTCCTTCTGTAATAAGGGATTTGGTTCAGCCCGAAAGAAGATTTATGCTCCTCTCTCTCTGGACATCTCATCTCCCATCCATTAGCCATAGGCCAAGAGAGCTTCAGGGAGGGAGACCACAGCAATGAACACTGGTTTTTTTTCATTTTTTGCATTCTTCCTCCAGGCCTCCTGCTTCTCCTGTAGCTTATCTTTGCATTCTTCCTCCAGGCCTCCTGCTTCTCCTTTATCTTATCTTATCTTGTATCCTGATCTATGCAAGGCTGCTAACATTGGTCAGTTAATCATATCCATGCTGATGAAAGATTGCACCTATGTTTCTCATTCTGCCAGGCAAGGGGTGAAAGGTGTCCAAGAGGGACTGGTATCCTTCTCTTGGATCGTACACTGAGGCCTTCTCTTGTGATGACAGGGAGGAATGTTGAAGTGAAATGTACTTGATTCTTGAGGCTGAATCCTCTTCATAGTAGTCTGAATAAGCAGATCAATGCCAAAATTGTGGAAATGAATGGGAAGCTAGGTTTTGAGTATTGACTAGACATTCTGCTTTCAACCACTTCTGAGAGAAAAAATTAAGAAACTTGCAACGGCTGTCTCTAAGATGAAGAATAGGAAACTGAGCCCCAGAGGCAGGTAGGCAAGGCCAGCAAGAAAAAAAAAAGGAGTCTGCAGACATTAATTAGCTCAGATGTCTACTATGATGAATAATGGAGAGAGCAATCCAAACACTATGGAGCAGTGTCTTGGCACAGAATTCAAACCAATGAATCAGAAAAGCCACACATTCTTCCAGTGTGGCCTCCAGATCCATGCTGATCTTTGAAATAATTTACACTCCAATCATAAAATGCCTGAAATATGTATTCCTGGGTCATGTTGAAGAGGCCAGGTACACACTCCAAGTTACCTTGAAGAACAGTCAGACATCAAAGTCCTGTCTTGATACAATCAGGAAGGTATTGTTGATACAGTGAGAGCAAACCCATCCTTTCCCCAGAAGTCATGTGCCTCTGATAGGCTCCCAACCTTTATTGGCCCAGATAGGTGAAGGATGAACATGGTAGAACATCACAGTGCTGATAATCCACTGGACCAGCTGTGGATTGATAGTTTGATCTATTAATGAAGGGCAGAAAAGAGAAACTACAATTAATCTAAATATTATTTTTCATCTAACCTGTAGGATTTCAAAAGTGAAAGTTATTTTATTTTAGCTGATCATATGCACAGATAACCACACTGCTGTTTCACCCTGAAATGACTGCACTGGCTCCCAATGAAACTGGTATCCCCCTAAAATTATCTTATGTTACTTAACAAACAATAGTAAAATGGCATCAGAAAAATCTATATTCTCATTGGGCTATAGCTAGGATAATATAGTGGGCAGACTTAAAAAAAAAGTCTAGTGGTTTGAGAGATATTACTACTACTAGAGAAAGGATGACACAGTGGTTAGCATACTAGCCTGGGCTATCGGAGACCCAGCTTCAGTTTCTGTTCTATCACCTTTGTCATCTTGGACAAGTAATTTAGCCTCTCTGTCCTCAGTTCCCTATTTTTTAAAAATGAGATAACAGGTGAGTTGTGAGGTGTCCCTGGAGTTCATACCCCATGGCACCCTCTAGATCTTGGCCGGGTCTGATCTCTCACCTTGTCTTCTCATCTGCCGTCTCATCAATCCAGTTATAACAGACTGAGCCCTCCAGATGAACTCTGGATAGTCTGTCCCTTCCAGTGGTGTCAGAAAACACAACAAAACAAACAGATTGCCCCATGGGTATGGTAAAGCTCACATCCTTCAAAGAGGCTTTGAATAAACTGTGGCCCCAGCTGTAAGGCCCTGCAGCTCTAGAATGCAAGCCTGCAGAGCTACCAGGAAGCTGACACCTCCAGTTTGCCACCCAGCAGCAGCTGTAACCAGTTTGTACTCCACTTCCCATGTCCCACTGTGGACCCAGACCATGCAAAGTTCCAGATCAAGGGTTTGACAGACAGCAGCATCATGGCTCCAGATTGGCTCCCTGCTCTGTATAAGTCCCAGGGGCATTCCAGGTGCAGATCTCCTGTAGCTGCCATGACCTTTCCTGCTCCTTGCTCCTGAATTCCTGGCTTTGACCTTGGCTTGATTTGAACTTTGCCTCCTGACTTGGACCCTAAAACCTCACTCAGACTCTGACCATTGGTATCAACCTGGCCTGGAACCCGATTACAAACTCCTCAGCTACTCCAGCCTCAGGTTTGTCCCTGCTGTGATCCTTGGCCCTCACTGCCCTTGTTGGGATCCTGACACCAGCCAGGGTCACTAGATAACAAGGACATATCATATCTCAAGTGGGAAAGCATCAGGCCCTCCCTTCCTCCAGGGTAGGCGCCAGCTCTTGCTCTGGGAGCTGCAGACTGCGGATCTGCTCTCCTTCCTGGTCTGCCACCAACTGAGTGGGGGTTTTCCTCTTTTAAGCTCTTCCTTCAAAATCTGACATCTCTCACTGGTGAAGTAGTGGGAGGGGGATGTGACTCTTGACGAAGGGGTTGGAAACTGGGTTGGGTAAATACATTATGATGCCAACATCATAACATTGTACAAAAACAAAAGAGATCAGAGTGACTGCAACAGCTATAGAGGGATTTCTCTCCTTAGTGTTACTGGCAAGCATTCACATAAGCCATTCTTAAAAGCCTACAAGTTCCTGTGAATGTGTATATCCAGCAAGTTAGTTCAGCTTCCCTGTCAGTAGATCAGCTATCAAGATGGTCTTCACACTACAGCAACTTCAAGAAAAGTGTCAAGAACAACGAAAACCTCTCTACTTGGCCATCATAGATGTCACAGAGGCTTTTGACTTGGTCTGCAGAAAGGGCATTTTCCAGGTGCTAGAGAATTGGTTGTCCTCAAATCTTCCTCAGTTTGATTTGATCATTCTGTGACAGTATGAAGGCAACAGTCCAGTAGGATGATGATCAGTCTGACAGTGGTATCAGACAAGAATGTGTTTTGGCACCAATCCTCTTCGGTATATTCTTTTCTCTACTGCTTCATCATGCTTTCTCATCTAAAACCAAAAAGGTATATGCCTCCATGCAAGATCAATGGAAAACATTTCAACACTGCATATCTAAGAACAAAAAGCAACATCAAAATCTGCTGATAAAAATTTATTTTCACTGACAACACAGTACTCATTGCACACAGTGAAAAAGAAATCCAGCAACTTTGCAATAGCTTTGTGCTAGCTTCTGATGAATTTGGATTAATCATCAGTCTAAAGAAGACAATGATTACAGCACAAAGTGTGTTTGTCTGCACCAGAAGTTTCAATATCTCTAATATCTCTAATATCTCGCTAGAAGTAGTGCACAAGTTCCGCTCTCTGGGATTGACTATATCAGATAACTTAGCTGTAGATGACAAGCTTAATTCTCACATCAGAAAGATAGCTACCGCATTTGGCCAACTGACCAAACATGTATGAGATAACAGGAACCTATGACTGAACATCAAGATATGGGTCTACCAGACTTGCATTCTGAGCATGTTATTGTATGTTGGCAACACCTAGACCACCTACAGCAGGAATGAGAGGAGGCTAGGCACCATCCATACCCACTATCTTTGCTGGTTTCTAAATATCAAATGGGAAAGCCAAAATTCCTGACTCTTCAAGTATTTGATAAAGCAAAAATGCCAAGTCTAATCACTATTCTCAAAACAGACATCTCTGTTGGCTTGGCTATCTGCATTGGACAGATGAAGGATGCATTCCAAAGGATCTCTTGTATAAAGAACTTGCAGTTACTTCCAGGCTAGTGGGCTGACTTAGGCTCAGGTTTAAGAAGATTTGAAAGAAGGATGTCCAAACTTTTAACATCAACTCTTCAAGCTGGGAGACACAGCTAGCAATAGGCTACACTGGAGTGCTATGGTGGCCAGAGAGACCAAGAGTCTGAAAAGAGGTGGTTGAGAGAAAGGAAAGTGAAAAGAGTAAGGGCTTGGCTACACTGGAGAGTTGCAGCGCTGGTGGTGGGTTTACAGCGCTGCAACTTAGTAACTGTCCACACCTGCAAGGCATATCCAGCACTGCAACTCCCTGGCTGCAGCGCTGGCTGTACACCTGGTTTGCTTGGGGTGTAACGATTGCAGCGCTGGTGATGCAGCGCTGCTCATCAAGTGTGGCCCCCAAAAGTGCTGTTATTGGCCTCCAGGGTATTAGGAGGTATCCCAGAATGCCTGCTCACAACAAACCGGAAGAATGGCTGAACTCCGAGCTTCCCTGAGCTGCTTATCTAAAAAACAAACACAGCTGCTGTTTGCTCCAGCGAGCGAGCAGAGGCAGGCAGGGGAATTGCTTTGAAAGGTTCACAGCTGTTTGCTTGAAGACAGAATTCACACGGCAGAGGAGGAGGGGGGAGTCTGTGTTGAGCAACTGCTTATGTGGTCTGAAGGCTATTTAGGAGTGCATAATTTGCATTTAGTGAATAAGAGGGGTGGGGGAAGGGCTCGAAACTTTTAAATTGATTGCAGGTTGGTGATGTGTATGTTCTAGTCTTTAGAACTTGCAGCAGGGAGCTGACAGATGCAAAAATCCACTCTCTCTCTCCCCCACGTTCCCCCTCACCCCCCTCTTTTGAAAAGCACATTGCAGCCACTTGAACCCTGGGATAGCTGCCCACAATGCACCACTCCCAACAGCACTGCAAATGTGGCCACACTGCAGCGCTGGTAGCTGTCAGTGTGGCCACACTGCAGCGCTTTCCCTACACAGCTGTACGAAGACAGCTGTAACTCCCAGCGCTGTACAACTGTAAGTGTAGCCATACCCTAAGAGGAAAGCACAGTAGGCCTCAAGCACTAGCAATGCACTGCCTTCATCCTCTGGACCTGTGCCCTGTGTCTGCACTACTTGTGGCCAAGACTGCTGCTTGAGAATTGGACTTTGTAGACACTGACAATGCTATGGTAACTGAACTGCTTTGCCGCTTACACCATAATTTTTCAAGATGGACAGATGCTTATTACTGTTACTAACTACATTAAAGACTGTGAGGTACTGTTCTCAGACACTATGGTGACTGATGCCATAAAAGTATCTAAAATAGTTCTGGTATTCACTCAGTAAGTAAATACAACTCACAGCAAAATAATCTATCAAATAGAAGAAACTTTAACTCCTGGAGGCTGGAGTTTTGTTTCTTGAATAGTATTCAAAATGTCACTATATCTCTACTAATTATAATGCCTATACATATTTGTAACCATTCTTTAGCACAAAAAGTGAAAAACATTCTAAAAATGAAAGCAAAATAAGTAACATTTCAGCTACATTTGCTTAACTTTCTCTGTCTACAGGTTTGATGTCCCTTTCCTGTTCTGGAAAGACTTCTCATATCTTCCCCCTAATTCTGTAATATAATATGAACTGCTTTTTGCAAAATTACGTTGTGTTTATTATCTAATAAAATATTTAATAAATCCTTCATATCTTGTAACGTACAGACCTATAGTAGTTTTAAGGGAGCTGGGAATCTCAGGTTTCAATAAAATGCCTTTATTTAATAATATCAACAACATAATAGGTAAAACAGGCTTCAGTCTCAGTGGGAACCCCTTAACTCTATCTATCTCCACATCTTTCCTTAGTCTACCTCCTGTTACATACCGGCTTGGTCCACAATTAATACCACAGGACCATTTTAAAATCAATAAGAATTTTATAATATTTACTGCACAGCAGATAGGAAATTCCAAGAGGATGAATTGTGTTGAGCTATTACCTTTACTAAAGTGGCACCCAAGATTCTTACATGCTATTGCACCACACATGTTGCATCTTAATTGTTAACTAATGGTGTTGCATTTCTAGAAGGGAACAGAATATTTTACCACTATCAATCATCATCTGAAGTATCCTATAATTCATCTATCATCTGCCTTCTATCAAATTGTCAAAATCCATACATTAAGTATGAACGTTGCTACCTCTTGCAAGGAATTAATTTTTTTAAAGTTTTAGAAAAACTTTAATTCCATTTTCTAAAAAGTAGAATTAAAACACTCATCTAATTATCAACATTTTAACTTCATAGAACTGGGTTCTATTGATCTTTTTCATTCCACAGTAATTTAACATAATATAATGAATTTCTCAGCTTATACCAATTAGTTTAATAAATTATACTGCCATTTTTTGATTCTAGAATCATAAGCTTATAACAATTATCAAATAACAGTTTATATACTCTAAAGACACATACTCTACATTTATTAAATATAGTTTTTAAGCACTTTCTGAGCCTTCATAGGAATAGTTTAAAAAAAGGAGAATATTCTATATTATTCACTGCATCACTTATGCTTTTTAGATAATTTTAATTAAGGGATTTAAATAATTCAATTTAATATTTATCTAAAAACTGGCAGCGAGTATTCCACCCAGAGGGGCCTAATTCTTCATAAAAAGCTCATTTTATGAGACACTAGTAGTTTTGGCATTACCAGCACCTCTCAGATAAACCATGCTGGAAACCATAGCTTAGCCTGCCAAATGCCTTCAGTACATATGGTGTTTAACAGTGCTGTGTGTTTCTGTAAGCTAGTAATAACAGATTTAAGCTAAAATTTGGAGTCTTATGCATACATGTAACACAAAATTTTAAAATATATTATGTAATATATATATACACACATGAATCAAGTTAAAATTCATCTTTAAACTAACACTCTAAATATAACATTTGTAACAATAATTTGTATTTTAATTTGCAGTACATTCCTTGCACCCATTGATGTTAATGGCATAGATTCCATTAATTTGAATAGTTCAGGATCAGGCCATTAGAGTCCTAAATAAGACTTACATTTAAAGAAATGCAGCCAGGTGAAATGGGGTCAAAACGTTTAAGTTATAAAACCTAAGATCAGATAGATAACTATTCCCCTGTAAATTATGTAACCCAAACTTTGCAATATGTGCTTGTGCATGTGAACTTGAAAGTGAAATTGACAAGACATCTTTAAAATCACACTGCTTTTTTAATTAATCTAAAAGTGTTTCATTCCAAATCATTTGAAAGACTAAAAGTCAAATATGTTGGAAGGTTGTGGAGATTTTTAAGAGCAGATTAGACAAACACCTGTCAGGACTGGTTCAGATCAGGGATCGGCAAACTTTTGCATGTGGCCCACCAGGGTGCTTACCCTGGTGGGCCGGGCCGGTTTGTTTACCTGCCGCATCTGCAGATTTGGCCATTTGCGGCTCCCACTGGCCATGGTTCACTGCTCCAGGCCAATGGGGCTGCAGGAAGCGGAGGCCAGCACATCCCTGGCAGGCTGCATGACAAAGGTTGCCAATCCCTGGTTCAGATAATACTTAGCCCTGCCATGAGTGCAGGGGGCTGGACTAGATGACCTCTCAAGGTCCCTTCCAGTCCTACAATTCTATGATCCTATGTACTTCCATTCTGCAACAGAGATTTCAGCAAAATCATGCTCACCTTCGGCCTGACGCAAAGGTCACTGAAGACAATGAGAAAATTTTCATTGACTTCTGTGGACTTTGAATGAGGTCTCTTATTTACATGAATAGTCCCATTGACTTCATTGAACAATCCCACTGAAGTCAATGGGACTATTCACATTAGTAAATTAAGCTGTATTTGGAACAAATCTCTTTCTCAAATTTAAGATAGAATTTATTTTTTTTGCAAAGATGCAGAGTAATATTACAAATATTTGTACCCTATCAGTTCAGTAACATATACAGTAACATTGAGGGAGCTTACCACTTTCAAAACAGGCATCAAATATAAGATGTCCTTTTTTAGGCTGTCCATAGTAACCAGCTGGGAGAACGGCGTATTTGCTTAGATTCCCTGCTATGATATCATCACTTCCTAAGTCACTACCTGTTACAATAAAAAAAGAAAATAAATATGAGTATTAAACAGAAAACAAAACTATTTAAATAGACTGGGGATATATATGCACTTTCTTTTTAAAACCTATTCTGCAAAAATACTTATCTTGATTATGTCATTTACTAAAGTTTCAAATATTAACAGGCCCCACTGAAGAATACATGTAAATTCCTCCTTTAATAAAAATGGCCCAAAAAAATCAACTCTCCTTAAGAAAGCAGAATTTCAAACAATATTGTATACTCTAACCAATGCTGTTGCTGTGAGGGCTGTGGTACATCAGTCCCCTCTGATGTTTGGTAGTATATTAGGTTTACTGCACACTAGCGTGCAAGCACTGTAGACACTTCAAGCACTAGGCTCTTGAGGCTCTGGCTTTTGGTAGATTCACAAAAACTCTCTCACATTTTAAATAAACCAGATGATTTATTTAACAAAACTATTACATATAGTGCAAATCCCAAAGAACAATTTCTTTAAATTAAAACACAAAATGAGGTAAACACAACCAACAACAGCCTCTAAGGGCAGTCCAGTACAAGGGTACGAAGGTGGGGCTCCTCAGGCTTAGTGCTAGAGATACTCACTCCAAGCCACCCTTGTCTTAGAGGCAATCATACAGTGTCCTGCAGATGTCTTGGCCTGAGTTAAATCTTTTGTCCAAAACCTGTGTCTGGTTCAGACCTATCCCTACGCTGACCCTACCCTCCACCAGCCATTTGCAGAACATTCACAAATATCCATGCTATAATGCAGTGTCCAATTTCCTTACGGTCCCCTCTGACAACACTGCCCTTTCCAGTGTTGTAATGATTATGGAGACCTTCACTGGGTGGAGGTTGCACTGGTAGCACAATGTCCAGTAAAATGCCTGCAGGTTCATTACAATGTGTGTGATACCATGGGCTAAATTTTACTCTCAATTACAGTGTTACCAACTCCTATGATTTTATTGCAACTTTCATGATATTCAACTTTTTCTTAAAGCCCCAGATCCTGGATTCATGTGATTAGGTGAGAATCTCATGACCCATGATTTTTAAGGTAATCTCAATTTTTTTTTAGGCCCAACTCATGATTTTTGAATTCTCAAAGTTGGCACTATGCAGTTACCTTAGTACAACCTGATTGATTGCAATGGGGATGCTACAAATTTTATTGAGAGCTTATTTTGGCCCAATATATTCTTTGCAGAAAAATACATGAATGCAACATTAATATCCAAAATAAACATATTTTAGATGATTATTTTTTCCAAGGGAGCATAACTAAATCACATTGGTGTTAAATTTACACGTATAATCCCACACACATTAAATTAGTACATTCACATTTACAACCAGTGTGAGCTGAAAAGCATGTAAGATATATCTGAAACCTGCCTATTGGAGGTAGAGATCCAGAGTACTAGCTCTGGGATCCAGGAAGAGGAGAATGCTGAGGTCCAGACAGCTAAGGGTCAAACAGTCCTGGATTGCTGATAAATTGAAGGTCCTGGATAATAGGGTCCTTAGGTCTAACCTGAAAGTCACTGGAAGGCCAAAGGGAACTGAAGCCTCATGCATGACACCCCTCCTTATTTCGAGAGTTCTCTGGACCCTTCCTGAGAGACTTTACTTTGGAAACTGAAAGGGCAGATTTAGATCCCATACTCAGCCTTCCTAATGGTGACAGACTGAAACTCGTAATAGTAAAATTGATGCAATACCGAGACAGAAAATCAATCCTGTGCAAAGCCTCTAAGGGCTGCAAAGGGTCCTTTCAGGGAATTGATATCTCTTTTTACCCTGATGTCTGATTGGAAACACAGAACAAGTGGCAGTGTTTGCTCCAATTAGAAATATACTTTGCAGTAAAAATATTAAATCTGCCTCCTGATATTCTGTCAGACTGAAAGTATAGGATGGCTTCAAGCCTCAGCCATATAATGATCCAGATAGACCAGCTTGATCGCCAGTGGATTTTGAAATGTTGGAGAATGCATACCAAGTTTGACACCTTCTGTTGCACATACAACTGAATAGTCTTCAAATATGTGTAACCCCTTTGGGGTTGAGAGAGCATGGCCCCTTTAAATCTTTTTCCTAAGGCGGGAGGGGGAGCAGTGAGAGAAAGGAGGAAAACTCAAAGGTGTGGCACTGGAGCTCCAGAAAGGACTGCAGCAAGCAGGACCTCGCAAATTAAAGCAGCAGAAAACCTGTCTGAAGCCTGGGAAGGACAGGGTGGCCGATCGGGGACACCCCAGGATAGGAGCCAGGAGGAGCACTGTGCCAGGGATAAATTGCCTGAGAAGAACAGGTCGAAGCTGGACCCAGTATCACTGCTGCCTGGAGCTGCATGGGGCTGTGAGCACTGGGGTTTGTGACTCTGCATTAGAAATAAGAAGGGAGGCTGCTAGCTAGTTAAGTGGGGAGGTGACCACTCTGTGTGGCTTTGCAGAGACGGCAGAAGAGGGCACCGGAGGGGTTTGTTGGGAAAAGTTTACTGGCGCCGAAGATGACCAAAAGTACCTAAGACTCACCACTGGCCCAGAACTTTGTTCATGACTCCTCAACTCTGTGCACAGACACATTGCTTGGTGTCTTCCCTTTCAGACTGTGCTACCACTGCACCTATGGGGCCTTGGTTTGGATGCAACCCTGTTTTACTGCTCCCCCTATATTTCTCCTTGTTGCTTTTCTCCTCTCATCCCTCTGTAAATAAATATTTCCCTTTCTTATATCCATTGTACTTTTCCAGTGGGTGGGTGTGTTCACTCTGGGGGGGTTGAAACAGGTGCCCCTGGGGTGGAAGGAATTTTTCCTGCTGCATTCCTGCGCGCACCTTCACTTGGCCAGAGTTGCCTGCAGAGCAGACTCCATCTTGGCCACGAAGGCGCTGAAGTTACATATGCTTCTGTATGGGTATCAGTATATTATGGGCAACTATTTCTCAATGGTTCTTCTTTATTAACGATGGTTAACATCAGCTGTTATCTGCATCAACGTGATGAGGAAAAACTACTGTTTGTGACAGTAACTGGGAAAGGCACCAGAAAATAATTTACTATAATTGGTTGTTTTCTAAGCTTCTGTACTGAGTTTCTGGTTAAACCTAAATATTCCTTAATGTAGCATATCTGCACAAGTTACGGCATTCTACCCTGACACAAGTGGATCTGCTTGGCTTTGGAAGTAAAACCATTGACAACCTATCAAAGGCCAAAAGTTTCTCTTTCCTTTCTTCCCCTGCCTCCGCAAAATGGCAGTACAGAAACTGTAGCTATGTTTCCTTGCAATCAGTTTGTCACCCTTCTTATCAGGAAATTTTCTCCTTTAGGAAGAAAGTGCTTTTTCATTTTGTTTATGGATATGGGACTGACGTTACATATCCTTTCTTACATTGTTCCCATTGCCTTGAGGGACACTCCAAACTCTTATTATTGTGTATTGAGGGAGTCAGTTGCCAAAGCTCTGAAGGCAGTCCAGCTGCCTGAGTACATTTGATTTTGGTTTTTGTACTGAACTACAAAAACTTCATCTGTAGTTAAGTTTTTGACATACCAGCTATATTAAAGGTCTAGTTAGGAAATGTATTGATGATATTGTGAAATCCTCTTTGTTCCCATATACACGGGAGTTTTTTTCCTAAATCTTGTTTATATAGATATTGTCAATATGTAATAGTACTGTTCTTCTATTCTGTACCCAGTAGACAGAGAATTTACTCATCTCTTGCTGTACCCTCCCACACACTTTTCCTTTTCCCTTTCTTTTTCTGTATCCATTCTGCCCTAAGTTTCTTCCTGCATTATCCTGTTTTTAAACTCATAAGACTATGCAATTTTAAATGTTCATTTAAGACAAAACCTGGTTCATCAGCTTCCCCTTTCCTCTACTTTATTCTGATCTGTTATTTATTTCCCCCATCTTCTTTCTCTCTGTTTTGTTTCTTTTCTTACTTCCTTAAATATTGCATCATTATTCAAAAATGAAAAAACCTTTTGTATTTTGTATAAAGTGTTATATTATATCACAGTAATAAAACTAATTTTTAACAGCATATAAAATTATACAAAATACTATAAGTAGACTTAACAATGGCTGCTGTGAGAACTGTAACTGAATTTTCTGACTTTTGTGCATTTTAATGCTTAGCCATAACATATTATTATCAGAGGTTTTTGCATTTGATTTCCTTGGTGTTGTCTTTAAAAAACAAAAAGGGAAAACTGAATATTAAAATAAACATGAATATGAAGGATGCAAGATTGTTTTATACTATTTCATAAAAAATCAAAGTGGGGAGGGATTCTCTTTATATTATATTTCTATAAACAGGTTTTTTTGTTAAGGACTTTTTTGATGTAATTCAATACTTGTGCACTCAGTTAAATTACTCTCTCTGAAACATGTTGAAGCATGTAAGATGTTTGTTCCCAAACACAGTGGCAGGAGAACACAGTGGTATTTTTAATTTGAAGAATTTAGGGCAAAAGAAAACAAGGCAATGTTTATCTTATTTTCTAATGAAAGCAATAAATGGTATCTAAACTTTATAATTATCTATTCACCCTTCTGACATTGGTGCCTCTTTTTTTAGTACTATTTAGATAACAAATCTTTAACAGAAAAACTATTTTTACATCAGAGAAAACTAAAATAAATATCTTTAAATGAAGAAGGCACATGATGAAATAATGTGATGATAATATCTTATATCACTCTGAAAAATAGGCCTGTTGAGGCTTCTAGAAATAGACTTTTGGTCTGCACTGATTTTTTGACATTTAAATGGGTTATGAGGATGATAAATGTGACATAAAACTCAATTTGTTTTATTTTTATATTGAAAACTATTTCACACAAATGTTACAAGCAATTCATATTGGCCCTGAATGATGAAAACAGCTTATTAATTAAAACTGACCTTTACATACAAAAATGTATTCCACCTCTTGAGCCAAAACACCTTAGCTGATGTTACAAATTATAGCAATGTATTAGTGACACCACAGTTAAAGGGTCTGTCAGGCTTTCTATTATAAGCCCATATTTTCAGGGTTTATAAATCCTATATAATATATAAAAAGAGATCCTCACTAACACTTGGCATATAAATTCCTAGCTAGGGAAGAAATGTTATTCTCTCTGAAGGATATTAAGGGAGCAGAGGGAAAAAAACAGAACTTAAATCTATTTTTCTATTACCATCACTCAAAAAACAAAGATTAATGTTTCTAATGAAATGTTGCATACTATTATTTCTTAACAGAATCTATTTATATTTACAATTTTAAAGGATATTTTTGAGAATTAATTACTGCCCATAAACATTGTGAGGCATTCAAATCCTTTGTGTGTGTGTATATAAATTAGTATTTGTACATGGTTTACTTACTATACTCTATAGAATGCAATAGCACTGCTGATATTATTTTCTTCAAGATCGATAATCCACAGCTAAAAATAAAAGGGTAGTCTTTGTTCCACCTCTATATGAGAATAAGAGGAAGTAAGGGAAAAAGCATCATGAGGTTAATTAGATCCTGCTTCTTCGGTACAAGTGCAGGAGTGAGAACAGGGGCTATATTTCTAATACTGCCAGCTGTGAGCAAGTGGGCAGGGAGATTGGGGAGCAGATGGAGCTATGGATCCCCCTCCATGTGTTGGCCAGCATACATAAGAATCTGCATCTTGTAAAGACCTGATCAAGCATGCTTCCCTCCTCCA
Organism: Gopherus flavomarginatus; assembly: GCF_025201925.1. NCBI lineage: Eukaryota > Metazoa > Chordata > Testudines > Testudinidae > Gopherus > Gopherus flavomarginatus. Next base: position 107,708,694 of record NC_066623.1, on the reverse strand, counting down.
GTGAAAAGGGAAGCTATGGAGGAATTGTGCCTCAAAAAAGTACATCCTCCTCCTGAAGCTGTGAAACTATGTGCTGTCCCATACATAGGACTTTGATAACATTTTAAAATGCTTTTCTGGTTTGATCCATAACCACAGAACTTTGAAAACTCAAGGTGCATTAGCCTTTGGTACACTTTGACATACACTACCTTGCATTATTCTCCTAGTGCATAAAACTGCATTTTAGTTTATACTAAACCACCATTATACTTAAATCTAGCATGCCTAAACTATATTCCTGCTTATCTCCTTGGATTATTATGAAGGAGCCAGACCAGTGACCTAAAAGCTTGTACTCTGCACTACTATGTGGCAGTTCTGGTCCTGGTCTCATGCGCTATTGGTCAGCAGATAAGTTGGAGTGGGGTCACAGTGTTGCTGCACTTTCAGGGTGTGCTTAGCATTCCTGTTATCAAGATGGAATGCAGTGACTGTTGTGTGACATGTAGCCACTTATTGCTCAGCATCGTTCATAGCAGGTGTAGTGTTTTGAGGCAGGGGACGATCCTTGCAAGCTTCAGCATCAGACCTTTAATCCAGACCATATTGCAGGCTGATGACAAGTCTATAAAGGCTGTGCCAGTCTTTGATTTCCTCTGGAATTTGGCCTCAGTGTACAATATAAGGCCCAAAACTTGGTCGCAGCAGCTGCATCTAGACCAGAATCCCGTTTCTTCTTCAGGGATTACTGACTCAACGAGAGATTGATTCTCTGGAGCATGATACATTCCAGGAGTTTGTAGGTCATGCACAGGAGTGATATCAGCTTATAGCTTCCCAGGTCATTGGTCGGCTTGCCCAGTCTGAGTATGGCAATGACTATCGTCTCCAATCAGGCTTTTGAGATGCATCTAGATTCCATGGTTTTGGTGAAGAGTTTTGCCAGCCATTGGAATCTCCAGAGGCCTAGTTGATGAAGAAATTCTGGTATGAGCCAGAAGTAGCCACACTGGACTTGTTGATATCAAACTGAACACTGCAATGTGGTGCCTCACTGGAATCCTCAAGTTGACGTCAACACCTTGGCTATCAGTGCTGTCACACATTGCTCCCCCATCCATTCACCACAATGCCTCAACCCTTCAGGAATTCCAGCGGATCGTGGAAAACAAACATCTCTCCATCCACCAGGACCTTAACAATATCCCTCACCATCGCTTGAAGTCGCATAAGGCATTTCGGACCCACGTGTTCAGGGGCAGCTCCAGGCATCAGCACGCTAAGCGCATGCTTGGGGCAGCAAGTCACTGGGGGCGCTCTGCCAGTAGCCGTGAGGGCAGCAGACAGGCTGCAGGCCCTCCACAGGCAAGCCGCCAAAGGCAGCCTGCCTGCCGTGCTTAGGGTGGCAAAATGCCTAAAGCCGCCCCTGCACGTGTTTAACCTTTGCCAATGCAATTTCAGCTCTGAGGAAGCTTGAAAAGCTGTATGGAGTTCACAAGAAATCACAAACGCCTTATGAAAGACCCAACTCAGAAGATCCGTGGCTTTGATCTCCCATGAAGCTCATTGGCAACCTTTACTGCTTCCACATTAATTATGGCAGATGTGGATACTTGCTGCACAACTGGAAAATGGGACCGAAACAGCTACAACACCACTGCATACTGAATCTGCTAGAGTTAAAAGCTACTAAATTCACATGGTGATATAACAACTTACTCTATTTTCTAAAAATTGAAGTTTCCAGAGAAAGTTGCCTCTTCAACAAATATAGCTAATCTCTGAATAGTCTAAACAATAAACCATTTCCAGCTATGACAAATGTCTGACTTCATGGAGTTAGCAGCTAGGGGCCATGCTCATGCTATATTAGGTAGATGATAAGCATGGATGCATCACTGTATTTTAAGTATATATATATAAAAAAAAAAAAGGGTGAATTTGCCAAAAGAAGCTGCACCACTTTTAGCAGTCAGAATTCTGGACACAAAAACAAGATAGGCAATTAGAAAGGAGGAGATGAGAAAGAGGTGGTAACAATAAATCACATTGCTGAACCGTGGAGGGGTGCCCTTCCAAATACACCTCTACCTTGATATAACGCTCTCCTCAGGAGCCAAAAAATCTTAACATGTTATAGGTGAAACCGCATTATATCAAACTTGATTTGATCCACCGGAGCGCTGCTTTACCGCATTATATCCGAATTCGTGTTATATCGGGTGGTGTTATATCGGGGTAAAGGTGCATTACAGCTACGAGAGGCAGTCGCCTTAGCTCATCATCCTATCCCATCCTAATTTTAGAACACAAATTAGGGCATTTTCTTTTACTACTGATTGCAATTTCGCCTCACCAGCAAAACAGAGCTGTTGCTGCTAAATATGTTGTGTTTCTACACTGTGCTGAGCAAAAAATATAGTCCCTCAATTTGACAGGCTACATTCTAGCTCTATTTGTTCTGCAAGGTCAAATATATATCTCTACAGTGACCTCCACAGATTTCATGGTAATAAGCAAGTTTACTGCAGTTTCAGTAGAGTATGTATCATTACACTAGTCTTGCTTGTGTCTGTTCAGGTTGGTATTGACCAAGCTGAATGCTCTGTTTTGGGTGAAACTGCTCCACAAACAGACTAAATTCAGATTATACTGGGTCAAACCCAATTCTCCCCCAAAATCCATAAAATGCATGGTAGTAGTTCATATATAATTTTAATTAATGGCTTCCCTAATAGGTAAGTTTGGAATAACACTCACCAATAGACAAAATGTAATGATTTTGAGACCCAACCATGGCAGCAGACCCACTTCTGACTTTACATTATAGTCATTCAGCCAAGTCCATTGGCAGGTTTCAGTAGCTCCTATAAATAACATTTATCCACATGAAGACTGATTTTCTCAGCTCTTGGATTGATGATAATTAAGACATGCAGAATTATCTCTCTATAATGGTGGCTTTCTTCTCTGGCTATAATAAAGCTACTGAGCCCTTCTGGATTTTTCTGGGCACTTCTAACAGTACCCTATGCTGTGTGTGCAGAAACACAGGTGATTCCAACAAATTTATACCTCTTACCCAGTTTGGTTCTCCCTTTCTTTGGATTCTTAACATAAAAGATGTAAACCACATATTTTTTACAGGAACACAGCCAAACAAGAAGAATTACTACTGGTGATACCAGTTCAGCATGGCACAAGAACATTGTAATAATTCTACAGCCTAGCCAGATGTAGCCAGGAACTAGAATTCCAGTTCTACTGGCTTCACAAAATGTTGGGAGAAGGAAAAAGAAAGAAAAATAACACTCTCCTGGATGACTTTTTATGGTGCAACTAGGTTTTTGCATGTAGAAACTTAAAGCTAATAGATCAGACAGTATCAGCATGGACACCTGATTTTTATCCATTGTCTGTTGGCAGGAGGAGATCAGTAGATAGGATGAATAGTCTGGTGGAATGGGAATCAAGAGACTTTGGTTTGATTTCTGGCTCAGCGACAGACTTCCTATGTGTCTTGGGCAAATTACTTAATCTACTCTGTGCCTAAATTCCTCATCTGGAAAATGAGGTAATAATTACCTACCTCACATGGTATTGTGAGATTAAAGTCCATTAGTGACTATGAGATGTTCTCTGTAATGAGTCATGTAACCAACTAAATAGATAGATCATTTGCCAGATGTTGGTTTTATACCGTACCCACATTTGCCAGTGTTGGTTCTGTACCACACACAAGACAGTACCAAGTTGACAATGATCAAGGAGATCTAAAACTTCTAAGTACTGTGCACGATTTTTTGCCATAGTCTTCTTTACCTGATATACAAATGGAAAATTGGATATTACATAATAGTTAGTCAGATTATCAGTGTCAAGTGTTGGTTTCTTAAGCAACAGCTGCATGCATAGCAGCTTTCTTAAGAGCCACTGGCATCCTATGTCTTACTAATAGTAGCACTGAATCTCCACGAGCAACTGACCCAATTTTTCCCTACTGGTAATGACTGTGTAGTTTCCCTAACAGCCTGGCAATTCCTCCACTTTATTACCTGAAAAAAGTAGGTCTGCATTAGATATTTTCCCTGCGTCCCTTGTGGTGACGACTGATACAAAGAAATCATCCATAGTCTTTAATGTTCTTAGCCATCTTATATCTCAGGTAGTCTGGTGGACTCATTCATTCTCTTGTTGCTCTCCTGTTTCTGATGTACTCAGATGATTCTCTGAATGTCAATGGCTACTTGTTCTTCAAATTCCTATCTTGGATGTTACCTGCCCCTTTCTATAGCCAGATGGTCAGGATTTTGATTCTCTGTTTTGTTTCTTGAACCTTAACCATACTGTGTTTTTTTTATTTATATTTTCCTTCCCTTCCTACTTCATTTTTGTTTAGGGGCATGCATGCCTTCCAAGATTCAATTACAGTATGCTTAACTAGACTTCATGCTGTGCCTGAAATGTTTAATTTTCGCACTTTTGAATTTGGAGTCTTTTTGACTAGTTTCTTCATTTAAAAAAAAATCATTTCTGAAGTTTAGCACTACTTTTGGAATCATTCTCTCAGCTAGGATGTTGAAATTAATTACACTATTAATTACTGATTCAATTTTAGCTAATTCTTGAAGCATTCATGTGAGTTAGTTACTTAAGACTAAGCTGAGAATAGCTCCTCTACTTCTGTTCTCTAGAATTGCCTGTTCCACAAAGCAATAATTAGAAGGTGTAAAGAAATTGCTTCTCTATGCATTGTCCCCCTTTGATACTTGACCAGTTTACATGTACATAGCTGACATCACCCTTTATTATTTAATCAATGCTTTATAAGAGCATATTGCTCCATAATCATAAGACTGATTTTTTTTTCATTTTTACCCACAAATATCTCAAAGGATTGCAGAACAGAAGAGCTAAACAACAAACAACTGTTTGAGATTTTTCTATGTTCCAAGAAAATAAAATCTTAGCAATGTGATTTAGTATATATTAACACTTTTGCATTAACACTGCAATAACAGGTTGAAATATAGAAAATACTTCTTATTAACAGGAAACAGATTCAGCAATATCTTAACTAAGCAAGTGGCCAAGTTGAAGTTATAGTATTTATGGGGGTTTGAGATGCAAATGAAATGCTATTACTATACAGAAAACAAATCAAACTAACATCAAAATACAGATGCACAAAGAAAAAGTACTGAGAGATCTACAGTTCAAATGACAGTAAAACATTATTACTGACTACAAGTAAAAATGGTAACATGTTAGGTATTTCATATAAAGATTTAAAATTTAATTTCATAAGATGTTAATTTTATGTTATTGGTTATTGCAAATAAAAATATATGGAGTATTTAATAATCGTTAAACTATTTAATTAATAATAAAAGTTAGATACATTTAATAAGTAAGACCTCCTCCTTCAAATCCCTTCTCAAAATCTGGCACAATATCTATCAGAAATTAGCTAATTTATGATGCCAGGGTGAAGGAGCAGATAGGGACAGCTGATACATACTTGATTTATAATAATATTTTGTTAAAAATTAATGAAAAAATTAAAATACACAGTTTGTATATATAAAAATATATTTGACTGTATCCCTCTCCTTTCACATTTCGATATCACTTATTTTCAAATAGGGCCCAATCATGCAAATACATATGCATATGAGTAACTTTATTCATGTGAGTACTCCCACTGAACTTAATGGGACTACTCACATGCTTAAAGTTAAAAGCAGTATTGTTAGAGCCATGTTGGTCTTAGGATATTAGAGACAAGATAGGTGAGATAATATCTTTTATTGGATCAACTTCTGTTGGTGACAGAGACAAGCTTTCAAGATTACACAGAGCTCTTCAGATCTGGGGCCAGATCTACACTACAGAATTATGTCACAGAATCACAGAAGCGTAGAACTGGAAGGGAACTCAAGAGGTCTTCTAGTCCAGTCCCCTGCACGGTGACCTAAATTACATCAGCATACAGCCAACACAGTAATTAAATTGCTTTCGCGTGTTCATACTACACCCCTTGTGTCGGTGGTGCTTGCATCGATAGAGAAAACAGTGCACTCTGGGTAGCTCTCCTACTGAGCAACTCGCCATCATCTAGCACAGGGTGTTTTGGAAAGGTTTTGCAGTGCCTCATGGGGCCAAACAAGCCGTGCAGGATGACTGGGAATATGATTTCAACGTCTCTTAATGCAGTGTTCTCCATGCAGGGGCAGCTCTAGCTTTTTTGCTGCCCCAAGCACGGCAGTCAGGCTGCCTTCGGCGGCTTGCCTGTGGGAGGTCCCCGGTCCCACGGATTCGGCGTACCCACCATCAAATTGCCACCGAATCTGCAGGACCGGCAGACCTCTCGCAGGCAAGCCGCCGAAGGCAGCCTGACTGCCACCTTCGCAGGGACCGGCAGGGTGCCCCCCAGGGCTTGCAGCCCTAGGACCACTGGTGCCTGGAGCCACCGCTGTTTCCATCCCATAATTTCATCTGCATCCCAAAATGTTTCGTGCCTCTTTTAAAAAATCCCCACAAACCCATGCATTCCTCTTTGGTGTCTACCATCTGTGTCAGAAGCATGAAACCTGCACGGCTGTGCACTACTGTGATGAGCGTTGCAAGCTTCAGCGCCAAATCCTGCCATATTTGCAGAGCTGCCAGGAACATGGTGATTCCTTGGAAGTGGGATTGCTGTGGGCCATAGAAAGAAACAATTCAAAGCTGTTGGCAGCATTTACAGAGCAGCTGCAGATGACGGAGGACCAGTTCTGGGCCCAAGAAACAAGTATTGACTTGACTGGTAGGATTGCGTCATAAAGAGGGGTTCAGGAAAGATTTCTTTCAGGTCTTAGTCCCCATCAAGCATGGGTTGTAATTTTTTGAGTAATATCCCATCTGGGTTCCCCTGTTGAGTGGTAGGTAACAAATAAGGGTGTGTAATCAGAGGGGGTTTTATTTCTGTACTGAAGTAAGTTCTTGCGGGATATATGGGTAGTCTGTTCATGATGGCCATATGACTGGAGGGGTGTTAATGAGTCACTTCACCTTGAATAGTCTCTTGAAATATGTGTTAACTACTTATGCTAAACAATCTGTTCCACTTTGTATTTAGCTGTGACACGAGTACATTTCCCAGACCTGAAGAAAAGCTCTTTGTAAGCTCAAAAGCTTGTCTCTCTCACCATCAGAAATTGTTCTAATAGAAGATAAGCCACCTTGTCATGCTTAAACTTAGGCATTTTCATAAATGGTTGCAGGATCAGTGCCCTCAACTGTAAGAGCAGAGTATGCATCTTTGTATGTGTTTGTACAGCAACAAGAACAATAAAGCTTGAATTCTGATGGAGGTCTCTAGACTCAACTGCGATATGAATAATAAAATTACATTAAAAAAAGTGTGGTAAAAGAATGTTTAGGTTGCAAAGTTAGGAAATACCAGGATTAAGGCTGCCTGTGCAGAGTAGGGTGCAAACAAGGGAAGGGCAGGAGCTCTGTGAGGTGATGAAGGATAGAAAGAGGGACAGGAGCTGGAGGGCAGGAGGACAGAAGCAGAGGGAGACAAGAGACATAGTGTAGTGCAACACCACACACCAATATAGGACAGGAAATAAAGATTATATATACACAATTGAAACTGCAATAAAGTGATCAATACAATACACACATTCAGTGAATAACATGTTTATTGTTGGAAGCTGGACCAAAAGGTTCAACAGTAATTTTTTTTTTCCTCCAGCCATGGGAGTACCTGCCTTCCCTCCTTTTTCTATGATTAAAAGGACAGTGGCCCAAATGTAACATCAGCAGGCCACAATATTAATAACCCCAAAATGACTAACAAATATGGAACAAATATATATTAGAAGTAGCAATACTGATTCAGATACAAGTGTCCCAAACAGAAGACTCTTAAAAGATTGAGAGGATAACCGGCATACTTTGATCATGCTAGTTACTCTCTCTCAGGTCTTTGGAAAGAGCTGCAAGTCTTCTGAGGAAAATACAGCTCCTGAAAGAAAGAGGGCAACCTGGGAAGAATGGGGTAACTAGTGAAACTGCAGCCTGAATTCCATTTCTGCAAAGTTAAATTCATTCACTGAATTTTTATTTTCTGTTTACCCAACCAGTAGGATGATCTTTCAAGTATTTCTGCATGCCACATGCCAATAGAAGGTATTAGTGGTTCAAAACCCCATCTGTATGTGGTTTAATTAAAGGGATTTAGTGGTCTCATTCACCTACTCCTAAATATTCCCTAGATACGTTAGTAAGGTTGTCTCTTTGTACAAAATTGGACAGATAACTTGAACCTCAGTCTGAAAGAATGTTCAACCAAGTAGGGCATCATCTTATATCCAGTGTCCTTTAAAAAGATATCAGACATCAAAGTGAGCTTAGCAGAAAAACAGGAAGTCAAACTGAGCAGCTCTGAAAGGAAACTAACTAGTCCTAATAACTTTTATTTTGCAGTAGACTCTATATGTGAAGATTAACTAAATTACCTCTAATTTTGGGTCCCCATCTTGAGACTTGTAGGTCTCATGGCCGGCACCCAAATATGGAAACATGCAATATTTGTGGTTACTTTATAAAAACTAGCACTAAGAACTTGCAGAGGGAAACTGACTAGGACTCAGTAGGTGAAGCTCAGAGCCAACTGCAAGCAGAAATTAGTCCTAGAGAAACTACTGCAGCTTGATGCAAAAGGAAAGTGAATAACCCTAGTCAAATACTTCTGCAAAGCTCTTTACAAAGGGTGTGGCAAAAAGAAGGGATAAGCACTAACAAAAAAAGGAATGGGGGAGCCACATATAAAAGGGAAATTAGCACAAAGGTGATTAAAGAGAAAACAGCTGAAAGAGAAAGTAAATGTTAATAGAGAACAGAAATGAAAGAGAAAGAAAGATGAAAAAGGGAGAGAAACAGAGGGAAAAGAATGGGGGAGAGAGAGATGAAGAGAAGGATTTGCCACATAAGAGGAAAAGTACCTCTATTTTTTCCCCACTATTTCAGCTGCTAATTTACAATTGGGAGAAACAATCAGGGGTATTGATATGAAAGCAAATAAAAGGGAGAATTTCAAGTCAATTTTATGTTTGAGACAAAAAAATATAGGAAAGTTGGAAGGTTGCATGTGATATTTCAAGTAAACTTACAAATGTAAACAGTTGCATGTGATGTTAAAAAATTATTTTTCTTCTGTGTTGTTGTATAAAGGAAAACTGCAGATAACAACCAACTTCCCACATCCTTTAAATGTGACTCCGCTATGAAAATAGACTAGAAAAAAGGTCATAATGTAGTTCAGTATTTGTCATCTTTCAATAATTTCCACAACAAATGTGCTCAATTTGAAAGTTAAAAGATGCATTGTTGCTTTCTTTTCTATCAGGCCTGCAAACTCCATTTAGGTTATGAGAGTTGAGCTGAATTTCTTCATTCTCATGGATCATCACCAATACTATAATAAAGATGCTGCAAGACAAATTATGACTACAATTTCACCTTTTCAACCCCATTGTCTTCAAATTACGTTTTTGATGATACCATGCAACTTTACAGCCTTCACTTAGGATTGCACAGGTCTAACTGAATGAAATGTATTAACAATTCTGTTGATGAAATACAAGAAAGAATAGAATCTACCTTCTTCTCCCAAAGCTCTGTGTTGGTCTGCAGGACTAACAAAAGTTCAAAGCAATAAAATCTAAATGTTGCTGCTAAAATCAGTACATTAGTCTGAAAATACACAAGAAACAGATCTATCGATATGCCATTTTTACAATCATTTTTCAGAGTACAGACACACTTTAATCAACATAAGAACATAAGAATTGCTACACAGAATCAGACCAGATGTCCACCTAGACCAGAATTTTATCTTTGACAGAAGCCAATACCAGAGGCTTCAGAGGGAGATGAATAAACCACAGTAAGCAGAGTGTGATAGTCTGCCCCTCACAGTAGGTCTCAATCTGATCTGTAATAGGTAAAGATTGGTTTAAGACTTAAACAATGATGTTTAATATCTGTTAGAAGTTTTTTGTTATAATTAATTATAACTCTGGATATTCTTAATATTCATATAAATATCCAATCCTCTTTTGAATCTTGGCCTCCTCAACTTTATGTGGCAATGAGTTCCACAGTTTAATTACTTGTGTGAAAAAGTATTTCTTTTTATCTATTTTGAATTTCCCAGATTTAATTTTATTGAACATCCATTTGTGTTATGAGACAGGGAGAACAGAAGTTCTCCAACTACCTTCTTTACTGAAAAATGATTCAAACAGGAGATACAGTATTTTTAGTACACAAGATTCTATTCCAGATTCTTCTGGTTGACATACTTATTTGGACTTTCCAAAAAAACATTGATTAAAGTACTCCAGAAGGAGGAAACTAAGCATTTCTGTGTTAGTTTTGTCAAGATTTAGAGAAAGGCTAAGAGATAGAAAGCTAAGAATAGGAATAAATGGTCAATTTTTAACATGGCAAAAATTTTGCAGTGGGATTCCTCAAAGTCCTGTAATAGAACTGGTGGTACTTTTTACATTGCTAATGAACTTAAAAAAAATAAGAGATAGACAGTGATGTGGCAAAATCTGCAGATGACATGAAAATATTTTGGTTAGTTATGATTAGAGAAGACTGACGGTCTTCAGGAAGACATAACAAAGCTAGGAGACTGGGCAGGGTGATAACAGGTGAAATTCAATGTTAACAAATGGAAGGTAACACAGTGTAAGAATTAGTGTTTACCATGTTGCAAATTAACTTTAACTATTCAGGAAAAAGAGTTGAGCATCACTGTGCACATCTAAGTAAAAACCTCTGCTCAATGTGCAACTGTGATTAAGAAAGCAAACAAAGTCTTAGGATGTGTAAAAAATGAGATAAGACATAATACTGAATATAACATCATAATATAAATCGATGGGACACCCTCTTCTGAAATACTATGTTCAGTTCTAGCCATATTATCTCAAAAAAAGGAAAAAATATAGAAAGGGTTCAGAAATCTGCAACAAAAATGACTAGACACATGAAAAGATTTCTGTGTCAACAGTGAATGAAACTACTGAGACAATTTCACTTTGAGAGATTAATATGAGGGAACATGATATAGATATAAAAAATAAGAGTGGTATAAAAAAGTAAACTGACTTATCCTCTCATAATAAAAGAACAAGAGGACTCCTAATGAAATTAAAAGGTAAACATTTAAAACTAATTAAAGGAAATACTTTCGTCTGTGTGACTAATCTGTAAAACTGCCTGACACAAGATATCATTGAGGCCTAGAGCTTATTAGGATCCAAAAAAAGGACTAGATATTTATCTAGACAAATGAGAAGTTTCACATTTATATTAGTTAGGATATATTCTTAAAATAAATATAAACTCTCGTGCTTCAGGGCATAAGCCAACCACTAAATTACAGGATTTAGGAAGAAATTTGCTTTTAAGAAAGGTTGTTCCATAACTGTCCACTATGGTGTTTTTGTCACATTTCTCTGAAGCATCAGATACTGGCTACCATAAAAGATAGCATACTGAATTAGGTGGCCCAATGTCATGATTGTCATGAATGGCAATTTGTATGTCCCTGTGATCCTTTGAAATGTGGCTTAGGAGCCCTTTGCCTCAGTTTTCAAATCTGTAAAATGGGGATAACAATAGTTACTTCACAAAAAGGCTCAATTTGTGCTTTCAGATGCTAGGAAGAAAAGCAATATGCTGTAAGGGCAAAGTAAAGCATAAATGAGGCACTACATAACTCTGGCTTTCAGAGCAAAACAACATTTTACACATATTCTACTTTTCACAATAAAGGGACCAAAAAATCACATCCCTACCTATAGGCAGCTCTGCTAAAAATGAAGCCACTTCTGGGTGGAAATAGATAGCAGATGCATAATATGCAACACAGTGCTGTGGGATAAGGGAAATTTTGGCCAAAGGCATCAGGGAAATTTATGAGAAGTGCCATAGGATGTTTAATATCTGAAAAGAATGATATTACCCTGGTTTTATCCTCAATAAGATTAATGCCCTTACTCTCCATAAAGTGTCTCGGAGGTGTTCATTTTCACACATGGTGGAAAGGGCAGCGGTTCTATCTCAGAACACTTGAACGCCTACACCTAGAAACAAAAGCTGCATGGGACCTTTAATGTCCATGAAGAACGCCAGGACCTCAGTTTCATCCACATTCATTCAATGAGCATAACGGTGGAATCATTAGAATCCATGCAGAGTGAACAGAATCCAGTTGTTTAGGATGTTGTCCAAAAGACCTTCACACAGAGTAACCTGTGTTACCTCAGTATAAAGTGTTCAGTATGCTGTAACTCAGCAAACTCAAGGCATTTTGGTCTTAAAGGCACTGGGAAAGGGAACAACTGCTGAACAATCCCCAAACCTCCAGCATGTGATATGATTTTAAATCCCAGTCCCATGTCCCCACTAAAAATATAATTTATTAAGAAACCAACAAATGTTGGATCAAGTAGATTATTGTCCCATGTGTGAAGGGGATGTTCCCCCCACGTTCTGTAGAAAACACACCATTCCACCACCACCTTGTCCCCTGGTTGAAGGAGATACTCCCTCTTATCTCATTTGCCCTCTGAGTGAGGCTTTCCCTACCACCACCTCCGCAAAGGAGAAACCTCCTCCCACACATATGCACATCGATGCTGTGTGAAGGGGACTCTCCTTACTATCACCTTATCACCTGTGAAAGGAAGATGCTCCATCTACCCTCATCACCTATGTGAAGGGGACTTTTAGTCCTGCCTCTTGAGTGAAGGGGTCTCCCCCCATTGCCCATGAAGAGGGGTTTCTCCTCCATCCCACATTCCACTATGTGACAGGGTCTCCCCCCACATTCCCTGTGTGAAGGTGCTTTTCCCTCCGCCCCCATGTCTGGAGGAGCCTCTCCCCCAAAACGCTTGTGTGAAGGGGCCTCTCCCCCTATATTCCCTGTGTGAAGGGGCCTTTCCCCAGAACCCCCTGTGTAAAGGGGTCTCCCCCCTGTATTCCCTGTGCAAAGGTGATTCCCCTCTGAAGGGGGCCTCTGCCCCCCCCCCATTCCCTGGGCAAAGGGTCCCCCCTCCCGAAGTCAAGCGGGGTCTTTCCCGCACCCCGAGTGAAGGGCACCCTCCCCTTACCCCTACCTGAAGGGACGTCTCCCCTCTTCCCCCATGCAAGGGCCCCGCTCCCCTAACCCCAGGTAAGGAGTCTCTGCCTCTCTCCTTCCCCCCTGAGACTGCGGCTGGCACTGACCCGGCTCTGCCGTCTTGCTCCTCTCCGCCATGTTTGTTGTCGTCCCCCAGCCTCTCCACACGGAGTGAGACGCTGGCCGGGCGTCGCCATGGCAACACACGTCACAGCCAGGGGAGTCCCTCACTCCGCCCCCTCCCCCCTTGCCACGGGGCCAGCAACGTCCCGGCGGAGGCAACGGCGGGTGCTCGCGTGGGGCCGGCTGCTAACGGCAGAGCGCTGCGCGGGGGGGCTGGGCCGGTGTTGCCGAGTCTCACTATGCAGCAGTCACAGAGCTGCAGCCTCGGGGGCGCTCATTGTATGTGTTTGTGTCTGCTTCCTGCGGGCCCCCACCCCCCGCATAGGTTCGCCTGACAATTACAGTGAAGCAGCCCCGGGGGGGGGGTGTTTGTATGCGCCCCCAAGCGCCCCCACCAGGTGAGTCTGACAATGACAGTGCTGCCGCCCCAGGGCTGGGGAAGCACATGATGGGTGTTTGCCCTGGCACCTCCCTATACCTCGATGCAGCCGGTGACAAATTGGCCAGGCAGCAATTAGGGTGATGTAGCTCTAGGACAGGAGGGGATCGTGTTTGTGAGTGCTCCCTCCTGCCTTCCCTATGCCTCTGTCTGAGCATAAGTTAATTACAATGACACAACCTATTGGGGAAGAGGCTGGGGCTCATTATATGTGTCCCCCACCCACACCTTCCTTCTCCCAACAGATGACAGATTACACATAATTATAATTATGCAGCCCCAGGTAAGGAAGGGCTTAGTAGTGTGTTTCCCCCACACACACCAGCAGGTGAGTCTATGTGGCAATTACAGGGAGGCAGCCTCAGGAGAAGGGGGCTGATTATATATGTGTGTGTGTGTGTGTGTTTCCCCCTTGCCACTCACCATGTGATTTTCACCCTGTAGCAATTACAGTGGTGCAGCCCTAGGGAAAGAAGGGCTTATTGTGTGTGTGCACCCCCCCCCCTTCCAGATCTCCACCTGACCTAAGAGAGCCTGACTTAGGTAGCGTTCCACAGTGAGGCACTTTCTGAGCAGAGGGGAGGTGCTTGTTTCATGTGTGTTACCCAAACCCAGCAGGTAAGACAGATCATCTGGCAATCACAGTGATGTCCCCTCAGGACTGGAGGGCCTGTGTGCTCCTGTGCTTTCTCAACCCCAGCAGGTGAAACTCACCCTGTGACAATTACAATGATGAAGCCGTCACTGAGGAGGTACTTGTTATGTCTGTGTTCCCCATATGGTATAGCAAGTGGAGAGTGACCATGTGTGTCTCAGTCATGCAAGCCTGAGAGGGGAGGCTCATTTGTGAATTCCCACCATGGACATGCATGCGCGTGCACACACACACAAATACTCCTCAAGACTTTACAGGTGAGACTAACCATATGGCAGTTAATATATTGCAAGCACAGGAGGTAGAACTTGTGAGAGTGTGGCTGCCTCCTCAGATTTAGTAAGTAAGCCTTAAAGTGCTCCAAGCCTGAAACTGTAGGTAGGCTAAAGGATATCTTCCTGCAAGTGCTTTTATGAACATTGTTTTGACTTCTCACTAACTCTCTTATGGATTCCTGCCAATCTGGTGTGTGTGTTCTCTGTGGTTCAATGAAGCCAACCTCATCAATGACCACTTGATTTTTAATACTGTCAGCCACTCCCTCCTCCTTCATGCCATCCTTCTCCTTGGGTTTTGTGACTCTGCCCTCTCTTGGTTCTCTTTATATTGCTCCAGTTACTGTTTTAGCATGTGTTTTGGTGGTTTCTCCTCTAGCACCCTCCTTTTCTCTCTGTGACTCTTAGGTTTCTCTATCTATTGTCCCATGCTCTTCTTCCTGAACACCTCACCTTTAGATGACTTCCTTCTCCCACAAATTCAGCTATATCCCTATGCCAATGATTCTCATGTCTAATTTTCTGCACCAGACTTGGCTTACTCTACCCAATCTATATGTCAAATTGTATCTGACATATTTTCTTGTATGACCAACCAGCAACTCAAGTTGAATATGGACAAACACAGTCTTTTTTTTTTTTTCTAAAATTTCTCAATTCTCCTGGCCTCTCCGATTTGCAATCTTGAGGTTCTCTCTGATTTCATCTCTTTTTCTCCCTATTCATCCAGGTTGTTACCAGGTCTTTTCAAGTCTTGCTGTATGACACTCCAAAAATCTCACCCTTTTTCCTCCCAACAGTTAAAACACTTATCCACATCCTGGTCATCTCCTGCATGGACTACTGCAACCTCGTCCTGTCTGGACTCCCTGATATGCACAAACAGTCCTCCTCTGTCTGTCCGAAAGCTGCACAAAGATTATCTTCCTCACTTGTGGCTCTGATCACATCACTCACTTCTTCATTTGGTCTCTCTTTACCTACCACTTCAAATTCTCATTTTTGTCATCTATTCAAGGACCTGTATAACTCTGACTGAGTCTACGTCTCTGATCTCATTTTTATCATGTTCCCTGGCTCTCTTTGCTCCATCAACTATGCCAGCATCAGTGCCTCTTTGTCCATCATGCATTCTTATCTTCAAGACTTCCTTGGTCCTCCCTACTCCTTCAGGCCTCCTTCCTCATGTTATTCAAATTATTCTTAGACTCACTTCTCACATGAGGGTTACAAACAGCACTCTGTATCAGCCATCTGCCTTCAGTAACCCCGTGTAATATAGGGTCCCACATTTCAAGTTACTCCATACCCACACAGTGCACCACTGAAGTCAGCAGCCCTCTCTGCATGGTAGGGAAAAGTATTTTTTTTCCAATCTAGATAGCTCAACTGAGTTAACACAAATATAAAGCCCTCTTATCACCTGTATAGACATAGTTTAACATCCTTTTAAACAAAGTTATATGCGTGGGTCCTGTTGTAGCCAAGAATACCACCCAGTCTGACAACACAATTGAAAAGGTATTAAACTAGGGTTGCCAATTTCCTAATGTCTGCATACTAGACCCTACCCCCGCCCTGCCTCTTTCCCCCAAGGTCCACCCCCATTTGCTCCTCTCCACCCTCAGTTCAAGCATGAGGAGCCCCGATGGACTTGCAAACCCCAAATCCAGTAGGCCACCTGGAAGTGCAAGTCAGAAGAGCACTGCACATGCATGGGAGCAGCCAAGCAACCTCATTGGTGATCTAAGATGCAGCCCTCCTGCATAGCAGCTGGCAGCCTCCTTCTGCACTGCCCACTCAGCAGCCCCCTTCCCCACCCACTTGAGCCCTCCCAGCCCCAGAGCCACCTGAAAGTGCAGCCTGGGGAAGCACTGGGTGGCAAGGCAGCTTGCATTCCTTCTCTCCCAGGGAACATTCCATGCCTGCTGGGAGACCCTTACCCCCCCCCCACGCGCTTGCCATAGGCCTCTGCACTCTGTCCTCCACCACAGCCCTGAAAACCATGCTCCTCAAAGGGGCCGCTTGATCTGGTGCATGCGTGCTGCCACAGAAGCTGCCTCTTAAGGGCCAGACAATATGCTGCCATTTGCCCCCCACATACCCCTGCCTGTGATGACCAGAAACTGCCAGGTCACCTTTTTGACTGGACTTTCCGATTGAAAATTGGACACCTGGCAATCCTGTGTAGGTAATAAGGGGACTTTCCAAATTTACTTGAATGGGAAAAGCACCTTTTTTACCTGTGTAGACAGGGCTTATGGGAACAAAGACCCATCTGCACAGAGTAACTTGCAGGATCAGGGTCTAAAGAGGATGAGGGAAATAGCTTCTGATTTATATGAATTACTACAAACTTATTATTGCTTCCATTTCTTTTGGTTTTTGTTTGTTTGTTTGTTTTTTGTTGTTGTTGTTATAGCTACCCTTATTTCCACTCTAAGCTGGGCTAATTTTTTTAAGCAGTGTGGCCTTTTTTCTCAAATGTGGTTTTTTGGGGCATCTAGTAAAATGTTTATAAAAATTCACAGTTAGTGTATCATTCACATTTTTCTGTTTTACATTTTTTCTGCCAACTGATTTGGCTCGTAATTGTCTTCAATTTTGTGAAAATAGCACTTTTAAAGCATTAAGTAGATATATTACTGGTCAGACTTTATTGTGTTTGCACATAACAAACGTGATCGAATCATGATCACTTATACCTAAATTACCACTAATTTTTAGGTCCAGGATCAATTCCTCTTTACCTGTCAAGGCCAGGTCTAATATAGAATTCCTCATGTTGGATGCAACACTTTTTGAGGTAGAAAGTTGTCATCTATAATATTTAGAAATTCCAGAGATGTTTTAGTACTGGTAGCAGGAGACCCTCCTTGTATTTTAAACATTACATTTTCCATTTTTGTCCATCTCACAAGGCCATGTGGTGACAGACAAAAAAGAAAAAATGTCAGAAGGTTGAAGAGATTAAAAAGCTGAGAGGAGAAGGGATTTTTCATCAGACTGCTTAAAATGCTTTGGGTTTTGTCTTTATTAATACCTGTGTAACTCAAATGACTAAGAACATTTCAGAGAGAGGGTACTTTGTGTTACAGATTCAACCACTACCCATTCACTTAAGGTGTGACTGCCCATGATACACATGATATTGAGGATCTCCAGAGATTTTCCAGCATAATCAAGAAAGATCAGATTTGACATTCCTGAGGTTAAAAAGGAGACTTTTTAATACATCACAAAAGAGGCAAATACTCAATTTTTAAAAAATCATTTGCAGCTGACCTTTAAGGTTGGATTTGAACGAGTAGCAGCTTGGTGGATCAGTTCTGCGGACCCTGGATAGGGTGTGGTGAGGAAAAAGTCATAAAGATGCTTCAAAGACAAGCAGATAAATGCAGCATCAAGGATGGAGCAGAGGGAGTGCCGTGCAAGGTGATAAGAGACTAAGTTGGTAGACGGGCATAAAGTTATGTCCTTGAAGGTGATCACAAGCAGTGTGAACTTGATGCAGAAAAGAAGGGGAAGCCAGTGGAAAAATTCAAAGAGAGGTGTAATGTAGAAAAATTAAGCAGTTGTGCCATTAAGATATACACACAATGTACCTAAGTAACCTCACAATCTTGCTATTGTACTCCTCATCCTTCCTTTTTCTCTTTCACTACTATTTAATACTCTCTTTGGTTTTGTAATGTTTAAAACTAGATTGTAAGTGTCTTGTGTTGGGACAGCATTTGCTGTGTGCTCTGTAATGAATCTAGCACACGGTTTAGTGCTCTGAACAACATCACCTCATGGATTTATTCTGTTATTATTAGTCATGGGAAAAATCAAAACGTAGCAACTTTAGGAAAGTCAAGCTATGTCTGCCCTCACAATATATGTAGCTTTAGAATAAATCAAAAACTGTGCTAAGGCAACTGATACGAAGTCTGAGACAGGGTGCCTGAAAAACTTGGATCAAGTTGTATCCAAACATGCAACAGGCCAACTCGTTTTATTCCTGAAAATATTTTTTAATTCCACATTAAGACCATATTTTGAAATATTTGTTCTTCATAAATATGGTCCTTTTGGGGTAAATATTGTATAATTATATAGAGTAAATATCAGCCTGAAGCTACCCAGCTGAGAAATTACAGACATGGGGCAAATTACCCACAGCACTGGTGCAGTGTTTAAGCAACTTGTGACTACAGAGCTGAGGGGGCTGGTTTGGTCTCTGGGTCAGGCTAGCTTGTGATTCCCACTGCCATAGCGCCTATGAAACTTGAAGCAGGAGATTGACAGGGCACAGGACCACCATCTTCACACTACCTTCCTCCTCCAGCCTGCTCCTGAGACAGGGGTTTCTGTGGGAGCAATACAAAGCTTTCACAAGGTAAACCACAGTGTAGGCTTATGAAAATAGTCTCTGAATCTCATCCATACTGTAGAGAAAAGGAAGAATCTCGGGGGTGAAGTCAGCACTCTGGACAGAGGAAATTTTCCCTAAAAACACTGAAGTAAACCTCTACTTTACAAACAAGAATGTTTTATACCTTTGCAGGACATAAAGAACCTGGTTTTTTAAATTCTCTGAGAACTACCCCTTCTGGGAAAGATGAAGGGCTGAGTCAGCTCTGCTGGAATTTGAACGTGTGGGTCAAGACAGTTTAGGAATTTCAAACATGAAATGTACGCTAACCTAGAAAAAGTGTTTTATACCATGCAGGGCCAGCCTGAGTACCAGTAGATTCTGTGGCTTCAGGCAATCCCCAGTACCCAGGGCCCCTCGCTGGTAAAAGGGCCTACAGGTAGTTACTAGTTGTGCAACTCGGGTGTGGGGGAAGGAGGGGAGCCATTGTTCAGATGTTTCAAGAGCCCCATATGATCTCAAACCTCTCATGGAAGCAGTGACTACTATGACCATGCTTAATAAGAAAATGAAGTAAAAATGTATCTTGTGTGCTCTTTACATTGATTTCCTTTGCATTATCTTTTCAGCATCCTAGAATCTTTATATTGTTATTACTGTAAGTTTCAAGACTGTCTTATGTATTTGTTTTCATGCACTGTATTTTCAGATTGCATGAAGCCTAAATTTTCCTCCTGCCTTCTACATTCTTTCTAGCCTTTCATCTATTGAGTAAAAGTCCTTAAAGATGCAGCTCAGTAAACATTTTAAGGTGACCAGGACCTAGTGCTGCCTTCACCATTGATTGTTGTCCTGAAAAAGTGATTACTGACCCTATAACTGAAAAGGAGTTGTTCAGGGAAAAAAGCAACTCATAAGAGGCTTAAGACCTATGTATAATTTCTAATACAAACAAAATTATGTTTTTATTTGCAATTACAGTTTCTTTAAATTCCAGTGGTACCATAAAAGGTGGTGTAAATCACTGTTAGACACTCACTAAAATTATAGCAGTAGTTTACTTTAAAACAGCAATGAACTCTAAGGGTACATCCACACTGAGCAGAAAGATGTCTTCTTACCAGGTGTTAACTAATACATGCTAAAATCCTAGTGAACATAAAACAGTTTGTAGTTTTTACAAGTTAACAGGTCGGGAAAAAAAATACTAGGGGGAGCCTAGGGTTTACCTTAAATTGTTAACATGTTAAAATTACAAGGGCCTATCTTCTCTAGTATTGTACCTTGTTTTAGTTGCCACAGGTTAGCTTGCACATGGTAAACTATCTTTTTTACACTGAAGACAAGAAGAGTGCACATTGTTGAATGAAATAACTTTACATCAACGTAAACTATGTGTACTGAATGTGATCCAATTTTTAAAAATCACAGGGGTACTTGGTCCAAAGGTTCTTAGACTAATATGATTAGAAAGTCATCGTACCAAGAGCAAAGTTCACATTTATTTTTTAAATCAGTTTGAATGTTTCACTACATAAAGTGCATTTCATGCCTCTCTTTAATATCAATATTTTGTCTAGCTAATGTCATACTTACAATTTATATTTTAAATTTAAATCATTGTGATTACCAAAGTTAGTCTCCCTTTTTCAACTGGCATTGCCGACAAATGTGTATTCAGTATGGCATACTCCTACCCCTAACTCCCTTCGTCCTGAGGGCAGAATCTGTGGTAAAAGTGACTGATCATGTATCTTATTAAAAGTTTTGCATCCAATATATCTTTTTACATTCCAGAGCTTCACAACCAGAAATCATTACACAAACACTCCCCGGACCCACCCATTCCCTTGCAATAGGTTAGTAGCTGTGAAAAATCCTTAAATTTGGCCCTTAAGGAAACTAGCACATATATTTGATTAGAAGCCATATAATGTATTAAATTTAATTACTTCCCAATACAGCTTGAAATCAAGGATAACTTTAAAATGAGGACACCCCTATAGAAGTAAAAGTACTCTCCCCTACAGACTGGATAGTAAAACATGGTAAAAATGTATTTACTAATTAAGCATGACTTCTAAATGAAGATATATAGTGTAAAACAGATGGACTAATGTTTTGGCTTAATCAACAAACCCACTATGATTGGCATGAGGGAATATTTCTGTTTGTAGTTTCACATCCCTTTCCTCACATTTTTTGCATAATGTTGCACTATCACTTTTGAGATGATTAATTAACATAGCTTGTGTGGAGAGTGCACAATGAACATCACTATACCAGACAAAGGAAGCTGACTTGTATCTAATCTATTAGAAGGAGGTCCAAAATAGGGCTTTAAAAGAGTCCCTGTAGATGGTTCCACTGAAGAAACGCTCCAGAATAAGGACCTTAGAAGTAAAAACTCTCTTATCTATAGAGCCACAACTGGGACTTGCCCCATAATACCAGTACTGTCTAGTATCATATCCCATCAGGGCTGGCTTTAGGAAGTGCGGGGCCCAATTCGAAGTTTCGACAGGGCCCCGGCAGGGATGACTATATTAAAAAAAAAAAAAAAAAACACCATGTAAAAGCCCACATGGGGCTTGTACTCACCGGGTGGTGCGACGAGTCTTCGGCGGCACTTTGGCAGCAGGTCCTTCATTCACTCCAGGTCTTCGGTGGCACTGAAGGACCTGCTGCCAAAGTGCTGCTGAAGACCCAGAGCGAGTGAAGGACCCACCACCGAAGTGCTGCCGAAGACCTGGAGTACTGCCGGGTGAGTCAAAATTAAAAAGGCGCCTCTAGCCAGGGAAGGGATTCTCACTGGATGCGGGGCCCTCTTACGCGTGGGGCCCAATTCGGGGTAATTGGTGGAATTGGCCTAAAGCAGGCCCTGTATCCCATTTGTGATGATCCAGTCTTTCCATAAATTACAATATCATACTCTGAACAACCCTTCCTGAGGGCATCAGTGGTCTCACTTGAAAATAACATTCTATAGTGTATATTTTAGATGCTTATAAATACAATATTGGTACTGCTTTAGTATTTAAGCACCTCTCCGTTTTTCATGTGTTTATCCTCACAGTATCTTTGTGAGGCATCCTCCCTGTTTTACAAATGGAAAACCTGAGGTACAGAAACTCATTTAAGTAACTTGCCCAGGATCACACAGGCAGCCTGTGGTAGAGCCAGGAATTGAACCCAGAGTATCAATGTCACAGTCTAGTCCCTAACATCTGGACCATTTTTCCCTTCCATATTTACAGCCTTTTAAAATAAGCACATACAGCCAACCAGTGACCTAGTAAGTGAAGGAGTGCACTTCAATTTTACAAAGTGGGCAGGATTTAAAACAAGAACATATGCCCATTAATTAAGGCCTTCACAAAAACCATTTACTGTAATCTGGTGATTTTGTTGAGGGGAAATCTTTACTCAGGCAACATTTATTGGAGATATAAACAATGTCCAATTCTACAGGCTAATTAAACAGCAGGTCTAAGGTAATATAGAGTTTTGCCTGCATGACTGGGATATAAGGTTTATAATCTATTCCATTATAGGACAAAAGCCACAAGAACAAATATTTTGTCTATTCAAAAAAGTCAATTATGCCATTCTTTAAGTAATAACATGTTTCTGAGGTCAAAGTGGCATTGTTTAAAACAATCTAACCACTTTTCTTTAGTGCTTGAAGCTTGACAGCCATTCAATGTTGATTAAGCAACTGACAGCAGCAGAATCAGCCAGAAAAGAGAAGATTACACCCCAGCATGCAGCACCAGACGAGCTCATTTCTTATTAAATTATGAGCCCATTCTTCTAAAGTTCTCGGCACCCTCACACCCATTCACATCTGTGAGCAGAGAATCTTGAGGAATCTGAGCCTGAGAGGTCATATTTTGTTTTACCTTAAATTAGTTGACAAGATCCCTTTCAGACAAGTAAACCTGATTTAAAAGAAATATATAGATATACAGTATTTTGATGTGGTTTATGAAACTGAAGCAAATTAGAGGACAAATCAAACCTCTATTCAGAAATATCCATACAGGCATCCAGAAACCCTGCCAACTTCACCTTGTTAAGTTTCCTCAGAATTATTCCAACAGAATAGAGCTGGGGGGTCCATCCCAACCCCCGCAGGGGTAAAGGGCCATCTGTGTGGAGACCCTGAGCCTCTGCATCAGCTATGAGACACTGTGATTCTACCCTCAGTCCCTGGCAGCACATTTGCACTGGAACCATGTTGCCAGGGTCATTCCAATTGGCAACTCCCCAGAGCAGCGGTTCCCAAACTTGTTCCGCCGCTTGTGCAGGGAAAGCCTCTGGCGGGCCGGGCCAGTTTGTGTACCTGCCGCATCCACAGGTTTGGTCAATTGCGGCTCCCAGTGGCCGCGGTTCGCCGCTCCAGGCCAATGGGAGCTGCTAGAAGCAGCCCAGGCCGAGGGACGTGGCTGCCACTTCCAGCAGCTCCCCTTGGCCTGGAGCGGTGAACTGCGTGGCCGCCGTTTCCAGCAGCTCCCTTTGGCCTGGAGCAGTGAACCACGGCCACTAAGAGCCATGATTGGCCGAACCTGTTGATGCGGCAGGTACACAAACCTGCCCGGTCCGCCAGGGACTTTCCCTACACAAGCGACTGAACAAGTTTGGGAAAAACTGCCCCAGAGCAAAGGAGCCTCTGCTATTTTAACTGTTCTCTTCCTTGTCCCTTGAGTGATGGGGTAATGGGTGCCATCTCCACCACAGCCCTGCCTACTTCACTCCAATCACACTTACCTGCTCACAATCTACTCCCACCTCATGGATCCCTGAACACATTAATATTTCTCTGTGGGATACAGGGGACCAGAAAAATAGGCTTACAGAGGTGGCTGATACTCCCACCCTTCTGTTTAGAAAGGGAGATCTCCGTCCATGGAGGACTCTTCAGCCTGATCTTTAGGGTACACAAATTTCTCTCAAAGTGTCCTACTCCAGCTGAAACCCATGAAATCTCTTCTGGTTTTAATGTGAACCATACTGAGACCTACATTTGTTTTGTAAAATGGTTTTAGTGCAGAAACTAAAGTACATTTGCTGTAATCTCTAACATTGGCCCTATCACAGAGTTCATTCACTCCTCCTTCTGGCTGCTGTTGAGAATCAGCTCTTTCCAGGTCCAATGCCCCTTGTACTGCTCATCCTGCTGATCTCTCTCCCACCGTCTCTGCAACTCAGGGTGCTCCCTCTTCATTACTTGACCCTCTGGCTAGGAAACTACATTTGTTTCCTCCCTAGTGGCTGGTAGGGGAACCTGGGCCCCCAATCTACTCTGGGTTTCAGCTCACGGACCCTCTACTCAGCAGGCAAGGTCCATCCCTCTTAGACTTTGCTGCCTTTCCCTGAGCCTCTTCCATACCTTCAGGATCTCTCCCCTTCTCTGGATTTGTCAGCCTCACAACTTCCTCCTTCCTGGGAGTAACTATAGACTAACTGCAGCTATAACCCCAAACACATCTCCCTTCTCCTAGGTACAGACAACTTCCCTACAGCCCCTTTTTACTTTCCGCTCCCTGGCTTTATAGAAGCCCTGTCTGTTCCTGCACAGGTGAGCTTCCCCTAATTAGGGCTTTCCTCTCAGCATTATTTCTCCCAGCTTGTAGCATAATAGGTTAATTGACCCATCAGGCCTCCATTAACCCCTTCAGGGCAATTGTGCCATGGACACCCCGTCACAAGCCCTCAAGCAATTTCAGTTCTATGAGTTGAGTGTATACTGAGCAATAGTATATAAATATACTCAAATCCTAATTTTTTAAAATATTCTTTTAAAGTACACACAATTTTCTCAAAGAACAAATGTCTGCAACAATCCAAGTGGAAAATCTAGCTTCAAAAGTATGATTTTTTCGGAAGCTGTATCCTTTAACAAAATGTCATACCGAGCAAAAATTTTAAACTTTTTAATAATTTCATTTATTGCATTTTAGATTCAAAAGTTACAAGAACAATTTCAAAGAAAAAGACAACTTCAAAAGCGTGATACAACTAAAAGACTATACAAGATGAAAGAACAAATGCAAGGAGGATCAAAACCTTACAGTGAGATCAGCTATTAGCTAATTAAACATGTGAATAAAATACAGCATATTAAACAGAAGCACTATTGGGATGGGCAATCTGTTAGGCAAACGATAGATTTTTTTTCACATTTTTAGAGAGAAACGTTATTGATCTAAATATATTGACTGTGACATAAAAGAGATTAAATAAATCAATGTCTACTAACTAAAGGACCCTATCAATCTGATGTTTTTAAAAAAAATCTAGTTTCTAATCGATCACCTCTTACAGAGCCTGACCTGAGTTTTTTAAAAAACCTGCATCAGGCTCTAGTAGTGCAGATGCCTACACCTTTGTAGAGAGTCAATAAATTTTCTGGGCCTAAGAGCCAGATCCACAAAGGGACATAGGTGCCCAAGTCCCAGTTTTAGGTACCTCTGGGTATGTCTACACGGAGATTAAAAAAAAACATAACTGTCCTGGGTCAGCTGACTCAGGCTCATAGGGCTCCAGCTTCAGCGCTGAAAAATTGCTGTGAAGATGTTTGGGCGCAGGCTGGAGCCGAGCTGTGGGACCCTGCAAGAATGGAGGATCCCAGAGCTAGGCTGCAGCCCAAGCCCAAACATCTACACAGCAATTTTTATTCCCTCACACAGACACAAACGCACCCAGCTTAAGTCAGCTGACCCAGGCCAGCTGTGGCCATGCCGCAGGGTTTTTATCCTTGTGTGATCCACAAAATGCCCATTTGGCTGCTGCCTAATCCTGAAGGCACTTAAACTCACTTGGCACCTAAATTTTCACTGTAAAAGTTCTCTGGAAGCCTATATTGCTGCCTCTGAGAGTACATACTGCTCCCTCACTCTAAGCATCTGGACACCTATCTCATCCCTATGGCCCAGCCTGATCTTCAGACCAGAAGAAGAAAAGCAGAGGGATTGATGCCAGTCTTCCCCATAGGGCCTAATCTAGTATGAATGCTCAAAGGAGAATGCTCTCCCTTATAACCTTTGGCCCAGTGGTTAAGATATTCACTTGAGATATAGAAGACCCCTGTTTAATTCCCCCCTTTGCATGATGGGGTAGCTTCTTGCCTATCATGCTGGCTTTTGTGGTTCCTATTCTTTGGTGTCTATCTCTCCCCATTCAGTGTATAGGCAGTCTAGGCACCTAACTCAGACTTTGTGATCCCATTGTTGTTCCAGTGATTTTCTAGGCACCTAAAAGTTCCTAAGTGCCTTTGTGGAACCAGGCATAAATGTATAGGAGAACAGTGAAACTGACTATACACAAGGGGCAGACAACTGTACGTTTACAAAAATAGATAATTTTCTCTCTAGTCTTTCATTTATAATAAGTTTATATCTTACCTGTAACTACGTAATTTTCAGACAGGAATGTAACTTTATAGTGTTGCAAATGAAATTAAATTCCCAGATTAAGCAGAATTCTCTGGTTTTCCCTCTGATTTTATAAGAAGAAGTCATTGTAAATCTGTCAGCAAGACGTTAGGTGTGGGTGGATGTTTGGATTTCCGGCATATTGCAACACAGTTCTTGGCCACCGGCAAGAAATTCATTGAAATATCACATATGTGTTTTTAAAAAAATTAAATGAAACCTTTAGACTAGTCTCAGGATTGTTAATTCTAGATAATTAATCAACAACTTTTCCCCAGAATAAAACTAAGTGGGGCTATCTGAAAACACTTATTATAAAGATGCCCTGATGTTCCTCATGCCTGGAATAGTGACTTACAGATGATATGAAGCTGTTCCAGGAGGAGTAAAATAAATCCTGCATAGTATGCTGAACAATAGGAGCTGGTGTCTAGAGTTCCTGGTATGAATCAGCCCATTGTCCCCTAACCTTAATATCTTTTTCCTGGTCTAGCTTTAACTCTATAGCTTTTATATTAGATAACTAATCTTACAAGTAAATCCTAATATCCTAATCCTTTTTACATTGCCTATGTTTTTCCATGTACAAACATCTGCCCAATAAATCAGATTGCATATCTTTCTGTAATTTGTTAGTTTTCTTTTATAATTTTATTTTCTGTTCATAAACTCATCTTTTTCCCAGTCATCTATGTCACCACTCCCACCCATTGTTGTTGCAATGTTCTTGTAGCTGTGTTGGTCCCAGCACATGAGAGAGACAAGGTGGGTGAGGTAATACCTTTCACTGGAAGTTACCTCATCCATCTCATCTCTTTACTAAAAAGAGTCATTTTTCATGTTCATAAGGATGTAGAACTGACTCACAAGGCAAGCAAATGTGCAGATTCTAATTTGGGGTGAAAGACATTATTCCAGTGTATATGATTTATAAGCAAACAATATATAGTTTATACTTTGGGGTGAAACTATGTGGCTCAGATTTCTTGGAGTTCTTTTTAGCCGAGTTAGGAGGGGGAGATTTATACATATGTAAACTATGAAAGATTCTTGCCTAGGTGATTAACAATACCCTCATTTAGCCATTTTAGTTTCTGTGCATGGGGAGGGGAATGCCCAATCTTGCCCTTGGCTGATTTGTGGGTCCTTAGACAAAGTGTCTCACATGATGTGAACCATTTTCTTATTGTCTTTATAGGTGGAGCCTATTTTGGGATAAAGAGAGGTGGATAGCTTTTTTATTTTTGTTTGTTTGTTTGGTGGGCCAGAAGGAATTATTAGTTATTAATCATTCAAGCCATATCTATTCCAAATATCCCTTGCACACCCCTAAAAATATACCTTTTTCCCTAGCGTAGACTTGTCCTTTGGTGTTAGGCATCGTACTCCTATTGAAATTCAGTGGAAATGGATCCCAGTTGGCTCCTTTGAAACTCCCTCCACAGGACTGTGAGTTAAAACCAAAATTCTTACATCCTCCTCTGTAAATAATGATTCTAAAGTCAGAACTTAACTGACTGTGTTGATGGTGCATTGGGGAACTAAAATCCACCTTACTCTTCTATAGCAGCATGTGCTGTTTCATGGAGCAAAAAATATAGTCATTAATATAATCAGATATGAATCAACGACACCTAGAAAGATACAATTAAGAAAGTAGGTGCCATTTCCAAATAAACAAGCACTTTTATGATCCCAACTGCACATTAACTGATATATATTTTTATAAAACAGAACCATTATACTGTATTGTACCAGAAACTTCCATCCTCATCCTTGCAAAAACAAAAGATGTTAAACACATTTTGCTTATTTATAGACATTTCCATAGTGCTCATCACAATAGTTCAATACTATAAATGCCACAAAGGTAAAACTGTGATCTGTAATTGTAAAAGGCCAGTGGTCCTCAAGCTGTCTATGGTCTGAGAGAACTTTCCCAGTTCCAGGCAGAGAGCAATAGCATCCTTTACGAACCAGGACTGAAAAATCTATAAGGAGATGATTCCTGTAGTGACAGGGTCAAATCACTAACCAAAAAAAAAAAAAGATGAGTGTCTTCCTCTTGGACTCTACTCACAATCTAGAGTGCTGAAGAAAAGCACCAACAATCTTATATATTGTAGACTTTGCCAGCCTATCCCTCTACATGTCATAATGCATCTGAAGGTGTGAACTAATGCTGAGAAAAATAAAATAACGTAATTTCCCATCCTTGTATCTCAGGAGCAACATTGTGATCAGTGCCCTGTACACTCCACAGAACGTTGGGACTGTATCTGCAGCAAAACACCCTATATTTCATGGCAATCCCTACATGCCTCAGCTACTTTAAAAGTACTTTATTGCCATGAAACACCCTTAATTCCCAGCTTTGCCACCTTCACACAAAAACACACATTTATGGTTCGCAGTTGAAAATACTCATTGATGAAAAATTCATCAATGATTATATTCAAGGATTTCTGTTTTCCCTCTACAGTCTTCAGATAATTGGGTCCACTCTCTGGCTCTTGGCTCCTGCAATGTTGTCTAAGCAGTCCAGCTCAGAACCTCCTTCTTCCTATGCTTTCTAAGAAGAAGATGGGGAAGCTTGAATCAAGCTTCAGAAGCTCATCTCTCCAGCAACCGAACCTTGGCTGCTGCGCTATTTTCTATGCATCCCATCGTGCTAGCCTATGTTTCTGGATTCCTCCCACTCCCACTGCATGGTTGCAGACTAAACTCCAGTTCTGGCTTCCTGACCACGCACTGCCTGGCTCCATGGAACAACATAGGGAACATGTACTGTATTCCAATTAACTTTCCTTTGTGGGGAAATCTAGAGAGGAAGATGTGGGCAGCTCCTGAGATGGCCAGGAGACAGAAAGCAAACGTCAGGAGCCTGGGGTAAGCAAAAAAAGCTGAAATTACATAACTTCTTCAAAAAATGTGGAGTTTCACAGCTGCAGAATCATGGAGCCTGTGGGGCCTTGAATGCAATGAATGGGGCAGTGAACACCTTTGAAGACGATTTTTTCAGGCCCTCTGCAGATTCAGACAAGCATCTCTGCTCAATCTGGATTTTTAAAATTTCTCTCCACAGTCACGAGAGAGAAAAAAATTAAAATTAAAAAAATTAAACTTGAGATTCTGGAGTGGCAACAGGTGAATTCTGCAACACATTCTGCAGCTGCAGAATACCCAGAACCCTAATTATGATGGGCTACACCAGCCTAGATGTCAATCACTAATGCAGAGACTGTCACAGAGGTATCAAAAGTGCTAATTTAATCTCAAACACAGGTCCTGTTAACTCTTAACCAAAAGTCTACAGTATCAAAGTTTACAAGATCTTCATTATATTCTGCCACCTTTCTCTTCTGAGATTCTAGACATTTTCCCCTTAGAAATTTTCCAGATCAGGCACCTTATCAAAGAGGAATTCTATCTTTTCTTTTTCATGTTGTAGTTAAATCATCAATGTTTTAGCTGTGGTAGATTAATTGTCTTCTGCACTTAGCCATTTGTCAGTTCTTTGCTTCATCTAGTCATTCATCAATTGCATCTCTCTTTTTCTCCATAATTGAAATCTGGCCTACAAGTTCATACACGTTCCTTTGTCTATTGTAGCCCACCAGTTCCAGCATATTTCCTGGATAATTTGCTGTGATGAAAAATCAGAAACAGAAGTATGTTCTGTCATATAACATTGTGAAGAAATATGAATTTAGAAATCTTTGGAGCCACCTCAGTAAAAAGAGGATTTTAATGGGACAAAAATTAGAAATTTTGAAGCTGGTTTCCATTGCAACCTTAACTCTGCTCCCCTATGAATATGTTGGAATGGAACCACACTTTCTCAGCATTATTCCTCCAGTAATACTGTGTAAATATGTTGGACTGTGCACTGTTTTATCTTTGTTACTCTTTTTCAGCAATGTTGAAATGCTGATATGTAGAATTTAGCATTATTCAAGTGATTTGATCATATGATAGAAGACCCTGTTGTAATGCACAGACACAGACAAAATTAAGATTGTTGTGGGAAACTTGACTTTAAATTCTCTAACTTTTATGCAATTAAAATTTCAACCTAAATGTTATGTCAAAATAGGATTTTGTAACTATTCAAAATATAGAATATAATTAAGCATCTAACCATAACTAGGAGTGCATTTCTGAGCAACTAGAGTATGCTTGGTGGTGTTAACAAGGTAAGGCCAAAGGCCAAGTGACTTTGAGCACCTGAGAAATGCAATGATCTTCCCGAAGTGCACTAACATAAGCTGGTGTGTCAATATGGAAAACAGTTTGAATCTGTGCATTTACTGCTCATTAGAGATACAGATATTACATCATTAACAGCCAATCAGAAAGGTCTAGCTTAAACAAATTTCTCATTAATGCATTAATCTATATAACCTAGCTAAGTAATACTAACCAAGGTATGATGCATAATGAAGGAAAAACCTTTATCACTGGGGGGAAATGGCCACACATGAGCTCCAGTTTGAGAAATAGCATCAGTAGACTGTTTCAGAAGAATTGCTGCACACAAACTGCCTGAATACACTTGAACCTGAAGAAAAAAATATAGTGACCTATCACAATCCAACTCTCTCAGCATCTCATGCCCAGAAGCACCTGCCATGTTGGCTGCAACTAATGGTTAAGGTAGATTAAACCAGGAGGAAGGAGGAGCTCTCATTGCACCAGCCAAGGAAGAGTGGGAGCTGTGAAAAAATGCTGTTCATCCAGACAAGGGAGGGATTCGGGAGCTCCCCTCTGCTGTAACCTCTAATTGCAATATAAACCCACTGCATGTACCAAAGAGAATAAGCTGCATTTAAGAGACTTACTAGGATCTCTTAATGTCAGAATTGCTTAAAGGAAGAGGTAACTTTGTGCTCCTGGATGGGGATTGAACCTGTGACTTCTGGGCTTAAAATATGAGCATCTATTGCCTGAGCTAAAAGATCTGTTCCTGTTAGCCAAAGCTGTAGGAGGCTCATCAATCTCTACCAGTGGCCCAGCCATAACCAGTGCGGGATAGAACATCACATTGTATGGTGAATTATGAAGACCACCTTGACTAGGGTGAAATAAAATGGGGATCATTGAACTAGAGGCAGGGCCGTCCTTAGGCATACGCAGGATACATAGGACACCAGAAAATTTGGGGCACCATTCCCCTAGCTGGCCGCAGCTGGAATTCTCTCTTCCCTGTCCCCTCCCTCAGTCGCTCCTTAGCCAGCAGGCTGAGGGCTCCAGCCTCTGGCTCTGCCGCCCCAGCCCCAGCCCCAGGGAGTCCAGAGTGGTGCAGCTGGTACCGGCAGTGCAGCGGCCTGGCCCACTGCTGCCCAGAGTGGAGTCCCTCCCTGGACCTTGCCTGCCTGCGCCACTTGGTCTCTGGCAGAGGCTGGGCCGAGGCCAGAACAGGAGGATCAAAATTTCCATATCAGTCAGCGGGGGTGGGGTGGAGGGGGAGTCAAGCTGAATGAGAAAGAGAGGGAGGACTTAAAGTGCCAATGCGCTCACTGTCTCTCTCACACACACACACACACACACACACACACACACACACACACACACACACACACACACACACACACACACACACACACACACACACACACACACACACACACACACACACACACACACAGTCTCTCTCACCCATAGACTGGCTCTCACAGCCATGTACACTTTACTTCTCAAGAGTCACAGTCACACACACACACTGGCTCTCTCACATGCACTGGGCTCTCTCATTCATACACAAACACACACACACACACTCCCCATCGTGCACACATATACACACTTGTATTATTGTTGTTGTTATTACAGCTTGGTACTTCCTGTCAAAATGCTTGTGGTGAGCCAGGAGTGGCGAGGAGCTGCAGGAGGGCTGTGGGCTCTGGCAAGATGCAGCCCCCATGTGAGAGCGCAAAGCCTGCCACATGAGCCACTGCTGCAGTGTCTGCTGCGTACGAAGCTCGGTGTGTGTCAGCAATGGGGGGGGATTCTGGGAATCCACAGGCAGGGGTGGTGGCTGTGCCCCCTTGACATATTGGGGTCAGCAGCGCTGGCTGGGGACCGCCTTCAGTGGAGCATAGGGGCACCAGTTTAACAATACTGCGTAGGGCCCCATAAATCCTAAGGACGGCCCTGATTAGAGGATAGATAATATGGATGCTTGGGTGGAGTGAATGCGTCTGGAATAAGCACAAGATAAACTGAACAGAACTTGCAAAAAAAATTTAGAGGAACTCATAAAAGATTGAAGCAACCAATTTGGCGGTGAGTGGTGATGACTTTGGTGGTGACTTTCAATCTGGACACCAAAGATGATCCTCTTTATATAGAAGGGTGTTATAAAATTCCTGTGAAAAACAGAAGGATTGCCATTACATTCAGGGGCCAATGTTACGGTTTGAAAAGTGCACGCAAGAATGGATCCCCAAAGTACCCAGAGTGGGGAAAATAATCAAGCACTGAGTTTCATAAGAAAATAAGAACGGCCACAGTGGGTCGGACCAAAAGTCCATCTAGCCCAGTATCCTGTCTTCCAACAGCGGCCAGTGCCGGGTGCTCCAAAGGGAATGAACAGAACACAAATAGTGTAACTATGTAACTGAGGACAGACTGGCTCACAATCATTTCAATTTCTTTGTTTGGCTGTGAGGACTGAGATTTTAAGCTGTCCCGAATTAAGTACGGTTTGGTTTCAGCAGTATGCTAAGAGAGCTTTTCAGCTTGTCCTCCGTACATAGTGCACATTAAGTACTTATTTAACTTATATATATGAATATTGATTGAAAAGAGACCATATATGAAGTCTATGTGTATATATGAACATGGCCAATCCATTCTAATATGCCATTATAGGCTCATGCACATCTATAGCTCAGCAGAAGTGTAGAATATAGGTCAAAATCCTTAGCAGATAAACGCCTAATCCAAGATAAACATTTGTAAATCCAGAAATGAGATTAGGACTTTACCTTAAATATCCAATAAACTGTGTGAAAAAGCAACTGAATGACTCTTACTGACTCAGTAAAATATCTATGCAGCATTTTGAAAACAGAGGGGAAAATGGTTATATGAAAAACAGAGATACAGTATTACTACTAGAAATTGGGCCGATCAGCACCCAGGAGCTGGATCCAGATTTTCCCAGTGTTCAATGGGTGTTGGATGTGCTGTTCCTAATTGCACAAATTTCTAAATGCTGCTTTTCCATTGGGATGATGTATATAATACAAATATTGAATATTTGCCTCAGAATGCTGAAGGACTGCTAAATGCTGAGTCCTCTAGATTTAAGACAAAACTATGAGAAAATTACCTCCTTTGTGAAATAAGTGTTTTATTTATCTTCTTATCACTCCTACTATTCTGAATCCGAGTAAACCAGCAGGACCCCTTAGGAACACATCACTCAATGGGATCCACTCAGTTTATATTTCCTTGCTCTTGCTGACATCTGATAGTTGGCCAAATTATTATTATTAAATATTTGTATGGTGCTTTACAAAAATAAAAACATAATGATAACTAAAACCAGCCATATGATAGCCAACCATTCTCGTGGTCAGAGTTGGACAAAAAATGTGGGGAGGAAAATTGTGACATTTTGTCCTCTTTTTTGTTGAAATCTGAAATTAGAATTT
The DNA here is from genome assembly GCF_025201925.1 of Gopherus flavomarginatus. Classification (NCBI taxonomy): domain Eukaryota; kingdom Metazoa; phylum Chordata; order Testudines; family Testudinidae; genus Gopherus; species Gopherus flavomarginatus. The sequence goes on along the minus strand of NC_066623.1, from coordinate 107,674,574 downwards.
TAGACAAAAATGTTCATGGCACATTGAATAATTTGGACCAGCCCTAATCATGATACAAGTCCACCAACTAAAAAATGAGCTGCTGTCATGAAATCAAATGCTACATGCAGATAACATTTAGAAGATTTTTCTTTGGTAACAACAAATCTAAAACTAATCTTACCTTTAGATCTCATGTTTGTTTTAAATCTTTCCTGACCCAACAAATAGGTAAAATGCCATAAAAGAAAACCTCTGTGAGTGAAACTACACATAATTCTGAGTTCCACTAGTATAATAGACCACTTGAGTTTCACACTCATAGTTCCTCTCTTTGTCCATTGGCTTCTGTGGGAGTTTGACTGTACTAAGAATTAAAGTTCACTACTGAAGTCCTCAAAATATTTGATGTGTGTATAGTTTATAGCTCACAGCTGCAAAGACAAGAATTGTAATGAGCTTCCAAACTTGCCTTAAACTTGTAGAATATTCTCTTCTTTTTGCTTAAAACACAAATAGTTTTTTTTAACATTACATTTCCTATTCACACTAAAATTGTGTGATATGCATAAATGACATCATGATTTGGGGTATATTTTTAATATATAATTTGTTCATTGTGTTCATGAAATTTCAAACTCACTATCTAATCTCTGCTCTATCAGATGACGGTATGAGCAAAAATTCATACTTTACTATAAGGTTTCAACTGTGAGACAGGTAAGCCAGTTATTGGTAGTAAATCACACTGTTTTCATTCAGTCCAGATTTCTGATATCATATAGATGTTATTGTTCAATTGCTCAGCTTAGACAAAGAAATGGGGCAGACTGTGGGAGGAGTAACGCAAATTAAATGCTCAGGTAGAGACGAACGTACATAGACAAAGAAACACAGGTGCATTTCGAATTCAGGTGCACAATGATCACTCAAATCCTTTGCTACTGAATTTGGACTTCATAGCATTTTCATTACCATTCAATACAGGACTTGTTTTCTGAAGGAGGAATGTAAGTTTTCACTCTATTTCTCATTTAAGAAGATATTTTTGTTGTTGCTGTTTTTTGTTATATAAATAAAATACAAAAGTCAGATTATAAGATTATAAGAGTAAATAAATCTTAAATAGTGAATTTCCAAACTGTTCACTAATAGTAGTTAGTCAGAAGAAATATATTAGTTAAAATTTGCATGTCTGTAATTGAACAGCATTTATATTAGCATTTTTCTTTTCTATAATGTTAACATAATTTTGAGAAGAACTTGTTTTAGATAGTAAAGAATAATCTAAGATTTTCAGTATGATATGTAATACATTTAGTATGTAATACTATACAGATTTAAAATGATATGATCAACGGAATGCATTTGTCTGTAGAATGCTCCTTGGTTGTATGACACTGTCGACCTTTTATAAATTATTGACAGAAATAGTTTGCTGCAAACAGAATCAGTAAGAATTGTAAAGGACTAAACATAGTTTTGAGGTATTATATGGAGTTTTTTAATGATTTTCAAGAGACCTTACAAATCCAGGGAAAACAATGAAATGTTGAACAATGCAAACTCAATATACTATCAATAAAAACGCTAAACGTGAGAGGACTTGAATGTAAACTGATTTTAGAAAACCTGTTGTCTAATGGGGTGATGCCTAATCATGTAATGGATTTGTGTCCTTCTTGTGGCTGTTATTTGAGGTTAGATTTCTCAATTTTTAAAAATATCAATCCCCCTTCAAAAGAAAGTTATAGAAGCTAAAGGTTGGGAAGGATTTCCATAATTCTGGCTGCCAAAATGCACAGAAAAAAAATAAACGTATCCACAAGTATGGCCAAACAACTTCAGATCAGAAAGAAATATTTTAGTATGAATTCTCCGTATAGTTGTATAAGGTAGTTATAACATAATAAAATATTGAAGTATATTGAAAAGGTCAGACTCACTGCCACAAAACAAAAATATGCCTTAACTTGGGCTAAATTCTGCCCTGATAATCACACTTCATATATCCACAGGTTAGAATAATTTATGCATTACTGGGGATGCCACCCTGTAATGCATTCTTCCATTTTCCATTCTCTACTTTTTCTGCAGAAAGCGTATCACAATTTATCTCTGTTTGTGATGTCAAATCTCTAAAACAGGGAGGATTTTGACTGAACTAACAGACAGATTTAGCCAAACAAATAAACTGTTTCTATGCTAATATCTGAAATAGATGGATCTTGATCCAATCTTCAGTAGTGAGTGTAATTCAGTGCCAATGTGATGTGGAATCGTGCATGTGTTCTAGTCTGCATGTATGCATAGTATATAGGGAACAATGTGGCTCTGATAACCCCTTCTACAATTACATTAATACACAAAGAACTGTGAAAATCAAAGAGCGTAATCAAGTGTATATTCCACCACCCTTATCACATGAAGAGATTAAACTACTATTTGCAGGTTACATGTGTAGATCTTCAAAAAGGTTGAGAAGTTAGGGTATTAAACACTCCTCACTTTGTGGTGGAAAGCATACTACACCTCTACCCCGATATAACACGAATTCGGATATAATAAAGTAAAGCAACGGTCTGGAGGGGCGGAGCAGTGCACTCCGGCTGATCAAAGCAAGTTCAATATAACACGATTTCACCTATAATGCAGTAAGATTTTTTGGCTCCCGAGGACAGTGTTAAATTGGAGTAGAGGTGTATGTGTGCCACATCATAAACTTTTAACTTTATGGAGACATTCTGTTTTAATATGAAGACTGGCAGGGGTTTTGTTGTTCTTTAATCAGGCTCCTTATGAACAAGCTGCTAAACATGTACATCTTACTTTACTTACTGCATCTGTGTACTGTGTGTGCCATGTATAATGTCATTTCTGCCTGTTGAAATTGTAAGCCAAATTCAGCCTTGTTATAAGAACTGTTTTCAGTGGTGGTGTATCGTCTTAAATATGTGTTGAATTTACTCAGATGGTAAGGATAAAAATGTCTGCATGAAAATATAAGGCAAAGCTTACATTTAAGGGAAAGCTTCCCACAATTTACTATTTGTAGCATAAGATCATACATTTGTGTCACAGTGTCTCATCCTTTCCTTGAGCATTGCTTGAAAACTGGTTTTTTAACCTACTCAAATGCTTCTTAGTAGATCCTTACAGCACATTAGGCACTAAATAAGGGACCTCTCTTCAAATACAAGGCAGAGAGAGAAAATATGATCCTATGCAGGGTATGATGATTTTGTTGGTTTTTGTTTAGAAATTTTAAGGTACTTAGCACAGAATAGAAATACAAATAGACGCTGTCTGTGGAGTATTGTAACATGGTGATCTGCCCTCTCAAGAGCCAATGGGCCTGTGACTTTCCAGACTTAGTTGGGAATAGGGTGAGGTGATTCCTATAAAAGGCTGAGTGAGCTCAGTTGGAGAGGATGGTGGGAAGCAGCCTCCTGTGGCAAGCCCTAGCGCAAGGGGAAAGGCCTCCGGGGCCCCTGCAGCCTGCTTTGGTTAGGATAGGAAAATAGCATTGTGTTAGAATAAAACTGTGCCCTGAAGACGGGGCTTGAACAGACTTTCAAGTGTGGTGTCAGCTCTTCCTGCGCTATGGAGGGAGGGCAGTAGTTTGTGCACATGCTACAAAGTCAGTGGACCATGAGCAATGTCTGCATGTGTATATTTACCACCTTTCAGTGCTAACTACTCTCCTGAATCAAGGGCAGTTACTCAACCTTTATGCCCATTGGGGAAAATTTTCTTCAGCTGCTGTTCTGCCCCCTGACTCAGCCTTCCCTGTTAACTGGCTATCCTGCTCATATGAAATAAAACCATCACGATTTTTTATTTATATATATCTCTGAGAAATCATCCCTAGGGAGTCTTCCTGGTAAACATTTTGTCAGTATTTCTGTCTCCCTCTTCTGACTCCAGGGTTTTGTTTTCTCCTCTTCCCTCAACTGATTGTCGGGTTGGAGGCAAGTCCCTCACACACACTCATGCAAACCGCCAGGAGCGGCCAGGAAACTAGCTCTATGCTGGACGGTGGGATGGGAAGGGGAACGCGCTGCCCTGGGAAGGCCGCACTGTTAGCAGAGACGATTGGTGGGTGGCGAGGGGAGATTTCCCGGGTTACGCCCTCGCCCACCCCCGACACCCAGAGCCTGGGCGCGCTCTGCCCCTCCCCAGACAGGCGCTGGAACCTCGCGCTGCGCTTGGACGCGCTCATTCGCCTCCGCGGGTCCACGTGCTCTCTGCGAACGTTCTGTGGCGTTCCACGTTCCCTCGCTCGCTCCTCCGCCGGCGGACGCAGCCAGCGCGGCGCGTGACGCCCCGCTGCTCTGGAACCTCGCGTCGCTATCGGCCGCCGAGCCACGTGCGCCCTTGGGCCGCTCTGTCGCCTTCGAGAGCAACCCCCGACTCTCCCTCCCAAAAATGCGTCTTAAAACCCAGGTAGCGCCCCTCCCCCTTCGGCTCTGCGGGCGGGCCGTGCCGCGCCGCGAGCACCCCCCAACCCAGTCCCCTGTGGGTGGGGAGGAAGGGGGCGTCTGTATTGCTCGACTAACGCCCTCCAACGCAGATACTGGGGTGGGAGGATTTTTAAAACATGTATTGGGGGGAGAGTATGTGGTTTGAAAGCCTGTGCAGATTGAGCCCCCCCCCCCCAACCTTCTTCACCCACCCCCACCTTACAGCTGGCCTCCCACCTCTGCAGGAATCCTTCTTGTGACTTTAAAAAATAGTTTCTTAATGAAACTCACCCCCAGCTCTCCTGGCCTTCATGCCCCTTTCTGGAAGAGGCAGGACAGAGGGAGGGGAGGGGAAGCCAGCAGAAGGGCTACAGCAGGTGCTCTCCTCTTATGCCTGCGAAGACTTGTTTGCCAGATCACTGATAAGCTTAAAAAAACAGTTAAGAGAACATTTAATTTCATTGATGGAGCCTCTGTGTTACTTCTTTTTTCTTGCCCCACCATGTTTTGTAATAGCCCGCTTGTTCCAAGAATGTATGTGGAAGAGAATTTTGCTGATGTGACAGGATGGTGATCTCAGCCACCAGACCCAGCCATTACTTACCCCTTTTCCATCGCTCAGGAATATCAGTTCAACCTGTTTGTTAATTTAGACTCCGATCTTATAAACTCTTACACAGGAATAATTCCTGTGTGCTAAAGTTCTTCAAGTTAAGCCCATTCATGCTTGTTTGGAGGATTCAGACTTGTCTCCAGTCCTCTCTGTTGTTAAGTCTGAAAGATTACTTTCAATGGGAAGATTTTTTTTAACTTTGCATTTAAGTTTAAGGGGGACAAGGTGAATAAGGTAATACCTTTTATTGCACCAACTTCTGTTGATGAAAGAGACAAAATTTTGAGTTTCACAGAGCTTTTCTTCAGGTTTGGGTTCCACCCCAGCCAGGATCTGGGCACACCACTATTCACTTACTGACTATGGAAACTTTGAGTAGAGCTGCACATGATGGCAGAATTCATGTCTGATATCTTACCAGGGAGCACACATTTCTTATTCCTGGGTTTGTTCATTAAGTTGGTCAGTCCTTAACCACAGCTCCTGCTGATTTCATTGGGAGTTAAGTTCTTTTGTATATTTCACTCTGAGACTTTATTAAGGTTTCTGCTTTATCTTTCTATATTATATGGAAGACCACATAATGTTTCAGACAGGGGTTCTCAAACTGTGGGTCAGGATCCCCAAGTGGGTCGCAACCCCAGTTTAATGGGGCTGCCAAGGCTGGTGTTAGTCTTGCTGGGGCCAGGAGCTGAAGCCTGAGCCCCACCACTCAGGGTGAAGGTTACATGCCTCCCACCCAGGGCAGAAGCACTTGAGCTTCAGCTTTACCCTCCCTCCCCTCCCCTCCCTCAGAAGGGGGTCATGGTGCAATGCAGTTTGAGAACCACTGATTTATTCCATACTGGCTGTTCAATTTTGGGCCAAAATGTAGCCTTTTGTTTTTTTTTTTAAAGAGGCCAGGGAGAGAGAGCAGCTTAAGATGTTATTTTTGTAAAATTAAAAATGTTTTCTTTCCATTTTTTAATATTTATGGTTGGTTTCCTTGCATTGTTGGAATCTTAAGTAGGAGAGCATTGTGCTCGTAAATGAGAAGCAGAACATGCAACAGACTCAAAGCAAAAATGAAATAGTCTGCTTTTACTGTACAAGCTGAGTGAAATGCAGAACTATGAAGTAAGTCTAAATGGTGAAAAATAAATTAGATTTTTAAATTGTCATGTTTGAACGTGTTAGAAAGTTATCACATTTATTTAATTGATTGTACTCTGTGGTGTTTTAGGAACAAGTAAGGAAAGAGAAATCATACCAAAATAAATTGTGACACTTAAAAAATCCGTTATATTGTGAAGCTTATTTGCTATGCAGAGGAAAAGCCCTTTGTGCAGCAACAAGCATTTACTCCATGTGCTGTGTAGAAAAAAATTGCCTAAATGCAAAATGAATATCTGGCCTTGGTAGTGGGGAGGTCTTTCCATTCATGAGGGGGTATGAATGCTCCCATGTATGGTGGTGGTTTGGGTGTTTTACACTAGTCACCAGCCCCAGATTTGGTGTTAGTAGCAAGGGACTGAGCTTATGTACATACATTTTTATTTATATTTCAAGGGTTCTTGGGGTTTCAGTTAACATTTTTTAACCAAATGCTGGAAAGTAATAAACTTATACAATTTCCTAAGTGCTGGAAGAGCAATATCTCAGATTTAGAAGCTAGAACCGAAGTAAGAAGAATTTCAAGTAAAACCTATGGCTACAGGGCTGGTTTAAACAATATGAGCTTCGTGGGAGCCTGGGTGGGGAGGAAGAAGGTAAGGTATGTCTGCTCCGAACAATCTACCTAACTGGTTTGTAAACCAGGGGGGCGGAGGGGTGTCCCCAATTTGGTGTCTTTGCAAAGGAACCAAAAATGCTGCTACTGGCTCTGGGACCTCTTTTACTTTGTGGCGGGGGGAAATACAGAGAACAACCATTGTTCGGGGCTGATAAGGAATTCAAGCTTGGAGATGGAAGAGCTGTGGCTGATTGTCTCCTGGCTTTTCTGGGAGACCTGATCAGATGGAGTTGATAGCACTCTTGATCTATGTCTGTCATTTCTTTGTTTTGGGGGAGATTACTCACTTGTGTATCCCTCATGAGAAATAAATGCAAAAGGACGGTGGAACTGACATAACTCCAGAACAACAAAATGGCAGCTCCAATCCTATTTTGTATGACCTTTGTGAAGGGTAACTGGCTTCAAAGCCTGATTCTCCCACTCTTCGCAGGAAGGGCCTGAGTGTGAACTCTGCAGCCTCGTGAAACCTGTGACATAATCACTGTTGCTCTTGCTAGCTCAGAGGTCAGGTTGTACTGGTATGTGGCAGTGTACTGAACCAAAACTTTTCTGGGGAATCCATCAGTCTACTAATTTACGACTACTAGTTTTAAAAGTTAAGTGTCTGGCCCTTGTGGTTGCAGAGATGACTTTCCAAATGAAGACTAGTACTAAATCTGCATCTAGATAGAAACAATAGATGTGAGACATAGCAGCTTTCCCCATTTTGCTCAATGGGGTGCTGATGCTAAAATCTGAAGATAAAATGTTGACATTTAAGTTAACTATTTCACTGCTGATCATTTTGGCAGTAGTATCCAGGTATTGTGTGTGGAGCTTTCCCTTCTTTCCCACTCTGACTTCTGGGGCTATTACAGCTGGCAGTCAAAGGAGGAGGAAATAGCTCTTCATGTGCGCCCCCCACCCCTGTAGAATAATATCCATGGTGTATTTTTCTAAATAATTTTAGATTGTTTCTGCTATTTATTTTTTTCTGTTTGAGTTTCCATCAGTATTAATTGTTATACTGTACAAACAATTGGCATGGCAACAGTTTTGAAGAGCAGCAAAGGTACTTTGAATGTGAATGTATCCATGTGGCACTGTAGATGGAGCAGTAGAACTCTAATGTTCAGAGTTGAAGTCCTCTTAGTTGTGCTGCCTTTCAATCTTAAGGGAAGTACGTTCCCAACAGTAAACCTGTGTGAAACATTGTCTGCTTTCTAAGCTGTCGTAGCTACCTGGATAATGGTAAAACATCTTGCAGAATTCAGTATCATTGATGAGATGTAAAGATATCAGCATCTATGAATAGTAAATATGGACCCATTCAGTATGTGTTAACGGTATTCTAATTATATACATCATAATAGAGTAATCCTGTTCAGCACAGAAGGATGGCTGTATAAAAGGAGAACTAGTCTCAAAAAGGCATAATTTGTCATCTTATCACATGAAGTTAAATTTACGTGCAATTCTCTTTGGTTCTGCCGTATCTTTAAATGATTTTGCAATGGAAAAACCCCATGTTTAACACAAAACAAACAAACCTGAGGATTTAACCAGCAAGCTAGAATATGATTGAAAACTAATAGTGACCAAAGAACTTACTGATTGTTTACAATTAGCCTGTGTGCTTTATAGATCTGATCCAGAATTATTTTTCTTAGAAAGTACTGTGTGTATGCTAATGGGTTTTTTAAAATAGCTCTAGCTGATTTTTCTTACATCTCAACTTTTAATTAGAAAATGTATTTGATAATTATGGTCTACCTGTTTAGGTTTTGTTCTGTTTATAAATACTGCCTTAATACAGCACTGATCTTTCTCTGAGGTCTTGCATGGTAGTTTTCCTTTGGGTTTAAAGGAAATGATGATCAGCCTTATGCTTGTTCTGTTTCCAGGTGGCAGTAAAAGAGACTCTTTGGAAATGATAGCTCAACAAACAGACGTTTAATGTTCTACAGTGACCTACTGCAGTTTGTCATAGATTAACTTTAAAATGTTGAGTACTTAAAACCAGACCAAAATGCTAGTGAGTTTCTCGGGTTTCCTCAGTGGTTTGGTTTTGGGTTTTATTTTTCTTTGGCAGGGAAAGAGGGCTACAGTGGAGGATCTAAACAACTATATTTGTTGTTTGTAACCTATTTTTGTCTGCTTATTTTTCTCCAATACCTGTTTGCTGGTGATGTAACATGAAATCAAATAGAACATTTTTTAACCTCTTGAAAGAAGGAATATCGTGCTGAAAGTCAGTGTATACTATATAGTATAAAGAGCATGACTTTGATTCGGCTTGGTGCCCCATTATCAAAAGGTGACAGTTACAAAGTTTTACAGTTGCTTATTCACATAATTGATGGAGGTTTGTGAAATTCCAAAACTGTGCAAAAGCATCTGGTAGTCTTGTTGAAAGAATAAATTTATTTTTAAAAGATAAAACGTTTTCAAAAGAACACATCAGTACTGATTTAGAATTAGAAAAAATAATGATGTGAGCAATTCAGTACCCTGATGTGATTTTAAATTTGGTATAAGCTGGTGATTTGGGGATTGTGAAAGTTCATTTTCAGATGTTTTGCTTTAGTACACTGCTTTGACACTGGGGGGGAAAAGGTAAAATAAAAACTATATTTTGCGCTCTTGTTTTCTCTCTGATTATATAGCAACAGTAGTTAATTAACAGTATTATTCTCAGAGCTGTGCTGACATTATTTCCAATATACTAGAAAGGAAGCAAAAAAGCCATATAAATTCTGGTTTCAGTTAAAAGGGTGAAAAAAATGATGTTTGTCACGTTAAAAGGGAGAAAATAGAGATTTAGACCATAGGACTGATGGGATTCTTGGGTTCTATTCCTGACTTTTTCCCAGACTCTCTTTTGGAGCTTGAACAAGTCACTTAAGCCTGTTCTGCACTTAAGTTTTACCAGCATCACTATGTTAGGGGAATGATATATTTTTGTCTTTTTAACCAACATAGCTATGCCGATGGAAGCCCATGTATAGACTTAAGGTATGTCTATACTGGAAACGTCAAAGCGCTTCCGCAGGAACACTCCCGCAGCAGCGCTTTGAAGTGCGAGTGTGGTCGCACACGAGCACTGGGAGAGAGCTCTCCCAGCGCTCCTGGTAATCCACCTCCATGAGGGGATTAGCTCCGAGTGCAGCTTCCGGCACTCAGAGCCAGTCCACACTAGAGCTTTAAAGTGCTCAGACTTGCTACGCTCACCAGCAAATTAGAGCACTATAAAAACACACCCATCCGACTAAAGCACCAATGTAAACAATGCACCAGCGCTGGGAGCTACGCTTCTCATTTCGCTGCGACCACACAAGCCACATTAAAGTGCTGCCATAGCAGTGCTTTAGTGTTGCCAGAGTAGACTAGCCCTTAGGCTTGTGTGATTTTTCTGACCCTCTGCATCCCAATTGAGTTGTTTATAAGATGTAGAATCTTGTTTGTGGAGCGTTTGAGAGCACTGGATGAAAGGCCTTAGGTAACTGAAAAGTGATAATATTGTGGCCTTCTCCAGGACCCCTCTTCATTTCGTCCATAATACAGTTATCCTAATGGTAGCAAAAAGCACCCTCTGGATATACACAGACAGAGATAAATTCAAGTTTGTGGGCCTTCACAGGTTCCCAGAGATCTTGTTGAGAGTAAGTGTACTTCGCTGGTTGGTCAGGAGAGGCCTCAATCTTGGTGCAAGGAGAGTCAATGCCATGTTTTTCCAATTTGCTCCATAGTGAGGAAGCTCAAGGCTAGTGAATATGAAAGAGAGAGTGCCAAAACCTTTGGAGTAATTTGATTGGTGGTGCCTCTTTACTCATGTGAGATCAGCGAATGACCTTGCAGCTTCAGAGATTTAAAAAAAAAAGTATTTTTCAAACTAGTAATGTTCTGAATGCTCCTCTTACACAGGTCATCTGGCTTTGGAGCATTATTCTAAAGCTGCTGGATTTTGCAATATTATATGCAAGTAACCTTTAAAACATGGGTTTATGTAGAGGTGAAATAGTATTTCTGTCAGTGTCTTGTATAACACTGCCAAAGGGTGAGTGAGAAGTTCAGCAGCAATAAATCCTGCCAATGTAGAGTGAGACTTCATGCCGTGCTGGGGAGCTCCGGTCCATCAAATAATTTCCATTGCCTGTGAAATCTGCTTTTATTCTTTTAAATGACTCAACATCTCTTCTTTCTCTGATCTGTCCTATTTTCCCACCATCGTGTGCTGACTCAACAGTAAGGCTATGTGTCGTTACACGCCATAGTGAAACGCCCACTGCGTCCATGTTGTGGTGTGTAGCTGTGTGTGTCAGTGAAAGGCTCTGGCAGAGGGGAGACAGCAGGGAAAGGCTTCAGCCTCTCACCAGTTGGAGCCTTTCTGTTCTGCCAGAGTTTCTCTGCAGCAGAGAGAGGGCTCCAGCAGCAGGGAGCTGGCAGAACCTTTCGCACTTCCTCCCACCTGCCAGTGCCTTTCTCCGCTGCTGGAGTTTTCCCGCGGTGGAGAAAGGCTCCTGCAGCAGGACACTACGCTGCTAAAAATAGCAGTGTTGATTGAGAGGCACAGCTTGGGCAAAGAGAGAACTGTGTAGCCCACAACCTTTATACTCCTAAGCTGTGCCTCACTGTCTGCATTGCTGGTGTATGTACGCTGCATACAGCTGAAAGAAGTGTACAGTGTAGATGCACCTTAACTTTCAGGCTAGCCAGGTTTCCCACTTCATCAGCAGGACCTTAAAGGGAGAGAACTTGCTGTCTGTCCACATTTCCCACAGCTGGCAGAGTGACTGCAGGGGTGAGAAACTCACTGCCTGGCCCAGATATCTTCCTCTGGTAGTAGAAGGGAAGGAAGCTAACAGCCAGGCTTCTGGCCTCCCCCACCCCCCGTTATGCTCTGACCCTGTATGCTGTGACAGCATGGAACACACCCCTCCACTCCCTTTACGCAGGTGGTCTAGTTAATGAGTAAATTTCTGAAGGAAGTAGAGATGTGAATCAGGGTGATTAACATAACATCCATAGCTATATTTTTAAAATCAGATCAAAAAGTAAATGCAGGAGCTGGATGTAGGATGATTTATAGGTCTTAAAAAAAAAAAGTTTTCTCTCAAGACTTTTAGATGGTCTCTCCCCGCCAGTGTTGGGGTTGGGGGGTGTTTGAAGATAGGATAGATAAAAAGTTAAATTTTAATCATCCACTAAATGCTTCCAGAGATTGAGTGTATACAGATTATTGTCCTCCTACCATCCGTGTTCTCTAAAATCAAGGTTCATCACTTCCTGTCCATGGTGAAAGGCTCTTTTTCCTGTCTGCACAGTTATGCCTTTCACTTTTTAAGCTTCTCTTGATGGTTTTATTTGATTCCCTCCGCCCTATCCATTCTGTTGATATATTCTTATTTACAATCCCACCATCCAGCAAGATGAAGGGAAGTTTGAAACCCTTTCCTGTAAAGCTTTTCACAGGGACAGAGTAGACTCTGGTTTCTTTCCTGTTGAAATTTCAGATGCTCATTTAAGAGAGGAAATGGTTTTCCTCAGTGTGTTAGAACCTGTTCTTCTGATGAGGATAAATTGAGGTACAAGCTAGACGTTACGAAGGAACTTGAGATATTGGGCCCAATCCACAGTGAAAGTCCAGGTGATGTGCAAAGGCGACTTTCTCACTAATGTGCACTCCCCTGATTCTCATGCTGCTCTGTGCAGGCTGTTCCTGCTGAAGCCTGCTCTCTCTTATGCTGGGTTGAAATGGACAGAGAGCCAAAAATGCAGTTTAGGATGAATGTGCCATTTGGGATGTCGTACAAGATTAGGGTTGGAAGAGACCTCAGGAGGTCATCTAGTCCAACCTCCTGCTCAAAGCAGGACCAACACCAACTAAATCATCCCAGCCAGGGCTTTGTCAAGCCGGGCCTTAAAAACCTCTAAGGATGAAGATTCCACCACGTCACTAGGTAACCCATTCCAGTGCTTCACCACCCTCCTAGTGAAATAGTGTGTCGTAATATCCAACCTAAACCTCCCCCACTGCAACTTGAGACCATTGCTTCTTGTTCAATCATCTACTACTATTGAGAACAGCTGAGCTCCATCCTCTTTGGAACCCCCCCCCTTCAGGTAGTTCAAGGCTGCTATCAAATCCCCCCTCACTCTTCTGCAGACTAAACAAGTCCAGTTCCCTCAGCCTCTCCTTGTAAGTCATGTGCCTCAACCCCTGATCATTTTCGTTGACCTTCGCTGGACTGTCTCCAATTTGTCCACATCCTTTCTGTAGTGGGGGGGCCCAAAACTGATGCAATACTCCAGATGTGGCTTCACCAGTGCCTAATAAAGGGGAATAATCACATCCACCAAGCAGAGGAGACCTCCTCCTACTCATTCAGGAGTAAGGGGCCTTTTCTCCAGAGAGAAAAAGGCCTCTCTTTCTGAAGCTGTCCTAAATCTGGTGGAGCACTTACAGTATTTGATGGAATGTAAACATCCCTTGAGGTAACAAAATCTGAAGAGTTTAGGATGGAATTTGCCTGGGGACCTACCAAGAAAAGCATGCACTAGGAGCTCTTGCTCAAGAATATTCTTGGCTTCTCTGGTTCTCAAATGAGACTGAGGCCCTGGTATTTACCACATGATCTAAGTCACATTGGAGGGCATCTCCTTGAAGAAAGTGAATCTTTAAATGAAGTTCAGAGGCAAAAATTTCCAGACTAGGAAGGTGAGCAGCAGGAAATGGCAAGCCTTGCCTGTTTTAATGCTATTCTATACATCAACAGCCTTCATGATAGCAACAAAATAAAAGTGGATTACCAAGAGAACAAGGTTTAATATTTTCCTCATCTCTCTCGGCTTTTATAACAGTTTACGTTCTTCTCAAGATCTGTGATCCATAGAAGTGACACCTGATAGAAGGAAGAAAGAATTGAAGGCAAAGCTAAGGCCATTCAGTGCGGCCTTGTATTGCATCCTCCAAGTGAAATCTAAATAGTTTAGGTTGATCTCAATGGAGCAGCTCTAGTAATAGCTGGGTTAGTCCTGAAGGATGCAAGCTGCTTTCCCACCTTTCCAAAGATAAGGCTGTGTGGCTTGTTATCAAAGCTTCCTTCACAATCATGATGGTTAGAAACATAAATTTTGTTTTAAAATGAGCAGCTTGGATTCTGGAACACAATTCTCAGCAAATTCCACAGCTGCAAAACAGCAGGAGCCCCAAATATAAATAAGTTCCACTGTAACTTGTGACTGTCCAAGGCAACAATCACATGAAAATAGCAACGCTGAAAAACTGGAAGGCAGTGGCTTGTGGCTGCATAGGTTAAACATATCTCATCCCATTGCTGGAATGCATTTATATTCTTTCTGGTAGTTTTCTGGAAGTTTTATAGGGATTCCCCAATGCAACAACAAGCAATCTTTCTTTTGATAGTATCACTAGATGCATTGTAACTTGTGCCTAGACATACTCTGATCAGTTCAGATAAAACTTAATTGTACTTCTGACATTGCTCAATAAGGGATCTTTAAAACTCACCTAGCAAACTAGAAGGCTCTATTTTTAACATTGTTCCAAAGATGGGCAATGGAAACTAAAAATATTACTATGCATCAGGTGAAAATACACTTTTTAAAATGTGTTTCATGGGAGAGCCAGTAACAGCTGTTGGCCTACCAAGTAAAGAACATTTATATTTTAAAAAACCTTTAATATTAAGAGGAGATGTTAGTTTGTCTTCAAAATTTCCATAAGCAAAGGGCTGGCTTAACAAGAGAAATCTATAATTATCCTACAGCACTTTTCACAGAGAAAAACTTTCAGTGTTGATGCCTCAGCAAAATTCCAATGAACGTACTTAATCTCTTTTCCTCTCAGTTCTTCCCTGAAATTGAAACTGCGTAGGTTATCTTTTACCTTCTGTCCAAGCAGTATGATTGTGCACTATACAACAGTGTGCTTTACTAGCTAACATGAAAATTTCAGTTTCTGAAGTGGTTTGGGACCTTTTGGATTTAAAGGCATCATATAAATGTAAAATGCAATGAAAATATTAACCAGTAATTTCCACTGATATTTCTGGGAACTACTGAGGACTCAACTCTTTGAAAATCAGGCCACTTATTTAGGAGCCTAAATTCAAGCTTTTTTCAAATATGGACCTATGTACTGAAAGTGCAAGTGTGAAAGTTTCCAAAGTGGGTGCCTCTTCTTCTGCCCACGGAGCTCACATTATCCTGACCAAATAATCTTTAAAAACACCATCAGCCCTTAATATATTTAGCTGTTAAAGCCCTTGACAAAACCTCAGAACCCCTTTGCATCCTCAAATACAAGAAAACAAGAGATTGCTTTTACGGAAAGGTTGTGAGTGTTCAAGATAAGAAGCCTCCTTCCTGAGCATACCTACTTTGCCCACCTACACCAGAATACTCTGCCCGCAAAAACCAGCCCAGCATAAGGGTCATTCTCCAGTGCTGCAGAGCTAATGTGGGGGCTCATGCCTCACATGATCCCTGTTGCAGATTTAACAGATGAACAGAGGTGCAGGTAAGGAGAATGGGAAGTTGATGTGATTGCAGAGCCATTGGCCATTGTCTTTGAAAACTCGTGGCGATCAGGGGAATCCTGGACAATTGGAAAAAGGCAAACATAGTGCCCATCTTTAAAAAAGGGAAGAAGGAGAACCTGGGGAACTACAGACCTGTCAGCCTAACCTCAGTCCCTGGAAAAATCATGGAGCAGGTCCTTAAGGAAACCATTTTGATGCACTTGGAGGAGAGGAAGGTGATCAGGAACAGTCAACATGGATTCACCAAGGGCAAGTCATGCCTGGCTAACCTGATTGCCTTCTATGATGAGATAACTGGCTCTGTGGATATGGGGAAAGCAATGGACGTGATGTATCTTGACTTTAGCAAAGCTTTTGATATGGTTTCCCACAATATTCTTGCCAAAAGTTAAAAAAGTATGGATTAGATTAATGGACTATAAAGTGGGTAGGAAGCTGGCTGGATTGTTGGTCTCAGTGGGTAGTAATCAATGGCTCGATATCTAGTTGGCAGCTGGTACCAAGCGGAGTGCCCCAGGAGGTGGGTCCTGGGGCCGGTTTTGTTCAACATCTTTATTAATGATCTGGATGATGGGATGGATAGCACCCTCAGCAAGTTCACAGATGACACTAAGATGTGGGGAGAGGTATATACACTGGAGGGCAGGGATAGGGTCTAGACAAATTGGAGGATTGGGCCAAAAGAAATATGATGAGGTTCAACAAGGACAAGTGTAGAGTCCTGCACTTAGGACAGAAGAATCCCATGCACCGCTACAGGCTGGGGACCAACAGGCTAAGCACCAGTTCTGCAGAAAAGGACATAGGGATTACAGTGAATGAGAAGCTGGATATGAGTCAGCAATGTGCCTTTGTTGACAAGAAGGCTAACGGCATATTGGGCTGCATTAGTAGGAGTATTGCCAGCAGATTGAGTGAAGTGATGATTCCCCTCTATTCGGTACCGGTGAGGCCACATCTGGAGTATTGCATCCAGTTTTGGGGCCCCCCACTAGAGAAAGGATATGGACAAATTGGAGAGAGTCCAGCGGAGAGCAACGAAAATGATCAAGGGGCTGGAGCACATGATTTATGAGGAGAGGCTGAGGGAACTGGACTTGTTTAGTCTGCAGAAGAGAAGAGTATGGTTAGAGGGGGTTGATAGCAGCCTTGAACTACCTGAAGGGGGGTTCCAAAGAGGATGGAGCTCAGCTGGTCTAAGTAGTGGCAGATGACAGAACAAGAAGCAATGGTCTCAGGTTGCAGTGGGGGAGGTCTAGGTTGGATATTACGACACACTATTTCACTAGGAGGGTGGTGAAGCACTGGAATGGGTTACCTAGTGACATGGTGGAATCTTCATCCTTAGAGGTTTTTAAGGCCCAGCTTGACAGAACTCTGGCTGGGATGATTTAGTTGATGGTGTTCCTGCTTTGAGCAGTGGATTGGACTAGATGACCTCCTGAGGTCTCTTCCAGCCCTAATCTTCTGCGATGCTGTCTATCATAAACCAAGACTGCTATACATAATCTGGTCCTTCCTGTCCTCTGAAAACGCAATACCTTTTTTCAGCTTGGAGCACTTGCTTACCCACTTAAGGAGGAAAGAGGAATTTACCATCTCTGTTTCAAGCTTTCCAAAAAGATCACGAAAGTGAGGGAAAGCACAATACCAGGGTTTAACTTCAAGTGGTTAAATCAGCTCATCCAATTCAAAAAATTCAAGATGGAGGCCCTCCAATCGGCTTGAGTAGTCATACAGCTGGTGGAACGTCTTATGTTGGTCAACCTGGAAGACTCGTACCCTTCACGTATGGATTGTGAAAGTTCAGAAGTTCCTGGGATTTGCCATAGTTTTCCATCTCTGTTTTGTTTCCTGTGAAAATCTCAATCATGCTGCCTCATTTCTGTAATCTGATCTGTGAAAAACTGCGGGGGGGCATGGTTAGTTCATAGGAGTCGGAGTATTGGACTCCTGAGTTCTAATCTAGCCTGTGACGCTGATCTTCTGCACCCTGGGACAACTCTCTTAATCTTTACCATTATTTCCGTCTGTAAATTGTACATAATAAAGGGTGGTGGGCGGATTATTTAATTGATGCTTGAAGAGTGTTTTGCCAATAAGATTGGTGCACATTGAGACACAGTGTAAGGTTTACTTGTTCAATTAGGCCATTTAAAAACTTTATTTTTTCACTACTATAAAATGACTTGCATTAGTTTTAGGGTACACAGTGATTTTTATTGGATCAATGATGAGGTTGACCCAGATGTGGTTGTGAGCTGTTTTTTAATACACAATTGTAAGATTTCGTTACAGTAGATACAATATATATGAATATAAATAAAACATGCTATGTAAGTACTAAGTATTATTAATTTTCCAGGATACTCATAGGTACATAGTTCCCAAGGCACGTTATCATCCTTGGTATTCTGTTCTGTATCTTTTCCAGTATCCTTCCTATACTGAAGATGTGGCCTTGCTAGCCATTTGCACACTGCATGACAATTTTTTCTGATTTCTGTTGTCCCTCTTTTCTGATGTATTCTGGTATCCTGCTGCTGGGCATCCTATTTCTTTCCCTCCAGTATTTTCCATTGGAATCTTTTCTTGATGACTGTGTTACAACTTGTGAACAACAGGACATTAGTCCCAATTTTCAGTCTTCAGCTCTGTCCTCATTACTAAGATTTCTTGGTTTAGGTATTATATAGCACTAATTTATCACTTTAGGTTAGCTGACATTTCCATTTTTGTTCTGAGCCCAAAGATGAATTTTTGGGGAAAGTATAGGCCAAATCTCTGAAGCTGTTCTTGAGTTTGATAAGTTTGGGACGGAGGGACTTTTCACACTTCAAGAAAATTATTTTTGCTCAGATTAAAAATGATGACTGAATTTTGCATGTGAATCTTTCTGGTAGTCTAGATTTCTTTGATAACTAGTTCATTTAATTATTTGCAAGCAGATACATTAAATGACTTAGATGTTGGCATAGAAAGTACGCTTATTAAGTTTGCAGACGATACCAAACTGGGAGGGATTGCAACTGCTTTGGAGGACAGGGTCAAAATTCAAAATGATCTGGACAAATTGGAGAAATGGTCTGAGGTAAACCGGATGAAGTTCAATAAAGACAAATGCAAAGTGCTCCATTTAGGAAGGAACAATCAGTTTCACACATACAGAATGGGAAGAGACTGTCTAGGAAGGAGTATGGCAGAAAAAGATCTAGGGGTCATAGTGGACCACAAGCTAAATATGAGTCAACAGTGTGATACTGTTGCAAAAAAAAGCAAACGTGATTCTGGGATGCATTAACAGGTGTGTTGTAAACAAGACACGAGAAGTCATTCTTCCGCTCTACTCTGCACTGGTTAGGCCTCAGCTGGAGTATAGTGTCCAGTTCTGGGCACCGCATTTCAAGAAAGATGTGGAGAAATTGGAGAGGGTCCAGAGAAGAGCAACAAGAATAATTAAAGGTCTTGAGAACATGACCTATGAAGGAAGGCTGAAAGAATTGGGTTTATTTAGTTTGGAAAAGAGAAGACCGAGAGGGGACATGATAGTAGTTTTCGGGTATCTAAAAGGGTGTCATCAGGAGGAGGGAGAAAACTTGTACACCTTGGCCTCTAATGATAGAACAAGAAGCAATGGGCTTAAACTGCAGCAAGGGAGATTTAGGTTGGACATTAGGAAAAAGTTCCTAACTGTCAAGGTGGTTAAACACTGGAATAAATTGCCTAGGGAGGTTGTGGAATCTCGATCTCTGGAGATATTTAAGAGTAGGTTAGATAAATGTCTAGACAGTATTTGGTCCTGCCATGAGGGCAGGGGACTGGACTCGATGACCTCTCGAGGTCCCTTCCAGTCCTAGAGTCTATGAATCTATAAAACAATTCAGTGATATACCTGTGAACACTTTCTCATTTTGTGCACTCTAGGTACTTTGCCAACAGGAGAAACAGCAGTACTTGCTACAGTATATTAACATCTATACAGAAAGTTTTTGGCTTTCTCTACTGGCAGAGTTCATTCTGCTTATAAATCCTGGAAGGGCAAACTGTGGCATTTACAATGTCTGCTGGTGAATCCAAGCTGCAGTAGCTCTAGATTAAAAAAAAAAAACCATGGAAATGAAAGTATAAAAATGTATATTACTTGTAATACTAAGGTTAAAAGGTTAGGAAGTGGAAGAATTTATAAGTCTCATTGCAATATTAAACTTGGCTAGTTATATCAGTTACATCTTGTTTTCCTGTGTTTCCTTTTGAATTACGTGCTTTAATAAAATGTATTAAATGCATACCAGACATAAAGGACAAACAATATGACTGAGGCCTGGTCTGCACAACACAGTTCGACGCAAGGCAGGTCAGGTAGGCAGGAAGCTGCCCCTCTATTTTAAAGCCCTGCCAATTTTTGAAATTCCTTTTCCTGGTTGCCTGGCTTGATGAGTGCATATGATAGCTCTCCATTGTTAAGTGTAGCTTCCCAGCTGACCATGCCAGCTATGCACTCCAGACACTCTCCTGCCTGGAATAGATAGAAGATATTGGCTTTCCTGGGTTTGTGGGGAAAAGAGGCTGTGAGGTGCAGCTCTGATCCCACGTTTCTATGGCCGGACATCTCTGAGCAGATTGCTCAGAGGATACAGGAGAAGGGCTACAGCAGGGACTAGCCGCAGTGCCGCGTGAAAGCCAAGGAGCTACGTCAGGCATACTAGAAGGCCAGGAAGGCCAACAATTGATCTGACGCAGAGCCACAGGCCTGGCACTTTTACAAAGAGCTACATGCCATCTTGGGCAGAGACCTCACCCTCTCCTCTGAGAGAGCACTGTGGATACTTCTGAGGAGCCCGAGTCACAGGCCTCTGCCGTGAACAATTGGGAGGAAGAGATAGATGAGGAGAAGGAGGAGGAGTATTGGGGTCAGGCGACTGGGGATCCAGCTGTGCAGCAAGCCAGGACCTGTTTTTTACTCTGCTGCAGTTCAGCTGGTCCCGACAATTGAGCATGGGTGAGCCAGATGCATGGGAAAGGAACTTCTGGTGAGTGTGTTGTTTACTTTGAAATTACAAGGAATGCACACCCAAAGTAGCAGGACTCATCTTTTGATTTGCTCATTTTTTAATTGTGCTAGAAGAGAGAGTGAAACAAACCAGAGGTAGAGTTGCTATTTGCGTTTCATTCCCCCCCCCCAGTGTTAAGTAGTGGGGGCAACATGGAGCAGTTTGTTTATATGCACTAAGATGTCCCATGAATCTTCTGTAGAGTTCTTGATGAAACTTCCATGGAGGTGGTCTGCTATCCTCTGCCGAAGGTTTCTGGGAAGGGCTGCCTTATTTCTTCTGCCACAGCAGGACCCTTTCCCATGTCACTTAGCCATTACTTCAGCAGGCACCATAGGCTAGCAGCATTCAGATCCGGATGACATCGGGGTGCCAGCAGCAGCTATGTGTTCTCTGCCAGGAGTGAGAGATCCTGCAAGCCATTGCTGCATCTGGGAACGAGCACAGGGCTTGGAGAATCACCCTAGCAGACAACATGGACAAGGTTAGAGTAGAGAGGAGAAAAGAAAAGGAGAGGGGCATGCATCAGGAGATGCTTGTGCTTCTCAGACAGCAAACAGATGCTGCAAACTCTGGTGGACCTGTAGGTTCAACACACCTGTGTTCGCCTCCTTCTGCAGAATATAGAAAGCTCTATATCATGATCTTCCTATACCTCCCCTCCTCCCCCGAACAACATTCAACATGGCATCAGGGGCTAGTGCACTACCCTTATCACTCCTCCGAGGGTACATTACTGAAAATAACAGCTTCACGTGCATTGATCTGTGAAAGACACGGTTGGTGTATGTGTACCTGAAATGGAAATGACTGTTCTTTCCCCTTCATAAGTTCTGTTCGGTTAATTTATTAAGTTTTATTAAGTTCTATTTTTTTTTATTTGCCTCGTTCATGTTATGGAATAAAATTATATTTTTGGAACATAATTTATCTTTATTAGTTCACAACTTGTGCTGGCTGGTGACGAACTGGTCTGACAGCAATCAATTTCCTGTTACTTCACAGTGTCACAGAACCCATAACACCATTTGCAAACAATGTTAATAGGTGCATTGATGTTAGATTACTACATACACAGCCATCACTACAAGATTCATTCCAGGCCACAAAAGAGAGAGACCATGTAGAGCATATTACAACAATGCACACTGCTCTGGCTAACTATTAAAATGATCTTTCAAAGCCTCCCTGAGCCATATAGCTCCACGTTGAGCTCTTCTAAAAGCCCTTCTGTCTGGATGTTCATTTTCAACAGACAGCTGGTCTACCTTTGCAGCTGGGGAAAACTTTTCATCCCGGGAAAACTTTTCCCCCTTTGCTTCACAGATACCATGAAGGACATAGCAGGCAGCTGTAACCATTGAGCTATTCTGTTCACTGAGATCCAGTCTTGTAAATGAACAATGCCAGTATTATTTATTCCTCCTCAGAACACAAGAACTAGGGGTCACCAAATGAAATTAAAGGCAGCAAATCTAAAACAAACACAAGGAAGTTTTTTTTTCACACAACACACACTCAGCCTGTGGAATTCTTTTCCAGAGGATGTTGTGAAGGCCAAGACTATTACAGGGTTCCAGAAAGAACTAGATAAGTTCATGGAGGATAGGTCCATCAGTGGCTATTAGCCAGTATGCGCAGGGATGGTGTCCCTAGCCTCTGTTAGCTGGAAGCTGGGAATGGATGATGAGATGGATCACTTGATGATTACCTGTTCTGTTCATTCTCTCTGGGACACCTGGCACTGGCCACTGTTGGAAGACAGGTTACTGGGCAAGATGGATCTTTGGTCTGACCCAGTATGGCCCTTCTTATGTTCAGTAACCAAACGACCAAAGGCACATTCTTCTGTCATTCTGCACCTGCTGAGTCTGTAGTTGAAGTGCTCCTTTGTGCTGTCAAGATGACTGGTGTACAGCTTCATGAGCCATGGGAGAGGGTTGGCTGAGTTGTCTAGGATCATTGTTGGCAATTCAATATTCCCAATGATAATCTGCTGGTCAGGAAAGAAAGACCTTCCTTGCATCTTTTTGAGCAATCTTATGTTCTTAAAAATGCACGTGTCATGCACCTTCCCTGACCAGCCCACAGTGATGTTGGTAAAGCATCCCCGGTGATCCAGCAGCTCTCATAGACGGTGGCCCTTGAGGTGGATTTCCTGACTCCATAATGATTCCTGACAGATCAGTAGCAATCCAGCAGTGCAAGTTTCCACAGTGTAATCACCACTCACTTCTCAACTGTCAGTGGAGCTCTAAATTTGGTGTCCCTGCGCTGACGGGCTGTGGTGAGCCTTGTGCGTCCGTAAGTTCTGCAGCCACTGCTAGTCATCCCAAACCTGCACTGCAATGCACTCCTACAAGTCAGTGCTTGTTTCTTGGGCCCAGAACCGGTGCACAGCCATTTCCAGGTGCTCTGTGGACTCCACCAACAACCTTGAATTGTTTCTTTCTGTGTCCCACAGCAGTTCAGCCTCCAAAAAATCGGCATGTTCCCCACCGTTCCTCTTGCAGGTCTACAAATACTGCAGGATCAGGTACCTGTTGCTTGCAGCACTCATGAAAATAGTGAAGAGCTGTGCATGCTCCATGCTTCTATCAGCTGGCAGACAGTGAGGAGTGATGCACGGGTTTGTGGGACTTCAAAAAGAAGGCAGGAAATATTATGGGCTCTGGATTAAATGATGTGATGGAGAACACAGTATTATGGGAAGTTGATCTCATACTCCCAGTCGCCCCTGCACAACTCATTTCAACCCCATCAGGCATTTCAAGAACTTCCCAGAAGACCCTGCACTGGAAGGTGACGAGTGCGCATTGGGATACCTCCCCACAGTGCACTGCATTCTGCATTGATACAAGTGCTCCTGGTAAAGATGCGCACTGCCGATACAGGGAGCCAAGTGTGCACGCACACATCAATAATTTAAAAACTGCAGTGGCTATGTGCTGATGTAATTTAGGTCAAGTTAAATTTGTAGTGTAGACATGGCCTGAGTTAGCATTATTATTTACTATACACTGATGATCAGGGTTATGGGTATGGACCCATGTTTTCAAAGACCTCTTTTCTGACATACTCTGCTGCATATAGGCAGTCTGTATAGGTAGGCACTTTGCCCACATCACCATAGTATCTGAGCCCATTGCAATCATTAATATATTAAATGAATGCACCCATTTTTTACAGATGGTGAACTGAGCACAGGGTAGTTTAAGTAATGTGCCACACATTAAATTAGGCTATCCATAAATCTTTCCTGCACTTTCAAAGGCCTTGGGTTAGGTACCCAAATAAGTGGTGTGATTTATTTTTTCTCCAGAGATGCTTACCACATGCAGCCCTTGTTGAATATGTACATCCTCCATTATCTTCATCTCTAAAAATAACACAACATATTTAGATGGATAAATGTAGGCATCTAAATTGGCAGATGATGTCCTTAGTTTTCTGTGCACCCGCAGGAAAATAGAGATTTCAAAATGTTTTTTGAGTTCCTAGATTGGTTGAAAATTAGCTGAGAATACTGCGTGGGCAAAGTTCCATCTGTGAAAGTTAGAGTGACTTTTTTTAAGAGAGCACTGTAGTTCTCGTCTAGGGTTGGACTATAAAAGTAATGGGAGCAGAGGGGAAGCCCCTGTTAAGGGTTTAACCCTAGTGCTTTATTAGGACATTGAATAGGATGCGTGAGAGGGAGAGGTTTGCCAAATAGCCAGCCTCCCTGGATCTCATTCCTCAAAGTACTGTGGCAATCATTTGTACCAAGGAAGACGAGAGTTGGCAGGGTCTGGGAGACTAGGACTTTACAGCAGTGAAATTGACCTTGGTGACAATGGTCTTGGAGTATGTTGATTTTCCTTTTTTTGCAGGTGGCACGATGCTGTCTGGGCAGCCTCATGGATGTTGGTGCTATCCGCTGA
Source organism: Gopherus flavomarginatus (assembly GCF_025201925.1). NCBI lineage: Eukaryota > Metazoa > Chordata > Testudines > Testudinidae > Gopherus > Gopherus flavomarginatus. The sequence continues at coordinate 107,650,231 of NC_066623.1, read as the reverse complement.
GGCCACAACAGCATAGATCTGCATGGCTTATTCCTGTGTTTGCTTGTCCATGGGGACACTGATTGGTTACTGATCTTGCTGAGCAGTATTACAAGGAAATACTACAGATGTAAGGATGCTGCAGAATGGCTGATACCAGTGGTGTCCTAAATAGTCTGCTTAGATGAGTCCATAGATGGAGTACCAAGGACCATGCTGATCTTAATTGGCATGGGAGGAAATAGCTGAGCTTGATCATGCTCTCCAATCATTCAGTGCAGAGATGGAGGACCATCACCTTGTTCAGCCTGTACCTCTGCAATGCTTGCACCTCTGATATTTTCAGGAAGCACTTGTATGGCTGGTAGACCTTATGTGAAGGGTAAAGGTGTGTCCTCTTCTGCCATTTGCACTTCCTTAGTCTTCTCCTAATATATGAGCTCAGCATCACTGCTTATTCCTCTCCCTGACTCCTGTTTGCTGCACCCTCCCCAGCATCTTCTCTGATTTGTTTCCGTCTCTGGCCCCTAAATCCACGTCTGTCTCTTTCCTGCAACATTATCCCTCCTGAATACTTCCTTCTCTCCTTGTCTCTTGTTCAGATGTATGCGTTTAGGGAGCTGAGGGGTGGGTAGGGTTGTGCTGCTGCTTCTTGCAACCAAGCAGTATACACAGCATCCAAAGAAGGGGTGATTTGAGGAGTACTTTTACCGGTGTCTTCTACCGGTAATTCTACCGGTATCTCTGGATGATGCATGCCTGCGTCACTACAAGCATGTTGTTTAGTATCAAGTAAAAAGCGAAAGAGTCCTGTGACACCTTATAGACTAACAAACGTATTGGAGCATAAGCTTTCGTGGCCGAATAGCCGCTTTGTCACAAGCATGTGTGCATCTAAGTCTGGATGCCCATCTTGCATTTCTGAAAGTTGGCTTTTGACACTTATCCCTGAGACCACTCCGCCTGTCCCACCTCTTTGCATTATCTCCATTTTGTCATGAACGTGGTCTGGATGTGCCCATCAGTCTCCTCTGAAAATCTCGTGTGCTCCAATCTTCCACTAGCACTTAAACATAACTACCCACTGGGGGACTTGCACATACACAGACATTCAAAAATTGCACCCTCGTACCTGAAGCAACTGTAAAGGGTCTGAATTACATACATCTCTTGAATAAAATGAACACCCAATACAGTAACACTAAATGATACATATGTGCAAAGAAGCTGAGTTGTGGTTTCTGTGGGAACCGTAAGTGAATCTCTTTGGTTTTGTTTGTCCAAATGCTTATGTTAGTGTTGTATTTATATAGGATTGGGGGGGGGGGCGTTGGTTAAATATCCTTACATTCAGAACTTTCTGAATCAGGTAGCTCTGTATCCACAGCAAAGCAACTGGATTTCCAGCGGGAGTCCTAGGATCTTTTTCTCTTTCTCTTTCTCTCTCTCTCTCCCACGCTAAGAGAAATCACTGTGCACCTGACGTAACATTCCATCACTATCAGAGCTTGCACAGCTGTTTTGTACGGTCCACAGTTGGGGTACAATGAGAGGCAATAATGGCTTCTTACATAGCAGTGTGCAGATAAACAAAACTCCCAATACAATCTTACTTTCTTTTGCCTGCTGCTTCTTCTGCTCTAAGCCAAGAATTCTACAATGTACCGTGTTTTAGATGATTCCAAAACCTCCTCTTTTTAATACGTGGTGTAGTTATACATAGACCCGTCCTAAATTTCTCAGCCTCCTTGAATCCATGTAAATTCCCTAACCTTATAGAACAGTTTACCTGAAAACCATTTTAGCATTGCCTAGTGCATTGTTTTTGATTACCTAGATCTCTACTTAGTTTCCAGAGGGCAATCAATTATTTATTTAAACCATTCAGTGGTTAAATTACACTATCTTATAGCTCTATACTGTACATTAATGGTTTAATTAACCGTAATTTAAAAAAATCTCACTGTTGTATGTGTTGCTTGCTTTTTTACTCAGCCTATTTGTTGTTTTGTAATTGTTGCTTGACTATTCATTTCTCTCTCCAAATTCACAATTTTTTTAAAGCTTTTGGATGTTGCACTAAACCTCTAGCTATTCATGGTTCCGTTATATATGTAAGTGTCCTTTTTAGACATGTCTAAAAAAATCCATTTCCCCCTTCCCCACAAGCTCTCCAGTGTTGTGTTCTTAATGCAGACTGACTTTTTTTGGAATCAAATTTTGGGTTAGATACCATTGACATTTAGGCTCTTGGTTTTATACTCAATTTGATGGCTTTCACTATTTGTCATGTGCATAGTCAGTTTTTTCAAGCTTTCTTAAAACTTTGCAGATGACTTTTAAAATAGGCAGACCTGTCTCCGCTGAGCAAGTGTGCATGTGTCTATAAGAAGTTTCCATCCCCTTTGAACATGTTTATTTTGTCTTTTTATATTTGGAAGAGAATGGGGTACCTGTCCTGATCCTGTAGTGCAGATTTTGTTAAAATTTTGTCATCTGTGGTGATGTGTTCTTCATGAGTCAGTGCATGTATCCATTTGAGTCGTCTCTGGCTCGTCTTGGACCTGACGCTGAGCACTGCTGAGCACCCCACAATCTGCAGAATTGCGAATGCTCAGAATCTTTCCAGGATCACAGGCCCTTGAACACTTAAATTCTTGGTGTGAAGCTGGTGGAGACATAGTATTGACATGTGAGATCTTTCCCATAGATACTGCATTTCCACACAGATTCTCCAATGATAGCATAGGGCAAACCTTAGTGCTTGCACTGTGTATCTCTTTTTCCAAGTCTGTTGTTTAGTGTTGAATCACACTGTGGTTCAACCTCCTCTCTCTACTCCACCTTCCCTCCACCCCCAAGAAACAAATTAATATCCTTAGATCCCAAATAAATCTTTGATTTTATATGGTTATAATAGAAATATCCTAGAAAACAATTCATATACTTCTAAGCTTGCCTACCTAGTCCTCTGTAGAAGAGTGGAAAAAGAAGAGTCAGTTGAAAATGCCAGGTTGTAGTTCACAGAGAGCAGTATTTAAGTGGCTTGCTATAATCATATTAGGATAGAATTCACCAAATTCTTTATTTTTTACACTGCACTAGAATAGACTGTTACTGATTTCCCCCCTCCCCCCTTTGATGATTAGCTTCAAAATTCACGCAGCATAAATGTTAGAGTTCTGCAGCAATGTATTCTGAAACTGGTGTGAAAAGAGTCTGGGTTGGGGTTTTGTGTCCTTGCACATGAAAGCTCTGGTGCTTTCCTAATAGACTGAAAATGAGACTACTGCTGCTCTATAAGAGGTCTGTTCTAGCCACATTTCTCTGCAGCTTGGCAGATGGTGGCATGTCAATGGTTTCTTATTGATTGGTTGAATTTGCCTCAGGGTAGTAGGAGGAAAGGTCCTTAAAAATGTGCTTCAGGTCCTTTTTTTGTTCTTTGTTTTGTGTTTTTAAAATACATTTATAAAATATTTCTGTTTAAATCAGAGGAATGGCTGGTAATCAAAATACTGAAGTTATCTGCAAGTAAAAAATAACATTCCTGAAACCCTTAAATATATTATCTCCAAGATGAGAAAGCCAAGATCATTTTATTTACTAAATGATTACGTTAAAGTGTTAGAAAAGAAGTGACATTTTTAATTAATATTCAAGATATACGGTGAGTGAGAAAATAAGCTCATTTCATAAATCCAGAAATGGGTGGAAATAACCTTTCTTCCCCATATAGAAAGTGGAGTGGAAAATTAATATATTCAAGAAGGTTAAATCATAGCTGCATCACTTACTATTATTTAACAGGCAAAACAGAATATCATTTGTGTGTGTATGTGTACACACACACACACACACACACACACACACACACACACACACACACACACACACCCCTTAACCCACTGAAAAGTATTCATAGAGACATCCATGTATGAAGAAATATAGTAATGTAGGTAATACTATGTATTTGACAAGTCAAAATCACGTGTTCATATGGTTTGTCACATTTTAATAAAATAGAATATTTGGAAAATAACATGACCTTTACTTTCAGTAAATAACCTTATTAGGTCCTGCTCCCACTGAAGCCAGTTGCAATGGGATTTCAGTGGGATTCAGTTCTGGCCCGTAATAAATAACACTCTTATGTGATTTCGTTGTTTTTCATTCTTCCCCACACCACCAATTTGTGCTTTAAATTTTAAAATGTGAATTGTAAGCTGTTCAGGACAGGGACTGTCTTTGCTACAATAAGGTTCATAACTGGTTGGAAAACAGTTCCCAGGGAGTAGCTATTAGTGGTTCACAGTCAAGCTGGAAGGGCATATTGAGTGGGGTCCCTCATGGATCAGTTCTAGGCCCAGTTCTCTTCAATATCTCTATCAGTGATTTAGATAATGGCATACAGAATACACTTAAAGTTCGTTGACAGTACACAGCTGGGAGGGGTTGCAAGTGCTTTGGAGGATAAGATTAAAATTCGAAATGATCTGGTCAAACTAGAGAAATGGTCTGAAGTAAATAGGATGACATTCAGTAAGGACAACTGTGAAGTACTCCACTTGGGAAAGAACAATCTGTTGTACACATTCAAAATGGGAAATGACTGCACAGGCAGGAGTACTGCAGAAAGAGATCTGGGGCTCATAGTGGATCACAAGCCAAATATGAGTCAACAGTGTGACACTGTTTCAAAAAAGCAAACATCATTCTGGGATGTATTATCAGGAGTATTGTAAGCAAGACGTAAGAAGTAATTCTTCCACTGTACTACGCACCAATTAGGCCTCAGCTGGAGTATTGTGTCCATTTCTGGGTGCTGCATTTTGGGGAAGATGTGGACAATTTGTGGAAAGTCCAGAAAGATCAACAAAAATAATTGAAGGTCTAGAAAACATGACCTATGAGGGAAGATGGGAAAATTGGCTTTGTTTAGTCTGGAGAAGAAAAGACGTGGGAGGGGACATAACAGTTTTCAAGTACATAACATTTTGTTACAAGGGGGAGGAAGCTGAATTGTTCTTGTTAACCTCTGAGGCTAGGAGAACCAATGGGCTGTAGTAGCAGCAAGGGTGGTTTAGACTGGACATTTAGGAAAAAATTCCTAAATGTCAGTGTTGTTAAGGACTGGAATATATTACCTAGGGGTCTGTGTGGAATCTCCGTCATTGGACATTTTTAAGAGCAGGTTAGACGAACACCTGTCAGGGATGGTCTAGATATACTTAGTTCTCCCTTCAATACAGGGGACTGACTAGAAGACCTCTGAATTCCCTTCCAGTCCAATGATTCTGTTACATGTTTATACAGCATCTAACACAGTGGGCCCCACATCTGATTGAGGCCTTTGGGCACTGCTGTAGAGTATTGAGTGAATTCATAACTTTGTATGACAATAGAAACATTCCTTGTTGTAACAGATCTAAAGTAAAACAAAGGAAAATTCTTAAGTTTATAGAAATATATTGATGAGGAGAATGTAGTAAGCATTTCTAAGTCTTCTTAAATTGCTGTTGAAAATGATGATCAGTCTGGTACTTTTGTCTGGACTTGTGCTCTGATAGTTTATCATGCATTTTCTGACTCTTGGTTTAGTTTTGTTTACCATCACAATATTAGGTTAGGTAATCTGTTATTTTACCTGAGGAAGTTGTAGTCTGTCTATTCTCCAACTTCCCTCATGCGGGCCCCCCCCCATGTTTACTATAAATGAATGTTGTGTTCGTGTTTACTTGAACCAGTTTATCATCCTGTGCTCAATGTTTTTGCTGTCTTCTGTCAAGAGACCATTTGCACTGGTGGTGTTCCCTTGTAAAGTACATTTCATCCTGTCTGCTGATTGGGTTTTTTCATTAAGTTCATTCTTGCCACATGAAATGTTTGTGTGTAATTGTGTTTTAGGTTCCTTTTTAGGATTTTTTTTTTAAATGATTTGCTAATGAAAGTTCATTGGCTTGTTTCTTTGTCTTATGGGGAGCAGATGATTGACCAAAAAATGCAAAATATGGGCACTTTTTGGCTTCTATACTACAACTAAAGACTGTTCCAAGAAAAATCTTTTAAGACGGTTATTTGAATCTGTGCACACTGCCCACCTGGTGGTTGTAGAGTGAACTGTTACTTCACAGAATAGTTTAAACAACAGCCATGTTTGGGGCAGGCTGATCTTGCAAAGAGAGCAGTGCATATAACAGGAGTGTACTGTGTGTGAGATAAGGAGAAAATTCAGTTCACTGACTAGATGTTTTAATGTGCCAACTCTAGGGAAATAACATATTGACTATACTGTTGCGCGCAAGAAAATTGAAGAACCCTTTGCAGACAGAGGGCTTGCAAAGGATTCTTTCTGTTTCTCTTAAACCAAAATCTGTGGCAAGATGTTTGAAATCAGCAGGACGCTTAATGCTGCTTTGTTAAATAATGAGGTAATATTTTGTCACTTTTCTGGGCAGCATCTGTTTTTTTCCCACCTTTTTTAATATGTTTATGAAGGATTCAGTTTATTCTTTTGAAAGTAAGAGATTAAAAAATCATTCTTCACTTATTTTGTTTCCTTTTGATGCTTTTGGACATTTGGGTTGTCTTTATTTGCGGTTTCAGTCGGCTGCTGTTGCCTAGGACATTATGCCACGTAAGGCTTCTAAACTGCACAGAGTAGGTAGTTATTAACGCTGAATTGGCTTCTGGTATAGTCCATCTGGGCTCTGTATGAGAGAGCTTGCTGGCGGCTACTGATGCTAAGATACCCGCAACCTTTGGGATGTATGCATGGTGTAGGGGGGCTCAGTGATATGAGATCACTTCTTTTAAGGGAAACTGTCATTAATGAGTCAAGAAACTGCTCATTTATGGTAAGGAGAGAGGGGTGGGGGGGACAGGACAAACAGCCCTGTGATTTCATTTTGATATTGGATTAGGTGTTTAAGACAAGTTTCTTTTTGTGGGGACGGAGGCTCGCATAAAAATAAGGCTGTTCTCAGAGGTTTACTGGCTGATTCTGAGAGACTATATTGAGAATTTGATGCTTTACAAATGTGTCACAACTCTGATGCAGTGGTCTGCCACTTACCCTGAAAGATGAATGCTACTATTGGAAACACGATAATAAGGTTGACTTTTTCAACAATAGGATTCTGCCTTTGTCTTTAGAGAGAGGCCTCTGAGGACATTTGTGCGTTTGTTTTAGTATTCCTGTGAAAGATTTGGTGTGTGGGTTTGTGGGTTTTTTGTTTTTTTTTTTTTAAAGTGATCAGTGTACAAAGTACATGAAATCTTAGTTTTGCAAAACAGCTAATTGTTTAGGACTGCAATGTGAGATTGTTTCAGAAAAATGGCTGAATCTTTTGATATGCATAACATTAATTTATAGCTAACAAAGTGTGCTGAGGTTGAAAAGGCTGAAAAAAAGATTTCTCCATCCCTTGTTCAATTTTGTTAACCCCTGAAGAGACCTTAAGTAAAAATCTGCATTACAAATGAAACTAATATTCAGTGTGTTTTGGGACCAGAACATATGATGATGTACGAGTTATGCAGTGTTTTGATGCTAGTGAATTCACTCTAGTATTTCAGTTTGAGTTGCATAGATTGATTTAGGAAACCTATCCTACAACCCGGTGTAATCTTTGCTAGTTTTTGCTAAGCTTCAAATGTTTTTAAAACTATTGTGTGATAAGAGAAATCCTCTGCAGCCATTTAAACTATCCATAATAGATGTTAATTGAATTCGGTGTTCACTCCATGGGTAGGAAGGGTTCATTTATTTTAAATGTTTTTTCTAATGTGTGTTTCTGCTTCTATGATCCATTTGTATCTACATTATTTAAAAGATAAATATATTTCCTACATTGTACTATTTGTTTAGTCTGTGACTTGGGTTTTTTGTGCATGTGGATGCTTTAAAGACATTTTAAAACGTACAGAGTACCCTTTACGAGATTAACAGTTTTGAGTTAATATTTGTACTTTAAAGAAACTTTTCCCAAAATGTTAATTATATATTGGGGTGGGGTAGGCTTGTGGTGTTTCATAAAACCATTTCTTATTTTATGCAGTGAAGAGCTAAATGAGCATATATCATGGCCCATGCTAGCGTTCACCGCAGCTTTTACCTTTCTATCTGTTCCAAAATAGAAATATTAATAATTATTTTGGACATTTTTTAAAAATTTTCTTCTTACTGTACACATCCAAGATAAAACTAAACGATTTAAATGTCAATATTACATAGAATTAAAATTGGTAGTTTTAGATTAGATAAACGTTATTCTCAGGTTAGATGTGAAAACAGGATGCTATGTGTTGTTATCTTGGCTACCATGTGTAAAATCAACAAACCCCTAAAATATTTCTTTTTTGAAGAAGATGGGGATATAAATCTTTCCTAATTAAGAGAATTTTCAATAAAGTTGCCATAGTGGAAAGTTTGTGAAATATTGTTGTTTATAATTGGTGATTTGGTGCTTTGTCTGTGGAAGCAAGTAAAAGATAAGTGAGTGTGTTTATTACAAAGTTAAAGCATGTTGCTTATTACAGTTGAAAAATAATTTCATTTAAATGCCCAGGTTTATTTATCACTTCCTTGTAAAGCAAGCGAGCAATGAAATGAGATATCTGGATAATTATAAAATACTCTTTCTATTCTGGTAAAGTGTGTTGGTAAGTAGATACTATATTTTAGACATATAATCAAGTGCAAGTAATATCAAACCTGCCTTTAAAACTATGTATAAATTTGAAAGTTTCTTACTGCAAAAGGGAAAAAAAAGTTTGTTTATTAAAATCAATAGTACCTGAGAATAAATGCGGTTAAAATGCACATTAAAGTGCTTTTGTCATATCTTTAAGCCTAGAGGCAGATCATTAAATATGCATTTCTCCGGAAAGCAACTGTCGAGAAAGATAAGGTGGTTAAAATACTCCAGACCTCAAAGCCACGCATGCAAGAGGTAAGAGGTTGCAGTCATTGAAGCATGGCTGAGGTATGGCACCTCCATGATGGAGGTATATAAACTGTAGATATGGCCTGTAACTGTTACTGTACTTCTGGGGTAGGGAGAGATAAAATGCATGTATATGTGTTGTTTTTTCAACTGGGCCTTAATTACTAGACACAAGCAGCAGTTCAGAAATCTGGTCTCTGTTGTTGTAGAGGTCACCAAATCATTAACATTGTCAATCTGGGAGTAGCTAATTTCAATAGCACCTGATGTTGCAACGCCTCCTTTAGTTTCCGTAGCCAATCAGATCCTGGCTTCAGCTGACAGATGGTCCCATAAATGGATGTAAAAAGGAGAAGCTGCAAGCCAATTTCAGTAAGGCTCTGTTCACTTGTTCTTATCTACATCCTAGAATCGGGGGCTTCAACACAGTGCACTTTTTATGATTATTCTTCTTTTGCTGCACAAAACGTCTGCACTGTGCTTTGTGGATTTTTTTTTTTTTTTTTTTACAAAAAAAAATATTAAATCCCTGAAACCATAGCAAATCTTAGAAGAGTTGAAGCTTTTCAAGACCCAATATTTGCCATTAAGAATGGTTATGGTAGGTATTAGTAGATTTAAAATCTGTTTATAGTAATTATATATAAATAGATAGATATATAACATAGATTTCCCCAAATCTGCATCTTTATCAGTTTGTTTTCACGAGTTTAGTTGCTGTGACTGGTTTCTTTCTACATTATGTATCTCCGTCTCTCTCTCCCCTTTTCTCTCTCTCTCCTATTTAATGCCTTCATATCCTTTAATAAAGGATGTACTTTGTCATTTTTAAGGTCATTGTGATTTCTCTCAGAATAAAGAAAGCTGATTTCTAACGTGAGGCTGTGTGTGGCGAACTGAAATGCTGAAAAAGAGGGGGTTGTTCTGGGTGGGGAGGTAATTAATTTCCACATTCACATGATGGAAATACAAATGCAGAGCAGAATCCTTGGAAAAAAGCCTCAAGACTGGTAATTTTGTTTTGGTGGACTGCGCAGCAGGTATGGTAATTTTTGAGAGTGATTTATATGAGCTTCAGTAAATGCTGCATATTGTATTTCAAAGAGTTTCCTGTCATGACCTCATAAAAAGAGGAGGAGGCTTGTATGTGTTGCAGCGCCTAGTATATGTCGATTTTGTTGCATCGTTGGGTAGCAGTACTGTAAGAAGGAATGTCAGCTTTTACATAACGTTCTTTTTGCTTTTGACACTGTGAGGGGCTGCAAGGGTCCATCTTTGTGATCACAGATGGAGTGGAATGGCTTGAAAATGGTAAGTGCATGCTGAGAGCCTGTTTATAGGTTTCATACAGCTTATATGTGCCTCATGAATTTCTTTTGTTCAGGATAGCAGATTGTGAGTCATAAATAAAATTACAAGTCGTTGTTTATTTTTTAGGATCGATCTATCTATTTTTAATGTATCGAAGTGTGATGGCCCTGCACGCTGATTCCATTGAACATGACATTTTCAGTCAAGCAAGGATGGTCTCGACTGACAGTCACGGTGTCATTGTGCTGTATGACCATCAGATCAGGCAGCAGCTCATGCCTTTTCCTCGTCATTTGTGTTACATGAGTATTAAATTAAATCCAGATCTAATAACTGCATGTAAAAATGAGGTGTTTTGTTTGTTTACGAGCTAATAGTATCGTGAAACAGAATGGTGTTTTGAAGGGGTTTTTTTTCTTATTTTAAATATTGAAGGAAGTCAAAGCAATCCATTTATGTAAAAATAGCATTTCTATTTTTAGAGTATTCTTTTGGCAGAGGAATCAGAAATAGGCGACTCTTTCCTCCTTTATGTTTTCCTTACAGATTGTGCAAAATGGCATGATCAAATACAACTCTTACAGACTTTGAATTTTACAGAGCACTGCTATTCAGTGAGGGGAAAATCTTCAAAATTCAAATCACTCTTGCTAGTTTTGTTTCAATTAAACATTCTGCAGACTTTCACTTTGGATATTTATTATAACTGGGATACAAAGCTACGGTCTTTTCACATTCTTATAGGATTGTCTTTTGTCTAGCTGCTTGTTTTGATGGGTGTAAAACAAATAAGATTAGACTGAGCAGCCGAACTGAAAGCGATAGCTGGGAGGAAAAGCCAATGAAAGGTTGCCGGGGAAACGAGCATAGGGGAAGCTGAGTGGGGGAGCAGGTGGCAATCATGTGGGAATACTGCAAACAGTGTTTTTAAAAAAAAAAAAAAAAAAAAAAAGGCAGGGGCTACCTCGATTATCTTTGCTGTTCTTTGTGGCAGTCACAACTTTAATTATTCTTTTTAAATAGACGTTAATTACATTTCTGGCTCCGGCTTACAGTGATTTCTAGAAATCTATTTTTAAGCATCTGTTCTTTCTTCTTTGCAAAAGAAGGTTATCTTTTTTTTTCCCCTCTTCCTGCTGTGAAATTGTATGTGCAAAAAATAGTGAGGAATCCTGTGAGGCAGTATTTTAGAAAAATGTAAATTATATTGAATGAAGTTGACAGAGGTATAATAGTGAACTCCCACAGCTGATAGCTTCTGCAAATCATTTCTTAGAATTTTCCAGCAAATGTCCCTATGAGAACAGTAGGTAGAATGAATTTACCTTAAGCAGTGATTTTGTGTTAAGTGATATTGGTATTTTTACGTTGTCAGATGGTTCTATGGCAGAATAATCAGTTCAAGGGAGTTCATCATATCCTGCAGTTTGTGCGCTGAGCAGAAATTTCCTGAAATAATGAAGGTGTACTCTTCTTCACTAGCCTCACCTCTGCCCGCTATAACAATATCCACTTTCAATTTCAAGCTGTGTTGGCTTTAGGTTTTAAAGAAAAGCTTTATATTTTGCTAGTTATGATCTCTCATGATATAGGGCACACAGTAATGTGGAATAGCAGAAGTGCATCTTTAAACAAGGTTGTGGGTGCCGGAAGTGTTTAAAAAGCATAGTAGACTTGTAGGTGATAGAAGGTAGCGTAAAAGGTATAAAAAAAATGTGGTTGCCCAGAAAGCGTTTGTCTGTCACACATCAGGAGGCACAAGAGATGCGTGCCACGGGCAAAGAACCCACCCTTCTGTCTTTAAAAATTTCAGATTTTTAGTTTATTCCTTTTTTCTATGTGTGATTACTTAGAACATTTGATTCAAATGAGAATATTCATATTAGGAAGTTTAAAAAGAATATATGAGAAATTAAATCACCCTTTTAATTTGCTCTCTTAAGTAATGCTTCTGCTGCAGTCTGTTCTATAGAGAGGTAATTGAATGACCCTCTGAAAACTGCACAGCTTTTCGTTGTAGGGGAAGAAAAATCATGAGTGTGTGTGTGTGTGTTTGTGAGTGCATGCATATAAATATAGTATATACAAGAATATATGTATGAGAGAGATTAAAATTTTAATTCTGTACCCAAAACATTGATGATACATTCTAAAGCTGCTGAATTTGGTTATTAGAATAAATTAGAATGCCTTTGATCATACATAGCTGCATTTTTTGAGGGTCGGCAGCAGTTAATACAGTTACGTTTTTGTTCAATTTGGTATTTTTATGTACGTTTCCTGGCACGTGTTTCTGCCACTGTTCTTTCTCTTTTCTTTGTCTTAAGATTATATTGATGAACACAGCCCGCATGTGGATAGTGTCAGTCTTCTCTTCTTTCACATGAAAGATCACATAGTAGACCCTAAAGTAGGAAAATAGCTATTAAATTAGTGAAATTTCATGTAAGATTGCCAGATATATAATAGTAAGACTAAAACCATAGAACATAAAACCTTTTATATTTAAACAAAAATTGGAGAATATGTAGCTGTCTTTTCAACATGGTCATTTATGTGAAATTGTAGTCTCGCTAAAAAAAGGGGATTTTGCATTCAGATGTTGATGGAAGAGAAACACCAGCTACCAGCTTACAATTCTTTCGATTACTATGCACCTTACTAATCAGGTTTCCATGTTAGAAACAGATATGCTCCTCCACAGTTGACTGGCTTGATAACCTCCTTTGCTTTCCTTATCTTTATTAATTTTACCTTTCTGAGCTTTCTCAGATGAAGAAAACCCCAGTTGTTATTGACAAAGGAAGGTTAAAAATGAACTGCAAAGTGTTTGTTTGAAAATGCCATTTGAATGGGTGTGAAATAGTCTTGACCTTCTAGACTTGGTCCTGTTAAATATTTGATTCCTGTTGGAGAAAATCTAGTTGTTGCAGAAATCTTGCATATTTTTAGTCTTTACTTAGGAATTTTTTAAAGGACTGTCCTCTAGGTTACATTACATTCTCAAGTCTTCCCTAGTTAGAATGCTGCTGGAAATGTTCATGAAATGAAGGTTATTTTCTGCACATAATAGTCCTACTGCTTGAACATTAGCTTGTGGTGGACAGTGGTTCTAGATTGTGTATGAAATAAGTTATTAGTACTTCCCATATTCTGATAGGGGAGTTTGTCGTGTTCCTTGGTAATTTGCACTTTCAGAAAATTTCAGCGAACACCCCAAGTAAGACATGGACAGTGATAGAGAATATTATATATAGGTATGTGGAGGTGCACAGATCTTGACAAATCCGCTTGTCTGTTTCAGCAATCTGTGGCCACCAGACAACAAATTTACATGCCTGGACGTATTAAAATGTACATTTGTTTGTCTGTGGGACAGCTGACTGGATACACTCCGATGCACTGGCAAATACTGCAATGCAGTATTTTTTTCAATGTCATTGGGGTTTTTGGGGAGAAGGGGCGCAAGCAATCTTACTGTAAGCAGGTCAACATTAAAAAGCCTGGCACCTTTGATGATGATAGGCCATACTTCACGAAATTTGCTAATCCATGTAAGAAAGGAAAGTCACCCCTCTCCTATTACTCACTCTCTTTCCAAGATAGATGGAAAGAGAGATGAGTGTGCATGTATTTATACATGCGTGTTTGCATGTGTGTATTGTCACACCTCATTTTTACAACATAGTGTAAAAAAATACCAGGTTTTTTTTGAAAACGGGAAGGGCATTCTCTAAATGTCGTAAATTTTTGTTCATATGGTGCAAAGGGCCATAGTTAACATAAACCTCTGACTTCTAAACTACCTGAAAGGCTTAACTGAGGTGCATATTTTATCTTGCAAAAATATTAACTCAGAATCGGAACTTTGTTTCAACAAGTACAGTATGTCTAGTCCTAGTAAAATTAGTATTTTTTACTGTGTATGTGTACCCAGCCCTTTGTATCTGAATGTTTTTAACCATTGAAATGATGCAAAGGGAAAGTGGTGGGGGAAAGGGGTATTCAAATACTTTTTGCTTTCTTTTGTTCCCTTATTTCAAATGATCCATCTTCACTTTCTAAAATCCTGGAGTATTTTAGGTGCACAGGGCTTTTATAGGTCATTAGCTTTACAACTAGAAAAAGGAGGGGAAAAAAGGGGGGAGGAAGAGTCTCAGTGTGTCACAGACAGTAATTGTCTAAAATTAGCCATCTAGAAAAGGAAGGAAAGGCTTGAAGGAAAGAAAATGAGGCACAAACATGTGAAACTGCACACTGCTAGTCTGAGAAATAATGAGTGATGAATTTGAACTAGTGCAGTGCGGTGATGCCCATTAATTTCTCAGAACCTTGACTTTGCAGGTTTGTTACTTACTTTGTTGTTCACACCTTTAATTATAATCAGTTTGGGATGATAGCGTAGAGCATCAAAGATGAGACCTTGTGTTTGTTGTTTACGTAATTAAGTATTCAGACAGTCTTCACAATAGCTTTGGAACATCAGTGTTAGAAATCAAGTAGTTTCAATTTGATTATAATAAGAATACGCTTTTTAATTTTCATAACCACTTGATACTGTCTTACTGTAACATTTACAATATTTGCATATGTTCATTAAGAATTAGCTGTGTGGTGCTGCTGTTAGGTTTATTTTTATTTTTCTGTAATGACAATCTGTGTTTGCCCCAGCCATTTTAGAGCTTTTATGCATATCTTTTCTTTGGGGCCCCATAAAGCAAGGAAGAAGCGGAGAGGCATTCTTACCCATTGTTCTGCCCTTGATTGTGTCTTGCACGAAGACTTTCTCCTCAGTGAAGAAGGTAATCTATAAGAGCCAGGAAATACAGAGAAACAGTAAGGAATTCTTAATTAAATTGGATGAAAAGACAGTGAGAATGTTGAAGAAATAAGGTCAGCTAAATGGGGGGGGGTGCTTTCTGGAAACTCTGTGCAGCTACACAGTAAAATGCAAGGCAGGCTTTGACAATATTTGGAGTGGTGATGTATCAAATGCTGTAGTACTCTTTTGTTGCTAAGGCGCACACAGTTGTGTCAGACATTCTGCTGTGATTGGGAAAAAAATGTCGGTCTGAGAAGTACCTTTTTAAAATTTTATTTTAAGTGGTTTATATTGCTAGTAAAAATTTCATAGGATGTCACTGGCACTTTTCACTGTCTGGGGACATGCACTGGTACTGGTCCTGTATCATGAAAGACTTGGTAGCAGTGTAGTGGCATTTCAGCACCCATAAATCTTGATAATGAAGGAAGTGCTGTGTCATATGTTTGCTTTGAAACAGCTGTAAATGAATGTTGAAGTTCTATGCAAGAAAGTTCTATGGAAAAAGCTTTCCTGTTCACCTAAGTGATTCTGAACGTGGGCAATGATGCTTCTGGAGGCGTTCCAATAGCAAAAGTCCTATAATTCCAGTCATTTCACAGCATCGTGAGTGAATTTGTAGAATGGTGGAAGGAGACTCAAACACCTTCCATTAGTGTTAGGTCTCTGAGAAACAGCTGATGAGAATGTTGACCTATCTCACCCATTGTGTAGAGACCTAGAAATTTTCTAGCAGAGCAGGTAATTGAATCGTACTGTTTAACAGCCATGGGCTTTGCATGTTGGCCCATAGTATGTTTATACTCATTTAGAACAGTCTGTTTTTCTAAGCAGCCAATCAAAGACCCTAAGTGTTTCTTTCTAGGATGCACATGAAAAACAACAGACTGACTTGAACTTTTTAAGATGTCTTTTTCTGAAGACTTAGCAGTAAGAAATAGAGCCATACTGGTAAATTACAGCAGCAAGTGATATTTAAAAGCTTCTGAAGCTGGATGGTGGATGAAGGAAGTTTGTTCTTTTTTTCCTAATGATTCTTTCTTTCTTACAGCACTTTTAAGCGGCAAAAGGCTACAATTCCCACAGTTCGTAATTTAACTATAACTGACTCATCCTGTAATATCATGTTGTAATGCACCCAACCAGAATATAAAGTTCTGGGAATTGTAGTCTTTAATATTAATTATCTGTGTCGCCACATTATCATACAGACGGTACAAATCCCAGAAGTCCACTTTTTTCCGGTAATGCCAAAACAAAAGTGAAATTTGTGACTGTCAGAATTATTGTCTTTATAGTAATCTTTCTCAACAGCTGATCTCCCTTGTATTTATTTTTCATGTGTGAAAAGTGACTCCTTCTCTTCTATTTAGTGTGTGTGTGTGTGTGTATATATATATATATATATATACACACACACACACACATTAGGTTCATGTAAGAGTCACTAAACTTTAGCCATTCTTTATGGGCATTTTTGTTCAGTGGACAGTTTGATTTTAAACCTTCATATCTAATTTATGTTTATAAGGCTAGAAATCAACCTGATTACAGTCGTTCTGATTTAAAACAAAAAAATGCACAGTCAAAATACTAATGAATTGCATTACTTAGTTGTATGCTAACCAGCGGCCTACTCCTGTTTCTGTTATGTTAATGTCAAAATTCCCATTGACATCTGCGATTCAGGATCAGGTCCTAAAATGTTCACCATGGTCACAGTTTAAGAAGTCCATGTTTACCAAGTTCCTACATTGTGGTGAAGTGCTAACACAGTATTATGCACTCAGAATAGGAAATAATTTCAAGTTTTCAGATACCCAAATTAATTGTTCATAAGTGGGAAATTTTTTATTACTGTCTTTGTATTCATCTTTTGCTATTGATAAGTTGACTTTCTACTGCTAATCAGTAACTTCCTTGCTCTTCTTTGTCCAACATAGACTGCAAGCACTTTTGGGCACCTGTCTTTTAAAGCATTGTGCATGCTCACGGCACTGTAGAAATAATAATGTATATACACAAATACTTCATAAATAAATGCAGTTTTAATACTGAGATCTTTGTTCCAAATGAAGATCCTGGCAGTACGTGTGTAGGGAAGATACATTTTAGCAGAATTCATGAATGCTAGAAACTCTTCCTAATGTGCATGTGCCAGCTATGCTGTGGCAATATTGCTGTTAATTTCCTTATTGTAAGAACAGCTGTTCCAGGAAATGATCTCTTTGCTTGATATGGAAAGTCCTGAAAAATTCAATACAGAGTTACTGTAGTGGTTGCAGCAGTTCTTAATATGACCAGTGATGGAAACTAATTCTTTAATCTTCAGAGTAACTTATTCTTCTTTAGAATAACGGGGGCAGGACAAACTTAATATTTTCTGCAGTTTCTTATACTCAGTGAGAGATTTCCTGAGTGCACTTCAGAATTTGACATTGTGTTTGATAATTTATAGAGCATAGTTTATATTTAACTGTAAATACACTAATCCAAGAAAAAAAGTATTTTTAGAATCTTTTATTGTCAGTACTTATGACCTAACTATTGAAGGAAATATTCATATATATTTTAAGACATTTACTTAAAAAAGAAAAGGGGGGGGAAAGTGGGGTTAATTGCCATCAACCCATCTTTGCTGTATTCAAATTTATAATAGTTTGTTTGTTTGTGATTATCAACATTTAGAACATCATTTGGAGCACTACTGCACAACCATTTTAGTCATGCAGGAACCAAAATTTTTCTGTAATGGTTTTGCACCAGCTTAGATGCTGGCATGATGCTGTTTACCCTCAGCAGGCAGAGATAGAAAATATTTTTAAGTGATGCCATGCCACCTACATTGCCCTGACTTGTTTTCCTTTTCCCACAAGGGTGAAACACCCTGATTGCCCAGGCTTTGTAAACAACTTCAAATAGTCCAGCTGGCTGAGACCGAAGGGTCATTTGAGTCTTACTGGACTGTTACTGACATCGTTAACCAAAGGAAAGGAACCTGGCTTTGTGGTTTTGAGCCTTCTATGACAAAGAGTTACAAAAATGTCACTGTTAAAAAATATTTTCCATCTCCACCTTCTGGAGATAAAAGGTATCATGATCTTCAGTAGGTTGCTTCCTGATGTGATATCCTAGGCTGTTACGATACCAGGCAGAAACTGCACCTAATTGCAGCAACATATTAATTTATTTATGGGCATTTTTATGGGGCACAAAGGTTTCTTTTGGTTGGGAGCGGATAGGCAGACGGGCAGAATATAGGATGTATTTGATTAGATTCCCTGTTGCTTCTAGATGATCCGGTGGCAGCAGTGAAAGTCTGCTCTTTTCCATATGCACCTGGCTGCACCCTTTCTCTTGGATATGGACTTTGCCACCTTGATTAATGCTTTAGTCACCTCTAGGTTGGACTTCTGACAAGTGCTTCATGTGCAGCTACACCATAAATCCATTTGGAAGCTACAGTTAGCTCAGTGACAGCAGCATGTTGCAAAACAGTATCCCATCATGAACAGGAGGCTGGTGTCCTATGAACTGCACTGGTTGCCTGTTGACTTCCACATAAGATCTTGCGTGTTGCCTTTGACTTGTGAATCGCTAAATGACTTGGGACCCCAGTCTCTCTAAGGCTATGCCTCTTTCTCACAGTTGAGATCAACAGAAGTGCTGGGGGAGGCCCTTTAGTGTAGAAGAGAAGAAGCCTCCCCCTGCAGGGTTTTGTTTTTGTTGTTTTTCCCCTGAGGCTTGCTCAACTTTGAAATTTTACTGTTCCCCATAGTTTGAAATAGTTTAACTTTTTTGACTTCACAGTGTACTGCAAAGCCCACCTTTTTGAGGAGATATTTAGAGAGAGCAGAGGTGATGGGAGTGGGATTTTCTTTGGAAATTTGAGAGAGGGGAGGTTTTGATATGGCTTCTGTCATGTTTCGCTGTCTGGTGGCTGTATGTAGAATCATAGATTTTTAAGGCCAGAAGAAATCATTATGATTATTTAGCCTGAGCTGTAGGGGCTAGGGAGGTATGTGCCACTGTGTTGTCTCTTAATGATAGTATAATATATCTTTAAATGATGCCAAGGTTGCTTACAGCCCACTATAGGATTTCTTTCGTGTGTATGATTTTTAAACATTAATAAATAAAATATTTTTCTCCTTGAAGTGTTTCACATTCCAGTGGCTTTAAATTCTTCTCATTTAGTGTATACTATAAATATTTCTTCTATAGTATAGATTGTGAGAATGAACCTAGACGTAGGGGATATATGTAATGGTAGGGTATTTCTAGGTATTTTTTGCCACCAGATAGTCCTCAGATACTCAGCTTTTGATTATCAGTATGTGACCCTTTGCTTTGCAATAGCTTCAATATTTATTTACAATATTCAAATTTTAAAAATTTGGGCCCCCAGAAGCAGGAATCCTTCTCCATAAAAATACCATCAGTTTCACAAGCAGCGTCAGCATGACACGAGATCCTTGCCTTATGGATGCATTATCAATGGAAGTTAAAAGCAAGTATATTCCTACTCTAGAACTAATTCATTAGGTTTACATTCCTTAATGTTGAACAAATAAGAGTACTGCCAATTCAGGACAAGCTAACTTTCCTGATGGAAGAGATGTGACTTGCATTGCATCAGATCATGTCCTGTTTTGCCCCAGTCTCCACCTCTTAGACCTGAAAGCAGCAGTAGTTGTTGCAAGAGGGAAAAAAGTTCACACATCTACTAAAGTTCTCTAGATGTAGTTACTGCTATGTTTTCATTAAGGCTCTGTTGAAAGTAAAGTTTAGACTATGTTGGACAGAACTGGTGCAGGGCATGTGTGGATACACCATCAATTTCTGCATAATGTAGGCCTTCATGTAAATGAAACACATAAGGGTAACATTTTCAAAAATGCACATGTGACTTGGAAGCCCATGTCCCACTGAAGTAGAATTAGGTTCCTAAATCACAAAAGAGATATTGAAAATTTACCTTTTGTTTGTACACCTGGGTATTAATTCCAGCAGCAGGGGTTCTTAGTAAGATGATGCTCATGGACCTAGCAGGTTCCTGGGACCTGTTTCCACAGTTCAGAGGTTAGAGCATTCGTTTAGTAAATCAAAGATTGTGCGTTCAAATCTCGCTGGTGCTTAGGTAGCAGTTTCTAGCTGGCCTTTTTAATACTTAGTCTGCCATGAGTGCAGGGGACTGAACTAGATGACCTCTCGAGGTTCCTTCCAGTCCTACGATTCTCTTCTGAGTCCTGTGTTCTTTGTTGGCCTCCGGCTAGTATGTATCTCTCCAAACTTTTAAAACCCAAACTATATAGCTGTATAATATGGGGTTCTCGGTCTAAACTTGTGGGTAGGGAAAGAGTTTAGAGTAGACGATTCTTAAAAGGAAAAAAGCGATAAAAAACTTGGGACCACAATGGTGCTCTGTCAGTCTTTGCCAGCTGGGGACCTGGCCCATTATATTTGTGCAACATGCACGCACACACAAAACAAATATGAAAAGTTGGTAACTTAATTAAAAACTAACAGGAAACTGAACTAATGAGTAGAGATTAAGAATCAAATGCATAACAGCTTAGTATCAAAAAAACTAAAAGAAAACCAAAAAGAATGAAATGTCCTGCTGCTTTCCCTGTGCTTTTGTATATATTTAGGTTGTAAGCACTGCAGGGTAGAGACCTGTCTTGTGTCTCTGTCTCTAGCACAGGGGTGGGCAAGCTTTCTGGACCAAGGGCTACATCTGGGTATGGAAATTGTATGGTGGGCCATGAATGCTCATGAAATTGGGGGTTGGGGTGCGGGAGGGGTGAAGGCTCCGTCTAGGGGTGAGGGCTCTGGGGTACAGGAGGGTGCTTCAGACTAGGACCAAGGGATTCGGAGGGTGGGACAGGGATCAGAGGTGGGACAGGGGCTTGGGGTGTGGGAAGCGGTCAAGGATGCAGGCTCTGGGGGCGCATCCCTCAAGGAGCTCCCGGGAGCAGCGGCATGTCCCCCCTCCGGCTCCTACACAGTGGCACGAGCAGGTGGTTCTGCATGCTGCCCCGTCTGCAGGTGCCGTCTCTGCACCTCCCCTTGGCTGCAGTTGCCAGGCAATAGGAGCTGCGAGGGTGGTGCTTGGGGCACGAGCAGCATTCAGAGCCCTTGGCTACCCCTCCACATAGGACCGGGAGTGAGGACATGCTGCTGCTTCCGAGAGCTACGTAGCACCACAGCATGCACAGAGTGGGGCAAGCCCCCGACCCTGCTCCTCGGCTGGAGCAGGGCAAGCCCCAGACCCTGCTCCCTGGCAGAAGCTCGAGGGCCAGATTAAAACATCTGAAGGGCTGGATGCGGTCCCTGGGCCATAGAATGCCCATCCCTGCTCTAGCACAATCTTGTATTTATTTACTTGTCTAGCTAGGTAAGCTGTTATGTCTGCCTAAGTTCATGTCTAGTGCAGCCATTATTGTGGTATGTTTTGTACCTGAGGTTACCACCTTGCTGGCAAGCACAGAGTGGAAATACACTTCTGGTTAATGTAGCCTTTTAAGAGTTCATGGATAGATCAAAAGGAGTCATATAGTCAATAGGAGACCTCTTTTCCCTTTGTAACATTCACTTTCTAACACAGGTATAATCTTTTGAGGAAGAGGAGGGGAATCCCAGGATACAGTGTGGCTTGGAGCACCTGATCAAGGAAAAATTGGCTTGCTGGTTATGAGACTATTTGTTTCTGGGTTTTTTCCAGAGCTCTCTTGTCCTTCAGATGCAACTTGAAAGAACAAGTAGTATATTAAACACAAAAAAAATGGAGGGAAATGAGGTGCGATATGGTATGATCAAAAAGCTGATAAAACTCTTAGGTAAAGCTTAACCTGATTTCAGCATGCAAGCTTAGCAAAATGAAAGAAAGATAATCGAAGAAGAATGAGGTTTGCTTTAGGGGCAGTGGAACCCGACCTTGGATTCCTTTGTTCTAATTGATGATAAAATGTAGGGAACTTTTAGTGTGTGTAGCCCCATGACTTTCTGGGAGAACTAAGTGGTTAGATTCTAGGGCAGAGTAACCATTGTTATAAGTGTCCTGACACAAAACCAGGTCAGCTTTGTTATGTCTGTGGCATTTTGTTATGATCAGAGTAGGGGTTTTTAACCTGAGTTATTGTGTCACTGTTATCACAGTCTGGATAGCTCCTTTTTTGCCATGCTGTGTATTTAGCTGTGGCATCTCTTCTAAACCTCAATTCCAATAAAATCAGGGCTGTATTCTCCATCTTTGACCTTAGTGGCATAAAAGATGGAAGGCAAATTTCAGTGAAACCAGTCCAAATAGAAAAGGTAATTCAAACTCTGCTTTCCACCAATGAAGTAGATTGCCTTGGTGAAAAGAGTGACTAACTTTGGTTCAGATGCAGGTAGGTCACCCATTATGACTTCTCAGCCATTCTTTCCTGCATAATGTTCAAAACTCCAGAAATGTTCAGAAAGTTGTTGTTTCATGCTCGAATCCAAACTGGGCATTTGCAGAGTACTAAAAATAGAACCACATAGAATTGGGACTTTAGAAGAATGGAGACACTCTTTGTGGCCTCATCAAGAAAAGATGTTGTTGCAAATGGGTATTAATATCCTGCATAATAGAGGCACGTAAGGAGAAGAAAAGAGATTCTGCTAGGTTTAAATGGCACACGACAGCAGAAGTCACATCCTGCTTTGGAAGAAAATAAAGGCTTTATTCTCAGACATAGGCAAAGCTGTAAGTTAACAGTAGGTTTCTGCATGTCTTCGGAAATCGCCGCAGACATGACAGGGCACGTGTAGCACATGGCTGGAAAGCTAGACTAGTGGTTTTACCCCATCTCTGGCAGTTGGGCTGATGATAGCACTTGGGGTTCTGACTTGTGTGGAATTGTATAGCACGTGCAGGGTCTTGTACAGAGTTTCTCAAACAGGGGTCGCCGCTTGTGTAGGGAAAGCCCCTGGTGGGCTGGGCCGGTGTGTTTGCCTGCCCAGTCTGCAGGTCTGGCCGATCGCAGCTCCCACTGGCCGCGGATCGCTGCTCCAGGCCAATAGGGGCTGCTGGAAGTGGCGGCCAGTAAGTCCCTCAACCCGCGCTGCTTCCAGCAGCCCCTATTGGCCTGGAGCAGCGATCTGCGGCCAGTGGGAGCTGCGATCGGCCAGACCTGCAGACGGGGCAGGTAAACACACTGGCCCGGCCCACCAGGGGCTTTCCCTACACAAGCGGCGACCCCTGTTTGAGTAACCCTGGTCTTGTACTTCTTGGCCATCCCCAAAATCTCTATGGAGAGAAGTAGAAGCCATATGGAATGTGTGATGTACCTATTTATTCCCCTCTACATAGTTGCAGGACATGTATCCTATCCTTTGAGAATGGCTTCTTTGACTAGTTTATCTGTTGTGTAATATGTTGACTAATGACAGGTAGTTTTGATAATCTTAGACTCTCCATCCTATTCAAACAGGCAGAGTATCTGTAGAGGAGAGCATCCTTTGGGAACCACACAAAATGAAATGTATAGTAGGAACAAATGTTGAAGATAAAGAGCCAGATTTGGCCCATTTTTTTTTTTTTGCCCGTTGGTTCCATTGTTTGAAAAGAGCTTGGAGGAAGATGCTCTTGTGATTAAGACACTGGTTGGACTGGAACTAGGGAGTTCTGGATTCAAATCCTATCTCTGACACAGACTCTCTCAATGACCTTGGACAGGTCATTTAATAATTCCTTTCTGCTTTGGTTTCCCCTTCTGCAAAATGCGGGGGTAAAGATAATATACTTTTTATTTCACTCCTACACTACTACTTGTATGTTTAGGGCAGGATAGTCTGTCTGTGTTTGTACAGTGTTGGGTATGAGAAGACTCTGATCTCAGATCCTCAGGTACTACTGTAATTTAAATAGTGTTACTAATAAATTTTATTTTCTTTGCACTGGTAGGTGCATCACAGATGATGGGAATGTAAAAATAAACAAAAAACCCTTCTGCACCTCTGTGTATCATTTTAATGTTACAGACATTTTTGTCCTAAACAAGTTTAGCCATTTAGAAAGAAGAAAACAATTTTATTAAAACAAAGCTTTTTCTTTTAAAATTAATGAATTTGACATTTTGTCAGCGTGATTTTTGTGCGCAGTAAAATTATGGCGCGCAGTAATTGTGAACTTGCAAAAAGTATTTGAACACTGTTTTAAAACTACTGCACTGTACTCTGAAAACAAAATTTTATAATGAAATTAAGGTTTTGTCATGTGAAATAAAATGGCGGTAACAATAACTTCCGATTTAATGCACTTTATTTTCCTGGCTAATCCTTTCCGCTACATGGGTGTGTAAATATTACCTACATCTTTTACAGGAAGAGGGGGGAAGATAAAGCATGTAAAAATTGTTGAGGGGGGGGGTATGTCAAAATACAGAGGATTAGATCATTATTCATTTCTGGGGTACTGGATGTCCCTTGAGGCAGAATTGCTCTATAGCTTAGTTTTCCTCTTTTATTTCATGTTCATGATGTATTGATAAGGTAAATAACAACAAGTCTAGCTGTGTAGTACATAAGCTTTAGTAAAAAGGTAATTGACGGTGAAATTTGACAGTTGTGTTACAGAGAAGAAAATGTGTGTGTTCAAGATCCACAAAGACGTTTTCCTTGCTTCTCTTAAGATTAGCTGTGAGGGAAGTGTGCATGTACATCCAAGGGGTAGCATTTGGTTTTTAATTCCGATTTTTGCCAGTCTGTGCTTTAGAAAAAACAAATAGTTTTAATTACTATTTATTATCATGGTTGTGCCAAAAGGATTTTGTGCCATGTGCTGTATAAAGACATAAGCAGACACAGTACTGGCCCGGAAGAGTTTACAATCTAAGGCCTCATTCCTGCAAACCATTTAATGTAACTGCTTGCTTTTACTACTATGAATAGTCCCATTGAAATCTATGGAGCTACTTATGGCAGTGTAGTTAAGCATGTGTGTAAGTGCCTTTGGCCCCGATTCTGCACATACTTACTATGTATGCTTAACTTTTCACTTGTGAGTAGTCCGTTTGGCTTCAGTGGGAATACTCATGTGTAGAGTTAAGCACATATGTGTTTGTTGGTTTGGGGCATAAGACTCCAGTCCTGAAAGCAGCTAAACCCAGTTGGGTCCCTGCACTTGGGGAAAGCTTCTTGAAGGATCATGGTTCATACAATGCAAAAATCCTTGCTGTCGACACTGTTCGTATACTGGGAATTATTTTTTAAAAACTGTTTTTCACTAAGGACTTGTGTACATGGCGCCGCAGTCTGGACTATGGTGGTGTGAATTGCAGAGCGCTGTAAAGTGTTGCACTTTAATTGCCCCATATGGACCCGCTGGAGTGAGCAAGAAGGTGCTTAGCTCACATTGATGTAATCCCGTGTCAAACAGTTTTCCTTGTAAATGTCTACTAACATTTTATTTAAATATGGCTATGGGACCTCCACCATAGCATCATTTGTTTTCACATGTAAAGCAAACAACTTGCAATGCTAATTAAAGTGCTCTCTTATTTTATCTAAGAGTTTTGCATTATTTATCTAAATTCTCTTTTATGGATGAGTGTTCTGAGTTTGTTCATTAATGAACGCTTAGAAATAATATAAAATTAGACCTCATGAATTCTTCATGAGGTATAATTTACCATGATCATTTTTCCTGGCATTTAGGTGCTGTGAACAATTTATAATATTTTTGACTTCTGAGTGCTACAAATAATCTGTCCATATGAACTGGATACTTTCCATAGTTCTTAGAATTTTTCTCTGATTTTGCTTTCTTAGGAAAAGTCTGTTTTGTGGAATCTTCGCATAACACTGCCCTTTGGTTTTTATAAACAAATATTTAGTTTTGGCAACTCTAATTATTGTACGTTTGCTGTGTATAGCAGATTCTCAGGGTATTACCTATAGAAAGTGTGTACACACATGTAATTCAGATAAGAGTGAGTTTTTAAGGAAATGATTTGTTATTATAAAGAGTTTTCAGTGTATGCAACACTCTTCTCAGTTCAACACATGGACTGTTTTTGAGACTACAGAGAACAAATTTTGTAAATGTAAAATGTATATTTACATTTATTGAGCCATTGGCTATTGTTTATGCATGCAATAGGAAGATAAGGCTCTCTTAATCTGTTTGTGGGTAGTTTTCTAAATGATTCATTAACTGTTCTTTGTAATGGTAGATAGATGTAACGTATTTACTGTACTAACAACTAAAGATTAATGTCAGTTACCAGTAGCTTGTTTGAGCATTATAATAGTTTTATTTACATTAGACATGCAGGTATTCTTTGCATTATTGGTGAAACTAATATTTTAGCAGGAAGATTAAATCCACTGTATTCATTAGAAATATTGATATGAAGATTCATAAGAAGTATTTCTTAAATATTATTTAGAATGTAGGAGCTGCTGTGGTGGATTTTTGTTGTTGTTGACGTTCTTTGGGGTTTTTATACCGCACTTTGTGATTAGCTGTGCTTTGCAAAACACTGGCAGAGCTTATGCAGTCTTCCCAAGCAACAAACTATTTCTTTGTGCAACCTGTCATATTAAAATATCCTGTAGTTTGCTGATATATCACCATATTGAGAAAAGTAGTACACCAAGAAATAATTTTAGAAACTGGAGGTCTGATGAAACACATCCTGAATTTAGGACAAGACTTGCCTTTATTTGAAATAGATTGATAGACATAAAATAATAATCAAACTTGAAATCCTGTTTTGCTCACATGGAAGATTAGTATAAATCAAATTAACTTTGCCTTATGCTTACATAGATAATATTCAAATTAATGTTGGTTTCTAAATTATAAATGTATACAGTACCTATAATATAACTCTCTTTTTCTAGGATGTTATTCACATATAGAATTAATATAATTCTATGTCTCTAGTATTGTTTCTATACCAGAAGACTACAACACAAAGTGCCCTTGTTGAATAATTTAGAGACAAAGGATATAGGGTCATTTCACAGTTGGAAAAACAAAACAAAACCAAAAAAAAACCCAACCAGGATTCATCTATTTTGAAGGGCGCTTCATCTTGGACTATAACCAATAGCTTTTTTAAAAGGCACCTTTGTAGTGACAGTTTTTTTTAAGGAACATATTTGTTAATCTGTGTATGGAGAATAATATTGTTAGAGATGGCCCAGACTGCCAATTCCTTAAAAAAAATAACTTCATAATACTTGTATTTGTGTGAATGTAGATATGGGGAATTGCTCTTGCAGTGTAACACTTTAAGACCAACAATATCTGCCTAAATTGCATTAAATAAGTTATTGTACAAAAACAACAGAAATGTTGAAGTAGACATCAGTGGCTTAAGTTTTAAACATAACTATGTAAAACATTGTTTCAGGGAAAGTGTATGTAGGGAGAGGGGATTTTGAGATAAGAGAGACTGTTGTATTTTTGCATTGATTTTGTCAATATTTGAATAGACCTTTAGACCTGAGAAGATGAAGGTATGGTTTTTCTCTCTGCAAGACATTTGTGGAAATGAGCTACATCTCCATAGTGATTCTGCTCTAGTAAGAGATGACTTCAGTAAAAATAATAATAATCCAATGCAAGGACCTTTGTAGTAATTCAAACACTATGTAAAAGCAAAAGGTGTGTCCAGGAAATAACAGGAGACCCTTCTCTAGAGTGTTGATGATGTGGTGAATAATAAGTTAACTTCTTTTTTTCAGTGAGTGTAGGGAGAGGAAATAAGTGGGTTGATGAAGAGCATTTTTTAAAATAAATAATTTATTTAAGTAACACACAATAGGTTCCAACAACATTTTGATATTGAAGAGGTAGTAAGCTCTACTATAGCTAGCTTGTAACACACAGAACTAACCTACAGAACGTCTGAGTTTTAAAGTGTTAAGTGGGGGTATGTCTGAAAAGAAGTATTAGGACTGTTATTTTTGTTGTCATAAATATTTTAAATTTTTTAAAATGGTTTGTCAGAGAATATAGCCTAAGTAAACATTATCCATTCATGCTGATAAGAACTCGGAGTGCTTTCTCTGATATGTAACTGCTTTTATACATAAATCCTCAAAAATCTCTTCCACACGAAGGAAAGTCTTATATTATTTAATGAAAAATCAGTGCCTCAGATGTTTGTTATGAACGTTTCTGGTAATATATTTTGAGTTCCCATCAGGTTTTTTTTCTTCTTGTTCTCTCATGTAGAGAATAAGAAGGCAAAGTTACTTTTAGAAACTCTCACAGTATTTCAGCAGAAAGCAAATCTTGTGCCCGATTTTCCTTTACGTTGGTGAAAATGAGGAGACATTTCTTTGACGGTTAATGAAGTTGAACCAGAGTAAGTGAGAAGAAAATCTGGCCCTAAGATGCCAGAGTAATGAATGCTGAGATGCTGGCAGTGAGGAAAACATCTTAAAGGGAAAATGTATTTGTTCAAACTCAGACTTTATAATTTCCATTATGTTGTAATTTTAAAAATCTTAAGAGTGAGCTATATATTTTGCTTGGTGTTGAATATAAAATTTTAAAGAATATAACACTTTGTACAACATTTTTAACCACTAGAATAGCTAACATTGAATTTTACCATCCTGTATGGATTTTAAAATCAAGATGAAAAAAGATCAAGGGGTACATATTTAACAAGAGTAACTAGCATGCCTCCTGCTTGTGTTACTAATAATAGAATGTCAGCCTTTACTTCTCAATGCACTGCTCTGAGAGCATGATCCTGTTCTCATTCAAATCAATGGTCGTATTCCCATTAACTTCAGTAGTGTAGGATCAAGCCTTAAAACAATTTATCTGACATTTCAGCCTATTTTTTAAATTAAATCTATTGCAGTGGTTTATATATCCATAAAGTGCTTTAGTTAACCATACCTACTCAGAATTTCCAGTCTCTAAATTTATTAATTTTCAGTTATTCATTGGGTAAAATATTGGGTTTTGAATTTTGTGGTTGATATAAACATTTGTAACAGCACAGATCTATTATAACCTGTGTTAGAAGGCACGGTGTAGAAATTAACCAGTGAAAATGGTGAAATGATAGACGTTAACTAAAACGAGTATGTAAAATAAACCTATTTTATCAGAAGAGGATGACTACATCACTAATATTTGTGGACGTTTAAAACTGAGTTAAAATGTTAACATTGGACCTGGTCCTGCAGAGCTCCCTCATCTCCTGTGGGCTTGGAGTTAAGTTTGCTCAGCACCTCAGTAGAAAGTATGAACCAAGATTGTGTTTTTTTAAATCAGTTTGATGCAGTTATGTTCATACAACATAGATGAAAGAATTATGCTCAATTGAGCTGTAACTCCCAGAATACATTTGTTCAGCAGAGCGAGGGATAACCACCTCTACAGTAGACTACCAGCAAAGCTTACTGGGACTGGAATAAGTATTGTATTTAAGCTTAGAGAGGTACAGAAATGGAATGGAGTACAACATATTCTCTTTACTCTAAATCCTTTAATAGCATGTATAGGTGAATATACCTCTGAAATAGATATCATCTAGACTGAAGTAGGGAACATACTTTATGGTTGGTAAGTGTCCAGAACAGTGGATGGGGAAATGTTCAGTGTGGCTATCTGAAGATTTAGGCAGTTTCTGGTCATGTGATTTGGCAGTAGTGGTTCTGACTGGAATCTGTTGATGTTTTTAAGAAGTTGCCATTGTTATGAAGCCATCACCTACCTACATGCTCTGATTTTACTTTCCAAATACACTGCTACCCCGCTATAATGCAACCCAATATAACACGGGTTTGCATATAGCGTGGTAGCAGCGGGGCTCAGGCGGCTCTTAAGAGGGTCCAGGGCTCCGGCTGCTGCAGGAAGCCCTGGGTCCTTTAAGTCATCGCTGGAGCCCTGCCACTGCTACCCTGGGGCTGCGGCAGCGGGGCTGGGCTGGCGATTTAAAGGGCCCGGGCTCCCTACAGCGCCAGAGCCCAGAACTCTTTAAATCACCGCCGGAGCCCTGCCGCTGCTACCCTGGGGCTGCGGCAGTGAGCCTGCCAGCGATTTAAAGGGCCTGGGGCTGCTGCGGGGAGCCCTGGGACCTTTAAATCACTGCTGGAGCCCTGGCACTGCTACCCCGGAGCTGCGGCAGCAGGTCTCGCTGGTGATTTAAAGGACCTGGGGCTCCCCGCGGTTGGAGCCCCGGGCTCTTTAAATCACCATTGCAGACCTGCCACTTCTACCTCGATATAATGGCATTTTACTTATAACGCGGTAGGGATTTTTGGCTCCCTACGACCGTGTTATATCGGGGTAGCGGTGTAGTTCTATTTCATATATTTGCCGTGCCTTTTTGTTAGCCATAGTGAAAGGTCTTCATTCGTTGAAAACTGTTAAACAAAGTTGCTGTTACTTGCTGTGCCAAATACTTCAAAAATAGCCATTCAAATCTGTTTATGTCCAGTTATAAACAAAGGGGATATTTCATAGGTGAGGTATCAGAAGCAATACTGAAACACATAAATTCACAATCATTTTGGTTTGGTTATTTCTAGTGCTTCCTTTAATTTAAATCAAGTAGAAAACATTAATTCACCTGGTACCAGTCTAGTTTAGAATACTTTTTTTTTCCCTCTCCAAAGTTTTGTTGGGAATTATTAAATCTATCTTGTCACAATATGTACTTTCCTGACTTTAAAGAAAGAAACCAAAATTAAGTCTTAGGTAATTATTGTAATTATAGGATCAGATCGACACAGGGTTCAAACTGTATGGTATCTCAGTACTCTTAAGTCTCTCTTGGATTTTTCCTTTATCTTTAAATTTCCTTGCCCTGTGTTAGTGGGAGTCTCTCCTACTTGATAGTACGTTAGATCACTGAATATCTGATGCTGTCTTTCAGAAACAGAGACCTTGCCTACACTGGAGATTTTCCATGATTACAGCCATCTGCTTAGCTGCACCAGTGCAACCCCTTGAGTACACAGAGAAAGACAGTTTGCCCTGGTAGATTTTACCCCTATTAAGGTAGTGTCCACCAGTGCAAATCCTGGCTTTCCTCATCAATACCCGGGATTGCACTGGTACAATTATACTGAAGTTAATGGAGCTTCCAGGTGAAAAGCTCTTGTATTATTAGATGTTGATCTGCAAATGCATACGTACACTTCAGTTGTGTGTTTAGTCGCACTGGCAGCTCAGATGCATCAGTGTTTGCAAGACTAGACTCTTACTTTGTAACTAAAAAAAGACCATTCGAATCTGTTTTTGTGGCCTTAAATTTCAAGATGGAAAGGTGTTTTGATTGTTATCTGTGTTCCTACCTGTGAGCCATTTGAAAGTAATAGCTGTGGTAGAATCCAAAAGGCCCTTTGTGATTACAGCAAACACTAGAATACTCACATCCATGAAGTTTGCAGGTTCAGGGCCTGATGCTGTAAAGAGGAGTTAGTCCACTAGTGAAAAATATTACCGGAGAATGCAAGTAATCATTGGAGCCAATAAAAAGTGTGTTTTGTGTGATCGGGGGTTATTACTCAACGGTGATCCAAACAACCACCATTTGCAATGCTCCCACTTAATTTGGTGTCATTGCACTTTGTGATACAGTTATTAAATAGGCAATATATTTTACTTTTTCAGTATAGAGCTCTATATTTACCTCTTCTGCTTTAATGGAACTGTAATTTTAATCATGATTATTACCTTAAATTATAATTAAATTCATGCTTAAATATACATTTATGAAAATGGTTGTGTGATAAAAACAGAAATTAGCTTTGCATTAACCAAAAAAGGGAGTTTTTTTTTTCACTGCTTCTTAGTATATGCTCACAGCCAAAGACTAGCATGACCTACTTTACTATAATAACACAGGAATCAAGCTCATGTCTTTTTCTTTTTTTCTTTCTTTCTTTTTTTTTTGTTAAAGTGTCTGAATTGGCCATGAAAGCTGTCTACTTATTGATGTGCAAGTATCTTTAAAAATAGCAATTGTATGTGAAACTTCAGGCAGTTTTTGTTTTATTTATTTTTATTTAGATAATTAGCACCATGGAGCCTCAGGTGTCGAATGGCCCTACATCCAATACGACCAATGGACCCTCCAGCAACAGTAGAAACTGTCCTTCCCCCATGCAGACAGGGGCTGCCACAGATGACAGCAAAACGAACCTCATAGTCAACTATTTACCCCAGAATATGACGCAGGAGGAATTCAGGAGTCTCTTTGGAAGCATTGGTGAAATAGAATCCTGCAAACTTGTGAGAGACAAAATTACAGGTATGCTCTTAAATATTTTTGATGTTGGCTTAGATACACACTTCTACTTTACGTAATCCTTTGGGCAACACAACTTTGGTGTCTTTAAAATATTCATAGATCTGTTGAGTTGTGCATAAGTGCATACAGTGGACGCCACAATAATTACCTTAACTGCTTATCCCCAGAATGGGAAATCTTGCCAATACCCCAGTAAAATTCCTGCAGGTGGGTAAACCTTCAGTCTTCAGTGGTGTCTACTGGGTATATATACAAATTGCAGGAGAAGCCAATTGTGTTCCAAGCCACATAAAGAGTTAGAAAAAGAATAACTAAGATTTCTGAAAAATTCATCATGTATTTATAAAACATAACTGAGAGGTGCATTTTGTAGAGGTTTACAGTTCATTTGAAGCCATTTACTTCCCCTATCCTCCTTTATTTTATTTATTTATTTTTCCCCTAACTTTAAAAAGGATAGTCTAAATCTTGTGCTGTGTTTTTTGATTATTGGGTCTTGTTTATAATTTTGTTCTCTGATACTCTTACCCTGTCTTAGCCCTTTTGCTCATGGAGTAAAATCTGTTGATAGGATTATCTGCAGAAGTTTCAGAAATAAACCCCTCGTAGTCTAGATCTGTATCAAAGAGAAAAGAAATGGGCGTTTCCAGCCATAGGGGAGACATGAACAGGTGAGGAAATACCTGCTCTGTTCTCCATCTTTGCTGCAGAACTGCAGCCATAGTCATACACTGGAACACATCCTATATTTAAAAAGGCAGTGGGATGAACCATCAGCTTTTATGGCTGATTGTGAAGGCTATGTGGCATTATTACTCCCACTCTAAAGGGGGAGTGGCTGAAATTTCTGCTGCCGTTTGGTGCATCACCAATATCATAGTTCTGATGTAGCATACATACGTGGAGATTGCAGTCACTGCCAGAATCTCTACTATACTGGAACATCATGTTCCCTCATGCCCTGATCGTAGCAGGGTATTGGTTATGCAAGGATCTGTGTGAGTAATATTCAGCCATTTGCAAGTTTCTGAACTCCATTTCTGCTATGTTGCGTACTGGAGCCAGGCACAAGCTAGCGCCACACCTGTGCATGTTCTAAGTAAACCAGCACAGGATCTACCCTTAAGAAACTACAGATGCTCTTACCACATTTCCTTAACTATAGTAAAGGGTTTGACAGTCTTGGAAAAGGAAGGGTTCCCAAAAGACTTGTTCCCCCCCGCCCCCATATAACATACACATAGAGGGCTGTGGGTAGAAAGTGGGATGTAAAACCAGAGTATTCATTTTGAGAAGAGAGAATCATCTTGACAATGAGGATATAAACAAATAGTTTTGCTCTAGCGCTCACGTAGCCTTTGCCCTGACAGTATTAGTGTGATCCACTTAGTGCTTTTAAATGTGGAATGATTCCTTTTTCCCGTATAACAAAGCTCAAATTTAACACTGAGGCACATAATAAATGACAGTAGCCCTGGAGCAAATCGCATTCTCAAAAATGTAGTTAATCAAAACTCTCTTTTGCACATTAGTCGTTATGTATCTACCTCAGAATGTCCTGACTGGAAGACAGCTACAGAAGTGCGAGGAAGAAGATTAGAAAAAGGGCAGTGAGTTGCCTTTACTTGGGCTTTATTTAGATTGTGGAATGTTCCAAGTGTTTTTCTTAAGAGCAGAGCTGCATGCATGGTACAGCAACCTAACACTCTACTAGAATATATTTCCCTGGATATTTCCTAGCACAGCTGTCAATTAGTTACAAAACTATTGTGTTTTTTCTTTCTAATCTAAGGAACTAAAATTACAGGTAACTTCAAGTGTGTTAGATATGAGTAGACAAACAAATAAAACTTTTAAATCAAGTGCCACTAGAGTCTCGTGCTTCCAATCTGGATTTTGATCATGAAAAATCCTATTTTTCAGTAGCTACCACCATATTTTTAGCTTTCTAGACATCTCAGAATTAGTGATGTTTTTCCCTAAATGAAATCCTGAGTTTAGATGAGTAGAAAAATGCCATCTGTTATTTCATTGGTGGGATGAGAACCCTGGATGTTGTCTTAGTCTTTACTTTCTTTCCTGTGTGTACTGTTTCCTCTTGGTTTCGTGCTGCCTCAAGGATTCTGTCTCATTAGTAGATGCTGTAAGAAAGTGCATGTACTAGGTTTGGATATGTTTCTGGGTGGTTGTCCCCCTAGAAATTTTCTTTCAATATAAATTGGATCATTCTTTGTGAAAGGATTTGTGTGCAACCAGTTTTTTCCAAAAATTAGATTGGAGTAAAATTTTCAGAAGCGCCTAAGGGATTTACGGCCTCCGTCCCATTCTCCAGACTGATTTATGCACTTAGGTGCTAAAGCCTCATGGAAGTCAGTAGGCTTCTAAGTGTGAAAATGGAACTTAGGATCTCAGATAACTTAGGCACGTTTCAAATCTTTACACCAGATAATTTCTCTCCATTTCAGAGTCCCAGTTTGGGGAATGGACCTGTTTGAAGTTTGGGGAATGGACCTGTTTCTTTGAGACTGTTATTTTCAAAATTACCTTGTTCACTTTGATTATGCTGATAGAAAACCATGATGGTTTCTTCTGAGTTTTTATTTTCTCTTCATCTTGAATTCACTATGCAATGGAAACAACTGCCACCACACCTAAACCTGGTTCCCCTACATCACAAAGTCCTTGGAGCAAATAGAATAGTGGGGGATCTGACATGCAGTTTTAGCTACTGGTCTTCTCTCCCTGTGTCCAGCAAGAAGACTGGAAGACCAGTCCACTCTTTCCCTCCACCTACTTCAGACACATTTTTTCCAGGCCCCTTAACCTTGAAGCCTGGGGAGTACCAGTGATTAGAATGTGAAATAAATAAGACTCCTCAAACTATGTCTAAACTATGGATGTTGGCCTCTGGTCATGGTACACAGCACTAGATAAGAAGTGTGTCCCCCCCAAGAGGTTCACCAACACACACAGTTGTCATTTTCATCAAGATGAGCATAAACAAATAAAAAGACAAGACCAGACTCTCACTACAGACCCAGTTAATTTGATCAACCCTTGGCCCATGTATTGAGTAGTGAAATGCAAATGAATAAAAATAAGGCTGAAATATCTTTCAAGTTTGTTCTTTGTAGGAGTGAGAGCTTGTCAGAATGTCTGCCTTTTCAATGATTATCTGCTTTATTAACAATATCAGGCAGCATAATTTTTGAACATGTGCTGCAGAATAAAATTAACAACAGTGCACAGTAAATTCTCTTGACGTGCTTGTGGACTTAAGCAAAGCTCTGAAACAGTTCATGTTCAATCTGCTTTTGGATTTTTGCATATTTTTGTTCAGAAAATCCATCTTTTGTGGTAGATAGTTCTTTGTTTTGTCAGTGAATAAACAACATAAAAATATATACAAGATGTATTATAGAAAGTAGGGACTGATAAGTGAGTCATTTTAACGAACACTGGCACAGTTTCTGTGAAGAATATTGACCTCTTTCATATACTGTACAATAAATCGCTTTCTCCTTGCTGGTAAAATATAACGTTGATTTTAAAGTAGAAGCAAAGTTTGAATTAAAGTTGTGGTTAAGGGAATTTTAAACAAGTGCTTTCAGAAAAATAAAAAGGCATATTTCAAATGTGATCTAAAATTGTTAGACTAGCAAAATCATAGCTCAGGGGTTTGAGCACTGGCCTACTTAACCCATGGTTGTGAGTTCAATCCCTGAGGGGGCCCCATTAAGGGAACTGGGGTAAAAATCTGGGGATTGGTCCTGCTTGGAGCAGGGGGTTGGACTAGATGACCTCCTGAGGTCCCTTCCAACCCTAATAGTCTATGATTCTATGATTCTATGATATTAGAAAAATCTCAAATAGGAGGGTGAACATTTAACTGGGCAAAAGATCTAGTGTTCCCCACCTTAAGGAAATGCACAGAATTTAGTCAGATAATATTTAGATTCCCGAAATATTTTTTACAAGGAGTTCAGAGCTAAACAAAGTCTGTTAAACGTACAAGATCCCCTTGAGAGAATTTATATTCAGGATTGTTATGCCATTATTTTAATAGGGATTAAAGTTACTGTATATGAACAACAACAACAATAATAATCTGTTCAGTCTTCATACAGGTCTTCTGGAACAGTCGTAAGATTTTTAAGAAAACTAATTCATGATGTTACCACTTGCTTAGGAAAGACACGTGTTTAAACAAGCATATGCCTTTATTACTGAAAAAAATGATAATTTGGTAGTACGCTGAACTCAATTATAACAGGAATGACAGGTTCCAAGACAGCCTTTAATTTGGTATTCAAAACCAAAATTGTGAACTTCAGTTTTGTTTGGTAGCTTTTCTAAACAGGCAGGATATACAGTAGCTTTTTAAAAAGATACTAATGATTTTAAAGCAGAGATATAGCTCAGGCATACATTTTAATTATGGGGGAGAAGTTCAACTGGAGAATGTAAGGAAATGAGACAGGGAAAAACAGAAAGACTAAAGATATTTGCCATCATTTGGCAGGGAGTTTTAATAAAAGCAGAACTTGTGGTTATAAAGTGTGCTTATTAAATTCTTCATTTGCACTACCTAATTAATTCTAGCATTTTAAATTAACAGTGAAACTGGTCCCTGCTGTACCATTTCATAGCTACAGCATATTTCGTCCAACAATCCGGTTGTTCAGGTTTAATCAGCTGCTCTCCAAAAATGAAAAAGAAAGGACTTGAGTGGGGAAACTAAATAGCACAAACATTTTGAAGCAGCAGTATATGAAATAGATTGCCAGCTTAGAAGGGAACACAAGCAGATTTTAGACCGTTCAGATTATGTAGCCAATACTGTTGCTGTTATAAATAGAACAGTGTGCAGAGTGGCAAACAACTATTTTAATAAATTGTATAGCTTTCCAGAAGGCTAGTATATATGAGGCAGTCTATGGAAAATAAGGGCTTATTATGGAATACCAACAAAAATAACTAGAATCATCCAAGACCTGTATGATGCCGAATGTGTGGTCAGAGATGATAACATCAGCCAATGATTTGCAGTGACAACTGGGCTAAAACAAGAGTGTATTATGCCCCCACTGTTTGCACTGGTCATTGACTGCATCATGAGGAAAATAACCACAGAAGGCAACAGAGGAATTTTATGGACATATGATAATGGGGAAATTGGATTACCTTGTTTTTGCTGATGACATTATTCTGCTCAGTTCAACACATTGCTTAATGGAAGAAAAGACCCAGCTTTTGACAGACATAGCAAAACAAATTAGTTTGTTCATCAAGAGGGGAAGGATGAACTATATGACTATCAACATTCCAAAAGCAACCATTGGGATAGATGGAGAAACACTGAAAGAAATAAGTCATTCTATACATTTAGGGACCAAGATGTTCTATGATAGTGACGCCATGCTAGATGGTAAGCAACAAATATCAAAAGCAGCAAACAATTTTCATAAACTTGAAAAGATTTGGAAAAATAGCATGATCTGCACTGATACAAAAGTATGAACATTTAACACAGGCATTGTGACTATCCTGCTTTGTAAAGCAAACTCGTGGAAATACACAACAGCAATTGATAAAATCAACTCATTCCAAAGTGAATGTCAGCAGAACATTTTCAGTCTATCGGAAACAGTTTAAAACTAAATGGAGCACACCAGTTTAAACCATCAAACACAGAAAAAAGACGATGATAAACATTTAGGACACTGTAGAAGGATGCCACCAATGTGACTTCCATGAAAGAGAAAAGGAACACCAACTGGAAAGAGAAAATGAGGGTGACCTACAGAAACATTATGTAGCACAAGAGAGAAAGAAGCAAAATCTATCAGCGTGACACTCAGAAGGCCGTACCAAACGAGCATCAGACCAAAATAAACTATGGAAGCTCGTGGATGCCATATGCATGCACCTTAGAGTGCGGAAGGATAAAGAAAAAAGGGAAAAAAGAAAGACAAGTATATGAAAGAAGATGGCCCAGATACTAACATAGACTGGACCTTTCTTCAAACAATGTAGCATCCCTAAGAAAAGTCTTATTTGAGGCAACCCAAATTGGTTATTACTGGTGACTCACATAATGCTTGTTATTTAAGAGGGAAAAAACCCAAACACCTGTTTAGAATCTTCTGTACATGTACAATAGGCCTATCCCCGCAATGCCAAATCTGAAGGTGAATTTTGGGCCAAAGCAGTTTCTTTTTATTCTTTTCTTTTTTTGGGGGGGGGGGGGGTAAACTATTTCTGGTATATATAGATTTATTTGTTGTTAATCTGTAGAGAAATTTCAAAAGTGATTTTTAAGGTGCAGGTTTTGTTTTGGTAAAATCTTGTAATGATCCAGACATATTACAGAGTAAATGTGTGTCACAGGATTGCTGTGTGGGAAACATGCAGCATATGACAGTTTGAATATTCCTGGTTTATATCTTGAAATCAGATGTCCAATCAGGAATATTCCAGTGTGGGAAGTTCATTCCCACCCCACTCCGCCGCCAGTTTTTTTAAATTTGTACCCAACTCTGTGAATGAAGCATAAAGGTTGCCACATGTCATTTGATGTCAGTTTATTAATATGCACCAGAGGTAGAGACTGGGATTTGTCGAGTGTTGCTGTAAAATTTCAATTCAGGAAGAGTCTCAACCACTGACCTCTTGATGGCTCAAGTGAAAAGAGAGAATGTACCCGCCACTGAGTGAAAGCACTGAAGTAGGCTCTAATCTGCATAAGGTTAGAGTCTGGTTATTGGGTGTATCTTCTACTATCCTAGCTAGAAATTATGGGCCTTAAAATCTCCCCTCTCCTTGTCTCGCCTTCCATAACATGGAGGGGAGGAAAGAAGCAAAAGGCTCTGATCAAATTGCCCCAAATTTATCTACATGAGGAAATTGGAAGCAATGTCCAATTGTGTGTTGTGTGTACTGTGTCATTGTAGGGTACCGGAGTAAGCTTTGTTGCAAGCAATGCTGCTGCCTTCCAGGTTCTTTCCCATAGACACTAAAACAGTAGTTCTCAAACTTTTGTACTGGTGACCCCTTTCATATAGCAAGCCTCTGAGTGCAACCCCGCTTAGCAATTAAAAACACTTTTTAAATATATTTAATACCATTATAAATGCTGGATGCAAAGCGGCGTTTGAGGTGGAGGCTGACAGCTTGTGACCCCCCCCATGTAATAACCTCCCGACTCCCTGAAGTGTCCCAGCCCCCAGTTTGAGACCCCCTGCACTAAAACAATGAGTAACCTGATATTAAAGCATGCATTAAAAGGCCTTTAAGGCAAGAGGAAGAGGAGGCTGGCGCTATTAAGGTGATCACTCCTTAGACGAGCAGGTGTGACTATTTCTTTTTCCTGGCCATCTGTTTTGCTAGTGACTCACCAGCAAACACAAGAGGAAAATAGTGTGTGGTTGAAGTGACGGGTCTAGATTTTATTTATTGACTAGTTGTTTTGGATGCTTTAATTTTTTGGTGTTCAACTGGTGATGTCTTAGTAAAGCCTGTTTTTTTTATTGATGGGGTGTTTGACACTTTCCGAAGCTTGGGCCCCTTCGAGTTTTTCAGTTTGAGCACCCAGAATCACTAATTGCTTCTGAAAGCCCTAGCTAGGGTCTTCATCAGGAGTCCTGATGCCACAAGAGCAGAAGCCTTTAGTTGGCGTTAAATTGCAACAGAGAGTCTGGGAAGTAGAAAGGAGGAAAACTAGATATAGAAGTGTTACATAATGGTGATTCTTCTGCAGGGGAGAAGTTTCTGAGCTATAACAAGCAGGTGATAATAAGGAGACTCCACTAGGTCATTTCCTAGTAAGCATTGTTCTTCCAGTTTCACCCTGCCCACCTGCAGCTGGAGATGTTCATACTTTAAGTAACTTAATTGGAGGGTTTGGTGAATGGTAGAGTAGGTTGGCAAGTGGTCACAATGTGCATCTTGAGAACAGGGAACTTTCTGAAGAAGGTAACAAAACCACACCCCAAAATGTAAAGCCGATAAAGCAGTACCAAAAATAGTATTTTAAAGTTATGACTGGAAAGATCTTTTAGGTAATAGAGTGCATGCAGATAGACAACAATATCATAGTGAAGCCTGTACTTAGAATAATATTGCTAGAAAGAGGTAATGGGAGCTTCTTG
The DNA here is from genome assembly GCF_025201925.1 of Gopherus flavomarginatus. Classification (NCBI taxonomy): domain Eukaryota; kingdom Metazoa; phylum Chordata; order Testudines; family Testudinidae; genus Gopherus; species Gopherus flavomarginatus. The sequence continues at coordinate 107,609,760 of NC_066623.1, read as the reverse complement.
TTTTATTAATGGAAAATTCAGTATTTTTATACTGAAGCCTTGATTTTTGTGGCAAAAGCATTCCGTTAAGTTATTTAGACATATTTATATAGAATGGTAAAAATATGCTGCTTTATCATGGAGAAAGATATTTCTCTTATTCATGGAGAAAGAGATCGTACAATTATTGATATCTGAATCTGGTGTGTTTCCTCCTGCTCCTGTTTGTTTGGGGTCTGATTCCAGGAGCTGCAGGTGGAGTACTTTACTCCTGAAAGAATTCTGCACTACTGCACAGTACAGAATTTGCGTAGAATTAATGTTCTGCGCAGAATTACATTTTCCCCTGCAGAATTAGTGCTGCAGAGCCTGGTTCCCTAGGCTCGAGGTGTGCCTGCTGTTCCCGGGTTTGTCAGCCTTGCTTGCTTACGTGGTGTGACCAGATCTCCTCTGTGTGCAGCAGCTGGTGAGCTATGCCCTGTGGGAAGAGGCAGGAGCAACAGCTGTGAGCTGCAGGGAGGGGCCACTGCTATCGGGGAGGGAAGACTTGAGGCAGTGGAGGGCAAGACATGAACTTTTATGGGGACAGATGAACCTTTAAATTGTGATCCCCACCCCCACCCCCCATCAGCAGATACAGGTGGTCTCCTCTTCCCAGTGTTACAGTAACAAAGCTTTGCAGAGCGATGCCTGTTTCGGGGCTCTGCAGGGCAGGGGTTGCAGGGGTTTGAGCCGTGGGAATCTGATGCAGCCCCCTCAAGCACCCCTCAAATACCTCCTCCTAGTGCAAACATACCCCTCTAGTACCCTCCCCCCCCAAAAAAAACCCACTTTATACTTTCCCTTCCCGCAGTAGTGTCCTCTATTTGGGAACTTGGAATATGGTAACCCTACGGGGTTGTCATGGTATAATTTCCCCACTCTGAACCTTAGCGTCCAAAAGATGGGGTACCAGCATGAATTCCTCTAAGCTCAATTACCAGCTTAGTACTTGTAGCACTGCCACCAACCAGGAATTCCAGTGCCTGGTGCACTCTGGTCCCCCCAAAACCTTGCCCGGGGACCCCCAAGACCCAGACCTTCTGGATCTTAGCACAAGGAAAGTAAACCCTTTCCCCCACCATTGCCTCTCCCAGGCTTCCCCTCCCTGGGTTACCCTGGAAGATCACTGTGATTCAAACTCCTTGAATCTTAAACAGAGAGGAAAATTCACCTTCCTCCCTCCTTCTCAATCCCCCTTCCAGACTCTCCCTGAGAGAGAAAGTAATCCTAACACGGAGAGAAATTAACCTTTCTCTCCCCCTTCCCTTCTTTCTCCCCACCAATTCCCTGGTGAATCCAGACCCCGTCCCCTGGGGTCTCTCACCAGAAAAAAACACAATCAGGTTCTTAAACAAGAAAAGCTTTTAATTAAAGAAAGAAAAAACAGTAAAAATTATCTTTGTAAATTTAAAATGGAATAGGTACAGGGTCTTTTAGCTATAGACACTGGGAATACCCTCCCAGCCTAAGTATACAAATACAAATTAAAATCCTTCAAGCAAAATACAAATTTGAACTCTTCCCAGCCAAATGCACATTTGAACTCCTCCCAGCCAAATACACATTTGCAGATAAAGAAAACAAACATAAGCCTAACTCGCCTTATCACCTGGTACTTACTATTTTGAATCTATAAGAACCTGTATCAGGGAGATTGGAGAGAAACCTGGTTGCACATCTGGTCACTCTCAGAACCCAGAGAGAACAACCAAAATCTAACAGCACACACGCAAACTTCCCTCCCTCAAAATTTGAAAGTATCCTGTCCCCTGATTGGTCCTCTGGTCAGGTGACGGCCAGGCTCACTGATCTTGTTAACCCTTTACAGGCAAAAGAGATATGAAGTACTTTTGTTCTATTAACTCTTACTTATCTGTTTATGACGGGTGCAGTGTGAAAACACAAAAATTGACTAAAAGACTGGAGAGGCAGACTTTTCCCCCAAAATGTGCCCAGCTGGCATGTGTGACACACCCAGACTGAGGTGCCTTACAAAAGCATAGCAGAAAAAGGAACTGAGTTGTCAGAGGGGGTTTCTTTAATTTTACTCCTGGGGGGATCTCTTTTGTTGCCTGTATTGTTAGACATACTTGCTGACAGGTGTTTTGAAATAACGTACCTAAATAATTGAAACCAGCATGTTTTGTGTTACTTTGACAAATAAAATATGCAGAATTTTTAATTTTTTGATGCAGAATTCTCCCAGAAGTAACTTATTGACTGAAAGTTATGCAAGCACAGAGCTTGTAATCTTGGGCTTTTTATTTAAATTTTCTCTAGAACACTTGGAAAAAAGACTGTCTCAAATGTTTAATCCTGGAAGAACAAAGATACGTGAGCTAAATGCAGATAATTCAGTACTGTGCTTCACAATCAGTTATATTTATCTGATCCTAAACAACTGAAACCCTAATTTGCATATAAACTATTTTTCAGACTTTGTATCACTAAAACAGTGGTTACATTTAAAAAAAAAAGTCTTCCCTTTTGAGATTACCATTTCCAGCAGTATGTGGCCTGTTTTAAGTATGTTAGGTAGATGGGATTATATTACATAGGGATTACATTAGATAAGATTTTAAAAATTGTTTAGAAAGGATATAAACTCTCATGCTTCATTGCATAAACCAGCTATTGACAGGATTTACAAAGGAAACTCCATTAAGGTTATTCCATTTTCATCCATTATGGGTATGGGTTTGGTTTTGGTTTTTTCCCCACCTTTTTCTGAAGCATCTGATTCTGGCCACTGTTTAGAGACAGGATACTGGATTGGACAGACCACTAATCTGATTCAGTATGGCAATGACTGTGTTCCAGTGCCCCTCAGTATAGGTCACAATATTGCTAAAACCTAGTGGTCTTTGAAAAGAGAAGAAACTTTGTGCCACCACCGTGGGAAGTGATTATATAATTAGCTAACAATCCTAGAATGATGGTTTGGTTGGGTTTTTTGTTTCTGTTTTTTAAAGGTCAGATTTAGTTCCGCCCAAATAGGCCAGATTGCAATTCTGTTGAAAAATGTAACATTTAATTTTTCTGTATGTGGCTTTGTTGAAAACATAGGACTCTGGGTTGATTAGTATTTGTTGAAATAGAAGAACTTCATTATTGTGGCGAGCAGAGTGAGTACTCTGCCAGAGTCCGTTTATCCGGAAACAAATCCTGAATTAAGTGAATTAGCTCAATTTTGATGAGGTGACTGGTAGGTTAGTCTTGTCGCTGTGGCTATTTCTATAAATGTTAGTTTTGTGTTTTTGTGTCAGCAGTTGAAATGCAGTGAATGAAACAGTGATCAAAAAGAGTGCAGGCAAGCTTCAGCTAAAACTCCGATGTGCCCAGATGGACAAAAGGCTAGGTTTGAAGTATAAAATATTATTTGTTAGGACTGAACAAGGAAAATTATTACAGTGGATCAAATGGAGTACAGAACATGCTCTGATTTTTGTTCCGAAACATCTTGGTTCTGGGAGTAATTCCTGAGTCAGAAATGCTGAAGTAGTATGTCAAAATAATAAATGTTACAAAAAATACTTAACATATTAATAGTGGAGATACAATTTGGATTATCCATTATATCTAAAAACAGCATTATTTTTAAACCTCTAAATATGTGATACTGACTGATACTAGCAACCTTCTTTTTCAGATATGTTGTTCTTAATTTGGTGCTCTGTTTATTTCACTTTTATATCTGTGTTTTCCCAAGTGCATTCTGTCCTTGAGCATAGATAAACCTAGCCTCACTGCTGCATATCCAAGAAAATCTCCAAATATTGATTATCTAAAGAAACATTTGTGTTAAGTATCTGAAGTGTATTCATTAGCTTTGAGGGGGGAAAAATAGCAATCAGCATCACAGTGCTGAATTTCTAAAACGTATTTGGTGTGGCTTGATGTCTCTTCTGAATGCAGAGGAAAAACGGTCACATTTGCATCCGTCATTTTCTTTATCGCCTCACTGCAGTAGTCTTATGCATATTCTACACAGGCGAACAAAAGAATTTTGATTTGTTGACTACAGGAAAAAAACCCATGGCTTTAAATTTGAAAAGAGATGTGGGGAAAGTGTGTGTGTGGGGGGGGTGGAATAGGAAAGCCTGAGACTTGTGCTGTGAAAGACCTTCCTAATTAACTTTGCCAGGTTCAAACTGACATTGTTTTGAAGTGTTTTAAATACCTATAATGGTTGTGTACCTTATTCTTTATGTAATAATTGTTTGTTTTGACTAAATAACTCCACCTGCCCATCATCTCTAATTAGTAAGGATTGGCAATAATAGTGTAGGTCAACAACTAAGTACAGATCTGTGCCTCTGAAATCATGCTTTGTGGATCTAATGTTACTTTTAAGGGATTTTCTGATGTATCTACTGAATGAAATAAATCTGTGTCTTATGGCCCGCTTTTTCATCCTACAAATAGGACATGAAGAATTATGTGGCTTCACCTATCAGAAACAAGAAGGCAAAGAATCTATCATGTCCCCAGTCTTCCATCTTCTTTCTGGTATTTTTTTCCTTTGCATGGATTTCCATGCCTAATTTTTTTCCTCTCCCTAACCCTTCTTCTTTTCTTCCCTTCTAGGCCCAGAGCTGAGGATAGAAAGATAAGGACAGAGAGAGGGAAAGTGACAGAAAAGATTCCCAGAAAAGCAGTGGAGCTCCAATCTCTCTTTTGAATCCTCTGCTTCCCAATGAGACTTGGGTTCATGCGAGAGGGGCAGCTATAGACAGCGCACCAAGAAATCTGCCACCTTTTGAGGCACCAAGGCTACATTGTCCAGCACTCATCCTCCTCTTGCTGCAGTGAGGGCACTGTCTGCCATGCTAGAGACCTATCCTCCATCCATCCCAGCAACTGGCTCAGCTTAATTGCACTCCTGCCTCTGTCCCTGGTGCTTATCCCAAGCAGCTTGCACAACCAGCGGCACAAAAACAGCGTGACTGATACTGAAATGCTCCCACGTCCCACGCAACTTTCCTTTCTGCCAACATCACAGCCACCTCTCCTCCACACATCTCCCTGAAGCGCTGACACACTTTCTCTACAGCCATGGGAAGCGCTACCAGACTTCCTTCTGTCTGGGCCTCTGAGAGTTCCCAGCTCCCTGGTGGTCTCCTCAAGCTGGTATCTGTTGCCTGTGATAGTATATATCCCCAGGTCTCCTCTCTGTGCCCCACAGATTTCTTGGCAACCCCAGCACCTGCAAATAGCCTGTCTCTTCAGAATGGGCCCTCTGATGCCCCCATCCCTCAAATTGTCTCCTCTTCAAGGATGACAGCATTACTCTGTTTGAGCCTGACCAGATCAAGCCAGCCCCATTTCCATCTTCTCTACAAAGAGAGGCTGGCTTCAGCACTTCAACAAGGTTCCTCTCAGGATGCCTACACAAGAGACAGTTCTACTGTCACTGCATTGACATCTTCCCAGGTCTAAATGCTTTCTTCCAGCTCTTTGGTGCTGGGAAATGTCAGAAGCCTAAGCCCCGAGCTGTGAAACTCTGGACTTTCTGGACAAGGGGAGCATTTGCCCTTTTTCTCTGTCCAGATAAAGAAGGGTTAGATTTTAATCCTGTTATTTCCTTGTGCACAAACCTGTGAAGAGGAGGAACTTCTGCCCCGCCTCTTATTCCATCTCCTAAACCTGCAGATCTCTAACCACCTGGGTCCATTTTCTTCACTCTCTAGAAGGCCGACTTCCTTTGCTCAATTTCATCATGCCTACCTTCTATGATTCCAACCATCCAGTCCACTGGCGCTTTCTCTGCTTCACCCTCTCTGATCACCACCTGAAGATCTTCATGGCTCTAATGGAAGCATCTGCATCCCTATCTCAGTGACATCCTGATTCAGGTGCTCTGTGCTCCCGTGGTAGAATGATCATGGAACAGGGTACTGCAATACCTGGCATCCCATGGTTTCATAATCTTTCAGGACAAGTCCCATCCGTTTCTCTCTCAGACCCTTCTGCACCTTTAAATCAACTTGGATTCCAGAATGGCTGTGGCCCTCGTCTCAGAACAGGCTTCAGACTCTATTGGATTCTGTCTCAAGTCCTGGCTCCCTCCTTCGTGCCAGACAGAGATAATTCTTCATCTTTCAGGCTACTTTGCAGCCATTGTAGATCTGATTCTCTGAACCTGTCTCCATCTTAAGCCCCGATATGCCTTCCTTTTGCCCAGGTACCACCGTATATGTTACCTATGAGGATCTTTCTCTCTCACCAACAGCCTGTCCCCCCTGATTACTTAGTGCTCCCACTTAACCCCATCACAGTGGGTCTCTCTTTACTTCCCCACCATTTCCTGATTTCTCTAGCCACGGATGCCAGTCTCTTGGGATCCATTTCAGCCCAGGAGACTTTATCATCACAGGATCAGAGAGAGAGCACATTATCGTGCTCACGTTTCAGACCATCTTCTTAGTCAGACATGGGTATCCCTGCTCCTTCACAAGTGCATCTTGGTCTGAACAAGTACTGAACACACTTCACCTTTCGTGGGATCAGTCACTGATTGATTTATTTTTTTGTTAACGGTCCTGGGTCTCCCATTTGACCCCCTGGAAGTCCCTTTCAAACTACTGTCTCCTCAGGTGGCTGTTTCAGCCCAGAAACAGCCACCAGATGGGGGGATAGAATTGAGTGCTCTCATTATTACGGGCATTCACATGTGTGGTCACAAGAGTTTGGAAAAGTTTGCCAGTTTGTCTGTTGTGAGGCTGCCACGAAAATGGGTGGCAGAAGGGCTGCATCCTACTCCTACAAGCAAACTGAGCGCCAGCACCCCAGCTGGTCAGTTGTCACTCTACTGGAGGGGTCATAGTTTCCTAAGTTGAGAGGGCTGATGCACCTACTTCCCAGGCATAGAAAGTGTCTGTGTTGTCTCCACACATGTATAAAGTGCCATCAGCTGGAGCTAACCATATCCTGGGGTTGTAAGCAAGGCAAGCCCTCCTCCGGGTACTATTTGTTACATTTTTTGGCTATCCTCACTGTCCTGTTAGCACAACGGAAGAAGAGGGACATATGCCAAGGGGAAATTATTCCCTGGTAATTCTTTTATTCCTAGTCCTTTTTTTCTCCAATCTTACATGCACCTGCCTCCTCACTTCCATTTATTCTTTTCCACATATTTCTACCTTTTTAAACTTCTTTCTATCCCTGAATCCTCTCTTTCTAAAAAGAATTGGATAGACTGGAAACTTTATATATAGGGCTTGACTCACACAGATTGTTTGCCTTTTTGCTTCCTGGTAGATTGGAATCATAATGCTCTGTAAGTACCTTGCTGAATTGGGACCCAAAGTAGGAAAATAAAACACAAATTAAACAGGATAACTTATTTTAAGTTAACATTGTGAAAGGGAACAGTGCTAGCCATTGGGTATGTCTTCAATTGAATACTCAAATTGTGGTACCTGTAGCAAATGACCACAGTTGAAGGTAACAAATCTGTTATTCTGAGTCTAAGGAGAAGGAGATGGGAATTTTGTTGTTGCTGGTGCTATTAGGCAAAGTTTCTTCTTTGAAGAGGTTTTTAGTAAACTTGCTGAAAGTATCACTTTGAATCCTGCATGTTAGACAGAGGTAGAATTAATGAGAAGTGGTTGACTTTCCACTGAAATTATCCATAAATTTCAGTGATAGACCTAGTTAGTTTTAGTACACGTGGACAATGAGCTGGCAATGTTTCCCTGCTTTAGCGTGTTTCCTTTTTCCTCCATTACTCAGTATGTTGCAGCGTTTCTCAAATGTGGCCAATGTGGCCATATGCAGCCACCAGGGGCTTTACTTGCGGCCACGGCCTCCTGGGCTGTTACGGGCAGAGGGGCAGGTAAAGTAGCGGGCCCCTTCCTGTTACTCCTGGATGCACTGCCTTGATGTTGGTTGCTGGGGCTGCCAGCGGTGGTTTGGGCCTGCTCCCCCTGTGGAGATACCTGGGGCACAAAGTTGGAGAACCAGGCAGCCGGTGAGTTCCCTACCTTCCCAGGGGCAGTGGAGTTCAGGCTTTGAGCTTCAGCAGCCCTGAGGTGACGGGACAGCAGGGCGGCAGGCTCCGGCCACAGGGCTTCAGGCTCCAGCCCCCCTCCAACCCTGATTACCCCTAGCTCCCACTGCCTCCCCCTCACCTCACCCCCCTCCAGAGCTTAACTTGTCCCCATGCTTGACAGAGCTGAGTAAATCTGCTGTGAAAAGCATACTTGTATGCTTGTTAATATCACTTTTCACAGCAGACTTACAAGCTAGCAATAAATAAATTACAGTGATTTAAACAGGCATATGTGCGTTTTTATTTGTTTTTCCTAAAGCAAGTTAAGTATTTTAGGAAAAAGTGTGAGAGCGGCCACCAGCAATAGTTGGTGGCTGCACTCTGAGGCCACCAAAAAATTTGTCCTGAAAACCCCTGTATTAAAGAGTATTATAAATACTTGAAGCACCCCAGTTGTCCCTTTTCTTTCACAGTTCATGAAGATTGAAAATGTACTGCTGTTTCTAAAGCTTAGACAGGGCATTGTATTTGTAAATTAAGGCTCATTGTAGTCTACCCTTTTATGGATGGTGAGATTTTATAGATAACCATACTTTGGAATATGCACATATGATAAAGTCGGCATCACCTTTCAGTGTCTTGCCAGATGCTATGTAAAGTAATCCACATAAATCTAGCTACTGCAGATGAACCTTCTTAGATGTCAGTTTACAGTTTGTATTTATGTTTAGGTTGATCAGATTAAAATACTGCAGATACAGATTGTGTTGTTAATATTAAATTTTGTATTCCGGTCTATAATAAATGATTTTTCCTTTGTGCATTGGAAAAACTGGTTAATAGAGCTCATAAGAGAGTTTAATTAGTGGGCTGTTTGTGAAACAGAATAGGTATTCTGAGTCATTGCTCAGAATTACTCTGAAATTTCTCAGTGTTGGATTGTTTTCCTTTTTCTCGTTTCCGTTGTTGTTTGACGCAGGATGTTTGAGTACAGGGAGCATTGCATAAATGTAGCTGAATGCAATAATTTAATGACAAAAGCACTAGGCTTTTTAATTAGCAGCCAAACAGATTTTAGATATGGCTACTAGAATATTTTGTTTTATACTGTGTGGCAATCTTGTCTTTGTAAAAGAATATTTTCTTCTTTTTCCAGTACTTTTATGTGCTTCTGGATGCAAGTGTCCCTGCCACCACCACAACATAAAATACCTCCTGCTCTGAGATGGCTACCTCTCTTCTGGTGATTCTTCTTACCTGTTCTCCTTGCATGACAGAATGCATTCTTGGCCTTCCAGCAAAAATACCTCTTCTGTAGACCAGGCAGAATGTTTTATCAAGACAGTGTTTCTGCTGAGCCCTGCCAAGACAATTCTTTGATCAGTGATTAGGGACATCTGCAGTGATTGGACTTGTGTCACTCACCTGGTTTAGTTACCCCATGCCTTTTTCTTTTCTCTTGTATAAAATAGTGCACATATAATTTAATCACTAGACTAGTTGGGTTTTTGCAACCTTTGACTCTGGATAAAATTGTCAAGAAAGCCTGATGTGACTTAGGAGTCTAAAGTCTTCTCAACATGGTGGTAATGCTTACCATTGTGGGGGGAGTTGTGCATTGATCGGCCCATGTAGACCCTGCTGATGCACACTAAAGGTTCCCTAGTGCGCTTTAATGTAGTACTGTTTCAACAGCACTGTATTAAAAACACAGTAGGGAATATGCAGTGTGCACCTGCAGAATCCATGCAGACCAATTAATGAGGAACCTGTTAGTGCTCTTTAGAAATCAGATCGCATAGTAACCATTACCTCACCATGTAGACAAGCCCTAAGTCCCATTAGCAAATGGGATTTGGGCTCCCAAGTGCTCTAAGTCCCTTCTTGTCGTAAAAGGCTTTGAAAAAATTTCCCCTGTACTGTGCAGTCCATGCATCTGTAAATTATATACACTAATCTTATTAGTTACTTATGCAGAATATGGCCAATGAAAGTTCAAAATCATATCTGCTTCTGTGTGCTGTCTCCAGTTTTCATTCCATCTTGATTGGTACAGTGATGTGTTCACAACTGAGGATTCAGTTGCGTTTCACCTTAACAAGCTAAAGTTGTTTGATGAATTCCACATTCAATGTTGAGTTTTAGGAATCCAGAGGAGGCCATGTCCCCTGTGATGAAGCTTGCACCACTTCCCTTGGGAGACTGTTCCATAGCCTAACAGTTATTGCTGTCAGGAAGATTTTCTCTTGAAATTTAGCCTTTTTTTAATTTTTTTATTTTTTGCCTTTCTTAATTTCATCCCGTTTCCTGCAGTTACACCTACAGATATCTCACTAATGGTTCCTCTCCCTCCTTGGTTTTACACACTTCAAATATTTGCAGGCTGTTATGCCTCCTTTTAGTCACTGCTCAACATGTCTACAGCGTATTTTAATACTTAAAGATTTAGCTCTTTTTGTCTTGCCTCATAAGTCATTCTCAAGTCCCTGGTCAGATCCATTGCTGTTTTCTGAAATCTGCCTCCAGTTTGTCACTATTTTTCTCATGTCCCAAAATTAGTGCACTATTCTAAGTCTAGCTGGGCCAAAGCTGTAGAGAGAGGGAGCTGTCACCTCCTTTCTCTAAGATGTGATGCATTTGTTTATGCAGCCCCCTTTGAGGTGGAGTAGGAGGGCAGCTACTTTTTGTTGCAAACACGTGTAATTTGGTTTGTGCTTTGCCCACATTATAGGCCTCTCTTAGCATTATTGCTTCCCATTTTATCTCCTCGTGTGTGTGCGAGAGAGAGAGAATGAGTATTTTCCCCCAGTGTTTTAGTTGGCATCTTTCCATGCTGAATCTTACTTTATTTCTGCCTACGTTACTAATTTGTATCTCTTTGTCTTTGGCTTTTCTTCTGTCGGATTCACTGCTGTGGACAGAAGTAATAACTCATGGGGATTTCTGTCCCAATTGTGCATTACTCCAGTTCAGTGGATTTTTGTGGACATCTGTAGCTCAGTTCTGTTCTTGGAAAAACTGTTCTTTCCAGAACACAAAATCCACCAGTCCAGAGGACTCCATACTTCTTACAAGGAGATAGGGAGGGGAGGTAGAGAGAGCTAAATACAAAGTGCACGGGGTGGGGGGGATCCGCATATTAGCTCAAGAAATGAACTCCAAATTCTCTCATAAGTATAGTCCTTTTGTAGCCCATACATAACCACCTCATATGAGGAGTTTTTTAGTGTATCATAGATTTTAATTATTGACTCAGATCAGGTGGGACACACTCTGTGTGCGGAGGCGGGGAAAATGAAACTGTTTAAATGATTCTGGGGAGCACAAATATTAAATTGGGTGTATCCTGTTTTTGTTTGTGTTAATTTCTTTCACAGTATAGTAGTTCTGCCTCCAGATTCGAGGACATTGTTATGAGAAGGAATTTAAAGGTTAAGACTTCCAAAATTCAATCTCTCAGTTGTGCCTTTTAATTTAACTACACTGGGCTAAATGCTCATTTATACTGCTGTGGCAGGGTAAAAGGGAAATTTTACACTCACTTTTAAAGTCCTTTAACCTGCCAGCGAGATGTAAGGAGGCAGTAGTGTAAATAAAACACACTGACCTCAGATTACAACTGGTCAGAAAAATGGATTTTTTTCCCCATTGAAAACGTCAACTTGTCAGTCAAAAATTGAAAACCAACATAGCTTAACTGAATTAACCCAACTTCATTCTCAAGCAGAGGAGAGTTGGCGCAATGGTTTGGGTGTTGGCCTGACACTTGGAAGATGTGAGTTCAGTTCCCTGACTTTGGGCAAGTCATAGAATCTCTTTGTCTTGGGGTATGTCTATACTACCCACCAGATCAGCAGACAGTGATTGATCCAGCAGGGATCGATTTATTGTATCTAGTCTAGACGCGATAAATTGACCTCCAAGCCCTCTCTTGTACTACAGTGCCGCAAAACGTGCAAGCAGAGTCGACAGTGGAGCGGCAACACGGTGAAGACACCACGGTAAGTCGATCTAAGTATATGGACCTTCAGCTACATTATTCACATAGCTGAAGTTGCGTAACTTAGATCAATGCCCCTCTCCCCCCCACCCCCCTCAAGTGTAGACCAGGGCTTAGTTCTCCATCTGTGAAATGGGGATTATAGTACTTATCTACCTCACAAGTGTGTTTTTAAGGATTAATGCACCAAAAATTGTGTGACACTAAGATAGTGGGAACCTATAGGTACCCTAGAAATAGATCGATTCCAACCAACTTGGCTGCAACTGCTTCCAACCGACATGTCTGTTCTTTGAGCTCTGCATTCAGCATATTCCAAGTCTTAACTAGTGCAGTAATCACACACAGTCATCTCCATTCTTACAGCACCATACTTATTTCAGATGAGATGTAAAATAGAAATCCCAGATACTGAGGTCGTTAAAAGACCGTGGGACGCTTTCTGCAAAAGGGGATTTTGTAATTGGTATCCTGATCAAATTCCAACTGGAGTAATCTTCCCTTACACTTCCATTTGGACACCCTGGTCTTCATTTCCTCTTTTGAATGATTGTATTGTGTCTTGGTCACTGCACTTCATTCTCGAAGTTGTTTGTATTTCAGTTCAGGAGCTGCAGAAGGACCCTAAAAGTGGCGGGGGGCACCGGTGCCTGAACTGTGACCCTGCCTCCAGCACTGCCCCTTTTCCCTGAGGCCCTGCTTCCACAACAACCTCTTCCTTCCGAGATCTTGCCCCAACCCCCCTGCTATTCTCCGCACACTCCCATTCCGGCGCCCCTGTTTCAATTGAGTGCTCCCTGTACGTACTAGGTGAGATTTCCAAAACTGGTCAGCAGTGAGTGCTCTTGAATGTCAGGCCCATTTTATATGTTAGTTTGCTTCATTTCATAGATGTTCTTTGATGCTTCAGGGTGAAAAGCCTTGTGCCGTATAAAGCTATGGCCTGCGTTTCAGAGGCATGGAGCATATTCAATTTCCGGTTGAATTCACTGGGCACTTCCAGGGCCCAATACCTCTGCCATTCAAGCCGCTAAAAGCTATTATCATACATTAAAACATTGCGTCAAAAATATGAAGGCGGACAAAGCAGGCATTATTGTAATCTCCTTGTTGTAGTTTCTGAAAGCCAGGTTTTATAGCCTAGTGCAGCTCTGAATGGATGGTCTTTTTTCTTTAGCTCCTCGTCTAGGGCCACCATATTCGAGACCTAGTTATTCCCTCCAGACTAGAGGCTCTAAAACTCATGAGGTGGTTTTGACCTGGTGAGTCTTAAACATTTGTTTCATGTAGGATTAGAGGATATCTTTTGAGTTTTTGAACAAGTCTTTTTACTATCTGGTCTGTCTGTCTTTTTCTATCTATTTTTGTACAGCTTCTTGTACCTCCCTCATCCTCATACTATCTGAACACCTTTCAGCAGTGCATTAAACAATTGGGCTAAAATATGTGCCATGGGGGAACGGTTGGGACATGTGTAGTGTCTTTTTTGTTTGGTAGGGTTTTGTTTTTAAACACACAGCAGTTTGTGCATGATATTAGAGAAGGAGTGTTCCTTGCACTTGGAAGGAGAGGTCTTGAGGTTTGCGACGGTCCTTAGTTCCTGTGAGAGTTCTTTTCACAGTTTTGGACCAGTGTCCCCACCCAGCTTCTTCTCCTGCGCAGATGAGCTTTTATCGGATTCCCTCTGGCATTACTAGAGTTTAGGTAGTGCTAGAAATTCACTTTCTGTGAGATTTCCTATGGGAGAGTGCAGCCTTTGCCATTCTGATTGCAGGGCTTCAGTGCCCTTAGGGAAGTATTTTCTGAGGGATACCATCCTTTCTGAGCAGTATTTTATGTCAGTGTGTTTGTGTTTTAAACATTGGTGCCTTACTGAAGCTTCCAGCTAGATGCAGTCTTAAACCATGAAACTTATGAGCTTCCCCTTAAGTTTTGTTTTCCTGATTTTATTATGTTCCCAGACAATTAGTGACTTTTGGGGGAGGGGAGAGTAGGGAGCAGCATCCTTGTTTTACTTGGGAATCCCAGGTATTCCTGACCTATAAGACTCCTCTTTCTAGCTTAAGATTTTTGTTACTAGCATCTCCATTTTAAGCAGCAATAGGCAGCACTCTCAAATTGTAGCTGTACCACAGAGAAGGTTGGTTGGGATTTACTCTGCTTGGGCCCAACCTGCCTTCTGTAACGCGTGAGATACGTAAACACTTATAAGTCACTTTCAAAGTGGAGCAGAGTTATTGCATCAGTAGTACTGGACTATTTCCTATGGCCTGTATTCTTTCAGGAGATACCATTTTGCGCCCATCAAAAATACCTTTGTTTCTTTGTCAAGGACCAAACTATTCACAGTTTATCTCTCTCCCCCTTTTGAGAATGACCCTGAAAATGCTTGCTAAATTCTAGCAGATGTGACCACTAGACTGTAGTAGAAACAGGCTTTCTCTACATTCTTGGACAAGCAACAGCTTCCCTAAACAAAGTTTTATTTACTCTGAAGCAGTTCACGTCTATTTTAAATAGCCTGTAGGGTAATTAGACACTGTTAGAAAGCTGCACCTGGTACAAGACAAGTTGTGACCTTCACACTCTGATTATATTGGCTTATAGCAGTGAGGGGCTTACCTTAATTTTCTGATCTTGATAGCATTGTGTATTGTGTTTCCATACTCTTCTTTCAGTACAGATTTCTTGGATGACAGCAGCTTCCTCTGTCCTTCTGTGAAAGGGATGTAAAAACAGATGACATGTCAAGTTATTGTGAAAATGGGCACATTTTAAGAGCAAGAATACAGAGGAAAAGTGAACTGAACAGGAAGTGTTCTCGCTTCCAAATATTATTCCTAATAAGAATACGGACAGCTCTTTATAGACAGTGTCTGGCAGAAGGGTGCACTTAAGATTATCAGAGAGTCAGTAGGCTTCCTCCTCTTTCTGTAGGTATAACCACTCATGGAGGCCATCTAATCAATGAACCATAAGTAAATACTTATGCGAACGTTTGTTGAGGGATGGTTTAATGGAAGATCTTTCAGCCCATGAAATGCCTAGTGAGATGTTCTTCCATCAGCTGATACCAAAGTAAAGGCTGACTTTTCTGGACCTGTTGCTTATGAGAATTGTATTTGTTTGACTTTTTGTAGAACCCTCCGTGCTTTCTCAAAGCTCCTCTGAGAGCTGAAGCAAAACAGGGTGAAAGGCATTCTCATTCTGCCCAGCTGGCTTAAATAAATGTAATTCTTAGTGTTGATCTTACTTGAAGGTAAACTTGCAAGACTTTTTTCTGGTGCTGGATATTTTTCCTGTGTTGTCTTTGACAGTTTGGAGCACTGAATGCTACTCAACTGACCTTCAGGACCAGAACCCTGCAGAGCTCACTGCTCTCTTCCTAAGGGTAGATGATCCCCCCGGCAGCCTTTTTGGAGGGGTTGGGGGCTGTATGAGACTTTAGAGTGAATAAGTTTGGTATGCAGGATTTCCTTGTGAAAAATCTGGGATGAGGCCTAGGCCAGAGCTTGTTAGAAGCCCCACTATTGACCAGTTGAAACTTAAAGAAGTACCATTCATAAAACTTACATTTGAAGGGCCTCTACTCTTCATATTTGCTGCTTCTTGGTGATTGCCTAAGACCTATGCTTAGTTTACTTTCCCTTGGTCTGAATCTCCTCTCCATGGCTTCCCTCCCCTTTTTTGGTGATTGCAGTCAGTTCCCCCTTTGGGGAACTATCATGGCAACTGAAATGATGATGAACTTGGCAGCACATCTGTCTCTGTGCATTTCAATGTGTCCATCCCTGTAGTATCCATGTAACCTTCTGTGAATGCTACGTCGTCTCCCCCAAAATACATTTTCTAATGAGATTTTTGCCATGCCTAATTCTTCCCTGGGTCTCCCTCTTCTTTCCACATCCCCATAAAGTAAGCTGATCTTATTAAAAGAATAATTAGGAAAAAAAGGGAATGTGTTTAAAATCCTCTAGAAATATGTTGGGTTTCTCCAGCACTAGACATCCAGGATGGGAACCCTAAATATAATTAGGTCTCTTGTATTGCTAGTGTTTTAAAGGGGGAGAATGCTCCAGCAGCTCTTAATTTTTGTTAAGAAAAAGAAATGTGGCATTTTGCAAGCTTCTTTTAAACATATTGAGAAGGCCATTTGATCATTTTTCTTGTTTGCTTGCTGGCTTTCATTCTGCCTTTGCTGATTTGTAAGTGAAAACTATTATCCAGAAATGGTATGCAGGAGAGGAATACTTTTTTTCTCTTTTTCCTAAACTTGCTTCTGCATTTCCTGGGTGAGTTTGTGGCTTCCACAGGGAGAGCAGACCTGAGTTTGAAAGATACTTCTGCGGACTGTATTTATGATTTGCACCTGTGTTTTGAAAGCTTGTAAAATGGAAAGATCCATTACTCTTGTTCAGTTTTGTCTAATTATATTGCGGTAATACCTAAGGACCTTAACCATGGACCAGAACCCCATTGTGCTGAGTGCTGTGCAAACCCAAACCAAAAAGATGGATCCCTACCCCAAAGAGCTTGCAATCTAAATATAAGGCAAAAGACAAGAAATGGACACAGATAGGGTAGTACAATGAAACAATGAGACAACATTGTTCAGCGTGACACAGTTTTATCAGAATACAAGAAGCCTAACGGCTGTCAAGTTTTTTGTAGGTATCCTGGCATAGAAGAGTTTGAAGGAGGCTTATGAGCTTTGCAGATGTTTATGGGAAGTTCCTCCAAAGCATAACGGGTAGTTTGAGAGAAAGCATGAAGGTGTTTGTTTGAAAATGCAACAGTGGCCAGTGGTTAATTGGCATCATCTCAGCAGGCCTATTAGGGAAGCAAGTTGGACTTCAATTTGGCAACAAATCCTTCACTAAATGACCCAGGTTTAAGTACAGATGTTGGGGCAATGATTGGATTTAAGGAACCAAGCAATGTGTGATGTACAGCGTTTCATCTGTAGGGGTCTCTTTAAATCCCAGGTGACATGTGACTGAATGTGGTTACCATCTGATGACTGATGTAAAACGGGTTAGTAGTTGTGGTCCAGTTACTGAAGGGGGAGACACTACATTGCAAGAATAGCATAGAAGTAATGAAGACCAGCTGGCATTCACATTGATGATTTCGGGAGAGCAGCTGAAGATTTCAGTTAGTGTTTCACCTCTAGATTGGGTGAGGTACAGGGAAGATGTGGTGTAGGGAGCCTGGCATTACTAATATCCATATTATACCTGGTCTTGTGAATAACTAGAGGGTTCCAGCGTCCAGTGCAGACAACCTAGCACTCTTTAAATGTGACGAAATTCCCTTTATTTAAAAAAATGGGAGAGGCTAAATTTTTGGTTTTAGCTTAATGCTGCTCACACATTGATGGGTCTCAAGACCAAAGAGAGTGATTTCTTCAAAAGAGCATCCAATGTGCAGGACACCAACCTGGAGAGGCCCAGCTTGGCTCAGAGGATGATGATGTCTTTTTCGTTTTGCTTTGGGGAATGGCTGCACTAGAAACTGGGAGGTGGGGGCGGGGAGAGAGAACAACAAGCTGGAATAATAGTAGTGCGAAGATCTAGAAATACAACATGCTAGCCCTACCTAATAGTGGTGTCTAATGAACTAGTGGATTCCCAAGTACAGAAAACGAGACTCACAATTTAATGTGGTGCTGTGATGTGACGTGTGAATGGCCTGCTGTGCCTGTGCAGAACCCCATTGAGATGCCCAACTGCATGCTATATGTTGCCAGATCAGGGCCTAAGAAATGGTTTCCTTTTTCAGAACATGCAATAAAAGGATATGATCAAATAAATGAAAACTCATATTTCTTGGCCATGGTTTAGAACAAATCCTCTCCCCCGCCTCCAGTATCCGTTTGCAGTGCACATGAATCTAGAGTCTGTTTTTATTGTCATGAGGATTATTGCTATTGAGAATAATTTGAAAAGAATTTATATTTAGCATAATTTGTTCCATTTTTTTTTGTTTATTTCTTGGCTGTGAATGTTTTAGTACACTAAAAAATTTACAGTGTCTGCTAGCCATCTCATACGACCAAGCATAGGTTTTCACAAAATTATTTTTCTGTGGATTTTTCCTTTTGACTCTGTTGGCCGACATTCTGTTGACTGAGGTAGAATTTTTTTTCCTTCAGCATCTTTGATGTAAAGTATAGACTGCTAAATCATATGGCAGAATGCAGCAACAAAAATTCGATGATTGAACTAACTGCATCAAAATTGTTGTGAGTTGAGCTTTAATGGTTCGTTTAATAGTAAAACAGTATTTTTCCTTTTTTGAAAAGCAGCAGAAAGTCCTGTGGCACCTTATGGACTAACAGATGTATTGGAGCATGAGCTTTCGTGGGTGAATACCCACTTCGTGCATCTGACAAAGTGGGTATTCACCCACAAAAGCTCATGCTCCAATACGTCCGTTAGTCTATGAGGTGCCACAGGACTCTTTGCTGCTTTTACGGATCCAGACTAACTCGGCTACCCCTCTGATACTTTCCTTTTTTGGACTCCCTGAAATTAAGTGTTCAGAATGTTGAATAAGTCAGTTTAGATTTTTTCTTTCCACAAGAAATTTTATACAATGTAACATCGCTGATGTAGGAATTAGCATACATGTGATAAAAACACAATCAGTAGCTTAGGAATAGAAGTTTATGAATAGCTTTTTATACGTGCATTATCAATCACTTCTTTTGAGGAATTTTGTTCTTTGAATCAGATTATGCAAACAAGCAAAGGAGTAACTTTGCTCATGTGAATTGCCTCCTTCCACTTTAGAGGAAACATCCATGTAGATATCTTCTTGTGTGGAGGATGGCAGATGGCAGTGCAAAGTAACCTTAATGATGTAACTAAGGAACTCCAGAGAAAGGAATGGGGGGACATGAGAAGCTGTGTGTCCAGGTCAGTGTTGTTGTTCTCTTATTTCAGCTGTCTCATGTCACTCTCTCCCCTCCCCAAAGTTCCTTTTGGGTTACTTTTATCTATAGTCTCTTCCTTAAAAAATATTTATGCAAATATCTCTGAGAAACGAGAGAGACATGCTGGGTGAGCTAATATGTTTTTATTGATCCAGCTTCTGTTGGTGAGAGAAGAGCTTTTAAGCCACACAGAGCTCTTCGGGTTTGGAATCATTAGGGAATCATTAGGAAAGGGATAGATAATAAGGCAGAAAATATCATATTGCCTCTATATAAATCCATGGTACACCCACGCCTTGAATACTGTATGCAGAGCTGGTCGCCCCAACTCTAAAAAGATATATTGGAATTGGAAAAGGTACAGAAAAAGGCAACACAAATGATTAGGGGTTTGGAACAGCTTCCGTGTGAGGAGAGATTAATAAGACTGGGACTTTTCATCTTGGGAAAGAGATGACTAAGGGGGGATATGATAGGGATCTATAAAATCAAGACTGGTGTGGAGAAAGTAAATAAGGAAATGTTCTTTATTCTTTCTTATAATACAAGAACTAGGGGTCACCAAATGAAATTAATAGGCATCAGGTTTAAAACAAACAAAAGGAAGTATTTTTTCACACCACACACAGTGAACCTGTGGAACTCTGCCAGAGGCTGTTGTGAAGGCCAAGACAAAAACAGGGTTCAGAAAAGAATTAGGTAAGTTAATGGAGGCTAGGTCCATCAATGGCTATTAGCCAGGAGGAGCAGGGATACAAAACCATGCTCTGAAGTGTCCCTAGCCTCTGTTTGTCAGAAGCTGGGAATGGGCAGTGAGGTGGTCCACTTGGTAATGATCTGTTCTCTTCGTTCCCTCTGAAGCACCTGGCTTTAGCCACTGTCAGAAGACAAGATTCTGGGCCAGATGGACCTTTGTTCTGACTCGGTATGGCCATTTTTGTGCCCTGTGTGACTCTGGGCAAGTCATTCAGGGCCAGATTTTTAAAGGTATCTATAGATATCTAGATATGTTATATGAGTTATGTTGCAACACTTACGTAACTTACACAGCTGCGTTCCATTTTCAAAAGTGACTTAGGCACCTGGGAGCTTATATCCCATTGATTTCAATTAGACTTAGGCGCCTAAATACCTTTGAGAATCTGGGTCTAAAAGCTTGTCTGTTTTCAGAATGGGACGTAGCCATCTAAGTCACTTGGGCCTCACAGTGCTGAGCAGAGCAACACCTTAATACCTTTGAAAATCTGGACATTATTCTCTCTCTGCATCAGACAGTTCCCCATGTGTGAAATACTAATTACTTTATTGAGCTCTACTAATGAAAAGTGCTGTATAAGAGTATATTTATTTATTTATTTATTATTGTATTTATTTGTATTGTGATAGCACTTGTGAGCCCCAGTCCTGGAACAGGACCCTGTGGTGCTAGGCATTATACAAACACACAATGCAAAGACTCTCCCTGCCCCACAGTGCATACCCCACTTGCCAGAGGTATTGAGAGTAAACACATTCAAGATTGGGAGGGGCCCATCTGCAGCTGTAGTGGGGTCTATATAAATACCTTAGGTTGCGGATTCTCAAACTTTATTGCACCACAACCCTCTTCTGACAACAAAGTTACTACATGAGTGGGCCACAGCCTGAGCTCCGCCGCCCCGGGGTGGGAGAAGAGGGGGCTGCGGCCCAAGGGCGGGCAGGGGGAGAGCTTGGGCTTCAGCTTCGGCCCTGGGTCCCAGCAGGTCTAATAGTGGCCCTAGTGACCCCATTAAAATGGGGTCATGACCCATTTTGGAGAACCGCTGACTTAAAAAAGAGTGGGGAGGGGTGACATCAGAAGTATTTGTTAACGCCATTTATGCTCCTGCTTCTTTGCTCAGTTTAACTTTTGGTTAGTGCCAGCGAACTGGGGTTGGAATATATTTGTTGAGATGGATTTAGCCATTCAGGAAGAAGGGGTGTGTTTTATGCTTGTACTTCTAGACCTAGTGAATGGAAGTGCTCTCTTGATGTATGTAATTTAAAATAGCAATTTCCTGTCTGTAACGCTGCATGTGGTCATTGTAGCAGTGAAATAAAGCATTTCTGTGGGTTTTTAAAGGAGTTCTGCAATATGCATTTAAACCTTAAAAATTGAGCACCTTGATCTGATTTTTAGAAGACCTGAGACATTCCTATTATTGTATGGATTATGCAGCACAACATTTCTAGATGTTTTTTTCCCCCAAATACAGTAGGCCAAATGCACTCAGGCGCGCTCTTTCTCTCTCTCTTCCCCCCCCCCCCCCCCCCCCCGCTCCCCACAAAGACAAAGTAACAAGGTTTTATGTAGCAGAGATGGAATCCCGCCAGCAGACTAGGGCATAGCTCCTCGTGCAGGATGCTTTGTGACCACTGCTTCCCCCATGCAGGAGTGTGAGAGAGAGCTGAGTAGCTACTTCTGCATTACTGCAGTTAGAGCCTCTATGGAGTACAAGCAGCAGAGAGTCCTGTGGCACCTTATAGAATAACAGACGTTTTGGAACATGAGCTTTCCTGGTGGGTATTCACCCACAAAAGCTCATGCTCCAAAACATCTGTTAGTCTATAAGGTGCCACAGGACTCTCTGCTGCTTTTACAGATCCAGACTAACACAGCTACCCCTCTGATACTTGACTCTATGCAGTACAGTTTTCACAGCCAGTTATCTCTCTCCCTGTGTGGGCTTTTCACAACCTTTCTTCCTCTTACCCCTCTTGAGCAGAATCAGGATGATTCCTCTGCACATTGACCCCATGTGCAAGTAGGATTTGGACCTAGCATTTTCAAAATTCATTAAAAAAGTGCGTAACAGTGGGTGAGATTCAAGAAAGTGCCTGCCTCCTGAGAATTTTTTTTTTTTAAAGCCTGGTTATTGCTATTCACTTCTGCATGCCCATTAAGTGTCTGTGGTTTAAAAAAATACAACACATGATTGCATTTTCCAACTATCCAAAATAATTTAAATATGGCACATAAGAAAGACGAATTTGAAAGCCTGAGTGCAAAATCTGCGTATGTGTTACTATAGTCTTTTGTGTTCTGTTAACAACATTCATATTGTAAAATGATTGGGAGAAAGGTTTAATATTTTTTGGTGTGGCTTTTGGTTATGTTATCCTTATCCTACTCCATTGCAAACACCTAGTTGCCCTCGCTGTGTGTGTATATGTATAGCGTTAATAATAATACATCTCTAGCTCCATGTTACTAAATCGAGTTGTTAACCCAGGTCTCCTCCTTCTACTACAAACATAAACACAGACATTACCAGTAAAAACAGAAGCTGTTGAAATGATTTGGCTGCTAAAATGGGCTCCTGCCATCCGGATGCAGCAGCAGTTGTACCGTATTGTCTTTGCCGGCATCACAACATACTAAAGAAAACATAATGTAAGAGCTTATCCTGGCACAGGGTAGTCTGTCCTTTCTTTTCAGTTCTGCGTTGCCACTCACAAGTCAATAAGACAATATTGAAAGTTTAAGTTGATTTTACAACCAACTGAGCAATGTGTTTTGGAGGGGTCTGGTAAAATATGAGGCTTCTGAACTTTCACATTATGAAAACCAGACACACTCTATAAACAATGGCATGGGGAGCATTTATTTTTATTTCATTTTAAATGGGAACCATGTTGCTTATACAGCTGATCCTCTAGTTTGTTACAAACTCAACACAAAGCTATTAATTGTGTTTATCTAATTCCATTGATATCAACACAGTACATGCTTTTCAGATAACTTGTAGAAAAGTTTTTGGGTTTTTTTTAGCTTTTTTTTTCCTGTTAGTTACGTACATTGTAGTGGCTATTTAAAATTTTTCTGTTAGCTTCCACAAAGTTGAATGGTGAAAAACTGACACCCTGCTGTATGTAGAGAGTCTAGGTGGAAGTGTGGTGAAAACGAACAGTAGAAGAGAATTTTGATTCCACATTTGGAAGTCATTCATATGCTGAAAAGATACTGAGTCCTTTTTTGTTTTGTTTTGTTTCTTATGTTTCAACAGGGCAGAGTTTAGGGTATGGATTTGTTAACTATATTGATCCAAAGGATGCAGAGAAAGCCATTAACACTTTAAATGGACTCAGACTCCAGACCAAAACCATAAAGGTAAGAGAATACAAAGAGCCTTTTGCTAAATTTAGGAAGAGCAGTAAGTAGTTAAGACAGTTTTTGGAAATCTCATCAGTATTTTAATCTGACAATGTAAAGGGCACAGCTAACTAGCTGTTCCTTAAAACAAAGGATGTATGGCAGATGGAATCTTTTTTTCTTTCAAACTGCTACTATTTTTATTTATTGTGGAGGGGAGCCATTGTCGAGTATTGTAAAGCGTTGTAATGGGATTTGAAGTTAGGATAAAACAGCCATTGAGAGAACATTACCCATAGAACAAAGGTGAAATATACAGTTGTATCATTCATAAATGACCACAACACGTTGTGTTAATTACAATTAATTTGGCATGTGATTATCAAACATTCAGTTCATAAAAGGCATCCTCTAATCAAGATACCATTTTCAAAAACCACAGTGCTCTCTTTCAAGGGTTATTCTTCCAGTTTCACTGTTCTTTCTTTGACTCACTTTCTCCCAAAGGGGCTAGAGATCAAGTAGAAGCCACCCAGTTTGTTATGCAAACGTGCCATTAGTTTCTCCCTGGTTTCCTTAGTGGTCCGAGCAAATTTTTGCACTGTAGAATTTCTTACTGCATCTCTGATTTCAAATAGTCTCTGGATCTGCTCAGTTAATCAGAAGCAAAAGTGTTGAGTTTTAAGAGAACAAGAGACTAATCATTGAGATTATATATAAAATATTCTTTCCAAAATTCATCTTGCGGGAGCAAGACCATCACACATGCATGTATTTATACCATGTACCAAAATCCTTACAACAGGTTTTTATGCCGTTAAGGTTTGTATTTATTTAATTTATCCAAATGTGTAAAGTAAAGCAATAAAATAAACTATTCTTATCAACTGCTGCAGATTGAAATTTAGTGCTGAGTCTCAGCAATTTAGTCATTCCACTTATAAAGTTGAGCTGCAGGTTATGCTCTACTTTTATCTTAAAGGGACACTGACAAGATAAATATCATAGTTTTAAAAAACAGGTTCTTACCTGTTTTCTGAAGGCCTTAGATTTAAAACTCAAATATCTAGTTTACTTCCTACTTTTAATGTTGTGCATTTACTATTTGTATATTAGACACTTTGTCCAATCTGATTAAATTCTTTTTTTTAATTACATTTCTATTTTTAATCGCTTTCACTTTCTGGTTCTCCTGAGGAAGAACTGTGCTGTTGTATTTGAGTTTCCTGTGCTGCTGGGGAATTTCACTGCAAAAGAACATTTTAAATTTGTCTGTGTTTCATGAAACTACTTAATTTATTATGCTTTTGTAACTTTTCATAAATAGTTTAAATTCACAGTGATTTTATTCATGTGTCCTTTAAAGGAGTTATAACTTCTGCAGTAAAAGTTTTGTTTTAGGGAGGAATTTGGTACACCGCACATTTCTGGAAGAGTGTTTCTTTAATATAAGGTTTTTTTAAAATTGTATGGAAACAGTTTACTGGGTTTTGGTTTCTTTTATGCTTGTAAATACGTTATTGATTACTTTGATTTCACAAGTGAAATTCTGTTGGAATTTTGAAGGCATTTAAAATTTCATAGTAAACAAGGAAACAAGTCTGTTTTATATGCATCGAAGTTGTATATGTTTTACAAGGATTAGTAGAACATATATAGTCTTCAAAATACACATTTTAAATAGGTATTAACAAAGTCATCAGAATTAATCTGAAGGAACTTACTTTTGAATCTCCAGGCTTTGTTGACTGTAACAACATCATATAAGCGATAACACACAATAAGGTATGCATACTTTTTGAGCAGTTTGAATACAGATTGGAATTGCATCTATTGCAGATAAAATGCACCCAAAAAGTGTTTCAAGTAGCAAAATGGCCTTTTATTAAACTTCCCACCTCATCCCCACAAACCCTTTTAAAGCCACGGTAAACCTATCCTATTATTGTATTTATTAATTCTCTTAAAATAGACCCTTTCTGCCACATATAGCATAGTTTGGAGGCTTTACAAAATTGAAGTTGTTGAGGTGTGAAAAATATATTTTTAGTATCCTCTCCAACTCCCATGCCAGTTAAATATATTGGAGGAAACTACTTCTGAATTCCACCTTGGATTCCAAATACTCTTGCAAAGCAACAGCAAATCATATGCAATAAAGTTTTAGACCACTTTACTTTGTCCTTCCCATCCCGCTCAACGTTTCCCACTGCGTCACCACTTAAGACAGGATCACTTTTGTTTGGTTTTATTATATTTATTCTTTTTATTTATGTATTGGATTAATGCACAAAAATATAAATGCACCTACCTAATGCTCTCAGTGCCATTTGCAGATGTTTAATAATGCAGTCAGTACTTAAAAATTACATTTTTAATACACAGTTGCTTTGCAGATTGGAAAATGAATTTGATTCAATTAAATTGTAGCATAAAATTTAAAACAAAAGTACTGATTACTTTCTCGGATTATGTCATAGATTTGATTGTATTTTTTTAAGGCCAAGAGGGGGTCATTATCATGTAATCAGACCTATTTAGGGCCAGATTGAGCCTTTGGTCAGTGGCAATGTAAGGTGTGGTATGTAGCTGGATAAGTCCTCAGGGAAGATGCTTCCTTTATTATCTCTTCCTCTTTACCGAACACAGATTTTGTCCTTGTGTAGCCTCCTGTGCTCCTACACCCAGAACCAAGGTCTGGGGAGGCTGTCTAGGAGTATGTGGCTGAATAATGTTTTCTCCCATTCTCCTGCCCCTGCACAGCTGTGTAAGGCTGGGAAGCAATCTGACCCTGAACCCGGACACATTGTTAAAAGCAAGGTAGAATTCCATGTGCAAAAATATTGTGCACACAAGAAAAGTTACAGATTCAGCCATCTACACAGAATTCCAGGTGGACCTCAGGCTCTGGGAGGGCGATAGGGGTGTTGTTTTTCTTCTAATTTGTTTTAATTTTTGGCTTTAAATCTTGTGTTTAATAAAGTACTAACAAATTGAATTTTAGTCCTTTAAAAAAAATTAAAATTAGTTCAGGTACTACACCTGTCCCTACATCCCAGTCTTCTCATGTTTATGGATTTACAGTAGAATTTTGTGGCTGTTTATTTTTAATGTTCTTCTCTCACTTGATATTTATGAGAGGCCCATGTAAACAAGAGAAGTTTTTGACTGCATGGGGAATCAACAAAACTGACTATGCACAATCTGCTGTCAAATGTACAGAATATATTAATTGAATTCAATTTTTCTCTTTAATTTCTTGGTATTGTAAGTAGTAATTCCTTTTATCAATAAGAGCTAAAATATTCATATTTAAGTGTTTTATTCAATGTCCTTTATAATCAAAGCTGAGAGGAGATTGTTTGTTTGTTTAGCAGAATATCTGTTCTGGGGGAAGAGTCCAGATAATGGATGTGTATTCATGTATTGAGGTGTAGATGATTATATGAGTGGTAATCATATTCCACTAATCATAGTGCATATTTCAACAAAGGTGTTGTATATTATTGTCATCTTTTTGTGAGGGAGGGGACAGTATTTATAGTTGCAGTGAAAACTTTTATGTAGTTCCACAAAACACTTTTGGGTGAATGAAGATATGTCTCATGTTTGAAACAAATCCATCTACTGGAGATGGTGTCCATTTTAAAAAGATTAATTATGTCCATCCAAGAAAGTGCTGTGGAAGAAGCCTACTTGTAAAGGTCACTGCTAATGTTGAATATTGGCTAGAAGTTGAATGAAATATCAGAAAGGAAGCAAGATGTACTCTGCATAGCCTGCAGATTGCTTAAACTCTGCTCCTGAGCACTGAATAAAATGGATAACATTTAAGAGGATGTGGCGAAAGTGTTTCATAATGTTCTCAAATGATTCAGAATATCTGAGCATTATGTTTAAGGGCTTTAGAACAAGGAGGGGATATAGAACTTTGAAGAGAGGTTTGAAATCAAAAGAAAAGTATCGTCTACTGAAAGCACAGTCCTATTCACTTTCCCTTGCCCTACCTTTAGCGAAATAGATTTCCTCCCTCCCTGGCACAAGTAAGCAGTGTGCTATCTCATTAGAACAAACAGAAGAGGTGCAGGTGGAGGTCCTGACAAATAGCATCTTATCAGGCAAATTTGGGCTAGCAAAAAGAACCAACCTGGCCTAAATTCCTGATTCCTGCCAGTATAATCCAGTGTTTTAAACTTCTGTGCTTAGAGACAGATTCAACACCCAAGACCATTCAGTGTGGTCAAAGGCTTTCTGTGCATCTCAGGTTACTACAATTTCAAGCTTTTTGAAAATGAAGTTAATAGCGCAATATATATGTGTTAGTTAGAAATGTTTACTGTTGCTAAACTCTGTTTTGTGTAGGTCCCCGGGGCTGGGGGTGTTGATGGTAACTTAAAACACATTGGATAAAATGTTGGCTAAGACCAGAAAGATTGATTAGCTACTTTACTGTTGTTTCTCTACAGCAGAATGTGGCAGCATTACTTTATTTTAGCTTTTTTCATCGTGCCAGATTTTGAAATCATTTGCACACTCAGACCTGCCTGTACCTTACTGCCAGGCAAGCAAATAGCAGCAGTCCCCAGTCCCCTTCATACCCAGTCATGCTGAAAAGTTGGTTCTGAAGCATGCCCAAAGGTTAACAAATGACGCCTCAGGCAGACCAAGGATTTCCAAAGCCTCAAATGCTCTGTCAGCAACACCCAATCCCCTTCAGATTGAATGTGGGCTTCTAGTCATAGCTGCAGCAGTATGTTACAAGGACAAAGGAGGTCCCTCATGTTACCAGGCCCCAAACCATTTAGAGCTTGGTGGGTTAAAACCAACATAGCGAACTCCAGGCAGAAATTTATTGGCAGCTTGGTGATGCTAATTACAGAGTGCTGACGATGTGTGCCTTCTGCATGCTGCTTTGCTAAATAAGTGGGTGCTTCCATTTTCCACTAGTTCAGTTTCCACATGGTCTCAATATATAATCCCCGTGTAGAGCACATGGCGGTAATCTAACCTCCAGGTGACAAAACCATTGATAATTACAGCAGGGTGCTCCCTTGGAAAGTGGTGGCTGAACATACCAATTGATGCTCTCTTGGAATAATGATGTTTCATTCTGAAATAGGGTGACAGCACCTAAGGTGCATTTAAGCAATCTGTCGAGTACATTTAGCTGCACTCAAGCACCCTACTTCTTCCTCCCCAACCCCAGGAAAGCTTTATAAGTATTGGGAGGGGTAAGGGAACAAATGGGCATTTGTTGCTTTCTCTTTATGAAAATTCAGATTACGGGTTGCAGACTTGGCAGATAATTTTAAAAGGAACAGGCGGGGAAAAGCTAAGTGTATTTTTTTCCATTGTGTAGCAGATGAGTATTAGTCATAAAAGAGAGACTTTCTGCTGTGATTGTAAAGCCATGGTGAAAAATCTCAGACAAAAAGCTTTAATGGTACCGCAGATCTCAGAAGACTTACTAACTTGCTTACTGATTTTTTGGTCTTCAAGGGGATGTTCTGTTTATCTAACCTTCTGGACTTCGTGATGCTTATTAACATTCTCTTTCATCCTTCTGCCTATAGTAGCGCTGTCGCTATAACGAAAGGGACCTTTTCAGTGCTTTCGTTCGCGAAGATTCTAATTTGGCTTTGCTGCATTCAACATGCATCAGAGAGTCTTTATCTCTGTTTTGTGCATCTGCTCTAATTGAGATCTCTTGCTTTCGAACTGCTTCACTTTTGCCAAGGAGTTCTTTCCATTCGACGCATCATGAGAAATTATTTCTCTTAGCACTGCTCTTGATGTTTCCCAGAGTGCTGCCTGGTCATTGTCTATGGGTAGCCTCCCTGAAGTGATGGGACAGGCCCTTCTTTCTTATCTATAATCATAATTAATCTCAATAAAGCTGCATTGAAATGCCAAGTGTAAAACAACTCACGACCTCAAGGAAAACAGAGTAATCTTATGGGATGATGACGCTCTGGCTCTTGGACAAGAATGACGCAAATATGCAAGGAATTTGGCCAAATCAGTAGGGTTTTTTTTCTGCAGGGTATTTTCACAAATCTGGATTTTTGCAAGAGTTAGAGCATGCAACTGGAAATGTGGAAGCAAGAGTTCTGTTTCTTGGGATTTGTAAACATTATATATGACAGTTTCCTAACCCAAAAAGTGTTGCAGCCAACATGGGGAAATTCTTTAAAGGTAGATAAAGAGGAACTGATCACCAAACTAAAACTAACGTTAGCTTAGGTTCAAGTGATCCTGACTTCATCACATTTATAATATTCAATCAGAATAAAGGCCAGAACAAGAATATTTATAGTTGGTGCTTTAATAGGGCCAGTTTCACAAAGTGGAAAACAGTTATGAGCCAGATCAGCTGGGATGAAGAAATCATATTGAATGATAATTGGCAATCATTTAAGAACACTTTAGGAGATGCCCCAAATCCTATAATCAACAAGAAGACCATAATGGTTTTTAAAAAATGTGATTTAAAGGTGAAGTGAAGGCAGCTATAAAAAAAAATATTGTAACAAATGGAAATACAGGGAAGTGGATAGTAATGAATGTAAATCAGCAGGATTTTTTGGGAGAGTGGGCATGCATGTAGTATTCCAGTAGCAGGTTGAGACTTCAATCGGACCCTGTTGTGCTGGACATATGCCTAATAAAGGACAATTACAATCAGAGTGCTTACAATCTAATACATAAGACAGTGGTTGGGCAAGGGGAAGTAAATGCTGGAGAGCAGAGGGGCAAAAAAGGTTAAGTGACTTGCCCAAGGCCAAACAGAAAAGCTGTGGCAGAGCCAAAAATTGAATCCAGATTTTTGGAATCCCAGTCTAATGATTTGAACAGAAGACCATCCTTTCTCCCTAGGTCCATCTAAGGGATAAGTAGAGTCTTTCAGAATTGTTAATAAGGTCATTATAGAGTGAACTGTCTTTGTCACTGGACCACATTTCACAGACAATCTACAAAATCTCGGGTCTGCACTGGGAGTCATAGAAGCTGGCAGCTCAGTAAACATTGCTTGTACCTTAACTTACAAAGCTGGTAGCTATGTCTCAGGTATTTGAATAATCAGTGCTATAAGAGCTGTTCCTTTGGTCTTAGGGCACTAGTGAATGCGACATTCACAGGTTAAATGCTCAGCAATAGTCTCGAGCTCCAAACTGACAGTGACTGGGAGCAGTGCAAGAGGCAGTGCACTAATTTCTTGACAAGAAGTGAGCACCTTATGTCACTTAAAGCAGCTTTTGTAGCCAGATAGAGATGAGCTGATGTACTTCAAACCACTGTGTTATGACAAGGAACATCATTGCAGTGCAAGAGGAACAAATTCCTCTAAAAGACTAAATGGGGAAAAGAAGTCTGAGGCTATTCTGTAATTTTGTTAATTTAAACTGTCTAGTCTTATTTCAGATGAACAAATACTCAAAATATGACGGACTTGTGTCCAAAAACTAGATAAACACATTAGCTGAGTGTATCAGCAGTGAAATGGTTTTCAGCATTTAAATTGTTGCTCTTAGGCGTCAGAGTTCTGGCCTTGTTGACAGGAAAGGAACAAGTTCACATCTCCTTTACTGCTTTTGTTAGATTCTGTGTGATAGGAACATAAGACTGTATCAGTTTATGTTCTGAAGGGTCTTGAGGGCTGTGAGGGAAATAGGAGGAATTAGTCTTCCTGTTGAAATTGAAGATTTTTCTGTGCCAGTGGACTGAAAATATTATGTAATTTCATCCATGGAGGACATGAAATTCTGGAACACGTATAACTCTGAGGCATGGTGTTTGTACACTTGCCAAAGGGAGACTGCAGCAAATTACTCCATTCCTGAGTGGCTTGAGTAGAGAAGTATATTGATCCAGCACCCAGTACGGTGGTGTCATTTAACAGAGTCACAAAGCACTGAGCAGCCCTAAGGGGATGGAGCCAGCATCTGTCCCATAGTTCTTAGAGAGTGTTTGGGTCAGTCTCTTAAGAGCGGAAGGTTGTCTAATGAAGAGACAGTCCTTTGAACAAGTTTCATTTTATTTCTTATAGGATTGGTAATAGTCTAGCAAAAATATTTGCTCCATAATTATTTTGCGTATATGTATGGAAATTAACATTGGAGACTGGTGAGCCATAAAACAAACCCAACAACATCACATTGTCTCCTTTGGCAATTTGACCCAAGCAGCTTGAAAATGATCTGATGGAGTGAAACTTCCAAGCTATAAAGTGCCTGGACCAACCTTTCTCTTGCAGTTGTCCTGTTTGCAATCATTAATATGAACTTGCAGTAGTAAGGATTTTTTTTTCTTTTTTAACTAGTCTTTTGTATTTCAGATCCCTCATGCTGGTAAAAGCAAACTGAGGTTCCTAACGGGAGATAAGTGTAAACATAAAGAATTCATGCGACACATTCTCGGAGTGTTCTACAATTTTCAGTAACAAAACGGGAGCCTGTTTTGGAACGTCTCCATTGGGATTTTTTCCTGTAACCCCTTATAAAAACGTGTGGGTGCACACTACTAATTGAACAATAACTTAAGAGGATGGGTCTGTCTAACCAATGGATTTGTACTTAATTGACCTGGGAGGGAAGTTGGGAAAAGACTGAAGAGAAGAAATAGCCTTCACTAGCCTTGTGTCCATCTCACACTCCAAGCCCTATGTCTTGGAGATTGAGGATCGCTGACTGACCTTTGGCAGCTCCTTGCCCAGAATGCCCTGTAACCTGACTGTTTTAAGGCAGGTGGAACTAAAATTAGATCTCAGTTAATGATGTGGTTTACATGCGGTGTGGGTGGATGTGTTTGTGTGAGAGAGTGAACTTTGCACAATCTCTCCCTCTCTCCCCACCCACTTTACCTGTCTGCATGGCTCACAAGAACAGAGCAGAGATTAAAATATACAAGAATCACAGTCTTTCAGTGCTCCAAAAAGTAGTATTTTCCTCTCTCCATATGCCTTTTCTGCTCAGGGTAGAATAAGGCACTGGGTTGGTGAACGTGCTAAGGTGAAGAAACCCAAGACCAGGATTTGGCAGTTTTCCCAAGAATTTTGTGTGGCTTGCAGTTCTCAGTTTTTAGGAACAGAGAGATTTTTCCAAAGGGTAGATTTAAAGTGGTTTTTCCCCCCCCTAAAGTAGGTTGAATTCTAGAGAAAGTTGACTGTGTGCCCTTACTAAGATAGGCTGTTTACTACCTCAAAATAATTTTCTATAGATTCTTTCTGAAAATTCAGGATGAAATCCTGGCCCCATTGAAGTCAGTGGCAAAACTCTCATTGACTTCCGTGGAGCCAGGATTTTATGCTAAGACTTAGTTTATTTCTCTTGAAAACAGAGGTTAATCATACCAGCTGGAGCCTGGCATAGTGTGAACAAGTGCTATGAAATCTCCCAGATGTTGCCCTGCAAGTGCACTCCAGCGTTAGCATGTGACACCCTCCCCCCCCCGCTATTTTAATTCTGGATCTGCCTTAAGCACTGCCTGCCAGTTATCCCACAACTTGCTCCAAAATACGTGGCGGTTTTGTGATTATACATAAACTGAGAATAAGAAACCACCAAACTCATGTGTGATCTAAGACAGGATTTTTAACTGTGTTCTCCACAGATGAAAGGCCAGTCTACGAAACCCTAGGACCTCTCCACCAAACCACCAGGCATCACGTAGGAATTACATGGACTGTACTCTGAGCGCCACACTAAACACCCAGGGTGGGGTTTTGCAAGGCCTGTAAGTGACTTAGGAGCACTTGACCCATTGAAAGTCCATGGGATTCAAGCTCTGAAGTCATGGGGGAACGTAACTGATATCCCACCTACAGTGTTCTTTACTGCTTTGATACTCATCCATTGATATTTGAAAACTGTTAGACGGGTTACTTTTGCCGGTGCCTTGGTATATCATTGTCTGTGCCTGCCATCTTGGGTGTAAATGTTTTAGCTACACTTGTTTTCAGCATTTTCCTTACTTTTCATCCATTTCCCTTTAGTCTTACTATTTAACATGAGTTTTAACAAAAGTTACATACAAACACTTGAGTTATTAAAAAAAAAAAAGTCACCACGAACTTTACAATGTAAAATCAGTAGAGAATTTGTCTCTTGTTACATGCAAAAGGCTGTGGAAGCAAATATTAGTCATTCACATACTTTTCTGTGTTGAGTCAACATCTATTTTTAGGCTTGGAGCACATAAAGACATCCATCATTGTGTTGGGGAGAGGAAGACAGGCTTGCTTAATGCATCATATTCGTGACTGGACCTCCCCTCCCCTGCCTACCTGCGTATACCATATGTGTAGACAGTGGGAATTTATAGATGTGTAGATTTAAATACATTGCATTAGATGAAATTCAAATTGTTCAGAAAGTTAGAGCGAACAGTGTTTCAAATGTGCTGTAAAATAAATCTCTTCACAATCTTTATTTCATACTAGCCATGCAAGAAACACCTTTATCAGGGAGTGCCTTTGTTAATCTAAGATGTAGATTATTTTTAAGAGAGTGTTTTTCTTTTAAAATAAAAAAAGAATTCTGAATACAATAAGTCTTAAGTTTTGCTTATGAGTGTGGTACGATGTAAACCCATTTGAAATTCTGTTTGGGTTGTGTTTGCATTTTGGTAGAAAAACGTTAAACCCTTAACAGAAATCTGGTGTAATATTTTTTTCATAATACGTACGTAATGCATCAACTGGATTTTTGCTTATTTGGGCATAGTATTTTTACACAGTCTGGTTTCAGGCTTATATTGCAAGGGACTTTTTGAAATAAAATGGCAGATAGGAAGATGAGGGATACACTGTGTTTGGGGTTCCTGAAGTAGATGTTGATTTAGCCTGTTTCACTAGTACATTATAATTCAGCAAGGGAAGATGTTGCCAGCTCAGAATGAAAATACAAAGGGATGTAGCATACAAGATCTCTTTGCAACTAACCTGATCAGTTTCATATGCTTGAAACAAAACACTCTGGAACCTCAGAAAGCTTGGTATATTCAAAGATTGTTGTTGTGTTGAATACAGTAAATTATCTGTACACCCACAGACCAGGGGATAAATTTACAAAGCTGTGGGTGGGGAGTTGTGCGTTAATCTGCCACTGTACAGTAGCTATTTTGTGCTTGCACTTAGAGAGCCCTTATCCTTACATTTGTTCAAGTTATCTCCTGCTTTCCTTTTGTTTTCCCTCACATTTTCCTAGTCCTTGTTGCTAGGTAAAAGAACAGCTAAAATCTGAATTGCAGGGTTATTTAAACCAATGCTACGGATTGGAAAGACAATAAGTAATTTGTTGATTTAAATGTATGAGGTAAATGCATTCATGGAAAGTGTATTAATTCTTTATTTTTAATCCCCTAGGTGTCATACGCCCGTCCAAGTTCAGCATCAATCAGAGATGCGAATTTGTATGTTAGTGGCCTTCCAAAAACGATGACCCAGAAAGAACTAGAACAGTTATTTTCACAATATGGGCGCATCATCACCTCACGAATTCTGGTTGATCAAGTCACAGGTTAAAAAAACTTTTTTAAAAATTTAAATATTTTCAGAAAATGGCAAACTTAAATGCTTTTGAAGCAGAATGGCTATAGTGAAGCAGCAGACTGTACTGATGTACAGTAAGAACCCATGACTTTGGATGTAAAATGTAATCCTATATATAGAGATAGATGTTACTGTACATACGCAGTTCTTTATATATGTAACTTTAAGGGGAAGTAAATGCACTGGGGTGGTTTTTTAAATGCAGAATCTTTTAAAAATTACTGATAATCCATACTTAAAGGGAATGTATCAAGCAATTTACTATTTGTATGTCTGTCATCTGCTACAATTATCACAATATAACGTAGGAGGGAAGGTTCAGTAAATGATCTTAAGAGAACAGGGCTTTTTTCCTTGACGGGGAAAATAATTTTTTATGTCACAAAGTAATGTGTTCTGAACATGTTGTTTTGTTTCCTTAGATATGTGAAAGACTCCTGAAGCTGTTCTTACTTTTTTTTAACCTTTATTTTTAAAAGTCTTTTCTTTATTCCCAGGTGTCTCTCGGGGTGTGGGATTTATCCGTTTTGATAAGAGAATAGAAGCAGAAGAAGCCATAAAGGGACTAAATGGCCAGAAACCTAGTGGTGCTACAGAACCAATTACTGTGAAGTTTGCCAATAACCCCAGCCAGAAGACAAGCCAGGCACTCCTTTCGCAGCTTTACCAGTCTCCCAACAGACGCTACCCTGGACCGCTACACCACCAGGCTCAGAGATTCAGGTAACTATCGATCTGCAAAAGAACTGGAGCTCTACAGCTATGATGACTTGGGGTAGGGGTTGTCTTAAAAATGTATTTTGGAATTGTAGATTGACTTCAATTTCTCTGTAAAATTAAACGTTCTTTCCAAGTGAGTGAACAGGAAAATCTGCTCGGAGCCAGTCATTCCATATTGACTAAAACATCTCAACTATACAATCAGATCAATGAGGCCTTAGGTAAAGGATGACAGAATAAAAGGTTATATTGATACTGAAATAGAAAGTGACTTTTCTGGTTTTAGTTCTTGGTTTTTTTTCAATTTTTTCTGCAGTATTATTGTGGTTTTCATGCACCTTTCAATTTAACACTGAGTGTAGGGCTGGTGGCTGGCAAAAAAATGAATGTTTGTTCTATTCAGCAGTAGTTTTATTACATTATTAGCTTCAGATGTCTGCTCAAGGTATAAAGAGACCTTGTGTAGTCTTTGATATGAGTGCTGAGATGCTGTGTGATGTTTTATGATTTACATTTCGAAAGTACTGCTTGTATCTCATATGTAACACAGTATTAGCAGTACTGGGTTCTCTCTGTTATTTTGATGATGTATAATATCATTTAGGCAACCTAGCATTTTTAGCAAAAGGTCTCTCTAAAAAATATTAAATAGGAATGCTTGGACTTACTGGCATGGTTAAGATAAATATTAGCTTTTAAATTTATTTCACTGTGAAATTTGCAATTTTTAAAATCTGAAATGAATTAAAGAAGAGCACAGAAAAGGTCAGTCACTTGCCTGTTTTTTATGAAAACAAGCATATATTTAAAACATCTTTGGTAAGGGTATAAAAGCCACTGAGGCTACCACTGACTCCTTATGTAGATAAGGATTTTTCATGTTGGGTATTAAACATAAAGTAGATTACATTTAATTTCCAAATTCAGTGGTTATTGACATTGACAGCTTTTGGAGATCATTATTACTAAATA
The DNA here is from genome assembly GCF_025201925.1 of Gopherus flavomarginatus. Lineage (NCBI taxonomy): Eukaryota > Metazoa > Chordata > Testudines > Testudinidae > Gopherus > Gopherus flavomarginatus. The sequence goes on along the minus strand of NC_066623.1, from coordinate 107,573,458 downwards.
TGTTCCTAAACAAAAGAAAAAGTCTAAACAGTTCTGTGAACCTGAGAAGCAAGAGTTGCTTATAACCAGTATGTTACTATTCCTCTAATTTTGGATTGCAGCATTTTATACACAAGTTTTATTGCAATGAAAGGTGAACTGTTGAAGTATTGTACATGTTATAATTTCATACTAATATAATCTACAAATGAAAAATCAAAGGGGAATTTTTAACACCCAGTCAAATCTTGAGATATAGCTATTTAGTGAGAGTTCACCTTTCTGAAATCTCAGAGCATGTTAAAAATGGCATTAAATATTGTGGTTGAAATTTGAAAGCAGTCTGAAACTCAAGAGAGTTCCTGTTTCCTAAACTCCTTAGATGTGTGAGAAACTTGTTGAACATTTCTTCTTTGAAAATGGAACATTATTAATAATAGTTCCGTTGAGCGATCTTGCCATCTGTGAGACATTAACCCAAAGACCCTCCTTCTCTTTTCAGGCTGGACAATTTGCTTAATATGGCCTATGGCGTAAAGAGGTAATTAGAATTCCACAGATTGCCAGATGTCCATGTTGGCACAGATTGGTGCTACAATTTATTTTTTAAATCACTAACTTTATTTTTTTTAATTCCTTCTTTTCTTCCACCAGCATGTCAAATTCTTTTTTTAAGTTTGGACTTCAGTTGGTTTTGTTACTTTAAGGCCACACTCAAAAGTTGTGTGTGGGTTTTTTTCACCTTTTATTTACAGGTGGGCATCTCAGATGGTTTAGGTGCAACAGCTATAAGTATTCTAACATCAACAGTGCTGCTAAATAGCATATTTTCCTGAATCAAAACTATTAAACTGAAGTTTTTGCTAATCTCTGATTTGATACTGTGAAAATAGTCAGAGGAAAATAGAATTAAATACCCTCATCTTTTCCTCTAGCTGTGTCCTACCACAAAGTTAACTTTAAAAGTGTAACTGTATGCACCTTAATCAGCCCTAAGTTTCTTTTGTTACAGGTTTAACAATTGTTGCAAATATTGCTTAGTGCTTGTAGTTTGTTTCTTTGTGTGTTTGTTTTAATTTACACAGGTTTGTGTGTTCAGATTGGAATTAAAGCTCAATTGATTTTGAAACATTCATGTTCCATAATGAGTGTGTTCCGTGTTCAATCTGAAAAAAAAAAGTTGATGTGTTAGTGTTTCCACTTTGTTAACGACACACATCGACACAGGGGAACCTTTCAGAACTGTAGGGGCATAGTCTCATTCCTGACATGCAGAGCTGTGCGCCAGTAGCCCTCCACTGTGAGCTGCGGAAGCACCTTAGTCTACAGGAATGGTCAGCTCTGCACATTCATGAAAACTAGGTGTTCTTTTATAAAGCTCATCCCAAACATGGCATGGTAAGTATCTTCAAACTGTTCAGAAGTGGACAGTAGAGTAAGTCTTAACTACTACAGCAGTGGCAATTGAGCAATGTAATGGCATGTACATCATAAGATTACTTGTACGCCAAAGGAACTTTCAAATTAGATGTTTTACATCTACCCAAAAAAACCCCAAATCATGTGTCCCATGATCAGCACATAAATCAAAATTTGCTGCATGGTGTTGCAATTCATTGTGCCCCTTTCACTGCCTCACCTGCGTGCAGTCTGCCCACTAATCCATCGTTCAGTCCTGCTAGTAACATTCCAAAACTCTTAGCAGCTTCAAACAGCTGCCACTTACAAATAACTGTTTGAGAATTTTTTTTTCCTCCCAAATGTTTAATTTCCTACCCAGAATTACAGTGACCTGTGGTACAGGACAAACCATGTTCTGTCCTAGACTGCAGAAGGTTTAATTTCTGATTTCATATGACTCATCAAGGCAAGGAAAAGCAGACTAATATCGTTAGAGAGCCAGGTATCTGCTTTCCGCTGTTCAAAGGCTTTTGTTTCTAGCACTGATAGATCATGAGACATCAGGCATTAAACATCACAACAGCTTTTTTTTTCAGTTTTTATTGAAGTTTCTTAAAATTGTTAGTTATTTTCTTCTCCCTGCAAGTCCTGAAGAAATTGTACTTACCCTGCTAGAAAACTCTGTGGTGTTTGGATGTATAAATAAAAACTTCTGAAGCCATCTCTAAAACATCCCCAGATAAATTTTGCTATAAAATATGTATCCTGTACAAAATACAGGATGATTTGGCATGGAATGAAAGATTCATTGGGGTTGAGTTCTATAATTCACGGCTTTGCCACTAGTGAATAATATGCCATCCCAGACTCATGTCAGTAAACTTTTAGACGACATCAGCCTAAATTATAGTGAGAGATGAAGCAGTTGCTATAGTTAAGGTTTCATGAGCAGGTAAAAGCTGCACAGCTCCTGAGGTTTGGAGGAGAGAGGCTCTCTCTTGTGGAACTCTGAAAGGGCTAGAAGGCATTCTGGTGATGTATAGCTAAATAGCTTTATTTTAGTTTAAAAATAAACATAGGAAATTCTATTAAAAATTATATCAAGGGAAAATTAAGTTTGCACAGTTGAATTCTCAAACATTTGGAAAAAACGATAATGTTAAGGTTGAATATGAAACTTTGACTTATGGTGCATGTGCATCACAAGTCTTTTTAATTATGTAATCGTATTTCTTGTGCATTTGGCAACCTTAGATCCAAAAAACTAGCATACTGTAGTATTGCACAACTGTGTGTGCACCATATAATCAGTCTGTTAACATGATTTGTATGGAAGTACACAGTCAAACATTCTTACACAAACACACTCCGTATAAAGTATAACAGCATAAATAGTATTTGCTGGCCTTTACGTATGCTGTTAAAGTTTGCAAACTTCAAGACCCCATTTTCTGTATTGTACTCAAAGAAGCCTGTTCTGGCTGAAAGGAATTTGTTCAGTAGTTAGCTGTACCCTCAGTTTGTTTAAATGTATTCCTAATAGAGAAGATTACTTACTATCTAATGGGCCAGATTCTCAGCTGGTATAAAAAGACATAGCTCCAGCTTTATTTAGAGCTGGATAACATTTTTCAGACAATGGTTTTTTTTTTCATTGAAAACGGTGGATTTGTTTTGACAGTAACATTTGGCATATTTGTATTGATTTTGCTTAATTGCTTCAGTAGTGTTGGGTGGGTTTTTTTGTTTTTTTGTTTTTTCAAAAAACCCAAAAAAATTCCCCCAAAAATCAGAATGATTGATTCATTTGGACATTTTTGAAGCAAAAATTTTGATTTTTTGATTCAAAACAACTTTTCATTTAGAAATTTAATTTAATTTTAGAAATACAAAAAAAATTAAAAATGTAAAAAATCAGAAACTAAATATTTTGGTTTGAATTGAAGGTTTAGTTCAATCCAGAATCAACTGTTAGCAAACTTAAAAATCAGTTGTTTGCACAGCTTTTGCTGTCTTTTTGTACCAGCTGAGGAAATGCACAAAAGTCTACACTAGCAAAACTGTACTGTGCCAGTCTGATAATTAGTGTAAGTATACAAAAATGGTGGGGGAGGAAGCATTACATATTCTGGGTGGGATTTTTCAGAAGTGGAATTCAATAGGAATTGTTTGCAATGAGTTCAATAAGAGTAGTTACTGCACCCTGAACACTTTTGCAAGCCTGCATATGAGTCAGAGGGCCCAGTCCTCCAAGCTGTTATGCGTGTGAATAAAGTTGCTGATTTGCATAAGTGTTTGCAGACTGTAGAAAAAAGTGAGTGATATTTCTCAATTTAGGTGCAATATCCAGAAGTGTTCTGGATGTACGTCAAAGGGCAGTCAAGGCTCTAAGTGCAATTCCACATAGAAGATAAGCAATCAACACACTAAAATTCCTTGTATTGTCTGTCAACCTCCACTTGCAGTAGAGTAATGTTAAGGAGTTCTATTCACTACATGCATCTAAACATATAAAAATTATTACAAGTTTTCTAATAGAGAGCTTGCAGTCTGCACATCTGCATTGCAAAACAAAGATAAGAATTATTCAGTATAGGAATTAAAATTCATTGAGGATGCCTGCTTTAAAATTCAGTGTGGAAATAAGATTTTTAGCAAGACTTTTCTTACATGTAACAGTTACTTTAAATGTAATCCATTGATAATGGCCTAAAAAATGATGATGTTTTATCAACTGCTAAAGGAGGTGATCTAACCAAGCAAGTGTCTTCATGCACTGGTTTTCCTACTTTACAATTACTACACATATGCCCATTGATATGTACAGACATTTTTAAGATAACATTACCAACAATGAATTTTTAAAAATATATTTGAATAAAAGTCTGAATACTAGAAACAGACAAAACTTCCTGTTTTCCATCTAAAAATCTCTCAGATGCTTTTAGGATATATAAAAAGGCTGAATATAGAGAGAGTGCTGAATTTTGACAATGTTTCATATTCACGTTTAAAACCAAGCTCTAAGAGATCCATTTTTCCATGAGGGTCTGGTAGGGTCTAAAGTGTTAAATCATCGGTAACTTTGCAGTTGTATCCATAGTCTTTCAGCTGAGTTGTTTTATTGATAGAAATATCAGGCCTAATGCTGTATTTCTTACGCAGTGAAATTCCTAATTAGCGCTGCAAGGTTTGGCCCATGCTTATTTAGATGTTCCTTAAGAATTCCCTTTATTAGACCTCAGACACAGCAAACTAGAACTTATTGTGGAAGGGAAATGTCATTGTGCCCCGTTCTCGTCTGTTACATTGTTCCCAGCTACCCTTCATTTCAGTAGGTGTTAGTGGCACCTGTGTAACTGAGAGCAAAGATGGACATATAGTTTACATCCCATGGACTGGATCATGAAACCTTAATGAGCTTTATTTTAAGTCTCAGTTCCGTGTAATTTGTGCTAAGCGCTATGTCTAGAATAGCCCCCTCTTTTTATTTGGTAGGTTTTCCCCGATCACAATTGATGGGATGACGAGCCTGGTTGGAATGAATATTCCTGGCCACACTGGGACTGGATGGTGTATCTTTGTCTACAATTTGTCTCCCGACTCAGATGAAAGTGTGCTGTGGCAGCTCTTTGGCCCCTTCGGAGCAGTTAATAACGTCAAGGTGATCCGCGATTTCAACACCAACAAGTGCAAGGGATTTGGCTTTGTCACTATGACCAACTATGACGAAGCTGCCATGGCAATTGCCAGCCTTAATGGATACCGTTTAGGAGACAGAGTATTGCAAGTTTCCTTTAAAACCAACAAAACCCACAAATCCTGAATTTCATATCCTTACTTACTAAAACATACATATATATATATATAAATATATATACGAACAAACAAAAACTCTGCAAGGCTTATATTCAACCATGGACTTTATAAGCCAGTGTTGCCTAAGTATTAAAACATTGGATATCCTGTGATGAACAGGAAAGGATTTTATAATGCTTAGAAAAAAAACAAAAACAAAAAAAACCTTTGATGCATTGAATGTTCTTTCATAGCTGTCGTTGTTGAATATAATATACATAGATAACAATGTGCAGGGATTTTTACCCGGCCAGCTAGTTTTACTACCTTCCTTGAAGGTGGCTCTTTTTAAGATGACCATTCATTCATTTGAAAAAAATAAAAAACAAAAACAGTTTTTACAAACTAATGGGATTAAAAGAAAGAAAAAAGATTTTTCTTTTTTTTCAAATGTTGATCCAATCAGATTGGTAAACCCCCCATATAAATTAAAGAGGAACAATAAAAATTGCAAAAAACGACAACAAACACATACTTTTGCAACCTTTTTTATTTTTCCTTTTTTCTTTTATATCATGTGAACTAAACAGTCTTCTGTTAGGGAATGGGGTAAAAGGGGGATACCTGATGACAGAACAATTTCAATAACATTAACAATGTTGCCAAAGAGGTGGTCTCTTTGCTGAAAATGGGTTTCAAGAAAAATCTATTTTTATAAAATATAAAGAATTTTTACAAGAGAATCTGGATTTGAGAAAAAATATTTTGACTGGCTAATTTAGGGGAAATTGACAACTTTGTCATGTTCATACTGCACTGGTAACTTTTTAGAGATCAAGACGTGTGTTTTAAACTGGATTAGTAGATTGTTTTTTGAAGGATGGGCTACAAACAGATGATCTTCGTATCTTTTCATAGCATGTAATAAAAATATTAAATACAGTACGGGAGAGTGTTCTTCCCAGGCACACAGTTACCCACAGTCAAAACCCAAAAGCAAGGAGATGAGTTGCAAGACAGTTTTTCTTTAAGTCATCAGTATGGGATATCAGCAGAACAAAAGTTTAAAAAAAATAATTGTTTTGATCAAAAACTTCCTTGGTTTGAGCAGTAGGTGCTACAGAATTATTTACATATCTTAGTATCATAGTTAAATGTAATGTGTTTAGAAAAAATAATTTGCTTAAAATTTGTTAAGAATTTTCAAATTCACTTTATAGCCCATGCTGATATAAATTGGGCTGTGTTGGCACATTTGGAACACTGTTTATGTTGCTTGAAACACTTATTTATTTAATTGCCGATGTGATGCATATGGCCAAAATCAAATATAGCTAGTTTGGCTAGTCTACTTATTTGTTTACTTAAACTATGGGAAGAAGCATATTATTGTGTCATTTTGTTGTGTGTGTATGTGTATATATAATATAAATATATATATATATAAAGTTATTTTTTCTTTTTGTTAATTTATTATAAGTTGTAACACTTTGCTAGTTTTGTTTGTATATGTCTTAAAATGTTTTCTTATGATACTTAAGTGACAGAGGTATCAAGGTAACTTGTGTAGAAATATTGTTTGATATATTGTCATGTTTGTTGTGAATATTTTTTTCTTACTGCACAGTAGAAAAGAAAACAACTGGGTCTTTATTTTAATGTAATTCAGATTGGGGGAAAACAGAGCTAAGGGAACAAAATGACTGAGGGGGTGCTCTCCCATGTCCAGTGCACTGATCATTTTAGTATGTTTGTGCTTTGTATGGTTATATATTTAAAACAAAAAAGGGTCATGCTCTTCCCTGAGTACTAGAAACAGTTACTCGCTATGCATAATCTAGTTGATAGTTAAATTTGCTATTGCTTTTCTTGTCTTGTTATATAAAATCTTTTCAATACAAGTTTAGTCTTAATGGTAATAAAACGTTATGGTTATTTATAACTTGTGCTTATTTTGTGCATTTTTTCCATGCTATACCCACTAACTGCACGTAGATTAAGTATTGTTTTTTTCCACACTGAAGAGGCAAACTTTTATAGTAGACAGATAAAACTAAAGCATCCTAATTTTATCAGTTTTTTTACTTTTAAAATATTTTAGTTCTAAAGAACACTCATTCAATGTTCAGGGAAACCTTTATACATCATCTGCTATGAATGAGCGCAGTTTGCTGGGAAAGTTTTGATGCATTTGCCAAGCATTAGTGGGGAAGGCATGTCAGAATCTTTTCTCTACAACGTGTTTTACTAGCTGAATAATAATTTAAAGAAAAAAACTTTCTTAGGACCAGGCGGTTGTATACTTTAGTTATAATGAATGACTTCATGTTAACCTTGCTAGTTTAGATCATTTCTGAGGGAAAGTATTGTAAATGTTTTTTTAATAACTTTGTTGTGTTTGAATTATTTGTACTTTAATTGTCCGGACAATAAATGAAAGTGTGTAGAATGGCTATGGGCTTTCCAGATTTTTAAACGTGTTCAGATGTTTTAGTAACCACAGCCACACAATAAAGCAGGGAGCTATTATAGTCTAATTGCAGTAGAAAGTTCTTTAAGGGAGATCCTAAGGTACTAAACAAAACAGTTGAAGCATATTCATTGTTCATATGTTTTTCTTCCAAAACCTTAGCTTAGCCAAATTGAGTTGGTTTCACTAACATCAACTGCAGCAGAGTAATTGTACTTAAATATTTTTTTAATTTGTGATATTTTTTAACGTACACAATGTTTTTACACAATGAAAGTATTAACTCAGTCAATATCAAAATTAAGCAAAAATATTAAATGTTTTAATTATACAAATTTTAAGCCATCAGTTAGTTTGACTTTTCTTTTTGACATGGATATGCAATGAATGTCATACAGTATGAGGTATACATATCTGCTGTTTGGCTCTAAAATTTATATATTACCACATTCATTCAAAATTTGATTTTCACCATATTTTATAGCCAGAGGTGATCTCTCTTTCAGTTGACTTATTGGTTTAAATTCCATTAAATACAAATATTCACTCCATGTTTGTGTTCTGTAACATTCTCTTGCTAATTGAAAATATGTACCTTGTAAAATTGCAACACTGCATTTCATAACCGAGTATAGAAAAAAATGTATCAACCGGTTGGATGGACTATGCAGTTCTTCAGCTGCTTCACTACTAATAAACTCATGTTTTTATGACTGAATTACTATGTTGGTTAGAATAATTAATTTCAGGCCATGGAATGAGATTGTTTTTAAATATACAGCCTGCATGATTCATCCTTAAATTAACCTGAGCATTATATAGTAGAATGTAAAAGTTATTGTTTTGCTCTATTTAAAGGTTAGTTGCTAAAAAACCTCTAACAGCTTCACACAATCAAAAAAGTTTAAATACTCGAGGATGTCACGTATCCTAATGTATAATCCGGACTAACAAATTCCTACAGCATTTTGTAATGCTGACATTTTATTTTGAAACTGAAGTTACTAAAAAGTTAGGAAGAATTTTTAATACTACAGGGGTACAGACCTTTTCCATTTGAACTAAAATTGAAATTTCAGTTTAAACAAATACACAGGTAATAGTGTTAGTAATAAAGTACTTTAGTGCTTTTCATGACCTCTCCTCGCCCCCAACCCCAAACCTTATGTGCTCTCTGCTTTGTGTACTTGTATTATACTGTCAGCTAGGTGAAATCCTAGCTCTATCAAAGTCAATAGGCATTTTGCCATCGACTTCAATGGGGCCAGGATTTCACTCTTAGTCTGTTTCATTCTGTTTCCCCCCTTTAAATATTATAGGCTGTGAATTAGCTCTTCCTTCTTGGTAGCAACTAAAAGCTTTCTTTAAGAAAGAAAGAAACACTGCTCATATTGGATTCGGATAGATACTGTCCAGAAAGAAAAAAGGTGAGAATCACTAGCAAACCCCAAATCACCATTCATTCTAAGAACCCCATTCTCATCTCAAAATACTGGCATGTTACTACACATCTTGACTGATCTACTGCTACTTACCCATGGAGAAATGCAGCGAAAGGTGTTTTGTTTTTTGTTTTTCCAAATGTGTACAGCAAGGCACTTTGAGTTTAGAGCTAAGGGGTGGCACTAGCTTAAAATAAATTAATCCGTGCTTAGCACTAGCTCTGCCCAGTAAAACGGGATTCATGTGCCATGTTGGGCAAAGCTCCACCCTTCTGTTTTAAAAATAATGCTTTGCACCCCTCTGTAGTACCTTTAACCTGAGGTGCTCAAAGCATTTTACACCTGGCTGACTAAGCCTCCTAACATTTCTGTGAAGCTAGCTAGGTATTCATCTCGCACTGGAGATGAGAGCAATGAGGCACAGAAAGGTTAGACTTCTCCAAGATCACACAGTGATCATTGGTAGAAACTGGGATAGAACTTAGGACCCTTGACTCCAGTTCTGTGCTTTAACAACTGGACAGTCCTCTCAGCTCTTCACATTGGGCGCAGACTGAGTGCAGCGCTCCCTTTGTATTGAGTGCATTATGTGTAAGAGATGGCCCAAGCATCCAGAATTTCATTTCCGATTACCCCTGACTCATTGCCTGATCAACCTAGCGTCCCCTCTCTTGAGCGGAAGAGACAGATGCAACATATCCCTTTTGGTCCTCCATGCATTGCCCCGGCATCCTGTTCAATACCATACCCAGTGAAGGTCTAGTGCTCATCCTGAAGACCTTTCGTGAATTGGGCCTGACTACCTGAGAGGGGCATCTCTGCCTGTGCATCATACCAAAGTCAACAAGGACAATGATAGCTATTCTTATTCTCTCCAGAGATGGGAATATGGTGTTCTTGATGTATGGCCATCAATCGAAATTCTCTGCCAATGGATGGGTTTCATATCTTGCATCCTTCAGAACACAATGTAAGATACACCTCTTTGCAAAAGCTTCCTCCCCAACAAAGGCAGCAGTAAACAAACCAGCCACCTGCCTTCCCCTTTCCTCCCAACCCCCATGAAAACCAGTGAAACACCATCTTCATTGGAGGAGAAGCACAAAAGATAGCTTGTACCTGAATGGACAACACAGATTTTTAATTCTTATATTTGGCACCTAGATCACATAGTGAGGAGTTCACTAAAAAGATGCCTGTCATATTTTTGAGGGCCAGGTTAGATAAATCATGAGTCTTCCTGAAAACTGAGGCTAACCCACTTCACCATGCGTATCTCTGCCTATAGAGTTCCAGTGCTCTGTCTCCAGCTGAATCGTGTAGTGTGCATGAGTGACTTAAATTTGGCTCACAGAACATTCTGCTCGCGCAAGATTAGCTCCGTAGAGTCATTTTGCTTGTCTGGTCATTTTTTCAAAATATTGTGCAATTGATATTTGTTACAGTAAATGCTTTGCCACATAATGTACGTGTTCTGTTGTCATGCCAAGAGACCTTTGTGTTAACATTTCTACAGAGAATATATTTTCCCCCACCTTGGGAATTGGAGAGGGTGCTTAAAGATTAACAACCTGTTCGGAGTGCACATAATTGTTCCAAGTTTTTGTGTTCTCTAATGAAACAAGTACAGGGTGTGTGGAAGAAATATTAGTTGTAAGTGGTCAATAGTGTGTAGAGACAATTTCCGGGAGCATTCACACAGGCACAAGACTGATTGAATTAGTAAGAATCAAAGGTAAAATTCCCCTGCCCCAAAACAAAAGTGAATTTTAAAAAAAATTAGTTCTCCATAAAAGAAATCTGCTAAAGAAAAAAGCGACAAGTCTGAATGACACTGATTAACTGCTTTATTATCCTTTTTCATAGCAGCATCTGGGGAACTAACACTGAAGTCCAAAATATGACTTTTTTAAATTTTCAAGTGAATTTTAAATGTACAGGATCATTCTCTTTACAGTGTGAAAGGACTGAATTTAGTTACTACTATCTATTTGCATTAAAGTAGTACTCATATGTCACCATCTTTATATTTCGTTTAAATTGCATAGGTTCTAACAAAACTATATGCAGGAATTAGCTTTTTACAAACAATATAATTCTGATTTTGAAGGCAGCACAAGAAGCACTTAATTAATTTTGCATGATAAGGAATCTGTTGCAAATATACAGCGGTACTCCCACTCATCACCATCTGCCATGGAGGATTAAATGTGCAACTCACAAATGAGATCCTGCAAACTTGGTGCAAAAAGGTCCTTGCTTGAATTTAAACAAGGCTGTGGAAACCTGTAAACACATTGTAAAAGATCATGAAAACAATAACAGCTTTGTCCATCTGTGAGCCAGTTTGAGCAGTTTTTTTATTGTGGTGCATTTGCAATAACACTTGCATCTCATAATGCAGATTGTCTGATATGTTTTGTATTTCTTCCATTTGAACAGAATAAAATCATTAATGTTAGTACTTTGAATGCTCCAGTGCTTTGGACCAGGTTTTCTGAGGTTTTTAGTGCAATCAGATGAAACACTTCCTTGTTGTTAGTTTTAACAATAATTTTGAGCATTTGTCAAATATGGCAATTGTTTGGGGATTATTTTAACAACAAACACTGTTCTGTACAGAACTGAAAAATAAACATCAGCAGCTACTGTTGCCTTGATTAGAAATTCTATCCATGGAATATCTTTGCCATTTTGACACTAATGCAGCTTAGTTCTTTTTTTATTCTTTCTTCTTTTACACTGGAGGCTTCATTGTTCTAGATACTGATTTTTTTTTTAAGCTGAGCTCGTAATTGTATGTGTAAAGGAACTAGATGTGGTATTGAAGGGCCTAGTCTGATCTCTTGAACTTAGGTGCATATCCTGACTCAATTTTTGTCAATATAACTCATTGTCCTGAGAGCCATTCTCTTCTCCTTTCGGATATATGCCAGTAAAATGCCTTGGTGCACGTGAGAGGTTTGGATCTCACAGAAAACTACTACCCTACACACCTGATCCTGTAATGTTCTTGGCACTCTTACTTCCCACAAAGTGAACACTTAATCTGATCCCCATAAATACACACAAGATACATGCCTCTCCTACAAGTTGCAATTTGCAGCATTCTGAAAATTGTAACTACGTCAGTGAAGTTTCACTGAAATGCAAAGCCTTTAAAAATCATAGAAATGGAGCCTCAGGAAAATGTACCAGCATTCTCAATAGTTACCATTTCATTCTGGTGGTGTGCACTGATTCAAAACCTATATACACCTGGGTGTAACGTGACTGATCACAAAACCTATGTATGTAATATCATCAAGGCCATTGCTAGCTGGAATTGTGTATGTGCATCCATCATCATCATAGGGTCTACTCCACACACCCTTTTTTTAAGGAGCCACATTCTCTTTAACCTATCTCTATCCCTTCATATACCTGAAAAGGTTTCTTCAGAGCATACTATTTTTCTGTAACTTGCATGTTAAAGCCCCTGTTACACACCTTACTCAGGCAAATTATGTTTGCATTTGAGAAATGCAGCATCAGTGTTACCACTTGTCTGTGAATTCATAGAAAGAATGGAATCGAATGAATGCCTGCAAGACTGTTTTTTAAAAAAAAACTACTACAGACCTAAGAAGGCCTCGCTCCTGAGCCCAAGCCTCAGTGCTATTATGATGTGTGTGGGTACCACGCTATCACCGCTGCTCTAGGCAGGTTTGCAGGCATTAGCTGAGTGGACAAGATCTGATGTTTAAGTTGCTGAGTCACCTGCTTCCAGCCATCACTGAGTAGGCCTGAGAAGTTGGTGGGAAGCCTGCCAAAAGAGGGCGTATGGAATGCAGATGAAACTCCAACATTGGGCCATGGGCTCTTTCATTCCTCTTTGGGCTTTTTCTCTTGCCAGCATGGTTACAAAGAAAGTGAGAATTGAGCCCTACCATGGTGATGGAATAGTACCCGGGTAAGGGGAGGCCAAGTCTGACAGTACCAGAGGGAATTGGTTACCTATGAAATCGTGCCTCCGAAAGGTTTGGCTGGCCAAGGTGAGCTCATCCCCCAAGAAGAGCTGTGCAGCCTCTGAGAAAGTAAGTCCCACATCCAACTGGATACTATCTCAAGCAATAGATGCAAAGCAGCTGAAGGCTAGAGTGATCCAGTCTCTTGTGAACACATGCTTAAGTCCAGCAGTATTGCTGGGACAGGAATGGGGAGAAACCGGAGGGCTTGGCTGATCTGAATGAAGGTAGCGAAACGGCGAGGAGCAGAGAGTGGACCTGACTTGCAGAAGCTGGGCAGGCCCTTGAGTATCTTAACCTGTGCAGTACGAACTTGCATTTCTCAATGTTACGTCACAAGGGGAAAGTGATGGGCTGTGGGACTAGTAGGCAGCGTGAACCAACAGGAAGCAAGTTCTCTGAAGTCAGAGGTGCTGGAAGAAGCCTTTCCCTGAGCGTACAAGGAACAATTTGTTTAGATAGCAGAGTTTTCAAGGGAAATGTTTTTTGTTTGAGACGGCACTTAGCTTCAGAAAGCGCATGGCATTGAAAGTCATGGTTAATTAGTTCCGCAGCCTCTTCCTCTTCACACAAGGTCTCTCTAATTCAGCGAGGCTGCACTCACCGCCTGCACCCAGTCTGGGTCTGCAAGAAAAATATCTTTGGAGTTCATGAAATCCTGCTGTAATCCTTCCCAAGAGAGCACACTGGTAGGCTGTGTCTACAAGAGCTGCAGGTGCTTCATGCTTAGAGGCTGTTTGCTCAGAGGCTGATTTTTTTGTTGTTGTTTTTCCCTTTTTTGCATTTTTAAGTGCCTCAAAGTCATTGGGCCAGACCTCAGCTGGTGTAAATTGCTATAAATCCACTGGAGGCAACACTGCCATGGAGATGTGCAGCTGCAGGAGATTGAGCCCAATATTTTGTTTCCATGCCAAGAAATACAGAGTTCAGTGGAAAAAAAACAAAACAAAACCCAATAGCAGGCATAGTGCCAATAAGGACTCAAAGATCTAGCTCCAGTTGGTGCTGTCACACCCTCTGCCCTTCAGAGTCCACATCACACTGTCTTGCAGACTGATAAGAAAAGGAGGGTCATGAGAGTGTCTGGTTCAATTAGTAATGCTGTCCCTTAAGGAGGCTTGTTCTAACTGGTGCTCCTTTCCCTTTGTGCAAAGAGCTGTGAGGAACAGGATAATTTCTCACCCCCTTCCCTTTCCTGTCAGGTAACTGGCTTGGGGCCTGGTTGACCAATGAGTTCTCCTCCTCTTTCCATAAACTAAACACAGCAAACACTGAACTTCTCCCCTCTCCCTCACGGCTGCTACCATCCCTGCCACTCACTCTCAATGAGGGAGGGTTTCTCTCTCTTCCTGTGACAGGTTCCACCTGGAACTGGGGTACCACTGAGCCCCCTGAACCACCAGCCTGGGCCCCCTCTCACACTGTACTGCTGTGACAAGCTACAAAGCCCTCCAAGCCTGCACTTTCATCAGCGTTCACACAGATAAGGACACACCCAGCTGCAGTTATATGCAGGCTCTCTAACTCCCAGTCTGGGGCCCCAGAGCAGTACCATCCTGCCCTGGTCAAATCTGGCCAGTATATGGGTTTAATATACCCTCTATGTGAAAAGAACCATACACACTTCTAGAAACCAAGCTGAGATTTTCCCCAGACACCTTAGTCAAATGCACACTAGTTTGGATTAAAACATAAAATAAGTTTATTAATGCCAAAAGGGTAGAATTTAAATGATTATAAGTGATAGCAAACAGATCAAAGCAGATTACCTAGTAAATAAACAAAACTGCAAACTGAGCTTAACGTACTAGATAGGTAGCATATGAATTAGCAAATTCTAACCCTGAGTGATAAACAGGTTGGCGGATTCTTAAGGTACAAGCTGCCTTTGTTTTGCAGCTTGAGTTTCCTGGGTTTTCATACACAGGCTAGCAATCCCTTTAGCCTGGGATCATCACTTCCCCCAGTTCAGTGTTTTCCTCAGATGTTTCTAGGTGTGTTGTTGTAGGGAGATTGAGGTACCGTCATGATGTCATTTCCCCTTTTTATATCTTCTTCCCACTTGCTGGAAAGCTCTTTTGCTGTGACCTGGGCCAAACAGTTCCCATTGTGTTGTGCTGTCTCTGAGAGATTTCGGTTGTACACAGTTCCTGGGGTCATCCTTGTGTTTGTGTGCATTTCCTCAGTAAGCCATTAACATTGGCCTTTTTACCGTTGTACCTGAAAGGCTGTTTCTGGGTGTTTTCAACCTCACAACATGTTTCAGTAACACGTACATATGACAATAGTATGTACAATCCAACGAGATACTTTTAGAATCATATCTCACAAGGCATACTTTGTGCAAAACATATCCTAATTATATGACAGTGGTGAATAAGGGGGTGCCAGGGTGTGTCAGTTCCCTTTCCACCTTTCCCCTCATCCAGCCTCTTGCCAAATCATGTTGCTTCTCCCATCCAAGCATTTCTCAAATGGCTCCTTCCTCTCTGTCCCCTTTGTCAAACCCCAGGAATTCCCCCTTGGACTACTATCACCTTCTCCCCTAGCTCCTGAGCCCTGCCTTCTTCAGTCTCTGTCAACAGTCAGCAGCTCCAGTCATCTTCTCCTTCCCCCAACCTGAGTATGTCTCAGACCATCTTTGCCGGTTCCCTGGACTTTGGCTGGAATGACAACAGGTGCGGCACAGTGCTGCCCTGGCAGAGCTAAGCTGTGTGTGGAGTCTCCAAGCGGGATTGCTATGAGAGGTGCTGGTCAGGACTGAGGTGTGTTGGTGGAGTTCTATGAGGTGGTATAGGTCTGGAATAACAGGGTGGTTCTTTGAGTAGTGTCCCAATGGGTGCTCCACTTCAGGCACACGCTTACCTCACATGCCTTCGAGTGGAGATTTTCATTAGCAGTGTCCATTCAGCCTACACAGGCACCCTAGACAACCTTGTGTCCCACAATGAGGCCCTCAGTTCCTTCTCAACCACCTCGGATTGTCCCCGCATTCACAACGTGTGCCTCTTGCTGTCTTCAGTCTAGCTTACGTCAGATTTATTAGTGAATTGGTTAGCTGACTTTTATTTGGAGAATTGTTTGGTACTTCCTTCCTCGTGGGAGCCCTTTGTCCCTGAGAGGCACACGCCTGGTTCACTGAGTTTTAAACATTGCCTGAGAATCACTA
The DNA here is from genome assembly GCF_025201925.1 of Gopherus flavomarginatus. NCBI lineage: Eukaryota > Metazoa > Chordata > Testudines > Testudinidae > Gopherus > Gopherus flavomarginatus. Next base: position 107,557,192 of record NC_066623.1, on the reverse strand, counting down.
GCATGTGGAGAGTTGCTTAATACGTGGCTGTGCCTAGTGATGATATTACCTCCTTACCATACACATCGCATTCACCATTCTTGCTCGATTCACAACAGACCAGATCCCCAAATACTCCAATGGGACCAGGCTAATTTATCTTTTAGTATTTGTCTAATGGACCATAAAGGAGGAATCCATTATGAAAGCCTTGCAAATTGCTTCTTGTACAATCACCTGGGCAGAGCTGGGATTTTTGTTTTGAATGGGTGAGTAAAATGTCCTTAGTTGGTTTTATCATCAGCAAGAATCATATTAAAAGGCAGGCAAACAGATTTTGTGCCTGGCCTGGTACGTTTTCACAACAATTTGCAAGGCTGCATTAAAAGTGGTTGTATTTTATGTATATTAGAAAATATCATGTGCTGGCAGAGTTAGATTTTCAAACCACAATATGGTATCTATTAAAATGCCAAAAGTAATGAGATCTTATCAGCTACGAGTTTAAAAAAACCCAAAACACTAAAAACTGGTGGTTTGGTGTATACAGGTGGGAAATCTTTAACTGCTTTTGTATTTATATAGTTTAAAATGACCAAACTCTCTCTGTTTTCAATATCAAAATATGAAATACAGTTCTGTGCTATGCTATAAACTGAGTTTTGGGCAGTGGAACAAATTTTTACAGCCAAGTTATAAGCACTTGAGAATAAGGGGTTTATAATGGAAAAGCTGACAGACCCTTAACTGTCGCACCGGGATTTCTCTTGCTGTTAGGACCAGATAAACCAACAAGGTAATTCAATGTAGTGTTCCAGCTCTGAGACGCTAATCTACTCTTTCTGGTCCCAGATGTTTGGAGAAAGTTAAATATAAAACTTAATGAAACTGCAGTGACTACAGAGCTGGATGGTTATCCCTGCACTTGGGAGAGTGAATTTGTCCCCATGGGACGTTTCTAAAAGGAAAGTGGTGACCATCTGTGGACTACTGAAGTGCAAACAGAGAGTGGGAGTATTCTGCAATTTTTCCCAAAGAAAATAAAATGTCTGAATAAATAAATCTGACTGCAATCTGAAAGTGGCTCAAAGCAAATGCAGTTATTGTTGGGTGCATCAGTTATCTGGGAATCAAAAATGAATTTAGATGGAGAGCATTTCTGTAAAATCAAATGAATGGAGGATTCAGTCTAGTTCCTTCTGGCCCTCCCTAAGATTATCCCATGTCAGCACCTAATACTACAGGTGGGGAGAGCTTCAGTGATACTCTCAGTCACTAAGGGGCATCTAATGGGAAGTGTCCATTTCAACAGCAGGGAAACTTGATTGGAAGGCAGACTCAGAATAGGAGGGGAGCAAGTGCCCAGGAGTGCAGGGACTGGCCCCTCCTCCTCCAGAGGTTCTCTGCCTTCTATTGGCCAGCCCAGGGGAGATGGGAGCTGATTGGACCTTTGCTCCCCCTATTTACATGTATCCAGGTTTCTGAAGTCTCTTTTGCCTCATTTGTGCCATTGAAAATCTCCCACTCCTACTCCAGCACATGCTTACATCCATCCCTGTTGAGTGAAGCTCTCAAGCATGTGATTTAGTGCTTTGCTCAACAGGAATGGACTGCTGAGTCAGGACCAATCCTGTTAGCAGTCTCAGCAAGTAAACTAAGGAATGCATAGCTCAGGGTACGTCTACACTAAGGGATTATTCCGATTTTACATAAACCGGTTTTGTAAAACAGATTGTATAAAGTCGAGTGCACACGGCCACACTAAGCACATTAATTCGGCAGTGTGCGTCCATGTACTAAGGCTAGCCTCGATTTCTGGAGCGTTGCACTGTGGGTAGCTATTCTGTAGCTATCCCATAGTTCCCGCAGTCTCCTCCACCCCTTGGAATTCTGGGTTGATATTCCAGTGCCTGATGGGGCAAAAATCATTGTCGCGGGTGGTTCTGGGTAAATATTGTCACTCATTCCTTCCTCCGGGAAAGCAATGGCAGACAATCATTTCACGCCCTTTTTCCCTGGATTGCCCTGGCAGATGCCATAGCATGGCAACCATGGAGCCTCTTTTGCCTTTTGTCACTGTCACCGTATGTATACTGGATGCCGCTGACAGAGGCAGTACTGCAGTGCTACACAGCAGCATTCATTTGCCTTTGCAAGATAGCAGAGACGGTTATCAGTCATTCTGTACCGTCTGCTGTGCCATTGTAAGTTGGCAGTGAGATGACGGTTATCTGTCGTTCTGTATTGTCTCCTACTGTCATGGGTGCCCCCAGCTGAGGTCGGCCGGGGGCACAAAGACAAAAATGGGAATGACTCATTCCCTCCTTTATGTTGTATCTAAAAATAGTCAGTCCTCACTAGAATATGGGGCAAGAGTACTAGAGAACCACAGAGCACAGCTGCTCCGTGTCAGATCCCGCAGAAATGATGAACTACATGCCATTCTAGGGGGTGCCCCTGCAACAACTGCACCTGTTGCTTCCCTCCTCCCCCAACCCTCCTGGGCTACCATTGCAGTGTCCCCCCATTTGTGTGATGAAGTAATAAAGAATGCAGGAATAAGAAACACTGACTTGTTAATGAGATAAAATGAGGGGCAGGCAGCCTCCAGCTGCTATTAGTCCAGGCAGGACATTAAGTGGTGCAGGGGAGAGGAGCCCAGCAACCCGCTGCTATGATAGTCCAGGCAGTACAGAATCTTTTCTTTACACATGAAAGGGAGGGGACCGATGGAGGTCAGCCCCCAGTTCTATGATGAAGACGGTTACTAGCCGTTCTGTACCATCTACTGGGAATGACCAGGAATCATTCCTATTTTTACCCGGTGCCCCTGGCCGGTCTCACCTGTGGCCAGCCAGGAGCATTCACGGGCTGATGATGACGATGGATAGCAGTCATATTGTACCGTCTGCCACCGGGGAGGGGAGGGGAGAGGATACTGCTGTTCACTGCCGCAGCATCGCGCCTACCAGCAGCATACAGTAGACATAGGGTGACATTGAAAAAAGTCAAGAAACTGTTTTTTTCCCTTTTCTTTCACGGGGGGGGAGGGGGTAAATTGACGAGCTATACCCTAAACCACCCCGGACAATGTTATAAAGCTTTGAAAATCTTAGTTCGCACGTGCTCGGTAGTGACGTCTTAGATTTTTGCCTCTAAAATATCGTGAGTCCATCCTCAATGGGCGCACTCTACCTTCACAGAACTTTTAATGGTCACTGGACTTCCTGTGAGCATCCCCACAGTGACTGAGCATGCTCCAGCCCAGGGATACGTGGACTAAGCTGGACCATCCCTGCAACTGCACCTCCCACCTACTGATATGACATTAGTTTGACAAGAGCCTGTGTGTCTCAGTGACCCCCTATAGTGGCACTCAGGCAGCACAGAGAAGGAAGCCACCAAACTCCAGTGCACAGGGGAGAAGGAGCTGGGAAACTGCAGCTGGAGAGGAGGGAGGGAAACTGTGATTGACAGCAATTGGAGGCTGGGAACGTGGGAGAAGACTGGGACTGGTTGGCCAAGGGCAATGGGACTGAGAGCCAAGCTGGGGTGGAGGGGAGGCTGGGATTGATTGAGCAAGGATACAGATAGGGGGAGAGAATCAACAGGTGGGCAGGGGAGCCTGGGACTCAGACAGAGAGCCTGCAGGGAGGGACAATGACTGCTGTGCAAAGAGACAGGCTGGGATGGGAAGCCTGAACAGTGGATTCCGGGACTGGCTAGGGGAGGAAGACACATGATTGGGACAGGGACATATTGGAATGGATCAGGCAGAAAGGGTCAAGCTTGGGGCAGAAGGATCTGTCACCACTAGCGTACACACCCCTCCAGACCCTGGAACAGTACCCAAGATTCCTGAGTCTCACTAGTCTGCTGCTGTAACAAATCTCTGTGGAACCTATTGGTGCCCAATTAGACATGCCTGGGACCTGATTTTTCAAAGTATTTAGTATTATACAGCACTTTGTATGTTCATCATATCCCACCCCCCCACCCCCCGCATACTTAGTTACAGATGTGAGTGTTCAGCATTTCTGGAAATCAGACCCAGGGTATCATTACAGGACACCTGTAAAATAAGGAACACACAACTAATGGCCCCTGGAAAAAATCTGGTTTAATGACTTTCACAGCATCACTCTGTGGCGAGCACAGGACACCATTCAACTGTCTTAACCATGACACCATCCTTTCACTTCCTGCAATCCCCTGCTTCTTTCACTACATGCCTTGCAAAGGCCCACCATCCCCCTAGTTCCACAATAGGAACACACTTTCCAACTTCTGCAGCAAATAAGGCAGAGGTTCTACATACGGCAACCTCCTTTACTACACAACCCTGCTCAGATAGGCTTCTGAAGTCACCTGGCAAGGATCCATTGATGAAGGTTCATATCAGCACAAATGACACTGCGTTGTGGGATCTCTCTCAGATAGTAGCTGATTTCAGGGAACTCGGAAACATGGTGAAGAAGAATGACCAAGCCATCTTCTCTGTGATCTTTTCTGTCAGCTGAGGAAAGGAACATAGTGTAACATAAGAATGGCCACACTAGGTCAAATTCAGTCCTCCATCTAGCCCAGTATCCTGTCTTCTGGCAGTGGACAGTGCCAAATGCTTCAGAGGGAATGAACAGAACAGGGGAATTATTGACTAATCCACCCAGTGTTGTCCAGTCCATGCTTCTGGCAGTCAGAGGTTCAGGGATACCCAGAGCATGGTGGTTGACCATCTTTGCTAATAGCCATTAATGGACCTATCCTCCAGTAGCTTATCTAATTAATTTTTGAATCCAGTTATACTTTTGGCCTTCGTAACATCCTCTGGCAAAGAGTTCCACAGGTTGACTGTGTTTTATGAAGAAGTACTTCCTTAAGTTTGTTTAAACCTGATGCCTATTAATTTCATTGGGTGATCCCTTGTTCTTGTGTTATGTGAAGAGGTAACTAACACTTTTCCTCCACACCATTCTTGATTTTATACATCTTTATCGTATCTCCCCTTACTCATCTCTTTTCCAAGATGAACAGTCTCAGTCTGTTTAATCTCTCCTCATATGGAAGCTGATACCCCTAATCATTTTTGTTGCTCAACTCTGTACTTTTTCCAACCTTAATATAGCTTTTTTGAGATGGGGTGACCAGAACTACATGCAGTAGTCAATATGTGGGCATACCATGGGCTTATATAGTGGCATTATGATATTTTCTGTTTTATTATCTATCCCTTTCCCAATTGGTTCTAACACTGTTAGCTTTTTTGACTGCTGTTGCATGTTGAGTGGGTGTTTTCAGAGAACTAGCCAGAAGGACACCAAAATCTTTTTCTTGAGTGGTAACAGCTAACTTGGACCCCATCATTTTGTATGTAGAGTTGGGATTATTTTTTTCAGTGTGCATTACTTTGCATTTTTCATCACTAGAATTTCATCTGCCATTTTGTTGTTCAGCCACCCAATTTAGTGAGATCACTTACGAGTATAAATTCAATCTAATTAGAATGACTGAAACCTGGTAGGATGATTTACATAATTGGACTGCTAAAAATCAATGGTTTTAACCTATTTAGGAAGGATTGAGTGGGCAAAAGGGGAGGGGTTGGCACTCTTACCTGTTTCTGAGTCACTGATAACTGGGAGAAAAATGATCTTGAATGCTTATGGATCCATGTCCTAACAGTCACATCACAAGATGGGGTATTAGTTGGTGTCTGCTACAGACTGCCAAATCACACTAGAGAACAAAGTGACCAGCTCTGTACACACCTATCTGCAATGTGTAGAGGGGGAAAAGCTGCATGATCATGGTGGGACTTAGTGACATATACTGGAGGACTCATACTGCCCATACTAAAATATCCTTGGAATTTCTCAACATAACAGATGACAATTTCCTAACTCAAAAAGTGTTGCACCACCATGGGAGTATTCTTTATTAGATCTTGTCTTAACAGATAGAAGAACTGATCACATAACTAAAAATTATGGTAGTTCAGGTTCAAGTAATCATGACTTCATCACATTTATAATGTGCAACCAGAATAAAGTCCATCACCATAATATATATGCTTGGTGATTTAGTAGGGCCAATTCCAAAAAGCTGAAAACAATTATGAGCCAAATCAGGTGGGAGGAAGAATTTAATCAGAAAAATAATAATTGGGAATCATTTAAGAACATGTTGTTAGATGTCCCAAAAGCAACAACCCTCCAATCAAGGAAGAAGGCTATGCTGGTTTTTAAAAATGACCTGGTTTAGAAGGAAAGTGAAGGCAACTGTAAAAAATAAAAATATATTTATAACAAATGGAAGAAACAGAAAGTTGATAGTAATGAATATAAATTGGAAGTTAGTAATTGTAGAAAATTGATAAGGGAAGCCAAAGGACAAAAGGCGACCTCTATTGCAAGCAGAGTTGAGGACAATAAGGAATTTTTAAAATATATTTGGAACGAACAGAATCCTGAAAATGATATTAATCCATTACTAGATGGAAGTGGTAACATTATCAATAATAATGCAGAAATAGCAGAAGTGTATAACAGATGCTTTTAAAGTTAGACATCTTTAAATCAGCAGAGCTAAATAACTTGAATCCAAGAGTTTTAAAAGAGTTGGTTGAAGAGCTTGCTGGACCATTAATGTTGATTTTCGATAGATTTTGGAGCACTGGGGAAATGCCAGAAGACTGAAAGAAAGCTAATATTTCCCAATTTTTAAAAAGGGTAAATGGGAGGATGTTGGGTAATTATAAACCTGTCAACATGACATTGATCTCAGGCAAGATAATGAAGCAGGTGATATATGACTCAATTAATAAAGAATTAAAGGAGGGTAATGTAATTAATGCAAATCAGCATGGGTTTATGGAAAATAGATCTTGTCAAAATAATGTGATATCTTTTTTTGATGAGATTCCAAGTTTGGTTGTTAAAGGTAATCGTGTTGATGTCACATACTTAAACTTTTGTAATGTGTTTGATTTGGTACCGCACAATATTTCAATTAAAAAATGAGAATGATATAACAGTCACATGATAGACATTAAATGGATTAAAAACTGGCTAGCTGATAGGTCTCAAAATGTAACTGTAAACAGGGAATCTTCACTAAGCAGGTATGTTTCCAGTGGGTTCCCGAAGGAATAGATTCTTGGCCTCATGCTGCTTAACATTTTTATCAGTGCCCTGGAAGAAAACAAAATAATCACTGATAAAGTTTGCAAATGACACAAACATAGGGGGAGTGGGTAAGTAATAAAGAGAACAAGTCACTGATTCCAAGTGATCTGCGTCACTTGGCAAACTGGATGCAAGCAAACAATATGTGTTTTAATATGGCTAAAAGTAACATCTAGGAACAAAGAATGGAAGTTATACTTACAGGATGGGTGACTCTATCTTGGGAAGCAGTGACTCTAAATAAGATTTGGGGGTTGTGGCGTATAATTAACTGACCATGGGCTCCCAGTGTGATGCTGTGGCCAAAAGAGCTAATGTGATCCTGGGATACATAATCAGGGGACTCTCAAGTGGGAGCAGAGAAGTTATTTTACCTCTGCATTTGGCACTGGTGTGACCACCGCTGGAATACAGTGTCCAGTTCTGGAGCTGACAATTCAAGAAGGATGTTGATAAGTTCGAGAAGGTTCAGGGAAGAGCCATGAGAATAATTAAAGGATTAGAAAAAACATCTTAGAAAATAGACTCAAAGGGTATGTGTACCCTACAATTAAACACTCGCAGCTGACCTGTGTCAGCTGACTTGGGCTTGCAGGGCCTGGGCCATGGAGCGTTTTAATTGTGCTATAGAGGTTTGGGGTCAGGCTGGAGCCCATGCTCTGGAACCCCAGATGGAGGAGGGAAATAAACAGTATGTGGTCACGTAATTAAAGACTGTATCATAATGGATCTGCACCAGAGGCCCAAATTAAGATTGCAGGGGCAGTCTTAATTCTGGTATTTCTTAACTTTTTATTATGTGAATTTGCAACCTTAATAATGTTCTTTTAATGTCATTTTTGGAGTGTAATTACCTGAAGACTGCTCAGTGATTTCACTTGGAAGGTTATCTTTGAGTGGTCCAACCTGCCTTTACAAGAGGCTGATGTTTACTGCTGCAGTGCATGTATTTTGAAGCCGAGTTAGTATGCTGTAAGAAATTACTCAGACCATTAATTTTGGAAACCAGTGCTGGAGAGATCACGAATGTTAAGAATTCTAATTATATCAGATCTGGGAAATTTAATAAATATAAGACTTTTCATATGTGTCTCAAGGCATAATATTTGAATACTATGGGCATTAATTAAAATATCTGAAATTTTTAAAGACTCTCTCCTCTGCTAAGGCTACAAAAAATAACGTTTTTGGGGGCTGATAATCTCATTTATAATCATGGCATGGCAGGAGCAACCTTTTGCAGGAATTTTGTTTATGCTTCAAAAATTTCCCCTCTGATAATTTCTCCTCCCATACAATTGCTGGCCTGTTTTTGTCTCCTCTGCAGTGCTGAAAAGATTAAAGTCCAGATGATTTGGCATTGTACAAGGAAAAAAAAACCTCTCAGGGTCTGATTAATGATGTTATCCATCTCAGAAGATAGTAATTCCCTCCTTTAGAGCCTAAGGGAAAAAATAGACTAACCTTTGAATTCATACTTCATCATCTTCCATTGGCATTTGTGGCTTTTCGTGGGACACTGGGGTCTGCAGCTCTGTTAGATAGTCACAGTGGTTGGGCTCTGAGCCAGCAACTATGGCGGCTTCCTCCCCACCGCTATTCAAAGCAGCAACTCAACAAGGAAAGAACAAGGCTGCTCTTTGCAGTTCTAATGTCTGCAGACCTGTCATATACTCTGCAGGGCTCCCTGCCTGCTTCAGAAGCTACCTGGTCTCAGCAAGGCCTCAGTGCAGGAGTCCTGAACACCTCACATACACCCTAGCCTTCCTCTCAGATAGTGGTGTTGAATAGTGCAGCAACCTCAGGGACCCAGCAGCCATGTTCATGTTATCTGTGTGATTCTGGGGCTGATGACTGGTCTCATCAATCATTGTTGATTGTACGCTAAGGCTAGCACAAAGTATTAGTTAGGGAGACTGCAAAGTCTTCCCAGAACTTTGGAGTTCAAATGAACTAAAGAGCTTAAAAGCTTCCTTTTGTTTTTGACCTTAAATTCAGGGGGCTGGGTTTGTTGATTTGTGTTTGTTTTTAAAAAGAAGCATCTAAATAAACAGCTACCTGCTCAGTTATTAATGGTTGGACCTCACCGTCGTGTATGCCGTTCTCACTTTTTGGAGTGTCTAATTAAAGGACCAGCGGAGGAATTGCCTTTTGCTGTTAAACCGCTCTGCTTGGTTTACAAAATGGAGTCTCTTTTCCAGCAGATGCAAACATAATGAATTATGTCTATCAGAAATCTCAAATGCAACCAGAATCATTGCTACCATTGGGTCACTGCAGAATTAGATGCAATGAAACATTAGGCACAATGAAGAAGCTGACATGCACTCAGCAGAATATAAACAGATATTTTCTCTAGTGAAGACACAAAATGTATCTGTCTGAAAAGCGAAGGTAGCATTTTGCAGTGGATCAGAAAATGAATGTTTCTACTAGAACAGCATATTAAAAAAGGGGCAGTTGCTTTTCATTTCAAAGACATAGGTACAGTCCTCTCTGTCTCAAAAGTGTTGGGCTCAAAACACCTACTCCTGTTGGGATTCTGCACAGTGGTGCATTGCAGAAAGGACACAGGTCACTGCTCCCTGCTAGTATTTCCTACCCCAGAATGAACATGCAGAATCAGCAGACTTCCTGGTTTACTTGCGCATGTGTCTGTGCTGGGCACAGCCAAGTGTCATGCAGGTGAAGCTGCACGTACACATACTGAGAGCCCAGAGACTTTTTTTTTTTTAACGTGGCTAAGTGCACAAAGAAGCCTGCTGATTTTGTATGTTCAGTGCCACGGAGGAGAAAATCGATGTGGGAACTACAGACAGCTGCAAGGGTGTAACATTAGGCTTCTTTTCTGATGGAAACAGAGCTGATTTATTCTTAATGGCTCAGCTTTGCTGACCGTTAGATTTTGTTTCATTATTCAAAGGCAAACACTGAACAAGCATTTTCGGAAAGTGCCAGCTCTTTCGGGTGGGAGGAGGCGAGCTCCATTTGTGTGTCCTTCAAACGCTTGTTTTATTTATTTCACAAGGTTTCAGGACACACTCTTCCTGTGGAATGCATCTGGAGTGGAACTTTTCAACAGGCCTTTTGCTCCTGATTTGGGCTCCTGTACTTTCTGTCTTGTGTTTCTTGCATTACAGATCTGATCCCCCTTACCTAAGTATTTGTCTCGTTTTAATTGTATTGTGACTTAGATACTGCACCCGCCCCCACCCGAGAAAATAACAAAGAGCCAAGTTCTGGCTCTCTGCAAGTTTTCCCCCAAAAGGACAATAATCCTGCTTTTGCCTGTATTCCAAGCTGTATTCCTGCACAAACACCCCCAAAGATCCCCTGCACTGTTCACCTTTGCAGACGAATCCTGCCAGTAGCAAACGTAATCCACGCTGGGGACGTTGTGGAGTGGCAACAGGGGATACACATTACATACACAGACACCACCCCACCCCCTGAGGGCTGGATCTGAGTGCCTAGGCCTGCTCCAGAGCACACATCCATGCTCAAAGTGCAGAGGTGCAATGGAGTGTCAGCTCAGCCCCTTCTCCTGCACAGCAAAAGCTGGAGACTTGATAACTGCCCAGGCTCCAGCAGAGGTGAGGGTGGGGAGAGTGGAGCAGGATTTGTGCCGGGCTATTAGAGAGACAGTTTCTTATTTATATGATTTCTCCCCCACCCAGCAGCTCCTCACCACCTGCCTGCAGATAAAGTGCAGTCCTTCATCACCAGCCTCAGTCGCCCCAGACTTGATTGGTCCTTTGCACACCCAGTTATCATGGTGGTAGGAAGCCCATTTTACCTAGAGGATCCTAAAGCTTCTTCCAGGCTTCTGTACAAACACCAGTATATGCAGGACTCATTTCATCTATCAGTGAAATGCAGCCACCTCTAGGTGAAGCGTGGCGGCTGCTAACAGTGCACACAACCACTCTAGTGTTTTACAACTGGAAGTGATGAATTCTGTACCAGTCTGGAACTGCAAGAGGAGTCAGGCAGGCAAAATGTAGTTATCTCAATTGGACACTGAGGCTGTCACCCCTTTTGCTTGTGGAAAGTGCCAGTGCATCTTTAATGACCACAAGTGGCTAGGACATTTTTTAGCCTTTTTGTCTCCTCTTAGTTTAATTGTGTACTGTATTAAACCTATAGCCTAAATCTGTAAGGCTGAAATATGCAGAATTTAGCAATTTCCCTGGCAGGTTTTAAGCACACAGAATTCAAATGGGTTATGTAAAGCAGCAAAATCTACACCATTTAAATTGCCCTGACTTCTGAAAACTGCAGGTGCCAGTACCTGAAATAAAGCCTGAAGGCTGACAGAGTATCTGAGGGAGGTCCTTTTGGCTCACAAAGATCAAGCACTAACTGAAAATCAAACATACCCTTAGTTCTATTTTTTATCTCATTTCAGTTTCACGCAAAATAATGTTGCCCTAGAAATAAAATTTCCCCATACATCTACCATAGCTGCACAATGCCAGTTTAGCGGCGTAATAAAGCAAAGCATTAGGTGCTTGACAGTTCTCTTTGTAGCTGTCTCAACATGCATCCTAACTCTGTAAAGCTATTACCATGTATGCCAGTGTGTTTGGGTTTTTTCCCTCCTTTCTAAAGCAGCTACATGACTTAGGAATTTGGTCAGCCTTTCTGTTAGTAAGAAGTGTATATAGGAAGAGGACACTGATAGAAAACACTGTACATTAAAATGTAGCCAGCTGAGGACATTAGTAATGTGACCTACAGAGCCGTGCAAAATGAATTTTTATGATTTTCCCAGCTTAACATGGTAGCGTTAATATTTCATTACTAGATTTCACTCTGATTTTGGTCCTGTTTCTGTCTCACCCAATTTATTGCTTGAGAAAGTTATTTTTAATCTGTAGTCGTAACTGAGAATAAACCCTTAGAAAACCTTCCCCAGTCTGGAATTTGCTTGCTATGTCTCATTATAGCCCATGCGATGCTATATCCAACATCTCTGTTAATAGGAACAAAAATTACAAAGCAATTTGCTGGGGTTTTTTAATTCTTAATTTCTAGCTCTAAATCCTGCATTCTTCAGTTTTCTTGTTTTTATACATGGACTACAGGATAGGGAAGGAGAAGATGTATGAAAGCGACTTGATCCCAGGTACACCAGTGATGGAGCATCAGCCACTTGCACTGGAAGACCAATGGTTCATGGACCTGGTTGAGCTTCATCCTGCACAGTATCTGAGGTCACAGGGCAAAGATGGCTTTTCACCACCTTTGTGTCTCCCCAGTGCTGTCATTTAGAATAGCCTCAGGATTGGCCCTAGCAGCCAGAGAAGAACAAAGGACTTGTAACAAACTAGAGATCATAGCCCTAACTTGGTAACCTATTTGAACTTTCTAGGCCTACTCTTGAAAGGTGCTGAGAATGTGTAACATCTATTGAAGTTAAGTGGAGAAACAGATGCTCAGGGCCAGGATGTGGTTCATTGTTACAAGCCATTTCCTAAGGTATGGCATAAGTCATTATTCTTCCCTCCATTACCAGATGAAAAATATCTTCCACTTCCTTGATGTCAGCTCCATTCAAACAGGTTTAAATGACAATATCCTCTCCTAGGGATATTTTCTCCTCCGCTTCATGCATGGAGAATGCAGGAGGGAATATGTCCCTTAGGTTTTTTCTTGCTACATGTAATTTGTTCTTTTGACCTCTCCTTATAGGTCATTCCCTATGATCCCTTTACTAGCTTCATTGCCCTTTCTTTGTTGAAGGGTGAGATTGTGCCTAACTGCTCTATAGGGACACAAAATGGGAGAGTAGGCAAGAAATTCCTTATCTGGCACCACTGCAAAACAGGCAGGCAGGATTGCTCCATCCACCCCCTGGGAGGCAAAGATGCCCCGAAGAAGTTATAACTTAGCCCACTCTAAGAATGGCCAACAGAGGTGGCCAGGTGCACCTGTGGATTATGTTACATTGCATGAAAGGGTACATACGTGTTCCCTGAGCTAAATCAGAATCCTTCCCTCAGTTTTCCCTCAGGTGTTATAGCTCCCCACATACCCTTTTCATGAGCTGTGCCTCTATGACATGCCTGAGCCCATTGTGAGGCTCAAAAACTCCAGGTGTGGTTACATCTACCCTATATGTAGGGAGACTATTATGTTTGATCTGCTGCCAATATGCGTGTAGCTCAATACAGCACTGGGATTTTTAGACACCACATCACGTTCCATGACTTGTTTCCATGATCACACAGAGGCCTTTCTGTGCATTACTGCTTTCTCCTCTCATTATAGTCCAAGGACATTAGAGTAAGGTCAGTTCCAGAAGGCATCACCAAGTAACCCCAAGGTTACCAGTGCAATTTTCTACAACATTTATTTACTATCTCCCCTAGGCAACTGATTATTTAGTGATACCTCCAGTTGTTGGTTAAACTTTGTCAGATCTCACTGTATGTAATATACCTGAATTCTGGGAATTACTGTTGCCCAGAAACATCTGCTACAATCCTTTCTGTAGCAATTGTAGCAGCCTTTCTACCTGGGAGGGGCACATGCGCCGAGAGCTACAGCCAGCAGAGGAATGGTGAGGCACAGTATTGACACCCTAAGCCTGCCTCCCGCAGGGCCAGCGCTTCCATTTAGGAGGCCTAGGCTATCGCCTAGGGCGCCAGGATTATTGGGGGGCAGCATTTTGCCGGGGGGGGCGGCAGGCGGCTCCGGTTGACCTGCCGCAGTCATGCCTGCCTACTGTCTACTGCTCCCTTGGCTCCGGTGGACCTCCCGCAGGCACGACTGTGGCAGCTCCACTGAAGCCGCGGGACCAGGGAACCCTCCACAGGCACGACTGCAGCAGGTCCACCGGAGCCACGGCACCAGCGTGCAGGGTGGCTAAATGGCTGTGCGCCTAGGGTGCTAAAAACACTAGCGCTGGTACTGGCCTCCCACTCCTAACACTGCTGGTGCAACTGGTAAGAGTTAGCTGCGTGGCTGGGGGTGCTGGCAGGCCGAAGCAGACCAGATTACAGATACAAACTGATGTAGCAGAGTTACTCTGAGCCTCTATGGGAAGCAAACATGAAGTGGGTCTGAATTTAGCCTCTTTACAATATCTTTAAATGATTCCCTGACTCAGAACCAAATGATCTAACATGGATATTTATTGCATCAAAAAAGCGCTTCTGATTCCTAAACTTTAAGTATATTCTATGTACAGAAGACAAGAGGCAGGAGAGCATTTTCATGTGAAAGCACTCTCTCCTGTAATTTTTACCGAGCTGAGAAATGTAACATGTACATGGAAATTACAAGCTACTATCAAAATTACCAAGACTAAAACTACCATTTTATCCTGCATTAGAACAATTTTAACATTGTTAGAAGAATACATCTCAGCAATTTTAAAATTATTTGAGTCATGACAGAAAGACTCACAACTGCAATATTTATCTTTCAGTTTCATATTAGGATGTTCCTTAAGACTTGAGAGATGACAGATTATATAACATTTCATGGGTGCCAGAGAAAGTTTCACTGACAAGTAGATTGGAACCATTGATTATGTATGTAGGATTTAATTTCATCTATTTTGTATTCATAGTACAATAAATAAAAAAGCCGTTAGTGGTCACTGCAGAATTGCAACAACTACTACCAAAATTCAATTTATTGTTGCTTTTTTTTTTTTAATGACAGGCTTTGGAATCCATTTGATTAAATTCTGCTTTCCAGTGGACTTGATGAGTATTTTAATTCTCAAGAGATTTCTATAGGCGTAACAGGTAAGATTAGTCTATCAAGCCATAGCTGTGGTAGTTAGTACAAGGAGCTGACTCCTTTGAATATAAATAAAATTCATAAGTGTGTGTGCCTATATTTGAATATTACCGTGATACATATTGGCAGACCAATAAATAGCTTGAAGATTTACCCTCCTGCTCCTGTATCCATTTGCCAATGTACAAAATTCCAAATAGTCCATAAGCATCTTTCAGGAATGTATTTCTGCTGAGCGGTTGAAGTGAGCCACCTTTGGGATTCTCTCAAAAAATCATAGATGTTTGAACATTGTGATGGGGTGTACAAATTCCACACTGGGCAACAAGTGGTTAATGAGCCAACGTGGACTCCAGTGACCCTGCCTCCTTACACTTGTGAGAGATGTCAGACTTGGTGAGAGGAGCTTAAAAGGGAGAAACCCCGCTCAGTGGAGGGCAGAACAGGAGGAGAGTAGATTTTTGGCTCTAAGCTCCTGAAGAGAGGGCCAGCTGAAGGCAGGAACTCCTTGAATGACTGCTGCCCAATGGTCTCTCCTGGAAGGGCCTGATGCTGACTCACTCTATTCACTTGGGAACTCAGTTTTACAGAAGGCCCTGTAAAAGAAAGGGAGCTTTGGGATGATTCATTTGTGTTAATTCCCCTTTTGTTCTGTTCATTGACAACTTCAGAAGGGGGCAGACTATCTGGGGCCCAGCCAGAGTGCTAAGCCTCTTGGGACTGGGACTGGAACTGGAGCAGGAAAACCATCTGGACATCACAGAGCAGCACCCTAGGTGAGTCCTGGGCTCTGCCCAGACCCTAGGAGGGACCCCAGGAAAGGAACTCTGGTGACAGAGTGAACAAACCTAACAAGTCACCCCAGCCTTCAGTGGTCGGTTGTCCTGAGAGCTGGAAGAGTCTCTTTTGGCTGGTTGGTTGGTACAGCGAGTTGCTAGAAACCAAGTACCCTTCTCCTCCCTTGCACACCCTGGGCAGGAAGCTTTTTTTTTCACCTTCCCACTCATGCTGAGCTGGAGGTTTTATAAGGAATATCAGGCCACAAGAACATTGTGTTTGCAGCAGCGGGGCATGTAGTACTCATTGCACTAATGCATTGTGGGGGATTTCCTGCACAGCTGTGAGAATGAGGAATTCTGGCAGCATGACGCTAGGAAACCCACTGGTAGAAGCTGCTGGGTGTTGAACTAATGGCAGCTGTAACTCTTGACAGTGGTAGCATGTTTGCTGACTCAGTAGTGGAAGTCAGTTGGTATGACCTGGCTAGGCCAGAGAGTGGAGAGAATCTTAGGACTGCCAGGGAGACCTTGGGGTCTGAGAGGCACTTTATGAGGATCAAAATGGGGCCTTCAATGAGGGAACTCTCTTACCGTAAAAACTCCTTGTATCTGTCCCTAAAACTGTAGCCTCAGGTTGATGAATCAAGCTGCTGCCCATGTGCCAATCTTATAACTTAGTATTGTGTTGCATCCTCCTTGTGGCTTGCTCACATGAATGTAGTGTGCTGGGCGAATCCTTTGCTTCTGACAGAATCACCTCCATGTATTTCCTTAGTTTGCATTAGCCAATACAGCCTCTGTCATTCTGTTCAGTGGAATTAGCAGACTGTAAGATGCTCCAAATATTTTGCATAGCCTCACGGGTTTGGGGTTTTTTTATGTCTGTCTCAGCTAACCATACAATACAATCATCACAAAACAGTGGGTCACGTTCTCCACTTGATGGGTGCCAGCATCCCTCATTAATATCCATAGGCTCTAGGTATGCATCATGAGAAGAAAGCATATTCTGTACATTGCATGTGCTGGTTGACTGAATTAGGCTCAAATCTGGCAATTGATTCTGCATAGGTGCTGCACCCATGCAGAGCCCTATTGAAATTGGAAGTATAACACACAAGCTCTCTTTCATGGAAATCAGTGGTAGTATTGCTTGCTTAGCCCTTGTTTACACTATGAGTTTAGGTTGAATTTAGCAGCGTTAGATCGATTTAACCCTGCACCCGTCCACATGACAAAGGCATTTTTGTTGACTTAAAGGGCTCCTAAAATTGATTTCTGTACTCCTCCCCAGTGAGGGGATTAGCACTGAAATCAACCCTGCTGGGTCGAATTTGGGGTAGTGTGGATGCAATTCGACAGTATTGTCCTCCGGGAGCTATCCCAGAGTGCTCCATTGTGACCGCTCTGGACAGCACTCTCAACTCAGATGCACTGGCCAGGTAGACAGGAAAAGCCCTGCGAACTTTTGAATTAACTCCAGCATGGACTGAATGGGAGATTTTGCATCAGATCGCTGTATGGGGAGATGAATCCGTGCTAGCCGAACTCCGTTCCAAAAGACAAAATGCTGGAATATTTGAAAAAGGTCTCCAAGGGCATGAAAGACAGAAGTTATAACAGGGACCCGCAGCAGTGCTGCATGAAACTTAAGGAGCTCAGGCAAGCCTACTAAAGAACCAGAGAGGCAAACGGCCGCTCCAGGTCAGAGCCCTAGACATGCCGCTTCTATGATGAGCTGCATGCCATTCTAGGGGGTGCCTCTACAACTACCCTACCCCTGTGCTTCCCTCCTCCCCCACCCCTCCCGGGCTACCTTGGCAGTTATGCCCCCATCTGTATGACAAATTAATAAATGCATGACTTTGAAACAACAACTACTTTATTGCCTCTGCAAGCGGAGATCAAAGTGGGGAGGGGAGGGCAGTTGGCTTATAGGGAAGTAGAGTAAACCAAGGGGGGAGGGTTTTCAATCAAGGAAAAACAAACATAACTTTCACACTGTAGCCTGGCCAGTCATGAAACTGGTTTTCAAAGCTTCTCTGATGCACAGCGTGCCCTGTTGTGCTCTTCTAACCACCTTGGCGTCTGGCTGCATGTAATCAGTGGCCGGGCGATTTGCCTCAACCTCCCTCCCCGCCATAAATGTCTTCCTCCTTATTCTCACAGATATTGTGGAGCACACGGCAAGCAGTAATAACTATGGGAATATTGGTTTCTCTGAAGTCTAACCGAGTCAGTAAACTGAGCCAGCGAGCTTGTAAACGTCCAAGGGCACATTCTACCACCATTCTGCACTTGCTTAGCCTGTAGTTGAACTGCTCCTTACTACTATCCAGGCTTCATGAGCCAGGGATAGGCTGGGGTAGGTGTGACCACGCAGTGCTGCTGACTGGGAGAGCAGCCTGAGGCAGAAGCCTACAGCCGGCATGATATTCCAGGCAGGACTGAATCTCCATTAGATGAAACGTAAAGAAGAGAATGACCTGGAGTCATTCCCATTTTTGTCCAGGCGCCCCCGACTGACGTCACCAAGGCCAGCCAGGAGCATCCATGTCTGTCCAGGTGCCCCCAACCAACCTAACTGAGGTCAGCCAGGAGCACCCATGGGACGACGACGATGGTTAGCAGTCGTATTGCCATCTGCCATCCACAAGGTAAGGCAAGGGGATGCTACTGTGTAGCACTGCAGTACCACGTCTACCAGCAGCACCCAGGAGACATATGATGACTGTGAGCTGAGCGGGCTCCATGCTTGCCATGGTATGTCATCTGCACGAGTAACCCAAGAAAAAAGGCAAGAAACAATTTTTTGCTGTTGCTTTCATGGAGAGAGGGAGGGAGGGGGCCTGACGACATGTACCCAGAACCA
This sequence comes from Gopherus flavomarginatus, assembly GCF_025201925.1. Lineage (NCBI taxonomy): Eukaryota > Metazoa > Chordata > Testudines > Testudinidae > Gopherus > Gopherus flavomarginatus. Next base: position 107,538,623 of record NC_066623.1, on the reverse strand, counting down.
CCTGTGACAATATTTTTGCTCCATCAGGAATTGGGAGCTCAACCCAGAATTCCAATGGGCAGCAGAGACTGAGGGAACTGTGGCATAGCTACCACAGTGCAACACTCTGAAAGTCGACGCTAGCCTCGGTACTGTGGATGTGCACCACTGACTTAATGCGCTTAGTGGGGACACACACAATCGATGTATCAAATCAATTTCTAAAAAATCTACTTCTATTAAATCGATCTAATTTTGTAGTGTAGACATACCCTTAGAGACTCAAAGGCAAAACTCCCATTGACTGGAATGGGGCCAGGATTTCACCCTATATGACTATACATGCATTTGCTAGCACAGTGAAGATTTTTTGATGATGTTCACTTTGCATCTCTAAATTGAACTTGGCCAATAGGGTGAACAGCATGAGTGGCTTTTGAAGGTTTAATTAACCTATGCTATCCAAGAATGAATAATAACAAATTCTAGCCTTTATATAACACTTTTCAGGTGTAGATCTCAAAGCCCTTTACAAAGGAAGTCAATATCCTTATCCCCATTTCATAGATGGAAGAAACTAAGGCATAGAAAGGTGAACAAACTTGCTCACGATCACCCAGCAGGCCAGTGGTGAGCCAGGAATGTAACCTGCAACTCCTGAATCCCTATCCAGTGCTGTCTCCACTAAGCCACACTGCCTCTCAGGAAGTAAATATACTTCTGCTGCTGTAAGAAGTGATAGACCCCAGGTGTAAAGTTTGGATCAATAATTGAACGTGGATCAGACTCTCTCCAACTATTAGCTGGGGGTGGGGGTATGGTGTTTTATCATTTTTGTTGTCTCTAGTTGGATTATGTTACTTGTTCCCATAATAGAAGAACTAGGGGCCACCAAATGAAATTAATGGGCAGCAGGTTTAAAACCAAATAAAAGGAAGTTCTTCTTCACACAGTGCACAGTCAACTTGTGGAACTCCTTACCTGAGGAGGTTGTGAAGGCTAGGACTACAACACAATTTAATAGAGAACTGGATAAATTCATGGAGGTTATGTCCGTTAATGGATATTAGCCAGGATGGGTAAGGAAGGGTGTCCCTAGCCTCTGTTTGTCAGAAGGTGGAGATGTTTGGCAGGAGAGAGATCACTTGATCATTGGCTGTTGGGTTCACTCCCTCTGGGGCACGTGGTATTGGCCACTGTTGGTAGACAGGATACTGGGCTAGATGGACCTTTGGTCTGACCCAGTAAGGCTGTTCTTATGTTACTTCTAATAGTAACCAATGGTCAATTTTTAAAAAACCCAGTAGAGTCAAAAACAAAGGCACATTAAAAGAACAGATTAAATATAGCTTGTGCTTATGCTGATTTCCAGAAATAGGCTAGTAAACACTGCCTAGATGAAAGGAGACTCAAGCATTAAAAAAGAAATCAGAAGGTCTCACTTAAGTAATTTTTGGGGCAGGAATCAAATTAACGAATATAATATGCATTGCTGACAAGGTGCTCAATCATTCTCTGCCGGGAGAATTTTTTTACATATATATTATGTATCTATATGTTGCTTCCATTACCACTTCATTTGATGATGATAAATGGCGTTTTTATCTGAAAGGAAAATAGTAAAAGTTCTAATTTGCAAGAGCAAGTTAGAATAAATTATATTATTCCGTACTGCAGCACTTTCTGCTCCTGTAAAAACACTGGCTTTTAACTCAGGGCTCTGCTGTAAAAGGAAGGCAAACATTTTTTTTCACGTCACTGACTATTTTCTTCCAATCTAATCTGTAAGTGGCACAAAATTCTGTTTGGCTGGGGGTTTTTTTTTAAGGGGGGGAGGTTAAAAAGAGACAATAGAGACAACAAGATTGTGGCAGTCTTTTCTTAAGCAATATAGCATCTTAATTTCAAACAACCTCCAGCTGGGGGCTGATTCTGTCAGTCTGTCTGTCTGTATCTATGTCTGCTTTTATCTCTCTCTCTAGGCATTCATCACCGTGACCTTTGAGCCCCACTGAATAAACAAGAGTTCTGTAGGCAGGGTGGCTGCAGAATCCAGCCCCTATTTGATGCTGATCGAGTCTGACACTGACAAGCACTTATACCCAATTCTCTAGCTCTTTGTATTTGGCCTTAGATACATGTGTTGTCTGGGAAAAGTTAAAAATAAACCATTTGGGTCTAAATTGTGGCCATTTCTCATGCGGTTCTGCTTTGCGTGGGAGGGAGAGCACGGCTCACATCAGGGTCAGCGAGAAATCCTGTTAGCATGCTTGAGGGCACACATGGGTTGCTACCAAGATATTTCCTCTTCTAGGAGCAGTTCACCTGAAAGGCACCAGGGTGGGATAGGGAGTAAGCAAGGCCAGGGTTCTGCCCCCACTTTGTATTAGCCAGGAAAGCTGACCCAGGAATAAGATACTGCGCCTTAGGACTGGTCCAAAATTTTCCATCAACACTTTTTTCAATTGCAAATCAGGTTTCGGAGGAAGTGAGAACACTTGCTGAAAGTATCTGGATACCCTGAAAACATTCCTTTTTTTTTGTTTTATTGAAAACCAAAATCTTGAAACCAAAAAGTTTTATCTGAAAACCAGTTTTCCAGGTTTGGGGTTTTCTAAATTAAAAGTTGAAAATTTCCACCTTAATAACTTCGTGGGTTTTTTTTTTCCAAAATGTATATGGACTCCCCCCACTTTTCTGACCAACGCTGCTGCAACCTTTTAAGAAGTGTCACAAATTGTTCTTCCCCCTTGCCTCAGGGGAGCTCCCTTAGGCCAAATACTCCCAAAGCTTCCCTAGGTCTGTTCCACCCCCCTGCAGCTCCTTAGAGCAGATGGTGGGTAAGTGTTACAACCGAGCCCTTTGTTAACGAGCGTGAGAAATCATTTGTTCTCGTTCACTCTGGTTTAAACAAGGACCAACTCCACCAAAGCCAGTGGAATTGTGCAAGTGGAGGAAATGAGATTGGAATCATGCCCTGAGACTTCAGAGTTTTGTCTCAGCAAAGATGCCCGTGACAAACCAATATTAGATGAACAATTATTCTAAGGTGCTGCCAAATAAAATGATCAGCCATTATACAGTATAATGCAATTTTTTTATATTTATTGATTGCCAAGGAGACTTATGGTTGAAAAGTAGTGACTCTCAGACTCGGTACAGCAGGAGATTTAGTGATGTACTAATGTTCACCTTGGCTCTGATAGCACATTCTTATCATTATTACAGTTCATAGTGACAGGTCAATACATCCCACCAACAATGCCCACTGACTAGGGCTAAGTTGGAAGCCTGTAAGTGTGAGCAACAACAAAATGTGGCAGCACTCGGAAAAGTGACTCAAGGAAAAGAATGTTATGGGATCCATATCTGAGGTCTCTTTGATTCTGTATTAAGTCTGCGTAGTTTGGAAGTCAAAGGATGAAGTTTCCAAGCATCAGCTCTGCAACCTCACTCTGGGCTCTGAAAGTCAATCTATATTGTGACTTCCTCCTACTTCATCACCAATAATAAAGACTGAGTAATTAGCACACACATGATCATTCAGGGCCGAATACAAAGACTTCAGTGGGAGTTCACTTGAGCCCTTAGCTGCTAATGTGAAAAGAAGAAGGGAATCCATCTCTCCCCCCCATAGCTATAATGACTTTGCAGGGCTAACATAACAATAGTGTGGAATTTTGCTGATGGGAGCAGAAGCTGATCTTTTGAGACCAAATATGTCTTAAAGAAACATATAGAACATATCTGCTGAGTCAGAGTGTCCCACTTGTACACAGCCCTTCTCTGACTGCAGTCACTCGGTAATATTTTAGAAGTTTGCGGGTTTTTAAATTGAGAAGAAAACGACAGGGCTCTAGATATTGTTTCTCGCTGCTGCTATTCAGAATTGCAATACAATGCATTCCTAAGGTACATTGATACCATCACATATTCCAAGAAGCGGGAATAGCCCTGTGCTCTCAACTGCGATATTCAGTTCATTTAATAGGAACATCTATTTCTAACATGTAAATATTCATCGGGGAGATAAATCACGTATTGGTTATCCTTCAAGAGTGCGTTTGTTGGGACAAACGAGGTCAGTAGTGGGATAGAGTGGAAGGGTGTGCGTTAGACAACTGCAGGTCACCACCTCTGGCTTTTCATATAGAAATAACAATAACTAAAACATGTTAGGTTGATGATATCACTAGTGTATTCAATAGCGCAATGGAGTACTGACCACCTTTGCCAGTGGAAGCAGTACAGGAGGGGTAACACTTAGTAAAAGAATGCTAGATATAGATAATGTATCAGTAGCATATGTTTTAGATGTTGGACTTCTATGACATATATATTGAAGTAATAGGAAAATGCACCCCTCCTGCAATATACATACAATATATAAGCATGTTGGTTATAATAAATATTATCACGCACATGTCCATTCCACATGGGCTTATTGTAAGGATCCGTGGGTCTAGAGGCCACATTGTGGGGTCCTGGGCAACCACCATCTTTGCATTGCCAGTGGGGAGCCAAATGGAGCAGCATCCAACACTTACTGGATGGTTAGGCACCGAACGAAGTTCTGTCCAAAGAGGCCAGAGTGACAGACCCCTATAGCCTACCTGATTGGTCCACACCAACAATTTAAACCTGGAAGTTTCCCCAGGGAGCCAACTGAGCAGTAATGCAACTTCTGTCTTGCTCTGCTACAGCTCTTATCTTTTGCCCTGTCTTGCTCCTGACTCCTGCCTTCAATCCTGATCCAGCTTGACCTTGGTACCCTTCTCCTGGCTTGTCTTGGTAACTAGTCCCAATTCCTGCCTTTGACTCTGGACCAGTGGACACTATCAGCCAGTCATCTGTGACCTCGCCATTTACCTATTGACTGAACACAAGACATCCTAGGGAAGTCAATGGAATTGCCCTTTGAATAAGGAGAGCAGACTTGGTTCTAACGCTCCAGTTCATCAAAACAATTAAGCAGGAACCCTCAGCCCGGCACCCGCATACAATGCATGGAGAATTAGGTGCCTAAGAAAGGATCCCCAGAAGCCAGCAAGCTGAGAGGGGCCACCTGAGCTAGCCACGAGTGAAAGCTCAAAAAAAGACACAGTGCGAGGAGCAGGGCTTAAGTGCCTAGGTGACTGACTTGGTGTGCCTGGCTGAGGAGCCATGGAAAATAAGAACATAAGAACAGCCATACTGGATCAGACCAAAGGTCCAGCTAGCCCAATATCCTGTCTTCTGACAGTGGCCAGTGACAGGTGCCCCAGAGGGAATAAACAGAACAGGGAAACATCAAGTGATCCATCCGCTGTTGCCCATTCCCAGCTTCTGGCAAAGAGAAGCTAGGGACACCATCACTTCCCATCCTGGCTAATAGCTATTGATGGACCTATCCTCCATGAATTTATCTAGTTCTTTTTTGGACCCTGTTATAGTCTTGGCCTTCACAACCTCCTCTGGCAAAGAGTTCCACAGATTGACTGTGTGTTGTGTGAAAGAATACTTCCTTTTGTTTATTTTAAACTTGCTGCCTATTAATTTCATTTGGTGGCCCCTAGTTCTTGTGTTGCAGGAAGGAGTAAATAACACTTCCTTATTTACTTTCTCCACATCAGTCATGATTTATAGACCTCTATCATATCCCTCCTTGGTCATCTCTTTTCCAAGCTGAAAAGTCCTAGTCTTATTAATCTCTCCTCATATAGCAGCCGTTCCCTACCCTAATAATTTTTGTTGCCTTTTTTTGACCCTTTTCCAAGTCCAATATATCTTTTTTGAGATGAGGTGACCACATCTGCACGCAGTACTCAAGATGTGGGTGTACCATGGACTTATATAGAGACAACATGATATTGTCTGTCTTATTATCTATCCCTTTCGTAATGATGCCCAATATTCTGTTCGCTTTTTTGACTTCTGCTGCACATTGAGTGGATGTTTTTATAGAACAATCCACAATGACTCCAAGATCTCTTTCTTGAGTGGTAATAGCTAATTTAGACCCCATCATTTTATATGTATAGTTGGGATTATGTTTTCCAATGTGCATTACTTTGCATTTCTCAACACTAAATTTCTTCTGCCATTTTGTTGCCCAGTCAACCAGTTTTGAGAGATCCTTCTGTGGCCCTTCACAGTCTGCCTGGGGCTTAACTATCTTGAGTAGTTTTGTATTATCTGGAAATTTTGCCACCTCACTGTTTAACCCTTTTTCCAGATCATTTATGAATATGTTGAATAGGACTGGGCTCAGTACAGAGCCCTGGGAGACACCACTATTTACCTCTCTCCATTTTGAAAACTGACCATTTATTCCTACCCTTTGTTTCCTATCTTTTAACTAGTTACCGATCCATGAGAGAACCTTCCCTCTTATCCCACGACTGCTTTACTTTGCTTAAGAGCCTTTGGTGAGGGACCTTGTCAAAGGCTTTCTGAAAATCTAAATACACTATATTCACTGGATCCCTCTTGTCCACATGCTTGTTGACCCCCTCCAAGAATTTTAGTAGATTAGTGAGTCATGATTTCCCTTTACAAAAAGCATGTTGACTATTCCACAATAAATTATGTTCATCTATGTGTCTGACAATTTTGTTCTTTACTATAGTTTCAACCAGTTTGCCTGGTACTGAAGTCAGGTTTACCAGCCGGGGTCACCTCTGGAGCCCTTTTTAAAAATTGGTGTCAGATTAGCTATCCTCCAGTCATTTGGTACAGAAGCTGATTGAAATGATAGGTTACATACAACAGTTAGTAGTCCTGCAATTTCACATTTGAGTTCCTTCAGAACTCTTGATTGAATACTATCTGGTCCTAGTGACTTATTACTATTTAGTTTATCAATTTGTTCCAAAACCTCCTCTAATGACATCTAAATCTGGGACAGTTCCTCAGATTTGTCACCTAAAAAGAATGGCTCAGGTTTGGGAATCTCCCTCACATCCTCAGACGTGAAGACTAAAGCAAAGAATTCATTTAGTTTCTCCACAATGGCCTTATCATCCTTGAGTGCTCCTTTAGAATCTCTGTCGTTCAGTGGCCCCACTGGTTGTTTAGCAGGCATCCTGCTTCTGATGTACTTTAAAAAATTGCTATTACTTTTTGAGCCTTTGGCTAGCTGTTCTTCAAATTCTTGGAGAATCTGGGCCTTGGTCCCAAAACCCATAGTCAGTTCACTAGGCTACGTTGCTCATTGGGAATTTATTTAAGCACTTTTACCCAAATGACTCTTCTCCCTGACAATTCACACTATAGTGTATTTTCCCTTCACACTAAGAATTAACTAACACATTTAAAATTAAGATTAGAACTATTTTAAGACTAGAACACAATTATTTCCCTGCTTTGCATAAAGCTTTGGTACCACTGAGAAAGCTATCACTTGTCCTAATGTCTAGAGAAGATTATTAATGTCCCACATCTCCTGTCCCATGGTATTTGCCACTCCAGGTAACAGTAATATGTTACTGAGATAAGTGAGTTATTTTTATCCCTTTCTTTAGTAAAGAATTCTGTATGTGAAGAAATGTGGCCTTTCTAACCTGAGGAATACTTTGCTTTCAGGACAAGAAGACACAAAACAACACAGCCAAATCCATTTCTCACTCTTATTGGACTATGCGGTGGATTTTTTACCCAGATGGCTACTTTGAAGCAGATAACAAATTGCACAGTACATGGTAAGATATATAATATGGCTAGATTATGTAACTTTGAGCAATAATTATTTTTATCATGGTGTTTCCTTGAGCTTTTGTCTTCTGAATCGTTTGGAATATTTACCTCTTTATTATTAATTGAATGGCAATTTTCTCTAGCAAGCAGAATTATAGCTGCTTAAAGTGACTGATGTTTATTAAAATAAAGGGTGGAAGGTGTTAATTTAATACAAATGCTATTCACCCTCTGCCACTGTACATCTACCCAGCATTGGGCCCAGTTACTTGGGCTAGGTGCTGGGATCTGAGTGTACCACTTATTGTGAAATCCAGATTCTCACACACTCATGACTGTATATGTAGTGTGTGAAATTATAAGCATGCGAGGGGGGAAAGCACCGTGACCTAAATAGCTAAGACACATGAAGGTACGATATTATATTAAGCTTCCATTTATAAATAGTTGTTGTAAATAATAGCAAATGATTAATGGATGTTTAATGAAGGGTTACTCAATTGTTACAAATTATCCTACAGTCCAACGGGTCAACAGGTTGCTTATAGCCATGGCTTATAACTATCTATATCACATATGACTTGTGTCCTAACATGCTTAGAACAGCAATTAATCAATTATTAACATGTTAAAATGGAACCTTTATTATAAAGTGTCACCCAGATGACTATTCCTGGCAGTGTAATAAAGCACCCTAGATCTTCAAAAATATTATTTATGCTTTGAGGCAGATATGTCAGTTTCCTTCAATATCTTTAAAAAGCCTTTTTTAATTTAGTTTAAGTATCTCTGGAGTCCATTGTCTTCAATGCAAAGGTTCTGTATAATTGTGGGCCTGGATGCTCAAAGTATTAAATTGCACAATGTGGCAGACAAGAATGGTCTTTTGAGACAATACATGTGAAGTGGATATTTTGGGAACTAACTAGGAGAGGTGAATGCAAATTCCTCTCTCTCCAGCCCCAACCCCAGGTTCTGAAAAAAACTCAGTCTTTTCAATCTACTTGCCTATAAGCCAGGATGGTGTCCCTAGCCCCTGCCAGAAGCAGGGACTGAGCAACAGAAGGTGGATCACTTGATGATTCCCTGTTCTGTTCATTCCCTCTGAGGCACCTGGCATTGGCCACCATTGGAAGACAGGATACCAGGCTAGTTGGACCTAGTCTGACCCAGTATGGCCGTTCTCATGTTCTTATGTTAAAGACTGAGGCAGAAGTACAGGTTGCACCAAAGTCCCTAACTGATGGAAATAAGTTTTAATAGACGTTCAGGATAGTTACCTGGTCAAAATATTCCACTGAAATGAAGCCCTGGCCAGCTATAGGGAAATATAAGAGTTATTGGGCTGGCTGAATTTGCAAAATACCTGGTAATTGAAACACTTCCTTGTTCTTATGCCAAGGAATGGACCTTTGCTTGCCAATTACAATATAAAGCTATATAAAGGGAAGGCTAACATATTCATGAGGATGCTAGTTCTGAGCTAAAGCTGTTATGAACTTGTAAACACAGAAAACCCCCTTGGTGGGGTTTAAAGGACTGACTTCTACCAGAACCACTTCAGGTATTTGTGTGGGGAGGAGATCTCTAGTAAGTTATTAGCATGTGTGTAGATTGGCAACCTTTGGCATGCAGCCCATCAGGGAAATTCGCTGGGAGGCTGGTACAGTTTGTTTACCTGCAGCCACTGGGGGCTGCGGGAAGTGGTGGCCAGCACATCCCTCGGCCCATGCCACTTCCTGCAGCCTCAAAGGTTGCCGATCCCTGACCTACACACATGCTAATAACTTACTAGAGATCTCCTCCTTGCATTTATTTGATCATACACCCCCTTCTTTGTGTCTGTAGTAGTTTATGGCTCCCCTGCCACACAAGTATATATACTGATAAAAAAAATCAGCATGCACCTCTCACTAAATATTAAAAACACTAAGACATTGATTTAAACAAAGGCATTTACATATACAGTAATGTAAATCTTAAGTGAGATAGCAGCATTTCTCAAACTGGGGGTTCCAACCCAAAAGAGGGTCACAGGCCTATTGTAGGGGGGTCACGGTATTGCCACCCTTACTTTTGCACTTCCTTCAGAGCTGGGTGGCCAGAGAGTGGTGGATGCTGGCCAGGTGCCAGCTCTGAAGGCAGTACTGATGCCAGCAGCAGTGCAGAATTAAGAGTGGCATGGGCTATTCATTGCTGTGAGTAAAATGTGTGCAGTAAGTTTGTTTCCTAAAGATTCTCACACCCTGCCCCCACCCCGAATATATTTCATATCCCGCAGGTGAGGGTGCCCCCACAGTTTGAGAACCTCTGCTTTAGTGGACCTTGAGGGAGAAATACAGGTGCAGTTGCCCTGAACCGTGACAATGCTCACAACAGCCCTGTGCAATAAATGAATAGAGCACGGTGCTTGTTCAATAGTTGGCCAAACCGAGGCAGAAGGATTTTGATTTGCCCAATGCCACAAAAGCCTGATCTCCATTTCTGCCATCGCTGGAGCTGCCCTAGCGTAAACCCATTCTCCATTTCGAACGTAAAGCAGCCAGAGAAATCCTCCTATGCAGAGGAAATACCCAGGTATAAAAGCTGCTGACGGTGTCTCCATCACCAACTCTGCTGTCTCCTGCACCAGAATGCCCCCTTCTTAAGGTGAAGCAGAGTATGTGTCTGAGGAGGAGGCTCCCCTATGCCCAATTCTCTGCTTTGGACAGGCCTCTGCCACCAGTGGTGTAAATTAAAGTGCTGTGATGGGGCAGTGGAGAATCAAACCTCTAGAGTATCTATTGGGTTTCCGGGAACAAACCTCTAGAGTAGGCAAGGACCTCTGCTTGAAACCAGGGTAAACTCCGCCTATGTAAATCACAGCTTTCCTTGTCTACAATAAGGGTTTTATACTGGTGCAACTACATTGGTGTAATTACACAAACGGGTGTAACTGGTACTAATTCCCAATGTAGATAAGGCCTTAGTGTCACAAGTGAGCTAAAATCAGAAGTTCCTGGCTCCCTATGTCCTGTGTTCAAACCTCCTTACCACCTGGGTAACAACTAGAGAAGTCCTGCAGCTTTTTCAGGCCCTACACGGTACTCTTGAGTGCTTGTGGCTTTTTGTTCTCCCTGCCAAATGATCACTGTTCTCAGCTACTGTGCATGGAAACTGGCTTGTCTTGGAGTAGGTCATTTTTGCAGATATCACCGAGCAGGAGATGAAAGCTTCCTTTCATTGCAGCACGGCATATGGTCCACCACAACACCCAACAATTATAGGCAGGGCAATTTTCCAGATTCAGCCAAATCCCTGCATAATTGTCAGCAATCAACACAGTAATTAATAAATTATTTTGAGTAAAACCATTGGAACAAAAATTATTTCCCTAGACCAAAAATTGTATTTTCTTGCCAGTCATGGCTTTTGTAACTCAAGGTAACAGTTCTTACACTTCTCAGCAATTATACTCAAATACATCCAGTATTGAATAATATGTTCATGCTGTGTTTGACTATCAAGCAATTTCAGCTGACTCCTTCCTTGTTTTCCATATTACAACTAGTCACTGACACATTTTTTTAAACCTTTAATGAAGGGTAAAATGTTTACATTATGTCATGTCACTATGATGTTTCATTGACCAGGAATGCACCTTAAGGGAACTTACCATATATTTCATTTAACAATATTTTCGTGCTCTTCCACTCAGATTATCAGTTATGTACAATATCTATTTTTAATTTAAAAGTACAACCCTGAATAATTGAGTACCATAGAGAATACTAATGCATGGAGTAAAGTGGGACAAATAGACTTTGTCTATAAGATTTCTATGATCCTCGCTGTGTTAATATAAGTGTGAGTTCATCTGGGTATTTACATATTAGATGTGGTGAGCAATAATGCAATGAGAAGTAAGTTTTGCATTAATATTTTCTCTTTCAAATAGGACCAGTTCCTGAACTTGTCAAACATAAATGCAAAATTATGAAAAACAATCCTAAGCTTAAACTATGGTTATTAAAATGTATGGCAACTAATTATTGATCTGATGCTATTCTGCATAAAGAAGACATGCTTGGCTGAACAGAAATATTTTAAAATCATTAATATACATGTGTTTATTTTACTGAGTCTAAATTGGAAGTGGTAGATTATTCTTATTGTCTAACAAATTAGGCTGTGTGACAGGACTGTACAGCAGTCCTGATGTATGATTTCTTTCTCCTTCTCCTTATTAATTTCAGTCATATTAAAACTAAAACACCATTGCAAACCTTGAACAGTCATAATATGAAAATCAAATGTGAATTAGCTATTAGAAAAGCCTAGTACCTCAGATTGCTCCAGGCAAACACAGAGATACAAAGCTAAACACTATCTTTGTATAAGAAAGGAGGAAAAAACTCTTATGGGACATGCTGCCAGTTGAAGCTAAAGCCCTGTCAAAACAGCAGTTCTGCTGTGGGAACATTCTAAAATCTTTGTGCAGCTGGGCGGGTTTTTTTTTTTTCCTCTTCAGTTTTCCCCTTAAAATGAAAACCTAAGTGAAATTCTGTTCACTGCAGATTTGCCAATGCATCATGTCACTCTAAGGACAGATTAATAATTCCTGAATGTACTTCAACTGAATTTCATGGCCAAGATACCTTGTAACTTTACATCTCCTCACAACGACCTTTATACTGCACTTATTTTACCAAGTATCACTGGTAACATTTTTTCCATTCCAATGAGCTTCAGGGTATATATATTGTGCTATTACTTTGGAATTACGATGGTGTAGAGCTCTCTGTAAATAATCAATAACCATGTAGCTCATTCATTGTAAAATTCTGAAGAGCATTAATACTGAAGACTGTTCATCTTTCATGCATTTTGTGTAACTCTAAGTTAACCTTTACAGAAGGTACATGCTCATTTCGAGGAATCTCTAACGCAGCTTTACTAATCTAACCTTGGATAATCATAGATGTATGTTGTAACAACGGCTGTGTTTGGGCCGCGGGTTTTGACTCCCATATGGAAAGTGCTGTAACAGAATGCAAGGCTGGAGGTTCAACAGGACTAGCTGTCAGTTTCAAAAGTTCTTTCTTAACTCCTTTAGAGTCAGAGTCTGTTGCTCAGACTCTGTGAGAGACTCCAACTGTGGCTCATGAGGGTGGCACAGGCTAATCCTAGAGCTGAAAGCTTTCATTGGCAGGAAACCTCCTATTGCCAGTCAGTGAGATATGACACAGCTATAGGTGTCAAGCAGATCAACAAATTCCTAAACGTGTCCTCCAGAAGTGTGCTGAATATTTAAACAATTGATGGCTAAAGGTGGATTTTTCTAGCATAATGACCATTGTTGTCAGTGGTTACACCATTCTGGAAGATCTAAAACTTAAGCTTTCTGGAGCCAATCTGTTGCCATCTAAGGTCAGGTACAGCCTAAGGGCTTCTGTTCTCCATTAGTGTCCATGAGATGGCAGTTCCATTTTTTGAGAGGGAAGGATATAAATCCAGTTATGCTAGTGCAAGTCTAGTGAAGTATCATCTGCTATCTCCATTGGTGCCAGTCCTCCTGGCCTCACATTTGGCACTGCATACAAAGCTACTCAGGGGATAGGGCTAGGATTACCAGAAGGAAACTACACAATTCATATTTCTCATTAGCTACATCTATTGTAGACAAACCTAGTATTTACAGCTATGATACCTCTGTGCCTGGCACTGATTTGCACACTGGACCCTCTGAGTTTATGATCTGCTGCAGTCTGCTTTCCTGTCTTTCGTGGTTTCCTAACCTCTGTCTAGGCTGTGGAGTTTGGTGTGTCCCCGATGTTGTGTCTGTGTCACTCATTGCTGTTCCCTTAGATTTATGCTGCTGTTGGCTCTTCTGTCCTAGACCATTCTGTTCTGCATAGGGTATCCTGTTCTTCTGTGATTGTGTCCATTGGCTTTGCAGACACTGACCTGTCTTGTCCCCTGGACATACCAATGAGAGGACTTTCTGTGGGGAAGAAAACTCAGTTTTCCCTCACATAATTTTCCCCAAGTCATTTCTTTAAGTGGCAAAGATTGTTCCCCCTCTCTGCCCTCCCCACAGGCCCATGGAACAACCAATAGTTTCGCCCCACAAAACCCTATGATCTAGACCAGAGACTGACTTGCTGCCTTCCTAGACTGTGTCAGGGAGATCTCGGAGACCAGCTCCAATCCACAAACTGGTAATTGAGAGACAATTATCTAGACTTTCTGCCTATCCTCTTCCAATCTCTTTAAAACCCTGAGCCTCCACGACACGTCTGAGAACCTCTGTCTTCCTCACCCCACTTTCTGACAACAAAGCTCTACTGGAGTGAAGTCACTCCTATGAGTCACTATGTAACCTTGGGAAAATCACTATTATACCTTTCTGCATGAGGTGTAAAATCACTCCGGACTTCTCTGAAAGCTGGTCATTGTTTCTCAACTCCGTTTTCTAGGGGTAGTAAAAATAAATGAAAGGCTTTTCAAACTACTAAGTAGAGCTATAACCTTTGCATCATTTTTCACACAGCCTACAAGACTGTATTTAGATTTCCCTTGTTCACCTAGGTTTACACTTGGTAAAATAGAAGTGTGTGTCCTACAAACCATATTCAAAAGTACCTTAGAGAGCAGAATAAAACATGACAGAGTATAAGTTAAAGGAAGCACTGAGATAAACATGACCTACAGGACTTGGCTGAACAACTGTCCAAACTCGTCCCGTTTTCTCTCATTCTCAGCAATTGCACATTAATCATTTTTAATTCCTAGCAATAAATTCCAGCAGGTCTCAGCCTTACTAGACTGAGAAAATGAAGATTATTCTTACAATTTATTTGTACTGCAGAAGCATTTAGGAGCCCTTGTCATGAACTGGGACACCATTATGCAGGCATCTGTACAAACCCTGAGGTAACAGAGTGTATTACCCCTATTAGTGACAATGTGTGCACCTTTAGGAATGTTTGAAAACTTCAGAAGCTGGAATCACAATGGTTAGCAGTTTCTTTCCCCTCGTGTCTCACCTTTCCCAGCACCGACAGTTGACTCTGATGTAGTTAAACGTGAAGAAGCAGGAATAAATACTTTTTTAAAGGATCACGTTCTCAGTTGAGGTAAGTGGAGCTATGCTGATTTACATCAGCTGAAGATTTGGTCCCTATATCATAATAGGCCCATATTTAAGCTAATAGAAGAAAAAAACTACAAAATGTGTCTCCAATAATGCTTGTTAAAAATTTTATATGAATCTCCAAATTCGGTTTCACAAATATTTTGAACCTCCACCCTAAAGAGCTTATTGAATTGTGCAAATTGTGCTGTTCTTTTGGTGTAATAACTTGAGAGCTCTCACTGAATCAACTTTATAATGAATCCTTTAAAATCCTGATGAAAATGGTGCACTTACTAAGGAACTTTGCTTGATTTTGAAATTAATGCGGTAATTTAAAACTACTTTGGTAAAAAAGGTTTAATGACAGTTGAATCCTCAGAGAGGACAAAATATGGAGGCTCTATGAATAAAGAATTTGCTGCTTCTGCTCTTCAGGCTGAGCTGATGGGTAGTATCTTCCAGGACTGCTATTTGCTGTCATATAACAAGTGTTCCAGTGGTGCTCTTCGTATGGTGGCAAGATACTATACCAAACCTACTGACCAAGCAGTCAATGGCAAAACTCCCTTTGACTTCAATTGCACCAGGGTTTCATCCATTGTTGTCTGCTGTGACCTTGGCTTGCTTACAGCTTTCATTAACTTATTCATATTTTACTGACCAAAACTTAGTAACAGAAGGACCAAGGACCATGAATTCCTTTGCCCCCTACAATCACAGGAAATTGATCATCTGAGATTTCCCCATCTGCTCCCAAAGGATGATCCTCCAGTGGCAACAATTTCTTCTCAAGGTTCTTGACAACATGCTGGGGGTGAGGAATTCTTTCCAGAAACACTAATTCGGTGCTCAGCTCAAATATCTTCATCTGAGCAAGAATGATCAAAATCCTATTTGCTAAAATCATTAGCACAGGGTTCATTATCTAATCTTATTTAAACCATGGGCATCCATGTAATTCTCTTACTGTTTTTAATCCTTAAATCCCCGTAAAGTGGATTAGACCAGTATAATTTGGGTATGACTTCCCACACCTCTGCTACTCTTTGGGTACAAGCTAAAAACCCCAACACGTAGTTAATCTAAACTTTGGGACAAATTATCCTGTGATGTAATGCTCCACTCAGTCCCATTGAGCTATGCTGATTTTTTAATTTATGGCAGATGAGATACTGATCTTTTGTTTTTATAATTTTCAGGAGCCTGCAGTTTCTAAACTCTGTGAAAGGCTGACCAGTGCCTCTCATGAACTACTACCATAACTGCTCTACGTAGTGCATGATATTCAGCTCTCATTAACACCCTTGCAACATGACGGGTTGCAGGGCTATAACTGGGAGCAGAATGTGGACTACGGTTGTTTCTTGAATGGCACAAGGAAACAGAAGAGATGGTGCCAAACTTGACGTGGACTAGGCTCTTTTCTCACAGTTTCCCATCTCTCTCTAGAAACGGGGCTTATTGTATTTCTCCATGCAGACTAGAACACGTTCAAGGTGGAAGACTTATGTTCGGTGGAAATGTCCTATTTAGCAGTGGCGCTGTCCAAGGGACTACTTGTTATGGTCCTGGTTTGATCTGCTGCAACATGGCCCCTGTCAGAGTGGGTTAGGAATACTGGAGCAGATCTTTGGCCTGGTTCCAGCACCTCTGCAGCACTGTGGTGGTGCTAAGGGGTGGTAATGCTGATTTAATAGCCAGCTGAGGATGTGTTGGTTTGGGGAATCCCTGCGTGGCACGTAGCTGTGGCTGCCATCACCCTCCTTCACAACCGGCAGTGCAAAGCACATGTTGGCTGCAAGGCCTCAGCACTGCTATGCTCTAATGACCCCTGTCTGCTCCAACAGTCACTTTTGTCCTCTCCCGAAGGTGGGAGCCAAGCACAACTCGGCCAGGCCTAGTGACTGAATCCACAGACTCTTTATCGTTAATTGCTTTGTAAAGACAAGCCATTGTCTTCACTTCCAATGGGGTGGAATTTTGATTGGCATCTACTTTGGGAAATCTGTCTATTTTGAGCACTTATATGGCCACCATGACCAAAGAAGCTGAGTACCTCACAATATTTAATACCTTCCCACCATCCCCCATGCACAAGATAGGAAAACATGGAGTCACAGATCCTCAGGGATGTAGGAACTTAAGGTTAGGTGTCGAAATACTTTGGAGGATCTGGGCCATAGAGACCAAGTGGCTTGCCCAAGATCACACAGGATATCTGTAGCACAGCAGGGAATTGAACCAAGTCTCTTACACCCCAGGGTGGTTCCCTAAACCTCGGCTATCCTTTCCAGGATGATAATGAAATCAGAAGAAAATCATCTGCAGTAGCCATACCTCTGGACATGGCATTTGATTTTATAGTTTTACAACTGTCCTCATGTTGAAACTACACCAGTTTCTTTTTCAAGAGAGGATTTCTAGTTATTTAGGTAAGTCTCATGCTCTTTAAAACTTGTCTAAGTATTGGATTCCATGAATTCCTATAGAAACTTAAATGACCAAACATTTGATTTTTAAAAAATCATCTTAATCTGGACCAGGAAAAAGGATCCATACATATGTTTCCTTAACAGGACTTGCTTTCAGGTTAATCATAGATTGGTTTGTTAGGAATGGCTGAGATCATGTTTCTGAAAAAGTTTATGCAGCCAATTGGCCTGAAATTTTAGCATCAGCTTTATTCTCAGATCATCCCCGTTTGGCCATATTTATGTGATTATTAAGTAACACAGGTGATGCTAAAATAGTGGCAGTGGTTAAAACTCTGAAGGATGTTACTGTTTATAGAAGTATATTGGTAGCTTAATTGGACTGGTTCAGAGGTGGAGCAGGAGGAAATTTAACATGTCTATATGTAATGGAAGATGCAAAAAGAAAAATCCCCACCAAAATTGTTGAATTTACCAGAGCAATTTCACTGGTGGGTGTCTGAACTGCAAATTCACCAGGACAGTGACCTTATCTTTATTCCAATCTGCAAAATATCTAATATATTGTTGCTACTATACCAGTAATAAATAATGGTGGTTATAATAAGGTGATGCACTGAGACAGAAATAATGCCAAAGCTAAATATAGATGAAATGGTGATGGACTTAGTTAATATGTGGAGGAAAAAAGCCCCTGGTGTAGGAACTGATCCAACACTTCTCAGTTCAGCATACAGCAGCACTGAAGACATATAATAGAATGCTGGCATGCATTAAGGAGGAGGTATATATGTAACAAATCCAATATATTTCTGTTTTCACGTCAGAAAGCCCTGTAGTGGTTAGACCATACTTGAAATATAGTGTCCAATTTTGGTCATGAGAGTAGAAAACAGACAGAGTTAAACTAGCTAGAGTAAGGCAGAGGGCAGTTCATGGATTGGAGGGGGGGTCATCAGTACTTGAGACAATGATGAAATGGGGATTATTTAGCTCCAAGGAAAGGTGACTAAGAGGTGAATGACTGAAACATTTAAACCAGACATGGGTTATTATATAATTAAAATTGGCAAGACTAGAACTAAGGGACACAGGACTAATTACGCCATCCTCACGGAGTATAGCATATAGAGGTGGAAGTGGATGTGGTTGGCATGCTGGCTGGAGTTATCGCACTCCACATATGGCAGAGGTAGTTTTTGAAGGTCTTTTCCCTGGCAGGTGGTAGAAGCTAAAAAAGTTCTCTCTTCCTCTACCACACCCTCCACAGAGCCCAGGTAGCAGAATTGTTCCTGGTGCATAGACAGACTGTTGAATCCAGGCTGCCTCCATTTTGAAAAAGACAATGACTATCTCTTGCTATGAGTAACTTTAGTGTCTATATCATGGATAAAACTGATTGGATCCCATGTGGATCAACCAACTCCATGACAGCAGAATTAGGTCATGAGGAAAGAAATTCAGTGTCATCTATGGATGTCTAACTCACTATTTATCATCTTGGGTACTCCTGTGGCCCCCAAAACCGTAGTTTCTGAACACCCCATAATCTTTAATATACTTATTGTTGTGGTTCTAGAGACAGTGAGGGTAGGAATCAAACACCGAATACAGCAACGAGGGTGCTGGTTTTCATCCTCCATGTGGGTAGGATGAATTAATTAAATAAAAAAATTCAAGAGGTTCCGAAAGTTTAGGCATGCTGGGTAACATGAAAGAGAGGATGATGGAAAGTGATGGCTTTGAGTTTACTTCTGCTCATTGAAGGGGCTGGGAGATGTTGAGGAGAATTTTTTGATGAACAAACAGCTTGGTTTGCTTCTGATGGATGGAAGATGTGGGATCTGCACTGAGATAGTGCCACTGTGGGAATTAAATAGCAAACAAACAGAGTAGGAGAAATGAGCTATGCCTGACCAGAGAAGAAAAGAGGACAAAGTGGCTATTAACAGTGAAATATTATGTTGGTTTTTCTAATTAGCAAATGCTAATTGTGGGAATGACTATAGAGAAGAACCAAATCTCAAGTGGAAGGAGGTGATAGCAAATTATTAAGCCAAAAAGGATAATGAGGAAGATATAAAATGTAATAAAGTGGAAGGGGTGATTGTTCCTTCAAGCAAGAAAATGTTATTACCAAAAAACAAAACAAACAAACAAATTTTCTCTGTACTTACACAACACAAAATTGCTTGAATGATCTTTTGCATAAAAAGTCTAAAAAAGTATATTACAATTTGGAAAAATCAGATTGAGGTAAATTGGGGAAACTCAGTGAAGTACAGAAATATCTAGAGAGAAAAGATACTCTACAGCAAGAAAATAACCAGTGTGTTATAACTATATAAGATAAGGAAAAGAAGGAAAAAAGAAAGATGGATAGGATTAAATTTCCAGAATGGTATAAGAAAATAGATTAGTAAATTTATATGAAGATAAAAGAAGAATTTATCAGATAGAACAACCTTATACATTCTTTAAAGTAGAAGCAGCAAAGAATCCTGTGGCACCTTATAGACTAACAGACGTTTTGGAGCATGAGCTTTCGAGGGTGAAGTGGATATTCACCCACGAAAGCTCATGCTCCAAAACGTCTGTTAGTCTATAAGGTGCCACAGGATTCTTTGCTGCTTTTACAGATCCAGACTAACATGGCTACCCCTCTGATCTTTAAAGTAGAGGTCACAATTATTTCAGCATTTGGTGGGTGGGGAGAAACTAATAGTGAAACTGACACTTGCTCATAAAGTTACACTCTTTCAGATGTTAATGTCCTGACAGATTGTCTTTGTGATGGAACCCACAAGATCAAAGTCTGCTCTGGCCTGTGTTTTAGAAAACACACCAGGTCTTATTAATAAAACACACGTTGCTGCACAAATAGGATTCAGTGATCATATTAGATTTGAAATAGTTGTAAGAAAAACATAGTAGCACCAAGTTTTGTTCTCTTTACAGTCCGACTTTTAGAGAGTTCAGAATGAAGGGAACAAATGTGTCTAGAATACACTAGTTGACAGGAAAGATACTCTGGTGCACTGGAAAATATTTTTTAAAACAGATAGGGAGGATATAATCCAAATTAATTCCATCAAAACCCAGCAGATATCAGTTAAAGACATCCTAAAGTTAAATAAAGTTTTGCCAGAATGTATAACCACAGGCATTCTGATAAAATTGGCACAGCCAAAAAAAAAAAACCACCAATCTACCCTCACTGGAAAAATATTAATATTGTTCTTTAGGCAATAAATATTCTTCAGTAGATCTTTGCATTTTACACTACACTAATTTTATTGGAGAAAACATATATTAAACGTTATGTGAAGAGAAACGGAACAGATTGGGACTATTTACCTTAGAAAGGAGATGAATAAGAGAGGATGATAAAAGTATACAAAATAATGAATGGAACAGAATGTTCATCCATTCTCATAATACAAGTTCAAGGGGATATTTAATAAAATAGAAAGGGGGCAAATTAAAAAGTGAGAAGGAAATATATTATCACACACACTCCACCTGCAGAACTCCTTACCACTGGATATCATTGAGGCCAAGAGTTCAGCAGGATTCCAAAAAGGATTAGTCATTCTTACACATAACAAGATCATCCAGAGTTTTAACAGCACATATTAAAAAATAAACAACATTTTGGAAGGGCTATAAACCCTCATGCTGTATGAGCCAGCCTGTAATTATTGGGGGTTAGGAGGAAACTTGCCCTGGAGCAGGTTATTCCATAACTGAAGCATTGCTGTCACTTGTCTCTGGTGCTGGCTGCTCTCAGAGATAGGATACCAAACAAAGGGGACCCCTATTCTTATCCAGTCTGGCAATTCCTATTGTCTGGGTGGGGATGAGGTGACTAGATACCACAGTGATGGAAACCAAATAAATGATTGCAAGAATCATAAACAGAGTATTCAGAATATTTTCTATGGCTTTCTACTATATGGAACATCAGAACATGGTTTCCTGATCGCTATTCCAAATACTGGTGGAATGGATGTAGCCACTCTTCTCTTCCTATTCATATTCACATCAGTGTCACATTATACTCTCTCTTGTATGTAGGCAGGATTGGGCATGTGCAGGAACCTCACTCTTCTTATAATGTTGCATATCTTGGCCCTCATCCTGCAATCAGACCTTTAGGACCACAGGGAGCCCTGTTGACTCTAATGAGAATCTACTCAGCTGGCTATGATTATGGGATCACGGTCATACATTGTTCACAAGAAAAGATTAGGCAGCAAGGGAAGACAAGATGGACATAAATGCACAAACCTGCAAACATGAGCCAATGCAGCATCCTGGGTGTGTTGGTGGTGGGTCACTCTACTGAGGTGGTGGGACTTGAACAACTTTGTACTTCTTGTTTAGAGAATAGATAGAGTTTTGTAAAATTTCAGCATGGGGAGGCATTTTCCAAAGTTACTGCTAGTGCAATTTTAATGAAGGTGGGGTGTGTATTGCTTTTTGGTATCTGTTGGAGATGGAACAGGGGACCCAGGGGTCAGAGATGGAACCAGGAGAACATGGGGTGGTATGGTGCAGCACAGCCTGGGAGTTGGGAAATTAGGGTTCCATTCCCACCTATGCCATTAACTTGCTGTGTGACTTGGAGCATGCCCCCCATTCTGTGTACAGAGGAAGAGGATGACATTCATTATTAGAGTTTGCAATGTGCTTTGAGATCTGCAGATGAAAAGTCCAGTTGAACTGCAAGGTGTTATCCTCTCTCATGGCAGGGGAGAATTTTTAGTTTTGCAATAGCTGTGATTTCCCCCTGAAAAATTATTTTCTTCCCCCTCAGCCCGCCCGCCCGCCCAACAAAATATCCCAAACAAACCCAGAGTAAGTAATATTGTGACTGGCTGGAGGAAAGTCAATGGACACCGAAGTGTGGCTTTGTCAGTTTAATAAACTGCTCCTCTAACAGAAATGGCTCCAGTCTTCAAACTTAACCCCTGAGAACAACAATTATTTTATCTACCAATCTTTAGGATTACTGACACCCTCAAAGGGAAAAGCTGTTGCCTTAGATTAGCCAGAGCAGCTACCGTTCTGTCCTCCTTAGAGACAGAGGATAGCTGTTTTATCCTTGGGAAATCTATATAATCCAAAGATTAATCTGGAAGACGTGAGCTCTTTACAGTAAAAGGCTATTCCTTACAAACTGCTTTCTCCACAGCAGAGCCACATCTTCACTTTCTCTCTCTCTCTCACATGAGTAAAAAGAGTCATAATTGTCCTAATAAAAGTGCTTTAGCATCAAAGATAGCAACAATCACAATATAATTTCTTACCCAGAAACAGTTTATCCAGGGACAGAAATGGTTTCTAGATTCCTAACTCTGAAAAGGGAGTTAATTATCACTAGTTAAATGAAAGCACTGAGGAGACTGGATGAACAGCTTTCTCTTAGATTTCCTGCAAATATCTCTTAGCCTTCAAAATAGTTGGTACCATCTGTGGCTTGGCTTTAAAATCATTGCGGGATGGAAGTAACTCAAGATGCAGCACCTGAGCGGCTTCATTAGCCTGATTTACCACCCTGGTTCTCATTTTCAGCAATCTGCTAGTTTTGCATGCAGGAGGAACAGCCACCACTCCTTGCTGCATTATCTGAGTCTTTTGTCCTCCCAATCAAAAGAAAGGGATGCTTTTTGCAAGAACACAAAAGCATTTTTTTTAAAAACTCCCATAAAAATTGCACTGCAATGTAGGAATAGAGGGAAAAAAGAAATCCCTTTTGGCAACAAAAGCCATTACCTGATTTTTTTTTCCGCTGAAGGACTGGACTAGGACTCAGGACACCTGGGTTGTATTCACAGCTTGGCCAGTGGCCTGCTGGCTGACCTTGGCCAAGTCATGTCACTTCCCCATGCCTCAGTTTCCCCAATCTATAGAATAGGGTTATGGTACCTACCTCCTTTGTAAAGCACTTTGAGCTCTTCTGGTGGGAAGTGCTATATAAGTGTTAGATATTATAGATATTATTTAAATAACGTATCTACCTAAGGTTTTATGTAGTTTTGAAATTACATTCCTAGAGACCCTGATTGTGGGATAAGACTGACCTGAGATCTATGGCAAACACTACAAGCTGGTAATACGGAGAAGGAGTTTACAATAATAGTGGAGATTGAGGTGTGTGTAAACTTTATCTATTCTTTTATAACTGAAGTTGTCTACGTTATCCCACCCACTCTTGCTAGTGATGGTGGAAAAATTTGAGTGCAACCTATTGAAAATGTACATAAAATATTGTAGATTCTCTCTTCTCCTAAGGACATTTATAGCATGTGGCAAGTAAAGATGGCCTTGCAGTCGGCAGGAAACCTGTGGGTTTTTTTGTTTACCTTTATTTCTGTATTGCTGAGGATTTTTTTTCCTCAAAATTAATGCCCTCTCAATTCTCTGAGTTTTCTGTGCACTGCAGTTAAACTACTTTTTCTGATAAATATGGAAACTTGATGACTTGAAAAAATCCTTCCATGTCAATTCCGCAGTTCATATTCCTGCTGAGATTGTATCTAATTTTGAAAATCTTCACACTTGTGCCCTGCCATCATGTGTAATCTTTTATGCATGGCTACCTCCACTGCTGCTGAAGCAGTTGCTATGCGACAGATGAACCTGCTCCGTGGGGCCCTGACATTAGTAAAAGCAAATTGACCACAGGAGCACTAATCTAGCATGAAAAGCAGTTGGTGCCATGCATTTCCCTGAGAAGGATTACCTAATCAACAAGCAAAACCTCCTTTCAAATGTGAGCTGAATTACCTGGGCCTGGATTTCCCTGTTTCACACCTTTTTGCTATATCGAATCATCCTACAGGGTAAAGTCTATGAAGGTGCAATTCTCAAGAGGCACAGAGACTTGCCCCATTTTGGAGTCTGCTGCACTCGCTGTAGCATCTTTGCAAATTTGTCATCTGGGCTAATACTCACTGTAATTTGTTATGTGGTGGGGGTTTTTTCCCCCCCAAGGTTACTGTGACTATGTGGTTCTGGCAGGACCCAACTGAGAGTGCCAATTCAGGACCAATTGCTTAAACAGGGCAGTTACAGCCCAAGGCTGGGGTTTTTCCACCTCTAAGGCAAACCAAACCAGCCAGACAAAGAGGACTTCGGTTTCACCCCACTGGCTAACCAAAAGTCACACAAGCAATTTCCTTAGACACTCCAGTCTCCCAGTATCACCTCCAGTGCCACTTGTCCTGGGGATGAATGGTTATGAAAACCAACACCCCAATAAAAGAAAACAGTTCTCTTGATCCCAAAGAATCAAGCCCCAGACCCAGGTCAATATACACATCAGATCTTACCCACAAATCACGCTGTTGCCAATCCTTTAGAATCTAAAATCTAAAGGTTTATTCATAAAAAGGAAAAAGATAGAGGTGAGAGCTAGAATTGGTTAAATGGAATCAATTACATACAGTGATGGCAAAGTTCTTAGTTCAGGCTTGCAGCAGTGATGGAGTAAACTGCAGGTTCAAATCAAGTCTCTGGAGTACATCCCCCACTGGGATGGGTCATCAGTCCTTTGTGTAGAACTTCGATTTGTAGCAAAGTTCCTCCAGAGGTAAGAAGCAGGATTGAAGACCAGATGGAGATGAGGCATCAGCCTTATATAGGCTTTTCCAGGTGTAAGAACCTCTTTGTTCTTACTGTGGAAAATTACAGCAAAATGGAGTCTGGAGTCACATAGGCAAGCCCCTGCATACTTTGCTGAGTTACAAGGCATATCTGCCTTCTCTCCACGGGTCAATTGTGTAGCGGATGGTCCTCAATGGGCCATCAAGCAGGCTAGGCAGAGCTAACACCAACTTGTCTGGGATGTTTCCCAGAAACAGCACAAATTTGAAATACAGATAGTACAGAGCCAATACTTATAACTTCAACTACAAAATGATACATACATACAGACACCATAATCATAATGAGCAACCCATAACCTGGGTTTAGACACCTCATATGACCCCCTTTACATAAGATTTGGTCTACTGCAGGATCTTGGTTGCAAACCATGTTCTATATGGTCCCCGTTTATATCAATAACGTCACAGTTACTAAAACTGTGAATGAAGATGAAAGCTAGCCAGACAAAAGGGGACTGTCACTTGCTTATTACACCACTGATAGCACCTATGAACTTTTAGCGTTAATAAAGAGTTAGTTACAAAAACAATGGCCCAGCACACTGTAGTTGGAAACCAAGGTACAGTTCATAACAGAAAGTATCATAGCACGCTGTTGCATTCATGCTAAAAGTCATCTCAGGAGAATTGTACTTTACCGGATGGAGCTGTGCTAATACTATTCATGATTTAACTCCTCGGTACTGGATAATTTTCTTTGGATCAATTGTCAAACCTAAGATTACAGCCACTGGAAAAAAGTGTGCCATAGCGGACTTGAAGTCTTGACCTGTAGGTTGGATGCTCTGGCTGATAATCTACTGTACTTCTTTGGGGGCAGAAAGGATTTTTAACCTTTATATTTTGTTACAGGTGGACAGACGTGCTGGAGAAGGAGAGGGCAGCACTTCGAAAGTGTGGCAGGATAGAGATGTTTGGCATTTATGAAGCTAACAACTGTATGTATTTCTTGAGTTACTTCATCATGAACACCGGGGGGCTGGCATTTTCAAGGTGTTCTGAAACCAGGGGCCCAGATTTGCTTGACTGAGGGCCTGGGAGGTGTTGTTAATTTGCATAAAAAAGAAGTAGGTTGCTGCCACCCTCCAGGTTCTTATAGGGGTGCAGTACATGGAGAGTAGAGACTGCAGCAGGGAATGCCACTCAGATCCAGGTGGTGTGTCGCACGCTGGAATGGTTAATCTCCACAAGCTGCATTTCACTGTCACAAGGGAATGCGACCATTAGCTGTATTCCAGCACTCGGTGCACAACGTCTGTGTCTGAGGCCATCCCTTTACTAAGGCCCTGCTCCTGCAATGTGCTCAGCAACACTCCCTCCCATTGTGGTGGAATTTGCTTGGTGTCTTTCAGGAGCCGCTTGGCACTTCATAGGATCAGACTCTGAGTGACATCTTATGGCCAGACTGCTGGCCTTTGGGGCCTATAAAAGATCTCAGCAAGGTAAATAGAAGCATTTCCCTTTCTATGAAATCTTAATCTCCTCTCTTCCTTAACGCTCAATATATCTAAGCTTCCAAACAAAATTGCAATTACAATGGGACTCGCTCTCGTCCAAAATAGTCATTTCATTTAACTCATCAAATAAGTTTTTTCTCCAGTGTGGCTTCCATTTACTGCTAAGCTCTTCCCAAGGCAGTCAGTACAGGGGAGACTGACTATTCAGCATGCCACACGTAGGGACTTAGCAATGTGACTCCCATTAACCTGAATGGGACTCACGCAGCTGAATCCCCACCCTGAATATTTAACCTCCCTGTCTCTGTCTATTCCAGTCTGTATAAATTGCATTGATGAGGGAAATAAATAGAAAAAAATACACTCTGACTCTAACGTAATATTTAAACATATGCAGGTTCAATATTCCCTCAAGCTGGCCTCTGAGGGATCTAACATTATCTCACGTGTGACCCACCATTATGCACTGTACATCGCCACAATAGCGATTTGTTTTACTAACATTGCCCGGCTTATATGGAGGCCTTGGTAGTGGAGAGCTTTTGGTCTTTTAAATTTTGCATTAATAGCTTTTGGTGCAAGATTATCCACTGCCAAGTGTGAGGAGTTACAAGACCGTTTGGGCCCAGAACGTATTAATCATACTCTATACGGAAGGTCATATGTTGCCTTCACTCACACTCTCTTGGTTGTTTATGTCATCAGCTCTCACAGCCTAATGAAGGTCCGGCCTGGTCAGTACTTGGATGGGGGGAAAATAAATGGTTCATGACCACCACTGAATTGGTACTGCACTAGCATAGCATTAGGTGGGGATGGACTGCTGCAGGGCCCCCTTTCATATGACCAGTTAAGTCAGGCACTTGTTGCTAAAGTCCCGCGCTTTTTTTTTGCGAGAGTAGGAGTGTATCAATCCTGCTGTCTTGGCCAAATTGCCATTTGGATATCTATTTATTTATTTTGAATGATCAGCACGTCCTATATCTATAGATAAAACTCATCTCAAGTCCGGGCTGAGTTTGCAAGACAAAATCATTAAAACGGAACTTACACTGAGGATCATGCAGTATTAGAACAATAACAAGGGGCCAAATGCACTGTCAAAGCAGCTCCTAGGGCATTGACTGAAGTGGGGCAGGATCAGGCACCTTGACTCAGATCCTCAATGGTATCTAGGTGCTTAACTCCCATTGAAATTGAAACCTTTGAGGATCTGGGTCCTTGAGTAGTAGATGGGAGTTGCATGTATCTATCTGAGGGCAACTCTCCCCCCAGGACAATGTCTGAAAATAGTAACTCTCCCTTATTCTAAAGATCATCATCATTGTACATTATTTACTCACAATCCTAATTGTTGGGTAAGTTGAATAGTTTCTGCTTGGATCCCACTGTGAAATATGAATCGAAAGCTTCAGATTCCAATGAAAACTGATGCTGTTTTATTTTTTTGACACAAAGGGAAGAATGACTAGAAATGCCATGTTTATTTTGACAATTATATATTTGCCTTTTCAGTACTTGTGACCTTCTCTCGTGCATTTCATTGAATCTGAAAGATAAGTCACTATCCCTTAGTCCAGGGCACGTCAGGAATCAGAGAGAAGGATGGGAGTGGAAAGGCACAAACACTCTGAAATCAGAGTAGGGTTGGTGGGTGGTAAAAAATTGAAACCACAGTCCTGTACGTTTCATGTGATGAAAACTAATTATAAAATCAGAATGTATTACCATAATTGTTTATATCTGTGTTTTAAGGAATTTGCTGTCTTCTGAATCTAATAAACGAAGGAACTGAAGCTTGACTGCTACAACACTTTTTAATCTGTTTGGAAATTAGTCCAAACAATGAAGAAATGCTTTCCAATATTACATGAAAATGATACAGTAAGGAAAGAAAATGGAAGCCTTTTTTAAAAACCCTTAAGGGCACAGTTGTTCCTGGCTGACTTGGGGTACATGGTGGGAGGTGAAGGCATAAAAAGACATCCTCATGCTTATGTGACCCACCAAACTGCCAGGCAGAATTCCACATGCTGCTCCACAAGGGCGCCATAAATCCAATGACCTGATCATCCACCTGATGCAAGAGGGATGTGGCGCCTGCTTACGTGGGAGTTCCAGGAAGTGTTCTGCCCTCCTGAGGTGAAATGACGCCATTCCACCCCTTAGTACTGACTGTGCCTAAATGACACAGTCTGGCTCTAAATGAGCCCCACTGAATATGAAATATATTGTGAACATCTCACTGTATGTTTATAATATGCTGAGCATAGCATCTGAGCACCTGACTGTACCTCTCAGCTGAGACAGGAGAATAGAATAGAAAGGGCAGAAATGTGCATATATGCTACCATTTAAGAGCAGACCAGATGGACAGGGGTTTAGTGTAGTTCTTTAATGTCAACTTGGATTCTTAATCTCACTTCAGGTCACAAAAGTAAAATGAATTTGTTTTTCTCTTCTCTTGTCCCCATCATGAAACCGTCCTATTGTGCAACACAGTTATCAGTCTCCACTCAAGAGATGCCCGAGATTGAAAAAGTCGGGGCGGTCTGAGAAGTGATTGGATTGGAGGATAAATGTACTCTGCAAGACAGCGTAGCACTCATTGCCTCGGAGGTGAATTTAGTACCCAACCCAATTTAGAAATAATAAAGGGAAATGGATGATTCAAGGAGATGGCAAAGGGCTAGGGAGTCTTTGACCTCTAGGTTACTGCTTTGTATCTAGTTCAGGTCAGTAATAATTTAAAGATCTTGGATGAGATTTTGAAAGGCACAAAGGCCAGTTAAGCCCCTAACTCTCATTTATGTCTTTGAAAATCTCCTCCATCATCCTCTGATGGTTGTCAGGTGCCCTATGTGACATGATACAGGGGTCTGCATTTGCTTCCTAATGACTAGGGTTCTGTATCTTACAAACCTGAACCACAACTCTTGCTCAGTAAAGAGGCCAAGATCTGAATAGGCAGGAAGTGTGAGTTGCCCTTGCACCCCATAGGTGCTTTTTCTGGATCGGGATATTTTGGGGTGGAGGTGCGCCAAGTTCCACTTCTATTGCCTGTGCTATACTTGTTCTACAGATAAAAAGAGGACCTGGGTCCCAATCCCACAAAACACTTCAACACAAAAATAGTCCCATTAACTCAAAGGATTGACTCACATCCTTAAACCTAAGGGTATGTCTTCACTACCAGCCCGATAACGATCGATCCAGCAGGGATCGATTTGTCGTGTCTAGAATAGA
The DNA here is from genome assembly GCF_025201925.1 of Gopherus flavomarginatus. Lineage (NCBI taxonomy): Eukaryota > Metazoa > Chordata > Testudines > Testudinidae > Gopherus > Gopherus flavomarginatus. Next base: position 107,509,045 of record NC_066623.1, on the reverse strand, counting down.
CAAGACAAATCGATCTGAGCACTCTCCTATTGACTCCTGTACTCCAGCTCGGTGAGAGGTGCAGGCAGAGTCGATGGGGGAACGGCAGCAGTTAACTCACCGTAGTGAAGACACCACTGTAAGTCGATCTAAGTATGTCGATTTCAGCTACGTTATTCACATAGCAGAAGTTGCATAACTTAGATCGATTCTCCTCCTCCCCCCAGTGTAGACCAGGCCTAAGTGTGTTCTTGAGTGTGTTGTGGGTTCAGGGCCTATGGTCCCATGGCTCTCAGTCTGGCACCTTTCACCAGCACTTACATCACACCAATCACTATTTACAATAGAAGAGAGAGCAATGTTTTGTTTGAATATTGTAAAGTTCCAGGGATGGTGGTTGAACAGGAGCCATATCTCCAATTCCAACAGAAACAAAAAGCATCTCACATTTGTTTGGTTGAAGCCAGTGAAATTGCCCCTTTTCAATCAAGTTTTGGCCAATATAAATGTCCTGCAAGGCTGAAATGGTGTGTGCCCAAATCTTGCTGCAGAATGAATATGCAAAACAATACAGTCATTTTGAACAGCTAAGAGAGTAGAGAGTGCTGAAAGCAGAGGTCAGCTATTTATCCACAAGGCAAGATAGAGGGGAGTGAATTTCTCACACTCCTCAGGCAATGTAAAGCGTTCACGCTCTCTCCCTTTCTCTCCCTCTCTGAAGATGAAAGCAACATTTGTAGCTTGCTGTAAGAAATGAAGTTTGCTAGAGGACATTCTGCTTTTGGTCCAGCTTGTGTATATCTCTCCCACATGCCTCTAAAATTTTCTGCTGCGATAGGTATTGCTTTGTAGAATCTGTGATGGGTTTACAACTGTGTCTCCTTTGCTGTCTTGTTAATTTTGAAAATAAAGTTGTATCAGAGTTTAAAAAAAAACAACAAAAAAAAACCTACTCCACAAGCACACACTGTCAAGTGTCTATCAGGCAGATCAGACTTGAGCAGTGTGTTCAGCTGGGATGCTTTCCCTGGGAGAATTTCACAGCTGGGATGTGACCAGCTTCTAGCTGGAGATTTCATTTCTGATAGAAGGAAGTCCATCTCAGATTGTGTAAGCCCCTCTAGGCAGGAATCGTGTCTTATTGCTTATGTATTGTACAGTGCCAAGTGCAGTGTCAGCACTCAATAATAAATCTCAAAAGGATTTTATAAATGAGCATGAGAGGTGAGGGAGGAAGTAGCTTGAATAACCAGGGATAAATTCTGTTCTCAGTCACAGTATTATTGAACAAACTTACTCAGGTGTATCTGAGAGAAGAATTTGTCCTCTCGTATTGATATTCCAGTTCTTCTTGCTGCTCCCCTTTACTTTATTTTCCATCCAGTTGTACAAACAAGCATTTCTACTCCAAGCCCTTTTTCCTCTGGGATCATGGATTGTCCCAACTCTCAATTGTGTTTTCAAAAACAAACTCATCAAATGGGTTTAGAAATTTTAAAAAATGGCACAAAGCTAACAACGTCAACTAGTTCGATTCAAAACATGAGCAAATGCAATTTAATGAAACACTCCTTGTATTCTACAAAACAAAAAAAGATTGTGGGTGATTTATTGCATTTATTTTATTTTTTTATGCAGACAGGGTTACTTTAAAAAAAAAGACATTAAGTGTTTTTACTACATTCTTAGTGATCATGCTCAGAACACACTACAGAACTGAACGTGCTTTAAGCTACAGTCTCTGGCAGTTTGCACAGTGGGGCAAGTTCATGGACATAGTATTTGCTCGCAGTCATTGGAGGTATCAGCTCCAGCTGGCTAAGATCATGATGTGGTAAACACTTAAATCATGATGGGAAAGGTTTCACTCATCTATTTCCCAGTTTTTCTAGGCTTCACCCATGCCCTTCATGTGATTTTAACATAGCTGCCTTTGTTTGGTGTATACTAACATTGTCAGTGTAACTGCAGCAAGCTCTTGTGTGTATATAGGTATATACACAAAGGTATATACATACATATATTGGTCAGGATGGGGCACTTGACTTGTTCTTCAATTATTTTCAAGTATGCAGCTTCTTATCAAAGGAAATAGTATATATAAATCACCGTGCCATGCGCTACAATTTTTTACATTTCAATCATATTTATACGCTGGCTTTCCCCCCCACACCCATTTCTTTTTATAGATCTTCCTGTGCCTGCAAATGCCCAGCAAAAGCTGTGGTGTATATCCTTCTGGGTCCCAATTAAGATTCTGAACTGCTGTTCTCTGTATGATAACAACCTGAAGTGCTGACAACACGCTACCTGTCAACAGGCAAATGAAGGCCAACCATCTGTTCTACTATAAATTGTCTCCATTACACTCAACTTGAAAATCCGCTTTTAAAGACTCCCTAATTATCTAGTAACCTGAGCCAAATGATGCAATGTTATTTTAACTAGAATCGTTGTTGGGTATAGGAAAAACAAACACAAAAAGCTTTGAACAAAGAGAGGTTTTTGAAAACCTGTTTTAGATTTGATTTCTCTGTGTACGGCTCTGATGTACCTGCTGAAACAGCTTAGAATCACAGGGGCAAAGAGCAGATCGCTGCTGGTTGAAACTCTGAATTTCAGTTGGTAGAGAGGGACAGCTAAATATTCCCACTCAGGAATCCTTTGTCTCAAACCACTGTAATTACCAAGTTCCTGGAAATAAACTACAGCAGCACAAAATTCATGAAGCCCAATGTGCCCAAAGCACCTGAGGGGTCCTAAATACACAAGTTGCCAATAACGAACACCCCCAAATGTTTTATTCTTGGGACTGAGACAATCATCATGTCTGTGTTGTTCTGGGGTGAGATGTCAAAGGAAACGGGCTTGGACCACTCTTTGGAAGTATAGTTACTACCTGTCCAGATTTTCCCAAGATTGTGCCTTTTTGAGGTAGCTGTCCCAAGCAGTCTGTAGGGGTGCCCAGTACACACTGCCAGCTGTCCAGTTTTATGGGGCTAAGGATCAGCCTGAGTGGCCTGGGTTTTGTACCTCAGAGGCGGCAACCCTATTAACAGGGTGGTCTGCCCTATTCTGTTACTGGAGCTGGGAAGGGGTCAAGTGATCCTTATAAAGGGCTGCAATTTCTCAGCTAGAGAAGAGGTGCAGGAGGGAGGCTGGCTCCTGTGACTGTGTCTGGAGCAGAGGGACGCAGGCAAAGAAAGGCCTTGGGCCCCCGACAGCCTGTTTTGGTCAGGGGAACAGCTTTGTTTTGTGACACTTTGTGAGTGTTTATTTTAATTAATAAACTGTGCCCTGAGGGATGGGTCTGAAAGAGACCTGGGTGTGAGGTTAGTGCTTCCTCAGTGGTGGGAGACAGCCTATGGGAAGATACTACTGTGAGCTGGGCAAGCCAAGCGCTTGCACTGAGCTCCAGCACTAGTTGGTTTATAGGTGAAGGTAAGCCAAACATAAATAAATAATATGAAGGCCCAATCCCATTGTGTCTATATCTCTGCCCTCATCTCCTTACAACTCTTCCTGCTCCCTATGCTCTGTTGTCTCCTTCACTCACATCTCACCGTGTGCCTTCATTCACACTCTGCTATAGGCTTGCAACAACCTCATTGTTAATCAGCATGGAATCCTTCCATCCCCCTCTCAAATACATATGAGAGTCTACTTATTTTGTCAAGTGTTTCAGCTGTATGGATTGTGGATCACTTTGTTCTGTATCACACCTTTGCAGTCTAAGCTGTACAGAGCAGGGACTTATCTCTTGGGATTGGTTCACCTCCTGTGCACGGCCTTGTACACTTTGGGCAGTATATGAATAATACCAATGAGACCCAATGCTAAGTTCCATTAACACTAGTGATCTGTAACTTGAACCCACAAAACCAAGGGAACTGTGAGGCTGGGCTGGATTCTTTACTACCTGATACTTTATGCAATCACTTACCCCTCTTCAAAGAGGGGTTGAAAAACAAAAACAAAAACCAACCTCTAAATCGGAGTTTGCACAGGGAAACACGCACCCAGGAGACTTGTAAATGAGAACACAAGATGTAAGGCAGGGAAGAATCAGGCCCCGAGCAGCCTGACTTTTTTGCTGAGTGTGGCAGATCCTTAACCCAGCAGCTGGCTCAAACAGACAGGCCAGGCTTTGGGACTATACAGAGGAGAAATCTTCCACTTAACAGTAGGTTACACACTGTCCGTGTACAGAAGAAGGCTCTGAGACCTCTAACACTTTGAATTCCAGATGAGCCTCCACACAGGGGACTACTATAATCCGGGACCTCAAGAGCTGAAAGCACCAGCTTGAGCTAAAGAGGCAGGCTCTCCAGCTGAGAGCTGTAATAGGCCTGTGGAGTGGGCAGAGTGGGATGCTAAGTAAATAATGGGTTATGCAAAGAGGAAGAAACAATCTCTGCCCCACAGACTGTGCAGCCTGTAAACTACATTGTCAGTCTTTCAAAATCTCTTTCCCCACCCCCTTATCATTAATAATGACATCATGGAAAGAAGATTATTTCACTTGCCTGTCAAAAAAACCTACCTCATCCTGGACAAGTAGGAATTTGCAAGGCTGAGTTACATTATTTCCAGTTAATTAAATAGGTGCCAGCACACTTTATAGTGCTGTGTCAGGCTCCAGATCTATGCATATATTAATAGAAAATAGCATACTGTGTAGCAATGCAGCACTATGGAGCTTAAGGGTCATTGTCCCCTCCTATGGTAAAACCTGCAGGAGGGGGACAAAATGTCCTAGACAACCAAGGGTCACCTCACAGAGTTTCTGACAAATGCTCCCTTGGTTTGGGGGACTGTGGAGGAGGCTGATGATGTGGTCTCCAGACTTGAGACCCTGTCATATGTTGGCTGGACCCTGTAAATGAAGCAAGTCCAGCTTCCTTGTGCCAGAACAAGTGCTCCCAGTCTGGCCAATGAAGATGGTGGGCAGGTGTAACACCAGACCCTGGTCATCGGTGGGCGGGATCAAACCTGGGACCTCTGGAGTTAAATGCATAAGCCTCTCCTGCATAAGTTAAAAGCCACCCCTTTGCTAAGGCTGCAGCAGACTCATTAATCTCTCTAAGTGGTCTCGGTGCCACTAGATGGGACAGAACACCACACCCAGGAGATGTGTGGGTTACACTGGCAGCTGGGGGCTATAAAAGGTCAGAGAGAGACTCCCAGTGAGAGGAAAGTCAGGAGATTGGAGGATGTCTCTGAGGACAGCCACAAAGAGTAATAAACTCTCTGCAGCTCCCCCTGTAAAGAAGGATGAATTTTCAGGAACCGACCAAAGGGCAAGCCTGCTGACATTCAAGAGCCAAGCCAGGACTGGGAGGCCAAGAGCTAGGAGCTAGCAGAAGGGGCTAGCTTGCCGACTGTCTTGAGCCAGTGCTAGGAGGCTGACGAGGGCTGAGAGCTAGGTAGCCAGTGGAGGGCCTAGTCAACAGAGAGGCTAGCTGGCTGGCCTTCCTGAGCCAGAGAGCTATGGCCAGAGAATGCTGACGGCTGAGAGCACCTGGGGCTCTTGGAACTAAAGAACTGAAGCAGATGCCCAGAGAGGACCGTGCTGGAGAGTCAGGGATGTGGGCAACTGTGAGAGATGGCAGGGCTGTGCTGGAGAGCTGACGGGGGGTCACAATGAGGGATGGCGAGGCTGCTCTGGAGAGCTGGGGGGTGCAGTGAGGTGGCAGCAGAAGGGGACTGACAGTTGGCTGGCGGACAAGTGGCTGGAGGGGCCCAGCAAACGGCCAGCACTGCGGTTGGCGGAGAGGGACAGCGAGCGGCCAGCACTGCGGTTGGCGGAGAGGGACAGCGAGCGGCCAGCACTGCGGTTGGCGGAGAGGGGTGATGGGCGAGTGCCCGAGCAGCAGAGCAAGTAAGGTGCCACCTTACCTGCACTCAGGGTGGGAGATGAACCCTGCAGATGTACCTCTGAACTCTGGGTCTGCACTGACCAGGGACAGCAACTGTGAGTGGGGTGCAGAGAAGGGTTGGGCATGTGAAAGGGACTTTTGGGTTGCTGGACTTAAGAACCTGAGGGGAAAAGGACTCTGCCAAACTTAATTGGAGATGGGTCTTTTGCTCATTGTTTATGTTTATAAACCCTGTTTGTGGTGTTTTCCCAAATTAACACTGAGTTACTTCCCTCCTTTTATTAAAAAATTATTTTCTACACTCAGGGTATGACTATACTATGAAATTAGGTCAAATTTATAGAAATCTGTTTTTCAGAAATCATTTTTATACAGTCAAGTGTGTGTGTCCCCACAAAAAGTGCTCTAAGTGTATTAAGTTGGCATCCACAGTGCCGAGGCTCATTTCCGCTCCATCCCCATACACGTTAACAGACTTTTCCAGTAGCTGTACTGGCCACAAATGCCACAGCAAATTAATCATTAAACATGCTTGCTTTTAAACCATGTGTAATATTTACAAAGGTACACTCACCAGAGGTCTCTTCTCAGCCTTCAGGGTCCGGGAGCACACCTTGGGTGAGTTTGGGGGTTACTGGCTCCAGGTCCAGGGTGAGAAACATATCTTGACTGTTGAGGAAACTGGTTTCTCCACTTCCTTGCTGTGAGCTATCTTCCTCATCCCCAAAACCCGCTTCCATGTTGCATGATTCTCCATTGATGGAGTCAAAGCACAGGGTTAGGGTAGTGGTGGCTGCACCCCCTAGCATAGCATGCCGCTGCTATGATGAGCTGCATGTTCAGGACTCTGACCTGGAGTGGCTGTTTGCCTCTCTGGTTTTTTGGTAGGCTTGCCTTAGCTCCTTAATTTTCCCGCGGCACTGCTTTGCGTCCCTGTTATGGCCTCTGTGTTTCATACCCTTTGAGACGTTTTCTAATATTTTGACATTTCATTTATTGGGATGGAGTTCAGCTAGAAAGGCTTCATCTCCCCATACGGCAAGCAGACCCCATACCTCTCTTTTGGTCCATGCTGGAGCTCTTTTGAGATACTGGGACTCCATCATGGTCACCTCTGCTGATGAGATCTGCATTCACCTGCACCTTGCCATGCTGGCTAAACAGGAAATGAGATTCAAAAGTTCACAGGCCTTTTCCTGTCTACCTGGTCAGTGCATCTGAGTTGAGAGCACTGTACAGAGCGGTCACAATGGAGCACTCTGGGATAGCTCCCAGAGGCCAATACTGTCTAACTGCATCCACACTACCCCAAATTCGACCTAGCAAGGACAATTTCAGCACTAATTCCCTCATCAGAGGTGGAGTAAAGAAATCGATTTAAAGAGCTATTTAAGTCAAAAAAAAGGGCTTCATCGTGTGGATGGGCCCAGGCTTAAATTGAGGTAACGCTGCTAAATTCTACCTCAGACTCTGTGCTTGCGAATGGGAAAGTATTGCCTCTCAGAGGTACCTGGAGGTGGTGTGTAATTTTCCCAGGTTACTGGGTCAGGGCTTGAGCCAATTCTGAGTTGTATCAATGTAAAGGAACCCCTAGATATTGACCCCAGCCCTGGTTGCTGCTCAGTTCTGCCTGGCAGAAGGGTTACACTAACACTATGGTTTAATCAACGCACTGAATTGGTTTACAGTAAAAGGGAAACAAGGTTTGTAGATGGGCAGACTCACCCCTGCAGTGCCTCCTGCTGGTCATCCTCAGGAATTAGCTCATCCCAGCATCCAGAGCATCCTCTGCAGGCCCGTGATCTGCCTTCCAACTACTGGCCCCTGTGTCCCTCCCAGTGCCCTTTTAACTGGGTCTTCCCCTCCCAGGGGAATCCCCACCCCACTATCACCACTTTGCCTCAGTTTGGCTACTGCCCAGTCTCCATCTAGCCCCCACACCCTGGGGCAGACTGCAGTATCAGCCATTCATCACAGGCAAAGGAGTTTGGACCTGCTCCCTTTGCCTGCCCTTGGGCTGCCCTCTGCAACCCACAGTACCTTTTAGCCCAATACTAGGCCACAGCCTGAGGCTTTCCAGGCTGGAGCTCCCCAGCCTTTCCCCAGCCCTGCTCCACTCAGGTACCCTGTGTCTCACTTCTAAGCAGCCAGACCCTTCTCCCTCTCCAGGCAGAGAAAGACTGCTGAGCTCTTGGCTCCCAGCCTCTTTATACAGGCCAGCTGTGGCCTGATTGGGGCATGGCCCAGCTGCAGCCACTTCCCAATCAGCCCAGCTTAGTAGCTCCCAGCCACAATCATCCCCCAGGGCTGTTTTAAGCCCTTCAGGGCAGGAGCAGGGGTCCATCCTGCTACAGTTATTAAACAAAAAGTTGTAGCTTTAAGTGATACCAACTACAAGGAATAAAGTTAGAAAGGGCTACAAGCAAACAAAGGTAAAAAGAAGCTTCTAGATTCAAACCTGGTTTAACAAACTAGAGTCTCTTGTTCAAGATGTGTTTCTCACCAACTCTTTTGCCCAGCATGACTAACCAGACTCTCTGGCCAGTACCCTTCACAGAGCTCAAAGTGCTCAGTTCCTTTGTCTCCTCAGGTAAAAGAAAAAGCTTCTTTTAGTTTCCCTCTCCTTATAGCTTCCTGAAGTTCAATGACCTTGCTTCAGGAGGCAGGAAGGCTTTCTGCAGGTGCAGTCTTCATCCCTTGTTGAGATTATTAAGTAGTCCTTTCCCCACCTGCTCTCTTGATGGCTTTGTTTACCTTGAATGTAAATGTACTTTTCTTTGACTTTGGTCACACCTTGCTTAATTTACACAGAAGTCACATTCAAGATGGTGGAAACACATTCCTTTGTCTGGAACATGGCTTAGGCACTGCTTGCCAAATACATTTTTAAGAACATATTTCCAGCATATATCAGTAAAGTCCGTTGTGGGGCTACCGTACAAATGTCATGCAAGAATATTAATGATTAGTGAGTTATTAGTTTTCCAGTGGTATATTACTTACCACCTTTTGGGTATATACCACGACAACAGTGTGCCAACTGTCATTGGGGTTCTTGTAGGGTCAGAGGGTTGCAGAAGGATGACAAGAGAATGGAAAAGTCAGTAAATAACCTAGAGTTAGACAATAGGAAGATACGGTTTCAGAGTAAGATGTGGGGTTTTAGTAGTGTTAATTCCATGAAAGTCATTTGGCATCACATGTTTCAAGCCCTCTGAAAGATTAGGTAAGTCTAATCACTTACTGGTAGACATCAAGTTGTAACTATATTTCTTTGATGGTTTTGCTGAACGTACAAGCAGCTGTTCAAACAATGTTTGCATACTGTGCCTGGAATTTCTGTTTATGAATTTTTTTTCCACGTGCTACATAAATCCCAGAGGAGGATATGGTCCCCATCTCAAGGGGCTTACAATCCATTCAGACAGACAAAACAATTCAGATACCAAATGTCTAGAATAGTCCATAAGATATTTATAGCAGGGTGAGATTTTCTTTGCCTTTTGAGAGATTGGATGACAGCCTTACCTTGGTGGGTTTCATAGAAGACATGAGGTTTTTCTTTTTTAAAGGATGTGAAGAAAGAATAGGTGGCTGCTTTACATGCTAAAGGCCAAATCCAGGCCATGAGAAGTGCACGGATGGTTTGGAGAGCCTAGGAGTAAGCAGACACAATTCTCACTGAAGCTCAGAGCTAAAGTTCGATTCAGCGGCAGGACAGAGCTCCAGGCAGAAGGGGTGACAGCACACAGCGAAGGTTAAAGGGAACAGTGAAGCAGGAAGTGTGGAACAGTAAAGGGAGATCAGCTTTTAGCCTAGCACCCTTGACAGAGCCCCTTTCAGTTTGAAATGTGATCTGGATTTGTCAAGTACCTGACAGTATAGCAGTATCCAATAGATATGTCTCCTAGATACTAGGAGAATGAAGGAAGGAGTGAGGCTGCAATCCTGGGGTCAGGGATGCTTAGGTAATGGGAGGGAGTAAGTGGCTGGTGCTGGGAAATGAGCGGTGAGCAGGAAGCTTGTGTGGGAAGGTGTACATTTGTGGGGAGAAGGGAAGGATGGAGACCAGGAATGGGGATGGGGGCAGACAGTGAGAGGGGAGGTTTAGGCCATTGTGAATATCTGATACCCAAACTGACTTTAAGGAGCAGAATCAACTTGGCATTTTTGTAGTGCTTTCCACCCAAGATCTCTGAACACACCACAGACGTGAACTGGGCCTCACAACTGCACGGGGAGGGAGCACAGGATTATTATTATTCCAGTTTTACACATAGGGAAACTAAGGCATGGAGAAAGTTGAGCAACACTCTCAGGTTCTCACAGTAAATCTATGGCAGAATTAGGTAGAGAATCTAGCTTTTCTGATTCCCAGTTTGCCTTCAGGGCAAGACCATACTTCCCAGTCTTTTGATTTATGTGAATGCAAATTCAGTTAAATGATCATATTTGTGTGCAATGTGAAATCTAGGCCCCACTGAAGTCAACAGCAAAACTCATACTGACTTCAATGGAGCCAGGATTTCACCCAAAGTCTGTGACTGAAAGACCAATCACATACATACTTTACTTCTGGGAGCCAGATTGGCAGCAGGTGTAAATAAATCACTGTAGCTCTGTTCAAGTTACCGGAGTTTTGCAATTTATGCTAGCTTAAGATCTGACCCAGGGGAATTTGACTAAAAAATGCTCTGACCTGTTTTTGATGTACCCATCTATATTGAAAATATATTACAAAGTTACAAATACATTTTAATAAATAAGATGACAGATGGCATGGTTATCATTAACTGAAGTGAAAGAAGCAAGAGGAACGCATGTGGATTGCTCTTTAAGAATGAGGGCTCAGGACCTGGGATCAGAACAGAAAACCTACAAACATTTTCATAGCCAGCAGCAGAAGCAATTGGTGAATGGCAACTGCAAAGGTCACAAAGAACAAAAATAAACAATGAGAATTATGGAGGCACTGCCACGCAAAAACTGTTATAATTACACTTATGGAGGCGTTCATATGCATGATGCTTTACAGATAAGAAAAAGCCAATGCATGGGATTTTCAAAAGCACAGAAGGCAGGGGTGGGCAAAATATGGCCCAGGGGCCGCATCCTGCCCTTCAAACATTTTAATCCAGCCCTCAAGCTCCTGCCAGGGAGTGGGATTGGGGGCTTACTCCACATGGCTCCCGAAAGCAGCGGTATGTTCCACCTCCAACTTCTATGCATAGGGGCAGCCTGGGGACTCCACATGGTGCTCCCATCCTAAGCGCCGCCCCTGCTGCTCTGATTGGCCAGCAAATGGGGCCAATGGGAGCTGCAGGGGCAATGCCTGCGGAGGGGGCAGTGTGCAGAGCCACCTGGCCACATCTCCGCATAGAAGCCAGAAATGGGGACATGTCACTGCTTCCGGGAGCTGCCCGGAGTCTTCATCCCTGACCCCCTCCCACATCCCAACCCATTGCCCTGTCCTGATCCCCCTCCTGCCCTTGGAACCCCTCAGTTCCACCCTCCTGCACCCCAGAGCCTGCAACCACAGCCAGAGCCCTCACCCTCTGCCCCAGCCCGGACCCCCCTCCCACACCCTGAACTTCTCATTTCTGGCCCCACCCCAGAGCCTGCACCCTCAGCTGGAGCCCTCACCCTCTCCTGCACTCAACCTCCAATTTTGTGAGCATTTAGGGCCCACCATACAATTTCCATACCCAGCCCTCGGGCCAAAAAGTTTGCCCTCCCCAGATCTAAGGAGTATATTGGATGGGATTGTCGATGTACTTACTGTAAAACACTTACTAGTTAAGGGCCCCATGCTTACTCCTAGGCTTTAGCCCTATTGAAGTTAACAAAACTACTCTCTGTAGTCGGCACTATACCCATTAGTAAGTGTTCGTAGATCTGGGCCACAATCTAAGCTATAGCAAGGGAAGTTAAACAGTAGGGAGTTAGGGAGCAGGGAGATCAGGTTACAATAAGAAGACCATGTGGTTATTTTATCTATTAACGCTCATTTGTGGAGGGTTATGTTTAGGTTTCTTTGTTGGTTTGAAAGAGAAATACTAGGGTTTGTAAGCTCTACAGAATGCCCGTAAGAGACTTGAAGGTGGAGAGGGTGGCGGCTTGGTGTAATGGATCACAAATATATAAGCGTAACAAATGCAATATTTGTAGGTTTTGATCATACTGTTTTTTATTTTGCAATAGCAGCATCATGTAGTTGCCTCCATGCCTGCAAAATGGTATTTGTATTAACATGCTCCCCCTACCATTCTAAACACCCATAGAAGTTGTCCTCCTATGGGATGTTCTTTCAAAATGCTAAACAATGGCATTGTTGTGTCTATAACTATGGAAACTCATCATAGTGAAGTCTGAACCCATGCAAGTCTTGTTAGAGGTTTCATTAATAATGTGAAACAAAACTCAGATGGCTCAAACCTTTTGATCAATCCAGGTAGTTCCGACTGAAACGGAGTTGAGTGTGGAAAGAACTTGGGTCTAGTTTTGAGACAAGGTTGGTTGAGTTTTGATTAAAAGTTGAGCCAAGTGCTAAGAGACCAATTGTCATTTTATGACATCTAGCAGAAACCATGTGAATATTGTCATTTCTCATGTCTCAACCCAAAGCCAGACTAAATCTTGTGGTATAGACAAGTGCTGTCTAAAGCTCCACATCCAAATACCCCTGAATTTGGTATAGTTCTGATCCATATTCAATCTTTGTGTCCCTAACCAGTTATTTGGAGGTTCGGGTTTCTTCTAACCAGAAACTCCAGGGATGTGAATCTAAACAAACCAAAACAGAAAACAGGGGGCAGGTCTCATACACACTCTGAACTGAAAACATGTTGTGTCTTATAGCTGTAATCAGGACCACTTCTTTAAGCAACTAGTGACATAATCATGGTCATTACCATTTAAACAAATAACAGCCACGGTTGCATTCCATAAACCACTGAAATACAGTATGTGTAAATACCTGTTAATAGACATACCATATCGTGTAGTGGGGAAAAATGTAGTTTCAACAACATGACAGGTGTTTCAGAATATCACATAATTAACTATGTTTGGTTATTTTAATTTTGTTTCTATTGGCAAAATGCAGTATGAAATATCTATTAATTAGATAGGAAGTTCCCCTGAAGACATCTATCAACTGTTTCTATTAATACAGGCAACTGTGAGTAGCTAGGAAAGAAAAACATTCAGAAACAACTTTTAGTTAATTAAATTGAGGTTTGGATGCAACATACTTTTTTCCCCTAACAACCAATGTTTGAGTCTGTCTCCTAGACAACCATTTTAAAAGTTTTTCATCATATAGTTCCGAGCAAAAGTTAATCCGAAAGCCTAGATTTATATTAGATCTTGAATCTGTATCATCATCTACTTGATTTGGAAGAACTTTAAGACAGTTATATAAAGTATCTGAGCAAAGAGACTGCCAAGAGATCTATTCTCGATTTAAAACATAGTTCTGACTCCTTTTGATGCCAACAGGAGTTGAGTGTGTGTACATAGGGACAAGGAACAATCCAGTTACAGCTGAACATTGTGTAGAGCATTTTTTGCTAGAAAGGGATCTATACTCCTAGGCCTCACTTGACTGTGATAATATAGACCAAAATAAGATTACTTTCTCTTGACAGGAGGAACTCATAGCTGATGGAATTTTTCCTCCTCCTAAACTCACTAGTTCCAACAAGACCCCATTCAGATGCTCTGGCTGACCAGCTTAATGTCAGTAATTTACTATGTCAGCACCCAAGTCTGTTACGCTGCAGGAAGGCATGTCGATCAACCGAGGTTAAATGGTTTAGGAACACATTAACTGCCCCAGGGGAATCATATTTAGGCTTGACATCTTTCAATAAGATGCAGTAATAATTGGCAGGCAGTATTCTCTGGTTCTATTGACCCCCCAGGAGAAACAAAGGAAGTAGAGCCAATGCATGTGACTTAATGGTGACACTGGACTGCTTCATTTAGGTGGGATGACAGGAGCAGTAACTAACTGCATCTCCCTGTCTGGGGAGTCCCCAGTAAGTGTAGTAAACTCCAGTCAACTTATGGCCTATGGTCATGGATCTTATCCAGCCATGGTGTCTGTATCTATTTGGTACCAGTCTTAAAATGAAATACATTTTAACTCCTCTGATAGGACAGGCTGGACAAGGGTGGATTTGTCACAGGCTTGACCACAGGTTCTGTGATGTCTGCTGTTGCCAGGGAATGGCAGGGCAAGTTCAGACTGTGAGACTCTGTTAGGGACTACAGAGGGGCTGCCTTGAAGGAGCTGAGGAGATTTAAATGGCTCAGCTTACTAGGCCAAACTGAAAAGCTGCCAGTGCTCTGAAGCACGAAGGCAGTCTTGACATGAGATGGAGCAGAGCTGCCCATTCTAAAGGGTCTTTTAGGAGCCAGACATGTAGAATCTTCCTTCCCTGGCTTTTGAGGTTGCCCATCTCATCTATGGACTTGGATATATTTCTGCTCTTCTTAACTTCTTTGGTGCAGTTCTGCCTGAAGGAACCTAAGGTTCCCAGATTAGGGAATGCTAAGGGCTTCATTAAAGCTTTGTTCACCCCTGCCAATTTCAGTTCCTTCATCTGATCTGGCGTCAGTGATAAATAATCCAGTGTATCTGCCCTCCTGCTAAGATGGATGTCTTTGTGGGTTCAGTTCTAAACAATTTTCTCAAAAGCACCACAGTTTCTACAGGTTCCCACTGGACAACCTTTCGGGCCCCACCCTATTTCTCAAGCTTGGAATCAATGTATTGGGAATACATTTTCTACATGTTAGCAACCGGATACACGTCTCTTCCAGGCTTCCTGGTATGTTAGGCCAGAGACCATAATTTAGGTCTTGAACCTGCAGCTAAATCTAATGGCAGGAGAGAATAACCAACCCATACCAGTTTAGTGGAATGCTTGGCTCTGATGTCTGATAAAATCCCCTCTGGTATGGAGCTGGTTTCTATTCTTCAGGGAGTAGCAGTAGGGCTGCATAGGTACAGGTGGTATCTGGTGCTGTACTGCAGTGGTCTCAGACTCAATGGCTCAGGAAAGACTTCAGAAACCTGAGGGGAGGGGCAAGATTACTGAGCCTGGGGGACTAGAACATTGTCACTGACCAGATGGGAAGAAAGAGTAAGGGTAGTGGGGAGCACCACACTACATCAGGAAATTTGTTCTGGATATCTCAATGACGTGATCCTTCTACCCCTGAAGGGACAGTGCCTCCTACCTCTTCCTGTGGCAGCTCCTGGCAGGGCAGGAGGTCAGTGGGTTGATGTCTAGTGAAGCACAGGTCTTCTCAAGTTCCAAGGCCTCAGTGAGCCTGCATAGCAAACCTGGCGCTGAAAAGCAGCATGATGTGAAGGCTGGGTCAAACATGAAATAATCTGTGGGAGTGGCTTCTTCATACATAGCGTGGGGAAGGCTCTGAGGCAGGTGGAGCACAGACTGCAGCATGGGGAGAAGGATGCAGGTCTGTTCCAAGCCACAACAACAAAATTCACTGAGAGCAGGAAGACAAGGTCTATTTATAGGGGACTCATACAACTTCTTTTCTCTCTGAGGATCTGACATTTAGAAGGTTAGGTAATAATCTATTTGCGAAAAGAAATGTGGCTTTATTTCCTGACTTTTAACTACATAATACAGCTTGAAGGACCAGAGCAGCTGAGCAGCCAGAGAATTTGCTAACTGGATCTGGTATACAGCGGTCTATGTACCAATTCAGCTCACATGCATAAAATAACTAGAGGCTGATGCTAGCTTATTTTGCTTTTTCCCCCTCTCTGTCTAAATTCACATTCTTTACCACCTGCATGTAGAGAATGGAATAAATAATGATTACCGCTGTGATAGAGAACTTCTGCTAAAATACCAGTCAGTCATCGAATGGCTGATACGTACCACAATAATGCAGTCAATAGTGGGGCTTTTTCAGTGGGAGTAGGAAGCAACATTATATGTGCATGTTTTATTAGTTGCAAAAATGGATATCTCAGTATAAGCACCACATGTACATCAAACTGACAGACTCCTTTGGGATTAAGCCCCATCACCTTCCGAATGCAAGACAAGCATAAAACCGCTGCAGCAATGGAAAAAAAAATCAGCTTGAAAATAATTAAACAGCAAAGCAGCCACCCATAATGATATTCGGCAGTGCACATTAGGGACAGTTTGCTGGGAATGCACAAGAGCACTCCAGTTGTTTAATTAACATTGAAACGGCAGTTCCACAAGAACTAAAAATCCTGTTAATTTATGTGTCTCTTAATGATGCTCATTTAAATACTGTCAACTTTTCTCCAGTTTAATATTCATGATTTCTAGTAATTAAAACGCCACGCTTAGCTCGTGGATTCACCGAGAAACACAAAACTGTTTGATGTCAGTTCTTTAAAAGTTCTCTTACTGCTTAAAGTGTAAATCTCTCAGTGCTCACACTGGGGTCACAGTAATCTGGTCTATAAATACCATTTTTATCATTCCGATAATACAATGAACTCCAGTGTTCTCTCTCACCTTCAAACCTGAGCTCCGGTCTCAGTGTCAGGAGTTATTTATGTAAGCGTAGTTATCGTTTTATGACAGAGCATTTCAGCTGGTTAATGTAATGTCTTTATGTATTGGGAAACTGGGCTCAAAATCCCATTTTAGATTATAAAAACTATTTATCTCGGCAGGAAACATTACATTAACAATAATTTTAGTGCAGAAAAGACTCTTGCAGCTGGATATTGTTGAGGCAGACACGACCAAATCTTGACCTGTCCGCATTGATTTATAGGCATGTGGACTGAAACTATCTGTGCTGGCATGCACCTTTTGCTGGACACTGCTACCACTGGATGGTGACTACACTAAGGAATTTTAGGGAAACATAATTCCCCGCTGTTTTTACCTCTGGTGGGAGCCATAATGTGAACAAGGTGGAGTCGGCTTTGGGATTTTTTTTAAGGGGAGTGAGTTTATTAGTCATTAACAATAAAACATTTCAAGTAGTGTTATGAGACCTATAAGTATCTACCTTTTTACCAAATTAACAGTATTTGTCAGCATATTGGCCATACATTGTTACATCATTACACTTTCTCCTTTTTTCAAATCATTTAAACACAACTATAACTTGATATATATTGTATTTAATGGGGCATATTAACTCATGAAAGGCTTCATTGGGAAGTTTAATGTTTTTTTCTCTTTGTGGGGAGGGAGATACTAAGAAATAAGAAGTTTGGAAAATTAGAAGGAATTGTGGGGGAGGATATAATTCAAATATTGTTTTTTATGTGTGTCCTTCTTAACTATTTGTTGCTCATGTAAGTACAAGATTATATCAATGACTCTAGCATTTCTGATGTATTGTTTTCATGTGCAAGGTATACTTTTACTTTTGTCTTTTTTGTGAAGTTGTCTGGTACTGTTGTTACAAACTATGTTACGTCTTCCATTATTATCTATTCTACTAATAGTTCTTTTTCAGTCATCTAGAGTAGAAGCTGTTGACTGAGTCCAAAGATCTAGGATTGCATGATTCGTGTTTTTTTTGCCATAAAAAGCAAGATTAAGAGTCACGTCCTTATTCCTATCTTAAATCTTTTTAACAGCCCAGCTACACATCTTTAAGTCTTGTTCGGGTTCTGTCTCTAGCATATACTTTTATTTTGTTCAGGATGGATTTCCAAAAGATGTTTCCATCCAGCTTTCCCATGCCATGTGTATGAAAGAGGGCCTGCCTATTTTGCATTTCATGCAGACATGTGGGTCAATATAATGTATTTTAATATATAGAGATAGTACAAGTTCAGTACTGTTGGTGAGTATTGGAGTCGATATTTATTGTCTGTGTTTTTATTCTATTATTTTGCTGTTATTTCATATTTACAGTCCATAACCTAATAACTTTATGTGCTTTGTCTTAAAAACATAATTATTAAATTATATGTTCTACACAGCATCTTGTTTGCTGAAATTTCAAGGCCTCGTGTTTGAAATTTTCTAATGCAAAGAGCTTTGGTAATGCCTTTCTATTTTGGAGGGTTTTTTTTAAATAAAGTAAGCAATCTGTCTATACTCATATTGTGAGCTGTATACTGGCTCCCAGATATTCCATGTTTACATATCTGTTAGTGTATATTTCTCAGAAATAACAAGGGAGTCCCCCATTTTTGTCCTTAAGGAATGGTATGGCTGTTCTCGGTCTTCTATTAGAACTCTGTCTGGCCAGTGATCTGCCTGAGTTGTTCTTCCATTTGTAGAACCTTTGTTTTGCAAATAGGAGAGCTCTCTGTTTTTTTGTTTTCCTGTTATCAGTGTTCCTAATGCTAGTTTAGCTTCTTAATCTCCTGGAGCAAGTCTGTGTTGTTCGTTATTTATATAGCGCCAGCAAACCATTAATTTTTTCTTTAAGACTGCCTGGTTTTCCTTATGTAATTTTTTTCCTATAATTATCGTATGAGATTTTATATCCTCTTATTACCGCTGTGAAGGCCTCCCTCCTAGTTACCAGGAATATAACGTGTAAGGGATGCTCCTTAATAATTATTAATATCGTTTTCCATTTTATTCCCAAAGTCTTCGTCTTTGAGTAATATCTTAGTGCTTGTCCATGCAGTAGCTTTAGTCTGCACCAGATGGGTGTAAACTTTACTCTGCACTAGCGTGTTGTGCACTAACTGGCCTGTATGGACCCTGCTGGCAAATGCTAAAAGTTCCGTAGTGTAGATTAACGTAGCCCTGGTTCAAAATGTAGAGTATTTGAGTCTAATCGGTGCCTCCTTCTTACTGATCACGTGCATCTGGTTCTGGCACTGAGGTCAGGAGTTTGGGGCTACCCTTGCAATGTAGAAAGTATGGGTTTGACCCATCTGGTGTATTTTTAGGGTAGCTGGGAATATCAGAGCACATTAAAATGCTTTCCTATGGACCTGCTCCTGGGCGTCTGTAAATTCAGCCCTTTTCCTCCGTACAACCATAGAGTAATCTTGATAGAAGTATATGTGGTTACCCTCTACTCATTTCTTTCAGCTTCCTGGCTGCTTCAAGAATTGAAACCAGGTCTTTGTATTTCTGTATGACTGGACATGGTATAGTCAAATTTCTGTTGTATACAGGGACACTGATCTGGTGTGATCATTCAGTCTTAATTTGATTTGATTTGACTGTCAGATTGACAACACTGGGGATCCATGTTTCAAAGTATTGTCTAGGGTATTTGGGCCTCTTTTGCAATCTTAGAATTCTGATATTTTTTCTATGCCCCTTATTTTTCTGTCTGTGATTTGATTTGAGACTCTAGGGCTGCAATTCTCCAATTTGTCATTTAACTTTTCTCCGAGCTTGCTGAAATGGATTTCCAGCAGCAGAGTTCATTGAATCTGTGCCTCCATTTCACTAGCCATACTCATAACTGCTGATTCTTCTTTTCACTCTGAGTCCTTGGTTTGCATGTTGCCCTTTTTAATTTTACTCTCTTTCTCCTCCTTTGTCATTTTCATCCAGAGTGACCAACCATCACCCATTTTTCTGGGGTAGTCATGTCTACTGCAAGGACACCTGATGTCCCCCTCTATCTTGCACTCTCTATTCTGGCTGCCTCCAGCCTGTTCAGACCCAACCTTGAATTATTCAGAGAGCCGGGCTGAGGGTGGAAAACCTACTGCTTTTTTCAGTTATGCTGTTGTTGCCACCCACATCACAGATGCTCACTGCCCCTGATTACCACCGCCTCCACTCACCAAAACTTCCATCGAAGTCGGAAGTGGAGGTGAAGGGACAAAGAGCTTAATCCATTTTGGAAGTGGATTTAAACTAATTTGGAATAAGGTCCTCGGACCCACACAGGGAGTTAATCAGGCATAACTATTCTTCTTTAAATTCACACTCAACTTTGATCCAAATTAACTTCTCAGTGTAGACAAGCCCCAAGTAAGAGTTGATATGTGAGAATTTCCGGGGGTCATTCTTGGTTTTCACTCAAACAACATCCTCTGGCAAGGAGTTCCACAGTTTCACTCAAACCGAAAATAATATAGAAGAAACATGAGAAGAAAATAAGGCGTTAATCACACCCCAGATCCTCACCTTTTGGAGAGAGGTCCTTTTTTATGGACTTCAATAGGACTTAAGCACATGCTTCAATACTTACTTTGATCAACAGGGATGGACATGGCACATAGCTGCATACTTTGCTGCATTGGGACAAAGTGCTCAGCACCTTGCAGGCTTGAGCCCTTATTTGAAAATCTGTCTATCGTCAATGAATTACTATTAGATCATATAAAACAGTGTCCACAGTGGTCAAGGAGTAAAAGCTGCTGCACAGTGTGGGGCACTGGATTCATGCTCCCAAGAGATATGATGTTAATACTGGCAGCCTGCCAATGGAGAGAAATTGTATGCCAATAAAAATTCCCTGCCCAGACATGATGAGGGTTGGGGGAGCTGGTTTTGTCAGGTTTTCCCTATCTCCATCCCATTTAGAGAGGTGCTAATGCTTTTTTTTCACACGCACACGGTCAACCTGTGGAACTCCTTGCCAGAGGATGTTGTGAAGGACAAGACCATAACATGGTTCAAAAAAGAACTAAATACGTTCATGGCGGATAGGTCCATCAATGGCTATTAGCCAGAACAGGCAGGGATGGTGTCCCTAGCCTCTGTTTGCCAGAAGCTAGAAATGGGCAAAAGGAGATGGACCACTTGATGATTACCTGTTCTGGTCATTTCCTCTGAGACACCTGGCATTGTCCACTGTCAGAAGACAGGATACTGGGCTAGATGGACCTTTGGTCTGATCCAGTGTGGCTGTACTTATGTTCTTATGTTAAAGACTGAGGCAGAGGTACAGGTTGCAGCAGAGTCCCTAACTGATGGAAATAAGTTTTAATAGAAGTTCAGGATAGTTACCTGTTTAAAATATTCCACTGAAATGAAGCCCTGGCCAGCTATAGGGAAATGTAAAAGTTGTTGGGATGGCTGAATTTGCCAAATACCTGGTAATTGAAACACTTCTTAGAAGGAGATCAGCAACAGTGCAATCTACAAAACAACTTTTAAAGTAAAATCTTTACTCTTTTAATTAACCACAGGGAACAGAACAGTTTGGGAATGTAAATTACAATTGTGATTAAAATATAAGCCGTGCTTTCTTAATATTCAAAGTGATATTTGCTACAATCAGCGTTAAAATTAATTCAAGTGTATTCTTACCTCTCCAGAAACACATTTTTTTATTAAAATGAAAAGTTTATTTATGATTATCTTGGTGGGAGTGCAGATTTTTGCCTATATAGAAGAATTAAGACTGTCATATTCTCTTGTGTCCTGTATTTGCCAGGCTGCCTCACGGCTCATTTATTTGTGGCTGTTAAATGTATAAACCTTCTCTAAGTATTATGCACTTTATAAGCAACTGTGCATTAATTGTTATTCATGTGTAGGAAGTATTCTCTCATCGTTGGGAGGTGCCACAGTGAAGTCTGTAACAAATTGGTAATTCAGCACTTTGTTTTCATTTAGCTTTTAAATAATCCAGAAGCAGAGGCAAAGGTGAAGAAAATAAAGTTTAAGCAATATAAAGTGAGTACTCCAAAATACCTCTTTTTCATAGAAAACAGAAATACAAGAAAATAGGTATTGCCATTACTGATCAGGCCACTCAGTCAACTAGCCCAGTTTCCTGTCTCCAATAAGGCCAGTATCATATACTCCAAAAGATGTTTCAAGAATCCCCACAATGGACAATTCTGTAACCCTTCTATAGAAGTTTTGTCCTAACTTCATGCATTTAGTAGTTGAAATGTGCCCCAAATGAGCAAACTACTGACATACATGTTTAACTTTAAGCATGTGAATTCAATGGACTTAATGAATGCCATAGATGATGATTGCAGCTGCTGTAGCTGTGTGGGTCCCAGGATATTAGAGAGACAAGGGGCATGAGATAATATCTTTTACTGGGCCAACTTCTGTTGGTCAGAGAGACAAGATTTTTTTTAAAGCTTTCTCTCACCAGCAGAAGTTGGTTCAATAAAAGATATTACCTCACCCATCTTGTCTCCCTAATAGATGATAAAGTTAGCATCCTAAAATGGATCTCTTGGGTTATTTTTCCTTGTGCATTACTGCAGGATTGTCTTCTATCTTAATGGTGTAGGGTCAATATTGGCTCCATGGGCCAGATCTTCAGCTGGTGTAAATTGTCATGGCTCCATTGACTTCAACTGAGCTACAACAGTTATGTAAGCTGGTGCTCCCAGCCTTGCAGTCTTTGCACTGCAGAACTGGCTAGATCCCTATAATGCTTCTGCAGCCACCCATGTGATCTCTTCATCATGGGAGAGGAGCCTAGGGGATTGCGCAGCCCAGTGCTGAGCTGATTTATAGAGTGCAAATATGACTTCATATTCTGACCCCAGTATTTAGCCCTTAATTGTTTTATTTAATCTACTCTAGTCAGAAATGAGCTGAACAGTCTGCCATGCTAAGGAACTCCTTAACAGGAAAAACTCGTTATTTGCTTACCCCAGCTTGATTTTTCTAGAAACTAAGCCTGTTGTAGGTATGACAAGGGCTGAGACACTCAAACAGACAATGCTGTGGTAAAAATACAGTGTCTGACTCTGGTCTTGCATTGTTTTGGCTGTTAAATTCCGTGCAATTAGTCCTTATCGGTATCAGTGTAACTGAGAGTAAACTCAAGCCCTGTGTATTTGTCCAGAAGCAAATATCCTTACCTGTGATGTTAGTAGTGCCTTAAGATGCTAAAATGGAATTTTTTATAATTAAAAATGTGCAGTGTTATCTTTTAGGCTGTTTGTTTGCTTTCTGCCTTTCTTTCGGTTCAGATAACAAACACAGACTAGTCAGTTTCACTCCAATTTGCAGCCATATCTCCTTTTTGATTCATGAACATCCTTACTACACTGCCGTGTCTGACTGCAAATGCTGGGCTGCATGGAAACACTTCAATTAAAAAACGATGAGAACATTTATGCTAATATTAGATTTTGGGAAGAGTCCTTCCCCCAAAAAAACTAAAATGTAGAATTTGGACCTGAACTACTTGCCTAGCAGTGTTTTTACTAGTGGCTCTCAAGTTTGCGCCTCTGATCCATTAAGGCTACAGACTAATTAAACACAGGTGGAGGTCTGAACATCAGTCACAGCAGTGTTTCTGGTTTTGTCCATTGCTACCAGAGCAGGGCTGATCTGAGCTTCAGTCAGCAATGGCCAGATTTTCAAACCAGTGCAGCTCCCATGCTGACACCTCAAGGAAATGGCCAGATTTTCATGTGTTCAGCACTCAGCTGCTTGCACAGACAACGTGCTGGGAGCTGATGTCTTTGAAAATCTGGCCACTTAAGGACCATTGAGGTACCTAAATACTTTTAAAAATCTGGCCTTTAGGGACTTGAGGAATAAGAAGTACTGATTGGGGGGAGGGATAGCTCAGTGGTTTGATTATTGGCCTGCTTAAACCCAGGGTTGTGAGTTTAATCCTTGAGGGGGCCACTTGGGGATCTAAGGCAAAATCTGTCTGGGGAGTAGTCCTGCTTTGAGCAGGGGGTTTGACTAGATGACCTCCTGAGGTCCCTTCCAACCCTGACATTTTATGATTGTAAGGCCTGATTCACTTGTGTCTGTAAAGAGATTAAATGCTGTCATAACCAGGTAAGAGCAGAGCTGGACAGGACACCCATCACTCTTATTCTCAGTAAGGACTCTCCTCTTTCCATTCTTTTATGAATGTAGGAGATGGGCAGGGGGTGTGTGGTGGGAGGTTAGCAGTGGCAAACACTCCCACTTCCTGGAGCACTTCTCAGCCCTTCACCATAAACTCAGTTTTCCCTGGTTTCCCCCTCTTTACTTGACACGGTGTTCCAATCTCCTCTCTCCCTTAGGCAAGGAAACTTCCCCAGCCCTTCCTCAAAGAATGGCGCCTCACCACCCTCCCCATCCATTTTACTGATGTGGATTCTTATAGTTTTCACTTAGCCACTCATTGTTCCCGGGTCCCTATTTCAGCACCATTTTGGCAGAGACCAATGCTGTTTTTTAAATGCCAAGGTGAGAAAGTGCTTCCATTACTGGGCAGGTCACCATTCTTTTCTGATGTCAAGTGATGAGTTTCCAGACTGTAACCACGCTGACATTTGCTAGTGCCCTTAGAAAGTTGGAACATTGAATGGAGTCATAAATAGCTTGTTGGCTGACTTCAATTTTGCTTCTTGTCAATTTTGTTGCTTCAGTTGGTAGAAATTACTACTGGAGGTTTCTGAACAAATATTAAACATCAAGTTTACTGTAGTATAAATAAACCCTGTGGAGAAGAGGAAAATCTTATATCTGTGTTTGTTTTTTGCTTTAAAGATAGCCGTGCTAGAATGTATGGTGGGGGAGCGTAAGAGGGTGTTTTCCTCATTTTGTTAACATGGTAGCACATCTTAGCACTTTCTATGTTGTGTCTATTAGCCTTCTGAGTTGGGTGTTACTCTTAATATTATTTGTATTACTGTTGTATCTAAGAGCCCCAGTCATGGAACAAGACTCTACTGTGCTAGGAGCTGTACAAAAAGATCAAAACAAGTCACCGTCCCCAAAGAGCTTGCAGTCTCCCCATTTTATAGACAGTGAAACAAAAACAGATAGATAAAGGGGGACTTTCAAGTTTAAAATGACGTATTTTTTTTAAATCAGAACCAACGTTGTTACTAATACCACCTTCTAACGTTAAAAATGAAAAAATTTAAAAATCATCCTTTTTCTTACTAGCTACCATTCACGGTTTGCTTACCTTGAGCTTTTCCCCTCAGCTTGTAATAGAAACTAAATGAGACAGTTTCACTTTTGTTTTGAGTCAATTCCACTTTCAGTTCTCATGCACTAAAGCAGTGCTGCAATGTTTGGGTTGCCAGCACTACAAAAGATTGCTTTGGGGTTTTATAAGTGTTTCTGTGAAAATTTGAAAAGAAAATCAGGAACAGTTGTTTTTACTAGACCTAAATTTGTGGCTACATTTGTCCTGACAGTACATCAAGTTAACATGGGAGTGATTGTGCAAATGAGACAAGATGATGAGTGTGGGAGTGGCTATGCTAATGAACCTCTGAGCTTTGATAGGTGAACTAGACACTACAGAAGCGTGAGCAGTCTTAGACTGACGGTGCTCATGCAGTTAATAAAAGCACAATGCCTCCTTTCCAGCCAACCTGACTCCAGAGTCCTACTACACATTACATGCTGTCGGATGTTGTTGTGAGCCCAAGACAGAGCAATTACTTCCTCCCTGTCCCTGGACTTACAGGAAAACCCCACAGAAAAAATGTCAACTTGAGCAAGGGTTTGAAAAGTCCCTCATCACCACGAGTGCAGGCAGTGACATTTCTCCATGTGACAGGCCCAGCAGTATTGCTGATATAGGCTGAGCAGGAGGAAGATGCACAGGATTGGCAGAGGTCATGGATGGATTTGAGAGGAACTATAGCTCCATAAAAATGTTGCTTATGTGAGACATATGGCATTTCATTTATCATCAACGGCAATATGAACCAGTTGATTCACATCAAACTGAAGTTTTAAAGCTCAAACCCATGAATTGAAGAAGTCATGTGGCTCTTGACTAAAGTAAAGGCTGCTACATGTTAAAAACATCCAGAAATTTCAGCCAGCACAGATACCACAGCCAGCTTATTAAGTGTGGCTTCGTACAGCTATATTACTGCTCATTATATCTATGCTCCATGAACTGCACAGGCTGGCAAAGAATATCTGGGCAATGGTTAAGATAGTTTTGCCCTATAAAAAACGTGAATGCGTTGGTTCCTGCTTTGCATGAGAGACCACGCCCAAAAGAAGACCCTGGTAGTTGGGACACCATGGTAGTTGTGATCATCCAAGTTACTCAAGCTAGCTGCCCCTTGGCTGCATGGCTAGGGGGTCTGGTGGCAGGCTGTTCTTGGCGAGGTGCACAGAGTTCTGGAACTAGTGTGCTAGGTGCTTCACAGGAACAAGCTCCCCTCCCATACCATGAAGACCATGCAAACTGAGACTTGGTGAGACACGAGTGAATTTAAACAACACGTGAAAGAATGGGAAGTGGGGAATTTTCTGTCATATTGTTATGAATCCTTTGTGTGCTTCAGTTTCCCACTGTAGTTACCATTGGTATCTGCCAGGGGAGAAAGGATTATGTTTGTGCTCAGGGCAGACTAAGAGACATCAGGGTGTGTGCGTCACCTGGCTGTCTGAGCGGACTGAATGGCTCATTCAAAAGACTGTCCAAGGCCAAGTCATATCAGTGGAAAATCTGAGAAGACAATGGAAAGCCCCAGTCACCAGAAGATTGACAGCTAGCAACCAATGACCCAGAGGAAGGAGCTTTTCCCTGCCTTTCATCATGGGCTCAACATGGCCCTGGTTGGAAAGCAAAGGACTGAGAGGTATGAGGTGTGAAAGTAAGTGTGGGCTCTGGAAGAATTTGCAACTCTCTAATGGGACTGACTAAGGAAGTCAGAGCCTGAAAATGGAGTTCACTGCAGCTTATCAGGTGAATTGCTCTGGTTTGATCAGCATGGACTAAACTTTAATTTGTGTTTCTCTATGCTACTCTAAGGACCTCCAATGCTGTGTTCTAGCTGATGAATAAATCCTACTGTTTTGAAAATGTTACTTGGGTGTCACTGCAAACACTTGTTGAGGTGCATTAGTCCCTGCAGTGTGTACAAGTCTCACTGGGCGGAGCTCATGGTGTGAAACAGGAACTCTGCAGTCCTGAAGCTTGAGTCTAGGATGTGGTGAAGGAATAATGGGACTCCTTGGGGGTCTGCCACACTGAAGAGGTTCCTGTAAGGGACTGTTTAAAAACTGGGGCATAGCACAGACCCTGTGACTCCATGCTAGTTACAATAACAGGATGAGGAACTGGCTTACCCAAGGCAGGTGTGCACATTATGATGGGATGCACTCCAGCAATGAGTCTCCTGCCGTGGAGCTGGAGTGAGCTGCAGGGATGGGAGTGCCCGGTTTTTGCTGGAGGCTCTGATGGGGGTGGTATTGATGCCAGGGCCGGCTCCAGGCACCAGCTCAGCAAGCAGGTGCTTGGGACAGACAAGGGAAAGGGGCGGCATCTCAGGCTCTTTGGCAGCAATTCGGCAGCAGGTCCCTCAGTCCCTCTTGGAGGGAAGGACCTGCTGCCAAATTGCCGCCGATCGCGGCTTTTTTTTTTTTTGCCACTTGGGGTGGCAAAAACCCTGGAGCCAGCCCTGATTGATGCTCAGACAGTAAATCTGTTTTAAGTTTTTGTAGTTGCATTTTGTCAAATCTATTTCATGTGTGTGGGATGCACTTAGAGCTTGGCATTGATTGTAAGTTGCCCGGGGAGCTGGTGAAGGGCACCAGTATAATAAACACACACATAAACTCTCCAGATAATATGACTGACTCAAAACTGGTTTTTAGATGGTTTGAAAAATTCACCAAGTGCCAGGGGACTGGTTTCCCAGTGAAATTTCCCTACCTAGCCAAAGATACTCTTCTGTGGAAGAAGGTCCTCTGCTTCCCTAAAGCAGCCCCATGGATCCTCCCCCTTTTAACCCTCTCACCTTCCATGCCCACTCAAAGCAGACTGGATGGGATTGATTCTAGAGGTCATCAACACAACTCCCAGATTTTCCAGCTGAGTCGAGGCTGAGCCAAAGGACGCAGCCTTTCTCGAGAGGCTGTGCACTGCCTGCGTGTTTCAGTTCTTTCTTTTGTTTGGCCTGCCTGAGACTGGGTAGGGCAGGCAAAAGTGACCCATTCCTTCATTTTTGGAGGAACTAATTGTCCTTTGCACTCCTCCCCTACCTCAAGTCAGGAGACAGCTGCAATCATGACACACAACTTAACAGCTCCATCCTCTGAGCCTGGTGCCAAGCCTGCGTCAGAAATGCAGCAACAGAAGAGGCAATCCTCCACCTGTTGGCTGTTCCTCTTCAATACCCTACACATGCTACTGATGAGAGACCCTTAAACTCTTCCAGCTTGAGAAGTGACAAACATAGGGCCAGAAATCTCCTCAGTACGTTACTTCATACCCTTTGAACGTCATTGTTTGTTAGGGAGACAGAAAATTTCTGATCCTCTTCAGACTCAGCTTAAAAACTTCATTGGCCCCTATATTAAAAATGCACTTAATCCACTAGTGTGTCTCATGTAACTGAGAATAATAAACAAAGGGCTGCTCTTTGTTTCGCTGGTATGTAGCAGTTCCTGTTTTGTGATGACTCAGCTCCTTGCTTTTCCAGTCACTCTTATTGCAGGCTCAGGAAAGAAGGTAACTCATTTTTTTAAAATGTAGCCACAGCATTAGTGCACTCACTACCACTGGTTCAGAACAGCTATGCTCCCATGTTCACAAACCCCAAACCGGAATTTGCCTGCATTGCTGATCACCAACAGGTGAATAGCTTCGCTGATGAAGGCCCCACAGGGCTTACCACCTAGATGTCCGCTTCCCAGCTAAGGCAGACCAAGACAGCATATCCTAGGAATGCTCTGTGCTCTACACTGGCTGCCTGTCCACTTCAAGATCTCAGTTCTGATCAGCAAAGCCTTTAAGAGGGTAAGATTCAGATATTCCGCTTTGTGGCACACAGATAGTCTGCATGGGATGTAGCAGCAGTTCTAACTTTCCTCCTATTCTCCTGTGCAGGGTAGCCCTCGGCTTTTGAGGAATCCCAACAATAGTTATCATTTTCACCTCCAGCCTTGGCTTTCTCCTGTTAGCAACAGCTAAATAAGGCATTCTGATGTGAATTTCAATCACCTTCTATCTGTGACAACGCTCCGCAGTAGGACAGGCATGTGACTATGACAGTAACCAGTGCCTGATATTAGCAAGGAAGAAAAAAGCTGCTCCATGCATACCTAGCCAATTATGCAATGCTGTACATACAGGAACACTTCCTTCCTGATCTCTGCAGTTGATCAGATTGTGCCCTGAAGCATTAGACTTGATTACGCTAATCATTATTTTAGCTAGCATAGTCCCAAACGTCATTAGTGGTGCTCACTGACTTTAACACTTTGGGAATTTAATCAAACAGTTACACTAAATGAGACTATTTATTATATTCCTTGCGGTACCAACTTTAAAAAAGAATCTCTGAATATCATTGAAATTAATATGAAACCTTTCTACCCTAGTGTAGTTTTGAGGATTTGTATATGTTGATATATAATTTTTTTCTAGCAGAAGTTCCCTGACACACTCCCACAACATCATCTTGGGCATTTTCCCAGCGGGGCTCCATTGCAGCCTTCCTGGCCCTGCTGTGTTGTGTCATGCTTAACACACGCTATTGCCTGGTTTAGTCGGGAACACAATGCCACCTCTCGCAGCACACTGGCCATTCCATCTCATATCCCCTTTGGTGATGCTCAAGTATTATAAGTCCTCTTTCAGCACTACATGGCACTCCTAAAAGAGCTTATGACCCTGATTCTGCACTACTGGGCCCCTTGAGAAAGAGAGAGAGAGAGAGACAGAAGCAACCATGGGACCAGAGCAGAATTTTGATTTGGTAGCATTTCATGCCCAGCTGGCACTCACTTTGCATCAGTGTAAATGACAGCACAAGGTGCAAAAGGGTGTAGAATCAGGCCATTTATTTCTGAGTTCCAATAAACTGCCATTTTCCAACACATTCCATGGAAATTAGAGGCCTGAGAATCTTTCCATTGACTTCAGTGAGCTTTGCATGAGAGCTGGGCTCAGATATGGGTCTAGGCTGAGCCAATGGCCCAGATTTTCAGAAATGGTCTTTATTTTGGGGTGACCAATTTTCCATATCTAAGGCCTCACTTTCAGAGATGCTGAGCCTTACATTCCTTCCATGTCCCACACTATATCTGTGTGATCTTCGGGACAATAAAAACGTATGTACAGTTGTCTCAAGACCAATATGTCTCTTTACTTCCTCTTCATCTTCCCTCTTGAGCAACGCAAGACTTTCTATAAAAAAACTTCTTCAGCTCCCCACCCCTGACTGAAAGCCATTTCTTTGAGACATCCTGCAAATGTTTATGTGCTGCAAGCTTGGTTTAATCTTTTTAAACTTCTGCATCAGCCCCATTTTCTCTCTTTCAGTCCCCTTAACCCATCATCCACTGCTTTCCCTCCTTAGCTTCCCCTAACCTTGTGCAGGGTCTTCAGTCTAAGCTACTTATTTATGCTTGTTCCTTTGAATTGAACATCACTCATGCAGTATGCTGTGGTTTCCTTATAGGTATCCCACAAGCTCTCTACCTTTCTTCCATTGCCCAGTTCAGCAAACAGGGCAATGCAGGCTCAGTTCATGGAGCTAACTGGCAGGTGATTTGTAAGATCAACAAGAGTGTTGCCATCCCCATATGCAAGCATTCTCTCTTTCTCTTTACTTGCCAGTTCGCACTGCAGTGCTGGGAAAACAACTTGATATTTAGAGCCAATTTAACTTCTCTCCATCTTGCATACAGATGTGCCACAAGATGTTTGTCATTCATTACAAAAGGCTACAACATTGTCTGTCCCCTCTATCCAGCTACCTCCAAGGATTTTGGACACAGTGGAGATAACTTGTAAATCATTTGTGACTTTACACAATCTAACAACAGTATAGGGTCAGAACAGGCATAGTTGTAACACGTGCTGCCATTTTCTTCACTAATCGCATGTCATGAATGTGGGGTTTTTGCACAGTTGTTCATCAAATAGAGGTGAGGGAGAATAAATTAAAGTTCTGGTAGGTTGTAAATAATCTTTGTTATATTAATCAGCCAATGTTATTTTTATAATGTATCCAACTGAAATTTCTAGGAAACATTTACATACAAAAGATTGCCATGTGTTCCCTGAACATCAATACTATACTTAGAACATAAGCATTTTTTAAAAATGAATGTTCACGTGGATTAATGCCAATTATTACAGCTCAGTTCTTTACCTTTGAGGAAATCTCCCAGACAATACTTAACAATGTTGAAAAAGATAGCCCAGGTGAGTCAAGAGTTCCCAAAGGTGCTCTCTTGAGCCCTATCTCATAGGAAACAGCTTTCCAATTAGTTTATTCCAGACAAGCTGGCTTCTCCACTCTGAGAATTTTGCTATGTCTATTGTCCATCTGTGCCTTCGTTTTGTCCTACAGTTAGTATGATACAGTGAACTTTTGACCTGCAATGTTACCTTATTTATATGCTACATAGAAGAGTACTAATGTCTAATAAAATTGGCCAATGCTCAATGCTAATAATGTATGTGTGTGTTCATATGCAATATTGGAACACATGGGAGAGCACCTAGACTATGGACCATCAGCTTACGCGTGTTTACTTGTATGTCTCTAAACTGCTTAAAGAATCACTTTTCTTATAAAAGCTTCTGTTCAGTTTTTCTGCATTCTGAGCTGAATAAACCAAATATTGTATTGTGGGGCGAGGAGTGTCTTAAAGACATGTCCGCCAAATCTGGAGTCATATCTACTGTGAGTGAATGTTATCAGCGGGTGACTTTTACATCTGCTCTCTGGCTCAGTCTACACACCTAGCGTAAGGTCAAAACTCACTCGCTTTCACTTCACTAACTAACAATAAGGTCTAGTCCGAACCTTCTCCCCAGATTTGGCTGCTCTTAAGGTTCCAGTTCAGGTCTAGTCAGCCCACTCCCTAGGTCCTCTCTGTTACAGACCCAAGATTCCTCTACAGGGCAGCCCAGCTCTGAAATCTGCTTCCTTCATTTTTCATTCCTTTTTGCTAGTGGGCCTTCCAGTCAAGCTTGATAATGCTGGCAGGGCAGGGCAGACCATTTATCCCTTCCTGCCTTGGTCTAGTGAGGGCTTTCTCTTTCCGGTCAGAGATGTTAAATACACAGTTGAACTTCCACTGTTCAGCATGCTATTCACCTGCTGTTTACTAGAGGTAACTGCATTTCCAGGGTGGCCTACGTATATTGGCTCGAATCCTGATATCCTTACCAAGTTTCTTCACTCAGCCTATGCTCAGACAAGCTTCCATGAAAGTCAGTGGGAATCTAGCTGAGGAAAAAGTCAGTCATAAATCAGTAAAGGAACTCAGGATATGGCCCATTCTTTCTAAAGAGCCCTGGAATCCCTAGGGATGAAACCTGATCTATAACTCTAGGGTATCATCATTAACGGGATGTGGAGAAATTATGCAACACATTAGCTCCCAGACATGTGAGAGCTCAGTGAGAGCAAGCTCCATTAAAAAATCAACATGGACCACATAATAAAATTGACTCCCCTCAACTTGGAGAAGGAACTACTGTGCAGTAACTGATGCTAAATATTAACCTTTCAGTATGACTAGTGTAGCATATTGTAATGCTAGGTAGAAGACGCTAGTTTTCTTAGCCACTGGATAGATATCAACATTTCCTTGTCAAACTACTGAAAACACATTGTGAATGAGCTTCATTATATTGGGTCTATTGATCTGATTGTTAGTTTCTTTTAAATGAATCCAAACATCACAAGATTTAGGTGCCAGAAGCTGGAGCAGCTTTCAAACGCCTGATTGTTTTAATCCAGGCTGTGCCGCAAACACATCATCTGAAGTTGTTGGTTGAGAAGAAACCAGAATTTCAGATCCCACAATTCGCAGTCTAAGATTCTAGGTCCTTTAAATTCCCCTGGAGTAGCTCTCTTCCTTGACCAGGGTATGGTGAAAGGATGGGTTTAAAGGCTCGTTATTTCTAATGTTGACAGCTGGTGGTGTCCAGAGCATGATTCAGCATGTATGTGCTAAATCTTTGTGCTTGCGTCTTTACCACTTTCCCTGGCTGCCAGGGCTGTTAATGCTATAAACAAGGGTGAGTCATTTATGCCAGCCATTGGTTTTTCCTTTTCCATCAATGTGGATAGAGATAAAGACTCATAACTGACATCACTGACCTCAGAAACAGAAATGCCAGCCAAGGAAGAGTCCCAACAATGTTAGGCTATGACCTCTTGTAGTATTTCCTTGTCTGACGTAATAGTAATTCATATATCCCAGTGTTAGGACAGTTGGGGAGCTGGATCTGTGATTGTTTATGAGTGTCCTAGACTTCATGCTCAAAAACCCAGCTGGGGTGGTGTTAGGGATTTCATTCCTGAGAAGGAGGCAGCACAGAATGCCTAATGAGGCATTATGCAGCTGCTTACGAAAGGAAGAGTTCCCTCTGGAATCGCATTTAGCCTCCGCAGCTGCTGAACCCAGCTGACGCCAAGGAGCTCCTGCAAGCCAGAAGCCATAGACGCTAATAGCGTCTGGAGTAGGCCCTGTGTGTTAGCAAAGAACCCCTGAAAAAGACATTTTAAAACATGTATAAATACACACCCAATAGACAATGAAGCCCCCATTGTATATTTAACAGTAGACCATGATAATTCCAAAATAGTCATTAAGATACTATAGGGAAACAATAGTCTGTATCTACAGTAGTAGGTAAGGCTCACTGGAAGAATTCTCACCAGACTCCCAGGAGACATAATTTTGTATTGTGAACTAACTTTAACAAACAAAACAAAAAGGAGCCTCACCTACAGGACAAGCATGTCAACATCATGTTAAAAGGGTGGCTTAAACTGACAGAACTCAGGACATTCAGCGTTAAATACAGAACCTTAACTTTTACTTGTCCTGTTGTACCAATTATCAGAGGGGTAGCCGTGTTAGTCTGGATCTGTAAATGCAGCAAAGAATCCTGTGGCACCTTATAGACTAACAGACGTTTTGGAGCATGAGCTTTCGTGGGTGAATACCCACTTCGTCAGATGCATGTAGTGGAAATTTCTAGGGGCAAGTATATATATGCAAGCAAGCTAGAGATAATGAGGTTGTACCAATATATCACGGATAATAAGGTCTTCTCTTAGGTGAGCCACAGAACAGTAGGTGACCTTATGTACCAAATGAGCTGTGATTACTAGGTATAGCAGGGGTGAGCTAAGGGTGTGGTTTGAGCCTTTAACTGAATTTCACGTGTTTTTTCAATCTACATCCGCTCCTTAAATGTTATTTCAACTTATCTTTTTATGAGTGTGCACAAAGACAGACGTATGTATGCTGAGATTTTATATGTACACACAAACCTGCACAACTTCCAGTACTGCAGAAACCACCCCACAGTCCCTCATTTAGTGTTTACTCTGAGACAGGAGGCATATAAAAGTCTTCCTACGATAGCTTCTCTATTCACTGCTTGACAAAAACACATGGGTCTTGGCTAACTCCGAACCATTAGGAAAAGTCAATAATTTTGTAAAACCAACAAGCAATCATGGTACATTTTATTCACGAAGGGCCTCACTGCATTTTTAATGTACTACTTTCTAAATAGCTATGCTCAATAAATGTACGCAAAATATTGGGTGAACAGTAAGTACAGCCCCAACATAGCTATGAGCATCCTTGATTTTGTCCAAGGCAGGGGCGATAACAAAAGAAAGCATGTAAAGATTTATTTTACAGAGAGTTACTGCAGGAAAAAATTATTAATTTCTACACAAAGTGGTTCATTCCACTCTGAGCTTTTTGTACAGTATACACCTTGGCTGCACGTCAGCTGTTATTGTATGGCAGAAGCTGTATCCATCTGTAACTTTCATTAAAATAGAATGCCATTGCATAATTATAGTTGGATTTTTTTTTCACATGGAATACCAGTAAATGTTTCTTTCTGCAACAGAGGAGAGTTTGTATATGGGTTCTGAATTTAAACCTAGAAAATGTGTGGATAGCAGCAAAACATAACATGGAGAGTAAGAATGATAAACATAGAAAAGACAAAAAGTGAGAACATCACGTTGATTTTACTTGATGTCTGCCACCTATAGCTTCTGCAGATTAGCTAGCAAGGCTACAAGAGAAAATGGCTGTTTCAGAAAAATATACATCTCTTCCTCAGTCATTTATGTATTTTAAAACGTTCTGTACGTAGTTTCCAGTTTAAACAGCGATAATTCACTCTCTCTTTTGTTGTTCTGAATATAACAGTTCGGAAATAAGTTCTCTGCTTTCTCGTGATGTTGTCTTACTAGAATGATGCTCTACCTTTAACCTCAGAACAAGGAGGAGGTAGTAGAACAGAAAGAGAATTCTTCACATTTTGAGCTTCAGCACTCTTGGAATTGGCTCCGTCACAAATAGTCATTCTTATTCTCAGTGAGTTTAGCACATTTACATGCTGGAAATAATTTACTCTGTTGCACCCTCTAGTGGGTTTTACTATATACTAATCAGATCCCCCCCCACCCCTTTGATTCTGTTGTTTTTCCCCTGGTTTTCATACTAATGCTATCCAAATTGTGGAAGCATCTATTAAATGAGAGTCACAGAAGGTGTATTTAGGTGCCAAAATCAGATTTCTTTAATGTACATTGACATTTCACTTTATTTTAAGATTTTGTTTCCAATAATAAAAACCAAGGCACATAGTATCTTTGGTGTGTACACATTTTAAAAAATTTCTGATTTTGACAAGCTAGTTTATCTTTTGAGTCTCAGCTTGGACTAGAAAGATTTTTTCCATGCCAAGAAAAAATTATTTTCTTTCTTTAAGGTCAAACCATATATGTCATAAGGAGAAAACTAGAGACAGAAAGCATTTTTGTGCATTATTGATTTGCTATATGCTACACTAGCTGTGTTCTATAGATTATTTTCGCCGCAAATTAGCCAATGATAAAAGGCCATGTTATTAATTATTTAATTGATTCTGGTAGTGTCCGTGATGATCCTATCCTAAACAGCTTATATTCTAAAAAAGTCCAGACACAGCCTGAGAGATAGGGGTAAGAGACGAGAGAACTTTAAACTCAGGCCCCAGTCCTACAAGGATTTTAACACGGACTTACCTTTACACATTGTAAGCAGGCCTGTTGGGTCTGATCCTGCTCCCATTCAAGTTAATGGGACTTTTGTGTTTCATTTCAGCAGGAACCAGATATGGCCCATTGACTTCAGTGTAACCACACATGGTGCTTAATGTTCAGTATGTGTTAATGTTAAGTTTTTGCAGGACTGGGCGTAATAAAGTGTTCACATGGTTATTGGCTGTATGCTGATGGTACAAAGTTTTGATAACAATGAATAAGATCATCACCCCTGCTCTGTCCCCTTTATGGCAGGTGGCATAAAGGAACTCAATGGGTATGTCTACACTGCAGGGAGGGGGGAATACGGTAGCAAATCTAGTTGTCCAGTCTACAGACTCGGGCTTATGCTACGGTGCTAAAAATAACTGTGTATACATTCCAGGTTGGACTGGAACTCAGGCTCTGAAGCCCAGGGACAGGTTTCACAGCCCAAGCTCCAGCCAGAGCCAAAATGGCTACACAGCTTTTTTTTCGCACTATAGCATGAGTCCTGTTAGTCTGAATCTGTAGACCTGAGATCTAAGATTAATGCTTTTTTTTTTTTTTCAGGGTAAACGTACCCTTAAGCCCAAGATTTGGCTGTGGAAGGATTCCCCCAGCACTGGAACTGAGGAACACAGCCATCAGTCTGCTGTTCGAGGAACCCTTTGCAAACTTTGGCGAGCGTGTTGAGGGCAGTCTGGAACCTGCTGCATATAGGCAGCTAGGGACAGAGGGTCATAGGGTAGACATTTCCCCAGAGCTGTCTATGTTAGGTTGGGGCCATGAAGGCACCCATAACTGGGAAGGCACAAAGGTAGCTTCAAGCCATGATCCATCTCCTTAGCCGTAGGTTCTGAGTTCTGTGCTGTGCCTCAAAGGATGTCCACCAGGTGTTTTTTTTAATACACACAAAGATGTATAGATAATCCCAAATTACACTACCAAGCTATATCATGATTTAATAAGATCAAGATACTTCCAACAAGTTCTAACACTGGATGGCAAAAAAGAACAAAGAAAGATGTCTAGCTTATCTTTTATTCTAAGCTGTGTTTTATAAGAGGATAAACAAAATCAATATCCCTCTCATAACTCTTGCTTACTCTCCTTATAGGCATGAGGGCTGACATCCATGGGAAAATAGACACTTCCTAGATAGATGGATGGGGGTTTTCCATTGATGTAGGTAACCCACCTTCCTGAGAAGCAGTGGGTAGGTCAATGGAAGAATCTTTCAATTGACTTAGCCACGTCAATACTGGGGATTAGGTTGAACAGTGCTCGGGGCATGAATTTTTTCATAGCTCTGAGCATCGTAGCTAGGTTGACGTTTGTTTTGGGCGCAGACCAGGTACCTCCAAAGAGTTGAATCTTCATACTAAAGAATCCCCTCAATTTGGACATTATTCTTCTATTTTACTGAGTGTGACACAGGGCATATGACAACATAAAACTTGAATTGTGATGTGCAGAAAGCAAAATGTAAACCTGCCGCAACTTCAATTATAAAATGTGTTTGCGAAAGCTGTATTTTTATGTCATCCAGTTTTTTTAAAAATGTCCGTTACCAAATTGACTAAGGGAGTTGGAATCACTTTAAATGAACTAATTGATTTTTTTTTAAATTAAAGAATTGTTTCATTTTGTAACTGGGGCACTGAAAAGCCAAATGCTAGATATTAATTAACAATACAGAATTAAATGCAAGCAATCTAGCTGATGTATAAGAATTATTTCAGGAAAAATGTACACCAATATTTTTATTAATGGCCAACTGCACTTCATCAATTATGTTATATTATGCACATCTGAAAGGAAAAGATAGCATGAGGGTAAAAATTTTGTAGGAAATTGTTGATAACAGAGGTAGCACAAAGAAGAGAATAAAACTAATTCTGGTTCCAGTATCCTGGAGGCAAAATCTAAAACACAGTGTCATCAATATCCAAGACATCTGTGAAAAGAGTCATCATAATGTTAAAAAATATATATTTAATTTTCCTCACTATGGTAAGCCCTAGGAACTTGCTCCTGTACTGCTCACTGTAACGTTGTCAGCGGGTGAAATGAAATACACTCCTCTTCACGCCAAGGCTTATGCACCACTTCAGTTCCACTTTATACTACACACACCAAGAAAGTGTAGGCTTATCTGCTAAGCATAAAGGGTGCTTTAGAGCATAGAGAGGTAACATTTGCTGAAATGTGAATTTGATTCAGATCTTGGAGACATGGCTGGAATTTAAGGGATGCGCCTGGAAGATGGAATCCTTACAGTTACTCTAACCTTGAATTTTGTTTCCCATCAGGATTTTAATTTTTAATTTCAGGAAGTATTATGCAGAAAATTGAGGCTCTGGGCCAGATTCCCCACTGCCTTACACTTCGGGCAGTCATTAGCACCTTTGCAAATTTAGTGTAAAATAATATCAAATTGAATTCCCCTGTCGCAGCCGGGTAGGGTTCTACACCCAATTTACACAGATGCAAATGGCTACACGAGGTGCAGCACAGTGGAGAATCAATCCCGCTGTATTTAAAACCATCAGATAGTGTGGTGATGCACAACTCCTTTGCCTACAGAGCCCAAGAATCATATTAGGGTTCGGCTTGAAATAAGTTAAATAAGCTTGGTGAGCTCAGTTTAGATTCTCATGGATTTTTATCCGTATCACAGAGCAATCACATAGCTGGAAGTTGCTGCTTAATATAAGGCTGGAATAAGAGAGTTACAAATCAGGCTGGAACCACATGAATGTTGGCGTGTGGGAACGCTTCATAGCACATAGCTGTTGTTAGCCGCTTGTTTTCATGGATATTAAATATACCCAAAATTTTAGGTAAAAACATACTGAAAAAAGTCCTGGTCATGGAAAGCATAATTATGTATATCAATCGGGAAATGCCCTCATCTTAAGTTTTAATGCCTACTAAATATTATTAGCACAAAATGAAGCATTGCCTGAGTATTTAAATCTAAAAGGATTCTGTTATGTGACTTGAACTTCATCTATGTGTAAACTATTATGTGGAAGAATAACTTATCAGCAAATTAATTTGATATAAATAGA
The DNA here is from genome assembly GCF_025201925.1 of Gopherus flavomarginatus. Taxonomy (NCBI): domain Eukaryota; kingdom Metazoa; phylum Chordata; order Testudines; family Testudinidae; genus Gopherus; species Gopherus flavomarginatus. The sequence continues at coordinate 107,470,217 of NC_066623.1, read as the reverse complement.
ATGGTCTGATGTGTTTTGTTTTAGCTATCAGTGAACTCAGCACTCGTAAAGTTGATCATCAGTATTATTTTATTCAATCAACTAAGGCCACATATACTGTATAACATTACAGAATATAATAAGAACTGTTATAATTTGGGCTGAATCCGTTATCTTTGCTACCGCGTGAATACAGTATAAAAGAGTTACTAAAAATGCTGATATACTTAGAATGACCTTCTTTGGTTCAGTATGTTACAGGCATAGTTTTGGGGTTTTTTTTGTTTTGTTAGTAGGAAGGAGAAATTACATTGGGCTAAAATGAATACTAATGAAAGTCCTTAGTTAGCTTTCTTTATGATAAGAATAAAAAAATGAAACTATGTTCCTCTAGAATCTCAAGCAATTTTTGCCCTTTCTTCTGATAAAAAGATTACTGACAGTAGAGAAGGAGAGCAAAGTAATTTCATAAAATATCTTCATTTTTAAGAATGCTTTTGTTGCAAAAATGTTGGTATGCAATTTCTTCAATCTACTTTTTAAGGCTGTAAAGAAAAAGTACCTATTTGTTCTGCACTGCAACAATGCCAGCTGCATTCAATCAACTAAAAAGCTGCAAGCCATAAACCTTCCTCCACCGCTATAGAAGAAAAAAAGGCAGGGCCATAAAAATTCATCAGGATAATGTAGAGATGAGGCGCGTTTGAATCACCATCCCTGCAATCAACCAATCACTCATCCTGTGGCATTTACAGCACATCTCATTCCCCTGTTCCTTAAGGACAATTGATTTTCCTGATTCCATTAGCATAACGGCGAGGAAAATGACTGCAGTGCAATATTTCTGGAAAGTTCCAACAAGTATGCTGTGTGCTGGAGTGTGACCATAATAATAAGCTACCTAGCTAGCAACTGCGTGTGCTTCTGTTGCTGCTGCTATGGTATCACATCAGAGTGAAAAGGACACAGGCTAAGCAATTTTGGGTTCAAGCACAGAAAAAAATGTTTTTTGCAGAATATAAAACAAAAACTCATTTAAGCAAATAAACATAATTTCAAGGAGGGCCGATCAGTAGGCAACATCTAGGAGCCCTTGAGCATTATTGTGTTATGGTTAATAATTCCATTTTCTGAAACATTAGCAATACTTCATTCCTCAATAGCTTTTTTTCCCTCTTGCTTTTGCTCAGGTTTAAGAAAGAAGAAAATGAAACTTTAATACCACAGACTCCTTATAAATATACAGGAAGAATGCATCAGTGGATTCCCCAAAGAATATATATAATCATTCACAGCATTACGCAGTCATCAGCCCTAAGCAGGGGTCTACACATTTTTCAGTTTTCTCTTTGACTTCGACAATAATATCCACTCTGGCTTAAATTATTAAAGATGATGAAACTTTATTGGTGAACATGCACTGCCTAACTTTAAAACTGTACATGATTATCTTGCCTTGTAAATGTATTCTAAAGCTATGTTAAGCTTTTTTGAAGCATAATTCAGAGACTACTGTCTCTCAAACAACATAAAACACTTTTCATCATGTGAAGAATCCTTTAGACTTCTAAGGTCCTATCTGTTGTACATTTTTAAGTCCCTTTATAGTTTCAAACTAAGTGGGTTATGCATGTTAAATTCAAACCCTAAATTGAATTCAAAGCTGATACAAGGCTGCCCAAAGAACTAAGAAAAGGCTTCCTCTTACAAGTAGTAAAAATCAATAATTTTAACCCCTTTATTGACACGATTTTTGCCATGCATATCATTCCTAGAAATACTATTTCATTACTACTCATGACCATGGGAGGGATGGGATAGGGAAGAAACTGTCACCCATTTCCAATGCAGCCTCTGACATGGTTATGGGCTTGTTTAATTTTAAACACGACGAGACTTCTCAGATGCATGAAGTTATTCATGTGCTTGATGGTGAAAGTTTGAAAAGTGCCTGTGTGACCTAACTCTGCTCCATTAGCCAACTGAGCTCAGTGGGAGCAGGGCTACATATGATGTTAAAGTCCGCTCCCACTGAATCTATCTGACTTCAATGGAAGTTGGGTAAGGTGGAGAGAGACCGCGCTGATACTCCTACCTGAAGTAGGATCAGGACTAGGCACTGGAGTCTTAGCAGTACAACATGACCTTACAGTGGGCAGGGATATCTAGCAGGGATTTTCCCCCACCCCGGGGAACTCTCCACTAGCAAGAAGCTGACGAGGCAGCTTTGTAACCTCCTGCACCAGCCATCTCACCCAACTCTGGTGCAAAGGGAGGGACAGGGCAGAGGCAGGACATGGAGGGGCTGTGGTGCAGCTCAATTCTCCACTAGCCTAAAAGCCTCACAGCACAGACGTAAGTTAGAGCTCCTGTTGTACTGGGTGAAATCTAGTGCCATTGGTTCCATGCGGCCCCCACACACACTTTCCAGTGCATCTGAGCAGAGCTGGGATGGGATGAAGACGCTCCCTCTGTATTTCTACACACTGGGCTCAATGTTACTGATCAGAGATAAAATTCATAGGAAGTGTTTCTGTTACATGATTAACAGTGTAAAGGAAGAAACTGTGATTTCGTGTATGTTTGAAACAATTGGCTTTAAAGAAATGCTCTGTTATTAACTCTCTGTGGTTGTATCTTTTAAATCTAATAATCCCTTGCTGCACTGGCCATCCAGCTATGTTGCCTAATGACAAATATTAATAATTAAAAATTAGCACTTGATGAAACTTTGCATCTTCAGAGCACTGTACAAACAATAATTGACCCTTACAATATTGCCATGGGGGATAGCAGGTAAATATACTCACTCTTGTTTTACAGATGGACATAATGAGACAGAGAGGAATAGATCCAGATTCTTGTATGTACTTTCAACTTCCAGGGAGTTCTATCACTGTCTGGCACCGAGGAGACAGAAAATCAAGGTCTCTGAAGCTCTTTGTTCCTGCCTATACTGCAACGTTAACACTCAGCACCTCTGAAAATCTGGCCATTTGTTTAGATGCCTAAATATGGATTGAGGGGCTTGATTTTTGCCACCCAAGTCTGAAACTTTGGCCATAGTTCTTGTGTTTAATTTCTTTAGTTTTCATTCTACCTGGTATTTATATTGCACTTTTAATCCAGCAGGACCCCAAATCACTACAAAATGTATGCAGGAATCATGTGTAAACCCCTCCCTTTATGGGGGCCGCTGAACCTTGCCAGGGGTGTTTTGACTAGGGCTCTATGTACTTTGTATTGACTCCAAAGGACCACAACTACTTCCAGTTAAATCATAGAGGCTGCACTGTAAGAACTCCAAATCCCATGATGCAGTGTTTGGTGCCCTGACACTTACATCAAGTAAAGCTGTTCCTGGCGCCAGCTTTCCTTAGAACAATAAGTATCATTGTCTTATCTGCTAGCCCTCTTGCATGATTTAGGCTGGAGTTGTTTCTAGAAGCTAAGAAGGTACCTTAACGGAGGTCATTCAATGCATAGCCAGGTACAGGGACCACCAACTGTGTCATTCTTCCTATGAGCAGAGAGCTACTTCAGCTGAGTGGGTAGAACTATCCAGCACCACCACTGGACCCTTCCCAGGATCTCTATTATCTACAAGAACATCAGGCATCCAGGCAAGAGGTGGGCACATGCTTATTCCTGGATGATCAGGGAGGGAAGAGAGGTTTGCACATGTAACCTCGCACATACAGGCAGCAGCATGGTGCTATGAACTGGACATGGGGGCCCTGTGCCAATTACTCCTGAATTCAAATTGCAGACTTGATGTACAGTTAGGGTGATAAGAGAGCAAGTGTGAAATAGGAGCCTATATAAGAAAAAGACCCAAAAATCGAGACTGTCCCTATAAAATCGGGACATCTAGTCACCTTATGTACAGTCTTAGGCTAATCACTTGGCCTCTCTTTGTCTCAGTTTTCTCATCTATAAAATGGGAATAATGCTATTTAGCTATAGTTAGGACTGTTGTCAGTTATTAGTTAATGTCCGTGCAGCACAGTGACAGCCTGGTCTGTCTCTTTAAGAGATTGGGGGTGTTTCTAGCCACTTGGTTTCTATGACCAGCACTTTGAAAATACAAAGGACCATCTAACTGCTACGTACATATTTATTATCACTGAAATGCAGCCATTGCAGAGTAGCATGTGGCAGGCTGTTTCACAGTGCACGAACTGCTGTGCAACTGCTTGGTATAGGGAAAAAAGAGCAATATCGGGGCCCAGTTCTCCATTGGCTTGTACCTTGCAGAGTTATTAACGCTGATGGAAAGTGAGTGTAAAATGATACCCCATCAGAATTCTCCACTCAGCCAGCTGGAAGCATGGAATGCCCAGTTTACACAGTTATATATGACTAAACAGGGTCTAGTCCGCGGCTGTGCTGAGATTGCTTGCAGCTACGCTGGTTGTTCAAAGCAACCCTAAAGCTGGCTTAACCAGTACAGGAGAATCATCTGATGGAGAGGGATCCTCTGGTGGCATCAAGCTAACATTGCAGTTTGACTGGGCTTCCTTGCTGTGATCCCTAGATGCTATAGCAGCCCCATGGGGCTTGATCCCTAGATTCTAGAGCAGGCCCGTGGCAATTAGTGTAATTTAGAGCAGTCTTCAGGAATAGTCAGACTAGTGCACAGGTATCCTAGAGTAGGGGGGGAATCACAAAGGTGGTTTAAAACCATCTTTCCAACCCACTCCTGAGTTGTGCTGTGCGCTTCTCAGCCAGAGCCTAGGATGAATCAGGCCCATTGTATCCAATTAAAAAAATCCCGGGGAATTTAAAGATTCAGAATGATTGAAGTGAAAAGCTCCCTACATCACAGCTGCTTCCTTTCAGTATCTTAAATTTTGCTTCCAGACATCAAAGCCATAAAGTCTCTGGGTCCACTGAAGTGCCTTGAGCTTTGAGCCTTGAAGCATTGCCACATACAGTGAAACTGAGGTACAGGAGCACGTGAAGAATTGCATTGTAGCACTCGACAGCATGCTAATACCAAGAATTGGACCTTTGGCACCAGACTCCATCCCAGTTTTTAGCCTAGATTCAGTACTAGGTGCTGTACTTTAACTATTAAAGGACATTAGGTGCAAAGTAAAAGTTAAGGTCTGATTATTCAGATGTGCCTTCTAATGTCCAACGCCCAGGTTGCGTCACATTGGGCCAGAGAATGCTGGAGAATGCTGGCCACAGGCTGAAGCCAGCACTTCCATTCTCCTTACCGCCCAGACTCACAGCTGTGGTGTGATTTCACCCCTCACATCCAGGCATTTTCCCACTCTAACACCTCAGAGGTGTGGCCTTTCCTCTGCGCCACCATGGCTAAAGCTCCTCTCCATGCTCCAGTGAATGTCCGTTACTGTAACAGCTTCTCCTTCTCTTCCCTTCAATCTGCCCAAATAAAGCATCTTCCTCTTCTCTTCCTCCCCCTCCAGCTCCTTAGACCTCAGCACTTGTGTCCCTTCTGCATTCAGGCTTTTCCAAGGCCCTTTCAAAGCCTTCCCCAGCTTCATCCCTGCTGCATCTCTGGGCTAAAACCTTATGATACCACCCCACTCCCAGCTCGCCATCCATGGTGCGCTTCTAACCACACCCATTAGCCACTCCTGACTCCTTGCTCATGTGAGTAGTCCCATTGAAGTCAATGAGGAACAGTTGTAGGATTGGGCCCTGTCTCCTGTGCCCTCCACTACTGTAAGAACTGCCTCCCCCCGTCCCTTCCAAAGCACTCCTAAAGCTGAGGTCCACATGTGCCAATGGGCACATACAACTCTGTTGTCCGCTGTTTACAATACAGACCCTGCTCGTACATTTAGGGACAAATTCTGCCTGCCCCTATTTGGCCATTGGAAGGACCCTGGACAGTAGAACCACTGTGGTCCCACTGCACCTGTGGGGCAGGATTTTATAAAACTGAACATGGTGACCTAGAGATCCTCCAATCCTTCCCCAAGTGGAGTGTGTGTGAGGACAGGGTACTAGGGCTACAGTGGGGGGGAGTAACCTCTGCACAGTGGAACCAATGCAACTTTGTGGCCTAGGAGATTCCTTTTAGCTCTCGGTCCAATCCTCCTGTCTTTCCTTAGGTTAAACGCTTACTGGCTGCAGGGAGGGATTGCTTTTAGGGTGTATAAGCTGTTCGAGGCTGGGCCATTTTAACTGTAAAGTGCTACGCACATCAGTCATGTACATAATTAATAAATAATGATCACTCAATGCTATTTCCACCTGGCAGCTTCTGTAGTGTCTAGCCTGGGGTGTGGTATCTGTAATGACATCAGGCACTGACCAATCAGACGCCATCATGCCACTCGGAGCCTGGTGGTAAGATACACACAGATAGCCTGGAGACCACAATGGGCTTGAAGAGGGGAGGGGGTTGTTGTTCAGAAAGCTGCTGGATTTATATACTATCATATAAAAGCCCTTTAAAAAACAAACCTCTTCCCCTCTCTTAGCTGCCTGCCACAAAAGTACTTGCGGCTGGGGGAAGAATGCTCTTTAAAAGGCTATTAAATGTTATTGTTAAAGGAAAAAGCTGCCCATAATGTGATTCCTTCCCCAGAGCAGTTCTTTCCTCTCCCCACAACAGTGCCTCAGCTTTCTGTTTGTTTTGCACTACCAGCCTCATGTTGACATTGTGCCTCATGATGAATTGGTGCTTGATGTCATTGCCAATGCTCATAGTGCTCCGAAAGGAGATGACTTGGTTTTATAATTGCAGCAGCTACGTCTGGCACTGATGGAATAATTTTTAACCCCTTCTGTTTATCAGTGTCCTCCCAAAGTAAATATTTGTGCATTTAGGGACAAGGTTAAATATAAACTCTTTGGTCGATATTCATGGGTTCATAGGTTCCAAGGCTGGAAGGGACCATTGTGATATCTAGTCTGAACTCCTATATAGCACAGGCCAGAGAACTTCCCCCAAATAATTCGTAGAGAAAATTTTCCAATCTTGATTTTATAGTGGTCAGTGATGGAGAATTCACCATGACCCTTGAACATTGTTCCAATGGTTAATTACTCTCACCATTAAAAATTTACATCTTATTTCCAGTCGGAATTTGTCTAGCTTCAACTTCCAGCCTTTGGCTTGTGTTGATACATTTCTCTGCTAGATGGAAGAGCCCACAGTTAAATATTTGTTCCCCGTGTAGATATGTGTAGACTGTAATTAAAGCATTGTTGCCTGCTGATTGCTGCATGTCTGAGTGCAATGACTGGGTTAACTACAGACAAGGCCTGACTTTGTGGGCATGGTAGTTTGAAAAGCCAAGATTTGCCCAGTCACGTCCCAAGGGCGTGAGCATTAGACACAGGTACAAATCAAGCTAGTGCAGATGCAAACTTCATGGTTAGCCCTTGTCACTACAGTGGGCCAAAACCAACACTTGGATCCAAAGTCCCCTGAACTTTGGGGAAGTTTGGCTCTGGATCAGAGCCTGGCAGGCTAGGCCTCTCTTTTCTGAACACGTGACGTACATAAAGTCTGTTCATAAGTAAGAAAGTTGGGAAACTCAGGGTGCCCTCTGTACAGTCATAAATAACAATTGCCAAACACTAAAAGTTTTTTTACCTGACGACAACTCAATCCAGCATCTATTCTGCAACAGCTCGTGCCAACCCTAACGCTAATGCAGCAGAGCTGACTTTCTTAAACAGTTTTAAGGAAACCAAAAATTGTAGTAGCGGAAAGAGAGGGTCCTGAATTCAGGTCTAGGGCACTGATCCTGTAATAGAAGATCCCTTTGCTGGATCGGGACCTTAGATAGCAAAGTAAGAAGAAACTTATTTTCAGGTTGTTGTTTTTTTCCAAAGACATTCCCTAGTAATGTGTAAGTCTGCACCCGTTGTCTGATTGGTCACTGGCCCGACACCAGAGCCTTGCAATTCACTGCTCAATGCAGGCCCTTTTACTGAAAGAGGGAAGATGTAGTCAGATAAGCAGCTGGAGTTCCAAATAGCAAGTGCTACTAACTGCCCTGGCTTTTTACTATTATGATTTTTATTTAAAAAGTTAAAGCAAATGCAAAAATTTCACTCCCTCCTGCTGTCAATTTACCATTTTAATACAAATTCAAAACGAAAAACTTCTGTAGCCGTGAGTGAAAGCAGCAGAAAGAACCACTTCCTGCAAGTCTGGGGAAAGGGAGGTTTTTGTGACATTTCTGACAGCCTGTGCAGTGTGACAGGAGGAGACGAGAGAAACAGGAAAGGCCAAAAAAGCTGGAGTGGGCATGAGGGTCAAAAGGAAACAGATGAAAGATCAAGGAAGGTGCATTTTGTTCTTGTTATTGTAGGATCCATATAATTTAACAGCATTTTGAACTTGGCTAGATGGGTATCTTGTGATCCTGGTGACATCAATACACTCAAGTGAGCATTCTGGCAGGCATTGTACAGAGGTGCTCACCAGACAAATCAAAGCCTAGCAAGGATGATAGCTGACTGTCCCAATCCCAGCATCCTGGGAAACCCTCAGAGAGGTTCCTCCACAGGTTTACGGTGATGCAAGCTGCAGAAAGGCATTCCAAATAGGTGCCAGGCCCAGAGATCTGTGCATGTCCATACCCTCCCCTGAAATAGCCTCTACACACACACACAATTATTTGTATTGCATAATGCATATGCATATAGGCTGAGGCAGGAATTACCTGTGCTGGGGATGCCTACATGGGGACATATGTAACACCAACAGGCCTCAGTTGTCAGTAGGCACAATCGAATCTGGGACCTCAGTGCATGATCCTCTACTTCATGAGCTAAAAGCCTTATGCCTATTAGCGAAGGCTGTAGAGCAGACTCATTAATCTCTCCCTCTCTCTCTCTCAAGTGGTCTCCGTGCCACAAGATGGGACAGAAAACCACACCGAGGAGGTGTGTGGGTTACAGACAGATGTTTGAAAAGTCTCTGCATCAAACCAAAGAGCTTTGGCATCTTTGCTATGACATATTGTACATTAAAAAAGAGAAATAATGAAATTCTAGAGGTTTCCTTTTAACACCTTTACCTTTTGCATTTTTTCTAGAAGGCTCAGTCAGAATTGTTTATTCCTCTCAGATAATGTTTTAAAATTAAAAAAAATAAAATAATCCCATAAATGCTACCCTGGGTCTACATTACTGAAACCTACAGATGGCAGGCACTCTTGCAGAAAGTGCTTCTTAATCTTTGCAGGAGCCGGAGCAGTGGCAAACTAGCTGCCTGAGTAAAACAATGGAAGCAGAGGTCCTGTAGGACAAGCAGAAGATGAATTCCAGGGGAGCAAGAGGAGCAGAACATCAGCAGAAGAGATTCCAGGGTAAGGAAGCAGAACAGCAGCAGAGGAGGAAGTCTTATGGGCAGAAAGAATAGCAAGAGAGGTGAGGCATAGCAGAGGAGAAGTGCAAAGTGGCAGATCCTCAGGGTGAAATCAGCAGCCAGATAGCAAATTCCATAAAGCAGTCCAGCTGTAGAAGAGGTCCACGGGGAGAAGAAGAGAGAGGCAGGTGAATCTGAGGGAAGGATGGATCTGTTAATTATAATAACACAATAGTAGCATAGGAAATCTCTACGAAAATCATATCACAAACCGTTTGAACTTCACTCTGTGGTTAAATAGATAGATTGTGACTCTCTATTGTGCCCGTCATTGAAGAAGCTAAGTTATAAGAGGTTTATATACTGCAACCATATCTTACAGCAGGAGCTGCAGTTTGTGCTACGGTTATGGTGGGATAAGTTTTTCTTTCGCGCACCATATTTTCAGTCACTCGATTTTCTGAAACCTTCCTCATTGGGGCTGATATTTTCTAGGCTTGATCTCTGCCCAAAGGTCATTGATTTGTTTTTTGAAAGCTCGAGCAAAAACAATCCATCTTTTTCTAATGAAAGGCAGTAAGGAAAATATATACACTTTTTCCCTTACAAAAAAAAAATTCTCCCAAGCTTTTAGTTTGGTTGGCACCAAAATTAGCTAGGGAACGAAAGCTAAAATTTGGCATGAAGACAGGCTTTATTGAAAAGTGCCTTTGTGTACTCAGGTGAAAAATGGTTTTGATTTGACTGAGTTGCAAGCCTGTTGCGCATATGTAGTACATTTTGTGTGAGTGAGTGTTAAGCTTTTAAAATGGGCTGCGAAAGAAGGCTACATTGTGCAATGCCTGGCCAATTTAGCTGGGCAGTGAAGAAAGTACTGATGGCTCCATTGTAAAGCAGATACACAAGGAGGCAGAGTTAAGGTTACTCATGCAGCCATGATATTTTAAGTTTCTCACTTTTGAATGTCTTAATTTTGACCTCTTACATATGCAATCTTGATGTTCAATAGATAAATGTATACAGTTTTCTCGGTGTATTTGTGCAACATGTATATGAACTGCATAATAATACATGTCTGTTATGCAAACATCAATCTCCAAGCACTTCTCAAAGGAGGGCAGTATCATTATCCACATTTTACATTTGGGGAAACTGAGGCACAAAGCAGGGCAGCAACTTACCCAAGGTCACCCAGAAAAACCAGTGGCAAAGCTGGGAATTGAAGGCTCTAAGGCCAGTACCGCTACCCACTAAGCCACACTGCCCACACATATGTGATAGACCAACACGCATGGAGTATTATAGGTAATTGCTGTTTCTTTATTGATCCTTACCCCCCCGCCACAGAATTGTGTAAGTTAATGAGCTCTGAAATATGAGTTTCAAAAAACTTTCATTTCAATAACATTATACCGCTTTCCAGTGTCCACTAAACTCCTTTGCAACAATAACACTGTTCAAAACAACATTTCATATGTGAATTATAGTGATACTGCACCACAGGAAAACTTAGAGAGAATTAAATAGCAAAGAAAACATAGCTTTCAGTCAGCTAGTCATCTGGGTTATATCCAAATTAGCAATGAATAATTCCTAGAGATGAGTAAAGTGACTAAGAACCAAGCTGACCTTTCCTCCAGTACATGAAAATAACTTTTTAAAAGATTTTTTTAAAAAACTTTCAGTTTCAGCTGGAAAACTGAAATACCACAAGAAAAATCATCCCGTAGAATTTCTGACCTGATTTTAAAAAAGGAAGCACTGGCCATTTTGTGTCAACAGACTTTCTCACCAGATCCCACCGGATCACCCCCAACAAAGAGTTAACACAAAATCTGGGACGCGTTCTCCTAAGTCTTTCAGGCATTTTAGAAATTTCCACTCATAGCGACTTAGAGACCACTAAGGAACACCGATAAGTTTGGATGCTTACACAGAAAGGTCACGTTCCAACACTACAAGCCTTTAGAGTGGAGACGAGCCTGGCACCAAAGCCTGGCTTTCACCACCCCTCAGCTTTGAGATGTTTGCGTTCCGATCCAAATGAACCTATCTCTGCAGTAGCAGTTCATGCACACCAAGTCATGTGCCGTAGCTCTTGCTGAAACCTCAGTACAGAATCCCATCCATCACAGATTGTTGCACATTTTTGATAGAATATAAAGCTTCCCAAATGCATCACCAGTGGTGTAAGCCAAATTTCCAAAAGCGCGGCAGATGAAGCCTCCAATTAGTGCCTGACATTTTGCATGCACAAACATTTATGCCCTCAGATTGCAGGTTTACATTTTGACCCTGCCCCTACAATGAGATCCATATGCGTGCCAGGATTCTGCCTGCATGAAGATCAGGGCCTCTGAGCCTAGTTTTGATCTTTGATCCTGTGTGCCTGTGAGCTATAGAATGAGGTAAATGCAATGCTGAAAATGCTTTTTTCCCCCTAAACTATTTGTATAACCCAGTTCTGTGCAATCAATGACATACGTTTTCTGAATTAGGTTCAGCCACAGACACAGAACCTTTTGAATACAGTTCTTTTAATATCCCTGTGCTTACATAATTCCAATGCCATCCAACAGAGTGGGCAGCCAACTTGCAACTGGTGTCTGTTGATTTTGTGTTTGTTTGTTTATTTGCAGATCACCAAGAGCATGTGAAGAGTGGGTATGTGTGAAAGGAACTGCAGACTGAGCAACTGAAAATTGGAATGCTTCTGAGTACAAACCAATGTCTCCATGCTTGAGATCAGTGAGGACCAAACCCTGATGCCTAGGTAAAGCCGAGCAAACAAGTTTTGGGTGGGGCGGGTCTTCACAGGGCCAGGGGAACAGATTCCTGTCCCTCAGGCTATAGACCACCAGTGCAGCAATGCCATTCTGCAGCTCATAGTGCAGCCCCTTCACTGTCCATCAGCAGGGGCTTCAGCCAATCAATTTGATTAGTCTGTGGATCTGCTGCTCCTTCCTTGCCAAAGAAGAAGTATCTCTTGGAAATAAAGCAGAAACATTTAAAATGTTGGTACTTGTATAATTCTTAAGTTCTTAAAAAGAGACTGTCCCTGAGAGAAGAGCTATCAGTCTATGCTCCATCTGTATTATTTATGGTCAGAGGTGAAAGTAGGCCAGTCTGGTCCGGTATGGCGTACCGGCAAGAGCCAGTACACCGTGCCGAACCGGACTGCCTTCTCCGGCGGTGATTTAAAGGACTCAGGGCTCCAGCTGCTGTGGGGAGCCCCGAACCCTTTAAATCACCACTGGAGCTCTGGCAGCCGGGCTCAGGTGGGGATTTAAAGGGCCCAGTGTTCCCGCAACTGAAGGGAGCCCCGGGCCCTTTAAATCACCACTGGAGCAGGGCTCTGGAGGCAATTTAAAGGGGCCCAGGGCTCTCCACTGCAGCAGGAACACCAGGCCCTTTAAATTCCCGCCCGAGCCCTGCCGCCCCGGGGGTAGCGATGGCAGGGCTCCTGCGGTGATTTAAGGGGCCCAGAGCTCCGCGGTGGCCGGAGCCGCGGGCTTTTTAATTTGCCCTTGAGCCCCGGGGCTCCCAGCCGCCTCTGCAGCTGGTAGATTCAGAGTGATTTAAAGGCCCTGGGGCTCACAGCCACAGCCAGAACCCCAGGGCCTTTATATCTTGAAAGGCCCCACCTCTTCCAATTGAGGCCACGCCTCTTCCATTGAGGCCATGCCCCCGCTCAGGACTCCAGTGTACCGGTAAGTTCTTTAAGTTACTTTCACCTCTGTTTATGGTACATGTTACAGAGGGGGAAGAGGAATCTTTGGTGTCCATCAGATTGGTGACCAACCAAAGCCATTCAAAATCATGAGTCAGGTCCCCAAATAACAGAAGTTGGCTTAAAAATCATGTGCTTTAAAAGATAAGATTTTGATTCATTTATTTGCTTTCTCAGGCTTTAATGTTCTTGTTTTCAAGCTATTCTGTGCAACCATGAGTACTCGAAACTTACTTTTTTAATATGAAAGCTGAGATTCTCACAAAATCACCTGACCCAGGAGCTAGGGCTTTAGAAATAAAACAACATATATTGCAAGACTATAAAAGAGTTGGCAATACTGCAGCTTACCTCCTTGTCTTAGCATAAAAGTGCAAGTGTTGTTACAGGTCATAAAGTTACCTGGCCTCTTTTCAGATCCAACCTTTGGGCCTGTCATCACTGCAGCTTTATACCAGTGCAGTTCCATTGAAACCCAGTGGAGTTACACAAGCATAAAACTGAACTAACACAGTGAAGAATTAGGCCCAAGCTATTAAAAGCCACAACCCAGGGTTTTCTTTTGGATTGACCCATATCTAGAAAGAGAACTAATGCTCTGTTATTTCCCTAAATTAGGGATGTAGATGAGTTTTCATAAAGCATTATTATAGGCAAAGAATTCCTTACAGAGAAGGGAAAACATCTTTTTTTTTTTAATATTAGAAGTGTGGCCAACTCATATTCACAGATGGTACTGAGTGCCCCTTGCTTGATAAAAGGATGTGAAATGGTTCCAAATTGTAAGAGTGCCAAGACCTTATCTGTGTTTTGAAAGCAGGCTACATCCTTGGTCAGACCATGATGGCCTACCAGAGATGTACATGTATGGTCCAGACCACCTAGTATCAATTCACTTAATAGAAAATCCCTCAGTGAAAAGATTTTCTGTGCCACCAAACCTTTTATTCACTAATGTTGTACAATTGTGCCCATTTATTATCAATTGTCATTAAGTGATTTTTCCATTTGACGTCAATTGAAAATCATCTATTTCCTGCTCCAAACAACAATTAATGCCCATTAGCATTTTGCGGACGATACCAAACTGGAGGGTTACAAGTGCTTTGGAAGATAGGATTAAAATTCAAAATGATCTAGACAAACTGGAGAAATGGTCTGAAGTAAATAGTGTGAAATTCAATAAGGACAAATGCAAAGTATTCTGCTTAGAAAGGAACAATCAGTTGCACACATAGAAAATGGGAAATGACTGCCTAGGAATGAGTACTGCAGAAAGGGATCTGGGGGTCATAGTGGACCACAAGCTAAATATGAGTTAACAGTGTGACACTGTTGCAAAAAAAGCAAACATCATTCTGGGATATTTTAGCAGGAGTGTTGTAAGCAAGACACGAGAAGTAATTCTTCAGCTCTACTCTGCTCTGATTAGGCCTTAACTGGAATATTATGTCCAGTTCTGGGTGCCACATTTCAGGAAAGATGTGGACAAATTGGAGAAAGTCCAGAGAAGAGCAACAAAAATGATTAAAGGTCTAGAAAACATGACCTATGAGGAAAGATTGAAAAAAATGGGTTTGTTTAGTCTGGAAAAGAGAAGACTGAGAGGGGACATGATGACAGTTTTCAAGTATGTAAAGGGTTGTTACAAGGAGGAGGGAGAAGAATTGTTCTTCTTAACCTCTGAGGATAGGACAAGAAGCAATGGGCTTAAATTGCTGCAAGAACGGTTTAGATTGGACATTAAGAAAAACTTCCTAACAGTCAGGATGGTTAAGCACTGGAATAAATTACCTCGGGAGGTTGTGGAATCTCCATCATTGGAGATTTTTAAGAGCAGGTTAGACAAATACTTGTCAGGAATGGTCTAATACTTAGTCCTGCCTTGAGTGCAGGGGACTGGACTAGATGACCTCTCGAGGCCCTTTCCAGTCCTAGATTCTATGATTATTGTTTGCAGAACCATGTGGTGCCACAGGTTTTTCAATTTTCCACTTAACTTCACTATGTAATTTTTTTCTCATGTCATGGTTTTCAGCTCTGTGAAACAAGGACTTGGGTGGGCTGCAGTAGTGATTTCATTTTTTGCTGTTAAAGAATTGAAAGCTCTCAAATATTGCAGTGGCGGAGGCCATAAAAGTAAGTACTTAGACAGATAGTAAAGAAATGCCTCTGCTCTCATTATTTCTATTTTAACTTGAAGAAGGTCAGTTCACTGATCAGAAAATCCAAGATAAGGCCATGTTACATTGAAATGCACTGTAAGGCCCTGTTTACACTACAAATATCACATGACTACAATGCTCTTGTTCCTTAACCAAGCTACACACTGGGTGCCCAATGCTAATTACTATTAACTTCAGCGAGATTCCTTGCAGTAGTAAATTCTGTGCCCTCAAGTAAACGCCTGCAGGATCGAGATCGTAGCTCGAATTTGCGGAGACGACTAAACCTAAATGGTGTTTTGAAATGGAGCTAAAGGCTTGGTTTGACCAAACCTTAGTCTGACTTGTGCAAGGCAGGGATAAGGGCAGGAACTAGAACCAGTTGAAATTGTTCCATCCAAACATTTTTTGATAGAAAATTGGTTTTTCGATTAAATGGATATTTTGACTAAAAACATCCTTTTTTGTCTATTTGGAGATGTTGTTTGTCAAAACCAAAAAGTGTTGGGGTTTCATTTCATCAATGAAAAGGAAAGCATTTGAATTATTCCTAAAATGTTTCAGAGAAAAAAATTCTTTTTCTAATCAGCTGCAGCTGGACCCACTTTGTATTCCATTTCATGTGGGGATGTGCTACTCATAGCTGCCTCGTCTTCCCAGATCTGTGCAGTGTAACACACTCCAACCTATGCAGGGCAATTTCTGATGCAGCAGTACCAGTGTACTGCAGACTGTGGTCCTTATACTTCTGGGAGAATTTCACCTTCAGTGACTAAAACAGTGTAAACATCTTGCTTCAAAAAAATTTTTAAACAAAATGACAAAACTGCAGACCCTTTTTTCATTCTGGTGGCTAAAGTCCAAAAACAATCTCTGTAAATAGAGTTGAACTTATTTTTTTGGTGATAAAGCTCTTTGAGCTCCTTTTCAAATAAACATGTACAGCTTTAAATGAATAAATCATGCAAATACATGTTAATGTACACATAAATTAACACAACATAATAAGGAAACCGAAGAAACAAGATTACAAATTTTCTGCACCTCCAAAATATGTGAGTGATATTTGCTTTAGAAAGAACAAATTCATTTAGAGGAAGAGCTTATCCAGAGCCAAACAAACACGAATCACCAGTGAAAGTTAATTTTATGTTCTGCAAAGAAGGAAGATGTGCTTCCCACTACAATGGGCAAAATCCAATTAAATTAGGCAAATTTAAAAACATAGAAACAAAATTTAGTTTAGTAAATAAAGTCTAAGGGCCAAATTCTCCTCTTATTTGCACCTGCATTACTCTGCTGAGTGAGCTGGAGTAAAGGTAATTGACAAGAGAATTTGCCCCAAAGAAAAAAGTTTTCAAGTAGATTTTACACACAAATGAGACCATTCTATTTTTTTGGTCTTTGGGATTGATTTGAAAGCATTTAAACTAAGAAATGTTAACTCTCATGCCTGAGATGCTTGGGGATAGTTGCTGAAAATACATGCTTTTGTTACACATTCTCAATGTTGTACACTGGGTGGAGATTTTCAAAAGTCTAACTCAGCATCCATTGAGATCAATGGTATTGACTTGCATGGATACAGAGGTCAGCGAATACTTTGTGCTTTTGAAAATCCTGAGACCTGCTGATATAATTGCAAAGGTCACAGCCTCACTGATTTTAAGACCAAAAGAGGACATTATGATTATCTAATGTGACCTGCATAACACTGGCCATAGAATCTCACCCAAGAATTTCTCCATGAAGCCCCAGTTCTAATACAGAAGTATGACATATAATATTTCTGTAAAGTATTACAGTAAAATATCACATAACTGATAAGCTATGATACTCCTTCTATTGTTATTACGTCCTGATGAGTGAGCTATATGTACCCCATGAATTTTGACAAAGAACAGAGCACCCAGTTCTCGCCAGATGCTAATTCTAGGGTCCAATCCAGTGGTTAATTTGTAATGGAAGAGGTGCCAGGGCTCAAAACATTTGTTTGCATTCATAATTGATGCAGCAAGCCCAGAGGTGTATCAATGACCTGTCCTCTTCATTATCTTCCACTCCCCCAATTTTTGTATCATCTGCAAACTTTATCAGTGATGATATATTTTCTTCCAGGTCATTGATAAAAATGTTAAATAACATAGGGCCAAGAACTGATCCCTCTGGGACCCCACTAAAAAGACACTCATTCAATGATGATTTCCTGTTTACATTTTGAGACTCATTTTAATTCTTTTCATGTGTGCAATGTTCATTGTCTGTTGTTCTCATTTTTTAAATCAAAATGTCATGTGATACCAAGTCTAATACCTTACAGATGTATTAGTGTATTATGTCAACATTATTATCTTTATCAACCAAATTTATATTCTCATTAAATAAAGATAGAAAGTTAATTTGACAGGACCTCTTTTCTATAAACCTATGTTGCTTTACATCATTTGCATTATCCTCCTTTAATTCTTTAATAATCAAGTCCCATATCAGCCGCTCCATCATCTTGCCTGGGATCCATGTCAGGCTGACAGGCCTACAATCACCTGGTCACCCCATTCACGCTTTTAAAAAATTGACACAACATTAACAAGCTTCCAGTCTTCTGGAACTTCCATAGTACTCCAAGATATTGAAAGTCAACATTAACAGTCCAGCAAGCTCCTCAGCCAGCTCTTTTAAAACTCTTGGATGGAAGTTATTGGGACCTGCTGATTTAAAACTGTCTAACTTCAGTAGCTTCTGTTTCGCATCCTCCAAGAGATACTATCTATGGGACCTTCCCTTCAGCTGAGAGAGAAACAGTATGGTTTTTTTGGTTTGCAACTGTCTCATCATGTACACTGCTGTTCACTAAGAATTGAGTATGCTGGTTTCACCCAAGTGTCAGACCCCAAGCTATTATCATACTGTTATATATTGCTACTTTAGAGTCCAATCCTGCTCCCAAAAGAAGTAAATGGCAAAACACCTATTACCTTCCAAGTTACAGCATCAGATTCTGGTCCTCAAAGCAATAAGCCATGAGATACATGATTCTCTGGTGCTCATATGTGTTGGTTAAGGATAAGCATAGAAAATATAACCTTGCATTGCTTTACCTTCCAAGCCACCCAGCTTCCACCCATTTTTCCTATTAGCCAAAGCTAATTTTGACATGTCAGAAATGTTAAAATATATTTCTCCTGTAATACACAGACTATACAATATCCTGACAGATTTCAGTGCTGAACTGTCAACAAAAATATTGCTACAATAGAGCTGCAAAGTTAACAGTGCATTTTGTGATTTCTGGAGATGTCAGTAGTTATTACAAATGACTTTTCAGTTAATTACCTGTTTTGGAAATTAAGGAGATTGGGGGTTCACAGCTGCTTCAGTAAGTAGCTTCAGTGCCCGCCTCATCCCACTAAGTATGATAAATAATAGATTCTCTGCCACCCAGACTACCAGACGGGGGTTCTGTCTAACCCCCCGGAGAGCTGGCTTTGTCTGCCATGTGTTATGGGCAATATTAATGATAAAAGTAGAAATTAGATGGTGGTTAATCTTGCTTCTCTGGGTCCATGTGGGGCACAAGCACTGCTGCAGTGTGGTTTGCTGGACAACTGTCAAAAAAATTACCTCAGCAAATTGCATGTGCATCAGGATACAGCACAGGGAATATTCTCAGGCAATGATTTTAGGCAAACTGAGCATTGGGTGTGCTCTTAAAAAAAGCTGAGTGACACAGTAGAGCAAAGACTTTATTTTTTCCCTTATAAAAAACAAATATTATATTACAGTTAGGCCACAGTCAAGGAATGAAATCATAGTGCTCTGGGTTTTTAGTTTGCTTCCTATTACTACTTAGACTATTTAGCTTCCATATCATAATGAGATACCCTGTTATAATGACTCTTCTCCCAGTATAACAAATAATACTATAGTGTACAGCAGCAATGGCCCTGAACTCTGCATCTCTCGTGAGAGGTAGAGTGCCTGATTCTCATCTCACTTACATAGATGTAAAGTAGGAGTAACTCCAGTGAAATCACTAGAGTTGCACGACGGTGAAAAATCAG
The DNA here is from genome assembly GCF_025201925.1 of Gopherus flavomarginatus. NCBI lineage: Eukaryota > Metazoa > Chordata > Testudines > Testudinidae > Gopherus > Gopherus flavomarginatus. Next base: position 107,450,975 of record NC_066623.1, on the reverse strand, counting down.
CATGACTGAGATCAGACTCAGGTGCATAGTTTGGGCCATTGCAGTACAAGTCAATAACAATGTACAACACCGCTGGATTGCAGTACAACTCCGTCCTTTCTGACGGAGGACTATGGGACAGATCCCCAAATAAGATCTTTCTACTTCTAAATCAGATTTGTTTCAATCTCTACCGTAATTTAAATTGACCCTTCCCAGTTCTGATTTCCCACTGTACATTTAAAAATATATATAATTATAACATGAAAATCATACTAGATAACATCAAAATCACATTAGAATGTCATAAAGAAATCTGCTAGTTGCAGATTCCATTCCCACCATCTGAGGAGAGGTGGTGCAGCTACCACCAATCAGCTTGTATGTTTTATGCTTCACACCACATACATGATACAGTTCCTTACCAAAAAAATTTCATTTACGGCTGGTGAAGCCACTCGCTCTTTGTACACCTGCTTCCCATAATGACCAGGACAGGCACCAATGGAATGGAGATGTAAGGCCAGACAAATGGCTCACTCCATAGTAGAACTGTGCAACTTCTTACCTAGACTGTAGTTTGTCAGAGGTTGTTCGCCATGCTGCTCACCTTACCCATGTGAACAGTCACACCAACGTCAACGGGACTGAGTGAGGGGAGAAGGTTTTGGCTCCTGGACGTTTTGCAAAGAATAAGAACAAATTAAATTAACATCAATCTGCGGGTTGTTGTTAATCCTTCACAAGAGTTCAACAGGAGGAGCAATAGGAATTTGTGCCTTTTCTCAACTGAATTTTTTTTTTACATTTTCAGTAACTCACAGGAACCAGAACAAAAGTCAGTGCCATGCTTGGGAGACAGCTATCTGAGAAAACTAAGGCCATGGCTACACTAGAGAGTTGCAGCGCTGGTGAGGGGGTTACAGCGCTGCAACTTAGGATGTGGCCACACTTGCAAAGCACGGCCAGCGCTGCAACTCCCTGGTTGCAGCGCTGGCTGTACACCCGGTCGAGCCTCGGGTGTAGGGATTCCAGCGCTGGTGATCCAGCGCTGGTCAGCAAGTGTGGACGCCCACCAGCGCTTTTATTGACCTCCGGGGTATAAGTAAGTATCCCAGAATTCCTGTCCACAACAAACCGGAAGAAAGGGAGAACTCGGAGTTCAGCCAAACTGCTTATTTAAAAAACAAACACAGCTCCTGTTTGCTGAGCATGTTTGCTTGGGGCTTGTCTACATCAGAAAGTTGCAGCGCTGGTGAGGGAGTTACAGCGCTGCAACTTAGGAGGTGTACACATCTGCAGGGCACCACCAGCGCTGCAACTCCCTGTTTGCAGTGCTGGCCGTACTCCCGTTTTGTCTCGGGTGTAGAGGATCCAGCGCTGGTGATCCAGCGCTGGTAATCAAGTATAGTCACTTACCAGCGCTTTTCTTGACCTCCGTGGAATAAGCAGGTATCCCAGCATACCTGAGGAAGCTCGGTAATCAAGCTGGTCTCCTTCCCCGGCTTGCTCTCGCGTTCCCCGAACAAGCAGGTCTCCTTCCCTGAGGTTTGCTGGGTGGTTCCGGGAAGGCGAGAGCAAACCGGGGAAGGAGACCAGCTTCGCCGCGGTTTGCTCTCGCGTTCCGCGAACCACCCTGCAAACCGCAGGGAAGGAGACCTGCTTGCTCGGGGAACGCGAGAGCAAACCGCGGCGAAGCTGGTCTCCTTCCCCGGTTTGCTCTCGCGTTCGCCGAACCCCCGAGCAAGCAGGTCTCCTTCCCTGCGGTTTGCAGGGTGGTTCGCGGAACGCGAGAGCAAACCGCGGCGAAGCTGGTCTCCTTTCCCGGTTTGCTCTCGCGTTCCCCGAAACCCCTTGAAGCCGCCCAACAGCGCTGCAGTGTGGCCACATCTAACACCACTTGCAGCGCTGGTTGCTGTAAGTGTGGCCACTCTGCAGCGCTGGCCCTATACAGCTGTACTAATACAGCTGTAACAACCAGCGCTGCAAAATTTTAGAAACAGCACTCTCACACGGCAGAGGGGGAGGGGAAAGTCCGTGTTGAGCAGTTGCTTATCTGGTCTGACGGGTATTTAAAAGTATATAATTTGCATTTAGTGAATGAGAGAGCAGTGGGGGAAGGGAGTTAGAACTTTTAAAATGATTGAAGGTAAGCACTGTGTGTCTTCCAGTCCTTAGCACTTGCAAGGCAGGGAGCTGAGAACAGTGTCAACTCCAAAAATCCATTCTGTCTGTCTCCTCCACGCCCCCTGTCACATTCCACCCCACCCCCCTCTTTTGAAAGGCACGTTGCAGCCACTTGAATGCTGGGATAGCTCCCCACAATGCACCACTCCCAACAGCGCTGCAAGTGCTGCAAATGTGGCCACACTGCAGCGCTGGTAGCTGTCAGTGTGGCCACACTGCAGCGCTGGCCCTACACAGCTGTACGAACACAGCTGTAACTACCAGCGCTGCAAAACTGTAAGTGTAGACATGGCCTAAACCGCTCACCTAAGGACTGTTACTGGTCTATTCGATGAGCCCTTAAGAGGGGGGAGGGATAGCTCAGTGGTTTGAGCATTGGCCTGCTAAACTCAGCATTGTGAGCTCAATCCTTGAGGGGGCTATTTAGGGAGTTGGGGATTTAGTTAGAGATTAGTCCTGCCTTAAGCAAGAGGTTAGACTAGATGACCTCCTGAGGTCCCTTCAACCCTGCTCTTCTATTCTATGGTGTCAGTGAGGTTCTTTCAATTCCATTGAGGCTTTACCAAGTCCTCTCCTCTCCTCTGTAATGCCTGCATATGTGGTGGTAGGGTCAATGACTTAGCCCAACTGTCACAGCCATTGCATTTACAATTACCTTAGCCACTCAGCTAATAACTTGAAAATGTAGCATACATTTTTAGCCTTATATGAAAGATAGCTTTGTATTTTATTACTGAAAAGCAACTATCAGCTCAGTTGTAATGAACACACCAAGAACCTTACATACACTGCATCTTTCACTCTGAAGAGGCAAGACTCAGGGATAGAGTGGGATTTGTGCTCCTAAAGCCATTTGGTTGTTTAGAAAATCTGCCCCTCAAGCCTCAGAGACTATATAAAAATGCTCTCTTAAAAATTGAAAATCTGGGATAACTAAAAATGTGCTATAAACAAAGCCACCTTGTTGATACAAAGGCTCAGCATAAATTTCCTCATAGAAAACATGATTGTTGCTGGAATCTGTTCAGAAACAATTACAATTTATTTTATTATGGGACAAGGTTAAAGGGTTGTACCTTTTAAATAATGCTCTGCTTGTTACCCTGAAATCTGTTCATTAATTTTCATTAGGTAGCTCTATCCTTGCGCCCTTCACTAGTAAGATCCAAAATTTCCATTTTTGCTTTAATTTCACAACATAAGGACTTTAGCAAGGTTGACAACTTTGGTCTCTAAGACCATAAATATTTATCTAGTCAAAGGCAGTATTTATCCTACAAAAGCACACATACCAGTTTTGCCTCTGACAAGTGTCTTGTTTATTTATTACAATAATAACAAATAGACTGTCATCCCTGCTGGGCCTCACAGATGAACTAAATCTGCTAACACAACTGATTGGGAGCGGCTGCAAATTATTTTATTTAAAAATGTGCAATAGCAGATTCATGTTAGGGGAAAAAATGCTGAAATCATTATTTCTGATAGTGACCTATATATTCTGGAGTAACAATGTTCAGAGAAGCTACAAATGCTTTTGTAACCTGTGTGCTTATACTGCAGTATTTGGTCTTTGTTTTGTCCAAGGAGGGGAGAGAAGCAGTGGAGAGGAGACATGGATTTTTTTTTTTAATCCCCTATGTATACGTGCAGAGACTAAAGCAGAGCAACTTAGATAAAAGGGCCTGGAGGTAGAAGAAAGGAGTGGTGGGTGGGCAACAGCTGTCTCTGAAGCTAGGCAGAGAGTTTCCATTAAGGGCAAATACTCCAGCAGGTTGCACACATCTACCATCTGAGAGCTGAGCCAATCAGACCTCACTGGGGAAAAGGTTATAAATAGGAGTCAAAGACTCAGACAGCCCTGTGGATTTAGCTGCTGAACAATGTAGGACTAAGATGTGTCTGCTGTGAGGGCTGCATCTCAAAGCCTGTGCCACTTTAGATCCAGGCTACAAACTCGCTATCTCAGCGGAAGCTGGGGAGACCAGATATTCAACACAATATTAACAACAACAAGGGTGAAGGAACGTAAGCCAAAATAGGGAAAGAACAGGTTAAAGCTGTGTTCAGGTGGCATGGCCTGATAGAATTCACTCTATGGTACTTAAGGAACTGGCTGAAACAATCTTGGAACTGTGAGCAATTATCTCATGGAGAATGAGTGAGGTCCTAGAGGACTGGAGAAGGCAAACATCTTTAAAAGGAAATAAAGAGGACCTGCAGTATCATAGACGAGTCAGCCTAACTTCAATACCTGGAAAGATACTGAAACAAATTATTAAACAATCAATTTTAAGCACATACAGGATAATAGTGTTATAAGGATGAGGGGCAACCAATATATGTGATATAGCTTAATTTTAGTATGATTTTGATATAGTCCCACGTGATGCTTTCATAAGCAAACTAGAGAAATGCAATCTAGATTAAATTACTTTAAGGAGGGTGCACAACTGGTTGAAAAACTGTACTCAAAGAATAGTTATCAGTGGTTTGCTGTCAAACTAGGAGCGTGTATCTAGTGAGGTTCTGTAGGAATCAGTCCTGTGTCTAATACTAGTCAATATTTTCATTTTTGACTTAGATAATGGAGTGGAGAGTATGCTTATAAGATTTGCAGATGACACCAAGCTGAGAGGGGTTGCAAGCACTTTGGAGGACAGGATCAGAATTCAGAAACAACCTTGACAAATTGGAGAACTGGTCTGAATTCAACAAGATGGAATTCAATAAAGATAAGTGCAAAATACTTCACTTAAGAAGGAAAAAAATCAAACACACAACTACAAAATGGGAAATAAGTGCGTAGCGGGTAGTACTGCTGAAAAGGATCTGGAGGTTTTAAGTGGATTACAAATTGCATATGAGCCAACACTGTTATGTAGTTGTGAAAAAGACTAATGTTTGGCAGCATATTAACAGGAATGTCGTAAGACATGGGAGGTAATTGGCTCACTCTACTCAGCACTGATGAGGCCTCAGCTGGAGTATTGTGTCCAATTCTGGGTGCCATACTTTAAGAAAGATGACATATTGGAGTGAATCCAGAGGAGAGCAACAAAAATGATAAAAGGTTTAGAAAACCTGATCCATGAGGAAAGGCCAAAAAAATTGGGCATGTTTAGTCTTGAGAAAAGAAAACTGAGGGGGGAACCTGAAAATAATCTTTAGATATGTTCAGCACTGTTTTAGTCAGGACTGTGATCAATTGTTCTCCATATCCTCTGAAGGTAGGACAAGAAGCAATGGGCTTAATCTGCAGCAAGAGAGATGCAGATTAGATATTAGGAAAATCTTTCTAATTATAAGGGTAGTTAAGCTCTGGAATAGGCTTCTAAGGGAGATTGTGGAATTCGCATCACTGGAGGTTTTTTAAGAACAGGTTGGACACACACCTGTCAGGGATGCTTACTCGATTCTGCCTCAGCCCAGGGGACTGGACTAGATGACCTCTCAAGGTCTGCTCCAGCCCTACATTTTTATAATTCAATGAGAGAGCCAATTATTGATCCTGGGACTAGAAATGGTGCTGACCATGAAGATCTTTAGATTGTTTTTGCTGGGAAGATTCTGAGGAGTTTGGAGGGAACTGTGAGGCTGCTATTCACCTCCAACCCTGATCAGGGCTCCCCAGGGAGATGGGGGAGTGGCAAATGGGGCAGTTTGCCCCAGGTTCCCCATGTGAGTGGGTCCCCAAACTGAGTGGTGTTGTGTGCTGGTGCACAGGGTCACAGCACCACTCAAGTTTGGCCTGGCTGCCCTCCTGTGCACCAGGTCACAACATTGCTCGCTCAGATTTGGACCAAATTTCTAAACAAAGTATTTTTGAACTGAAAAGTCAAAATGCTGCGTTTTGCAAATGCTGCAACAAGACATTCTGTGGTGGCAGTTCCCACAAAAGCAATTCGGGAAAACCAACACACATTCCTGATGTCTCTGAAGCTGCATTTTTTTCCAAAAAAAGTTTCAGCTGAAGCTTTTTACCCAGATGGAATAATACATGCCCAGGCATGACAGCGAGTTCTTGGAACTAGATGGGTTTACTCACCTCGTTGGACCCTGCTGGTCAGATGGTCTTTTCAAGAGCCTTACACTGCCTGATGTTCTGTGCTGGAATGAAATTCTTAATCTTTACATTTGATTTACACAACCGATCAGCCAAATCCTGCTCACGCTGCACATTAAGGAGCCCTGGACTAAGTTGTGGTTTGGACCTCTCTCCCACCGCACACACATGGCATGGGCAGGGGAAATCTTTTTATATACCTGCTACTCAGTCTTTGGGCCGGGGCAACAAATGCTACACAGCTGTTTACTCCCTACATGGAGGAAGTGGGTAGGTGAACTGGACAGAGCCATGGTGCTGAGCCAACTTGGGGAGGGTCATCGTTTGCTGCTGGCATAGGCTGACAACAAATTACTATCCCCTCCCCGCTGCCTCACGCAGAGCAAAAGGGAAGTAGGCAGGAGACTGCACCTCCCAGGCATGCCTCAGACTCACAAGGGTTTCCTGGCATGGGGCAGTTTCTACTCAGGGCTCTGCCATTAATTTCAATGGAAGTGCTCTTGTGAGTAAGTTGTGGAATTTACTTGCATGGAAGGGTCCAGCACAAGACCTATGTGTCACTTAGACCCATCCATCAGACTACATGGATCTTGTGCGGGCTCCCTGCACACAGAAGAATTTCCCCTATAGTGAGCAGGAGCTTTCCCAAATTTTTATACTCTGCTATATAGGTTTTTATCCTGTTTGCATCACTGTGGTATCTATTGTAGTCACTCGGTCATTTGTTTGAGACATTTCCAAGCAAAACTGTCCCTAATACTCCAAGAAAAAATTCAGTTTCTTAGCATGTCAAAAAAAATCTTCTTCACATACTTTATATTATAACCATTTATTCTGCAATGTAATTACATGTTGGCACAGACTCTGATTAGGGCTTTAAACAGGAACTAACAGCAGCTATGTTGAATATGTTTATCTGATGATGCACAATACCATTGATTGGATGTAGATTATATCCAACATTAACTCCAGCGATATAAAAATATCACAAAGGAAACTATCCCATGGCATAAAATACTTTTAATTGCATGGAGGATCAGTACATGTTGTGACTTTGCTTTAAAAAAAAAATCTGGTTAGACAATAGAAGTCATGGGCTGCAGGAGGATCATTAATCCAAGTCATTATTAAGCAGTGTTTATTTTTCCTCACAAACGCTTGCAGTTACTTGGTTCTGACCCATCTTGTATTGCAGGGTTAAAAGTGCTGAAAGAAATACCAGGTCATTGTCCAAGCATGCAATTTATTAGCTCCTTTTAGGGTTCATAACCCTTATTTCACTACAAAGCTCTATCACCAGCCACAGGTCGATTGTAGAGGTCTCATATTTTTTGCCCGAGTCTGCAATGCCTCATGACAGCCACGTTTATACTACAGATTACACCTGCTTAGCTACAGTTCCTATTCCTGAGCAGCTCAACTCTTTAATGTATTTATCCTCTCAACACCTCTGTGAGGTAGGAAAGTATTATCCCCATTTTACAGACAGGGGAACTGTGGCTAAGGCCCAGATCCTTAAGGGTGCTTAGGCATTGCTATGCTTAGTGTTGCAACACTTATCCCCTAGCCCTGAGTTGGATGCTGGCTGCACATACAATGCATGGGGAGCGTTAGGCACCAAAGGAAAGGATCCTCAGAAGCCAGCAAGCTGAGCAGGGAGAGCCCCCAAACTAGCCAGGAGTGAAATATCAAGGAGAGAAGACAGGCTTAGTGCCTAAACAGTTGACTTGGCACTCCTGGCTGACAGGCCAAGGGTAGGTGCCTCCCTCAGCTTGGCCTCCTTAGCCGCCAACCTGCTGGCAGAGTTGGGCACCTAAAACAGGTCAGCTGCTTAGGTAGCACGTCTGCCAGCAACCAAAACCAAAACTCTTTAATCTGGGCCTGGATTAATTACTCCTAATTACCTCCATATGTGGATGCTTTTATTCCAGAATCTGCGTGCCTTACTCCAGATTAAGATCATTCAGAATAAGGCACAATTATTCCAGAAAAAGAGCACCCATATGTGGAGTTAACCAAGAATAACTCCCTCTGTAGACAAACCCATACAAGTGCGAGCCCTGCACATGAGATAGGAATTCCCTCACCTCATTTGAGAAGCCTGTTTGAGGGCCTCCGAGGCTTCAGAGAGAGCTTGGGCTCTGAGCAGATCATTAGTTATGGAGCAGCCTCAGGGCTGAGGCAGCCTTGCAACTGCTGACTGGTGGAAATTTTGGCATACTGATGATTTAGGAATCTACAGGGTTAGAAGGCAGCTGAGCGGCAGTGTAGGCAGCCAGTGGTGCCTGAATGAGTGGATGGAAGCACGTAAGTACCTGTGAGGATCTGGGCCTGAGTGTATAACTCAGTTACAAATGTTTATTCCAGGGTTAACGTTTCTCCATGTGTCCCATAGGGTATGTTTCTACTGCAGCTGGGAGATGTGATTCCCAGCACAAGTGGACAGACTTGCACTAGTTCAGCTCAAGCTAGCGAGCTGAAAATAGCAGTGTGGATGTTGTGGTGCAGGCTAGCTGCCTGAGTTTGGACCCTACGGTCAGGCAGGCTTGGCCACGAGTGCCTAGATAATTTTGGTTATCAACCACATACACATTCCTTAGTACCTGGCTGTCACAACCAAGCAATCTAACCATACCATCAAGAAAGGCAACTGGGCCAGGTTGTACATTCATCACTCCTTCCCCAGTGTCATTTCAGCCCCAGGGGAAGTCTCACAGCACGCTCAGCCATTACGCCAACGATTCATCCATGGGTGTGAGTTGTGTTTGGATGCTAAGGCCCTCTTCAGTGCACACAGACCCATAGTGCCATTTTTACAGAGCCTGTTTAATAACCATGCAAATGGCACTGCAAGATCACGAGTTTGTTAGGCAATTTAGATATCACAGCGCAAGCCACCTGTGAAATACCATAGATTAGATTAGAAGAGATACAACAATCTGGCCAAGCGTGCATGAATGGAGGCCTTGCCATATTAACCGCATGTTTGACAACAGGTGGGCTGGTGAAACTCCCACAAGGCACTGTGAATGCCCTGAAGTCCCCCTGCATTATTCTGTCCAGTGGTACCACATAGTAGCTATTCAACCTGGCTTTTAAGAACCAGAACAAAGTTTTCAAGTGTGAGAATATGGAAGGGTTTAGCACTGGACTGCTGCTCTCATTGAACATACATTCTATCCTGTCATGGATAGACTTAGCTCAGGCTGCGAAATTTCAGCCGAAGAAGCAAAGTTCTCTCTTATCCAAACGTTTGTTTTGCTGCTTAGGTACTGTAAGAAATTGAAGGTGTTTCACTTTTACGCCTTTTAAATACAGGTCTTCCATTTAAAAGTGTTTGCAGGGAAAGGAGGAAAACACAACTAATTTGAGACACAGTTACATAACAAAGTGCAATTAAGGTCAGTTAGGGTACATCTACGCTGCAATAAAAAAAACCCATGGTGCCATGTCTCAGAGTCTGGGTCAACTGACTTGGGCTCGCGGGGCTCAGGCTGCAGGGTTAAAAATTACCATGTAGAAATTCGGTCTCAGGCTGGAGCCCACACTCCAAGACTCACCCCTCCCTTGGGTGGTTTCAGAGCCTGGGCTCCAGCCTGAGCATAGTCATCTACATTGCAATTTTTAGCCCTGCAGCCCAAGCCCAGCAAAACAGAGTCAGCTGACCTGGGCCAGCCACAGCTGTGTCACAGGTCTTCAGCTGGAGTGCAGATGTACCCTTGGAATCAATATGTACTGTAGTGCCAGAAACTACTGTCACAATACAGGAAGGCCTTGCCTCTGGGCAACTCCATTTGCATCATGTTTTCTACAGATGACATCATCAGATGACTGCGGCAAAGGGACTAGTGAGGAATAAGTTCCAAGCCTCTAATGAAACTATGTCCATTTCATTATTTTACTTTTATTATGAATGGTGAATAGGCCGCTGAGAGGAAGACAAGACTTTTTGCCAGCTAGAAAAGGTTTAAAGTTGAAACTTGACTACTGCTAAAGGTTATGATTTCCATTGAAAGCATGGTGTCCATGCCTAGTGACATGGTCAATGGACCAGAAGGGAATGATTTTCATTGAGCTTCACTGAAGGACAAAGAAGTGCTTTAGAAAAGACATTTTTTAAATGTATATCTCATGGAAGGTAATAAAATATTAAATTCACAGCTGAGGGATGGAGGACCTTGGTATGCGTTCCAAGACTAGCTCCAGTGTAAGTGATTATGAATAGGCTCTCTGCAAGGTTTCTAACTGTCATAAAGATAGCAAGCATGGGTAGGCAGGGGCAGCAATGAAGAGAATCAGCAGTAGGCTATTAATAAGTAAGAGAGAAGAGACTGATATAATGCCCAGTGCAGGATGAGCTAACAGTGCCATCATGGTAACAGATGAATGTGTACTTTATTACCCTGTTGATACAAGCCTTTGTTTAGATACTGAAAGATGACAATCGCATGGGTCATAATCATAGAGCAGACGATGGCGGAGGTTTTTTTCAAGTGGCAATTGAAGGTAATTTAAATCTCGTGAAGTGGGAAGGTCAGAAGTCAGTCACTGAATTCTTGATATATACTAGTTCTCTATACTTTTTCCATGTGTGATTCTTTATCTAACAAGCATTATCCAAACCACTCAAAACACCGTCTTTAAGGACTGTCCTCAGTATTGCACTGAACTGTAGACTTTTTGCAGACTGATTTCTGACTGAGAGAAAATTCAGAACAGAAAGGGTCAGCTCTCCAAAGGCTATTTGGCCTCTCTTTCCAACTCTTACAGTGAATGTAACTGAAATGCGATCAAAGTTTTTTTTCCCTAGTAACAGGTTGACTCAGATAGTTTTGATTAACTTATATATCATGAACCAGGACACTGTTCTGCGAGCTGCTGTATTGTTTGTACCCAGATTTTACTTGGTTTCTGTAGTTAGCTCATAGCTTAAAGAATCAAATTGATCTCATTGTGGTTGAAGAAGGCAGTTTCAAATAGAGTCTTATAGTTCAGTTGAAAGCTGAATGTCAAATCAATTGTTCTTCCATTCCTTTATCTTCATTTATCAGTCATGGACTTTTTTGAACTTTACATCTTCTTCCTTGATTCTCAGGATAGGTTTCTTCAGCTGACTGCATAATCAGAACTTTAATAAAGACCCTAGGTAATCTGTATGCAAAGTTTCAAGTTATAACATGTCCTGAGGTTCACTCCTTGAACCAAGTGCATCAAACAGAAGCTGCCGTCAGTAGTCTATAATATTAGTCATCCATGGCTAGTGTAGAGGAGGCCTGCACAGCTCGTAAAGCGGCGAGGGCCACGTTACTCCAAAGAAAACAGCTGAGGGCCGAAACCCCCCGACCCCACGGAAACACACACCCCTGCACCTCTGGGCCCCACAGAAACACCCCGCCCCAGCACCGCCCAGCCCTGAGGAAACAAACCCTCCTTCCCCAGCGCCGCCCCACCAAAACAGCTGTGGGCCAAAAAGGAAGGTTGAGGGTGGGGAGGTGATACTTTATTTTAAATTAACCAGGGGCTCCCAGCTGAAGAGGTGGCTGAGAGCCCTTAGGGGCAAATTAAAGGGTCCGGGGCTCTGGCGGCCGGGGGAACCGGAGCTTTGCGGGGCTGGAGCAGAGATTTAAAGGGCCCAGAGCTCTTGCCACTGAGGTGAGCCCTAGCCCTTTAAATCCCAGCCCCAGCCCTGCCACCGGAGCCGGGGTGAGATTCAAAGGGCTCTGGGCTGCCCGCAGCCGCAGGAAGCCCAGAGCCTTTTAAATCCCAGCCACTGATGGGATTCAAAGGGCTCTGGGCTGTCTGCAGCGGCGGGGAGCCCTGAGCCCTTTAAATCCCAGCCACAGCTGGGATTCAAAGGGCTCTGGGCTGCCCGCAGAGCGCCGTGTGCACGGGATTTAGAATCCCCCCGTGGGTCACACAGTGAGCCTCTGCAGGCTGCATGTGGCCCGCGGGTCATATGTTGTGCAGGCCTAGTGTAGAGCATGGATTCTAGAAAATATTCTGTCTGACAAGAATACTGGCATACTGATTGCAACTGCTCAGAAATGAATAAATTACACAAAATATAGAGAATTAGAGGCAGATATTCCAATCTCAGAGGAATTTTAGAAAGCTGCAAGAGAAAACAGTGTGATCTGTGAATTAATTACCTGACCTCTGCTTTGAATGTGTCATATCACAGTCATTTCATTTTGTTAAAAGATTGTATAATCATAAGCATAATCACAAATGCAACCTTTAAGAAAAATTTGGTTTGGCCCTTTGTACTCAAGTCAGACCAAATATAATTCAGATTTACTTGCTGCTTAATGTAATTCACATACAGAATTCTGTAAAGCAAAAATACAAAGCATGGTGGAACAAACCCTATTCTAAAAGAACAGTAACCAATTACAACCAAAGCATTTCATGAAGACTGGTTGAGTCACTGACCACAACTCAGTGTCATGTTACCTGGTAAGACGCAGAAGCACTGAAAATCTTAAGACTAGTGTGACACTTCCTGGGAGTACTTGGGGTTGTCAGCACCTCACTACAATCTGCCTTTAGCATGAGGAAGCCTTGTCTGTACCTACTACGGGTCAGATCCCCGCCTCAGTCGGCCACTGGCAACACAAGGACTCTGTTCCAGGGTTATGTGGGCCCTGCCATCTCTCTATGGGTGAGTGATGGACACACTTCAACACCGAGCCCTCTGAGGGTCCCCCTTGAAGTCCAGCCTTATGTCCACTAGACCCTCAGCATTCACAGCTTCATTGCTTCCAAAGTGACAGAACACTCCAGCTTACAAGTTTCTCCTCAGATCACTGCTTCATTTAACACATAGATAGGGTGACTAGTTGTCCCGATTGTACAGGGACAGTCCCAATTTTTGGGTCTCTCTCTTATATAGGTTCCTATTATCCCCCAATCCCATCCCTATTTTTCACATTTCCTGTCTGATTGCCCTACACACAGAGCTTAGAAAGATGTAAAGTGAAAACAAGTAAAAGTTTCTTTCACATAGTATAGAGATTTGAGCAGTAGCAAGTCAAAGTATTGGAGACAAATGGTTACATGTAAAGTAAAATCCTAACACCCATTCTAGGGCCTAGACTTGATTATCAAGGCACTCTGCTGTCTAACGACGTTCAGTCTTTGCGGCGTTTTCCAGCCAGGTTGGTTGTGACCCTCCTTCCAGAAGACAGGAGACGCTGAGAGCTGTCTTATGGGCGTAGCTCAGTATCCCCAGTTATGCCCCCTAAAGTCATTGTCTTTACCTGAAAACAGGCTATCACCTTGGCTTTTTTTGTTTTTTCCTGCCAATCTTCTTGCATGATTTTGCAATCTCTTCATTAGCATCAGGGTCAGTAATGCAAATAGACTTACACTGTGGGTCGCACAATATACAATGACCAGCCAGAGAGAGAACCATCTACTGCTGCCTGCCTGCTGGAATCTGTCTACGACTACAGCACTAAGAATCACACTGCTCGAGGGGAGCACTGGGGGAAGTCTTTTTAAAAGCACCAAAAGCCTGTATGCAAATTTCCTGGGAGCATGTGTAGCAGCCTGCTTGAATGGATATATGGTAACAGTCCCTAGAAGTTAAAGGTTAGGCACAGAAAATAGCCATCCAGCAGAAGTGAGTGTAAAAAGTCCGCAATAACCATGTGAGACACAAGGAGCTATATTGCTGCCTGTAGCTTTCCAGCGAGCCAAGCATCTCTGGGATATGCATCCTCTGATTGCCACTTAACCTCATCTCTGCCCATAGAGACACTGCTGATAAAAGGAAAGAGTAGATTAAAGCATCTTCACCCTTGTAGTAAATACCAAGGGAGATTATGCAATGCAGGAGGCACCATTATCTGTAAATTATGTGGGATGAGTGTGATACAGGCTTTTCCAGATCATGTTTTGGACCTACTCCTCCTCTGCTTACTCATGTGAGCAGTTCTGTTGATTTTGGCCCCTTTGTAATGGTAGAGAAATGGCAAGTTAGAGAAATGGCATTTTTCAAGCATGTGTGCATGTCTCTAAGGCTAGTGTGACGGACTGAAACCTCATTATTCCTTGCTCTAATACAGTATTTATAGCAATTCTTCACCAAGCATTTGTCAGCTCATCTGCTTCTTGGGTAAATCTGTAGGAACATACTGTTTATGCACTTGAGATAACTGTGAGATTCCTTGGTTGGTTTCCATTTAAACAGCATGCTGCGAGTACCTGCATATGCTCAAGTGTTATGGATACTTTGGTCTCGTTAGCCCTCTCACTAGAGGCCTCCTTATCTCCTACATGCTCCCAAGCTGCGCTCCCTTTGCCCCAACCAGTGTGTGGCTGGTACAGTGAAAGGGTCAGGATAGGAGTGGGAGACAGAGCTTTTGCACCCATAACTGTGCATGCTGGCCCCATTGCCACTTTGCAGCTGATCAGGCTGAGGGTTCCTTTCCCACCAGCCCACACAGAGCTTCAGTTGAGCGCAGCCATCTACACTGTGTCCTGTATTGAACCAAGTTCTGTTCACTTACCTTGGTGCTCCTCCCACTGTAATCATTACAGGCACTGGCCCAGGACAGGAAGGGTGCCGAGTCCCACCAATCAAGCAGGAGCAGAGAGTACCATTGTTTACATATAGAAAGAATAAACCAGATGCATTAAGAGTGGCCCTTATGACTGCTCACCTGCATAGTGGATTCTGGGGAATTTTCTCATTGCTTTTTTGAACCTGATGAAAGAGGGGTCTAGGACACAGGCAATAAAAATGAATCCCTGATTCGTTGTGAGTAAACATTGTGAAAATAGGGGACTAAATGCCTAGTTGGAGAGTTTAATATTTCAAACACCGTGATGAAAAATAGCTGCAACATTGCCTCCTGTAGAGTAGCTGTGGAAATAAATCAGGGGAGTAATTTACTTCAAAGGTCTCTGTGTTTACCTCTCCCTGTCTCCTAACCTATCTTATTGACTGAAACCAGGAACGTCGTCAAGGAAAAAATATCTGCAAAGTGCTCAAAATAGTCGAGCGAACGTAGAGTCTGATGCATTTAGAATTGGTTTGGTCCTAACAGCCTTGCATTAGGCGACGGTTTCAGGTGTTAATTTTCATTTGTGTTTGCACTGCCTGTCACAGTAGGGTCCAAACTCTGCCTGACTGAGGGCCCCATTGGCAGCTTGCCATGAGCCCCTTGGGAACCACAGACAATTGACATGACCGGGGCAGGCCCCTTTCCTAGTTAATACATAGACCTGGCTTTCCAAGAGCACAAAACCCAGCATGGCTCGAGCTGGCGCGCTCCATGCTGGAAGCTAGAGTTGCTATTAGTGCTGGCGGCAGCGACCCTGTACAAAGCTGTGGACTGCAGTTGATCCCTGAGAAGCACTTTGGCCACCCTAGTCCTGCTATCTTTCTTCACCTCCTTTTTATTCCCCACAGCCCCTCTCTTTAATCTCCAAAGGCATACTCAATGGCGTGATAACCAACTGCTAGAGTTTTCCATAGTCAAAGAGAAACAGACCCTTTTAGTCAGAATAACCTTGTTTTCAGACTAAGGAAACAACCCACTAAGAAAGACAGAACAAAAGTAAAGTCTTTGAGAGCGTGCATGCATACACCCAGTTTTGTCTGCTAGAGCAGTCTAGCAAAGTATTCCCCTCTTCAAGAAAATTTGGGGAAAATAATGTACATTTTTGTTATAAATTTTCTATGCAATTTTTGCATGTTTAACATTTTCTTTAAAACGTCAGTATTTTTGGAGAAAATTTATTTTTCCCAAAACTTTTTTTTTGAGAACTCCCCTTTTTGAATTTTTTAAAAAAAAAGGTTAAAAAAAATCTGGCCAGCTTTAGTATCCATCTTTTTTGGGAGCCTCTCCAGACCACACAAAAGAGTTGCCCCATCACTCCAGGCAGCAGAATCTTTAAAGATTTTAAAGTACAGTTCACAGAAACTGAAGCCTTAATAATGAGATAGTCAAATACACCACCAAAGAAAACAAAATAACTGAAGGATTCTCTAGAGCAACGCTGCTGCTCATGGTCCCTGCTGAGGTACACCAGTTAATACAATAATTTCCATCTCTCACAAGGCAGAATTACACTCAGTGTATCTCTGCTTTAATTCTCAAGTCAATCACTAATTCTGATAACTGATCCAACATCTAGCAGGTTTTGTTCGTTAACCTTCCCACACCCAGAAATGCATCAAATCTCTCCACCAACTTTGAATAGTACTTCATTGACAGTCTATGTCATTTAAAAGATAGCAGTTTTTACCTGCATTAAGAAATTCACAATTGATGTGAACACTTCTTTGTGCTTTTACACCCCAAAAAGCTGATGCAAAATGTATCACCGTGTGAAAACATATCGAATAATGTTTAGAAACAGAACTCAGTATGACATCTGTGACTTCTGCTCTGGCAGGAAGAATTGCTTTTATATAGCTCCTGGTGAGGGAGGGGAGGTGAAACCATATACTTTAACTAAGAGTGCTTTTCACATTCCCTAAAACTAAGTTAAGCCTTCAAATATATTGCTCAGATTACAGGTCAAGTTTACACAATTTTCCTATGATATGAAAATTGCTTTTTGGTTAGAAACCTGTTTTGTTTAAAACATATATAAAACTCAGTTCTAGCTTTATTCTGCTGACTGAGACCTTTTCCGGCACGTAGAGGAAATGATAGAGCTAAGTCTCATGAGGTTTTGCAGTAATTAATGCAAACCATTTAATCTGATTCCAAAAGCTAAACCAGGGAAGGTAAATTACTTTTTCTCTGTTTTACACCCTTTCAATTCCTCAACGAGGGTCAGAGCTGACACCCGGAAGATGAAATGGCACACTGCACAAAACCACTCTTCGCACGTGCCTTTCTGGCTATACTACTTGTG
This sequence comes from Gopherus flavomarginatus, assembly GCF_025201925.1. Lineage (NCBI taxonomy): Eukaryota > Metazoa > Chordata > Testudines > Testudinidae > Gopherus > Gopherus flavomarginatus. The sequence goes on along the minus strand of NC_066623.1, from coordinate 107,433,868 downwards.
ACTAGGACGGTACATGCATCTCATTACTATGCTTACACTACGGCGAATGGAAGCATAATCAAAAGATGAGCATTTGGTGTGTGGAGAAAGCAGAAAGACGTTATTAAAATACAGAGCAAGTGGTGTAATTGGCACCCAGAGCAAGCCAGAGTCCAGCGTTGTTATTATGAAGATAAAATTCACTGGACAAGTCAGGAGGAAGAAGTCTGACAAGAATCTGATTGTAATAAAGTCTTTCAGGAGCGCGGGTCACAACATCAGCTCTAGTTCTATTCAGTGCTTAACCTGTGTCAAGTTCTGGCAGTGCTGCACAGAGGGGCTTGCCAGAAAATCGGCACCCAGCAAGGGGAACGTGGATGATAGACTGTCTGAGTAATCTTGTCTCCCAATGCAAATCGACGGAGAAGCTGCTCTGCAGACCCTTTGTAAGAGGTCTTGTGGAGGACCTTACTGAGGCAGAGCCGACGTGTCAAGTAAGTTTCTGTGCATCCAGCCTCTGACTCAGCAATGACGCCTACCCACAATGCTTATTCACTTTGCTGGTTAAAAATTGGCTGGGGGGTAGGAGGGAAGCTGGGTATTGGGCTGCTGCAATAACATATATGCTTAATGCTGCTTTTGCTGTGAGGGGGGCCAATTTAGGGGCAAGTCAACATTCAGCAAGAATTGGGTCCTACAATTCCATAGTCACTGTCCTTCCACTTACCCAGAGCTAATTAATTGTTGGACTCCTCAGCTCATGGAAGCAGGGGTCTTTTCCACATTTCTGCTGTGGGGAGAGAGAGCACCCCTGAGCCGTGCAAGGGATCCCTCACCTGGTTCTTCATTCAGGCTCAGAGGGGGGTGGTTTATCTACAGTCCAACCAACCCCTTTCATTCTCCCAGGAAGAGAGCAGTTTTCAACTATGTGGCACCTTTAAAATATTCCTAAGGAAGAATCTCCCACTTACTCACCTGGGCCAGCCTATGCTAGCAGTCAGACAGGACAGAGCCCATAGTTCTAACCCTGGGAAGGAGGGTGGTGTTGGGAGGTTGCATAATGCCAAAAGAGATTACACATTGTTAAGCACTTTTGTGCAGGGAATAGGGTGGAGGGGATTGGGAATGTTTAAAGGACCACAGCCCCACTGGAGCCCTCATTCACCAGAGTCTCTTAAGGTATGTCTACATTGCAATGTAAGCCCAGCATTCGAACTCAGGCTCAAGCTTAACTCCTCTTCCATCTACACACAAATCAAACTAACCCAGGGTGCAGACCCAGGGTCACAGGACCCCCTAGGGATAGAGGGTCCAAGCCTGAGTCAAGCCACAACCCAGGCTTCGAGCCCTATTGCTTTCCAAAGTAGACAGAACCCCAAGGTACTCCTGCTCCGGGAGTCCACCAGAAGTATCCCACAAGCCAACTTTCTTTGACCTCTGGCCAGTCAAGTTTTCCCACACTGCTTTGCAAACAAAAGGCTAGAATGGCCACATTTTGGGAGGAGTGCTAGGAAGTCTGGGATATGGGTGGTTGGAAACAGGCCTGCATAATGCAATGTAGATACTGGAGCCCTAGGTTGGAACCCAGAGTTCTACAATTCCTAACCTGGGGTTCCAAATGAGTGTAGATGTTCAAGCCAAGGGTCTGCTAACTCAAGTTCTACTAACCCTGGGCTAACACTGCTGCATAGCCATAGCCATACCTTTGCTGTCATTCCTACTCACGAGTTTAGCTATGGAACAAAAACTCAGTCAGTAGACGGCCATGCCAACTCTCACGGTAGTTTCAGGTCAACCATTGCTTTGGTTTCTACTTTGTCCTAAAATGTAGGCACTGTTTCTCTGGTCAGCCAGCCAATAGCTTTGAATTTACTTAAAGTCTTACATATGGAACCACCTGTCCAAGTTAAGTTGTAATGTAATTCCTTTGTAAGTGTTAATTTTATACCTTTCTACCTTCTTGAACTTGGTTTTGTATTAGAATGTCTGTGCTGGGGAATAATCCTGGCCACAGTTCTGGAGGGATAAAGATAGAAGCCAGCAGGGTTGTTGCTTTTGGTCAAGATATCACTCAGACTTACAGGAAATGCTTGATTGTCCGAGCAAAAGGTCAGGCCTTTCTTAAGCATCAGACATTGCTATGGTGTTGTCACAAAGTTCCCAGGCAGGTTTTTAGCTCATTACTTTGGGTGACCCTCTGGGTCCAGGTTACCAGTGTATACCTAAAGTGAGTCTAGATCATCTATGGTCCTGAATGTTGCTAGCAGGGCAAAACAGAAGCATGATGTGCAACTATGCTTGCAGCAGAGCAAAAAGAGGGGAGAACAGAGGCCTGGCTGGTTCAGTGAATGAATCACTGACCTACTCCAGTTGAAGATTTGTTTGTGGTCCAATGTAAAATTGCTTAGTTGGGGGAGGATTGTCTCAATGAGCTGAACCAGACCCACCTTGACACATGGCTTGGGACTGAACAGGGTAGGGAGCATTCCTGAGAATGCCAGCAGTGAGGCCAATAATTATGCCAATTGAGAGGCCTTACAGCAGCTGTCTGCGCTGCAGCTGGATGGGAGAAAAGAACATTGACAATTGCCCGTCATTTAACATTCAAGTACAAAACATTACAAATGTGGAGGAAGCGTACATTATATATATTTCAAAAGTCACTAAGGAGTCAGTTACACTGATTTAGACAACAAATTTACTGTTTAAATCTTTGTTCAAATGCTTTTAAACACTTAATATTCTTAAAAAAGAAACGTACAGTATGTGACAAATATTTGTGATTCTTTAGCTAATTTCAAGTATATGACTCATCCTTTGGTCCCATTAAAAACCACTCTAAAGGGCTTCTTACAACCTGCTTTGAGGCTCTGTGAGACATTACCAATCAATAGAGAACTTTGTGGGGGTAGGGAGGGGGTGAATATGGTACTCAAAAGTTGCTGCATCAACAGCCCTCAGGGATAAAACCTTCTGATATCACAGAACAGGTGCAGCATGGCCAGCAGTAGCACCCATTTGCCCATACTGCTCACATGATGTATCCCGGCAGGTCCAGACTAGGGGGGGGAAATCGATCTTAGATACGCAACTTCAGCTACGTGAATAACGTAGCTGAAGTCGAATATCTAAGATCGAATTACTCACCCGTCCAGACGGCGCGGGATCGATGTCCGCAGCTCTCCGTGTCGATTCCGGAACTCCGTTGGGGTTGATGGAGTTCCGGAATCGATATAAGCGCGCTTGGGGATCGATATATCGCGTCTAGATTAGACGCGATATATTGATCCCCGAGCAATCGATTTTAACCCGCCGATACGGCGGGATAGTCTGGACGTACCAAAGACCAACCTAGTAGCAAGAGCAATTCAATCTCCCTGGCCTCTGCATGCACACTCCTCTCCCCCCACCCCTACACTTCAGTTGAAGCAGCTGGCAATCTAATAGAATGCCCAGGGAGGGATGGGACTGAGAACACCGTTACTAACTGGCATCAAGTGAGGCTGTGATTTTTGTAATGTGGCCACTTGTCACTAAGAAGTGGAACAAAAGCACCAAGCATAACCAGTTACTCTTGCGTTGTGATACGGGACTGCAGAAATCTGTCCTACAATAGTGCAGACAACACCCTGTTCTAGCCAAACATCCAAAGAAACCTTGAAAATAAATCCTTCAGGCAATAGTAACAAAATCATTATTTCCACTTCTATAGAGCTTTCCACCTGAGGACCTCAGAGAGCATTACAAACATTAATTCTTAAAACACCCTGTGTGGGATGCAGAAGTATCATTATCTGTGTTTTATCTCAGACGGGCAAGCTGAGGTACAAGGAGATTTAGTGATTTGTCTACACTACAGTTTTGTTGGCAAAAGGCAGCTTTTGCCGACAAAACAGTGGAGGTGTTCACACTACAAAGCTACTTTTGGCAGCAAAACTGCTGTTTTGCTGACAAAATAAAACCACCTTGATGAAAGGCATAAAGCTTTTGGTGGCAAAGTTAAAGGAGTGTAGCATCAGTGTAGACACAACCATTTGTTATATCACCATAACTGGCCTCCCCCAGTATACCACAATGCCCGTCATGACCGCTCTGCTCAGTATTTTGAACTCGGCTGCCCTGCATCTAGCTACACAGGCATGTATCCCTCCTCTTTTCAAAGCTCCAGGAAGCTCTGACATTGCTCAGCGTGGAGAGCTCACAGAGCTCCTGAGAATGCTGCTCTCGGTAGCTGAGTAGGCTGTGGGAGAACTCGGAAGGAATCACAGAACCATTAATGTGGAATTGGCGGCAGGCAGAGCGGGCTGCTACAGGGAGTGAGGGAGGGGTGACAGCAATGCTGTGCAGAGCCAGGAGTTGATGTGGAAGGGGGGTCCCCTTCCCCCAGGATTGGTTGCTCAGGCTGCTGTCTGAACTGAAAGAGACAGCATGCTGACACACTCTCCCCCAAAACACACACACACACACACACACACACACACACACACACACACACACACACACACACACACAGAGTCTCTCTCACATATACACTACCCATACACAGTCTCTTACACAGTTCCCAAACATGCACTGTTTCTGTTTACACAAACACACACACTCACACTATCACACACTATCCTCTCCCCTGTCCCTACACTTCAGTTGAAAAGCAACTGGCAACCTAGTAGGATGCCCAGGAAATGATGGGATTGAGAAACCTGCATCATGTGATGCGGCACCTGCCCCATGAGGTATTGCAAACCCTTCCCAAAGAACCCTGCAGCCAGTTGCACAGTGGGATAGCTACCCACAGTGCACTGCTCTCTGTGTCAACGCAAGAGCTGCTAGTCTGGATGTGCTCTGCTGACACAAGGAGACTAGTGTGGACATGCAACATCGATTTAATTAAAGCGCTTTAATTAAAACTGCATAACTTCTGTCAACAAAACTCTGTCATGTAGAGAAGGCCTTAGTGATGTGCTCAAGATCCCACAACAAGTCTGTGGCAGAGATGGGACTTAAACTCAGTTCTCCCATTTCCCACAGATAACCCAATAAAATGTCCTCTCCTTTTTGAGCATGGGCAGAGGGCATTAAATGTCAGGCTGAGTGATGTGTTACCAAGAGAACGTAGTGTTTTGTTCAGCTTTGACATATGCAATGAGTAAAACATTTTGTATTCATAACATTATTTATCCTCTAATCTTAACTACAATATTCAAAAACCAACATGCACTGCACCTTTCAGAGCAACGCAAGTGTGGCATCCTAGTCGTCAAAGCTCACAAAGACACTGCTGATAGTGCAAGCTTTGTTTAGGAGACAGAGCACACTTTCCTTTTATGCTTCAAATTTCTGGACAATGTCAATACCAGTTTAAGAGGCCTTGAGCTCTATAGGCCCTGTCAAGTGCTGATATCTTCTAGGACTCAGCAGATTTTATGCCTCTATTCAATTCACTTGACCTGCCTCCAAATATGTTCCCAGCATCTGATGAGCCATTCTCCGCACAAAGATATGGTGAATTCTGGATCAATAACACAGGATAAAAGCAAGCTCACTAGAGCAGGTCTGAAGTCTAAACAGATGCTCCTATCTGGACAGTTCAATATGATGTTCTGAATTGTACACAGCAGGATTTCATTTGCTACAAAATAGCTTTGCACCGATAGCTCCTTCAATAATTTTGTTATGCACTCTTTCCTAGACAGAGCAATAATTCATTTACTAAACAGCAAATTAAAACAATAAACAAACAAATATAGTAAAAGCATGTGTAGATTTGCTTCAGAGTTTTAAAGAAAATATTGATTTTTTTTTGTTAGTACTTCTGTGGTAGCTCGTAAGGTCACGTTCATGACACTTCCAACAGGGGGTTATCTTGTACCGCTCATTCTGACATTCAGACCGATGATTTATTATTGCTTAGTTCTTGATACTGTTCACTGCACAATCCAATCTAAGAGAGAGACATATTTCTCAATTCAGGGACTTTTTATTTTATGAAAAATCAGCTTGACGCTTTGTGGTAAAAACTAGAGCTGGTGTTTGATCCTATTTTCTTAAGTATTTTCTCCATTGTGTGTTCCATTTTTGCTTGTTGGGGGTGGATTTTTTTCCTCTCCATTTTGTTGTGGTTACACCCAAAAGGAAAGATTAGCAAGGCTGCAGCTCCTAGCATCATAGACTTAAACGCCTGGAAGGGACCTCGAGAGGTCATCTAGTCCAGTCCCCTGCACTCAAGGCAGGACTAAGTATTATCTAGACCATCTCTGACAGGTGTTTCTCAAACCTGCTCTTAAAAATCTCCAATGAAGGAAATCCCACAACCTCCCTAGGCAATTTATTCCAGTGCTTAACCACCCTGACAGTTTGGAAGTTTTTCCTAATATCCAACCTAAACATCTCTTGCTGCAATTTAAGCCCATTGCTTCTTGTCCTATCCTCACAGGTTAAGGAACAACAATTTTTCTCCCTTCTCCTTGTAACAACCCTTTACATACGTGAAAACTGTTATGATGTCCCCTCTCAGTCTTCTCTTTTCCAGACTAAACAAACCCAATTTTTTTTCAATCTTTCCTCATAGGTCATGTTTTCTAGACCTTTAATCATTTTTGTTGCTCTTCTCTGGACTTTCTCCAATTTGTCCACATCTTTCCTGAAATGTGGTACCCAGAACTGGACACAATACTCCAGCTGAGGCCTAATCTGCATGGAGTAGAGAGGAAGAATTACTTCTCATATCTTGCTTACAACACTCCAGCTAATACATCCCAGAAGGATGTTCGCTTTTTTTTGCAACAGTGTTACACTGTTGGCTCATATTTAGCTTGTGGTACACTATGACCCCCAGATCCCGTGCCGCAGCACTCTTTCCTAGGCAGTCATTTCCCATTTTGTATGTGTGCAGCTGGTTGTTCCTTCGTAAGTGGAGTACTTTGCATTTGCCCTTATTGAATTTCATCCTATTTACTTCAGACCAATTCTCCAGTTTGTCAAGATCATTTTCAATTATAATCCTATCCTCCAAAGCACTTGCAACCCCTCCCATCTTGGTATCGTCTGCAAAGTTTATGTGTACTCTCTATGCCATTATATAAATCATTGATAAAGATATTGAATAGAACCAGATCCAGAATTGATCCCTGCGGGATCCCACTCATTATGCCCTTCCAGCCTGAATATGAACCACTGATGATTACTCTCTGGGAACTGTTTTCCAATCAGTTATTCACCCAACTTATAGTAGCTCCATCTACATTGCATTTCATCCAGATTCTCTCTCTTCATTTAGGGGACTATATTTAAACGAAGGAGGGTTACTTTGACATAAGGTTGCCACCTCGGTCTGTGTTTTCCAGAACCATCCTTTTTTTGAGGTAGTTGTCCTGGGAAATCTGTAAGGGTGCTCAGCACACACTGCCAGCTGTCTAGTTTACTGGACTCAGGATCATGCCGGATGGCCCAGTTTTTAAACCCCATTTCGAAGTTAGAAACACATAGTTATTAAACACCACAGCAAGTGCAGATTCATTGGGGTTGTAAGTGAAAAGAACAAAAAACAAAGACACTACCTAAAGTGGAATACTAGTTTCTCTGTCCTTGTATTTGTGAATTAAGACAGCTCCTATCCTCATATGTCATCCTTATGTCTAAGGCCTTATGACAGTGCTTCTTAAACTCTGGTCACTAGCAAAGCTGCCGTCAGTCTTCCAACAGACTGTTTAAGCCATGTGGTATCATTAACCCACACGTACCAGGATGTCCAGTAAACAGCTGCATGCCTGAAATTCTGACAGTTATTAGATGGTACGTTAAGTAGCTAATGGTGCTCTTACAGTAGCTGCTGCATCATGCAGGTGCTAAAGAACAAACATTTTTAAATGGCTCCTTTGTCCCATATCATTAAGGGCCCCAGTCCTGCAGAGTCTTACACACGTGAATAAACTGACTTACCTGTGCAATCCTATGTAATTCAACAAGAGCACTTGCGTATTTAAAGCTACTTGCTCGCAAGTTTGCAGGATATGGCCCTTAATAAGTAAAATCAATATCAAACATTTGGCTAAAAGCTTTTAGAGAGTGACTATAAAGTCATGCCAATCTCTGAAAACACTCTCCAGTCTGCATTGCCTTTTACTGAGAGATGTTTACAACACTGATTTTTTTTAAGAGGGAACAAAGATTAATATTCACACCTGCTATTCTATGACATCATTACTTTTCCACTAATTGATCAGTATAAAAAAAAGTCAAGGCACTATGAATATTCCCCTACTAATTGGCAGTTTGTAAGGGATATTAACTGAGGGTATGTAAATTATTAAAGCCATAAACTACTTCTGGAGCCTCCTCCACTCTCTAGGGTCAGGCTGGGGGATTGTCTGGCTGCCCCCAGTGGAACTGTGTTATAAGCAAGATTAAGTAAGCAATCCTCATCTCTACATCTGCATCTATTAAGACACCTTAGTTGGATCTCTGGCGCCAGGAAGTCAGGCGCCACCCCCTACATTCAGCACCAGAGAGGCACAGCAGGTTGCAAATGTTACATTTGATACCACAGCAGGAGGTGCCGTTTACAGTCCCACAGGAGAACAATTTCACTCTCTTCCCTTTCGTGCTCATATAAACAAACTGAGGCTGATGTAATTTCAAAAGCTGCTTTGTTTTATTTTATTAAAATTTATTTAAAACATAATTTCCTTTTACATTTAAAATCTGCTCACCTTTCATATGGAAAAATTAAAGGCCGGAGATGTTATCATTTCTTTCTTTTTTTTTTTGTCTGTTCACGTCACTGTTAAATTGCAAGGAGGATTTGAATTTTATGGAACCATTAAAGCACGGATGAATAAAGGCAAAAACATTGACTAGTGAAAAGCCAGGTGATAACTTTATTTTTCACTTTAGAAGGAAAGATTAAGGTGTGTGAATGTTATAACCATAAGCCAGCCAGCACTTGTATGGTATTACTTTTTTAATTTGAAAGATAAATGAAGAATCTTCCTCACCTCCACTTCCTCACAAAAACCAAGTAAACACATTATGTGCATTTGCAAATTATTCCTCTGTATTTCCTTTGCAGTATTTTGACATGCTACAATGAAATCTGTTTCTCTTCATATTACAGCAAATTACCAGGTGCCAGATTCCGTTCTCATTTACACTCCTATAAATCTGGAATAACTCAGCTGACTGCAGTGGATTTACTCTGGATTTTCAGTGGCAGAAGTGAGACCAAGATTTGGTCCTTGATTTACTTTAAAAAAAAATTGCAACCCAGCTTAAGTATTCCAGCTGTACAAGATGTACTTAGGTTATTTTCCCTATATCTAATGTACTGATTTAATTCAGTCTTAAAAACACAGCACATTAAGGTGGGGAAATTATCACTTTTTCAAAAAAGTTGTCACAATTGCTCTAGAATAAGTCTTGCAAATAGATACAGAATAAAAAAAAAAAAACAAAAAAAAAAAACAGCAAAGCTGGTGAAATTCATCTCCTCTGTATAAATCCCATATATGCAGGCTCTGTGAGGCTGGAGCAATAGCCAAGAACTGAAGAATTTATACCTAAACCTTTGTACAAGCATAAATGGGAGAAATGAGGTACTATGGCAGAGTTGAAGGTTTATAATTGTTATTGCAATGAAATTCAGACATCTTGCAGACTGGTTAGGGTGAATGTAAAAATGAAGACTTCAGCAGTGGAGAAACGAAAAGGTGAGACTCAATCACAAATTAACAAACTCACAAAGGTTTTAAGACCTGATTTGAAGAGCAGAAGTGACTGTGTCTGTCAGAGAGAGAGCAATTAGATTCATGATTTTAAGACTGAAAAGGACCACAGCAATCATCAAGTCTAAATTCCTGCCTAACACAGGCCAGAGACTCACCAGGCCTGGTCTACACTAGGGTGGTGGGGGGGATTGATATCAGATACACAATTTCAGGTATGAGAATAGCATAGCTGAAGTCGACGCATCTTAGATCGAATTAAAATTACTTACTTCACATCCTCGTGGTGCTGGATCAACGGCCGTGGCTCCCCCGTCGACTTTGCTTCCGCCTCTCACACTGCTGGAGTTCAGCAGTCGACGGGAGAGTGATCCGGGATCCATTTATCGCATCTACACTACACGTGATAAATCAATCCCTGATAGACAGATCGCTACCTGCCGATCCAGCGGGTAGTGTAGACATACCCTCAGTCATTCCTGCATTGAGTCCAATCATTTGTGGGTTGTGATTCTTACCTCCTTCTTAAAGCACTTGGATGTAAAGTGCTAGGTATTATTGTTGTGGTTGGGGTAAAGCATTACTCTTAAAAAGCTATCCAGTTTTGCTTTAAACAGCAAACGCAATGGAGAATCCACCACATCTCTAGGTAAGTTGTTCCAGTGGTTAGTTACCCCCCACCCATAGCATAAGTAAACAAACAGGCCATGGCAGTGATGACTGACAGAAGGGAAGGAGAACTGGCCAAAACTGCAAACTGGAGTGAACAGGTAGGAGGAATGTGTGTATATAGCAAGTCTGTATTACAGATGAACCTAGTCTATATTCTGTCTGCATAAGTACCTCAAAAATAACAGTTTTCCCACTGACTATATATGAGGTCTGTGGCTCTGAGACTCTGTACCGTGATCTAATAGAGCACACCCACTGGCATCATGTTAGACCCATCAGAGAAACGGTTACAATTGTATCACACCACATATACGCGCTGTGACCATAACTCCCTTAGAACCAGAAAATACGATCAAATTGTTTTCAGAATGAAACATTGTAAGGGGGGAAAAAAGCAGACTCAGGAGTTGTTTACAAAGGCCACAACGCAGACATTTAAATAAATAAGTAGGGTACATGTTTCAAAATGCCTGAGTCATTTAGGAGCCTGCATCCCACTGGTTTTCAATGGAACATAGGCACCTTTGAAATTTTTACTCAGTCACTAGTCCATACCTGTGACCAAATGGCTGTACCTTCTTAATTTTTTTTATTCAACTTGCATGTGTGAATTTGCTGCTAGCATATGAGAAGGACCAATTGCACTGAATAGAGCCAGGCTCTGTGGGTGCTTTCTCACTTGGTGTCAATCCTGACTGGCAAAACAGCTCCTTAAGAGAGATTGAGCTGGTACAGCCATTTAAACACACACTGATTTGGCGCCGTAGCTTCTCTTGTGAGAGAGATTTGAACTCATGTATCCACACTTCAGAAAGTGGTTCTACTTTGCACTTATTCTTGTCCCCTGCCTGCAGCAAGGATACAGGATCAACCCCTCCATTAGCAAAAAAGAGAAGACTACTATTTGACTATCGTTGACACATCACAAAAACACGGAACATTCATTAAAGATTTATGGCAGCAGCAAACATTCTGTTTTACTTTCAATTTTGTCGTATAATTCCATTAAAACAGGGACTTAGCCATATCTATTAAAGCTGGTTCCTTCCTGTGCACTTACCACTCCTGAAATACACAAGCCAAAAAAATGAAGTCAGTCGCCACTGAGTCTGTCTCCTTTGGCAGAAGGACAAAGGTGGATCCCCCCACAGGAATCAAAGCTAATGCATAGCTGCTTCTCATTGTCTTACTAAATACAAGTTTAGACTTTCAGGTAAAAAAAATAAAGAGAAGTCACACATAATGCTTTAGCATCATTTTGTTACCCGCAGATGTTTGTGGGACCAAATGAGAGGGTACAGAAAACAAATCACAAACGCACATAGCCATACTAATATGAATATTGTATTAGAACAGAATTTGTTCCATCATCTGGGTTGAAATTAGAGCTGGGCAAATAATATAGTCACCAAAAAATACAGTTGGGGAGGATCAACATTATTTGTAAATTTGAGTCAAACTCAGGAAACCTGGGTTCAGTTTCCTATTCTGCTACAGATTTCCTGTGTGACCATGGACAAGTCACTTAGTCTCTGTGCGCTTCAAATTCTCCCACTATAAAACCAAGACAGTAGCACTTCCCTACTTCCCAGGAGTGTTGTGAGGATGAAAACATTAAAGATTGTGATGTGCTCAGATACTATGGTATAGAGGGCCAAATACGATGGTAAGGGAGATGGGACAGCAGCTGGAGAAAAAGGTGAGGTCAGTGATAAATTTATCGATGATGGAGGAGACTGGCACACACAGGGATAGTAGGTGAAGGGAACTAAAAGACAGTGATCTGATTAAAGGAGGACTGGATGGGAAGGAGTGACAGAACAAAGCACTTTGTGTGACAGAAGGGCGGGAGTCAGCAGGACAAGTGGAAGGGTTAGAAATAGAGAGTTAATAGGAGAACTTAGCCTCTGTAATAGGTGAGAAAATATGTGCATTCTAATTTTCATTGATTCAATACGTAACCTGTTATTTTGTATCATTTTGGCCCTGTCTTCATCCCCATAATGATCTTCAAAATCTCTACCATCATAACTGTGATCCTCCTCCTCCTGTGTCAGAATTTCAGATGTCCTTCTCTTTTCATTCCAGGATGTCTGTTCATATGGCACCTTCTTCATCCAGCTCTGAAAGGTGTTTTAAAGCAACACCCTAAGGCAGGGGGAAGAGAGATCTGAGTTGGCTCTCAAAAGGCTACAAGGACTTGTCATAACCAATAGCGGGTGTTCCATTTACAATATCATTCTTTTGCAATTCAGGGGGCTTGTTTTATAAATGGCTTGGTTAGTGGTACAAAGTGCCTATCAGATAATGCATTACCATGAAAAAAGTTTTTCTTTCACAAGTTTAAAAAAAGGGCTATCTTGCAGCAGGAATAGCCAAATGCAGACTATTTTCACAAAGCTGTACAGAAAGCCAAAATGTAAACTACTGAATGGTAAGATTCACATTCACTTCCTATTGCTTTAAAATATAATTGGTTCTTTCTTTTTTTTTAAAAAAAATGGTCCTTGTTTTCAGTGGAAGAAAAACACTAAACTTTTTTGGGGAAAAAGACGAGGCTGATGAAAGAAAAATCTTGTTCATATCCAGGGATGTCAGGTTACATCCTGCATGCAATTGCGCTATGCAACTATAGTCCATCTTAGGCAACACGAAACATCAGACATCTGCTAAGCTTGACTGTTTTTAACCTAGCATTTTACTTAGGATTTTGTCTGAACATGGGGTGGCATTAAAAAATTTTGTTCACATGAGCAATGAGAATGTTTTCCCTTGGTAAGTTATTTTTTTAAAAATTGGCTAAGATTTTCTAAGCAGTCTAAGGGATTGAAACTGAAATTAATAGAAGATATGTCTAAATCCTCTAACAATTGCTTCAACATCAGCCACTTAGTATCCAAATAGCTACATGTTTGTAAGACTGAAAGTTACATTTGTAAAACTTACACCAGTTCCATATTGCTTATATATCTCAGGCTTTGTCTACACTGTGATGTAGTGTGGACTACAGGACGGAATGACACAGGGCACCAAAGAATTGCACACTAACTGCCCCACGTAGGCAGCTGGCATGAACTAAAAAGGTACATAGTTTGCATCAACGTAGTCCTCTTTCAAACAGGACTACAGTAACATGAACTGGGTACCATTTAGTTCACACCAGCAGCATCCACACAGGGCAGTTAGCGTAATTCTTTGGTGCCATCTGCAGTTCACACTCCTTGTAGTCTGCACTGCAGTGCAGTGTAGACAAGCCCTCAGTTTTGCTGAGAGAATGACACCTGTCCCTTTTGTCTCCCGATTAACAATAAACTATTGCACAATTGGCTCCTTTTAGTATGCTGACAGACTTTTTCAGCACTGTTATATCACAATGAGCCAGGGCTAGCCTGCTCTAAAAAGTGGTTTCTTTTAACTATCCAGCCAGGGTTTTTGTGCACATGTATATGATTTTTAGAGTAAATTGTGTGTACGCTCCATGTATGAATACTTCATTTCTGAGGAGCTATATCTTCTCAGTGGAGGCATTCAGTGTCCTCCTAAGGCAGCAGGCCACTGGTTGTCACATTGTTATGTTTCAATCTTAGCTTACAGCATATTTTTCAAGTGTCCCTGGATGTGTCTTAAAATTTCCTGTCTCTCAACCTCTTAACCAAAAACTGTTCCTAAACAAGCATGAAAATGTCAGATAAGAAATGATAATTTAGCTTTCCTCCAAATGCCTTACTAGGGGGTTAAAAAAGAGCCCCTGATATTTGCTCCTTGGTATTAATTACCAGTAATAAAGATACTATGTATCAGTCTGGACTCCTTTTTCCTTTGTTAATTTTCATGCTGATTGTGATTATTTGCTTAAATGCCTAGAACCGTGTGAGCTCAAGGCATATTTAAGGAGATGAAGTACATTAATTACATAAAACTATGAAACAAAGGAGGAATCAGAGTTAAGCAAAAGCTGAACTGAATAAATATGCCTCATTGTGCCATAAAGGTTGCTGGAGTTGTGCTCTGGCTAAGTGCCCAGAGGCATGAATCCAAAGGAAGAAGCCCTCCATAGAGATAGTCTCCTATCCCTGGCCCTGGGGGAACTGATTTCAAGGGTCTCCTAGCTATTTTAACTGCCATGGCAGGGTACGGGTCAAGAGGAGCTAATGATCTAGGATCTGATTATGGGCTACATACGTAGTCACCAAGACCTTGAATGACAACCAGACGTGAACAGGAGACTCCATGTCTGTCAGTCACCTCTCTATATCTGCTGGGGCACAGAATAGGGAAGGGACTGCCTGCCCAGACATCATTCCCACAGCAAGTCCACTATCATATGTGGCAAGTGGGAGATGGAGACATGAATTCCCCAGCCCCCCAATCTGGGAAGGGCTGGACAGCTGCAAAAGCACAGTATGAGTGACATTGATGGGAGTCCTCTCTCTCAGAATCCGCGTTTTCCTCCATGACCTCTGATCTTAGGCAATGTTTGCAGCTCCTGAGGTTCCATGTAGGAGGTACATCATGGAATAGAACTTAGCCCATAAAGTACTTTGATGTCCAGCCTTCACACAGATTCATCCTGGGGAGGAGGGATAGCTCAGTGGTTTGAGCATTAGCCTGTTAAACCCAAGAGTGTGAGTTCAATATTTGAGGGGGCCATTTAGGGAACTGGGGTAAAAATCTGGGGATTGGTCCTGCTTTGAACAGGGGAGTGAACTAGATGACCCCCTGAGGTCCCTTATAACTCTATATTTTATCCCATTATTTTTAATTATTCCTTCTTTAACCAAACTAAATATGCATTCTACCTTTTTGATGACTATCCCTTTTCAATCCTTTACAGGAGTTCCTGTATCAATGAAAGGAAGGCTATGAAATGGAAGGATACTGTCAAGGCTGAATTTCCAGATTATCGTACTTTAAAAAAAGTTATCTTTAGAGGGGTGAAGGATGCTTCTGACTGTTGATATCTGGCGAAATTCTGAAAACTCCAAACATAAAGGATGTTTCCTTAAAAAATAAATAAAAATAAGTCACTTTACATTACCATATCAATGTTAAAGTCTAAAAGGAAAAAAAATCGACACTAATTTTGGCAAAGTTAGTAAAATAGGAACACATATTTCTCATGTAGCAATATGTCCTGTGCTACAAGTCTGAGGGTTCACTTATCACAGCTACAGCTTATTCCATAAACATGATTGTGCCCTAACGATACCACTGTCCTTTAGCAAAACCCCAGGGCCACACAAAATATTCAGTACCGTGGACAGCAGCTAATGGTTTTCAGGCTGCCTAAAGCCTAAACAGGCCTTTCATACACAGGCCAGATGTTCACTCTTTCTTAGGTCAGCTTAAGGCTAAAACAAACCTTTTCAACCAGGGTTTATCAGAGTTTCTAAATTACATACTGAGAAGAAATTTAATTTGTTTAATTAAGAAAGTTTATTTCATGGTAATTCAGTTTTGTTATGCCGCAAGACTTAATGTGTCCTCTGGTAGAAGTGATTTGTTAAAAATATTCATAGCATCCCTCCCTCCCTCTCTCTCTCTCTCTCTCTCTCTCTCTCACACACACACACACACACACACAGTGTAAAGTTGCTAGTAAAAAAAAAATTATACTTTCAAAAGTCACAGATCAAATCCTCCCACAATACTGTCTGTGCTTATTTAAGTCAATATAATTAAGTGTTATCTCTTTGTATAACTCTGCATTGTCCTCATTGATTCTCTGTATACTATACCTGAAAGTCATCAAAGAGCATCAGACAGCAAGGTTAGAACTTGACTGACTTCCTTCCTTCCCATGAAATCAGAGTCATTCCTTTTCTCCTTTCTTTCTTTGCTCAGCTGTGCTAGCAACTTTAAAAATAAACCAACCCTTATTTACCAAAATAGAAAAATTGTTTAAACTCTCCTTTCACCTGTTTTGAACTGGGGTATGTTGTCTAAGCTGCCTGGTAGGTGGTACCACATCAGACACATAGAGTTAGAGAGACATTGTAAATATTATTAATACATTTCACCTGTAAAAGTTATGATTTAATCCTTCGCACTTAACTAATAGCAAAACTTAGCTAAAAGTCCAAGTTCAAAGGCATCGGTCACAAACATAAACAGTAGGCCAGGCAAGACAACAGAAAAAGGAATGCTAATGTTCGCTCAGCTAAAACGTTGTTTCAAGATGCAGTCATTCTTCCTAATGATTTTTTTACCCTCAGTCACTAAGAATTTTCAAAATGAGGGAGCTCTGAAGAAACTTTGCACATTGACCATACAGATAGATAGCCAATTGAAGCAGTAATCTATATGGCTCAATAGTAAGGTGATTCTTTTGCCAGTGAATTCTGTGCTGGTGAAAGGTATCAGCTAACAGCTGTGGAGACTACTCAGTCCTCTATTCAGGCTAGGTACAGCATAGGTAGCAGCAGCATTCTCTCCATTATGCCCTCCAGTGAGCCCCCACCATGTATTTCACCTCTATGAGAAGATAGGCAGGCACTGCAGAAAGGCATTGCAGAAAAAATGGAGACTAATTGTGATGGGTTGTGTCTCATATACAATCCGGTAGCATCCAAGCACCCCAGTCAACTCCATTGTGCTGAATGCTTTTCAAACACATGGAGAGAGTCCCCACAATCTAAAAGACTGAAGAACTGATGATGCTTTGCGGGTTGCCATGCTCTCCTGAACATATAACTTCCTTGCTTTAGGGTTCTGGCTCAATCTGTTTTAAACCTGTGTTTTGGTTTAAAAAATATTAAGAAATAGGACAAACACTATGGATCGAAACAGCCCAGAGTGGTCAGCTACTCAACCAGTTTTAAAATCCTCAACTACTTGTGAGGTGAGCAAGGCAGAGTAGCCCAATGGGTAAACTAGGTGAGTAGTAGATGTGACTTTCCCCAAACTCTGCCACGGATTCTCTGTCCCTTGTCCAAGTCAGTTGCTCTCTGTGTCTCAGTTTGGGCCTCCCTAAAATTAGAATAGAAATCCCAGCATCCCATGGGGGTTGTGAGACTTCCTTAAGTTTTGTAAAGCATGAGCCTTCAGCTATTAGACACTGTAAAACTGGATGCAAAAAATATCAGTATTAAGGATTATGGCATAGATCTTTGGGTATAGCCAAGGAGTGCACAGCACAGCTCAGAAGGCAACTGAAGGTGCAAAGGCAGCCTTTGTGTTGCTCTCATCCCGATCCCATTCTGTGCTGGGCCACTCCCCGTGGTGCAATTTCCAGCAGTCCACATGCTGCTGTAACTTATGCTAGCTGACAATGGGGGCTGACATGGCACTGGAGCATGTGGAAGGCACAGGGAAGCTCCTGACATATTTTGTTTCCATTGACCTTCCCTGTACACCAGCTTCAAAGAGGGATGGTGGCATAGGAGCTGTAATATCAGCACTATGGCACCAGTGAGTCCACCCCTATGCTGGAGTAATCCTCCATGGCCAGCTAAACTGTTTTTAGGGCCACTTTCTGGTCATGGTGTGATGCAAAGCAGAGGACCAGGGTCTGTATGTGCTGCTAAAAGATTCAGGAGACTTATGAACAATTAAGAACAACAATTTTGACTCCATTATTTTTGCACTGGGACTGTGCAGAAGAGTTTACCACTTAAATTTCCTCAGGAAAAGCTGCAGTGCCTGAATTCATGCCAATTCATGCCTGTGGAATTCATGCCAAACAATATCCATTCCTGAGCTGGCAGAACATCTTTTTCTCAATTGGTTAAATTAGGAAGAATGATGATCCCCTCTTCTGATTACTAAAATCCATAAATAAGATGTCTTGACAAAGTATCTCTGCCAGCTCAGAGAAGAAAAAAAAGCACTTTGCTTAAAGAGACAGCATTGATGCAAGTGCTATTTTCTTTAAACTCCTCATGCATTTTATATAGGCATTTTAGGGAGCACAAAGTTGAAACAAATACACTTTTCTAAAATGAAGGTGTATATATTTCACAAGAGGTAACACTATCCAGCCAATCCTATTATGCCAGTAGAAGAACAACAGCAAAACAGAGTCCAACCTGATCATCAAAAGCTGGCCCAGTAGCAGCAGCAGTGAGCAGCAGCTCTACCTTTTTCAGGTGGCACGCCATGTGGGGGGAGGGCGGGACAACTGTGCTAGGAGCCATTCTCTTCAGCTTCTTCTTCCAAAAGCAAAATGATTGCGGGCATTGCCGCTATCATGTCCTGGCCTTCTAGGGCTACATCCACACTAGATGGTTACCTGTTTGAATAGGAACTTCCCCTGCTCCTCTTGGATGAGTTCTCAGGACATTAGCTCACCACATCTGCTCTTGCACACCGGCTTATGGAGATGTAATGAATCACATCCACAAGCAAACACTGTAGTCGTCAATGGAGACTGAGCCTTAGTATCCAAAACACTACGCTACACAACTTGAGCTAAGGGAGAGCTCCTCTAGCTGTGATATTGCAACAGGCTGTACAGTTGCTAGGATCAGTCTCTGGGAGACCTTCTCCCTCACACCCTGCACTCATGTAGTATAGTGGCATTCCACAATCAAGCATTTTCTACCCAAAGACACAGAGACCGCCCCTGCCCCTAAAGGCATACAATCTAACATACAGGTGTACTCTCCCCTGGGCTTCCCAGTCTATTCTTCAATTTTTTTTTTTTTTTGCGCATTTCTGTGCCTCTCAAAACTGTTTTTTAGGAGGGATTTGAATAAGCAGAATGCTGGGGGCCTCAGACAGGGATTAGATGAGGCTGAATTAAAGGAAGAGTGAAAATGGGAAGGCAGAAACAGGACTATAAAGGCAAGAGGGCAAAAACAGATGATAAGTAAAAAGATCCTGGATACAGGCTGGAGTGGGATTATCAGGCCTTTGAAAGAAAGGGTGAGAGATTTGAACATAATACAAGAGGCAAAGAGAGAGAGCACAAAAAATAGTGACATGGTCATTACAATGGGCAAGGAAGATCATTTCTGCCTTTCCATTTTGGATAGACTGGAAGGAAGAGGTAGACATGTCAGGGCGGCCAGAAAAGAGGAGCTATAGTGGTCAAGTCTGAAGTACCAATTCGGGTATAAACAGGAGTAGCTGGGATGCAGAAGCCCTTAGAATTTTTTTTTAAGCCAACTCTTAGCTTTCTGAAGAGTCTCCACTTAAATAATTAGGGCCTAATGTACCCTGTGTACCTCCACTGTGGTTAGTTGAGTCACACCTCTTCTACTAGAATGAACGGCTTTCCTATGAATCACCAACCTCAAATGTGCTGCACATTACCTCACATCACCTGTAGATTTAGCTGGGGGGGAAGATTCTTTAAAAAGAAATCCCTTCTTCTATTCTCATATACTTGTACTATCACTTTCAAAATAATTTGCTATAAAATAGAGTCTCGGCTATGCATCCTGTCACTCTGAGGGGAGACACGCCACTCAACCACAAATTATTTCCACTTCTCATTACTAATATTCATTCATTGCATTCCAGGGAGAAGCTTACAGCAACATCAAACCTGTGTGAAATTAGAAACCGAAGATTGTACACTCCTTTCATTAGCCACTTTTTTTTTTATTTGATGCAGACCATGCATGGTATTTAGATTTATGTTCATACCCTGTTCTAAGCAGTAATTCTTCCTTTCACTTGCTTATGTGGGAAAAAAACAAACCAATTAAGAGCATTAAAAATGCTAGTGTTGGGTGGGGGAAAAGGGGAGTGTGAGAGAGAGAGAGACATTCAGCTAACCTAAGAATAAAGGGGGAAAAATCTTACTACAGGAATTATCCAGCTTGACAACTGAGGTCATTTCCTTAATTAAAATAGTAATGGTAACACATTAGACTCTTTTCAGTGATAAATTACCATTTCTCTCTCTTTAAAATCTACTTAACTGAGTATTGTTTTTCTCCCCATTTGCTATTCCATATTACTTCACAGACATGTTTCTGTGCATTCAGCTACCAGTCCTGACACGGGCAACTTCAAATATCTATTTCTGGGTGAGCTGAACATGGAGTATTTTCCTGTGTTTAACGTGCATTTATTTAAATGAGAGTAATATGTTTTGAGCATTTCAACCGAGCACATGCCCAGGCCAGAAAAAAAAATTCAAGTTTTGCAGGAGATTGTGCTTTAAGTCGCTGTGCTATAAGAAACGGAAAACTTGCCCAATGGATCTGTGCCATGTAAAAAAAAATAGTTGCAGGTTTTCTCACTATGCAGAAGAACAGGAGGACACCGTATCAGGAGAGCTTTCTGGGGACTGCCAACAATAAAATAGTGAAGAACAGTGAGGTGGGAGAATAGGTGGCACTTGCCTGACCAAGCAAAGTACAGAAATATTCAGAAGAATTTTATTCCAAGACAGGTATGCAAGTTAAAGCTGTCTCCAGGAAGGCTGAATTTATGTCCCTGATAACTTATTCAGACATTGACCTTGGTAATACTGGGACCCTATCACAACATATCAGACACAGGTCACCAATCACCATCTCCTTAGACTTGTCTTTGTCTTTTGCTATGTATCTCCAGGGCAATTTAGACCAGTCAGTTTAGGGCTGGGAGCAGAGCCTCTTCAGGTCAGGGTCCCAACTATGGAATTGCCTGTGTTCAACAGAGTCCCTGTTTGACTGTCTTTGCGGCTCAGACTAAGATCTTTCTATTCAGGTCATCTCACACTTGACTATTTTGCCTGCCTTCCTCTTTTGCTTTTCCTTTTGGCTATTTTGCTTTCATTCTTCTTTTTAAGAACTACTGCTCTTATTGGGCCACTGGGTCCTTTTATTTTTGTGCAGTGCCCCAAAGGCACACTAGACAACAACAAAATAAATAAGGAACATCCAGCCTTCGCCACAAAGTCTCATAGTAGAACATCTGTACAGAACAGAGGTCTGCCTAAGCATCCAGTCATCCTTTAACTATATCAAAAATCCAGGCAAGTCAGCTGGAGTCACCCACCTAGCTCCACCTTATGCCAACAACTATTCAGTTCTCTGGGGGAAATATTAACTATGGTCTTCAACTATTTGTCATTAAGTTCTGGCAGGAGGGCTCCCATCTGTTTATAGTCACTACAGAAATCTAATCCTTATCCTGTCAGTCTGTAGGCCTGATCCTGAACCAGCAAACTCCCATCAATTTACTGCTGCTGATTCAACACCTGCTTCCTTTGTAAGACTAACTGTCTTGAGCAAAGGGAGAAAGGTGACTGCTCTCAGAAAGCTGAGGGAAATCCATTTTTCACATCAAAATGGAAGCTTCTGGTGTAGAATATTGCTACAAACTACCAGCTCCTCTTTGTCCCAGTTAAATGGCTCCTGCATATTGGTTGAGATTATTTTCCATCTTGCCGATTACGGTGCAAAGCACTAGTCACTTTACTCGGTTTATGCAGCTCCTTTAGCAGGGCAAGAGAAGACCTATCTTCTATTGAGATTTCAAATCCACACTCAGATCAGACATGATGGGGTGCACACACCAGGTGTTTTGTTTTAACTATCACCTATGCAGGCTTTTTCTTCCACACAGAGAAATCACCAGCTGCCCCAGATTAGTCACATCTTGGTAAACAGAGCTTCCTTATAGCTGTCTAAGCCTAGCCATGTTGCTAAACTGACCTGAACATTTCCACCCTCGCTTAGCTCAGGTCTTGCTGCTTCCAGGTGCATTAGCAATCTCATCAGTTTAATCACTGATACAACAGATCATACACAGTGCGCAGTCCATCATGTGAGGAGTAAAAAAAAAAAAGGTTATTTTACCTATTAAGGGTTACTTCCTACGGCTAGAAAGCTGCTCAAGCACTCTCTTGGCAGACCAAGAGTCTATTTACCCTTCAGAAAGGAATAATTTTTCCTCTATTCTCTAATCTCTTCAATATTATATGAGATAACTGATATTATGCAACAGTTTTTGCAGACCTTTCCACTGGCTCAGTTTTCTTGCAGGAATAATGAATGTCAAGAAGTATGTATTTTTCCTCTTGTTTTCATTTGAATAGCAGATCATATCTAGCACAAAAATCCAAGGATTCCCTAGTGCTTTCATACATAAAACATTTTCTTTGTTTAACAGTACTAAAGCAATAACATTTGTTGGTAGGCTACTTTAAAATTTCTATTGGACACCTTTTAATCTGTCTTAAAATTTTCATTACAAATTTTCCATTTGCTTTATTCTTTTTACAGAAGTCATTTTTCTTTAAACTGATGAGATTCCTACCAACGTCCAAGAGTTTCCGTTACAATTAAACAAAAGAAAAACACAATTAGCAACAAATACCTTGCATAATATATGATTTTTTTAATCCATAGATGTCAAAGTACTTTGTAAAGTGCTCTTACTTCTATGGATTAAAAAAACTTATATAATGCAAGGTATTTAACATCCCCATTTTATATCAAATGGGTAACTGAGGTACAGAGAACTTCAGTGGCTTGTCCTAAATCACACAGCATTGCAATGACAGAATTGGAAATTAGGAATACAATCTACCACTCCTGCTTCCCAGCCCCATGCACTATATCACAACTGCCTTGTACTTATCCAAGACATTATAGGGAGGTATAGGGTGTCAAATTGTTGAGGGTGGAACTAATCATTGGGAGACTATTCCCTCTCCCACAAAACACACAGAGAGGCTATTTCTTCCCTGAAAGATGCAGTAACAACTCTGCTGACACTCATGATCCTGGGAAGAGACTCCTTCCCTATCCCAAATCCTATATAGAGCCTCAGTCCTGGACCCATAGGTTAGGGCTTCTTCTGTGGTGCAGGCCTTGCTCAGGATCATTATTTACCTGTAAGATTTGCAGCATCACAATGGCTTTTTTATGTTAAACTGAGACTAGATTTTCCTCCTGGATTTTTTTATACAACACATCATGTTAGTCTTACATTTCATTTGACCATGATGATGTGAAACTGCTTAATTCACAAGGGATATAACAGGATGTGAGCCTATAACAGGCCAAGTTATCTTTCAAATATCATTCAGTGTTACAAATAACAGCACCGAGCTGCAGAAAATTATTACATTTAAACAATGACAATGAAAAATAAGTAGGCAGAACTGGCCTTCTCACTTGGATGTGATACAGGACTCTATGCAATGACACCAGACATTACAGGCCAAATGGAAAACAAATTTGCTGATGGAGCCATAATATACAGACTATTTTCAAAAAAGTTTTAAAGATTCAACAATGTATGCATTTTAAATTACACAAAGATGAAGGGAATTTTTCAAGTTATTAATAAGGATCAGCTGACATCACTGAAATCTGGCAGAAAAATATATTCCCCTGTTTTGTTCACTAGCACAGCTTTTGCTAGGAGCCTGTTCCCAGGGCCACCCAGAGGCGGAGACAAGAGGGGCAATTTGCCCCAGGCCCCGGGCCCCACAGGAGCCCCCATGAGAGTTTTTTGGGGCCCCTGGAGTGGGGTCCTTCACTCGCTCCAGAGGCCCCAGAAAACTCTCATGGGGCCCAGGCCCCCAGAGCTTCTTCTGCTCCAGGTCGTTGTGGGCAATTTGGCTGCGGGGGGTCCTTCCACTCCAGGACCCGCCGCCAAAATGCCTCGAAGACCTGCGGCGGGAGGGTCCTTCTGCCCCAGGACCCGCTGCCAAAGTGCCCCGAAGACCCATGGCAGGGGGTCCTTTCGACACTTCTACAGCGGGTCCCAGGGCAGATCTTAGGCAGCAATTCAGCAGTGGGGGGTCCTTCCACCCCAGGACCCACCGCCAAAGTGCTGGGTCTCTGGCGGCAATTCGGAAGCCTGCCACCAAAGACCCCAGGCCTCCTGAATCCTCTGGGCAGCCCTGCCTGTTCCTGTGAATAAATTAGTTATATTTCATGGCAGCTATCAGACCTCTCACTCCTCCATTCACTTTCCACCTTAGTTGGGATACACAGATGAAACCAGAACAGTAGTGATTAAATAAGACCTTCACACATGGAAGGAGCAACACATTTTTTGGTATCACTCAAAGGAATTATCTACTTGCAAAGGCTATTTTATTCTTTTTCTTCCCTTTTCTTAGAACAGAACAGTTTGGTCTAATTGTTATATCAAGGGGCTGAGAGTTTGAACTCCTGGTTTCTATCTATTCCCAGCCCTGCCACTGACTGCACAAATTCTGTCACCTTGTCCATAAATATTTAATCCTTTTTTGCCCTCCTTTCCCCACCCTGTTAACCACCTGCATTTTACACATATGAATTGTACTAGCTCCAGGGGTATCTCGAAGTATAATTAATAAATATTTTCAGAACTTCTGGTACAATATGCTGTGTGAGAACTGAAGAAATTCAGAGGTCTGTAAAAAGAGAAAATGGAGGCGAGTTTAGTGTTCCATACTTCAAAGTAACGGTTAGAAATCTGGCGAGAGAAAAAAGGCAATTTGGGCCTCAATTCTGCATGGTGCTGAGCATTCTGTCATGACCCAGCAAAGCACTTATGCATATACAGAACGTGAGTAGTCCCACCAGAGCCAAGAGCTCACCCAGTATTGAGATTATTCAAAATGGCGTTTTTGTAACATGAGAAGGGTCAATCTTACAAGCTAGTTCGGTTCGGTTTCTTACTCTTATTTTTTTCCATTTCGGGATCTCTGCTGAGTGCGGCGTGCAAGACATAACTCCACTTCATTTCTTGCTTGCTCTCAAACGACTTATGGTACATTCCATAGAGAACATGAACATCCTTAGGCAAATTAAAAATGGAAACTGTTTAGTTCACATTTCTGTCTTCTGCAAAGCTCCTAAGGAAACTGCACAAAATTCTCTCATTTGACTAGAACCTAGCCATAATTTTCTGCCACTGAATTTGAGACCCTACTTTATAGACATTTACATCTCTGGTTTATTAGTGCAATAGGGAAGGCTACAGTGGAACATTTTAGTCTGTGGTAAGTGCTTTCTCTTTATCCATATTGCGTATGTTAACGCAGTCTGCTGTGTGATCAATTTCTGGACACTGGCCCTGCTCCAATCCCCATTTGCTGAGGAGTTCCAGGATCTTGAATTCCACAATAGCATTGCTCTTCTTACCATCTTTCTGGTTCTCTTCCTTCACTTTCCAAGTTTTCTTGAGTGTCACCACAAGGGTTAAAAACTCAGCATATTCCCAACTCTGACACAGCTAATGGAAATCGAGACTAGAGCTGCTCTTCCTGTTGAACGATAAAGACTGTCTGCCTTTAGAGTGGCAAAAGTATTGTGTCCAGATGACACTGACACTCATTTTTGAAACATAGCCTGCAAACATTTCAACCAAAACCGGGAAAAAAATCATGTCCTGGGTGCCCCAAAGTACCAGGAACAAATGAACATTAGGTACCCAATTAATTTTACACATGCCATTTTTATTTTCACATCTCCCCCAACTTCTGGACAGCCACCATCAGCTACTCTGACACCCCAAAATGCATCATTCTGTCATGTGACAGCTATCAACGATTCCACAGTCCGAAGAGCTGGCTGATAGGTGGTCAGGTAAGAAGCAGGTTTTTTTGTTTTGTTTTTTTAAACCGTATAGTGAGTACAGTGTTGAGAAGTCTTATGCTCTGTGGGATATTAAAAAAACACAAAACTAAGAACCAGGTTTATAGCAATTAAGCTACCACTTAGCCAACCCCTACCAGACAGCTCCTTGTCTGCAAGGTCCAATGTCACAGGATGGTGCTTCCCAGGGCTGCAGAGTGGGACAGAATTGGCCGGCTCACCCTCCCCTGGAAGCGGCTTGAATTCTGAAGGGATAGGAGCAATTCACTTAATGTGGAAGCTGCTTATAATACATTTCCTTTTGCTCTCTTTCCAGAGTTCATCAGCCATAACAAGCTGTAACTTTCATTGGGAACCCTTGCCTCCCTTTTGGCAGGCCAAGAGGCATGAACTGGCATGGTTCTGCTACACAGAGTGAGGGGCAGGCAGCGGGGGGACTCTGCACCTGAATTAGTGCTCGGTGGAGACTCGTCCCATGGCTGCAGAGGATGGGGTATGTGGGCAAACTAGAGATCAGTGCAACTCTCGCAGCTGCTGCCCAAACCCTTGCTGAGAGGAAGCAAAGCAGGTTGTGGCATTTACTGTCTCCTGTGAGCTATAATAGCAGCCAGGAATAGCTAGGGGATGCTTTGTGGGTTGAGAAGAGTGAACTTTCCTTCCTTCTCTGTCCATATATAGGGGACCCACATAAAGCCTCTCAGCCTTTGCACAGTTGATGAGAATTTTACCCTCGGGGCATGATCCAAAGCTCAACGGAATCAGTAGGAGCCTTTCCCTTGACTTCAGGGTATTTTGGATCAGACGCCATGATGAGCATCAATGGAACAACATTCAGTGGGAGATGGATCAGATGACTAGGCCAATGAATGGGAAATGTATATTAATGTAGATAAATGATAATTAACATATCTAGGAGCAACTGACCAAACCAAGGGACACAGATTAAAATGGAACAATTGTGCAGCATGCTGACAAGGAAGAAGCTATAAGAGTGATTGTGGAGAATTCCTGAGAGCCATCAGCCTAATATACGGCCGCAGTTAAAAATAAATAAATAAATAAATACATATGGCAGAGATCACTGAAATGCATCAGGAGCTAGGGAGACTTCAAATCAAAAGAAGGAGGTTGGTGCTTTCGGAAGCACTGTTTAGACCCACAGTGGAACACTGTATTCAGCTTTAATCACCCCCCCCCCATAATGTAGCTGCCCTGCAAGTGGGGCAGTATTGAACAGCCAGGATAAAGACAAGTTAAGGTGGCAGAGTGTACTTGTCATGTTCGCCGATATCACTACCATGAGCGCAGCCCATTGCTTGCTTGCTTATACAGCATATTATTTTTTTTCTTCCCCGTTCCTCCAGCATCAGAAGTAATCAGGACTCCATCCAGAACATGGAAAATAAGGGCTGGAACCTTTGGGCTCTTTCTATGCCTAGCTGAGCTAAAAATAAAGGGAACAAGCTCTCCATTCTACCAATCTTTATGCCCTTGACATTCAGATTGAAATGGAGCAGGCTGTGCTATTTCCTCACCAAAAATCAATACAAGCAACAGGTTAAAATGTTCTCAGATACAATCAAAGCGTATCTGGGGAAATGACAGATATGTTAAACAGCTCTAAACTTAAGGC
Organism: Gopherus flavomarginatus; assembly: GCF_025201925.1. Lineage (NCBI taxonomy): Eukaryota > Metazoa > Chordata > Testudines > Testudinidae > Gopherus > Gopherus flavomarginatus. The sequence goes on along the minus strand of NC_066623.1, from coordinate 107,406,386 downwards.
CATAATAAAACAGGAAATCTTTTTATTTGCCTGAGAAAACAGCATGGTGCAGTAGATCGATACCATATTAGGATCTGGCAAACCTGGGTTCTATTCCCAACTTCGCTTCTCTCCTTCTGTATGACCTTGGGCAAGTCACAATCCCTATATGTCTCAATTTCCACATCAATAAAATGAGGGTAATAATGCTGAATTTGTAAAATGGTTTGAGAGCTACATGTGGGAAGCACAAACATGCTTATTATTCTAAAAAGCAGGAATATCTTCCAGGAAGAAACTGGTCAATTAGCAATATACATATGTCACAGAGAGAGATTGCATTTAAATTCCTCTTACTTGCAAAAATATTTATTTAATGAAAATATTTTTAAAAAACAGAATACATGGATAGTAGAATAAAGAAATGCCATATAAAGCAACACTGTACTGCAGAAGAGTCTCCCACAGATCTGACCTCTGATTTGTACTAATTAGTTCAAGTGATGTCCTGGAAAATACGTAAACCCACATTAAAGGCCCAAACCTCTAGACTGTATTCATGCAAAACTGTTTTTAAAAGGCACAAATGTATGAAATACAAATGGAATATTCCAACAAAATGGGCACATGCTTCCCCTACTGAATCTGCAGCTACAACAAACAGATTCTTCAGAGGGCTCTGTAAACCTAATTTATGACACTGGTTCAAGGACAAACAACAGCAGAAGAGGTTATGTTAATCGCAGCTCTGTGAGAAACAAAATGATGAGAAAGGACAAGAGTGCTACCAAAAGACATTCTGCGCCTGGTTTTGATCCCACTGAAATGGTTTTACATTGGCCTACCACTTCCCGCCTCCGTGAAACTACTCTTGATTTACACAGGGGGTCAGAGGCGAGCAGAGTCTGGCCTGTAACATCAAACTTCTTTCAAAAAAAAAGAACTCCACATAATGGGGAGAAACCTGAACGCTACAAAAATGTATGTGATAGTGTCCTTTGTTTTACAGAGAGATTGATGTCTTAGCACAAAGTACACCACACTATACAGACAGTCTCACCAGCTGTTTTACCTAATGGAACACACACAAATAAATGTATTATTGTGCCATTTAAAGGAAAAAACTCACATTTTAAAAGCTACAATACAGTGTTCCAATGAGCTGAAATGTGGCTCAAAATATCCCAAAACCTGGAGTAGCTAAAAAAGACACATTTTAAAAAAATAAACTAAATCAAGTACAGTAACATTATTTGTTATTTTAAAATTAAATTACTGTCCATTTTCTACTGCTCCACTCAAAAAAATAAACAGAGGATATGGGGCTGCCCATGTTCCCCACTGGCTGAATTTTATACTATTCTAAAGTGATTTATGGCTAAGTGTTTTTTTATACTGCATAGAAGTTTGGAGCAGAACAAATATATTCATTTATCATTAGGGTCTCTTGCTATTTCAAAAGCAACTGCTGACATCTATTGGCAGAAATTTAGAAGGACGCTTATTTTACAGACTTCAGAAGGGGTTCCCCCCCACCCTTCTAGAGACATACAATATATCATGTTATTATTTGTAATATTGTAGCACCTCTGATATAGAATAGAACCGATTCTTGCCTCAGGAAATTATCGCAATTGGAACTCTATTGAACCTGATGGAGTTAAACTGATGTAAAATCAGAGTAGCTGAAATCAGAATCAGGTTAAATCCGTCTCCTTCCCCCAGTATTCTGTGTTTCTTGCGAACATCTGAGTCTAGAAATAAGCTTTTAAGCATGGGAGCATAACGTTTAAGCATGGAACGCTAATAGAAAGTCCAAGTATTACCATTGGATGGACAAACTGGCACAAAGTAACACTTAACTTCCACAGCACCTGGAACTGGAGGATCTTAAAGCACTTTGCAGACACTGACTATACAGAGATGGCTACGTGATATTATCCCCATTTCACAGAGAGGGAAACTGAGGGATAGAGAGGCAGAGTGACTTCTCCTTCCGTTTTGTGGTAGAGCCAAGAATAGGACACAGCTCACTCACCTCACATTCCTGGGCTCTATTCCAAGACCACTCTTCCTATTTTATGCCATTTTACAATCCTAAATGCAGGAAGCAGAATATTTACATCCTACTAAAGAACCCAAAAATTTGCTTATATTAGCAGTCTTGTTCATTATCAGATCAAGTACCCTAAAATATGCATCGCTGACACCCATGCAAAGTAACATCAAGTAGGCAGGGTGGTGATAAAAATTCCTCTGATTAAGTGGCCACTGTTCGAGATGAGGAGACTTCAGAGATAACATTTTCACAGGTTAAAGTCAAAACATTGTAGTAGTCATAACTAAAGAAAAATGTAGGAGAGCTAAAGAACCTCATTAAGGAGAGCTGGAGTCCAGTTATTTTTTTTTCCATGAAGAAACCACCACCCCACCCTCCCAGCATAATGCAATTAGTATTTCAGGCTGAGGAGGAGCTCACTTAAAAAAAAATATCCTCTGCACTGTTCTAATGAATGGGACCAAGACAGAGAAAAAGCAGACACACTTTTTCCCCTAATTTTTGCCAAACTCTGGAGGTAGCTGACTTTGGTGAAGAACATGAACTCAAGGGAGAAGCAGGACCATGCTGGGCCACAGCAGAAATGCAGCAAGGTCTGGGATGACCTGTTCCAATATGAAAGCCATCAAATCTAAAAAATAACTGCACACCCATAATGAGAAAGGTGTAAACATAACACCAGATAAGAGGAAGGAGCCTTCAAAGCTGATTCTGGCCATAGCAAGGAGATGTTCAGTATGGGTCTCCACTGACTTCTGCAACATTTGCACTGATGCTAGTGTAATATGGAAGAACACATTTAGAGGATGTTCAGCAATATAGTTGCAATGGTTTAGCCCAGCACAACATTGGTTCAGGAGAAATCCTTCAAGAAAGGGACAATAGAGTAAAGCTGCCTTGGTTATTCTGATTTTCTCATCCTGGTCATATCCTCCCCATTTGTCATAGTTGTTGATGGCAACTGACAATGGATTCTCATGTCCACAGCCATAAGCAAGAAAAGAGGAGAATGAGACAAGGACAGTGTTCACCATCTACAGAGCTAGAAACAGCTCCAGGATAACTCAAAATATGTCTATTGTAATGACTATTACTCAGAAGGATGAAATAAAGTTGGGGAGTGAAGGGGACTGAAACTTAGAGAAAGGGAGAAGCTTAATTTTAGGCCAAGGAGGATAGAAGGAAAGGATGGTAAAGGATAGAGAGTGCACTTTCACAGTTACACAGCATAGGCCATATTCACAATAATCTCTCATGGCCTGTCTACTGCACACCAGCTCTCAGGCAGCCTGGAGACGATGTGCTGGCAAAATAGTAGTGACCAGAGAGACTCAAACATGAATTGTTACACATGTAGTAAACTGCACATAGAGCACTAACTTTTTATGGTGATTTACAGAACATACATAGAAGAGACAGTTCCTTTTCTGGGAACTCCCAGTATAAAATGGACAAACCTAGAATATGAGGATAGACGAAGGAAGAGGCTAGAGAAAGGAGGAACAAGGGTTGAGTATTGTAGAGGAAGTGAGTCATATAGGTTCTAATTTTGTTTGTTTGTTTTAATTAGAGACTGTGATAGGACAAGAGAAGAGGAACAGTGATCATGGAAGTGATAGTTAGGTTAAGTGCCTCTCTCAATCGGACAATTGAGTTAACTCCCAATACTGGGTAAAGTTCATGAATGGTGAAACTAGAATAGATAATAAAATTGCTTGCCTGTTTCTTGCCAGTGCATACAAGTCATTTTATGTCAACTTGAAGTAGGGTAGTGCAGAGAGATACGGCCACAGTAATAAGATGTTTAGCCATTTGTGCATAGTTTGAGTAGAGACAGGCCCAAGCTGAAATGTCTGGATAAAAGAGAGTTAGACTCAGACTTTTCCAGAGTTTGGGGATATTCAGAACTGAGTTCATAGATCAACCCAGTGTACAGGTGTAGACAAGCTGGAAAGTTCAAATCCAGATTCAGAGTTTTAGAATCTGAGGCTTTGATCCAAGCACATCTCTAACTTCTGAGGCATTTTCTGTATTCTTTCTGTGGATGCTGATGAGACAATATGATTTAAGACCAGCTCTCAATTATTTGGATTGTCCTCTATTCACAGGCCCATTAAACGTAACTTCTTTGCCAGGAATTCATATCCAAAACAGGGAAATTGCTACAGATTTTGGAAGAGGACGAAATGGGAGGCTGTAGACAAGAAATATTTTGTAGGTCTGAACTTTTTGGATTCAGTCAAAATGGAATCATATCTTTGTATATATGATATATAAAACCTTCAGAGATGCTGGTGCATGCATAGCTGTCCTCCACAGACAATGTGAGCCAGATGCAGTTATTAATTGGCCATTTCAGTTTTGCATTCAGTTACTTGTATAGATAAGTGTTCTTGTGCCACTTGGCTGCATATGCAGCAGGGATGAAAGGATGTCATCATTTTATCAGGATAACAAGACAGTGGAAACAAGATCTGGCAGTTTGGAAAGAAATTGTAGAAAATGTTATTGGCAGTGCTATGGCATTGATGCCAACTGTTTCCAGTAAAGGGCTACAGTTATTCTCAGGTACTTACCACATGGCAGGAAAGTAAGAATTGGAAGCTTTATTTTGGAGGTTCTATTCTAAAGCAGCAGAGGTGCGGTGAAATTAGCATCTGTAGGAATGTGGCATTCTTGGTACATTGCTCTGCAACTCTGCCACTCATGAGATGGAGTAAGTGACTTTAGAGACAGGAAGGCTGAAAGCTGCTGAGCATTTCATTTTGAAGTGCTTGATACTAAAGACACCTTTTAAGGCCAGGCATATAGTTAGGAGTCTGAGAAAAAGTTGAAAGTTCTCTCTCTCAGTTCCTTGGCAGACTTGTCACAGGTAGCTGGTGCTGAATGCAGAAACACATTGATAGAGAATTCTATTCATCTTCTTAACACTTATTTCCTATAGAAGGGGGGGATGTTATATGATCCCCTATATGATCAGCAGCTCAGCATTAGTGTTTTGGAGCTATGGGTGATTTGTCCGGCACTTCACCTATTGACCAGCACGTGTTTGTCTGTTGAAATAAGAGAGCATCTTTTGCAACTAGCTAAGAAAAAGTGGGCACCAGGTGTTGACACCTCTCAAAGTAGGTAATGTAACCTGGGTGCTGAGTAGACTCCTACTAACTGCCTTGAGGGACAGCATATCTTCAGAGGAGGGAGACTATCATGGTAGATTTGAAGCACTCCTCAGGCAGAGGCCAGATAAAGTATTCCTGCCTCCTCTCTGCAGTACTCTCTGCTGGGCATATCTGTTGCCTTTTGCTCGGGATGTTCATTTGGAGAATTGGAGGAATAGTGACACATGATAAAGAAAAAAGGGGAAATTATTTACCTCTCACTGTTTGTCACAGACTAACTCTTCCCCTCTCCCTGTTGTGGGAGATCTGTCTTTGCGAGCATTGTCATTGCTTTCTGATCTGAGCAAGATGTGGGTTAACTGGTATCTTTATTTCAGCTATGCCTGACACTTCTCTTCAACTCCATGCTTTCTGCTAGGTGGAGATGTACCATTGCCTGAAAGATATTCCCTGCAGGATGAAAAGGAACAACAAGTGGTGGCAAAGGATAAAGTGGACGGAAGAGGACTTCAGTGGCCTTCAGCATGTAGCAGGCTTTTTACCAATTCTGGGGCAATTCTACCTCCATTTGGAAATAGTTAAGAGGAAAAAGAGACAATACCAGTGACACATGTACATGAAGGAGGATCCTTGTTTGAAGCAGGCTAAACATATTCATAAGATGAATTCCAGAAAAAAAATTAAAGCCCAGCAGAAGAAAGCAATCGTTTATTAGATAGAGAGGACTCTTTTAAAGGCTTCAGGCAGCATATGGATGAAGTGGTACCCTTGCCAGCATTAAGAACTTTTTGCACTACTCTTCAACAAGGCCTAGGCTACTTGTCTTTGCCTTGGTGAGAAAGCACAATGTTGGGGAGACAAACACCTGTACTTCAGAGAGCCAACTGAGATGAATGGGATTCTGGCTGGAAAATCACCTCAGCAGACCTAATAGTCCATTTTTCCCCTTTCCCAAATGGTCTTGGGCTTTACAAAGTGAAGTCCATGGGAATTACAGTATATCTGCTTATGTCAGAGCTGAATTTAGCCCCTGGTTTTCATTCCTGCCTCTGCCACAGACTCCGTGCAACCGAGGGCAAGCTACTTAACCTCTATATGCCTGCATTCCCCATCTGTAAAGTGGGCGTGATAAGTATCCCACTGCACATGGGGTTGGGAGGCCCAGTTCATTAATGTTTGCAAAGTGCTTTCAACTCTTAGAATGTACGGTGCCCTATAAACACATAAATTATTAAAATCTGGGCATGACATTAAAGCTTTCAAGCACTCATTTCATTCCTACCCTCACCCAAACACATCCTCTGAGGTAATGGGTACTACTGATGCACAATTTACTCAATGCTTAGAGGGCTCTTGTGTTCACAGAGTCATCTGATGCCCTTTTTTGCCCTCCCTCCCCCACTACTTCCTGAGGCCAAGCCTCAAAAAGACAAAGCTGTTTGAAAAGAACAGCTGCCATGGTGCTGAGTCAATACAGACAGAGACAAAATAAAACACCCTGCATCTGTGGCAGTGTTTTTTCAGTCACAGTATCACCAATGCAGAAAGCGCTGATGGCTGTTTAGTAAACAACAGTGCAAGAGTGGGGAGAGAGGAAAAAAAGGGGAGGGGTCTTTCAAAGAAATTTGCCATATCCTGAAATCTTGAAAACAATATGTTAATTCCTGCAATGGGGTAACCAAACAGCTGGTGCTGCAATGCTTTGCTTTGAAACAATGATATTTCACTGATGTTCCACTTAGATGACTCCTTCTAGCATTAAACAAGAGATGGAATGAGAGAAAATGGTTTGATTATTTTTCACTGTTAAATGCAACAGGAAGGGCAAAATACTGCATGGTCTTTTTCAAGGACAACTTATCAAGAGAGGTATAGTTCATCTTATTCTGTGCCGAGTAAAGGTTTGCAGGGGGAAGACCTGTCTGTATTCCACAATATTTCTCTCTCTTGTAACTATTTTTCATAGCATGATATGGGCTTGTCTACACTGGGAAATTACATTGTGTAAGAACACGTGCTTAACTAAAATAATTCCAAACATGGCTTATCACTTAGTATAGACAAAGACTATCCTGTTTACCATTGTCAGCTGCCGACAATCATTCCTAGGGTGGGTTACTGATTGATGCTGGGATGGGCTCTAGGGTTAACCATGATAGCCCTCGGCCACCCTGAAAGTTTTAACACATGTTCTAACAAGATATAATTTCTCAGTGTATGAAAATCCCATGACAGCATTGAGAAATATTGTACAAAGACAGCAGGGACATTTTGGCCAACAAATTTAGAAACTTGGACCAGTCCCTTTGAACTTTTGCTTCATGTCCATCCTCTGATTTCATTCAAAGCTGGAAAATGTTGTATTGATGTAAAAGACACCTGCAAAAAGCTTCTTTTTAAAAAGAGTGAAACCCCCAAGCCATGTGTTCCTAAGCAAACTTTTAAAATGGCAGCATCGCAAATTATATGAGCTGTCGGCCAGCTTTGTAGATGTTATGAAAAACAAATGTGCATGAGCAAATTGTGGCATTCATCATCCGTGAAAGAGACTCTATACAGCTGCAGATATGTACATTTGCTCTACAAAGCTGCAGGAGGCCAGTTTTTCATAGCAACAAGCCAAATTATTTTTAAAAACTCTTTACCAAGGGACATGTCCAGCAAACTAAGGATTTGTGATGGGATATACTGGACTCTGGATCCTCTTTGTCCCCACTCATATAGTTTGAGCCATTTGGTGGGTTTTCTTCTCCATTCCTCCCCTCTGTGCCTCATAGCAGAGGGAAGGTGATTTTGCCTCCTGGCTTCAGAATTTTGCATTTTGCTCGGAATATGTGTTTCAGACAAAGTGAAAATGAGGAAAAAATATTTCAAGGACACAAATTATGACACCAAACCTATAAATAAGATGTCAAATGCAATAAATGAGCACCATAATAGAGCAATCTCTATTAAATCTCCCTAGTCCTTAAAGAATTTTTTCTATTGCACAAAAACTTCAGTGCAATAAACAAAAAGGATAACATATTGGGCCTGATTATCATTTACTCTAAGACTTCTTTATATTGCCCTGGCAGCCTAAAGGAGCCTTGTAGTGGCTATAAATGTAACTTACACCTACATTAACACCTCTTTACAGTGCCAGAGTGATGTAAAAGGGTCTAGCTCAAAATGACAATCAGACTCCTTGAGTATACACTAGAAGCTATTTCGTGATGTATTTTAATAATTAGGCGCAACCACGGGCTCTATATTGCAATAAGGTCAATCGCAGCACAAAGATTTAGGATTACATTTTTAAAATCTGATTTTTTTTTACTTTATGTAAATTTAAACCCCCTTTTTAAAATAGTTTTGCCACAGGCTATATTCAACTTACTACACACTTGGCACTCAAATACCACTGTGATGAGCATGGCGTAAGCAGAGTAGAAAATGTAGACGTTATATGAAGTATAGAAATCTTGTGAATAATTCAGCAAGAGCTCAAGTGTGCTGAATCTCTGACAGAGGCACTGCAAGTATATTTGGTAAACTGCAGTTATGAAATGCATTTTTCCAGGACTTGTTATAACTTGGTAAAACTGCTCAGGGCTGAAATGCTTTTATACACAGTTGTTTTAAAATTGTTTACAAACAAAAAAAAATCACCAAATATCCTCACGAGTATTTAAGTTACAGAAGTGGATTAAAGCATTTGAGTTTGAGGCTTTATGTTTTTGATCTCTAACTAGTGTCCTTGCTTTTTTACAGCTCTCACTTTTTACCTTATTAACAAAAGGTATTTTCTTGGCAAGCCAGCCACCACGTCATACAGCTTGCTTTTACAGTGAAACATGTCAAGTCTTGTGTTCCAATCCTGCACACTTATACCCACATGTAACACCACAGAAGGGAAGGAGCCTATTCAGCCAGGTACATCTACTTGGGTGTTTGCAAGGTTGAGATCTTGATTGAGAATAATCAATGTTGTCTTTGTGTTCTAGACTATCTTCGCACCCGTAACACGATGAATGTGGAGTTCTTCCTAATCAGCCGCTGTATATACATACTAACAATTTCCCCAGAATAGTTTTCAGCAGTGTGATGACGCTGGCAGAGAAGGAGTTAATAGAGACCTGGGGTGGCTTCATGGGGAGCAGACAATAGGAGAGGGGCTGTGAGGCACAGTCATTTGGGGCCCAGCAGGCCCATATAAAAAGGAAGCTGCAGAGTCAAGTTCGGTTGCTGCTGGGAGCCCAGGGAATGAGGACTGTGTCTCTGGAGGGCTGAGAGAACTGTAAGCACCTTGGACAGAGCAGTGGTTGGCTCCTGAGACTGAGCAGCTGAGGCCCTGAGATAAGGATGAAGAAGGTGCTGGGGCCATAGTGAAGTGACCAGGGAAATAGAGCTGCATTGACCAAGGTTACAGAGGAGCAGCAAGAAGCTGCTATTAACAGGGGCCCTGGGTTGGGGCCTGGAGTGGTGGGTGGGCCTAGGTCCTCCCCAGCTTTTCACTGGAGAAGTGGCTGGACTGTTGGGAGAAACACAGATGATGACCTAGCCGGAGGGCAGAGTCGAGAAGAGGAGCTGCGGTTCTGAGAGAGGAGCCATAGACAGAAGCAGAGATAAAGTGCTGGTGTGCAGACCAGGGATGTCAGCCTCGACCTAATCCCCAGCATGACCAAGAGGAGGCGCCAGTCTAGCGATGAGGGCTGTGCCCCATGACAACTGCATCTTCATTATCACTTCAATAGTTCCACGCAAATCTGGCTGACAACACAACTCCAAATGTGGAAGAAAACCTGCACAAAGTAGTGAAAGAACACAACAGAACTTGGCTGCCCTGATTGTACTTGCTCTGGAAAGCCACAGAAAGATTGCTTATAGGTCCTCTGCAACCAACACTATGATCATCAGGGAAGTAGGCCTGGTCCATATACCTATGTATCATCTGCGCCTATGAGACTGACAAGACCACTGTCCCTTTGGCAAATTATTCCTTAGGCTAGCAAGAATGGAATGTCTGAGATGCAAAATAAGAGAACACATTGACTCTGACTTTGCAATGGATAAGTGTCTGTTTGGAGTGCTCTTGACACTTTCCTTGCATTAGCCAAAATTTAATCCCACAGATAGACAAACTATCACTTCAAAGGGAAAAAAAGATAGAACATGAAATATCTGTTCAATACTCAAATACATTGTTTTTCTGCATTGTCACAGCTGGAACCATTATAATGTGCTGGATCAATATTTAGTTTGCTCTTGGAAAACCTGATATTTTAGATCCATCAGTAAAAGCAGGATTGGCTTTAATCACCCAATACATTCACACTACTAAAACAGATTTTTTTTCTGCAGATCATAGGAACAGACAAATTAAACTTCAAATGTCGAGTGTTACCAATGTAATTCAAATGTTGCAACCTGCAGTGAATTATTCTGTGCCCCATTTAATAGTGAGAACACAAACAACTTTTACTATGGAAGCATTGAAGCAGTGCAGCGATATGACAAGTCAAGTATCTAAGGGCAAACCAAATCTTGCATTCCTTAGGGTATGTCTACACTACAGGATTATTCTGATTTTACATAAACTGGTTTTGTAAAACAGATTGTATAAAGTCGAGTGCACGCAGCCACACAAAGCACAATAATTTGGCGGTGTGCGTCCATGTATCAAGGCTAGCGTCGATTTCTGGAGCGTTGCACTGTGGGTAGTATCCCGTAGCTATCCCATAGTTCCCGCAGTCTCCCCCGCCCATTGGAATTCTGGGTTGAGATCCCAATGCATGATGGAGCAAAAACAGTGTCGCAGGTGATTCTGGGTAAATGTCATCACTCATTCCTTCCTCCGTGAAAGCAACGGCAGACAATTATTTTGCGCCCTTTTTCCCTGGATTGCCCTGGCAGACACCATAGCATGGCAATTATGGAGTCTCTTTTGCCTTTTGTCACTGTCACCGTATGTGTACTGGATGCCACTGACAGAGGCGGTACTGCAGTGCTACACAGCAGCATTCATTTGCCTTTGTAAAGTAGCAGAGATGGTTACCAGTTGTTCTGTACCGTCTGCTGCGCCATTGTAAATTGGCAATGAGATGACAGTTATCAGTTGTTCTGTACCATCTGCTGCTGTCATGGGTGCTCCTGGCTGGCCTCGCTGAGGTCGGCCAGGGGTGCAAAGACAAAAATGGGAATGACTCCCTGGGACATTCCCTCCTTTATGTTTTATCTAAAAATAGAGTCAGTCCTGCCAAGAATATGGGGCAAGTGTACTAGAGAGCCAGTGCATCAGAGAACCAGAGAGCACAGCCACTCCATGTCAGATCCCGCAGAAATGATGAGCTGCATGCCGTTCTAGGGCGTGCCCCTGCAACAACCCCACCCATTGCTTCCCTTCTCCCCCCACCCTCCTGGGCTACCATGGCAGTGTCTCCCCATTTGTGTGATGAAGTAATAAAGAATGCAGGAATAAGAAACACTGAGTTTTTAGTGAGATAAAATGAAGGGGAGGCAGCCTCCAGCTGCTATGACAGTCCAGGCAGGACATTAAACAGTGGTGGGGAGAGGAGCCCAGCATCCCGCTGCTATGATAGTCCAGGCAGTACAGAATCTTTTCTTTAGACATGAAAGGGTGGGGGCTGATGGAGCTCAGCCCCCAGTTGCTATGATGAGGACGGTTACCATCCGTTCTGTACCATCTGCCAGGAATAACCGGGAGTCATTCCTATTTTTACTCAGGCGCCCCCAGCTGACCTCACCTGAGGCCAGCCAGGAGCACTCACGGGATGATGACGAGGATGGCTATCAGTCCTTTTGTACAGTACCATCTGCCACCGGGGAGGGGAGGGGAGAGGATGCTGCTGTTCAGTGCCACAGCACCCCATCTACCAGCAGCATGCAGTAGACATAGGGGTGACATTGAAAAAAGTCAAGAAACGATTTTTTTCCCTTTTCTTTCACGGGAGGGGAGGGGGAGTAAATTGATGAGATATACCCTGAACCACCCCGGACAATGTGTTTGACCCTACGGGCATTGGGAGCTCAGCCAAGAATGCAAATGCTTTTCGGAGACTGCGGGGACTGTGGGATAGATGGAGTCCTCAGTCGCCCCTCCCTCCCTCCATGAACATCCATTTGATTCTTTGGCTTTCCATCACGCTTGCCACACAGCACTGTGCTGTGGACTCTGTATCATAGCCTGGAGATTTTTTTCAAATGCTTTGGCATTTCGTCTTCTGTAACGGAGCTGTGATAGAACAGATTTGTCTCCCCATACAGTGAACAGAGCCAGTATCTCCCGTATGGTCCATGCTGGAGCTCTTTTTGGATTTGGGACTGCATCGCCACCCATGCTGATCAGTGCTCCATGCTGGGCAAACAGGAAATGCAATTCAACAGTTCGCAGAGCTTTTCCTGTCTACCTGTCCAGTGCATCCGAGTTCAGATTGCTTTCCAGAGTGGTCACAATGGTGCACTGTGGGATATCGCCCAGAGGCCAATACCGTCGATTTGCGGCCACACTAACCCTAATCAGATATGGCAATACCGATTTCAGCGCTATTCCTCTCATCAGGGAGGAGTACAGAAACCGGTTTAAAGAGCCCTTTATATAGATATTAAAGGCCTCGTTGTGTGGACGGGTGCAGGGTTAAATCGGTTTAACGCTGCTAAATTCGGTTTAAACGCATAGTGTAGACCAGGCCTTACTTATACAAGTTAGCTCTATAGAAGTTAATATGATTACTTGTGATTACTTGCGTGAATAAGACGAGCAGGATTTGGTCCAGTATCTATATTCATCAACTACTCCTGGGAAAATTCTGCACCACTGCACATGTGCAAAATTAATGAGCTGTGCATATTTTTAATTTTTGTCACAGAAACAAGCTTCTGATGGAAAGTTGCTGCAGTTATGCCTTTTGCCCACCAGAAACGGAGCAGCAGCTCCCGACCAGCTAGGGAAGAGAAAGAGCCTGCCTTCTTCACAGTGTCTGTTGGACCGGGTCAGGAGACTGGGGCTATGGGAAGACAGACAGTGTGGGGCTGCGGGGTGGGGGGGTCACATAGGGGCTAGTGGAGGAAGACAGACTGGGGCAGGGGCTGAATGAGAGTGGAGGCACAAGGCCACAGTGGGAGGGAGGTGCATGGCCACATGGGTCAGGGGGTGGCTGAGTGGGGGCACTGAGACATATGGGAACAAGGGAGTGGTGCAGGGCCATATGGGGATGGGGGCAGTGGGTGTCTGAGTGCAGATGGAGGGACACATGGACAGGGGGTGCAAGGATACATAGGGAATAGAGACATGGGAACAGGGGTAGATGTGCCTTACTAAATGGGAGATGCTAGGGGTCAAACAGGGTCTGCATGGGGAAAGCTCCCTAACAATTCTTCCCCACTCTCCTCAAAAAACCCTGTTCCATATTTTTCCCACCCATACTCAACAACACTCCAAGCTCACACACAGGTTCCTTCCTAGCAAGTACCTCCCTCTCCCTCAGCTCCTGGCTCGCTCAAGCCTTTGTACTGCTTCTGAGGAGTGTGGAAAATTCGGTTCTGTATTCTAATTTAAATGAATTATTACTCAGAGTACTGTATTAATATGCCTAGTAAGTAATTTATTTGTCAAAAAACATTTCCTGAATCTTTTTGCTGTCTGTATTGTTACAGACATACTTGGTGACAGTTTTTTGAAATAAATGACCAAAAATAATTGAAAGTGGTGTGATTATATTGTGTTATTTTGGCAAATAAAATATGCAGAATTTGAAAATATTGTGCACAGAATTTAATTTATTTAGCACAGAATTCTCCCAGGAGTAATCTATGGGCTTGTACACACAACCATTTATGTTGGTATAAGTTACATCACTCAAGGGTGTGAATAAGCCACTCCCTCAGCGACGTAAATTGCACCAACTTAAACACCACGGTGCACAGCGCTATGTCAGTGGGAGAGCTTCTCCCACCATCATAACTACCATCTCTCATGGAGGTGGTTTTATTATGCCAATGGGAGAACTCTTGCCCATCTGCATAGAGCATTTTCACCAGATGCACTACAGCGGTGCAGCTGCATCAGTGCAGTTCTGCCACTGTAATGCTTCAAATGGAGACTAGCCCTACCAATCCTATCCTGCTCCCATTTAATTTGGTGGCAAAACTCTCATTGACTTCAGTGGGTGCAGGATCACCCACTGAAGTCCCTCACATAGACCCTAGACAGCTTGCAAAAAAAAATTCCAGCTGTTATCTGCATACGCTCTTTTCTTTTGCATTCTCAGGAGTTTGGAGCACAAAAATCCTACTACAAGAAATATGGTTGTAAATCACTCGCTGTCTTTAAAATTAAAGTCATGGAGCATTAGTATAAGTGAAAGAATCAACAAGTTAAGAAAGGTTAATAAAAACTCTTGTAAACTTACCCAAAAAAATCTGACAGAGATATAAAAGCAGCACATAAAATACAGAAAGACATAATGTCTGCCAGAATCTAGACATAAATATATTTAGGATTGGTTCCACTTCGTTTGTTTTAGTTCCGCTGTAATGCCCAGATTTGCCTGGAACTGATTCTCACTGCTACTGAAAGGAAACAAAGTTTAACATATCAACTGAAGATTGGATTTCCATGGATCTCTCTGACCAAGCAAAATTGTCTGATTTAAAAAATTCTTAACATCACTAACATCCTCTCTAGAGGCACAAACACCTTGGTTAGGCTGAATTATCAAAAGCAGATAATCCTGCAAAAACATTTAGCAAGATTATTAGACCTTGCAAATTAACAAAGTTGAAATAACCATCTCCTTAAGCACTTGATGCCCAACGTAAAGTATTTCTCAAATGTAGCAAAAAGACCTTTTATCACTATTTGTTTCCTATTCCTGTCACCAAACTTTCTCCACCTTACCAGCCTCCATTAGGACCTGATCCAATAGCCATTGAAGTTAATGGGAGTCAGAGCTTTAGTGACCTGGAAAAGTGCCATGGGGACAGACAGGTCTTTGGCACATGCCTTTGACAGAGTGCTCCAGGTTCAGGTACCTCTTCTCCTCCTCCTGTACATCCTCAGGGTGGAGAAACAAAGACAGGTTGCATTGACTTATTGCAAAACACTTTAAGACCCAATGAAAACAAAGCAAGAGAAAATCATATCAAACAGAAAACAGCCAGTACAAAATCAGATCCAGCCTGACACTGGATAACAGCGTACCCAGACAAAGTACTATTTTATTATTAGATGAAGGTGATTTCAGCAGATATTCACTTGGATCTTGGAGCTCAGATGTTCATGGCACGTTCCATCAGGTCTTTTCCCTTTCTCTCTTGCTTCTTTTCAGCGTTCCAGCATCCCCCTGGCATACACTGAATCAGACAACCTCCCCCTGGTATACAATTATTTTGCTTCTGGACCCCCTAAGTAGCAAGGGGTTAAGTCTTAACTTGCTCATTACTATACCAGGCAGCAAGACATCCTTTGTAATAATATTTTTGACAGTAAGGGTTAGCACTTACCACAGATGGGTGTCCTCTTTCTAACTGCAAACTTCTAGTAAGTTCTTATTTTATTCCAAGACATATAGACCTGTTCAGACTTATGTAATAACATCTAAAGGGCCATATGGGTATATACATTTATCTACCCTCCCCACCCCATGGCTTCTTCCCATATTGACAGAGCCTATTAACATGTAAATCTTCCTTATCCTGAGCTCTGCAGTGTTGTTGTAGCCATGTTGGTCCCAGGATATTAGAGAGATTATCTATTATCCCAACCTGACATGTGAATCTTTCAAAACAATTTAACATTCCCTTTTCCTCACCCTGAAGGTGACTGTTTTCCCCAGCCAAGGAGCCTTTTAAATGCTAATTAGGCATTCAAAGTCTTGGCTTAAAATGTTAAACGTGAAGTCATTTATCCCTCTCAATTTTTGATACAGGGACCAAACTTTGTTAATTCCAATCTGTCAATAGCCAAGGATGGTATCCCTATAGTCACAGGCAGGATGCACCATGGCATAGTGATAGAAAGGTTTTATCAGCACTTGTTTGGGAAGAACTGTATAATTCACTCATGGTTACATTGCTCATGAGTAAATAGTCATCCTGGTTAGATTTGTATACCAACCAACACCCTCAAATGCTTATATAACAATATTGGAGCAGGGAATGATGATAAAATCTTTATGCCACACCAAATCACATATTCAGTAGCTGCTAGGGATGAAATTCCATTGGACTCCAATAAGGCTAAGCTATTATCCTATATATTTAGTATATGTGCAGCGGCAGACACGTGCATGCAACGCGCATATGCTGAGTTTAAGAATTCTGTTAAGCATTACTCATTTAATCAGTGGATTAAAGTACATGTCTGATACAGCTTCAAAGAAAATGATTATATCTACACTTCAAACTACAAGATATGCTAGGAGCTTCTGTTATACTGTACGAGTTGACATGTTTTAATTTAAGTAATGGCAAACAAACAGAGTATTCAGTCATAAAGCCTTCAGAAACCCTTTTCTAGGCTTCAGAGAGTTATACTGCAGTACAAAAAGCCTTGGACAGCAAAAGAGTGGCTGAGTAAAGACAATGTCATCAGTCTCTTATTGATCAACAAAAGGTTCAAAGATGTCAGACAGTGTATGAAGGTACCAGGAAAACTAATGTATATTCTGTCAGATGAGCCAGTCTATTGAGTTATGCTGCCCATTAAAAGTTAGTTTTAGAATTCTTTTAGTCCGGTATCCTCCTTGATAAATATGATGATCCAAACTTTGTTGAAAATCTTCCTCGTGTTATTCAGCATTAGGATGGGGATGCTTACAGCTGAATCTACTAGCTAGATAGGGATTATAGCTCTTGCTAGAAGCCTTCTGGAATATTTGGGTGTTTTAGAGTGTTAACTATATGCTATTCTGCAAGACTGTCCGTCTATCACTTTAGAGAGACAAGGTGGGTGAGGTAATATCTTTTATTG
Source organism: Gopherus flavomarginatus (assembly GCF_025201925.1). NCBI lineage: Eukaryota > Metazoa > Chordata > Testudines > Testudinidae > Gopherus > Gopherus flavomarginatus. The sequence continues at coordinate 107,389,258 of NC_066623.1, read as the reverse complement.
GACCAGCTTGTCTCTCTCACCAACAGAAGCTGGTCCAATAAAATATATTACTTCACCCACCTTGTCTCTTTAATATCCTGGGACCAACACAGCTACACCACCACCGTACACGGTCTATCACTTTGTTATAGCACACAATTTGAAGTAGATGCCATCTTAATGATTCGATGGCATCTTTTCAAGCCATATACTCTAATACACAAAATAATACACACACACACACACACACACACAGAGCACAATTTTGCATCAGTATTGAGAGTATACCTAAAACAGATTTGTTACTTATTACACAAAATAAGACCAGCCTGGAAGCTGTTATGGACACTCGTCTTTGACACGGAGCAGTTAATTCCCCATCAGAACTGAATATCTCATGGTGGAGCCCACAACTGCAGAGATTACTAATTAATAACTAATTAATTCATATTTTTAGTCAATTCAGATTAGGAGAACCAGTTGGCCTCTGTCTCAGGCAAATGCTGCACAATAGCAAAGCCCATTAGAACAGCCAGTTTCAAAGAAAACATGTTTTCCTTTTGAGGAAATAAATTAATCTGCCACTTGCAATTCTACTCAGTTTGTGCGTTAGAAATAGAATCAGTCTCTCTTTGCTGCAGCCTCTGCCCAGCAGATAACCTGCCTAACTGTGCTCACATTCATCACAACAACTTGAGATGCATAACTCCAGTACTGGTCCATTATGTAGTCACTAGTGCCTGCAACGATGGAGACTATTGCTAAAGCAGCTATCACAACAAAACCCTGTGCTGTGATGCTATCGTAAGCCTAGCATACCTGCTGAGATACGGGTATTGCAGAATGTGAGGAAATGCCAGCTTATGGCTCTGACCTTGGAAGAGCTGCTCTGGTTCTGTTCCCAGAGCCACCTGACAAGTCTGGAATCACAGCTGCAAAGCAGGGAGTTTTGAAAGTCTCCAAACACCAGGTGAGGCAATTGTCCTTTGACACTGCCAGCTTCTAAAAATAGAAAGCCAGAAGGATGATTTCAGCATGACCTTGCTCACTGAGCCGCTGTGAGTCTATAGAGCAACAAGAATGGCTCTCACTACAGGGATACTAGAATATTTCATGGTTTGTCAGTATCTCGATATAAACTGGGGTAGTGATAAAAGACAAAGGAAAGTAGCATGAAGATTGGAAAAGAACAGACGTCGTCTGCTTCGGCTTTACACATAATTTATTTTAAAAACCCCAAAACACATATTCCCTATTATATTGTTAAGGGCGGCCAGAAAAGTGGTCCCTATGCAGCCAAGTTGGAATATGAACTTTGCCATTACAGTCTTCATGCCCCTCCGAGGAACAGGCACCTTCGATGTAAATATGTTACAGGATAGAAATTAATGAGCTGTATTTAATTGACAAAGAATTATTAAATTCTAACAAGTTGACCAAAAAATGAGCCACACAGGAGAGGAGGATGTAACCCTTGAGCCAGTGACACTGGTTTCTACATTTGCACAGATGTAGGGTTTGGCTACACTGGAGAGTTGCAGCGCTGGTGGTGGGTTTACAGCCCTGCAACTTACTCACTGTCCACACTTGCAAGGCACACACAGCGCTGCATCTCCCTGGCTGCAGCGCTGGCTATACTCCTGCTCTGCCTGGGGTATAACAATTGCAGCACTGGTGATGCAGCGCTGCTCCACCAGTGTGGCCACCAAAAGCGCTGTAATTGGCCTCCAGAGATATTCGGAGGTATCCCAGAATGCCTGTTCAGCCACTTCCAACAGCGCTGCAAATGCTGCAAATGTGGCCACACTGCAGCGCTGGTAGCTGTCAGTGTGGCCACACTGCAGCGCTTTCCCTACACAGCTGTACGAAGACAGCTGCAACTCCCAGCGCTGTACAGCTGCAAGTGTACCCATAGACTCCACCATTGCACAACTCTACAGCCACCACGCAGTGCATTAAGGGCTGAGCTATCTCCGTTCAGCACCCCTGTCAGGACTGACCAAACTCTGGCTTCCTTACAGAGTGAAAGCAGCCAAAGTATTGCTGCCTTTACCTTTCAAGTGATATTTTGCATGGCCTTCCACTCCTGAGCAGTTTCATTCCAACTTGAACATACAATGTGATGCCAGAAGAGTAGCACAAGATTATCAGGATCCTGGAGTTGTTTCTGTGGTTTATAGGGTTGCCAAACCCTCCAGGATTGTCCCGGAGTCTCCATGAATTAAAGACTAATTTTTAATTAAAGATTACGTCATGTGATGAAGCCTCCAGGAATTCATCCAATCAGAACTGGCGACCCTAGCACTGGTTTACAGTTACCGTTAAGTGTGTAAGCATGAGGAACTGCACTGACCTGAAAGCCGTAATAAGAGAACAGCTGAAAAGCCACACCCATAATAGATTTGAATGAAAAGTATCGAAAGCCTTTGTATGAGAACGGTTGCAACCAACAATCTAAGGGTCAGATTAGTTGTTCAATGATGGTGCATGCTCTGCTCTTATTTGGGTGTAACCCATTGAGTTATGATTAAAGTGTAGGTGAATAAGCATAGACAATACACCAAGGAAATAGGAAGGATGGTCCAGTGTTTAGAGTACTAGCCTAAGACCTGAGAGATCTGGATGTAAGTCCCTCCTCTGCCACAGACTTCCTTATGTGGTCTTGGGAAAGTCACTTATGTCACAGATGAGGAACTAAGGCACTGAATGGATAAAAGCACTTCCCTAGCTTACAGGGGCATTGAGGATAAATACATTAAAGATTGTGAGATGCTCATATACTATGGTAATGTGGTCCACATTAGGTAGATAACATCACCTCAAGCAAAATACAGCTTTCCGACAAAGCAAAATATAGTACTTTTAGGCAACAGTTTGTCACTGGTAATTTTCAAACAAATGATGCTCACTAGTCCTGAAAGATGGTCCCAAGCCAAACCTTTACATCTTCGCAAAGTTTCAGTCTTGATCATGAACCAGATTGGATCCTATCTTCATAATTGGACAAATCAAAATCTTAGCTGTAAACACGTCCAAAGTTCGGGAAGGTTCAAGTCTTGATATCAATAATTTGGACCCACCTTTCCAATCCCCTACTGTTTTAAGACAGAACTAACAAACATGTCACACACTTTAAATCTACGGAGAGGCAAGAGCTGGGCTTTGTCACATACAAAAAGAAGGGGAAATAGCTGCAATCAAGGGAAAAGAGCTGGTGACTCAAAATGTAGAAGCAGAAGTAAACAGAGGAGCAGATCTTTTCATAGGGCATTGCCTACACAGCCAAAACAAGGGGCAGCAAATCTCAGAGCCCGGTCTGCAGATTTAGGCTAGTGCTACGGCACTCGAAATAGCTGTATAGACTTCGGACTCAGGCTGAAGCTTGATGTTGGCTAATGAGCATATAGATTAGAGGGTTCTGAAAATGAAAGGCAGATTGGCATAAAAGCAATTCCACATTTCTTACTGTTAAGGATTGGATTACGCCTGGTTGAAGTTGATGTGCGCAACAGCTGCCTTTCATTCAGGGTCAATGTAAAATGCAATTAAGCTCCTGTATAGAATATATAGCTGACATGTGCCTGCATTTTGGATGGTGGCTGCTATTGTACCAACACCCAAGACAAAGGCAGATATTGGTGGAGCGGTTAGGCAGAATATTGTTGGGTGAAGGTTTGCGTGCCTGTGAAAGACAGAAAAACACAATGCTGGAGCAGGAAAAACCACCAAGGACACAACCAAAGCAAGCACCAGGAGAGTGGCCCTAAAAAAAGTTGAGAGACGTTTTTGTGGCCAAGAACTGACCGAAAGAGTCTTGGAACTTCGAGCAAAGAAACTCCTGTTATTTGATTCCTGCTCTTTTTAAGGAAATGGGACTTCGTATATAAACACGATTGCATCAAAGAAAAAACCTGACTCCATCATCCCTTTCTCCTCCTAACTGAAACAACACTCGTTTATACTGCTTTATACACTATGCACTGAAATGTAAGTACAATATTTATATTCCAATTGATTTATTTTATTAATTACATGGTAAAAATAAGAAAGTCAGCAATGTTTCAGTAATAGTGTGCTGTGTCACTTTGTATTTTTATGTCTGATTTTGTAAGCAAGTAGTTTTTAAGTGAGGTGAAACTTGAGGGTACACAAGATAAATCAGACTCCTGAAAGGGATACAGTAGTCTGGAAAGGTAGAGAGCCACTGTTCTAGACAACTCCTGCAGCACCCCTCTGAATATCTTTGCTAGCAGTGGCTCTTCTACCATTTTCTGTCCAACATCTGTGATGTGACCTACCATCCAACCACCCCCTTAAACCAGGCACCTCTCAGATACTCACTTCTCAGATTCCCTCTTCCAGGGCATGAGGTCATGCACTGTGGCCCTCTATCAGTACCCAGTCCCTTTTCCCAGCAGCATACCCCATTACTATGCTCCCTCCTCTCCATAAAAAGATTTATCTCCTGCTCAGGTCTTCCCAGGACTAAGCACTTGTAACTCCTGTTAAAGTCAACAGGAGTTGAAGGTGCTTGGCCCTTCACAGGATTGGAAGCCACAGTTCTTCATCACTATTCAGATGCCAAATTGCAATAACTGCATGGAAAACTTTTGGGATCTCTGAACATCAGGCAAGAGGGAGAAAAGTCCTAATCTGAAGGACTGAGTAGAAAGAAAAAAAGGAAGAAGGAATTAAAGTGAATCTTGTACCACAGAGCTAGCACAGGCCACTAGACCAATGCCAAAACATAGCACTGCTGCATGGAAGCTGGCCATTCTCTCTCATTCTGATCACTAATAGAATGTAACTATAGGTGCTGCTGAAAGGAGAAGGAACAAAGAAACTGAATAAAAGGTGCATGTGTAACTTCATTTAACTTTGGTGTGCTCTGAACTTAAATATTGTCAAAACCATGGAATTTATTTCCACTACTCCCCCAATCAATTACATAGTAAATCCTTGTAGTGGTGGAGAGGCTTGAGTGTCTCAATGACCCCAAAAGCGACGCTGCCTGGAGTCATGTACTCCCTTAGAGTCACCCATGGCAGAACATCAAGGGCAAGGTCCCAGACAAAGTGTGATCCAAGAAGTCCCTAACAGCAGAGCAGATAGAGGATTGGTACACAATGGAGGTGAAACTGTTGTGCAATGTTACAATGGCTGTGAAGGTGGATGAAGGCTGCAGCAAATAGAGGATTTCCAATCATCATAGTATCCATGCCATCGGTTTCAAGTCCTCTATCTGTCAAGGACAGTGTGGTGACCGTTGTGCACCAGTCTCCCCACTTCAAAAGAAGTCACGCACAGGCATGTTCCAGTTTTTGGGAAAATAACATTTTGTGGTTCAAGGATTGGGCTTATTAGCCACCTGAGGGCCCATAACTCCCATGGAAGATGATCACACTCAATAACGAGTGATCGCCCATCATCATCAAATCCAAATAATCTTCAGTTATATATCTGAACATTTCTGAGAGAGGGGCTCTATCAGCCTTTATATGTGACATGGTTCAGTTTTCTTTCATTTATATATTTGTCTACTTGAAAAAGTTTGCTTTTGTTGAGGGGGAAGAGAATTGGTTGGTTACTATTGTCACATGAAAGTACAACAGCCTGGGAAATTTCCTACTTGCCCCAGGCAAGTAGTTTTTTGAATGGATGAGTAAAATATCATTAGCTTTTTCATTATCACCATCACCATAAGGACAGTGGATAAGGCACTAGATTGGGACTCAGGAGCCCTGGGTTCTATTTCTAGCCCTGCCACTGACCTGCTCTGTGACCTTGGGCAAGTGTTTTCACTTCTGTGTCTCTGTTCCCCATTCTACCCTTTGTCTATTTATACTATAAGATCTTCAAGGAATGTATTATTTCTTACTGTGTGTCTGTACAGCACCTTGCACAACGGGGCCCCGATGTCAATCAGAGCCTTTAGGCACTTCTGTAATATAATAATATTTTCAAAGTTCTTCTCCTGGCACACATCACCATACTATCTGAACAGCTGGAGATCTGAAGCAGAAAGAAACTTATTTCCACATTGTTTTCAGGGCGGGAAAGAAGGACAGGTGACAAGAGTACAGTAACTCCTCACTTAACGTTGTAGTTATGTTCCTGAAAAATGCAACTTTAAGTGAAACGATGTTAAACTAATCCAACTTTCCCATAAGATTTAATGTAAATGCGGGGGGGTTAGGTTCCAAGGAAATTTTTGGGAGGCAGACAAAAGGCATTATATACTGTACAGTACTGTACTGTACTGTGGTTCAGAAGTGCCCCTGGCTTACCCCACACAGGCACAGCCCACTGCAGGCAAAGATGCTAGGAAGCACCTTCGCAGCAGCAGTGGCAGGTTCCCCAGAGAAGAACAGGCGCTAACTTTGCCGGGGGATGCTCCAGGCCCACCTCTTCCTGTCCCCGCTCCACTCCAGGCCCTCCTCTTCCCACCCCTACTCCACCTCCTCTCCGGAGCAGCCGCATCCCTGCTCCTTCCCACCCCCCCAAAAGTCTTAAGTGCCACCAAACAGCCGTTTGGCAGCGCTTAGGATTTTCTGGGAGGGAGGGGGAGGAGTGGAGATGCAGCTGGGAGGGTGGGGGAAGCGCTGAGAGGGAGGGGGAGGAGGCAGAGAATAGGAACTTGTGCAATGCTCCCTTGTAAAGTCACTGCTTTTCCACAGAATCTTACAAGCAGTGGACAGAGCAGGCAGCCAAACGATGTTATAAGGGAGCATTGCACAACTTTAAACAAGCAGGTTCCCTAATTGAGCAGCGACGTAACTTTGAAACAACGTTAAGCGGGAGGACATTAAGTGAGGAGTTACTGTACCTGAAAGTTTTGTAACTTAATCACCCCATTACTAATAATATTTAACCTCAGTCAAAAAATCCTTTTTACTCCCTCTCCAGTCACTAAGCTGTGATTCTGATTATCCTTAACATGTGAAGAAGAAAGATTAAATGTTGATTTTATTTATTTATTTTTAATAACTGACCATATGGTGCGCAAAATTTGTTATTTCCTCTGTATTCCCAGAGCAAATATAAGTCTTGATGTTGTTTATGTTACTATCATCCAAAAATTAATAGCTTTTCATATATCTCTTGACTTCCTAGTGGCTACAAGGGAAAAAAATGAATATATTCAAGGCTAAATGTCACTTAAACTGCCTCTGATATACGTGTATTATAGTAAATTACCATAAATGTGCTATGCAGTGATGGAGACAAATGCCCAAAGAGAGAACTCATGTAAACAAGATAAGTAAAACTGTCTTATACATATTTAAGGGAATACATAAATGAGAGATAGTCATAAACTTGACAAAGGTAATAGAAGATATAAGTTAAACTTCATTGCTATAAAACTCGGGTTAAAAAGGTGATATAAATATTTTAGTCTTATCTAAGATTCTGTCATTAAAGATTTACCACCATCCTCTCTCTTTTTAAAGCTGTCTCCATCACACGCTATTTAATCTGGAGAGCTACCTTTGCAACTTCTGCTATCTGTTTTCAAAGTCCTCAGATTCTTTGTCCACAAATTTCCTAAAAGGGCATCATATCATACATTCATTCTGTACAAATATGGTGTATATAGTAGAAAATACACACATACAGCTACTAGAGGCTAGTAATCAGCCCTTTGGTTAGAACAGTGGTGCCAGTAGAACAGTAGCTCAGAAATCTGGGTTAGAGGCAATGCAACTGACAGCCATTTGTGGCTCCCTCCAACGGCTGGATAACTCCAGTCCTCATAAGGAAGGGGGCTCAGTGATCAGAGTAGAATTGGATACAACCACCATACTCTGCCTGCCACCAGAGAGCATGGTTCCAGGATAACCCTCCACAATTAACTTTGTTTTCCTTCCCTGTCCCACACTAGCCCTTGGTTGCTCCTATTTGACCCCCAGCTTTTGATTTGTTAGTTTTTAAATTCATTTCTTTACCCAAGTGAAAATCTCATTGACTTTACTGGGAACTTAGTTTGAGCAAGGACTTCAGGTTCGCTGCATATCATTAGTGTTATGTGACTGGTGGCATGGCAAAGGGATGGTTACTCTTTGGGTCAGGAACTACCCCTACGTATTTAGGCATCACCTAACACTTCGCAAAGAGCATCACTAGAGAAGAACAGCAAGACCAGCATTCAATAACTCAGTGCAAGGATAGGATGACCAACAATGGCCCATTCCCAAAATATCGCTTTTGCCAGCTCATGATTTCATCATGGGTCTCGTGATACTTGTTGTTCTTCTCATAGCTCCAGTTCCTGGAGTTATGTGATATTGGGGGTGGGAGCTGAGATTCTCATGGCAAGTAGGTTTCCAGCCCTCATGATTGCAGAAAAAATGCTTGAAAATTTGGCCTGAATGCAGCCTTAAAGACTCAGAACCCAAACACAAGAAAGAACCCCAGAGTGTTTTATTGAAAAACCTCACAGGTTTTTTAAGCCAACTAACTAATCTAACCATGGTTCAAAAATATTGTCTAAATCTGTTTCTTGCTGCCTGCACATTTACTGCATTTACACCTTTTGGGGCTCCTCTAATTTTTTTCCTCTGTTTAAGAAAAGATGGGCCAGATCCATAACTGATGCAAACAATCCCAGACTTTTGGATATTCAAGACCCAAACCCAAACGTGATGCCTTGATTCCAACTCTCCTTTTAATGTCCATCTTTTTTATTTCACTCACTCCTGTTCTCCTTTGAGTCATTTATTCCCTCATCTCCCTTTTAGGAGGAGGCTAACTGATTTTCCATTGTCTCCTCCCTTCCAGCAATTCTTATTCTACATTTTGCCACTTTTCTGCCCTCCAACAGCCGTGCACACATTTTCCTCCCCATTAAGTTAGCCTACAATTCATCAGGAATATACATTCCAAAGCCAAGTAGATATGGAACTGGTTTAGAAGAATAAGGAAAGATTGCTTCAGCTCGCTAATAGACGGTATCAATCTTTCTCCCTTTTAAATGAAATATAAATTTATTTTAGTCATGCTGATAAGTGCTATTTGCCAAATTCATTCCCGGAAGTCAATGAGTTAATGCAAGGAGGGATTTGACCCTTTATTTTCAGTTTGTGGAGTCTGTGCATTAAAATAAAAGCTCAACTGTGACTGAAAATGTGACAGCAGCACATAGCACTGCTGTACCTAAAACAAGAATCAGTCTTAGAACTGACACTGCTCAACTGTGACACATATGGGACAGATCCTGCAGTCCTTTCACAAACTAAACACCCATTAACTGCAGGGTGTGATGCTATATGATTACAACAGGTAGATAATTGTTGCTATCACTATTATATAATTGCAACAAATCTTATACAAAGTGTGTCAAGTAAGGTGTCTATGGAAAAGTTATAATTTGCTGAATAGGATTATGCTATTTGCATGTATCATTTTTGTATCTGAAATTATGGATATTGACTATGTACCTGTATTTCAAATGTGTCTGCTAATGTGGTAACACCCACAAGGTATTTTGCCAGCACATTGTAGTGGGACTATTCAAGTTGAATGGCCCATCGAGGAACACGTAACTCACAATGGACCATGAAAGATGCCTATCAACACCTAATGGGCTTTCCTGTTGATATTCTAGCTAGAGTATGGGTGATGGCCCCTGCTATGACTCAGCAGAGCATGCAAGAGCATGTGACTAAACCATGTGACCTAAACTCCATCTTACCACCTGTATTTTTCCACAAACTGAACTGAGGGCTTTGTTTCCCTCCACATTACAAAAGCTATAAAAGGCCCTGGAAACATCTCCATTTTGTCTCTTTCCTGCTCAAACCTCTGGGCTATGAACTTATACTAATGGGAGCATTCTAACCAAAGGACTGAGGACCTTCTAGTGATTTGGGAGCAACCAGAGACTTAACAAGCCAGCAGTTTATTCCATCACTGCTACAAGTCTGATCCAAGAACCTTGCAATTATTGTAGGTATTTGATTCCTTTAAACAATTTTAATGCAACTTTTTCTTTCTTTTTTTTATAAATAAACCTTTAGATATTAGATACTAAAGGATTGGCAACAGCATGATTATTGGGTAAGATGGAGTTACATATTGACCTGGATATGTGGCTGGACCTTTGGGATCAGAAGAACCCTTTGGTTGATGAAGTTGGTTTTAAAATAACCACTCATCATTCAGTCTAGTGTCTGGGTGTTGAATCCAGGACTGGAATACCTAAAGAGCCTGCATTCAGACTTCTTGTTAGACAGTGTGGTGAGACAGAAGTTTACTTTTGTATGCTGGTTTGGGTATATCTTATGGAAGAATAACCACCAGTTTTGGGGTGTGTCTGCCCTATTTCTCAGCAACTTGTCCTGAATTTGTTATTCTCAGTTGTGACCCACTGAGGCACGGTGGCACAGGGTTAGGTCATAATTAGTCCAGAGCTATAATGGTTCTTTTATTATTAGTTACAAGAGGGTTGCAGGGATATAAACCTTCATACTTCAGGTCATAATCCCACCTCTATCTATGGACAGTTGTGGAAGTCTTACAGCCTGTGTTATACAGGAGGTCCAGCTAGATGAGGACAGTGGTCCCTTCTGTCTTTATAATCTATGAAACTTTCCCCGTGGGCACGTTAGCCTGAATCACCTACAGCAGGGTTTCTGACACTTTCCTCTGAAGCAGCTGATAGTGGCAAATTTCAGAGGTAGGACACTGGACTAGATGGATCATTGGCTCAGATAATATGGCAATTCCTACTTCTCATAAGAACCCAGAACTACTCCTAATGACCATGGACGTTGGTGCACACATGCAGAGGAATTATATCCTTACATGTGCTGTAGAGGAGATGGGCTCACTCTCCAAGGATGGATAAGCCAGCTGCACCAAGGTACGCCTGCTTGAGGTGACCCATTAAGAGATGCTGCATCTCAGGAAGGCAGACATGTCTTCAGCTAATCAGGATATACTCATATGAACAAATTCAATGACAGCCACCACCCACTAGTTAAACACTAAGCATAGTCCTGTGCTTGTGCTCACACCCAGCCTTTGTTCACACCAGTGCTGCAATGCAACAGCTTTGCACTCTCTACTATTCATTGCAGAAGAACTCTCAGCACTGAGAACACTGGGCATGTTACCATGCAAACAGACAGTATATTTATATATGTAAGCCAGATGCCCACTTGCATACACACTCTTGCTCATGGCCCAACATTTCCAGGGACCTGTGAAATTTCCAAGGTGCCACAGGTCAATCTTCACCTCACTAATAATGTTCATCTACATCAACTATGCTGTTTAAACAGCCTTGGAATAACACACCTCTCCTTTGTGAGGTAAGCGTTGTAGCCCAGGTTTGTCTGGGGTGCAAAGGCATTTGTCACAAATACCAGGTTCTTTTACTCAGACAGCTACATGAGAAATGTTATTGAGTTTGAGATTGGTGAAGGACACAGAGACTTTATTAGCTTTCGTTAGTACAGACAAGTACAACTGAAGTTATAGGAAAATAAGATAGAGTATGAAAAGTATAGAAAACTAACCGCCAGGTCCAGGCCTACTTACAGCTTTAGGCTGGTACAAGATAAAGCAATCCCCCCATGCTGACATACTTATAACCTTGGCGAGGCCATTGGAAGCAAAGATGGAACAGAACAGCCCATGAAGCACACCGCAAGAGGAGATGATGTCTTGGGATGCAATATCCCACCTGTGAACATTATGTATCAGATTGTACACCCCCTTTTCATACATTTACATATCTATGGCCATATTTACTTAGGTCTCAGCCCCTTGTCTAGGAGACTTAGTTGGAGATTTGTCCTGCTTTGGGCAAGGGGTTGGACTATATGTCCTGCCGAGGTATTCTATGACTTTCCCGGTACCCATAACTGGACTTCCAACTTTTGACTTACACTATCTGCATCAATACATTTCCCAGTGTTTCCAATATGTTAATGTGGTTAATCTTATGGTTACACATACTACAAATCCCTTGGCAATCCATTATTTCAAACAAACTGTTCTTTTGCTGTTAACTTGTTTTTATTGCCAAGCCTACCTAAAATAATTAATATTATTGTTTCCCCTACTTGATTACAGCTCTACTAGCTTCTATTTTACTATCTTAAAGCATTTTAATATGGATATATAATTTGATCGTGCACCCTAAGACCAGGTCAGGGGTTACAGATCAACAGTATTCCAGCCCAGATTTTGTGGCTGAAGAGGAGGTAAACCGCCAGAAACTGAAGACTGTTTTTAACATTCACAGAGGTAATATTCTGTAGGTAGGACATCACAGAACCATCTCAATATTTTATTTCCTTTTTATTGTGACCTGATTCAAACTGTCCCTTTCTTTCAACTTCTATATTTTGAGTCAACAGCAGCTTCTCAGGGGATGGACCTTATGCTGCAGACATTATACTTGATAAAATGTGGCAATAAAATCCAAACCAAACCACTAGTCAATCAAAATATAGATTTGGTGCAGCAGTGTTTGGGACTTCCATTCAGAAAGGCTTCACACTGGAAGCAGTCTCATTACGTAGGCGAGTAAAAACAACCTCTGCAATGCTGATGTAGAGTGCCAAAAATGTATGGACATAGACCCTTTTAGATTAGGACTAAGGGAAATAATAGTGCAAAATACACTGTAAATTAGCATGACAGGGTAATAGGGGGGAAAAACTGGGAAAGACCCATCAATCCCAAGATGTTGGACTAGGTGCAGGAATCTCTGGATGATATCTATGGCCTGTGTTATGCAGAAAGCCAGACTTCCCTAGATGATCCTAGTGATCCCTTTTGGCCTTACGAATCGATGAATTGGTTGCTAGGTAGAGAGATGTGGAACACTGTTTAAGTTACCAAAGCCCTGGAACATTATGTGGCCTTTAGTTTTGCAAGCTCAATTGCCAAAACCTGCACTTTTCTTCCTTCTCTCCTCAGATAGCAATTTAATAGTCCTTCGTCCATTCTGAGCATTAGTGGGGTCTAGAATGGGCCTGTTTGTGCTGTCGGGAGTTTGATTTAATGGGCCGGATCTTCAGCTGGTGTAAGTCAGTACAGCACCAAGGATAAGGCCCCACGTACTGATTTAATGCACTGTTTGGTGTGTCAGGATGCCTCTCAATGGGCACATTTAAACAAATCAGTCACACAATTACATAATGATGCGTTTGGACCAAACTCCGCCCTGTGATTCAAAGTCAACAGGAGCTGTGTGTGCATAGCTGAGGGCTGAATTTTTCAAGTCACTTCACTTTCATGCCAACAGCACCTTAGGGACTTGGAATTCAGGTTCCATTCCTAGACCAAGTCCAGTTTCCTCCACCCTCAGCAATATTTTGTAAAAATTGACAGAATCTGGTACCTACCACACTTCCCATGTCCCACTCTGCAAGCCTCTTTGTACTCTTTCCCCTTCGCTCCATTAAAATAACAGGAGCTGCTGGAGAGTTACTATCCCTTCCCAGATGTTCATGTCATTGTGTCCATGTGCATTCCATATCAGGTTAATAAAGTTACTATTAGAAGTCCGCATGTGGCTTTTCCTCCTGCTTTATTCCCTTTTCCATCTGCACCCACTAACCCTGTCAGCAAATGAGTCTCTCTGGCCCCCAAACGTCAGGGATGGAGCCCAATATCTCCAGCACCTTCAACACAAAGAACTATCCAGAGCTCAGGCAACAGGATTCAGAATAAACAGAGCAGAACAGAACTGACTTCCCAGCCCCACCCTACCCGTCCCTCAGTTCTCATTTCTGAACCTGTCCCATGCTAGATACCACAGTAACAGGTACTTTATAAAGCCAGAAAGAGCCTGATAATCCAGTCTCACTCTGTCTCCCCCGTTCTGTAGCTAGCTTGCCACATTACTACAAATCTCCCACATAGTCTCGACTGCCACTCAACTTTCCACCCCCAGCGACCTCTCTGTTGCCTTCCTTACCCTCTTTGGGAGATCTGATTTCCCTTCCCTTTGGCATTAGTTATAAAAGGACTAGCTCACGACTGATGTACACAGTTATTGTTCTATTGACATCAGTGGAGTTGTGCCCCTTTTTACCCAGCCACAGACTGAGACTCAAGAGACACTGCACAGACCACGTGTAGTCATTTAGCTGCTGAGGGTTATGTAACAAAATACACAGTTCCCCACACATACAATTTGGGGTTGATCCTGCAATCCTAACTCCCACTAAATAGACGGGAGTTTCTCCTGGGTAAAGACTGCAGGAATGGATGGGTCTTTTGTTAGCCCAACCTTCAGCTCCCAGGTTGATCTCTGATCTTTCTGCTCTGTCCTCCCGCCCACACGCACACCTTTTTGCTTTCAGGTGACAAACACAGCAACTTTCTGTCACACAACCATCCCTCTTCTCTTCCATGAATTCTTGTGATGGATCCAAAGGGCAGAGCTCCACATCCTGACAGCAAGTGGTGCTCCAAAGAAATGGCTGCATGACCCAGCTGGAGGCCTCAATAGGAGCACAGTGTGTTGATTGTTACATGCACCACCAAAGAGGGTATTATACACTGCCCTACACCGGGGGGATAACATGGAACTGCACCACTCCTGGGAACTCTGGGAGAGAGACTACATGGATTCTCAAGCAGAGAAAGTACAAGAAAAAAGCCACTTATGGATTTAGGTACCCAACTTTAGGCACCTAAATTTGAAACTTCTGTCCTGACTTGCCCATCTTCACCCAGTTAGTCAGTGGCAGGCCTAAGACTAGAATCCAGGAATGCTTGTTTCCCATCCCCTGCTCCAACTATCAGGCAAATGCACCCCAAAACCAATCAGAAGGAATCACGTGGCAGCTACCATATCGTTGACAAATACATCTCACCTTTCTGACCACACAAATGCATGTGAGTTGCTTCCTTAGTTATCTTGCTTTTCCAGTGAACATGACTAAAATCTCCCCTCTGATTCCTCAGTTTGTTCAGACACTACAGATTGGTTATTGGTTTGATTTTTTGAATCCTCTAAGGTAACAGGTTGGTATTATCACACATTCTTAACATAACTGTCCCTCCCCAGTGAGTATACCTCGTATTACCTTCCTATTCAGTACAGCAGAACATCTTTAAAAGCAACTGTAGGCTGAGAACAATAGTAGATGATGTATCTAGGTTTTCATGCCATGCCCATCACTACAGAGTATCTAAGCATATGAACAGACAGCAAATCCAGATTTCCAAAACATATATAAAATTAAGGTTTCATCATTCACAGCTACAAACTTTGTTTTGTCTTGTTCATGACCATCAAAAGGACCAAGTCAGCTTGATAGGACAATGTAAATGGTGTTTCTTACTTTAACGAGCCCAGAACATGAGTGGTGATGATCACAACTCATTTTTCTTTTCAATGACAAATGAACTCCTCGGTTATTTTCTTTCTTCTGATAAGTTTAAAAGGAAAGACTGTATGATGGCAAGGAGTAATTGAATTGTAAAGACAGAGGCACAGATGGGTAACAACTCTTTGTCATTTGTTCCTGAAACTTCCTAAATGAAATTCACATCAAAATGTGAAAATCTGCAAAGCATCATTAATTTCAAGAGATCAGAGCAAGATTTTAAACAGGAACTATGAAATAGTTTCTGTGTGTACCCTTCTGATGTCTTTCCTATTTCATCTAATTAACAATAAAACAGATGTCCCGTGACACAATCAGCTTTTTCATCCAGTAACACTGACAGTCTAAAAATGCCAATCCTTTCACATGTGTAAGTTAAAATGTCACGAGAAACCATTTTTGCGATTTAGAGATAAAAGCAAAGAGAAAATTAACATTGTCTAAAACTACAGCGGTGCACAAATCGCACTGCCTGCCATCCACAGCTGCATACCTAGATATGGTGCCGGAAGGGGGTTGGTCCATTTTGGTTTTTCTGCATGAGAACAAGTCAGATTAGTAAATTTTTTACTCGCACTGCTGCACAAAATTAAAAAAAAGAAATCTTCCAACTTTGGGAAGCTGTGGTAACTTTAAAACAGGCATCGAGAAGAAGGGTGGTCTTGTGGTTATGGCACTGAATGGAAGCTCAAAATACTTGTGTGCAATTTCCAGCTCTGCCTGAGCCCTCCATGTGAACTTGGATAAGTCACTTAACTCTGTGTTCCAACTTCCCCATCTGTAAAATGGGAACAACACCCCTTCCCTTGTCAGTCTTGTCTATTGAAATTTTCAGCTCTTCACGGCAGGGACTGTCTCTAATTTTGTGTTTGTACAGTGGGGCCCTTTAAGTGCTATGGTAATACACATAATACATTTTGCCGTCTAGTAGCCCTAAGAACAAATCTATGTTGCATTTTTGTTTCCCTGCTGCCCTCAGATGTTGGGGGACCATTATAATGTCAATTATTCAAATACTTCAGGTATCAGCTCGTTGTTGCCCAATCTACATACATAAATTAAGTTATTGTCATATCTGGGTCTCCCAGTGCATCTTGGCTGCTCTTACTATGTTTTGTAGCTGCTCAGCTCAGACATGTCTTGTTTGACATGAGCCACCAAGTAACAAACAATTAACAAGATAATTAAGATACGATTAACACTCTGTCTCATTTGACTTGGTACAACTGAGAACTGATCTTCAAATGTCGAGGTAGTAAGATTTCCAAATTCTACAAGATCATTTCACAGTGTTAGCAACTCTCAAGATTTTGTCATGAGTCTTATGGTAATTATTGTTTTCCTTCAAGTCTCAGCTCCTGGAGTCAAGCGGAGATGTGATGATTTCAGCCTTCGTTCTTAAAGAAAAAGTAAATTTCTAGCCCTTGTGGCTGTAGAGGAAGCTTCCAAATATGACCCCACCCTAAAGGCTCAAAAAGTAGAAGGCAAATAAAGAGAACAACAAATCTATTATTTGACATAATCTCATGATTTTTGGTGACCCTGACTCATGATTTTTGAACATTTGGGGTTGGCAATACTGATTTCAACCACTCAGATGGTCAAGAGATTAAAAGTTACCCCTTCCCACAAGGCACTGAAACAATACTACTACTAGGCCCAAACAGCCTTTTTTATCCCCATCCTTATGATCCGGAAACTGAGCTGTAAACAGATTGAGTTACTTTCTCAGACCAGTCAAATTCAGACAGCCTAGACACTGGACCCGGAGTACCAGTCCTCATGCTCCAACCTCAGCATACTGAGATGAACATCTGTACTCTATCCTAGGATCACCCTTCCTTTCCAACATGAGCTACTCCTCTAAAGGTCTGTCTACACTGCAATTAAACACTCCCAGCTGGCCCGTGTCAACTGACTCAGGATTACAGGGTTGTAAAATTGGATCCCGGAGCCTGGGCTACAGCCCAAGCCCAAATGTCTACACCATAGTTTTACAGCCCACAGCCCAAGCCCATGTCAGCTGACACAGGCCAGCCATGTGTGTTCAATCGCTGTGTAAACATCCCCTAAGCAGTTATGCCTTACAACTATCATTCACTGTTTAAACCTGTCTATCCACTTCCCATATCAGGAGAAAATGCTTTAAAAATTGAATACTGGGTAAATGCCCAACCCTTCACCCCCACCCAAAGTTTAGGGCAATATTTTCAGATTTGCTCAGCACAAAAAATCGAGGCCAGATTTTCAGAGCTCAGTTCCAAGTTAGGTACCTAAGAGAAGTGGCCACTTTTCTGAAAGGGCTCAGCCCCCAGCAGCTCCCATCATTTTCAGCTGGGTATTTTCAGAAGTCTGGATACTTAATCAAGGTGTCTAAAATGGGAGCTGTTGCACGTAGAGCAACCTGGACCTTAAAAATAAGCTTCCACTCAAAAAGATGAAACAGCAACACAAACAGCAGGACTTTATTTCTTTTATCTGACTGCATAAAAACAAGAACACTCATCGCACTGGGATACACTTACAATAAATAGCTCCATTTCAGCATTTCACTAATCACAAAAGCCTTATTGTTACAAATACTCCAGTGCCATGAACATTATCCCTTAATTATTCATCCACAGTTTATATCTATAGCTAATTTACCACCTGCCCATCTTTGCAACCAGGCATCATTGCTTTGTTATTTCTGGACAGGTTCAAGGGTAGATCACTGGGAGGCTGATAGGGAGGAAAGGCTTTGTTATTGCAAAGGGAAACTTGTTTTATGGGAATTCAAATTATACTTAATAACCACCAGCCCCATTTACCTAACCCATGAGAACTCACCCGTGCACTGGGTGGCATTGTCAAGCCCTCTTCACAGGGAACTCTCCTTTCTCTCTCCTCTTTCTAAACTTGCGTCTAATGTGAAGAGTCGCACTGTAAAGGCAATGGTTTTTTACTCTGCCAATCTGCTCCCTCAGCATATCCTGGCTTTACCAGCTAAAATAAGGTTTTACTTATTTTTAGGGCTGCCATTTAATCGCAGTTAACTCACGCGATTAACTCAAAAAAAATTAATTGCAGTTTAAAAAAATGAATCTCGATTAATTGCACTGTTAAACAATAGAAAACCAATTGAAATGTATTAAATATTTTGGATGTTTTTCTACATTTTCAAATATATTGATTTCTATTACAACACAGAATACAATATACAGTGCTCATTTTATATTATTTTTTATTACAAATATTTGTAAAAATGATAAAAGAAAGAAGTAAATACCTTGCAAAGCTGGCTACAAAAGTGCCATGCAAATGCCTGTTCTCACTTTCAGGTGACATTGTAAATAAGAAGCGGGAAGCACTATCTCCCGTAAATGGAAACAAACTTGTTTGTCTTAGCGATTGGCTGAATGAAAGGAGGACTGACTGGACTTGTAGGCTCTAAAGTTTTATGTTGTTTTGTTTTAGAGAGCAGCTATGTAACAAAAAAAAATCTACATTTGTAAATTCAACTTTCAGGATAAAGAAATTGCACTACTGTACTTCTATGAGGTGAACTGAAAAATATTATTTCTTTTGGTTTTTTACAGTGCAAATATTTGTCATAAAAATAAATATAAAGTGAGCACTGTACACTTTGTATTCTGTGTTGTAATTGAAATCAATATATTTGAAAATGTAGAAAACATCCAAAAATATTTAAATAAATGATATTCCATTATTGTTTAACAGTGCGATAAATAGAGATTAATTTTATTAATCGCTTGACAGCCCTGCTTATTTTTACTGTTAAGCCTGCAGAGCCAAAACAGGGAAGGAAGACTGAGTTGGCCTGTGTGTTTGAACAGTTTTGTCTCTTCGATTTAGATGGCAAATTCCTGGGGGGCAGGAACAATTGTCTCCCTATTTATTTGTACAGCCTCAAACATTGACATGACTTTAGAAACAGTAATAATCCTCAACTGGAGGAAGCCACATCCTTCCCCCAAAAGAAAACAAAGTTATTTCTCATGTTCAGGAACGTATCTGTTAGTAACGTCTGTACATTCTGGAGCTATTACATCTCTTAATGGAACATGGTGTGTGGCACTCCACAGAGAGCGACTTCGGAGAAGTTAATTATAATCATATGTCTTCCTCAACTCACAGCACTTGCAGAATATGATTGACAGGTCCTCCGATGGCAGAATTCAATTATGTGTAATTTGAATTCCCATAAAACAAGTTTCCCTTTGTTGTAACACTGAAATCAGTATTGAAACATGATAAAACAGATATTAAATGATATAATACGCTCTATGATACCATCATAAAGCATATAAATGTCACTTAATAATGCTGCCACTGTTGCTTTCTGAAGACCAGTGAGCTGGCTCTTTAAATATTAATTTTTACCATGAGGTGCTATCTGAGAGTAAAATATAAATGTCAGACAAGGCATGGGAGAATAAGGACCAGATTTGCAAAGGTATTAGGCACCTAGAGATACAGATGGACGGTTTTGAAATCCCCTATGTACCTAACTCCCATTGAAGTCACAATGGAGGCACAGAAGAGTACTGATCTGTCAGATAAATGCCATGTCCTCCATGCATTCCCCTCTCCTCTTCTCCCAAAAGGTCAGTGACTTTCCCAGGAGACTGTAGTACCTGGGAATAGCTGGGTAATGCCATGTCAAACGGCCTTTGGAGTGTCACACAGGGGAATACAGCTCAGTTTCCCACCTGCATCAGGTAAGAGCAGGGCACTCTTCTTTCAGATGTAGGCTTTGCTACTATTCTCCCTACTTTTGTCCACTCAAGACTAGACTATTGTAAAGTGCTCTTCTTGATGCTACACACTGAGACCCGCCAGAAACTAAAGCTAGCACAAATGCTGGTTAACCTGCACATCTGTCACATGCATTATGGCTTCCGATCCTGCATCCCTAACTTATTTCAAAGGCAAAGAAAACACCCAGGAATTTAGAGACCAAAAAAGCAGTTTCACCAACTACAGGAGCTCCCTCAAATCAGTATGCAGGGCCGGGCTAAATAAACTAGCTTGCCCTTTGTTTGACTTAAGCCAAGCCAAGCCAACAGGAACACAGCAGACATGTGGGACGGGACCTAGGCCCTGGAGTGGATGGGGTGTAGGGTGACAAGACAGCAAGTGTGAAAAGTCTGGATGGGGCTGGGAGGTAATAGGAGGCTATATAAGAAAAAGCCCCAAATATCGGGACAGTCCCTATAAAATCGGGCCATCTGGTCACCCTAATGGGGTGGGTTGGTGAAGAGACAATGGGAGAAAGTGTATTTATATTTTTTAAAATTTTACTAATTAATCATTCATACATCTATCAACCTGATCATTTCACTTGTATATTGTATCCCTTCCCCCCTACATATTCGCTGCCTTTTTTAGATCATATGCTCTTCAGGGAAGTGCAGTGGCTGTGTCTTTTTCTGTGTTTAGAAAGTGCGTAGCACATTTTGGGCACTACTGCATTATAAGTAATAGTGTTATAACAATGCCACTATAGAAATCATTAACCCTTTTAATGCTGTGCAATGAACATACCACTAGGTAAAAATCCAGATCCTACAGGTAAGAGACTCCATATGCCAGTAATAGTCCCCTGAGTCATCCAGTTCCACCAGCTTTGGTCAGGGCATACTACTGGATGGAAAAGAGCTAGATTCAAGCCCCTGCTCCAAATCAAGCAGAGGCGGGGATTTGAATGAGTCTCCCACATCCCAGGTGAGTGCCCAAGCCACGGGACTATTGGCTATAATGAGGTAGGGGCTGTCTATCTCAAGGCAGGTCAACCCTAACTCCAGGAGAGGGGTTACAGCTGAGAATCCTGAGTGGAGAAAGGCCCCTCTCTTCATCCTATCAGCCAGTGGCTGAAGGCCCATATCAGTGAGAGTTAGACACCTAAGCACCATTGAGGATGTGGGCCCAAGCCCTGCCCTTTTTCCCCTATATTTCACTCCTGGCTAGCTTAGGCAGCTCCCCACTTAGCTTGCTAGCTTCCAGGAGTCTCTCTCTTGGGCACCCAGCTCTCTCCATGCATTGCATGAGCAGCCTGGCTCAGGGCTGAAGATACCACTGGGAAGCCTAGGAGTTAGACATTGCAATGCATCCAGCCCTGTTTGCCTCAGTTCCCTATGTGTGAAATGGGGATAACCTTCCTATTCTCCACCCCTTTATCTGCCTTATCTATTTAGATTGTAAACTCTTTCAGTCATCCCTTACTGTCTGTTCGGATAGCTCTTCTCATAGAGGGATCTCAATCTTAGCTGGGCCTCTAGATTTGAGAGTAAAACAAATATTTCTGCTTTCATTTAACCCCATGGAAGCTTAGGTATGGAAAAGTCTTTGATCTAGAGCTTGCAAATAAATGGAACTCTAAATAAATGTTTTTCTTTGTGCCTCTAAGAAGATTCATGGTGAGCTTTAAATATTTAAAGAGCCAACTTATATGTGTCTTTAAAATGAAGTGGTTAGGAGAGGGTTAAAAAGGAAACTGACAAGTCCCTCTAATGCTACGCAAATGATATGTAAATACAAATACATATTCCACAAACCAGGTTTTGGGGGTTTTGAGTAACATGATTCATCTGAATCACCTCTGCAGTCCCAGGAACCATCAGTGACACACAGAAAGGGCCCTCCCATTATATTACTGAGACTATAATCAGCAGGGGAAAAAAACTCTGCATAGCAAACATAGCCTAAAAAGCCACTTGCCCTAAGTGAGAAACATAAAACAGGTGTCATGGGACAAAAAGATTCTAGAGACGGGGCCAGACTACAGGGCGGGGAGAATCAGCTCTGGCTCTGTATTTTGAACTCTTCAAAGCTTGGCCATGTTTGGATCCTGGCCCCATCACTAATGAGCCCCTTACACAGTTAGAATAACATCTACATGTGAGTGTCCCCATAATCAGCTAGATGGTTGTCTTGGGCAAATGACAACTGCTATCGGGAGCATCCTCAAGAATGCTGTCAGGGTAACTGCGCACTGCTGAGTAGCAAAGTTTACCATTAAAAGTCTCTGAAAAAATAGCAAATAAAATTAGGGATAAATAATTAGTTTCTGTAAAAAAAAAATAAGGCAGCAGTTGACAGTTTTGACTTTTTACAATGCAGATTAAATTGTGTCTCTATTCTAGCATTGGTATATAGGCCAAGGGACACTGCCAATTTTTTTCATGCAGTCTCTGCTGCCCCCTAGTGGGCTTTTTAAAGAGTAAGTGAGCAGAATGTTTTGTTTCAGAGGGTAGGTAATTATTTTAATTAGCAATTTCAACCTGCATTAGGAAATCATGATTTTGGGGAGGAGAGGGGGCTTATGCTTGGTATTTGTAAGCTGATTTGTACAAGTGTTTCATTCCCAAGACTAAGAATTAAGCAGTGTCATGCCTTCTGCTCTATTTTATACTGATGCTATTTCCCATCATTCCAAAACTACATCAGAACATTTGTGCAGATTAGTAATGCCTTTGGAGCAGGGATTGTCTATTCCTGTGCATTTCTGAAAAGTGCAAAGGCCCAATCCTGATCGTGCCCAAAGGCCCCATTGCAGTATAAATTACTACTAATAATAAAGAAGTCAAATTCAGCCCCTTGAGTAAGCAGACACAAGGCAACTGAAGCAAATGTAGTTACACCCAGTTATGCAAAGCTAAGTTTGGTCCTTAAGTCGTTATCCGCCAGCTGCACACCCATTTCTAGTCCATAAAACGTTCAAAATGCAACAAAATTATTTAATGCTCACTTCTATGGTCAACAAAAAAAACCTAGCTGGATTTTGGGCTCCTGTCACTCAGTCTTTTTAAGACTACAAAAGAATATCCTAGGCTGAAGCAGTAATGGGCTCAAGATGCAAAATTGAGACCTGGATCTGGATGTGGAATATCCCAACGCTGGGAGGTGTTCATGTCCAAGCTGTGGCCTGGGTCTGCAGATAGACTAAAGATAATGAGACAGATCCCTAGGTGTGCCAGAGCAACACACAGAGGGAAGTTTTACCTCTCTGATTATGAGGCTGCCAAGAGCCAAACCAGTCTCCAGCACACATTAGAACAGCCTCAATCTGCTCTTTTTAACTGTAACAACCGCTCTCAAGGAGCCTCTCCATTGGCCAGGATAACCAGAATGCGACATCAGCCCCCAAAACACCCCCTCCCAACTCCCGCTCCATCCCAGAATGCCCCTGTGCTGGGGAATGGAGGGGTGGAGAGAGGACAGGAGCAGCTCTGCTAGCCCTACACCAAATGACTATCCCTCTGCACTAGTGCAATCCTCAGATGCTGCCTCAAAGCAGCTTTTACATCCCTTTTATGTCATTAGAGCGGTGTAAACGGGACATCAAAGGGGCCACGGATCTGGCTTACCATAAGTGACCTAAAGAAACAAACATCACTATATTTACGTGAGACCCACAAGGTGGGTGAGGTCAGATCTTTCATTGGCCCAACTTCTGCTGGTGAAAGAGACGAGCTTTCGAACTTACTCAGAGCTCTCCTTCAGGTAGTAGGACAGTCAGAACAGATAGTGTGCCCCAACCAAATGTGATTAACTAACAAAAGGGACCGCATTTTGCTTGTTCCTCACTCCATCATCTATGATCTTTCTAGGGAAGCTTGTTATTTAACACTGTGCAGCCTTCTGGAGTAGTTTGTATGAAAGTATCTATACAAAATAAGCTTGTGACTAATTTTATTTTCAGCCTCCACACTTTTTTTTTGCATACAAGTCTTATGGTGTCGGTATAAACACAATTAAAGTGCAGCTTCCTGCTGGAAAATAACTCTAAGCCGGAAAAGTGGCATCAGGGTGGGTTTCTGTTTTTACTATGACTGACTCCAGTTCTAGTTTTACAAGAAAGAAGACAGACTTCTTAACTGCCAACCCAACAGACCCACCCTAGGTTCTGGGTTCTTTCCTACTCCTGTATTATCACTCATGCTAAAGAGTCAGTGACACGTGTCAATAGGAAATCCCAAATTAAGCAGTCAGTTACACCTGCACTGCCCCACTGACGGCTAATGGGTTTGCACAGGTGTGAGTGAGGGCAGAGTTTGAAGACAGTAGGGTTGCCACTCAGTTGCTGTACGTCAGACCTGGCTAGGCTGATCAGACAGCAAGTGTGAAAAATTGGGGTGGGGGTGGGGGGTAATAGGAGCCTATATAAGAAAAAGCCCCAAACATTGGGACTGTCTCTATAAAATCAGGACTCTGGTCACCCTAGAGCTAGCTTTGAATAAGGCGAGGAAGATTTGGCACCAAGATCATACTCAAGTAACAGGGTGAAATCCTGGCCCTCGTGAAGTCAGCAGAGCTCTTAGCATTGACTTCACTGGAGCCAGAATTTCACCCAAAATTTTAAAGACTAACTCTGTGCAGTGGGGTCTGCTGTCGCCCTGATATTTCACACACCCCTTACACTCCCTCAGGCTCTGTTGAACAAACATCAGGATGCCCAAGATTAATTCACACTACAAGGCAATTAAACTTACTTTAGTTTAACTCTCTTCCCTGCTCCTGCCTTTGTCTCCTGTTTTCATGTCCTGTTTCTCTGCTGCAGATCACGGCAGGGACCATATCCTTTTAACAGGTATGTGCCCACCCCCCACCCGCTGAACACTCTCGTCCCCCCAGAATGGGAAAGCCGCTTCTTCCTCTCTTCTCAAGGGCTTGGTGACCCACCTTAGAACCAATAGGTCCTGGATTCTGTGCATTCAGTCTCTCCATCTAGTGGCCAGGTGCATAAGCTAATATGCAACCCCTAGGGCATCTTATTTATAAGTAGAGGAAATCAAGGACCACAGATAAGGGAGAAGGCAAGGGAATCAAGAATATCAAACAAATGAGTGACCAACCCATCCACAACAATAAATCGTATACTAAATACCCACAAACTGAGTCAAAAACAACAAAATGCCCCCAAAATCTCCTCCCAGGTGTTTGCTGGTGGGTGGAGTTAGATTCCAATGAGAAGAGCTAGCATCCCTTCCCAAGAAGCCAAGAGCTCTCCCGTTAGGTTCGAGCAGGTCTCTAGCAGCATCTAACCCTGGCTGTTTCCTCACTCCCTGTGCAAAGGAGGCCTAGCGGGTGCAGCAGAGACTTAGGGATCAGTCTCTTCTTTATGGAGGTGCAGTGAGCTGCTTTCCCACCAGTGCTTCAACAACCCAACTCCCTGCAGCCAGCTCTCTTTGTCTCCACAAACCCTGTCCCTTCCAGGGCTCAGCGGACCTCAGAGCAGTTCCAGCTACACGCAGCCTATCTGGGGCCTGCAGCTGCCTCAGCCTGAGGAAGCTAAGCCATAGCCTCTCTGTGTGTCACATACAGGAAAGGCAGGTCGTCTCCACTTCATTTTCCCTGCTTTTGTGCTGCTGTCTGTGGAAGCTGCTTTCTTAACTCTCCAAAATGGGGAGGGGGCTACAAGCACAAGGTATTGTACACATTTATGATCTGTATACAGGAACTGCACAGAGAGACAGGGTAGTCCAGCATTTCCCCATCACTTTTATCATGCCAGCATCCCATGCAATAGCTTCATGCTATGAACACAAGAACGGCCTTACTGGGTCAGACCAATGGCCCATCTAGCCCAATATCCTGTCTTCAGACAGTGGCCAGTGCCAAGTGCCCCAGAGGGAATGAACAGAAGAGGTAATCATCAAGTGATCCATCCCCGGTTGTCCATTTCCAGTTTCTGGCAGAGGCTAAGGACACTTCAGAGCATGGTTTTGCATCCCTGCCCATCCTGGCTAATAGCCATTGACAGACCTATCTTCCATGAAGTTATCTAATTCTTTTTTGAACCCTGTTATAGTCTTGGCCTTCACAACATCCTCAGGTTGACTGTGCACTGTGTGATGAAATACTTCCTTTTGTTCATTTTAAACCTGCTGCCTATTAATTTCATTTGGTGACCCCTAGTTCTTTTGTTATGAGAAGGAGTAAATAACACTTCCTTACTTGCTTTCTCCACATCAGTCATGATCTTATAGACCTCTATCATATCCCCACTTAATCATCTCTTTTCCAAGCTGAAAAGTCCCAGTCTTATTAATCTCTCCTCATATGGAAGCTGTTCCATACCCTTAATCATTTTGTTGCTCTTTTCTGAACCTTTTCCAATATATATTTTTTTAGATGGGGTGACCAGATCTGCATTCAGTATTCAAGATGTGGGCATACCATGGATTTATATAGAGACAATATGATATTTTCTATCTTATTATCTATCCCTTTCATAACGATTCCCAACATTCTGTTCACTTTTTTGACTGCCGCTGCACATTGAGTGGATGGTTTCAGAGAACTATCCACGATGACTCCAAGATCTTTTTCTTGATCTATGGGTTAACTTGATACTTTATCATCACTCATGTCAAAACAGCTGCATAATAGCTCTACAAGCCCCTGTCTTTTGCACTGTAGAACAAGAGTCCTCGAGGCTTAATGGGTCAAAAAAGTAAATAGGTACCTACAAACTAGTTTGCTTCATAAACTAATCTCTCCATTCTGCACCCACACATAGCCTCAAAATGTATGTTGAGTATCCTACCACCCCCTCAAAAACTCCATTACAATTATAATTAAGGTCTGGCAGAAACCCGTTAGCATGGGGCTGAGCCTTCACATTTAACTCATTAGGTGGTTTTGAAAATTCTGGACCAAATCTTCCTTATCTTACTAAGGCAAAATTCCAGTTGGTGGGCACGGCCAGCAGGCCTGCTCCTGGCAGGGATTTCTGTTTCTCCTGTATGTGAATACAAGAGTACAGCCAGCTAGGTTTGCAAGCGTTCACTCCGAATTTATTTTTATTTCACCCCACTCTCAAGTATAATTCAAATCCTCATGTTCACTGAGCAGTTGACCCTGCAGCCTCTATTCAGGTAAAAACAAAAATCACATTGATTTCAATGAAAGTTGAGCTGATTGTACAGCACTTAACACAGTGGGGCCTTAATATTAAATCAGACACCGAGCGATATAGTCTCTGCCCTTAAGTCATTAAAGCAAGACCTAACAAACATGTGTAGGCAGCTCCCTGGCGGTCTAGTGTCAGTGCTCAATTGCTAGATAAAGTTCCAGAACTTATTCCAATACTGTCACTCACAAGTGAGAGTAATGTAACCTGGCACAGCTTCCTCGGCATCTGGGGAGTGCAGATTCCATGCTCTGCACCCACCTTACTCTGTGCTGTTCACTGAGGGATGTGCCGTGTTCCAACACCCCACAGGCTCACCCCACAGGCTCACCACCAACACTGGCTGAGTCCCCGACACATCCCAGTGGCAGGCCAAGCACTCTTACCCTTCCCGCTACCCAGGATGGAGCAAGTAAGTGAGAGGTACCCACCGCTACCTAACTCAGCTCCAGCTGGAATCAAAAGGGACCATGCCCCAGCCGGAAGCTTCAGGCTGGTGGGGAGGGTCACAAGCTCCTTGACCCGCTTGGGCGGTGAGGGGGAGATATAAACTATCAGCCAGTGACACCTCCCCCAGCCTCCCTATCATAAGTGACAGTGCCAGAAGGCAGTTCCAGCTCCCAAAGAAAGTGCCAAAATGGCATCCCACAGCCTTCTGGCACAACTCAAGCTCTGCCTAGTGGTCAGGAATCAGTGCTCTCTCACCACTGCAGCTGACATTTGATTCCCAATCAGGGAACTCCCTACAGGCTCCTGGTCTCTGGCAGCTTTCACCTGCCCATCTCTCACTGCCAGGCAGCTCTCACCATTCCCCTGGGTCTGGCTCCCCAGCATGAAGACATCAGCAGGCAAGCCCCTCCGCTGTTCCCCTGCATCAGCCTGCTCTGGCTCTCCAACCAGAATGTCAGGAGACAACTCCCTGCACAGATCTTTGGCCTTCAGCCCCCTCCAACCCTGGCTCTGTGGCTTGGGGAGGTCAGCTAGCAAATCCCTCTTGCTACTCTCCTGCCTTTAGCCCTCCCCCAGGAACCACCTGTGCTGACTGCCCAGCACAGGTGTGCCAGGGTGGGGCTAATTAAATAGGTAGGGCCAGCTCTAAGATTCTTCGGCCTTAAAGGGGCAGGCTACCCATTACAATAAAAATCAGAAGATGAGAGGGGCAGTGTGGAAGACAGAAAAGAGAAACAGTAGCAAGAACATGTATTTACAGGTATAGCATGATTTGCCTAGGGTCACAGGTGGTGAGTGGTGGAGTTGAGAATAGACCCAAGGCCTCCTATCTATGTGCATTGCTAGAAGGTTTTCTGCCAGTTATCATTTGTGTGGGTTTTTTTGTTTCCTGAATTATGATTGTTATGTTCACAGCATACTCACAGAGAAATTAGATAACAAGCTTACGATACTCTTGCTGGAATGTTTCAGTGTAACAACAGTATTTCTTAGAATTCAGAATGGTAACATACAAGAACCAAAACAGAGAGAGACAAAGCAGACTGCCCCCTAACCAGAGAGACATAAACTCAACCCATGTTACTCTAGGCTGGCTCTCTGCAGAACTGACTGATTGCACACTTTTCTACACAGCACCCTAGCCTGCAAACAGGGCCAGGAAAACCATTAGGGTTTAAATTGGCAGATTGTGATTTTTTTTAAAGTTTTCAATACACCACAATGATAAGCATCAAGAACTGCAGACCAGATGTTTTTGTCATCTAGGTTGCCTTTCATACTGTGTTAATAAAATAGTGGCTGCGCTCCTACTATCTGGAATTCTCTCCCTCTGTCAATTTCATTTTACTTTTAAAATTTTGGGGCTTAAGGCACTTTTTTCTCAACTCAATTTCCTTACAAATATTTGGGCTTGACCCTGCATTCCTTGAACTCAGTGGAAATTCTGAGTAAGCAAGGGATGCAGGACCAGACCTGTGAGTTGTGCACTTATACCTTATCGTTTGCTTTGGGACATATCATGATTTATTTCTACAGACGAACTTGGCTGGAAGACCCACTGGAAATTACTAAATTATGTGAAATGGCATATAAATGAACAAGTACAATTTAAAAATCAAGGTTATCGCATCATAAAACACTTGGTCCTGCAGACAATTGTATTTCCATTTTCAACTATTTATGGCAAGACTTTGCAGCACATTGGCAAATGTTCCATAACGTGCTTTGCAAAAGTAATGAAGACATCTTAGCACTACAATGAGAAACCATCACAACTTTTAAATCATTGCTGAGAAATGGAAAAGCCACCACTTGTGGTGTCAAGTATCAGAGGGGTAGCCGTGTTAGTCTGGATCTGTAAAAGCAGCAAAGAATCCTGTGACACCTTATAGACTAACAGACGTATTGGAGCATGAGCTTTCGTGGGTGAATACCCACTTCATCAGATGCATTTACACATTTGTGGGTCTGTAAATTCCAGGCATTCAGGTTAGAGAAGTCCAAATTAATGAGGAACTACTATATTTTTTTTCTTTTTGCTTCTATTTCAAGCAGCTTACTTGACTACAACTCTTTATCAAGGCCCCAATCCTGGGAGCACTTCAGTCATGAGTTTTACTGTTACCCTATCATCCCATTCCCATGTATCTGTTTCTTTTAATTGGTGCATCATCATAGTTTGTGAGACCTCTGGGGCAGGAACTGTCTTCTTTTAACAAAAAAACGTGTTTGAGGAGTGCCCAGGAGTGTAGTGGATCCCTGCTTCTGACTGATGCTACTGTGAAACAAGTAAGTACTCGTGGTGAGTTCAATTTATACTGGTGTAGGAGAGAAAAGTCAAGGCCAATGGCTTACTAGCAAGGTGGAGTATCAGCTGTCTCTGTTACTGTTGACTCTTGCTGCTGTTTCCGTACAGCTCACCAAGCTTGAACAAAAATGCTGAAAATGAGAAGATCTGAAGCAACTGACTGAGTATGACCACACTGTGGCAGCAGAAGCAAGACACTGCTAAAGCAAGTCCCTTAACAAATGGGACAAGAGGCAGAGGAGTACACATCCAGTATCTCTCCTTTACAGGGAGCCGCAGGCCAATGTTATTTAAAACTAGACTGTTGGTGCAGGACCGTTCCTTACAGAGAGGTTACCTCAGGTTTCCCCATCTCTCACTTCACTGATTCAGGCAGTTTCTCTGGCGTATTCACACGCACTGATGAACTAGCATAGATTGGGCCCCAGGTCTTCAAAATATTTAGGCTCCAAACTTCCACTGACGTCAAAGGAAATGAGGATCCTAAATACCTTTACGAATCTAGGCCTTTGAGCAGTCTCCCAAAACAACTCTAGCCCGTGCCATTTGCTTGAGTACTCCAGGTAAGCGCTCCAGGTCCCAGCTGTGCAATAGGGAGAGTAGCACTGCCTTTCCTCACAGGGGCATTGTGAAGATAAACCCATAACAGACTGAGGTGCTCAGGGGCAAGCTCTATACCACAACCAATGACAATATATCCCAAGATGATTATTTTAGCCTCCACTTTCCAGAGAAGCATGTGGCACTCGATGAGTTAAAACTGGGTGAAGAAATTTGCTATTGAAGCCAGCTGCTCTGGGGTGGGGGAGGAGGTAAATTCAGCACAGAGTGTGCCCAATCCGTGCACAGCAACGAAAGGCAGAAAGTTCCCTTCACCCTCTGTCCCTACCCTGTTACAGCTGCTCAGAGCTGGGCCTGGTTCCCCAGAAGAGAGGAGACAATGCACCCAGCAAGCACTGATCAAAAGACTGCACAGAGGGAAAGAGTCAAAACGAGGCTAAGGGCCTGCCCTCATCCCAAAAGCACATGCTGCAGGGTGACAGAAGTGCCTCTAAAGCAGGCACATCCTTGGAGCTCCACAAGGAACACAGACTGATTCAGCCCACCTAGTGCCGCCCCTCCCCAGCATGGCCGCCAACTCTTGTGATTTGATTGCATGTTTTGCAATACTTGACCTTTGTCTTAAAGCCCCTGCTCCTGGACTCGTCATTACATGAGAATCTCAGCATTTTGTGGTAAGTTTCTAGCCCACGTGATGGTGAAGGAACGCTTGCAGATGTGAACCCTAGAGGTTCAAAAGCCAGAAGGCAAATAAAAGACCAACTTTTGTTTTTACACTGATGATTTTTAAGCCAATCTAATGATGTTTCGGGGTCTGACTCATGATTTGGGGAACATTTGGGGCTGGCAATACTGGGGTTTACAAACTGTGGTCTAGCCCATAATCAAATGGCCTAAGACAGTCAGTGTCTTGCGCTCTTATAGGAGCTGTAATTTTTAAATTATTTTTAACCCAGGTGAATAATAAATGATAAACTTAATAATGATTACAGCAGATCCATGTGGGATGACACCCCATTCAGCTTAATGGCTACAATCTACTGAAACCTGATGACCCAGTCAGTAATTTGCATTTTGTAGTGTCCATATGTACTGCTCCGCCTGCTTCCCCTCTCACCGCAAGCTTGTGGCCATCCGCTCTCCCAGGCTCCTGCTTAATCTCTTTACCCCAGGTCCTCAGAGGTATTTAGGCACCTAACTCCAATTGAAATCAACAGAATTAGTCAGTGGACCTTTGGTGCTTCCTCTTCCTCTGCTGTACTTTACCCATGGCCAGTGCTTCCCCGTCCCCTGCGCCCTCCTGGCTATATCACTGTGATCTTGCCTCCTGACCATGCCTGAACCACATCTGGAAATTTAATTTGAGCAGTGCAATGACAACGCTTGATTTGGGCATAAAGGGGAACAGCCAAATAGGGGCCAGACATTGGCTTTCAGGGTTACATGACAATGGCTAGAGCAAGCACAGCTGTCACTGTAAGACCAGGGCACAAGGTTTCAAGGCCAGCAGCCCAATTAGGGTTGCCATGTGTCCAGTTTTTGACTGGAACGCTCTGTCAAAAAGGAACTCTGACAGCTCCGGTCAGCACAGGGCTGTTAAAAGTCTGGTCAGCGGCACAGCAGGGCTAAGGCAGTCTCCCTGCCTGCCCTGGCTCTGTGTGGCTTGCAGAAGTGGCCAGCATGTCCAACTCCTAGGTACAGGGACTAGGGAGGCGCTGTGTGTTGGCCCCACCCCAAGCGTTGGCTTTGCAGCTCCCATTGGCCGAGAACTGCAGCCAATGGGAGCTGCAGAGGCAGCGCCTTTGGGCACAGGTAGCGCATAGAGCCCTCTGGCCTCTCCACCTAGGAGTTGGACATGCCACTTCCAAGAGCCGCACGGACCAGGCCAGGCCAGGACCCTGCCTTAGCCCTGCTGCGCCACCAACTAGGAGCCACCTGAGATAAATGTTGCCCAGCCAGAGCCCGCCCCACAAACCCCATCCCGCACCCCAACCCGCTGCCCCAGGTCAAACCCCCCTCCCACACCCAAACTCCCTCCCAGGGCCCGCACCCCCTCCTGCACCACAACCCCCTGCCCCAGTCCTGAGACCCCTTCCACGCTCCAAACTCCTCAGCCCCAGCCCGGAGCCCCTCCTGCACCCAAAACCTCTCATCTCCCGCTCCACCCCATAGCCCACACCCCCAGCTGGAGCCCTCACCCCCTCCCACACTGCAACTCCCCTTACCCAGGTCAGAACCCCCTCCCACAGCCCACCCCCTGCCCCACCCCAGTGAAAGTGAGTGAGAGAGGGGGAGGGAAAGTGATGGAGGGAGAGGGTGGAGTGAGTGGGGGACAGGGACTCAGAGAAGGGGCATGGGAGGGCGCGGCCTTTGGGTAAGGGGTGGGAGAGGGGTGGGGGAAGAGTGATCAGTTTTGTGCAATTAGAAAGTTGGCAACCCTAAACCCAATCCATGAGCTTGAGAAGAGGGCCAGCTCTCCCCATCCCACATCGGCACCTTCACAACAGCTCAGACTCTGCAGGGGTGGAGGGCATAGGTGCTGGAATTATGGGTGCTGCAGCACCCCCTGTCTTGAAGTGGTTTCCATTATATACAGGGTTTACAGTTTGGTTCAATGGATCTCAACACCACCACTATAAGCATTGTTCCAGCACCTTTGGTTGAGGGGACAGACACTTAATTTACATTGGTTCCCCCATTGCACAGTGAAGCCCCCCAAGCTCCATTGATCCCCTCCCCAAGATCTGCAGAGGCCACAACTATCTACATGCATTCCTTCCTGGCTCACTCCAGAACCCCACCAGTCCTGTATTTGTGCTAGCTGACAGGCCTTCCCCAACCAGCCACTAATCCTGGAGGATGAGGTTCAACAAGCCAGAAGTGTACATAGACTCCAGCACTACTAACTTTGTAGTGAGTCCCAACAAGGTTGCTTGGGGTAGGGGTACGACAAAATGAGGAAAGCTCCCTCTACCCCTCCACTTGCTTCCCCGGGAGAAGCTTTATGGAGTCTAAGAGACAATCTGCAGATTTTCTGGGTTGTCATCTCCTCTGCGCTGCAGCCACTTTTGAGAAGGGGGCGGAGGGGCAGCTGCAGCCATTTAATATATAGCAAACTGCACCATCAGTGCCTGGGGGAGGAGAAATTTCAGCCAGAGACACTAACTTATGAAAAGTGCCATAGGGGTCTCCAAATCAAGACAGAGCAGGCAGGAGATTGGTTCTTAAGCACCCACAGTGGGAACACATCTGACTTTTTTCTCCCCCTTGAACAGTATCTGCTGTGGCTGACCCCACCCCAGACAAGGAGGCCCTCTCAGGAGTGGGGTTTCCCTGCAGTGAAGAACCACCAACAAACCATCAAGACAGCTGTGCTTATTTGGAAGAGCGACCCCGCTCAGTCTGTGTGCCCCCACTGCAGACATTACAGCCAGGCCATCAGCATGTGCAGGAGCAACTGTGACGCTGCTGATATCACTATTGAAACAAAGAGAGGTAAGGGGGAAAATCCTCATTACGAGTCCAACTCTCCTGCACTCTCGCAGCCACTCAGCTCACTCATTGCTGGGACAGCAGCTGTTGCCTGAAACATGTTAAAGCATCCTCTACCAGTAGCTGGTGACTGGGACCCAGAACTAGAGGAACACATTGAAGGAAGTCAGGGCCAGATTTTCAAAAGGTGCCTAAAGATGCAGATAGATGCCTAGTGGGATTGTTCAAAGGGATTTCATTGGGGTTCGGTGCACAGATAGATTCCTAGTAGGATTTTAAAAGTATCTGTGCACTGAACCCCAATGAAATCCTTTTGAACAATCCTACTAGACATCTATCTGCTTCTTTAAGCACCTAAATACCTAAAAAAAAAAAAAAAAAATCTGCCACCCACTCAATCAGATTGTACTACATGCAAGCAGAGGTGTCTGCTACTTAACCTAGATGGAGAGTCTGTAGGTTTAAGAGACAAAGGTGAGGAGGTGAGAAAACTGGATAGATTCTACAGTGATTCTATTAAAGACAAATGTGCCAATTAGCATCTGATCTTCCCTCTGAACCCAAGAGAGACGGAAGAAAAATATCTAGGCAACTCAATAACTTTTGGAGCGCTTTCTCTTGATACGATTTTGTTTCATATATTAAATATATTATTCTCTAGTCTTTAAATATAGTTTCCCGTGATATGATGCATTCAGTGCAATTGATCTGATACTTTAAAGTTCAAAGACAATTTTTCTTGGCATTGTTACGTACATTTAACACTTCATTGAAAACACTGAGCACGTTGGATAGGTACCTATTGTAGTATTTTAAAAATTCAAAGACATAAAATAAAGTAGTGGAGATAAATCTAAACCATAATGCTCAGATCCAAACGCCCCCTAGGTTTACAGGGTTTTTGGCTCAATCCAATCTCTTCGCTATTCTTTAAAGATACAGTGTCATTTCTGTCTGAAAATGTTCTACCTGCTATTGTTACAGGTAACATGTAAGGCTATTATAAATGTAAAGAGATTAGATGGGGAAGTATTTCCCCTCCCTCATTTTTTTCAGTGTGCTTGTGTATTTGTGCATTTAGTGGGTACTCACTTTCACTATATTCAGTTTTCCCTGTTGTATATGTGGACATTCACACAGCAAAAGAGAAAAACTTCTCAAGAAAATGGGAAACTTATGGTTATAAAACCATACAAGTATAAGGGAGACTGGACAATTTGTTGGTTTTTGATTACAGTAGAACCTCAGAGCTACGAACACCTCAGAAATAGAGGCTGCTCATAACTCTGAACAAAACGTTATGGTGGTTCTTTCAAAAGTGTGCAACTGAACATTGACTTAATACAGCTTTGAAACTTTACTATGCAGAAGAAAAATGCTGCTTTCCCTTTTTTTTTTAGGCGTTTATGTCTAACACAGTACTGGGTTGTTTGTTTTTTTTTCTCTGCTGCTGCCTAATTGTGTACTTCTGGTTCCAAATGAAGTGGCAATTGACTGGTCAGTTCGTAACTCTGGTGTTCATAATGCTGAGGTTCTACTGTAACTAGATTTTGATTTCACAGTGTCCCTTTAAATACAATTAAATACAAAATTCTGCCTAGCCTTTGCAATTCCTCACTTCTAACCTGTGATCCATTTCTGAAAACAGAGGGGGCCATTTGATTTATTAGCATGGTTCTGTATGCACAGCCTTATCAAGAAAGTCGTTGGATGTAAGAAGGATGAGAATAGCAACTTTTATGTAGTCTGGCTTTCAAATCTTGGGTGTCAATAAAACATGAGATGTCCCAAGCGACCTAATAAAAATGAACCTTTTAATATAGTTACACATTTCTCCAGACTTACCAACAAATCTGCTGGGTCTGATCAGTATATGAGTAGTCTGTTCATGTTCTAACAATGCAGCAGATTTGCTAGCCTCTGTTTATACGGCCTTGTAAAAATTAAACAAAGTTTAATCAAACTTGGGTGCCTATATTGCTATTTAACAAGTAATAGATTAATCATAGTAATGTTTAATGTCAGCAGTGTGCCTAGTGCTGTTCAAGACAAAGATAACAGTACCTGCCTCAAAGACTTTACAGTCTAGAAGACAAATCAGTATTTAAATGGTTAAATCAGCATTTAGGTATCTAGATACAGATTTAGGGGCCAACCCTACAAATACCTATGTGCATGAGCAACTTTACCTACATTGTGAGTAATCCCCGCTAAAGTCAATGAGACTACTCACAGGTGTAAAGTAATGCATGTGCATTGTTTGTAGGATCAGGCCCTAAGCCTGAACTTTGAAAACTTTCTTCAACTACAGTAACTTGGGTCCATTATCTGATTTTAGCTGTTCTTGCCTGTGTGCCGATAGATCTTATGTGGATAATTCCAGTATTGCTTTTTGTGTCTTGAAGCCAAATTCTGATCTCATATATTGCAAGCTCCCTTTGTAGTTTACAAAAGAATCTGATGGCAGAATTTATTGCTTGTGGTACCTCTGTTTAAGGGGATGGCGGCAATTAGTGTTTACACAATGTGTATCCTTGGAGCGCCAGAAAGGAAAAAGAAATATTTCTTACTGGCCAGAACCCCCCAAAAACAGTCCTAAAATAAAGGAAGCCAAACAAATAAAGCATTTGATCATCCTGCATGACCCAGGCTGGAGTGATCCTGCTGCGTGTTAGAAAAGATCCATAGGGAAACTGCACACAAGTTCCAGGCTACCATTACAACCACTGGACCAGACCTATGTTCTCAAGCACACTTTTCTGCTGGAAGAGACGTTTCTAGGCCTCTCCTTCATATGTCAAAACTTCTGCATTTATGTCACTAAGACAAAACAAAACTGAAAACAAGTAGTTGAGGGGAAAAACTTAAAATGTGAAACAAAAACCAGACCAAATGAGAATACATAGTACAAATTATTGGAAGGGGAGGACATTGAAGATATTCTTGTTCATTAACTTTTTGGCATTAACAGAGTTTTCTCCTTTTACAGAATATTTGTTGTTTACTATTTTGAGAGTTTACTTTTGGGATGAGATTTCATCACAATAGCATGATATCCCATGAGGTATAAAAAAATCTGTGCACCAAATGAACAGGAAAGTGATTCCTCTAATTATTAGGACACAAAAAATCTGTGCTAGAGTAAAGAGTGCCACATTTTAAGCCATCCTCTGAATTGGTCCACGTTTCATAGTTGAATCTGCATGTGTGTGTCCAGATTTTATGCAGACAATTAAAGTCACCTGGGAATGGAGTGGTTAAGACCCCAAACAAAGCTTTGAAAATGTCAGCCTTAGAGTAACACTGTGTAGCTATCACTCATTTATAATTATCACATATGTTCCAAAGACTGTGGCTATTCTTCCTAAGGCTCTGGTTCTGCTGCCACTGAAACAAATGGAAGAGCTCCCATTGATTTCATTGGTACAGAATTGAGACACCGACAACCAAATGCATTAGACCAGGGGTCCCCAACGCGGTGTCCGCGGGTGCCATGGCACCTGCAGGGGCATCTAAATGCGCCATGTCCTGGCCAGTGGTCGAGCATCCACCAAAATGCCGCCAAAATTTGGCGGCAACGCCTCTCAATGACTCCGCTTGCCGCCAACAAGCGACGTCACCAAGAGGCGTCGCCGACGAATTTCGGTGGCATTTCGGTGGATGCTTGACTGCCGCCATGGTCCTTCATCTGGCACCCAGCAGACGAAAAGGTTGGGGACCACTGCATTAGACAACATATTTTCAGTTTAGATTTGATGCCTACCTAATTTGAAAATTTCTTCTGAACATCCCCACAGAAAAGTGATAAACAGACCGTTATCCAAACCCAAAGTTTCTTAACTAGGCAAAGCATTTTTTCATACTTCATTTTTTAAAAATTGCACTTTACTGTTTTAACCCTAAATCAATTCATCAGCTATTATAAATATCCTCTGAAGGATGAAAGCCTCCCCCATTGTTGGGTTTATCTTTTTTATGAGGGGAGAGGGGGTTGGTTAGGAGAGAATATCATCTAGTGATTTCCACCAAAGAATTCCAGGTCATCTTTCGCAGGCCCTTTTCATGTCCCACCTCAGGTTTCTTATCTTATCAGTCTGGTCTTTTTCCCCTTTTGTCAACTTAGTCACTCTACTTAGCGGAAGTGAAATTTCTCCATAGCTATGCAGCAGATTGCTGGGCAAGATGGTGGTCCCTTGAGAGACTTTTTCCCCCATGAACCATATTGTGTCTTCAGTCTTTAAGTGGAATTTTCTGTTGGAATTCCACTTAAACATCAATGGCATAATAGGGATAGCTTAGCGGTTTGAGCATTGGCTTGCTATACCCAGAGTTGTGAGTTCAATCCTTGAGGGGACCGCTTAGGGATCTGGGGCAAAATCAATACTTGGTCCTGCTAGTGAAAGCAGGGGGCTGGACTCAATGACCTTTCAGAGTCCCTTCCAATTCTAGCAAATAGGATATCTCCATTTATTAGTAGGACCCTACATCCCTATTTCCTTAATAATCTTTCGTGGATACTATAGTGCTGCTGTCTTTACATTTAACACGAACACAACATGTTCCTGCTTTCCTTCATTGAGCCAAAGACTTTCCCTCAGGTTACAAAACTAAGGTAGATGGATTTGCTAAGTTACTAAGTCTTTTTCCCCCTCACATCATGAATGTCACTACTGTTCATTAGAAACCGCTCCACAAGACTTGACCAATCATATTGCATTTTCAGTAACAGTAACCTGTGGACTTGTACATATTATGACGGTGTTGTTGGTTTTTAAACTCTGTTACTTCATCATAGTAAGTCTATTGACTTGGTAAACTAAGAGCTACCCATTTAAAATAAAATTGTTAATTATGTTATGAGCAGCGTGTTACCCTAGTAGAAATAGCCACCTTCATTGCAGTTTCCCCAGACACAAAGGACTCATAACTCATTGTCTGTATAAAGAGATCTCAGTCAGAAGGATTCTTACTTCTTAATCCTATTTACTCCTGTGGTTTATTGACATCTATCTTTGTATTATGACTATCATAACTCTGGCACAATGTTATAAGAGCAAGGAAAGCAGAATTATAGCCTCTGCCTTGCCATTCGTCAGCCCATACTTGGAAAATATTGTCCCTGAAAAAACACAGAACAGGGACTCACAATTAACACTAAGAAGTGTTAATTAGACAGAGCTGGATCGACTTATTAAAGAGAGGGTATTTTACTTACCCTTCTCTCACACCAGCAGCATAGCTTCCACAGCGAAGTCAGCGTGCTGCTGCTCATGGAGCTAGGAGTAAAGACACTCAGAACCCCTGGGTGTTCTACCTTATCGCTGAATGGGTATTTATTAGCAGCCATGCTCTCTGGCCATTGAGGCTGTCTATTGGGGACACAAATTCTGCTTCAGCATTTACAACAAAACTCTTACCATGGAAAAATTGAATTGAACACATTTTAATGAAAGCAGGGTCCAGAAGAGATTTCCTACAACAGGGATTACTGTCTTAATTAGCAAAGAGTCCTGTGGCACCTTATAAACTAACAGACGTATCGGAGCATGAGCTTTCGTGGGTGAATACCCACTTCATTGGATGCACGACATGCATTCGACGAAGTGGGTATTCACCCACGAAAGCTCATGCTCCAATACGTTTGTTAGTCTACAGGTGTCACAGGACTCTTTGCTGCTTTTACAGATCTAGACTAACACGGCTACCCCTCTGATACTTTTCTTAATTAGGGCCCTTATTAAACAATAAATACTCAAGTAACCCAAGAGTCTGTTAATTAGGCCCTAACTATCTCAAATTGGGCAACCGAAAATGGAGGCACTCAAAATTAGTGGGCCCTTTGGAAAATGCAGACTAAATTGACAAGCCCAAAGTCTTCCAGTGCCAGTAAGTCAGAGGTAGGACTGGGAATAGAAACCAGGTCTTCTGATGCCCATTCAACAGATACCCATAAATCTCTATTGCTTCTTGAGCTCACAAGACCATGCTGCTTCCCTGCAACAATAACAGCTCCCCCACATTCCATGAGAACAATCCAATGAAAACCAAGCAATCCAAACTGAACAGATAAGGAATAAACGTGCCTTTCAAAAGGCATCATATAAGAAACAAGCCTGCTTTACTTTAGATGTGCCTCACTCAGCAGAAGTCTCTTTTTTTCATGTTTCTTTCTTTTCAGATTAATCTCTGAGCAGACCAGGAGTCCACACTCGCGTAGCTTCAGCAATGTGTTAATGCCACCGGATGGATATTTGTGCTGTGCAACCTCCTCAAGACAATATTTAATATTTGGATTATGAAGTGTATAGCTGGGAAATTTTGATCAAGTCTATCTTCCCAGGGTAGCAAGGCAGGGAGACAGCACAGAGATAGCGTTTGGGAAACGCAGATGTGCTGAAAATTAAATTGTTGGATACAGAAGACTAGTCACTGTTCTGTGGCTAAAAACAGTCACTAGGCATGGTTATTATATTAATAAATTTTCATTGCTAGTTACCAATGCATACGGCCTCTAGACACTTTAACAAATAAAAGCCATTATTTCCAACAAATGGACAGTATGCCCCCAAACAATAGCCAGAAAAAAATAAAAACAATGAAAGTAAAAAAAATTGCTCTCTGCATGCAATGTGATTTAGACACACACACACACACACACACACACACACACACACACACACACTCCCCAAAATGGGGAAAGGAGGGAATTTTATAAAATGTAAAGAATTCAATTCAGTGTGTAAACAGGGATCACTCCAGAAAAACCATGGTGTTTAGAATCAAACTATATGGAAAGTGACAATGTTTATTTAACCCTTTTTTAGGTTAAACGTGCATGAGCCTTAGTGAAAGTTAAAAGATGACTTTTGGACTCATGATACCATAAACCTCCGCA
The DNA here is from genome assembly GCF_025201925.1 of Gopherus flavomarginatus. Classification (NCBI taxonomy): domain Eukaryota; kingdom Metazoa; phylum Chordata; order Testudines; family Testudinidae; genus Gopherus; species Gopherus flavomarginatus. Next base: position 107,348,303 of record NC_066623.1, on the reverse strand, counting down.
AAACAAAGAGGACAGTCAAAGTAAAACATCCCTGTCAGGACTATTTATTGAACAAATGGAGAGACTTCCAGTCACGGGAATGAGATTTTGATGTGATGCACAATACTTGCTTTTACAGACCAGAATGAGTTCCCTTAGTGGTCAGTCAACCAGCCTGTTGTAATTGCACCCAGCCTTTGGATCTCACTTGCTTCCAAGCCAGCTGGGTCTGGGCAGAGTCCAGTCACCATTTCTAGCTCTGGGTCTCTAAGGCAGGGCTGGTGCAACCATTTAGGCAACCTAGGCAGTCGTTTAGGGCACTAGGATTTGGGGGGCGGAATTTTCTTCAGCGCGACCGTACCAGCTGGATCTTCGGCCACCCTGGTCGCCGCCGGCATTTAAGTGGAGGGAGCTGGGGCAGGGGGGCGCGGGGAGGGCCGCCTGCAGCAAGTAAGGAGGTGACGGCACACAGGGGAACTTCCTGGCCCCAGCTCACCCCTGCCCAGCCTCGTCCCCGAGCACGCCATGGCCCCTTCACTTCTCCCACCTCCCAAACTTGCAGCGCCTAAGCTGATTGGCGCCGCAAGCCTGGGAGGCAGGAGAAGTGAAGCGGCGATGGCGTGCTTGGGGTTGAGGTGGAGCAGGGGTGAGCTGGGGCGGGGAGTTCCCCTGCATGCCGCTCCCCCCTTACTCGGGGTGGAGGGTGGGGGGTGGTGAGCTGCCGTGGAGGGGGGCACCTCAGGGCAGGGCTTGGGGACGGGGGAGGGCACAAGGTGGAAGTTTCGCCTAGGGTGCAAAACATCCTTGCACCGGCCCTGCTCTAAGGCACACTCCTGGGTATAGATTCCATCTGACACCTTTCCTTGGGAATATGAGACTCTGAAGTCCAACTGCCCTAGGCTCTGAAAGCAGTGCTGAGAACTCCCAAGTCACTTACGCATGCCCCCTGCCTTCCTCCCCACCTTCCATCTAGTCATGGATGCTCTGGTTTATAGTTTAACCCTTAGGGATGATGTAGCAGGTAAAGCAAAGAACACAGGCTTTGTAGAGGAGCTTCTTAACCACAGTAACATTTACTCTTAAAACATACAAGAGTTACAATTCTTTGGGGGGGGGTCGGGGGAACAGAAGCCTGTATACTCTCTCCCTTGAGTTGATGCTTACCTCTTCTTGTGAGTCCTCTGGCCAGCTAGTGGATCAGGCAAGTAAGGCCTCTCTCCCACCCTCTTCTGCTATCTGGCAACAGTCAGCTGGTGAGACTGAGAGAAAGAGCCTAGAGTGCATCCTCCCTTAAACAAGATTTCTGCCCTCTGTCAGGTGACCAGCCAATCAGCTGCTAAACTCCAGTCAAGTGGTTAGCAGGGACGTTCTGGAGTCCAAACTGGGAACAACAGTTGCCTCCAGCCTGGCTCCACTATAGCAAAACCATTGCCCTCATGGTGGGCCCCCTGGATTGGAAGACAATCACAGCTGATGACTTGTGTTAGCCCTTCAGGGAGGTGTCAGGCATTACAATAAACTGCCTTGGGTCTGACCCTGACAGCTCTCCTTAGAGTGACATACTCACAATGTGGGTCAGATTCTTCAAAATGGCAGTTACACTCTAAACTGAAAGTCACAATTTGATATAGACGTACAGCTATACCAATCCATCACATCTCTCCCCCAGATGAAGATGAAATGATCAGGGTACTTCACCTCTGATCCTTGGGAAGTTTTCACATCTCCCTCTGAGATTGCACGTCTGCTATTACAGATATGCTCCCATTAACATGAACTACTTCCACATCATAACCTTGATGTTCTAGACTCCATCTCAGTAATTTGACATTAAATCCTTTTGCTTAATATAACCAGGGAGATAGAAGTGGTTGATATACACTGTAAGATGCTGCCCAAATAGATACAACTCTAAGTTGCTAGGTGCCCATATTATGGCAAGATACTCCGTTCTCAACAGTGGTATAATTCTTTTCTCAGGGGAGTAGTTTCTTGCTCAGATACACAATTAGATGCCTCTCCCCCTTGTCATCAGTTTGCATCAGCACAACACCTGGCCCAGCATCCAAAGCATCTATAAAAGCCCTGGAGGGTTTGCCAAAGTATGGATTTACCAGAACTGGATCTGGCTGAGGTTTCCTTAGTTTAGAGATGTCCCCTTGACATTGATTGGTTCGATCCATTTTGTCAGGCTTACCCTTTTTACACAAATCCGTGATGAGTGCAGCCAAGAATCTAAAGAGAGGGACAAGTCTCCTGTAATAACTTGTCATCTCAATAAAGCATTGGGCTGACTTCCCAGTTTCTGGAGTAGGCCAGTTCTTAATAGCTTCCACCTTTGCAGGTTCAAGCTTAATGTAGCCACTTTCCACTATATGGCCAAGAGAGGCCACTTCTACCATCCCCACTTCACACTTCTCCACTTTTACAGTCAGTCGTGCCAGCTGAATGCAGTGGAGCATTCTCCCCACATGGATAACATATTCCTCCTCAGTCTGACAAAAGTACAAATATCTACCCCCTCCAGTAACCTATCTCAAAGGTATCTGGAGCCCCTTTGAGGCCAGAAGATAAAACCAAGAATTCAAAGATCCCCAGTGGGGGATAAATGTAGATTTAAGCCTGGCCTCAGTTTCCAAAGGGACCTGCTAATAATCCTAAGCAAGATCAGTTGTGATAAGATATTGTTCCCCAGCTCAGTTTCCACCTCTATAGGAGATATCCCCTTCTGTTTTCAAACCCAAAATATTTTCCTGTAAATTGGAGATGGGGGTGTCACTTCAAACGTAAGGAGCAAAGGCATTTTAAGTGGTTCATGAGCCCCACAGTCTGCCTATCCATTTGGCTGTAGTCTTCTAGGGCTTTCTCTCTGAGAAAAGGGATTAGAAAATGGAAACAATCTATGGGGTCTACCCAATTTAAGTCACATGCCTTCTCAAAGGCTGAGAGATAGGAATCAGTATCCCAGATACACCGCCCCACCCCCCGCCCTTGGCGTCTATGCCCCGCCCCACAAGAAATTAGTGTTCTGTGTTCTATCTCCAGCTTCTAGATCATTAGATCCCTGGCTCCTCCATTGCACAAAGGTCCAGTTTATACCAGCACTGCCTCAATGCCAGTGTTGCTGCTCCCAGTCAGTCTTCCTCTCATAGACCAGGTCCCACTGCTCCAGAACTCTTATCACCACTGGATCATCTGTGGTGTCATCTCCTTGGTCCTCCATCTGCCCTGTAGGAGAATAGGAAACCACCTCAAGGTGTTGGTTTGGGGCTGGTACCCTATTCTGCCTCTGGTCATCTGAGTGCAGCCAGGTCTGACTTGAAGATCAGCCATGGGCAGACATCCTTGTGAGCATGTGCTGTCAGGAAACAATTCTTCTCCCCAATCCTTTCTTCTTTCTCCCCTCCCCCGCCATTTTAGCCATACATGAATCAAGAGGCTTCTCACACTTGGCCATATCTAAAAGAATTAATCCTTGAATCTCTTCCAGCTCATCAAAATGGGCCTGCCAGGTGCCATCATAATCTTCAGGAAGCATTATTTTTCCTCACAATTCAGAGTCTACAGGGAGTCATCATTACTTAAGATTAGGGTGACCAGATAGCAACTGTGAAAAAACAGGACAGGGGATGGAGGTTATAGGCACCTATATAAGAAAAAGTCCCAAAAATCAGGATTGTCCCTTTAAAAATAGGACATCTGGTCACCCTACCTAAGATAAGATTCTAGTATCCACATCTAAGATAAACCAATACTTCTCAAAACAGCATTCCAAACTGAGATAACCCAAACCTATATGTCTAATCAGAGTCGTGTCTGTATTGTGTACCCAATTCACACCTGGTATAAACAGGCATAGCTTCACTGAAGCAAACATTAGTTACACAGAAAGCCCATGTGGTATATCCTAGGTTTTATGTTGCTAGATTTCTTATAATTAGGTCAGGATGGCACATTGGGGGCAGGCCTGTTATTGCCTCTTTGCACTTCTGGATGCAGCGTGTGTTTTTATCTCACTGGATGTACTTGCTCTTGTGCAATTTTCAGTTAAGTGTTACAGAAATATTTTTACCAGTTTCAGCTGGTGACCTCTTGCTACACCATTCTCCTATATTATGGTCTAGTGTCTAATCTATTTTAGTTCTTATACAGCAGCCAGTACTGTTCTCCAAATCTCAAAGTTCTCATATGATTCTCTTTAAAACATATATTGCAGTCTAGTCCCCTCATCATTTTTTCCCTTGCTGACTATGGGAAGCTCTTAAAGCCTTCCTCATGAAGACACCTTATAACAGTAATACTCTGTGACATTGCACTCTAGATGATTTTATGAAAGTATGCTGATGAGTGTGAACATAATGTAACTAAAATATGCTTCTTGCTAAAGAGCTCTTGTAAGGTATCATTACAAAGCTTATAATCTACTGAGTGTGTTCATCCTATTTGTATAAACGTATCGAGAAACTAGAAATAGGAAATATAACTCTGAGAGCCTATTGTAATTATGCAAAGTGTGGGCCATTAATGGTGGTTTGAAATCTTGATGGCTCCCGTTAACCAGGACAATTGACTGTAGATGGCAGGTGACATGATCACATGTCACTGTAATCCATCTTTAACCTGGTGCTTTTCCATTGAGAAGGAGGGGGTGGGAACCCAGAGAGGGACAAAAGATTCCCGCCTTATGCAAAAGATATATAAGTGGGTGGAACAGAACAAAAGGGGCAGCCATAACAAGAAATCCCCTAGCTATCACCTGAGCTGGAACAAGGGCTGGACCAGGGGAAAGGATTGTGCCCAGATTAGGAAGGCATCCAGTCTGTGAAATAAACTTATTGAAACACCTCTGAGGGTGAGATTTTTTTATCTGTATTCAGTTTTATTACTATACTGGCCTTAGACTTGTGTGTTTTATTTTATTTTGCTTGGTAATTCACTTTGTCTGTCTGCTATTGCTTGGAACCTCTTAAATCCTACTTTCTGTATTTAATAAAATCACTTTCTACTTACTAATTGACCCAGAGTATGTATTAATACGGGGGGGGGGGGAGCAAACAGCTGTGCGTATCTATCAGTGTTATAGAGGGCAAACAATTTATGAGTTTACCCTGTATAAGTTTTAAACAGGGTAAAACAGATTTATTTGGGGTTTGGACCCCATTGGGAGTTGGGCATCTGAGTGTTAAAGACAGGCACACTTCTTAAATTGCTTTCAGTTAAGTCTGCAGCTTTAGGGCAGGTGATTCAGACCCTGGGTCAGTGTTGGAGCAGACTGGCATGTCTGGCTCAACAAGACAGGGTGCTGGAGCCCCAAGCTGGCAGGGAAAGCAGGGGAAGTAGTCGTCTTGGCACATCAGTTGGCAGTTCCCAAGGGGATTTCTGTGATCTAACCCGTCACATACTCAGACCTCAGCAGTTCAAGAGTCAAATTAATAATCAACATTATCCAAAAAAACCACAGTAGTGTGAATTCATTGTTTCATTTACTAATATATAGAGATATAGATAAATTATTCTCACAGCAAAATGACCAAGTATTATTATTATATCAACTACAATTGGTTAATAACATAGTAAAAGCATCCTGGTTGTCTAATCATTAAATCACACAGTGTTTTAATATCCTCTGCTGCAAAGAGCCGCAGGAGACACATTGAAGAACCACTTGCTGGCTCCCCAGCCTCAGTCTGAGTATCAGAGCTTTATAATCTTCAGATACCTCTTGTAGCCCTCGCCAGCACCCCTTTAATAACCTGAATACCCTCACTTACATTTTTGGTGCCTAGTGCTAGCCACCATAGCCTAAGTACACTCATCACCTTGTTTTTTTGTAATTCCAACTATCTAGGTACTTACATGGCCCCCACCAACAATATATCTGAGTTCTGCTCCTGCCTCTTTCCAGACAACCTATTCAGAGACAGGCTTCCAGGGAAACAGCCAGTGAGGTATGCACAACATTCATCCCCTACAGCTTGTGCAGCAGCTTTACCAGACTCCGGGGGCGCTACAGCTCCTAAACCCAGCAAGGGAGACACCACCTATGTCCATGACCCAGCAGCCTACTGCTCTTTCACTTTCTCTTACCTCTTCACACTTCCTTCTGGTGCCTTTGTGCCTTCTGAGTTAATGAGGTGATTCGTTTTTTAATGCTCTTCAGACCACCTTCAATCTCTCAGTCCGGCACAGTTCCTATATCCAGTTTTGCAAGGGGCAACTAATTGATGTAGCAGTGACCAGAGTGCTGGCTCAGGGGGTATTGCCCAGTACTCTGGTCAGGTCTACACTTCCAACACTGCATCGGTACAGCTGCATGCCGCAGAGCTAAAGTGAAGACCATCCTACACTGACCAGAGAGCATCTCCAGTCAGGGTAGTTAATCCACCTGCAGGAGAAGCTCTCCCGCAGACATAGCACTGTCTACACCTGTGGTTAGGTCACTGCTCAGGGGTGTGGACATAGTTATACCAGCATAAGTCTGTAGTGTACCCTTTTTGCAGCTCCCTTACCCTGGAGACACTCTTCCAATTATTACATACCCCAAAGGTTCTCTCCTCTATTTCTTCACATCTAACACTATTGAAGGTTTAATTTACTTTCAGGTTTGCTTTCTCCAGCAGTATCCGCTTACATTTATATTAAATTCCATCATCCAGCTCTCTCCCCATTTACTTACTTGTCTTAACTCTCTCACAGCTTGGCAATGTCCTTATTATTAAGGCTCCTGTCAATACTTTGTATCTCAAACTGCATATCTAAAGCATAAATACCTCGGAGCCCTCAAAACTCACCTGTCATCTTCTGTCAGGAGAATTCTTTGCATTTATCCTTCCCCACCCTAGGAACATGGGAAATACCAATATTGGAGCTGGTTGAAAATGATGTTGCATAAAAATAGCTTTTAAAAATTAATTTTTGCAATTTTTCTTTAAAAGGTGGGAATTTTCCCAATGTTTAAGTGAAAAAATCAAAATCAAAGCTGAACATTTTCAGGTTGTAGTTTTTGTTTGTTCCCCTTTCTCTCTCTTTTCCCCCTTGCCACTACTACACTTCTCCTTTTTTGCCACTGAAAAAGAGATGTAGAAAGGAAGAAAAAGAGAAGAAAAACAAACAAAAAAAATTACTGTTTCAAAAATCCAAAAAAATTAGCTTTAACTTTGTGTCAAAAAAATCAGAAAACTTTGAAATATCTATTTTTTTCACTAATTTTCCAATTTTAATTTTAAAAAGTTTAGAATGAAAAATGTTGAGGGGCTCTAATTAATATTCATGTCTGTTAGTCTATAAGGTGCCACAGGATTCTTTGCTGCTTTTACAGATCCAGACTAACAGGGCTACCCCTCTGATAATTCATACCAATGGCACTTTGCGCCAGATTCATCTCTGATGTAACTCCATTAATGGGTTCCTTACTTCTGTAGCAATCTAACAGAGCCAGTCTTTTGGGTGTGCTGAAACTCAGCCAAATGCTGGAAATCGTGAGTTCACATGGCACGAACAACGGTGATTTCACAAGCATTTCTCCCTAGCAGTAGCTCACATACAGTGACCAATGGAGCAATTGCTGGTGGTTCCTGAGCTGACTAGTCACTACGTGCTGACTCCACCTTTTTTCCAAATTAAAATATGTTACGTACTTTCCTGGTATTATTTTTGCTTATAAGCAGTTGCTGCGGGTGCCATAGGGGAGATACCAACCCACAAACGAAACAGGTGTCCACCTGTTTGGGAATGGGGGAGGGATCCACTTGATCAGGAATAGGAAGGGAAATTTCTGTTGCATGGTACGGGAGATTTCCGTGAGAAAATCTCGCTATTCAGCTATGATCCACCACACTATGAAGCAAATACCCGGCGAGGAAGATACCTGCGCTCATAGTAATTGGTGAGGGAATGGAAGAGGAGAAAGGCTTCTGTCTGCAATTATTGTTTTCATCAAATTCACAGCACTGACATCCACATCAAACCAGGAGGCAGCTGTATTTACTCAAATTCTGCTCGGTTTTATAAGGCTCCAGTGTCTGAGGTTGCGCTGTGGGTAAGTGTGAGGATAGTTTTACAGGCCAGAATATCAGAAAATCACCACGCCGTGGGGGATCTGTGACACTTGAAATGTATTGGGCCACCTCTGGCGGCATGTGTGAAAGTGACTTGCTCTCCCGATGCCGAAGGTCGATGCTTTCGTCACACACTGTAAAAAGAGGGGCCAGCTACTGGATGTCCTGGCGCTGGGAGGCTAAAATCTGTGAAAGTGATTGATAATCGACACCAATTTCCCCCCTCTAGTTTAAGACAATGCTGGGCTTCCCAGCGGTTTCCATGTCAAGCACACTAGGCAAAAAATCATGACAAATATTTGCCCTGCTACTCCTGACAGGCATTACAATAGCGTCCCGCCGCATGCATAACCTGGCTGCGCTGCACCGAAGTCATCCCCCAGCAGGGATGCGCGGCCTGGAACTTGCACGGGAATTATCCACTCCACGTTTGCAATAACCAAAGCTAGTGCGTGCGGTTTCCCCAGGCGCCAGATCTTGCTTGGTGGGGATAGGTAGCACAGGTGGATTATGGAGAGGGGGTTACGAGCGACTTGCCTTAACTGCCAGCAAACAAGGCGAATGGGTGTAGCTCGCAAGTCCTTTCTCCCGCCTAGAGTAAGGGAAGTTGAGGCTGCTGCTGCTCTGGAGGATTTCAGAGCCCTCGACTTGCCGGGCTCCTTCCAAGAGGAGGAATTATTTGGTCACTATTAAAATGAATGAATCCCCCTTCCAGGCAGGGCCAGCGCGCGCGCTTTCCTCGCTTCTTGCGCTGCGCTGCGCAGCACTGCGCAGAGTTTGCACCAAGTTTCCCCGGCAGGAGGGTTTGCCTTTGTGCCTGCTCGGAAGTTCTTCCGGCACTTTCCCCCTGTAACTTCTGCCATGACTTTAGGCCAGCGGCGCCTCACAGCTGACTGAAAATACCCCGCAGGCTCCCACCTGCGCCCCTGCAGCGGAAAGCTCTGCGGGGCCAAGACTCTGCTTCCCTTGGAACGCGTGTTGGGAATGGCGGGGTGATCTGGCCCATGCCTGGAGGGGGAATACCCCACCCTGGGTTTACATACCGCCTGCTGCAGAATAAACACTCGTGGCCGGGCGCCGGGCCTGCAGTGCGCGCAGCTTAGCACCTCCACTGGGCTCGCCGCTACACTGCTTCATTCCGCGCGCCCGCCCAGGATACGCAGGAAATTGGGCTCCTAACGACCGGCAAAGCGTGGGGAACTGAGGGGCAGGCTAATATGGGAGTTTCTAACTACCCCTTCTCCCGTTCCTGCTACCAGTCCCCAAGCCCGTATTTAAAAGAGTGGGTTACAAACGGCTGATTTCCCCTGACCCTCCCAGGGCACAGTCCCACCAAGCTGCCGGCGGCTGGAGGGCAGGTTTCAGTCTCTCTCTTTCGGCTGCGCCTCGGGTTCCGCCTAGGTGAAGGAATGTCATTTCGCTACTAAATGGTTAGTCTAATTTGATCTTTATTATGCTGTGGATTAGGGCTGATTCCTATTAAACACAAGTGCAGTTAATATAACTGCGGGACGTGTCCCACTGTATGTTCAGCAGCCTCTGTTCCAGCCCCACCGCTTCCTGCAACCAGCGGATTAAGATTTAATTAACAGGGAAGTTTGCTAGCGCTCGCTTCCAGCCTCTCTCTGCCTCACAAATAATTTATACTCTGCTCCGCGAATTTTTATTCAGGAGCAAGTATTTAATTTCATTCTAAAGGGGAGCTGAATATTTCACGCCTTGCCCCAGGCTTCCAGAGAGAAACCTGTGTGCAGCAGCTTCAAACTCAACTGTTGGGGGATTATTTTTTTGTCCAGGCAGGGAATTACTTCCATGGGGACAATGTATCAGCTTTTTTTTTTTAAGTTAACAGCCTAAGCTATCCCTATGAAATTTAATCATCATGATCCCCATTGTGGGCTGTATAAACTCAGGCTCGAGCAAACCTCCAAGAAACAGCAACAATTCTGATAAATTGTCCGGCTCGGCTAACTACACAAGAATGGCTTTTGTAATTAAAAAGGGAGCTGAGTTAAACCAACACCTCCTAAGCCCCTCTCAACAAGGCTAGAAAGGGAGAAATGTGGCAACCTGGTTGCTTTAAATAGCAGCTCTTTGTAGCCCATTCATAATCCCAGATATGGAAACTCATCCTGGGGACAGTCAGCTGCCAAAAAAAAAAAAAAAGCGTATTCAGATGCTCAAAGTCCATCTTTTTTTTCCAGTCTTCAATAACCCTGGCACTTTATAACCAAACAGACAACTCCTTTTCCAATTAAAGTGGAATTAGGAAACTCAATCAAATTAGCTCACTATTAAAGCCCTTCTTTATTAAACCGTTTTATTGTAGTAATATTAAGTTTCACTCACTCTTGGAACACGAGACTTTAAAAAGTTTCCCTTGTGATATTGATTTGGCTGCTCTCAGGTTGGAGCGGGGTCAGAAGTATTTACTTAGGTGTAATCTGTAATATTTACTCCCCAAAAGAACAATCTTAAAATTGTTGCCAACGTGATCAATTGCGAAAGCCAATGAAGAATCGCACGGTACTCGCTCTGGTTCTTTGATTTTACCCCTGGGCTTCTTCCAATAACCATGAAGACACACAGTTCGTCTCAGACACACCGATATATTAACTGGTTTATAGGAACAGCACTGTCAGTTTCAAGCCAATGTTTACACAGTTATATTTGAAGTGAGAAAGTAAACAGTCCAGCTGTGCCACAGAACAGTTTGGTGGGATTAGGTTTCCATACCAACCAACTTTAGGAGCTTTTACAGTCTTAATTCAACCATGCACTGAATTTATTCTTTGTGAGTAATAGTTTTCCTGGGCCAAACGCTCCCAGGACAGATAAGAAAAGTCCCTCTGCCCTCCACAATCACTTTTTTTTTTTTTTTTTGGAGGATCGGGGCATTGTACGAAGCTATTGCTGGCGCTCTTTCTTATATTCAGTGAAAGAAGAAAATAGCATATTTCTTCTATTTGCCTTGAAGAATAATCGGACGCTATGTTGCCAATGCGATTGATCATAGTGCCGTTCGTGTACCCTTCCTCCTGAAATTAATGGGCGATTTAAGACATCAGGATCGGTCCCAATATAAAATTAATTAGAGGTTTTTAAAAAAAAACACACAAGCTGATTTTGTTTTGCCCGATTTGATTCCGTAACAGAATTTTGCTATTTAAACAACCTGTCTTTAATATTATTTATTATTTGTCCGTTTCTTATCTTAATCATATAGAAGCAATTAAAATCTGCAATCATCAAATGAAAAGAAATGGTTCCCCTTTCGTCGCTGCAGTCGCAGGATGATCCAGCATCTATATGCAACAACGAACACAATTATTTTAACAATACACTTTGCCTTTCCCTGGGATAATGTCAGATTGTCTAAATACAGAAAAGAAATCAGCAAGCCCCAAACTAGAAAATCCCCTACAAAATGCACTGGAGATTTTTTTTTCTAAATAAATAAAATATGAGGAATTAGAAATTAAATTATTTGACATTTTGATGGAAAAGTAAATTTCTGTATGCTGCATTTCTCTCTCTGTGTGTGTGTGTGTGTGTGTGTTTTAAATGTCTGCTTCAGATTGTCTGCTTCAACCATGACATAAAATTTAATAAACATGTTCAGAAAGTTCCTAAATTATTGGCATTAATCTGCCTTGAATATTGACTTTATGTGTTAACTGGTTTTGCCAAAACATTGTTCCATAAAATATCATTTGCCATTTGTAAGACTGATTTTTAATAGAAAATAACATTTATTTCTAGTATTTCTATGAAATGGAAACACAGAAAGTAATTGTTAGAAACGGCAAGAAGTTTGCTACATTGGAACCAGAAAGCAATTTTCTTGCAGATCACAAATGAAGAGGCTCATTAAACCGTTATACAGCATTGGCGGCTGGGTCCTACGGACAGTTACAAATATATCTACTTTCCAATGTTATATACAGGTTATAACATTTCTTGGAAGGGGTGGGCGGGAAGGCTTTTCAATTTTACAATATATTTAATCTATATACCTGGTAAGTATTACAATGAGAGCTGTCTAACCTTTAGCTTTAATACCAAGTTAACCTACAAGTTACATTAATAACTTAGATTTCCATTTTATAACATTATACACTTGCTAGTATACATATATATATATATGTATGTGTGTGTGTATATATATATATATACACACCTCACAATTCACCAAGGATATCCATGCTTATGGCCATAAGCAACAAAGAGAGTGACAAACATCTCAACAATGAAAGTGCACCTTTATAACCTTTTTTTTCAATACACCTATTATTTGTCAGCTTTGCCCGACACTCTGTTCGGTGCCCGACAACGGAGTGAGCCGGAAGGGGAGCGAATCAATCGGTGTCCATATAGTCCCCCCTCTTTCTCTCGCTTTATATTTATATCTTCAGGGAGTGCCTTGGGGTGCAGCCCTGCCCTTGGCTGCAAGGCGTGAGCGGTGCTTTGGCAGCTGTCAAGAGCCGCGAGGAGGGAGCGTGGCCTTGGCTGCAGCGCCGTGCCCGCCGCCGGCCGGGCGCTGCTCCCCAGCAGGGGGCTCGGTCTATTGCTTTTCGGGGGTGTTGTTGACCATGGGCCCGTAGAGGCCGCTGGAGTAGACCTGCTCCTTGTGCACGGCGGAGCGGTCCCGCATGAGGTCGCTGAAGGCGTAGTCCATGGGCGGCCGGAAGCCCAGCGTGGGCATGAGGCCGGCGGTGGAGTAGGGGGCCATGAAGGCCAGTCCCCGGCTGTGCGCCGAGTAGGCCAGGCGCAGCGGGTTGAGGCCCAGGTGGGTGCCCAGCGGGTAGGCCCCGGCCTCGGCGCCGAAGTGGCCGGCGTTGGGCTGCAGCGGCGAGAAGGCGGAGCGGCTGCCCAGCGTGCCGATGGCCGGGCTCATGGGGCCGGCGATCAGGGGCCGGTGGTGGGCGGCGGCGGCGGCCGGGCTGGGCTGCAGGGCGCCGTCCCGGGCCCAGCTCTCCTCGGGCCCCTTGTCCGGGCCGCGGTTGTTGAGGATCTGCTCGATGGCCTGCACCACGTCCCCGCCGCAGCCCTGCAGCACCAGCTCCAGCACGCTGCGCCGGTGCGCCGGGAAGACCCGCGTCAGGATGTCGATGGGAGTCCGCTGGCGGCCGCCGGCCGAGGGCGACGGGTCCTGCTCGTCCTTCTCTGCCTCCGAGCCCGAGTCCGAGCCCAGCGGGCTGATGGAGCCCGGGCTCTCCTCCCCCTCCTTCGGCCCCTTGGAGACGGGCGAGCTCAGGAAAGACTCGCCGTCCCCGTTCTCCGAGCCCGAGCCTTGGCGAGCCTCGGGGGAGGAGGTGCCCGGCACCGACTCCCTGTCCGGAGACAGGGGCTTCCCGCCCGCCTGCTGCGGGGTCACAGCCCGGCTGGGCAGCAGCGTCTTGGGGAACAGGTCGAACTTCTGCAGCTTGGAGTCTGCAAGGAAAAGCAAGGAGCCCAGTGAGTGCAGGGCCGGGGCCCAGCCCGCAGCCCCACGGAGCAGCGGCCCGCGGGCCTAGGGAGAAAAGGGCTGTAACAAAGGCAGATACAGCTCTGGCCATAGAGATCAGAGGATCCCAGCAGCTCGAGGTTGGGTCCACAGGCCCCTTCCCATCCACCCTCAGCCGCTTGGATTTCTGCTACTGGAGATACTTGGAGGCACTTAGTATTTAGTCATTTGTTGACACCGTTTTGTGTCTCAGGACACAGAGAGTGGGGACCAGTCCCTGCCCTGCAGGGCTGCAGGCCTGGACTCTGACTTGGATTCAGTCCCTCCCCAGAAGGCAACTTTCCAGCCTGAAGCAAGGAGGTGCCCTCTCTGGCTGTGGACCCAAGTTTGAATTCAGTCACTCAATCCCCTAGAGTGGGTTTTCCATCAGCTGCCCCCCCCTCCATCCCTATAAACCAGAGAGGGTGACATGATTAGGCCAGGAAGGATGGATGGATAAATAGATGTGTATTGGGATGGATGGATAGAGGGGGTATATGGAGATAGAGGAGGCCTATGGGGAGGGATAGATTGATATAGGGATGGTTGGATGGATAGATGTGTATGGGGAGGAAGGGAAGATGGATTGAGGGGGTGTATGGGGATAGACAGATGGGGTGGCTGGGGATGGATAGTTGGGGTGTATGGAGAGATAGGGAGAGACAGATAGTACAGTATAGGAACAGGCAGATGGGATGTATGTAGATGGATAGACAGGTGGGGTATATGGGGATGGGGTGTATGAAGATTCTATGATGTTTATGGGGATGTATGGGGATACATAGAGGGGGTGTATGGGGAGGGATAAATAGGTGTATGGGAATAGGCAGATAGCTGGGGTGTAGGAGCGTGGAGGGGATATATGGGGATAGATAGAGGGGGAGTATGGGGAGGGATAAATGGGTGGATGACAGGATATATGGGAATAGGCAGATAGATTGCGTGTAGGGGGATAGATAGATGGGGTGTAGGGGGGTAGGTAGATAGTAGGTAGGTAAATAGACCCCCCCCCGCTTAGCTGTCCCGGAGGGGGGTCGCTCCCTTACCCGAGCCCCCAGGGCCTCCCTCGCCGCTGGCCCCGCTGCAGACGGAGCCGAAGACCTCGTAGGCCGGCCGGGGCGGGATGATGCCGTTGGCCGCAGCCAGGGCCAGCCCCTCAGCGGTGCCGTAGAGCAGCTGGAGCTCGCGGGCCTCGTTCTCCTCCTGCGCCTGCTGGCGGCGCAGCGCCACCTGCGCGGCCATGACGCGCTGGCGCTCGGCGATCAGGGTGCACTTGGCGCACATGCAGTCCTTCCAGCGGCAGTAGCGCTTGTGGCCCTTCAGCGCCGACACCACCCCGTGGTTCCGGCACCGGGCGCACTTGGGCGTGCGCGGGTACTTCTCGGCAGCCCGCAGCAGCAGCGGCGGGCCCCGAAGGAGGCTGCCGGCCACGCTCACCGGCAAGCTTGCGGCCGCGGCTGCCGCGGCGGCCGCCACCGAGCTGGGGGGCACCGGAGGGGGCGCCGAGGGGACGCTGGGCATTTCGGATCTCAGCTCCATCCTGGCCACGGGCTTCCCCAGACTGCAGGGGAAGAACCCAGAAACAAGCAAAGCTGCTCCAAAGCAGTGGCCCCTCAGAGGGAATCCCCTCAGCACCCACCGAGACCTAGGCACTATAACCGCCCCCCCCCCCCCCCGATCTCTCCACTAAACCCCCAGGCACTATAAAAACCTGGATCTTTGCGATACCCGCCTAGACGCCGGCACAATGAACACCCAGATCTCTAGTAAAAGGGGGTATCTAAGTCCCCCGCACGCCCCAGCCCTGTCAGGGAGTGAAATGCCCTTCAAACAACCCCCACTCTCTGTCTCCTATCCAGTCCCTCGAGAGCAAACTGCGGTCCTTGGAAAAACCGGCTTCTCGCTGTGGAGAGGGAGTTAAAACCCCTTGGCTCCGTTATTGTCCAGGCACCTCTGGCAGGGCTCTGCCAAGCCCATGTCAGAGCGCGCAAGACCCGGGGCTAGAGAGAGTTCCCTTGCTCACACCTGTCCGCTTTCCTGCCGCCAGGTCAAACCCGAGTCCCTTTAATTTAGTTTATTTCGTTTATTTTTTTAATGTGTCACCAATCACCGGTTTCCCCTGCGGTGATCCACTGACACCTTTACAAACAGCACCCACCATTACCAGCCTGACCCGAGTCAGGCAGAGCTATGCCTCCTGCCCCCCTGCCAACAACGCCACGGGGTCGGGATCCAAGAGAAACAACCCCTGCAACGAACTGAGTCCTCTGCAAAACCAAACAAAAACCGCAACAACAACCACCCCCCAAGTTAGCTCTGCCCCTCGAACATGATTCCCCCCCCCCCGCGACCGCGCAGGACAACGGCACAACTCACCCAGCAGAGCCGCCTAAACCAAATACACAGCAGAAAACACAACCCGCCAAGCCCCGCTCCCTGGCGCTCCCAAGACTCAGGCAGCTGCAACTTCAAACTTCCCCAGGCACGCAGCGAAAGAGCCTCGCCCTCCCTCTCTACTCATCTGCCCTGCGGCCCCCAGGCGCGCAGACCTCCAGCGCCAAGCCCCAGTCCGGTCCCCCCGCACTCAGCTCAAGTTCGCATGTGTGACACTTGCAGGGCGAGAGTTGCCAGGAGATAAGGATCTTCGCCCAGGCGCCCGCGATCACTTGCTCTATTGTTGCGCCTTACGTTTCCATTAGACAACATTGGACAACAATGTGGCGCCTGCTATTGGCCGGGGAGGAACGAGCCCTTTTGATTGGCCACTGGCTTGTCACAGTGTCCGCCCGAAGCTGCTCTCAAATAAACTAGGCTTTAAGGAAACTAGGAGGGTCCTGCTAAGGGAGTTGCGTTGAAAAAATCATGACAAATAGTTTCCATTTAAGTGTGTGTGTTTGTTTGTGAAATTTGTCTGATTTCTCACTGCCTAGTAGTTTTAAAATCCACTTAAAACAGTAGTTGCCTGGCCAATTGTGTGGTTTGCACTTCAGATTTTCCACTGTGTCACTTGTCAAGGGGGCGGGGGGGATATATCATGCAAAGTGACAATTCAATTTAAAGTGCCCTCTCTCCCCCCGGCAATTTTGTTGTATAGTAGAACCTAACTTTTTTTTTTACTCATTTTGCAACTGCAGGTGCATTTTACCAGTACAGCTGAAATAGGTGGTATTTGAGAGGTGAGTATGATTTTCGATTTTTATTTAATTTAAAAATATATGGAGAAATGAATCAGGTTCCCCCAAAAGTTCGTTGTGTCTCTCCTGGTTTTAATGACTAGCTATTTGTTTAATAACTAGTTCAACAGGCACCTTTTTTGAGTTTCCACGGGACGGTTCAAACAGGGTTTATACCTCCTTGAGCAACTGGGCTTTCGTGCTGGTAATTGTGTCCAGTTTTTGTTTTAGCGTTAACCACCCTGGCTTGACGTCCTCCTCCTTGGTAATCAGTTTGCGCGGAGAGGAAGTAGCAGGTTTGGGATTTTGGAACTTGTGAAGTGAACGCACCTCTCCTTTTCCGGAAGGAATATTTGGGCGAAAGCTCCCATCTCTGTGTTCTACACGAAGGCTCTTCGATGATGAATAATTATGATTATTTTGTTAATTTCTTGTGCCTTTTTGTTGCCCCTTGATAACGATAACGAATGAAAATACGAGCAGTGGTTTACAGAGACTCAATAAAGAGCGATTGCACTTTGTTAGAATGGAATGTTTCACCTCTCACAGCCTTGCTTAGACCGCTCAGCTAAAGAAAGGGTGGGCAGTGCTCTGGGGGCTAAGTTAAGCGATTGCAATGACAGGGTCCCTCCGTATGGAGTTAGCATTTTCTATGCTAGGGAAGCAAGTTGTAGCACTGAGGTGCGAGCGCTCTGAATAGATTGGTTGAAACCCTTTGGGATTCCCAGCGGAGTATGTGAAGAACTAAAATAATTTCGTTCTCTTTCATTTTGTTAACCTCCCCCACCTTCCTTGTAGAGTATTAAAATCCAAACCTGACAATATAAGGGGATATGGATGGTGAGCCTCTTGCCAGCGCTTAACTGCAGAATAGCGGCGGATAATGCCCTTGCTTTTTGCTTTCTTTGTAATCGTTCTTCTATGGGAAGCAGCTCTTTGCTGAAAAATACCAATTGCAAGGCATCGCATCCCGCAGACACGTTGATATTTGTCTGATGTTTGCATCATTCTTCTTACTTTAAAAATAAAGTAGAATCTTTCCCTTCGGACGGCTGAGACTGGGTGTTGAAAGCTGCCACCCGCTTCTCGTAGCTAGGTGTCATAACACCTCTATTTAATGCAGCCAAGAAGTCAAAATAGCTGCTTTAATTTTATCTGCAACCACTAATTTTATTCTCCAGGGAGAATATATCAGAGCTCCGGGTTTAGTGGGGAATTCGTTTAATTGGATCAGACTGAATGGGAAACTTTTTGTATTGTATTTTATCTAGGCTTATTGCGCAGAACACGTTTCCCTTTTTCCTTGCAAAGCTGTTTAATTACTTGTTTGGTTTTGTAATTTATCTGCAAATAGCCCCGCGAGGCATTCTGTGATCACCAACAAACACAGAATACAGCTTGTGTTATGTCCTCCTCTCTCTTCCTTTTCAACGTACGTTTAAATCAGAGGGCTAGAGCATCCTTTGCATTTAAGGAATTTTTTAAAAAATGACCTCCTGTATTGTGTACGTAGTTTGGAGATGACCTATGGCAAAAATAGCCGCTCCCGAACCAGCTACTGGGATTTAATTGTTTTTTTTAACAGGAATTTATCAAACTTGTCATCCCTCTGGTGAGATTACAAGAACAGGAATAGCCTTTTTAAAATGTATTGGACACATATATATGCGTTTATACATATCTACCTACTTACCTATATGTCACTCTATAGCTCTATTACATATTGTATCATAAATGTGTGGCTATATAGAGACAAAATGATTATACTATATAGACACACTATAATATAGACATATGTACATACACACATTTTATATATAATTTGTATCTCATTAAAAATTCTGTATTTCCCTTCATACCGTTTGGACTAGCTGCAGTGTCGATCCAACATCTCAACAGTCGCTATTTATTGAAATATGTTTACTAACAGAGGGTGTGAAGAGGCCCTAAGCAGCAGCACGTGGTTGGAAACAATACCGATTGTTAAAAGCTAGCGTGATATAGTGCTTGTTTTTACGTAGGTTTCCATCTATTGACGCCCCCCCCAATTGCAAACACATAGATACACACAGAAACAGGGTGTACCCGAGAATATTAATTGTACGCTCTACTGTTTATGTCTAAACATAACTCGTTTCGCATTCATCCTAGCAAGAAAGCGCCCTTGTTGGACAGGAAACATTTGTTGCTCTAAAGCGGAATCTCAGCACAAGTTATTAAAGGTTAAACCAAACGGCTCCTTTCTCTTTCCCCTCGTTCGAGTTTGGTTCCTGGTGGACATGTGAAGTCCTCGCGGCAGCGTTTATTTGTTAAGTGCCTTTAAAGAATTTAAAAGCCAGGGACCCCAGCCTCACTTTTGACCGATTGAAGATTTTAACAAGACTCATTTATTCCCGCCGTGGTTTTTTCGGGAGATGTCCGCCCTGCAGTGCATGCTCCCCCCCAGCCTGGAGCCATTGCAAAGGTTTAATTCAAGCAAAATACAACTGCTTGTGAATTAGATCAATTCCGCATACCCTCTAATCAGCGTTAGCCCCTCACTTTCAGAGTTTGCCATGGAGCTGCTCAGGCACCGCGAGGAAGGGTTTGCTCTGTACTGGCCATGGGGATGATCGAGCGATACGTGTGGTGCGCTGTTTATTTTTCACAGCGTCTCTTTTGTAGTCGACCAAACACAATAAAATCGCCATCTCAATCTCTGGTCTTGTGTTTGGGGGGGGGGGGGGGGGGCGGAGTTGGTTTGATTGTTTACGAGCCAGAAGAGTATCCATCTTTCCATCGCTTTTTGCAGTTTACTGAGGAGTGGGCCGAACCGCGAGGTGGGGTGGGGAGTGGGGACTCCAGACGTACAAACCTAACAAAATACAACTTTCAAGCCCCAGAGACTGGGTCGCTCACCCTCGGGCTTTGGCAGCTATTTCCACCCCCTTTAAGCCACGAGGAGGGTTTGTGTTTTACGGGGAGCTGAATTTCCCTTTGTGCCGAGCTGCCTGGACCCCTGGAAGAGCAGGCACAAGGCCTGGTGTATTTCACCTTGGCTAATCTGAAATGCAGACCCCAAGCCTAGGTGAGGGTGTTGTCACCAATAAGCACTGGAGTGAGGGGGGGAGGGGGAGACTTGGCCTGTGGATACTTTTTTTTTTAATCTGATCCCCTGTGGCCCTTTGTACAGGATTTGGGCCGGGACGTTTCAGGGTATAATGGTCCTTTAGCTGCGAAGTTTGGATTCAAACTGGCTTTAATGTCCTTTCGGGTGCCCGGCGCAGGCAGGCTGGCTCGAGTTAAGCGCCTGGGAACTTTTCATTTCATGTCGCCCTACCGTGTCACTTGAGAAAGAAACTTTCGGGGAGTTTTACTTACCCTTTCAATCAGCCTCTGACCCGGGAACAAACTTCTCATCTGAAGGCCGAGTCAGGACTGCAGGATCGGGCCCCTTGCATGACAGGCTCGGGTTAGCTATTAACAAATCCATCCCCGACCGAGGACATAGGACATAGGACATCAGACAAACTAGGTTGTTAACAGGCTGGAGCTCAGCTTCGTTTCATGATTTAGATTTAGAATTTGCCGAATAATCCGTAGAAAAACAATTTACTTCGTTAAAAGTCAAAAGAGAGAGTTAAAGTTCCTTATTTGCTTTAAATAATCAGCTTTGTTATTAATTATTACCATTATTGTATTTTAATTTGGGAGCCTTAAAAAACACGGAAAGTTAACGGACGTGATTAAATAGCCCCCATTTGGTTTTGTTACATAAAACTTTGAGACACAACTTTAAAAAAAAAAGACCTAGTATTTCTAAACGCCTATTTTCCACACCACCGCTATTGCAGATTGTTCATTAAAAAGCCATTCTTTATCTTTATCTTTATTATTGTTACGCTGCAAAAACTGGAGATAACTGCACACAACGGTGAGGCAGCAATTCCCAATTACAGTTCATAAAATCTTAATTAAAAAGAGCCCTTCCATTGGTCGGTAGGAGAGAGAGTGAGCGCAGTGGCTTCCGGAAGCATTCCAGAGAAATATAGTTCTTGATTAGTGTATTTTCATCTGGTTCTGAGCAGTAGATAGTTTGTAAGTACCTGCTAATGTTAGTGCTCTTTAAGGTTTCAATTGTTCGAGGGGGTTTGCCATTGACTTTTTCATTATTTACCTACTGAATCAAAGTAAGCAAATGCCATCTGTTTCCCTGCTGCTATCATCTTCACTTTAATTATCCGCCCAGCAGCCTAATAGAGATGATATTAAACTAAATCTTTTTGACATTAAAAGTAATTATCCCCAAACCAATATTGCAAGAATGAAAATTACCCTCCCCCACTAAAAAATATGTACATTGTTGCCCCTCCCCTCCAGTAAGAGCAACCTCATCAGCTCATTGAACGGTGAAAGAGAGAAATTCCCTTAGTTGGGGATTCAAACATTTTTAAACATCATTACGTCGATTACTCTGCTCTCCAGTGACAAAGTGTGGCTGAAGTGTAGAGAAATAATGATTGTTAATATCAGTCTATGGTTTCCTTATTGTCCCTAGTCCCACAGAGTTTTCGGTATTTTGTATCCTTTAGCAACAATTCCGGGTTCTTAGCTTTAGCGTAAAGGCGACATGAGCTGACGAATTTAGTACAGTCCTAAGCATGAATGTGACTGGTGATATCTGAACTCAGCAACAGCAATCGGCCAGACCCAGCCTGGGCGCCTTAGGAGGCAGGTCTGTATTTCAAACTTCACAAGAAAAGTCTCGCGGCGTCCAGCTGCATCAGCCAGAGGACGGGCGTTATAGAGACATTAGGAGCAGGTTCATAATTAAAGGGGAGAAGGCAGGTTTTCTAGCAGATGGTCTCTGGGTGCATTACCTCCAGCCAGTCATTTCACTTACAGACTCAAACTTCTCCGCCATTCCTCCTTCCACTCGCTTTCGCAGGAACCGGAGACGCGTCCCCGTTCCCTTCAAATATGTGCTAAACTGAGCTAATTTTAATTGCATGTTTCAACTTTGCTAATTAAATAGAGTGGTCTAATTAAAAGTGACTAGGGAACAGTTTTAATTCAACCGTCTACTTTTTTAACAATCCATTATGCAACAAATCCCGGGTAAGCCCTCCCTTTAAAGAGCTACAGATGATTGAGTTTTTACACCTTTTTACACGCTCACAATGGGGAGACTTGACCCAACATATGTAGCACCGCGGCTCTGCCCCCTCGGCTCCCTGGTGGGGTATTGGAAGCGGACTGTCTAGCTGCTTTTGCCCGGCCTGAGCGCTGCTGGACCTCGGATTGCCTTCCAGGGGCTCCCCGCTGGAAGTGCTGAGACTGTTAGCCCCGCCGAGGTTAGAGTAGCACAACCCCAGGACAGCAGCGCAGGATTTGGGGGAAAAAAACGGGCTCTTTACACGCTTCATCTCTTCACCAAGTGCTCATTAGGTTGTTAACCTCTGGTTCACATGAAAGGGGGATGTGATGAATCCCCTCCCGAACAAATGGAAGCATCCCCCCTCAGGCACTGAACAAAGCCCTTAAAATAACTGCACAAGAAAGCCTTTAGTTGTTACTCTACAATTTCTTGTTCCTCCAAGCACTTGTGCCCATCCACAGAAAAGTGGGCTTTGCTCTGCGGGCCTTTGATGTTGACCAGTGGCTCCCTGATTTGGCTAAAACACTGTCTGGGATTACCCGAGGGAGGGGAAATAAATCATCATCATTTTAACAGGGGGAAGAGGGAAGGCGCCCCCTCCTTTACACAGCGACACCGAGGAACGCCCCAAACGAGCCACACTGGGACCCCCAAACCCCAGCCTCTTAGGGCACCCAAGGCCCGCTGTCGAGGAGGCTGGGTTTTGCCAGATGACAGGAGAGCTTCGAGTCGCCCCTCCCCCGGGAAATGTTGCTGAGCCTGTGAAGAACAGCCCCATCCTCACCCTAAAGAGGCAGGTTAAAGGGAATTCACATGGCAAGTGTTTGCCATGCGGCTCCGCTGTGAAATGCCTTTCCCGTCGGCAGGGCCGGGCGCACGGGGATACAAGCAGGCCTGGCAGATTGGCGAAGAAAAGCGCCCAGCCCGCAGAGTCTGTAACGCCTTGCTAGCTACAGCCTCGCGTGGGCTCAACAGCCACGGCCTACCTGCCACGCGGGTGGGTGGGGCCCAGGGAGGGGCCCCCTCCCTTTTCAGGAACTGCGGGTCCCGGGGCTGGTTCTTAGAACGAAGGTGGGACACCCAAGCGTCTCCTGAAACGCCCAGGCTCACCTTGGAAAGCGAAGCGCCCTCCCTGCGCTCTCCAGAGAATAGCGCTCTTACGGGCGGCTAATTGCGGGCTCGCTGGGGAAGCAGCAGGCCGGAGGACCGGGCCCAGCATTCCCACAGCCATTGTATGGATTTAGGCCCTTTAAACCCAATCCGTTCCTCGCTGTCTTTCTCTCGCGCGCGCTCTCTTTTTCATTCCCCAGCCCCTCGGGCATGGATTAAAGTGACAGACAATTTTCCCTTCGCACCTCATTGCTGGTTCAATGCACTTTGAGGTGATGTGAATAGGGCGCGGGGGCGGCGGGGGGGCTGTGGGCACACACAATGTGTGTGTGTGTGTGTGTAGCACTACAAAGCGATCTGTGCGGAAGGTGGAGCAGAAGCAACAGGTCGGGTACAAAGTATTCCAGCAAAGGCTGGAGACTGGCGGTTTGCGGGGGGAACAGTGGGGTTTTCCAAGGATGAAAGCGAGCTCATGGGTTCGCAGCTCTCTGGGGGCTGAGGCTGCGTCCCTGGGGCACGCTGCTAAATAGCACCCGACTGTCACCTCCCAGGTGGTGGTGGGGAGGGCAGCAACATGCAAGGCTGTTTAAACTGCACTTGGCTTTGCAGGTCACGTTAAAACCTCTGACGCATTCCCCGCAATGAGCTACAACCTTCCAAAGAACCTAGGGGTGGGGGGGTCTGATCACCGTGGCCTGCAGTTCGGAGACAACACGCAGGTAGAGAGGAGCCAGCCCTACAGAGCTAGAGAGACTCAAGGAAGCGCTGCATTACTAACTTACTATATGGCACTTGGAAAGGTTCATCAGAAGGGCTCTTGTCGGCTCCTAACGTTCCGAGAGCTTTTTAATTATATTTTATATGCCCCTACCCTTTCCTAACTTCAAACACATGGTAAATAGGATTTGCTGTTTTGTTTCAGGTAAAACCCAATAATTAAAATTCAAGCCCCGTCCCATGCATCTGCTTCTTCTTTGCCAAATGAATTGAAGGCAGAGAGAAAAGAGATTGCATTGAGATCACAGATGGGGTGCAGGTTTTTGGAAGAAATTTGAGAAACACCATTGTCCAGAATCAAAACTCAATGCCTTGCCCTACAAAGGGGGCTGCTTTAAGCCCCTCAACTTCTATGGGGCTTGTTTTTTAAACTTTAAGTGTTCCACACAATGAGCTGCCACCTAAATGTCACAACCACTCTAAGTGTGTCTCGCTGCAAAGGGGGCAAAAAAAAATGAAGGGAGCAAAGGGAAAGGGTATAATTAAAAACCTAGAACGCCTCACATTTTCCAGGTTCCTAATGCCTGGTGGGGCCAGGAGGGGAGAGGCCAGTGGAACTGCTGGGGTGGGCGGATTTGGGGGGTAATACCCATGTTACATGGATAACATCTCTAAGGTGAGGGGCTAGCTACTGCCCCAGCCAGCGGTGGGTGTGGGGGGGAGAGGAGGATTCCATATTGTGGAGAGTAAATTGTTTCACTAGCGGGAAGCACGAAGATAAACCCTTTTATTTTTATTCACGATGATGACAGCTCCACTCGGATTTGCCGAAGGAGTTTTTATGCTCCTCCTGTGGAACTGTATTTGTTGTCGTAGTAGCTCAGGAGCTTAAAAGTCTTACCGGAATGTGATGGATAAATACAACCTAGACCGTGCATGAGAAACACGGAAAGAGTTTGAGGAGCGGGAGGGCGGGAAAGGGTTGCTTTAATAGCATCATTAAAAAATACACTTCGGGAAAAAAATAATTCTTGTATTCTTCTGCAATTAACACGCGCTACTTAATTGGCCCCCTTATGCAAATACTGATTTCTCTTAAGAAGCTAATGATGGAACGGCAGCGATAGACACCACTTGTAACATGCCTGGGTTTGGAGGGGCCCGCCCGAGCTTGCGGGAGTGCTATCTTGCGGATTTCGCTTCCATTCGTTGTCATGGCTCCGTGCAGAATCGTGGGCACTAATATTTCAGAGTAACTTCAAAGCTAACCCCCTAGCACAAAGCTCCAGCGGCGTCCCTGGAGGTGAAGCAGCTCATGCTGTTTGCTGGCCATGACTGGGGGGGGGGCTCCAGGGCAGTAATTGCTGGGCAATCAGACCTTATCTTTTTCCTGCTCCTTCCTTGGGGCCGGGAATGTGATACCCATACTGCGCTGCAGAGAAGAGCGAGCGGTGCACAGAGTAACTCAGCAGTCGTTGTGTCGCTGATCGAGGGAGTTCTGCCTCGGTATTAGCGGATTTTCTATGGGGGGGGGGAGGAATCCTGTGAATTACTTATTGTTGTTATTTTGCAAAATCAAAATAAACAGGGAGCGAGAGCTGGTGGGAGGCAGGGGAGAAGGGTTGCTCTGCGCCCGCCTGGCAGTTTCTTGAGTCTCTCTGAGTTTACAACTCGCAGATGAATTTAGAAACCTTCCAGTTCCATCCGCGTTGGTTTTCTCTCCCCTCTGTTTACGGCGCACGATGCTGCATTTAATCACTGCATCGAACCAGACCCAGCGCAGAGTGCGCGCCCGCGTCCGCCTGCGCCACGCGCGCTGCTCTGTGTCTGTGTCTTCCTGCGCCTCTCCGGATCGATGTTCTGCGGCACGCAAAGCAGATGCAGATTTTGTCTCGTTGCCCCTGGGCGGAATGACCCAGAAGAGCTTGGGGCAGAACCGAGGGCAGGTCTGATGGGTGGTTGGTTGCTTCAGGCTCTGCACCGGGATGAATCCCTGGGCAAGAGGCCGCATCCATTCCCCGGCGCTAGCGCGCTCCGCAGGCTCGGCTGGACCCCGGCGTCGTTGGGTGGTTTCGATCTCACGAGGGTGTGCGCTGGGGGGGCGGGTTGTATGGGGGGGGCAGGAATCAGGGGCACGTGCTTCCCGCGAAGTGTGCGCACGAGGCGCTCTGGTCGGGCTACTTTCTGGGCCATCTAATGAGGAGACGAAACCAGGCGGGGAGCGGGGAGGCGGACACCCCCCCCCACTCGCGTTGCACCCACGGGGGTGGGTGGGAGTGTGCAGGGCGCTCTCCCCGCCATGCCCCGGGCTCCCAGCGCACCCGCTGCAAGCAGGGAAATTTCTTCCCGCCCCTGGGCTGCCTTTGCCCCCGGGGCGGCGGGAAGGCAACCCCAGCTGGCTCAGGGAGGCCCGCGGTTGGGCCGGCCTGGGCTCTTTGCCCTAGGGCCAGGGGTTCTCACCCTGTGTGCTGGGGACCCCTTTCACACAGCAAGCCGCTGAGTGCAACCCCCCTTTATAAATTAAAACTCTTGTTTATAGATTTAACACCATTATAAATGCGGGAGGCAGAGCGGGGTTTGGGGTGGAGGCTGGCAGCTCGCAACCCCCCCAGTAATAACCTCATGTCCCCTGAGGGGTCCCAACCCCCATTTGAGAACCCCTGCCCTAGGGCTCCCCGGCCGCAGCCTGCGGTGCCTGCCCATCTGCTTGCCTAGGCTAGGGCGCCAAGAGGAGCTGGGCCCAGGCCCTGCCAGGGTGCGGCCTCATGCCCCCGCCTGCATTAGGGGTGGGCCAGCCTCACTGACAGCAGCGCTCTGCTGTGGGGCCTGCTGGGAGGCTGCTCCCCGCTCCGCGGCCTGGTACAGCTCCCACCCTGCGCCCTTCAATGTGGGTAGGTGGGCGTCAGCCTCCCCCCCCAGCTTCCTGTGCTGGCTGCCCCAGCCCCACTCTCCCATACAGCCCTCCCGCACCCCACCCCCTCACATATCCCACAAGGCCTCAGCCACCTCCCCCACACAGTCCCTGGGAGATCACCTGCTTTCTCTCCCCGCGCCAGGGCCCGAGTCCCCCTCCCCTTAGCTTTATGCCCTTGTTTGGTGCCTCCTGCCCCAGGCCCCTGAGCCAGTCATTAGAGGGCAGGGCTGGGCCTGTATCTCTGCCTGTAGCCTGGCATCCAATAACAGTTTGAGCTAATAATTCCTGGTAGAGTCAACAGAAAGATTCCTATTGACTGCAGGGGGGCTGGATTAGGCCCTACCAGCAAGAACTAGAAAGGGAGAAATTCTTGGCTTAGTTATGAAGAAAAATGGATTGAATAAGCCATTCAGTATCAAGACAGATGTAAGGGAGGAGTGCTGTCTCCTTTTTTGTTTATGCTAGTCATTGACTATGGATTATGCGACAGTGATACATATGGGCTAAATGGAACAATTCAAGGCTATGTGATTAAGACTTTCCTGAGGCCATCACTCTTATCAGTGAAGATGCCAATGGACTGCAAAAATACACAAACCAAGTAAAAGAAATAATGGAGAAGGCAGGTTTGAGATACAATGCAGAGAAATGTAGTCATGTTAAGGGGGACTATAGGGACAAAAATCAAAATTGAAGAAGAGAAACTGAAGAAGGTGGACAATTTTACATATCTTGGAAGTATTAGCAGCCAAGACGGTACTAGTTCTGAGGAAATAAGAATGGGGAAGGCAAATGCTGCATTTGGAAGACTAAAAAATATCTGGCAACTCAAAAACATCTCCCTTAAGACAAAACTGAATTTGTACAAGGCAATCGCTATTGCCATCACAACATATAGCAGTGAGACATGGCAACTTACCAAGAAACATATGCAAAAGCTGGATACATTTAATCACAAATGTCTGAGATGAATATTGGGAATAACGTATAGAGATAGGAAGGTGAATTAAGTCAGAAAAATTACTGGACAAGGTACCCTCACACAAATAATCTACAAAAGAAGACATCAGTGGCTGGGATATGTGCTGAGAATGGAAAAAAAAATGCTTATCAAATACCACCCTTGAATGGAAGCCAGAAAACTCAAGAAGAAAGAGAGGAAGACCATGACTAACATGGAAACGAACAGTTCTGAACAACATCAAGCACCTCAACATGAAATGGGAAGATTTGGAGAGAAGGGCAGTTGACAGGCAAGGATGGCAAATGTGGGTAGCCCAGTGTGCAGCAAAGCACGGGATGGACTAAGGTCTAAGGTAAGTTCTGAAGAACACAGAACATCACCGCAGAAGTGGTAATGAAAGTGGCAAGTAAGTGACTGTGTCTATCCATAATGCTTTGTTACTTGTAACTCAAATGAGGCCAAAAAAGGGGAATGTGATAGCTTGAATTTTCGGCAGTTTTGAAACAACATGAAAGATATTGGCTAAAATGTACAGTGGCAGGAAAGGACGACAAGGGAATGTTAAAGTTTTCAGATATAAGTTATATGAAGTCAAAGGGCATACGCTATCTATCACTTACATAGACCCATTAAAATGGAATGAGGTTGGACAACATTAGGGGTTCATACATAAAGGACCAAGATAATCAGGTTAAAAAGAAAAGAAAAAGAAAGTTGTCTAGTAATGAGAGCAGAGGATTGGACATCAGGATTCCTGGTTTCTTTTCCTAGTTCAAGTAATGACTTGTTATTTAGCTTTGGACAGGTCATTTAGCCTCTCTATTTCAGCTTCCCCTATTCTAGCTCCAGCCTCACCACGCTTCCCTGAAGAGGAGCAGTAGCCTACCTGGTAGGCTGGGGCCAAGGGCAAACAGGAGGGGGCCTTCCAAACAGAGTGGGTCGGGCTACGTTGGGCTGTTTGGGGAGGCATAGCCTCCCCCAGCCTACAATACACACCGCCCATGAGGTGTAATAAAAATGTTTAATTTCTGATTCATCAACCATAGTGAAGATAACAGAAAACAGACCAATAGGACCTTCACTCTTACCACAGTCCCCACCAACATACACCTCTGTCAATTTAAAAAGAAGTTTCTTCTAATTCTACAACTAGTAAGATTTCTCTAGTCGGTATATTTAACTGCCCTTCAGTCTCTGAAAATAATTTTTGATTCTAAAGTAGAGGCTATTTCATGCTGTATGACTAATGTAGAATATCAGATCAAATCTGTTGGAACTATCCTCAAGGCTTTGAAAGCATAAAATTACTAATGGGAGTAATAATTAAATACATAATACGAGATGGAAAATGTGAAAATCAGAAAAATCATTTACAAAATTGTTGTCTTTGTATTTTGAGTGACAAGCTGGGTGAAGTAGTATCTTTTATTGGACCAGCTTCTGTTTGTGTAGCTTGAATGCTTGTCTCTTGTTCTTCAGGTCTGGAAAAGATACCACAACTAAATACAGATTGTTTAGCTTAAAAAGTTAACATATTCTAAGAGACCTTTCAAGGTGAAGTGGTCTGGTAACCTCCAGTCATCAGACAAAAGAAGGGGGGATAGTGGGTTGCAGATTGTTGTAGGAAGCCGTAAATCCAGTGTCTTTATTAAGTCCATGATATTTAGTATCTAGCAAAGCTATGAATTTAAGTTTCCAGGCTCGTCTTTTGAAGGTGTTATGCAGGTTTCGTTTGAGGACAAGGACTGAGAGGGCAGATATTTATTATTTGTATTTCGGGCATTGCTGATTATGCAAATACAACAATGCTAGGTATTAAGAACTAGTCTATTGTACACAGTTAAGTTAATGCAAGGTAGCTTATGTCAACTTAGCTGTGGATGGGTCTACACTTAAAATTTTGCTCCTGTCAGCATAACTGCCCCGCTATGCTAATATAATAACACCATCTCCCAAAGCAGCATAATGTCACAGTTGATGTAGTTAGGTTGACACAGTGTCAGTGTAGACACTGAGTTACTTACATTGACTGTTACTAGCCTCCAAGACCTGTCCCATAATGCCTCACATTGACCTTTGTATCATAAGAACGGCCCTACTGGGTCAGACCAAAGATCCATCTAGCCCAGTATCCTGTCTTCTGACAGTGATCAGTGCCAGACGCCCCAGAGGGAATGAAACAGAAGAGGTAATCATCAAGTGATCCATCCCCTGTTGCTCATTCCCAGCTTCTGGCAAACAGAGGCTAGGGACACCATTCCTGCCCATCATGGCTAATAGCCATTGGTGGACCTATCCGCCATGAATTTATCTAGTTCTTTTTTGAACCCTGTTTTTGGTTTTGGCCTTCACAACATCCTCTGGCAAGGAGTTCCACAGGTTTACAGTGTTTGTGTGAAGAAATACTTCTTTTTTTTTTATTTTAAACCTGCTGCCTATTAATTTCATTTGGTGACCCCTACATCTTGTCTACTTCCTTATCTGCTTATCTTAACACTTCCTTATCTACTTTCTCTACACCAGTCATGATTTTATAGACCTCACTCATCTCTCCCCTTAGCTGTCTCTTTTCCAAGCTGAAAAGTCCCAGTTTTATTAATCTCTCCTCATACAGAAGCTGTCCCATACCCCTAATCATTTTTGTTGCCCTTTTCTGAATGTTGCCAATTCCAATATATCTTTTTTGAGATGGGGCAACCACATCTGCACACAGTATTCAAGATGTGGGCATACCATGGATTTATATAGAGGCAACATAATATTTTCTGTCCTATTATCTATCCCTTTGTTAATGATTCCCAGCATTTTGTTCACTTTTTTGACTGCCACTGCACATTTGAGTGGATGTTTTCAGAGAACTATCCACAGTGACTCCAAGATCTCTTTCTTGAGTGGAAACAGCTAATTTAGACCCCAGCATTTTATATGTACAGTTGGGATTATGTTTTCCAATGTGCATTACTTTGCATTTATCAACATTACATTTCATCTGCCATTTTGTTACCTAGTCACCCAGTTCTGAAAAATCCTTTTGTAGCTCTTCGCAGTCTGCGTGGATCTTAATTATCTTTAGTAATTTTGTAACCTCTGCAAATTTTGCCACCTCATTGTTTACCCCTTTTTCCAGATCATTTATGAATATGTTGAATAGGACTGGTACCAGAACAGACCCCTGATACAAGTGCTCCTGCTGAGGCTGTGCACCACCAACCCAAGGAGTGTAGTGTGCACATGCACAAGCATTATAACAACTGTGGTGGCTGTATAGCAATGTAACTTAGATAGACATAATTTTGTAGTGTAGATACGGCCCATGTTTCCTGGTCTATGGGCATTATTTATTGATTTTCATCGTCACATTCATATTTCTAAACATTTTAACATCCCTGTTCAATTTTCTTTGGATTTTGGTACCAGTTTCATTTTCCTCAGAATTTTTTTTAGCATGTTATCACTGATTGTGTACAAGTGTTTTAAAACAAATTCATGATGCATTGGCATTTTTTTAAATGACAAGAAAAAGTTTTTTTCCCTTTATGATAGTAAAATGACTCAGTCAAAAGAGAAAAAAAATCTTGATTTAATATCCGAATTTCAGACTTCAGCATTCCACACATTTGTCATGTTTCCTGCTAAACATAGATTAATTAAGTATGCCAAAATTTATTATGATGATTAGACTAATGATTCCAGGGACATTCCTGTCACAAAATGAGGTGTTTCCTCTAGAAGAGGAGGAGAAAGTAGTGGAAAATTCAGTCTTCCCTGAATATGGCCAATTTTACTATTTTCCTTTGGTTGGAAAGGAATTTTGAGAGAGAGAGACTAGTAGAGTACTCTCCAGAGAGTTAAAACTTGATATGCCAAAATGTGGATATTGGAAACCAATGGCATGTCACCCCTTTGCCTGAGGAGATGGAAATGAAGCGTTCTTTTCCTTTCCTCACTAAGGTTTATATACACCCTACAGGCTAAATTCTCTTCTCCTTCTTTCCAGAGATGGATGGGGCCTTTAAGTCAACTTTGTGCTTCCCTAATTCTGGCTAGCCTCCTGGCTAGGTTGTAACCACCCCTGATAAGTTTTTAAGTCATCTGAAAATAGTTTGATCAGAGTGCTCTCCAAACACACTTACCTCTCATCTTCTCCACGTCCCCTATGCCAGAGCTGGGATTGAACTGTCATACCATCCCTATGCCATCTGACTAGTGCCATGACAATGGGGATATGTTTTGCAGGAAACTTTTATGGCCCATTGTGTTATGGCAATGGGGTCATATTGTTGGATATTATCAGGGCCTTGGTGGTCAGTTGACTTTTGAATAGCTACTTAAATGTTTATTTTTTCTAATACCTCATTTTATACAGGTAATGCACCATTACATATTTGGTAACTGTTGCACCTTTATAAATGAAATGACCCCACCCCTCTCGCAAAGCAAACTGGTAGGAAGTGTTGTGGTCTTCAGCTCCTAGAAAATACTGAAGAGTTTGTATGATGTGACAGGCAGCTCTCATGGATTGAACGTATATGCCTGCATTCTAAGCCAACACAAGAGTGAACTGTTTTCTTTTGTACCCAAAGTCTCAATCAGAATAAGACTTTTCTTCCCATATTACAGAGATAGAAATGTATCACTCAGTTTGAGGCTGTATTGAAGTGAATCTACGTGCAAGTATAATTTACCCTTCATAGACTTTACAGCCAGAAGGGACAATCATGATTATCTAGTCAGACCTCCTGCACATTGTAGGCTGAGGCACCTCCCCCACCCTCTCCTGTACAGACCCCTAACCTCTGGCTGAGTTACTGAAATCCTCAAATCATGATTTAAAGACTTCAAGTTACAGAGACTCTATCATTTATTCTAGTTTAGGGGTTCTCTGCACCATGACCCTCTTTTGACAACAAAAATTACTGCACAACCCCAGGAGGGCCAAAGTCAAAGCTTGAGCACCACTGCCCTAGGTGAGTGGGGTGGGGGCTGGGGGGAAAAGCCAAAGCCCTAGGGCTTCAGTCCCAGGTAGGGGAGCTGAAACTTGAGCCCTGCTGGCCAGAGCCAGCCCTGGTGACTCCATTAAAATGGAGTCCTGACCCCCAGTTTGAGAGCCGCTGCTCTAGTTTAAACCCTCAGGTGCCTCATGCTGCAGAGGAAGGCTAAAGACCCCCAGGGTCTCTGCCAATATGACCCCAGGGGAAAATTCCTTCCCAACCCCAAAGATGGCAGTCAGTAGGACCCTGAATATTTTGGCAAGACCCAGCCAGACCCACAGGAAAGAATTCTCTGTAGTAACTCAGAGCCCTCCCCATCACCGGCTATAAGGTATATTTGCTACTAGCACTCAAAAGTCTTGTAAGATGACTTTCTGGGAACAAGGCCTCTCATTTCACATTATATTATATTATTTTTTTTTTTTACCTGGAAGACCATCATCACCCTTTGGGTTCACAGCCTAGTTAACAGAATTGTCTGCCATGCTTGTGCTGTTACAGATAACATTCCACTGAAAGAATATACAGAGTGCAAAATCTTCAGATTTATTCTATATTTAGAAACACAGTATGAACTTCCTCTTAATTACCTGGTAATTATTAACTTTCCCTTTGTTACAGTGACACCAACAATGTGAAAATCACCTTTCAGTTTGAAAAACTGATACCAACTATCGCTAAAAAGAGCACCTGAGATTACTTTAACAAAGAAGTTAGCAAATATATATAATTTCGCTATTTTCTCCAGTTTGTTTGCTTTGTGCATTTGGCAGCAAATCGTGAACAACCAGTTCCACTATTCCCCTGTACACTAAATTTCTTGCTTGCTGAAAAGATCCTTGTGAACAAGAGAGCAAAGAAATCCATTTGCATTGTTAAAAAGAAAGAAATCCATTTGCATTGTTAAATGATGTCAGGACAGACCGCTTCAAGGGGAGGGGCATCCAAAACTGAACATTTTTGAAACTAGTCAGTCTAAAAATATTAAGTTAATGATGCCTTTGTAATTACTATTTTTTGAGGGCAACTTCTTCCAAATTCCTTTGTGCTGTTTTCATTCTACATGCCATTGGCTGCTTTTCATTTACAGGCTTGATGGCCCCTTTTCACCATGCAGAAGGGCCATACAGCTATGTTACTGTACTCCTGAGGATTCCATCTAGGCAGGGTACATCACTGGATGGCACAAAGTCTGCGTTGTAGCAGTTCTAACACTATTCCCTTTCCCAGCCTAAGGGGTGTAGCTGGAGAGTTATGCGGTGCTAAGGTGACAATGGTTTTTCTGGGGCTATGGGCAGCTGCTCAGAGCAGCCTCATGGCTTTTTCTAAAATACAGAAAGGCCAAACCAGCACCCAAGCTGGGTCCAGGATCCGGGAGCCACAAAGGTGGTCATGGCACTAAGCCAGCCCTTCTCTGGTCCTCCCCTGAGAGCAGTCAAGTCAGACCAGAGAATATGGGCTTATATATTTAACTATCATAGTTATTTCAGTTACCTGTTGTTCCTTGGTTTCAATAAAAATCTAGTGACAAAAAGTAGTTG
The DNA here is from genome assembly GCF_025201925.1 of Gopherus flavomarginatus. Lineage (NCBI taxonomy): Eukaryota > Metazoa > Chordata > Testudines > Testudinidae > Gopherus > Gopherus flavomarginatus. Next base: position 107,314,235 of record NC_066623.1, on the reverse strand, counting down.
TAAATCATCTTGAAATGTCAGGGTATTTTTAGGAGATGGAAAAATCTGTCTTTATCCCAGCCGGTAAAGCAATATTTAGGAATGGCCAAAGGGCAAAGTGGATGGAATAGATGTATTATTGTATCTTGCATTTCTGAATGGATAAAGAGTAGGTTGCATGTATAATAATTATTTAATGAAACAACTTATCCAGGGTCCATAAATGAGGTAAGCATCCAGTCTGAAACTGGAAAAGGATCAGGACACATGAGAAAGGTATGTCAGAAAATATGAACAAGGAAAGCAAAATAGGGTTGCCAAAGTAAGATTTTAATAATTATTTTACTAATCAATCAAGGCGATAAAATAAAAACATCCTAAAACACTGAAAAGAGCTTTCACTGTTAAATTAAATATGCTGTAAGAGAAATGCTAATTGTGAACCCTAAAAAGGCCAGTTATGGAAAATTGTAGCCAGATTTTGAAGTGTGTAGTCTGGCAAGGGCGATGTTAGGTTCCAGGGAAATTTTTTTTTGCTGTACAGTACAGTACTATAGTTGGGAGGTGCCCCCGTCATACCCCACACAGGCAAAGCCCACTGGCACTGGGACAATGAGGCAGGCAAGGAGGCTGAAGGTGCTATAGGCTAGGAGAAGCACATTGTGCAGCAGCAGCTTCCCCTACTCTGCAAGCACCGGGGCAGGGGGCTCAACCCTCAGCCTGCCCATGCCACCCCTACTCCCGAGCCCCCACCCTTAACCCGCCTCACACTCCTCCTTCCCTCCCCTGCCCATGGCAATCAGCCAGCTTGCAGCGTTCAGGAGGTAGTGGGGAGGAGCGAGGACACAGCACACAGGCTCCCCCTCACTCCTGAACATCGCAAGTCAGCTGATTGCTGTGGGCAGGAGGCGGGGGAGGGGGAGGAAGGCGCTGATTCGCAGGGTCTGCCGGTGGGTGGGAGGCACTGGGGGGGCATAGGGGAAAAGATGGGGGGCTGCCAGCTGTGGACAAAGCAGGCAGCCAAACGACGTTATAGCGAAACATTGCACAACTTTAAATGGAGCATGTTCTGTAATTGAGCAGGGATGTAAGATCAAAACAACTTTAAGCGAGAGGATGTTCAGTGAGGAGTTACTGTATCAAAGTGCTGAGATCTATTCAAAGTTGAAGCTACTATATCACTGTATAACACAACTCTTCCTTATATAAATGAGTAGGCTTTGTAGAAAGAGTGGGGACAAATGAAGGTGCAAAGGAAATTTAAACAGCTCCGTTCTAAATGTTTGGACCCAACAGTGTGACTAAAACTCAGGTCAGTTCTCTCAAGGGCACTCATTTGGTACATGCTGTGGAGACGTGTCTTGGAGGGCGGGGGTGGGGAAATAGAAGCTAGTGAAGGAGCTCCATTATCTTTGATCCTGTGTCACTAATAAGCGAGAGGGTTTGAAAGCTCAGATGCCAGTGGTTGTCCAGGACTGGAGGTCAAAGTTGTGCCACTGATTGAGAACTAAAAAAGTTAGCTAGAGAAAATCAAGAAAATAATGGATTGATCAATTGATTCATTAGACTTGAAATTGTTTAGAGAGTGATGATACTGATGAGCCAGGAATGCTTTTTATTCATTAAGAGTTTTCAGTTAAGATTACTTTAATGTTTCCAATGCATGCTTACAAAACCCCTCCATCCAAGACTAGGGAACAGTTGGTAAATTAAAGTTAAAATTGGTAAGACTGCACTATACAAATAGCCGTAACAGAGAAAACCTAAGCATTCTCATTTTGAGAGAGACTTGTGGAGTAACGAAAGAGTCTCACGCTAATTGCTGACGCTGGTCAAAACCAAAACCAAAGTAAGAACAATTAACAGTAACTAAGAATTCACTGTGTAATTCTCAGATGCTATATAATCTCTGCAAAATTTATCTCAGGTATATAGACTAGGTAACTATGTGTCTCTCCCACACAGATAGGAATAGTGAAAGCATATGATGTTTTAAACACAGATCAAGTACATTTTAATAGAAACATTATTGTAACTACAAATTTATTTTATGTTTCTAATGTCAAGGAAAAGGTACAGTTTATGAAAGCCAAAAGCCTGTTCTGCTACATTAAGAAAAAATAGTTTTATAAAAAAACCACCCTCACTAAATTTAAGAGTGCAGATGAAGCGAATACAGATGAAACACTTGGCTTTTGCATATCTCTAATGTGATTAGAACAGCAATGCCAAAAGTAGGAAGTTTCCTCAGAAGCCGCAGAGAGAGCTCCACCTTCACCATAATGTTTAGAGGGTTAATAGTTAAAGCCAAGATTTTATTACAGGATTCCATTAACTAACAATAATTCGTTAAGATTTAATATTAATGATAACCCATTAATATGAGGCAGCTGAAGATATAAAAACAGAATCAGAGATATGCTCCATAGTACAGTGTAACAGTTTTAGGTAATGTTGCATAACAAAATTAGTCTGAATAATGATTGGTGAATTAACCGCACCAGCAGAGCAGATGATGTGAATACTATGGTTAGTTTAGGACAGCAGAAAATCATGCATAGGATATTCATGTTTTCACACTGGATCAATTTACATAATGGGCCTAATCTGGAAAGGGGTCTCAAACCCAGGAGGCTGCTTCTCAACATGAGGCCCAATGTCTCTTAGAACCAAAATCATAAACATTTTGTTGAAATAGATATATTTGTTTGCATTCTTTCAGGATGATGTTTTATATACCAGAAGAGGGCTGCATTACCACCACATTTAATTATCACCACCACATTTTGATGATGCCAGTGTATTTTGTGGTATGAATAAAATGAGAAGAAATTCTCAAAACAAATGTTAGGAAAAAAAAACCAGGAGCATTGACTTCAACAGATTCAACCAAATATTCAAGCCACATTTAATAACTTTATGAAATTAGTATCAAAGAATATATAGTCAAAATACAGAAATAAAGTTGAGTGAAAGAAAACAGCATGATGAGATCAAACAAAAGTTAAACAGAACAGATTAAATATAAAAAGTTAACTGAAAGGTCACTCTGCTACGTGCAGCAATATTTCAGCAACTCCTTTCTTTAATAGCCAATTTAACAATGACGAGCTAATCGAGGGAGAAGGGGGGAGCTAAAGCATTACTTTGAAAGGTCTGCTGTGTAAGTTACTGTGATTGTGCAAACAATGTCACCCCAGTTTGCAACCTGTGTTAAATTTAGATTTAATAGATGTAGTGTCTGCTTTTTTGTTTTGTTTTGCTTTTCTCGTGAAGCAGTACAAAGGTTTAGAGGGAAGTGTCTGCATTTAGCTCTCCATTACATTTACATTTGCCTTTCATTTGGCTGCTATTGTGTGTGTCGTGGACTGCAGATGATTAAAATTTGCTTATACATCCAAACCTTTAGCTTGTCATGAATACATCACTTCTAAAAGTATGTTCTGTGTGTATTATTAATTACAGAATTATCATAAAGATACAGTAAGGCTTTCCCCACTCTGAAGTTTGCATTTTTTGGTAGGTAACAATATATCAGCTTTACTAACACCCTAATAATAGTCATACATTACTTTTATATCTCCATTCCTCCAAAAGGGGGGGAAAAAAAGACTGAAGTTAGTTTCTGATTAGTATAAAATGTTCAAATTGGGATTCGATCTGCTATGGGAAAGAACATGAGTTACGTATAAACAAAATATGAAAAATAATATTCCAAGTAGTTTGATTAGCAGCTGATGTTTCTGTAGTGCCCCTGTGCACGATACAGTAAGCCCAGGAATAAAACAAAAAGCAGATCAAAAGTGTTTTGATGCAGGTTTAGGCATCAAGTGTATGTTATGGTCTGAACCTTCAGTATGCTCATTCTATGGTTTAGGTACATAAGGTACCAAATTTTGTCCATATCAGATACCAGAGAGTTGGTGCCTACGTTTCAGACAATGGAACTAGAATTTGTTAATCTGAGACGGGATCAGTAATCTCTTGTTAAAATGTCAAAAAAGTGTGCAATAATAAGGCAGATTTCTTATTACACCATCTCTTTAGATATTTATCATTTGGTGAAACAAACAAGGTGCTTTAAAAACAGCAGAGTAATAGGATACAAACAAGTGCCAGAAAGAAGGAAAAATGCAAAAATGGGAACTACCATTTCTTCCACAATGAGGAATAGAGAACTTTTGTATCTGGTATTTGAAAGATTTTTAACAGCTGATATTCAATATCAGCTGATTCCTGAAGTGTTGGCAAGATACCAGGTTTCTGGTACTGGCCCATTTCTAACATTATTTAAATATTCACATCATGCAATAAGCAGTTTCACACACTGCAATGTAATGGAAAATACTTCCGAAACTGAATTAGAATCGAGACCCAAAGCAGAACCAGTAAATAAATATCTTGCATATATGTCAAACTATATTCTTCAAACAAAACCTTACATCTTATCAAAGAAGTCAGAAAGTACCAACAAAAATTATATGCTTTCTACTATAATACTGTTAAATTTCCATGTCTGAGAATGTCCCATTTAATTTTTTCTGCCTTTTCAAATTAGGTGGCAAAGTAGAAATTCAAACACAGAATAAAATGCATATATATGAGGGTGCTGGCTCAGCGAGATATCAAATATACAGCATTCTAGTGTCAAAAGTACAGGCAGAAATGTCCAAGATTTCTTGGTGAAAAAGGGGCATTGGAGGAGTAAAAATTCTACTTAACAATCACTCACATTTTAACAGTGCATTAATTATAACAAAAGCCAGATGAGAAGTGAGCAACAGAATCATAATGTTCAGTGTTCATAACAGAATATTATCCTCTGCTCATTTAAACGAGGTTGGAAACATACTCATCTATGTGAAACTTTTAGTAGCTAGTTTTATTCTTTTTTCAGGATTCTTGCCAGAGGCAGAGTTGTGACACTGCATTGAATTGGATGATAGTAGAAGATGGATTTGCTAGAAGCTTTTCTCCCAATGCTGTGCCTCTGTCTTACCAAAGGATTACGAGTCCTGCAATCTGTTTTGATCTATTCTTTTGCCTCTAGGAAAAGGGTTTCTTGAGGATACAGTTTTACCTCCAGTAATGATTTATCTGGATCCAACTGCGTCACCTGTAAAGATAAAAAAGAAATCTGAAAAGACTTATATAAGTAGATTTCCTTTGAACTGTATATTTTCAGGAGTATAGATTAATGTTCATTGGGGAGCAGTTTTGATTTCTGACTGGGGGATTCACAAAGATAATTCCCATTAGTGCTAATGGGAGCTCTGTGCATTCCCAGTACATTGGTGAAAGAACAGATTCAACAGATGCTATACATTTGCTCAGAGGAAAGTTGTTTACTTTCCCTCATCTTCAGGATGAAGATATCTGTTTTTGTCACAGTGGATGTCGTTCTGAAAGGATTACTGGAATACTGGAGATGAAGATGAGAGACTCAAAAAGTCTACAAGCTCACGTGCATCCTAAATGCCCACTTACTTCAAGGGGAGATTTCAGTGTGCAGGAATGTAGGACTGGTTTTATATTTTATTCATTTGAGCCCTGGTTCAGCAAAGCATTAAGGGCCAGATTTTTAACGGCATTTAGGAACTAAAGATGCAGATAGGCACATAGTGGGATTGTCACACCTCGGCATTGAGCTAAGCAGATCACTGGGAATTAGGTGCCTGAGTGCTTCTGAAAACCCCACTATGCACCTATTTGCATCTTTAGGTTCCTAAAAGCCTTTAAAAATTGGCTCTTAAGGCTTTGAGCACCTTCAACTACAACTGGCTTTCACTTTAAATTGTGAGTAATCTCACCCCTGTTCAACAAAGCATTCAAGCCCCACTGAAGTAACTTCAGTGAAACTTAAGCATGTACTTAAGTGCTTTACTGAAATGTAGTACGTGCTCAAGTGCTTTGGAAACTGTCCTACATATGGGCTTGATCCATGTATTTAGGCTCAGTTTCTAGAGCTATGGAAGTTTACCAACAAATACCTCCTACTGAAGTGTTTCACATACACAAAATAGTGGAGAGGAGAGCCCAGCCTTCTGAATCAAACATTTGTATGTTGTAACATGCAGATTTGTATAACACCACTGTGGCATTTAAATGGACAAACACTACTTTTTACTTTGTTTGAAACAATTCATTAATAGTTTGAACTTTAGTTCTGTTTGCTAACCCATTTTTTACTTCTTTCTTTGCACATGCACACTGGTTTGTTATTGAGGGTATGCTCAGGAGTACTGTATTATTAGCATTATGCTAAAACAGCAATGACAAATGCATACAGGAAGCCTTATTTAGAAGCAAAAAGTGTTTTACCTATGACCGTATCATGCCACTGTTTATTAAGGAGTACTTTTAACAGAAATCAATGCTTAAAAAAAAGAATCAGTGACATATTAGGGTCCCAAGTATGTCAGGTATTAGAAATTACTATAATTAACATCTAGTGTATTTAATTTTCATGTCTGCTTTGAATGCAGTTTGGGTATGGTATGTCTCTCTTATCAATCTTGGTATACTAGAAGTTTTAAAATGCAATTAAAAACTGTACTGAAAATTCTGTTTTCAAAATATCAAAGACTGGATTAAGAAAACAGATTTTTTTTAAAGTAGTAAAATATTGTACCTACCAACTTTGATGTATCCGTTTAATTTTATAGCATTTATTAAAAAAAAACTTTATTGTCACTGTTTTATTGTGCAATTGCAGATAATTAACTATTTTTACATTTTAAAAAAATGTGCTTATCACTTCTTTAAGCACATTCTCTAAGATTTAAAATCAATCTCATTCACCTTGATGAATGTAATGGAACTTAAAAAATTCCCAATGCTGAGATATATTTTCTTATGTTTTAGATACCACAGTGAGTTATCTGTGAATGGTAGAGAAGAAAAATAGTATGAACAGACACCAGACCATTAAAATTCATTTTAGATTCTTATTATCTACACTCCAATTATGCATTCCTGCACAGATGCTGCTTAAATTATTGAAAGGTTATCTTATAAAGCAAACCTGTTATGTAAAAAACAGCCAAAGTAGTGCGTTTAAAGTTTGTGATTACAGAAGTATACTAATTAAGTACCTTTGTTGCATTTTTAATGCTTTAATATTTTACTGCTACAGTCCATTGCATTTAGGCACTGAAAGCGAAGTATATAGGGAACTTTATAATTCTCAGCCTAAGAGGTACAGTGCACCTGAGAGAAGCAATTTTATTTCTCTGTTCAGTTTAAACCTGTATCTAATTAGATCCTCTCTCATTTCAAATCCCACAACCCCTTTATTGCAAAAGCAAGAAAACATAGGTGGAGAGAGAGATTTGTTTGTATCAGGCAAAAACGGATTTGAAACGCAGCACTGGGTTAAGGAACACTATCCTCCAGACTGTAACCAGATGGAAACCTATTATTCACTTGAGTGTAATTAATGATACACATCCTAATCAAAACTCTTGGGTTTGCAAACTTCAGTTACCTTAATAACAACTATGAGCGATGTCCTTTTCTCAATTTCTTTATATGTGGGAAGTTAGTTAAAAGCAACATTGAGTACCTGCAGTAAGAAGCCTGCGCCACTTTTCACCCTTGATTTCCGTGTGCTGGTTTTTAATTCACTGAGGGACAGCAGAGTTTGCAAATGTTTACACCATTACCCAATTAACTAACAATATGGCTCCTACATCTGTCAACAAACAAAGCTGCTGTTGCTTTGTTTTAGCTCCTTGGCATTTTCTGTTCATATGGGTCGCCATTGTACTTAATTATCACGCCATAACCTACTGCAGCTTCTACTTTGTTATTTGTGGTTTGTAAATATGTTGTTTACCAAAAAGAACAGAAGCTTCATTAGTGAACACACCTCTGACCAAAAGAAATGCTTCAACTGGTGAATAAATGATTAAATACAGGACTAAACTAAAGCACCTTGTAACTTAAAATATCTTTAACATTAGAAACCAAGAGAGTTGTATACAACAAAAATTAAAGGCCCTGTAAGAAATGTCACTAACACAGGTTTCTCCACCCCACTTTCTAGTGAGATTTATTCTGCTTAGCCAGATTTATATAGCTATTTCACAGTGTAATTCCAAAGACTGAAAAATTCTTCATATTCAATTTATAATCTGTTACATTAATATGACATTAAAATAAAATCTGGCATTTCTAAAACTTTGCTTTAATGTAATGTCTTTCATTCATCATGCTTGTGTGTGCGTATGTGTAATATATACATCTGAAGACTATTGTGTACTACATATGTTAAACTGAACAGAAAATGAGTTCAGAAATCCTGTTTATAATCTAAAGGTAACTTGCACATCATGGCCCCAATTTAGGGAAGAACTTAAGCATGTGCTTAACCCTAAGCACCCAAGTAGTCCCATTGCTCTCAATGAGACTCAGGCACTTAAGGTTCAGCACACACGGAAATACCTTACTGTTTACAAATTTCCCCTCAAATGAGGCATTCAGTACATTTGTTTAAGACTTGCTTTTTTCTTTTTATTCTCAGATCCCGTGAAATCTAGTTCCACACCAGTCACTCAAATGATGCCCCACTTATCCAGCAGCGGCTCTAGGTATTTTGCCACCCCAAGCATGGTAGGCAGGCTGCCTTCGGCGGCTTGCCTGCGAGAGGTCCCCAGTCCCACGGATTCGGTGGCACGCCTGTGGGAGGTCCGCCGAAGCCGCAGGACCAGCGGACCCTTCGCAGGCATACCGCCGAAGGCAGCCTGCCTGCCGCCCTCGCGGTGACCGGCAGAGAGCCTCCCGGGGCTTGCCACCCAAGGCATGCACTTGGTGTGCTGGTGCCTGGAGCCGTCCCTGCACTTATCCCATGGTTACAAAGGCAAATCGGGCATGGAGTTGACCCACTGAAGAAGTCAGGTAAATGTCTTTTTAAATAACGTGGTGGTTTTGCAAAGTTTTAATTATTCTATATTCCAAGGGATATAAAACAAGAGCAACCTTTTATATATCATATAAAAGGCCCTGTCAGCTGACTTCATGCTCCATCAAGGTTCCATATTTGACACAATGCCAATGGCTTAGTGTTCGTTGGGACGCCACACATAAAATGGGAGAAGGTGATGGGAGCTCAAAGTACATCTTAAAGTATAACAACATGCTCAGTAAAGTGCTCAAGCTTATGATATTCTATGGAAATAACTTTCTTTGGTGTGTTTTATATTCTATACAGTTTAATATCTTTTTATAGCAAAAAAAAAAAAAAAAAAAGTTTTTCCTTCCAAACTCATTTTCTGCAGCATTGGCATGCTCACCTGAACTGACCTACGTGTACTGCTCCTACACATTCGCATCCTGTACAGCTGCAATTTTACTGTTTACAAGGTATGGTTTCTTACCCACCCTAACCCTGCAGGGAAGAGATAAGAAAAAAAAATGGCTTAATGCCCAGGAAGGTCATTTAAAAATAATGAACTGAATATACAATTATTATAACACGTACTTGAGCAGCAAATATCACACCCTTCACCTCCCTTTACACCCTAGGACAAGGATCCGATTCTTGAGTAGCACAAATCTCTCTTCTACTTACACACGCATGAATACATTTCATGAATCAAATGCACAAAGAGTTCTTTTACTCTCTTTCCTAATCCCCCTAAGTATAAATGCAGTGAAAATTACTTAAATGCACACCTGGTAAAGGACTAAATCTGTTTAAAAAACTATATTTTCACTCTGACACAAACAAATACAGTGACTCCTTTCTACCTGTTAAAATAATAATCTCTGTGTGTAAAAGGGTTATCTGGATAATAGGTTCAACTGTGGGCACAAATAAAGTGTGTGTACTTTTACAGAAATAAATGCAATTCGATCTGGGTTAGCTGAATTCGCCAGAAAATACTTTTAATTCGAATGAAAGACATCTGTCATGTTAACAAATAAGGAACTATATTATATCATAGTTAGCAAAACGTGGCAAATAAAACATTACACATCTTGTTCACAATGAAGAGCTTTAATCCAGAAACAGTGAGTCACTGAGCTACTATACCCTATATGTATCCAACTTCTGGATACGTCTAAAAACAAAATTTTAGATCCAACACACTTCTTCAAAGATGTATATTTAATCCAATAACCAATATTAACATATCCAAAAAAGATATGCTATAGCCTGACCCCCACACTCCTAATTCCTCTCCCTTCCTCCCCCCCCCAAAAAAAATCCATATAGATTTCTGGTAAAAACTGACTTCAGTGGAGCTATGACAATTTACACCAGCTGAGAATCTGCCCATAGATCCTGTTTCTCCAGGCCATATGTGCCTGACATATTACTACCTGTCTGTCTAGATTGTAAGCTAAGTGAGGCAGAGACCACGTCCTCCTCTGTCTTTTGTACAAAGCTGAGCACACCAACAGAGCACAAGAGTACAACACATAATAACAATAAACCAAAACCCAGTGTTGTTCAGTTTTTCAATTTGATAGCGAGTTTTGTGATATTTGGGACTTTTCTTTCAGCCTCAGCTGCTGGGGCCATATGATTACTTGAAAATCTCACTTTCAATTTTATTTTTTAAAAAAGTAAGTTTCTAGCCCTTGTAGTTGCAGAGAAAATGTTGACCATGTAAACCCTAACTGCTGCAACACCAGAATCCAAATAAAAGGAACCACATATTTATTATTTTTAAACAGGTCTTGATTTTTGAACAAATCTCATGAGTTTTTGGGACCTGGCTCATGACTTTTTAACAGCTGGAGTTGGCAATACAGTATAACCTCAGGGTTACGCACATCAGAGTTACAAACTGACCAGTCAACCACAAACCTTTAGGCAATCAGGCAGCAGCAGACAAAAAAAAAAAGCAAATACCATACAGTACTGTGTTAAACTACTACAAAAATAAAGGGAAAACAGCATTTTTCTTCTTCAGAGTAAAGTTTCAAAACTGTATGAAGTCCATGTTCAGTTGTAAACTTTTGAAAGAACCACCATAACGTTTTGTTCAGTTATGAACATTTCAGAGTTACAAATAACCTCCATTCCCAAGGTGTTCGTAAGGCTGAGGTTCTACTGCACTGCAAAACAGTGTTAGACCTGCTCAGAGTGTTTGATGTCCTTAGATCTTTTAGTATTTTTTAAAAAATAAAACCAAACATATCCAAATGGCATCAGCAAGTTTTATCGTTTCATGCAGTCGTGTATTGCTATATCTCATTCTTAGAGCAAGTTCTACTGCAACATATGTGGCTTTCAGCAACTTTGGACAGAGCAAATTAAACATGTTAATAATAAGAGTTTGCATTTACATCGTAACTTTTACCCAAGGATCTAAAGGTACTTTACAAACATTAAAATAGCTGTTGTGAATTAGGTATTATCCTTACTTGACAGATGGGTAAACTGTAGCATAGAGAGATGATGTCACTTGGCAAAGGATATACAGTGAGTCAGCAGCAGAGTTGGGAACGGAACCCAGGACTAGTACTGGGTGAATAACTGAGTTTTCAGTTCAGTGGCAGTTCTGGGGGGAAAATATAATTGGTCTGAGTTGAAATAAATCTGAATTTTTTCAAAAGTTTTGGCGAATAGAAAAGGCCTGTTTTAGGTCAGTTCCAGAGCAAGAATTTGAACCTGTGTCATCCCAGGTGAGTGCCTTAATCACTGGGCTAAAGATGATTGGAGAAGTGCCAGGGGGGCAGCAGCAGCACCGCCTCTTCTGACTGTTTTGTGAATAGTTGAAACTATTCACGTCAAATTCACAAATAGTTTTGGGTCGATTGAAACTGCATTTTTTGTTGAATAAAATATTCACCTGAAATATTTCACCCAGGTCTGCTCAGGAGTACTGAGCTCCCATGCCCTTGCTCTAACTTCTAGATCTCACCCTCCTGCCCTTTATTACATCATTACATTGTGTAGATTGTTGCAGAATAGTTAGAACGAACTATTAGCCTGTGTGTGTTACAGACTGCACAAAGTTCTGGGAGAAGTTTAGGAAGCAGATTCACAGAGTATGACTCTTTCTTTTACGATGCCTATTGCACTGAACTGAATGGAATTCTTGTACTAAACTGAATGGAATTCTTGCACCACTGATTTCATTTGGACTACATGTAGTGAGAATTATAGTATGTAGTGTTTAATTTTGTATAATGTTTAATCTTGCATAAAAGTATAATGTACAGTAAGAATGATCCAAGTGATACTGTACATGGTGAGATATGGGTAGTGTTTCGTCCATGGTTGTGACTAACAACAACATATATTACAATTATAAATGACAGAAACCAGCCTATTGATCTGATGGCATTTAATGAGCCAGATTTTGAATCTTTATCACTAGAGGTCAGAGAGCGAATACCTTCACCTTGAATGTTTGGAGGGGGCTGGAGGTGGGGAGAGATGAGTGTGCATTATGCCACTGCCATGGCACTCAGTCTACAGACAGATTTGGATAAGAAGCAAGGTTGGATACAGGGAAGGAAGGAGCGTGCTCTAGTGGGCAGACTCTTCTGCCCATTCTCCCCAAGTATGGCTCTTTCTGCCTCATCCCCTCAGTGTCCCAGTCCCAATCAAGTCTCTCCCCCACAACTGGCTCTTATCCCAGTCATTCTCAATCTCCTTGTTCAGCAAGTCCCAATCTCATATTTTGGGATTCTCCATCCCACTCCCAGTCCCCACCAGCTCGTCACCAGTGCCCTTGCCCAGCCAGTCCCAGTTCTACCCAGATCCTCATCTATTTTGTGTCTCCATTCCCCTGGAGACTGGTCTCCAGTCACCCCAGAACCCTAATTTCCCATCCCCACTGGCTTCAAGTCCCAATTTCTCTCCCTGGGCACCTCACTCAGTATATTTCCCCCCACCCCCTTCCCCGCAGCTCCTTGTCCCAGTCTCTTCATCCAGCCAGTCCCAATTCTCCTCATCTGATCTTCACCTTTCCCTCAACTACTGACTTCTGCTTCCCCCATTTCCATCCCTAGCCTCCAGTCTCCTGGCCCAGCCAATTGCCCTCCACCCCCAAGTCTCCGTCTTACCCAGCCTCCCAACCCAACTGCCAGTTCTAGCTTCCCTCTCCCCAACCTGGCAACCTCCAACCCCGTTCTTCCTTCCCCTCCCCATACTCCTTTCCCCAATCTAATCCCCCAAGCAGGTCCAGCCTTTGTCCCCTCTGCATTAGAACTGGGCAGCTCCCTCCTCTATACTGCCAGGGGTGTCACTGAGAGCAGAGGAAAGACCGCTCTCAGGGCTGGTGTACACTAATGCTGTAAATCAACCTAAATTATGCTAGTTCAGTTATGTAAATTACGTAACTGAAGTCGATGTAATTTGGGTCGATTTACATGAGCGTCTGCACCAAGCTACGTTGATGGGAGATGCTCTCCCGTCAACATAGCTTCTGTCTCTCAGGAAGGTGGAGTACAGATGTCAATGGGAGAGCGCTCTCCCATCGACTTACATGTCTTCAACAGACCCACTAAATCGACACTGCTGCATCAATTGCGCAGTGCCGATTTTGCCGATAATGTAGATGTGGGTTAGGTGCTTGGACCTGGGCTGGCCCACAGCAGCCCAGAGCTGCAACTGCAGGGGAAGTCCTGCTCTTCCCAGGCTGGAGCATACACAGTGCAGCTGGAACCTTCAGGGGATTTAATAATAGAACAGCTGGGCCAAGTAATCACCATCTGTACAGTCTCCCTCACAACTAATGAAACTGATGCATGTAAATTAGCTGTAGAGTAAGCGTGGTGATTTGTTGAGTTACCTCTGGTATCACAATGGTCAAGGACTCTTTGCACTGCATAGATATATGCCTAAATGTATCTGTACAGCTTATGGGTGTAAAGTCAAAAGGCGAAGGTTAAAAATTTGACAGTGACAGATCCTAGTGCAAATCCTAGTGCTGACTGAACCTGCTGATACTCTGAAGAAAAAGCAGTTTCAGCCATGATTTTAGCTGTTTCTGTTGCTTCACACTGACTCAATAGACATTCTAGGCTTCAGAGTGACAATCTTGGAATCGTACTATAGCTCAAACAAATCTCTATTGAGTACATGTAAACTGCAATTTTTCAAAGACTTATAACTTGGTCAAATTTGGGCAGATTTTTGCAGGGACAGCAAAAGAAATGTACATCTCTGACACAAAGGCTACCATCCTGCCAAATTTCAAGTCCACAGCATGTAGGCACTGGAGCTTTTCAAAGAAAAGGTCATCAGAAATTTTTAACATGTGCAAAACTATGTATTTTCCTTAGCCTTGTTCTTGTAAAGGGTTGAACCGTTTGGCTGAAAATTTCTGCCTGAGACAGATGCCCGGCATGGAAAATTTCAGTGTGAGCAGTCAAAAGCTTAGTCTAGTTATAAGCATCTGAAAACAGGTTGGACAACCTTAGCATTAGGTGGTGCTACCAGCCCCACCTATAATAAACCAAACAAACATACAAAGGAGCTTTCGAGATGTGGCCAATCACCATCTTGACTAATTTGCTTGCATGTTGTATCTATTGGTTCTCTTAGATTGTAAGATCTTTAGGAGAAGGGTAATTTTGGGTAATAATGTAATAAATAATACTTCCTTGCTTTTACAGGTTAAGTTAGACCCCCCAGTGAATTTTAATTATTGCCCTTTTTGTGTGGGAAAGACAAGAGGTCATAAAACTTCCCATATCTTGTTGGACCTCCCTAAGACAATGACTTACGCTGAGGTTACGTTCGTTCCGCTGTCAGCACGTAAAGCGAAAATCGCGTATAGTCAAAATTACATTGAGTGTAATGGCGGGCGGAATCGCCCGCACTACAGGTACAGTATTTAAATTTTTATTTTTCTCTTTTTTTGTTTTTTGTTTTTGCTGCGCAAAGCTGAATTTGCGCATGTTAAATGCGAGTAAGATGAGACTCACCTGTACAGGGTTTTAAGGATTTCACCCATCCTTTTGAAGGAGGGGCCAAGGGATAAAAAACAGGTTGTTCCTCTAATGCTTCAATATATGCCAACCTTTTCTTCACATAACCTCATTACCTCTCCTCCTCATTGGCAGCAGCCAGCATCCCCCACCACCCCATTGCAACTAGAAAGGCAGGTAGTCATTAGAAAGACAGGAATGTTGCTCTGCATCAGTCACCAGGGGATGCTGAAGCTCAATGTGTGCTATACCATCCCTCTCTGGATGCTGAATACCATCTCTGCACTGCTCCAATACTTTTATTTTGACCAAATTCGAATTCTCAGCAATAACATTTCCTTTCAGGAAGAGCAAGCACTCCCCTGTGTCACAGAAGTTTCCACCAGCAGCTAAACAAACCTGATGACTATCCAATCAAGACTCGCAAGCACTATGAGAGCTCCACCAGATGACACTCTTAGCAAAATACAGTGCTTCTGCATAGACTACTAGATGTAGATTGGTGAGAAAGTACTAGTCAGTAATGGGATATATATGCATTTAATTACAATTGTATAGAACAAAAATCCAAAAGGGTTTTTAACACAAGTGCAAACGATGAAGGTCTCAGGCAGGAGAGTGATGAGCACTGTATAAAAACATGACCAATAGATAGAATCAATAACGTACACAGGACTGCTTTTGCAATTTAGTTTGATGTATTTACTTATCCAGTTATCAAAACAACAGGAGATCATTTCATGATCTAGTAACCAGATAATGCATTTTTAATGTCAATGTTACCAAGGCTCTGTATGGGTGTTTTGATGCAACATTTTTTTCCTGTGTGCAAAAATGTACAGAATGAATGTTAAGTATGAACCACAGGTTGAAAAATAAAAAGTGTCTTAAGGTATGTCTACATTCGAGCTAGAGGTGTAATTTCCAGCTTGAGTGGATGTATGCATACTGCTCTGATCAAGCCAGCTTGCTAAAAACAGCAGCACATCCACCATGGCACTGGTGGTGGGACCACCTAGCCGCCCTAAGCACAGTCCCGCCCAGGACCTTAGGTATGCGATCAAGTGGATAGCCCATCTTGCTGCCACAGCTAGTCGTCTGTTAGCACGTTAGCTCGATTATAGCTAGCGCATGTACATCTACAAGAGCTGGAAATTACATCCTCAGTTTGAATATAGACATAAGTTTAGAAAGGGCCAGTTTAGACTGGAGAGTGCTATAATCTAAAGCAGAGTTTCCCAGTTTCACTACAGTATACTTCCCTCTGCAATCAGATAATGTACTTGGCGCTCCCCTGAAGCAAACATCTTCTAAAATAGGGTGCTGTGGGGTAAGAGGGCAGGGAATGGTGCATGTGGGCAGAATATTTTAATCCTGTAGACAGTGGAAGTATTCTTGCTTGTTTGCTCATTCCCCCCTTGGACTTCTCAACTCAGAATGAATCAACTGAAGGTTAGTATTCAGTATTGATTAGTCAGTACTGTATTCTGGCTTTGGTAAGTCTTATGTAAAAACAGAAATAATTTACCTTTTCTTCACTGGCCTGGCTTAAAGTCTCCTGGAATTATTTAGAGATTTCACACAGAGGTCAACCCAATACTTTCAGAAACTCTGATCTACACAGTCAGATTCTGTAGACCAATTTTTCAAAATGTCTGGCTCCGGGGGTCAGGAGGGAATTCTCTCCTTGTTTTGTCTTGTCCACATACAGCTTTGCATAGATGGCTAGAAGCATGAGGGATATTCCACCTTCCTCTAAGATTCTGGTTATCAGCCACTGCTGATGCTAGGACACCAAGTCTGAACTGCTATAACAAATTTTATTTTCCAGGATGGAAATGTTAACAAAAATTTTGCTGAAAAGCCAGAATCATTCTAACATTCACCCACAAAAATTCTGACCATAGTAAATACGGAAGTAACTTATCGGTAACAAGATAATGGCAAAACTGCTAGGCTGACTTCAATGGGGCCAGAATTTCACCCAGTCTTTGCAGGTTCTCACTGAAAGAGGCTGCATCTCATGCTTTGTGAGCAATAGAACAATTAAAAGGAGTAAAACCATCACAGTAACATGTGACTTGAACACAGATTTGAATGTTCTGACCATGATTATAAATAGTCTTGTTCACCTGAATTTAGTCTCCTTAGGCCTGTGCTCAAGCTTGAGGATAAGGCAGGGCTTAAAAGCCATTAGGCTGAACAATCAAAAGAACAGTGTCCTTCACAGAGAAACTGAACACAGTCAGTCAGTTATAGACAGCTTGGTAATACACAAAGCTCATTTTTTTAAATCTAATACACTTCTCCATGCAAAGCCTTTGAGTGGTTCCAAAGATGAGCATCAACAGCTGACTAAACTACAATAAGTGAATATAAATGACACTAAACGTAGCTAATTGGACAGATAAAACTAGTATTATATAATGGAAAAGAGAAGAAATGTGTGTTAAAGACAGAAAGTGATGGCTTCAGTGACTGATCCAGCTGATGTAGGGAGAGGAACTGCATGATTGTTAGGTGGGTGTGGCCTTCTGTACAGGTGTTTGGAAAGTCTAGATCAGTGGTTGATAAACATGTGCCCCTAGCAGTTCTATTGCTCTGAATGGTTCTGCAGTTTGCAAAGGATGACACACAACCTCCTATACCAATGGTTCTCAACCACGGGTCTGGGGCCCCTTGGGAGGCCACGAGCAGTTTTCAGGGGTCCACCAAGCGGGACCAGTGTTAGACTCACTGGGACCCAGGACAGAAAGCCTAAGCCCTGCTGTGCAGGCCTGAAGCCCAGGGCCCTGAGCCCTGCCATCCAGGGCTGAAGCAGAAGCCAGAGCAATTTAGCTTCGTTGGGCGCCCTATGGGCAGTTGCCCTGCTTGCTACCCCTTAATGCTGGCCCTGGCTTTTTATATGCAGAAAACCAGGGAGGACATGGCGTTTTTATCATGTGTTTTGGGGGGGGCCTCTGAAAGACAAAGGTTGAGAACCCTTGTTCTATACAATCGGAAGTTTCATGAAGGAAAATGCAAAGCTTTTAGGTTTTAAACTCTGTGTTATTTTTTAAAAAGCAGTTCTCATTTTACATAGTAAGAAATATGAATGATTAAAACCTACTGAAGAAATTACGTGGATCAAATTATATTTTTTCTCCACTTGAAGAAATCATGACAAACAAGAAATGCATAATTAACCATGCAATAAAATGAAAGAGTTGTAGGAGCCTCTTAAAACTTGAGAAAAATATTTATTTCACTAGTTGATTTTGCCCTTTTGTACTGGGAAAACACTGATTTATGTCCTAGAGCTTAAAATGCAGACAACTTTTGAGGTTTATTTTAACGACTTGTTCGTGCTCCAGGACCATGAGTTATAGTAGCACAGTTCTGTGAACACTTGGTTGGTTAGTTAACTAGGACTGCAGAATTAGTCCAAGGATTATTTACATACATAGCTTATAAAATTCAGCAATGGAGTAATGTGAACTTAAAAATATATTTGAAATCCAGAAGATGTGGCTCATCAGGTAACTTTAAGATAGACTGGTGCAGGGAGAGATATGGCCCTGCCTCCTTTGGGATGGCTTCCACTACAACAGGCACTGGGGGACATTGCTCCTGGGGGACCCCAGGGATTGTGCTCATGCCTGGCCCTTGGAAGGGACATAAGGTACATAGGGAGGGTAGTGATCCCTCCCCTACCTTGTACACCTATGCAATGATCAGGAACAGCCTGACCCTACATCTACTGAAATCCTGATCAGCACCTGTCTTGACTGGATGCACAGTACAGTGTGGGTTAGATTCAATCGATTTTAGCTTTTAGGCGAAACAGATTTTCCCCCACTCCCATTTCTTCAAACTGCTGTTGGAACTGGCTAATTAAAAGGAATTAAACAATCTTAACACTCTAAACAGAGCAAACTGGTTCTGAATTATTAAGCAACATTTTAGATGCATTTGAATAACCTTAGGTGACTTAACTGCCACCTGATCCTAAGCTATGGCTCAGATAAATAAATGTGAAATACTGTAGAAGTCTTAGCTTACTATGGCTTCCAGATACAGTAAATAAAGAGCTTAAGTCTCCAGTACACTGTCTGCAAAAGACACTCTAAAATAAATGGTTTACACTGGTGTACACTTAAAGTGGAAATTGAAGAAAAAACTGCAGGGTTTAATTTGGATTTCCAGAGGAAAATTGTAAGCACAGAATATACAAAGCTCTACCAATGCCCTGGCATGGTGCTATGGAGTGCTGTATTGCTGGACCTGGTGTCTTTCAAATACCATGAAAAACCAAGGTCAGGAACATTCTGGTTAGTCATTAACGATGCCATAGCACTTTCGCAAGCACAGGCTGTTAATTTTCATATCATGGCCAAATTCCAGTCTGGTTATTTCCATTCTGTTTACTTAAACTGCCTCTGTAGTATCAATTGGATATGGCATCCTTCACTTTCTGATCTAACATGTCAAGACAGGCCTGCTCTGTAAGATGTACAAAGGCCTCAGGAAGACTTCTGCAGACTTCTCCATGGGAAAAAGTGATAGCATACTGGGCTCTGGATGGATTTTGTAGCTGGCACACTCGGCGGACTATCACTGAGGGTAGCTGGGAGGGCTTTCAGGCTGGAAGAGGACTCATGGAAAGGCCAAAAGGTCAGTGAGTACTGCTGAAAGAGCAGACTCCTGCAGTACTCATGTTTCTAGGCCTTTTTGCGGTGTTGTTAAATAGCTGCTGTGTTAACATGCAAGAGGTGGCTGCATTTCAGTGATGGGTAAAGGGATTCTTGGAAGGAACCATAAAAACACATGTAGCCTGCACGAAAGCCAAGAAGCACATTTCACATCAAATATCTAAAGGGCAACCCCTCCTTTAAAAAGGTCTGTTTATATACACACACAGCCTTTGCCCATGCAGCTCATGAAAAAACGGCACTGAACTATATTCACAGTACACGTAGCATTGTAATCAGCAGGCTAAGCTTGTATTTATGATACAGATATTTCTATACAAATGACTTATGTGGCCAGAAAAAAACAAATTTCTTCAAAGGTATTAGCCAGGAATCCACTAAGCAGTAAGATTCACTGGTGTGAAATACAGCTTTGGGCTTGGCATCCATTTTGCCATGGCTGCAGTACTGAAGGATAAAGGTGGTTAAGCATTCACTTAGCGTCAGCGGATGGATGGCATAGTCAGTGAGGAAGTCCCAATAACAAGTCGCTGCACATGCTTAAATGCGTTGGAATGTTACTGCTGTTTTTAAACAACAAGTAGTGTCTAGAAAAGGTTAATCTGTGTATTTACTCGTGTAGAAGTTTGTATTTATAGTAGGGTTATGATACCAACTTTAAGTTAGCAAAGCATATCTGTGTAAACAACAGGAAGATAGAACTAATGAATTTTTATTTACTGGAGATGTGGGAATATTTCAACAACATTTTGTTGAGACATCTGAACTGAGGGCATTAAGAAGAGTATTTTTTACAACTGGTTGAAAATTTTCTGAATGAACAGTTTTCTGTCAGAAAATGCTGCCACAAAATCAAAATGTGTCAGAGGAATGTATTGATTTTGTCAACATTTTCAATGAAAAATTGTCAAAGAGCTTTATTTTGACATGGTCAAAGTCCTGCATTTCATCTTTATTGTTTCAACTTTTATTATACTTTATAAAACACTGAAATAATGAAGTTGAAATGAAGTGCTTTGGCCTTATCAAAATAAAGCGTTTTGATAAAAGCATTTTGATATTCCCCAAAAAGCTGCGATAAGAGTAGACACACTGTCCATGTACCAGTGAGTGTTACAAGGGACTAACTGTGCACAGTATTTAAATACAGGAACAATATAGCATAAAGAGCAAAAGGCTTGTTTTTGTTCTGTTGTAAGTAAGCTGGAAGACCTGTAACATGGGAGACATTTTGGGATTGCTCTTCACTTTGGTTCCACTGAAAATGGGATTACATGCTTAGATGGAGTAAAGTTAATTAGCGATTAATGGGATTCCACACATGCTAGTTCAGACTCCGGCGAGAGTATTGTTTCAACTGCACTGGTGAACATTCTTTGTTATTTTGAGAATAGCAGTAAAATGAATACAAGAAATGGGACGTTTCCTGTTTGTGTGACTCCATCTCCTCCCTTGGGCAGCAAATTCCCAAGGTGAATTAGGATTCCCAAAGTGTATTAACATGATAGAAAGTTAAAATGAAATGCCTTCATTTATACTAAAATTAGAGTGCTGCTTTTTAGTATGAGAGGGGAACATGTCTGAAAGTTAAGCTCCAAGAAGTAACCTAATTAACCACACATATATGAACTGAAGCATTAACAACAGAAAACGAATTCAGTCATTGGATGAAGATTCACATACACCTAATTTCTAAACTAAGCAGCAAATTGCACATACACAAGTGCCAGAAATTACACTCATGTTTGATCATGCAACCAAATCTCTGAAGTCTATGAATTATGGATACTGTATTATACAGAAACAATTAATACATTTTCTCTCTCAAATGCAATGACAGATATTTTGGTTTAGCATAGTGTATCATCATCATTGCATCCACTTGTGACGCACACATTGGTGCACTTTACATGGTTCAGATTAAGAGAAAAATAGCATTCCCCAAATTTAGGGAGCAAATATATTATGACCATGCACTCGCTATCTAGTGTACTGTGACAGGGAAAACAATATAACCAGTAGGCTAAATGCCAGTGATCCCAGAACTTGCATTTTAAACATGGCTAGGCTCAGGCTTAGAGGTATTGCCAATGTAATAGTTATAGGAGTGTTCTCAGTAGCGACCATCTACCCATAGTTTGAGGTACCCTGTTGGGATGGATACCCAAAGTATACAGAGATACTTAAACTTCAGCTCATGATACAACTCACAGTCTGTACATTTCAAAGCAAATCCAATTTGAAATTCATGCTACAGGGTTGTAAGAGATAAGGATTAAAAGGGCTTTTTTTGAAAATTTACATTAAAAAAATGTCTTAAGTGAAAACCTCATTCATCCTTCCACCATTATTAATAATGCCGCCACCACCACCACGCTTTTCATTAGTACATCTCGAGGTGCTTTACAAAGGAGGCCAATGTCATTAATTCCATTTTCCAAGCGGGGACACTAAGGATTTCGTTTCAAAGTACCATGAAAAACTGCTCCCATTTTCTATTTTATGGCGAGATCAGAGCAAGCCAGAGGGATAGGCAAACTGGATGGCCAACTTGTGTGTCAAAGGATAGGGAAAGCAGTGGAATTAGTGATGGCTGTTTGTCCCCAAATGTTTATCTACCTTCCATCATGACAATAATTGCTTAAATAGCAAGTGCTTTATTTTTGGGGTCATTAATTCAGACTGACTAAAGGTACAATGTAATAATTTAATAAAATTAACTGTCTAACATCTGGTCGTGGGCAAAATTCCACACCACTGTGAATGATCTGTGCCCTGTACAGTTCATACCTATCCAACTATCTTGTAGTTGGCCAGCAAATGTAACAACCGTGCTAATAAGCAGAGTGGGCACATTTCAGGTTCCACTGGGTTGCGTCTATTAGTTCTAGAGATATTCCCTATTTTTAAAATGGGGAATTCTGTTAGAACCAGTAGAATCCTTCTAACTGGTGGAAGTTTATAGGGGCACCCAATGCATGGTGTTTATGCTGCTTTTAGGGATTTGTCATTTATATTTTTCAGATAAGTACAACACTTTCACATTAAAAGGTGGAGAATTTTACCCCCTCCCGCTCCCAGCCCCATCCCCACACACAAAAGAAGTCCTTCAGAATCACAGTCCTACATGCAAACTACAACTTGACAAAAAATGTATTACATAGCAAGGAGTTAGAGGTTGATCCAATATAAAATGCAAGATTTTAGGGTTGTATCTTGTAACTTGCACTGCATGCCCATCTACCATGTATAGCAGGAGTGGGCAAACTTTTTATTGCGAGGGCCATATCTGGTTAGGGAAATTGTATGGTGGCTCATAAATGCTCACAAAATTGGGGGTTGGGTGCAGGAGGGGGCGAGGTCTCCGGCTGGGGGTGAGGGCTCTGGGGTGGGGCCAGAAATGAGGAGTTCAGAGTGTGGGAGGAGGCTCTGGGCTGAGGGTGTGGGCTCTGGGGTGCAGGAGGGTGGGACCAAGGGGTTGGGAGGGCGGAAGGGGGATCAGGGATGGGGCAAGGAGTTGGGGTGCAGGATGGGGTCAGGGGTGCAGGCTCCAGCACCACTTACCTCAAGCTGCCCCTGGAAGCAGCGGCATGTCCCCCCCTCTGGCTCCTACACAGAGGTGTAGCCAGGCGGCTCTGCATGCTGCCCCATCCACAGGCGCTGCCCCTGCAGCTCCCATTGGCCCCGTTTGCTGGCCAATGGGAGCTGCAGGAGCGGTGCTTAGGGCGGGGGCACCGTGCAGAGCACCCTGGCTGCTCCTATGCATAGGAGCCAGAGCTGGAACATGTCGCCGCTTCCGGGAGCCACGCGGAGCAAGGCCCCGACCTCATTCCCTGGCAGGAACTCGAGGGCCGGATTAAATCATCTGAAGGACCAGATGTGGCTCCTGGGTCATAGTTTGCCCACCCTGCTGTACAGAAGTTTATTATTTACAATACCAAAATGCCTTCAGTATTTGAATTAGGTCACTCTTCTAAATTAATAAATTGAAATATTTTTACCATATATAGTTATACATGAGATTGATATAAACTAATTTATTTACTAATAAAAACAGCAAAAGGTATCCAGCCTAACATGTCTGCTTCCTTTAAGATTATTTTAAACCAACCTTCCTACTGCCACTTAATCTCCTTCACCATTCTTTTGGCACACAAATCTAGCCATTACTTCATTCGCATTACTGTTTTTTTGCTGTTTTTACTTAGTATGTTTTAACTTACTTGGGTTTTGCCCAAGATCCTAACTCATCAATGTACTTAGTTTTCAGATGATCACTCATTAATCCACTACCAATGTGAAATAATAATAAATATTTAGGCAAAAATTTTCCAACTTTTCTTCATCTTGATACTTATATAGCAACTCTCACCACAGTATCTAAAGCCTAAAGCTGACTCATTGATTCTAAAGGTTGTCGCAGGTGCTCAGCAACTTTGAAAATTAGGCTATTTATTTAGTTGCTTAAATATGATTTAGGAGCCTAAAATGAAGACACCCAGTTTTGCAAATCTTGGGTTTAAGATTTATTTAATGTTTTCCATCTGAAGATTTTAAAATGCTTTATGAAGGTGGGTAGATATCAGTATTCTCATTTAATAGAAAGAAAACTGAGGCAGAGAGAAGTTAAGTGACTTGCCCAAGGTCACACAACCGAATCAGTAGCAGACATGGGAATAGAAGCCAAGTTTTGCTACTCCCAGGTCCTTTTATCAATCCTCCGCCTCTCTTACTTCATGTAGCACTTTTCATCCTGAAAAATCCAAAGAGATCTATCAATTTTATCATTATTTTGCAAGTCACAATAAGGTCAGTGATGTCTATACTCTTCTAATAAGAGCACTGCCAAGCTAACAGGGCCCCTATTTTGGCATTCCCTGGGGCTAGATAAACTGCTTAACATTGTCCATACTGGAAAGAGTACTTTTCTCCATTTAATGAGGCTGCTGCTCTGAAGCACTAGGCAGGGATCGGCAACCTTTCAGAGGTGGTGTGCCGAGTCTTCATTTATTCACTCTGATTTAAGGTCTTGCGTGCCAGTAATATATTTTAACGTTTTTAGAAGGCCTCTTTCCATAAGTCTATAATATGTAACTAAACTATTGTTGTATGTAAAGTAAATAAGGTTTTTAAAATGTTTAAGAAGCTTCATTTAAAATTAAATTAAAATGCAGAGCCCCCCCGGACTGGTGGCCAGGACCCGGGCAGCGTGAGTGCCACTGAAAGTCGCGTGCTGCCTTCGGCACACATGCCATAGGTTGCCTACTCCTGCGCTAGGGAGTCTCATATTGAAGATGCCATTGTGGTGGGGTTTTAGGGGGTGGGGTGGGAGGCTAGTCTGTGTGTCACGTAATGTGACTCCTTGCTTCCTTGGGCCTCATGCTGTAGTGGGGCCTGAAGGGAAAGGCGAGCAGGATTTAGATCACTGACTGACTGGTGAGAAGAAATGGAGGGGAAGAATTGGACACTGCTAAGTCCTCTAAGTGGTTTGCCCCTTAACATTCCTTCTCCTCAATGATTTCAGAGTGTTTGAATGGTATTCTTGGGTGCATCCCTTTATGGAATTGATATCAGGCTGATAGTCTGTGCATTGATTGTGGTTTGCTGACTTCCTAATATGCATGGGGTGTGCGGAGATTTATGGGATTGGAAGGCATTTCCCCGCCTCCCACTTCAAATCTGTTTCTCCTCTCCAACAGTTATAAGTACCATCAAAATAAAAGTGCATCTATGTCTTTTTCAACATCTCTTAACTGCCTCTTCTGACAGGTTCTCTGATTAGAAATCAGTTTTTCTGCCTTTGAGACGAGGCTCAAGACACGCCAACAGATATCTACAATACCGTTCACAGTTATGTCACAATCATCACAAATCAAGCCTGCTCTCAAGAGGATATGTTTGTTAAGTACAAATATTTCTACAGCTTTTTGGGTGGGTTGTAATTTAAGATGACTTTTACAAACTAGATTCTAATCCTGAAGCAACAGATGGCTGTTACAAAATAGCACTGCAAACACTCTGAATTGAGTCCTATCCTTAATGAACTTCCTGTAGAGAAGGAGACAAGGGTGAACCTGCAAAGTGTCCCATACACTGGGCTCTCATGCTGCAAAAAGGACGTAAAGCGAGCTTAACCAGCCACCTGAGGATTTCCCCTGCATGCGCAATCCCCAGGTGACAGAGCTAAATTCCCCACCACCGCAGAATATGGAGTGGGTGGCTGGTACGCTGCCGAGCCCCACCGCTCGTTGACTGACATAACTTGTGCTGCTATCTTTGCATCCCTTCCCAGCCTCAGGATTTGCATTGATCACAACTCAGCTGGACGCAAAGATTGGGCCTATTATCTTTTATTTTTGTAGTAATAACAACTATGCTATAAACAAAATCTAAGTTATAATGCAGCAGGCACCTCTTCAAAGAAATCTAGCTTAAGAAAAGCTCTGGTGACCAGTGTCCATGGCAGGTTTAACCACAGATAAATTAGCAAATGTGAGGATCAGGGAGTTAGTACAGCCTATAATGATTGTCACTCACACCAGATCTGACGTCATTATTTGTTGTATACACTTCAAAAGAAGTTTTATGTAGGAATTAAAAATGGTTATTTACTTAATTTTATGAATTACTTAGGGGACAGATGAATAGTTTATTGGGAATAAGTGTGCTAAAGTACCTGATAACTCATTTACAGTTTGACGGAGCCCCTTCTACTCATGTCACAAACTACATCAAGCAAAATGGATATCAACAGGAAGATCAGAACACGAATCTGAACAGAACTTCAAGTCCAGGAGAGAAGATGAAATGCTGCTCACCAAATGAACTTTGGGAGTATTATGCTAAGCAAGAGGGGTTCTACTTTCTTTTAAAACAGGGAATAAAGTTTTTGGATCAAACTCTGTTTTTGGATGTGTGTGTCCAGTCCTCACTGAATTTGACCTTTTACATTTTTTGCTTTAGAAATTAGTTTTTTATTTCCTCTGCCACTGAAAGTCTGGATTTTCTGATACAGCTTTTTACATAACAACATGTCCTACGGCAGTGGTTCTCAAACTTTTTTTTCGCAGACTACTTGAAAATTGCTGAGGGACTCAGAGAACCATTTAATGATCTTTCCAAATGTTGTTTGCACTGTTAGCTAACTATTGTAATAGTTGGATAAAAGTGCTATATAAAAAAACCTTAATAATAATTAACTTTTTTTGGTTCTACAAATAAAAGCACACAACTCATATTTCAATATCAGTAGTCTTACCTTTCTAATGCGATGGATGTACCCTCTCTCCCCTGCCACAGCAGCCCCCAAGCTGGGGCTAGGAAGGAGAGGAGGTCTCTCCCTCTCTCCCCTACTGCAGCAGCCCCCAAGTTGGGGCTGGGAAGGAGGTGGGGGTCTCTCCCCTGCACAGCAGCCACAGAGCTGAGTCTGGGAAGGAGGGGGTTTCTCCCTGGCAGCCACAGCCCTGGAGCTGGGGAAAGGCGCCTCTTTTTCTGGCCGCCGCAGCCCTAAATGTCCCAAATTCCCCTCAACCCCTCTTCTCACTCCACTTCCCCCTCCCACCTACCCCCATTCCCTCCAAGGCCACCACTTCACCTGACATGTGCATCTTCTCCAGGGTACAGGCACCTAATTAGTGGAGCCATGCCTGTGCAGCACCACTAATTAGGTGGGTGGCCCTTCATTCTCTTGTGTGCGGCCGCCCAGGCACACACCTTAGAGGGAACTATCGGCGGACCACCTGAATGGAGCTCGCGGATCACAGGTGGTCTGTGTACCACAGTTTGAGAACCTCTGTCCTAGGGCTCTCATGTTAGCTCCTGACTTGCTTTGCGTCATGGAGCTTGACCATGTTATAACATACCAAATCAACCTTCACCTTTCATGCTGTAACATGCCATCTTGAGACATACAACTAGGAATAAGGAGAATTTATTCACAGAAGGTATGTTTACTTACATCTCTCCTTGGAAAGGTGCCCAGCAGCTTGAACTCTTCCCAAGGGTATCCCTTGGAAGCTACAAAATCAAAGACAACCTGCAGCTTACTGCTGGCCAAGAAACGCCGCTCAAAGAACTCTCCGCTGGGTGTTCGGATACGCAGTTTGCTGACTGACTCAGTGCTCTCTTTTTTTGGCTCTGGAGGCAAAGACTGCTCTAGAGATAGCCTGATAGCCTGAGGAAAGAAAAAGGACCATTTAGCTTCAGTTTAACTACCTAGGGTATGTCTTCACTACCGGCCGTATCGACGGATAGCAATCGATTTCTTGGGCTCGTTATATCGCATCTCATCTAGATGCGATATATCGATCCCCGAACATGCTCCTGTCGACTCCGGAACTCCACCAACGGGAACTGCGGTAGCGGAGTTGACAGGGGGAGCCGCGGATGTTGATCCCGCGCCGTGAGGACGGTAGGTAACTCGATCTAAGATACTTCGACTTCAGCTACGTTATTCACGTAGCTGAAGTTGCGTATCTTAGATCAATCCCCTCCTCTAGTGTAGACCAGCCCTTAGACACAGGAGTTTTTCCACTTTTCATGCTAGAACTCTGAGAGGAATCACAGGGCTCCAGAACTTCAGCTGTGCTTTATGTCTCAATGACAAAACCATTATTACGCATTTCTTAACAGCCTACCAGACAATTAATTAAAATAAACCCTTCCTTTATAACACATAATTAAACCTACAGTTTACTGCATGATGCAGATAGGTAATTTAATTGTTTGGCAAAAAGGCATCGACATTTTTGTTTGAGAGAATAACTGTCAAATGATCAACTGCTTTCTTAAAGGTTACAAATTAAGGCATTAAACGTATGTATTTTTTATGATAAAACTGTACTCCTTTAGGCAAAATAACTAAGGAATCTCTTCCTCCCCCCGACAGCAATTCACAATGAAAACAAACCCTACCTGTTAGATTTACTAAAAATACTTGTATTTAAAATGCTCTGATTGAGATATTTCTTCTATATATTTAAGGCATATAGGTTATTTAGCGTATACGAGGCACGAAGGTGGGAACAGCCATAGTCATAGGAGGATCAGCAGGGAAAAGGCAAGGCAAAAAAAGTGGATTTTAAAGATATATTAGAGGAGGAAAGGAAGGATGCTATGCACAGAGAAATGGCTCCACACACCAGGTTGCATTTTTGCTGCAACAGCTACAAGAAATCAGCAAATATTATAAATGGCTCAGACAAGAGCAGAGTGGGAAAGTCTTTATTTAAATGAATATAAGTAATTAAAAAATTTTTTTGCTATTACTTTTTAAGTACATCAGAAGCAGGAAGCCTGCTAAACACCCAGTGGGGTGACTGGACGATCGAGATGCCAAAGTAGCACTCAAGGACAACAAGGCCATTGCAGAGAAACTCAATGAATTCTTTGTATTGGTCTTCAGGGTTGAGGATGTGAGAGAGATTACCAAACCTGAGCAATTCTGTTTAAGTGACAAATCTGAAGAACTGTCCCAGACTGAGGTGTCATTAGAGGAGGTTTTGGAACAAACTGATAAACTAAACAGTAATAAGTCACCAGGACCAGATGGTATTCACCGAAGAGTTCTGAAGGCACTCAAATGTGAAATTGCTGGACTACTAACTGTCATCTGTAACCTATCATTTAAATCAGCTTCTACATCAAGTGACGGTAGGATAGCTAATGTGCTCACAATTTTTAAAAGGGCCTTCAGAGGTGACCCTGGCAATTACAGGTCGGTAAGCCTGACTTCGGTACTGGGCAAACTGGTTGAAACTATAGTAAAGAACAAAATTGTCAGATATATAGATTAACATAATTTGTTGGGGAATAGTCAACAGTTTTTGTGAAGGGAAATCATGCCTCATCCATCTGCTAGAATTCTTTGAGTGGGTCAGCAAGCATGTGGACAAGGGGGATCCAGTGGATATAGTGTATTGAGATTTTCAGAAAGTCTCTGACAAGGTCCTTCACCAAAGGCTATTAAGCAAAGTAAGCAGTCGTGGGATAAGAGGGAAGGTCCTCTCATGGACTGGTCACTGGTTAAACGATAGGAAACAAAGGATAGGAATAAATGGTCTGTTTTCAGAATGGAGGGAGGTAAATAGTGGTGTCCCCCAGGGGTCTGTACTGGGCCCAGTCCTGTTCCAGGAAGTGCGGCGGACCCTGGGGGAGGGGTGGGCGGAGGGCTCTGCATGTGCTGTCCTTGCTGAGCCTCTAGGTACCTCCCCTAAAGCTCCCATTAGCCACGGTTCACCATTCCCAGCCAATGGGAGCTGCAGGAGGCAGTGCCTGGAGGCAAGGGCAAAGCACGTGGAGTCCTCTGCACCCCCCCGCCCAAGGACCACTTCTGAGCGCGGCGCGGAGCCCGCGGCACCATGGGGGGCAATCCCACGGGCTGGATCCAAAGCTCTGAGGGGCCGGATCTGGCCTGCGGGCCGTAGTTTGCCCACCCCTGTAGTATAACATGAATTCTGTGGACAGAATTTTCAAAAGAAGATGCCTGCTAAATTAGTTTGGCCTGATATTAAAATGAGCCTACACTCAGGGACCTGTTGGTAAAAATCTTAACAATAATAAATGGGGTGATATGAAAAAAAGGCACAAAGAGAAAGATTTTTCAAAGGCAGCTAAGTGCCTAGTTCCCATTGATTTTCAATGGGAATTAGGC
The DNA here is from genome assembly GCF_025201925.1 of Gopherus flavomarginatus. Taxonomy (NCBI): domain Eukaryota; kingdom Metazoa; phylum Chordata; order Testudines; family Testudinidae; genus Gopherus; species Gopherus flavomarginatus. Next base: position 107,284,019 of record NC_066623.1, on the reverse strand, counting down.
ACTCAATTGCCATTTGTGTCTTTGAAAATCTTCCCCATAGACATTTAGTGGGGGAAATGAATTACATTAAAGGGACAGAATGAGACAGAGGCAAGTGTACAAGATCATTTAAACAATCTGCTTTTTACATGCAGACATTGGGGAAAATTATCTCTCAATATAAATTATACATAGAGCTTCACGTGGGCTTTTGCAATCCCAGGCACTTTCTGTGTGAATCCAAGAGTTTTTTAACGTCCTTGTGGCTCAAATTCATTTTTGTGTGTCTGCTATGAGATTATATTTTAAATAATATAATCAAATAGTTTCTATTTCCTTTCTCTCCTTCCTCAACCACCTGCTTACGATCCTGTTTTGACATTTCCCCACATAGTATAACAACAGATGCTACATTATTTACTGAACTCAATCAATTATATTACAGAAAAATAAACAACAGTAGCTCATTAGAGCTCTTTTCTTTGTGCAAAGAATATCTAGCTCCACAAAGTAACCAGTCTCTAAGGCTTCAACATAAAATGACAATATACAATGGATATTCCACACCAGTGAACCAAGTTAGAAAACAATTATGAGCTGGATCACATTAGCAACTCTTGGACCTGAATAAGCAAGCTGAATTTTGTTGATAAAATAGGATGTTCAGTATGTGAATAGATCAATAGCCAGATTTCAAATATATGAAACTGAACATAAAGCCCCTTATGTAAGCAAACACTGTTACAGAACAACAGACTATAGGTAATCCGTACACTCGAACATGGGGAGTGTTAGTAAACAGTATTGTTAAAATCTCTTTTGTATGGCTAAGCAAACAGATCTTATTCTTTTCATTATTGCAGTTTGTATTAAAACAAGGAAGCCCAGATATAGTTTTAATCATGGACTGGTTTTGCTGCTTTTATGTAAGAAAACAGTTTCCAAAAGGCCATTGTACTAGAAAAGGCAGGGTAGTAAGCACAATGCAGCGGCAGGGAATTATTGTTTCTATGTGTGCACAATTACTTTTAAAGAGAGAAAGAAAACACATTAATTACATGAATTAGAAGATAAGCAAGGCAATTTCTCAACAGTCTGCTACAATACTAATTTACGTGAGTTCAATTGCTAATAACTTTACAGAATGCAACCTGTTAATTATTCACAACAGAATTCTCACATTCCTATTTTCACATTCCTATTTTCTGTAATACTCCTCTAGTTTCCCTCTAATGGTCTCTTACCTTAACTCCCATTCTCGACTTTTGGTAGCAACAGGAGGTAAGAGTACAGCAAATTCTACTGTTCATTGTAGAAAAAAGGTGGAGAATCCCATGCAAAACACTTAATACTGTAGCTCTGACTAAATGAACTACAGTAACTCCTCGCTTAACGTTGTAGTTCTGTTCCTGAAAAATGTGACTTTAAACGAAATAATGTTAAGTGAATCCAATTTCCCCATAAGAATTAATGTGAATTGCGGGGGGGGGGTTAGATTCCAGGGAATTTTTTTTCCACTAGACAAAAAACTATATTATATATCAGGTACCAGAGGGGTAGCCGTGTTAGTCTGGATCTGTAAAAGCAGCAAAGAGTCCTGTGGCACCTTATAGACTAACAGACGTATTGGAGCATGAGCTTTCTTCGGATGCATCTGATGAAGTGGGTATTCACCCACGAAAGCTCACGCTCCAAAACGTCTGTTAGTCTATAAGGTGCTACAGGATTCTTTGCTGCTTTTATATTATATATATGTATACACATAGTATAAGTTTTAAACAAACAATTTAATACTGTAGACAGCACTGATGATTGTGAAGCTTGGTTGAGGTGGTGAAGTTAGAGGGTGGAAGAGGGTGGGATATTTCCCAGGGAATGCCTTGCTGCTACATGATGAACAAGCATTTGGCTGAGCCCTCAAGGGTTAACACATTGTTAATGGAGCCTCACACTCTACAGAGTAGCACGAATGGAGGGAGGGGACACAGCATGGCAGACAGAGACACACCCTGTATGAGAGAGAAAGAGAGAGAGATGCATTGTCCCTTTAAGTACGCTGAGCACTCTAAGTACATTGCCTTTTTAAGTATATCAGGAAGTTGAGACAGCAGCTGCAGCCAGCAAGCTCCCTCCATCCTGAGCCCTGTCATGTCTCCCCCCCTGCTCTGTGGAGATGGGGTAAATGGGGGGGCAGGAGCAGGGAGGAGGGGGACAACTTGATATTAACCCCTCCCACTCCTGCACAGCAAGCAGGAGGCTCCTGGGAGCAGCTCCAAGGCAGAGGGCAGGAGCAGCACATGGCAGTGGGGGGAGGGACAACTGAACTGCTGGCAATTGCTAGCCTACCGGGCAGCTGCAGCAAGGGAACTTAGGGGAGCGGGGAGCTGATGGGGGGCTGCCGGTGCACCCTGGTTACAAGCCGCCACCACCTAGCTCCAATGGGCTGCTCTTCCTGCAAGCTGTGGACAAAGCAGGTGGCTGCCAAACAACATTATAAGGGAGCACTGGGCAACTTTAAACGAGCATGTTCTCTAATTGATCAGCAATGTAACAATGTTAACCGGGAGGACTAAGTGAGGAGTTACTGTATTCACAATATAACATGGTTTAAAAGTTCCCAGAAGCACTTAAATATTTCAGGTTCTTGGACGCATTTAGTTTGGTCAGAAAGATGTATGCAAGGTGAATTGTTGACACAATTTGCTTGTCAAGTTTATCTTAGAGAATAGAAAATTGTGTTGGTTACCAACGTTATATTCTGCAATTGTATAAGGCAATTTTTCCATATATCAGAAAAGAACACAGTACTGAAATGTCACCAAATATACATTTAAAAACCTACTTGAGGGCAGAAAACAAAATACAACAACAAAAAAAGAAAAAAGAAGAGAAAGGAAAGGATGCAATTTAAACAGGATTTCACCAGCTCCACAGACTTTAATCATCTGGAAAATTAAATAAAAACATAATACCAGATTTCAAATGTCTGCCAAAAGAAGAGAGTCAGTCAGTTCAAGGAAATTATATCAATGAACAGAAAAAGATGGGCAAGTATCTTGGGTTTTATAAATATATAGCATTAGCAAGCAAACACACCCCACAAGGATGCAGATATATCAATGCATGCATCTGACGAAGTGGGTATTCACCCACGAAAGCTCATGCTCCAAAACGTCTGTTAGTCTATAAGGTGCCACAGGACTCTTTGCTGATATATCAATGCTTATTATTGCCTTATTAATAATAAGTATCAGAGGGGTAGCCATGTTAGTCTGGATCTGTAAAAAGCGACAGAGTCCTGTGGCACCTTGTAGACTAACAGACGTATTGGAGCATGAGCTTTCATGGGTGAACACCCACTTCGTCAGACGCATGCTCCATCTCACCCCTGTGAAGAATGGATAAACATATGGACCATTTCATCAGCCACTGACACGCAGTTTTCTTTTGGGGACTACATGACAGCTGTTTAAACAACACGCACAGAGGGTGATGACACAGCTAGCTGAGCTATGATTCTGTTTATTTCACCAGAATTCCTCCAAGGATGGAGAGTCTTATGTACAATTTTGGGGAGGGGGGGAGCGGATGTGCACTATCCCTTCTTTTATCACTATGTTATACATTTGTCTGGCGATAAAGAAGAAGAAAAAATTACTGCTATGTGTATAACTTCGTACATGTTATACTATGACTGTTTTAGCATGCAGGAATTATACTGTACTGGGAGATCATACTTTGGACAAAACAGACTGGGACAGTGAAACCCCACAGAATCCCCATAACAAGCTTTTACTGGGGAACAGGACACTTGTAGCACAGTCTGACAAACAATTACACTGCTGAATCTGACCATATGCAGCAGGAAAGTTGGGCATCCTCGATTAGATCCTGCAGAATCTCTGCTAGACACCTGTGCTTTCAAACTCTTCACACTGCAGTTGTATTTGGGGAACAGTAGTTTCCACAGGGTGTGGTTTATCCATCCACTCAGACTAAGAGAATGGAGCACACTTGTATGATGGCTCATATCTCCTGGAGAGGGGCCAGTTTGGGGCTGCACTCAGGTATGCATCAATGCCTCTTACAGGATTGATTTGCCCTCTTTTGTGGCCCTTGTACCTGAATGGGTGTAACAAGGGATTAGCTATTGGTTCAGCAAGAACTAGTGCTGTACTTCATTGACTTGGATTTGTAAACAAAACTGTGGCTTTGTAGCTTAACACATACATATTTCTCATTAGCAGTGTGCTTTGAGAAACATTCTGAAGAGTTAAATTCACTCATCTTGCTTTGCTCTTTTTAACCTCCTAATTTTTCTGATGTTTAACCTCATTAGTTTCCCTTGCAGCCAATATATTTAATCACAGTGGAGAGTTTGCATCATTATTATGACAGGGTTTTTGAATTTTTATTGTTACCTTGGTTTTGAGGGGACAGACTTTGACATTTAAGGTCTCAGTCAGAGACTAAAGGTTTCTTTTCTTTAAAAGAAGTTTCAGGATAAATTTGATTGGCCATTTAACAATTATATTATTAGTAATAAGAAAATAATTGGGATTTACGTTGGCTTTGGGTTAGTTTTATCTTAACATTAAAAAACTGCTTCGTTCCCCAAATTAAATTATGCAACCCATTTGCTCATAGTGCTGACTAGCCTCCAAGATATCTGAACACAAAATTAAAGAAATCAATCCATAAAATGAAAAGCGACTGAGATACTGTTTTAAAAAATGGTATCTGCAAAGACAATGTTTGGGGCTTTGGACACAGGACTCCTAATTTAGGTCACTCAAAATGTTAATGCTAATCTCATGTTTTATAGTTTAAAAAGTATGTTCTTTTCCATATAAAATAATAAAATATACGTGTATAAAATATTTATTATATGAACCGATGTTAACTGATCATTAGGGCTGAGAGACTGTCACTGTGATTTTTCCTAAAACTCACAGATTAATCATTGTCTTCCTTGCAGCTACTCATAGTTGGCCCTGGGAAACCAACTGCCAAAAATCCCTCTAAATTGGGGGGAGGGGGGGAAGGGGTACTCCAGCCCGATATCTGGCTATAGAATGAGTCATTCGGCTAGCAGTGGATAGAGCCAAAACTATCATAAGATTTCTCCCAGCTGCATGCAGCTAAACTGATCTTGCCAGTCAACCAATGGACTGTCTTGGTCTAGCTCAATAGCATGGCCCAGTTCCTAATGCAAGGACTGAGAGTACGGCACTCTTGCATTCTAATCCCAGCTGTAATGCTGACACCCTCTTGGCTTAAACTGCAGCAAGGGAGGTTTAAATCAAAGATTACGAAAAACTTCCTGTGAGGGTAGTTAGGCACTGGGACAAATTGCCTAGGGAGGTTGTGGAATCTCCATCGCTGGAGCTTTTTAAGAACAGGTTGGACAAACACCTGTCAGGGATAGTCTAGCTATTGCTTAGTCCTGCCTTGAGCACAGGGGACTGGACTAGAGGACCTATTGAGGCCCTTCCAGTCCTATGATTTTATGATTCTATAATCAAGTCACTTAACTTCTCAGACTCAGTCAATACCCCTCCTGTGTAAAATGAGACACTAATATTAATCTCCCTTCCACTAGGAGTGTGATGATTATTTAGTACAGCGATCAAAGTGCTAAGAGACCTGAATGCATACAAACCCTCACTTTATCAAAGATGAGGCGTGAGACCTCACGAGGCCCTTGTGAAGTAGGGAAGTAGGTTATCTATGTAACAAACAAGGAAACTGAGGCAGAGCACGCTTCAGACTTGCCCAAGGGTAGTGGAACAGCAGCAGATAATATGATACAGAATAGTTAGTGGAAAAGCCATAGAACCATGTTGTACTCAATAGAGTAAAACCATCTATAAATGTTATCCATGTTAGATTAAAGTGTGTCATAGGTATTGAATGCCCACACAAAAATCTTAGTCAGCTCTGAATGATGGTTGCCAGGTATCCCACCAACACAAACTCTAGAAATTGCCCCAAAAGGCAAAGTGTCCCACCTCACGTTCTTCCTCCTGTTCTTTTCGAATCTGCTCCAAACGGAACTGCTCTGCTTGTTCTCTCTCTTGTGCTTCCCTCTATTCAAGAGAAAGAAACAATAATCACATTTACATTCAATTGACAGCGAAGTGGAACAGCCCACAGCCCTGTGCAACAAATTGCATTACCCACATGAAGGAAGGGAAACTCCATAAATGTTTCTTTTTCTGCTGGGGTAGGAGTGGCTTGTGCAGACCTGCCAGAACAAGGGGCAGACTTCAGCTGTCACACTGGGTTCCACAAACAGTAGGGGAAACATTGCACGTTAATATAGCCTCAGACTGGGAGGAGCTTCTGAAAGACTGGGGCTGAACGGGGGCATGCCACAAAGGTGGTATCCTTCCCCCCTGCTCTTTGGGGGGGGGTGCATGTTCCCCTCTGAATGCAGATGAGGAGAAGAATACAAGCCCCTTAATTCTGGAGCAAGAATAGGAACATAAAGGAACAATAGAATAACACAAAATTTGCAAATAACTACACAAGTTTTCATTCAAAATCGATATCTTTGTATATAGATCCAGTAGTCAGAGATGGAAAAGGCCTCTTAGATCAAGTCACCTCCTTGCAAGGACAGGACAGAGGCTCCTTGACAGAGAGCATATCACATATTAAATTAATCCCGCAGTGGATCATAGTCATAAGGCCAAAGGGAGTATTGTTACACAGGTCAAGCTTTTTGGCCAGTATGTGCATGTGCCATATTTAAATGATATGATAAAGCCATGGGAACTCCCCCAGTCCTCAATAATGAAAATAGTCATCTGAACATGGTGTACGTCCTCATCAGTGCACTATATAAAACGTGTGCTTAATGAGCAACACATATTCTGAGAATTTCCAAACTTCAGCTACGTAAACTACTGTGCTGAGCAGAAGCAACTACCCATGAAGAATTCCTAGTCACACAAGGTGAAACTCACTCTGAGAGCTCATGCTCCGTGACTGGGGAGTGCAGAACAGATGGCAAGGTGACTCCCCCTCCGGGAACTCAGAGCAGGCCTGCCTCACAGCCCCCATGGCCACTATTTCAGTCTCTTGGTTGGAATTGTTACCACAGACCCTACACGTCAGTTGTGTGGGCTACTGGGGCCACTGGATCTGCGTAAATATAAATCTGTGGCCTCTCTCTTGGCTTGCCCGCAATGTGGCTTTGTATGCTGGCCTGTGGCTGGTAAGGAGTCTTCCTTGGTGTGTAGGGAAGCAGAGCCCTACATTGGGCTGAAGTGATGTGGTTCTCCACAGCTGGATGAACTTCATCTATTGTGAGGACATGTATGTCCTGGTATTCATGAAATTATTTCCCAGCTCAGCAGGGGATATTCTTCACCATGCACGCACCTTTGCTCTATCAGCTTCTAGTGAAATGCGGTAAGCTTCGTCCTGTTCTCTCTTCACATTCTCTCTGGCCTCACGCTCATCCTAAAATAAAATAAAAAAAACAACAAATTATTAATAGACCAATATTATGTTTCTTCTATACTCACTAGCACTCTTTAGACCAAATGTTTTAATAGTAATTTGGTTGCATTACTTCTGCTTCTGCTTGCAATAGAGGCCCATGAAAGTGTTTCAATGTAAACTTTAGGTTTTTATATATACATATGTGTGCGTGCGTGTGTGTTTATATATGAGTGCACATGTGTGAGAGAGAGAGCAAATATGATCTGCCTGATGCAATGTTTAAATTGGTCCATTATAAATGTATAATTATCTATGTTTAGATAAATTGTAGGTTTGGAAAAGATGTCCTCAGGAAATGAATTTTATATTTCAGACGCTGGACTTGTTGTTCACTGTCCAATGAAGTTGGCATCAGGCACTGGCTAGTCCCACCATTTTAACCTACAAGAGAAGAGCCTGTTCCCAACTCTTTCATTAGGTAAAAATCCCTTTGCCTTCAACAGGTTCCACCCCAGGTTCGTTATTATTAAATATTAATGTTATGGTATCGCCAAAGGCCCCAACCCCCGTTGTTCTGTCAAACACAGAAAAGAGCCAATTCCTGCCCTGAAGAGCTTTCAATCTAAAGCCACAAACAGACAGTAGGGTGAAGAACTTTGGAAATGAACCTGCAGAAGAACCAGCCCAGCTTGGTTAGTTACATGGACTGTAATATCTTCAACTGGAAGCAGAGATGTGGAGGAAAGGAGTAGGAAAAGGAGCCCACCCCTCTCCTTCCTTTCTCCATCACTGTGCACACCACCATCATTCTCCCAGAGACTCAGGCCTGCAACCCTGGGTATCATCTTTGATTTGACCCTCTCACTGGACACACATATTCAGGCCACTGCTATATCTTACTGCTTTTTCTTACAAAATATCTTTTAAAATCTGGCCTTGGCTCTTTGTCCACACAGCCAAAACTTTCTTCCACAACCTCATCATTTCAAGTCTTGGCTACTGCAACCTTCATGGTATTTTCTAAGGTGATACAGAAAAGGGAGAGAGAGAGGAGAACTTGGGGGGAAAGGTCAAAGGCACAGTTCTGGTCATGCTGAGCTGAAGGTAATGATTGGACGTTTACAAAGATGTCAGAAAGACAGGCCAACATACTAGACTGGATGAAAGAAAATAGCTCATCAGAGGAGAGGTAGATTGGTGAGGAATCAGCATAAAGATGGTAGTTAAAAACATGCTTGTGGATAAGAGCACCTAGAGAGAGGGTATAAAGAAAGAAGTGGAGAGGGCACAAAGGACAAACTCTGGAGGGCAACCCACAGAAAGGGGAAGAGGATGACCCAACTAATGAGACAGTAAAAGAATGATCAGAGAGATAGAAGAACCATGAGAGAACAGAGTTATAAAAGCCAATTAAGCACAAAATTTCAACAAGTTGGGAGTAGTCAATGGTATCAAAAGTCACCAAGAGGTCAAGTAGGATAAGGATGGAGTCTAGGCCTACAGATGTGACCAGGAACAGATCATTACAGTGATTTCCCAGGTGGATAGATAATGGACACCAGACTGGAAATAGTCAAGAACAGAATTGGAAGAAAATCACCAGAGAGTAGTTGTAGACGTCATGCTCAATGATTCTGGAGGTGAATGGGAGAAGAGAAATTGGGCAATAGTTTGAGGGGCTCAGAACTCTTCCTCTTTCAGTCCATGGCCCACCACCACCATACTCAGGAGCCCCCACATTCCCGTAACCCAGAAATCATCCCTACTTGTTACTGGGACTGGAAAAGCAGAAACTGAAGCAGCAAGAAATCTATCTCTGTGTTCCCTGCATTGTGCCGCCTCTGCTGCCTGGAGCCTAAGCACTACAGGGACTTCAAGAGCTGGAGGCTGCAGGAAGCTTGTTCATATACCTCTCTACTCTGCTTCTTTGAGGCCAGCTCAACCAAAGCCAGCATTTTCTGCTATGTCCTCTTCTCTCTACAGTTTACAGAGGCTGGAGCAGCTCCAGCCCCACCAGAAGCTCCCCACTGGCAGCAGTTAATAGTGCACTCAGCTGCAAAATATGGTTGTACTGCAATGACATTATTGGTGGAGCTTAGCCCTATTAACACCTAATGACCAGTCACCCTAGCTAACAAAACTGACATTTCTGAGCCCTGGTCTACACTACGAGTTTAGGTCAAATTTAGCAGCGTTAGATCGATTTAACCCTGCACACGTCCATACGACGGAGCTGTGTTTGTCGACCTAAAGGACTCTTAAAATCGATTTCTGTACTCTTCCCCGATGAAGGGATCAGTGCTGAAATCGACATTAGCAGGTCAAATTTGGGGTAGTGTGGACGCAATTTGACGGTATTGGCCTCCAGGAGCTCTTAGAGTGCTCCATTGTGACCGCTCTGGACAGCACTCAACTCAGATACACTGGCCAGGTAGACAGGAAAAGCCCCAGGAACTTTTGAATTTCATTTCCTGTTTGACCAGCGTGGCAAGCTGATCAGCACAGGTTACCATGCAGTCTCAGAATCGAAAAAGAGCTCCAGCATGGACCGAATGGGAGGTATTGGATCTGATTGCTGTTTGGGGAGATGAATCCGTGCTATCATTCCAAAAGATGAAATGCCAAAATATTTGAAAAAATCTCCACGGGCATGACGGACAGAGGCTACAATAGGGACTTGCAGCAGTGCCATGTGAAAATTAAGGAGCTCAGGCAAGCCTACCAAAAAACCAAAGAGGCAAACGGTCGCTCCGGTGAGAGCCCCAGACATGCTGCTTCTATGATGAGCTGAATGCAATTCTAGGGTAGGCCCTTACCACTACCCCACCCTGTCCGTGGACACCTGCAAGGGGTAGTCTCATGCAACAAGGATGAGCATTTTGAGGACGAGGAAGATGAGTAAGTGGAGGAGGATGAGGAGAGCACACAGCACGGAAGCGGAGAAACCATTCTCCCCGACAGCCAGGAGAGCCAATACCCTCCTAACCCTTCCAAGGTGGGCTCATGGACCATGAAACCAGAGAAGGCACCTCTGGTGAGTGTACCTTTGTAAATATAATGCACGGTTTAAAAGCAAGCGTGTTTAATGGTTAATTTGCCCTGAAAACTTGGGATGCATTCATGGCCAGTACAACCCCTCCTTTTAAATGGCCAACCCAAAGGGTGCTTAGTATGGGAAAGGAGGGCGCTACTGTTTGAAATCATTCCCACATGTTATGAAGGTTGAAGAAGCCAAAAGACTGTCGCTTACCATGGCTGCCTTCAAGCCGAATTCTGTTGCCCTGCCCTGCGTGTGCGATCTCTCACACCAAACCGGCAGGCCCTCAATATAAGAGGCAAAATGCGACCTTGTACCGAACATTACATGTGCTATGTAATGTTAACAGCTTGGTTCACTGTGGAAGAGTTTATCCATTGTCTCTAAAATGTGTCTTTTTAAAATACTACTCTCCCTTTTTCTTCCTCTCACAGCTGCAAATATTTCAACGCTACCCCTATAATCTCTGTCCCAGATGCTAGCACAGATAAGGCAAAAAAAAAAAAACAACGCACTCACGATGAAATGTTCTCTGAGCTCATGCAGTCCTCCCGCACTGAAAGAGCTCAGCAGAATGCATGGAGGTAAACAATGTCAGAGTCCAGGAAAGCAGAAAATGAACGCAAGGACAGGATGGACGAACGAGATGAGAGGTGGCGGGAGCAAGAAGAGAGATAGCGGCAGCGCGATGAGTGGAGGCAGGATGCAAAGTTGAGGCTACTGGAGGATCAAACTGATATGCTCCGGCGTCTGGTGGAGCTGCAGGAAAGGCAGCAGGAGCACAGACCACCACTGCTGCCCCATGTAACCCCTGCCCTCCTCCCCAAGTTCCATAGCCTCCTCCCCCAGACACCCAAGAACGGAGGGTGGTGGGGACCCTCAGAGCATCCAACCACTCCACCCCAGAGGACTGCCCAAGAAAAAGAAGTGTGGCATTCAATAAGTTTGGAAGTGCAGTGTGGTCTTGTCCTTCCCTCCTCCCCTCATCCACCACCCCACCCGGTGCTTCCCTCCTCCCCTACCCTTTCCGGGCTACCTTGGCAGTTATCCCCCTATTTGTGTGATGACTTAATAAAGAATGCATGATTTTGAAACAATGATGAATTTATTGCCTCTGCAAGCGGTGATCGAAAGGGGGAGGGTGGTTGGCATACAGCGAAGTAGAGTGAAACAAGGGAGTGGGTTTTCATCAAGGAGAAACAAACAGAACTGTCACACCATAGCCTGGCCAGTCATGAAACTGGTTTTTAAAGCTTCTCTGATGCACAGCGTGCCCTGCTGTGCTCTTCTAATCGCCTTGGTGTCTGGCTGCACATAATCAGCGGCCAGACAATTTGTCTCAACCTCCCACCCTGCCATAAACGTCTCCCCCTTACTCTCACAGATATTGTGGAGTGCACAGCAAGCAGCAATAACAATGGGAATATTGGTTTCGCTGAGGTCTAACCTAGTCAGTAAACTGTGCCAGCGAGCTTTTAAATGTCCAAATGCACATTCTGCCACCATTCTGCACTTGCTCAGCCTATAGTTGAACAGCTCCTTACTACTATCCAGGATGCCTGTGTATGGCTTCATAAGCCATGGCATTAAGGGGTAGACTGGGTCCCCAAGGATAACTATGGGCATCTCAATATCCCCAACAGTTATTTTCTGGTCTGGGAAGTAAGTCCCTTCCTGCAGCTGCTCAAACAGACCAGAGTTCCTGAAGATGTGAGCATCATGGACCTTTCCTGGCCATCCTATGTTGATGTTGGTGAAACGTCCCTTGTGATCCACCAGTGCTTGCAGCATCATTGAAAAGTACCCCTTTCGGTTTATGTACTGACTGCCAAGGTGGTCCGGTCCCAAGATAGGGATATGTGTTCCGTCTATTGCCCTACCACAGTTATGGAATCCCATTGCAGCAAAGCCATCCACAATGACCTGCACATTTCCCAGAGTCACTACCCTTGATAGCAGCAGCCCCCACAGTAGATTTATCCACTCCAAATTGATTCCCGACTGACTGGTAGCTGTCTGGCATTGCAAGATTCCAGAGGGCTATTGCCACTCGCTTCTCAACTGTGAGGGCTACTCTCATCTTGGTATTCTTGCGCTTCAGGGCAGGGGAAAGCAAGTCACGAAGTTCCATGGAAGTGCCCTTATGCTTGCGAAAGTTTTGCAGCCACTGGGAATCATCACAGACCTGCAACACTATGTAGTCCCACTGGACTGTGCTTGTTTCCCGGGCCCAGAATCGGCGTTCCATGGCTAGAACCTGCCCCATTAACAGCATGATTTCCAAATTGCCAGGGCCCAGGCTTTGGGAGAAGTCTGTATCTATGTCCTCATCACTATCATGATTGCACTGTCGTCACCTCCTCACCTGCTTTTGCAGGTTCTGGTTCTGCACGTACTGCAGGATAATGTGCGATATGTTTACAATGCTCACAACAGCAGCGGTGAGCTGAGTGGGCTCCATGCTTGCCATGGTATGGTGTCTGCAGAGCAGGTGAGCAGAATTGCAGCGGAAGCAGTGGATGACGACGGATGCCACGAGAATAGATATTTATACCTAACAATGAGAGGACCTGAGGGGTGGATTCATGGCACCAGGAGAGCAGAGTTGCAGTGGAAGTGGTGGATGACTGAGCCCATTTACTCTATTGAGCTCAGTCATCATTTACCCAATTGAGACTGAGCTCATTTACAACAGCAGGAGAGCAGAGTTGCAGCAGAAGCGGTGTATGACGATGACGATGGTTTGCAGACCTACTGCACCATCTGCTGCCAGCAGCACCCAGGACACAACAGCAGCGGTGACGGTGAGCTGAGCTAAGCAGATTCCATACTTGCCGTGGTATGGCGTCTGCACGGAAAAAAGGCATGAAACGATTGTCTGCCGTTGCTTTCACTGAGGGAGGACGACTGACGCCATGTACCTAAAACCACCGGCGACGATGTTTCTGCCTCATCAGACATTAGGAGCTTAACCCAGAATTCCAATGGATGGCGGAGACTGCAAAAACTGTGGGATAGCTATCCACAGTGCACCACTCCTAGCCATGGTACTGAGGACGCACTCCACTGATCTACTGCACTTAATGGGGACATACACGACTGACTGCATAAAATCACTTTCTGAAGATCGACTTCTGTAAATTCGATCTAATTTTCTAGTGTAGACACACCCTGCAAGAGCATTAAGCAGAAATAATTTGTCCCCTGTATTTAATAGAAACGAAAACTCAATGCCTAATAATTTATGTATCATATATTTTAAAAGTATATTCTATTAATGTTCCCATTTATCTACTTGTTTTCCTAAACATAAGGAAACAATTTTGCAAATTGATCATTTTTTCCCTAGGCCTTTCCCTTTCTCAAGAACATTTGGCAACTATTCAGTTTGAAATGTGATTATTGGAGAGGTCTGAATTATAACTGTAATTATTATGTCATGCAAACATGTCAAGAATTACCTCAAACAAAACTCTAATGTATCGGCAGTTAAAAGAACAGTACATTAGCATACACCAGCAAGAAGCAGACACAATCACAAAAAAAAGGTAACCAACTCCCAGCTTGAGTGTAACAATCATTTTACAGTGAACTATTTTTCTTTATAAATATGGGACCAAGGCATTTTCTATAGTCTTCCATTTTTTACATCTGATTAACAAAAGATGCTTGAAACCATCAGTTTGCTGAGAAGGATTGAAAAAACAATTACCCACCTTTTAGTAACTGTTGTTCTTCGAGATGTGTTGTTCATGTCCATTCAAAGTAGGGGTGTGCGCACGCCACGTGCATGCCAGCCGGAAGATTTTCCCCTAGCAGCATCCGTAGGGTTGGTCCTGGCGCCCCCTGGAGTGGCACCACTACGGCGCCCTATAAAGAGGTCTGCCGACCCTCTACCCCCTCAGTTCCTTCTTGCCGGCACTCTGACAGAGAGGCAGGAGGGTGAGTATTGGAATGGACATGAACAACACATCTAGAAGAACAACAGTTACTAAAAGGTGGGTAACCGTTTTTTCTTCTTTGAGTGGTTGTTCATGTCCATTCAAAATAGGTGACTCACAAGCCTAAGCTTAGGTGGCGGGGTTGGAGATCACTGCTGACTGGAGTACTGCACGACCGAAGGCTGCATCATCCCTAGTGTGGTGCGTGATGCCGTAGTGTGACGAGAACGTGTGGATGGAGGACCATGTGGCCACTCTACAAATCTCCCGAGTCGGGATCTGAGCCAGGAACGTCACACAGGAGGCCTGTGCCCTAGTGGAGTGGGCCGTGACCGGAGGGACAGGAGTCTTAGCTACACGGTAGCATTCCCGGATGCAGGTCGCGATCCAAGAAGAGATTCGCTGAGAGGAGACTGGGAGCCCCTTCATCCTATCCGCCACTGCGATGAAGAGCTGAGTCAAGCGTCTAAACGGCTTGGTACGCTCGATGTAAAAAGCCAAGGCCCTGCGGACATCCAGGGAATGTAACCTCCGCTCCTCATTGGAAGAGTGTGGTTTCGGATAAAACATCAGGAGAAAAATATCTTGACCCATGTGGAACTGTGAGACGACCTTGGGTAGGAAAGCTGGGTGAGGTCTAAGTTGGACCTTGTCCTTATAGAAGACAGTGTATGGGGGCTCGGATGTTAACGCCCTGAGCTCCGACACCCTCCTGGCAGAGGCGATTGCCACCAGGAAGGCGGTCTTATACGACAGGTACAGCAGGGAGCACGAAGCCAGAGGCTCAAAGGGAGGTCCTGAGAGGGCGGAGAGGACTAGGTTCAGGTCCCAAGCAGGGGCCGGCTGATGAGCATGCGGAAATAGCCTTTGAGGAAATGCCCGACCAGCGGGTTCGCAAACACCGAGGTACCCCCTTCTCCCAGATGGAAAGCCGAGATGGCTGCCAAGTGAACATGAATCGAGGACAGGGAGAAGCCCAGTTGTCTAAGGTGGAGAAATAATCTAGGACAATGGGGATTGGGACCCCCAGTGGACTGTGACCTCGCTGACTCGACCATATGCAGGTAGGTCATATTCCATTTGGCCAGGTAGGTGGCCCTAGTTGACGGTTTCCTACTACCGAGCAGCACTTGTCTGACCTGCAAGGAGCACTGCATCTCCACCAGGTTCAGCCATGAAGCATCCATGCTGTGAGGTGAAGGGACTCCAGGTTCGGGTGGTGGAGGGAGCCCCGGTCCTGTGTGATCAGGTCCGGGAGCAGGGGCAGCGTCAGGAGCACCTGAACGGACATCTGCAGGAGTGATATGTACCAATGTTGGCACGGCCACGCCGGAGCTATCAGGATCACCCACGCATGGGCCCTGCGAATCTTCAAAATCACCCTGTGTATCAGGGGGATCGGAGGAAAGGCGTAGAGCAGACCAACCCCCCATGACTGTAGGAAGGTGTCCAACAGAGACCCGATTGCGGCCCAGAAGGGAGCAGAACCGTCGACACTTTCTGTTTTCCCTCGAGGTGAACAGGTCTAATCGGGTAAAGCCCCAGAGCTGGAAAATTGACCGTACCATGTCTCATTGGAGGGACCACTCGTGACCCTGGAACAAGCGGCTGAGGGTGTCTGCCAAACCGTTCTGCTCCCCCGGAAGGTAGAACGCCGTCAGGTGGGTAGCATTGTGGACGCAGAAATCCCACAGCGCGAGAGCTTCCCTGCACAGGGGAGAGGAGCGTGCACCCCCGTTTGTTGATATAAAAGACTGTCGACGTGTTGTCCGAGAGGACTGAAACACATCTGCTGGCCAGGTGGGACCAGAAGGTCAAACAAGCCAGGCGAACCGCTCTCAGCTCCCTGACATTGATATGCAACTTGAGGTCCTCTGGCAACCACAAACCCTGCGTCCTGAGGTGTCCCAGGTGTGCTCCCGAACCCCAATTCGAGGCATCCGTTACCAGGAAGAGGGAGAATTGAGGGGCAGCGAAGGGGATACCCATGCACACTTTCTGCGGGTCAAGCCACCACCGCAGCGAGCTTAGCACCAAGTGGGGAATGGACACCACTGAGTCCAAGGGGTCCCTGGCTGGGCGATATACTGTCGCTAACCAGGACTGTAGCAAGTTGGAATCTGGCATGGTCTACCACATAGGTGCACGCTGCCATGTGACCCAACAGCTGGAAGCAAACTCGCGCTGTTGTAATTGGGGCACGGTGCAGTCCGAGAATGAGCTCTGAGATCGCACAGAACCTGGATTCCGGCAGGTACAATCTTGTGTGGGTGGAGTCCAGAACTGCTCCTATGAATTCTATTCATTGCGTCGGAGACAGGGTGGACTTGGCTTTGTTCAAGAGGAGGCCGAGATCGAGAAAGGTCCACCTGATGAACGACACCTGGGTCTCCACCTGCTCCTTGGAGTGGCCCTTTACGAGTCAGACGTCCAGGTAGGGGAATACCTGGATGCCCCGCCTGCGCAGGAAGGCTGCCACGACTGCCATGCACTTTGTGAAGACCTTTGGAACAGCTGACAGGCAGAACGGGAGCACCGTGAACTGCAGATGGGCGTCAGCCACGACAAACTGAGGTACCGACGGTGCCGGGGAATTATGGCAATGTGAAAATAAGCATCCTTTAAGTCGAGGGCGGCATACCAATCTCCTGGATCCAGGGAAGGAATAATGGAGGACAGGAAGACCATGAGGAACTTGAGCTTTCGCACAAACTTGTTCAGCCGCCGCAAGTCTAGGATGGGTCTCAGGCCCCCTTTTGCCTTCAGTATTAGGAAACACCGGGAGTAGAAGCCTTTGCCCCTGAGCTCCCGGGGGACTTCCTCCACCACCCCTGCCTCCGCGAGGGACTTCACTTCTTGAGTTAGAAGTTGCTCATGAGATGGGTCCCTGAAGAGGGACGGGGATGGGGGCTGGTGGTGCGGGAGGGAGGAGAACTGGATAGAATATCCCCTCTCTACTGTGTGAAGCACCCAGCTGTCCGACGTGATTCGGGACCAGGCACAGTAGAAGGGGGACAGACGTGACCCAAAGGTAGGGGTAGATGGATCCAGAGTCTCGATAGGTAGGTCGCCCTTGACCGTACCATCAAATAGTGGGTCTAGGGCCCGATGGTGGTCTCGATTGACCAGATGCCTGGCCGGAGGGGTGGTGTTGGTGACGCCTCCCACCATTTCTGCCCCGCCTGTGCCCCAGCTCCTGGCGAGTCTGAGGCTGGTAGGGGCGTGAGGCCGTTTGCGGCCTAAAGTGCCTGCGCTGGGTCGCCGGGGTATGCAAGCCCAGCAAGCGAAGCGTGGCCTGCGAGTCCTTTAGGCTGTGCAGACGTTTGTCCGTCTTTTCTGAAAATAACGTCTGCCCCTCGAAGGGGAGGCCTTGAATGGTCTGCTGGACCTCATAGGGCAGGCCCGAGACCTGGAGCCAGGCCCCCTGCCACATGACCAGGCCCGTGGCCAGGGTGTGCGAGGCTGAGTCCGCCGCATCTAAGGCGGCCTGGATAGAGGCTCGGGAGATCAGCTTTCCCTCCTCCACTAGGGCCGAAAACTATGACCTCGAGTCCTGGGGAAGGAGCTCCGTAAACTTTGACATGGCTGAACACGTGTTATGACCATATTCGCTTACAATTGCCTGTTGGTTGGCAATGCGGAACTGTACGCCTGCCGTGGAGTACACTTTTCTATCAAAGAGATCGAGTCTTTTAGCATCTCTGCTCTTTGGTATTGACCCCTGACACCCTTGACGCTCCTGTTGGTTGGCCACATTCACCACCAGGGAGTCCGGGGGAGGGGGGGGTTGTACAAGTGTTCGTGCCCTTTAGAGGGGACGAAATAGCGCCGCTCCGTTCTCTTCGCAGTAGGGGCCAGTGAGGCTGGCGTTTGCCATAAGGTGCGGGATGTATCTGCTATAGTCTTTATCAGCGGGAGAGCCAACTTGGATGGCCCTGAGGGAGCCAGGATGTCTACTACAGGGTCCGCGTCCACCTCGATTTCCTCGGCCTGGATTGCGAGGCTCTGAGCTGCTCGCTAGAGCAATTGTTGGAAGATTCGAGTGTCCTCCAGGGCCGGTGCCGCAGCCGTGCCCGAGACCGCTTTGCCCGGGGAGGAAGATGAGGAAATTACATGGATCGGCCCTTCCTCCAGCGCATGCGGCCCTTTGGGGTCCTGCAGCACATAGTACTGTGGTTTCGATTCCGATTCTAAATGCGGCACTGCGACTGGTACCGGAGTCGCCAGCGAGCAGCTTGGCGTATCGGGCGGTGCCTGTAAAGCCCGAATTGAAGCTGCTGCTGGTGCCACTGCCGGGTTGGGGGTGCTGAACTTGGATACGGCACACCCCTGCCCGGCGACGGTGCCGGTGGAGGAGGCAGCAGTGCCGGCGCCACTGACGCCGAGGAGACAGAGGCCAATTTCGATCGAGGACCAAACGCCTGGCCTACCAACTGGTGGTAGGCCCAGGGGGTCCAAACCGGCCACCGATCTTGCTCTGCAACCGGCTGAAGAGGTAGGAGTCTGCCTCTGAGTCTGAAGTCTCTGAGTATGAAGACCAGGGGGAAGCAGCACCCGGTGCCGTTAGAGATCGGTGCTGAGACGGTGGGGAGCCGCTTATCTGGTCCGGTGCCGCCTTAGCAGCGCGGTGCGGGGAAGGAGGCGACAGCATGGCCGGCTTTCCCCTCGATTGTACTGGGGGATGGGCCGCGGTAGGCAACTTCCTACGGTGCGGGGAGGCTGGCGCCGGGAGTCCCATCAAGTCTGAGGCTGCCTCGAACGCCTCCGGCGTCAAAGGGAGGCGCAAGTCTCCGCTGAGGTCCGGGGATCTAGGCCGGTCTGGACTTGACCGCCCTCTCTGCGGTGCGGGAGTCAATGGAGCAGCCGAGGGCTGTAGCCCAGCCTGTCTGCTTGTACCTGCGGGCGGCGTCAGCCTCGGCCTCGGATCCTGGTGAGGAGACCATTCCCTCACCGGCTCTCTCTTCTTGGCAGGCACCGGTGATGGTGAGCGGTGCCGCACCGAGGCCGACTTACTATGACCCAACTCCGTCTGGTGCCGGATTTTAGATGACTTGGGCTGGGGCCTAAGTCCTGATGCCGGTGCCGGGGCGCTCCGCACCGAGGACGACGTGCTGGGCACCGCCTCGGTCGGTTCCGGGTCCAAGGATGACCACAGGGCAGCCTCCATCAGGAGGACTCTAAGTCTTTGAGCTCTGTCTTTGAGAGCTCTCGGGCGGAAGCCTCTGCAGATAGAGCACTGGTCCTTTTGGTGGCTCTGTCCGAGGCACCTCAAACAAGCACAGTGTGGGTCACTCTTGGGCATGAATTTCCCGCAGTCCTTGCAGAGTTTAAACCTGGGAGACCCGGGCATGCCCCAGCGGGTGACAAAAACTTGTGGGGGGGAACCCCCCGACTACGAAGAACTATATACAATGATCTAAGTAAAGTAGCTATAACACAATATATACACGGACTATACACAAGGATAGGACACTGCTAACTTGCTATGCGCAAGAGAAGTTCCAGCTAGCCATCACCAGCGGTAAGAAGGAACTGAGGGGGTGGAGGGCTGGCAGGCCCCTTTATAGGGCGCTGTAGTGGTGCCACTCCAGGGGGCGCCAGGGCCGACCCTACGGACGCTGCTAGGGGAAAATCTTCTGGCTGGCGTGCACACGGCGCGCACACACCTATACTTTCAATGGACATGAACAACCACTCGAAGAAGAACTGTAAGTTACAACAGTAATTGCAGCGATGAACAAGGATTCTAGCCATTGTGAATAACCTGTTTCCCTCCTACCCTTCCTGACTTTTGGTCATTAGAAGCCCTAGTATGCTGTGCTTCTGACACACAAGGACACATGAAGGTAAACCCAAACAAGAAGAAACTTGATGAGACAAATGGATATTCAATTATTGGGGGTCCCTCAAAGAATTAAACAGGTGTACTTTACTCAAAAGGGAAGAAGGCCTCTTGAACATTACAGAAGCTATTCCCTACTCTTCTTGAAGACTGGGTCATAATGGAAAGCAGAACACTTCTTTTGCCATATTGAGGACTCCCTTATATATATCACAAATTCACCTTAAGATTGTGAGAAACAGAATGGTCACAAACTAGTTTATTGAGAGAAGACAAGTCACAGATAGTCTGGGGGAAGAGAGGCATTTTGAAAACCTTCCTAACATTTGCTTCAGAAAGAGAACCTTTTTAACTTTCAATTTTTGCAACTTGGTACATCAAACTCTAACTGAATTTCAAAGGTCACTCCAAAGTCCAGTGGTACCTTAGGGAAAACTGAAAGGTCAGGTGCAAACTACTGCTTCTTTCTTTTCTCAGAAGAACAAGAGGCCATAACTTAACAATGTAATTCCATTAGACTACTTAATCAAAGTCAAAAAGTTAACTAAAGGCAGGTTTCAAGTTTGTAATAAACTGTCTACCAAAACTCTCCCCACAAATGCCAAATCCCAAATCAGAACTTTGGTAAGAAATACTACACTGGCAGTTTTAAAATGCAAAATAAGAATCAAAGAAAAAAGAACAGGAAACAACATGGACAAACAATTATTTGTGCCGAAGATGGAATCTATTTACTTACAGCAAACTATGACTTATTTCACAGAATATTGAATAATCCTTTCAAGTGGAGCACCATTGCTTTAAATTATGTCGGCTGGATGAGAGGGAAGAACTTCCACAAAGGCTGACACTGTAGGGTTTTTTTCAAGCATTCTGATATGAGTTTCAAGCGTTTTCCTAATAGCTTATTTCTCCTATTCTTGGCAGTGAACATCCTCAGAGAGGATGGGTTATGAAAAGGATGTCAGGAATGTAAAGATTTATTATGCATGACTGGCTGATCCTGATAGAAAGATGTGAAATCCCATAGCTAAACCTAAATCTAGAGGTAAACAATTACACAGTAGAGACCCAGTACTACTGTTCATACTTGGATCTTAAAGTCAAATTCCTAGGTAGACTAGATAGCACTATCATCTAGACTTTTTAGCTAGGAAAAAGATGTAATCAAATAAAATGTTTCTATGTATATATTTGTGCTATGCTATAGTCCACTGATTCTCAACCAGGTGTCCAGGGGCCCATGAGGGGCCATAAGCAGGTTTCAGGGTGTCCACCAAAATAAACTGGGCTTCAGCCCTAGGTGGGGCTTGGAGAGGAAGCATCACTTCCACCCCCTGACAGACCTCAGCAGGCCACCCAGCCTGTCTGAGTTGGAGGCGGGCCGCAACCAAAAACTGGAGCATCACTGCAGAAAGATCCCCCCTTGCCATCAGAAGGGATTGCTTCACAGCCACTGACTCCACGAGCAGGCAGCAGCTAGCCAAGGAGACACAGCACTTCTCTGCCCTGCTACATCAGCACCTCAGAGAGCAGGGCCAAATGGAAGGCAGAAACCTGCGGAGGCAGGTGGCCCACCCTACATGCTACCTCTGGTTGGAGGTCTGCAGGTTTGTGTTTTTAAGTTTAGGGGTCCCTGGGTAAAAAAAAAAAAAGGTTGAGAACTATGGTTATAGTTGATTTTACTACTACTTTGCAAGAACAAACAAGTCAGGAGATATTCTGGCAAAGCTATAATATTTTACTGGTTCCCAGTTACACCCTGGATAAAATTTCCATATTGTATATTGGGTTCTTTTCATTTAAAATATAGTTCATTATTCTAGCCAAGTCTCTTCTCCAGAGACATCACACAAAGCAGTGAGGATGACTCATTGTTGCCAGAATACAAAAACAAGAGAGATATGACAATGTAATGAGAGGACCAGAAGAAAACACTTGTCAAAGGAGCTACCAATGTGTAATGGTGAAAGGGTGCAGAAAGTAAAGAAAATTATTAGTTGTGTAACTGTGCCTGTAAACCAACAATCTTGTATGATTTTTTCATCTATCAAAGAAAGAGTACATTAGTTGAGAACTGCCTTGTAAGGCCCCAATTTACGCTGAAATTAAGGCACAGATGGATCATGTTTTGCCCAAAGTCACACAGAAAATCTGGGGTAGAGCTGGCTATTAAACTCAGATTTTCTGAGTTCCAGTCCAATGACACAAGGTATTGTTATAAAATTATACAAACCATAGTTTATATAATAAAGAAATATTAATAAAAGTAAAAAAAAAAGTTGTTTCTTAAAGGGAAAAGTCAAATAATATCCTTCTGTTACTGCTGCAAAATCAAATAATTTCCTACTAGTGCATCAGAAACAGAACATGAGTTAGATATTAATAAGAGTGAAAGTGAGTCAAGTTTCATGTATTAATTGTACAGGTAAATGCACATATCCTGAACTGCACAGCCAAGCACATATATTTGGCTCAATCATTCTGAAAGGCAGAGGAGCAAAATGGATGAAACGAAGCTCTTTCATATCAGACCTTGGTTGTATTTCCGGCTCTTCCAGAAGATACCGCATGCAACCTTATTTGTTAAAAACTAAAAATTGGGGGTGGAATGGGGGAATCTACCTACCTGTTTCCTAGAGTAGGTATAGGAGGCCTTGGTCAATAATAACAATGTTACAAATTGCACAAATATATTAACACCAGTTAGTAGAGGAGGTGCAATAAGAACCCCATGGCTTCTGCCTTCGAGCAGTGGATATTTCATGGGGGTCTCTCTCTCTCAGCACGACAGAGCTATGAGCTGTGGGATTCTGGGTCAGGTCTGCACAATATATCTGTATCTAGGACTAACGGAGCATGCAGTCACATCCAAATTGTTTCTGCAGATTGAAAATTACGAGAAAAAAGGCATCAATTTTTAAAAACAAATGTCAGTTTTGTAAGGTCAAAGTATGAATACATTGATTGTGTTATTTCAATTAAAATTACTGAGTTTTTGATAAATTTGCTCAAAGTATATTAATGCATACACCAATTAAAAATCTTTGCTAATGACCAAATTCTGGTCTCAATTACACATACTCAATGCCTGCTGAAATCAATGGGAGCTGTGCAGAATTTGGCTGTAAATTCCTGTGCAACTATTTTAATGAGCATATTTTACCATTTTGTAAAGCTGAAAATCAGATTTTTATTGTTAGCAAAACTGAAAACCACACACTAATATTTTTCAATGATTCACTTAGTAGCTATATACTTTTTCCCACATAAGTTTGAATTTTTAAGAAAAGCTTTGTTCTGTTCACTATTATGGTGGAGCATGAAGTTTCACAAACAGCAATGATTACATTTTTCAAACACTTTGCTTTAATATCATATTTTTAAAGTTTATTTTATTATGGAAGCATGATTCCATTTTGCATCACAACTAAATAAATTCAGTTTTTCAAGCTACACTTGCTAAGTGCTTCACAAGTCAATGGACAGCAAATGACATTTCACCTCCTTGACAGCAGTCTAACAATATTGTTCACTTAAGGCTGCTGGCAAAATTAGGATACTGACAGTTTATCTTGCACTGGCTCAAAAGCATAATGTGTGAACAAGATCTTAAACATGATCTTAATCACGCTGGAGATCATTACTATTACCATTAATATAATATACACACATTATGTAAGCAGACATATGAAATATATGGTATTATATATTATAAGCATGTGTGCGCATATATCTCAATTGAGGAAAAGCAGTGGTGCTTGAGATGCCACAAAAATTGTGGAAAGCAAACCTTGAAAATAAAATAGTAATTGTATGAAACAAGTGTAATAGCTCTTTGACCATACATGAGTAGATTGAGAGGAAATTATAGTAGAATTCACAAAGCTAACCATTTGAATATAAAGTACAGCTGCTGGAATTTCTCACTGTTCAGCTGTCACTCAGAAACGTTACATTATCCAATGTCAAAAAGTCATTATACTTTCATTTGGTGTCAGAATGATGATATTACAAGATTTTTAATTGACAGCTTACGTGGAAGGAAGCCCTTTTAAAATACTGAAGGGATAGCGAGATTGCAGCTATTATCCCAGGCATGGCTGGGATAATATTAGCTTGTCTTCTTTTTAGTAAATAAAATAAAATAAAAAATTAAGTAAAAACCAAATAAGAAGTGGATGAAAATATCTGTCTTACTTTTAAGCTCAAGTAAAAGTTAACTCTAAGATTTTACATTAAGTTACCCTTCTTACATGGAGAACTGAACAGTATTATTCCCCCAAGATTCTTTTTTGAAGATCTCTCAAGAGAAAATATATTCTTTTATCCTATAAAAAGCTTCTGCAATACAAAGAAAGCCCCATTGCGTTGCAGAAAGAAAAACTAACAACAGTACTCATAAAAGAGTCATTCATTTGGATCGAGGTTCTTCTACTGTTCTTACACAAGTCAGAGCAGGCACTTTGTTATGTATGCAGCAAAGGAAAATCCAGGCAAGTGAGGATGGATTTACATACAAAGAAACTGAATTAAACCAACAAAAGAAAACAGTCTCTGTTCATACAAGTACCATTTTACAGCTAAATTCTGCTTTTGGATGAGCTCACATGACTTCCATTGACTTCAGCAAAAAAGGAAGCTCCCATTCTTACCTTGATGAATTTATAATCTGAACAGGCAAGACGAAGGGGGCGGGGAGAGACAACCTACAAGCCAAGTGATCAGTAAGGGGTGGTTAATACCCCATCCTTAAAAAAAACCCCAACATCTTCTGAGTGGGAGAGAGAGGAGAGGGTAGAAAGAAGGGAGTGGGGACATAGAGGGAGGAGGGAGGAAGGAAGGAAGGGGGTGATGGCGAGAGGAAGAAACGGAGGGGCAGAAGCATGAAGGGTTAGGCTAGAAGAGTAGGGGCTATGAGGGCAAGGGGTGGAGAGAGATTGGAGCAAACAGCCAGTGAGTGGAACTGAAGGAATTTGGAGCTGTTGAAATGAAAAAGAACCTGTCAGCTCCCATGGAGGCCTGCTCCATGCTGCCAGTCCCCCACCCCTAATGGGAAGAGTCGGAGGTACTCACATTTAAAGGAGTTGTGCTGCCATGGTGAATGCAGATCTAGGAAGCAGCAGAATGGAGACAATGGGACTCCACATGATTGCCCCAGCTCTCCATGGATGCCTCAAGATCCACCCTTATGGGTACTGGATAACTGACAGGGCCAGAAGGCCTCTGTTTTTCAATGAACTGCAGCCACTTAGGAAAAAACCTGAGCGCCACTGTGGAGCGCTCAGGGAAAACATCTGTTCAGTGTGCCATGTTGGTCCAAAAGGCAAAACAAGTGTTAGTGGGCATAAGGAATTAGTCAGAAAAAATACTGAAAACAGCGTAATGCCACTATATGAATCCTGGGTACATTCTAACACAGAATGGTGCTTTTGGTTCTGGTCACCCCACGTCACGAAAGGATTTAACAGAAGTAGAAGCAGTTCAGTCACAGGTGAAAATTAGAAGTCTGGAAAGATTTCCATATGAATAAAGATTGAAAAAAAACAGGACTGTTCATTTTAAAGAGGCAGCAAATAAGAGACCAAATTAATGAAGACTCTAGAGAAATTACATAGTGTGTTCCTGTTGACTTTTTTTCATAATACAAGAACAAGGGGATATTAAAGAAATTGAAAAGCAACAAATTTAAAAGGAAATATGTTTTCACACAATACATATTTAATCTATGGAACTCACTGCTACAAGATTTTGGACACAAACCGATCAGCAGGAATCGGAAAAAGAATCAGACATTATATGGATGAGAACACCCAAAGTTACACTAGACAGGATAAAAAAATAATAAATATTTTTAGAAAAGATGCTTGTAGGACTAAGCCAACCACAAAGTGACAGGCAGAGTCAGGAAGAAACTTTCCCTATGAGAATAATTCTGTAATTGTCCACTGCAGTGTTTCTGGCACCTTCCTCTGAAGCATCTGTTAGCAGCCATTGTCAGACACAGGTCTAGGTGGATTTCTGGTCTGATCTGGAATAGGAATTCCTATGGTCCTTCCAGTTACATGGGATGGCAAACTCTGCCCCTTTGATGGGATGATTTGGTGGAAAATCAGCATGCCTTATTGCTGTGGAGTTTTTCATCCAGCTTTGGCACTCCTGTGGCCTGTTCTGTAGGAGGTCAGGATTTAACTCTAGATCTCGGTTTTGCATGGAGATTACCTTAGTGAGTTGTGCCAGACCTTACTTCATGGATTGTCCAGCATGGTCAGTTCTATCATAAAGGAAGAAGGAGTAATCACAATCAAACCTTCAGGACAACAAAACTTGAGTAGATGATTATGAGTTGGAGATTTGCATGTTTGCACAAGGGCACCAGAACCCACAGAGCTGCCTCTGGGAACGTAAGCCAGAAAGTGGCATTTACAAATGCTGAAAGTTTATTTGAAATAAACTCTTCATTTCACTGAACCACTCCTGAAGTTAAAAAACTACAAATGCTTCAGGCTGTTCCTGGGAGTATTTATGAAAAACACCCAGTTTGTCTAAACAAACCAGTGCAATGAAGGCATTAGTCTGATTCATTGAAGAGGACAGATTTGTACATTGTATAACTTAAACACATATGGTGTGAAATACATATGATATAAAAGTGCATGCAAAATTGCATTTTGCATGTGAGAACCACAGAAATGATGCCAATGGTTATGACATTCATATGACAAATGAGATGACATACTTACACTATAAATGGTACCTAGGACAAAACAACAATTTAGCATTGATCATTTGTTTTAAATGGACTTTCCAAATATCAGAACTGCTATTTTTGGGGGGTTTTTTTGTTTTTTTTTTTTTAAGGAGAGAAATCCTTTAGCAAAACTTACTATGGAACATTACACTGGGGAGGAAAAAAAACACATTTGTCCCAATCAGGTTGTTTTAGAATGCAGAAATTGAATCCCTGTTGTGTACCAAGTCACTGGCGAGATGACAGAAGGCTCCTTTCCCAAGCACTTTGCTGAACAAGGAACAGTTACATATACGAAGGAGTTACTATCCTGGCAGCACCAAAGAAGGGTTTGCTGAAGAAAGAAGTGGACAACGGCTCATTTTAGAGTGGTGAAGGTATCAGAATCAAGTCATTGGCAAGGGCAATAATGTAGGGAGAAAAGGTAGGGAGACAGGACTAAACAATGGAAGAGGGAAGGGATAAGGAGAACGGAGTACAGTTGAACCTCACTTCTTCACACCAGAGACTGCAAGGCTCATTGCAAACTGCTGAATTTTGTGCATTATTTAGGAAAAACACTACAAATTAAGGATCCCCAAGAGACGCTCCTCCTGGATATTTGGCCCCAGAATTTTTTTAAGTATTTATTTCGGTGTTGGTGCACTCAGCATTGCAACACCCAACTGGTTTAGGAGCGTAAAATCTTATTTTCAAAAGGGAATGAGGCATGGGATCCTAAATCCCACTGTCAATGGGATTTTGCTTTCTATGTGCCTAAATCCCTTTTGAAAATGAGATGTATGCTCGTAAATAGGTTAGGCATTGCAATGCAGAATACCGCAATGCCTAAATCTCCTAAAAATCTGGGGCTTACAACCTGGTCGGCAGCACGGGAGAGTATCTACTGACTATTTCAGGTCTTGTAGTTAATGCAGAAAACTGCCATTTACAATTTAGGTAGTTTTTTTTCCCTGTGAGAGTAGTAATGTTGAAGTAGGGAGATTGAGTACAGAGTTATGAAAATAGCACATATTATTCTAGGTCAAATGAATCATTGTTTTAAAGACAGAGTTTCTGGATGAACACAGATACGAACACATTTTTATAAATAGCTTCTGCTATGAAATTAGGGTGTATTCGTGGCTTCTTTTTTGTATATTCAAATCTCCATCCAGCAATTACATAGAAAACAAACCTGCTATTTCCCGCTCAGACCATAGCAATAACTAGGGAAAACAAGTGTGACCTGTGATCAAAATGAATACCTTTGACTTTGCATTTCCACACTTTGGCAAGGCTTAGTGTCAACTGTAATTTCTTTACAACAGTTTTTCCATTTAAAAAGTTCTTAGACAGATATTCTTTTTTTGCAAGTAAAAGTGAAGTGTTAGTTGAGGGTAATTTAGAGTGAATGGAAAAATTTAATTTGGATTTGTAAAAATAAAGTGCGTTTTCAAGCAATTGTGGGTAAAATCTATATACCTTGAAGTTTAATCCAAAAGCAAGAGCATTAACGTTGCCTAACTAGAAAAATAAACACCATGTTAGACCTACTGTTACTTAAATAACATGTGAAGAAGTTGAACCAGCTGTGTAACAGTCAATGCTTTTACAGTAATAAATTTTGACAGCAAAAATAAAAAGAATGCATTACTGAGATATCATCAAATGAGCCATGTCATTACATGGGAACTCCACCCAGTATAAGCTTGTCAAAAAGTGTTACTGTAATCCATTGAGAAGTCTCCTCCTCA
Source organism: Gopherus flavomarginatus (assembly GCF_025201925.1). NCBI lineage: Eukaryota > Metazoa > Chordata > Testudines > Testudinidae > Gopherus > Gopherus flavomarginatus. The sequence continues at coordinate 107,255,281 of NC_066623.1, read as the reverse complement.
GGCAAGAAAGGAAAAAATGTTTAGGATAGGCTCAGAACAGGTGTGTTGTATTTTAATGTCAGTATTTAATCATGGATCTTTTCACATTAGTTTCATATGTGACAAATTCAGACTCTCTTCTTGACATTCATGCAATGCTGAAATGTTCAGTCAACAATCAAATTGCGAGCCAACAAATGTAAACAAAGAAGCTGAGGCGATATCTTTTTAGCACTGTACACACCCCAAACACAAAAGGCATATTAAATTATTACTACTTTTTCTTGCTTTTCCCAGATCAGTACTTTGAGGACTGAGGAATGCCATGCAGCCCCATCAGGTTCAGTCTACTGAAAAGGCCTATTGACTTGTTGGCCTACACTGTGCCAGCTTCTGCCAGTTTCTGGTTCAGGGCTCTCCCAAGAGCAGAAAACGCTCCATGGAAGGTTGTGGTGGGCCCAAAGGTGACAGTTCATCTCCAGAAGTGGGTAGTGTTGGCCAGGGGAGGGGACATAGCTAGGACAGCCAGTGGTATGCACTGGTTCATGACATCACTAGCGTAGCGTCCATTGGCATAATTCCTACAGATCTTCCGAAAGAACTTAACGCTGCTTCTGGTGTAACCACCACCACAGGATAGCGGTGGGAACAGGCACAGTTGAATCTTTCCTTGGGACACAGTCACTTTCTCTCGTGCAGGAAAGTGCCAAATGCAACTCCTTGTTTCAGTAGGGTCATACTAGCCCATCATCCCTGTCTACCAGATAGATAAGTACCTCATTTTAGTTTGCCAGGCCCAAAAAGAGAAGAAAAAGGGGGAGAGAAAAAGAAATCCTTTCATGCTGTGTGTGCCTTGTGACAATGACCCCATACTCTTCACAGTGATATTATGATGATAGGATTATGGCATAATTATGATGCATTTTGTACAACATGGGTCACATGAGGTGCCATTGGAAAAGTTATGATTTGCTGAATATGATTACCCTATTAGCATGCAAGTATCATATTTGTATCTAAAGTTAGGGCCATTGACTATGTATCTGTATTTCAATCATGCTCACACCCACAGCTAGCCTTTCTGGTACAACAACGAAGAAGCCAGACAGGGCTGATGGCCCATCAGCAAAGACAATGGACCCTGAAAGAACTTAACCTTCCTGTGAACTTTTTGGACAGCCTGTAAGCAATGGATGCTATAACACTGCAAGGACATGTGACCAGACCACATGTCTCTGGACTCCATCTTGGGATGTCAGTATTTTTCCACAATCCAGTTTGGGAACCAAGTTTTAGAACAAAGGATTCCTGTCATATGCTAAAGCTATATAAGGCAGGGAATGACATTTGTTGGTCTTCACTCCCCAAACAAGAAGACTCCTGAAAACACCTGAGGAAAAAGACTGAACTGGGGGAAGTGCTGGATCCAGGCTAAAGGGATTTTTAGCCTGTGTATGAAGACCCGAGAAACCCAAGCTATAAAGCTAATGCAGCTTGTGCCTTAAGAATCCGTAAGTCTGCCTGTACCATCAGTTAGGGTGAGAATCTGCTAATTCATATCCAGTTTGTCTAGTATATTAAGCTTAGTTTGCGGTTGTTGTTTATTTGCTAGGTAATCTGTTTTGATCTGTTTGCTATCCCTTATAATCATTTAAAATCTATCTTTTGTAATTAATAAACTTGTTTTTACTTTATCTAAACCAGTAAGTTGGAGTGAAGTGCATGGGAAATTGTACCTCAAGGGGCAGAGGTTGTTGCATATTCCTCTCCACATTGAGGGGGAGGCGAACTGGATAATACATTTATAGTGGTTGGGGTTTGGACCAGGATAGGGCGGTACAGCTCTGGGGTACTAGACTGCGAAGCTGTAGGTTATTTTGGCTGTAGCCTCTCTATTGCTGGTTCACATGCAGTGGCTGGTCAGAGAGCCTGCCTGTAACTGCAGCTGGGCGTGTCCCTACCATTATGTATGCTGGTGGAAATGTAAGACCGGGAGCATGTCTGCAGGTTGTCACAGCAGCACAGTGTGACAGGGAGCTCAAGGTGGTGGGTCAGAGGGCTCAGTGATAGCCCAGTTCCAGGTGGCACCCCAGAGGAACCCATCACTTGCCTATGTTTATATCCATCCATTGATCTAACCTCACATATCCATGGGGTTGGTCTATGGTTCTCTAGAACTGGTTATATTGATGACAGTCTGACCATTCACCTCTTAGTCACGTCAATCTGCTTCCTTCATCCTGCAGTGATTGTTTGTGCTGGGCTCAAACCTGCCATCTCCTTCTGCTGGCCTCTTTACTGAATCTGCCACGCTAACATGCACTCAATAATGGCATACTGCTGATTATGCCTTATAAACCCATTGCACTGTAGCATGGCCAATTCAGTATCAGAAGGCAGATGAAGGTGGCATATTCAATGCTGTGCTAGACAGGAGAGTATGACAGATTGTCAGCATGGTGACATGGCACATATGCATTGGGGTCCCCAAAATCTTTGCAAGCCAAGTATGGGTAGTGCGTTGGAGCTAGTTGGAGAGGAGGGAAGGGATGGTATTTGATTGCCTGCCTGGGATTGATGGGGACAGAGAAGCCAGGGAAGGCAGGAGCTGGCTGCCTGTAGAGGGAGTAAACAAGGAGGAAGAGAGGGTGGCTGAAAAGAACCAGCCTCTTTCCTCACCAACGTCCAACCCAGCTACAACTATCGAAATGCACAGTGTCTGCCCCTCTGTCCTGAGACAAGGAAATCCGATCACCATGACTACGGATACAAATAAATGAAATACATTTTAATTTTCTGTAAGACAATTCTTTTGGGATTCTAAGAAAAAAGTTTAATCAATCAAAAGCAAATAAACAAACCCAGAAGTGAAATCCAATTAGCTAATTAAATGGTGAGATTTTTGCACTTCATATTAAAAATATGCTTCCAAATCACTCTCATAAAAATCCAATGAAGAAAAACCAGTAAATTATCTTAAAACATTGATACTAAAGCACAGCATTTTTCTGACTACATTCCTGTTACCGACTAAAGTAATTACTCCTTTTACTCAGCTAGCAGAGGTCTTTGCTGTGGTGCTGAGCATCCCACCTGCAATACCAACCAATGACGTGTGAGTGGGAGGTGGTTATAAACTGGTGCTTCAGCACCATAACATGCACCCCTGCACTTGAGCTAAAGAAGGGACTTCATTAGCTGCCAGTAGTACCAGGCAGTTATCCTGTAGCGGATCAACCACTAGAGGGGGATGCAACATGTACTATGCTATCATGAATTTTGAAGTGTCTGTGTTTTGAAGCTTTTCTGTGCATACAGGTATAAATCCATCACAAAAGTAAAGTTCAACTATCCATGTTGCTCATTAGCAAATTTTTGTTAATTACAGGAAGTGTATCCAGTTCTCACATGTAGTAAAAAGTTCTTTTATGTCTTTATTTACAATTAAGATATACTGCTGGCTTTTCAAACACAAAAGAATGTTCTGTTTATCCCCTTGTGGTTTTATGACGACTTACTGTTGCTATTAAGAAAACAGTAACAGAATCCGGAATCTATATCCTGTTTGCTATTGTCATATTAGTAAAGAAATTCCATGTAACTATATTAAGGTCTTCAACACAAAAGAAAAAAAGCACTGATGTTTGAACGTAAGTTGTTGTCAAGGACAAGATTTATAAGAAAGTTACATGTTACGTACCAGACCACAAAAAAGACAATATTTTTCTTCTCATGCCAACACCTTCTGTTAAGCACATAATGTACATACTACGTATTAAATACTCCCTTTTTGAAATAATACATTACATAATACTGTTTTAATTTTACTTTCTACTTCCAAGGCCATTGGAGGTTACCCATTTTACGTTTATTTTATAATAAATACATTTAAGTTATAGTCAAATATCTCTGTGCACACAGAATTTATAACATTTGTAAATTTGCCTCCAAAGTTTATCAAATATTTTCACTAATTAACAATCTACCATCTCCAAGGCAGACGATGCCACATTCCAGTGTGCTAACTGTGCTGAGGAAACTGGGGGAAATGAGAGAAACACTGCCCAGGACAAACATGGGCAAAATTCTGCTCTTAGAGCAATATATTGTAGCAGATCTTACACAGGCAGAATTCCTAGTGACAAAACTGGAGTTCTGTGTACTTAGGGAGAAGCAAATATCTAAGTTCAAATCCCCAAGATGAAGACGCATACTTTGTTAGTGGGATTCACAACTATTTACTCAACAGCAAAGGAACGTAAGACTTGGGATTCGAGGTTGAGGTTTTCTGACCCTGTCCATCTTCCTCACTACATCCTACCTGCTGCTATCCCCCTGGATCCTGCCAATCCCCACTCCATCCTACCTGTCTCCCCTGCACTCTTATCCTCCAACACATATTCCTGTCCATTCTTGGCTTTTGCCCATTTTCCCTGTTCCCCTCCCCACTTTGCTGCTATCCTCCCACTCCTCCAGAGCTCCTGCTCTCTCTCCCCTATTTGTTCTTATTTCTCCCACTTCTTCTGTCCATCTCTGCTCCTGTCCCTCTCTCTCGCCCAGCTCCTGCGACTAACCCTCCAAGCTCCTACTGTTATTCACTCACTCTGCTCTCTTCACTCTCCCCCTGTTCCTCACCCCTCTGTAGCTGAGCCAGGTTTCCTCCTCACTGCCTGGCATCAGCAGGGTGAGCATTGAGAACACAAGGCAATCAGTCCTCCAGCACTCAGTTCCTGTGCCAGTGATTGCTGGCAGCCAGGATGAGTAATTGCTGAGAAAGTCCTGCTCTGTCCGTAAGCCATAGGATGGAACATGCTCAGTTGCTCTGTGTGGATGGTGCATTTGCAGTCAAGCCATCACACAGGAGCTGTGAAAGGATGGGACAAGCTCAGTGCAGATGGAATCTCCAGAGAATGTAGCTAATAACTTCTACTGAACATGTGTTAACAGAGATTCTTCAGAGGCTTCTAACTTGGACAAATCACAGGGACATCAAAAGGCACATCCCTGACACCAGTGTGACCCCCCGACACACCCCAAATTTCAGGTCTCTGCTCCAAAGCATGGAGATGCTACAGCGTCTCAAAAAAACTTTGTAAGAATTCTTTTAACATGGAGAAAATACATGTATTTTCCCCTAAGCTCATTCTTGGGAGCAATGACCATTTTAGCTGAAACATTCCAAAAAAGTTCAGCCTGAGGCAGATAACACCATTGAAAATTTTAGCCTCAATTATGTAATTTTGGTAACGTTATAAGCAAGAGAAAGTAGAATCTTATAATGGAAAGGTTTTTTGCAACTTTAAATATAGGCGTTGCTACCTGAACCTCCTGTAACAAATAGCTTAAACATATAGCTCCAGAAAGTTAGTCCCAACAGAGATCTAGCTGCTGTTAGCTATGAGAGAAAAAGAAAATAAATTTTGAAACTACTTAGAATTTTCAATTAGCAATGAGCATGTATAGTAGGTAATTTTTATAAATGTTGATATCTAGTAGAAGCAAAAGAACAAACACTATTTACAAATCTAGAAGCAAACCCTGCTCACCTTAGTCATGTGACTAGTCATGGGTAAGGTGAGTTGGATTTGGTGCATGGATTCCCACTTAAATAAATGAAAAAGTATAATCATGCAACTGAGCTGGAGTTAGTATGAGCGCTGCACTTTGTCATAACCCTCGTTTTCAGTCAGGTTAATGGAAAGGTTCCACGGGAATGGGAGTCAGAGTTTTAGAAAACCTGGGAGATGAAATACACGAACAACAGAGGTTCAAGAAATTCCAGGCTAAAAGCTGCCATAATAAAAATTACATTTTCGTACGTAGACAGCACCTTTCATCTGATGCTCTCAAAGCATTATAACCATCATGTCATGAGCTTACTTGTTTGTGCCTTGGTATTGTGCTATATAAATATCATCTGTAAATGGTTCCCAGTTCAGCGAAAGCTCTTACAAGGCTTATATGGAATAATATAAGGATATACCAAGGTATGTTAAGGATCCTGTTACAATCTTAAATAAACTTTGTTTTATTGCTCTCTCAACTCTAATGTAACTCCCCAAAGAGCATTAGTGAATTTGCAGTTAGTAGGCAGACTGTTCTTGTTCTAAATATAACAGTGTTATGATGTATGGTTATTCTCACCAGTAGACGTAAAAATGAGTGACATTAATCCCACCTTCTTATAGCGCAAGAAATCTAGACTTTTTAGGACACTACTAGTTAGATTGAAGCAACAGGTGGATTTCCCTGCATGCAATGGTGTAGTGATCACTCCCCATCATTCAGTTAACAAGACAGTACAGAATCTCTGTTAAATTTAAAAAAAACCCAATGAAGCATCTATCAAAATAAATCGATTTGATTTTAATTAGAAGCATAAGACATAGTTCTCATTTTAGTTTTGAAATTTCCTGTACACCTTTACAATAACAATAGCATCACACTATACTCAGCTGCTTTGCTGATACAAAATCTAGATTTTCACATACTGAACAGTTCAACACAGATTTCAGACCTCAGAATCTTCCTCAGTACTCTCACTTGTAACCTGAATTTTATCTTCTCATGAAGGTACTTAAAATAAATAAATAAAAAAACAGCCTACTTGCAGTTAAAATGCAATCAAAAATTCAATTATACTATGCCTTGGATTTGTCTTGTAACCCTCATATTAAAATTTGCGTTTAGTATTAAAGGAATTAAAGTTAATTTCTTTTATCAATGAGTTTTGGAGAACACAAATGAAGATGAAAAAATTAACTGGGAAATCTAGATGCAGATAGTGTGCATTCACATTATTATACAACATAATCAGTAAATCTGGTACTAATGAGTCACAAGACTTAAATGTGAAGAATGTGTTTAGTGAATTATTGTCAATCAATGTCTATACACAAGGATAACAATAATCTTGAATGGCAACACACCTATTACAACAAATTCCTAACTAAGTACTTCATTACTTCAAAATGTCACTCCTAATTTATAGAGTAACAGATAAACATCTCTCTACTGTATACCTGGCTTGTGTCTACTTCTATGTAATTGAAACACTGTTTCTGAAAACTTCATATTATCACTTACACATCATTTTGTTTCAAATGCTGATTCAATGGCACTTTATGAGTCTGTTTGTTCTAACACTTCCTTTTAAGCTGAGTACTTTATTCATTCTATATATATATATATCTATATAAGCATTTAAAAAAGGTCAAACTGTTTTTGTTTTCCACCTGTGACTTTAAAGATAGGCATGGGGAGTGTCTGTCGTCATTTCCTGGTATGATTGTATTAACCTAGTATAATACTATTGGAAATGTAAACTATTACTCATAACCAATATTCTGAAAAAGAAAACAAAGATTCTGAAAGTGACTAATAAAGCCAATATGTAACAAATTGCACTGATCTTTTGAAGGAACCAATTAAATACATAAAGGAGACTTACTATTTTCTACTCCCTGATGGAAGGATGTGGATTAAAAAACAAAAGTAACAAACTTTACTGGAACAAAAAGTCTTTTGTTTACCTTTATATTCCCCATCATCCTCGAAATCTGTTAGGAATCTGCACTAACTGTCAACTCTCACCTCATCCTTTATGTCTTCTTGCTGCTGAGCACTGAAGATCTCCATTGCAGCCATCAGTCTCATCATTAGCTCATCCACTGTTGTGTTACCTAGCAACAAAGGAAGATAACTTTAATAATATGAACTTCAGCTATTAAAAATGGAAAGTCATTCTAGAATTAATCCATGAGGAATAACTAGTGTTTGAAAAATGGGTGATTAGAAAATACTAATATCTCATTAGAATATTTTTAATTTGTCTTTTTGTTTAAAAATTTTAAAATGTTCCACCAGCAAACCCTAACAAGTGCAAATGTAGTCTTAATTTTTAAGTGGTATAAATCAGAGCATTTGTTTTTGTACTGATTGGTAGAATCTCTAACTTAGTTTTAATGATAATTTTCATGTCTTATATCAGAGAAAAGAATGATGTGTGAGGAATCAATGACTTTTTTTTTTAGCTTTTTGCAACTACAATATGTCACTATCTATCTAGGTAGATCTAATCTTAGGTCACATGGCAGAGGACATTACTATTAAGACTCTATTGGTGGCTAGGTTAAAAATAAAAGAGTTAAATCTGGAAAAAGAGCATTCTGAACCCAAACAAACGATTCAACTCAACATTAAACTCAAAGTCAGTTTTGTTTTCAGTGATAAATTTTATTTCTCCTACAGCATATCTATTCCAGACTGCATAGTTCTCGACAGGGAAGTCCTGCATCTATGCACAAAACAAATCCAGCACAGGCCCCTGCAGTGAATGGTTCCTCTTGCTGTCCTAGCAACGTGTGTCAACCTTCTTCAATAGGGTTGAAAGGTCAGTTCAGTCTCCTACCATGACCCACTTAGTTTTTCTTTTCCCTCCTGTGACCGCTAACCAGAGTGCCAACTAGTGCCACTTGTGAGAGTGATTTTGGTATGAGGCCACTTGTCCATTAGGATTAGGCAAAGACTGTAAAGTCATCTAACATGAACAACTACACAGCCTTCAGATGAGAATACATTTTAGTTACTGTCAACATGAACTAGATTTGAACTGGTAACCAGAGGTAAAATTTTCAAGAATGCCTAAGACACTCAGGAGCTGAATTCCCATTTTCCAAAAATGGATTTAGGCCTTTAGGAGCATAAGGCTTATTGAAAGTCATTAAAAAAGACGGTTACTCACCTTTGTAACTGTTGTTCTTCGAGATGTGTTGCTCACATCCATTCCAGTTAGGTGTGCGCGCCGCGCGTGCACGTTCGTCGGAAACTTTTTACCCTAGCAACTCCAGTGGGCCGGCAGGTCGCCCCCTGGAGTGGCGCCGCCATGGCGCCCAATATATATCCCTGCCGGCCCACCCGCTCCTCGGTTCCTTCTTGCCGGCGACTCCGACAGTGGGGAAGGAGGGCGGGTGTGGAATGGATGTGAGCAACACATCTCGAAGAACAACAGTTACAAAGGTGAGTAACCGTCTTTTCTTCTTCGAGTGATTGCTCACATCCATTCCAGTTAGGTGAATCCCAAGCCATACCTAGGTGGTGGGGTCGGAGCGAGAAGTCGCGGCATGGAGCACTGCAGATCCGAAGGCCGCGTCCTCTCTAGACTGCTGGACCAGGGCGTAGTGGGAAGCAAAGGTGTGGACCAATGACCAGGTCGCTGCCCGACAGATTTCCTGGATGGGCACACGGGCGAGGAAAGCCAGCGACGACGCCTGCGCCCTGGTAGAATGCGCAGTCACACGGCCCGTAGGGACATGGGCCAAGTCATAGCAGGTCCTGATGCAGGACGTTACCCAAGAGGATAACCTCTGGGAGGAGATAGGAAGCCCTTTCATGCGGTCCGCTACTGCCACGAAAAGCTGGGGGGATTTGCGGAAGGGCTTGGTCCTCTCCACGTAGAACGCGAGAGCCCTACGGACATCAAGCGAGTGGAGCTGCTGCTCCCTGCCTGAGGAGTGAGGTTTCGGGAAAAAAAACCGGAAGGAATATCTCTTGGTTGACGTGGAAGGCTGAGACCACCTTGGGGAGAAAAGCAGGGTGTGGTCTCAGCTGCACCTTGTCCTTGTGGAAGACCGTATATGGGGGGTCTACCACAAGAGCCCGGAGTTCCGACACCCGTCTAGCTGAGGTGATAGCTACTAGAAAGGCCGTCTTCCAAGAGAGGTAAAGCAGGGAGCAAGTGGCTAACGGCTCAAAGGGGGGCCCCATGAGCCGGGACAACACCAGGTTAAGATCCCAGGTTGGAGCAGGGAGACGGACGTTAGGGTATAAACGTTCCAACCCCTTGAGGAATCTAGACACCGTCGGGTGAGAAAAAACAGAGCGACCATCCGCACCCGGATGAAAGGTGGAGATAGCTGCTAGGTGGACTCGCAACGACGATATGGCCAGACCTTGCCCTTTAAGGGACCAAATGTAGTCCAAGATATCGGCTACCGAAACTTCCATAGGGCGGAGATTTCTCTCCACGCACCAACAGGAGAAGCGCTTCCATTTGGCCAAATATGTCGCTCTTGTGGACGGCTTCCTGCTGCCCAAGAGCACCTCCCTCACCGGCGAGGAACAGCGCAGCTCAGAGCCAGTCAGCCACGCAGGAGCCACGCTGCTAGGTGCAGCGACTGCAGGTCCGGGTGACAGAGGGTCCCGTGCTCCTGGGTAATCAGGTCCGGATGAAGGGGCAGGGGAACTGGGTCGGCTATAGTCAGGTCCAGCAGCATGGGGTACCAGTGCTGTCTGGGCCATGCCGGGGCTACCATGATCACGTGAGCCCTGTCCCTGCGTACCTTCAGAAGGACCCTGTGGACCAAAGGGAATGGGGGAAACGCATAGTACAGGTGGGTCGACCACTGGATGAGGAAGGCATCCGCTATCGACCCGGGCTCCCTGCCCTGAAAGGAGCAGAACGCTTGGCACTTCCTGTTCCCCTTGGACGCGAAGAGGTCCACCCGGGGATAACCCCACCTCCGGAAGATGGAGAGGGCGACGTCCGGGCGAAGGGACCACTCGTGTGACAGGAAGGATCTGCTCAATCGATCCGCCAGCGTGTTCCGTACTCCGGGGAGGAAGGAAGCCATGAGGTGAATGGAGTGGGCTACACAAAAGTCCCAGAGTTGTATCGCCTCGTGGCACAGGGAGGAGGATCTGGTGCCGCCCTGCTTGTTGATATAATACATGGTCGTCGTGTTGTCGGTGAACACCGCGACACAGCGACCCTGAAGCTGATGACAGAACGTTTGATAAGCAAGACGGACCGCTCTCAACTCCCGCATGTTGATGTGTAGCCCCACCTCCTCCTGGGACCACAGGCCCTGCGTCCTCAGGGTCCCTACGTGGGCCCCCCAGCCGAGATCTGAGGCATCCGTTGTTAGGGACACCGAGGGCTGAGATGGGTGGAAGGGGAGACCCGCACACAACACTGACTGGTCTAGCCACCAGCCGAGAGAATCTAGGACCCTCTGGGGGATTGTGATTAACATATCTAGCGGCTGTCTTGTCAGCCTGTAATGACTGATGAGCCACAACTGGAGGGGCCTCATGCAGAGCCGAGCGTAATTGGTCACAAAAGTACAAGCCGCCATGTGGCCTAACAGGGTTAGACATGTCCTCACTGACGTTAAGGGGGCTGTCCGCAGCCGATGCACGATCGCCGACAAGGCCTGGAACCGCTGCAATGGCAGCAAGGCCCTGCCCACAGTGGCGTCCAGGACGGCCCCGATGAATTCCACCCTTTGTGTGGGAACCAGGGTGGACTTGTCTGTGTTCACCAAGATGCCCAGAGTGGCGAACATGTCGGTGATCACGCGGACATGGCTGCAGACTTGTTGTTCCGACGTGCCCCGAATCAACCAATCGTCCAGATACGGAAACACGTGGATACGACTGCGCCGGAGCTGCGCCACAACAACTGCCATGCACTTCGTAAACACCCTCGGGGCCGTGGACAAGCCAAATGGGAGGACTGCAAATTGGTAATGAAGAGACCCCACAACGAAGCGAAGGAAACGTCTGTGACGTGGCCAGATAGCAATGTGAAAATACGCGTCCTGCATGTCGAGGGCGGCGTACCAGTCTCCCGGATCCAAGGATGGGATAATGGTCCCCAAGGATACCATGCGGAACTTCAACTTCACCAGGTACTTGTTGAGCTCTCGCAGGTCGAGGATAGGCCTGAGGCCCCCCTTGGCCTTGGGGATCAGAAAGTAGCGGGAATAAAACCCCTTGCCTTTCTCGTTCTCTGGCACCGCCTCTATAGCTCCTTTGCCGAGGAGCGTCTGCACCTCCTGCCGAAGGAATTGCTCGTGAGAGGGGTCCCTGAAGAGGGACGAGGAAGGGGGGCGGGGAGGAGGAAATGAAACAAACTGCAGGCGGTATCCCGACTGCACCGTGCGTAAGACCCAGCGGTCTGATGTTATTAGGGACCACGCCGGGAGGAAAAACGAAAGGCGGTTGGAAAACGGGGGGGAACTGTTACTGCGCCCTCGGGCGCACCTTCAAAATGAAGGCTTAGGTCCAGGCGGGGGCTTAGAGGAGCCTTGGTTCTGCCCCCCTTGGTTCCCCGAGTGCCTGCGCCTTCCGTTCCTGCCGCGGCGCCTGTTAAGGTCCTGCCGCTGGCAGAACTGGGAATACGGCCTGCGCTGTTGTTGTTGTTGCTGCGGCCGGAAGGGTCTGCGTTGCGTCACTGGTGTGTGCATCCCAAGTGACCGCATGATGACTCGGTTGTCTTTCAGACTCTTGAGTCTGGGGTCTGTCTTGTCCGAGAATAAGCCTTGGCCTTCGAAAGGAAGGTCCTGTATAGTGTGCTGGAGCTCCGGCGGAAGGCCAGAAACCTGCAGCCAGGAGAGGCGACGCATTGTTACACCCGACGCGAGGGTACGGGCAGCCGAGTCCGCAGCGTCCAAAGAGGCTTGCAAGGACGTGCGTGCGACCTTCTTGCCTTCCTCCAAAATGGCCGTAAACTCCTGACGAGCATCTTGTGGCAGCAGCTCCTTGAATTTATCTGCTGCCACCCAGGAGTTGAAGGCGTATCTGCTCAGCAGGGCCTGCTGGTTGGAGACCCTGAGCTGCAGCGCCCCAGCCGAGTACACTTTACGGCCGAGGAGATCCATCCGCCTGGCCTCCCTGGATTTGGGGGCTGGAGCCTCCTGGCCGTGACGCTCTTTATCGTTGACTGATTGGACCACCAGGGAACACGGGGTCGGGTGCACGTGGAGGTACTCGTAGCCCTTAGAAGGAGCCATGTACTTCCTCTCGACGCCCTTCGCAGTGGGAGGAATGGAGGCCGGAGACTGCCAGATGGTGTTGGCGTTGGCCTGGATGGTTCGTACGAACGGCAGGGCGACTCTGGTGGGAGCGTCTGCCGAGAGGATGGTCACAATTGGATCCTCTATCTCCGAGACCTCCTCGGCTTGCAGACTCAGATTTTGAGCTACTCGCCTGAGGAGGTCCTGGTGCGCCCTGAGGTCCAGCGGGGGGGGGCTGTTGGAGGAGGTCCCAGCCACCGCTTCATCCGGGGAGGAGGATGAGGAGACCCCCGGCAAGAGAGTGTCTAACGGCGGGTCTCCTTCGGCCCTCGCCTCTGCCTCAGGAGCCAAAGCGGAGTCTTGATGCTTGGACCCTTCCTCCCCATCCGGGGAGGGAGGGGGGCGAGACAACGAGGCTTCAGGTGCCCTGCGCTCCGCAGTCGCCGGCCTAGCAGGGAGCTGTTGGGGGCCCTGGGCCTGATGATATGCCCAGGGTGTCCAGAATCCCCATTGCTGCGGGCCTTGGTCCTGCTGTGGCGGATCGCTGAACAGCGCCGCCTGCTGGTCGGTGCCCAGCGCGTACCCACTGTCCGTCAGCGAGGATACGGACGGCTGTCTGGAGGGCCATGGCGGGGCGGACCCTGGATGGTAAGGGTCCGCGCGGGCCGGCACGGACGATCTTCTCGGTGCCGGGGACCGGTGCCGGGAGTCATATCGGTGCCGGGACCGGGACCGGGTTCTGTCACGGTGCCGGGATCTGGACCGGTACCGGGCGCCGCTTCGGTGCCGGGATCGGGACCTGCCACCAGCTCGGTGCCGGGAGGTCGACCGGGACCGGGACCTGCCACCAGCTCGGCGCCGGGAGGTCGACCGGTGCGGCGAATAAAGTCTGGATCGGCTCCTGGAATCGCGGTGCCGGTATCTGCGGCTGGAGTCCGACCGCGATCGTCGCGATGTCGACCGGTGCCGCGAGTGCGACCGGTACCGCTGAGGGGAGCGGTGCCGGGACTGCGAGCGGCGCCGGGATCTGGAGCGACCGTGACGTCGGGACCTGGATCGAGAACGTGAGTCCCGGGACGGTGCCGACATCATAGGTTTTCCTCTGGACACGACCCGCACCGGCGGTACCGGGGGTGGCCGCTGAGTGGGCTCAGTCATGGCTATGAGGTCCCGTGCCGAGGCGAAGGTCTCTGGTGTGGATGGCACCACTATCTCAACCCCAGATGTCATGGGGGAGCTTGGCGGCACCGGACTCGACGGACCCGCCGGGCCCGGAGTCGACGGTGCCGGCGGCGCCGCGGCCGATGTTGAGGCCGGGCGCTCCAGTCGGGTCTGCCTGGCCGGAGTAATAGACTTCGACGGCCTAGGCTCTGTCCCCGGTGCCGGAGAAGGTCGGTGCCGGGGAGTCTTCTCGGTGCCGGTGCGATCCGGTGCCGGCGCCGAGATCACGGCCTGCGAAGCCGCCGGGTCAAGTGCCGCCTCCATAAGGAGAGTCCGGAGCCTTTGATCCCTCTCCTTCTTAGTCCTTGGCTTAAAAGCCTTGCAGATGCGGCACTTGTCGGATCTGTGCGATTCCCCCAGGCACTTCAGGCACGCGTCGTGGGGATCGCTGGTGGGCATAGGCTTCTTGCAGGCCGCACACTGCTTGAAGCCCGGCGAACCAGGCATGAGCCTGGTGCCGGGTGCCGGGAAGGGCTAAGCCCCCGGCGAAGAACTATTTACAAACTACTTAACTTAACTACTACTATCTACACTTAACAATCTAATTAACAACTACAATAGTGCTAGAGATAAACGATAGATAACAAGGAGAGCTAGGGACGTGGAGGACAGCTATGCCGCGCTCCACAGTTCCAACGACCGACACGGCGGTAAGAAGGAACTGAGGAGCGGGTGGGCCGGCAGGGATATATATTGGGCGCCATGGCGGCGCCACTCCAGGGGGCGACCTGCCGGCCCACTGGAGTTGCTAGGGTAAAAAGTTTCCGACGAACGTGCACGCGCGGCGCGCACACCTAACTGGAATGGATGTGAGCAATCACTCGAAGAAGAACTTAGGCTCTCACGTGCCTTCATCATTTCTGAAAAGGTGCTTTTGAAAATTTACTCCTAGTCAAGATTTGAAAGGTTTTCTATAGTTCATTAGTAGAATCGTCTACTCCCCAAACAGAAACAATTGTATTTGGCCTGCTACACATGCATATGACTTCATAGGGCACTATGCATTTGATGATACAATCCTAAAAGGCATTCATGTTGCATTTCTTTAGAAAACATAAAACACAGCAACATTTAATTGATGTGTCACTTTTTTGCTATAGTTTCAGTCCCACAATAAAAGGATGCATTTACTGGGGTATATCACCATCTTAAAATTTAAGGAGCTAGTATCAGAAATCCCCACACATAATAAAATATACATCCCAGAGACTGAACTGGACTAATCTGGAATATTTTACAACAATCCTTAGACTCTGATTCAGCAAGATATTCACACACATGCCTAACTTTAAGCAAACAACCACCATTGACTTCAATGGGATAACTCACATGCTAAAAGTCACACACATGTTTAAGTACCTGGTTGAAGTGGAGCCTATAAACCAGAGTAAATAATATAGTTATTTAATTATTTGCCCAAAATAAGCAGATTTGGTAGAGCACAGAAATATTTAACCATGCATTGTCCTTAGGGGAGATAAATTCCGTGGCAGTTGGTGGAAAACGTAGATTTAGAAGTAGCCTGTTCAGATTTTGTTAAAAAGGAAAGTACACGCATAAATAAAAAGTAACTCTTCTGACCAACTGATGGAAGGAGCACTGGTGATTCCTCCAGAGGAACTATCCCTCTGTCCACTCTACAGAAGGAAAGGGCAATGAGAGAAGCCAATGATTGCAACAACAAACAGATTTTCCTTCTCTGAAGAGGGAACCTGAGGCTAAGACTCTCCTAAGAAAATGCAAGGGGACTAGAATGAACGGAGCTAGGTATAAGAAACAAAGCAAATGAGCACAGAACTTCATAAAGGCAAACTTAAGGGTAAAGCAAAACAACAGGATGGAAGGAATTCTGCCTCTTTGACGTATTTTAATTTGCAGTTATTGAAGAACTGCAGCCTAAGGGCACCATCCAAACAACTCTTTCTCACCTGAATAGTGTCAATGAAGTCACTGGGACTACTTAAATAAGAACCAACTACTCAGGTAAGCAGCACAATCCCTCCTTTATTTGGACATTATATTAGCAACTTTGAGTCTGTTGAGGGCCTCCATTCTATAGTTAGATCTATGCAGGCGGGCTCATGCTCAAATGGAATCCCATTAAAGTCAACAGGGCTCCAATCACACAGATCTGAATGCAGGATTGGGGCCAAAATTAGCTCACACTAAATGATGGGGCTAATCGCAGCTCGGTGCTCAGCACTTACAAAAACCAATGCAGCTCCCTACATATGGATTTAGGAGCCTATATTTAGCTCCTATTTTAGAAATCTTGGCCCAGACAGATTAATATCAATGCAATTCTCTATCTGAAAAAATATTAAACCATGATTTTATTATGACAATTCAATCCTTTAGTGTTACATTACACAGCATATTTATGTACAATGGCTATTTATCTTTCTGTAATGCAGTTTTTGTTCTGTAACAGGTTAATAATAAAAATTTTAAAAATCTCACGACGAAGACTAAGAATTAATAACAAAGAGGTCTTCTGACTGTTTCAATACCCATAAAAGAAATAGGTCCCCACCATAAAGGAACAATTATACCTTGTATTACATTCAACACCTCATTAGACGATCGTTTTCCCATAATAATAAGGAAAAGTGGAAACTGATCCGTCTTCTGAGTTCGAATTGTTTGGGCTACAACACTTCCAAAGTGTCTAGTGCACATTGTCAGAAACCTAAAAAGTATAGAAAAACAATATAAGTTTACATTGTAGAGTTTTTTTTAAGTTACAGTGGGTTTTTCAGAAAAGAATTCAGCTAATACACATCTCTTCCTTAAAGAAATATTAAAATTTGACAATTTACTTCAGAGCTATATACTGCTTAAAATCTGGGCTGCTGTGTTCAGTTGTGGAGTTCCTTATCCCTCAAAATGTATCACAAAAAACACATTTTCAAAGATGATAGACTCCAGATGGGAGGCATTATAATAAACTTTAACTGGCAATGGCAGTGACTTATTTGATGGTGAATTCCATTTTTCTGTTCAGTATCTAGCCAATTGTTCTCTGAACAATAGAAAACTGGTTTATTGAATATTTTTTCAAGTTTTCAAAGATGATAGATTTTTAAAAATTAAATAAGGACATTACTTAAACAATGAAAAAAGTATAAAATTACTATTATTCATACAAGAATCATAATTTAACAATGAAAACATTAAAATGTTTTAATAGGTCATAAAATTAAAAAAAAAAACTACTTTAGAATTGTATTTTCTTTCAGAGCAGTAGCCCCTTCAGTTTCATACTTAGCAGTGTGGTCTAAAAACAATAATTCTACGCTTTTGACCAAAAAAAGCGCTCAGATATTAGCATACCGAAGTCTAGCATTAGTATTCTTAACACGATCTTGAATAAATGAAAAAACTGATAAAGCTTTTCTCTTCCATTAGAGGACTGTTTGAAATTAGCATTTCTTTCAAGAGAAAAGGGTAGCTTATGATATGTTTTCAGATCTGATGGTAAAAAGTAAATGTCATAATAATAATGAATTATGAAAGACCAAATGCAAATATAGAATGCTTTAATAAGATCCAATTTAATAAAGTCTGTAAAAATAATGGACTTTTAATAACACAGGTCACAAAAGGCAAAACAGTGGAAAATCTGAGGACTAGCCACTGGTACAGGCTTATTAATTCTTAATTATGTTCATGAAAAGCAACTTAAATCGTGTGTTTTCTTATGCCTTATGATAATATTTTAGGTAACAACTGCTCTGAAATGTATGCTCTAACTGATGAGCAAAGTCCTATTGTCATATGCATTAGAAGGCAAATCTATTTGAAAAGACAAACTGCATTAAAATGTCATGTGCTCAGAATCATTTGATATCAAAATCCAAAACAGAATCAGAACACAAGTTTTAAATCAGTATACTTCTGGCTAATAAAATAGCTCAGAAATTGGGCTGAAAATTGAAAAAGTTCATCATTGTAAAAGTGGATTTGGAGTTGAAAGTGCGCAAAGTGTGTGTGTGGGGGAAAACAGAGCCAACTTCTGCTACAACATAATCTTAACATGGAGAAAGGACATCCTTTAGTTTGGCAACAACAAGCAGGGCGTGGCTATTAAAAACATTTCAAAGCTATAAAATGCATTTCTGAAATTTTTCCATTGCCTCCTTTGTTATCCAGGTTTACTAGATTTTTGCCGTCTGGAACCATTGTGGGTGATAGAAAACCTGCTCATTTGAAAACCTGTTCAATTTATGAGAATACACCATGACAAGCATACTCCCAGACATGAAAAGTGCTCTTATTCTTTCATGCTACTAGACTGCATAGGTGTCACAGAGTAGCATTAACATTACGAGCCAAGAGAAGTCCCCTGAACAGTACCAGTTCAGAATGCTGACATACTCTGGACATCTGGAATATTGCGCTGAATTCTGAGTACCATCTTACCAAAATGATATTCACTAACTGAAGGAAGATTGGTTAAGAGCAATACAAACGATCAAGGGACTGATTTAACTAACAAGCTAAAGACACCCAGTTTAGCTAAGCTCCAATAAAAGGGGACCTTATAACAGCCTACACATACATACACTTCAAGTAAAGAGAGGAGTTTTAAGTGTGGAACACTTGGGATGAAATCCTGGATCCACTGACATCAATGGCAATACGCCATGGCAAACTGACTTCAGCAAGGCCAGGATTCAGCCCCGTGGGTATTGCTAGAAGTAATGAAATGAAACTAAAAAAATGAAAATTTGAGGAGATATAGCAAGGAAAACTCCCAGTCAGTGATAGGTATTAAGATTGTTGAACAGTCCCCCAAGAAGTGGTAGAAGTCTCATTGCATAGGACTTACAATTTTGCTGGACAAAACCATAGAAAGACATAAGATAAACAAAACTAGGAGGGAGTTAGACTGCATGACTTAATAGGCCTTTTACACTCTTAAACCAACATACACACACACAAAACACATTAAATATAAGACTCTAGTCATCTTCTCATTCAGTTCCGCAATGCAATGATTATAAAGTGGATTGTGTGTACACAGGCTGTATTGTTTCACCAAAATATCACACAACAAACTCATTAAGCATACCATGCTACCAAGCAGTTATCAGTACTACTTTCATACTTCTGAGAGAATTAATAGTGGCATGGAGAAAAACAAGCGTTTTATTCTCTCTCTCTCTCTCACAAGGGGATTTCTCATTCTCATCTAGATAAAAGTGTGCCAGTTCTTCCAGTGAATCGCCAAAGCTGCCAACAGAACTCACATTACAAATACCTGTGGAGCTCATCAAAAAGCCAGATGTCACTACTGGAAGACTTGTTTTCTGCAACAAGCTGGATTACTGTGATCTCCAACCAAAAGTGGAAATGGAGGAGTACTGGCAGAAAGGAAGGGTAAATGGCACCCTACTAGTTCCTTTGTTTTTTAATTACAAAAATATTTAGTGTGTATGTGGGGGAGATGATTTAGGGTGGGGTGGAGAAGTATGAGAAAGACCAAGATTCTTTAGGGGGAAAATTCTATAGGAAAAAAAAAAACCACTCCTGTAAGAAAGTTACAAAAATAAACTGCATAAAAATAATTTAGTGTTAAAGCAGTAGCACATTCTCTACTTCTCCTGGGAACTTTGAGTAACTAAATCAGAACTTTTAAAGCTGGGAAATAAACATACAGGCACTGACCACAGTTTTGTAAAAACAAATGCAAAACCAAAAACTGAAACAGGTTATGAAGATTTATCTCAATTCTTCTACGTGAAATTGTCTGGAAAGGGAATAGGATTATTAGACATATCATATCCATCAATTAAAATCTACCAACAGAGAAATACAGTTATCTAGGTGAAATAAAGGTATAGCTTTTGAAGGGCTTCTGATGGCACAGAAAGCATACAGACACACACACACCTATTCCAAATAATACTAACAAGGTGTTAAAGTTCCCTCATAAATATTCTACGTGCATGGGTCTCAAAGTAAATCAGGATGATATCTCCTCATACAAGAGAATAAAAGACCACAGGAAACAGTTGACTACTTGAAGAAAATCACTGCAAGAACAGCTGCTGTCACATGACAAGCCACAAAAAACTCTGTACTCTCTTGCAATTTTATCATGAATTAGGCAATATTTAATGTTTCTTTTAAATCTTCAGCTTCTAAATCTTGTGATCGAGAAAATCTCAACTTTCATTTAAAAATTTTTTTCTGGCCCTTGTCGTTGCTGAGACAAGCACGAAAACATGAACTGTAATGGCTCAGAAGCAAATAAAAAGAATCCGAAGTTTATTGTTTTTAATAGCTCATGATTTTTAAGCCAAAGTTCATGATTTTTGCTGGCCCAGTGCATGATTTTTGCATGCTTGGGGATGGCAATACTCCATTTTTTGACACTGTGCCTGGTTTTAAAATCCTAATTTTCCCTAATTCCTATACTGCTTTATATTTGAAAAGATTCTATAGGTCACAGTTTTGGGGGGCAAAAAAATCTAACACATCTTAATATTAGGATAATGCAGTCAGAAGAGCCATTTCCAAAGCTAAACATCTAGGCCATTTTCATATTTGCCTCACCCCACCCCATAACAGGCACAAAAACACTTCAGAAGCAGCATTACTGGGAAAACTCATGAAAGGAGCCTGAGTAATCCCAGAGAAGAAGCGGTATATAAGGTCATGAGCGTACGCACAGACACGTACTTCATGCTACCTGACTCCTAACCCAAGCGCCAGAGCAGCAGAGGACCTGTGGTGAGTGAACACTTACTTGAGATCTGCAAAACAGTGTCAGAATAGACTTTGTGCAAACTGTATGTGAAAGGTAAGTGAGGGGTAGGGCCTGGCTCCTTACATAAAACAAGTCAAAAATGAAACTATCACCAGGAAAATGAAAAAAATAAAGACATCATTAGCCTTAGTCACTCACAAAAATTCTTTTGCTCTTCCTGCTAATTTTGGGACCACCGTTAAACAATCACCAGTCCCAAAGATGGACTCTTATCAATGGTACATGACAGGATGTGATAAGCCTGACATTAATATTTTTGTTTAACAGCACAGATTTCCAAGTTTTAATGCCATTCAAAAAACACAGAGGAGGAGACAAACGCAGGATTTAAAAAATAGAAAAAACAAAAAAACTCAACAACCCCAAAACCAAATACAATGAGTATAAATGTATCTTTTTTGTTACTAAGAAAGGACTGGTATGTTGTGATCACTGTTTACCATGCTGACCAGTATTGTCTCATTACTTCCGTAGGCTCCCCCATATGTTGCTGTATTCACCCATTTTTGTCTTACACTTACCTTGCGAGCATTTGAGGGCAAGAAGTGCCTTTTTTGTTCTCTGTGTTTGTACAGTGCCTAGCACAACGGGGCCCTGATCCAAAGCAGGGACCCCTAGGTGCTACCACAGTAGAAATAACAACAAACAGTGGTATGTAAAATTGAAAACCACAATGTCAAATACTATAAACGTTTGACAGTGTTCCTTTAATACTTCAATTTAAACAACACAGTAACAACAGAGACACATCTCAATTCTTCTTGTAAAGAGGATTTGTGGATTAGGGATTGAAACTGCAAATCACATCTAATTGTGCCACCATTTTTGCTCTGTAACTTGAGAAGGGCTTCAACATTCATAGCATGGATGGCCTGGTCACAGCAATCAACCACCATTCTCTTTCTGCTGGATCATTTTGGCCTTTAACACTGGATCATGAAGTACTATTCACTTGCTTATGGGACCTGGCACAGTCACGTGGAATTGTTTTTAAATTGGCTCTGGTTGTTCTTTTTGGGGTGATTCAAAGAGTAGCAGTGAGGGGTAACTTTTCTACAGGCCCTCATCTGTAGAGTCCTCTCACAGGGATTGACTGTATTGCCTCTCTTAATCAACATCTATGTGAAACTACTAGGGGAAATTGTGGGAAATTGCAATGCCATCAGCATGCAGAATTCACTCAGCTCACCTCCTCAAGCAATGGTGACATTGCAACCATATGCAAAATGGAGAGGAGCTGCCTTGAAGAAAGAGGCATTTTGAGGCATTAGCTATAAAGGGTACCTTGTGTGACAATGAAGATCTCTCTCTTGATGGTTAAGTGGTATGCAGCTCAGAGTTCTGCCCAGCTCCTCACTGCTCCTAGATGCTCAGGTACCACCAATGGCCAGAAAGGCCTTCAGTCATCGTCGGCTGGCCAAATGACTAAGCTCATTTGTCACTGCAGTGGGCCTAGAATCAGTCCATGCATTTGTCATGTCCAGATTAATCTTTCACAGTTCAGTCTTCCTGGGGACGTTTCAGAATGACACTCAGGAGCAGCAGCTAACGCAGTAGGCGGCAGCCTACCTTCTAAACAAAGCTGATTGATGTGAACATATCACACCTGTCGTCTGCATTGGGTACCACCTTAATCTTCAAAGCCCTGAATGGGCTATGGTGCATCCAACCTAAAGCAAGGGCTCCTGGGAAATGAGCTCTAAAACTCTTCTGATTCTTACTGGTGGAGGTTCTGTATCTGTTATAAGACAATGAAGCTGGCCAGGAAGAGTTTAATAAAAGCTAAAGTAAATACAGTGTATTATTTTAAATACTGCAGTATGTACTGAGTGAAGGATTTGGCTTGTTACAGTAAAAAAATAAACGTAGTTACATAGAAAACAACCCCTTCCTGCATTAAAAAACATCAACTCCAACATATTCATGTATAAAAGTTTGTAACCTGCTTACCAGTTTAATGTCTTCTTTACCTCTAAAGACTTTTTAAAATAGCTTGAAACTTTAAATATAAAGGAATTTAGCATAGGACCGACCATTCTCGAGAACTTAGTTCTCTATATTTGCCCAAAGATGTATGACACAGGCAGCAGCACTGCCTACCTCTGTTAATCCTGATTCAGTCAAACCACGTGTAGGAGAGAGAGCAGTTGAGTCTCCGTGCCCATTCTGCCAAAAGAGATGATAACTGTGACACTGTTTTTAAGAGATGTGGACACCTGACTTACTGATAACTGGATTGAGACCATCAATTTATTTCACGGAGGCAACAGAACAGCCATTATATGGTAACAACTTTCAAACTCATGGTATTGAGGTGAACAGCAACACATACACTCCATTACCCATCTCAGGTCTCATCCAGTTCTCCAAGACATTAGGATTTTAAAAAATCTGACGGGCTATTAGTGCATAACCTGGTTTAAGTGAAAAGATTTCAAATAGTTAATTCTATTTTACCTTTAGATTAAATCAATAAACTCATTCAATTAAAGACAGTGCAGAGTAAGTGGTGCTTTACCACTGAACAGCATACTCTGAATGCACACAATGGAATCCTGATTTTTTATTATGTACGCTGGTGCCACTGTCTTGCTAATTCTTCATGGGTTCAGAGAAAAAAATTTAGCTTCGTCCTTTCCTTTCTCTTTCTGTAAATAAGGCTTATTGTACATATTTAATAAAAATAATTTCTCAACTACATCTCCAGATTTATGCTTCTATTCCTTCAAAGTCTAAATATTTTATTACGTAAAACTTGCCTTATACTAAAAGAAGACATTTTATACAATTCCAGAATTTGAAGTCAAATTATTTAAAACCATTACCAAGCTTTAACAGAATGGAGAGAATTTTCTGAACACAAATGTTTCCAATATCAATGCTCAAAATACCTATAGGACTATTCAGCATCACTTAAAATACTGTACTTTTGCATATATTTTGCTAACATATTGCTTATGTCTGAAAGGTGATGTTACTGATCTCTCTCATTTTTAAAAAATAATGATATTGAAATGGAGAACACACAAAGTGCAATTTAGCCTTATATTTTATCCTTGTGAGTTCAATACTGGAAAAGCACATATAAATAATTTAAATTCGAGTGCCATATAATTTAATTCTGATGTGCTTGTGCAATGGCCACTGATATCAGTAGTATTACAGGGGATCAAGAGCTATGTATAGATTACACTTATAGCACTAAAAATTCTATGATGCTAAAGAATTGGAAATCTAGCAAATTTTCTTCAAAATACAGAGATGAAATCTCATTCCAATCCCAATCTGATGAGAAGAAATGCAAAAAACAGTTCAATAAATACGAAAAAGTACATAGGATTTGAGACCATCTTTTGTAATTTTTTTTTTTCAATTCAGCAGTCACCCAATGTGTAATAAGCAGAAGCTTTATTTGGATTCTCCATTATAACCTACTCCACATTTGTATAAATATTCCTATAGTTATTTCCTAAACTGGATATCAGGATGACACAAAATTTCTGTTTTCTACATTCTAAGACCATTACAACCTCTAAGTCCCATTGGTCTTCAGTCCTCAACCCAACTAAAGCCATTCTGAAAGAGCAGGATTTAGATATTTATATATCTCATCAGGTTTAACTTACTTAAAGAAACCATAAAACTTCAGAAGGATCTGTGATGTTGGAAAAGAAGTTTTCTAAAGCACAAAGAAATATTAAATATGCGAGACTCCTAATTATTTTTAATATTAATTTTATAATCTGCAAAGTCAACAGAAATCTCATTAAAATGTTAATTTAAGAATAACATTTTATGTATTAGGTATTTAAATGAAAAAATGTTAAATATGAGGCTATGCAATAGTGTATTAAACAAGCTTGCTATGTATGGTCTTCATAGTACACTGTTAGCACCTTAAGTAGTTAAGTACCATGCCTTCTAGGGCCATAGTTATTGACTCTTGGCTACACTCACACTTTACAGCGCTGCAACTGGGGTGTGAAAAAACATCCCCCTGAGCGCTGCAAGATACAGCGCTGTAAAGCGTCAGTGTAATCAGGGAAGCAGTGCTGGGAGCGCGGCTCCCAGCGCTGCACGCTACACCCGTAAGGGATGTGGTTTACATGCAGCGCTGGGAGAGCTCTCTCCCAGCGCTGCCGCTCTGACTACACTCACACTTCAAAGCGCTGCCGCAGCAGCGCTCCCGCAGCGCTGCCGGGGCAGCGCTTTGAAATTCCAAATGTAGCCATACCCAGGAGAGATCTCAATCACCCTTCCCTCATGCAAGGTTAAAGGATACAGGAGAGAGATATCTTAGTCTGAAAGACACGGAAGCTCTCCCTTCATTCTGCACGGTACAGCATGGTTAAGACAATACCCTTAGGCTGCATGCCAGGGTTCACACTTGAAGCTGGCGACTGCTAAAACCAATTCCAGCATCCACCACTGGACACCTGATAGAATCATTCATAAAAATATAATCAAAACATACCCTGGTCCCTGTCTGGACTACTAGGTTCTAAGAGGTAAGCAAAGCTGATCCACTGCACTTGACAGTCAGCAGTGGGAAAAATTCTTCTAGGGGTCTGGGTGAGCCCAAAACACACCAGAAACCTACCACAATAAAAACATAATGCAGCTAACCACTATACCAACACAAGGGGTGGGCAGTTTGAATGTCAAAGCAGTGTCAGCCCTAACCCAGGAGGAAAGATATATGCACTCTGCATTTCCAGATGGGAATGTCCCTGTTCAATCAGGTATGTTGTGAAGACCAATAGCAGCTGCAAGAGTAGGTAGAAGTGCCCCTGCATTATCTCCCAGTACCATCCATATCCAGGCCTTCTAGTTCAGTTTTAGGCCTTACTATAGTATATAAACTGCTCTCTTTTTATTTGTTGATTGACGACTTCTGGTGAGGGAGTCAGGTCAAGCATTCTCAGGAGCTTCAATACCATTTGATCGTAAGGTTTTATGGAGGCAGATTTATAGATTTAAATGGAGTTGTGCTTGATTGACTTCTCTTTTTCCTCTCTGAGAGATCCCAGAGGTCAGTGCATGGCACTTGCTCTTCTGCCTCCCCTCTCTCGCCAGGGGAACACAGAGTTCTGTTCTTTCACACTCCCTCTTCAACAAAGGTGAGAGGCTATGAGAACTGAGAGTGAGAGTGCATAGGCTGCAATGTCATTGATAGGCTTATGACCCACATCTTTGCATCTCCTTTTCATTACGCTTGGTTTGACTGGCCACATCTTGGTGAGATATAGTTGGACAAGAGATAGCTGGCTAACGCATGAACACATTAAGAGAGATGTGTGGCTGGTTGGCTACGAGACACCTCCAGAGCAGTAGTTGGTTAGATGTGCTTCCTCAGTTAAAGGAATATGCCTGACTTTCGTTAACAAAATTTATTTTCAAATTGTTAGATTGAATCCTCAGTTCTGCTTGGATATTCAGGTATCAACAATGGCCAAGATAGTTTTATACATTTGCGTGTGCTGAAGAGGTTATCATCTTTACATTACTTAAAAAAGTGGTAGGCACTTAAAGGAAAGAGAAAAGGACAAAGTCCCTACTGCAAAAATCTCGCAATCTAAGTTTAGACATAATAAACAAAGTATTGTGACCTTTCCTTCCAGATGTGGACTTCCCCACATGACTTTGTCATTTCAGACTGGATCACTACAATTCACAATACAAGGGGCTCTGCCTGAAAACCACTTTCAATTTCAGCTACTGTAGTGTAAAATGCAGCTACCTGTTTTCTTAAGAGTGTTTTCTGTATGGAGCACATTACAGCTGAGCTCCATTTACTACACACATTTCCAATACATTTGTGGGTTCAGTTCAAGGTGCTGGTTTTGTGCTATAAAGCCCTTTGTGGTTTTAAATCTTATATTGCCTTAACTAATAGACCAACTCTCCCCTGCTCCAGGTCAACAGCAGAGGGCAGTTCTGACTGATAGTCCTTATATATGTCCAGGACTGAAAGCACAGCATTCCCAACTCTGGATCTCACTTTCCTCACTGATCCAGCTGAGCCCAAATTAGTCTACCTTCAGTCAAGTTCTAGGTATTCAGAGGCTTTTGTCTTAAGAGGTTTGAAAGGCAACTGTGTGTGAATTTAAGTTTTTACTGGTGTGGTTTTGAGGTGTTGATACTTGATGTGTCAGATTTGCATATTAAATTTATATACACTGTAGTTTAAAATTTTTGAAATGTGCCCAGAGGACAGTGATAGGCATGTCTTATTAACTAAAAAGTATGTATATTAATCAGCTCAATGGAGAGAATTTACTTTTTTCCCCTCAGTCATGTGCCTCAACATAATGTGGAACCTAGCAATCATGACTAAAACAAAATACATTCTAGTTTTAGGTTTTAAGGCTTCTGAATCTGTTTAACAAATATTTTCAAACTAGAAATTTGAAATCACTTCAAAGAAAATGCATTTTAAAATAAGGATATTTTACCTTTTCTGATGAGAGTCTGAAGTATTATAAACAGTTTAACCATCGTCTATATACAGGATGGGTTGTTCCCAATCTAAAGAGACAATCACCTTTTATCCTTTTCCTTTTTTCTTCGTCTCAGTGCTATTAGGAAACTATTCACAAGCACAACCCTGAACAATACTATGCAGTAATTATGACTAGATGACAAAGAGATGTGAACAATTACTGAGCCCATTTTGAAACCCTACACTAATAAAGTCATTAGATGCTGCCCTTGCCATGATCCTTCTAAAAGCTTCTGAAGTTACAAGAACACACGGCATTGTTTGTAGGGACAATTGCTGCTGGCAGAATGCAAACCTTGAGTTAAACCATGCTGCAAATTGATCTTGACATTCTGTTAAGACTGCCACTAAAATCAAAAGCAAAGTAGAAAAGGAGAAAATGAGCGGGTGGGATTTAATCATGGAACAGGAGGGTTTCCTCCTCACCTTCTTTCCTCCTCCTCCTCAAAACAAACCATAGAGAAAATGACAAACTCGCCTGGTGTTTGGGAACCTTTATTTTTAAAACATTAATTAGACTCTTGACCTGGCTGATTCTAGTGACTAGCACTGTATTGCTTTTAAAGGATATTAAACAAAATGTTGCAAAAAGAATAGGTAGGTTTGACAAAACCGCATAAAAAAGCTTGAGTGTGCACTGAAAGTCTTAATGCCCAAAGAACAAGTCCATCTGGTTTGCAAGCCACCTATACAGAATCTATATTCAGTCCCTGGGAAGCAGTCAGAAATTAACAATGATTGAGTCCAGAACACATAGACCCCACACCTGCAGCATGTGTGTTGGAGGATCAAATTTGGACTGGAGAGCTAGAGTATTATAGTCAACTGGTCTTTATTCAGGCATGCATCATTCATTAGGTTAGTACTAAGGGTCAGCAACTGTGAATATGGCTAATCCTTGATGATGGAAATTGCAGGTGAGGACAACCTGCTGTTGAGAAGTGCTTTAGTCAATTAACTCTTTACTAAGATTCAGCAAAGTGAAAAACTATCATTTGAACATTAAGACTAACAAGCACCTGTCAGCACAACTGAGAAAAGTTGGCAATGTCTTGAAATATTGCACCCAAGGGCTTGGGGTTCAAAAGCTAAGAAGCTAACAGACACTCTAGTTGCTTGTTTTGTGTGTTTGCTCATGTATTATATATACATACACACTAGTGGGAGTAACCTTTATTTGGCACTACCTTAACCTGGGCATTTAACATTCTCCCAAAGAAGCTGTTTTTATATAGTGTGTGTATATGCATATGTATTGTGTGTATAGATGTACATATACATTATTAAAAAACGAGAAGTACTTGTGGCACCTTAGAGACTAACACATTTATTTGGGCATAAGCTTTCATGGACTAAAGTCCACTTCATCAGATGCATGCAGTGGAAAATACAGTAGGAAGATAGATATCTATATCTATACCTATATCTATCTATATATATATACACACACACACACACACACACACACACACACACACACACAAAGAACATGAAAAAATGGGTGTTGCCATACACACTCTAATGAGACTAATAAATTAAGGTGGACTATTATCAGCAGGATGAAAACAAAAACTTTTGTAGTAATAAGCAGGATGGCCCATTTCAAACAAATACATTACTGCGTTCATTCAACCCCCCTTCCCCCCCCCCCCCCCCACAACTACATAAAAACAATATTATGCAGGTTGCAAAGTCAAGCATCTGATAGCGGGGAAATGCCAGATTTACGGTTGTCCCTGCAACCTTCACTGTGTCCCCTTGTGTGTCCATGCCGGAAGCAGAGATCCTATAGATAAAGTATTTTGTAATCATGTGATTAAAGACCTCATCATAATGAATACATACATGGGGGAACAAGTCAGATTGCATAGACAGCAATATATCTGGCATTTCCTAATTTGTCAGTGCCTGACTTTACAACCTAAACCTTTTAACTTAGATTTTTATTTTTATATGTAATATCCTGGGGGGGGGGGGGGGTTTAAAGGAAAAAGTTAAAACAAAATGTATTGGATACAACTTTAACAGCTCCCTCATTATACATCATCAGCAGGGTTTGAACCCTAAACTTTCAGTACTGCAGCACAGACTTATACTATTTTAGCTACAGGAATAACAATATCAGCTGGCAGTGGAGAAGGCAGTTATTCCAGAAGGGCAGTGTATGGTCTGGTGATGCCATATGCTGGATCCAGAAGAGTTGCTGGGAGTACTCTGGCCTGCCTGTCTCTTTCCCCAACCCATCTGGTTCCTGTTCCATGTGGTGCCACCAGAGTGGGGGGCGGGCTGCTGTGGTCATGCACTAGGTCCCTGTGGTGTGGTCAGAGCTTTCTCTTGACATCACTGCTACAGCTACTCTGAGAGGTGTTCCCAGTGCAGTACATGCTGCTGATGTTTTAGCTGTGGCATGGTCCCAGTTCTTCAGGATATTAATAGTCAGTTATGGATTTGCCATAAGGAACACAAGTGACAAAGAGAAATGGTCATTTTTAACAGTTTATAACTCAGCCAAACCTGAATGGAATTTAATAGGGCAAGTGCAAGTCATGTCACTAGCCCTGGGGCTTTGTCTCTGGTGAATTTCAAAGACCTCCTGCAAACAATGGAGGTGTTAGGGCTTTGCAAAAAGAAAAAAAAAAGGTGATCTTTATAATGGAGAGCATTAAACAAGCTAAATACAAGGGTTACCACCGCTCATTCTGCAATAATGCATGAGCACATACAGCAATGTCTGAAAAACACACTTGAAAATACATCCTTAACGAAAACATTGAGAATGGTTGAAAAATTCCCAAGTTCAGATAATCTCAAATAAAGTTTAGTCCTCTAATGGACATATACCTGCAGCGGGGTGCCCAGACTTGTATCTGGAATACGGTGCATTGACAGATATCTAGTCTCCTTAGCCCCATGCCATGATGGAGGAAGGTTGCATCTGCTCCTCTAACCAGCCTATTGAAGTACTCCCTCCTGGTGGACCCTCCCCAAGCCATCTAATTCCAAGGACAGCAAGGACATTTTCACATCTCTTTGTCTTTAGTTTTTCTTCTGGGCTCAGTCTGAGTTTCCCAGCAGTTTCTGATACTAGCTGGATTTTGCTGCAGTAAACAAGTGACATTACTATAGATCACCTGCTCCAGGGCATGACACATGATTGGTTCATCTTGTTAGCCCTTGGGATTAAGTGAACTTGCTTGGCCTTGGACAGAATATACAAATACTGAAAGGAGAGGGAAGCCAATGACAGTAGAGGATGGCCGTAGGTTCTTCATCCCCACTGCTGCTAGGATCTAGTATCACTCTTATGTATTATCTTGCTAAGGTCAGTTGTATATTCTGTTGTTGTAGCCATGTTGGTCCCAGGATATTAGCGAGACAAGGTGGTTGAGGCAGTATCTCTGGTGGACCAACCTCTGTTGGCAAAAGAGACAAGCTATGCCGAGCTCTTCTTCAGGTCATAACTCAGCTCAGTATAGCTCGAAAGCTTGTCTTTTTTACCAACTGAAGTTGGTCCAATAAAAGATATTACCTC
Source organism: Gopherus flavomarginatus (assembly GCF_025201925.1). Classification (NCBI taxonomy): domain Eukaryota; kingdom Metazoa; phylum Chordata; order Testudines; family Testudinidae; genus Gopherus; species Gopherus flavomarginatus. The sequence continues at coordinate 107,224,475 of NC_066623.1, read as the reverse complement.
TCCCTCTTTGACTCAGTTGTATCTCTTGGCATTTATAAATAAACTGGTGCCTGTACTCAGCAATCCCAGTCCTAACGAGTAGCTGCATATTTAAATATTGAAATCAGGAAATGGAAAAGCTAATGTTATAATAGCAGCATTAACTGATCCACAAAGCACATATACAGTATTTTTGACAACTGAACTGTTACATTTATACCTTAGCATATACAGTCAATCTACCTTTTGTTTTAATTTGTCATTTCACCAACAGCAAAATGCTTGCTTTCTAGAGTTAAGATGATTTGCCCCACTGACATGTCAAATAAATAGTATTTTTTGTTTGTTACTATCATTAGTACCAAAAATCAACTAAAATGACTTAACAGCTGACACCTAAACTCTAACTCACAAATAAGAAAGTTACCAAAAAATTAACTCACTGAACATTAAAATACAGGGAATAAGAAATCTCTTCCTGGGGGATTCTTGTACAATAAAGTAAAAATAGTAGGTTTTTCTCCTAAATTAAGTTACCTATTTTATTATATCAGTTATTTTATACTTCTGGGTCTTTATACATTCTGGTTCTTTTATTCCAATGCTTTTACCAGTTATGAGAAACTTTTTAGCCTATCTCAGCCAAATAAAACAACAAAAACAATCAGAACCTGCAGCATTTACTTAAAGTGATTGCTCACTACCCTGTAAAACTTGTATCAGAGACAAGGAGCCTTGAAAGTCAAAATGGAACATCTAGTTTACTGTATTAATTATAACAGTCTTCCTATTTGACAGCATAGCAGTCCACATGTAGGTGTAGCTTGAAAACTTTTTAGATATAAAAAAACACATCTCATAGTCATAGTGCTAATTAACTGGCATGATTTCTTGTGTCATTGAGAGCAACAGTGATCACCAAACACTTGGGCTTACAAACTCAGTTCCTGCTTTTGTTCCTGCCGAAGTAATTTACAAAACTCCCACTGACATACTTCAGTGGTTGCTGAGTTGATGGGGCCAATACGGTTGAATCCTGTAAGAAGTTGAGCACTGCTGGATTAAGGCAATGCAAGGCTCGAGGCATATCAGAACTGACTGAAAAATGTTGTTAGAAAATGGTGAAAAATCTCAACATTTCGAAGCAGTTTCTGTTTCATAGGGCTCAAAATGGATGTCTTTTAAACAATATTTTAAATCTAAACCATTACCGAAACAGTTTTCTGATGATGAATAGACATCCATACTATGACTTCTGACTATAATTCATTTAAAAAAATAATAAGTAGGGCCCTACCAAATTCATGGCCATGAAAAACACATCACGGACTGTGAAATCTGGTCTCTGACTGTGAAATCTCGTCTTCTGTGTGTCTATACTATACAGATTTCACAGGAAAGATCAGTGTTTCTCAAATTGGGGCTCCGGACCCAAAAGGAAGTTGGGGGGGGGTCACAAGGTTATTTTAGGCTATTTATTTAGCGGCATGGTATGGCATTAACACCATTACTTCTGTGCTGCTGCTGGCGGCGGCTCTGTCTTCAGAGCTGGGCTCCCGGCCAGCAGCTGCCGCTCTCCAGGTGCCCAGCTCTGAAGGCAGTGAGGCCATCAGCAGCAGCGCAGAAGTAAGAGTAGCAGTACTGCAACCTCCTCTACAATAACCTTGCGACCCCCTCAACTCCTATTTGGGTCAGGACCCCTACAATTACAAAACCATGACATTTCAGATTTAAATAGCTGAAATAATAATATTTACAATTTTTAAAATCCCATGACTGCGAAATTGACCAAAATGGACAGAGAATTTGGTAGGGCTCTAACTACATAAGGTTATTACAACGCTTTTAAAAATGTTTTTAATTGAAAATATCATTGTTGCTAAGGAAAGACTGTGGCAATAGACTTTTTCTTCTTATTAGCTGAGAACACTTGATTCTCTCTCTCTCTCTCTCTCTCTCACACAGGCCCACATGCCTGTTTTCTTGAACATCAGAAGTCACTATATCGTGAAGTTATCCCATCGATAGAGCTAAATACAATATGTTGGGCTGCTATGCCTTAGAGTCAAAAATTTTGAGATCTCTGTATGCTACCAATAGCTCTGACCATTAATAACATAACATGCTCAGTCCTCATAAAACAGGCAACTGGTTGTATTGTGACTGGATTATGTTGTAGGCCCTCATCCTGCAATGGAACCTGTTAGCACAGGACTTTATGCCTGTGGGGGATCCTTATTTACTCCACTGGGACTCTGCATAGGATTACCAGTCCATGCCAGTGATTCCAACCTTTAAACGGCGTGAAAACAGCAGGAAACAGAAAATCAGAGTATCTCAGGAGAGGCTACATAATTTTCTGTCTAGGTGGGGAAAGAAATTATCCTTAGCAGACAGCCTCTCTTCCTTGCCAAATTATTCACAGTACAACAGTGAAAGCTGTCCTTTTACTGCAGTATAGTATTCCTGGTTTGAGATGTCCCACAGAATTACATTTCATCTACCAGAATGTATAAAATAAACGGGACTGATTCTCCTCCGCATCACACTAATTTTATACGCATGCAGCTCCACTGGCATCAATGGAATTACTCCTGAATTAAACTGGCATAAGAGAAGTAGGTCCATATTATGTTTTCCCTTCTGCTTGAAGATTTAAGTATAATTGTAGAGATGCACAACATTTTGTATATAATTTATCGTTATCCAAGTTTAGTAGTTAAACAATGATGCTAATGAGTGTTTATCTATTTATGGCACTGCCCACTGCGTACTGGGCAATTTCCAAACAGAAAAAGAGGCATAGTTCCTGCCCAAGAAGCTCATAACCTAAGTAGTAAGATGTAACATTATATATAAACAATGAATCATGCTACTTTGTGCTAATGTGTCTTGTTTACCCCTTACTAATTTTTAACCTCACTGTTAATATGACCATTTCTTTGTTGTAAGATGTTACCAGAAAGCAAAAAAAGAAGGCTTAAGAATCCTATCATGCTACACAATCAGTGACTAGATTCACTGAGAATAGCTATAAAGCCTTAAACAAGCCCTTTATTTTGTGTTTTAAAAGTGTCATAAGGAGTTAATAGGACACAGCTGTACAGGCTCTTTCTAACAAGCAGCTTCTGTCGCTTTGGTCACCACAGGTGTCTCTATAACCTGCAAACTCTTATTACTAGTGTATCAAAGTTGTGCTACTTAATAGACTTCTTTAGTCAAACACAACAAAGCAATTACATGGCTGTTGATTGTCAGTCATAAAAAACTCCCTCAAACACAGTTTTTCAAAAGAAACTACACTGCAATTTTTTGTCATTGTAAAATAAAAGAAACTAGTGAATTAAATAGAGAACAGAACAATATAACAGCAGGTAGTCAACCGAACTTAGCCACTACAGATGGTTTAGAAATAGTGTTTCCTTTTACATCAAGTTGGGGGATAAAAGAAAAGGAGGAGGCTTCTTACTGCCAATGAATGGCAATACCAAAAGATTTAGCCAAGTCTCCAGTCTCTGTATTTGGCCTCATGAAAGACCCTAGATGCTTCATTTTTATCTGTGTTTGGTATTGCTTTTTTCAGCACCTTTAACTAAGTGTGATTAATACAATGATGTCATTAAAACAAATAAAAGGAATTAAAAGGATGGGAGGCTTTTGCAACACTGAAGATATTCAGGGTGAAGTTAAGATACCCTGTGAAACAGATCACAATGGTTTGGTTTTTTTAAAGTAAATTACTGCACAAGAATATTGCTCTGTTTTACTCTGACACCCTTCATCTAAAGAAAAACTAACACAATTTACAAGTTTGAGGAATAAGAATGGATAAAGTCTATATTCAGAAATCCAGTTACTACTGAGCCACAGGGCAACAGGAACACAAATCTGGATGATCTGTAATTGTTCAATAATAATTTGAATTAGGTAACAACAATGAAGGTGCCCTTAAGTGAATTAATTTAACCTCTTTTGTTCACAAAACAGCACATTATTTTTGCATTACCACACCCAAAATAGCATCATGGCAAGTGACAGTTATATGTGCACTTCAAACATGATGAAATGAAGTCCATATTAGAAACTCAAACAGGCCTGACTTAAAAACCTTCATCATTTTTACAGACATCACGATCAACAGACCAAATAAACATATCCCAACATCTACAGGACAGAATTGTTTTTATATTAAGATATGAATGGATTGCTGACTACGTGCAAGTGAATCTGTGGTATAAGTCAAATACATCAATCAGTTTGTAGTAGAATTAAAGCTATTACCTACCTAGCTGAGTGGTCTACAAAGCACTTCCTTAAAATTATTTTGTTAGACACCATTTAACTTATTAATAGATGTTAAATTTGCATTGTGATTTTTGATCGCTACCAAAAAATATTTGACAGAATTGTTTTGTTCATATCAGTCACATGAATTGTTCCCTTTATAATTAGTTTTATAATTTTTTTTTTAAATATCTTCTATTTAAGATGATAATTTTTCCAATTGCAATAACAAAAATAATTCTGACAGGGTCCCCAGGTAGTTAATTAATATAATCACCTCTCATTGTCAATCAACAGGTGTTGCTCACTCATTGTGGCAGTTCAAAACAAAAATCTTAAAAATATGGTTATAGTGCTCTAGTGCTTGCAAAGGAAGATGTGAGAAAATAAATTAAATCTGCAATGAAAGAAACAGTAAACAATTTCCCAGACTCTATAACAACAGTGAGTGATCTTATAATGAGAACAAAGAGACTCAGATTCTCAGCTGGTGTAAACTGGCACAGCTCCATTGACTTCATTGGAGCTAGGCTGACTTAGACTAGAGAACACAGAATGGATTTTTTTATTTAAATAGACACCAAGACACAAAACATTTGTTACACAGACATGGCAAGCTTCCTTGAAACAAAAGCAGCTCAGCTCACAACTCAAACTGTATTACCTTGCTCGGTTCGCTTCTTTTGTCATATCCCATGCCCAGGTTATGAAGTTCTGACTCAGATATGAAACAATAGATTCGGCACAAAGCATTTGTGAGCAGAACACATTGGTTAGTACGCTTTCATCATGGTGGAGGTAGATAGCAAGAAGCTTTCTCTGCAAAGACAGGAGAAAATACTGATCAGTGAAAACACCTGTCTAAGAAGTCTGTTTTGTAACTTAAAATGGCTACTGTAGGTTTGTGTGTTAGTGAGCACAAGACTATCTACAATGCGAGGCTGACACTCAACATAAACAAAGGCTGTTTCTGTAATGTTCTGATTCAGCTGTTTCATACAGGTTAGTAACATGGAAAGAGAAAGATCGAACTCTTGCAATTAAAGTCAAAGTACCCTCCATCCCCCAAAATCCACTCAAATATTTTTAATCCGAATAGTCAACATTCTCTTTCAAAATCCAAGTAAAGGCCCAAAAGTGAATTTTTCTTCTTATTTCCAAAAAGTGATTTGGGATATCCTTAAAGTAGGCTAAGATTAAAGATATGCATTTTAACACAAAAAATAAAAAGCTTATTTAAACAAAAGTACCTGCAGTAAACATCTGACAACCTCCTGAAAAATGCATACCAAGGAACATCCATTTCACATTTAGGTCTGAGAATGAACTAACTAATTTTGGCTTGCTGCACAGTAAATACAGTATTGAATACAGTCCTCATTTACCAAAAACATACCTTTTGTCACAACGAAGTAAATTGTAAAAGTTCAGCTTAACAAAATGATACTGGATTGTTGTTAGCTTGGTTGTTGCCATAAGAGAGCCAAGTTTGGAAACAAATTATGATTTCCCATTTTGCTGAAGACTAGGCTATTTTAGAGATTTTGTACTTGCAAGGGAGAGGATCACCTCTGCATAGTTCTTCAGAAACCAGTATCTAAATCTGCAATGAAGGTAGCCAACAATGCAACTGTGCATCCTCCCCATAATATGGAGATGTAATGGCAGACCACATGTTGGGAAGGGAAGTGACTGGTATATCTGCATGTACAAAGGGGAAGAAGGTGGGGTGGGAATAATATAGAGAAAAAGATGACTGGGGAAAGAACCATTCTCTGATATCTGGTAGCTGAATAAATCAAACACACAGTTTTTGAAAAGCAACAGAAAACCACAAAAATTATTGTTAGGGACATTATTTAAAAATACCGCTTAAACATCCATGTTGAGATGGCAAGTGACAAGTATGGCAAATGGGTGAGTGTCTTTGCATATAATTTTTATAAAAGGTAATTGAAAATCTATCCATAAGAAGTAACATCTGCGTAGGATATTGATCTGGTACCTTGCATTAATATATCAAGATATGGGATACAATTTGGGGGCAATTCATTTTTAGAAAAATCAGTATATTTATAATGTAGAACACTGGCTATGGGTAAAGCTTAGCAATGTCTGTTTAAACAAAAAGAAGAGTACACTTGAACATTAGACTTTGAGAAAGGGATTAGTAATATACAATAATGTTTGTCTGATTTAATTTAAATGTTCTTCAGAACCAAATACACATGTGCCAGGAAAGGCCATTAATAAGCCTAACATGCAGAGTTCCATATAAGTGCAGCCAACAGTGTTGACTGAAACTAAACTTGAAAATCCAGGGCACTAATGCACAATATCAAGCAATAAAACAGCATCTTTGTGGTGATATTTAATTTAAAAAGAAGAAAGAGACAGGGGAAGATCAGGCACTGTCTGTTTTTGAGGATCAGCCGTTCTGCATTTCAAAGCATCGATCCCTGCAATATCCAGGTTACTGTGCTAGAATCTCGACTATTATATAGCAGTTGTAAGAGAGGGAGGGCAAAGATGTGTTTACTCAGTGATTAGGGCCTTAGAATAAGCCTCTAGCTCCTAGAGAGACAACTCACCACTTATTCATTTGGGCCAATTCACAAAGCCTAGAAAGATTAAACATCCATGCTGGGAAGACAAGCGAATGCAGACGGTGAAAAAGAAATAAAAATTCTTTAAAAACTCTTAGATGACTTCATTATTTTTTCCACAAGGAAACTTTAGGAAAGTGTTTAGTTAGAGAAAAACCCACATTGACCTTTCTCTAAACCCTTAATCTTTCCTTTGTGGTGGCACTGCTTTGTGGTAAGCGGATGGCTTTGCTCTCCTCTTTTCACTGAGAGCTGATAAAAAAAGGCTCTTGAGAAACACTTTTAGTTCCAAAGAAACAACCCCATGAAACTGTTAAATATGAGACTCCATGCAACTGAATGTTCCAAAATATGTACAGTTTTAAGATTAAAAGATTGCGGCCAAATTTTAGTAAACAAGACAGGCACACAAATTTATACAAACAAACAACAAATGTCTAAATTTGAACTACCTTATTTGTGAGTAAAATTGTTATTTGCATCCAGATATCAGGTAGTTAGATGGCTAAATTATCTTTTGTAACTTCAATTGATTGCACGTGTAAAAATCAAGGGGCCAAAAAACTTGCAGGCCACATTGAGGTTTACTGTTAGGATAATAGTAAAAAGAGGCAGTAGAAAGAGAATTTAAATGATAGCAAATATACTTTAAAAAATTCAAAACTAGTCATCTCCTGAGCATCCTTTGCTAGGAAAATGTATGTTGCTTTCATATTTTTTACAATGCACTTAAGTTTTTTCAAAAATACTCTAGGGCTGGGATTTCCAAAAGTGCCTAAGGACCTGATTTTTAAAGGTTGACCTCAATGGGAGTTAGGTGCCTACGTGCTTTTGAAAATTCCACTAAGCATCTATCTGTATTTTTAGGTGCCTAAATGCCTTTAAAAATCTGGCCCTAACCCTCTGCCTGCACTGGCAAGTGAAAAAACAAAACTTTTGTTGTTCAGAGGTGTTATAAAAAACAACACCACCCTCCCCCCCAAAGACAAAAGTTTTGTCAACAAGTGCAGGTGTGAACAGTGCTTTGTCCTGCCTTAACACTGCTAGTTGGAGGTGGAAGTTTTTTGTTGGCAGGAGAGCTCTCTCCTGCCGACAAACAGCAGCTACATTGCGCACCTTTTAGCGGCACAGCTGTAGCTGTGTAGTATAGACATGGCCTAAGGTGACTTAGGAGCAAAAGTCTCATTGAAAGTTAATGGATCTAAGTGACTCAGGCACTTTTGAAAAAAATTACATGCCTCGATTGTAAATAGTTCCACCTGGGACTTTAGCTGGATAATAAGTTTTCTGCTACTCCCATTCCTATACCAGGTATTGAGGAAGATGAGAAGGAACAAAGCTCTCATTATGTTAATATTCCAAGAAGGCCTCAGTGATGGACCCTTATCATTAACACACTAAGGCTTCCATTAACAGACTTCTTGTGCAGAAGCCCAGTACACCTCACCAGTTTTCTAGTCTTGACCATCAAAGTCTCAAGAACACTTTCATTCCTGTGGCACTTGAGAAAAGTTTATTTCTTTTGTACTCTGACAGAAGGAATGAGGAAACTCCTGTCACTGGTGGTTTAGGTAGAAACACAAACAAACAAAAGAAATAGATCTTAAGGATGCTGAAAGAGTGGACTATTCAGGGAATTGGCCTTTTACCTATGTTTAAATCCAGCCTAGTCAAGTTTCTACTAGATACGTATCCACAGCTCAAAAACAAATATCACAATTAGCATTCTTCTTGATAGTCTAATAAAGTAGCTTGAAATTCTATTTCACCCTCTCTTTTGCGGCCAAACAGATTATTTCAATCTCTAGACCAGCCAATTGAAATTAATACAAATCTAGCCCAGTGTTCTATATGGCAGCTGTGAAACTAATCAGTTTTGTTCATTTCATTTTTCTGGTGCTGCTTGGGAAAAGTATGAGCATCAGGAGAAGCACCAGCTCTATATGAAAGCTCAGAGCACTGCATCAGTTCACACTTGGAAAATTAACTTTAGAACCATAAGGACAAGAAACTCAACAGTTTTTAAATCAAAACTTAAACTGCAGAAATCAGTACTTTAGGTTTCCACAGTCATCAGGGAGAGCTTCCCACTAGTCATCAGTGAGTGGGCAAGAGGATTTTTTCAAACCTACAGATTGGTAGTTTTCAACGTGTGGTACACAGACCTCAGGGGGTCCCAAAGACTATGTCTGAGATTTCCAAATTTGAATTTTTTTAGGGGTCTGCAAATGAAAAAAGGTTGAAAAACACTGCTTTAGAGTCATAATGATAAATAGATTTTAAGGCCCAAAGGGACCAATATGATAATCTAATCTGGCCTCTAGTATAACACAAGCCATGGAACCTCACCAAGTAATTTCAGCAGCAAGCCCATAATTTCTGTTTGAGCTATCACATATCTTTAAGAAAACAACCAGTCTTAATCAAAAGACTAAGTGATTAAGAAACCACGACATCCTTCAGTAAATTGTTCTAATGGTTAATTACTGCTCCTCACTGTTAAAAACGCCTACCTTATTTCTAATCTAAATTTGTTTAACTTCAGCTTCCACCAATTAGATCTCCTTATTTCCTTTTCTGCTAGTTTAAAGAACTGACTACTATTAGAAGTCTCTTCCCAATGCAGGAACCTGCAGAATGTGATCAAGTCACCTTTTACTCTTCTCTTGGATAAACTAAATAGATCAAGTTTCTTAAGTATCTCACTATAAAGCATCTCTTCCTGTACCTCTTTTCTGAATACTTTCCGAACAGGATGTTGAAAAATTGAAGCATGGACACCAGAACTGGACATAATATTCCAGTAATCATCTCACTAATGCCATATATTGACTTGACATTCCCCTGCTTATGCCTCCAAGGATCATAGTCACCTTGTTAGCTACGGTATCATGCTGGGAGCTCATGTTAAGTTGGTTATCTACCATAACCCTTAAGTCCTTTCCAGTATCATTGCATTACAGAGTACTCTCCTCCATCTTGTAAGTCTGACCTACATTTTTTGTTCTTAAATATATGACCTTGCAATTGGCTCTATTAAAAACATTGTTCAGATTTGCCCACCTTAACCAAGTGATCCAGATTGATCTGTATAACTGACCCGTTTCCATTGTTATTTACAATTCCACCAATATTTGTGTCATTTGCAAATTTTACCAGCAATTACTTTACAGTTTCTTCCAGATCACTGAGAAATATATTGAATAGCATGTGGCCAAGAACAGATCAGTGTGGGATCCCACTAGAAACACTCCCATAAAAGGACTCTTAACTTACTATTACTTTCTGAACGTTATCAGTTAACCAGCTTTTAATCCATTTGATGTGGGCTACATTGATTTTGTACAGTGTTGGTTTTTTCTAAATCAGAGTGTCATGAAGGACTAAGTCAAATGCTTTACAGGTCTTAGTACAAGACTTTAAAGAACACTAATAAAAATGGATTTTCCTCTGACATATAGCACTCAAAGCATTAAGGAAAGAGTGAAATTCTGGCAATGTACTGACAATCCTATGCATTCATAAATCATGTTTCAGGTTCCAAAATATAATGAGATTGCATTAAGGTTTTTTAAAATAAATTTTGTGAACTTCTAATCTGTCTCTAGGTATTGGAGCCTTTAGAGACTATCTCTTGAAGCTCTAACCACAACTTTCCATCTAAAAATAAATTAAGTAAACTGAGATTCTAATGTAACAACGGGAATCCAGGTGCTGGAGCTTTAAGAAAAATGACAAGAGCAGTGATAAAATTGTGAGAATTGGTAGCACTGGTGACCTGAAATTTTGCTTTCTGCATCTCACACCCACCTGTTCAGGATAATAATTGAAGCAGAAATGCTTATTCAATAGCATCTGGTAAATGCACAAGTGTTATTTCAAGCTGGCAGAAGGTTTCTTGAATCAAGATCTTTCTTCCTACTCCAGCCCAAAGGCTTTGTGCAGTGAGAACTGATTTTAACTGAACAAAAGGACATGTTTTCCACTCTTTAAGCTTTTCAAATGAACAACCTGATCCATCTAAGGTAGCCTTAGAGACTTTAAAACCACTTTAAAATGTCTCCTTGAGCATAAACAGATATTCTAATACACATCATCTTCATCTCATGAGCAAAATTTAAGCCCTCTTTGATATCCAGATGACAGATGTTAGAGCTGATTCCACTTTGATGACAGATTAAGGCAGAAACTGGGCAAAGCTCAAACCCATTTCCAGTGAAACTATGTGTTTATCCCTGGGTAGTAGAATGAGGACACACAGGAAACATTGTGTGTGTTTGTATTTATTACATACATGATGGAGAAAGAAAAACAAACAATTTTAAAAGCTAAGGATTGCTAATTCCAACATGTAATGCACCATCAAAAGTGTTGGACTGGAATGAATCCAAGAGGACACAGACACCAAAAGCTGACGGAATAGGAACACTAACTAGGTTCAATTTCCCTAAAGGAGTCTGGCCTGAAGATACTCCATGGATACACAGATTGTAAGGTCTGAAGGAACCACTGTGATTATCTAGTCTGACCTCCTGCTTAACACAGGTCATAGGAATTCTCTAAATTAAATTCTGTTTGACTAAAAGCACAACTTTAATCAAAATCAGATGTTTTTCTTAAAGAATTTCCAGAGATGGAAAATCTAGCCTCACCCTTGGTAAGCTGTTCCAATAGCTAATCACCCTCATTATTAAAAATTTGCATCTTATTTCAAGTCTGAATTTGTCTAGCTTCAACTTCCAGCCATTTGATCTTGTTATATCTTTATCGGATAGATTGAAGAGCCTTCTATTATCAAATATATATCCCCCATGTAGGTACTTACAGACGTGATTGTCACCACTTAACTTTCTCTTTGACAAGCTAAATAGATTGAACTCCTTGAGTTTTTCACTATAAAGCATATTTTCCAATCCTTCAGTCATTTTTGTGGCTCTTGTCTGAACCCTCTGCATTTTATCAACATATTTCTTGAATTGTGGACACCAGAACTAGACACAGAATTCCAACAGCAGTCATACCAGTGCCAAACACAGAGGTAGGGACCAGAAGACAATTGATAACCTCTGGTTCTTGTTTCTCAGAGCACTATGAGCCATTACTTAAGCTTTAAGCACTCTCAGAGCTTAAACAGTTGTATTTACACTTTTTGTTGTTTAAGTAATTTCAGTAAGGTGCTCAGATATCGTGGTGGATGCCATACAATTCAGATCAGATCACACTGATAACCTATATGCCATCTCTCCTTCAAAAATTCCAAGTTATAAATTAGAGAATGATTTCTGTGGCAGAAACCCGTGTGTTCGCACTACTGAGTGCGGGGGAAATACAAGAGGATGGAATTCCAAATTTTATAAAGCTTTTCAGAGGTGACTTAGAATTTAAGAGGTGGCTTAACACATTCAAGATGTTTATTAGTAGAGTATGATGATGACGATGATTATGATGAAGTGCATTTATATACCATCTTTCATCCTGAAAGATACCAAATCTCTCTATAAAGAATTGCTTCATCCGCAAACGAAATACAAACACTGTTTAACAGTGCAAAAGAATGGTAACACTTCAGGACAGGAAGTGAAGAATAATATTCACGTGAAACGATAAGGAAAACATTTAATAGATTCATAGATTCCAAGACCCAAACAGATTACTATGATAATCTGATCCACCTTCCTGTAAAACACAGGCCATAGAATGTCCCCAAATAATTCCTAGAATAGATCTTTTAGAAAAACATCCAAGCTTGATATAAAAATTTTCAGTGATGAGGAATCCACTATGACCCTTGGTAAATTGTCCAGCAATTAATTACCTCACTGTCAAATATTTATGCCTTATTTCCAGTATGAATTTGTCTAGTTTCAACTTTCATCCATTGAATCATTTTATACCTTTCTCTGCTAGACTGAAGAGCCCATTATTAAACATTTGTTCATCATGTGGATATTTATAGATTAATCAAAACACTCTTTAACTTTCTCTTCGTTAAGATGAATAGATTGAGCTCTTTGAGTCTATCACTACAAAATAGGTTTTCTAATCCTTCAGTCAATCTCATGGTTCTTCTCTGAACTCTCTCTGATTTTTCAACATCTTTCCTGAATTGTGGACACCAGAACTGGACACAGCATTGGAGTAGCAGTCACACCAGTGCCAAATACAGAGGTAAAATAAGCTCTGTACTTCTACTCACAATTTTCCTGTTTATACATCCCAGGATCACATTAGCTCTTTTCGCCATAGCATCATATTGAGAGCTGAGGTTCAGCTGATTATCCACCACTACCCACAAAGCTTTTTCAGAGTCACTGCTTCGCAGCAATGACTCACCCATCCTGAATGTATGGCCTAGGTGTATACATTTACATTTACCCATATTAAAAACACAGTCTGAAATACCAAGGTACAAAACATACAGGAATGACAGAACAGGTCATGCTGGTGGGGCAGTGGCACTATATGTGAAAGAAAGCAGAGTCAAACATAGTAAAATCTTAAATGAATAAAACTGTTCCACAGAACCTCTATCACTAGAAATTCCATGCTTGAATAATAAGAGTATAGCGGTACAAATACACTACTGACCACCCGACCAGGATGGTGACCATACTTGTGAAATGCTCATGGAAATTAGAGAGGCTATAAAAATAGAAAACTCAATAATAACGGGGGATTTCAACTATCCCCACATTGACAGAGTGCATGTCATGGTATGGGATGCAGAAATAAAGTTTCTAGGCACTATTAATGACTGCTTCTGGGAGCAGCTAGTCCTGGAACCCACCAGGGAAGAGGTAGTTCTTGATTTAGTCATAAGTGGACAACAGGATCTGGTCCAAGATCTCAATATAACTGAACTGCTTGGAAAAGCAACCATAACATAATTAAATTTAACATTCTTGTGTGTGGGAAAATATCAAAGAAGTCTGTCACAGTAACATTTAACTTCAGAAAGGGGGAACTATACAAAAATGAGGGAACTAGTCAGAAATTAAAAGGAACAGTCACAAGAATGAAATGCCTGCAAGCTGCATAGATATGTTTTAAAAATACCATAATAGAGGCTAAAATTAATTGTATACTACAAATTAAAAAGAATAGTAAGAGGACAAAAAATGCCACCATGGCTAAACAACAGAGTAAAAGAAATATTTAGAGGCAAAAAGGCATCCTTTAAAATTTGGAAGTCAAATCATACTAAGGAAAATAGAAAGGGGCATACACTCTGGTAAGTCCAGTGTAAAAGTATAATTAGGCAGGACAAAAAAGAATGTGAACAGCAATTAGCTAAAGACTCAAAAACTAACAGCAAAAACAAAATGTAAGTACTTCAGAGGCAAGAAGGGGGGCTGCAAAGAATCTAGGGGGCCACTGGATGACCAAGTGCTAAAGGAGCACTCAAGAAAGACATGGAGGAGAAACTAAATGAGTCCTTTGCATCGTTCTTCACTGCAGAAGATATGAGGGAGATTCCCATACCTCAGCCATTCTTTTTAGGTGACAGATCTGAGAAACTGTCCCAGGTTAAGGTGTCACTGGAGGAGGTTTTGGAACAAATTGATGAATTAAACAGTAATAAGTCACCAGGACCAGATGGTATTCACCCAAGAGTTCTGAAGGAACTCAAATATGAAATTTCAGAGCTCACAACTGTGGTATGTAACCTAACATTTAATAAGCTTCTGAACTAGATGACTGGAGGATAGCTAATATGACGCCAATTTCTTTAAAAAGCTCTAAAAGCGATCCTGGCAATTACAGGCTGGTAAGTCTAACTTCAGTACCAGGCAAATTTGCTGAAACTACAGTAAAGAACAGAATTATCGGACACATAGATTAACACAATTTGTTGGTGAAAAGTCAACACAGCTTTTGTAAAAGGAAATCATGCATCACCAATCTATTCAAAACCTTTGAGGGGATCAACAGACATTTGGACACGGGTGATCCAGGAAATATAGTGCACTTGGACTTCCAAAACACCTTTGACAAGGTTCCTTATCACAGGCTCTAAAACAAAGTAAGCAGTCATGGGATAAGAGGGAAGGTCCTCTCATGGATCAGTAACTGATTCAAAGGCAGGAAACAAAGGATAGGAATAAATGGGCCAGTTTTCAGAATGGAGAGAGGTAAATAGTGGTGTTCTCCATAGATCTGCATTGGGACCAGTGCTCATAAGTGATCTGGAAATGGGGGTAAACAGTGAGGTGGCAAAGTCTGCAGATGATACAAAATTATTCAAAATAGTTAAATCCAAAGCTGACTGTGAAGAGCTACAATGGGGTTTCACAAAACTGGGTAACTGGGCAACAAAATGTCAGATGAAATTCAGTGTTGAGAAATGCAAAGTAATCCATATTGGAAAACATAATCCCAAAATGATGGAGTCTAAATTAGCTATTACCACTCAAGAAATTGACCCTGGAGTCATTGTGAATATTTCTCTGAAAATATCCACTCCACGTGCAGCAGCAGTCAAAAAGGTTAAACAGAATGTTAGGAATCGTAAAGAAAGGGATAGATAATAAGAGTGCAAATGACATAATGCCACTATAGAAATCCATAGTATGCCCATACCTTGAATATTACATGCAGTTCTGGACACCCCATCTCAAAAAAAGATATATTAGAATTAGAAAAGGTACACCAAAGAGTAGCAAAAATGATTAAGGGTATGGAACAGCTTCCATATGAGGAGAGATTAAAAAGACTGGGAATATTCATCTTGGAAAAGAGATGACTGAGAGTTGATATGACAGAAGCCTATAAAATCATGAATGGTGTGGAGAAAAAGAATAAAGAAGTGTTATTTACATATCTTAACATAACACAAGAACCAGGGGTCACCCAATGAAATTAATCAGCAGTAGGTTTAAAACAAACAAAACTACGTACTTCTTCATACAACACACAGTCAGTGTGCAGAACTCATTAGCAGAGGATGTTATGAAGGCAAAAACTGTAAATGGATTCAAAAAAGTATTAGACGAAGTTCATGGAGTACATATCCATCAATGGCTATTAGCCAAGATGGTCAGGGATGCAACCGCATGTTCAGGGTGTCCCTAAGTCTCTGTCTTCCAGATGCTGGTACTGGATCATTCAGTAATTGTCCTGTACTGTTCATTCCCTTTGATGCATTTGGCATTGGCCAGTGTTAGAAGATAGGACACTGGGCTAGATGGACCTTTGGTCTAACTCAGTATGGCCATTCTTATATTGTTTGCTTGCACCCAATTTACCCACAAATCCAGATAGTACTCTGAATCAGTTACCCATCTTCTTAATTATTTCCTCAATTTTTGTGTCATCTGCAAACTTCATCAGTGATGATTTTATGTTTTCTTGCAGGTCAATTGATAAAAATGTTAAATAGCGTAGGGCCAAGAACCAGCCCCTGTGGGACCCCACTGGAAGCACCCATTTTACGACTATTTCCCATTTACAATTACATTTTGAGACCTATCAGTTAGCCAGTTTTTAATCCATTTAATGTGTGCCATGTTAATTTTATCTCTCTCTAGTCTGTTTAATCAATAAGTTGTGCAATACAAGCAGAGATAAAAAATAACAATTACTCATGCTGCAATCTAGTAAGGATACATCTTTTGCACAATGAGCCATCAGATTTTTATTTATTTGGATTTACACAAAAAAATAAAAAAAGAAGTACCTATCCCAAGCTCCAGGTGTCTGACACAAGTTACATTAATGAAAAAAATTAAATAGTTGCTTACCCTTGACAGTCAACAGGATTGAACTGTTTTAAAGACTACAAATGTACAAAGTAGCCAGTTTTATGTCTCAGAAAAAAGATGACTGGA
Organism: Gopherus flavomarginatus; assembly: GCF_025201925.1. Classification (NCBI taxonomy): domain Eukaryota; kingdom Metazoa; phylum Chordata; order Testudines; family Testudinidae; genus Gopherus; species Gopherus flavomarginatus. The sequence continues at coordinate 107,207,779 of NC_066623.1, read as the reverse complement.
TAGTGCTCTCCAGCTGGACAGTGCTCTTGAGTATTTTGGTATTGCCCCAGCATGATGTTCAATCAGAAGGAAAACTGTGGACTAGTAGATCAACAATACCACTACATGCAGCATTCAGGTTTTCCATCTACGTACAAGATATATCAACTACATACAAAGAAATCAGCACTTCAGATAAGATCACAGCCCTAGATGATATGGTTAGAAAAACATTTTTGTGGAGAATGAGAAATATAACCCTTTTAGTCAGTAGATTGTCCAATAAGGCTGCGATATCTTTTTTTCAATCATAATATATTTGGGTTCCTTTAAATAATTATAAGTATTCTTTGAAAAAAAGTTTTTAAAACTTTTCTTACAGTCACTGCTCCTAAAATATTACAAGGGACTTCCTCTTTCTATGCTAGTAAAGTACTGTGGATAACCCTGGAGCCCAAATCAACTCTGCGGTCTAAAAATCATTTTTACAGTCAACACTGTGAAATCTGAAAAGCTCTTCAAAAGATTGCTTTGGACCTATTGTCATTTCAAGATAATTTTTACTACTCAGAATTGCCAATGTTCTTTCCAGATCTTTCAAACGAGGTGGCTCTCACAGAGCAGAAAAGAACTGAATAAGGAAAGCATGAAACCTAGCCAATAGTTTACAGGCTCCTTCTGGCATCTTGGATGTTCTGCAGGTCCCAGCCAAATAATACTTCCAGCAAGCAATGTCACTGAAAGACGGAGAATCAGTCTAAACTTAGATGAAGATAACCTACCTATTCACACTCACAGCCAAAGGTGATGTTACAAGATGAGAAAACTACATGCCAGATTTTCAACAATACTGAGCATTCCTGCTCCCATGAGTTCAGATAGTGTTGCTGGTGCTCAACACTTCTGAAAGTCAGGCCCAATATAGCTAGTCATACTGAATGCAGATTGTGGACAATTTAACCAAATCCTGGGCCGCACTGACAGATGACGCTATTTTCTATGTATCTGACGAAGTGGGTATTCACCCACGAAAGCTTATGCTCCAATACTTCTGTTAGTCTATAAGGTGCCACAGGACTCTCTGTCGCTTTTTACAGATCCAGACTAACACGCTCTGATGCTATTTTCTAAGTTCTATAACAGCTTCCACTTGACTTAGAACCATCATAAATATAACCCTTCCTAAAGTAAGGACTCTTTCTTTTAGCAATTGCAGGATGGGATTTCTTTCTGAAAAGGTGACAGGTATGGACTTAGGATTCTGAGAAGTAAACAGAAGGAATCAAAGGTTTAATTTCCAACTTTTGCTGCTGCCTAAATCACAACAGCAAATGGGTTAGAACAACAGTTGGCTCATACACAGAGAGACTTCATCACTTCTCTGCTCTCTGCACACCATATCACAACTCAACAAAACGAAAGTATGCGTCACAGTACACATAGTACTAATCATCATATAGAGAGAGAATCTTAGAAGTATTGTATTAGAAGAAAGGCTAATAATACAATACAGATTTTTAAAAGAAAATACAAGATGAAGAAGAGCCTCAAGAAAAAACACTTTCTACTGAAATATAATGGAGAAAACGAAGACCACACTACAGCATGAAATACAGAGCAAATCAACTCATGTTTGGAATCAAACTAAAAAGGAAGACAAGATTGCAAATATATAAGGATCAAATACACACACACACACACACACACACACACACACACACACACACACACAACAGCAATCAGATTACAAAATTCACCACAATTATAAAAAACACTATAACATTAATAGAAAGAAATGGTTTAGGTTTGGATGGATGTGAGATGCAACTCTTTGGCTAATCTCTGCTAAGGCTGGCATGTTGTCTACATAAACAATTTCCATTATGTCATCCTAATGAGACACCAAGTTGTAAAACACATAGACAAATATAATATAGCAGGAAGGCTTCTGTAAAGGAATATTCTGCTGTTCCAGTGTATTACAATTCTTCCAGTGAATCAGCATGTTCGTGGATGAGAAAGGGCCAATTTATTTGGAAATGCAAAAAGTCTTAAATTAAGTCAAATTGTAGGAGGCTATTATGGAAATTAAGTACCCAGAGTTAAAGTTCTGCCATAGATCAAAAACCGTTTAAGAGACAGAAATCAAAGTGCTAGTCTAAGTGACTAATTGTCAGGATGCAACGAGTGCAAGCAATGCAGGGGGCCACTAAGGATCTGCAATAGGAGTGATATTTAATATAACTATTAGAAGTGGGTGGAGAGAGAAACTGAGAGAGACAAGAGGTGATCTGACAGAGGTATATAAAAATTAGTGCTATTGAGAAGGTAAATCAGATGATCCTCTACCCTCTCTCATAATAAAAGATGTAGGGATCACCCACTGAAATTGAAAAGCTAGCAACCATTGATAAAAAGGAAATACTTAATTTTTTAATTATTCAAGCAAAGAACTTAGTGGGAGGCAAAAAGAGAGATTAAACACACACAAATAACAGTACCACCAAAAGTTATTCATTACACATGATAAACATTTATAAGGAATGGATTCCTTTATGCTTCAGAACGTAAGTCAACCACTAACTGCTTGAAGCTAGGAATAAACTTCCACATAAGTATGTAATTAAAAACTTGTCCATGATGGGGGGGGGTTTAACACTTCCTCTGCAGCATCTTGTCTAGCTACTCTTTATGTTCCTCTACAGTAGCTATTTAAACCTACAATATATAGGGCCAGAAATTCAAAATGATACCATGGAGGTTTCCTTCACTGGGTTGGAATAAACTAAAAAGTGTTTCATACAACCGTATTCCTTTTTTTATTTTAATAAACCTACGTCTCCCTTGCTCACCCTCACCACATTCACACAGTAACTGATAAACTAAATGTCTTTCTTTTGTACTGAATATGCAGTAAGTTTCTTGTGAATTCATACCAGAACATGCAGCCCGGATTCAGAAGCTAACTCAGGACATCAGTTGTTAATGGGAAGACAGCTTGCTGTACATTTGCTATGTTTCTGCTGAGCACAAAGGACTAGCTGATGCACAGAGTTGCTTTCATGGCATTTTACAGGAAGATCATGGGCCAAATTCTGACTCAACATACTCGAGGGCAGATTTATATACAGGATGTAAATCAAGACAGAACTTGGGCGTATTTTTCCCCTTCACAGGTAGTACAGGAATTGTCATGGAAGAAGTTCTTTAAAAGTAAAGATAATATTAACTATCTAAAGTCTCAAAGTCAAGAAGCCAAACTGCAAATACTAGTCAAAAATAAGGCGGGGTTAGCTATATTAAAATTAAAGTAGGCAACAGCTTCTTTTTCAGTTAATGTCTTCTGAAACAAAGTATCAAATGTCTCTGCTTTCTGACACATGTAAGTGAAAGATTTAGAGAAAAGCCTCCATTAAAATATCTATTTTTATAACAAAGTTTTAAAAATTATTTTAAAAAGTACTTCAAAGTAACTGCAAACTGATTTAGGTAAAAACCTTTCATAAAATCATCTCTCAAATACTTCTGCAAGAAGGCTGCAAATTTATATAAACTTAGGATTTTTTTCAGAAAATGTCAGCAATAGAGATAGGAAAAAAGATATCGATGGCTATGTCACTGAAACTGGACTGTACAGTGCTTTGGACAGCACTGCAAATTCCTCAAGAAAAAGGCTAAGATCTATAAGCACTCTCACTGCCAAGTGCTCTCAAATTAAATCAGTTTGAAGCGGTTTTCATTAAGATGGATTGAGTGTGCCATCGTGAGAAACACTCTATCAAATGTAGTATTTTACTTAGTGATTAACTATATACCAGCTGATGGAAGCTCCCCAAATCCTTCATAATCCCACCACTCCAATAAACATTTAATGAGTATATAAGTTCAAAAAGCCTAGCAGAGGATTTAAACCTTCAATCTTGTTTTTATTTACTCTTGGAACTCAATTTCTCACTTCAAGTGAAGAATGCTGCTGCTTGAAGCTCATCTGTTGCCCTGGCAAAATTAAGTGTCTCTCACAGTATAAATTAGAACATGGAATATTTAGCTTGCAATTTCTTTAAAAAATTTCCTTAATTAAAACATCATAGTTTCAGTCATTTTATAAAACTTAACAATTATAAAAAATGGAATAAAGTGTCCACTTTTTTTCATTTTGAGTTCTCAAATAATATTGAAAAGATTTTTTGCAGTGGCAAAAAGGTACAATATCATCAAACTTTACTTATTTCACAAGCATTTTTAAAGTTCAAAATGTTGAAATGTGATATAAATTAATGTAGCAACTTAATATGTGGGTTTAAATACAAAAATGTATCAATAGTTCAGCCTTTATCAATATTTCAGCCACTGTTTATAAACAACATTTCTAAGAAAAAGGTAATAAAAATAGTAAATTACTAAACATATCAGATAATCTTGGTAAGGATCTGGTCTGAACCCAGTGGAAAAATACTGGAAATAGACTGCATCTTCCATATCCTACATGTTAGTAGTATATGAAAAGTATTTTGAAGATGAACATTCAGTTGGGTTGTACTGTAATAAAAACCCCTTTGGAGGTATAAAATGATGTTTCTGAGAGCTAATAAAACGCCCGTTGTTTTTATAATTATACACTTTTAGCTACTTCCGATGAGATGTCTAAATTGAACTCTCTAAATCAAGCATCTTTTTATATTGATTCACTTGCCTCATTGCCAACATGCTTTAGCATCCATCACTCCTAGGAGTCACGATCAATTCTTATTTTGCTACTGAAGTGTTCTAGAGCAATCTATGCTCTGTCAACCATGTAAATTAATGAAACTAGACTCCAAATTTAGCAGTTATTCTGCAAGAAACTTGTTGGGGTGTGCAAACATGTCAAATAAATGTTAGCTTAGAGCAAGCAGTGGAGATTTTGTTACAAGGAATACTTATAGACCATTTCAATATGAGTAATTCAAGAGAGACAAACACATTTTGTTTGCACATTTCTTTTGGGACCAATATCAAGGCAGTTAAAGGATGAATAAAAGCTGCTTAAGCTTTTTATTGGTGCTTTAGTCTTTATCTAGGTGTTGACTTTTACAGGTGAGCGAGTACTTACCCTCCTAGATCCAGGACCCCAGGCCTTCATTCAACTATTCTCTTTCTTATTTTATGAAAATACTACTTCTCCAAGTGGATATGGAACATCAGAACCCTGAGGTGTCTATATGGCTGAATAGAAACCTTAAATTCCAAACTATAATACTATTCTGTATTTAAGTAAATGCTGTACCAACACAAAAGGCAGCACATTCCCTGCCCCAATGACCTTACAATCGAATTAGTAAATTTACAACTTTATCAGCCATTATTTAAAAGAGATACCAATATACAGCTTTGTCACTGTCAGCCACAAGGCTCCCAAACAGTGATATCTAGTGAAAGGAGACCAAAACTTATAGAAAAAAGCCTTTAGAAGCTCAGATGACTGCTAGAACTTTGGCTAAAGCCATTAAAGCCTGGAATCGGTTATGTAAGCAAGGCCAGTCCACGACAAAAGAGAACAGTTGGCAAGCCTGAGTTATCCCCGTCATTCCCATAACACGCAGGGTGAACATTTCAGTCAATCACATAAAAGTATGAAAATGTTTACTAGTAATGTAGCAAAAATCATAACTTTTTTGGCATAGTGTAAAAGGTAATAGCTAGCCCTTTTATCACTTTCCTTCTAATATAAACAATGTAACGTTAACACACACTTACATCTCTGGCTTTCCCATAGAAGGCTTCTTGAAAAGCAGCCTCTAGTGACCCAATAAAATAAACAGGATGGCAGTCACCATATCTATTTGAAAATCACAAAGATTCAATTAATAAAAATAAAGTGTAAGTAATTTTTTTCAGTTTCAGCTCTGTTTAAATTCATTTTAAATACATGCATTGGCTAAACTCTTAAATATCTCCTCTGCCCTCTGAAGTTTTTGTATAGGATTGCTGACCTTATGAACTTGTCTATCATAACAACTGCCTTCTCTCACAAACTGCTCGATTTTGAAGTTAATATGTAAATTTTAAGTACTATTTCTCAATCAGTTTTATTTCTCCTCACTATAATATTTTTACTGGTTGATTGAGTGTTATTCTTGTTTAATAACATCTTAGTTATATCACAAAGATATGGAAAGCTTCTCATCACAAAGGAGCCACAAATTCTTTATAAAAATTAACATGGTATGCAAACTATACACCGGGTTCACTTTATTGGCTGCCAAAGGGTGCCACTTGTGTGGTGAAATAAAGAACTGTTTAACAGTAAATTGTTTCAGTATGTTGTATATAAATTCTCAAAAGCAGCACTTTTACACATTCAACTAGTAATTTTTATTATTTAGCTATTCTTAAAACTCTCATAGCAACTAAGTATATTATTTTCCAGTAGCCATCAATTTTTCAGTTAGAAAGAGCTCATTTACATTAAATTAACAGTGCTACTGTTTATAGTCAGTATCTTCTTTATCCCTCTACTCCCTTGTAGAATTCAGGAGTGATACAAAGCAAGTGGCCTCTCAATTAAAGACAGAACCTGCCATCTTAACTCACACTGAACAGTATCTTACTCCACAAATGGTCTCTCATTCAAGTCAATGTAAGTGAGATAGAATCTGGCCCTACATACCTATGCCAGATAAGGAAATATTTATATTTATTTTACTTTTACTTGAATTGCCTGCTAAATTATAGTTACAGTGCAACACAAATCACTGTCTGTCTTACACAGTTAATAGCTTAAGTTTACCTTGAGGAAAATTCTGCCGTAAATTGTAATAAGGCATCTCCTTCATTTTCAGCATTTTCTGGCACTTAAAAAAACAAGTATAAATATACATTGAATTGACCTGGAGGAAATAATTTTTAATAACACAGACCCCAAAAATTATTTTTTGCTTCCTTAATTTTTCATATTTACAACTTTCGAAGTGCCCAGGGGGAAAGTTCGTAAGTTCCATCAAAGGTTACTGATAGGATGACCTTTTGGTTGAACACAGAATTTCCAGATTCTTCCACGAATATATCCAGGGCCATTCTAAACGGTCAAGTTCTAAGCTCACTTGTAATGTGGCACATCACTGATCTGGATTTCATCTTCTCTTTGGATCTATTCTAACATATTAGAATAAAGAAGCCTCCTTGGAAGAATTGAGAAACCATTTCATTAGTGAAAAATCTTTAACTTGTGAATAATCTTAAAATAAATTTCAGCACTCTGACTTAGTGACATAATTAGACCGTAAGTATGAGTCTATATTGCGATAAAAGACCCGTGGCACAGGCGTGGCTGGCCCAAGACAGCTGACTTGGGCTCGTGAGGCTCAATCTGCCTGGCTATAAAACTGCAGTGTAGATGTTCTGGCTCAGATTGGAGACCAGGTGCTGAGACCCCGTGATGATGGAAGATCTCAGAGTCTGGGCTCCAACCCAAGCCTGAATGTCTACACTGCAATTTTACAGCCCTGCAGCCTGAGCCTGAATCAGCTGATCTGGGATCCGAGACTCAGTGCTGTGGGGTTTTTAATCGCAGTGTAGATATACCCTAAAGTCAACAGTATTGATAGAGATGTTTATAAAATAATGAATGGCATAGATAAGATAACCAGGTGCTCCTACTTACTCTCATACGAGAGCAAAGTATCACTCAATGAAATTAAAAAGCTAACACTGATAAAAGGAAATATTTTATGCAACATGAAATAAACATGGGGAACTCATTGTCACTGGATATTAACATGAAAAGCTTAGGAGAATTTTAAAAAAATAGTCATTTACATAGCTAAAAAGAAAATCCACAGTTACATTAGATAGGCATTTATGACGGAGTTAAACTTTCATGCTTTAGGCAGAGGGTAAACACATAGGGATAGGAAAGAATTTCCCCTTTGGGAAAATAATCCCATAGTCGCCCATTATCAGGTTTCTTTCTGAAGCATTCACTATTAGTCAGTGTCAGAGAAAGCAATCGTATACTGAACTGGTATAGCAATTCTAATGTTCCCATTATGGGCTTTTTTCAGCATCTGCTATAGACTGTGTCCAGAATACATTAATTCTAAGTTGTATCTTTTTACCTCTTCTCAGTTCAGTGAAAGTGGCACTAAGCAGCGCAAAACTAAAATAAAATAGGCACAGAAATACAGCATGTCCTTCTAACAGTACCCTAGAAAATAACCAGTGGGATCAATAGGGAAATTAAGGATATTTTCTTGTCTATTACTGTTTAAATCCTTCAGTTCTTGTCGCTTTCACTACAGTGTTGCATAGTTAACAGTATGTTATCTTTCAATACTTACTCATTGGAGATTTCCTCAAGGCAGATGATGCCATACCAAACATCTCTCCATCATCAACTCCAAACTCTGTAGCATCTTCAAAGTCATCTCCATCGCTATCACTCACCATATGAACATCAGTGCATTGCTATTCAAAAAAAAAAAAAAAAAAAAAAAAAAAGCCTGTTACATAGTTAAGGCACCTTTAGTAAAACACGCAAATATAATGCTGAAATGAAGAACTATATACTGAAAATGCCTCTCTTTAGATAAATAAAATCTTGTCCGTGCACACACAGCACTGCAGATCACAACACTTGGGTGCCCTCTGCGATTCGCTCCCTGTAGTCTGTGCTGCAGTGCAGTGTTGACATAGCTTTTGTGGGAGGCAGTCCTCAAAACTATTGGGATGAGACCCAACCTAACCCAATTCCCACAATCACAAAATCCAGGAACACTTGGTCTTACTCTGGCATACCAGATTACGGTACTCTCAGTGGCCACCAGCCTAACCACTTATACATATCAATGTGTAGACGGACACACAAGGCTACTGCACCAAGAACTCAGGTCCCCCTCAATCTAGCTGTGCCTCCACCAGCGGCCTTCAATGGTCAACCGTTCTGGATTCTGCAAGAGTGACACTCCACCTCTTCTCACACAAACATGGTTGAGGAGGCCTTCTCCCCCAACCATCTTATGCTAAATTGCCCTTTAAGTGACTTCCTTGCAAGGACTACCCTCCCCACCATGCCCAATTTAGGAGTTATGATGACGTTACTACAGAAAGAAAGAAAGCCACTGGAATGTACGCTAGGAAAAAACAATGCTGCTACAATTTCACAACTTCAGTGCAAATAGACAACAGTAACCACAAGAGAAACCCAGAGTTCCATACATCCATGCAGGGTCAGCTCCAGTGTTTTTGCTGCCTCAAGTGGCAGGGGAAAAAAAAAAAAGCCGTGATCGCGATCGGCGGCAGCTCCACCGCACCACTTTCTTCTTCGGCGGCAATTCAGCGGCAGGTCCTTCCCTCCAAGAGGGACTGAGGGACCCGCTGCTGAATTGCTGCCGAAGAGCCCAACGTGCTGCCCCTTCCCCTTGGCCACCCCAAGCACCTGCTTGCTGGGCTGGTGCCTGGAGCCGGCCCTGCATCCATGACTCCCATCCCCCAGGCGCACACACCAACCAGCCTTAAACCAATCATATATGAAGCCATGTCTACACTCCAGGTGCTCCAGCAGCACAGTTATGGAGCCATAGATATGCCACTGTAACCCCACAGTTTAGACACAGATTACAGAAACAGAAGGAGGTTTTCTATTGCTATAGGAACTCCACTTTCTTGAATGACAGTAGCTGGGTCGATGGAACCAGTCTTTCGTTGACCTGTCTCCATCTGCATCAAGGGGATAGGTAAGCATAGCTACAGCATACAGTGTTGTGGATTTTTCGCATTCCTGATTGCTGTAGGTATGTTGAGCTACGTTTTAAGTGTAGATCAGGCTTAAAACACCATGCCCTACATGAGTGACTTGAGGGGCAATAAGACTTCACATGTTTGTCTTAAATAATCCTTTGTGGCAGTGAGTTCCACAGGTTAATCACATTTTGTGTAAAACAAGTATTGCTTTTTCAGTTTTAAATTTGTTGCTTTTCAATTTCATTATATGTGTATGTTCTCTTTCTCTTGATGTGCCATTGATTTGCAGGCCTTTATCTTTATTTTCCCCCCTCAATGATTTACAGAGCCAATTTACTCAATTTTCAAGTGCAAGAACGATAAATTCAAATTATGAGGCCTCCTAATGCAAACTAGGATCTTAAAATCAAGCCACGGGAACACTGGTTCATGATCAGTCATCAGTAATATTCTGTCCTTCATTACACCTGTAGAAAGAGAAGGTTACTCACCTTGTGCAGTAACTGAGGTTCTTCGAGACGGTTGTCCCTGTGGGTGCTCCACTTTAGGTGTCTTTGTGCCCTGCACTTGTAATCAGAGATTTGTAGTAGCAGCACCCCCAGTGGCCACACATGTGCGGTATCCATCTCACGCGACCGAGTGGCCACTTACGTGCACAGCCAACTGTCCGTCGGTTCCTTCTCTACCCCAGAGAATCAGCATGAAACGCTGAAGTAGAGGGAAGGAGGGAGGGTAGCGGAGCACCCACAAGGACAAACATCTCGAAGAAACTCAGTTACTGCACAAGGTGAGTAACCTTCTCTTCTTCGAGGAGCGTCCCTGTGAGTGCTCCACGTTAGGTGACTATGGAGCAGTATCCCCAGTGGAAGGTGGGGCTTCAGAGTATCTTTGCTGACGGCAGACAGCACAGAGAGTCCAAACTGAGTGTTAGGAGAGGAATGTTGTTCCAGGGCATAATTTTGTGTAAACATGTGGGCCAAGGCCCAGGTAGCTGCCCTGCAAATGCCTACAATAGGTACATTGTTGAGGAACGCTACTGACGTGGATAGCGCTCTGGTGAAGTGTGTACAAATCCCAGGTGGACCAGGGATGTTGCTCTGATAATAGCACAAGTGGATACAGCCAGAAATCCACTTAGATAGTCTTTGTTTAGAGATGGCCTCACCCTTTGATCACTATGTGACCAAGAGAAAGAGACATGACTATTTTCTAAATGTCTTTGTTCTTTCTAGGTAGAAAGCCAGAGCTCTACAGACGTCAAGAATGTGACGGGAAACCTCCCTGGTGTCAGCAAGTGGTTTCAGAAAAAATACAGGTAAGTAAATGGGTTGGTTTAAATGAAATGAAAATGCTACTTTAGGTATAAATTTAGGGTGGGGTCTCAGGATCACTGTCTTTATGGAATGTGGTATACGGCAGGTGTGCCATGAGAGCCTACTCATCTTGCTGAAGTGATCGTGAAAAGGAAGGAGACCTTCATCGATAGATGTAGCAGTGAGCAAGTCACAAGGGGTTCAAATGGTTTACCCATGAGGGTGCATATCGCAAGGTTAAGGTTCCATATAGGAGTAGGGTGTTTTAGGGGAGGGTAGATGTTGGTCATGCCCTTTAAGAATCATTTAGTTGTTGGATGAGCACAGATCGTGGTTCCATCTACCTTACCATGTAGTGAGGTGATCTCTGCTAAGTCTACCTTTATGTAGCTACTGGCGAGGCCTGCCTTTTTAAGGCCTAGTATATAGTACAGGACTCTGGGTAGAGGGGCAGAACGAGGAGACTTACGATGAGCCTTGCATCAAGTGCAGAAATGTATCCACTTATGAAAGTAAGTTTTGCGTGCACTCAGTTTGCAACTGTTCAAGAGAAAGTCTTTAACCTCCTCAGAGTAATCCTGATCCAGGCCTGTTAGCCATGGAGTAACCAAGCCTTGAGGCAGAGAATCGCTAGGATGGGGTGAATGATGCGGCCGGCATCCTTTGTCAGGAGATGAGGAAGCTGTGGAAGGGTTCGAGGTGGGCGCACGGCAAACGCGTTAGGTGTGGGAACCACGTCTGTCTGGGCAGCGTGGGTGCAATGAATATGACCCTGGCCTTGTCCTGTCTGATTTTGTGTAGCACTCGGCTTAATAGAGGAATCGGGGGGAACATGTAGATTAGTGGTGATTCCCATTTTGTGAGGAGGGCATTGCTCAGTGAGTGATGCCCGAGCCCTGCTCAGGAGCAATATTGAGGACATTTAATATTGTGAGCTGTTGCGAATAAATCTATAGCAGGGAACCTGAACTCGTTGAATATGGTCATGAGGGTCGGGTAGTCCATCTCCCATTCGTGGGTTTGTGAGAAGTGTCTGCTCAGATGGTCTGCCATGGCATTCTGCAGTCCTGGCAGGTAAGCTGCAGAAATGTCTATCATGTTGGATATGCACCATTGCCATAGGTGTAGTGCCTCAATGCAGAGAGGGTATGATTGAGCTCCGCCTTTTCGGTTTATATAAAACGTGCAGGCTGTGTTGTCCGTGAAGACATTGATGGTATTGTTGCAGATAAGTGGAAGGAAGTGTTTGGATGCTTTTCTGACTGCTCGGAGCTCTAGAAGTTTATATGTAGGTTGGTTTCTGCTGCGAACCAACGTCCCTGAATGGTGGTGTTGTCCAGATGGGCTCCCCATACCAGTAGGGCGGCATCTGTGGTGATTGTTAAAGTGGGAAATTTTGTTGAAATGGGACCCCCAAGCAGATGTTTTGTGGTTGCATCCACCACTTGAGGAAATCCTTCATTCTGCACGGCATAGTGAGTTATTTGTGGAGGGAATGCTTGTGTAATATATAGCAGGTGAGGAGCCAGGCCTGTAGGTATATCATATGCAGTTGGGCATGTTTAACTACATAAGTTGTAGCAGCCACATGCCCAAGGAGTTGTAGGCAGGTCCTGGAGGATGTTTGGGGGCTGTCTGTGATTGTTATCACCCTGGTTTTAGGTTGAGGTATCGCTATTGGAGTAATCTCGCTTGTGCTGCAGGACAGTCAAGATAGGCTCCTATAAACTCTAGTTGTTGGACAGGAAACAGGGTGGGCTTTTGCACATTTATTTAAAACCCTAGGCTTGTGAAGAGGGTTACAGTGGTTTGAGTAGCTTGTACTGCTGTCTGTTGAGCTGGTGCTCTTATGAGGCAGTCGTCCAAGTATGGGAAGATCATTACCCCTAGCCTGAGGAGGTGAGCTGCTGTGACAGCTAGGACCTTGGAGATCACCCTTGGAGATGTCAACAAGTCGAAGGGTAGTACTGTGTATTGGTAATGTTGATGGCCTAGTGTGAAGCACAGAAATTGTCTGTGTGCTGGATGAATGTGACATGAAAGTAGGCATCCTGTAGGTTGATGGACGACAGCCAATCTCCTTTCTCTAATGCCAGAATTATGGTTGCCAGCATAACCATTTTGAAGTGCTGCATCCTTACAAACTTGTAGAGTTTCCATATGTATAGAATGGTCTCCAGCCCCCATTCTTTTTCTGCATGAGAAAATAATGAGAATAAAACCCTCTTCTCCTGTGTCGGAGTGGTACTATTTCCATGAGCTCCTAGTTGCAGGAGATGGTTTATTTCCCGCTGCAACAGGATCTTGTGAGAGGGGTCACTGAAGAGGGACAGGGAAGGTGGGTGGGTAGGGGGAGTAGAAATAAATGGGATAGAGTAACCCTTCTGGGCGATTTCCAGCACTCATTTGTCTGTAGTGATGTTGTTCTAGACTGGGTAGTGTGGTAGCAAGCGGTCTCCAAAGAGGCGGGAGGTCATCTGATAATCCGGCATGGGAGAAAATAGAGGTCTCGAGCTCTCAACCATTACTTCAAAACAGTTGACGGGATGTTGAAGGTTGAGACACGGAGGTTGATCCTGGTTCTGCCTGCACCTCACTTGTTTTTGCTTGCGGCATTGATCGTATTGTCTCTGGGGTTGGGAGCATGGGGCGGGATGGAGTCTTTGGGTATAAAATCTGCCTGTTTTTTCTTGTCTGGGGGGACGTAAATACCTATGGTCTTCAAGGTGGTTTGAGTCCTTTAAGGTACTTAGGGATGCATCTATGGGTTCCGCAAATAGTTTTTGTCCCTCAAAGGGAAAGTCCTCAACTGTGGCTTGTACTTCCCCTAGGAAATCCAGAGAGGTGGAGCTATGATGCTCAATGCAGAATCATGGATGTAGCAATGGAATGATTTGCCACGTCAATGGAATCAAGGGAGGCCTGCAGTGCTGTTTTGGCAATTAAGGGGTCCTCTGTAATGTTCGCTTTGTATGGCTCCTTTGACTCCTCTGGTATTTGTTCAATAACAGATGTCATTTTATTAAACAGATTGTAGGTATATTTCGCCAACAGAGCAGAGTAGTTTGCTATGAGAAACTGCAGTGAGGCTGAGGTATAGGCTTTGCATCCAAAGAAATCAAGCCTTTTCCAGTCTTTGTCATAAGGGGTGTTTTTTGACTGGTGCTGTTTTACCCCTACTGCCTCTACGGCCAGTGAATTTGGAGCCGTAAATAAGAACTCAGCCCCTTTCGCTAGTATGTAATATTTTCTGTCTGAGCGTTTACAAGAGGGTGGGACAATGGCTGGTGTCTACCATCTCATCTTTGCAAGATCCATTATACCAGTGTTAATGGGCAGAGCTATCTTTGCTGATGGGGATGCCTGCAGGATGTCAGTAAGTTTGTGCTGGGTCTCTGGCAGCTCTGCTAAAGAGATGTTCAGGGATTCTGCAACTCTTTTGAATAAGTCCTGGAAGGACTTGAAATTATCACCTATGGGGTAGGAGGTGGTGGCATAACTGTTTCATCTGGGGACAAGGAAAAATTATGGGTGGGTAGCAGTGTGTCGCTTTCAGGATGAGAAAACAGAAGATAACTGGCAAAAAGGATAAATAAAGATGGGAATACAAGCAATTCACGAGACAGACGGGCGCTGCTGTCACTCCGACTCAAGCCAAAGGCGGTAGAGAAGGAACTGAGGGATGGTTGGCTATGCACGCTAAGTGGCCACTCGGAGCAGCGCGAAATGGCTATTGCACATGTGTGGCCAACTAGGGCACTGCTACTACAAATCTCCGACTACAAGCTCAGCGCGCCAAGCCACCTAAAGTGGAGCTCCCACAGGGACACTCCTTGAAGAAGAACCCACTATTTTCAATTACCTCAACTATGCAAATCACATAGATTTAATACCTTAGATTCATAAAACATTTTAGGAAATCAGACTTCAGCTTTTTTCAGTAAGGTTGTATAGGTGTAACACAGGACAAGATTTAGCCTTATTATTGAACTTGGTTAACAATTCTGTTGCTGATGTGTAAACCAGACTAATCCAGTTCACTTTCCCATATCTATTTTGTCTCTCTAGCCAAATATAGTTTTCAGAGTGTTAGCCTGCATCTTGATAGTGGTTTATAACTACAGTAAACCAACTCGACTGTGCTAATAAGATTGAAACACACCCCCTTTTTGCCCATCAAGCCAGGGCTTAAGGTGCTAGAGCACTCTACATAAAATGGTTGGAAAAAAATTGTTTAAAATGGCAAGGTGCCTATTTTAAATTCAACCTGAGGCAAAAGGCAAGCAGGGAAAATTTCAGCCCCAATAGTCTCTCAGAGTTGTAAGCAACTGAAAGCAGAAGTTTATCAGGGAATACATCAGGCAACTTTAACTACAGGTGTCACTAACGGTACTGGCTATAAGGATTCAAAAGTTGTATACATTTTACTTTTTAGTTTTCTTTTGATTATTTTTAATAGTACTTCACTATGACTCCCTTGCTTTGGTTCTTCCCTCATTTCCTTTAGCTCCACTTTTTCTTTCTTTCTAATGAATATCTTGTACAGGCACTGTAGATTGATTGGTTTTATGCATCCACAGTAGTCAACACTAGAGGAGAAAATGACTAATGTAGAACAGGCTTCTGGACATTCCCTCCTAGAGTATATTTGTAAAGTTGACAGATTTTTCTTACCTCCTCTGACTGTTCTCTGATTTGTGCAGGTGAAGATCTTCTTCCTACGGTAAGTCGATGGCAAGGATAAGTGAGCCCCGATGCAGCTAGAGTCATCTGCAACAAAGCAGCAATTATTGATTAATGTAATTGTCTCGTTTCAGAATATTTTTGCTTTTTGGGTTAAAAACTGCACTGCAGATGTCTGAATGAATTATATCAAGACAAAGACTGAAAAATAAAAATAATTCATCACATGAAAATTATTTAGGAAAAAAAGCATCCACAACTATACAATTACTGTTAATAGGCTTATATTGCAACATCCTCTCTTATGCGAAGAGCCTCAATAACTCATTCTCAACTGGACATACAAGGCTACAACATCTCTCTGCCTTAAGTTTCTCTACAGCTATGCTAAGTCATCAATAGAAAACTTGCCAACAGAAGATGAAATGCCGTAGCAGAGGCCACCTGAAAACAACTGGCTGCTGTTTCTTTCAACAGCTGCCACAGCAGCGCACAGATGAGCTATGAGAATTATTATGTTCTGAACCCTATAAACTCTGTACATATTTCACATAAGAAGAGTAATACAAGAGATGTGATAATTGTTTCCACTGGCATTTCAGCTTTTTGCTAAGATACTAGCATCACAGTTGTTAAAGACCCTGGCATACTGGCTTGAGTTTGTTTCCATGGTGAGAATTTTTCCATATTAAGAGAGGCTAATAGATCAAATTATAAAACTAGTTACCTAGTGGAGCTCAGCTATGATAAAATGCACGTAAATCATTTTTCCTCCCTAATCAATAAGTAAAGTAGCAAACTAAAGACAAGTAAGGTACTAAGGGATTAATTAAAAACACTATTTAAATAACCTCAAAATACAAAGTTTAATGTAAGAAGACATTAAAGGTACATCATAATCCAAATGTTACAAATATATATTTTTAAAAATCTATTTGTTAATGTGGAATCTCCCTGTATAAAGTTTAATTAACACTAATACTGAAGACATATGTCATGCTTCCCATTTAAACTTCTACACCCAGGAACTCAGCTATGGTGGTGAACCTGCAGTCAGTGTAGGAAGAATATCTATTAATCAATCCCAAGGGAAAATAAGAGGTATCTTTTAGCTATCATCATACGCCTACATTTAAAATGAATGAAACAGTAACAGTAAAGACATAGCAATTGCCTGAAAGACATGGTGCTTAAATATCAACTAATATGAGGGAATAATCTTAGAAGATCCAATTCTGTACCTTCCTCCAAGAACAGACTCATTAATTTCAGTGTGAATTAAAGTACTACTCAATGTAAGTACATAAACACAGTCTTTTCACAGTACAAAGCACCATAGACTCACATCGCAATGAACAGTAAACACAGCATGCAAGAGTCATTGGCGAGCAATCTTCTTCAACATTTTGCAAGTCTTCACACAGCCTTGAAAAGTGACATATTGCATCCCATGCTGTCAGCCATATTGCTGAACCACACTCACTGAGGGTGCCCCATGCCCCGGCACCAACCCCTGCAAAACTTGCTTTGGTGATGTTCCTCTGCTAATCCAACCCACAGGTTCCACAAGTTTTCTTTGTCTGACTAAACTGATATCAGGTATCACTCCAGTTATGCTTTAAATTTGGGCGATTACCTACCTCATTATTTGTCATGTGAGAAGTACAGTTCCTGCGCAGCAATCACCATTTCAATTTCAAGCCAGAAAGCCTCTTAATGTCCGGTTTCCGTAGCATCCATGTCTCGCACACACATAGCAAGATGCTGAAGACAAGAGACTGCAGCGACTTCATTTTTACATTTCATGGTAACACTCTTGCTTAGCCAACTGAAAGTCAGCTGAAAGTCGCTAGAGCAGCAGTCCCAAGTCCAATTCTATGTTGGCTCTCTAAGAGATGTTTAGCACCCAATATAGTCATAGTACCTAGGTATTTAAAATTATTCAATGCACTGCTAAGAAAATAGGACACTTGGAGGCTTTCTTCCTCTTCAGATTTGGGTAGAGATATCACCTTTTCAAAGACTTAGATGTCACCATTGTCTTAGTTTTTTTCATCTTTAGAACTAACGTCTTCCACTACTGCTCTTTCTGGCAATTTTTGCACCCCTTCTTGCAATAATCCAATCCAGTCAATATCATCTGTGTTTTGCTGATGACTAATTTTTAATCCACCAATGAATATGCCCACCTGTAAATTTCCATGAGTGGCTTATCTTAACATTTCTTCAAGAGAACAATGGAAGAGCATTGGTGATAGCATGCAGCCCTGTCTGACACCTATCCTTCAGTTAAGTCAACTATTTTGTTCACACCTTTTGAACACTGAAGCCATTGTACTTTCACAGAGAATTTGTATCAACCTTGTTACATTTCCACCAAGTCTGACCTGCCGCAGGATTGCTCAAAGAGGTTATGCCATATTCTGTCACCTTAGAAAAATCCACAGAGACATGGACCACTTTCCCATCATTCGCCAACACTTACTCGCATAGCACAGGCAGACTAAATATTTGCTCCACTGTAACTCTCTTGGCTCTAACCCTGGCTTGTTCTTCAGCCAGAAAGTTTTCCATCTTGAGCACAATTCTCTTCAGGATGATTGATTTTGATGGGAGTCAGGTGCCTAACCTGCTTAGGTGCTTCTGTAAATCCCATGAGGCATCTATCAGCATCTAATACCTTTGAAAATCTGACCCTTAGATTCTTAAAAACCTAAATTGCTTAAGTATTTTTGAAAATGTTACTCCTATGTCTTCCACTGGTCCAGAAGGGTTATAATCCCCCGATACTCTACAACTCTGAGATTCTCCTCTAGCTAAAATGGCAGGGGTCCTGTGTTCTTTTCTGGGTTCTATCCCTAATGCTGCCTGGGTGCAGTTTAGCCGCTGATCATTGTTTATCTTGTTTGGGGCCCTAAACTCGCTGCAATCTCATTTATTGGAAAATCTGAAAAAAAGGTATGTTGAGAGATTTCATCATTGACTAATTTAGAAAATTATCTTTTATAATAAAACAGGAATGTTTTTATGCTCTGATCTAAAGTGCTTTATAAGAGGTGGCTTTAAAAAAAAATCCTCCAGAATTTAAGAAACATGACTAATTTTTAAAAAAAAATTCAGCACTTTGAAATAAATTTTGAATTTTTTTTTAAAAGATACCTATTAAGAAGTTTAATTTTCACCCCATTAATATGTAGCCAAATAGTTATGTCCGCTATATTTAACTACAAATTATTGGGCTTGATACACGAATTACTGGGTGACATTTAATGACATGTTATGCAGGAATGTCAGATTGCATTATTAGGATGATTCTTTCGGGTTTTAAAATCCACGAAATCATCCAAAGTTTTCAATCATTTTCTGGACAGTTTGAACAGATCTGAAATTATCATGCTAGGTTTTGTTTGGCAACAATTTCAATCTCTGTAGAATATGACCATGACAAAAGCTTTGGTACTCTACCAGCATTATTGATTCATATCAGGATGCTTCTAGATATGTGGTTTGCTACGATTCCTCTTCAGAGTGATTACAGGATAGAAAAAATGTTTGCTGTATCCTACAAAATACTATTTTGTTCTCTTGGACATGGGGTGATTTAAATTATATTTCTCTCTCTCTCTCTCTCTCTCTCTCACACACACCAGCTCCATCATTAGACTGTAAAATCTTTAAGGATGATGTAAATTTGATCTATCTTTAACCAAAAGCCAAGAATAAATCATAAGTCTGACATTTTATTTACTGTAGTGAGTACACCGGAAATGCCCTATTTATATTTTTTCACCATGTAAGCTGCTTTTATCACTTATGCACTAGAGCTCACAAAGCTTTAATTTGCTGCAGGTTGAAGCAAGCTGATTAAGTACGCTAGTTACCAAGTGAATGCTACCTGCCCGGACTAGCCTACTGTCACATTCTTGTAGCGGGGTTAAATAGCAGTTTAGTCACATTAAAAAAAAATACAGTCAAAAAGGATGTGACTAATAATAGTCCGGAACAAATGAAATATTAAAACAGGCATACAGGTCAAGCTCAATTATCTATGAAACTCTTGTGTCAACAGCACAAGAATTGCATTCTCCATTGCAATACTGGCATTGCCATTTTACATCTCACCTTGCATTCAGTAAGTTTATGAGATTTAAAAACAAACAACTGACGGCCACAAATTCTGAAACTTTGCCTAAGCTACCAAACTTGAAACATTATACAAAAATAATGGTTAACTTAGATAGGTGCCCTCACGAAAAGGAAGACCAAAAAATTAAGCCTTCCACAACACTAACCTCCCTCAAGAACTGAAACACAAAATGGTTCTCTTTTAGAAGGTCCCTACAACACAAGTATTAAATACTCTGTTTTGTATTCTCTATGTAAAGAACCAATCAAAGTCATAAGTTCAAGCACACAGTTCCTATACCTTTCTCCATACTTAGCCTACATGGCTGTTTTTCTATCCTGCTTCTTATTTGCAACCCCTCTATCCGAGTGCCTCTCAGAAAAAGCGCTAAAGCAAGAAAGAGTCCCACAGCAGAGTAGCTTTCACCCTCCTCTGCAGGGGGTTGTGAGAATGCTTTTTCTTTTCAAATGAGTGTGAGAGAATTTCTCTCCCCACTTCTACTTTTTCTGAGTAGCTCTCGCTGTGCAAAAGCTAGGCTGAAGAGGCAAGTTGCATCTCAAGTTGCACTGAAAATCATCCATGAGCATTTTCATTTCCTCTGGAAGTTAAATAATCTTGATCCAGTTGCCAAGACAGCTCTTTCCTTTGCTCTCAAGACCAGGACTCTTGTCTTAGACAATTTAATCTTTGCTGTGGAAATTGTCAAAGGAAACCATCGAATCCAGTATTTTACATAACTTGGTTTAATGGTTTGGATGGTCTTAAAGATGAGAGCTGCTACTTTGAATGAGGAGCCAATGTAGTGAATGGAGCATCAGAGTGATGTGTCTCAGCAACCAGTGCTGCACAAAAGTCAGGGTATTATATTTTGGAGAAGTTGGAGCTTTTTTAAGAAGAATGCACTCATCCCCATGTACAGTGAGGTGCAGTAGTTCAGCCTGGAAGTCACAAAGGCACAATCACTGTATCCAAGTCATCATCCCACATGAAAGGAACCAACTTTCTTGCCAGCCCCAGATTTAAGGTGGTATTTTCAGCTGCAGCTAGTTGAGTGCCAAAGAGGATTCTCAAGTTATGAACCAAGATTACTATTGGAGAGCATCTTGAGAGTGGGAAAGGTTATGGTGGTCACTAACTTTTCAAAATGTTGCCCTTTTCCCCACCAAGTCAGATACAGTTTCAGCCACTAGCCTTTCATGCACCTGCCAATCTCAGCCAGTCACTAAGAGAGCTGGAGATAATGCTATCAGCATCAAGAATGAGATACAGAAAAGACGGTTACTCACCGTTGTAACTGTTGTTCTTCGAGATGTGTTGCTCATATCCATTCCAGGTAGGTGTGTGCACGCCGCGCGTGCACGTTTGCCGGAAACTGTTTACCCTAGCAACTCCAGTGGGCCGGCAGGTCGCCCCCTAGAGTGGCGCCACTATGGCACTAGATATATACCCCTGCCGGCCCGCCCGCTCCTCAGTTCCTTCTTGCCGGCTACTCCGACAGTGGGGAAGGAGGGCGGGTGTGGAATGGATATGAGCAACACATCTCGAAGAACAACAGTTACAACGGTGAGTAACCATCTTTTCTTCTTCGAGTGATTGCTCATATCCATTCCAGGTAGGTGAATCCCAAGCCTTACCTAGGCGGTGGGGTCGGAGTGAGAAGTCGCGGCCTGGAGCACTGCCGAGCCAAAGGCCGCATCATCTCTGGACTGCTGAACCAGGGCGTAATGGGAAGCGAATGTGTGGACCGATGACCAGGTCACCGCCCTACAAATCTCTTGGATTGGCACGCAGGCCAGGAAAGCCAGCGATGATGCCTGTGCTCTGGTGGAGTGAGCAGTCACACGGCCCGTCGGAACGTGGGCCAGGTCATAACAGATCCTGATACAGGAGGTAACCCAGAAAGATATCCTCTGCGAGGAAATTGGTAGCCCCTTGACCCGGTCCGCTACCGCCACGAATAACTGGGGGGACTTGCGGAACGGTTTGGTCCTGTCCACATAAAATGCTAGCGCCCGACGGACATCTAGCGAGTGGAACTGTTGCTCCCTGCGGGACGAATGGGGCTTTGGGAAAAAGACGGGGAGGAAGATCTCCTGGTTAATGTGGAAAGCTGAGACCACCTTGGGAAGGAAGGCCGGGTGTGGTCTCAGCTGCACCTTGTCTTTATGGAAGACCGTATACGGGGGATCTACTGTGAGGGCCCGTAGTTCTGACACCCGTCTAGCTGAGGTGATGGCCACTAGGAAGGCGGTCTTCCATGAGAGATAGAGCAGGGAGCAAGTAGCTAACGGCTCGAATGGAGGACCCATGAGCCGAGTTAGGACCAGGTTGAGATCCCATGAAGGGGCAGGAGGGCGGATCTGTGGATAAAGACGCCCCAGTCCCTTCAGGAATATCACTACCATAGGGTGGGAGAAGACGGAACATCCGTCCACTCCAGGATGAAACGAGGAGATAGCCGCTAGGTGGACCCGGAGTGATGACAATGCCAGACCCTGGGCCTTGAGGGACCAGATGTAGTCTAGAATAGTGGTGATGGGAATCTCCATAGGGAGAAGACCTTTCTCCGAACACCAACAGGAGAAACGCTTCCACTTAGCAGAGTAAGTTGCCCTGGTGGAAGGCTTTCTACTGCCCAGGAGAACCTCCCAAACCGGGGTAGAGCAGCAGAACTCGGAGCCTGTCAACCATGCAGGAGCCATGCCGTAAGGTGCAGAGACGGAAGGTCCGGGTGACAGAGCCTGCCGTGGTCCTGGATGATCAGGTCCGGATGTAGGGGCAGGGCAACATGGGGTACCAATGCTGTCTGGCCCATGCTGGGGCTATGAGAATCACCCGAGCTCTGTCTCTGCGCACCTTGAGGAGAACCCTGTGTATCAGCGGAACGGGAGGGAACGCGTAAACCAGGTGGGTTGCCCATGGGATCAGGAAGGCATCCGCTATAGACCCGGGCTCCTGACCCTGAAAGGAGCAGGATGCTCGACATTTCCTGTTCTCCCTGGACGCGAAGAGGTCCATCCGGGGACGACCCCATCTCTGGAAGAGTGAGAGGGCGACGTCTGGACAGAGGGACCACTCGTGCGAGCGGAAGGACCTCCTCAGTCGATCTGCTAGAGTGTTTCGTACTCCCGGGAGATAGGAGGCGAAAAGGTGAACGGCATGGGCTATGCAAAACTCCCAGAGACGCATCGCCTCGAGACATAGGGGAGAGGACCTGGTGCCGCCCTGCTTGTTGATGTAGAACATGGTCATCGTGTTGTCGGTGAACACCGCGACACAATGACCTGGAAGGTGATGGACGAACGCTTGACAAGCAAGACGGACCGCTCTCAACTCCCATATGTTGATGTGGAGGTCCAGCTCCTGAGGGGTCCACAAGCCCTGAGTTCTTTGGGCGCCGCAGTGCGCCCCCCAGCCCAGATCTGAGGCGTCCATAGTCAGGGATGCCGAGGGCTGGGGCGGATGAAACGGGAGCCCCGCACAGACTACGGACTGGTTCAGCCACCACCGAAGGGAGTCCAGTACCCTTTGGGGAACGGTGACAACTGTGTCCAACAAATGTCTGGCCGGCCGGTACTGCGCGATGAGCCAAGATTGAAGAGGCCTCATGCGGAGTCGGGCATACGCTGTCACGAACGTACAGGCCGCCATATGGCCCAGGAGGGCCAGACATGTTCTTAGAGAGGTCAGCGGGGCCGCCTGCAAGCGCAGAATGATGGCCGACAGTGACTGGAACCTGGGCAAGGGTAGCAAGGCCCTGGCTAGGGTAGAGTCCAGAATGGCCCCGATGAACTCCTCTGCGTGGGGAGCAGAGTAGACTTGTCCACGTTGATCACGAGGCCTAGGGCAGCAAAGAGGCTGCTGATCCTGCGGACGTGGTCGCGGACCTGCAGCTCCGATGTGCCCCGGATCAGCCAGTCATCGAGGTAGGGGAACACGTGAATGCGGCAGCGCCGAAGGTGTGCGACGATGACTGCCATGCATTTCGTGAACACCCTTGGGGCCGTAGAGAGGCCAAACGGGAGGACCGCAAATTGGTAATGTTGGCGGTCGACCACAAAGCGGAGGAAACGCCTGTGCTGGGGGAATATGGCGATATGGAAGCAAGCATCCTGCATGTCGAGGGCGGCGTACCAGTCTCCGGGATCCAGGGATGGGATGATGGTTCCAAGGGATACCATACGGAACTTCAACTTCACCATATACTTGTTGAGTTCCCGCAGGTCGAGGATAGGCCTGGCCCCCCTTGGACTTGGGGATTAGAAAGTAGCGGGAATAAAACCCCTTGCCCTTCTCTCTCTCTGGAACCTCCTCTATGGCTCCCTTGACGAGGAGCGTGTGCACCTCCTGACGGAGGAATTGCTCGTGAGAGGGGTCCCTGAAGAGGGACGAGGATGGTGGGGGGGGGCGATGAAAACTGCAGGCGATAACTGGCCTGCACAGTACGCAAGACCCAACGGTCCGATGTTACTTGGGTCCACGCCGGGAGGAAAAATGAAAGACGGTTGGAAAACTGCGGGGAAGGATCTGGAGGGGAAACTGGTACTGCGCCCTCAGGCGCACCTTCAAAATGAAGGCTTGGGTCCAGGAGGGGTCTTGGCGGAGCCTTGGTTTTGCCCTGTTTGGCCACCCGACTGTCTGCGTCGGTTGTTCCTGCCGCGGCACCTAGTGAGGTTCTGCCGCGACGGAACTGAGGATACAGTCGACGCTGCTGTTGTTGGTTCTGCTGCCGGAATGGCCTGCGCTGTGTCGCAGGCGTATGCATTCCCAAAGACCGTATTATGACCCTATTGTCTTTAAGGTCCTTTAGTCTGGGGTCTGTTTTAGCGGAAAACAGGCCCTGGCCTTCGAAGGGGAGATCCTGGATCGTATGCTGGAGCTCTGGCGGAAGGCCAGAGACCTGAAGCCAGGAAATTCGGTGCATCGTAAGCCCCGAGGCAAGGGTCCGAGCGGCCGAGTCCGCAGCATCTAGAGAGGCTTGTAGCGAGGTCCTCGCTACCTTTTTGCCCTCATCCAGGATGGTGGTAAACTCCTGGCGGGCGTCCTGTGGTAACAGCTCTGCAAATTTTCCCGCCGCTACCCAAGAGTTAAAGGAGTAGCGGCTAAGGAGGGCCTGCTGGTTCGAGACCCTGAGCTGTAGCGCCCCCGCTGAATAGACCTTGCGGCCCAGGAGGTCCATCCGTCTCGCCTCCTTCGACTTGGGTGCCGGGCCTCTTGACCGTGGCGCTCCCTGTCGTTCATCGTCTGGACCACGAGAGAGCAGGGTGTCGGGTGAACGTGCAGGTATTCATAGCCCTTCGAGGGGGCCATGTACTTCCTTTCCACTCCTCGAGCGGTCGGAGGGATGGAGGCCGGTGACTGCCAGATAGTAGCGGCGTTGGCCTGAATAGTCTTGATAAAAGGCAGGGCCACTCTGGTAGGCGCATCGGCGGAGAGGATGCTCACCACCGGGTCCTCGATTTCAGAGACCTCCTCTGCTTGAATGTCCAGGTTTTGTGCCACGCGTCGGAGGAGGTCCTGGTGTGCCCTAAGATCTAGAGGGGGAGGGCTGGAGGACGAGGTACCCGCCACTGCCTCATCCGGGGAAGACAACGAGGAAACCCCCGGCAACAGAGCGTCCACGGGGGGTTCTGTCTGGGGCTGCACCTCCGTCACTGGAGGGAGCTCTGGGTCCTGGTGGCTGGACCTGTCTTCTGCTTCCAGGGAGGGAGGGGGTCTAGACACCGTTGCCTCTGGTGGCCTGCGTTCCGCCGCAGGACAGGGAATAATATGTTGTGGACCCTGGGCTTGGCGGTACGCTCATGGGGTCCAAAACCCCCACTGTTGAGGCCCTCATTCCTGAGGTGGAGGGTCCTGAAACAGGGCCGAGTGTCTGTCCTGGCCCAACGCATAGGCGCTCTCTGCCTGAGAGGACACGGATGGTTCCCTTGAAGGCCACAGAGGTGCTGAGCCAGTTTGATAGACCTCTCTATATGCCAACTCCGACGCTCTCCTCGGTGCCGAGGATCGGTGCCGGGATCGGGACCGGGAACGGCGTGGTAGTCGGTGCCAGGATCCGGATTGGGATCTGCCTCGAGGTCGGTGCCGAGAGTGGGACCGCGACCTTCGATCAGCGCGGTGCCGGGATGGCAGTGGGGACCGGAACCTGCCACCGACGCGGTGCCGGGAGGTCGACCGGGATCGGGACCTACCACCGGCTCGGTGCCGGGAGGTCGACCGAGGAGCTGAACGCCGAGGTGAACGGCTCCTAGAGTCTCGGTGCCGGTGGTAAGAGGAGCCAGACCGGGACCGTGCGGATGCTGATCGGTGCCGCGAGTGCGACCGGTACCGCCGGGGAGAATGGTGCCGGGACTGCGAGCGGCGCCCCGAACGCGAGCGTTCACGTCTCTGGGGCGATCGGTGCCAGGACTCCGGAGACAGAGCTCTCAGCATCGGTTTGCCTCTGGAGGTTACCCGTCCCGGGGGTGCCGTGGTCTGAGGCTGCGATGGCTCCGTGAGCGCTATCAAGTCCCGTGCCGAGGCAAAGGTCTCTGGCGTAGATGGGACTAACAGCTCGACCCCTGATCTCAAGGGGGAGCTAGGAGGGGCTGGACTCGACGGACCTTCCGGACCCGGAGTCGACAGCAGCCCTGCAGGCGGTGCCGCGGCCAAGGTAGATGCCGGGCGTTCCACTCGAGCCTGCCTCGATGGTGTTGCAGACGTCGAGGGTCTTGGATCTGCTCCCGGTGCCGGGGATGGATGGTGCCGGGGAGTCTTGCCGGTGCCGGCATGGTCCGGTGCCAGAGTAGAAGTGGCCGGTTGCGTCGCTGCTGCTGGAGTCAGTGCCGCTTCCATTAGGAGAGCACGGAGTCTTTGATCCCTCTCCTTCTTTGTGCGAGGCTTAAAGGCCTTGCATATACGACACTTTTCACTGATGTGCGATTCCCCCAGGCACTTGAGGCACGCGTCGTGGGGATCGCTAGTCGGCATCGGCTTCTTGCATGCTGAGCACTGCTTGAAGCCCGGCGAACCAGGCATGAGCCCGGTGCCGGGCGCCAGGAAGGGCAACGGCCCACCCGCGAACAAGTTAAACAACTATATATAATAAACAACTAACTAATATACTACTTCAAACTATCTATAAAACTATTTACAACTACGACTACGAACAGAGTACAGGAGAGCTAGGTACGTGGAGGACAGCAAGCCGCACTCCACAGTTCCAGCAACCGACACGGCGGTAAGAAGGAACTGAGGAGCGGGCGGGCCGGCAGGGGTATATATCTAGTGCCATAGTGGCGCCACTCTAGGGAGCAACCTGCCGGCCCACTGGAGTTGCTAGGGTAAAAAGTTTCCGGCAAACGTGCACGCACAGCGCGCACACACCTACCTGGAATGGATATGAGCAATCACTCGAAGAAGAACTGGGTATTGTCCATGTATAGTTTTACATATTAAGTATAAAAACAGTTCCCCTGAGGCACCAACCAAGATTGGGGCCCTGTTGTGTTAGGCATTGCACATGCAAACAGTGAGAGACTGCCCGTGCCTGAAGTGCTTACAGTCTAAACAGACAACAGGTGCAAAGCGAAACAGTCAGAGAAGTGAAGTGACTTGCCCAAACTCACACAGCAGATCAATGAACAGCACCCAGGTCTCCTGACTCCAAGTCCAGTGCCATATACATCACACCCCACGGCTTCGCTTGAGACCCTGAAGTCTTACAGTTTCCCCATGTGGCTTTACATAGATGTTGAACAGGATGAGTGATGGAACAAAGACTTGAAGGACTGCACAGGCGAGAGCTGTGGCAGGAGAAGACAAGCTGATGGGACAACATCCTAATGTCTTGCCTAATGTCGACCTGTCAGTTAATATGCAACAGTCAATGCTACGCTCAGGCATTAATAGAGGTCAGAATTGATGTATTATTTTATTGTTAAAAGAAATAATTCTACACACAAATGTTTGAAATTTAGAAATAAAAGTGAACCAAATATTCACCCATCCGTTCAAAATTTTGGGCACCAAATACATTTTCAAATGCAAGGTACAACACTACTTCTAACTGTCAGCCCCACAAACTTACCCTGGGATCCAAAAATCAAGCTGCACTTGTTCTGGTTTGTGCACAGTAAGAGATTCTCCAAGCCAGATTCTTATCTGGAGTCACCCAGAAAAGAGGAGAAGGATGGTCCAGTGGTTAGGGAATTAGCCAAGGATTTGGGAGATTTACGTTCAATTCCCTGCTCTGCTGCAGACTCCCTGGGTGACCTCTGGTAAGTCACTTGAGCTCTCTGTGCCTCAGTTTCTCATCTATACAATGGGGACAACAGCATTTCTCTGATAAATACATTCAAGAACGTGAGATGCTCAGATACAATGATGATCAGGGTCATGTAAGTATCCAGGGACAGAAGCAAGATAATCTAATTCTTAGTGCTTTTAACCAGAAGTCCATCTGTTCTTTCAGTAAGGTGGTGTATTTTTACATAGTCATTTTGCATGGCAGAACTGTGCTTCAAGGCCATGCAAGGAGAGAGTTTGTTCAAGGTGTATTCCATGAGTATGGAGGTGGCAGGGGACACAAGTTACCTACCATAACCGTAGTTCTTCAAGAGTGTTGGCTCAGAATATTCAAAATTGTGGGATATGTGCAAGCTCACAGTCTTCTAATAAGCAGTCTTTTGGGGCCATTCATACTTCCTGTTCATGTAGGTTTCCACAAATATAAACGGAAGAGAGGCCCCCACTGCCCTTCAATTCCTTACACTAATTCAGGGCTATTTAATCATGACTCTGAGGTGGGGGAGGGGAAGAAGCATGGGTACTGTGCATGTGCAGAAGCAACACTCACTAAGAACTGTAGCTACTGATAACATCCTTCTCTTTATACATTGTGATGGCTTCTGTATGTTCCCACTTGTCGGTGTTTAATAAGCACAAAGGTGGATTGAGGAGTTCTATTGGAACACAGACCACAGAACTGATATCCAAAAGCGAGCATCAGTTCTGCCAGCTGTGTCAAGAAAGCATTAGTTAAAACATGATTGCAGATTTCTTCTCCCAAGCTGGCCTCAGATTTAGAAGTTAAATTGAGGGAGAAAATATTGCTCACAAGAAAATACAGAGCTTCCAGCCTGCAAAATTCTCTGATGAAAACAGTCTGAAACAGCCTAAAAGTAAGTGTTGATCCACATCTCTTTTACGAGGGCTACTGAAGAAGCAAATATTGTTGATGACAACGTTTAGGGAAAAATGGAAATTCAGTTTATTTTGTGCTTTTGGTTATTTAGTAGCGTACGTTATCGGGCTACTGTTTCTTTCACTTTAAAATGCACTGAAGTATTTGTTAGAGGCACCTATCCCTCTTGTTCCTTTTAATAAATTTAAGTAATTAAATAACCCTTGCAATGGGTGTTGGAAAGCTGAAGTGGCAATCAAGTGACAGAAAGTCCAAGTACAAGATAATTCAAGTTGAAAGTGACATAATACCATCTAGGACCCGAGTTGCTCAGATAGAGAATCTGTTCCAATTCATTAAATTAAGTTTGGTCAAAATCTCCTGTGTCATTTTTGGACTTCAGCAGAAAAGCCTTGGTCAAGTGCCCCCAGCAAAACAGAAGTCAAGATGTCAACCTCAGAAACTCTGCATCTGGGTGGAGACTCAAGAGATCAGGTACATTGGTAAGCATGATTTGAGTCTCCAACATCAGAACCAGGATGTCAGAGATCAAAAGTGCCAACCCCTGTTACTACTGTCAATAAAATCCTGGATCTGTCTTGTCCAACTTTCCAAAAGACCTTCTGAATCAGAGGGAACACAGAGGGACTCTTGACCCCAGCCAAGGAGAATGATTCTGGCAGTGATGCTCAATAGCCCTTGGAGCAGACACAGAAGCAATGAACATTAATTATCCTTGGTGGCAAAGAGACCTAGCGGAAGTTTACCTCAGTTAACTTTTAAAATAAATAAAGGGTAAAAAGAAATTTGACTTGCTGTTCTACAGCAGTCAGACAATATAGAAAATAATCCAATTAACTGATTATCAGTTGAATAATTATCTTTACTTGTGTGGAATCTGTTCCAGCAGGAAATTGAACAGGGAAATTTTTGCAGCAGGGCTTCCTATTTAGCTAAAGGAGAATCTGGTTTCTTTGTGTGTACTAATCCTAAGCTGAAATAGATACGCAACAGTCAGCTAACACAAAATATACATATTACTATATTCAATTTCCTTTGTGTGACTAATTCTCAGTCCTACTCAAGGCCAGCCAGTGGCTAGCCTCTGCATGACCATGCAAGAGAAGGTAAACATTCAATGAGCTGACCTGCAATTCCAGCAGCTTTAAAAGAAGGTGGAGTGAGGCTACAACCCCATCATCCCCACTGCAATGGACAGCAAAGTGGGACAGATCTGTCAGAAGGGGCACAAAAGAACCTCTTCAAGAGTGATGTAGCTGTTGTGTTGGCGTGTGCTGCCTGGCACAGTTCATTCTGCATAATCCAGCTGTAGTGAAGTCCCCCTAGTGTTCTTCAGTGAGCAAAGGGCGCAATCCAGCTTTTAAAATCCAAGAAGCTCAAACCCATTCAGATCTCCAAATCTTTGATCTTTCAAACAGCCAGCCACGGTCTCTAGATTCAGTTTCCGGTAAACCTGCCATAACTGGCCAAGCAAAGTGAAGCCCTTCACCCAACTCAGTGGCATTTCTCTGTCAGTCTGTAATGCAATAACTTCTGAAAACTAAGTTCAATCAATTTCAAAATTTTAGGAAACGTTCTAGGCATTGATGGGCAGAATCTAATTGTTTTTGCTGACAATCAGAAAACCTAAAAGCCTGATTTTCACTAGTATGAGCGTCCTCACTGTTGCTGAATTCGGTTAAGCTAAAACAAAAACACTGGAAAAGCTAGTAAATATAAAACGTAAATTGGTAGAAAAATCTTCTTAGTTTTTAAAATGGTTTAATCTAAAAATGTTAAACATGAACAAAGTTTTAAGAAATTATTAAATATCTTTTGTATAGTGAAGGGAACAAGGGGGCAGAAAGAGGGACAGGTGTGAGAGAAACCTGTCTCCTCGGGGCAGCGAGTGGACACTAAGGATGAACATAAGGATGCAAGCAGAAAGGAGGGATGAACAGATAGACAGTCACATTGCAAAGTCAAAATAAAATTAAAACTACTCACTGGTCTCGCACCACCATTACCACCAGCTATCTCA
Organism: Gopherus flavomarginatus; assembly: GCF_025201925.1. Classification (NCBI taxonomy): domain Eukaryota; kingdom Metazoa; phylum Chordata; order Testudines; family Testudinidae; genus Gopherus; species Gopherus flavomarginatus. The sequence continues at coordinate 107,176,754 of NC_066623.1, read as the reverse complement.
CTCCAAGAAGGAGGAGGTGCACGAGTGGCAGAGATACATGCATTGCGTCCTCTCTTCTTCTGGAGGGACAGAATGAGTGATTCATAGCCACTCCTACTAACACACTTGCTCTCTCACACTCAAGTAACAGCCTAGGTTGCACCAAACCACCACTCCGATGCTCCTTCCACATTTCAAACTCTGTGCACGCCTTTTTTAAAAACCAGCAATCAAAAATGAAATAAAAATAAAAAATGACAAGTTACACACCACAATTAGTAGTTCTGCAATTTCACATTTGAGTTCCTACAGAATTCTTGGGTGAATACCATCTGGTCCTGGTAATTTATTACCGTTTAATTTATCAATTTGTTACAACGACATCTCAATCAGGAACAGTTCCTCAGATTTGTCACCTAAAAAGAATGGCTCAGGCATGGGAATTTCCCTCACATCCTCAGCTATGAAGACCGATGCAAAGAACTCATTTAGTTTCTCCACATTAGGTATAAAGTGTGGCCTAAGTAAGTAATGAAGTATGTGATTCTATTGCTTATTTGCCCCAATATCAGTGTGTGAGTCTGTTATACTAACAGTTTGAATATTTTACGAACCACTCCATAGAAGAGATATTTAAGATTACCTCAGCAAAGTCAATAAGGGTAAAATTTCACACAAAGCCCAAGTAATCACATCCAAGCCCCAAATCCCACTCAACAGCTATTATTACATTATATGGGTTAAAACAGCAGCAGCTGCATCTCTGAATCCTTACACAGGAGTTTAGACCACTGCATACAGCACCAATGTTAAAACAACAGATTGTCAGTAGTAACCAAACTGCAAATCGACGTTGACTGTGGTAACAATGGCTATGTTAGCTCAAAAGAAAACTTCAAAGTCAGGTGATTTGCTCACTGAATTCAGAACTCTGTTTATTAAAGGTTGCCATAACAGACTGTGGTACATGCATGGGGATTATACCATACATAGTTCATGTTAGGCGTCTTTCTTCAGAACTAATGATGTGATTCAATATGCTGCTGCAAAGGAACTGAAATCTACTTCAAAGAAACTCCCTGAAATGGGACCTTCACTTGATTGAAAACGTTAGGTTTAGTGACAAATTCATTTGCCCATAGTGAACATTTTTGCCAAACTGTTTTTGCTTCTTTATATAGGTTTCATAACACAACATGTAATTAATAACTACTCAGAAATCAAAGTGCTTATATCCAAATACCCAACAGTCAGAGGGAATAGTCATGAAGATGGTTTGCACTTGCCTAATGATTATTCCTATGAAAAGATCAGATCAGATCATGGATGGTTTTTTTCCTGAATATATTAACCTCATTAAATAACAAAAATATAAAACAGAAGTAGAGGGAGCTTTTTTAGCACCTAAGTGTGCTTATTTAACTTAAAATCTAATAATCCTACACAGGTTGTATCATCAATGCATTATGGTTGTGGAAATATCAGTGACATTTCAGATGTGGGAAGTTATTATTGTATGAAGCTAACAGGATCCCTCTTCTGAAGACTATCAAATGCAACAGAAAAACCATTCACTTTGAGATGGGAACATCCAGTCCTAACTATTCCACTGGATCATGAGTCTGTGCTATACTACCAGTTCAATTTAACTGTAAGCTTTTTGGGGCAGGGATCACATTTTTCCTATGGTCCAAGTATGCCGAGAGCATAAGAAACATAAAACTTGTTAGTTAGTTCCCTGGACTTTTGAGACTGAGGGGTAAGTAGTATGACATCTGGGAAGAAGCATTTCCATGGCTTCCAGGCTCAGCACATGCTCTATCTCCATGTTCAGGGACTTTGAAATCAGGGCCGCTGGGGGGGGGCAAGTGGGGCAATTTGCCCCAGGCCCTGGAACCCGCAGGAGCCCCCACTAGAGTTTTTCGGGGCCCTGGAAAACTCTCGCGGGGCCCGGGCCTCCGGAGCTTCTTCCGCTCCGGGTCTTTGGCGGCAATTCAGCGGCAGGGAGGTCCTTCCACTCCGGGACCCACCGTCAAAGTGCCCCAATGACCCGCGGCGGGGGGTCCTTCCACTCCAGGATCTGCCGCCAAAGTGCCAGGTCTTCAGTGGCAATTCGGTGGTGGGGAAGACCCCAGGCCCCCTGAATCCTCTGGGCGGCCCTGTTTGAAATTGTAATGCAGGAGGGAATTCTCTTGCTCCTTGGTCTGGACAGACTGTAGTTTAAGATGTCTGGGAGGCATATTCAATAAGAAGAAGGGATCATCAGTGATGCATACATTTCAGTAGAAAAAACAAATTCAAACATGCTTTTCTTCCGTACTCCAACAAGGTGTCCTCGTGCAAGAAATGACCCTTTTCCACCACCTCTCTATGTGAATTAGGATCCTGCTTTGCAAACTCCAGCAGCAAAAGAGTTATCACGCTAATTCTGCAAGATGGGCAGTTAGAAAAAAACATTAACCTATCAATTTAGACTGTGTAATCTGGAAGTTGTGATTCTGTAAACATGGAATCTTACAATGGCTTAAAAAAACAACTGAACAGACACTTCTCAGCAGGACTAGATCAGGGCACAAGCACTACAGGCTTGTGCCTGGGGACTCAGCTCCTAAAGGTAAGGGATGAAGTCAGAATCTCAGCTTTCAAATTACATTGCTAGCCCTCATAGTTAAGAAAAAGCTGAAAAAGTAACAAGTGCAACCGATGCAATGAAATCTGCAGCCACAAACAGCAGAGGAAGGAAGTTGTCATGTCCCACACTTACTATCAGAGCAGACTAAGCTACTGCAGCACAGCGGGAGAGCAGGGAGGTTGCCACTACAGCAGCGATGTAGGAGGCACCCTGCTGCTGCTAGGGAGTAGTGGTTACTATCACCAGTCAAAGGAAGATGGAGATCTTCCTGGCTCTCCCAGGTGAACAGGGAAGGGCAAGGGCAGCCAGGAAGTGGGTGGGATATCCCTCTGCCAGTACACTCTGGGTCACCAGGGAAGGAACCCACACAGCTATTGCATCTCCTCCCAGTAGCTAAGAGGAAAGGGAGGCCCAGCTTCTGCAACTCTAGGGTAGATGGGGTTGCTACTCCTGACTCCCAGGCTGGCTAACAGACTTAGTATACCACACTGCTCTACCCTGACCATGCTGTTCCAGTGAGATTTCAAAACAGCTAGTTTTGCCCAACCCAGCAAAAAGTTAGCCAGCCAAGAAACCAGCCAGCACTGTACCTCTGAGAACAAACTGGGGCTTGGAGAAAACCAGTTCCAAGCCACAGAAAAGCTGCTGCAAAGAATCAAAAAAGGAATCAAATGGAGGTAATGTAGGAAAAAATGAAACACCTTATCTGAAGCTGAACAGAAGGGGCACTGCGCAGACACCTCAGAGGTAATGGTGCATAAAACAACTAGTTGCTATGATACTATGCAGGCCCCTCCACTGTAAGTAACTGGAGTGCTTAGGAAGAGGAGGTTTATACAGCATCCTCGAAGCTGGGGACAGAGTCATCTTTCAGGCATCCTCCAGGGAGATGGGAAAGGATGGCATAATGCCACATCTTGACACACATTCCACAGAGCTACTTCTTGGTCATGGTTGCAAAAGGACCATTCACCAACCCCTCCAGGACAACAATCCGCTTGGTTGCATAAGGATCTCACCCATAGCAAGGCAGAGAGCTAGTGAGGGGAACACAGGATTCCCCCCTGGAAGAACGATCTCTGCAAAAACTTTTTGCAAGTACTGAGCAGCTCACTGAGGGAGTGCTGCCTGGAATTCAGCGAGGACCTTATTCAAAAGATGCACAGACCGGATTCTGGTCTGAAAAGCAAAATTTGTCATTGACTTCCAGCTTGACCAACTAGGGACAATCAGGTGGGAGAGCTTGGTCAACCCAGCCTGAATAAAGGCAGAAAACAGGCTCCTAGAGGATAGAGCTTCAGCAGGGAAAAGTGGATTAAAAAACAGCAGCTCTTCCAAGAGCCATAAACTGGAAAACGCCTGGTCTGGCCACGCACTTTGCAGATGTCACCAGACCATTAAAGAATGGGGGCTAAAATAGGTGAGAGGCAAAGCCCAACCTCCCAGCACAATGGAGGAGAGGGAAAAGCAAGGGACTTCTAGGCCAGTGGGAAGTCAGAGTAACCACTGAACAGCCTGGAGGCGAAAGCTGACTAAATCAATGAGCATGGACCATTTTATCTAACGCCAGGAACAGCAAAGCAGGGCACAACTACTGGTAACCTTTCAAAAAAGAGGGGAAGGGGGATTAATATGTCCCTGAATCTGGTCCAAAAGGCCCACAGGACGGTCCAGACTCACTCCCCACTGCCATAACATTGAAGCCATGAGGTTTCTGGCAATGAAAACCTGCCTCTGGAAAGAAAATCCAGGAAGGAGCCAGTGCCGTTTCTACAGGCAGCCTTGCACCTTCTCATCCCCCTCCCAGTTCCTTAACATATCCAAAAAAGACCCCCAGCACATTTTCCCCAGAAGTGCCCCATTTCAATTGTTGAGGCAACAAAGTGTGTCTGCTACATTGCCAAGAGCCCAGTAAGATTGAATTGCCCTTTTAGAAATAGTGTTGCATAAATCTGTCTCATCGGTCTGTTCTGCACCCCCATCTCTAGAACCTGTCTCAGCAACCTCCGCAGGCAGATGCTCCTCAATCTTCAGGACTCACTTCTGTCCAGGCACAAGTGATGGGGTCACACCAGAGGGTTCCTTTGAGGTGGGGGGCTGCTCCCTAGACAATGGTAGACCACATATAGCGAGGGGGGAGACAGAATCTAAAAGTGCAGAAGCAAGCTCTCTTTCCTGTTGCTCACTGAATGTCCCAGACCTTCCCCACTATCCTGGAATCCCACATTCTTACCAGCGGCTCAGAGCCAGCAGTGCATTGGCAAAAAGCCCTCAAAGGACCAGGATCAGCACACAGGAAATATTTAATATTTTCAGAGGTAGCAAACACTGTATAATTCACATCATCTAAGTGGTACTTTAAAACCAGGTTCAAAGGCTGTTAAGGGTTATTTAGAACCATATAAACCTGGCATCAGAATGACATAAAATGCCTCACGTTTGGATCCTTGCAACCTAACAGAACCATCCTAACAGCAGAAACCACCTTCTCATAATGGGAGAGATCAGACACTAGGGTCTCATTGTGAAGGAAGTGGGGGACATTGAAAAAAAAAAACTACTTAGTAGCAGGAGTAAACAAGGCAAAAACCTGAACAAAAGATTCCTTGACCCAGAGTCTCTCCTAGATCAAAACATTCACAGACTGTGCCTGGGCCAGGAAAATCACTATAGATTTGCATAGTCAAGAGGCAGATTTTATATTAGTACAGCTAGTAACTTAACCTACACTCAGCAACATATTCTCCACAGCGCAGGAGACAGCAGGCACACACTGAACCCCATGCTTGCAGGTCAAATCGCTAAACCCATCTAAAGTGGACTCCATGAAGAAAACCCCCCGTTACCACTCAAGGAAAAGTGGGAAACCAACAACATCCCTAAAACAAATAAACTGCGAGTAACAAAACCAAACCAAGCCCAGACAAACAGAAACCGAGCTAGAGCACACAGAATATAACAAAAACAGCCTCACTCTTAGGAGTTCCCTAAATCCCTAGAGAGAAAGACAGTGTGTGTTGCAGAGCAGGCAGTAATGACTGTGGGGTAGGGAACAAATGGAGGGGCAGATGGGACGAGGGAAGGGGCAGAGGCCGCCGGGAAGCAATGGCAGTGGGAGAGGCTGTGTTTGTAGGTTTGAGATTTGAGCATGGGTAGCTATTCGTTCCACAAAGCAGTTCAAGGAAAGGTTAGTCATCATGCTCACTTCTTCGGGGAGATTTTCCTATATATGGGGTCCTTGCCAACATCACCCAGCATAGGCCTCTGGGGAGGAAGGGAATAAGGCTGCTGCCACCCCTTTATAGCTTTATTGGGATGGTTGAGGAGGTACCATAGAATCATCTGCTGGAGTAGAGGTAGTGGGTACTCTGCTCGGAGGGTGGAGGCCAAGGCCTTCCTTCCTCTTGAATGGGACCCAGCTCAACTGAAAATGGGGACCAGTGGGCCAGGAAGGCCTCAACTGGCACAAAGAGGTGGCAGGTTTCCAACCAGTCCAACAAACTTCATGTGGGTAGCCCATGACACTGCCATGTCCCAAGGAGAGAAAGGGTGGTGGTGTGAGGGGGCCTCCATGTGAAGTTGTGCCCAAGGCTCCGTATAGCCCTACTCAGGCCCAGCTTTTCTGTGTAGAGCTGCAAATGTGGGCTCCAATCCTACAGCTGATAATGCATGGGCAGACTGCTGTGATTGCAAAGAGACTCACTGAATTCCACGGAAGCCAATGAGTATTCAGCTTGTTTGAATATCTGGCCACCTGCCTGGGTGCCTAAATATGGATTTAAGATTTTAACTTAGTTTTAGTTAATAATCTGACAGAGCCAAACTAATGTTTAATTAATACATGGCCTCAGAAACCCCCAGAGCACATATGACTCCGTGTTTAAAAGAAATATTTTAAACTTTGAAAGGTTAAAAGGACTTCTATGAATTAGTTTTATTTTGTTTGCTTTGCTCTTTTTAAATAGATAAAGGCCTATTAACAAGGAATTGGATCATTTAAAATTAAATTTGTCTCAACCTTATTAAAGACACATCTATGAACTAAATGTGTGCTCATGTTTACAATGAAGAACTGCATTCCAAACAAAGTTACAAAGTTAATTAAATGCACGATTTGTAATATTCAAGTACAAGGGCCTTTTTTCTATTCTGAGGTTAGAGATGAGACTCAGATTTGCTAAGCAGAAGTGAACAGCTCTGTTCATAGTCTGATATCATTCAGTAAAATCTTAGTAATGCTGTATGATACCTCTATCCTGTTAAAAGTGAATTAACCAATTCAAGCCTCTTCTTTGCCAAACACCTTCTTCCCACCTCTCCACCCCACAAAAAGAATGTAATTGTATGTAAACTATTTGATCCTTTGACATCAAACAGTATTAACTGAAAAACTACTCAGTGTGTTTTGGGTATTCTTTTAAAAGAGCAGAAGTGCTTTAAATAACCAATAGTCCTTGAAATGATCTTCCTCTGGGAAATTAGTTCATTTTTGTTATACATATTCAAAACAAAAAAATATCCTGACAGGTATTCGACAGTTCGTTTTAAACACTAACTGGATGAAAAAATCTCTAGGGTGGAGTGTGTTCAGGTTATAAAGCACCAGTGCTTATTTTATCTCCTCACAAAGTGTTGCTGGGATAATTACTGCTGACAGCTTTATTCAAGGTTCATTTCACGTTTTCTACTATTTTTCTCTAGTTAGAAGTTCAGCAGGGCCCATGGGAAGATCCACCCCTCACACCTGTTAGGTTTCTTCATGTTACTAGGGCCAGTTTGGACATGTCACTTCAAATTAGCATTGTACCAGGGCGCTAACTGTGACAATTACTTATCACAGGTTTAACTTCTAATTCGACCACAAGAACAGTGTCAGAATACGTAATTTAAACCTGTTAATACAGGTTGTATGAAATTCATTCTGAGAATACTAGAGAGGTTCCCATAGTAAATCTTTGAATTATACTGAAGATTAGAATGATGGATGAATGTTATATGCGGAAAATGGGCCTTACAAAAATAAAAAAAAAAGGAGTTCTGAACTGGAAACAAATATCCTGCAAATTATAAACTCAAAGCAGTGATTGTCCTTAAGTTAGTGTTTAGGGATTGCTTTGCCCAGTTTTCTGAAATTCTTCCTTCCTAGGTTCCAAAGGCTCATACATCAGGGTACAAATCCAGTTCCTTCCTTCACAGGTGTAGTAGCAGCAGAAGGCGCGGGTGTCGGGGTCATGGAGAAGGCAGCACCATAGTGCAGTGTAGAACCCAGGTCTTTGGAGTCCCTTGTGCAGCAGCAGCACACCAGGGACAAAGCATGAGTAGACTAGAGAAGGATCCATTTATTCCCTGCAGTAGGGAGATTACATGAGGGACCGTGGAGGCCACGTCAGCTACTGGACTGGAGCAGACTTCATGGCACAGTATCAACAGGTGCTGCACAGACTTAGAGGAGGATTCCTCCCTTTCTACAAATCAGCAGACTGCCCAGCTCAACTACTCTGGATGGACACTGGGGTCTGAATTACCCTACTTTATTATTAGTCATCATTTGTATTACAGCAGAGCCTAGAGGCAACCAGTCAGGATCAGGACACCATTTTCCTAGGTGCTGTTCAAATGGAGTTAAAGATAACCCTTGGTTTTGGTTTGCACCATTCAATTAAACTGACTTAGACAAGTTAGACAGTCCAGAAACAGGTATTAAAGTCCCCCCGCCAAAAAAGTTAAATATTATTGTCCAATTATTTCCTTTACTTCAATAGCACAGTCTACTAAGAAACTGTGTATTCAAGAGATAGAAATAAAGATAAATGCCCTTTATCACCAGTACAACCTATGACGTTTTGTTTAATTATAAGAATCATCTTAAAAGGTGACAAAATTCTGCCATCCTACAAAAAAAACAAAAAATCCACCAAGCATTTGCATCTGTTTGAAGAATAGGGTAACACAACTAAATAAATGCTGAAAGACCTGGAACATGGTTAAGTATGGACTGCCATGAGGTTAATTGTGGATCTTGAGTTAATTACTTTCCACTGATATGTTTTTTTCAATGGTCATTTGCATCAGTTTTTCTCTTCTCTCAGTATGAACCCGAAGGCAATTCAGAGTGCTAGTCTCCAAACTCTGGGTGATTCATTATGTACTTCTGCCTTAGGATTTTTAGTTCAGGCAGAGAAAGCCAGGGAAATATTTTCACATCAAGTTGATGTTAATGTGCACTGACAAAGCAACAGTAGAGGAGCTTCATGTTTGTCACAACCTGCAGTCTTTAATTTAGCAAACGCTTTATACTCATATGCAAATAATGACATTTCCCAAATTTCCAGTTCCTCAGCATTGCTTCCCCTAATTACACAGTGGTTAAAACGTATGAATGTAACTTGTTCAAACCGATTTATTAATGGGTACACCTGTGTGATGAAGCAATGATCCAAAACATATATATGTGCTAAAGCAGATTATTACCCACTATATGCTCCTGAAATTTTCAGAAATTGAATAATAAATATTATTCCATCACAGCAAAATCCTAGTAAGAACAATACGAGATTATTCACAGGTAATCAGCATGGTTCATCATCTAAATCAGGGGTTCCAAACTTTTGCATAGTGTGGACCACACCAGGAGAGATTGTCTTTTAAGCAATATAGTAGCTCATAGGTCTCGAGCCTTGTGGTGGCAAGCAGATATCATGGGGTCACAACCACCTCTCTGAGGGTACATCTACATTGCAATTAAAAACCTGCAGCTGGCCTATGCCAACTGACTCGGGCTAATGAGCTCGGGTTAATTGCAGCGTAGACATTTGGGCTTAGGCTGAAGCCTGGGTTCTAGAATCCTGCGAGGTGGGAGGTGCCAGATGCTAGGCTGCAGCCTGAGCCCAAACAGCCCCTAAGCCTGAGCCCTACAAGCCCAAGCCAGCTGGCATGAGCCAGCAACCGATGTCTAACTGCAGTGTAGATATACTCTGAGGACCGACACTACTGAACAAGAGCTCTGCAGACTACTGGTGTCAGCTGATAACAGTTTGGGAACCACTAAATGCTTTCTGGTAAGATGATTTACAGCACTCTGTAATTCCAGTTTTGCTTACTTCACTACTGATCATACAAAACTCTTCTGTTTATCTGACAGGGATCAAGAGTCTTGTTCTCATTACAGTTAACAAAAATGTTGAACATTACTAGATTCCATCCCCAACACTTTGCCTTCTAGCCTCAGTAAACCTGTATTCCTTTTGAACTGTGTGAGGATAACTGAGGCAATAATACAATTGTACTGTTTCTGCTCCTGCCGTAGAATAAATTAGTGAGTCTTTAGTTTCTCTTACGAGTTAGACAATTGCCATGGAAGAGGGCAATAATGGTACTGTCACCACTTGTCCTGTTCACAAACTATCTCAGTATTTTAAATGCTCAAAAGATGTAATGAGATAGTTCGGGGTGGCCAACCTGTGGCTCCTGAAGAGCTGCATGTGGCTCTGAAGTTAGTATGTGGCTCTTTGTATAGGCACTGACTCCAGGGCTGGAGCTACAGGCACTAACTTTCTAGTGTGCCAGTGGCTGCTCAATGCTCAACCCCTGGCTCTGTCACAGGCCCTGCCCCTACTCCACTACTTCCCGCCCCCGCCCCTCAGCCTGCCATGCCCTCACTCCTCCCCCAGATCCTCCTGCATGCCATGAAACAGCTGATTGGGAGGTGCAAGGAGGGAGGGGAAGGCACTGATCGGTGGGGCTGCTGGTGGGCGAGAGGTGCTGGGAGCGGGGGAGTGGGGTTGGTGGGGCTGCTGACAGTATTACTGTGACTCTTTGGCAATGTACATTGGTAAATTTTGGCTCCTTCTCAGGCTCAGGTTGGCCACCCCAGAGATAATTAATCCATTTTTAATGTGAAGAGCAATTGTAAAATAGAACAACGAGCAAGAGTATAAGCCAGCAACCAGTTTGATGGGTCCTGACCACATATTGCCTACAAATATTCAGGGATACACCTTGGGACCTGTTTTATATTCATAAAGAGTATCAACCAACTACTTGGCACATTCCTGGTCTATGGTGAGATGCCATTTACCTCACAGCATTAGACAACTCTTTGGATAGCAAACAGAAGAGCGCCTGGATATTTTTCCAGCACTATGTAATTCCTTGGCAGACTTCAAGCACTTGTGCTAGCAAACTCTGGTTCCAACAAATGGCTCAAACACTGATGGGCTTTTTTGTGCCATTTCTTCCCCATGAAAATCTTTATTCAAGGAATCATCCTTGAGTATAATGAGATTTTAGCAGTGCTAGCCTTTTGACAGTGTGTAGCGTTACTGACTTCTAAAAAGAAAAAAACAAACAATGAAAAAGATCATTTGTCACATATTTTTCTTTTATTTAGAATATATGCAAAGGCCTTTAACCTTTTACAATATAGGAGGAGCAAAGACCCTCCTAAACATTCTTTGTCTGTTAGTCTAGAAAATGCCAACACTGAAAACGTTAAAGATACTGAATGACCAAATGTTCTTTTTAGTATTCATAGTAGACTAACTGTCTTGTCCCGCCACTAATCAAAATGCATTTGTTTTATTTGTTCACTAGAATATGTACTGACTTTGTTCATTTAACAATGTAATTTTTCTAAACTTAGCAAACATTCACTAGATTAGAAGTAATGAAGTAAAAACTGGCACTTATAAAAAGTGCCTTCCATCCGAAGACCTCAAAGCATGTTATAAACATTGATTAAACCTTACAGTTTAAGCTGGGATTTTCAAAGGCACCTAAGTTAAAATTCAGTGGGAGTTGGGTACCTAATTCCCTAAGTTTTCTTTGAAAATTCTAGCCTTAAATCCCAGTTCTCCTTTTATAGATGGGGAGATGGAGGCACAGATATAAAGCAAGCAGCCCAAGGTCACACAGGAAGCCTGGCAAAGCTGGACATAGACCCCAGATCTCTTACCTGAATCTTGTGCTCTGCCCGCCAGCCTATGCCTATGCTTAGTTATGTAATGCAAGTCCAGTCCACCATATTAGAAAATCAAGTATATTTTCCATTTTGATAGAGATAGGTAGCCATAAAAATGGATTTAATATCTACAACTTTTGCATAATTTCACCTTTTAACACTTTTAAACTGAGTTCAAAAAGTTTTCAAGGGAAAAAACTGTGGTGACACTTGAGGTGTACAAAAAGCTTCTCTCTCTCCCCCCGCCCCTTCGCTGCTACATTGTAATATGAATCCTCAAGCACCTTGTTGTCTATGCACCAATATCACATTTCTTAACCAACAATTTTGGCCCACATTGTAGGGCAAAACGCAGGCAAAGTTCCAGCAACAGCAAACATTATCCCTCACATATGTAGAATAACCAGATACCATAATTTTATACTCCTCACTCTTTCCATTAAATAGAGAGTATAGTGGAACATGCTTATTATAAATTCAGTTTAAGTAAACTCCAGTTATAGAGAGGTAGAATAAAAGTCCCACACTGTTTCAGTCTATTCCAATGGACTTTCATACCTCTTATAGTGAAGTTTATACAGTTGAAGTTCATTCCAACAGAAATGATTCTACGGTGATGATTCTTGTGGCATACAGCAACAACACATATCAAACAGGTATTTGCTGTACTCCAAGGAGATTATCACCTTCCATTCTGCTCTGTCGAGCACAGGAAAAGAGAAGTTGTTACTATTAAATGGTGGGAGAGGTAGAGAAGAAGCTTTGACACCAATTCTTGCTGTTGCTTCTCTCATCAGGAAGTGAAGAGCTGGTCTTGCTATAGCTTCTTGCCACAGGAAGTGAAGATGTGAATCTTCAGAAGGGTCCTGCCCCTGACCACACACTTTTGCCAGTGTCATTTGCAACTGCAGGGTGTGAAGAGCGGAGGTTATTTTCCCAGACTGACCCTCTTATTTATTATCAAACTGCACTTACAGTGAAGTTTTCTATGGAAAAATAGTTCACCACAGGAGGGTTCCCCAATACCATATTTACTACAAAGAATATGATGACATTTTTTAAAAGTGTAATAATTCTATTTAATAAGGAGAAGGCATTTCTGACACACGGGGGAAACTGAATTCCCATTCCCATGAACTAGTGATCTATTCAGGGCCAGATTAAGCCATAGGCCCATGCCTACAACTCTAACTCTGTCAGTCATGTGATGACTTCAGAATGTAAGTTTTCATTGTAAAACATTTTTTAGACAGGATGGCTGTGAAATAAAGACTGAAAACATAACCTGAATGTAACCAATACAGTGAGGCCTATCTGAATCTGCAAAATTATTTCAGGAACCTAAGTGAGTGCTCTGGAGTTTCCTGCAAGCACCATCCCAGAAGGAGTTCAGTGGAGATAGCAGAGATTCCTTCTTTCCAAGGGGCGGGAAGGCCCCTGCTGCCTCACCTGTTGGGGTTACAAGAGGCCTCCATGCAGCTATCCCTGCCTCTGTATCTACAGAGGCAGAGTCATAACAAAGGGGCAGCACTGTGGGAAAACCTGTGCCATGGTATGCTTAAGGACCCGATTGCCTTGATCCAGCCACAGACCTATCTAAATTTAGATTTATACACATGGCCATTTTTGGTATGTTTCAGTTTGCAGGTTATGTTAATATAAAGATTTCAATAGAAATTGAAAGCTATGTCGAAGTTTTAACTCTCTGCAGCAATATAAAAGAATCACTTTTTGTTTAGCATCTACAAGTTCATATAAAGTTCCTAAAAGAAAGTGTGAACATGTAATTTTTACATAAAATAAACTATCATGTCTAAGAGGCATAGTTTTCAATAAAACAATTTGGAAATACTTCAGTTCATTCCATTCAGACAGGTTAAGAATTTTGACCTTGATCCTTTCTGTTTTTAAACAAAGACCCGAAGGACAGTTCCACATCAGAAGTTCTACATCGGCGCAGCTGCACAGATGCAGCTGTGCCACTGTAGCACGTCTGGTGAAGATGCCCTTTGAGGATAGAAAAGTGCTCTCCCATCGGTATAATTACGCCACTTCCAAGAGAGGTGGAAGCTATGTTGGCAGGAGAGCGTCCCCAGCTGACATAGTGCCCGTGTGGACAGCGCTTATGTTGCTGTTACTTACACAACTTGGTGGGGGTAAGGCGGGTGTCGTCTTTTTCATGCCCCTGAGTGACGTAAATTAGATTGACTTAAGCAGCAATGCAGACCTGCCCTAATTCAGTTCCGGAGTCGACGTGGAGCGCATTCGGGGATCGATATATCACGTCTAGATGAGACGCGATACATCGATCCCCGATAAATCATCACTACCCGCGGATACGGCAGGCAGTCTGGACGTACCCATTGAAACAAGCCAAAGGATGCTGTCTTATACCAAATCAAACAGGCTTTAAACAACCCACAGAATATCATCTCAGTTTTAGCAGATTGAATGCACTCAAATTCAGAGCTGAATCTGAATCTTTTAAATGAAACCAAATAACTGAAGGCTTGTGAAGGATTTCTGTCCTTTCCAAGTTACAGTTCAATGTCCCCATGAGAAAGTGATAAACTGAATTAAAATTCAAGTCTCCTCAGGGAAAAAATTAAGGTGTGGACACAGCACCACCTAAAATCATGGAATACTTTGAAAAGAGGATCAGACACAAAAATCTGTATATCACTCATACTTCAGGAAATGCCACCTTGAACAACAGACAGTACCCTCACAACCAAACAAATTGCACAACCTTATGGGCTCAAAAGGAGAATCAATGATTCACATCAATCCTAATTCAAGTCCCACTAAAGTCATTTGTAATTGGGTATATCAAATGTGCCCTTCCATTGAATTCAAGGCACATATATGATATTACTGGAAGACAAAACATGAACCAGGCCATTGAGCAATCTTTAAATAGCGTGATGAACAAAAACAGAGATTCCAGAAAAGGATTTAAGAAGTATCCTGAGTAACTCTTGGTTTTTAAAGGAAACCAAGCAATCCAAATGACAAGAAATTGAGGAAGATAAAATATTTTAATCCATATATCTTTGCAGAATCTGGCCTCACAGCCATGAAAAGAATTTGCTGTACTTTGCTGTAGTATTCATGATACACATTTAGCAAGGTACCAAGATCCATGCTGATAGCTCAAATGAGTCTGGGTCTGTGGATGAATCTGACTGTGCTTTTGAGACAGAAGGTTTAAGGATATTGGCTGGAAGAACAGTGGCTCTAATACCATGGTTGGATACACAAATACCAAAATGTATTAACCAAAACTGGAGCTATGAGGATGATGTAGACTCTTGTCTTATCTTAGCCTTAGGATAAGTCACAGAAATGTAGAAATTGGTGGAAAGGCATAAACGAGGAATATATAGGTCAGAGCCTGGATTCCTACCTGCTCTTGAACACTACAAGAATATTTGTAGTTGTCCTTGGAGGTAAAAAGGCCTATCTTGGGATGCCTCCGTTTTCTGAACGTTGCACTCACTACTGCCATTTTCAAGGACCACTCACTTTGCTTCTCATGTCTGCACCTCAGGTAGAGAAAGTGGTCTCTTTCTGCAAAATGGAGGGGTGTAGAAAGGCCCAATGAATCATGCACCATAGCCTTGTAAAATAGCTCAGGAATGTGAATCCATACATAGCAGTTGAGGGAATACACTCAAGATATGTTGTCTGTCTCTGGTTCTATACTGTTAAAATTCAATAGTTAGAGGAAAGCCCTCAAATCCAATATCATGCTTGAAGCTTCAGGACACTAACGTGAAGTCCGTAGTCCCTGAGTTTACCACAGACTATGAGACTTAGAATTGTCAAGTTCTTCAGGGCAAGTTTGAAGGATCTGTTCTTATCACTACAGATGGTTAGATTACTCCAGAGAGCAATGGAGGTACAAGTCCACCAGATGAGGAATTCTTCAACTTGCTGAAGCACTACTAGCCAGGTCTGCAGACTTTTCTTCCCTAGTCTGTAACTATTACTTAACCAAGATTGTAGCAGTCCTCTTCAGTCAGAAAAACAGGAGACAACATAATGTTTTCAGGATGGAGAAAATATATCAGAATAACCCTCCTGACTGAGACAGAGACTTGGGAATACTCTGGAGGAAACAATCTTTAAAATGTTTAAATTTAAAGGGGGGTAATAATTTGGAGAACTGTGCATTTAATAAAATTCTATTCATGACTGAAAGCAGATTTCTAGCAAGTGAAAAATCCCAGGGCAATACAGTCAAGCTAAGTTTAATTATTTACAATTTCCTATAGAAATCGCAAAAGTAGTTCAATAACCAATACTGGGTCCAAGTTAAACACAATTTTACCAAAACACAGATTATAAATAAAATTGAGAAAAAAGTTCAAGACATTTTTAATAAATGCAAACTATACTATATAATAAAGGTTACTCTGTCACTCTGCAAAGTTTTTTTTTGAGTTACATTTTCCTAGTGGAAAGGAACTGCTAGGATT